>NW_025421294.1:33245000-35645000 GCF_011764305.1 Mustela putorius furo
TTTTAATTTTTGTAAGATTTTATGTAGTGTGAAAGCAAGCTGAGGGGAAGAGTTGAAAGAAGAGTAGGCTGGAGATCTCAAAGCCTGGCTCCTCTCCGTGTAACCTTGAACAACTATCTTAACCTCACTGAGGCTTAGTATCCTAATTCAAAATGGGAATAATAACACCACCTGCTGTTATTAAATTCAGCGAAAATATCTGGCATCTAACAGGCACTCTGCACATATTTTTGGTTGAAACTGAGTTGTGTAATTTTTAAACAGACATCTGACATTGTCCTTTTCTCATGTAGTTCAAGGTAGTTTTCAGGTAGAAAAAAAAAAAACAGATTATAATTGGGACAAAAACAGTACAAAGGACCTTGAATAATTTACTGGATCTCTCATGCTGTTTCATGACCTGTGGAAAAACAGATGGCACTCCACAATTATTTACAACTTAAAAAAAAAAATCTTGAACAGAAACTACAGGCTTTTCACCTTGTAGCAATAAAATAGTGCATAGATATTTCTCTTAGAAACCTAAAAAGAATGATACGTAAGCATCTTTAGTCTAGAAGGCTAACGGCAGTGAACTGCAGGACCTAATGTCTACCCGCCAACAAAAGTGTCTCCTCACCAATGAATTTCATTAGACTAACTAGTATTGTAAGATCTTTTCTGGTCAGGCTACTGGCATCCAGATGTTTATTCATTCATTTTCATTACAAGCATCCACTGTGCTCCAGCATTGCTCTTGGACCGAGGCATCCAAGAATGAACAGAAATGAGGTCCCTGTCATCACAGAGCTCTCAGTGAGGTAGGGAGCAAAATGTAAGCAAGGGAACAGCCAAATAAATAGCATCTCTTCGGAGAGTGTCATGTGCTCTGCAGAGAATGTAGCCAAGCACTGTTTGTAGGCACAAGGAGTGTTTGCAAGGAAAAGGTACCATTTGAGCTGAGACCTAAACAACCAGAAGGAGCCAGCTGTGCAAGAATCTGGGCAGAGCCTGTCCCCTGAATGGGAACAGGCATAAGTAAAAGTTGGGCATGAAGGGGGAGAGGGAAGAGGGGATATGGTCGGAGAAGTAGGCAGGTGTGAGATCAGGTCTCCTCACAGTCTTAGGTAAAGAGTATGGACTTGATTCTGACCATTGTAGAGCCTTAAGCGAAGAAGAAACGGGCTCTGACAGGTGGATGTTCTAAGTCACCCCAGCTGGTTTTAGAGCTGGACCGTAGGGAAGCCAGAGTGGAAGCAAGGAGGCTTTTGGCTCCCGCGGATGAGATGATAGTGGCCCAGGGATGGCAGCTGTGGATGTGGAAGGGAGCACCCAGATTCCAGATACCAACTGAAGGTGGTGCCGAAAGGCGACATGTGGTGGGTAAGACGGAAAGGGAAGGGCCAGCTGAGTGACAGGATGGGTGGTGATGTCATTCACTGAGATGGAGGAGATGTGGAGAAAAGTATGTGCTAAATCAAGAGTTCTGTTTCGGACAGATTGAGTTTAAGTCGTCTGTTAGTCATCTAAGTGGGGATGTTGAGTGGGCTGTTGAATACGCACATCTGGAGCTTTGGAGGGAGGCCAAGGCTGGAGAAGGACATTTTAGGATCACGAGCAAATCCTCTGTGAAGTTTTCATTTGAGATGCGTTGCTGCAAGCCTGGTTGGATGGATATCCGGAGCAACCATTGCCTTCAGCTCCCCCAGAGTCATAATTTCTTTCTGGGTGACTTCAGCTGTCCTGGAAATTCACCGACTGACTGGAGTTCAGGGATTTAAAACATCAGTAGGGTTTGTTTGTTTTTGTTCTCTGCTCTGTTTCAAGTGAATGGAAATGCATGATATTCGTGTTTCATCGTAATCTCTAGATCATGCAGAGGACCCATCACATACCCGTCTGATCACTGCACTGCCCCTTTGACCTTGCAGCTCCCCAGGCAAGCAGACAGCTTAGTGTGAAATGACCAGGGTTTTGAAAAATAAGACCAACACCAAGGAAAGTAAGCCCTTGGTTAATAACTCTGCCAAGTGTCAGATGAACAGGAAACACTCAAGCAGATAGACCCATTGAGAAACCATGTTGAGACCTTACCTCCTTTCTCTTTTTCCTCTCCATAAATTTGAGATGGTTCTAGCAGTTGTTATCCCTTCTGTCAGTTTCTTCCATTCTCATGATGGGTTCTCATTAAGGAGATTCATAGGGAAGGTGGTAATCGATCAGAGCTATTAGCCACCAGAGTGTAATCTGGTTCCAGTACAAACTGACCTGCACACTGTCCTGTCTACCTTGAGGATTTAAGCTGATTAACTCGGAGCCTGGGAAACAGAATCCAGTGTCCTAGAGCACTGCACCCCCTTCACCCCTACCTACCCGTCGAGGAAAGGATTTAACAAATTGACACTGTAATTAGATCCAAACCTAGAGTTAGCACACCTTGGAAGGCATCACTGGTGCCCGGCTCATCTTTGCACACTACTGCGTCGCTGGGGGAACGCTGCTTGCTTTTCTCCCTGTCTCTGGCCGATCACCAAGGGGGGATTTCTGTTTTGTTTAGACGGTTGGTTGGGTGGTTGGTTTTTGGACCTGTTTCCAAGAGCACATCAGTCTCCTGGGTCAGGAACGAGTCAGGGACTGGAATGAGACCACAGGGAAGCAGGCAGCTCACTGGTTTCAATTCTACAGCCTCTATGCTTGGTGTTCCTAATGGAACCAGAGAACAGAAGTCAGGAAGGGTGCCTGGGTTGCCGACAGATCCCATGGCTGCTGTGTGGGAGGGCCAGCCAGGTGAGAGATGCCGTACAAATTAGTATTCTCAAGCATTGACCTTGGCTTTTAAAGTACAGCTAACCACCAAGTATAAGCAGAAGACTAATGTTAAACTAAAGCCCCTTCAAGAACGATATTCTGGCAGCAAAAGCTGTCTACAAGTGGCAGGACAAATTAGTAGCAGGCACCCAGGGAACCTTCTTACACCAACAAAAACATTGAAGGTACGAGCCTCCTCCTACCCACTTCATTCCCTCATTACCCACTGCCTCCTTTCTTTCTTTCTTTCTTTTTTTTTTTTAACTAAGAATGATGATAGAATAGATTATTTTGGATCACATCTTTGGCGCTAGACAACATGGTTCAAAGCCTAAGCCAGTCTTTTTTAGTCACTTGACGTTCTCTGTGCCTCAGTTTCCCTATCTATAAAATGCTGGTGACAATAGTGGTACCCCTTTCAAAGGTTACTGAAGAGTAAATTAGTGACTTCACCCAGCAGAAAGAGAGAGCTTTGGATATCCTTGTGTGTGAGTAAACGTAAGCCGCTGTCATTGATGGAATGCGGCAAATGCCGAACATGCAAGACGCGAGTCATACAAAGCCTCCACCTCAGGTCAGGTGGCAAGACGGACACACAAATCAACCTGCCATTCGGCTGCAGCCTGCTCTGTGTTACGTATTTGGGAAATGAAGGCCCTATTGCAGAGTAGGTCTAATACTCCATGTATAATAAGTATAACTGACTAGAGAGGCACAAGACATAACAGCAAAAAATCACATTGAACAATAATTGAGATCAACGTTTCACCTGTTAAGAATTAAGCCAAAATATCTCTGAGATTAAATTCCCCAACATTAGGCCTCATTGCGATGTGGTAAAAGAATGAACATACAACAGAACAGTATCCTAAGAATATTTTATAAAGGGCACCTGGGTGACTCAGTTGGTTAAGCGACTGCCTTCGGCTCAGGTCATGATCTTGGGAGTCCCAGGATCGAGTCCCACATCGGGCTCCCTGCTCAGGGGGGAGTCTGCTTCTCCCTCTGACCCCCACCTTCTCGCGCTCTCTCTCTCTGATTCTTTCTCTCTCAAATAAATAAATAAAATCTTTTTAAAAAAAAAAATTCTTTTGGGCGCCTGGGTGGCTCAGTGGATTAAGCCGCTGCCTTTGGCTCAGGTCATGATCTCAGGGTCCTAGGATCGAGTCCCACCCACATCGGGCTCTCTGTTCAGCAGGGGGGGCCTGCTTCCCTTCCCCTCTCTCTGCCTGCCTCTCTGCCTACTTGTGATCTCTCTCTGTCAAATAAATAAATAAAATCTTTAAAAAATTTAAAAATAAAAAAGTAAAAAGTAAAAAAGAAATTCTTTTTAAATTACCATGGTAATATCCTGGCCAGCCAATCCTTCAGCTATTTGATGAACCAGTCAATAGTAGGACTTACTCTATCCCACCTAGCTGAAAATTTGCCAGAAATCTAGTGCACACACATACTCAAGTGCCATTTGGTGCAGAAAGAAAATCTAAATATGGAAAGCAAGGAACAGCAAAGTGAGGCTGGTTTGAATCTCACCTCTACCACCCACCTGCCATCTAGCCTCAGGTGAGTTAGTAAACTCTCTTCTCCCCTGTGTCTGCATCTGTAAAATGGGGGTAATATGAGTGTTGTTGCAAGGCCTCAGTGAGACACTGCATCATAAACTCAACTTTCTAGCACCGAGCTTGCCCCAGCCATAGCTCAGTACGTTTTTTTTTCCCTGCTATCATTCGCAAAACACTAGCTGGACACCTCCCTTGCCCAACTCCCTCTTCTTACCCGATCCCTCACTCAGTGTCCGTCTCTCTCTCTCTCTCTCTCTCCTGATGTTTTGTACACAACTAATAAATATATAAATATTTACATGGGTAATCCATGTTCATTGGAGGAAAGCAAGAAAATACAAAGCAAAAAAAATTAAAGACCACTCACGATTCCACCACCCAGATAGCTGCTCTTTTGCTAGGAATCCTTCTGGTCTTTGGATGTGTAAATCCACTCCATCTACGTAGGTATAAATGTCTGTGTGTTTATAAATATATCATTACCTACACAGGATCATACAATACATTCTGTCCAGTAGAACTGTCTTCCTGCTCAATAATGTATCATGTCCGTTAATATAAAACGTACATTATCATTTCAAATTACTCTATGGTATCCTAAGTAAATCCTCTAATTTATTTAGACAGTCACCTCCTGCTAGAAATGTGAGGTGTAATCCACTTTTCTCTGTTATAAACTCGGCTTGTGTAAATATCCCATATCAGCCTCTTTGAATACTTTGGCAGTATTTTTTTATTCATCAACAGATACTGCCAGTGGTCTTGTTCATGGCACCTGCATTTGTGTAAGCGATAAATTAACACTTGGGGTTCTGCAGAAGTTTTAACATAATAGTACATATTGAAAGAACTTCATATCTGGGGCACTTGGCTGGCTCAGCCAGTAGAGCACACAACTGTTGATCTCAGGATTGTGAGTTCAAGCCCCACACCGGGCAGAGAGTTTACTTCAAAAACATACAAACAAACAAAAAACACAAACAACTTCATACCTAAATATGAGCCAGCAGTAAATAAAAGGTAAGCTAAGCCAAAAATACATATATATAAATATTTTTATTTATTTATATATTTAAATATATGTGCTTGATTATATTTAAATATATTTAATTATATCTATATATATAGTTAATAATGTGCAGAATCCAGATATTAGATGATCATGTACATATAAAAAGGCCTGGAAATTTTTTAGGAATATAGAAAATCAATGAACAATTAGAAAATGAGAAACTGGGAACCAGTAGTAATATTAATCTCGCCTTCTTGATTTATCTTACACCGGATGGAGATAAGCAATGATTTGTAATTACCTCCTTCCACACCTGAGTCATTTCATTGGGTAATGTCAAGGGCCACATAGATAAGTAAAATACTAAATTAATTTTCATAAAATGTATTCAGAATTCTCCAGTGGAAGGAATTGGGGAAAGTCTTTGCCAGGAAGGTCAGCTTGTCTGCGTACATCGGTTGCATATTTATTGAGAATCTACTATGTTCCAGCAAGTGAGGACACAGAGAAAAGTAGGCCAGGCTTCCAGATCTGTTTCCAGTGAAAATCTGCAAAAGGAATCAGCTCCCTGCAATTCGGACAACAGTGTTTAAGGATCTGGATTTCTGAATGTCTTGCAATTTTAATATTGTTCGAATATTTTGTGGATAGGACATCTGAGCAGGAGCGGAGAACTAAGCCCCCTCCTCACTTTGACCCCTAAGTCACGTGAAGCAATCATTTAACCTTGCTGAGCCTCCTTAATATTAGGAGAATCACGCCCGATTTCTGCTCTCTAGATCATAGGGGTAGTCCCAGTATTTAGGCAAGAAAATGTTAATAAGAGCTCACTGATTTCCTTTGAAGCTGCTGAGATGTGTGGGGTAACATGACAACACATGACAGGGTCACTGTCCTTTGCATTTGATCCTTTAGGTATTTCTGTGAAATTTTTTAATGCTGTATTTCTGTTTACCCTTCCATGATCTATTTTACTCGGGTCCACTTTAGAGCTGAGGTTTCCTTCCTTCAGTATCTCTGCACACTTGAAAGGTGCGTGACTCTGGAAAGCAGTGTGCTGGGCTCTGCGGGTCATTTAATGTTTGCCTCGGCCAGACACTCAAGGCAGAGCACCTCCCAGAAAATCTCTTCTGTGCCTCTCCCCGCCACGTCTCTTCTGCTCACTCCTGAGGCTTTTTCTGGCCCTTCTGCTGCTCTGTCCTCACCTGGCTTGCCCTTTCTGCAGCTCTTCTGTCTCTTCCTCCTGCCCTTGAACGTGGTCTTCCCTTCACCCTCCACTGTGCACCACCCACTCCTGTGTCCCCTGTCATGCCCCTTTCCCTCCCACCAATGTTTGTGTGGGAATTACCGCCCTGGCCACTTGGGGTGCCTACTCAGCAGACCATAATGCTCCCATTCAGGGGCCAGCCCACAGCACTGCTAAACCCCCATTTGCTTATGGGACAAGATGAAAGACAGACTCAGCCAGCGTCTCTTCCCACTCCCACCCCATCAACTGTGCTTGAGCCCCTCCTCTGGACCCTTTGGGCTCAGCTAGTACTACATGGGGTAGCGAGATGGGAGCATTTGGAGACATGTTCCAGTGCTAACCTGAAGAAAAGCCCCCAGGCCTCATTACCATCATGTACCAACACCAATATGTAAGCATGACTCTTCCCAGAACGGATTATGGAAAACATTTCAGCAGGCATTCAGCCTAAACTTGCTCCCCTAAGAGGGAGCACAGCAACTGTGTTTCGCATCCTGTAAGAATTCTCACCGCTGGTCTTTCAAGCACAAAGTTTTCACTACCCTTGTTGGGCTGGTTCAGCCCCCAAATTGGGCAACACAACTAAGATGTCAGGGACCATCCTAAGTAGGGTCAGGGTCCTAACGCAAGGAGGGGCATTACTGAGTTCATGGAGTCACATGAGTCTCCATCTTTGGGAGATCCCTAAGACCACCCTTAGGGTCCATGATTGCATGGAAGGCTTCACAGGAATCAGAAAAGCTCTTTTCCTTATGGTTTGACAGCAAAAGGATACCAATTCAGATCAGTAGAGGAAAAGGGTCCGGGGGTAAAGTTCAGGAGGAACCAGGCACGAGCTCCCAGGTGTCCCCTCCCGGTAATGTTACCCAAACCCGCTTAATTTTTCCGGCAACAATTTGTGACAACACATACCAGGCATTATCACCCCAAGGCTTGGTGTATAGGGTATTCACTGGAGTCAGTCACAGAGGCATAGAGCTCCTGTGTGTCTGCACTTAGCTCCCTAGACTCCAGCCCCCTACAGTGAATGTAGGTGTTCAGCATAAATCACATCGTTGGGATAAACGATTTCATTATACTCTTACTATATGGCCCAAGGCTATATACAGAGATGCTCGTAAAAGGCAAAATACTGCAAGGACTCAGAGCTCATCTCTAAAGAGCCAATCTTGAAAATGGGTCTTTCTGGGGAACATGCACAATTTGAGCAAACCCACCTTGCTAAGTTAACCCCTTCCTGCAGACATTCCCAGGGCCCAAGACTGGGCCCCACAACAGCACTTCTCCTGTCTCAACTATTACCTTCTGGAAATACCATCCTCCCCATCTTCCCGTAATGTCAGTGTTCAATATAATAACCTCTGAACTGTTTTCAAAAACAGCAGACACTTTGCCTACAGCAAAGACACTTTTAAAAATTCTGATTTTGATCCTCATCACTGTTGTCATGTTAAAGTATTATCAAGAATCACTATTACCCGGGGAGGTGGGGTATGGAATGAGGCCTGAACTCTTCCCTGGGATCCCAGAACAGGTCCAAAGCACCTGTGTCCCATTTCAGGAGACAGAGACACCCTCGAGGGCAGCGGGTCTCCGCTCCATGCCGGCCTCTAACTGTGACTCCACTTTTCTCTGTCTCCCCGGCAGTGGCTCCGAAACCCAGGCCCCCAGCATGAGAAGCGGACTCTGTTTGGAGACATGGTGTGCTTCTTGTTCATCACGCCGCTGGCCACCATCTCAGGCTGGCTCTGCCTGCGGGGCGCCGTGGACCACCTGCACTTTAGTAGTCGGCTGGAGGCCGTTGGACTGATCGCACTCACTGTGGCACTCTTCACCATTTACCTCTTTTGGACACTAGTAAGTATGGCCCAGGGCCCGGGGACTTGGAGCAGCCAGAGCTGGCCACCACCCCTCAGCAGGCACAGCCTTCCCTCCCGGCCGTAGCCCAGCCACCCGGCCTGGTGAAAGGCAGATCCGCAGGTGCTGGCGGGGGCGTGCGTGCCACGCTCGAGGTCCGGGTGGGTGTGCTTGTGGATGTGCATGCGCGGGCGCGTGTCCACCCCAGTGTGCTGCTGGGAAGAGCAGATCAAGGAAAGAAAAAGCTCCTGCTTCTGAGAGCCCATCAATCAAAGCCACACACCCTAGACGTTCCCCTCCTCCAGGGTTCTGGGACTCCATCCGCGACGGGACATGGCATTTTCTTTCTCTGGTTTATGTGCCTCGCTTTTGCTGGGATTATAGCAGATCATGAAGGATGCTCTTGGCCACTGCTGCTGTCACTGCCTGGGCAGATCATGAATCCTCAGGCTGGTTATTTTCTTCTTACTCCTGGACACAGCCTAAATTCTTTGCTGGATGTGGAGCTGCGTTTTGCCTGATGGTTATTCTGTGTGTTGGGATATTGACTCCACAGCCCATAAAAACACTAATTTATCTAGCTGAGAAGCTGCCACCAAAGAAACCCGTTTCCCAAATAAGCGTGTCTGCCGTATATGAGGGAGAATTCTTAAACACGTCTGGTTTTTTTCACCCACTTAACTCCTGAAGAGAGTTAAATGCTTGGGCAGAGGTTGGCACAGCACTGATCTCACTCTCTCTGTTTCCCTCTGGGACCTGCAGGGAAGAAAGTCACTACCCGCTAGACTCATTTCAGAAACTGGGCGCCCTGCTTCCTGGCATGACTCTGCTGTGCCTGCTCATTTCTAATCTGAGCACGTCCCACGGTTACTTAGTATGTGTTTCCTGTCCAAAGCGTACCATTCTCTTATCCCATAGCACGGGGTCAGCATGTGGAAGCTTCTAGCGCTCACTCCCACATGCCCCTCTGCTCTGTCTTCCAAACCCTGTCCCACCAGCTGCCAGGGCAACTGTAACCTTCCCCTGGGCCAGGTCATTTCCGTCTTGTCCATCCTGTGACGCTACAGCTCTGTACCTTCCCTCAGGGTGGGGCGGGGAGGGAGCCTTCAGACAGACAGACCGTCCGTCTTAGTGGAGAGGGACATGGCTCGAGTCTTGGTAAAGACAGAGCATTCTGAGGCTTCCAACTCTCCCTGAGTCCCCCGGTGAAGTCAGGCATTCTGCTACCCACCACCAGCCAAAAGCGGATGTGAACCTGTTTCACCTCCCATCTCAGAAGAAAGGGGGCTTGGGCGGGAAGGGTGCCTGGAGTGGGCTCTTTCAGTGTCTCTCCTCTAAAGGTCTGTGCTGCCCATGTGGGTCCTGATTCACTGTGAGTCAAGCAATGAGGCAGACTCAGAAGTCACAAGGTGATGGGAATGGGAAAAAAAATAAGAGTAAGACTCTTAGAATAAGAAATCAAATCACCTTTAGCACTGATGCCCGGTCAGCTGCGTCAGCTTGGAAAAGGCAGTTCACATCTCCGAGCCTTGGCACCCTCATTCATAAAGTGGGCGTGACAGGAATGCCCATTCCACCAGGCTCCTCCCTGCTCCTTGGCATCAGAAAGGAGAGAGCACCCGAGGAAGGTTCTCTGGAAAATAACTCTCAGTTCTTACCATGTTTACAGGTTTGCTAGTCTATGATTTTTCTTAGATGTGTGTGGAGGATGCAGGGTGGTTGAGGATGTAAACCTTATTGTTAGGCTTTCAAACCAATTTAAGGCCTTTTGGAAAACCTGCTTTGTAAAGCATATGGTCATCTATTATGAAAGAGGAAGAGGCAGCAAGGGAAGGAAGAAAGGGAAAGATTTCACCCGGAAAAGCGGATGTGAACCTGTTTCACCTCCCATCTCAGAAGAAAGGGGGCTTGGGCGGGAAGGGTGCTTGGAGTGGGCTCTTTCAGGAGACTGAGAACATACTTCATTCCAGAAACGTTTCCGTGAGGCAGTGCCCAGTAGTGAAAAGCACACGCATGAGAATCCAAAGACCCTGTGGTCAGACCCAAGATTTAGCACGCTAAGAACTGTGTCACTCTAAAGAGGGTACTTACCCTCTCTGATCAGCCTTCCCCTTTACAGATAGTGGAGGAACAGTGACAACCCTGGGTCACTGGGCTACCAGCAGGACTAGGTAGGGTACCTTCGGAAACGTTTATCAGAGCCCCCAGAATAGACATGAGGGTTTCTTCCTCTGCACACTCAGCTGGCCACAAGATGCAAAGCCGCTGGAGGGAGGGGAAGGCGTTCTCCCCTGGCAACGGCGCTGCAGCACCCCTGAGCCCGAGGTGACTGGATCCAGGCTAAGTCCCTCCCAGATAAATGCTGTAGCGAGCTGCCCTGGCAGGAGCCGTAACTCAGGAGCTGACAGCACTTGGAAAGTGCCCTCCGGCAGAAACCCATTGTAAACAAGCTGTCAGGCTTCCGGAGAATATGCTGTGAAAATGTCTTAGATAAACAAACACCGTGTCAGTCCCAGCCGGGCTGCTGCTCAGAGCAGCCTTCCTGGCAGGGCCTCGCTGGCACTGGGAAGGGGGGAACATAGCCCCGCTGCTGCCTTGTCGCGCCTCTGCAGTCTGAGCCCGGCCCTGCCGCCCCTCGGGAACAGGGCGTTCTGGAACCTGCCGTGGGGAAGCCTACCTCTGAGAAACCACAAGCCCGGAGTGGGTGCCATGGAACTATCACTGCCTACATCACAAACCGTCTGAGGTCCAGGGACAGACATCATCCAAGTCCACGCTCGGCGCTAGAAAGTCACCCAGCATGGCGCTTCAAATGAGCCAACCGCGGACAAGTTGGGGACTGGGGTGCTGTGCTGCAGGGACCCGCAGGGAGTGCCTGCGTTCACCGCATCACCAAGGCAACAGCCAGCACCCGGCACAGAAACTGGTTAAGGCCTGGGATGCAATGAATGAGCAATCTCTTTCCTCTGGCTGATTCCCAGCCCCACGGGGTAGTCATCTGAATTCTCCTTATAACGTTGGGAGACCTCCGGGAGGACACTGCCTGACAAGGGTGACCGTGCGCGAGCTGGCTGACCCACAGCCCACACAGCCCACGGCAGCCCCAGGGTTTCAAGGGTGACCCCATGTCCAGTCCTGCTCCTTGGCCCGTGTACTCTCACAGCCCACCTGCTCGGTGCAGCCGGAGATCAAGGAGCTGGTCCTTTCCTGGGAAGATGAGGCCCTGGCCCCATCAGTAGGCCTCAATCTGGAGAGAAAGGGCAGAATAAGAAATCGGTGACGAGATTTCCCACACCCTTCTGTGACTTTACAGCGGCCCTTAGGCCACAGCCCTGTCACTTCCCTGATCGAGAGAGTGGTTGCTGATGTAATCCTTCCTTGCCCTGCCCACGTGACCACCACTCTTTGTAGGATCGTACCCACGACGGGTTAATCTCCTTTGGATGAAGAACTGAACACACCTCAAGAAATTCACCCCAAAAGAAGTATTTTTAGAATAGTGGCCCTGTGCGCTTTCTTCCTCTTCTCTCCGTAACACAGACATTGAAGGAGCATCTGGGGGGCTCAGTCAGTTAGGAGTCAACTCTTGATTTTGGCTCAGGTCAGGATCTCAGGGTCATGAGATTGAGCCTCCTGTCAGGTTCCCTGCTGGGTGTGGAGTCGCTTCAGATTCTCGCTCTCCTTCGCTCCCTCTGCGACCCGCACCCAGGGACATTTAAGAAATATCTAAACTATTAAGAAATATCTAAACTAAGTTCCCAAATGTTAGAATTGTCCTGGCTTCCTTTTGGTTTGTTTCTGCTTCCCTCATTGCCTCTTTAGTTCTGGAAGTCAAACTTCCTTTCTTCCTATTCTATTCCACTGTGGGAAGGGAGTGTCCTGGAGCTCCTGGCCCTGGCTCAGCATCACCCAAGGGCATTTGCAAACCTGGGGTCCCATCTGCATCAGGCTCAAGTTCCTTGATTTTCCTTATTGGGGAAAATCAAGGAGTCCTCTTCTTGAGGAGTCTTCTCTGACCCTTTCTTCTTATTGACTGAATTTGCCTGCAGATTGTGATGGTTAACAGCAATTAAGATAGATGAATGTATAATAAGATCTCATCTGTTTGTCTGAACAAGCTGGCTGATTTTCACACCTTCTGGCCAAGGAACCAAGAGACCTGCTAAGTCGTTGACTTCCCAGGTTGCCTGCAGCAGCGCTTCTCAGGCTTGAACAGATCTGCAAATCACCTGGGGATCTTGTTAAAATGCACGCTCTGATTCCTTAGGTCTGGGTGGAGCCCCAAATTCCGACGTTTTAACAAGCTCCCCAGTGATACAGCCTGCTGCTGACCTATGGCCACGTCGAGAGCAAGGGAAATTAGCACGTTTTTTTCTTGTCCCCCTTCTCCTGTGTCTAAGAAGGAGCATCACAAAACCATCTTCTTTTCTATATTTAACACATCAAAAAGAACAGGCCGAGAACAGGACCGTGTGGGAGGCACGGTGCTAAGTGCTTTCTGTGCACTCTCAGACACCACTCCTCACGTTTTGCCGACACACTGAAGCTTGCGGGGGGCAAGCAACCCTCCCAGAGTCCCAGAGCCACTAGGTAGAGGGTGGGGGTCCAGGCCTGGGGTGCCGGGCCTGAGAGCAGGCGTCCCCTGGGTGCTCCCACAGCGACTTCTCGGCTTACCCAGGCCCGGCATGCACAGCTCCTTAACATTCAGATGAGGGTCTCTTGACTTGAAACCCAGCTTTCGGAGAATATCTCCAGATTCTGGTCTTTTTGAGCTGCCGCAGCTCCTCATTAGTACGAGTCTGCCTTCAACTCATCTCCCTGCTCTTGGCCCTGAGCAGAAGGCATCCCCGCCTGCCTCTCCCGCACTCCGCCATCGGCACTAAGCCACAGCAGGACAGAATAGATGCATCGAGAACCAAGCTTAGGGAGGAAAAACAAACCCCAAACCTGATCCACTTTGGCATGTTCAGGGCCTTTTGGAGAAAAGCACATCTGTGTGAGTTTAAAAGCTTATATTTTCATACCCAAATCTCTCTGGCACTCAGCCTGTGGCATCTGCTTTCTAGCCTCAGAAATTTAAGCTAGCGGCCTTGAATTTCATGATCCTGCCAGAGAACCAGTAAGCCCTTTCTGATCCAGGGCCTGTGCCCTCTTCTGCTTCCAGAAATACTGGGCTCCAACCATGGGATCGGCCCTCTCTCTGACCACCATGGACCCTGTCCTGGGGTCAGCCCAGCACCCCCCCCCATGATTAAACAGCCCATCCTGGGCTATCTCTCAGCCTAAGTTCACAGGTATCTTCCTTCCCAGCACCTACTAGGAAGGAAGTCATCTGGATGCTCTCAAACTGGGACCTTCCCCCGTTTTTTTTTTTCTTTAATTTTTTATTTTTATAAACATATAATATATTTTTATCCCCAGGGGTACAGGTCTGTGAATCGCCAGGTTTACACACTTCACAGCACTCACCCTTCCCCCGTTTTTAAAGACAGTCCATGCACCTTCAGAAGTACAGAATCTGAATTTCCTGGGCAGTCCATCCAGGCCGGATGCCAGCCTGCTCCAAAATGAACCACAGATGTGTCTCATTCCGGGATATTTCCATGGGAAGCAAGAACTCTCTGGCACAGTTACGTGGCCATTGGCCATCAGTTTACTGCTCATAATGTTGTAGATCATAGAAGAGAGTCTGAAACAGAGTTGCAATCAGCTATTCACTCAGCAAACTCTACCCAGTAACTTCGTAAGCACCAGGCACATGATGGGCGCTGGGCATGCAGTGATGAATATGGCCCGACCCCTGCTGTCAAGATGCTTCTGGAGCAGGGAGAGAGAGACACAAATACACTGCCTGACAAAGCACTTGATGCCATGCTGAGGTAGGCACGAGGCACTCCAGGCGCCCAGGGAGGTAGACCCTACCCCAGGCTGAGGCTCAGGAGGAGTTTATCCAGGGACTTGGTGCCCACACCAAAGCTTCCCCCGCTGGAAGCTGTAGAACGATAGAGCTGCAGGCAGTTGGGGATCACCAATCAGGGGCCGCTGGTACAGTTGAAAGAGTTGTGCGTGACACAAGTCAAAGGGTACCCTTCCTGTCATAGGCAGTCTGAATGTTGAATTGTGCAGTGTCCAACCTGCAGGAGGGAACATGACATCCAAGCATCACTCTCATTTAAGAGAGAGGAAGCTGAGGCCCAGACAGACACATGGCTCAGGTCCCACCCCCAGGGTGAGGGCTAGCGCTGTACTCACCACCTCGCTGCCTGTAGCCAATCTGCTTCACAACTGATGCTTTGGGGCCCAAACACTACTATCCCCAAACTAAATCCAGCCTCTGAAAGAACCTCATTTCTTATTCGTATCCTACTTGTTTCCACTCTGAGGAAGAAGGAAGGAAGCCCCCCAGGATCCCTGCCCGTGTTCACATAAGGATGTCCTCGGGTGGGTGCCAACACTCAGCTGCCGGCCAGCGCCGTGCGGCCCCAAGAGGCCTGCCTCACTTCACTGCCACCAGCTGTTCAGAGCTGTTTTCAATGACCTGTTTTGTTTCTTGGATTGATTATCAGCTTCCACTGACCTGATAATCCTTGTGTTTCCTCTCCTGACCTCAGGTGTCATTTAGGTACCACTGTCGATTGTACAACGAATGGCGTCGGACCAATCAGAGAGTGATTCTCCTCATCCCAAAGTCTGTCAGCGTCCCTTCTAACCAGCAGTCCCTGCTGGGCCTCCACTCTGTCAAGAGGAACTCAAAGGAGACCATTGTCTGACGTCCGTGTGGCTGGTTTGCTGACTCGTTGTTTGGGGTTCTGGAAGTTTCTGCACTGGGGCCATGCACTGAGCCACCTCCAAACCCTTCCTGAAGCTGTGGGTCTCGGGACATCCGGAGCCGTGGGAGCACCTCGCCCGGAGCAATGGACTCGGCCCCAAAGAAAGCAAACACCATTTCACTTGGAATCATGGATGCTGCAGTCACGTGATACTTGCTGAGCTGCCAAACGTGCTTACTGACCAGATACTATATGAAATTTCCCAAACACCTCTGTAACAGATGAGGAAGCTTGTCCTGCTAAAGATGCAATTCAATGCTTCCTTTTTTATTACAATTTCAAATATATATATATAGATATAGATATATATTAAAGTCAGATGATAATCACCATGGAAAAGCCAATGTTACAACTGGTTTCTTGGTTTGGACTGGTTTGGTTTTGGGTGAGTTTATCTGTTTCCCGGTTTCTACTGTAGATTCCTTGGGGTAATTTGATAACCAGAGTGGTCTTTTTTCATCTCCTCCTTCTCTCTTACTCAAGGGGACAACATAACAGCTGCAGAGCAAGGCATAGCTGAAGGACGTTTTGTACTAAACTTCGTTTATTCCGTTTTTAAAGGGGGAAAAAAAAAAAAAAGAAAGGCGTGGCGACTCTCCTGACAGTGAGCTGTTTATTTAAATTTCATTAAGGAGAAAAAAAATTAAGGTGAGAAGCACGCTCCTTTCAACTTGTTTGGTATTGCCGGCTGATAAAAACTATTTTCTAATAATAAATATCCAGTGTGTCAAAGACAAACCCCATTGATTGCAATGTTCTTTTTTTTTTTTTTTTTGAAATTATAAAACTGGTGAAGTTTCCCCAAAGAGTTTTTTTTATAGGAAAAAGAAAAAGAGAGAGAGCGAGCGAGCGAGTAAAAGTGCTGGTGTTCTTAATCCCATTCCATGTAGTTCATGTCTTAATTCTGCATTCGCAAGGAACCAGAGAATCATTAGACATTTCTAGGAACCCTGGACCTGTTTTGCATATCAATTAGCATTCCCATTGCTCTATTGAATTTCTAGCTTGACAGGTAGATGTGGCAAAAAGCTAGTCCCAGCAGCCTACAGACCCTTTGTCTGGTTTTTAAAAAAAAAAAAAACGAATCCCATATAGTGCCTTCCCCAAACAAAACGAATCCCATATAGTGCCTTCCCCAAACTACGAGCCAATTCTGTCACAGGCTGAAAGAGACCTTTTTCCTAAGGGCTTCATGTCCCTCTTTTATCCATCACAGTGGAAAGGGTCTACCCCGCACTCTGCTGAAACCAGGGGGCACATGGGTCATCTGAGGAAGCCCTTGCCGGCTCCCCTGCCTGTCCCCTGCCGCCCACCTACACACCCGGGAGGAAAAGGCGGAGCCCAGCGTTGGGGAATGCTTAAAATATGGATTTCTAGAACATGACCCACATTCTGAGTATCACTCCAGCATCTGCCTTCTGCTTCCCAAGTGGGAGAGTGGAAAGTGCAGAGGAGCAGGCAGCGAGGAGGGTAACGATTTCTGTCTGACGCAGGTGTCACCTCTGCCTGCCGAGCCCCCCATTCACAGACTGCCCCCTGCACCACGTGGGGAGGGGAACAGCTGGACCCCGCTCTGCTGTAAAACTCAGATGTGCTTTATGGCTGATGACAATAGATTCCTGCCTGCCATGCTTCCCTTCGACACTCGCTCCGGTAATAGACGCCTGAGCCCTTCTGTTTTCTCTGCCCCGTTCACCCCTCCAGGCTGTCATTAGCCGCACCACCATCCACCGTTTCTTAATTGACCTTTTTAAAATGCTGGACACCACTGGCTGCACACAGCTGTCACACATTACATTTCCAGAGCCAGGAGTCCAACTTGGTCGCTGGTGAACGACAGCCCTGCCGAAGAGGGGCTAAATAACATCCACCCAGCCTCGGTCCCTGAGCTGTCAGGTTCCTGGGCGACCCCTCCCAGTGGAATGGCAGGAGCATTCAGGCGAGGACCGTAACCTCCATCCTCCCAGCCTCTTCCATGAATGAAGGAAGTGGGAGATCCCCGGGATCATTTCCTGTTGAGCTGGCTGCAGGGAAATCCTGCTGTTTGGGTTCATGCAATGAGACCTAGTGACGCAAATTATCAAAGGCAGACAGGGGCCCAACAGCTCTGTGGGGCTCCTGTGCGGCAAAGGTGGGCACCTCAGTACTAGGTCTGTGCCGTAGCTCTTTCCCCCGTATTTGCATCCCCACCCTGGGAAATAAAGCAGAGCCCACATGCAAGAAGTCAGTGGCCTGGGCTGGGGGGTGCAGGACAGTCCAGGCAGCCAAGAGCAGCATGGGTGCCTGCCTTTCCAGGCCACCAACTCGGCTCCTCCTCCTGCGAGGCTCTGGGCTCTAACAGCACCAGGACCCATCTGAGATGCTGATGAAGTTCTTCATCACTTCTTGGCGCTTTAGCCCTGACGTTGTTCAAGGCTAAGGAGAGCAAGGAACTACAGAACGTACGCCACAAGGCACCAGCCAAGAGGCAGGGGATGGGCGGGGGTTGACAGTCCCAGCTCTGGGTCCGTCTCCAAGCCAGGCTACACCTGCCATAAAAGAAGCGTACCTCTGCTAACCGCTGAGAGGCGCCACACGGGTCACCAGTGGCTCAGCCAGGCTTGAACTCTTCCTCTGCTTCTTCCTTTTTGAAAACTCGAGAATGAAGCAGGGAAAGGAACAAGGAGGGGCTGGTAAAGGATGCTGGGGGTTCGCTGCTTCCCTTCCATCGACTCCTTCAACAGCCTGCTTTTCCACCCTTCTGGATGTATCCTTTCCTCGCCGTTTGTCCTGAGGCTATTTGGTAGAGACAAATGCGTGGGACCTTGAAGCCAGAGGGGGAAAGGGACAAGTGAAACAAATCCAGAGAGCTCTTGGCCTGCCCTGTGAGTGTATGTATGTGTGTGTGTATGTGTGTGTGTGTGTTTGCATGCTCACACACACACATGTGTTTCTATGTTCTTATCGGGGGCTTCCAGAGAACCCGGAACGTTCGCACAAATTCTACAGCCCAGAGAACGGAGCAGACGCTCAGATGAGCTGGAAAAATCCAATAAAGACAAAGTAAATGGCATGACTTGGAAGTGACTTGTACTTGCCTTTCATGGCCTGGCCCCCCTTCCCTGTGCCTGAGCACTGTGGCCCGTCCCTCTCGGCTGGGCTGTCCTCACAGTTACATCATCTTTAGTGGAAGTAACACATCGGCGGGCACGAAGGAGCCAAAGGGGGGGAAGGGAAGTAAAATAGCAGCCTGCCTCCCTGCACTTTGGCTGGTGGCCAGCTGGAGGCTCCACATCCTCCCTGGGCCTCTTTGGGGTCTCTTTGTTCCCCTCCTGGCTCCGCCTTCCCTGACACGCTGCCCAGCTGACAGAGCTGCACGACCTGCACAGAAACTTCGCCCTCAGTCTGCTCTCACCAGGGAGAAGACACCTTGGAAAGGAAATCAGCACATGCTTCCTTTCCTCTCTGATCCAGAATGTTCCCTGAAGCTACCAGAAGATGAACCACACAGCTCTAAGCCCTAGGGTTGGAGGCAATATGTAGGTTGTGATTCTGAAGCCATTCAGGGGTGAGGAGGTGGGCCTATGGGTGGGGAAGGGGGCTCGGGATTATTTTAGGGCCAGAGGTGGGGACCCGAACGCACCTGACTAGACACCATCCCCCCTGGCCAAGCATGGGGAGGATCTACAGACTGGCAGGCTACTGCATGAGGCCTGGGTCTTCCGAGGTTTGGAGTGAGGAGAAATGGGCACTACAAGGTAATGGCTGGGCAGTTGCACACCCACTCCAAAATGCGTCAGAACGCACGAGCAGAAATGCACAGACCAGCATGTTCTACAGTCCCCCTTTCTTGGCTTTACAAAGCTCTCCACGCCTAGGGGTTTACTGCCTTCCCCTTGCCGTTCAGCTGTTGTGGGGCGATCCCGGCTCCCTGCTTCCCAGTGCCATAGCGTGGGAGAGAACGAGCCATGAGTCAGGCGACCTGGGCTTGAGCTTGGCTCTGCACTGGACAAGGGAGCCCACCTGTCCGAGCCTCGGTTTTTTGCCTCTGTAAGACGCGGGCAATGCCTGCCTCAGACAATCCCTGTAAGATTCGTAAGGCTTTGCTCCCAGGAGTGGATGCGTGAGTGGCCAGGCCCCTCCCCTTCCTTCCACTCACCATGGCTGATGTCTGTTATTCTGCCCCAACTTGGGTTCTGACAAACAACTTTAATAAATGATTTGAAGGACCATACGCACATAGTTTAAAATCCTTTTCAAAAAGAAGAGGGACTGATTTTAAATAATCAACAGATATTTATTGAGCATACTGTGCTTGGAATAAAAAGAACAGTAAGAGATCCTTCTGAAGGTTGAAATTACTGACTTGATTGAGATCTTTGAATCAGGCGTCGATTTCAGTTACTCTTCCATTTCCTGACACTGGAGCCTGTGGTTAATTGAGAATTCATCACAGATTAAAAAAAAAAAAAAAATTTTTTTTTTTTTGCCAGTTCTGGATCTAGTGCTACAGAGGAAAACAAATATAGTCTATCAGTTGTCTGTATTCCCAGAAATGAGGGACTCGTGAGTCACGGAGCTCATCCATCTAGTGCCTTCTCAGAGGCTCTGAAGTCTATGCACAAAGACAATACAAGGAGATCAGCCTCGCCTGGCTTCTTTGGAGAAACTCTCCTTTTTTGACATGACTTTTCACCTACTGGATCCAAAGCCACCTAATTTAGAAAATGAATATATGGACCCCGTCAAAGGTTTTATTGATCGTATTTGTGAATACCAGATGCAAAGAACCGAGTTAACCCTGCACAACAATTTCTATCACCGTCAGCCTCTACAGGTCCTTCTTCTGCTTTATTCCATGAGTACATACACACAGCCAGGCTCTTCCCAGGAGTCACGAGCTAGGCGGCACTTTTAAAATGACCTCTGGGGATCCTCACCGTGACCCCAAAATTCGGTGATCTAAAGCAACCATTTCCCTGCATTTCCCTGTTCCATGGGTTGGCTAGGGCTCAGCTGGGCAGTCCATGGGCAGTCTGGTGGCACTTGGCTGTTTCAGACACTCAGGTGGGCCAAGTGCTCCTCCCATGGCCTTGTGTCTCCACCTGGCATCTCGGCTTCTCTTCCCATGGCAGCTCAGGACTTCAAGAGGGAAGAAGCTTCTGTCCTTCGCAATGACTGGGCTTGGAAGGGCCAGGGGTCCCTTCCTCACATCCTACTGGTCAAAGCACTGACAAGTCCCCGCCCCCTGATGGGAGGAGCGGAATTGTTTGGGGCTGTCTTTGCGGATTAGCAACCAGACCCTTTTGAACAATGGGGAAGCTTACCCTCAGAGGTTAAGTGACTTGCCCAAAGTAACAAAGCTAGTAAGGGGCAGACCCGGGATTCAGACCCAGGCTCTGGAGTCCATGCCTTCAGCCACTATGCTAGGATGCCTCTCAACTTCTAGTTTTAGTAGTTTCCCCTTCGTCCACTCTCATCTCTACCCTTCCTGAAATTTTATATATATGCATATTTGCAAAACATGCTGTTTTGTGAGCAGATACCTTAATTTACATAAAAGTGACTATGCTAGGGGCGCCTAGGTGTTGTAGTTGGTTAAGTGCGTGGAACTCTTGGCTTTGACTCAATTCCTGATCTCAGGGTCATGGGATAAAGCCCGTGCTAAGGCTTCAGGCTCAGCACAGAGTCTGCCTGAGTCTCCTTCTCCCTCTCCCTCGGCCCCTCCCCTCTGTGCATGCACATGCTCACTCTCTCTCAAATCAATTAATACATCTTTTTTTAGAAAGTGATTATGCTATAAATCTCATTCCTTCCCTCCCACCCCACCCCCACACCTAACACTACATTTTTAAGATCTATGTTGCTGCTTATGTGTCTGGGTGCCTGCTCCTAGCAATGCTTGGGATTCCATTTCACGTCTCTGCTCCCTTCACGTTACCTCCCACTCTCTGACCCAGCCAACAGGACCCTGACTGAGACCCAGCCACTGGAAGGATCCTCTAGATGAGCATCCATGAGTGGGAATGCCTGACTATAGGACGTTGGTATAGTTAACTTCACTGTTTGTATGGTTCTCCAGAAGGATGGCCCCATGTTAGACACGCCCCTTGGTGGCTGAGTTTTGCCCTTTCTCCATTAGCTGTTCTGTATTTGTTCATTTTCGGCCAATCCGACATTACTCATATCTGTGCAAACGTAGACCTCTCATTGTTCCTCCTGGATTGGAGATCTTTCCTCCTTAGTTTCTCACGTCAGCTTAATGAGCTGCCATTTGTTTTTGGATCAATATCCTCTTAACCGTGTCCATGAACAGAAATCCTTCAGTTGTACTTTGCCAAATCTGGTTGCTGTCAGGTGGTCTGATGGGGTGGAGGAGTCTTACTGAAATGTAAGAAGTCCCTTTTCATGCCCAAACCATAAAGACAAGTCTCTATACTTTCATGTATCCTCCCCCCCCCCCCCCCCGCTTAGGCTTTGGATCTATCTGGAATGCACCTGTGCCCATGACATAAGACAGAAATCCAACTTCATCTCCCTAAGTTTTCCATCACTGTCTATGAAACAATCTCCCCTCCCGTCATTCACAGGTGCTGTCCCCTGTGTCCTACACCCAGCTCCCTGTAGATACGGGTCTGTTTCTGCAGTTTCCATCTGTGTCCCTGCATCACCTCGCTGTTTTTCTCACTGAGGCTTCATCCCGACTTTCGGGATGTAATGGAATGAGCAACCCTATCCCCTGCCAATTTCGCTCTACTTTTTTTTTTTTTTCAAAACTGACTCAGTTATTTATAGACAGCTTTTAATTCTTGTGCATAAATTTTAGAACAGTTTTTGTTAACTCGTTTAAAAGGTCCTGATGGAATTTTGATTGGAATTGTAGTGAACTTATACATTAATTTCACGAAAATTGCCCTCTTTATAATTTTTGGCAATCCCATATGATGAAAATAGCATAACACCGTTTATTTAAGTACTCTTGGTGTCCTGAAATAGAGTTTTAATCATTGTCAATAACATTCTTGTGTCCCTTGCTAGTTTAATTCCTAAATACCTTATAGTTGTGTTGTTATTGTAAATGGTATCTTATTTTCTATTCCATTTTCTCGTTGGCTAGCACTGGTATAACAACACTTGTTATCCTGTACTAACAGCTTTGCTGAACACTGTGTTAGTTCTTAAAGGCTGCCGATTCCTTTCTAAGCCTGCTCTTTCCTGGCCTGGTGCAACGCCGGGCCTCTCTGACTCTCCCAAGGCAGACACGAGAGTAGACTTACTTGGTGGGTTCCCTGTTTTAACAAGGGGGCAGAGTTTCTCTACCACCAATATTCGCTATACATTTTTCTTATATCATCTTGTTGAGTTTCTGTTTCCTTTCTACTTCTAGTATTTTGTGAGTTTTTACATTATTTTAAATACCAAATTGGGGAGCCTGGCTCAGTGGGTTAAAGCCTCTGCCTTCAGCTCAGGTCATGATCCCAGAGTCCTGGGATCGAGCCCTGCATTGGGCTCTCTGCTCAGTGAGGAGCCTGCTTCCTCCTCTCTCTCTCTGCCTGCCTCTCTGCCTACTTGTGATCTCTGTCAAATAAATAAATAAAATCTTAAAAAAAAAAAAAAACAAATTGAGGGGCGCCGGGGTGGCTCAGTCCGTTAAGTGTCTGACTCCTGATTTCCGCTCAAGTCATAATCTCACGGTCATAAGTTCAAGCCCCACATCAGGCTCCACACTCAGCATGGAGTCTGCTTGAGAGTCTTTCCTTCTGCCCCTCCCACTCATGTGGGCACATGTGCATGCTTGCTCTCTCTTTCTCAAATAAATACATCTTTTTTAAAAATACACCAAATTGAATTAGTAGTAATAATTACATATAATTACCAGTTTGAGAAAATTTGAAAAAAATTAGAAATTTCTGTGAATTTCTGCTTTTATCCATGCAGTAAGACATGCTATTGTTAAACCATCTTTTCAGTCCTAGATCAATCTTACTTAAGATTTGGCTTATCCCTCTTTCTATTTATATTGAAAATGAAGAGTTCACACCAACATCACCGGTTCCAATCCAATGCCACAGAGCTGAACCTCATTTTTCCATTGCCATATTTATAGCTTCATCCCCTACCAGGTGAAACCTGGCTTTTGCCCTTTATTTACCTACATAATCCATCTCTCTGCATGTAACGAGTCTCTCATCTCTACAGACTTCCCCGTCCCTGTGGAGATGTCCCCTTCTCCTTTCTCCAGCTCTGACACATCACGCCAGGCCACCCTCTGTGGGGACATCCACCTCGTGCCAATCAGACTCTGGCAAAGCCTGTGGATGGCCCTTCACTTGGTCCCTTCCGACTTCCTTCTTCATTCAGTGTGTTATATCTCTAACTGTTTTTTCACTCTTTTGCTAGCCAGTCTGATCCTTGTTGTTGTTATTTTCAGGCAGGCTCTGTACCTAACACGGAGCCCTACATGGGGCTTGAACTCATGACCCTAACAGCAAGACCTGAGCCAAGATCAAGGGTCAGATGCTTAATCGAATGAGCCACGCAGCTGTTCCTTAATCAGTCTGCATTAATAGTGCACTTCATTCAACTTTTCGAAGAATAAGTTTAGAATTTGCCTAATCTTCTCTTTCTCTCATCCTTTTTGTCCGCCGCTTCCTTGAGTTTAGCCTTACCATTATTAAGGCCTTCCTTCTTTTGTGTTTTAGTTCCCTCTTGTTTCAGTCTTTTTTGTCTTTGTTTTTGGATAAATGATTTAAAGCTATAAATTCTCCTGGAGGTACTACTTTCCCAGAATTTTTGGACATTTTCAATGTTTAAATTTCCGTTCTAAGTACTTTTTTAGAAGATAAATTTGTCTTTTTTAAAGAGTTTTATTTGAGAGAGTGGGTGAGAGAAAGAGAGAGCACAAACGGGGAGTAGCAGGCAGAGGCAGAGGGAGAAGCAGGCTCCCCACTGAGCAAGGAGCCCCATGCGGGACTCGATCCCAGGATCCTGAGATCAAGATCTGAGCTGAAGGCAGACGCTTCACTGACAGCCAACCAGGAGCCCCCAGTTTTAAGTATTTTTTAATTTCTTTTGGTTCCTTTCTTTACCCCCACACAGTCACTACTAATGATATAGTAGATAGTCACTACTAAATGCCTTTCAGCAAACAAGCATGGGGTGAGGAGTGTTCTTTTTTTGTTTTGTATTTCAGTTACTACTACATTATAGCCAAAGAACTATGGCTTCAGTGAGGCTGATTCTTTGAAATTGTGGCATTTTTTGTGGCTTAGTCCATAGTTGATTTTTGTAAATGTGTATATAAATATGTGTATATAAATAAATAATCTACGGTGTGTTAATTGTTTACAATTAACTTTGCTTTTTTTCCACCCTTGGTCTGTCAGTTTCTTAGAAGGGCATAGAACCTTTCTGATTACAACTGTAGATTTATTTATTTTTCCTTTTAATCTTGTTGATAGCCACCTTAGATATATGTGGCAATATTTACAGATTTATCATTATCTCTTCTTAATAGATTGTTCCTCCTACCAAAGCATAATATTCTAATATTGCCTTTGTCCACCTTGACATTTTAAAATTCTTTTTTCTCTTTCTCTAAATTAATATTGAACATTTCTATATTGCTTTATGCCTCCTGTAGACAATATACTGCCAAATATTTTTTTAATCTGAAAATCTCTTATCTTTGAATTAGTGAGTTTATCCATTCCCATGTTTTTAAACATTTTGTTTATTGGAGAGAAAGCACCCACAAGCGGAGGGAAGGGCAGAGGGAGAGGGAGAAGCAGGCTCTCTGGTGAGCAGAGAATCTGATGCTGGACTTGATCCCAGGACCCTGAGATCATGACCTGAGCCAAAGGCAGACACTCATCCTACTGAGCCACCCAGGTGCTCATATCCATTTACATTTATTGTAAATAAATGTGGGTTAGAATTCTACCACCTTATTTCACCTCTGATTATTTTTTCCTCGGATCCCATGTCCTCTTGCGCATCTACCCCCTTGACTTCTAACAAGCACCCACAGCGAGGGGAGCTAAATCCTGGTGGGTCAGTGGCCAGTGTGGGAGGTGCTCTGAGCTGCCGTGGGACTCAACATCTCTCCACCACCCCACCTTGGCAAGTGACCGTGCCCCTCAGGGAGCACCCCTATACCTGTGTCCCCATCACCATGTTCTCACGCGTGGATTTTCACTGTTCTGACTTGCCTGGATTGCGAGCAGCTTGCTTTCCGAGCATGGAAGAGGGAACTCCATGTGGCTGGCAGGGCGGCTGGCCCTGTAGTCCCAGCACCTACCCCATCACGGATGTGAAGCAGCCCCGGGGTCAGCCCCTGACCTGGGGACAATGGGCTGGCACTACCGTTCTACGCCTTCTGGGATGTGATCCGGGAGAGAGGAGAGGACATGACACCCCAGCCGTCCCCCAGCAGTGGCAACTGGCTTTCTTGCCCCCACACCTTCTGTAGCCCCAGTGCACCCTCAGATTCACCACCCATCCTCCCACTTGCTTTGGCACTTCCGGGGCTGAGTGGGTAAGGAGGGGAAGGGAGCCAAGAGCCAGGGTAAGTCCGCCATTCTGTCTGCTACCGGCAACTCCCAAAAAGTCTTTCTGGGAGCCCTGGAGTTGCTGTAGGGACAGGGCATGGAAGGAGGCCCCCACCCTTGGCTCTGTTGCCCCAGCTCCATTCAGCTACTTCACCTCTGCTTTGTAGAGCAGGGATCTGGGCTCGATGCCCCAGAAAGAAAAACGACGACGTTGAAGTTAGGTCTTTTCTTGTTCGGACATTCGGGGTCACCCTGTCTGGCTCCCTGACTCCTAGGGACCCTGTGTTTGCTCCGTATGAAGCTAACTGCAGACTCCCCACTCCCCCCTGCACTCACAGAAAGGAGGCAGCTGGGACTTGCAACCCAGCTGCAAATAAGAGACACTGAGTAGACATAAGAAGTGCGTTTTATTCTCAGACAGGGCCTAAAGGCTGCTGACGTTAGGATTTTTCAAAGCCAGTCTTGAGATTTGTGCAAGAAAATGCCTGGGTGCTGTTATGAGGGGGTCTCTGCAGAGCGCCCCTCACTGCCCCAGCGGTGCCATCCACGGAGGCTCGACGACACCCCCAATGACGGGTGGGGAGTATTACTTGTACAGAGTGACAACCAGAACTATGTTTTCCTGCCCTTTGAAAAGACTGGAACAGTCTAGAAGCCCAGACTGGCTTTCGGGCCATGTGCAATTAACTTTGCTAGCATATAAAAATCCATTTTGAACTCAAAAATGTCACTGGGCTTTTCTACCACTCGCCTTCCTTTCCTTCCCCTGCCTAGTAAATGTGGGGTCAGCTGTGTTTGAGGCCTCGAGTTCTGCAGCTGAGCAGTGCACGGCATCTGGTGACGTCCACAGACACCAGTCAGAGCCCCCCCTCCGCAGGGCCTCTCAGCAGCTTGGGGCTACCGACGAGCCTGGCCCCAGACCACAGAGACAGACTAGGGCTGGGTCCTATGATAAGGGGTCTAAGATTCTGGCCTCTGGATCTATTTGTTCTCCGTCTATTCAGTCTGTGAGAGCACAGGACACCGTGGGCAACATCTTACAAAATTGGCAACCGAGTTAGGGGT
This sequence comes from Mustela putorius furo, assembly GCF_011764305.1. Lineage (NCBI taxonomy): Eukaryota > Metazoa > Chordata > Mammalia > Carnivora > Mustelidae > Mustela > Mustela putorius. The sequence continues at coordinate 33,271,892 of NW_025421294.1, forward strand.
CTGTGCCTGAGGAGACATTCCCCCAGAGGTACGCATCCTTCTGGAAGGGGTGGAAGGATCCTGCTGGGCTCACAGGACAAACACTCAGGGGCAGCTCTGGCCAAAGCAACCTCGGGAGCCCTGCACAACCTGCTGCCAAGTCCTCAGCCTGACACTCCTCCTTCAGAAGCCTGTGCCAGCTGCAGTGACAGAGGGAAGAATTCAACAGGGGCGGTAAGCCTCCTGCATCCCAGATGAGAAGGATGAGGGATGAGACTCAGGCAAGGCCTTGCAGAGGTGAAGGGACTCTCGAGCACACACCATGTGAGAAGGAAGAGTTGGGATTTCATTTGTTTCATGGTAAAAATGCAGCGGCAGGTGGTCACCCCCACAGGGAAGACATGGGTCCCCTGCATGCACCTGCATCTCTTATAGGTTCCTCACTATTTCTGCGAAGACTTCAAAAACTGGGCAGAGTTGTTTATGGTTTCGGAATATAATTTTCCTACTAAACGGAAGCAGACCACCTTGGAGAAATGTCTGAGGGCAGGTCAGGAGTGGAAAATGTGGAAGACGGATCTGGAACACCTTGTCCTACCTGAAAGCAAAGAAAACTAAGGTGGTTGTGTCCACAGGGTACGGGATACAACTTCAGGAGGCTCCCACCAGCCTCAGATGAACCATACGGGCGTCAAAAAGAACGACTCAGGAGTTGTTACACATCGTCTATGATAAAAACCCACGAGTTTATAATGATACTTATACACAAGTCACCTCGGAACCGAATCATTGTTCTCCTAAGTGCTTTTTTTTTTTAAGTCTCTTGTGTGTACTGTACCTTGGGATGTAAATGACGAAGAGAAGTTCTTTAGAGAAAGCTTTCACTGAACAAATATAAAAATAATGACAAAATCTAAATGAATAATCAATTTGCCTAATGATCATTACCAGACGCTAAAACCACTAGCTAATGCAGAACTTGAGAAGGAAAGCATTAGACCCTCCACAAAACCCACAGATCAATTTTCACCTCACACAGAAGAGAAAAGCTGACGTCATACCACCCCCCACCCTCAGCCCCAATGGGATACAACAGGAATTCCAGAAACACCCATGAGATGTTCCTGCGAAATCACCGAACCTGGATCTGATCGAGCTCTGCTATCTAACCACTGCTTTACAGGAACGAGAGGGATTTAAAAAAAAAATGTTAAATACCACCAGCAACAGGATTTCTCAATAGCAGCACTACTGACACTGTGGGCCAGAAAACTCATCTAGAAGGCTTACAACATCTGTCAAAACATGTAACATGGGGACTGGGTTTGGAGCCTGATTCAGAAAACCGAAAGTAAGGGGAGACACGTAAGTATGAACACTGGGTATTTGATCTTATTAAGAAATTGTTTTAGGATGCTTGGGTGACTCAGTTGGTTAAGAGTCTGCCTTTGGCTCAGGTCATGATCTCAGGGTCAGATCACGCCCTGGATCAGGCTCCCCGCTCAGGAGAGAGTCTGCTTGAGATTCTCCCTCTCCCTCTGCCCCTCTCCCACCTCGGCCTTACATTCTCTCTTTCTCTCAAGTAAATAAATAATTAAATCTTTAAAAAAAATTGTTTTAGGTATGATAGTAGAATTATGGTTACATTTATGAAAAGTCCCTGTCTCTTGGAGATACATTTTGAAGGAATTATGAAGTTTTGCAGTGTCTGGGATTTGCTTTAAAATTATCCAGCAGATGGCAGTGCAGAGGGGGAGGGAGTACAGACGAAACCAGATGGGCCATACGGGGTAACAGCTGAAGCTGGGTAATGGGCACACGGGGTTGACTATCGTGTTCTCTCTGCTTTTACAGATGCTTAAATCTTTCCATTGTAAAAAGTCACTTAAAAAGTAGAAGATGGGGGCGCCTGGGTGGCTCAGTGGGTTAAGCCACTGCCTTCGGCTCAGGTCATGATCCCAGGGGCCTGGGATCGAGTCCCACATTGGGCTCTCTGCTCAGCAGGGAGCCTGCTTCTCCTCATCTCTCTCTCTGTCTGTCTCTCTGCCTATTTGTGATCCCTCTCTCTGTCAAATAAATAAATAAAATCTTTTAAAAAAAAAAAAAAGTAGAAGATGGATGGCGCCTGGGTGACTCGGTTAAGTGGCTGCCTTCAGCTCAGGTCATGATCCCAGGGCCCTGGGATAAAGCCCCACACTGTACTCTATCCCTAGGAGAATCCTGCTTCTCCCTCTCCCTCTGCCCCTCCCACCTGCTCACGCTCTCTCTCTCAAATAAGTAAATAAAATCTTTAAAAAAAAAAAAAAAGATAGAAGTTGGGTCCAGCTGCCCGACACAAGCGTTGCCTGAAAGCTGAGACCAGAGAGCCAGAGAGGGTGACCGCAGCTAGCACACTGGGGGTAAGAGGCTCGCCTGCACGGGAGACACCTAGGATGTCTGTGAACCAGAGGCTGCATGTTCAAAGGCTGTCACTTGTCCTCAGAGATGCTGCATGTGGCTGAGGCCAACTGAGCTGGTGTCTGCCGCGCTGAAGCAGAGGCCCGGGATCCAGCATGGACTGTGAGCACACAGCACCCACAGGCTGGAGGTCAGAGAAGGATGTCCCAAGTTCTGAGCCGGATCGATGCTTTCCTTTCCATCGCACACGGAAGGCCAACTGGCCTCCCAGCATCTGATTTGGAAACCACAAGTCCAGCCGAGAGAGGAGAGCACCAGTGAGGCTCCCCGCCCCCCCCCCCCAGCACAGAGTTCTGCAGAACAGAGCCAGCACCACCCCTCACCCCCTGAAAACACAGACATGGTCGTGAACCCCCTGGAGCCCTGATTCTGCTTGAATAAAGCATGTGCGCTTCCGCATGTCTGGCTTGCTATGGCTTCAGGGGTGAGAGGGATGGTTTCCGTTAGTGCATTCTTGGTATTTCCTCAGTGCAATGCCAGGGAAGGGCAGGAAACCCAGGAGATGCGCAGATGGCCAGGAGGAGCTGCCCGCGGGAAGCCACATCGCCCTGAGCCAGGCTTCCCCGGCCTCAGATCATTAACAGTCCTCCCGATGGTTGGGAGCGGCTGAGAGACCCCAGAGGTCCAGCAGGGGGGCCACCCTGGGGACACATCCCTGTGGTCCATCCCAACAGGGGACCAAGAGGATGTGCCTTGTGCCCCAGGGCGTGACAGAGTTGTGCCACTCAAAGGCCACAATGAGAAAGCTTTGTGCATCAAACCTCAGGAAGGTCCAAAATGCATTAAGAACCTAGATAAGGTCGCCTGTGTGGTGAGGCCCTGAAGCTCCAGCTCTTGGTTTGGGCTCAGGTTATGATCTCAGGGTCAAGACATCGAGCCCGCTAGTTGGGCTCTCCATTCGGCATGGAGTTGGCATGAGGATCTCTCTCCCTCTGCCCCTCTCCCCACGCATGCTCTCTCTCACTCTCTCTAAACTAAATACGATCTTTTTAAAAAGAAAGAAAAGAACACCTAGACAGAGGACTAAAACTGGAGTTCTTCTCTTAGCAGAAAACTTACCAATTTAAGAAGTTATTCTGAACCAGAAAACACACACCCACATACATACACGTGTAAAAAGTTCCTGTCGCACACACAGCATTTCAAGAATCTGGGACAAAGCAGCTGCTTTCATGGTCAAAATCGAGGTTAAGCCCTCCGAAAGCCCCTCGTCCCCTCTCCCCTCACTCACACTCCCAAAGACAGTTCCCTGTAGCTACTAGGACCAGCACCCTTCCAGGAGGAAGTGCCTGGGACAAGGGTGCTTGAGGGGGAAAGAGAAGGAGGCCGCAGGTGCGAGAATCATCAGTGAACCCAGGGAGAATACGGGGAAGAAATGGCCGCATGCCCCATGGGGGTCAGGGGAACAGAGATAAGGAGAGGATACACCTGCCTCCACAACCTCCTGGTGACTCTGCTAAACACAACACGGCTCACGAGACCCCAAACGGGGACAATCTGCCAAAGGCACAAGTCAGCGTGTCGCACGCAGGTGCACATGTCCCGCCCCACCCGGCACTTCTTGGAACGGAAAAGGCCCCTTCACACGGAGCCTTCTGGAATCCCGTCAGCTCCTCGCCTCCCCGACAGAAACAGCATCAGGGAACATTATTCACTTGTCTCTCGCCTGAAACCAGCCAAAGCCGTTCGCAAGGGGTCAGCCGCCGCCTGCCGAGCCCGCGGAAGACAGCGCGCAACAACAAATTGCTTAAGCAGATCCGGGCGCCCTGCGGCCCCCGTTACAGGAGGTCTGCTCTCATTACGGTAACTTAGGACGCATGCCAAGGATGACAACAGCTCCCCAAATGCCTCACTTTATTTCATAACTCAGTGCTTCCCAAACCCCACCCAGCATTTCGGTCAAGAGGGGCCAGAGGCGCACAGTTACTCTGGCCCCCTGGGTGCAGAGGGGAGGGCACGGCCAGCGGGTCACTTGCTGCAAGACTCCGCCCAGGCTCCGCAGGGGGACCCTTCAATCCCCTTTCCCAGCTGAAGGCTTAAACTGTCCTTTCTTTAAATAAAAACCTGCAGTCAACCACAGCCAACCTCAAGGGGGAGCGAACCCCCACCATCTCAGCCCTGGGGCTGAAGCCCAGCAGGTGGGCATTCTGCGTCTCCTGCAGCGCACAGGGCCCCGGCGGGAGGAGAGTAGAGAGAGGATGATGGCCAACTGGCTCAAGCCATTTTCTCAGTGTTTGGGTCTCGACGGAAAACTCTAAAGCGATTGCCAAATGTTTTCTAGAAATCCTCTCCATGTCCCGTTCGAGCCCTGAGCACGTGGGGCACCAGGACTGTCACTGTCCTCTTTGGTTTGGAACCACAGGGACAGAGGCACGGATACAGCCAGCCTGTCCCCGGTACTGACCACAGCTCACAATGCCTGCGTCCCAAGGAAATGGAGGGGGACCTGCCGGGGGGTGGCACCTCCACGCAGGGGAGGCAAGCCGCAGGATGGGGTGCTGGCCTGATCTGAAATGAATCAGTACATTGGGGACCTCTGCAGGGGGAGAGCTGACATTTGTTTAGAACGGGAAAACCCAAGTGTACTTCCCAAAGCTTCTAACTGGGAAGCTATCATCCCCCCTCAAATAATACTCAGTGTTCCAAAAAGGGAAGGGCAGATGTTGCTATTCCTCAAACTTGAGGTTGCTTTCACAGGCACATCTTCACCGGGTTGTGGGGTGGCAGTGGGGGCTGGGGGATGATCCCCTCTCAGGCATGGGTTTCCCTCCATGGAGGACTCACAAAGCCTAGCTTTGGACAGCTGTAGACCCCAAAACTCCAAATTTCCAGGTGCTTCCAGCCCAAATCCCCTATTAGAGCAGGTAGAGTGGAGTCTCAGAGAGCCTCAGGAGGATTCTGATTCTGCTCAGCAGCTGGGGAAGTACTTGCCAGAGCTGGGCTCAATCTCCGTCCATGAAAACAGTCACTGACCTCGACACTTGAATTGGGTGCCTGTAAATTTCATGTCCAAGACCCTCGGTCCAGGAGACCAGGGAAACGGGCTGGGCTACGGGCCTCTGCTGGCGCAGATACCCGCCTGGGAACCTGATGACTCTTTACATTTCTGCCTCCACCTGCACGAGAGACCTGGGCTGGCAATCGGACTGACCCAGGACTAGAGAGAAATGGCCTTTCAATACCCCTGAGGTCCCCTTAGCTAATCCTATGAGAAGTGGTGGCCACGGTTTCCAAAGACACTCCAATCATCCCACAAGGAAGTCAAAGAATTTGAACACAGTGAAAATCACACCCATCGCGACTGTGAAGGTCTGTGCAGTTGAGTTCTTCCAAGTGGAGAGCTTGTCTTTGAAACATAGCTTCCACCTAGACACACTGTCCTAACAGCCATCTCCCCAGAGGAGAGCGGTTGCCCCGAGACTGCTGTGTGATCCGTCCACAGCTGTGGCTTCATATGCCTGTGTGAGGATTTGCTGGATGCCCACACAGAGTGTGAGCTCCATGAGCATCAGGACAAGATTACACAACCCTGTCTGGGGCCTAGCATACTGCATAGCACCCAGTAAGCACTCTGGAAACATCTAATGAATTAATATTTATTCACAAAATGATAAAATCTGGTGCGTCTGGCATTCCCAGTGGCTTTCCTCGCTCAACTACTGAGCTGACGGGGAGAAACGGGAACTCTGACCGGCACTGTTCTCATGTGTGGATTTCGAACACTAAGAGCCGAGAAAATCTCACCCTCCTTTCCAATACCCTGAGCCAAAAATTCCAGGGGCACCTGGGTGACCCAGTAGGTTGAGCGTCTGACTCTTCGTTTCGGTGCAGGTCATGATCTCAGGGTTATGGGATTGAGCCCCCTGTGGGGCTCCACGCTCAGCAGGGAGTCTGCTTCAGATTCTCTCTCTCTCCCCCTTGGCACCTCTACCCTGCTCTCTCTCTCATGTAGTGAACCTTCAAAAAATAATCCAAAGTAATCATTGGTTTTAAATTATTATTTATTTACTTAGACCTACTATCTTGGTGTGATCTTTCTACACAATCTAATTTAATTCTCCTGTCGACACCCTGTCATGGGGCTGAGTCTCAGGGTGAGGGAAAGAGAGAAGCAGGAACGCCAGCTTTCTCACGACTGCACTTGGCAGCCCCAAGCGTGTCTGTCTCCAGGGGTTCCCATTCACAAAACTAGTTCCAAGGTGAAAGCAATGCTTCCACGTCTCTTCCCAGCCTGTCTGGGCCCTCCACCCCATGTGGGGAAGTACGAACTTGGAACATGACCCAGAACTAAATTTGGCATGTTTCACAGAATGGTTAATCCTCTTATCATTAAAAAAAAATTTTTTTTTAACTTCCTTTCGTATCAGGGCTGAATCACCAGTTCCAATCATTCCTGTTATTTGGAGCCTGCCCCCTCTAGTAGGAAAAGTGGGGCTACTTGTACACACCCTGGGACACTTTCCACAGTTCCCAGATACACAATGAACACATGGCTCCGCTGAGGCCCAGCCTGCTTTCCAGGACTTGCCGAGTCTCTAGCACCTCTTTTAGCTTACCTAGTGGGGACTCTCCCCCAGGGGAGACTTTGACATCACAAGGCAACATTACCTCCCTGATGTCAAGAAAAGCACATTCTCGGGGGCCTGGGTGGCTCAGTTGGTTAAGCAACTGCCTTCGGCTCAGGTCATGATCCCAGGGTCCTGGGATTGAGCCCTGCATCGAGTTCCCTGGCCAGTGGGGAGCCTGCTTCTCCCACTCCCTCTGCTGTTCTGCCTGCTTGTATCTCTCGCTCTCTGTCAAATAAATAAATAAATAAAATCTTAAAAAAAAAAAAAAAGTAAAGAAAGAAAAGTACGTCCTGCAGCAGCACAGTGAGCTCTGGGAGGGGGCATGGAGCCTGAGCACAGGCTGTGGGAAGCCGGTCCTCCTGGCCTGCCCCTCACTCAGCTACGGCTTTGTGGCCAGAGACATTCAGGGCAGCTCATCAGCACAGAAAGAAGTGTTTTCTACAGGACACCATACAAATCATATTTATTACACTCGCCGCTCATTTGAGGAACATTTGAAACAACAGAGACTGAAAATGGGGATTTGGGGACTATCTGACAGTTGGAACTGTTCCCATTCATTTTTGACAATGAATAGCACCGTTTTCATTTGTAAACTTGTTCTGTAAATTATTTTCTGACAGCCCCCTGGGATAAAGTCGGCAGAGCTGTCAGATAGAGACCTGGGCGAACAGACGGAGCTCCCCTGAATACAACTGGATCTCTCATCTTGGTATTTCCAGCAGCGCTGGGCAGAACCGAATCCTCCAGGGAATAGTCACTGAGTGAATAAATGACCTAACTCCTGGGCCAGTTAGTGCCTCAGCAACACAAGGGATACCCCTTAGCCAGTGCAGTACCGCGAACCGTATGTCAGGTAACTTTGAGGGGCAGCACTGCACTTCAAGAACCCTGCGACTGCCACTCTCTTAGCCAGGTCCCCAAAGTTCCCCAGGCTCCTCCTGTAGGCCAGCCCGAGTCACCCAAATATCCTCCTCTGTGTCCAACCCCTTCCTTCTCCACAGAAGTCCCTCTTCCCAGATTTGTACACAGGAGCACTGTTCCTGGGGACCCATGGCCACAGCCGTGAATGCAGGCCAGGTCCTGGTGGCCTTTGTGACAGGGACTGATGGTGATTACGCAACAGGCACTCCACTCCTATATCATCTTCGGCTCATTCTTTTCTAAGGTTCACATTTCCAGTTTTTCTCTCAGCAGGACAAGAACATGAAAGAAACTGGCAACTGGGAAAATGAATCATAGGAAAATCTTGGCCCCAGATAGAGCCTGGGTTCCGTTCCCTCTTGACATTGGCTGGAAGGTGGCCTAACAGAGGAGCGGGGAGCTGACAGTACGTGGCGCGGGAAGGTTGGGTCGTGTCACAATCCCGGGCTTCAGAAGGGAATGTTCCAGCTGCCACAGCTAACTCAGGAAGTAGCATCTGGTGAAGGCTGGTGTGAGCCGGGAATCTTCCTGGCTCAAATGTAGAGCAAGGGGGGAAAAGAAGGGAAAAGGAACACAAGGGTTCTGGGACTCCAAGTTGGGGAAACGGTACAATGAATGAGTCATATGGAAACCACTCTTAGCCAGCTTTGGCCAGACGGGACCTGCTCAGCAGAGCTCCCCCACATCCCTCTGGGGACACAGTGACACTCCAGGTAACGCTGGGAACAGAAGTTAAGTTGTAGCACACGGGCCTATATGGAAGGTGGTCAGAGAAACACTCCAGTGCATTCAACAAACAAGAATTATCCAGATTGTGTCACAAACACGGAGGGAAAAAAAAAGTACTGGTGAAGGTATTTCTGAGTCAGGACAGTTCTCTGGGGGGCTGGGCCCCCAACACAGAACATGCGGGGAAATCTGGGGGAGGCCTTGGGGGCCGAGAGGATGAGGCACTAAGGCTGTGGGCTCAGTGTACCCCAAAGAAAGGCTTAAAAGGCAAGGGAGGATTTTCTTATTCTAGATCAAAGAAATCAACACCAATGATTAAGAAAATAATATAAAGGAGGCAGAGAAATCTTTAGAACCCACTGACCAGGGCCCATCAGAAGCAATAACACAGCCAAAGGAGGGATGAAAATTACTGAAATGGAACAAGAGCTGCATTTCTCTCTAAGAGCAAACTTGGCCGGCACCTGAGCGGAGAATTCCAACTCCAGTTCCGATGAATTCCAATTCAGATTGGTGGAGGAAGCAGTCACGTCATCTGACGCGTGTGTGCTTTATTGCCAGAAAGTAATTAAGCTACTGAACAGGCTGCCTCCTCACACGGAGGTGCATTTGTGCCTCTGGAGAAAAGTCAGCAAAAGACAGATCTACTGTGCTGCTGGAAGTGAAGGAAAAAGATGTCACAGTAGGAGGGGGCAGGGAGGGATTCACACACTAGGTGTGGGGACTCCAGAGCTGACTGGCCACCCTTCAGCCTCTCTGAGTCAGCCTCTCTGATCGTCCTCCATCCTCAGTCGGCCCGCCCAAGCCACGCCCACTGCCCCTACTGTCCACCGCTGATTACCGACTCTCCCCATTTAGCATGTTCCCGTGAAACTCTCCCTACAACACCTTGAAATACAACTTCTGTGAGTTGTACATGTATTTTGCCATCAGTTCAGTTCTGAGTAACTCATTAGCAAGACAGGCAAATGGCAGAAACACAGAATATTAATATTGTGTCTTTCTGTGCCTTTTCCTCTCTGGCAGGAGAGGGAAGGAGTCTTCCCCATTTCAGAATTCTGGGTTTTCCCAGGTAACTCTCGTGGAAATACCAGAATCTGGAGTCAGAGGTTCAAATCACTCTCCTTTGGTGGTACCTCCTAAAATTCATTCCCATGCTGCTCCTTCCCGAAACAGAACTAAAAAGATCTGCATTTTGTTTAGAAGCCAGTGATTCACAAGCAGGGGTTATTTAAAGATCCTTTTCAATTTCCCATTTTGTTTTTAACATGTGATTTGGCCAGGAAAAGAAAGGGCATTCAAAGAACTTTCTTTGTAATTTAAGATTTCATGGAAGGGATGGTGGGTGAGAAATTGAAACCACAAGGAACATGATTTAGAATAATCAACTCTCAAAATACATACACATCCACATATGCAAATAAGTGCGCCAAAGTTTGTACTGATGTGTGATGTGGAAATAAGCCGGCAAGGAGGACCGCTTCTTTCAGGGTAAACCTGATAAACTGTAACTAAATCTCTGTTGTAATATAGAGCCAAGCTTAAAATAAGAACAAAAACTACCTAGGTGCCACAGAGGAGCAAGCATTCAGTGCAGGGATGGAGGTCGGGGTAAGAAACACGGCACGCGCTCCATTCACAGGCAGGACCCAGAAGGGAGCCCGCTGCCAAAGGCTGAGAACCATCAGGTGCTCCCACACCTCCCACTACAGCGAGCTGGCAGGCCCAGAGCAAAGCCAAACTTCCAATGGGGGACTGGAGGCAGCAGGTACAAGCGACCTCTAAGGAACCAAGAAGACCCATGCACCAGCAGCCGAGAGCATGAATCACCACCGCAATAGGAGTAAACGGCAACAAAGGTCCAGTCCACTATCATCACTGGGGAGTTGGCACAGGAAACCCCCAAATTCCTCTGTATGGTAGGGACACAAACACTCACGAAATAAACAACCCCTGCTGAAGAAAAGTTCACAATCCTAAAAACCCCATGACAAGGTAAACCATTCCTTTCTCTGCAGCTAACAGAAAAATTACAATTTCAAGATCTCAGGAACATAGATGAGAAACTGTAGAACAAGTGTGATTAGAGTAACTCTTTAAAAGGAAGAAAAACAAAAGGAAGAAGAGTTGAAAAAAGGGCAAATTTGAAAAAGAATCAAAGATCATTCCAGAAATGAAAAGTATAGCCAATGAAATTACAAATTCAATAAGGATTAAAAATAAAATAAAGCTGAGAACAAGATTAGTGAGATAAATACAAAGGAGTTACTGAGAATACAACACAGAGAAATGTAAAAGATACAAAAGGAGGCCCTGGGTCGCTCAGTTGGTTAGGAGTCTGCCTTCAACTCAGGTCACGATCCTGGGGTCCTGGGATAGAGCCCCACATCGGGCTCCTTGTATAGCAGGGAGTCTGCTTCTCCTACTCTCTCTCTCTAATGAATAAATAAAATCTTTAAAACAAAAAAGATATGAAAGAGAATAGGTTAAATATAAATCTAAAAGAAATCACCAAAGGGAAGAACAGCGAACAGGAAAGAGATGATTCAACAAAATAAGAACACCCTGAATTTTCTTAATGAAGAGCAGAGAGATGAGACCTACAAAGAGTAATGAATGAATGAATGAATGAATGAATGAACAAATGAATAAAATCCCTGTCTAGAGGCTCAGTCGGTTAAGCACCCAACTCTTGGTCTCAGGTCAGGTCTTGATCTCAGGGTTATGAGTTCAAGCCCCGCATAGCGCTCTACACTGTGCATGGAGCCTACTTAAACAAACAAATAAACAAAGAACAAAAACAACAACCCTATCTAAATAGTGGTGGAAACCGGAACACCAGAGACAAAACGAAGGGGAAATTATGTGCTTGTAAAATAGTTCGATAATCCAGAAACGTACCCGTAAGCTCCTCAAATGTGACAACACAGAGAAGATGCAGGGGCAACAGGGACTCGGACCCTTTGCCTCTCCCACTCAGCGGGGACAGACACAAGCGCTACTTGCTTCCTGAAAACCTCAATTTAGTCTCAACTTTGTCAGACTGAGTAAACCCAAGTGTCCGGCTTGCTACACGTCCAGGGACATCACACCCTGTGCTCACAGGACCTGGATTTTCACTCTAACTCACGAGACAGACATCTGTGTCACTGGAGCAGGCACCAGGTGTCCAGGTTACAGGCGCCAATGCTTCCTAACGCCTACCTCCTGCAAGTGTGCCTTCCAGCACCTCGTTTACCCGGCAGTAAAGTATCCCGAGTGTATTCTGAGGACAAGAACCCCATCTTGTGGCAAAACAGTTCCAAGCCGTGGCTGGCCATCCACAGGGACATTCTCATTCTGAAGATCCATCTGTGTTGAGAGTGATCATTTTATCTGCTTCACCAGACAGAGCATCCTCCCCAGCATTTATCTTGTGTCTGTGACGGCACCAGAGTCTGCAGTAAATCTGCAGAGCACAGTAATTTTGAGACTTTGTGAGTTATTTTCAAGGGAAAGCTGGTAGTCTTTGCACAGCTTCCCACAGGAATATTTTAAGGGAAAACCAAACACTGACTCTGGGTTGCCTTCCGAAATTGATCATCTGTCCGCTCTAAGGATTGTCCAGACTTTCCACTTTCTCTAAGATGAACATACTTGGCTAAAGCAATCTCATGACAAAAACGCCCCAAGCCCCTAACAAATGACGGCCTAGTCACCCCCACACATACAACCAAGCGGCCCACAGCACACACCTACCTACGTCAGCGCACTCACACCTTCATCCTCTAGAAGGTCCCTGTTACTCAGTATCTCTTCTCTACTTTACAGGACAGTCAAACTAGATTCTAGGTATTATCTCCATCTTCTTCCTTTGAGAGGAATGTCTTCCTCAGCATCCTTTGCCACTGTCCCTGCTCCTGTTTGGCTTTCCTATGTGAAGAGATTTTGAAAGGTCTTATTGTTAATAAGCTCAAAAATATAAAGCACTGCGCACAAGGCCTGGCTCCGAAACCTTAGCTATTATCACTGCTCTTATTATCGTTACTACCATTAGTAATGACAACAGAGTACTGAAAAGGGGTGGGGAAGACACCAGAACACAAATACAGTCTATTTATCTTCCTCATCATCAAAGCTTAAAGAAACAACTAGCCTAAACAAGCAGCCAAATTATTTTTATGAAAAGCAAAACCAAGATAGTATTTCCCCCCAAATCAGGCTTTAACTAAAGTTAAAAAAGACAGTCGATTAATATTAAAACAGCGTTTATTTGTTAATGTAATAACATAGGAAATTAAAGCAAGTTACACTATCTTTAAAAACACAGCTAATGCGTTTTAAGAGAAACCCTTCCCTCCCACCCCCCCATCCCCGCATGAATTCAGAATCTAAGAGAAGAAGTAACCATAAAACAAAGTTTTGTGGAATCCTTCATCCAAGAGTGCTTACATGATGATTAGGTTAATATTGCCTTCTTACAAAATTTCTCTTTTCTATTAAAAAAAATTTTTTGTAGCCTTGATTGTTTATTACAAAAATTCAATACAAAAGTTCGATATATTGAAAAATGCCCGCCCTCACAGCACCGTTATATATAGCAGAGAGTAATCAAGAGCAGATTGCTAATCTAGATGGAGCAATCTTCAGATTATACCCAGACACACAGTGGTTTATTTACCCTCCCATCCCCTTTTCATAAGAACTTAAAAAAACACACACATACAAAAAAATGTCAAAAATTTGAGGAACCCTTCCCAAACAGTACACAGTTAGTTCAGTGTCAATAATTCACATCTTGCAACAAAGTGTATGGATATGGTTTCTTTTACAAAACTTTCAGTGTCAAAAAGGAAATTAAGGCCATCAGATTCGCAGTTTAAAAATTCACATAAAGGAAATACAAAAATATTCTGTGCTTCTGAGAAGGCTCTGCACTGCATGTTGGTAAGGATTACCATACTTCTTTATTTGGAGGAAGACCGTTGACTTGAGAAGTTTACATAATTGCACAGCTTCTGTTGGATGCTCTTGTGGTTCCCTGATGAGGCAAAGGAGAAAGACAGATAGATCAATGCTAAGAAAGTAGATAACACTACTTTCAACTAAGGCAGAGACAGGACAAATCCGTATTACCTGACTCCGAATGAATCCTTATCAACTCTCACATACCCTTTCTAACCTTTTCTTACAGACTCCTTCCAACAAATTTGAGAACAGCGACACTGAACTCCAGCTGCACATTCAGATCCAGAGGAGCTTTAAAAAAATCTGATCTAGGTCCCTAGACCAACTAAATGAGAATTTCTCATTTAAATGGGGAAGTGTATCTATTTATATGTAATTTTAAAGCTCCCTAAGTAATTATAATATGCAGCTGAAGTTGAAAGCTGCTGTTCAATAAATAACCTCCTTTTATAACTTGGGAAACAGGAGGTCAGCAGGTTCCATTTGGAAACCACATCAGGTACCCTGGCAGGCTGGGTCCTCCACTTACACACCCCAGAGCACGTGCTCTGGCTTCACCCTCAAATGTGAAGTCAAAATGGCTCCCTCCCTCACAGTCTGACTTGTGACTTACTGCCGGACTGGGCTGAAACTGGCTTGTTGAAGGTCATCAAAAAAACCCCTCTAATCAATTCAAAAGGCGACTGGACCAATTCTCTAATACAAAGTCAAAATATCTACTCTTTGATCTTCCCTCTTTTAAACCTTGAAGTCATTACCTACCCTGATCACAAAAGCTAAAAGCCTCACCCACCTGACTCTTTTCCTTCTCTCCCCACTCAAGTTCAGTCCCTACATCCCCATGAACCTCCACTCACACAGTCCCTCCCGTGTCTTTGCAGTCTGCCTTCTCGAGTCGACTGTGGATTCGGTCTCAGGGTCTCCCTGGCTCCGCAGTGTGCAGGTGCTACCTGCCCAGGCATCCCCACTGCACACTTAACGCCAAGCTCCCATTTCCTGTATGTCTGACACACACCCTCCAACACAACTGGACGGATATGCTTGGTGCCCAAGTCCTGACACATCCCCTGTGGTGAACGAAGGACCATCACAGACTCTGCCAGTCCTCCCATCAAGAGCTGAAGACTATTTACTCTCATCTGGGACTGGAGATGGACTAGAGACTCACTTCGGCTATGAGAATATGAGCCTTGGCCTTTTAGAGATCCTTTTCACCCTCCCGGAAGCCAGCTGCTATGTTATAATTAAGCTTGGGCTAAACTACTGAAAGATAAAGGAACATGGAGAGAAATAGGGAGAACCTTCCAGCCCCAGCCATGATCTCAGCTGAATGCATCCGCAGCATTAACTTCACTCTCCATCACGTGGACCAAAAGAACTAAGTGCCCAGCTGAGCCCAGTCAAACTACCATCACGGCAAGTAAGAAACTGGTCTACAGGACTAAGCTCTGGGGTATATGTTAAGGCAGCCAACATGTAACTCAAATATCTGCAGAACACCAATGCCTGTCCTCAATACTCCCAACACTGCCAGTCCTTCAGAACACCAGACAAGCACACTTCCTGGAGATCTTAACTCTTCTGGTGGCCTTGTCTCTGGCATCTGCCTGTTCCAACTCCTACTGTGAGCCACGTGTCCCGCACTGAGACCTCTCTTACACTGTTACTGTACTTCCAGTCATTATAATGCTTCCCAGTAAGGGTAGGAAATGGATCTTGTCCTTGTTTTCTTGTTCAAGCTAAACCTGAAGTATCTGTTCTTAAAAAGTCCTCCAAAATGTATGAGGAAATATGCAAAACTTCATTCTACCTCATACAACCCACTTCCAGTGGTTCCCAACCCTGGGGGCTCACCACATACAAGAATGTTTTTTGGAGTAGGACTGGGGCCAGTGAAGTAAAACAAAGAGATTTATAAATCTGCAGATACAGAGACAAAGTCTTATAAGGATAAGGGTAAGAATTCTGATTAATCATCTGACTCAAACAGCTTGAGAACATAAACTGAATGCTTATTACTTATTAATAATTCCAATTTAATTAATTAAAATCAAATTTGGAGTTTCTTTATTTCAAGTGCTCTCAAAAGCCCAAGCATCAGCTAAAATCTATCTTGTAATTAGATGATTAGAAACCTAATATAGCAAGGATTTTGTTTCCCACTGCAGTTGAGTATTACTGTGGTTTTTAAAGTTTATATGCAGATACTCTAAGTTAGTGATCTAAACTTCTCTCTCACAGAACTCTTTTTTGAGCATGCATTCCAACCCACATACACATATTTATAAGTGATATACAGTCCCTACCTGAACATACTAAGTACAATATAAAACAAAACTGAAATGTGGTATCATTAGAAAACAAATGTTTTAAAAGACGTGCTAATGTATTCTCCCATGCTCTAATGTGCTATCTTGACTAACACCCTCAGGAAAAACAAACCAACTCCAACTGGCCAATCACTTACATGGTTCAGCAAGTTAACAGGGGAAAAAAAAACCAAACAAACCACCTCACTATTGATTTTGGTTTTTCCATATTTCTGTCAATAAAACTTAAATATGTGAAAGTAATACCTGCTGGTGGAAAAGTTCTTCTTCTGCAAGCACTTCGGGTGCTTCTTCCTCCTCCTCCTCCTCCTCAGGTATGGTGGTTTTAAAGACTGTACTTCTCTGAGCAACCTCCTGAAAACAAGAGTGGCTCCAACTTAAGTTAAAACCATACTGAAAAATCACAAAGGCAGTCGGGGAGAGGGAACTTTGCTTTGCCAAACTTTTAGAAAGAGCACCTTTCCTACAATAGGGATTATTTTTTTAAAAAAGGAAACAGTGGTTCCTTGAAGCTTTAGCTACTGGGCAGGAAATTTTGCGTAACTGGTAGTAGTTCTGAGATCTTCAATATTCCCTGCAGGGGAGCTCCTGATGTCCAATGGGAAACACCTGCGGCAAAATTTCCAATGCTTTTGATTCCATTCTGTTACTAAGAGCTCTGGGAACCGTGTGGCACACTAGATTCTTTATAACACTCCCCAAGACTTCAGCTTCAAGATCCACGCTCCTAGCAGAAAAAAGGTACTAAATAAATGCTGACTAAAATGACAATGAAGGCCAAATGCTGTGATCTCAGGGACCATGGTGGGAACACTCCACATTCAGCAACTGGTTCCTCCTGGGAAATGGAATCAAGACAGATGAGCCCTCCCTCTTCACATTAGTGGAGAAGCTCCAACATACTCCACACAGAAAACAGGCCCATCCCTCACTGGAGCTCAGACAGAATGAACGACATCCATTCCCTGCCGAAAGGCTCGTGTACAGCTGACTCTCCTGGAGAGAAGGTCAACTCGCACGATGCAGCCGTGTCTCTGTGTAAGCAAAAGGCTGACCAGCAAGTACATGAGTGTGTCCCAAAAGGAGCCGTAGAGCTGCTCACCTTACTCTGTACCAGATCCTAAGGTCACTCAAGAAAGAGAACTCCATGCATGAAGATGCTAAGATTACGTCAGTAAAAGCTTATCTGGAATCTAACACACAACCAGCTAGTTTAAAATGGCAAAGAAAGAAAACCAAAAACCATGTCGTACAAATGAGAGCTCCACTTTAAATATGTCTAAGGATATATTTTATAAATGAAGCAAAGTGTACACTAGTTTTCTGGGGAATCTTGATTATTGTTGCATGGACAAATAAGATGGGACTTCTCTTAGAGTTTCCATTAGTCAGAAACTTCAGTTCTGGGCTCTCAGTCAGTGCCTACACACACAAATAGCCATTTCATAAATATCAGCCTGCTTTGACCAAACCCACACGGACAAAAAAGCATGTGAATCTAGGTCAATTATAATGCTCTGAAGTATCAATTGGGGGATAGCAGCATACAAAACCGAAAAAGAATTCTCAGAAAGCTCTTAGAGTACCCAGTTTTCCAAAATTCATCCTAAAACGAGGAAAGAAAAGTCAAAGAAAATCTGCTAGAGAATTCCTACATTCCAGCTCAGGCAGCCGGTGACCAGTGTAGACACCTCATCTGGAAATGTGGGCTCTTAAGGTACATGACATAAGAATACTGTCCTCAAATGCGAAACTCAGAAAAAGCAACTTTCCCAACAAATTACAAATTAATTCAATTTAACTACTTTTAGTGTAAGCATATGGTTAAGTACTTTTCATTTGACAACACTTAAAAACCAAGTAATGTAATGCAGAAAGCCTGTATAGAAAATGAGTTGCTAAATGTTAAAAATTGATAGAAAAATCATAAAACAAATTTAGAACCAAAAATCGTTGGGAGGTTGAGGCCCAGGAAATTGTTATTAGTCAAGGTGCTAATAGATAATTATCTTTATCAAAAAAATTCCTCTCAGCAAGATATCGAACCCTATCAAGTGCCCTAAAAGACCCACATAGTCTGTCTACAAAACGTACTATCAGTTGGTCCCTATTAAAGCCTTGCACACATAAAGGTACACAACTCAAGAGTGTACTGAAGCCACCCAGTGCCCCCTGACATGTTCACCTCTGCCAGCTCTGTGCGATCACAACATGCTGACAGCTTGAAGTCACCACAGAGGTAGTGCAGGATACCCACACCACAGAGATGAGCAAATGTTACATACATATCAGAGCGGTTTTTGTGGGTGGGAGAGCCGACGGTTAAACTATATCTCTGTACACGTAAGTTGTCATTCACATATACAAGTTTCAGTTATGACTATATTTCAGAAGGTACAGAAAGATTGCTTTCTTAGTACCCTCACAGAAAAACTTTCTAGGGACGCCCTGGTGGCTCAGTCGGTTAAGCATCTGCCTTTGGCTCAGGTCATAATCCCAAGGTCCTTGTCAGGCTCCTTGCTCAGCAAAGAGCCTGCTCCTCCCTCTCCTACCGCTCTCCCTGCTTATGCTCTCTCTCTCTCACAAATTAATAAAAATCTTAAAAAAAAACAAAAACATTCTAGGGATGCCTGGGTGGCTCAGTTGGTTAAGCAGCGTTCTGGGATCGAGTCCCACATCGGGCTCCTTGCTCAGCTGGGAGCCTGCTTCTCCCTCTGCCTCTGCCTGCCATTCTGTCTGCCTGTGCTCGCTCTCTCTCCCTCTCTCTCTCTCTGATACATAAATAAAATCTTAAAAAAAAAAAAAAAAAAACCATTCTAGAGACAGGTGGGTGGTTCAGTCAGTTAAGTTTCTGGCTTTGGATTGAGTCATGACCCGAGGGCCCTGGAATTGAGTCCTGCATCTCAGGAGCCTGCTTGTCCCTCTGCCATTCCCCCACCTTGTGCTCTCTCTCTCTCTCCTTCTCTCTCTCTCCACTAGACAAATAAATAAAATCTTAAAAAGAAAGACATTCTATTTTAGCATGTCAACATTTGCTGTTGTAAATTGTCCACTATTCCCATCCTCATTTGTCAGTTAAAGCTCCCAGTTTTAGCTGGGTCCCCATCTCTCCCAGAGAGATGGGACACACAGTCACAGGAGCAGAGCAAGATCGAGCTACTGGAGGGGAGAAGGCAGCTCAAGATAACTCTGTCCTCCAGACTCCAGGGACTGGTTTAGAGGTGAGCCTGTGACCCAGGCTGGTACCATGTGAGTAAAGCCCTGGATGGAAAACTCACGGGGAATGAAGCTCTTTCCCACAAAGAACCAAACTCGAACAAGGCACCTCCAAGGAGCATCCGGCACTCATCCTGCCTCAACCAAAGAGACATTCTGAAAACAGGGACACAGAAGATCCTCGAGGACATTGGGTAAGCCACTGCATCAAGTCCACTATCTCTGGATTTTTGGTTGTGTGAGCCCGTATAGTCCCATTACAGACAGTTTAATTACATTTTCTGACACTTCCAATGCCTCAGCAAGAGGAAAATTTACATAAAAAATTAAACTGACTTACTAATTATCTACAATCCTACAGAACAATGGTCTTTATGGTGGTAATTATGGATGGTTGCAAATATGGCCTGGGACCTACTAATAAACAGTTTCAGAATTAAAGAAATAAATTCCAAATGTATTTGTCTGACAACCAGACATAAGCTCAGTCATTAAGTAGCTGCCTTTGGCTCAGGTCATGACCCCGGGGTACTGGGATCAAGCCCCACATTGGGCTCCCTGCTCAATGGGAAGCCTGCTTCTCCTTCTCCCACTCCCCCGTTTGTGTTTCCTCTCTTGTGGTGTGTCTCTCCGTCAAATTAATAAAATCTTTAAAAAAAAAAAAAAAACACCCAAAATTGTATTCATGATATTTTCCTCATTTCTGATAGAAGCCACTTAACAGAGCCCAGCTCGCGGAAGACAGAAGTTGGTTAAAAAGAACAGACAAACCAACCAACCAACCAAATGATTTAATATTCACAGATTTAAATTATGAAGGAAAACCTGAGCTCCAGTTAGCTCTAGTTAGCATTACAGAGATGTCACTCTAATACCACCTCAAGCCCCATCCCCATCATGGTATCTACCATCTATGTTGGGGGATTTTCTTTCCTTTTTATTTTTTTTTAAATTTTCTTTAAGATTTTTAAATTTATTTATTTGACAGACAGAGATCACAAGTAGGCAGAGGCAGACAGGATATTTTGGGGGATTTTCAACCTGCTACATTCTAAACTCCTACAGGATCACTTGTACTCCGAACACATTTTCACAGAGAAACAAACGGCAAGATGAGGCCTGGATCCCAGGGCTCACTAAAGCCTGCTGCATCTGCCAGGGCCCCTCATCACAGGGCTTCTGGACCTGAGAAAAGCGCCACTCAGCCACGTGTGGAGAGAGCCATGTTCTGTCAACGCCAACGTCAGGGGAGCACCCAGCACTGGAGCCACCATCCTTGCAGCAGGGCAGCGGCGGTGGCCACAGAGGAAGGACCCCAACGTGCAGAGACAGAAACAAGCAAGGGCTTCCACAGAGAGATCAGAAGGAAGCCTACAAGTGACTGACGGCATGGGTCAACAACGCTGCTTCCCTGAGAACCAGGCTGAATATCGGGGATGAATACCCCAGAGCCGCCCCCAAATCTCACAAAACTGTGCTGAGGTTGACAGTGAAAGAATCATAGGCCATTTCCCTTCCCGGCTCTGCCTGAGATCAAGGGAACTCCTCACCCAGTAGACAAGGATTCCAGACAAAGAGCAGTCCGAAGACCAGCAGACACGCCTAGTGAGGGACAGACGGGAAGACCGCCAGGCACGGGACTCGGAATGCAAACACCCACAGCAGAAGCTGTTAGTTATTTTACTTCTCTGAACTTAAGGGAGGGTCTGTGTTCAATTTTTACAATTTTTTTAGCCAGGAAATTCTTACTGAAGGTCTATTCTGTGCCAGGGAAAATCAGAATAGGTCCTTGCCCATGATGTTCTTAGGACTCTAGTGAAAGAGGCCAACAGGCCAAGCACCAGACAGAGTTAAGGGGTCTGCAGCTTACATCCCACGAGCAGAGAAAGAAACCCAAAGGGGAAACTGCAAGTGGGCCTGCACCCACTCCCTCCCTGGCAAAGCCCCATTTCTGGAGGGAAGGTATGCAGGCGTGCATATGGCATGGGAGTCTTGATGGGACAGTAAGGGTAGGGAATGTTCTTTGATAAGAATCTAGGACTGACATGTTGAAAACACAGCCATCAAGCAGATGTACACTCCAAAATCTTCAAACTCAAGAGTTTCACAAACATTCTGAGAGCTAGGAACATAGCTAATAGCTAATAACATAGTTACCAAAGGCCAGATATATACATTCTGAGTAGATCTTTTATATTATTTTCATTACATTAGTATTATCACAGCTCTGTGACTTGCTTTATTATTATCCACCATTTCGAAATGAGAAGACTAAGAGAGGTGAAGGAACTTGCCAAAAGTCACAAACCCAGAGGGCAACGGAGGCAGAAACCGGAGCCTGTGCTCATGTTCAGTGCTCCACAATACATTCCCATTTCACTCCTAAAATGTGAAGTCCTCTTCACTTTGATTTACTCAGCAGCCTTGGCCTGGTGTAAGCAATCAGTTACTTCACATTTCATGTGACTGCTGGAAAGATATCACACTTGCACAAAGAACTTTCAAGTGGAACAGACACTGGAGTGGTACTGACGAAATGGCCTTACCTCTCCCTGAGAATTTTTCAATATAACCTTCACATCTTCGCCAGTGCCCCATGAGTTCTGGTTCTTCCAGATGAGGTCGGTGGGAGGACTGGCTGTGACACCAGCATTTGCAGCCCAGATCTAGAAAAAAGAAAGAACATCAATCCACCAAGAATCTAGCCCTCCCAAATCTTCATGACAGCAACATAATGAAGAACCTTGAACCCCTAATTCTAAGTCTCAGAACTGTGTCCCAGCTTCAGACTCGCTGAAGGAACTACCCGTGGGTCCAAGAGTGCCTACGTAGGCCCCAGCCTCCCCATCCAATAAATGGGAATGCTGATGCCCAGGGATCTGAGGTGACACTGTCTACATTCACCTCCTAGCCCTCAACATGTCAGCTAAATGTGTGCCAAGTGGCGTTATTCTCATTATCCATAAAATAGGACAGAAGCGAGATTGCTGTGAAGAATAAGGGATTAACCATACAGCAGGGCTGGATCACTGAGCAAGGATTAGCTCTCCCTGTCAGCAGCCAGTTAGGGGTTTTATGGGCCATTCTTCCAGAATGGAGCCCTCTGACCCATTCCAACAGTATCTTTCAGCTGTCAAGAGCAGTCAATGAAGAGATCCTACTAATTCCTCTCAAAAAATCTGCAGCAGACAGCCCATCTAGAATATTCTTATAGAAACTGGTATGTCTCTAATGAGGGGCAGTGTCACAATACCCCAGGAGTGTCTACGGCTGAACTCCACAATGCATGCAGGGAATGAACAAATAACCCATTAGTCAATGATAAGCAGGACTACTACTGAAATAGGCAAACAAACAATTGCTTTTCCTTTTTCAGAAGCAAGGGAATTCTACCATATTTTTAATGTATTTTATTGGCAAAAGAGTACTGGTAGAGTGGAGAAAATGTGAGTCAGAAAACCTAGGTGTGAACCCTGGACAAATCACTATAACTCTACCAGCCTCAATGTCCTCATCTGTAGGGATACTACCTACAGGATACTACCTGGTCTTAAGGTTTCTAAAAGACCATATGAAAAAAGAAAAGTTTTACATCCCACAAATTATTTCACAATATAAATGGCCACATCTTGGCAACAGGTAGACTAGAAATAGTATTGGTAGTATTTTTTTTTAGGTGGGGAGGAAAATCTATGAATTTCTGATTAGAAGGGAGCCTGTCCCCTTCAGATGCCCACCTGAAGCTCAGAGATCTTCCAACTAGGAAGCGACAGGGAGTGTTTACTGAAGTAAAACAAAAAGCAATTGGATCTGGGCTGTTAGGTCATATGGAATATTAGTGTTTTCCTAAGTTTAAGCAACACTTTTTCACCATGGTTCCTAAGGAATCATAGTTGGTTTAGTATTAATAATAATCATAAATGTTAGCAATCCTACTATTCTGTTCCAGAGCTACCTTATTCAATATGCTAGCTATACATGGTCTGAGCATCTGAAATGTGACCAGTCAAAATGGAGATGTACTGTGAGGATATCCGTAAGTTTGAACACTGAGTCCAAAAAAGAAAAAAAGAAAAAACAAAAGGTCAAGTATCTGGCTAATACATTTTTATATTGGTCACATGTTGAAAGAAGAATATTTTGGATACATTGAGTTAAATAGAATATAGTACTAAAGTTAATTTCATACTTTTCTTTTTTTTACTTCTCTTTAATGTGGCTACAAGAAAATTTCAAATATATATATATATATATTTATATATATATAAAATTCCAGAACACACATAAGAGAAATATATATATGTATATGTATATCTATATGTAGATCTTTGCTATTGCCTGGTACAATTTTATAGTAAGATTAGTTATCACAACCATGTTCCAGAGAGCTTCTTATCTCATTTAATGCTAGCTACTGAAAGGAAGGGAGGAAGGAAGGAAGGAATAAATAAATTACATTTCATATGATAACTGAGTTCTCCACTAGACCTATAGTATATATATCTATTTGTTCCCTGAGGAACTATATCTAGTGGAAAAAGCAGATGATTGGCATAATGGTTTCACATTACTTTAGAGATAGAGAGCACACTCAAATCTGAACCTTCTGAATTAAAATGTCAGATGCTTTCCATCACATTATGCCGCTTCCATTAGACACATAATAGGACTGAACAATTTTCTCTCACTATAATAATTACTGAAGAGAAGAAAGGACAGTGTGGTTAGGATATTTTTCCCATTTTTTACCATTACAAAATTAGCATCTGATATTTTCATAGTGGGTATCAAGCTCTATGACACATTATTTAAGGAAGTCTTAACCAGTTTGAGCCTTTGATCTTTAACACTAAGTAAGATGTGTATCTATCATAAATTTTAAACACATAAAATATGTGTTTAACAAGATGGGATCAGGAAGGAGACAAACCACAAAAGACTATTAATCTCACAAAACAAACTGGGGGTTGCTAGGGTGTGGGGGGTTAGGGATAGGGTTGCTGGGTTATGGACAATGGGGAGGGTATGTGCTACGGTGAGTACTATGAAGTGTGTAAGCCTGATGATTCACAGACCTGAACCCCTGGGGCATATAATACATTATATGTTAATAAAAATAATTTTTAAAAAGGAATTGATAAAAAGAGATCATTACTTCTGTATCTTTCAGGAATAAAAATGTGGACTTCTTTTACATCTATATCAAAGTCAACACATTGTCTGTAAAATCTACTTACTAAGTCAAAGTAAAGAAATTTTGTATTTGCTCAATGAAGCTACTTCTCTAAAAAGTATGCTATATTTGGTGACTTTTAAAGATGTGGCATTTCAGAACACAGCAACAGTGAACCATTTAGAACTCACAGGAGAGTCAGAGTGCCAAAAAGCCCATCTCTTTTTAAATCTAGAAACTTAGGGGTGCCTGGGTGGCTCAGTGTGTTAGAATCTCTGCCTTCAGCTCAGGTCATGATCCTGGAGTCCTGGGATCGAGCCCCACGTCGGGCTCTCTGCTCAGCAAGGAGTCTGCTCCTCCCTCTCTGCCTGCCTCTCTGTCAAATAAATAAATAAATAAAATCTTTTTTCAAAAATAAATAAATAAATCTAGAAACTTGAATACTATGTAAAAACCATGTGACCCTCTCTAAAATAGATTTTAAAAAGTCATTCTTTACAAAAGGACCTATCACTTACTAATTTTTGTTCAAAATGTGAGTCCCTAATCCAACACCAGAGATGGTGACTAAGGGTGATGTGGGGTCTGGAAACCAGAACACTACCCAGATGATGCTGAGGGTCACCCATGGCTGATAACTATCATGTTAAGGCATATCTTAGCACTGACAGATTATCCTAATAGTTCTTTATGCCAAGCGGTATCTCCTGAATCAGACTGGGCTACAACAATTGTCAGTCAAGAGACAGCTGTTTTATATCTACTGGAGTAGACAAAATAAAAAGAATTCAAAGGTCAATACTTTCACTTTTAATAGTCAATTATCTCTCTCAATAAGATAGAATTCTTAAAATCTTTAATAGCACTTACAATTCCCTAATCGTGTCAAAGATGTTTTAATGCTCAATTTTAAAATGCTTCTCTTTAAGCCAAAAATTTTCTTGAGTCACTTTAACTGTTAGTTAAGACAGTGAAGTTAAATTAAATGATGACTAAATTCACTTACTGTAACAGTCTGGCCTGCCTTCAGCACGTATCTTGAGGTATATTTGTAACTGACTGATGTGTCTCCAATTTTTCTGATCATTTCCCAGCCTCCCATGGGCTGATCCTATTCATGAACAGAGTAAAACAAGGTCACATCAAGGATACAGAAAGTGACAGGTAATCAAATGAATTTACACAGATAGTTAAGCTACGATAGCTCTGTAGCTGCCTTCTCTTGATTCACATCTTCCTACCATAAGAAGAAAACATGGTTCATCATTCAGCAAAACACTATCCTCAACAATGCTGCAGTTTTAATATTACGGTACTTAATTTTAAAGAAGACAAACCTAGAAGAGAAGGGATGTGAACCAAACTAAATGTTTCATATTCACTGCTAGATCGGGCTGGTCTTTGAAATTTACAATACAATCTAGCAGTCATAATCACAATTATAAACATGCAGTATTTGATTACTTTAAGCTTTAAAAATATAGATACATAATGGTGCCTGGGTGGCTCAGTTGGTTAAATGCCTGCCTTCGACTTGGGTCATGATACTGGAGTCCTGGGATTGTGTCTCAGGATCGAGACTGGCGTTGAGCTCCTGCTCAGTGAAGGGCCTGCTTCTCCCCATCCCTAACCCCACTCATGCTCTCTCTTTCTTGCTCTCTGTCTCTCAAATAAATAAACAAAATCTCAAAACAAAACAAAGACACATAAGCTTAAAAACAGATGGAAGAAAATATAACCGTTTTCTTCTATGCCACATCTGCCCATACTTAACTTCCCTTCCTCAAAGCATAAGGGGCTGAAAAGGGTCGGTGATGCAATGACCAGTCCCAAGGGATGGTTATCACCTCTGGCTCCATGCTGGCAAGGGCTGCCTGGCACCTGAGGAAGGGTGCAGGGTATTTAAAATAACTAGATGCACTAATCTATACCCATCTCTAACTCAAAGACAAGAATAAACCAAGCTGAAAGCCAGCTTTAGAGTAACTCAACACGGGGCTGTTAACGCCTTTTGAAAAGAGCCAAACTACAACAATGGAGCAGCAGAGACTACTCTTACTTTTAAAGTCATGACTAAGAGGGCTTGGAGCCTATTCTCTTTAGTATGTGAACTGCTAGGTTTCCTTTGCCCAGCCAAATCATTTACTCATCCACACATAGGACAGTGGAGAAAAGGTATAATTTTCACAAACATGTGAAAATCCTGAACACGTGCTTCAGAGTGACATCCATCCCACCGTACCTCCACAGAACCCTCAGACCTGCCTTCCAGCATCATCTCACACCCCTCCATCATCTCACTCCACCTCCACACTCCTCCAGCTCCATGAGGCCTAGCCAGGGAGGACCTTCACTACTGTACTCTCAAAGACACCAGCTTGAAACCTCAGAATTCCCAATGAACATTTTGTTTACTTTTAAACAAATAATTTCAAGATAGGGCTCCATACTGTTCTTCATACAAATTAAATCATTAGTGTTCATTCAATCATTTAGAGAGAAAAATACTCCCTGCACATATCCAAGTCTGGGCTCACATTTCCTTCCTTTACCAACATTAACAGCTGTGAAAGAGTATCTCCCATTTACACTCACAACTCCAACTTTTCTACAAGTCTGGGCTAGGGCAGGGAATAATAGGACCTCATCCTTGGGAAGGCCACTGTGCGAGAATGACCAAGTGTGAAATACAGCTCTGGCTCCATAAAGAAATGCTAAGGAGAAACACTTTAAACCACTAAGTGTACTATCTCCTCTTCCTATTTGAATGTATACTCTGCTTCAAGAAACTGTAAGTAAAAAGGAGGAGGGATACTCATTCTTGTGAAGACTACTGAATCCAAATGAAGTCTGAGGAATTAAGACAATTGGAAAATGATCTACCAGCTAGCAAAGCCTTCCTGGAAAAAAGGGGGTCTGTTTTGCACCTGTTCAGAAGTGTTCTTCAAGCGGATAAATTTCCCATCAACATCTATCTCTTCGATGCACACGTTCCCAGTGGCTGAGGCAGAGTGGGAGATGCTAACACTACTGCTCGCCTCTGACTCTTCCACATCGACTCTCTTCCGCTTTCCTCTAGTTGTGCGCACGCTCCGACTTGAGGATGCTCGGGACACTGTCACACGAGAAGAAGGGCTTGGAGAGAGTTTCAGTCTACGTGGAAAAAACAAACATTTCATTTATGAGACACCTGTGACTTTCCTACTTTAGAAACAAGGATATTAATATCCTGCACATGCATTTTTTTTCCTGCACATACATTTCTAAAGTAAAACTTACTAAAGATGTGCTGCACAAGACCAATATACATCTTAACTAAGTTTATTTGTGCTAGGATGTGCATTACAGTGTTCTTTTAAAAAGTAATAATTTGAATTTTACTTTTCCCTAGGAACAGAATATAATCATAATGCAGGAAGTGTGGAAAAAATGGGAAGGAACCAGTCCACTGACCACCAGCCCCACCACAAACACTGTTAAGTTTCATAGGCTTGTCCTAATTTTTTCATACCTGTGTTTTCTTTTTATAAAATTACAATCACGATGTAGGTAACAATGAAACTCAATGGCTTCTCATTCTCAATCAGACACATTCCCTTTGAAACTTTTCTAACAGGTGTCAAAGGACTTATACACTAACCTGATTTGAAAAACGACTGTAAAGTCTCTTTCAGCAAATCAAATATTTTACAACATATTAAATAATCAAAAGCTCAAGAAAAAGACTATATATCTTGCAAAAGTCCAGCATTTAAAATAATAATAATAAGACTGCTTAAACAATATCTGTTGTTGTTCTGGTAGAAATATGATCCATACCTATTTACCGCTACACCTAGGTATTAAAAAATAACAGAGAAAATATTTAAAGTTGCCTTAAATGTTAAAATAAAATTTTTGCAAAGGCCCAAACCTAGTTACTACTCTTTACATAAAAAGGGTGGGGGCAAGATGTAGACTGTGAGGTAGAGTGACACCTAAGGTGCTTACCTCTCTTCTTCGCCCTCTAAGAGCTTCCTATAAGCACTGATTTCCATGTCCAGGGCTAACTTTACATCTAGAAGTTGCTCATAATCGTTCAGTTGTTGCTGCATCTGATCCCTTATTTCCGCCATCTCTCGCTCTTTGTCGGACAGCATGCGCCGAGAGTTGTCTCTTTCTTTAGCAAGCAAGTCCTCCAGCTCCTGAATCCTCTCCAAACATGCTCTGGACTGTAGAGTCAAAGGAACACATTTACTTTCTAGGAACATTCCAACATTAGCAAGAAGCAGCTATTTTTAAAACATTTCCTGGATGGGAAAATAAATAGAACCTGAAGGAATCTCTAACTTTAGAATGCCGAAGAGATTTTGATTCTAAGAATTTAAAAACTAAAACTTCTCCAATATAAAATACAGCTTCAGCAAAGTTTTGGCTTATAAGAAGACTTTAGAAAGAGATAAATTTATCAAATACAAGTGCCATAAATGCATATATAATTCTTCTCTATTTGGCCAAATAAAACAAAATTTTAAAAGTTTCAGTTTTAGTAAAAGTCTAGCCCCCTACCAGCCATTTCACTCGAAAGTATAAATTAACTAAAAATGATAGAAAACTTGCCGACTAAAGAAATCTAAGAGCAGGCAAGAGTACGTTGTGGAGAAATGCCGGGACTCTTCAGAAACCAGAGGAAGGGATTCAGGTACTTCAGGGATAGGGTCCTCATAGGACTGCCTGTGCTCACATGCTCAGTAAGCATAAAGAGACTAGGGTGCCTGGGTGGCTCAGTGGGTTAAGCCGCTGCCTTCGGCTCAGGTCATGATCTCAGGGTCCTGGGATCAAGTCCCGAATCGGGTTCTCTGCTCAGCAGGGAGCCTGCTTCCATCTCTCTCTCTCCATCTACTTGTGATCTCTTTCTATCAAATAAATAAATAAAATCTTTAAAAAAAAAAAAAGACTACACAATGCAGTACAGTCTTTAAGGTATTACTATAAATACAAAAACTTTGTAACTGGTATTTAAAAAATGAGAAATCACACAACCTGCAACAGAAAGTTCATCTGAGAAACCTTGTGTCTGGGTAGGTAATTACTCTTCTATGTTCCTCCCAAGACAGAATTCATCTCAGTAGCCTCAGAAAATGACAAAGGTTGGGGCGCTTGGGTGGCTCAGTGGGTTAGGCCTCTGCCTTTGGCTCAGGTCATAGTCTCAGGGTCCTGAGACCCTGAAGGTCCTGCTCAGCAGGGAGCCTGCTTTCTGACTCTCTCTACCTGCCTCTCTGCCTACTTGTGATCTCTCTGTGTCAAATAAATAAATAAAAGCTTTAAAAAAATGACAAAGGTGATCAACTCAAAAGGACTGATGGATAGCTCACACCCTTAGAATTACAAGCAGCAGCATCAGAGAAGGAAAGGCATATACTGTACGAAAATTAAATCTGGAAGGCTAAAAATCAAAAGTGGAATCTACACTATGCAGATAACACTACACTCTAGGTAGTACATGCGTTTCTCACAGGGGTATGGCTTACAAATTCTGAAAGTGCTTTACATCCACACTGGGAATAAACAAATAAGTAAACAGGGTGGATGAAAACGGGTTTTTCACTCTCAAAGAGAAAAGTTTATAGATAAGCAAGAATGCAAAAAA
Organism: Mustela putorius furo; assembly: GCF_011764305.1. Lineage (NCBI taxonomy): Eukaryota > Metazoa > Chordata > Mammalia > Carnivora > Mustelidae > Mustela > Mustela putorius. Next base: position 33,301,844 of record NW_025421294.1, read on the forward strand.
TGAACCCTGTGGTATGGGGTTAGTCATAAATATCTGTATGAATGTGGGTTTAGTTTAATATAAATACAAGTGGACAGAGATAGAATTACAGAAAGTGTGTAAACAAGGTTTGGCACACCCCCATATATGACCTAGCTCCAACCACAAGAAGGCCTAGAAGCAATGACTCCCCAGTACCAGTGAGGCACTCAGCATCCAGATCTTAAATTCTATGTACCATTCTCCAGTAAGAAGAACCAGGGCTCCTTGGAGAAATGGCTGATCCCAGGGCTACAGCCGGGAAAACATAGGATGAGCCTGGAGCCTATTACAGCACCATAGAGCAAGAGTTGCTCAAAAAAGGGGGACATAATAGCATTTTGACAGAATCATCTAAGCCAATAAAGGAAGGTAGTATTTGATTATAACCCAAAGTATAAAATATATATTCTTGAGTCTATACTAATATAGACAAATGAATGAATAAAATATAAATAAGAAAGAGACAAATCTTTCAGGGGCACCTGGGTGGCTCAGCAGGTTAAGCCTCTGCCTTCAACTCAGGTAATGAATCCCAGGGTCCTGGGACTGAGCCCTGCATTGAGCTCTCTGCTCAGCAGGGAGCCTGCTTCCCTTCCTCTCTCTCTGCCTACCTCTCTGCTTACCTATGATTTCGGTCTGTCAAATAAATAAATAAATAAAATCTTTTAAGAAGGGCGGGGAGGGGCGCCTGGGTGGCTAAGTGGGTTAAGGCCTCTGCCTTTGGCTCAGGTCATGATCCCGGGGTCCTGGGATCGAGCCCTGCATCGGGCTCTCTGCTTGGCAGGGAGCCTGCTTCCCTTCTTCTCTCTCTGCCTGCCTCTCTGCCTACTTGTGATCTCTGTCAAATAAATAAATAAAATCTTAAAAAAAAAAAAAGAAAGAAAGAAAGATAGAGACAAATCTTTCATAGAATTCCACTTAATCAGGGTAGATACTCCCTTCAAGATGTGGAGCTTCCTTCCTATCATCAACCCTCAAGAGTGAACTGGACACAGTGACCTGCTTCCCAAGAACAGAGTATGGAAAGAGAGAAAGGGTTATTTGACAGTAGAGAAACTTGGCAAACACTACCTTCACCAGTGATGAAGGTGAGATCACCACTTGATCCCCTGTGGGTGTCATGTGATCCATGATACAATGTGACAAGGGCACTTACTTAAAACCCATAACCCCAGTCTCATGGGAAAAGCACCAGACAATTCAGACTGGGGGACAGTACACAGGTAAGTGGCCAGTTCTCTTCAAGACTCCTAAGGTCATAAAAAACAAGGAAAGCCTAAGAAACTGTCATAGACCAGGGGAGACTAGAGAGACATGTAGTAAAATCCCAAGAATCCAGAGTCTAGTTAGTAGTAATGTACCAACAGCAGTGTCTTCGTGTTGACAAACACGCCATGAGAACGTAAGACGCTTACAATGGGGGAAAACTATAGGAGGGACAGAAGGGAATTGCCATACTGTCTTTCTAACTTTTCTGTAAAACTAGAATTATGCCAAAATAAAAGGCTATTTAAAAAATCATCATTCGGGGCGCTTGGGTGGCTCAGTGGGTTAAGGCCCCTGCCTTCGGCTCGGGTCATGGTCCCGGGGTCCTGGGATCGCGTCCCACATTGGGCTCTCTGCTTCGTAGGGAGCCTGCTTCCCTTCCTCTCTCCCTACCTGCCTCTGCCTACTTGTGGTCTCTGTCTGTCAAGTAAATAAAGAAATAAATAAAATCTTTAAAAAATAATAATAATCACTCAATTAACTAAAATCAGAGTAGCCACTGACACTCTATATCAGAAGCAGGCATTCATCTTAAGCGTGATGCTAAACATAATTCCTGCCTCGAGAACTTGCACTTGAACTGCACTTGCTAAAACCATGCTATAAACTAAGAAATCCACTTTTTTTTCCTCACAGTATTCTAATAAAATTTAAGTTCAAATGCTTCTCCCTCAATCAACCTCTTCACTATACTTCTGATGTGGGAGGCAGACAGCATGAGCAACAAGGTAGAATGTAAAGGGGAGCTGACGAAAGGCATGAAGTACTCAAGATGCAGAGGGAACATCTGAGCCTAGATCTGTTTACCCCAAAATGTCCCTTGGTCTGCCTCTGATGTTACAGAGTTCTTAAAGTGGGAGAAAAATAGAATCAAGGTATAAAAAAGTTTTAAAGTTACTGTGACTCATTTAGAAATATCTGAATTGTATTTTCAACAGCTGCACTTCACCTGTTATGTAGTGAAACACAAGGAATACAGCCTGAGAGACAGACCTAGATCCTTCTTCCCAAGTCTGCCACCAAGTAGCTCTGAGACTCTGGGCAGGCTGTAACTAACCTCACTAAGACAATGTCACATCTGAAAAATGAAGAGGTCTAATTAGGTTACATGTAAGATCTCACCTCTCACTCTGGAGTAATTTATGACTGACTTGACAGTCCTGGTTTTCTTATTTTATAGTAACTTAAGTAACATAACTGTACTAGTTTACTAGAGTCTAGCTACAATAGAAGTTTCTAGTCTGGGTGTTAAACAAAACTGAGAGGTGCTTTCAAAATGCCAGTGGAGTCTTCCACAAGCCAAACAGACTGTGACCAACCAATTAATTTCACCAGTCAGAAATCCAGACAGAAATAAAAGAAATGCTATAAGCAATATATGAAATTCCTAACTCCAAAACAAAATATTGCTACCATCTCTATTTTATTTAAAAATATTTTCAGGAGTCAGCATTTTAAAGACTATGCCGATTTTTTAAATTTACTTTTAAGATTTTTTTATTTTTAAGTAAACTCTGTACCCAACATGGGCCTCGAAATTCCAACCTTGAGATCAAGAGTCACACACTCTACCAACTGAGCCAGCCAGGTGCCCCAAGGCTATGTCTATTTTAAATAAAGTTTTAGGGGTACTTCACTAACATGAGTCATATAACCAAAAGGAAACTGTATGGCCTAAGAGGTAGCATGATGAAACTGGTATGACACAACACCAAATGCTTTTAAGATACACAATGGGATAATACCGAGAGGGGTGGCTTTTTCTTTTTTATGATCTAAGAGGCTAAAGTTTATCAACTAATGAAGAGACTCCTCAAGATATATTATTTATCATAAAATCTGGTTTTAGTAATGAACAGAGGAAAGGACATCTCCCCCTCCCCTCAACTCTCCAAAGACAGAGAAATTTAAAACTATTCTGGCTGAAGAAGGTGCTTCTCCTATTTCATAAGGTCTTAGCTCCTAGAAACTCCCAGGGCCCTACCTAACATCATTTAAACACCACTAACCAGAAGTTAATCAAAAAACCTTACAAGGATGGGAAGAGAACCTATGAGCCAACAGGGAAACAGCCCTGAACCTGAGTCAGGAAACATGACTATCAAGTTTCCCAGCTTCTCACTGTCCAACAGCAGGCAAGTCTCAGACCACCCCCTGCCCCGCCCCAGTCTACAAAACCTCTACAGCTAGCATCATCAAGGGGAATATGAAGCAGCCCCCCCCCCAAAAGGTAGGGACATGGGAAATTGAGGGAAAGGGGATAACTAGAATATGATTTATTAAACAGAGAAAAGTAGTAAATGTCAACTCGAAGTAAGAACACAGGGGCCTATTTTTTGGAAAGGTAGTTATTAAGATGGTGCCATGTAAAAAAGATTATCTTTGAAGAGAGTGAGAGGTAAAGGGAAAAACTGCCAACTAGAAGAGAAACCCACCTATCAACCTGTAGCTTCTGGGCAAGTAATTAAATTCACCTAGCTCTGTGTCTGAGTGAACTCAAAAGTTCCTTCCAGCTCTAGTGCTACAGGAAAAGTTCAAAATACTACCGGGACAAAATAGGTCTAAAATAATCTTTTAGATTATGTTACAAATAATAAAGCACATGTGATAGAGGCAATGTAAAAGCTTCTATTTTAATTTTGTTTACATTACCCGATTTTATGCAGTTCCCTGTCTGCCTTGTTTTGTAAATTCCTACAATATCTTCAGTTTTATAATCAGAAAAATGTTTTACTAAAAAAAAAAGGAAAGAAAAAACAAAAAGGAAGAAAAACTTAGTCAAGAATAAAGCAAAGTTTATTCTTAGATGGAAAATTTAAGATAAAAGTCTCCCTGAAGGGAAAAGGAAGCTGGAGATTTTTCTCAAGTAATTAAGGTGAGAAGTAGATTGTGAAAGCCTTCAGAGTACCTAGGTAGCTGCTCGTGCGCTCTGTGTCCACACCAACGTGACCATTGGACAGACACGGATCTCCACATGCACACTGCCCAAGCTGCACCTAGACAGCGCTGTCACACACTCACACTCAGTCAGCACAACCAGGAACGCAATCATTTGTCACTAGGGTGTACCAAAGACTAAAGTAGTTACTAATTTCTTAATGCACCATTAATGCTACTTTCCCATGACCTTAATCAGTAAGGAGTCCAAACACTATGGGAACTGTCTAGGATAGCAAAGCATTTACTACTCACAAACAATTTCTGTGTGTTTTTCCTATTATGGTTTCCAAATGTGATTAAAAAGGAGTACGTCAGGAAGAGTGTAGAGATGAGGCTACTACATGGCTCAGAAAATCTGGGCCCAGGGATAAGCCCCAGAAATAAGCCGGCATGTTACTTCCTAAGGGAAACCTCCTGAGCTCCGGATAATCTATTAATTTAGGAATGATGGTCATGCTCAGAGGACATTTATGCATTGCAAAATGAAAACATCGGGAAAGCGCTGGGCAACCAGAGTGCAGAAAATACTGTGCTCTCTGAAAAGTGACACCAGGCAGAGCAAAGCAGGGAGACGACAGTGGGGAAGGTGGCCTTCACATGCAACTTGAACTCTTCTTAGAGGAAGACAATTACTTACCTCCTTCTGGAGATTAGAAAGTTGAGATGAAAGGCTCTCAATTCTCATACGACTTTCCATCAGTTCTTCCCTGGCACTGTTGACAGTAGAAGTATTCATCTCTGATGACAATCTGGCATTCTCCAGCTAAAAGAAACAAACCAACAGTCAGTCTTACCTAGTGACTCAGAACAAATGAATAAGGAAGTATGATTCTCTTTAAGGCATTTCAACTCAAACCTAAGCCCTGTTGGTAACTGGCTGATGAAACAGGAAAAGCATCATGAAGTTGCTGATGTGGTACAAATTCTCTTCAGTCTTTCTGACTTTAGGTTCAATTCCCAGTACCTGTGCTTAACGTTGGTATTATACATGGGTCTTTCTCCAAAGTGTATTACTTAAGTATTTCACCCATTATATCTCCAATGTGTCAGTTAATACTGCAAGTAAGGGGAATGGGTAGTAGCAACTTAACTGTGGGTGATGTCTATAGGAAAATAAACATCACATATCTCTAACCCACCAAATCTAATTACAGAAGATAAAGTCAAAACAGAAAGTACGAATTTTAGATTATGTCCCAAGAGAAACACTTCCTTTCAGAAGCAAAAAATAGCCCCTTAGATAGAAACATCCTATTTCTCCAGATGCCCATAACATTCCATTATGCACGTGTATGAGGCACATTTGTTGGCTGTTTGTTGGCTTCCTTTGGGGCCAGAGTCTAGGTGACTGACCTCCTTCACTGCCCAGCACAATGCCTAGCACTAAGTAAGTGTTAGACAATCCGATGTAGGGCTTCATTAGCCAATTACTTCATAACATGGGTTAAATGCAACATCAACAGTTGAGGCCATTCATAGAAATTATTTACAACACTTCTATGACCTTAATTTTCTAAGTCTTCACTGATTAACTCTCTTTAATCAAATCATGCCACATTTAACACACTGGGATAAAAAATTTTACTAGGAAAGCCTGTACTCACTGGTGTTAAAGATTTTTGCATGATCTGCATGTACACACGTGAGAAGTTTCTAGAATATTTTTTTAAATGAGTAAAAGTGGCAGAGGAAGAAATCTCAGAGACTTTCACTTGGCCCAAAGTGTGGCGGTCACAAACTATGTACAGTGACGCCATGGAAGTCTGATGTGGTGCTGCCCGGCACTCATGGTTAACTGGATGCACAGGACAGCGGAATCAGCACGTGCTGTGGGAAGAAAAGAATTTTCAGAGGCTTAGGGTTCACTACTATGACATGACACATGTGATCGATTGGACAGAAAGGCACACCTTAACCTCTGATAAAAGTGAAATAACTCCACTTTCTTTGAATAATTTCTAGTAACATTTACTTGACAGAATATTTTTTTAAGTCCATTTTCTATTCTCAGAGAGAATAGGGGAACTCACTGAAGAAAATTAGAACCAAGCAGACATCAAGTCATGCTCCTGCAAGTGAGTTTAGTAAGGGTTCTGGGCACCGGGGAGACCACTCACTTTGGCGTGGTAAGTCTGCTCCAGCTCCTCCTTGTACAGCTTCACTTGGGCATCGTGCTGTTCTCGCATCTCATGAAGGGCCTGAGCCAGCTTATACTCATACTCTATCTGACGTCCAGAATCCACCTCTACTAAGCGAGTTTCATGCTTCCGTCTGGTCTCATTGATCTCCTGGGGGAAAGATCACAGAAAACCAAATTACCTACCACAGTTGCCCTGGGACACGTCTCCGCAACATCAGGGCCATATGAAGTATTAAAACCACCTCCTTGGGTGTGTCCTAGAGCAGCCATGTGAACAGACCTATTTTTGCCTTTGTTTTCAAATGATAAGATTTTTGAGCTAGAACCAACAACACAAGTGGGGGTGGCAGCTAAAGCCCTGGGGGTGGCAGCTAAAGACCTAAGAATTTTATGTTTCTTATCAGTGGCATAGTTATGTATTTCTCTGAAGACAAGAAATGGCCTGGAAGCCTTACAGCACTACCATGAAATCATACACTAACTATGTACACTGAATGGTCGCTGTTTTTCTAAACTGGTATGATGATGATCCTAAGAATGTCTCCAGAAAAAATGCACATGAAAAGTTAAAACTGCTGCTCAGAAAAATTAACTAGAAGATTTATGCTTAACAAAACTATTTTCTTAAACATACTAAGAATGCAATAGGCAGAGCCAGTTAATTTATGTGCCTTATGTTAACAGCTGGTGCTAAGGTATCATCAGTATCAATAGATCTGGAAACATATTACCAATATTACTTTATTCTCTTAAGTACATATGACCATTCACTATTAAATAACAGAATTTGTAGGCATAGTCCTTCAATTCAGGTTTTAAGGACTATCCAAAACTAAAATGCCTAGGAACCCCAGTCCAAGAATGAAATTTCCATTCCAGCTTCTAGCTCTGAAAATACAACAATTTGTCTTTAATGGCAATAATTAAAGAGCCCACAAGAGGGGGATATTACCCACTGATGTTTGTTCCTGTGTCCTCCTCCTGCATATGTCTCTCTAGGCATTTCTTCATCTTTCTTTTAACTGCTCATTGCAGAGGAAAATGCACTTGACAGAATCCGAAAACCAGGGTTCAGATTCCAGTTCTGTTACCAACCTCCCAGGGCTCATATATATTTAATGAAGCAAATGACACGTAAATCATGTAAATAAAAGGTTAGTTCAACAAGTAATTTTGCCCTTTATCTACCTCCTTTCCTCCTCTTCCTGTTTTCCTTCTTCCTCTTTCTCACTCCCTTAAATGCTCATAATAAGAAACTGAAATATATTTATTGAATAGAATTATATCCTCTATGTTAAATAAAAAAGAAGAGGAATATTTTAAGTTCATTCTCAGAAAGGCAAACATCAAAATATTCAAAGATGCTATGCAACCTAAAAATACTCAACTACTTTTTTTTTATTATTTCATAAAGAATCAGTGACTTGCAAATAAACAAACAAAAAAATACCCTACTCTTGGTTTAAAGATACAGGAGTCCACACATAGCATAAAAACTAAGTAATGATATATCACAAGCAATTTTATCAAAACAAAACAAAAATATAAGACAACTTAATACAAAAATGCCTCCATTTATAAAACAAAACTGTAGTTAACAATTATGTGATAGTATTCACTATACAGGGAACTTCTGCACAAAATATTCCACTTTGATTGTCACTATTACCCCCAAAAGAAAAGAGCAGGTATTAGTTCATTTTTAAATAAATGACTCAAGAGTTATCCAAAGTCTGTTTGTCCAGTAAGTACACTGTGCCCCAACACCTGTATGTTTTAATAGAATGTAGTTGTAAAAATAGTCAAATTACTATTTTATTTTTTCTCCAATTAACAAAAAGGAAATTTAAGTTCTATAATAATTCCCCATTTTTAAAGTAATTGTTAGTTGCTGTTCTCAAATTTATATTACTTCTAAAATCATTAAGTATTTAACTGCAGGTTCCATACCCTGGGTTAATTCCAATTCTCTTCAATTTTGAGAAAATATACATTCCCATTTCTTCAATTTTATTACTTATTTTTTTGGCAAAAATTGCTACCTTCATCTGCCAAGGCTTGACCACAGAAACTATTTTAAAAAATATATATCTAACTATAAGTGCTGTTGCCCCCAATGATGGCTGCCTCCTGACAGCCACACCCTTGTAGAATCCCCACCCACAGTGTATCATGGTTGGTCTATGTGATAAAGAGTGACAGTACGGTGCGCCTGGGTAGTTCAGTGGGTTAAAGTCTCTGTCTTTGGCTCAGGTCATGATCCCAGGGTCCTGGGATTGAGCCCTGCATCGGGCTCTCTGCTCAGCGGGAAGCCTGCTTCCCCCTCTCTGTTTCTGCCTGCCTCTCTGCCTACTTGTGATCTCTGTCAAATAAATGAATAAAATCTTTAAAAAAAAAAAAAAAAGAGTGACAGTACATCACTTCTAGGCTTAGAAAAGTAACAGAAGACAATGCAGCTTCGGTCTTGTGCTCCTCCACCCTCTCTCTCTCATCATTCTTCTGGAAAGCCATAGCATGAGCAGTCCTAGGGAGAAGCCTATGATGAACTGACTCTTCATACCAACAACCTGTGAATGAGCTCAGAGGCAGTTCTTCCAGTCCAGGCTGAAAGCCTAACTGCAACCTCATGAGAGACCCTAAAACATATCCAATTCATGCAATAAGGCAGCTCTCAGATTCTCCACCTTCAGAAACTGTGAGATAATGAAGATTTGTGGTTTCAAGTTGGTAAATTTAGAGTAATTTATTAGGCAGCAAGAGATACTAATACTCAAAAAGGTTGAGAGTATTTAACCGCTATGACCAAGCCCTTAGGAATTAAAGTAAAATCACATCTCTTCATTGTAAGAGCCTGAATTCTTGTATACAACCTTTTAGCAATGATACCTTGAATAACTTACCTATAAAATTTCTCCCCTTTTTTTACTATATAGTTATAACAAAATATTTAGGATTCCTCCTTTCCTTAAAAAAATAAAATTGTATAGTTACCTCCTCATACATGTTTTTACGGAACTCCAAGTCCTCGGTGAGGCTCTGACAGCGATTCTCTAAATCCACTTTAAGTAAAGTTTCATCTGCTAACTGTTTTTTGGCAGCAGCTAAGGAGGCTTCCAACTAATATGTGGAGAAAGAATTGACAAAAAATCACATAGCAATTATTTAGTAACGAATTTAAGAGATACCTATGGACTGAATCAAATCATAAATTAAAACTTTTGTATCTTTTATCTGTGGATGAAAGTCTCTTACTATAACCTTTATCACAGAACCATGTGTCCAAATGCTGGTCCCACCAAGAGTGCCACACTGAAACACCTCTCAGATCTGGTAACTGGCAACAAGTAATGGACAAAGACCTACGAAGGATTTTAGCTACCACTTTCACTTGTTCCTGTGTGTGGAGCAATGTTAGGACTTTTTCTTTTCCTTTCTTTTCTTACATTTTGGTACAGTAATGAATCAGGTTTTGAGAGCAAGAAACAAAAAGAGCTTAAGCACAAGAGAAAGGAAGAAGAGCAGCAGTAAGATCTGCTTGACCCAGATAAAATGACTGAGAGGTGAAGATACTTCGCATGTTAGCTGCCTGAAGACTACCCTTCAGGGAAACCATAAATTTTTTTTTAATTTTTAAATAAAAAATGTTTTAAGTGAATTCAGAAATCAAAGCACTCGACCCGGTCAGATGGGGAATTAACCTCCCAACAGGGCTTAAGACCAGCGTTTGCCTTACCTGGGCAATCTGTTCCTTCAGATCCTCCAAATCTCCCTCTAAACTTTTTTTGTCACCAAGTGCAGTGGCCAGAGCTGCATCTTTAGAATTCAGTGCGGCTTCATATTCTCGAAGCTTCATCTGGGCTCCATTAAGATCTGATTCTTTCTTAGCATAACTGTAAGACATTTGAAAAAGTGCAAGACATCAAATTATACCCCTGACCTGAAACCTTCTCCCTCCCCGCCGAAGGGAAACAAAAGATGCAGTTTAAAGGCTGCTGTAGTCTACTAGAATTAGCAGAGCAATTCGGGAGCATTAAATCTAGAGTTTTGGTGGATAACAACTTTACCCTTCAATGATTTTCCTTCCAAGATTACTAATGTCTCTAAATGAAAGAAGTCTACAGAACCAATGTATTCTTCGGGGCACCTGGGTTGCTCAGTGGGTTAAGCCTCTGCCTTTGGCTCAGGTCATGATCTCGGGGTCCTGGGATTGAGCCCCACATCAGGTGCTCAGAAGGGATCCTGCCTCCCTCCCCTCTCTCTGCCTATCTCTCTGCCTACTTGTGATCTCTCTGTTTCGAGTAAATAAATAAAATCTTTAAAAAAAAGGAAAGAAGAATGTAGTATTCTTCTTAGTATAGAATTTAGAGTTCTATCATGTAGAATACTTGAAGTATAGTTGATACACAGTATTACATTAGTTTTCAGTGTACCACCTAGCCATCTGACATTCATATACATTTACAAAATGGTTACTACCTTGATAAATACAGCTACTATCTGTCACCATACAAAGGTATTATAATATTACTGAGCATATTCCTTGTGCTGTACTTTATATCCCCAAGAATTATTTACGACCACAAGTTTGTACTTCTTAATCCCCTTCACCTGTTTTACCCAACCTGAACCCCCTCTGGCAACCATATTTGTTCTCCATATCGGAGTCTGTTTCTGTTGACTTTATATAAGCTCCCTTAATATTACATAAGAACTCACTGGACCCAAGCTTGCAAAATACATTCCATTTCTTACCTAAGATGTTATTTTAAGATTTCCTTAACTTACAGATAAGGGCCTTCCTAATATGTTGAGGAAAAATTATTTCAGTTTCTACTATTAATTACAAAAATGAGGTTTGAATTGAGGTTTCTTTTTCTTCCAAAATACCACTTCTTGGGGCCTCTGGGTGGCTCAGTCAGTTAAGCATCTGACTTTTGAATTTGGCTCAGGTCATGATCTCAGGGTCGTAAGGTGGAGCCCAGTGGCAAGCTCTGCACTCAGGAGGGAGTCTGTCTGGAGATTTTCTCTTTCCCTTTACCCCTCCCCCAATTCAAGCATGCGAGCTCTCTCTCTCTCAAATGAGTAAATAAATCTTTAAATGAACAAACAGAAAAATAAAGTATCAATTTTTATTAAATATAGTTCTATATTATAGAGTGAAATTTCCTTTGGCTATATTTTGTCAAATAATTCTTTAAACAAGTAATTGTTTAAAGGACAGTATTTTTTTTCATTCCAAATAATTGTTATCATTAATTGGTGGCCTTGGGAGAGCCTTAATACCAAAATTCTCAGTAACAATTCTTAATTAAAACAGATATTACAGAAGAGTATTTCTACAACTTATGTTTGAGAATGTGCTACAAGAATCCTCAGTTAACAGGAATTCTCAAAATAATATTTTATTATCCAAATAAAATGAAGAAAACTACTGTCTCAAAAGATAAGCACATATAATTTAAAGAAAAGAATTAATAGTATTCCTCTCTTACTCGTTTTGGCATCATAAAACAACTATATACATAAAATCTCAGCAGTCCTCTATCAGTATTTTTCTTAATTCCCATATTTTTCAAAACCACAAGATGGCATCCTTTCACTGATGATTCAATTAGGAGGAGAAAAAAATCAGCTGTTTAAAAAAAAAAGAAGCAACCCTATACAGTCATTAATTTATAACAAAAATGTCCAGTTCGGGGGTGCCTGGGTGGCCTTAAAGCCTCTGCCTTCAGCTCAGGTCATGATACTGGGGTCCTGGGATGGAGCCCCACATCAGGCTCTCTGCTCAGCAGGGAGCCTGCTCCCCTTCCTCTCTCTCTGCCTGCCTCTGCCTACTTGTGATCTTGGTCTGTCAAATAAAAAATAAATAAAATCTTAAAAAAAAATGTCCAGTTCATAGAAGGGCTGGGTTCTGAAGCTGGGAATTCATTAGAATAATCATTGCTTGTGAGGAACAATTCTGTCCCACTACATAAATGAGCAGAGCTGGACAGGAATACATATCATAAAACATATGATTTAAAACAAAATCATATCCTGGAGTCCCGGGATCGAGTCCCGCATTGGACTCCCAGCTCCATGGGGAGTCTGCTTCTCTCTCTGACCTTCTCCTCGTTCATGCTCTCTCTCACTGTCTCTCTCTCAAGTAAATAAATAAAATCTTTAAAAAAAAAAGTATTAAAACAAAATCATATTTCATAGAGTATTACACATTATTCACAAAAGCTACTGGCTTAAAATTACTTAACAAAAGTTAAGTACAAAAAAATCCTATCCACTATCCAATCCACCACTACCCAATATTTAAATCTCAGATCATAATGTGGTACTTACAAATGCCGTATCTCTTGGCAAGGTCAACCTGTGCTTCCCAGAAACCAAAACGGCCTACCAGGAAGGATACAGAATTTTTAAAACTCCCATCAATTTTAGAGGCTACTGCATGTTCTCTTTGGTATCATTGATTTAATGGATAATAAAACATGCACATTTTGAAATTCAGAATGTTACTCTTCAAGCCTAAGACACCACACATCTAGAAGAATACAGGAAATACATAAAGCCAAAATTAAGAACATTAAGAATAATTAGAACGTGGTAATTTCCTCAACAACAATCAAGACCAAATGACACCAAGGAGTGGTGGGGGTGCCTGGCTGGCTCAGTCGGTAGAGCATCTGACCCTTGGTATCAGGGTAGTGAGTTCAAGCCCCATGTTGGTCACAGAACCTACTTTAAAAAAAAAAAAAAGATTAAGGAGTGATGGAATAAAGGGGATGAGAGTAGGATATGCTATTAATTTGTGGTACCTTGAGCCACCAATAACACCACTTGAAACTGCTGTCAAGTTCTTAGTTGCTTATACTATCAATCTGTAAAAATATGTTATTCTACTATAAATTCTTTAAAGAATTTCTTAAAGAATATAATTAAATTATAATTATACATAATATATAAATTATATTCTATAAAGAATATAAAGAATTATATTTTTAGTTAAAGAACAGAATTCTTTAAAGCTCTTTCACATAAGAGAACAAAGTAGACAGATACGAATCAGAAGCTGAAAATGTACTTAAAATTTAAAATTGCAAATAAAAGCTAACTTCATGTGCCCTGGCTCAAGAGGGATCCTAGGACTCTAGGATCATGACCTGAGCCGAAGGCAGGCACTTAACCAACTGAGCCATCCAGGTGCCCTATTTTGGAAATTTTTTTGTTGTTGTTGGAAATTTTTTTTGTTTGGAAATTCTTTTTGTTGTTGTTATTGTTGTTTGTTTGGTTTTTTTTTAAGATTTTATTTATTTATCAGAAAGAGAGAGTACAAGCAAAGGGAGAGGCAGGCAGAGGGAAAAGCAGGCTCCCTGCTAAGCAGGGAGCCTGATGTGAACTTGATCCCAAGACCCTGGGATCAAGACCTGAGCTGAAGGCAGAGGCTTAACCCACTGAGCAACCCAGGTGCCCCTACACTTATATTTCGGTTAACATTCTATAATAGCGACTCAAGAGTAACAGCCATAGCTTGGAGGATACCTTCCCAAAAGAACCTGGTACCTACCAATAACCTTTGGGACCCATCCCTACTATCTCCTGAGGCCTAAAGGGCTAACCTAAATACATCTGCTTACTTGTCACTTTCTGAATTACTCCTGACCATCCCCTATGACCAGCAACACCACTATACTTCACTGCTTTCGTCATCTTGGTATTCTAGTCTACCACCTCTTTGACCTTGACTTGTTTTAGGATTATAATTTCAACCTTGGGTTCTGCACTGAACTACGTGACTCTGGAACTCAGTGCTGGAACTGGCTTAGATATTTGTACTACCCCTTCCATATGAACAAGACTCCTACTCCTTTAATATTCTTCATTTGCCTAAGTGTACCCAATGCCGACAAGCCCCACCAATGAAGAAATGGGAGATTCAAAAATGCACTCAATTAGAGAGTCACTAGAAAACGAATGCACAATGTAGCTCTTGGGGAAACATCATTACTAGGTAATAAATGTAGAGCACATTTTATTTTATTTTTTAAGATTTTATTATTTCTTTCTTTATTTGAGAGAGAGTGAGACAGTGACACAGAGGCAGAGCGAGTAGCAGGCTGCCCACTGAGCAGGGAGCCCAACGCCAGGCTGATCCTATAACCCCAAGATCAAGACCCAAGCAGAAGGCAGACAGTTAACAAACTGAGCCACCCAGCCGCCCCAGAGCCCTTTTTAAATAAAGTCACACTACATATACATAACACAGAGAAAACCACTCAAGATCTAGTAAGCATATGACAGTAACTACTTACAAATGAATTAATTAAGTATACTGTAATTGTAAACACTTGAAAAATTAGATTAGCCACTTCAACAGGGAACAAATAACTAGTATGGAACAGAAATCTAAAAGTAAACTTACAGGGACACATACTTGGAACATAATCTGAAACTCATTACAAAATAGTTTAAGCAATAGGAAATTACTGCCCTTTTGTTTAAATTCTGTTGCTCACACAGGTCAGTTTATATCACAAATGCTCCCTGCTGAGCAGAGAGCCTGATGTGGGGCTCAATCCCAAAACCCTGGGATTGCGACCTGAGCTGAAGGCAGAGGCTTTTAACCCACTGAGCCACCCAGGCCCCCCTGCAATGTATCTTTTAACAAAGCATCTGTGTTCACTTTCAAGACAGGAACTGTAACATGCTTGGGTCTGGTTTTCTGGTTTTCTTCTTTCATGGTTGCCATAATTTTCAGTATTTTCTCAAATAATTTTGTCCTTGTTCCTTGATTGTCATATTACAGAAATGTAAGTACAGAGTTATATTAAGCAATTCAAAGTAAGAGACCTAAATTATAGATGACCCCTTAGTTGGTCTAACAGTTTCTGGATAGTATATGTCATTTCCTAGAAATTCACCAAAGATTATTATACTGCATAATCCAAAAGTGGACAAGAGTTCAGTAAATGACTGCTAAAATCTGTTGGAAAGGTATGTTCTTATAGAAATCCAAGTTGGGGTGCCTGGGTGGCTCAGTGGGTTAAACCTCTGCCTTCAGCTCAGGTCATGGTCTTAGGGTTCTGGGATCAAGCCCCACATCAGGCTCTCTGCTCAGCGGGGAGCCTGCTCCCTGCCCACCCCCCATCCGCCTGCCTCTCTACCTACTTGTGATCTCTCTCTCTCTGTCAAAGAAATAAATAAAATCTTTTTTAAAAATCCATCCAAGTTATAATACTGATAGACTTAAGAATATAGAATTTTAGAAGCTATAAATTAAAAAAAAATAAACTAGACAAAGGAATATTCATGTTTATAGAGATCAAAGATGGAAATATAATTATGTGGGGCTTTACTGCTTTAACATGTTAGGCAAAAGAACAGCTTAAGAAAACCAAAAACGCACCACTCTTCAGTCAGTTTTAAATTCCACTTGTACTATCCTATAGCAAAATACTATGCAACCCTCTGCTTGCTTATATCACGTCCTAGCAATTGTGAGAAGCTATTACACATTGTCAGGTTCATCTTATAAAATAAGACACTCAACAAATACAGATTGAGAATTTTCCCTAATGCACATATTGTAATATCCTAGATGGAAAGGAGAAGATAGATAAAAGAAAATGAAAAAGAACACAAGAAACCCATGCCAACAACACCCTTTCTTTGTTCAGCTGCCTTTCTTAACTCAGCACTAATACTTCACTTCAGGACCATTCTTATTTAGGAAAACATATAAATTACAGGGGGTAAAAGGAAAAAGCCATTTAGTTTTTCCCCTGCAATCAGATAACATAACAGAAATCACTATATGAAACTGTTACCTCTAATCATGACCATAAAACAAGGGATTTTTAAATCCCTCAGCAGAGACCTACTCTACATGGACAGCCAAGGCAATCAGGCCCACCTGTTTGAGCTCTGTACTTTAATGTCCTGTAAGGTTCTTCTGAACACATGTCTGGTGGCAGCTGAATGCCACTCGACACTAGAGCAATTATGCAAGTGACTATCAATATAGCTTCTGAGGCTCTCTTCACACCTAGCATTCACAATTAACATGACTTTTATTATCTAGCCATGGTTCAGACTTAAAAAAAAACCAAAACTTCACTTTGAATTTAACGTAAGGATTATTATTAAGCCCAAACACAAACCTTCTGTCTTAAAACTAAACTATTTCATAATTACAGACTCAAAATGCATATTAAATATGCATCTGCTCCAACATTCATCCTCCAGCTTCAATTATGTCTCCAAGTATCCTACCTTTCAAAGGAAAAAGGAATGTGGCCCACAATATTTTTACTGAGGAAATTTAATGAATTCCCCTGCAATTAAGATAAATGTAACACACAAAATTTCTAGTAAGTTCTATGATCACAATTTCTACTAACATGGTCTCCTCTGGTGCTAGTAAAAAGCCCAAGATACTTTCGCACAAACTCAAAAGCTGCAATGGATAATTTCTGGTGGTAACAAAATTCTGCTATTCATTCAGTAAACGGAGCAGTCAACAAATTAGCAATAACCTAATCAGAATCAAGCAAACCCTAACTGATACCAGCTTATAATTAGGAAAAAATACTAAGTAAGACTTAAAATGGACCACAGAACCATTTATTTGGAAAGAGATTCGCATATATAGTTACTTCTGTGCTTGCTTACAAGGCATGCTTAGAGCTTAAATCCTAATAGAAAATGACTTCTTGGGGGGAAAAAAACAATCAGTAAAATCAATAACCACAACTGTGTGCCAGGCCATTGATCTGAGGGCTTGGAAACCAGCAGTGAAGAAATGTAACAAGTCCCTGCGTTTATGGAAGGTACTTTCTAGTGGGTAGAGGCACATAATAAACAAACTAATATATGGAAGAGGTAAGCAATATTTTGAAGAAAATTAAACCAGAATAATCAGTTAGAAATTAACAGTATGTTTAGTTATTTTACCACTCCTCCATGGGTTTCATGCAATTTCACAGGAAAATAGCCTCCTACAAAAATAGTAATCACTAAGTCAATAATTATCTTAGGAGAGCCTAGAGAGTGCTAGAAAAATGTACTGATACAATAGGAAACAAAGTCAGACACTAACCCCATCCACAAAGAGATTCCACTCTCATAAGGAAATTAATCATAAAGAATTATCTTAATCAACCATTAAATTTGTCAGCAAACCTCCTCAGCAAATGCTAGGAAAGAGAAGAAAAGTACAGAATGCTACAAGAGTACATGATATAGGGTGCCTGGCTGGCTCAGTCATTAAGCATTTGCCTTCGGCCACGGTCCTGGGAATGAGCCCCACATGCTCACTGGGAATCCTGCTTCTCCCACTTCCCCTGCTTGTGTTCCCTCTCCCTTGCTGTCTGTCAAATAAATAAATATAATCTTAAAAAAAAAAAACCTTAAAAATAAAAAAAGGAGTACATGATATAGCTTCTGAATAGAAATGTCACATTCAACACAACTTCATTATTCTATTCATTCTTCATTCTAGAAACCCAACTAAAACAGCAAAGGCACAAATCCATTATGAAAAAAGTAAAGAGAAAATGACAAAATTGTGGAAGCTGAACACGGATGTGAAATGAGTTAAATGAGTGAAAATGAGCTTGACCAACACAAGAGTGCTCAATCCTAAGCCAGACACAGGGACACCTGAGAAGTAACCTACTTTATACTACAGATGCTGTTGATAACAAGATATACCTTGGTAACTCTGAGGCAGAACTAGCTGAAAATCTATTAGGAGGCAGACACCTACTCCATACTACGCCCCAGGGCCCAAAGACCCTCATCCACCATGGCAAAGGATGAAAAGTTTACTAAGTAAAGTAAGCAGAATCTTAGATCAGGCAGTCACACAACACACCCAAAGGCAGCAGTACCATACCACAAAAATAAGGGAATTCGGTGGACTTGTACAGATGCTGATATCCCCTTTCAAGCTCCCAGAAAGCTAGGCAGCTAAACCCCAGAAAACCGAAAACACTGACAGTAGGTGTTCCCAATGAAATGATCCTGCCATTTCACCCACAGTGAAGCTTGCTCAAGAAGCCCCACTCATGCACACAGCTTTCCATCAGATTCTGAACACCCTTCCTGGGTATAAAGGAGTCATCAAACTTCTGAGAAAAACTCTCACTGTGGATTAACTCACCCAACGTCCATTCTACCCTCCCAGCTCTGCTTTCCCAAACTGGAAAGCTAAAAAAATGCCATTTTCCAGAATCTCTTGCAGGTGGGATTCTGGAGGAAAATGAAGTACTCTAATACATATGTAAGAGATATGGAAGTTTTTTGTTTTTTTAGATTCCTCAGATTTCCTATGAAATCATGGCATCTACAAATAGAGACCGTTTTACCACTTCTTTCCTAATCTGGATGCCTTTTAATTTCCTTTACTTGCCTAACTGCCCCAGCTAGAAACTCCAGTACAATGTTGAATGTTAAGTGGTGTGATTGGGCATCCTTGTCTTGTTCCTGATCTTAGGAAGAAAGCACCCAGCCTTCACCATTAAGTGTGATACTAGCCATAAATTTTTTTATAGATACTCTTTGTCAGGTTAAGAAGATTCCTTTCATCCGAGTATTTTTATCATGAAAGAGCAACATACTTTGTCAAATGTTTTTTATGCACCTATTGAGATGGTTGTTGTCCTTTATTCTAGTAATATGGTTTTTTGCAGTACTGACCCACAGACTAAACCAACCCTGCATTCCCAAGATAAAACCCACTTGGTGATAGTATGTAGTCCTTTTACAAGGGGATAGGTTTGGTTTGCTACTATTTCATTCATGGAAATTTTGCACTGCTCCTCATAAAAGACACTGCTTTGTGACATTTTTGCGGTCTGAAGTTTCTCCAAAACAGTGGTCCAATGTTCATTCTCCAGTTTGCTGGGTCATGGGGCAGGTATTGGTACCAACAGTAGTGGCAGCTTCCTGATCCTGAACTGTAGTACACACTGTTTGTTTGTTTGAAGTTCAGTGGCTCCAGTGGTGGTCTCAGACATAAAAGTTCCCAAAACCAATAGCATCCTAGGCATCATTCCAACACCTCTAACCGCTCTAATGATTTTTTCCAAGCACCTGCATTCCATATCGTTTTCTTTTCTGCTTAAAATATCTAGTAGTTTCCATTTCCTGCACTAACACATGCAAGGACCTAAATAAATAGAAAAAAAAATTAACGTGGAGCACAAAGGAACAGGGAAGGAAATAAAGACTTCTGAAAAAGTAAGAGAAGTACTGCATCCATGAAATTTATTCACAACAGTATAAAGAAACATCAAGAGACTACAAAGTTATGAAAAATTTGTTAACAGAACAGCAAAAACTGGAAGATAAAATTGAGAATATTAAGGAGAAAAAAATTTTTAAATAAGAACACTAAAGAATCAATTTAAGAAGTCCAACATCTGAATAATAAGAGTCTCAGAAAGTAATAAAATAGGAGAAAATCATGAATAAAATCATTTTTTGAAGTTGCCAAGGACTAAGGACATGAATTTCCAGACTGAAAACTATCACCATGTGACCAGCAAATTGGAAGAAAAAAAGATCCACACCAACAAACATCCTTAAGAAATTTCAGAACTGAGGGCACCTGGGTGGTAAAGTCAGTCAAGCATCTAATTCTTGGTTTCTGCACAGGTCATGATCTCAGAGTCATGAGATTGAGTCCTGTATCCAGCTCCACACTGGGCATGGAATCTGCTTGAGATTCTCTCTCCCTCTCCTTGTGCCCCTCCTCTGCCTGTGTGCTGGTATGCCTCTCTCTCTCTCTCAAATGAATAAAAAAAGATTTTATTCATTTGAGAGAGAGTGTGAGCATGAGCAGAGGACAGAAGAAGAGGTAGAGGGAGTAGCAGGGAGCCCAACAGGGGGCTTGATCCCAGAACCCTGAGATCATGACCTGAGCCTAAAGCAGACGCTTAACCAACTGAGCCACCCAGGTGCCCAAATCAATAAATCTTAAGAAAGAAAGAAAGAAATTTTAGAATTGGACCTTAAAAAAAAGAAGTTACAAACTTTCTGATTTTTCACTCAGTACTTCTTAGCAACAACAAAAGCTAGAGAACTATAAAGCATGCCTTCAAAATCCTTAGGAAATGTACTTTACAACTTAAAATTCTATATCCAAACTATCAATGTTTAGGCAATACAACTAGCCTAGAGAAGAGCACAAGGCTCTGAATGCTATTTCTTCAATAACATAAAACTAATTAAAAAAAAAACCCTCATGATTCTAAATAACTTGATGTTTTAACGGTATCAAGTCTTTCTATGTAAATTAGACAAAACTAAGTGGGAAAAAAATGCTATTTTCATAGGTAATCGAAAGGTGGTACAGGGAAGAAAAACTAAGGATAATACTCTAATGAGTTCTGTTGGAGATTATGTTCAGAGTACATACAGGCTTGGCTGCCAAACACAGTATGTGTGTTCCTGAGAACTCAAATTTTGCAGACACTAGAGTAATAGATCAAATGGAAAAATAAAGTTGGAACAACCCTCTCAAACCCTATGCAGTTTTGTAGCCAGAGCACCAGCAGTAACATCAATAATTAATGATTAGTACCTCAGGAGAGAACTTGGACAACCCTGGTAAGGAGTTTAGCATGGCTCCAACTACCTGGAGAGATGCTTATAAATACACAGGAGGAGTCATGCTGTCTTGCAGGAATGGAGACAATAGAGACAGAAGTAGAGCTCTGAACACACCACTGCCTATAAGAGCAAAGGGGATGTACCTCTCTGGGAAAGGAAACCCGGGAACAGGCACTCACTTTGGATTTTCTTAAAATAAAGCTGAAAAGCAGAAACAGACCCATAAATATAGAGAAGAAACTGAAGGTTGCCAGAGGGCAGCATGGGGCGGGGGTGGACAAAATGGCGGAGGGGAAATGGGATAGAGGCTTCTAGTCATGGAATGAATGAGTCAGAGATGAAAGGTACAGTATAGGAAATAAGGTCACTGGTGCTATAATAGTTGTACAATGGTATTGAAATAGTTATATGGTAACAGATGGTAGCTACACTTGTAGTGAACATAGCACTAAGCACAGAATTGTGAAATCAGTATGTTGTATACCTGAAACTAATAGAACACTGTGTGTCAAGTATACTTCGATTAAGAAATAAAAAATAGTAAGGGGTGCCTGGGTGGCTCAGCCAGTTAAGTGTCTGCCTTCGGCTCAGGTCATGATCTCAGGGTCCTGGGATCAAGCCCCACGTGGGAGTCCCTGCTCGGTGGGGAGTCTGCTTCTCCCTCTCCCTCTGCTGCTCCCCGCTCATCCTCTCACCTGTGCCCTCTCTCTCAAATAAATAAAAAATCTTCAAAATAAAATTAAAAATAATAAAAATAAAATAACAAAATAGAGTTGAAAGTGGAACTGAAGGCTTTCTTACCTTTGAACTCTATTCTTTTTTTTTTTTAAAGATTTATTTATATATTTATTTGACAGAGATCACAAGTAGGCAGAGAGGCAGGCGGGGGGGGGGGGTGGGGGGGGAGCAGGCTCCCCGCTGAGCAGAGAGACCCACCCAGGGCTCAATCCCAGGACCCTGAGATCATGACCTGAGCTGAACACAGAGGCTTTAACCCACTGAGCCACTAAGGCCCCCATGAACTCTATTCTTGATATTCCAGTTCCCCTTTACTAGAAAAAGTCATGTATAAATCAGTACAACCTACAATTACAATAATATCATCTCTGTACTTATAAGCCATATTTGAGCTAACTGGTGTTAAAGAAGCATTTGTAGCAACACACTGAATTAATACTTTAAAAACCAAAAATGGATCTAAACCAATCTAAGCTAAAATGTAATTACTAGGAGGATAATGGGAAGCAAATATATTATGGATAATAGAATGAAGAACTCAATTTCTCATCTTCCATAGCACCAAGTCAATAATGTCATTTAGATAGAGATAAATACCAAAGGAGCAGTGAAAATAAATGAAGGTAACCTTTTTTCATGAGAAGCCTTGAGTGAACTATTAGTCCTTAAATTATGCACACACATACTTACTGCTGGGTAGTCGTAGGTTGGTTGGTTGGTTTTTTAAGGCTCATAGCAAAAACATCTGATAGGGAAGACTTCCCTAAAAAGTGGATACAGTGGACATCTGCGAGATAAGAAATTAATCCAATGATGAAAGAAGCCCAGGCAAAAGAAAGCGCTTTTGCAAAGTTGCTATTAAGAAGGAGCATGGTAAACAGGGTTGAATAAAGGACTTCACAGTGAGGGAAGAGAGCAAGACCAAGTATGGTGAGAGATGAAGCTGGAATCAGAAAGGAGCCAGCTCATGCAGGGAAGAACTTTGAGGGAGGATGACCACTAAGTCCCAGTTTGCCCAGGACAACTTCCATTCATGCCAGTTGTCCCAGCATAATTTATAGCTCCCCCTTTCACACATACAAGTACCCCTATTTGGACACTAACTTTCATGGTCACCCTGTAATTGGGTAATACTGAGGTAGTTTTAGTCTTTATTCTAGAAGCTACTCAAGTGCTTTAATTTTAAGCAAAGGAGGTGAAGTGCATTATCAGAAAGATAAGTGTTCTGGTCCCCTACCCAATGTTTTATGACATAAAGTTCAACTGAGAATTACTTTAAATAAACCTTTAAGAATGTCTCCTCTTCAGAGCCAACATTCTTGTACAAGTGATCTCACAATCTCTTCCCACTCCTTCCTTAATTACCCCACTTCCTTTGATCCTACTGCCCTTTACTAGCATTAGGCACTCCTCACAATCAACAGTAATCTTCCAGCCACCCAAGTTAATAGATACTTTTAGGCCTCTCCGACCAAAACTACACTAGCATTCCTTCATAAATCTCCTTGTCCTATGACTCAACCCTTGTTCTACTTTTCTATTACGCACCACCTCCACCTCCGTAATCCTATGTATACGTTTTCCATGTCTTTGCCCCTCCTCTCTTTTGTCTTTATCCGCAAATATCACCATGTTCCTAAAACTATACTTCCATTCAAAGTCTCTTCTCAGAAGAGAAAGAGAAAGTACTCCAGGAAAGTACTCTAGACTGCCAGCTAACAAGTCTGACAAACACCACTAATTTACCACTAACCCGGAGCGGGTCCTCTAAACCAGCTCCCTATCCATCACACTCTAAGAGCAACACTCCTGAGGTGCCCAGGGAGAGGAGAGTCACCCTAGACTTTTCTCCCCAATCTCCCATGCTTAGCATCTCTTAAATCCACTTTCTGTCCTTTCCCACTGCCTTTCTGAATTCAGGGATCACCTCATAACTTCCCAAGTGTCCTCACGGATATTTTACCTCTACTCTGTTTCCTCCACAGAATGGCCAGAACATTCATCCATTCATGTCACTTTTTCCTTGAGGTTCCTCATTTATTAAAATTCAACTGTCCTCTACCACATACATACATACATATTGCTCTAGTTAGATGAAACTACCTGCCATTCAGGAAAACACCCTCTCCTAATGTTTTCCAGCCAATTCATACTTACTTAGCTCCCAACACTTAGCTCAGACCTCAATGCCTCCCCAGTTCCCTTGGGATGTCTTCCAAAACTTCAAAAGGCTCCTGGTTTGCTTTGCTGGTAGTCGTTTCCTCCAGAGCACCATGTGAATACCTGCCATCATAACACTTATTACACTGTACCAATGTACTACATTTACAGTATCACAATAGCATAGTGTTTGTTTTCTGCCTTGCCCACAAAACAGTTCTGATGTTGGGATTACAGGAAATGACAAAGGGGGGCGGGGGGTACCTGGCTGGCTCAGTCAGTGGAGCATGTGACTCTCAGTCACTGGGTCATGAGTTCAAGCTCCACGTTGAGCACAGAGTTTACTTTAAAAAATAATTGAAATGATCAATGTAAAAACTCTCTGGCAATGCTAGAAGACAAAACTAGGACTTACTCCAGTTCTACCATTTATCTAAGTTCTTTGAGCCTCAAGTTTCCTCATTCATCAAACAGGGTTATCATAAGGCTTAATAGACAGTGTCCATAAAGCATCTAGCATCGTGCCTGGCGAACATGTTAAGTATTAAGTCAATGCCAGCACTTTCTGTTCCATATCTTGCACAACTACTTTAATCTCCGCAGGTCTTAATTTCTGTATCCACAAAATAAGCTGGTTAGATCAAATGATCCAAGACCTCTTCTAGCAGCAAAAGGGTTCTAATTCTACCTATGATCAATAAATTCAAATGCCATGAAGGCAAAAAGTTAAAATTTAAAAGGACAAGGTAAACAGACTAGCTAGGGAAAACAGTATTTAACATCTAGGGCTACACCGAAAGTATCAGCAAAAACAGAAGATTATAATGTACATTTTGATTGACCCCTTTATACCAACAACATTAGCATTACAATATAAAAATGATCAAGAACTTGGGGCACCTGGGTGGCTCAGTTGGTTAAGCGTGTGACTTGATTTCCACTCTAGTCACGACCTGAGATCAAGCCCCCTGTCAGTCTCTGTACTGGGTGTGGAACCTGTTTGGGATTCTCTCTCTCTCTCCCCCCATCCCCCTCTTAAAAAAAAAAAAAAAGAACTAAAAAGAATCTCCAAAATTAAAATTAAATTCCTCTAAACAGGAAATGGGAATCCATCTGCTGTTGATGGCATCAAAAATTGGCAAAATCGTAATTACTTTATCCAGTGGCTAACATTTAACCAGTAAACTAGTTAACTTTTAACCACTAAGTTAACCGGAAGAAAAAAACCTGTTATACTATCAGCAAGAGAAGAGGATAATTGTTGTACTCCAACCGCCTCTGAGAAACTGGGAAGATAAACAGTCACTGTGAAGCATACATCCTTGGTCACAGTAAGCTAAGTGACTGATAAAGTTATCAATATATCTTTAAAATGTGTTAAATGATAGAATAGTATATTTACTATTATAAATGTAAACTACTGACATGTAAAGTAGTATTCCATGAAAAAAGATTACATATCAGTATTTATCAAGAACTATTTTGTTAAAGAAAAAAGAACCTTTTTTATTAGTAATATGGATATTAAGAGAAAAACTTAAGCACTTTTTTATGGAACTAGAGGCAATTTTAATTTTCTTCTTGCTGTTCACCTTTCTTTTCTAATTTTCCATAACAAACATAATAATTTTTATGTAATAAAAAAGCTCATTTTACTCTAGGGCTAATAATACATTATATGTTAATAAAAAAAATTAAAAAAATTTTTTTAAAAAGCTCATTTTTTAAATTTCCCCAAATAGAACAGCCATTACACAATCCCCTTGCCAAAGAGCTACAGTGAAAAAAAGAAGTTAAAAATCCTGATTAGGAAACTTCCTTAGATCCCAACATCAGTTAGGCTTCCATCACTCACTCAATGCCTCAGTCTCAATCAATCTCACTATGTGTGAATGAAAGAGACCTACACTTATGATATAAAATTCTAAAGGTCTCTAATTCAGACATACCAGAGGTGATGCCATCTATACAAATTAAAGGACAGATATTAACAGACTGTGCAAAGGGGGTAAAAAAGAAATCAGCAGCATATTATAATGCTTTATTTTTCATTCCATGTTTACCTTCTTACCCAGTTAAAGGGATTAAACCTAGGGATTAAATTCCAACAACTCCAAAAGATATCTTGCTCTACCATACCAAACATCCTTTGAAAGCATAGGAAGAAAGTGTTATGACAGTTTAATTACTTGGGATTTGCTTCCTAGACTTTAACACCAATTCTAGGGGCTTCACTCTTCCATTTATTCCCCTGAAAATTAACTTTAACATGCAGGTTTATAGCTCTTGTATTAAGGTCAACTTGTTTCTACCAGAACAAAATAAGGACATAAACAAAAGACAAGTAAAAAATAAAGGTTTCTATTTTCCAACTAATCATCCTATATACAAAGAAAATTCCCTAAAGCAGATTAGCATTTAGTACATTAGGTGTGAAAACTGAACAAAAATGTTAAAATAAGCCTGCAGTGCTGTTTACCTTATAACATTTCCTAAATTTCATTCTATTGGTGACTAAAATACATAGAAAGCCAAGAAAGTAAGTATATACATGTACTAAGTCTAAATATATAGTAAATTCCAACACCCCTCCCCACTAGGAAAGTATTAGGAAAAATTATTTTACCATATTTACATTTCAGTACTCTTTAAAACTGCTAAAATTTCAGCAATTTTCCTTGCTAAAATATTAGCAATACTTTATCCAAATACTGCTGGATAAAATTCAT
Organism: Mustela putorius furo; assembly: GCF_011764305.1. Classification (NCBI taxonomy): domain Eukaryota; kingdom Metazoa; phylum Chordata; class Mammalia; order Carnivora; family Mustelidae; genus Mustela; species Mustela putorius. The sequence continues at coordinate 33,328,445 of NW_025421294.1, forward strand.
CATTATGACACAAATAAACACTACGCTAAATAATGGTCTAAATTTCTCATTTCTTCCTGAGATTCAGAAAACTACTACTCACTCCTAATCATAATTATACAGATGAGGAAATGCAGACTTAAAAGAATTTAAGTACCTGCCCTAAGTCACAAAAAATAAGAAGCTGCAACTTATACAGTACTCCTGATACTACCTATCTCATACTAGTGTGATTGACAGTGTCCCAAATACATTTGTTAGCAGCACATAAGTACCAGTATGCACTTTTAAATGAAAACACATGAATCCAAATTTCCCACTAGAAGTTTCCTTACTAATATAACAAAGCAAAATCAAAAGAATGTTATTTTCCCCCAAAGGAATATACAAATAGGTTTAATCCCTCAACTGCAAATCCATCTTCCTCAAAGCAATGGTGCTTGGGAATGGAGACAGTCTACAAATCTTCAGGTATATGAATACCATGCAGAAATACAATCAACAATATATTCTTTGGACAAAAAACAAACTCCTATTTTCACTAAATTATATTTTAAAAGAAGCATTATTTGTTTTGAAAAGGCAAGAAATTATGCTTTAAATCATTAGATTTTGTACATTATTGCAAAGATTAATTTGAAAACACTGGCTTTGAGGCCTAATATCTATAAAACCTTAAACTTTTTAATAAGACAGTCTTTTCAGAATTTTTTTTAAACAAAGGGACAGTAAAACTGGCTCAGCATCTTAAACAATCCTACAGCATCCACTATATATGTTATATACCAACAAGCTCCCATCACCACTTTTCTAATTCATAATTCTCAAAAAGAGAAACTTACCTGAGAGTTAATTTTGCACCTTTCCAAGCTTTAAAATCTACCACAAAACAAACAAGGAATAAAGGACAACTTCTAGAACCTGATGAATCCAGTGAACTTAATAAAAAGAAGTCAATTTAAAAACTCAGATCCAGAGCCTGGGTGGCTCAATCAGTTGAGCATCCAGCTTTTGGTTTTGGCTGAGGTCATGATTTCAGGGTCATGGGATCAAGCTCACTCCCTCACTCCTATTCTGGCCCTCCCACCACTCCCACTCATGCGCTCTCCCTCTAAAATACATAAATAAATAATATCTTTTTAAAAAACAAATAAAAACACAAATCCATATTCTCCTTTATGCACTTTCAGAATTTCTAAAACCAAATATTTTCATTAATTCATTTGGTGACAAAATCTGACCTAAATGGACATGAGGCTATTTTTAGTTGTCTTTCTCTACTTACTGTAACTATTAATATCTTTCCTTGCAGAAATATCTGTTTCACAATGGAACACCACCCCCAAGCCCCACTGGGGGTATCCTAATAGTATATGCACATTACCTTCTTAAAATGGAAAGTGTTTTTACTTTCAGAACACACCTAGCCATAAGATTTTATATAAAAAACTGTGGATCCATATCACTGGGGGGAAAAAAAAATGCATCCACAAAATTAGTTACTAAACAACTGACAGACTAACTTAATTCTCTTATATCTAGCTTCCCTATAAATACTGAAATTCTGAAATGTTAATCTTCCCCTTTTGTGTTGACTGATGACACTCATCATCATTCTTAGAAATCAATCCCCAAAAATGTTTCCAATCCATATAAGTTTGGACTGACTCAGAGTACCTATATCTTAGATCTGAGATATTTTTCTGTGAGAGACCAAGTGTATAGAAGCTACTGTCAAAAGTATTGACAAAAGAAGTATTATCAAAATCTCTCCAGCAGGACCAAGCATCTTCATAAATTCTTCTGTCTCTGAGGTATGCTGTCTGCTGAGGAACCAAAAAGGGACAAAGTAATTTTAGAATCTGTAATATTTTTTTAAGATTTTATTTATTTGTTTGATAGAGAAAGGGCAAGAGTGCAAGAGAGCATGAAAGGGGGGTGGGGTGCAGAGAGCAGGACAAGCAGACTCCCCACTGAGCAGGAAGCCCAAGGTGGGGCTCAATCCCAGGACCTGAGCCCAAAGCAGACATTTAACCTAATGAACCACCCTGGCACTCCTGGAATCTATAATTTTCTTAATCCACCTACATGATACACTAATTACAAAGACTCTAAATAAATTAAAACAGGGTGCCTGGGTGGTTCAGTGGGTTGGGCCTCTGCCTTAGGTTGGGTCAGGAGCTCAGGGTCCTGGGATCAAGCCCCACATCAGGCTCTCTGCTCAGTGGAAGGCCTACTTCCCCCTCTCTCTCTGCCTGCCTGTCTGCCTGCTTATGATCTCTGTCTGTCAAATAAATAAATAAAAATCTCTAAAAAAAAAAAATTAAAAACAAAAAATTATTCTCAAATAAAAGAGCTAAATGGACCCAAAAGATGAAAAATTTCTTCCTTTTCATCTTATAAATTATACTTCAATTATTAGTCAAAAGAAATTATTTCTAAGATTCCTATATAGGCATTAGCCACCTCACTACACCCTAATAAAAAGGCATGTCCCATTAAAAAAAGTATGTCCCATACAAAAACCTGTAGCATCAAAATGAATTAGGAAGGGATCATCAGCAGACATTCCAAAAAATTTCTAGAAGATGAAAAGTATATAAAAGTACATATCACAAAACATACACAGAAGGACTACAGGAGAAAGTGAGGGAGACTCAAAATGGGGCCATTAACTCATGGAACAGCTTTGCACCTGATCCCCACCAGCTTATCTTACCCTAACTGCAGGCTTTCCAACAAGTTAACCAAGGAGGCAGCCCATTCATACATAAAGGTCCTAATTTGTCCTTGCATTAGAAAAGGGAGGGAAGGGGGCTCCTGGGTGGCTCAGCGGGTTGGGCCTCTGCCTTAGGTTGGGTCAGGATCTCAGGGTCCTGGGATCAAGCCCCACATTGGGCTCTCTGCTCCTTGGGGAGCCTGCTTCCCTTCCTCTCTCTCTGCCTGCCTCTCTGTCTGTCAAATAAATAAATAAAAAATTTTTAAAAAAGAAAAAGAAAAGGGAGCAAAGGAGCAACCTAAACAACAAAAGCAGTGATGCTCAACCATTCATTTGTAGGTGCTGACATCCAAGGATCATGTACTTGAAAAAAAATCACTTGCAAAAATAAATAAATAAATAAATAATAACCAAACAAAAGAAACAAATGACCAAGAAGGGAAAAAGAGATAATCCAGTGAACAGAAAAGAATTTTAGAAAGAAAATCCTAAGTATCATCCTCAGACAGAATAAAGAAAATAATACATCCTTAACACAGAAACAAAGTGAGCAAAAGAAAATACCTGTACAAAAAGATTTCTTGGAATTAAAAGTATGACTTCAGCCTTTACAATGTCACTATTGAGCTAGAGAAGAGTCAAAGTAATTTCCCAGAATGAAAAAAAAATTATGAGCAGCAGTGTTCAACATCCCCACCAGAGAACAAAGAAAATAGAGCACAGAAATGTATGGAATAAAGTAAGTTCCCAGAGCTAAATAAAGATTAAAACTTTAAATAGAAAAAAACCACTGACAAAAGAAAGAATGCATAATAGAAATACCCATTCCTAGTCTCACCACCATGCAATTTCAGAAAATTAGGATAAAAGAAAATTCCAAAGCTTACACAGAGAAAAAGCAAAAGCAATTACCAAAAGAAAATAACTGTGACTGGCATCAGATAGAGATTACAACACTAGATGCTAGAAGACAATGGAGCAATATGGTAATTCCCAAGTTCTGTGGAAAAAATGTTGAACCAGTATTCTATACCTAACCCAACTATCAATCAAGCATGAAACGAAAAAAGCTACTTTCAGACAAACAGGACTCAGGAAATTAACATCTTGACAACTTTTCTGAATAAATTTCTTAAGGATGTTGTCCAATAAAATGAGGGAAGACACTAAGGAAAGGAAGATACGTGATCTAGGGGGAAACTGGGTTCAAATCAGGTTGATTCCTAGGATGTCAGCTGCACAGCATGTCTTAAGAGCTAAAAGCTTCAGGGGAATAAAGAATAGTTATGTAAAAGATATTGTAATTACTATCTTTTAAAAGTCTTCTTTAGTCAACAAGAAAAATAAAAGACCATTTATGGACAAAACTGTACCCAAAAAACCAGGGTTAGGGCACTAGGGTGGCTCAGTCAATTAAGTGTCTGACTTGTGCTCAGGTCCTGATTCCAAGCTCGAACACTCAATGGGGAGTCTGGCTGTCCCTCTGCCACTCCCCTCCACACCCTCATGCATGAGTGCTCTCTCTCCAATACACAAATAAAATCTTTAAAAACAATTTTTTTTAATATCAGAGTTGAAACCTCAAATGAAGTAAAATGTGGCATGTTTTGAACAACTGATGGAATGTTAGAAAAGAAAATGAATCTGATGTGGACAAAAGGAATATATGTACAGATTTTTTTAAATGTACTTTTAATCCCAGCACACTAAAGGATATCTCAGAAGATATTATTTTCAAACCCTAAGCAGGCCTTCCTTAACCATACCAACCCTTCACCTCCTTTACTTTTTAAAAAATATTTATTTATTTTAGAGAGAGAGTTCACATGCACATGTTAAGAGGAAGAGCAGAGGGAGAGGGAGAGACCCAAGCAGACTCTTTGCGGAGCAGGACTATATCTCACCACCAGATCACAGGACCCAAAATCAAGGTTCAGACACTTAACCTAACTTAACCTTAACCTGCCTTATTTCTATTCCTCTAACATCTGTTACTACCTAATATCATACCACAAACATTATTTTATTGATTCTAACATATGTATTCTTCACTTTTTAATTCTGCTGAAACTAGCATACATCTCACAATCCATATACAGCATTTTTTCCTCTTTAACTGACAAACAGAAACACATCACTGTGCAAGTTTAAGGCATAAAGCACGATGGTCTGATTTACAAATACCATTTAATGATTAACACAACAGGTTCAACTAACATCCATCTTCTCATATAGATACAAAAGAGAAAAAGGGAAAAAAATTCTCCCTGTGATGAGAACCATTAGGATTTAGCCTCTTAACTTTCATATATATTGTATGGCATGATGACCTCATGCATCATGTTATACATTACATATCTAGTACTAATTTATCTCATAACTATGTGTATGTTTGGACTCTCTTCCTCCATTCCTTCCTCCCCCTTCATACATACCATTTTATAACTATAGTCGGCCAGGTAACAGTCTTGTTACCATGTGAAAAACAATCAGTAGTTAACTTTTTTTTTATTTTTAGATTTTACTTATTTATTTGACAGCCAGAGATAACAAGTAGGCAGAGAGGCAGGCAGAGAGAGGAGGAAGCAGGCTCCCCGCAGAGCAGAGAGCCTGATGCGGGGCTTGATCCCAGGACCCTGGGATCATGACCTGAGCCACCCAGGCACCCCAGTAGTTAACCTTTGAAAAGATTATAAAAGCATCAGCACCAAAATGCTTCAGATTAGATGAAACAGGATCTTCATCCATTTGCTGGTTATCTCCCAGCTGTAGTCAGCAAAATAAGGTCAGTAATTTATTTATTTAAAATGTATTTAAAAATCTCTGTAGTCTCTGCACATAGAACAGTGACTGGCACATAACAGATAGTTAATCTGTCACATTTTAACATCTCTGAAATAGGAATGGGTCCAACAGAATGGATCCTACACAGCTGGTTCTAATGTTTTTTCCTTAGTGGTACATACAGTCATGGCAAGTCATTACAAGCAATGGCATCTAAGATTTGAAGAAACTCCGTAACAAAAAAACTACAAAAAATTGGGACAGTACAAAAGAAAAATGGACAGTGGTGTGACTGAAATGACCCATTTCAAAAGAGAACTCCAAAGGTTGGTAAATCCAAGAAATACAAAAGCTTATCATTGAGTTATGAAACTAAACATCCAAATAAATAAAAACAAAAAGAGCTAAACACAATTGCCTCCTGGAAAAAGCAGAATGTCACACGTCTTTCACTATAAGCCACGCTACAATTATTTTTTTTATCAAATGCACTTAGTTTTTATGAACTATTTTTCATATATTAATAAGGTTGGGAAGTAAAGATGCACACATACAAAATCACAGAGAATGAGACAGGGACATTCACACAGATACAGACAGAAAGACATTCACAGGCAGAGTCAAAGTCAAGAGTCAAGCATCTCCAGAAATTTCAACGGACAATAGAGGATGAAGACCATGACTTCTGGGAACAAATTTAGCAAATATCTAAAACATGACATCAACACTAGTTTCGTACTTATTACAGTTATGGCATTTTGCTCATCGGAAAGTCAAGGTAGGCTCAGCAAAGCCTTACAAGTTTATCCTTAGGCCCCGGACCGCTTTAGGTGTAATAATCACAAACTCAACCTCTCCACACTTCACTTTCACCTGCCCTGGCTTGTCATTAATGACAATGACAGACGCGGAGGCTGAAAAGGTATCTCCAGTACCACAAAGAACTGACTACATTAAAGGGGTGCAAAAACTCGGGGAGGAGACTGCTGCTGGGGGGTGGGCAGTCCGCGGATAAGAGAACGGTGGCCATGACATGCAAAAACCGAGCTTCTGTCGTCGGGTCCACAAAAGCACCCAAAGGGACCCGCGCCTGATTTCGTAGAAAGAAAAGACACTGTTCCCCTAAAGAAAGCTAAAGAGCTTAAAAGCCCAACTGGCCCTGGGCGGGCAGAGGCGCGCAGTTCAGACCCCGCCCAAGACAGGCGTAAAACGATTGCAAAATGTCACGGGGCCCAGACTGAGCGCGCCAAAGCGGGACCCACCCCCGAGAGACCGGGACGCCGGAGGCAGGTCCCTCCCCTTCCTCTCTCCGCCCGCGCAGAGCTCATTCATTCTTGAGGCGGGCAGCCCATCTTCCCCGGCCGGCTCTCCCGGCCCCGCAAACCCACCAGCGGCTTTGTCTCCGGCCCGGCCGGAAACCGGAGCGCGCACTCGAGCGCGCGCCGAGACGCCGCCACCCCGCACCTGGGGCCCGCCGGGCAGCCCCGCCGGAGAACCCTTCCAGATCTCGGGCGCAAGGCCCCAAGCCGGCCGCTCCTCCTTGGAGGCCTCAGGTGCGCGCTTCGCCCGGTCCTGCTCGGTAGCCGGGAGAAGAAAATGTGCATCCTGGTCGCGCCGTCGCTACCATTCGAGGCCCCTTTGAGACCCCTGTCCCCGTTAAGAAACAGTCGATCCTCTTTCCGAAGGGCGTAGGCACCAGGCCAGGCTCTCCCGCCCCCGAGCGGCGCCCCCCGCCCCTTTTGTGAGCCAACGCGGCCGCCAGGCGGGCACTCACTTGAGGACCAGCTGGTCGTGCTCGGCTTTGAACTTGCCCAGCTCGATCTGCAGCTTGGCGCGCTCGCGGGCCGTGTCGTCGAGTGCGCGTCGCGCGTCGGCCAGCTCGGTCTCGTACAGAGCCTTGAGGCCGGTGAGCTCGCGGCCGCGCACCTCCTCCCGCTCCGTCACCTGCAGCTGCAGCGCGCTGTTCTCCGTCTCCAGGCTGCGCACCTTGTCGATGTACACGGCCAGCCTGTCGTTGAGCTCGCGCAGCTCCTCCTTCTCCTGCAGCCGCGACAGCCGCGTGGGGCTCAGCGGCGTAGCGGGGGCGCTGGCGCGGCTGCCCGACCGCGGCGGCACGGGGGTCGCGGTCGCCATGGCGGGCGGCGGGGCGACTGGCGGGCGAAGCAGAGCGGAGAGGGCTGCAGAGGGCGAAGCGGGGACCGAAGTCACAAGCCGACGACCCGCGCCCGCGGAGAAGGCGGCGTGGGAAGGGAGAAGCACCTGGGTTGGCGGGAGCCGGGTTACAGCACAAAGGGCAAAGGGAGAAGACTGCCAATCAACCGTAAAATGCCCTTTGTAAGAAAATGCGCACACACTCACACACACACTCGGGAAGATTCGGGGCGAGGGTGACCAGGAAGGCCGAGCAGGGTCCGCGCGCCGCCGCCGCCGCCGAGTCTCCCGCCCGCCGCACTTTGTTTCCTCTCAGGCGGCGCGGAGCAGCGGGGTGGGGGGGGGGGGCGAAGGGGGGGGAGGGAGGAGGGCGGCGGGGGGCGGAGGTGGCGCGAGCAGTGGCGCTGCGCGCTCCAACATGGCCGGCGCCTCCCGCCACTTCCACGTGACCGTCACCGGCCAATAGGGAGCCCGCGGCGCGGTCCGGGGCTCGGGGGCCGGGCCTGTAAATTCAAAATCTGGGCCTCGGGCAACCGTCGGCCTGGCGCGCGGGGCTGGGCGTGGCTGGGGAAGGGCTGAGGGAGGCGGAGTGGGGCGCCTGGGACTGCTGGCCTGGCTGTCCAGGGCCCAGCGTTGGCCGGACCTTCCCGCCACCCCGCGAGGACCCCCGGAGGGGCCGGGCTTGCGGGTGGCGGGAAGAAGCCCGGAGGTTTTCCGGGGCGGGTCCGCGCCTCCGCCCCCACCCAGCGGTTCAGGGAAATTCAAACGTAAACGGCCATAACAGCCACACGCAAAGCTCCTAGAGGCCAGGACGACCGCGGACGTTGTAATCTTATACCCGCCCGGCGGAGAGGGCTCGGAAGCCGACCGGAGGCCTGACCGCTGTAGAGTTACGTAATGGGCTCTGGTGTCCGAGGTTCAAAACCCGCTGCGTGCCGGTGCCAAATGCAAACCTTTCTTTTTCTCTCGGAGGGAAAACGGTGTATGCCAACACCTCCTCGCTGTCAAACCGACGTATGCCTGCGTGTCTTGAAGCGACCGAGCCCGCAGAAAAGCCAGAAACCCTGACTTGGGAGTCGCAAGTGACATTAACGTGTAAAGGAACCCGTACAAGCGGCTAATTGTTTTGCTGCACTAAAAACCAATGCATCAAAATCTAAACTTGTGTAAATTTAAGTAGAAATGACTTCTTAAGAAAAAAAAAAATGATCCTTCAAATGTAACTGACAACGAAGGCTAGTACAATGTCCGTTATCGCTTTGAAAAGTTTTCGCGCTCAGGCTGACGTTTGCTGGAATTTACTGTGCCCTGCACCGGGCTTTTCGTGGGTTATGCCTACATGCGGCCGCTTTGAGGTGGGGGAACTGTATCTTTTGCCTTTGAGAATTCACCCATTTAATAGACGAATTTCCTTAAGGCTGCCTGGGAGGGGCAGGATAGCATTTGAACCCAGTTTCATTTTGACTCCAGAGCTTCGCCCTTAAACTATAATCTAGGCCACCTCACAACCTAGTAGGAGCCCATCTGTAGAGTAATGACAGGTTAGCTACCTTAATAATGGTAGTAATGAAGACCAGAATGTTCTTTAAATATTAATCAAGTCATGTACATAAGAATTAGTGAAGGGCACCAGGCTGCGTATCACCCTGGGGCGATATCTGGGCACCCGGAGTGAAGATGATCGCCTTATTGATGCTTCTCTTTTCTGCCCTGTTATCTAAAATACTACGCTGAGAGTTGAAGTTGGTGTTTGCTGAAAAGGAAATATTCAGACAATTTTAATAACTTAAGGTCTTGAAAAACCAAATTAGTGGTGACGGAATGAGACCTAAGGAAGGTGAGTGCTGATCCGAGGTGATGGAATCCAGCCGTTCTGCTACAGAGTTTGGTTTTCACACCATACTCCCGTCTGCCTCAGCCTTTTAAAAAATATTTTGAATTTTTAAGTATTTTCTTTCCACTTTTGAAGTGTTCGAACTGGATGTGAAGTGATTTCGGGCATTATCTGTGTTACTCTCACGCCCATGAAGCTTTCTCTTGATAGAATCCCTCAATTTCAGATTATGTGTAGAAGACTCAGGTTATGTGCTCTTATCTGAAACGACAAAGACACTGGAGTCAAACAGTTGAAGATTTGCTACTGTTAGCTGTGTGACTAATGGAAGTTATTCCTTGGTTTCCTCAGAGGAAAATGGATTCCTACCTTGCAGGGGGGCTTGTAAAGATTAAATTTTAAATATATAATCTAGGATGAGTAGTAATTCTTTTTTTTTTTTTTAAGATTTTATTTATTTGACAGAGAGAGTACCAGTGGTGAGCGGAGGGAGAGGGAGAAGCAGAGTCCCTGCTGAGCAGGGAACCAGGTGCAAGGCTCCATCCCAGGACTCCGAGATCATGACCTAAGCCCAAAGCAGATGTTTCACTGACTGAGCCACCCAGACACCTCTAGTAATTCTTCCTAGCAGTAATTCTGTCTCCAATCAAAAGCAATTTTAAAAAATGGGAGGAAAAATAGAAAATCTTTTAGCCAGACTAAACATACACTTCCCTTATTCCCTTGGCTATTCCCATGCCTAGCCCTGTACCCGAAGTATTTTCCCTCTATTCTTTCATAATAAGTTTGTCCAGCCCTCTTCATTTAAATAAGCCCTATAGGGGCCCCTGGGTGGCTCAGTCCTTAAATATCTGCCTTCGGCTCAGGTCATGATACCAGGGTCCTGGGAATGAGCCCCACATCTGGGTCCCTGCTCAGCAGGAAGCCTGCTTCTCCCTCTCCCATTCCCCCTGCTTGTGTTCCTTCTCTCACTGTCTCTCTGTCAAATACATAACTAAATCTTAAAAAAAAAAAAAAGATTTAAATAACTAAGTCCTGTAATCCCATCACTGCCAACGTTTTCCCCAATTAATTAGAAAAGAGGTAACAAATAGTATGTAAGTTTGGTGATAGTGCTTCTTCACTTATAAGGGCAATCATGATTTCAAATGTGCTGCCCTATTTTTCCTTTAAACCTTCCCTTTCTTGTCAAAGCACATGTTCTGATTATTGGTTGAGCTGTGTGTGTGCGCGTGCGTGTGCGTGTGCATATATATATATATATATATATATACACACACACACAAATATGTGTATATATATCTCCACCAAGACTCAACTTGCCGGGACATTGTTTCCCTCTTCAGTACTCCCCCCACAGCACAAAGCTACTTCATGACCTAGAGACAACTTATTGGACATTTGCCCTACTTTCTGTATATCGTTTGGATCTGAGACAGCACAATACAAGATACCTATCATACCTGGCAGAGGGGCCCAGACTAGGATGGGGATAGGGAGGCAGGAAGAAAGGAAGGAGATATGGAAATCTTACAGTAACCCAATTTGTGTGGGGAGAGAGGAGTGAGATCTGAGCATACTGTGCAAACAAATGGGCTATCTAGGGCTGAAGTACAAGGGCTTCACTTAGGGCTGCTAAGTGGTATTTCCTTAATATATGATTGCTAACTAAATGCAAGAAGAAATAATACATGGTCTTCTACTAAGGCCACAGTGTTTCTGTTTAATACACTTTGCAAAGTTAATACTATTTCCAGTTATCATGAAAGCATAACAATAAATCATGTTTCAGAAGGTTGAAATATCCAGCATCCTTTCAAATTAATTTTTATTTTTGTGTTTTAAAAAGAGCATAAGAGTTTTAAAGGTGTCTTTATCATCTTCAAAAGCATCATTCTCTGGCTAAAATTAACAAGTCAGGAAATGACAGATGCTGGCGAGGATGTGGAGAAAGGGGAACCTTCCTACACTGTTGGTGGGAATGCAAGCTGGTGCAACCACTCTGGAAAACAGTATGGAGGTTCCTCAAAATGTTGAAAATAGAACTACCCTATGACCCAGCAATTGCACTACTGGATATTTACCCTAAAGATACAAACATAGTGATCCGAAGGGGCACGTGCACTGGAATGTTTATAGCAGCAATGTCTACAATAGCCAAACTATGGAAAGAATCTAGATGTCCATCAACAGATGAATGGATAAAGAAGATGTGGTATATATACACAATGGAATACTATGCAGCCATCAAAAGAAATGAAATCTTGCCATTTGTGGCGATATGGATGGAACTAGAGGGTATCATGCTTCGCAAAGTAAGTCAATTGGAAAAAGACAACTATCATATGATCTCCCTGATATGAGGAAGTGGAGATGCAACATGGGGGGTTAAGGGGGTAGGAGAAGAATCAATGAAACAAGATGGGATTGGGAGGGAGACAAACCATAAGTGACTCTTAATCTCACAAAACAAACTGAGGGTTGCTGGGGGGAGGGGGGTTGGGAGAGGGGGGTAGGGTTATGGACATTGGGGAGGGTATGTCCTGGGGTGGGTGCTGTGAAGTGTGTAAACCTGGCGATTCACAGACCTGCACCCCGGGGATAAAAATATATGTTTATAAAAAATAAAAATAAATAATTTTTTTTAAAGCATCATTCTCTTAGCAAAGCTGCATGAAATTTATATACTGCTCCAAGTTGTTTTCTAAACTATTAAGATCCGGATATTTGATAAAAGTAGAATTGGCAGAGTTCTTTTAACCCAGTGATTCTGTCTTAGTGATAACTTAAGATTTAGTTAAAAGGAGAAACCAATTTGCATTCTTGCATTTCAGTTTTATTTCATGCCAAAATATGACCATAATGCTACTTTACTTATAAAAGTCATCTTTAAAGCATTTCTTAAACCAGTATTTATGCATCTGGTTTTCAACATTTCCTCTTTTTTCATCCTACAAAAGTATGACCCTTCCTCCTGTATTCTACCTCTTTACCTTTAGAGTGGTAAAAATAAGAAAGTCTAAAGTCAACGTGTAAGACTTATTTATACAGAATTCAGCTGTTTACTCTGATTGGAACTGACCCTGCTCAAAAGTTAAGGGCTTTTCTTTCTCATGATGAAGGCTTTAGTCTTTGATGGATGGTTTTATCCCTACTCAGTAACACTTAAATGTATTCATCTAACTTCAAACTATAGAGATGAGACTTTTCTCATCTAAAATCTTTGTTTCCTGACCCTACATCTGAATTCAAGACAACAGATGAAAAAGGAAAATAATATTTTCATAGTTGATGTACTAGAATAAAACAATGAATTTTCAACCAGATGTCTTCGTGTTCTTCATTACCACAATTTTGGGGTACCATTCTTCTCAGGATGGCATTGTAAAACCAGGACTAAAGACAATAACACCACTCTCAGTTTTAAAGTTTAATAATTTTGAAATAGGTAGAGGAAAAGATTTTAAAAGAAAGGTAGTCTGGCTGAACGAATCCCCTCCATCCCGTCTTCCCATCCCTACTACCTCTGCTCCAATAAGAGCCTCTTGACTGGGGAAGGAAGGCGATTTGTGGGAGTCACCATCTCTTGTCCCACCCCTGAGCTGAGTGGAGGGTAGGAGTTGAAGATCCAAGAATACAGATGGTTTTTGCCTCACAATAACATTCCCTATTTTCTTCCATCTCTCTGCAGCAGAGCAGAATCCAAGACCAGCCTTCTCTAGAACCATGGTATTTAGCAGCCTAGGGGGGGAAAATGGCAACAGGGGTAGGAGAAGAAATACGAGGAATGAATGTAGGCAGAAGAGGCTAGCCATTTGTGATGGTTAATTTTGTGTGTTGAACAGACCTGGATGACAGCGCCCAGATATGTGGTCACACATTATCTGGATGTTTGTGTGAGGTTGTCATGCATGAAATTAATATCTAGATCAATGAGCTTTGAGTAAAGTAGATTGCCCTGTGTAATGTGGGTGGGCCTTATCCAATCCACTGAAAGCCTGAAAGGAACAAAAGACTGACCTCCCCAAAGCAAGATGAAATTCTAACAGAAGACAGCCTTCAGCCTTGAGCCTCAACAAGGCTCTCCAACCTGTTGACCTACCCTGCAGATTTCGGACTTGCTCACCTCCCAGTCATATGAGCCAATTCCTTAAAATTGTCTATATATACATATAATATTGAATCTGTTTCTTTCGAGAATCCTAAGACATCTTCCCTATGTCCCATTAGAAGGATGTTGAGGAGGTTTAAAAAAAAAAAAAGCCAACAGATTGAAAGAGGGAACAGTGGGAGAGGGAACCCGCAGACCAACCTAGGTGAACAGGTCACCCGAGGCATGGTGGAACAGTACACAACTCAGCAGAAGCACAAGGGGCAAAAGTGACAGAGGCCATTGTGCTCCAGAATCATAAGAACTCACATCTAGAAAAGGCCTGTACAGAGTAGAAACAGCAAAACCAAAAAGCAGGCGACTCTCCCTACAGCAGTTAAGAATCTGCCTAGGTAGGGGTGCCTGGGTGACTCAGTTAAGCAGCTGCCTTCAGCTCAGGTCACAATCCCAGGATCTTGGAATGGAGTTCTCAGTTGGACTTCTTGCTCGACAAGGAGCCTGATTCTCCCCTTCCCTCTGCCTGCCGCTCCTCCTGCTTCTCCTCTCTCTCTCTGTCAAATAAATACAATGTTTTTAAAAGGGGGGTGGATCAGACACTTTAAAAAATCCCCGAATTTAGACTCAATCTCAGGAAGGACTGGAAGTATGAAAATGAAAAATGTGAGGGGTATTAAACTTGAATGTGATTGAAGTATAAATCTAAATTTGTCCAGGCCACTAGGAGATTGCAATCCCCAAAACCAAATGGCCCCCTACATCTCTTACGTGGCTGTTCTCCACTGGTAACTTTTTTCCAATACAAGCTCTTCCCCACAAGGGGGAAAAGCTGGCTTCTGGGCCTGGCAAGCCTAAGTTCTCCTAGTAGATTGCAATATAACAAATCTCAGGAAAACTGATTTGCTTGATTGTTCTGGTCGTCAGCCCTGAACCAATTACTATATCCTTTGACCAGTCATGCCTAGGCCAAAATCCACGACTTTGATAAGCAGCGTGTGGGGAGTCTCGGAGGTCAAGGCTATCATCACCAAACCACATGGGATGGGTTCCATAAAGAATGAGGAATGCGTGCCAAAAAGTGATGAAGGAATGCTGGAAAAACAAAAACAGTATGTGTCTACCTCATGAAAGGAGAGAGAGAGAATTAACCCAAGCAGTTCCTTTCTTGCCCAAAATTCTCCAGAGATTTGCTTATTTTTGAAAGCCTGGTGGCTCATTTGGTTGAAGAGCCTACCCTTGGTTTCAGCTCAGGGTATGAGATGGAACCACGCATCCTGCTCCGCACTCAGCATGGAGTCTGTTTGTCCCTCTGCTCCTCCCCTCAGCTCTAAAGTAAAATCTTTTTAAAAAATAAGAAACTTAAAACGTTAAAATACAGGAGTGCCTGGCTGGCTCCGTCAGTAGACCATGCAACTCTTGATCTCGAGTTATGCTTTCAAGCCCCACACTGGGCACAGAGCTTACTTACATGCATATTTGCATACATAAAGTTAAAAATACAACCTCTAAAAGGCTTAGGATACCTCAAAGTCATATTCGTCTAGTTATTAATCCATGCATTTATTCACCAAACATTTGTGGAGGATTTCATTACATGCAGAACACAGGTGACTAATGTACACAGTCCCTGCTCTCAGGAGCCCAACAGCCCAGCTGTGGACAGGCAATCATAAACAAACTCTGCCTCCCAGTGCCAGATACTAACAAGGAGACGTGAACAAAAGGATGCAGGTGCATCAAGAACCAGAGAGGTTTCTGTACTGTGGAGGAAGTCACCTCTTGGAAACAGATGATCTCTGAGCTGTGCTTGGAAGAATTTCAGCCTCCAGGGAATGGAAGATGAATCCAGTACTCTGTGCAGACCTGTAAATGGCAAACCACAGGCCTCAGGGAGAATTCGAGGGAAACTCCAGAGGGACTCCCTAATCTCCTATGGTGTGCTTTTTATTTCAGACCACGCTGTGGACAGAGTGCTTGAAACTAAGAATTAGTAAGGTGGTAAAGGAGGCAGATTTTAGTCAACAATTAACTTGAGGCCCAGCTTACCATGGTCAAGAAAAATGGAAAATTAAGGAAATTGCCGTACAATTAAAACAAGTAGATTATTCAAATTGCATTGATACCTTGCCTAAGGCAAAACTAAGGTAAAAAACCAATTAAGCAGGAAATTTTGTTGAGTAACTCCTGTATGCAAGGCATTACACTACATCCTATGAAACAAAGTTTTAAAGTGTGAAGTGTGATTCGTTCTCTCAATAAAGGTATTGTGTGTGTAGAAATGAAATATACAGGGGGTGCCTACGTGGCTCCGTTGGTTGAGTGTCTGCCTTCAGCTCAGGTCATGATCTCAGGTTCCTGGGATCCAGCCCTGCTTCCAAGTGAGCAGGGAACCTGCTTCTCTCTCTTTCTCTGCTCATCCCCTTGCTCATGCATCCTCGCTCGCTCGCTCGCTCTCTCTCTCTCAAGTAAGTAAATAGAATCTTAAATGAAATATATACACAAAAAAGTAGGTGAATCAATCAAGCTATGAATGATGTAGGTCCAAAGGAGTGAGGTTGATGACAAGTGTCTGGAGAATGAATTAATCCCCACAGGTCAGGACAGCATGAGAGGAACCAATTTTTCAGGAATAGAACTATTCTGTAATGTTAGATGACTCTATATTTTGCATAAAATGTATGTATTTATGAATGCTGAATATGAGTGCCTGGGATGTAATTCTACCAGAAATATTCTGTTAAAGTCTCTGAAAAGACATGACATTGTGAAGTAATTAGGGACCTCTCTTATTTGCATATATGTTGAGTAAAGGGGCGACTGAAACTCTCCTATATTGCTGATAGGAGTACAACCACTTCAGAAAATTGTTTGGCTTTTCCTTATAAAATTAAAAATGCACCTATTCTGCAGGTCAGCAATTCTACTCCCAAGACAAATGAAAGCACTTGGCTACTGAAAGACTTGCAGAAGAAGTTTTTTTATAAAAAGTTTTTTTTCTTTAATAAAAGCCCAAACTGGAAACAATCCAAATGCCCATCAAGAGAATGGACAAATAAATCACGGTGTAAGTACCATTCAGCAATTAAAAAGAATGAGTTATAAATACCTTCACCAATGTGGATGAATCTCAGAACATTATATTGAGCAATAGAAAAAGTACATTTTATATGATCCATTTACATGAAATTCAAGGACAAATAAGTGTAATCTTTTTAAAAGAAATCAAAACAGTGGATGTCCAAGGGGGGGAGAATTGATTGGAAGGGGGCATTAAAGAACCTTCTAGAATGATAGGGTCACGGGTATATGGACACAATTATACGAGCTCACTAGAGTATACACTTAATATGTGCATTTCACTATATGTAAATTTTACCACAGTAAAAATAAATGTATTCTGGTCTCTTATAGATTAGATTTTTAAACTCCTGAGATGTACTTCATAACTATTTTTTTGTAAATAGACAAGTTTCCATCTTATTTGTTATTTGAATTCTAAATATTCTGTGGACTCTAATACCTGTGTGATTTCTTCAGGAGACAGAAATTTTATACAGTCATTTTTTTAAGACAGTGACTTGATCAGATTTAAAAGATGCATTAAACTAATATAACATTGCATGTTAATTATACTTCAATTAAATTTTTTTTAAAGATTTTGTTTATTTATTTGACAGACAGAGATCACAAGGAGGCAGAGAGGCAGGCAGAGAAGGCGGGGAAGCAGGCTTCCCGCTAAGCAGAGAGCCCCATGCGGGGATTGATCCCAGGACCCTGGGATCATGACCTGAGCTGAAGGCGGAGGCTTTAACCCACTGAGCCACCCAGGTGCCCCTTCAATTAAATTTTTTATTATTTTTTTCAATTAAAAAATTTTAAATAAGGGGTGCCTGGGTGGCTCAGTAGATTAAGCGTCTGCCTCTTGATTTCGGCTCAGGTCGTGACCTCAGGGTCATGGGATCAAGCCCCATGTCAGGCTCAGCACTCAGCATAGAGTCTGCTCCAGATTCTCTGCCTCTGCTCCTCCCCCCATGTGCATTTTCTCTCTCTCTCCATTTATCTCTCTCTCTCAAAGAAGGAAACAAAATCTTTAAAAAAATTTTTTAAATAAGAAAATAATATAAGATGTGTTTGAGTATGAAGACAGAGGTGTTCAGGCTGAAACGAGTTACTTGTAGAGAGTACTTTGCCATTTTTGATTTGGACAGATTGGAATATGTTGGAATATGAATACTACAAAACTGAGAATTTCATAAAGAAAAAATAAAATTCTACTTATGAAATTCTGATTTGCACTATTATATTCATTTTGCTTTGTAAGATTGCATATTTAGACACTGATCATGCTATCGATGGCATACAAATACTGATCTCTAGCAATACAGGGACCTGAGTTCTTTTAATAACAACAACATTCTAAACTGAAGGCACACCATAAGTTTAATTCAGTAAGAGTGGAGAAGGAATTTTTAATAAGGGGATGAGGAGAAGGGAGATAAAAAAAGGGACTTATCAGAATCCGGGGTAGCATTGTGACTTACAAAAGAGATCTAGTATTCAAATTTTATACTTTATATTTAAAAAGCCAAAAATCACCTATCATTTCAATAATACATATTTTAAACTTCGATTAAATTTTCTCAGCCAAATGGGCTTTGTTTAAAAATTTTTAAAGTTTGTTTTTGTTTTTTTCATTTTTAAACTGGCTGTGGTGGGGGAAGACAGAAATCCTCCTGCCTCTAAGGGGTTTTTTAGATTTGAGAATTTTGTGTTTATCACAGGAGCTCAAGGGATGACAGCGTTATTAGACACTGCCGTGGAGAACAGACAGGAAATAGAGCACACGGCTCCTGCCCTTAGTCTCTCTGGGGCTCCTGAGTTACAGCCAGAGCCATATAAGTGAATATACAATTACCTACCAGAAGTAACTAGGTCAGACAGCTCGCCATGTCATCTACGACTGCAGAGAAGTTCTGCTCTGACACCCCCTTAGAAAAACCACCCTGTAGTGATTTGAATCAGCTCCACGAGGTTTTCAGAAAACCGTTGTCATTTAAAAGAAATTGGTTTCACTTCTCTAATCTTGACCCCTGAGTTTTTTGTCATTTACTATATATTTCCTGAAAGGGATTTAAATTGGGCTGAACTCAAAGCAAGGAAGGGAGAAAAGAGGTCTCCATGGTCATAGGGAAGTCACACAGGAGAGAGCCTCGCATTTTTCTTTTCAAAAGTAAAATGGATCCAAAATGGGGGCTTCACCCCCAAATATTTAAAGTCATTCCTCCTATGAACTCCTGTGGCGTTATCATCTAGAGCAGTCATTTGGAACCTAGCATATTGCTTTCGGGTCTGTCATTTCAACCAAACCGTAAGACTCTTTAAGGCTGATGAACATTCTTGGGTGACACTGCAGAGGATGAAATATGGTTACTTTTCTGTCCATAGGCCCCCATATTTGAGTAGAGCAATATATAGCAAGAGATGCCCTAAGTACCCTGGCCTTCACTGATTTCATGACAAGCTACTTTATTTAAGAGCCACTTCTGCATACTTCCTTTGAGCAAAGGGCACTGGTAGTCATGAGCCAAGAGATACACTTAAAATGTCTCAAACAACGATTTAACAACTTTGTAAGACTTCCATTTAGAAAACTTATTTTTTTATTATTCTGGTCTGAAGGTAAGAATCTGATCTGCAACATTTATTTTAGTCACCACTTATTATTGATAAAATAGTACTAAGTGTCATAAATAATAACAGGCAATGGAAAGCTTTTTCTCCTTAAATACCAATAGCCTATTTCAGTTTCAGGTTTACTATGTCATCTCACATGCTTCCTCCAAATTTGATCATGATTATTGTTGAAGAAATTTCAGGAAATGAACCACTTGTTTGAAAATGCATTTTTTTAAATGGATATTTTTTAAATAGAGTGTTGCCTGCTAAAGCTATGAGAAAGCAAACCATAGATGTTTCATCCACCCCAAATGGAATCTGGTTAACATCAGATATGCTGTGACATCTAAAAGATATTCAGCCAATAGGACAAATATCAAACACAAGAATAAGATATGTGTATCATGTATTAGCAAGCACAAGGAAATGTGAAAGCTTGGAAATTCAGTGGAAGGGAGTTACAGGATTGCATGTTAGAATCAGGATTAGCGCTCTGTTCTGGATCACCAGAAAATAGAGAAATACACTACTTCCCTCAAATTTGTCTCTAAAAGTCCCCAAATGATTTCAGTTAGGAGATTAAGCAGTTGAAGACCAAGATGCCTGATCTCTTTCTGCCATTGGGACGGGTGGAGAGAAAGACCACAGAGAATATTTCAGGCACTGATTTGACTGATCGCTAGACAAATAAAACCGAGAATATTTGCGGGACCAATGAAGATATGTTAGGGTTCAGGTAGCATAAAGTCAGGACAGTGCAGGCTTTAGAATCAGGAATATCCAAGTGTGAATCCTGCATAGTCACGTGCTGTGTGACCTCTAGCAAGTTACTTAACATCTGTGAAACTCCATTTCCTCATTTGTAAAAACCAGAGAAAGAACTGCCTCACAGGGATGTTAACAGAATTGACTACATTAATGTACACACAGTCTATCTGGTACTTATTCAGGACTCAGTAAGTATTTATTCCGCTTCCTTCCTCTACAAAAAGAGATATTAGAATTTTTGCTTCCCAATTTTAAAAGCGTCTATTCCACTTAGCGTGTAAAACATTATACCAGACCTGAGAAAAATCAGTGCCCCTTACAACACTGCATTTTCAAAATGTTAACGGTTTTACTTTGTCATGTTAACGTTTATCTTGGCAGAGAGTCAACATCTACACAAATAGCACATGTAGTGATTGACTTACTAGAATTTGATTCTCTTTCACAAACTTTCAGTGAATGCCCGTACAGCTAGCTCTAGAGAAATCACAAAGTAATCAAGACACAGTTCCCACCCCAGAGAAACTGACAGAGTATGTAAGGAAAAGCCAATGTTAGGACCTCTGACATGGGCTCGCCTGAATCTTTTTATAATTATCTGTAAGCCAACCTCTCTCCAAACACATGCTATGCCTCTTGAGTTTAGACTTCTTAGCCAGTTTTTATCATTTTATTGATTATTGTTTAAATATTCAGGTATGTTTTGATTGGCTTGGATTGATTTTTATAATAGAAAGAATACATGACTTTCAGATAATGTTCTCAAAACATCAACTGGCACCTAGTTAATGGGCATCTTGCAAAAGATAGAAGGAGAGGAGATCTATTTTTCTTAGATCCTATAATACTTAAACCTAGATTTCTGCTTTGCATGTCCCTCTACCACTTCCACATTTTGAAGAGGGCAAAGAAAAAAAATGCACACTCTCTGCCTGACCACAAGATCAACCACTACTGCATGCTGGCCAGGAAAAGGGTAGTATTAAGGGTGTAGCCATCTGCTTGCCACAGACTGCTGGTGAGACAAGAAAAGCTAATTAGCACCCCAACCCTCACCCTTACTCCTCCCTACTCTCCATGCCTCCACCATCTGGCTGGCCTCCCTTTTCCTCTACCGCACCAGCTTCTTTCTGCATCCTCTAGCTTGGAGAGGTCAGAATCGTTTGCCTCTCCTAGCAAGAGATAAGAATAGGCTTCGGCAGCCGCCCGGACCATGAACTTCTAAAATTTTAAAGGAAATTGCACAAATCACCTCGTCTCCCCTCCCACCAGCAATGCTCTCTTTTCACTGGTGCCTGTTATTTTACTGGAAACATCTCTGCCCAAGAAAATCATTAGGTTGGTAATCCAATCTGTTTTGTAATTGACAATTGTCTAAGGATACGCAAGCACCTAGTTCCTGCACTGAGTCTCTTTTCACCTCTTTAAATGGGGTTTGGGGGACAGCAGTGGGATATAAAATCATTAAGTAAATATAGTACATTTCACCATAAATCCACAGGAAATGGTGAGAAGTAACTTTGGTATGAGGCAGCAATGACAACGCAAATGTCATCACTAATAAAAGATGTCAGAAAAATAGGACATCGGTGAAGCAGATTAAGATTTTGAGACTTTGTGGAATAAAAAGAGTGAAACTTCTAACTAGTAAACAAATATAGATTTGTTTACTATTAACAAGTCTACTTACCTACTTACCTGAGAAATAATGCACTGTGGATAAACTGATGTTTCATTAACAAAAATCCTTGTTACTAGGTTACTTGGATTTAGTTACAATAACAACAGTATTGTTTTTCTGTATTTTGTTCCTATTCTGGCTTATTTTTTTCTTTTTTTCCTACCTTATAGTAATACAAGCAAAATACTTTTTAAAGAAAATCTAACAGTGTCCACATAAAGGATGAAAGGCGGTAGAAAAAGAGCTTTGAAAATTATAAAATGTAAATATTGGCTCAAAATAAGATGATTAGAATATTGGAGATAAGCTTCAGTTAAGCTTACTATGAAAAAGACTTGCTCCATAGCTGTATTTCAAACATAGCAGTATAGGGACCCCTGGGTGGCTTGGTCAGTTAAGCAGCTGCCTTTGGCTCAAGTCATGATCCCAGTGTCCTGGGATCGAGGTCCACATCGGGGTCCTTGCTCGGAAGGGAAACTGCTTCTCCCTCCGCCTCTTTTTGCCTGTGCTCGCTCGCTCTCTGTCTCTCTCTCTCTCTGACAAATAAATAAATAAATCTTAAAAAAAAAATTCAAACATAGCAGTGTAAATTTTTTTTTTATGGGGGGTGGGGGCAGGGATACCATGAGGTTTTGATGTCAGAATTTTTGCCTTACTAAACAAACCTGCTAAAAGAAATTGTCCAAGAGTGTCTTTTCATTTTTGTAACAGAATGAAAGGGAGAGCAACAAACTTCACTTTCAAATATTCTGAAATGGGAGAAAATTAAGCTCTGACTCCGTCCCGTACAGAACACCAGATGCTTCCTACCTGTAGGGAAGACTTGTAACTTTTTTGGGTTCTCACCCTCTGAACTGTCTTCCTCCATTTGGGGAACTCCTCACCATATGAGTCTTAGCAAGAGATAGGGTCTTCCTCCTATTCTAGATGCTAAAAAAGCCAACCAGCCAACCATTTCTTTTGCAAGCCTAGGTTTGGCCAGGCAGAGGCACCAGCCCCAGAACTTGACGCAAAGCAGTGAAAGAGTGGCAGATTTGTTCAGGTAGCTGCGTCCAGTTTCCAAAGGCAGCGGGGACAGAACACCAGCCTATATGCAGTGTTGGTGGGGATCACAGCTCCAGCTACAGAATCTACCCTTCCTGGGCGGCAACAATGACCTTCCCAGAGAGGTTCTGGGATCCTTGGCAAGTGGCTTCTTTTAGCCTAGGGCTCTAGCCATCCCATGATCCTGTGAATTACCTGATGGTCTTCAGTCCCCTCCTTTTCTGCATAAGTGAGAATCAGGTTCTGTGCTTGCATCCAGGAACCCTAAGGGATACAGTGGGAAAGTGACTTAGAATTAAAAAGAGAGGAACCAGGGAATACAGTTTCTCATATAAGCTATACACTGCTCACAAAAGACATGTAGTTGAAGGTAAGAGCATTAGTAAAGAACCATGTGTGTATTTTTTCCTTAAGGTGAGTCAGGGAGGTGTGTCCAGGGGGATATATGGGGGAAAGACCAGATTCAGTAATGATCTAGAAAGAAGGAAGGGAAGCCTTATCCCTTCATCTAGGTCCAGGCCTAGATAACTTACATGGTTAAAAGTGCAGGAGTACAAATTAACTGAGGCATTTCACAATTATATAGAAAAACAACAGAAAACAAAATAAAGTACATTAAACACACAAATGCAAGTGAGGGGACTGGAAATAGGAACAGGGGACAGAGATAGAGGGAATGGTTAGAGCAACTCTGGTACAAAATACAGGGCTTGCGTCTGAAGGCTTCTGGTGCAGTTTCCTTCACCCCTGTGATCTCCAGAAGAAAAAGAAACTCTCCAGCTGTGACCTTCAGGCATGGAGATGAGCAAAGCAGAAAACTGCCTTTGGGGAGGGACTGAGCCCCAGGCTGCTCCCCCCAGCCCAGGAGCAAATAGGCAGCAGGGGGTTGTCCAAACATGTTCCATGCAGATCTGTGGGGCAGAGGATGATGACGTTAAAGACCCTTTTTTATAAACAAAACTCTTCCCAACTAAGCCTAATTTTAGTATAAGATATCCTCAGTACCATGTTTGGGGAAGATGAAAGAGTTGGTCATAGATTGTGGTGATGGTTACAGAACATCATGAAAGTAACTAATAGCACTGAATTGTACACATAAAACGCCAAGGTTTGTCAGTAGGGTGGTTCTTCAAAAAGTTAAAATCAAAACTATTCTATGATCCAGCAATTGCACTACTAGGTATTTACCCTATAGAGAATACAAAAAGATTGATTCGAGAAGACACACGCACCACCCCCCCGATGTTTATAGTACCATTATCAACAATAATCAAATTATGGAAAGAGACCAAATGTCCATGACTGATGAATGGATAAAGAAGATGTGGTATATATATATATATATGTCTCTGTGTGCGTGTGTGTGTGTGTGTACATTATGTATACACACATGTATACACAATGGAATATTACTCAGCCATAAAAGCAAAATCTTGCCATTTGCAATGACATAGCTGGAGCTAGAGTATTATGCTAAATGAAATGTCAGAGAAAGAAAAATAGCATATTATTTCACTCATATGCGGAATTTTTTTTTTTTAACTAGGCTCCGTGTCCAACATGGAGCCCAGCAAGGGGCTTGAACTTACAACCCTGAGATCAAGATCTGAGCTGAGGTGAAGACCTGAGCTGAGATCAAGAGTCCAACATTTAACCAACTGAGGCCCCCAGACACCCACTCAAATTTGGAATTTAAGAAACAAAATAAATGAACGTGGGCAGGGTGTCCAGAGGCAAACCAAGAAACAGACACTTAACTGTAGAGAACAAACTGGTGGTTACCAGAGGGAAGGTGGGGGCGGGGGCTGGGTTAAATAGGTGATGGGGATTAAGGAGGGCACTCACTGTGATGAACACTGGGTGTTGTATGTAAGTGTTGAATCACGAAATTCTACACCTGAAACTAGTACTACAGTGTATGTTAACTAACCGGAATCATAATAAAAAAAGGGAAAGGGGTGCCTGAGTGGCTCAATGAGTTAAAGCCTCTGCCTTCAGCTCAGGTCATGATCTCAGGGTCCTGGGATCGAGCCCCACTTCAGGCTCCCTGCTCACTGGGGAGCCTGCTTCCCTTCCTCTCTGCCTACTTGTGATCTCTGTCAAATAAATAAATAAAATCTTTTTAAAAAAATAGGGAAAAATGACAAGATTTTTTATATATATTTTACCACAATTTAAAATATTAAGAATGTAATATACCAAAAACCTTTGGATTTATACAATTTGGGGGGGGATTGTATTGTATCTGACTGACACCTCAACAAAACAGTTAACAATTTTTCATAGCATTTAGGATTTTCACTTTAAAGCATTTGACACTTGGTGCTAAACATTGCAACCTTTTTGGGAACTGACAGATTGTTCTTCTTATCTAATGGGTAACTAGTCTCTTCCCTTCATAACATATTACGCGGCTATATCAGGGACAAGAGAAACACAAATGTCTCCGGGTTTGAAATACATCAGGGGTTCACCACTGAAAAGAAATAGAAGGGAACAAATAAGAATGCCACAGAGATAGACACCCTCACCCAGAAATTTACAGCCCTGACAGGAGGAGGTTAAAAATTACCTGGTAAAAATGAAAACCGTGGGACGCCTGGGTGGCTCAGTTGGTTAAGCAGCTGCCTTCGGCTCAGGTCATGATCCCAGCGTCCTGGGATCGAGTCCCACATCGGGCTCCTTGCTCAGCGGGGAGCCTGCTTCTCCCTCTGCCTCTGCCTGCCATTCTGTCTGCCTGTGCTCGCTCTCTCCCCTTCTCTCTTTCTGATAAATAAAATCTTAAAAAAAAAAAAAAATGAAAACTGTGCTTGGATATAATGGGCCTTCTGTTTTAATCTACTAGATTTCATGAGAAGCTGTGGGCTCCTGGCCCACCCGGTGTAGGACAGCACCCCAGAAGGCTCCCTGTGCTCAATCACCCACAGCTGCAGGGTCTGAGCTGCCCTGGGAGCCTGGGCATGGCCAGCCCCGCAGCTGTGATGGGGACAGTCTCTTCATTTCTAGACAGGTGACTGAATTTGCCCTGCTCATTCTTATCCCCAGGCTCCTCCCTCCACCTGCAGTGTCCTTTCCACTTGTCCGAATCTGACCCAGACCTCCAGGGTCAGCCAAAATAGCACCTCCTTCCTTTCCTAGTGCCCCGCTGGAGAGCCACCTTCGAGACAAACCAAATTGTTTTCCAAAATGATTGTAGACACCGTGCTCAGATATTTTTGACCAAGAAAGAAATAGGGGATGGAAATCAGAAGAGTCTAACAGCTTCTCATTTTTGGCATGGGTAAGGCAAGCAAAACAGAATTGGCTAAGGAAAAATACCCTCTCTACTACCCCCTACCATTCTAACGAATCTGCATGAAAACTACAAGTTTAGGCCTTGTAGATCACCCAGCGATCTTTCAATATCAAAAAATGCATTTCTTTAAAACTATTAATGTAATCCACCTTGTGATTTTAGTATCTTAATTCAAAGTAATGGCCTCTTTACAAATCACTCTTCTATAATTATTATAGAGAAAACAGGTGACAAACATATTTATTCCTTCCTAGTTTGACATTTAACTTTTGTTAAATTGCTATTAATTTCCATTCTTGGTGGCTTCCAAGGAAATGTTTACATTAACCTGAACAGTTGCCTCCCAATTTTTTAAAGATCACACAAACGCAAATAATGATAATTATTTTTCATTTAGGAATACAGAAGCATTGGGCTAAGTCAATCTTTTTTTTTTTTTTTTTTTTTTTTTAGATTTTTACCTATTTATTCATGAGAGACAGAGAGAGAGAGGCAGAGGCAGAGGGAGAAGTAGGCTCCCTGCCAAGTAGGGAGCCTGATATGGGACTCCATCTGAGGACCCTGGGATCATGACCTGAGCCAAAGGCAGATGACTTACCATCTGAGCCGCCCAGGCACCCCATTTTTTAAAAAAAGATTTCATTTATTTGAGAGAGAGAGAGAGAGAGCATGCATGCCTGAGTGGAGGGAAGGGCAAGAGAGAGAGGGAAAGAGAATCCTAAGCAGACTCTGTGCTGAGTGCAGAGCTGTTGTGGGGCTCAATGTCACAATGCTGAGATTATGACCTGGGCCGAAATCAAGAATCACATGCTTAATTAATTGATCCACCCAGGTGCCCCTGGGCTAAGTCAATCATAACCCCAAATACTCTGTATAGGGCCCTAGCTCTTCATTCATTCATTCATTTATCTATCTAGCCACCCATTTCTCCATTCCTTGTAACTTCCCTTCTCCACTCTTCTTTCCAATTCCTATAGGCAACCATTCCAGATGTTTAGTGTATATTATTTTGTTTACTGTGTAAGTATAAAATGTATGCATTTTGTATACAATGATACACTTGTATAAGTGCTCTCAGGTTGTAGATCTCATTCACTCTGTTTCTTTATTCCCTGAACAAGGTCTTGCTGTGTCTACATCTAATCCGTGGGACTTCATGGTGGACACCGCCCGTGTCTGGCACCCACTGCCAGCACCTGCCTCTGCGGATGCCGGCCATGGTGAACAGTCTTGCATGTGGCCCCTCATGGACCTGAGAAGGATCTGTTGGATCACAGGAGATACGGACATTTATGGTGAAGAAGTACTGTCCACTGCTCCCCAGACTGCTGCCTATGCTAGTCTACAGGTGCACGAGGTTTCCCACAGGCCTACGCAGGCACTCACACTTGGCATGGAAATGAGAATATTTGTACGGTACACCACGGTGAAAGATAAGGAAAACAGGCCACGGATTCTGACAACCTTGGGCCCTCCAGCCTCCCTGAGGCGGAATGTCAGCTCACATCACAAGGCATTTCTCCGTGTCACAACCCAGATGAGGAATGTCGGAGTGGGATCCCCTCCCCATGGCAACTATCCTCTGAAAAAAATGACTCAAGTGGCAGGATTGTGTGGAACGAGGGAGAGCTGCTGGTTCAGTGTCATGGGGAATCTCTTTTGTAATCACTCTTCCACCAGAACAGTAGGTATTGCTGATCATTCTGCCGCAGTCCGGGGAGCAAAGGTTGCCTCTTTCCATTTAAGGACAGAGCGAATGAGGCCAGAACGGGTCCAGACCTCACAGCCAAGGGTCTGGGGAATTAAGTGGAACTCAGGACTGCTTGACTGCAAACCACGATCTCCTATGCTTTCCTGGAAAATATTTCAAGAACAAGAGGCAGAAACAAAGGCTGCACTAGAAATAAAGGCTAAAGAGATTAGCCTTGCTTCTTTGGGGGAACATGGAAGAGCCTGGCTAAGGGCTCCATGACCCGCCTGCCCTGTGAATGCTGCTGATTCCAACAAGAGCACAGGTCCCTTTCTTTTGTTTTGTTACCTTGGGTTTTTAGGAATTTGGGTATGGCAGTTGAGATACAAACTGATAAACTTTATTTGGAAACATCTGATGATCTGAGAACCATTGAGCTTACTTTGTTAGTTGTGTGTGTGTGTGTTTTGTTTTCCTTTAGAAGTGTAAATTGAGTGACTAATGTGTTTTCACAGTCTGTGGGCTGAGGTTGACAAAGGGAGTAAAATAGGCATCTTTTCCATTCCTGAATAATGACAAGAAGGAAAATATCCCCCAGAGTTTATTTTTTAGAGGACTCTAAAAAGATAAAACAAAAAACAAAAAACCCAGCTTATGGGGTAGGATGATCAATAGTTCAACAGATGATATCTTCATTGATTCATAGGAAATAGAATAGTTGTTGCAGTCTGGAATGAGAATTTTCAGGATTTCCATATATACTGAGTTCTAGAAGAGGGAGAAATATTTGCTCATATGCTTCTCTAGAAATGAAAATAATATACTAACCAGGCAGACAGCTGATCTGTGCATGTTTGGCCTGCATTTTGTAATTTCTGACAACACCATGAGCTGAGGACAGGGAAGGACTGACACAACCAACTGTTTGTCCAACCCGGGGGGTCACCCAAGGCATAATGAGTAGTCCTCTGACCTTCCAGAAAAGCCTTTCCTCCATCTTTCCACCTGGGTTTTGCGTTTGCTGTGTGAGGTCCAATACATCATGGAAAAGAGACTTAGGGCATTAGTGAGAGACATAGAAATACAGACAGTGTACCAAAATAGTGACTCCAACAGTTATAATTACATGTACATAATTTAGACACAGTTAATGATGGTCTTTCATTTACATATTTAGAAAGACTATAGATAGCATAATGTTTGGATGTGATGAAGTACGATGATATCAGAAAATACATGCCTGCATCTATATAGATACACACATTTAAGACGAGAAGCCAATTAACACCTATGACATATCACAATAATGATATATTTTTGGGCCTTTTTTAAAAGTTAAATTCTATTTACAATTTTCTTTATTCTTATTTTAGAGAAAGAGACAGAGAGAGCACACACACACACACACACACAAGCAGTGGGAGGGGCAGGGTGGGGAGAGGGATAGAGAATCTCAAGCAAACTCCCCTCTGAGAGCATGGAGCCTGACACAGGCCTTGATCCCATGACCCTGAGATCACAACCAGAGCCAAAACCAAGAGTCAGCCAGTTAAACTACCCAGGCACCCCAAAAGTTACATTCTACTTAAAAACCCAACTAAATAAGAAATTGGTTCTTGTCTGTGTGTTCATAGCAATTGCCAGTTTTTTGCCTCTCACATATCTCCCATTGCGTACCAAGATGACAGATTCATCCTGGATTTTCCACTAGTCACATGTCTGCCTCTTATTACTGCACCAGGCCTCATTTAATTAATAAAAGAAGTCACAAAATTAAATATGAGGAAAGAATGCATCATTCAATGTGTTCATCACTCTACAATGGAAAATAACCAAGGTTTGCCTTTAACCATACTATGTGGTTACAGTATTAAAGTCGGTGCATGGGTGGCAGTGGACAGCCCCCTTCTCTCTGAAAGCCTCCACAGAGCCCACCGGAGTGGATTTTTTTTTTTAAGATTTTATTTATTTATTTGACATACAGAGATCACAAGGCAGAGAGGCAGGCAGAGAGAGAGGAGGAAGCAGGCTCCCCCGCCGAGTGGAGAGCTTGATGCGGAGCTTGATTTCAGGACCCTGAGATTATGCGAAGGCAAGAGGCTTGAACCCACTGAGCCACCCAGGCGCCCCTGGAGTGGATTCTTGGTTCTCCTAAGTCTTGCTTCAGTTGTTTGGTTCTACCCTATCATCAAGGTTGACTGGGCCAGAGGTGAATTCTGAGCAAAGAAGGAACAGTGAGTGTCTCTCTCCCAGAAAGTGGACATTTTGATCTAGAAATGTTTGAGGCAGCAAGCACTCTATGGAGAAAGTCTCTGAAGGTGTTCTTGTTCAGCAAGGTCCCCAGAGACACCCTGCTTCTGCCCTCCCAAGGCCTGGTGCCCCTCTTCCGTGCACTGAGGAGATCCTCCAGAGTTCTCCCATAGTGCCTCAACCCCTTGGTTTTTGGCTTAAACTCTTTCTCTCTCTCGCTTTTCTTTTTCTTTCTTTTGTTTTTTGTTTTGTTTTGTTTGGGTTTGGGTTTTTTTGGTCACTTGTAACCAGAGAAAAACTGAATTTAACATAAAAAGATATACATGTCTAACAGGATGTTACTTCAGTGCTAACATGGGATTTATGGTTTCTGGTAAACTGAAGATCACCGGCTCATGTTCTGGCTAATTCTATCCTTGCTGGAGTACAAGAACTCAGAATAGCCACAACTGACATGCTTGGAATTTGAAGGTAAGTTAAAGCTGTGTGTTAGAAAATGATTTGAGGAATTTGCAGAAAAATGTGGGGCCTGTTAACTTAAACACTAAACTTTTTTTTCTTTCTTTTTTTTTTTTTTTGAGTAAAGAATGGCTGGAAAAAAAAAAGTGTCTGTTCGACTTCCTTTTAGAATCCCAACATCACACAAGAGACTATGAATTTCTCTAAAAGTTACCATTCAGTTTCTTATAACCAAATGAGAGACTTTTCTCTGGTTGAGCCCCAGATACAAATGCTCACGCTGACCTACTCAGGATGTAAAAGTCCTAAGTCATTAGACGGCAGTGAAATTTCAAAGAAAATGTAGAGAGCAGGAAATGGAGCTGAACTCTTAGCAACGCATGCAGATTACAGTAGCAGCCAGAGAGTGTGGTGTCCTCTTCCAGCACCTTCTCTGGGCTGGCTGATATGGTCTCATGGATCCAGTCAATGCTCAAAGAACTTCACAGGTGCATATTGTCTAATGTGAGGCAGGACAGCATCATTATACCCAGGGAGACTCCGGCTTCTCAAGTTCAGATGAAACCAGCAATCTTGGTTTTGTCTGACACTCAGGGTGTGTTCCCCATTAAACTAAAATCCTAGTAAACACCTGTGGTGTCTTCTTCATGATCACTATCATGAAAATGAACTGAATGGTTTTGCCCCTCCTTTTCTTCTGCAAACAGCAATATCTAGCTGTACCTAAAAATCTCCATCAAGGGCATGGGTGGAATTTGTCTGATCTTTTCTGTGCCCCAAAAGAAATGGCCTAAAACAGGGGGCTGTCTGGGGAAGACTAAATGTGTTGATTTGGTTAGAGTTCCAATCTGTACCTAACTAGAACATCCTTTTATTGATTCCTACCCCATCCACCAATTAATTAGTGTTCTTTATCCTTCAAGGAATTATTTACAAGAGAAGATACTAAAAGAATTCATATGGGGCACCTGGGTGGCTCAGTTGGTTAAGTATCTGCTTTTGGCTCAGGTCCAAAGAGACTTTTGGGATCAAGCCCCACATTCTGCTCCCTGCTCAGTGGGGAGTCAGCTTCTCCTACCCCTCCTCCCCAAAATAAATAAAAATTAAAAAAAAAAGAAAAATTCATAGGCTTACCTTTCCCTAAGGATGTCTTTTAAGACCAACTTCCCCTGCTAAATGAGAATTTCAAACATTTCCTAGAGGTCTCTCAGTGGTTCAGTGAATGAGTGTTCATGTGAACCCACAGTAACAACTCTCACCACGCTTTAACTCCCTGAGTGCCAAAACCTTGTCTAATTCATCTTTGCATCCATAACACCTACCATTATGTAAGCTCCAAAAACCTTGGCCAAATAAGCATATCTTATTTATCTTTCCTCTTCTAATTTCGTTCTCAGGAGGAGCAAGAGCCACATGGATTTGAACTTCAGGTGGAACACAAGTCTGACAAACTGCATGCACAGAGGAAAGAACTTCAGATACATCTTAATACATCTTTATTCAATCAAAGCAAAACAGTCAATACAAAGAGATTTCAAATGTAAAGTCTTCAGTCAAGTTGTAGAGATTAAGCAAAATGTATAAAAAGACCCCTCAAAAAACTCAGGGCTTTGCTCTTGGGATCAGATGAGTTGCCCTGAAAGCAAGCTCCGAGGGGGGATCCAGAGTGGGCTGGAAATTTGGGGGAAAGATTCATGTGAGATGTAGAGCCCATTCCGGCTGCAAAGACTGGGTGAGAGACAAAGCCACTCCCACCTCCACAGGGGTTCCTAAATAGTCATCACCCTACTCCTTTCAGTTGGATGATGAGTCAAACCAAAATTGTCATCAAAGCAGCTAGGCCTTTTTTTTGCCCCCCTCTGGATTTGTTTTTTTTTGGTTTTTGGTTTTTGGTTTTTTTTTTTTTTGTATCCAAAACATAACAGGGAAAATTAAAAAAACAAAAACCTCAGTAATAAAATAGTGCACTTAAAGGAGTCACTTATTTATAGTCTTTGGTAAGTGTCCACTAAAGGGTTAACTAAGCATCTCCCTAGCTGGAGTATATGGGGTGGGCGGTGTGGGATGGGGAGAGAAGGACTGATTTCATCCCTTATTTGCTCAAGCTTTTGCCCAGTCTGCCTCTGAAAATAACTTTACCTGGAGTTTAAGTGAAATAGGGGTCTAATAGAGCATCACGTGAGAGATTAGAACAGGGGAATAATAAGGAATAGGGAATAATAAGGAATTCAGAAACAAAAATCTAATGCAAAAAATGATGTTGAGGGACGCCTGGGTGGCTCAGTTGGTTAAGCAACTGCCTTCGGCTCAGGTCATGATCCCAGCGTCCTGGGATCGAGTCCCACATCGGGCTCCTTGCTCCGCAGGGAGCCTGCTTCTCCCTCTGCCTCTGCCTGCCACTCTGTCTGCCTGTGCTGGCTCTCGCTCCTCTCTCTCTGACAAATAAATAAATAAAATCTTTAAAAAAAAAAAAAAAAATGATGTTGAATTGTATGCTTTAAAATGGCTAATAGTTTTATGTTATATGAATTTTACCTCAATAAAAAAAGAACGGAGCAACCTTAATTTGCCATCTTAATTAGCGAAGGTCATGAAATTTGTTCATACTACTTTGTGTGTGTAGGTGTTGGACCAAGACTAAAGGTAATTTAGCCTTGTGAAGAAGTCCTGGACAGGGACTTGAATTTTGGTCCCAACTCAGTTTCATCTTGAGGAATTTTTTTTTTTTTAAGATTTTACTTATTTATTTGAGAGAGAGAAAGTGAGAGAGAGCATGAGAAGGGAGAAGGTCAGAGGGAGAAGCAGACTCCCTGTGGAGCTGGGAGCCTCATGCTGGAACTTGATCCCAGGACTCGCTCTTGGGACTTGATCCTGGGGCTCCAGGATCATTACCTGAGCCAAAGGCAGTTGCTTAACCAGCTGAACCACCCAGGTGCCCCATCTCGAGGAATATTTTTTTTTTAAGATTTTATTTATTTGTTTGTTTGTTTATTTATTTATTTATTTATTTGACAAAGAGAAATCACAAGTAGGCAGAGAGGCAGGCAGAGAGAGGAGGAAGCAGGCTCCCCACCTAGCAGAGAGCCCAATGTGGGGCTCTATCCCAGGACACTGGGATCATGACCTGAGCTGAAGGCAGAGGCTTAACCCATTGAGCCACCCAGGCACCCCTCAAGGAATCTTTACAAATTCTTTTCTAAACTACCAGAATTAGAATATGTGATCATCCAGGTCTCTTTCAAAAGCAAACTGCTTGATTTCAAAGCAAGAGGAATTTATGGCTTTATTTTTGTCCTTCAAAAGGGCTTCTTTTCCATGTGAGTTAAGTCTAAATGTCTAGGGAAGGGACAAAACCATTAAAACCCAAACAAATCATTTTCACCGGGTCTCTCCTCACCCGGGAACTCATTCATTGAAAAAAAAAAAAAATTTACCACCTTCCAGGACACAACTGTGAATGAAACCCAATCCCATCCACAAGAGGTAGGCAGTCTACTGACCATTTACAAATCATAACACAGCCAGGAAAGAGTCCTTAGTGATCAGAGCTGAGAAGGAAATGGATCAGAGCTGAGAAAGAACTGGATCAGAGGATGTGGCATGAGGGGCAGACCCACCAGCAAGGCAGAGAGCACAGGCAAAGCCTGAGCAAAGCCATAGGCAAAGCTTGTTCCGGTAGGAACAAGCCCCTTGGCACCCTTACCATCACCAGGTAGATGAGGCAACTTTGTGACATGCAGCTCCCACAGTCTTAGCTACCAAGAGAAAAGTCGTTACTCTACCAGGGAGGAAACAGGCAGACTTCTTCATCCAAGGACCAAGTTAAAGTCACCAGATAAATAACGAATTGATATAATGTGCTTCTTGATATAACGCACTGAGAATTCTGTGGAATTTCTACCACAAATGCCTAATCTCCATTTAACCGTAAGGAAACAAAACAAAACAAAAAATACAGAGGAACCGTTCCCCGCTGATTGGAACTAAAGAGACAGAAAACAGAATACGGCATTTGTTCTAGAATCTTCTCTTGCTATAAAGGACATGATGTAGGAAATTGGAAAGATCTGAATAAGATCTGTAGGTTAGGCAGTAATATTGTATCAATGTCAATTTCCTGACTTCGTGGTTATGTAAAGGAATGCTCTTATTTTTAGGAAGTACACACTAGAGTACTTAGGAATAAAGGGGCATCATATCTGCAACTTATTCTCAATTTAGAAAGAGTGTGTGTATATCTATTATTATACAGTATATTGTGTTATATTTTTACCTATATTATATATTATGTTATACTAGTACATACACAAATGCAAAAAAAGGGGTAAAACAAATGTGATAAAATGTTAACATTTGTGGAATCTGGGTGAAAGATATTTGGGGATTCTGTGATCTGTTGCTGAAACTTACTAGTAATTCTGATTTTATACCAAAATAAAAAATGAGAAAAAAAAAGTAGAGCCTCCCAATGCTAAAACATAAACTCAAATTTGTCTGAACATGTTTTTGATCATTGGCTATCGACCTCCTCTCTAGGTGACATATTAGATAAATAATAAATAATATTTGTAATAAGATGGGCCAGATTGGATTTGTTACTGCAGTATAACTTACATACTAGAAAACTGTCCTTTTAAATGTACAGTTCAGTGGTTTTTAGTTACACAACTATCACCACCAATTCCAAAACACTTTCATCTCCCCTAAAAAAAACCTGTTCATCAGCTGCCATTCCCCGTTCCCTCCTGTCCCCAATCTTTTGCCTGGCTCCTATTTTTTTTTTTTTTTTTCCGAGAGCGAGAGAGAAAGAAAGAGTGTGAACGTGTGGCAGGGAAGGGGCAGAAGCAGAGGAAGAGAGGCAATCTTAAGCAGGCTCCATGGCCAGTGCAGAGACCAACACAGGCTTGATCCCAAAACCCTGAGATCATGACCTGAGTCAAAATTAAGAATCAGATGCTTAACTGACGGAGCCATCCAGGTGCCCCTTGCAATGACTTTCTGTAACTAGATGTGCCTATTCTGGACACTGGACATTGGACATTTAAATTGAATCATATAGGGGCACCTGAGTGACTCAGTCGTTTGAGCATCCCACTCTTGATTTTGGCTCAAGTCAGGATCTCAGGGTCGTGAGCTCAAGCCCCAGGTCTGGCGCTGGGCTTAGTGTAGAACCTGCTCGAGATTCTCTCTTTCCCTCTCCCTCTGCCTCCTTCCCTCTCTCTCTCTCTAATAAAAAAAATTTTTTAATTAAAAAAATAAAAAAATAAATGGAATCATATAATAGCCTTTTGTGTCTGGCTTTTTTCATTTAGCCTAATGTTTTAAAGATTCACCCGTGTTGTAACATTTATCAGTACCTCATTCTTTTTAATTACTGAATCATATTTCATTGTATGGATATGCCACGTTTTAGCTATTCATCATTTAGTAGATATTTGGGATTTGGGTTATTATAAATAATGCTGTTGTGAACCTTTATGTAAAAATTATTTGTGTGGTCATAGGCTTTCAGTTCTTTTGGGGACATAACTAGGAGTGAAATTGCTGATACACTTATCATATTAGCTTGCAACAGCTACTGTAACAAAACACCAAAATACCACAGAAGGCATGGCTTAACCAACAGAAATGTATTTTCTCCTAGTGCTGGAGAATAGGAGGCCAAAATCAAGATGTTGGCAAGTTTGGTTTCTTCTGAGGCCTCTCTCCTTACCTTGAAGATGCATGCCCCAAGCAGAAAAACATAGTTTTCTCTTGAAAAAACAGTTTGCTTTTGATGACATAACTTCTAGGGCCATATGTTAAAAATTGGGGGAGAAGGGCGCCCGGGTGGCTCAGTGAGTTAAGCCTCTGCCTTCGGCTCAGGTCATGATCTCAGGGTCCTGGGATTAAGGCCCTCCTCGGGCTCTCTGCTCAGCGGGGAGCCTGCTTCCCTCTCCCTCTCTGCCTGCCTCTCTGCCTACTTGTGATCTCTCTCTCTGTCAAATAAATTAATAAAAAATCTTTTTAAAAAACTGGGGAGAGGCATAACGGAGGTGTATGTGCATAAGACAGAGAGTCCCTTTTGCCATTTGGTGTTTTATAAGAGCCTGGTGAATAAAAGATTTAAAGAATTTCAGAGGTTAAAAAAATTTTAAGTTAGTTTCATCAACATATACTCAATGCCTTTTGGAGTAGAGTTTCGCTCTTTTTGACAAAGTAAAAAGTATTTTGAAGAAATCTACATTTAATTTGTTATTTTTATGTTAAATAGAGTGATTTCTTTGGCCTAGCTTTTGTTTTTAAGATCTGTTTATTTGAGAGAGAGAGGGAGAGAGCGCACGCGCCTGCACACACACACAGGTGGGAGTCAGGGCAGAGGGAGAGGGAGAGAGAGAAACCCAAGCAGACTCCACTGTAAGCAGGGCTCAGTCCCATGACCCTGAGATCACAACCCCAAGATCACACCTGAGCCAAAACCAAGAGTCAGACCCTTAACCAACTGCGCCACCGCGGCGCCTCAGCCTTACTGTTTAAAAGGGAGCATCTGAGTCTATCACTCCTGGAAAGCCTGAAAGGGTTAATTAGACATGACTAAGGGCGTAGGTGGAGCACCTGAAAGAGCTGGGCGGGGCTGGCTGGCTTTCTGGTTCTGCTGGTCCTGGGGTCAGGTTGGGGACTAGAGGGTGCACAGCGCCAATCAATCCCAGAGAGTGTCAGTGAGAGAGGTGTGTCCAAAATGAATTAGAGTGAGCGAGTGTCCCCAGGCCAATAATAGAAGGTGCAGAGCCAGAGAAGATAAGGAATAGAGAACTTCCAAGAGGACAGAAGAACAGCAATTTCGGAGGCTTCAGTTATTGCCTAAAGTTGAGCTTTACATTATGCTAACAGAATATTGCTGAAGCAGGCTAGATGCTTTGGACTCTTACAGAACGGAGCGCATGGAAGGAAAAAGAAAGTTTAAAAAGAGAGTTTAGGTCAATGTCACAAAACATAGGACATGATTGACCAGAGGGAGCCAGGTGGCTCTGACAATCCCCCACCCCCCAAATTACATTCATTCTTTGGGAGAGCTAATTGAGTCAGCGCCTCCTAATAAGTTTTGGAAAATATTGTTTATGTGATTCTAAAACTCTTGAACTAGACTTGATGGCTGGTTTACAGGATCAAAGAAGTAAGGATATTGGGATGTTCGTATTTAAAGTACCTATTTTTTTGCTCTTAAACATCCTTGAAATTTTTCATCATCATCCTTAGTACTATGTGACTTTGGGTTTTTAAAAGGAACCGACCTCTATCTTATAAAAGTCCATATCCATAAAAAATACTTTTTAAGAGAAAGTGCTGTTTTTATTTTTTTTAGTTTGTAATCTCAATGCTTTCCAACCCCAAATGGGAATGCCTGCTGCATTATTCAAACCCACAATTCTTTGGTAAATGTATAATGACAAAAGACAAACAGCATCTTTAGGGCATGCCAAAACCTCCCAGGTATGTGTCAGACACTTTATTTTGGCAAATTGGGACTTGTATATTTCCATAATAAACAATGTGATTCTGTTTATTTCTCAACCACTCAAGGGAGGTGAAATTGTGTCCTTTCAAAACTCAAACAAAAGGGTGCCTGGGTGGCTCAGTTAAGCATTAGACTCTTGATTTCAGCTCAGGTCAAGATCTCAGGGTCGTGAGACCCAGCCCCTCATCAGGTTCCCTACTCAGCAGGGAGTCTGCTTCTCTCTGCCCCTCCCCCGATCGCAGGCTCTCTCTATCAAATAAATAAATCTTTTGGGTTTTTTTTTTTTTTTAAGATTTTATGTATTTATTTGTCATAGAGACAGAGAGAGTACAGGCAGGCAAAGTGGCAGGCAGAGGCAGAGGGAAAGGCAGGCTCCCGGTGGAGCAAGGAGCCCGATGTGAGACTCGATCCCAGTACACTGGAATCATGACCAGAGCGGAAGGCAGCCACTCAACCGACTGAGCCACCCAGGCATCCCTGAAATAAATGAATCTTATCAAAAACAGACTACTGAAGGTGCCTGGGTGGCTCAATCGTTAAGCGTCTGCCTTATGTTCAGGTCATGATCCCAGGGTCCTGGGATGGAGCCCCGTATCGGGTTTCCTTCTGCAGGGGGAGTCTGCTTCTCCCTCTCCCTCTCCTGCTGCTTGTGTTCCCTCTCTCACTGTCAAATAAATAAAATAAAATCGTAGGGAAAAAAAATAGACTACTGATTTTAAATGTGAGATATATTTTTCTGTTCTATAAATGTCAAGGATACCCAGAAAAGATTAGCAAACTATAGCTGGAATATATGAAATTTGTAATTCTGTCGATTTTTTAAAAAAATAATTCATGCTTGGGGCACTTGGGTGGCTCAGTCGTTTGGGTATGTACCTTCTGTTAGGTCATGATCCTGGGGTCCTGGGATCAAGACCCATTTCCAGCTCCCTGCTCAGCGGGGAGCCTGTTTTTCTCTCTCTCCCTCTGATGCTCCCCCTGCTTGTGCTCTCTCTCTCAAATAAATAAATAAAATCTTAAAAAATTTTTTAAAAATAAAGTTCATTCTTTATTTTTTTTTTAGGTTCAGGTAGCCAAAGGATGTATATTTTTTAGATTCAGATAGCCAAAGGATGCTTCTCTTTGGAGGTTAAACAAATTTCCTTTTGGGAAAAAAAATAAAGATGATCTATCGGGAGACCTAATTTTTTCCCTCTAAGAAGGCCAATTAAAAAAAAAAAAAAAAAGCCAGAGGGTGCCTGGGTGGCTCAGTGGGTTAAAGCCTCTGCCTTTGGCTCAGGCCTTGATCTCAGGGTCTTGGGATCAAGCCCCGCATCAGGCTTTCTGTTCAGCGGGAAGCCTGCTTCCGCTCCTCTCTCTCTGCCTGCCTCTCTGCCTACTTGTGATCTCCGTCTGTCAAATAAATAAATTAAAAAAAAAAAAAAAAGCCAGAATCACAAAGAAAACTACAACCATGTTTACAGGGATTCTTCTAGGACTCTAACTGGAAAGAACAGGTCTCCCTGAGGTTATTTTTCAATGGAATTTATATCCCATTAGGGATATCTCACCAGAGTAACATGCTGAGCACAAGCCAGGCAGGAATCTCACTGGCCATAAACATTTCAGAAATACACGTCTAAGCCAGCTTTGGCTGGGAGCCAAGGCAATACAGTAATCCACTTGGACAGCGGAGGAGGTAAAGTTGGGTCAGAGATAAGTCACCCCGGCTGAAGGCTCACGGGCTCACCTACCACCTGACAGAGCCAAGGCCCAGGGCCGCGTGGCGCAGGTGTCCTGGTTGTGCCAGCCTAAGGTTTAAATGCTCCATGACCCAGCCTTTGTTACGGTAATTGCACTCGGCCCCAAGACTTCACTTTTGCCAAAGTGAATACATCCCCTACGTTCGTGCATGACTGCTGAATTGAGCTGCTGAAAGAAAATCATTTTCTAAAAAAATTTTATTTTTGAAATTTTTTAAAAAAATTATTATTTTAATAAAATTTTCTCCTGGGTTTCATTTCATTTATTTGATAAATAATTATTGAGTGCTTCCTATGTGTTAGGGCTTCCCTTATGGTTAAGCCAAACAGAGGAAAGAGAGCTGCCAAGGTTTGCCCTTTTGAATTTCTTTCCAAGTGAGCAAACTCCCAAAGGAGTCGGCAGTTGAGAATTGATATTTTCTGTGGCGGCTACCAGCTGTGGGGGAAACAGAAGTGTCATAGATGACTGGTGACAGATGGAACCAATGGCTTGGGTTCAAACAAAAATGCAAATTTATGGACCAACTGCATACAAAGGCCAAATTACTTTAACTGGCTACACAATGTTTAAGGTATGAAGGAGTTCAAACGTATAATTTAGGTAAGCCCTTTGGAGTTGTCAAAATACTAGTTGATTTGAAAATCAAAATATTGCCATGATGAAATAGGTTAACTCTCTCTATATACTCCCTACCTCTAGTGCAGAAGCCCGGGAGCTTTCCATAGCAAATGACAGAGGGCAACTCAAAGTGGCCTGAGCATAGGAGAGTTTATTGGCTTGTGTAACTAGTAAATTCAGGGTAGGGCTTTCAGGATAACATATCCGGGTCTCAGATGAGCTCGTCAGAGTTCAACTCAAACCTTTTTTTTTTTTTTTGCACTGTTATGGACCTATTCTTTTCTATACAGGTGGGCCTTCTACACATGACAGGGAAATTATCAGACAATATCCCTCAGTTATCACCTGTCCTCCCCTCCATAATGCAAAAAGCAAAATAGCTCTAACTCTAAACCCCAGGAGGAATTTTCATTGGCCTGACTTGGATTGCGTGCCTTTGCCTACTAAAACCAGATAAATATGATATTAGGAATGTTTGGAATGTTCTGTGCCCATGGAGCAGGGTCCTGGTTGAGCAGCCCCACCCAAATCACACGATTACATTGCTGAGGGGAGAACCAATTCCCCAAAGGAAGAAGAGCTATGCAAACAACGACAAAAAACATTCTTGAAGACTTCCAGTCCTAAACTTGAAATCTGCCCTTACCTCTTGGTTCAGCAGTGTTCCACTGAATGTCTAATATGGTTACATTTCTGGCTTCGTGGTTCTTCAACTTTAGCTAGCATCAGAAACATCTGGAAGGCTTCTTAAAACACAGATCGTTGGGACCCATCCCAGAGTTGCTGACTCACAAGGTCTTTTTCTAAGTAATGCTGATGCTGCTGGTTGGAGGACCATACTTTGAGGACCACTGTTCTCGAGTTTTATTTCTTAAATTGTCGAAGAGCATCTTAACCAAATAAATACCATTCCTGGATATATTTCACAGGTAAAGATTTTCTAATGTTCAGGAACATAACATTCTGACACTGATTTACATTGTGGCCTTTGGCAAGTTACTTAACCACCCTGTCAATTTTTTCTTGTGTAAAATGGAAATAATGGCACTAACTTCATATGGTTCTTACAGAGATTAAATGAGTTAATATATATGATACACCACACTACATACACACACACTACATTACACATATATGATGTACTTCTAAGTACATCATATGCAAATAGAAGTGTTTGCAAGTATTTAAAGTGCTTCAAGAAACAGAGAGGGAAATCCTCCAAAGTATTTTATAGTGGAATCAAAATATCAGTATCAAACTCTAAAAAGGATTATGCATACCTATGTCACCGACGAATTAACCAACCATGAAAAGCCTAAAGAAATAAAATAGTAGCAAACAGAATCCAGCTGTACGTTCAAAGAAGACAATGGCAAAACCAAGTGGCTTTTATTCCAAGAATGGAAAGATGATTCAACTAAATCTACAAATATAGTTACTATAGCAATTGGTGTAAAGCAAAAAAATCATGTGGTCATTTCAAATGCTGGAAGGGTGATCATTATTGACTCCCAGTGAAATATTTTAGTA
This sequence comes from Mustela putorius furo, assembly GCF_011764305.1. NCBI lineage: Eukaryota > Metazoa > Chordata > Mammalia > Carnivora > Mustelidae > Mustela > Mustela putorius. Next base: position 33,370,269 of record NW_025421294.1, read on the forward strand.
AAGTCAGAATAGATGGGTCGCAGACTTTGACATTTCTATTTGTGATTATCCGGTGTCAGCAGCCCATTATGGGGCTTGGAGTTTTGTGAATCTTGGTGGGATAAGCCAGTCACTTGATTTCCTCTCCCTGAGAACCACAGGGCAGACACCCACTAAACCTGATCAACCCGAGACCCTCACCTAGGACTCTGAGCCAGAAGTGGGTAATGAGAAGAAGCAGAGGGCAGTTAGAACTTTGTCTGCAGACAGCAGAGATGGTAGAATCTGCAGACAGCAGAGGGGGGCAAAGGCATCTCAACCTAACTAGTTTTGGGGAAAAATTTTGGCTACAATCAAGCTTCCCAGCTTTTTATCTTTTATAAGAGATAAAATTTGAATTTACTTTTAAGGATCAGTATGATTGTATTTTATAAAAGTGGTAGAATAACAATGTCAATAGAGAAAACAGAACGCATTACATTTTTTCTGATGACCTAAGGGATGAAAAGAGAAATGATGGGTAAAGACTAGAAGTCAAAGAAAATTGGCAAGACCATGACTGACATTTGCACAGAGACAATGGGTCATCACTTGGTAGGACTCGAATATCAGATGGGTCCTTGAACTAGATGATTTCAGGTCATTTGCAAGCCTGATATTTATTAAAGGATGCTTCCCATAGGCTATGCAAGGAATAAGCAAACCTCCCAAACTTCAATGATTCCCATTGAATCCGTAATTTCATGATTCCCAGCCTTTCTTGTTTTTATAGGTTGAGTTGGGATCTTTAGTCTTCCCAGAGATTCCATGAAAGATCAAATACTCTTGCGAAATTTTCTTCCAGTAAGTCACCCAGATTCTGTTTCTGATGGGAAAGAACCTTGAAACCATGAATTCTGACTAGTGCAAGATGAATATCTTCTTGACCTGATTTTGAGAGTGTCTATCTAAAGCCGAAAGCCCACATTATATTTAATGGTGAAACACCAGAAACCCCTGCATGCCAGCAATAAGCAAATGTGATCTCTTAAACTATCCACCGTAGAAATCTCTAGATTTTTAAAAAATTTTATGTGGAGGGTGACAGGGACGAACTTTTATACTGCCCAAACCTCGCAAACACAAATGTGGGCGAGGCAAGCCGAGTGGCCAGTAGAATGCCTCAATCCAGTCACGGAGAGATTTCCAGAAACCAGGCCAAAGGAGTTGTGGCAGGGGAAATTGATAATGTGTCTGAAAAAGCTTAACATGTTCATTCCCTCATTCAGCAGTTTACTTCTGGGGATTCAGCCTAAGAAAATAATCGGGCCTGGGAACAAAGACTTGTGTGTGAAAAGCAAGAAATCTGCACCTGGCTTCAACAGATGACAAGCAGTCTGTCCAAGTAGGAAACGGCTTTCTTTTTCTTCTCTTTTCCTTCCTCACTCCCCTTTACCTCATTTCTATGTTCTTCTCCGCCACCTTCCCCCCCCCCAGCCCCTCCAGTTCTTTTTCTTCTTCCTCCTCCCCTTTCTCCTCATCTTCCTCCCTCTTTTCCTCCTTTCTGTCTCTCTTAACTTCCTCAGACCTTCATATGCCTCCTGGTCGTAAGAGAGAAGGCACTGGGCCAGTCGAAAGGAGTAGGTGGGGGGAAAAAGAAGGCTTAGTGCTTCTGAGAACAGATACACTGAAGTAGGAAGAGAAAATAGAATCCTAAAGATATTTATAAAGAAAAAGGAGGGGCGCCTGAGTGGCTCAGTCGGTTAAGCCTCTGCCTTCAGCTCGGGTCAGGATCTCAGGATCCTGGGATCAAGCCCCGTGTGGGGCTCCCTGCTCAGTGGGGAGTCTGCTTCCTCCTCTTCCTCTGCTCCTTCCCCCTGCTTGTGATTTTTCTCTCTCGTTCAAATAAATAAGTAAAATCTTAAAAAAAAAAAAAAAAAAAGGGAAAGAAGAAAGGGAGGGGGGAAGGAAGGAAACAGAGATAACTAGATGTTATGGAAAACTAAAGCACTGGATTTATACCAACTTATTATAAGTTAGTACTTATTTTGTGATTTTAGCATAAAGCCCTCTCTGTGCAGGCATTCCCTGTTGCACCTGGGAATCTTCGAATTTTTAGTACCCTGGACCTTGGTGAGAGGCACCTGGCTTATAGTAGCCAGAACTTACTGAATGCTCATTATTTTCTAAAATCTTGCTCTTATGTGGATCACTTGATTTAATTTGCACAACTGCCTAATGAGATGGAGGCTCCTATGATCCTGAACAGAACGATGAGGAGCGAAGGCTTTGAGAAGTAATGATTGGGATGTGAACCCAGGCAGACAAGTACCAGAACCTTTCTTCCTCACCACTAAGTGGCAATATCCCAGTTGGCTAGGAAATCTAGAGGACACTTAGAAACTGGTTATTTGTTGCCTCCCATCATCCTAACTTGTTTGGTAATATGCTACAGAAACCCTTGTCCTTTTTACTGGCTAAATTTCATGGGGATACATCAAATCTTCCCACGTTTCCTAACGATACCTCTCTCCTAGCCACCCAAGGTATAGTGTACAGAGGTGAAGCTTTGGGGACACATAGAAAAGAACTTAGCTTGCATTCTGGAGGGCTGACTGTGTGACTGAGTCTAAAAGGTTGTCCCACTGGGAGTCCAGGCCTGTGACTGTCCAGGGCAGGCCCGGCTCTTCATTGCTCTTTGAAACGCCTTGCAGAACTGCCCATAGTGCAAGATGGACCTGTGGTAAGGACACTGTTTCAGCCATGGAGCCTTGGGCAGGGCAAGCAAGGCCACGTCACAGCAACAGATGTGAGCTGAGGATTGCTTTGATTTCCCGGTTTCATGAATACCAGACTCCCTCCTCCAGGCTGTAGTGATAACAGTATGGAGGTTCCATCTCTTCTAGAGCAAATTCTTTAGACATGGGTGTCCCTAAGGCAGGAGGGAGGAGGGTGGAGCTTGGGTCTCTGAGTTTTGGCTCTGGCAGGGAGACTCAAACAAGGACCGCCTTTTTGAACAAAGAAGCACCTCGAGACAGTCCCAACTCGAGACAGTCCCAATCGCACTGGGTGTGGGGATGGGGGATCCCCGGAGGCTATGCCCAGGAAAAGCATTGCACTGCAAATTATACTACCGGATCCCACAGTCACATTTTGAAGGGAAAAGAACATTTAGTCAACTGCTCTGAAGTTCTGAAATCTGACATCCGGCATAGGCGTTGACTTTAAAGATGGCTTCATTGACAACCCACCCAATATTTGAATCTCCTTGCTGAGAGTATTTCCTTGCCAAGCTATTTCCACAGATCTTGAGCCGGCAATTCAATATTTTTTGAAGCACCTCCTCCTGTGTTTGGAAAACATTAATAAAAATGGTCTTCGGAAAATGTTGCCAAAATCCATCTCCCTATAATGGCCATCCTTTGGGCTGGGTTCTATGCCCTGAGGCAATATGGTCTAGGTCTAATCAGTCTTCCACAAAACTCCTTTCAAAAATGTACAGGCAGCCATCACAAAGGAGACAACACTTTTCCCAAAGCTAACTGCGCTCAGGTTAGTTTGTTTTACTCTTCCTGGTGCGACATGTGTCCAGGCCCTTCCTGATCTCTCTCCATGAGGACTTGGCAAAGTTCCTTCCAAAACAAAACATTAAATGTCATATTTCTGAAGCAGGGACCGTTGACTGTGCCCATCTATTAATGCAGACAAGAACACACCGGCTTCCCCTTCTTTTTTTTTTTTTTTCTTTTTGGTGAAAACCTCAAAATGGGTGGAAATTGATATAACTTCTGGTGACATTCCCTAAATCATTTTCACATGAGTTATTTCTAAACCCTGCTTTTTGTTTTGCTCAAAGCAGCTGCTGTACTCCTGTGACACTCAAATGCCCTCAGGGGTATGTTCCAGCAGCAGAAGGAAGAGTCCATCCAATATTATTAAATCTGTGTTTCCAGATGCAAGACAATCTCATGATTTCGTCGCATCTTCTTCTAAAACAATGATTTAGTATCTCATCGAAAGCTAGAGAGGGTGCCTGAATTCCCTAATGTTTCAGCCATTGATGCTTCGCTATGCAAATGTGGAAACAGCCTAAGGATGATAGGCATTTTTTTGCTTTTCAGATAAAATGTAGGTTTAACTTAGAAATATCTTTACTCTTTCTGTTCTAAAACAATGGATTCTTAGGAAAACACGCTAGCATTTGGATGAAGCTTAGAGTCTCATCTTTCAGACCGGCAGGGAAATGGCGACTTTTATCACCATAAAGCCCAGCTCTTAAAATCTAAAATGAGAATTCACTTTTTAGTCTCTGAGGGTTTGAAAAAAAGATTAAAATGAAAGGCAGTGTTGGCAATGTTTGGGAAACCTTACAGGATTTTTCAAGCACGAGATTGTTGCCCTTTTATCTACGGTTAGCGTAGATAAGTACTTAAAACCTCAGAAATCATTGTTACACAGCCGAGTGTCGTTGCAAGATTACAGTGCTTGGAACTGCCAGGCCTTCGTATCTGTCTAGCCGAGCACGTGGAATTCACCCTGTTCTTTACAAGTATGCAAGTTTCTGGGGTTTTTTTGTTTTTTTTTTTAAATAGTATTTGGGTCATTAAAAAAAAAATCTCACAAATACTTCAGCTGAAACTAGTTTATTAGTTCAAAACAAATTACTTCATCCTTCATCATTCCTTGGAATTGTATGTATTTTAAATCACACTTGGCCTGCAGCCGTTCATGGCCTTATCTAACGTGTAATGCTGAAAAGAGAAGAGTCCGAGATGGTTTTGGCACACTTTGCTGTTGATATTCTGGAAATATTTAATTTTTCTAAAAGCAAAGGAAAGTAATGGGTTTCATTTGCAAACTCATTGAAAAAATGCCGAATAAAGAATAAAACTATCGTAATATTGCTGTGGTCACCTTACAAAAAGGTGTTTCAACTCCCTGGCAGGCAGATGGACAAAGTTACATACAGGACTGGCCTGCCCACTCCACCATCCCCAGAGTCTAGGGCTCTGGATGGAATTTCTAGAGGTGGAGATTGCATTTAGATCATACTCTGTGAACCCCACAGTAGAGCAATGAAACAGCTTCATTTGGTTGGAGACTGGGCCTCTAGGGCCTCTAGGAACCAACCTGCCCTGACTCTGGTCCTCTTTGCTCAGGCTGAACGCCGAGACCTTTCTCCATCCACTTCTTCCTGCATGGTCTATCCCTCCTCCTCCTCTCCTTTTCTCCAGTGGCATCCTAACTTGGTTGGAAGGTGAGAAGGCGTTGTTGCAGAGAAAACGACGGGAAATGTAACTGTGTATCTTAATTTTTCAGCCTTCACCGAGACCCATGGCTTGATAACTTCCACATGCCAATGGTGGAACCCATCCCAGAAAGCAAAGAATGACTCATAACTAGTTCACCTGGGAGAAGCCCTCAGGTGCAAGGAAAGAATTACCATGAGCACAGGGTGGGCGGGAAAGTGTGAAGCTTACACATTATTTATCCTTTTGATGTTTTCTGCAACCAAATGACTTGAGAGAGAAAGGCAATGGATAACCTGTAATTAATAAGAAACTAGAAGTATGTGGGTAATTTATGTGGGTAATTCTTCTAAGTTCTGCCCATAAGTGCGGTGAGAGAAAACCCATAAAAACAAACAAACAAACAAAATCCTTAATGAAAATATGTGCCATTCTTCAGAAAAGTAATATCAGCTAAGTGTTTTCAGTGTTTATTATCCTCTTTTTTTTTTTTTTTTAAGATTTGATTTTTAAGTAACCTTTACCCAGCATGGGGCTCAAACTCACAACCCCGAGATCATGAACCACATGCTCACTGACTAAGCCAGCCAGGTGCCCAGATCCATCCTTAATATCTGTAGTAGAATGAAATTGCTCTTTTTAGGGGTCATCAATGAGCCCATGTTGCCAAAAAAACACTTCTTTTCTGTTTTCTGTGTGCATGGGAGCAATTGACATACATCCTATTCTTTCCTTTTTTTTTTAACCAAAAATTATATACACACGGCATAAAGAGTCAAATGATCCAAAAGGTTTATTTTGAAAATTAAATTAAAGATTTTTTTTTCAGGGGAGGTAGGTGGGGGAGATGGGCATTAAGAAGACACGTGATGTGATGAGCACTGGGTGTTACACACAACTGATGAATTAATTGAACTCTAAATCTAAAACTAATGGTGTACTATGTGTTGGCTAATTGAATTTAAATTAAAAAAATTTGTTTTCAATCCCAGCTGTTCCTACTGCCCCCCCCCCGCAACCTGTCACCCCACTCATATCCCACTTCCATTTCCCACTTCCCAGAGCTTTGAACTATTTTTGCCCATTCTTTTGATACTAAGCTCCAAATCTTTAATGTGTGTATAACACTGCTTCTCGAATTTCCCATTTTAGGCATTATCTACTGATTTCATGCTATGGGTGATGAGGAATTAATATGGGTTTGGTCAGTCTGTCAGTCTGTTTCTGTTCTCTTACTTACACACTCTCATAGACACAAGCACACACATCCCATACACATTGCACTTGGCAGTAAGCATACTTCTCATCCCCTTGACTCCAAATTTATAAAAATACTTAGGGGGCACCTGCATGGCTCAGTTGGTTAACTGTCTGTGTTCAGCTCAGGTGATGATCCCAGAGTCCTGGGATCAATCCCTGTGTCCACCTCCCTGCTCAGCTGGGAGCCTGGTTCTCCTTCTTCCTCTGCCCCTTTCCTTGCCTCCGCTCTCTCATGTGCTCTCTCTCAGAGCATTTGGGCTGCTTTAACAAAGTACCACAGACTGGGTGTCTTATAAACCACAAATACTTATTTCTCATCATTCCAGAGGCTGGAAGTTCAAGATCAGATTGCCAGGCTGGTCGGAGTAGAGAGCCTTCTGGACTGTAGACTTCTCATTGGATCCTCCCATGGTGAAGCTGGGAAGCTCTGTGGGGTCTCTCCTCATGAAGGCACGAATCCATTCTTGAGGGCTCCACCTTCATAAACTAACCACTTCCAAAGTCCCCACCTACTGATCCCTTCCCCTTTGGGAGTTAGGATTTCAACAACGGAATTTCAAACTCGGGGGAAGGGGGGGACACACAAACATTGAGACCACAGCAAACCTGAACCTTCACTCAGTTTTGAAATTCTTTTCTCTGTAAGGTCAGATACAGAAATATTCAGTCTGTTCTCTGTGGGGCAATCCCTCCCGGAGCTTCCCAGTGGGCTCCAGTCGGGGTAGGGGGCTCTCCAGACCAGCTGAACGGCTCTTGGGCTGGGATCTCTCGTCAACAATTTTCTGGAGAATCCTTTCATCTGTCCATTGCATTGGATCCTTGTTTTCTCAGAACCCTATCTTCATCTTGGTTTACTCCTTTAATTAAAGCCACATTGTCTTGTAGCCTCCTGAGGAAAGGTATGTGAGTGAGTCATCCTCTTTACTGCTGTATGGTCATCTGCTGTAAAAACATATCACAGTTTGTTTTTTCATTTTACTGTTGATAGGTTTTTGGGTTATTTCCAACTGGGGGCTACTAAAACAGCACTGCCTTGAAAATGGTAGTGCATGTTTTTGGTGATGTATGGTGCTGTATGCCTGCAATAGAGAACCTTTGTTGCATATGTACTTCAGGGTAAAATTTCTGATAGGAGATGCAATGCATTCAGAGAGAATAGGTACCGCCAAAACATTTTCCAGTATTGTTGGACTGATTTCCATTGTCTTGCTAGGATTGGATGAGAATCCCGGACCCTCTACAGCCTTGGTGTTTTCTGCCTCCTTCATATTAGCCTTTTTGTGGGTTTGTAATGGTATCTTACTATAGTTCAAATTTGCATTTTCCTGACTACTAATAAACTTGATTGTCTTTTCACATGCTTATTGTCTACTCGGACATTCTCCTATGCAGTTTCACTGTTGACATCATGTCCCTATTTTTTCTATTAGGATTGTCGGTCCTTTTCCTATTGATTGGTAGGAGTTATTAAGTATTCTAAATATAAGGCCTTCATCAAATATATGTTTACTGGATATCTTCTCTCACTCTGTGAATTGTTTTCATCATCTCTTAACAGTATCTTCCGATGAACTAAAATTTCAGATGTTAATATAGTCCATTTTCCAATTTTTTCTTTTATGGTTACTGTATCTTACATCCTGTTTAAGAAATCTTGCCCTCTTCCAAGATCAAGAAGGTATTCTCAGATGTTTTCCTCTAAAAGCTTTATTGCTTTACATTTCATCTGGAATTGCATCTGGAAAAAATTTTCTGCACATATTGAAATGTTTTAGTATGGTGAAGTGCTCTAACACATTGTCTCCTGTTGGGTCGATCTTGCACATCTGGAATCAACCCAAATCCACTCTGAGGTATTTTTTATATACTGCTGAGTTCAATTTGCAGATATTTTGCCTGGAATTTTTATTATCTTTATTTAATGAGTGAGGACAAATTGTATTTTTCTCTTAGATTTCCTTTTGGTATCAAGGTTATACCAGTTTATGAAAATGATTTGGGAAAGTTTTATTCTTTTTCTATGCTCAATAAGATTACAATTATCTGGCACTTGAATTTATGGTAAACATGCTTATCAAATTATGTGGAACAAATTGTTAGGTTTATTTGGTAGGGAAAGCTTTTTTTTTTTAAGATGTTATTTGCTTATTTAAGAGAGAGTGAGAGAGAGACAATGAGAGAAATTATCTGGCCCCTAAATTTTTGGTAAAACCTGCTTGTCAAATTATGTGGACCAAGTTGTTAGATTTATTTTATAGGGAAACTCTTTTCTTTCTTTTTAAGATGTTATTTATTTATTTGGGAGAGAGACAGAGATAGTGAAAGGGAGCATGACTGGGGTTGTGGGGGAAGAGACAGAGAAGCAGGCTTCCTGTTGAACCCAGAGCCTGATGTGGGACTCGATCCCAGGACCCTGGGATCATGACCTGAGCTGAAGGCAGACTCTTTAACCCACTGAGCCACCCAGGCACCCCTGAAGGCAGACTCTTAACTGACTGGGCCACCCAGGTGCCCCTGTAGGGAAAACTTTTAAACCCACTAATTCAATTTATTTAATCATTAGAAGACTATATGGATTCTCTCTTTCACCTTGAAGTATTTTTTAAGTCATATATTACATAAATTTGTCTATTTCATGAAAGTTTTCAAATATATTGTGATGATTGTCCCTAATTTGTCCTTTCTTATTAATCTGTCCTGCATCTACACTGACATCTCCCTTTTCATTCATAATATTGTGTCTTCCTTTTTTTCCTTGATCTTTCTTGTAAATGTTAGTCAAATTTTTGTTCTTTCCAAAGAATTGTCTTTGAAATTTACATTCTAAGCTTAGAAATTTACTAGTTTTTAAAATATCACAGTAAAATTTATGTGTGTGATAGAGATTGTGATTTTTTTTTTTTGGATAGTTTGTGTTTAATTTTGTGGCTACCACATTAACAGATCTTAAGAATGTTCCACATGTGCTTGACAAGAATATATCTGATTATATGTCCATCAGGTCTGGCTTGTTAATCGTGTTGTATAAATCTTTAATACCCTGATGATCTTTTTCTACTTGAAGGATCATTTAGTGAGAGAGATTAAAATCTCCTTTTTGCATCGGGAATTATACCATTTCCTCTGAGAGTGCTAATAAATTTTGCTTTCTATATTTTTTGCTATGTTAGTAAATGGATAGAAGATACACAAATTCTAAACTTTTATCTGAATCGAGTCTTATATTTAACATGTAGTAATCCTTTGTAACTCCAGTAATGCTTTTTTCCCATATAGCTTATTAGTATAGCCTGATATTATTATACCTTTCTCTCTTTTACATATTATTTGTATTTATTTTTCCATATTTGAAACGCATGGAACTTCAAATCATGTCTCTTATTGGAAAAAAAAGTTTGGGTGGCTGGCTGGCTCAGTCACGAGAACACGTGACTTTTGATTTCAGGGTTGTGAGTTCAAGCACCACTTTGGAGCTCAAGTTTACTTTAAAAAAATACACATGCACATATATATGTGTATATATATATACATATATACACACACACGCATTTATTTGAAGTATATATGTATATATTTGATGTATATATAATACTATGCATGTATGTACACATAAATATACACACACTATATGTTTGTATATATACTATATATGTGTATATACATAATCCTGTGTATACTAGCATATATGTGCATATGTGTGTATAACATGTTATATACGCACATATATACATGTATGTGTATGACATATGTATATGTTAACCCCAACCCTAACACTAAACTTACATACATATATATTAAAAAAAACTTTCTGTTTGGTTTTTAACAGTTTTGTTTTGTTATGATTTTGTGAGAAAAAAAGAGAATATATGTGCACATGTGTGGACATGCACACAAGCAGTGGGGGAGGCGGAGAGGTAGAGTGAGAATCCCAAGCAAACTCCACACCCAGCATGGAGCCCCATTAAGGGCTCGATCTTAACAACCCTGAGATTATGACCTGAGCTGAAATGAAGAGTTAGAAGTCTAACTGACTGAGCCACCCAGGTGCCCTTGATTTTTAACGGTGTTATTGAAATCTAATTTATATGCCATAAAGGCCACCCAATTAAAGTATACAATTAAGTGGTTTTCACAAAGTTGTGCCACCATCACCACAATATTGGAACATTTTTGTTACTCCAAAGAGACTGAGCACATCAGCAGTCACTCCACATTTTCTGCCTGTCCCCCCTCCACCCTGTAGCCCCAGGTAACCAATGATCTACTTTCCTTCTCTAGGAGTTTGACTCTCCCAGCTGTCTCACATAAATGGAATCATACGGTATTGTCCTTTGGGTACTGGCTCATTTCACTTAGCATAATGTTTTCAAGGGTCATCCACGTTATAATACATCTTTCATTCCTTTTCACTGATGGATATTTTATTGTCTGCACACACCCCATTTTTTTATGCATTCATTAGGTGATGGACATTGGGGTGACTTCCATTTTTTACCTATTGTGAATAATGCCATTATAAATATTCTTGAGCAAGTTCTGTATGGATATGTGTTATCCACATGTACATTTCTTTTGGGTAGATGCCTAGGAAGGGAACTGTTGAGTCTTAAAGGAAGTGTAGGTTTAACGTTTTGTGGAACAAACTGTTCTCTAAGCAGCTTATATCATTTCACAGTCCCACCAGCGATGTAAGAGAATTTTAATTTCTCTACATCTTCAACGATACATGTAGTGATTCATCTTTGTGACTGAAGTTATTCAAGGGGGTGTGAGGTTGGGCCACCATATGCAATACCACAGACTTAATGGCTTAAATACCAGAAAGAGTTTTCATAGTTCTAGAGGGCGGAAAGTCCAAGATCAAGGTGGTGGCCAATTTGGTTCCTGGTGAATCTCTATTTTTGACATGTAGGTGGGGGGTACCATCTTGCTGTGTGCTCACATGACTTCTTTATGTGTGGAGAGAGAGAGAGAGAGAGAGACCACGCACTATGGTTGTTTCTCTTCTTATAAGGACACTAATCCTATTGGATTAGGCCTCTGCCCTTATGACTTCATTTAACTTAATTACTTCCATAAAACCTCTGTATCCAAATACAGTCTCACAGGACATTAGGGCTTCTACATAGAATTTTGGAAGGATGTAAACATTTAGTCCATAACATAGAAAATATAAATAGTATCTCAATGTGGGTTTGATTTGCATTTGCCTGATAATAATCATTTGAGCATCCTTTCATGTGTTTTATTATCCATTCATGTATCTTTTTTAGGGAAATGTTTATTCAAATCTTTTGTCCATTTTTAAATTGGGTCTTGTCTTTTTATAATTGACTTGTGAGAGTTTTTTTTTTTTATGTATTCTGGATATAATTCCTTTATCAGATATATGATTTGCTAAAGCATATATTTTCTAAACTAAACATTTTAAATTCTAAAAGTCATGAAAAATGGGGGCACCTCTAGCCCTGTCAGTACAGCACTTGATTCTTGATCTCATGGATATAAGTTTGAGTCCCAAATTGGGTGTTGAAATGGCCTAAAAATAAATTCTTAAGGAAAAGTGTCACCAAAAATGCCAACTTCACCAAATATCAGAATTATCAAAACAGTGAAGAATACAAATTACACCACAAAAAAAATTTAAAATTCTAAAAACAGAAAATATAAAAGAGCATTAAAAAAATAAAATATGCCTGTCACATTTAAAAAAATGAAAATGTGCTTATGCACCTTTTACAAATCAACAGATTTTCAGATTAGAAAACAAAGCAAACACCAAACTTTATCATATGTATGAGAAACACACCTGAAACGAAGTGATTCACAAAGTTGAAAATAGAAGGGTGGGCAAAAGTAACCTAGGCAAATGCAAAGCACAAAAAAAGCAGGAATTGCAATCTTCACATACGGGAATAGGAATTTATGCCAAAAACATATGAAATGAGACCAAGTGGGGCTACTTGCAATACTAATTGATAGAATTTACAACGACGATGTAACAGTCACGGATAGATGCATCAAAAGCATGCTGGCAACAGTCAAAGAGCAGATAGCACAGGAGATACAGACAGAATTTGACATACCTACTCTAGGTGTGTCTAGGAGAGTCTAGGAGACTCTAATTGGACCTCTGGGTCCAAAGCAGATCAAATAGGTTTTTTTAAAAGGATGTGAGGATGTAAATAACATGAAAAGGTAGACCTGGTCAATGTATCTCATTCCTTTAAATGTGAAATGCTGGGTGCCTGGGTGGCTCAGTGGGTTAAGCGGCTGCCTTAGGCTCAGGTCATGATCTCAGAGTCCTGGGATTGAGTCCCGCATCGGGCTCTCTGCTCAGCAGGGAGCCTGCTTCCTCCTCTCTCTCTCTCTGCCTGCCTCTCTGCCTACTTGTGATCTCTCTCTGTCAAATAAATAAATAAAATCTTTAAAAAAAAAATGTGAAATGCCCTCAGTTGCAAAACATAACACTTTTTTTTTGTAGCATGGAAAGAATAAATGCCATCAACGTATGACACAATGCCTTAATTATAGCCCTAAAAAATACATGAGCAAGTCTCACTATCCTCTGTTCATTGTGACATGTATCTCATCTCTTCTGAGGGATTCGGCTATTTCTCCTAAATTTGGTTGCTCTGTTTGGTGTACAATAAGTATACTCCTGTATGTATCCCAGGAACAAAACACCACATAGATCCATGTACTGATAGTTACTGTCCCTTATTGTCTGAAGGTTCTGTAAGATCTTCGGTTGTTCTTGCAAGAAAATGTGGGATTACAGCCATTCTTCCATCAACAGTATTTGTCTTACCAACATCAAATTTATTCTTCTCTGCCTTATTTCCAAGTTTTTTTCTGTGCCCAGTAACTTTTCATTTTAGTGCCAAAACGTACTATAATCTTTTCACCCACGTTCCAAATGGTAATTAAACCCAACATGTACAGAGCCAGCAATGCAAACAGAACTCAGTTGAAGAGTCAATGACACACACAGCTGGGACCGAGCCTGTCCTAGTGCCAGCAATAACAACCACACTCAAGTGCCATCTGGCCAAAAGTAATTAGAAGATGCCAAAATGGAAAGATGAATCTCAATCAGGGTTTTTAAAATGTAAAAGTAAGACATTGTGACTTAGATCCAATAAAACATGGTATATTTTGTTCCCTCAGAATTGGTAATACATCTGCATGCCCTTCGAAAATTGACCAGATATGAGTCTACGAAAAAACCTGAACCGTTTCAAACAGTAGACATAATGCAGGCCACATTCTTGAATCACAATACAACAAAGCTAGGCTTACTAATATTATCACAAAATAAAGTATCACAAAATAAAATATCACACAAAAAAATTCTACCCAACCATGTAAAGAAAACAAATTCTCAGGGCACCTGGGTGGCTCAGTGCGTTAAGCCTCTGCCTTCAGCTCAGGTCATGGTCTCAGGGTCCTGGGATGGAGCCCTGCATTGGGCTCTCTGCTCAGCAGGGAGCCTGCTTCCCCCGACCCACCTGCCTCTCTGCCTACTTGTGATTTCTCTCTCTGTCAAATAAGTAAATAAAATCTTTTTAAAAAAAATTCTCTTCTATCTTGGATCAAGAGGGATATATTGAAATACTAGGCAAACACCCATCTTTGAATTCCATATCAGTCAAAATCATCAATTTTTGACTTTGTCAAATAATAAATAAGTACTTAAATTTTAGGAATTACCAATGAGAAAAATAAACACCAGGTCTACTTTCTAAAACAGTACAAGGGAAAGGGCCCCAATGTAACTTAATCATCTCTGTAAAGGTTCTATCTCCAAACACAGTCATGGTCTTGGGGTCCAGGGCGTCAGAGCTTCAACAGATGAATTTTGAGGGGACACAATTCAGCCTGTAACAAAATTTATACTAAAACATTATGTGGGAAACAAACCATAAGGGACTCTTAGGAAACAAACTGTGGATTGCTGGGAGGAAGGGGGTGGGGATGGTGGTTACTGGACGATGGGCATGATGGAGGGAAGAGATGGAATGAGCACTGGGTGTTCTATGCAACTCATCAATCACTGAACTCTACTTCTGAAACTCTACTTCTGAAACAAATGATACAGTTTATGTTAATTAATTGAATTTAAATAAAAATTTAAATTTTAGGTAATTTTTCAGTATTGCCCTGTATGAACCACAGAGCATGGCTACATTATCACAGGGCTTCTCTAACTTTAGATGCACTTATGAATGCCCTTACAGAGCCTGTCAAAAATGCAGACGGTGATTCAGTAGTTCCAGGAGGGCTATGGATTCCGTAAGACTATCCAGCTCCACTTGAGGCTGAGGCTTTGCCCGGGGGGGAACCACACCCTGCAGAGTAGGGAAGCATGACAAGATAAGAAGTAGCCAGATTCTTGCATCTCCTTGTTATCAAAAGGTTTGGATTTGAGAAATAACTGCATCGGAAGATAGTCCACACAAGAAAACCAGAAAAATGAAACTGCAGGGGAACAAATGTGATTCACATTTGTAACTGATCAGAGAAAGAAATTTAGATGAGGTAAGGATACCATGCCAAGACAATATACCGTCTTAGCAGAGAAAATGAGGAGATATCATATCCCCCCCAAAGGGAATAAAAAAATAGCGTTAATATACCCCACCAGTGCTGTCAGATTTCCCTAACTGCAAATTTGCAAAATACTTTTCCATGCCACTGCATAATTTCAACACTACAGGTGACACAATGTGATGCCCATCATGTATCATCAGTGATCCCAAATACAATGTTTGGGGGTTTTTTTATTTGACAGAGAGATCACAAGTAGGCAGAGAGGCAGGCAGAGAAAGAGGAAGGGAAGCAGGCTCCCTGCTGAGCAGAGAGCCTGATGCAGGGCTCGATCCCAGGACCCTGGGATCATGACCCAAGCCGAAGGCAGAGGCTTCAACCCACCGAGCCACCCAGGCGCCCCTACAATGTTTTTAAAAGGGGAAATTATTCAGTCAGCACTAATAGCTCCCTTTCCGGTTTATTTACTGCCAATTTTTTTAGTGTTATAATCATACATCACATAAAGAGGAGGCTCAGATTTAGTAAATTATTCAAAGACTATGCCTTTTTTTTTTTTTAAAGATCTTATTTATTTGAGAGAGAGAACGCAGGCACACGCAGAAGGGGAGTGGGTGGCAGAGGGAGGAGCAGACGCCTCGCTGAGCAAGGAGCCCTAGGAGGAATTGATCCAGGACTCTGAGATCACAACCTGAGCAGAAGGCAGTAGCTTAACTGACTGAGCCACCCAGGCGCCCCAAAGACTTTCTCTTTAATTCATTTGGGTTTCCTTGTCCATACCACCTTCCCCTAAATTACAGGATTTTTTGTAACTTCCTGTAAAACAACAATAAACTCTACTCTAACATCTACCAAATTACCATTAATTTATATCTGTAGTGGATTCACTCTGGTGGAACATGGGGAATTGGACAAAATGAGGCTCATTCTTTTTGTGTGAGACATTTCCACACCTTGCAGGTGGTTTAGCATTCCTGGTTTCCACCCGTTAAATACTAATGCTGCAGCCTCCAATCTTTATGAGGCACGAAAGGTTCCCTGCAAATACCAAAATACACTTTAAGACCTTGACCATCACTGCATAGCCGGTGAACTGGACTAAACTAAATTTTACCTCTTAAAGAATGAATCCAACTTGCAAATGACTGACTTAAAAACCAAGACAGTAAATATACCAAAAACGGTGAGTGCTTCCCAACTGTTTTAGAATCCAAAAGTTTCATGCAGAAAGGTCAAGCCCCAGAGAAATCTGACGTACTCACTCGGGATTTGTTGCTGAAAACTACAGGTCTTTGGATAGTCAGTGAGCCCAGAAAGTTTTTCCCTTACTAACCGGAATTACAGGAACTACCGCTTCCATTGTTTTTACAACCTGTTTTACCCAAGTATGTGCCTCCTTCACTCTCTGTTCAAACACAACATACCTGAAGACACTGTTTAAACTCACCCCGCCTGCAAGACTTTGTAGTGTCGCTCATGGAAGACAGGTCATATTTCATATCATGATTTTCATGCTTAATTACCCCACTCTGAATGAGGTGACTTCAGGGGACCATCTGTTCAGAAAATAACTGGATGAACACTTGAGAGAAAACATGTGAAAGGGTAATTAATGTGGTAAGCCAAACAACGATAAGAACTACAAAGCCGTATTTAGTTCATTTGCAATATTTCATCAGACACTTCTCTTACCATAGCATCTGTATGAAATTATGTGATGTGTTTATCAGGCACCATCACTTGCAAAGCTATAGTCTTGCCAACAGATTGGTAAACTCTGGTTTATTTGCCCTTGAGCTCCAATCTAGATGGATTAGTAGCATCAATAAACTAACTCTTCACAGCTAGTAAAATTATGAAAAAATACTCTAACTTCCTAGATTCACAAACTGCTCTTCTAATAAAAGTCAAATTCATGTGTTTTGGCAATGTCTGTCACCCACTGGCTTCAGTTTATTCCAGACATTGAAACAAATGTGTCACATTGTAATGGTTTGCTAAATCTAACAGGAAGATATCTACTTGTGCACTGTGTATATAGAATAAAATCTGAAGGACTAAACCACAATACATTTAGAGTGTTTATCTCTGGAAGCTGGGATTATATCTTTACCATTTTTAAACATTTTTTGTTTTTTTAGAAAAAGGGCACATGCATGCAAATTGAGGAGTGGGGGAAGGGGAGGGGCAGAGGGAGAGGGAGAGAGAAAATCTTAGGTAGGCTCCACACCCAGAAAGGAACCAGAAATGGAGCTTGACCTCATGACCCTGAGATCATCAGCTAAAACCAAGAGTCTGGCGCTCAACTGATTGAACCACACAAATGCCCCTTGCTGGGTTTTTTCCCTAAAATTTTTTTCATTAAATATGTTTTACTTTTATAATTAGAAATAAAGGAGTAAGTTATTTTTTTTTAAAGATTTTATTTATTTATTTGACAGAGAGAAATCACAAGTAGAAGGAGAGGCAGGCAGAGAGAGAGAGAGAAGCAGGCTCCCTGCTGAGCAGAGAGCCCGATGCGGGACTCGATCTCAGGACCCTGAGATCATGACCTGAGCCGAAGGCAGCGGCTTAACGCACTGAGCCACCCAGGCGCCCAGGAGTAAGTTATTTTAAAAAAATATAATGCATTACTAGCAGAACGTTGACCCAAAGTTGTTTAAACACACCTTCCTGAATGGAAATAAACACCCACCCTATAAAAAGAAGCGAAGAGAAGATAATGAATTGGGAAGATTAAAACAACCAATCGGGCCAAGCATTACCTGGGAAAATGAAGGTTTGAGAAGTTGGGCAAATAAAACATCTGGCAATAAAAGTCGTAATGCAGTCTATAAACAAAAACTATACTATGAAGGATTAAGTTTAAAGCTAACTCCCTTTTCTTTCAAAACACTTTGTGTTGTGAGAGCACCTTAAATCTCTCTTTAAAAACCTTTTAAGGGGAATCTGGCTCCCTCAATTCAAAGAGCAAGTGACTCTGGATCTCAGGGTTGTGGGTCCCAGCCCCACGTTGAGTGTAGAGATTGCTTAAAAATAAAAATTTTAGGTAAATAAGCTTTAAAAAGCTTTAATATTTTTTTAGTTACAGTATTATTTTTCAAGTACGTTCTATCAACTGAATGTTTGTATCCTGTCGTTCTCCCTCCTCCCCCAAAATTCATGTATTAAATGTGAATTACCCAATGTGGCAGGTCTTGGTGGGAGGGACTTAAGGAAGTGATTAGATCATGAGGGTGGAGCCCTCATGACTAATATTAGTGCCTTAATGAAAGGGTCCCCACCGGGCTCCCTGCTCCTTCCTCCGGGTAGGACACAGCAGGAAGACAAGACTCTGACATGAATCAGGAAGGGGCTCCCCTGAGACGCCATCTGCTGGTGCCTCCATCTTGGACTTCCCTGCCTTCAGAATTTCTCACATTTATTAGCCACCCACCCCATCTATATTATTCTGTCAGAGCGGCTCAAACAGACTAGGACAGCAAGGGTAAAGTTTTTATGTTGAGCTCCTTTCTTAAAGAATTTTTTTTTGCAGTAGTTGTGAAAGTTATGGGTTGTGGTGGCCAATAGCCCAAGATCGTGGGGTCTCAGTGGCCTCGGAGGTCTGCTCTCTTTATAATAACACTAGCAGGTGGGCCATCTTGTCTAAATACATGCATGTTGCCTAGCAGCGGTTCTCCAAGTGTGATCCCGGGATGCCTGAGGTTCCTAGAGACCTTTGGGGGAGGTCTAGAAGGTCAAAACTATTTGCTGTATAAGCACTTATCCAGCCTTTTCGTTCCTGTTCTTGCACTAGTGTACAACGGCATTTCCTGAAAACTCTATAACAGGTAGTATCACAGCAGAGGGAAAACTCCAGCTGCCTTTAATTAAACAAGACAGGTCAAGATCCCAGGGTCCCAGGACCAAACGCTAGAGTGGAGAGCCTGCTTCTCCCTCTGCCACTCCTCCTGCTTGTGTTCTCTCCCTGACAAATAAAATCTTAAAAAAAGAGAGAGAGAGAGAGAGAGAGAGAGAGAGAGATGCATGCATTCTATCACTAATGAAATTGCTTTTTGTTTTAGGAAAATACTGTTATTTTTCTTAACTATAATTTTTTAAACATTATGTTAGCATGCAAGTTTATTATTAATTAACCTTTCATTTTCAGGGGCACCTGGGTGGCTTAGTCTGTTGGGCCCCAGGTGAAGCTCCCCATGGAGTGGGGAGTCTGCTTGGCGTTCTGTCTCTCGCTCTCCCCTTCCCCCCATTCATGCACACTCTCTCTCAAATAAATAAAATTAAATTTTCATTTTGGTTTTAATGTCTAATACAGTGTCAATAGAACCCACACAAACAAAAGCTCTTTAAAGGTCTTCAATAATTTTTAAGAATGTAAAAATTGCACTGTTGGTGGGAGTGTAAAAATAGAAGAGCCACTGTGGAAAACAGTATAGAGGTTCCTCAGAAAGTTAAAAATAGAACTACCCTGCAATCCGGCAATTGCACTATTAAGTATTTACCCAATGGATACAAAAAATACCAATTCCAAGGGATACATGCACCCTTGTGTTTATAACAGCAATGTCTACAATAACCAAATTATGAAAGGAGCCCAGATGTCCACCAACTGATCAAAAGATAAAGAAGATGTGGTATGTATATGAAGTGGAATATCACTTAGCTCCCCCAAAAATGAAGTGAAATCTTGCCATTCAAAGGATGTAGACAGAACTAGAGAATATTATGCCAAGAGAAATAAGTTAGTCAGAGAAAGACAAATACCATACGATTTCACCCATATGGGGAATTTAAGAAACAAAGTAAATATGGTGGAGGGCGGGAAGAGGAAAACCAAAGATAAGAGTCTTACCTCTAGAGAACAATCTGACAGTTACCGCAGGGGAGGCCGGGGGTAATACGTCATAGGGTTAAATGGGTGATGGGGATTAAGGAGGGCACTTGCTGTGATGAGCACTGGTGTTATAGATAAGTGGCTTTTTTTTTTTTTTAAGATTTTATTTATTTATTTGAGAGACAGAGAGAATGGGAGAGAGCGCGAGAAGGAGGAAGGTCAAAGGGAGAAGCAGACTCCCCGCTGAGCAGGGGGTCTGACATGGGACCCAATCTGGGGACTCCAGAATCATGACCTGAGCCGAAGGCAGTGGCCCAACCAACTGAGCCACCCAGGCGCCCCAATACATAAGTGTTGAATCACTAAACTCTACACCTGAAACTAATATTACACTGTAATGTTAACTAACTGAAATTTAAATGAACACTTGAAACAAACAAACAAACAAACAAAAAGAATGTGAAAGTGTTCTGAAGACCAAAAAGCTTGAGAAGCACCATTTCATATAGTATAATTGATCTGAACTCAGAAAGCAACAGAGGGCTTAACATGTGAACATAGTTATTGTTAGAAATGGGCTTCAGGAAGGGTTTTGTTTGGAAGAAGCAGTCCAGCATGACGGGGACATACATTCCTGAAGCCTCCACGTGCCCAAATTAATTACTAAAATAATTTAGTAGGACAAGTTTATATGCCAACACATGGGACTCCGCCACCACTTGCTACTGAGTCATAGTGAGTACCTTGGTTTAAAAAACATTTGTAATGAGCTTTTTTCCCCCTGAACTGTCAGTTCATATCCATTGTTAATTTTTCTATTGGGTTTTTATCATTTCTTATCTTTTGGTAGGAGCTCTTTATATATTAGGAAATGCAATGATACAGTATGAGCTATGAATACTATTTCATGGTTTGTTATTTGTATTTCAACTTTGCTCTTGGTAGTTTCTGTCATGCTAATTTTTAAAATGTAGTTTAATTTATCACTTATCTCTGGTGTCTTAGATTTGTGTTAAAGAGTACTGGGAGAAAAATACTTAGAGATAAAATACTTTGAGATAAAACCCAGTATATCCTAGAAAGGAACCGTCTAATTAAAACTGTGGATAAGGGGGCTCAGTTGGTTGGGCCACTGCCTTCGGCTCAGGTCCTGATCCAGGACTCCCGGGATCAAAGTCCTGCTTTGGGGTCCCAGGTCTGCAGGGAATCTGCTTCTCCCTCTGACTTTCTCCCTTTTCATGTTCTCTCTCTCTCTCTCTCTCTCTTTCAAATAAATAAATAAAATCTTAAAAAAATATATAAAACTGTGGACAAGGGTGCCTGGGTGTCTCAGTCGTTAAAGTGTTTGCCTTCAGCTCAGGTCATGATCCTGGGGTCCTGGGATCAAGCCCCGCATCAGACTCCTTGCTCAGTGGGGTGCCTGCTTCTCTCTCTCCCACTCCCCCTGCTTGTGCTCCCTCTCTTGCTCTCTCTCTCTCTGTCAAATAAATAAATAAAATCTTTTAAAAAGTAAAAAAAAAAAAAAATCTGTGGATAAGACCAAAACTATTTGCAATTATCACTGATATTTCTCCAAAGACATCCAGATGGCCAACAGACACACGAAAAAATGCTCATCATCACTCACCACCAGGGAAATGCAAATCAAAACTAACTGCAGTGATGCATCACTTCACACCTGTCAGAATGGCTAAAATCAATGACATAAGATACAACAGGTGTTGGTGAGGATGTGGTGAAAAAGGATCTCTTGTGCACTGTTGGTGGGAATGCAGACTGGGGCAACCACTGTGGAAAATGGTATTAAGTTTCCACAAAATTTACAAATATAGCTATCTGATACCTGCAATTGCATTACCAGGCATTTACCTCAAAGAACACAAAATTCTAATTCAAAGGGATGCATTCATCCCGATGTTTATTGCAGTTTTATTTGCAATAGTTAAACTATGGAAGCAGCCCAAGTGTTCATTAATAGATAAATGGATAAAGATGTGACATGTATACACTAGAATACTACTCAGCCATAAAAAATAATGAAATCTTGCCATTTGCAATGACATAGATGGAGCTAGAGAGTATAATCCTAAGAGAAATAAGTTAGAGAAAGACAAATACCATATAATTTCACTCATGTGGAATTTAAGAAACAAAACAAAAGAGCAAAGGGAAAAAAAAGAGAAAGAGAAACCAAGAAACAGACTGAACTGTAGAGAACACATTGATGATTCTGGGGGAATAGTGGGTGAAGTAGGTGTTGGGGATTGAGGAGGGTACTTTTTGTGATGAGCCCTGGGTGAGGCACGAAGTTGTTGAATCACTATGTTGTACACCTGAAACTAATATTACACGGTATGTGTACCAACTGGAATTAAAATAAAAACATAAAACAAAACAAAACAAATTATTACCAATAACCTAATAAACATATTGATCTTCCCTGTACACCTCTCCCTTTAAAACTCCTTGCTCCTGGGGCGCCTGGATGGCTCAATGGGTTGAAGCCTCTGCAGTCCGCTCAAGTCATGATCTCAGGGTCCTGGGATCAAGACCCGCATCGGGCTCTCTGCTCTGCAGGGAGCCTGCTTCCTCCTCTCTCTCTGCCTGCCCCTCTGTCTACTTGTGATTTCCGTCTGTCAAATAATAAGTTAAAAAAACAAAACAAAAAACTCCTTACTCCCATAGCCCCATTTCAGTAAGTGCCAACTTTATCCTTCTGTTTGCTCAAGGATGGCCTTGGAATTATCCTTGACTCTCTCCTTCTCTCACATCTCACATTCAGCCCATCAGCAGTTCCATATAAGCCCTATTCTTTTTTTTTTTTTTAAGATTTTATTTATTTACTTGACAGACAGAGATCACAAGAGAGGCAGGTGGGGGAGGGGGAGAAGTGCGGTGGGGGGAGGGAAGCTGGCTCCCCACTGAGCAGAGAGCCCAAAGGCAGAGGCTTTAACCCACTGAGCCACCCAGGCACCCCTAACAGCCCTATTCTTTTTTTTTTTTTTCCAGCAAAACAGTATTCATTATTTTCTCACCACACCCAGTGCTCCATGCAATCCATGCCCTCTATAATACCCACCACCTGGTACCCCAACCTCCCACCCCGCCCCCGCCACTTCAAACCCCTCAGATTGTTTTTCAGAGTCCATAGTCTCTCATGGTTCACCTCCCCTTCCAATTTCCCCCAACTCCCTTCTCCTTTCTAACTCCCCATGTCCTCCATGCTATTTGTTATGCTCCACAAATAAGTGAAACCATATGATAATTGACTCTCTCTGCTTGACTTATTTCACTCAGCATAATCTCTTCCAGTCCCATCCATGTTGCTACAAAAGTTGGGTATTCATCCTTTCTGATGGAGGCATAATACTCCATAGTATATATGGACCACATCTTCCTTATCCATTCGTCCGTTGAAGGGCATCTTGGTTCTTTCCACAGTTTGGTGACTGTGGCCATTGCTGCTATAAACATTGCGGTACAGATGGCCCTTCTTTTCATAACATCTGTATCTTTGGGGTAAATACTCAGGAGTGCAATTGCAAGGTCATAGGGATGTTCTATTTTTAATTTCTTGAGGAATCTCCACACTGTTCACCAAAGAGGCTGCACCAACTTGCATTCCCACCAACAGTGTAAGAGAGTTCCCCTTTCTCCACATCCCCTCCAACACATGTTGTTTCCTGTCTTGTTAATTTTGGCCATTCTAACTGGTGTAAGGTGATATCTCAATGTGGTTTTAATTTGAATCTCCCTGAGGGCTAGTGATGATGAACATTTTTTCATGTGTCTGATAGCCATTTGTATGCCTTGATTGGAGAAGTGTCTGTTCATGTCTTCTGCCCATTTTTTGATATGATTGCCTGTTTTGTGTGTGTTGAATTTGAGGAGTTCATTATAGATCCTGGATATCAACCTTTTGTCTGTACTGTCATTTGCAAATATCTTCTCCCATTCCATGGATTACCTCTTTGTTTTTTGACTGTTTCCTTTGCTGTGCAGAAGCTTTTGATTTTGATGAAGTCCCAAAAGTTTATTTTCGCTTTTGTTTCCTTTGCCTTTGGAGACATATCTTTTTTTTTTTTTAAAGATTTTATTTATTTATTTGACAGACAGAGAGCACAGCAGGCAGAGAGGCAGGCAGAGAGAGAGGGGGGAAGCAGGCTCCCTGCTGAGCAGAAAGCCCGATGCAGGGCTCGATCCCAGGACCCTGAGATCACGACCTGAGCTGAAGGCAGCGGCTTAACCCACTGAGCCACCCAGGTGCCCCCTGGAGACATATCTTGAAAGAAGTTGCTGTGGCTGATATCGAAGAGGTTACTGCCTATGTTCTCCTCTAGGATTCTGATGGATTCCTGTCTCACGTTGAGGTCTTTTATCCATTTTGAGTTTATCTTTGTGTATAGTGTAAAAGAATGGTCGAGTTTCATTCTTCTACATATAGCTGTCCAGTTTTCCCAGCACCATTTATTGAAGAGACTGTCTTTTCTCCACTGTGTATTTTTTCCTGTTTTGTCAAAGATTAATTGACCATAGATTTGAGAATCCATATCTGGGCTTTCTACTCTGTTTCACTGGTCTATGTGTCTGTTTTTATGCCAGTACCATGCTGTCTTGGTGATCACAGCTTTGTAATAAAGCTTGAAATCAGGTAACATGATGCCCCCAGTTTTATTATTGTTTTTCAACATTTCCTTAGCGATTCAGGGTCTCTTCTGATTCCATACAAATTTTTGGATTATTTGTTCCAGCTCTTTGAAGAATACCGGTGGAACTTTGATCAGAATGGCATTAAAAAGATTGCTCTAGGCAGTATCGACATTTTAACAATGTTTATTCTTCCGATCCAAGAGCATGGAATGGTCTTCCATCTTTTTGTGTCTTCTTCAATTTCTTTCATGAGTGTTCTGTAGTTCCTCGAGTACAGATCCTTTACCTCTTTGGTTAGGTTTATTCCCAGGTATCTTATGGTTCTTGGTGCTATAGTAAATGGAATTGATTCTATAATTTCCCTTTCTGTATTTTCATTGTTAGTGTATAAGAAAACCACTGATTTCTGTACATTGACTTTGTATCCTGCCACATAGCTGAATTGCTGTATGAGTTCTAGTAGTTTGGGGGTGGAGTCTTTTGGGTTTTCCATATAAAGAATCAGGTCATCTGCGAAGAGAGAGAGTTTGATTTATTCATTGCCAATTTGGATACCTTTTATTTCTCTTTGTTATCTGATTGCTGTTGCTAGGACTTCTAACACTATGTTGAACAAGAGTGGTGAAAGTGGGCATCCTTGTCTTGTTCCTGATCTCAACGGGAAGGCTGCAAACTTTTTCCCATTGAGGATGATATTTGCTGTGGGTCTTTCATAGATAGATTTTATGAAGTTTAGGAATGTTCCCTCTATCCCTATACTTTGAAGCGTTTTAATCAGGAACGGATGCTGGATTTTGTCAAATGCTTTTTCTGCATCAATTGAGAGGACCATGTGGTTCTTCTCTCTTCTCATATTAATTTGTTCTATCACATTGATTGATTTACGAATGTTGAACCATCTTTGTAGCCCCAGGGATGAATCCCACCTCGTCATGGTGGATAATCTTTTTAATGTGCTGTTGGATCCTGTTGGCTAGGATCTTGTTGAGAATCTTAGTATCCATATTCATCAGTGATATTGGTCTGAAATTCTCCTTTTTGGTAGGGTCTTTGCCTGGTTTGGGGATCAGGGTAATGCTGGCTTCATAGAAAGAGTCTGGAAGTTTTCCTTCTGCTTCAATTTTTTGAAACAGCTTCAGGAGAATAGGTGTTATTTCTTCTTTGAAAGTTTGGTAGAATTCCCCAGGGAATCTGTCAGGTCCTGGGCTCTTGTTTTTTGGGAGGTTTTTGATCACTGCTTCAATCTCGTTACTAGATATCTGTCTATTCAGGTTGTCGATTTCTTCCTGGTTCAATTTTGGGAGTTTATAGTTTTCCAGGAATGCATCCATTTCATCTAGGTTGACAAGCTTATTGGCATATAACTGTTGATAATAACTTCTGATGATTGTTTCTACTTCCTTGGTGTTACTTGTGATCTCTCCCTTTTCATTCATAATTTTATTAATTTGGGCCTTCTCTCTTTTCTTTTGGATTAGGGTGGCCAATGGTTTATTGATCTTATTGATTCTTTCAAAAAACCAGCTTCTAGTTTCATTGATACGTTCTACTGTATCTCTGGTTTCTACCTCATTGATCTCAGCTCTAATCTTGATAATTTCCCTTCTTATGTATGGAGTTGGTTTGATTTGTTGTTGATTCTCCAGTTCTTTAAGGTGTAGAGAGACAGCTGCTGTGTTCTGGATTTTTCAAATTTTTTGAGGGAGGCTTGGATGGCTATGTATTTCCCACTTAGGACCGCCTTTGTTGTATCCCATAGAGTTTGGATCGAAGTGTCTTCATTCTCATTGGTTTCCATGAATTATTTCAGTTCTTCTTTGATCTCCTGATTGATGCAAGCATTCTTAAGCAAGGTGGTTTTTAGCTTCCAGGTGTTTGAGTTCCTTCTGAACTTTTCCTTGTGATTGAGCTCCAGTTTCAAAGCATTGTGATCTGAGAATATGCAGGGAATAATCTCAGTCTTTTGGTATCGGTTGAGTCCTGATTTGTGACCCAGTATGTGGTCTATTCTTGAGAAGGTTCCATGTGCACTTGAGAAGAATGAGTATTCTGTTGTTTTAGGGTGGAATGTTCTGTATATATCTATGAGACCCATCTGGTCCAATGTGTCATTCAATGCTCTTGTTTCTTTATTAATTTTCTGCTTCGATGATCTGTCTATTTCTGAGAGAGCTAACAGCCCTATTCTTAAAAACCTCTTCACTATTACCTTAGTCCAAGTCACCATCAGAGATTATCATAGAGGAACCTAAATGGTTTCCCTGCTTCTACTCTTGCCCATACATTTGACTTTCAAGGAGTTAGAGAAATTCTTTGAAAATATAATAATCACTGAACTCCTCCACTCAGCACTGTGCAAAGTCTGAAGCTATTTGGTTTAGGGTAAAGGTCAAAGTCTTCCCAATGGCTTATAGTCTCCTGAGATCCTCCAACCTCATCTCCTACCACACACTGCCTGATTCACTCTCGCCTTTGTTAATTACTCCTAAAACACCAAAAGTTCCTGCCTTAGGCCATTTGTTTATCTTGTGCGTATCTTTAGGATGCTCAGGACCCACAGATCATTGTCTCACCCCTTTCAATGTTTTGCTCAAGTGTCACTTTTTCAGTTGGCCCCTCTGTGATCACCATACTTAAAACTCCACCCCCCATTCCAAACATTTCTGGTACTGTTGTCCCCTGGTACTCCAAAAGGCTCGTTTTCCTCCCGGGTGGCAGGCGGACTCCTGGGGTGTGGCTCAGTTGTCCCCAGTCTGTAGGGCTTGGAGCCAGGCCTCTGGGGATGGAAGCCTGAAAACCCAACCTAGGCTTAGGGTTAGGGCCTAGGGGCATGGAAGGCCCCATCTGCCAGCGCTGATGCAGGCCCCCTGGGAGCCTGAGAAAAGGGCAGTGTTTGCCAGCATTCTGAGGGGATCTGAGCCATGCCTGGGCTTGGCATTTAGAGCAAGTTCTTGAGAAGTTCAGGCCATGACAGCGAGGGACCACAGGCCAGGCCCAGGAGGCTTCCCTGAAGGCCCCCAACGTCAGAAGCAGTTCCCCGGGGGTTTCCAACCAATTCTCAAGAGCTTTCTGCCCAAATCAATTTGGGCAGTAAGCTCCTGAAAAGTGGCCAGTGTTGTGCAGCAATATGGATCAAGCACCTGGAGTTTGGAATGCTTTCTCACTCGGTCGTTGCATGTTGAGACGGTCTGGGACCATGAGCCAGGCCCACGCGGCTCCCCTGGGGAAGAGTTGAGGGAGGGAGTCAGGCAGCACCTCAATCTCTGGGTTTGTGATGGGGGTGGGTGTCGGGGGGCAAGGTGGGGTTAGTCTCAGGGGGGCATGTGGGTTTCTCCTGCTCTAAGGGTTCTGCGAAGCTCCAAAGGGCATGGTTCCCTCCTGGGTAGTAGGCAGACTCCTGAGGTGTGGCTCAGGGGTCCCCAATCTGGAGAGCTTGGGGGCCAGGCCTCTGGGGATGGAAGCTTGAGAACCCATTCTAGGGTTATGGTTAGTGCCTAGGGGCATGGCAGGACCGATCTGCCGGTGCTGAGGTGGATTCACAGGGTGGGGGGGGTGCTGGGTGAAGGGTGAGGGTCAGATGGGGCATCAGGCTGCGGGTTTGTCATGGGGGGAAGGGGAGGGAGGGTGCCAAAGGTGGGGGTGGTCTCCCGGGGGTATGAAGGTTTCTCACGCTCTGAGGTTTTGTGCTGCTCCAAATGGTGTGGTTTTCTTCTGGGTGGCAGGCGGACTCCTGGGGTGTGACTCAGGGTTTGGGGGACAGGCCTCTAGGGATAGAAGCCTGAGAACCCAACCTAGGGTTAGGGCTAGGGCCTAGGGTCATGACAGGCCTGGTCTACCAGCACTGAGATAGGCTCCCCCGGGGAGTGGTGTCAGTGGAGCCAGTGGAGCCTGGCAGTGGTGTCAGGCCTTCTGGGGTGACTCCAGCCAAGCCGGCACCTGGTGTTTGGAACACATTCTTATGTGGTTCTGGCCGCAAGCATGGGAACACATGCCAGGCCCAGGCGGCTTCCCTGAGGGCCCCCGCTGCCGGAAGTGGGTTCACCATGGGTTTCTGGCAAATTCTGCGAGCTTTCTGCCCACAGTGCAAGACATGCCGCTGGAATTTCCTTACAATGGGATTCAGGGGACAGACAGTTCAAGGCATAGGAAGGCGAGGCAGTGTGGATTCCTTCCACTGGAGGCAGTGTTGAGTCACACGCTGAGGGATGGTGGAAGACGTGCCAGTGTGGCTTGAGACCAGTAGAGGCAGTTGTGAGCTGCATTGGGAGATGCTGGAAGGCCGGGCAGTGCCGGTTCCCGCCACTGGAGGGAGTGGTGAGCTGCAGTGCGAGAGTCACTGGAAGCCATGGCAATGCTGCTTACCACCACTGGAGGCAGTGGCAAGCTGCATTGTGAAACACGCTGGAAGAGGATTCAGTGCAGCCTGTTGGCACTGAGGGCGATGGTGAGGTGCTGGGTGAGAGGCCCTGAAAGGTGAGGCACTGCAGTTTGTTTCTATAGGAGGGAGTGTTGAGCTGTGTAGTCTCTGTTTCCCCAGGCTCAAGAGTGGTGGTAAAAACCCCTGAAGCCAGGCCCCCACTCAGTATTGTCCTCGTTTCCACAGGTTTGGTGGTAATGGGCTGTCAGGATGGTGCAGGAGGGGCCTCCTGGTGGGGGTCTGGAGCTGGGGGGAAACCAGACCCGATTCATGTTGCATTTGGATCCTATGAGTTGAGCATTTTTTTGGAAGAGTAACTTCGCTTCTCCAAAAAGGACAATGGCACTGGGCAATTTTAGAATGAGGCTAATTACCAATTAAGAAACAAGCACGTGTCTCTCGCCCAGGGATTGGAGCAGGTGTGCAGGGCTTAGGTCGGAGGTGCCTGCTTATCCCCACCTGACAACCCTTCTCCACTCTGGCTCCAGGAGACCCAAAGTTTTTTAAGCAGCTTCTGAGTCAGTCATGCATCTTGTCACAGGATATCAGTGTTCAGAGAAAGTAGCAGGTACATTGGGCGCAATGTCACATCCATGTCAGGACGGCAGGTAAAACTTCTCTTTAACCCCAAACCTCCTGGGCTTTTCTCTTGTCTCTAGTGGAGCCACAAAGTCAGACTGAAGCAGCAGCTGTCAGCAATCTAGAGTGGGTGCCAGAGTTCCTGAGTTTTCCTGCAGGGAGCACCTGGGCAGGGGATCCCATTTTCTCTGTACAATTCTGGCGTACAAAGATATTTGGAACATCTCTTTCCTAGGCAATCCTTTGATTTGAAAGGGAAGATGAGATTTACTCAGTGTGTGTTTCTAACAGAATGTGTTCCCTCATCTAACAGGAATGGCTAGCATCTAGAGTTAGGTGGCTGTTGGCGGTCAGATAGAGACTTGGATGATGTCTTGTCCTTTGTCAAAGGTGATGTTTCCTAATTGATTAGTCTTTTCATCCAAAGAGGTACAGTGAGGGCAGAGGGAAAATTCAAAATGATTCCAAGGAGCCTTGGACGATTTAAAAGTGAAGCTTGACATTCTAGTTTCACTAAATGGATCGTCTAGATAGTTGGACATGCCATATTTTCTCTGTACTTTCATTGGTGGTGAAGTCAGGAGAGACTCTGGGAATTCACCTGGGTAGAGGTATGGTGGTGGCTTCTAGGGGCTTGGTGTCAGGAAACCTGCGGTGAATTTATGTAGCTGCTTGCCTGATGCTGGGTGAGTCAGGTTATCCCACACATTTTCCATTTCCTCCTTAGGAAATTGTTGGCAAGTAATGTTTCACTTAAAGTGGAATTCTTCTGCACTGTCGGTGGGCATGCAGGCTGTTGCAGCCACTCTGGGAAAGAGTATGGTGGTTCCTCCAAAAGCTAAAAACTGAACTACCCTAGGGTCCAGGAATTGGACTTCTAGGTATGTACCCAAACGACACAAAAATGCACATTCAATGGGTACAAGCACCATGATGTTTATAGCAGCATTATCAACAATAGCAAAATGATGGAGGGAGTCCCAATGTCCATTCACTGAAGAATGGAGAAAGAGGATGTGGGAGACATAAATCTCTATCTCTATCTACACACAATGGAATAGGACCCAGCCTCAAAAAGAATGAAATCTTACCATCTGGAAGGATGTGGGTGGACTTAGAGTGGATTAAGCTCAGCAAAATCAGTAGGACAAGACCAATACCCTATGACTTGACTCCTATGGAATTTCAGAAAGAAAACAGATGAACATAGTGAGGGGAGACAGATAGGCCTATGAGGAAAGAGACTCCACCTTAGAGCACAAACTGAGGGTTGCTAGAGGGTAGGGGTTTAGGGAGAGGAGTTAAATGGGTGATGGCTGTTAGGGAGGGCACTTGTTGTGATGAGCTCTGGGTATTCTATGCAGATGAGGAATTATGAAATCCTATCCCTGAAGCAAAGGAATTATCACTGCAGGGAAATGAATTGGAATTAAAGTCAATGAAGAAAAGAAGAAAACCATGTTTTGTTCCATGAAAAGTGAGGTTAAAATGGAGTGATTTTCGCTCTCCTATTCTGTAGATGATCATTTTCAAACACACTGTCATAGGATATGCTAGTTTCTTGTTGCATAAGGAGCCTTCAGAGAGCTGCCATGAAAGATTTAGATCTCAGAGCATGTCCATGTTCCATTCATATGTTCCTTACGGTTTGCCCAGGTACAAAGGTAATTGGAGAGAAACATGACAGAAGAGGAAAGGAGGTGTTAAGCATTCAGGAGGTAGCCTTTTCCTTTTCTCATGAAAGTCTTGGGCCAGTGTAATTTTGGAAGGGGAGAGGATCCTGGAGCGTTGCAGCCGACAGGGGAGTTCCAGGTCTGTCCAGAGCTGACAGGGGTCCCGGAGGAGAGCGGAGTGCATTCTGCAGGAGGGTGTGGGCAGGGCTGGCTCCAGGGGTGGCTGAGTGTCTCTCATTTAACAGTTGTGACAGGTCAGGGCTGTGAGCAGGGTCCTGACTGAGGACAGGGGAGGCCCAGGTGGTGAGATGGCAGAGCCCTTTCTTCTGTGCCATTGGCCTTAGCCAACACACACGAGCTCTTTGTCTGTCCCTGTCCCTCCAATTCAGACTCCTCCATGTTGCCAGGCCAAGACGTTGGTTTGGGCTTCTTTTCTTTGCATGTGGGGTGAAGTTTCAAAAGCTCAATCGTTGGAATGATGGGTCATCAGAACATCTGTTCCTCTTTTATTTCCTTCTCTTCTTTAAATCACTGAAGCAAATCAGACCTGCTAGTGGAAGGGACAGTCTGTGTTGTTTTCTTTCAACAATGGGAAAACAGTCTTCTGAAATAGGCAAAGAATCCTTTGTGGGGGTTCATTTTTTCTCTTTTGTGAACCACATTCTGATATTCGAAATTATTTTTTGAGGGGCGCCTGGGTGGCTCAATTGTTCATTGTCTGCTTTTGGCTCAGGTCATGAATCCAGGGTCCTGGGATTGAGCCACACATTTGGGCTCCCTGCTTGGCAGGAAGCCTGCTTCATCCTCTCCCACTCCCCCTGCTTGTGTTCCCTCTGTTGATGTGTCTCTCTCTGTCAAATGAATAAATAAAATCTTTTAAAAAAGACATTGTCTTTTAAAGTAAAGCACAGCCTCAGAGCTGTAACAGGGTATGGAGCCCTTTGTGCCGGGAAGAAATGGAGGAGGAATGCAGGTTGTTTAGGAGCCTGGGGAGTGGCTCATTGTGCTCCCAATGGAACCAAGTCCCTATTAGCCTTTCAAAGCAGGGCGGGGGGTGGGGGGGTGGGGGGGACGGGGAAGGCGGTGTCTGTGTGTGGCTGCTCACCTGATGGCCCATCCTGGGCTCTGAAACCTGACCCGGTGAATCACTTGCAACTTGAACTGGGGAATTTATGAAGAAAACAGAATGAACCCTGGAGGGTGCCTGCATCTTTGCACTTGGACAACTTCATGGAGCAGAGGAGGTTATCACCTGTGAGGTGTGTCAGGATCCCTGAGGCTGTGGGCTTTGATTCCTGGGGAGAGGTTGTGTTTTCATCCTTATCTGAACCAGAGCCATGTTGTCTGGTTATGGAGACCCAGACCTTTACTTGGCCATGTCATTATTATTCTTGTTATTTTAAGAAAGCAATGTAGACATTGACTTTGAGATCCAAATATCAAAAGGAAAATCACAAGGTCAACTATATATATATGAGTACAGAACTTGTGGTGCCTATCATTATTATGGGCAACGTCAGGCTACTTGTATGAGAAAGAACACAGAATTCTATTTGGATAGAAGTGTGCTGTGCCCACGTAGTGTTTTATTCTATCCTTTTCCTTACTTCTCTGAAGGGAAAATAGAGGGTGACAGGAGTTTGGTTTCTGATATGCAGGAATGGGAAACAAGAGATTTGAAAGAGCAGTGTTAGTGCTGACGTGGTGCTCCGTGCCCAGTGAGTGAGGGAGGGTTTGAAGCTTGACTTGGAAGCGTTGGTGTTCAGGGAGGATGTCGTCCGAGTTTCCTGCATACAGAGTCGCTCGGCTATTCTGCCTAAACGGACCCATTCCTGCCTTTTGAAGGGAAGCTTGAAGGTGACTCAAAACCCTAGGGCACTAGAGGAATGATCTGGAAAGGACACCTGGGTGGGCCAGTGTAGACAAGCCCGGGGAATTCCAGAGCTAATGATGCATGCGTTTCTGAGACTGGATTGGCTTCTCTGAGCGCAGCAGTGCACTGGGGAGGAAAGCAGACTCTGGGTCTTGGGAGTCACCCTGTCAGCAAGTGTGAGCCTGGCAGGGGAGTCAGATCAGATCGCTGGAACATTGTGAGGTCATGGCGGTGGCCTTTGCTCTTGACACACAGGCCAGCTTGCTCCAGGGACAGGGCTCTGCTCCTCAGCCAGCCCTCCTGATGCTGCAGATGTGATAGGAAACTTGCTTCCTGTTGGGTTCCCCAGCCCTCGTCTCAGCAGGGGGCTTGGTGGGAAGCAGCCCACAGGCAGCATTATGGATTCTTGCCCAGTGTGCTCCTTGCTTCCTCGGAGTGGGCACCACAGGTGTCCTCTGCCTGGTGCCTGTGAATTCAGCCGGCAGAAGCTCTTCTTCCAGAGCCACAGCCCTGAGAAATCCTCCCCTTTCCTGTGCTGTGAGGAAGAGGCCAGTTTTCATTTGGACCTGAAATCTCAGCTCCTGCCATGAGGTTCCAAGGCCACATGACATACCAGCCTCCTTGAAGCTCTAGTTCCGCCTGGGGCCTAACATGTGAGACTGACACTGATCCTGGGTGGTGGTGGCTGCTGCTGCTGCTGCAGGCTCCTTCCTGAAAAGTGTGCAGCAAAGCCTGGTTTGTGGTGACGTCCCAGGAAAGAGGAACAGGTGCACCATTCTGCCCCAGCACGGGCGGATGCCGGCCATCAGTCACAGGTGGCTGGTGCAGGGAGGAGAGATGTCTGTTTCCCAGGACCTTGGCCAGAGGGAGATTCAGACCCTGGGATGCTTCTCTGCTCAGCTTTGTCAGATGGGCACATCAGGCAAAGGAGGGATGTGTGTCCTCACCTGGAATCGAGGAAAGTGTCTGGTTTCAAGTTTCATGTGCAAGAGGATTCCTCTTATGGCTCATTTTCTTGATGATCTTCAGGGGACCCATTTTCCTGGGCATTCTGGCTGTGCAGACCACCCCAGGGAGGAGGGCGTCCATGGTGA
This sequence comes from Mustela putorius furo, assembly GCF_011764305.1. Lineage (NCBI taxonomy): Eukaryota > Metazoa > Chordata > Mammalia > Carnivora > Mustelidae > Mustela > Mustela putorius. Next base: position 33,404,406 of record NW_025421294.1, read on the forward strand.
AACCAGCCAAGTAGGGCTCTGTTTCCCTCTTGCTGAGATGGCATAGTAACTATGATAACTGCTCTGGAAATAGAAAGCAGGAGACAGGGTTGGGGTGCTGAAGAGGTGGTGGTGGTGATGCTTGCTATTCACATAGGGGCCAGGTGGGTCTTCACTAGGAATGTGATGCTTGAGTCAAGATCAAAAGAAGGTGAGTGATCTCACATCAAGAGCCTTCTAAATGGAAGGGAAAGCATATGCAAAGTCCCTGGGGCAGGAGTATACCAGGTATATACAGGGGCAGCAAGCCCTGTGGCCACAGGAGATAGCTTAGGACACGACCTCAGGGAGGTGATGGTAGGGTGACAGAAAGCCATTGCAGGGCCATGACTCCATGGGACCCTGTTTCCCTGGGCCATCCTGGCTACAGTGATGAGAACAGATGACACAGGGTTGAGGATAGGCAAGGGAGGTCAATGAGGAAGCTTTTTCAGGAACTTGGGCAAGAGATGGGCTCCAGTGTGGACCAGACAGGCAGCCTTGGAAGGAGGGGTTAGTGCTGCTCTGGGTACCTACTGAAGATGAAGCTCACAGGTTTGCTGATGTGCTCAATATTGGGAATGGGAGAAAGGAGGAATTGAGGTAACTCCGAGCTCTTGTGGGTTGTCCTGAGTGAGGCGAAGGAGGAGGTTTCTGGGGGTAGGAGGTAGACTATGTTCCACCTGCTGAGGAAGGCGCCTTTGACAGTGGACCTGCGGACGTTTGTGTCTGGGAGAACTCTGAACTTCTATCCCCTCAGCAACTTTCAAGTACATGTCTCCCACTTTTCACAAAGTTTATAGTAAGACACTTGGCTTTTTGGAGAGACCTATATAATTACCCAGCTCTAGTAGCAGGAAGAAACCTGAAGAGAATGTCCCTATTATGAAAAAGTGAAGAAGTAGGCATCGCATTCAGCGTCTGTTTTGTGGGGAACCACCACAGAGGCAGCAGCACCACAACCAGTTCCTTCCTGGGCACTGCTCTCCGCATCCAGCCACCAGAGCTTTGAATCATGTCTGTGAGCATGTGTTGTGCTTTATCCCCATTTATTTTGGGCATCTGTTAGGATGTTGTGTCCTGAGGCCTAAGGAGAGCCAAAGAGAAGGGACTTCTGGTGTCTGAGCATGCTCATTTTTCTGTAACAATGAATGGTCATTCCTTTTTCCATTTACACCATTCTGCTGTGAAAGGTTTCCTAGGAACACTGTACTTTCAAGTAGTGGTGGAGCCTGTACCCCATCCTGCAGGGTTAGTTTTCATCTTCATGCTGCACAGAACATTCCATGACTTGTGGATTTTATCACTCAAACATGGCACTTTGACTAACTTCACCCATTTCCCCCCACCATCCCCAAATCTGGCAACCACCCATCAGTTCTCATTATCTATGCGTTCTAATTTATTTTCCATGTGGACTGTCCATGAGAGTCTCTGGTGTTTGTCTTTCTGTGTCTGAGTTACTTAGCATAAGGCTCCCAGTGTTTCTATGTCTGGTTATTGTGAATAATGCTGCCATGAACATGAGAGTGCATCTTTCCTTTGGAGGGAGTGTTTTTGTGTTCTCCAAAGAAATACTCAGTAGAGCAGTTACTGGGTCATGTGGTAGTTGTATTAATATTTTCCTGGAGCCTCCACAGCATTTGTCACAGTGGCTGCACCAATTTCCATTCCCACCAACAGTGCACAGGGTCCCCTTGTGTACACATCCTTGACCGCACCGGTTGTCTGTCTCTGGGACAATTGTCATTCCCACGGTTGTGAGGTGATAGCTGATGGTGGTTTTGACTTCTGTTTCCCTGATGACAATTAGTGATGTTGAACAACTTTCTCTGTGTCTATTGCTCACCTAGATGCCATCTTTGGAAAGTATCTATTCCTATATTCTCCCCAGTTTTTATTCAGTTTTTGTTTGGATTTGAAGGAGTGTTTTGTGTATTTTAGATATTAGCCTCTTCTCACATAGAGGATGTGCAGATATTTTTTTCTCATTGGGGAGGTTGCCTTCAAAGATTTAATGGTTTCTTTTGTCAAACAGAAATTTCAGTTTGATGTCCTTCCACTTGTTTATTATTGCTTTTGTTACCTTTGCTTTTGGTGTCTGATGAAAGAGACTCTTCACCAAAACCAATATCGAGAAACTTACTACCTGTGTTTTCTTTTTGGAGGTTTATGGATTCAGTTCTTGCGTTCAAGTCTTTCATCCATTCATGATTTGTGTGTGCGGTGTAAGAAAGTGATCCAGTCACATTCTTCCGCATTTAGTGTCCAGATGTCCCAATACCATTCACTGAGGAGACATTCCTTTCCCCACTGTGTATTTTCTGCTGTCTCATAAGTTAAGACCATACATGTGGGTTAGTTTCTGAGGTTTCTATCTACCTTCCTGTCCATTCTTTCTTTCTTTCTCTTTCTCTTCTTTTGTTCTCTTCTTTCCTCCCTTCTTTCTTCCCTTCCTTCCTCTCTTCCTTCCTTCTCTCTGGTCTTACAGTTTATTTGTTGGGAAAATAATTTGCCTGTTGGCTTATATGCATTGTGGACTTCATGGGCGACATCTTCATACTCTTTGTTAGGACTTTTCTCTGAAAACTGTGTTTTTATAAATGAGTAGCTGGATCTATAGCTTTCAACAGGTTGAACATTTGGGCAGAACTACTGAAGTGGTATTCTGTTCTTCCATCAGACACCAGATTGTGTCTGATTGTCTTCTTTTGTGACGTTCTCAGTTGTGATGATGGATATCTATATTTCCTTTTCCGTGGTAGGTTTATTAGAGTGAAATCAATTTTTCTTAAAGATGTGGATTCTAAACCATCCTTATTTTATAATATATATGTATATAAAACAGCATGTTTAAAGAAATGCATTTATTGGAAGCAAATGGAACAGGACATCAATATTATTAATTCCCAATCAGAGTTAATAATTCTATCAGAGTGGGCACCTGGGTGACTCAGTCTGTCAAATGACTGCATTGGCTCAGGTCATGATCCTGGAGTCCCAGGATCAAGTCCCACATCAGGCTTCCTGTTTGGCAGGAAGTCTGCTTCTCCAGCTGTCATCTCTCCTCTCATGCTCTCTCTCTCTCATTCTTTCTCTTTCTCTCTCCCTCAAATAAATAAATAATCTCTAAAAAAACAATTCTATCAGAACTAAGTTTAAATATACCTTTAATATATGAATGAATAAACTTGGCCAAGAGTACTATGATTATCATTTTCTGAGCTTTCTGTTGTGTTCCATTGACACATGTATCTGTTTTTATGCCAGTACCATACTGTTTTGATGACAACAGCTTTGTTTTTTTTTTTAAGATTTTATTATTTGACAGACAGAGATCAAAGTAGGCAGAGAGGCAGGTAGAGAGAGAGGAGGAAGCAGGCTCCCTGCTGAGCAGATAGCCCAATGCAGGACTCGATCCCAGGACCCTGAGATCATGACCTGAGCCGAAGGCAGAGGCTTTATTTAACCCACTGAGCCACCCAGGCGCCCCGACAACAGCTTTGTAGTCTAGCTTGAAATTGGAGTGTGGTGACTCCAGCTCACTTAGTCACTTTCTTTCTTTCTATCTCTCTTTCTTTCTTTGTATCAATGAGATTATTTATTTTTACTTGGTTTACATTTGTATTCTAAATGTTTTTCTTTCACTTTTTTTTTTATGATCATATACTGTGCTATTTGTTTCAGGTGTACAGGTGAAATCCTTCTGTTTTCCACAGCACACAGTGCTCACACTGTGTGAGCACTGCTCACACACACAGCACAGACCCTCTCCATGCCCATCACCAGCCACCACATTCTCCCACCCCCCTCCCCTTCAGAAACCCTCAGTTTGTTTCCTGATATTAAGTGTCTCTTTTGCTTTGACTCCCTCTCTGGTTTCATCTTGCTTCCTTTTTTCCTCTCTTCCCCTATCATCCTCTGTCTTGTTTATTAAATTCCACAAATCAGTGAGTTCATATGATAATTGTCCTTCTCTGATTGACTTATTTCGTTTAGCATAATACCCTCTAGTTCCGTCCACGTCATTGCAAATGGCAAGATTTCATTTTTTGATGGCTGCATAGTATTCAATGCTATATATATATCCATATAGATCCACTCATCTGTGGATGGACATCTGGGCTCTTTGCATACTCTGGCTCTTGTGGGCATTGCTGCTGTAGACATTGGGATGCAGGTGACCCTTTGGATCACTACATTTGTATCTTTGGGGTAAATACCCAGCAGTGCAATTGCAGGGTTGTAGGATAGCTCTATTTCCAACTTCTTAAGGAATCTCCACAGTGTTTTCCAGGGTGGCTTCACCAGCTTGCATTCCCACCAACAGTATAAAAGTGTTCCCCTTTCTCCACATCCTCTCCAACAACTGTCATTTCCTGACTTGTTCATTTTAACCATTCTGACTGGAGTATCTCATTATGGATTTGATTTGTATTTTCCTAATGTCAAGGGATATTAATCAGTTTTTTATTTGTCTTTTGGCCATTTGGATGTCTTTGGAGAAATACCTTTTCATGTTCTCTGCCTATTTATTGGTTGGGTTACTTGTACTGTGCGTGTTGGGTTTGGTAGGTTCTTTCTAGATTTTGGGACAAGCCCTTTGTCTGATATGTCATTTGAAAATACCTTCTCTCACTCTTTTTGTTGTCTTGGTTTTGTTGATTGTTTCCTTTGCTGTGTAAAAGCTTCCTATCTTGATGACATCCCAACAGTTCATGTTTACTTTCATTTCCCTCACCTTTGGAGACGTGTCTAGGAAGAAGTTGCTGTGGCTGAGGTCAAAGAGGTTGCTGCCTCTGTTCTCCTCGAGGATTTGGATGAATCCTGTCCCACGTTGAGGTCTTTCATCCACTTGGAGTCTATTTTTTGTATATGGTATAAGGAAATGGTCCAGTTTCATATTCTGCATATGGCTCTCCTATGCTCCATGTCCCATGTCCCATGCACCATTTGTTGAAGACACTTTTTCTTTTCCAATTGGATATTCTTTCCTGCTTTGAGGAAGATTAGTTGACCCTAGAGTTGAGGGTCCATTTCTGTTTCTCTCTTGATCTGTGTGTCTGTTTTTGTGCCAGGGCCATACTGTCTTGATATTACAACTTTGTAATAGAGCTTGATGTCTGCAATTGCATTGCTACCAGCTTTGGTTTTCTTTTCCAACATCCTTTTTCAGGGTCTTTTCTGCTTCCACACAAATTTTGGGATTATTTATTCTAGTGCTATGAAGAATGTGGATGGTATTTTGATAGGGATTGCATTGAATCTGTGGATTGTTTTGGGTAGCATAGACGTTTTCACAATATTTGGTCTTCCAATCCATGAGCATGGAACATTTTTCCATTTCTTTGTGTCTTCCTCCATTTTTTTCATGACTTTGGTATGGTTGCCTGAGTACAGATCCTTTGCCTCTTTGGTTAGAAGGATTCCTAAGTATCTTATTGTTTGGGGTACAATTATACATGGGATGGACTCCTTAATTTCTCTTTCTTCTGTCGCATTGTTGCTGCAGACAAAAACAAGTGATTTTTGTGTATTGTTTTTATATCCTACCACTTTGCAGAATTCCTGGATGAGTTCTAGCAATTTTGGGGTGGAGTCTTTTGGGTTTTCCACAGAAAGTATCCTATTGTCTGCAAAGGGTGAGAATTTGACTTCTTCTTTACCGATTCAGTTGCCTTTTCTTTCCTTTTGTTGTCTGGTGGCTGAGGCCGAGAATTCTAGTACTATGTTGAACAATAGTGATGAGAATGGGCATCCCTGTCATGTTCCTGAACTGAAGGGAAAAGCTCTCAGTTTTTCCCCATTGGGAATGATGTTTTCTGTGGGTTTCCCAGAGATGGTCTTTATGATGTGGAGGTATGTACCCTGTATCCCTCCACGGTGAAGAGTTTTGATCAAGAAGGGGTGCATTATTTTGTTAAATGGTTTTTCTGCATCTACTGAGAGGATCCTATGGTTCTTGTTCTTTTCTCTATTAAGGTAGTGGATTCTATCAATTGATATGCAGTTGTCAAACCACCCTTGCAGCTCAGGTATAAATTCAATTTGGTCTTGGGTATCATCCTTTTAATGGGCTGTTGGATCCTATTGGCTAGTATGTTGGTGAGAATTTTTGCATCCATATTCATCAGGAAGAGTGGTCTGTAATTCTCCTTTTGGGTGGGGCTTTTGTCTGGTTTTGGGACCAAGGTAATGCTGGCCTTATCAAAAGGGTTTGGAAGTTTTCCTTCCAGTTCTATTTTTTGGAAAAGTTTCAGAAGAAGAGGTAATAAATCTTCTTTAAATGTTTGGTAGAACTCCCCTGGGAAGCCATCTGGCGCTGGGCTCTTGTTTCCTGGAGGATTTTTGATGACTGCTTCAATATAGTCGCTGATTATGAGTCTCTTCAGGTTTCCTTTTCTTCCCAGTTCAGTTTTGGTCATTTTTATGTTTCTGGGAATGCATCAATTTTTTCAAGACCGCCTGATTTTTTGACATAGAGTTGCCATCCTGTGTTCTTATAATTGTATGTATTTCTTTGGTGTTGGATGTGATCTCTCCTTCTCGATTCATGGTTTTATGGATTTGGGTCCTTTCTGTGTTCTTCTTCAGAAGTCTGGCGAGGGATGTATCTATCGTATTAATTCTTTCAAAGAAGCACCTCCTAGTTTTATTGATTTGTTCTACCATTCTTTTAGTTTCTACTTCATTGATTTCTGCTCTAATCTTTATTATTTCTCTTCTCCTTCTGGGTTTAGGCTTTCTATGCTCTTCTTTCTCCAGCTCCTTTAGGGTTAGGTTGTGTATTTGAGATCTTTCTTGGTTCTTGAGAAAGGTTTGTAGTGCTATATACTTCCCTCCTAAGACCACCTTTCCTGCATCCCAAAGATACTGAACTGTTGTGTTTTCATTCTCCTGTGTTTCCATGAAAATTTTTTTAAAAGATTTTATCTATTTATTTGACAGACAGAGATCACAAGTAGGCAGAGAGGCAAAGAGACAGGAGGAAGCAGGCTCCCTGCTGAGCAGAGAGCTTGATGTGGGGCTTGATCCCAGGACCCTGGAATCCTGACCCAAGTGGAAGGCAGAGGCTTTAACCCACTAAGCCACCCAGGTGCTCCTGTTTTCATGAATTTTTAAAATTCATCTTGAATTGACTGGTTGACCCATATATTCTTTAGTAGGATGCTTTCTAGCCTCCATGTATTTGAGTTCATTTCACATTTCCTCTTGTGATTGAGTTTCATTTTCAAAGCATTGTGGTCTGAAAATATGCAGGGGAATGATATCAGTCTTCTGGGATGAGAATGAACATGGTGGCCTCCCAATATCTGGCCCTGGAGCTGAGAGTTCAAGGCTGCACTCATCAGTGCACCCTCACAGAAAAGCATTCAATCCTTCATGTCTCCCTGGTCTCTGTCCACATTCCATGCTCACTGGTCCTGTGACCAAGCATTTCAGTCTCTGGCACACAACCCTGTTTGGAGTCCCCAAACCCAGCAGACTCCCGCAGCATGCTCAGACACCACTCTTCCTGGGGGAGGAAGGGGGCTCTCCCCATTTTTGCTGCTTCTTGGGCCCCTTCTCAAAGAGCAGTGGCCAGACTGTGCTGTGGATCACAGTTTCTGGCAACCTTCAGCTTCGAGCCCACTCCTGAGCTCACTTTTTGCAGCCGGCTTCTGTGCTCTGATGCCTGGGAGCTGTGCTGCTCTCAAGTGCCCCTGGTCTTCCTGGGACCCCAAGGAGCCTGAGACCACACTGTCCCATCGAGGGTCCCACCCCCTGCCCAGCTGCCAGAGTGACATCCATCACCAGGGCAGACTTCCAGAAGTTCCAATTTTGTGTTCTGCTGCCCCTAGCACTTGGCAGTAGCCACTGACAGAGTCTCCCTTCTCCCAGGGTTTATCTTCCAACGTATCAGCTTAGACTCCCTTTTCTCTACTTCCTACCATGTGGAAAGTGGTCGCTTTTCTGTTTGTAGAGTTGCTATTCTTTTCTCAGATATATGCTTGAATTGGCAGGTGTTCAGAATGGTTTGATAGCTCTCTAGATAAATTCCTTGTGCCAGATGAAATGAAGGTGTCCTACTCCTCTGCCAACTTGGACTCTCTCTCTCCTCCTCTTTCTCCAGATTGCTTTGGATATGGTGGACATGTTAACATTATTAAGTCTTCCAGTTAATGAGTATAACATGCTTCCATTCATTTGTTTCATCTTCTAAATCTTTGGCCCATACATTTACCTACCAACATGCACATATTTTTCCTTCCTTTTCCACCCTGTGTTCAGTATACCAGGTCTTCCTTATTCTTGGTTACTTTTATTCCTTGATTTTTTTTTTCTTGATGCAATTGTCAATGGCATTGCTTTCTTAATTTCTTTTTGTGGAAGTTGGTCATCAGTATATAGAAATACAAGTTGGGGCATGTGGGTGGCTCAGTCAGTTAAGTGTCTGCTTTCAGGTCAGGTCATGATCCTGGGGTTCTGGGAATGAGTCTGGCGTTAGGCTCCCTGCTCAGCAGGGAGTCTGCTTTTCCCTGACTCTCTGCTGTTCCCCCTGGTTATGCTCTCTCTCTCTCTCTGTGTCAAATAAATATATTCTTTAAAAAAAAAAGAAATGCAACATGTCTCTGTATATTGACTTTGTATCCTGCAACGTTACTGAATTTATTTGTTCTAATTTATTCAAATGTGTTTATTTTTTTAATAAAACAATTTATTTTTTTGTGAACTCCTTAGGGATTTCTTTCTTTCTTTCTTTCTTTCTTTTTAAGGGATTTCTACATATAGTATCCTGTCATCTGCAAATAGTGACCATTTTCTTTTCCTATTTAGATTTTTTGTTGTTTGTTTAAATGGTTTGGCAAGGGCTTTCAATACAATGGTGAATGAAAGTGTTAAGAGTGGGCATCTTTTGAATGGATCAAGAAGATGTGGTATATATACACAATGGAATACTATGCAGCCATCAAAAGAAATGAAATCTTGCCATTTGCAACAACATGGATGGAACTAGAGCGTATCATGCTTAGCGAAATAAGTCAAGCAGAGAAAGACAACTATCATATGATCTCCCTGATATGAGGAAGTGGTGATGCAACATGGGGCCTTAAGTGGGTAGGAGAAGAATAAATGAAACAAGATGGGATTGGGAGGGAGACAAACCATAAGTGACTCTTAATCTCACAAAACAAACTGAGGGTTGCTGGGGGGAGGGGGTTTGAGAGAAGGGGGTGGGATTATGGACATTGGGGAGGGTATGTGGTTTGGTGAGTGCTGTGAAGTGTGTAAACCTGGTGATTCACAGACCTGTACCCCTGGGGATAAAAATATATGTTTATAAAAAATAAAAAATTAAAATTCTAAAAAAAAAAAAAAAGAGTGGGCATCTTTATCTTGTTCTTGCTGGTAGTGGGAGTTTTCAGCATTTCACCCTTGAGTATAACGTCAGCTGTGGGCTAGTCACATAGGGTTTCTGTTTGGTTGAGGTGTGTTCCCTCAGTACCCAGATAGTTTAGAGTCTTTATCATAAATGCATATTGAATCTTGTCAAGTGTTCTTTCTGTTCTATTGTAACAATATAGAGTTTTTATCTTTTATTTTGTTAAGCTGATGTGTGCTATTGGTGGACGTGCAGATGTGGAATCATCCTTGCATCTCTGGAATAAATTCCATTGGATTACATTGTGTGAGTCTCCTGGTGGATTGTTGAACTGATGTTGCCAATAATTGGTTGAGGATTTTTGCCTCTCTGTTCATGAGGGATATTGGCCTTTCCTTTTCTTGCAGCATCCTTACCTTGTTTTGGTAGCAGGGTACTCCTGCCTTCACATAATGAGTTTGGACTTATGCCCTTCTCTCCTTTGGTAAAAACAGTTTGGGAAGGGTTGGTATTAATTCTTCTACCATCTGGTTGAACTCCTCAGTGAAAGTGTCTGGTCTTGGGCATTTGTTTGTTGGGAGGATTTGATTATCAAATCAATCTTTTTACTGGTGACAAGTCTGTTCAGATTTTTTTTTTTCCTTCACAGTTCATTCTATGTTATTGTCAGGAACTTGTCCATTTCTTCTAGGCTGTCCAAGGTGTTGCCTTCTACTTGCTCATAGAACTCTCTAACGATCCTTTGTATTTTTGTGGAATTCCTTGTAATAACTCAAGTTTCTTTCTTTTTTTTAAATTTTTCACATTTTTAATTTAAATTCAATTAGACAAGATATAGTTTTTGATGGAATGGTCAGTGATTCATTAGTTGTATGTAACACCCAGGACTCATCACCACATGTCCCCTCCTTAATACCCATCATCCAACTACCCCGCCCCCCTAACCTACCTCTCCTCCAGTTTGTTTCCTATGATTAAGAGTCTCTCATGGTTTGTCTCCCTTTCTGATTTCTTCCCATTCAGTTTTCCCTTCCTTCCCTGTGGTCCTCCACACTATTCCTTGTGTTCCACATGTGAGTGACACCATATGATTATTGTCGTTCTCTGCTTGACTGATTTTATTTAGCATAACCCCTTCCAGTTCCATCCATGTTGATGCAAATGATGGGCACTCATCTCTTCTGATGGCTGAATACTATTCTATGGTATGAATGTACATCTTCTTTATCCATTCCTCTGTTGAAGGACGTCTCTGCTCCTTCCACAGTTTGGCTCTTGTGGACATTGCTGCTATGAACATTGGGTAGCATGTGCCCCTTCTTTTCACTGCGTCTGCATCTTTGGGGTAAATACCCAGGAGAGCAATTGCAGGGTCATAGGGTAGCTCTATTTTTAACTTTCTGAGGAACTTCCATGCTGTTTTCCAGAGTGACTGCAACACCTTGCATTCCCACCAACAGTGTAAGAGGGTTCCCCTTTTTCCACATCCTCACCAACAGTTGTTGTTTCCTGTCCTGTTAATTTTAGCCATTCTAACTGCTGGAAGGTGGTAGCTCATTGTGGTTTTGAATTCCCTGATGACAATTGATGTGGAGCATTTTTTCATGAACTGCTGTCCATTTGTGTGTCTTCTTTGGAGAAGTGTCTCATCCTGTCTCTGCCCATTTCTTGAATGGTTTCTTTGTTTCTTGAGTGTTGAGTTTGAGCAGTTCTTTATAGATCTTGGATACCAGACCTTTATATGTCATGCCATTTTCAAGTATCTTCTCCCATTCTGTAGGTTGCCTTTTAGTTTTCTTAATTGTTTCTTTTGCTGTCCAGAAGCTTTTTACCTTGATGGAATCTCAATTGCTTATTTTTGCCTTTGTTTCCCTGGCCTTTAGAAACATGTCTTGCAAGAAGTTGCAGTGCCCAAGATTGAAGAGGTTGTTATCTTTATTCTCCTTTAGGATTCTGATATGAGACAGGATTGTATTTGAGCCCTTTCTCATTCTTGGTGAGTCTAGCTAAAAGTTTGTCAGTTTTATTTATCTTTCAAAAAAAGGCATCTTGTATTTTCATTGATAATTTGTCTTTTTAGTCTCCATTGGATTTATTTCCACTTTCCTTTTTGTTATTTCCTTCTATATATTTATTTGAGGGTTGTTGGTTTTTTTCCCCCACTTCTTTCCTGTGTATATTAGGTTGGTTATTGGAGAACTTTCAGATGGATTGTTGAGGACCTGAATTTCTATGAACTTCTCCTTTAGAACCATTTTTGCTGCATCCCATAACTTTTAATAGGGTCTCTTTTTCTTTTGTTTCAAGGTACTTTTAAATTTTCTTTTGATTTCTTATTTGACTATTGGTTTTTTACTAGCATGTTGTTAAATTTCCACATACTTGTGACTGTTCCATTATCTTCTTGTGACTGATTCCCACTTTCATACTATTGTGGTTGGACAAGATTTGACCCAGAGCATGAAGGGAGCATTCAGTTTAAAGGTTAGTTTCCTGGGTATTTCCTTTTTTTTTTTTTTTTTTAAGATTTATTTATTTATTTGACAGAGAGAGATCACAAGTAGGCAGAGAGGCAGGTGGGGGGTGGGGCGGGGAAGCAGGCTCCCTACCAAGCAGAGTCCCTAATGCAGGGCTCGATCCCAGGACCCCAGGACCATGACCTGCACCAAAGGCAGAGGCCTTAACCCACTGAGCCACCCAGGTGCCCCTCCTTTTCTGAGGGCAGACCACAACTTCCATGGGGACAGAGGGAGGTTTTGAGAGACTGGAGGGGATGGTGAACCCTTGTTAGAATTACTGATTACTACCATGCAGATTGTGTACTACTGTTCACACTGTAGCCCTGATGGACTTGTACTTCCTTAGAAACATTTTCCAGGAGGTTCAGGGTGGCCTTCTCCAACAGAAAGGTGCCATGTGGGTTCATGGCATGGCCCCAAGTCATAAAGCAGGAGGTATGGTAAATTGGGGGATCAGAACCTGACTTTCTGTAGGAAGTGACAGAAACAGGGCATGGTAAGTTTCATGACAATAACTAAGGTCCTAAGTGACCCACGGGGTGTTGGTGGTGGGTGGGGAAGTTGGGCCTGTTGTCTGTCTCATCAGAACCTGTAGAATTCAGGAACACCCTCCCATCTGTTGAGTTGTGTGGAGACAGGTAGACAGCAGTCTCTGGCCAGGCACAAACGTCACACTAGACCGCCATTGGAGGGGCAGTGTGTGGTGGGAGCCAGTGCTCTATTTCCATGAAAACTGATCAGGATCTGGTGACTGTGACTCCTAGCAGCAGCACGGACAGAGGAGGGAGGTGGCAGTGCACACTTCCTAGGGTTGTGGTCAGCACTAAACTGGAGTCCACTGAAGGGAACCATGCCTGGCACAGAAGGCGCCCAGTCACTGTAGCTGTGGGCACTGTGCCCGTGGCACTTTCATGCTAGATCTCCCATGCTACCACCTCCTATTTTTCATCATTTTCATCGTCATGAGCCTCTGCTCTTGTCCCATAGCCCCCAGAAGTATTGATCTCCCTCCATCTGGCCCTCATCCTCTGTCTTGTGCAAGCTGATGCCAGGGTAGCCTTCTCAAGAGGCAACTCTGTCAGTCCCCTGATGGAACACATCCATCGGATCCCTGCAAGGTGAGGACAATGCCTGCCCTGGAAGGGGAGGCAGCAGGTTCCCAGTCAGGAGAGCCACGTCTTCCTTTTCAGGCTGGCCTGCCCTCCCCTCAGTCCTCCTCAGGGAAGCTGTAATACTTTGTCAAGTGACAGCTCTTACCTTAAAAACCAATATTCTTTTGTGTTTCTCCATGCCTTAGTTCTTCCATGGAATGTCTTTCAAATCTCTCAGTGGGTTTTCAGGAGTCCTGCAGGGCTGTCTTCTCTAAGAGGGGATGACCTTGGAGGGCCAGCCTTTCCTGCCACCACATGTCCCTGAGCCCTGGAGACAGCTGCCCAACTGAGTGCTGAAGGGCCGGAGCCAGCCCATCCTGAGCCCAGACTGTGTCAGCTGTGTAGACTGATGTGTGCCAGGAGTGGTGGGCAGGTGGCATGGGCCAGGGGCAGGCAGTTCCTCTTTCTTATTCCTTCCCCCTCTCACTCCCAGAGGTAGCTCAGAGCAGCCTCCACACCCACATCATGAGATCCCTTGACCTGTGCCTCCTGCATTCAGCTGGTGAGCTTGGTGGTTTCCCATTGGTTCTTTGTCCCATACCTGCACCCATGGCAGTTCCTGGATCAGGGAGGGATCGTACCCTTGTCTTTACTTGACCCTCTTCCTATCCCGCACTGAGCCCACCCACCTTTATGTCTTCCATGGATGTGCTTGGAAGCAAGCTTGCCCACAGGAAATTTAGTAGCCAAATGGATCCAAGTATCAATCATTGAATTAGTGATCCAGGATAGAGAACAAACCAGCTCTGAAACCTGTCCCACACTCTGTGACCATCTCCTACTAACACAGACACAGTAATGGCTTTCTGGATTATGACATGGCATCTTTCTCTACTTACACTCTGTTGAATGCATAGGTGCTGACCCTGGATGGAAAGGGACCATGGCTCCTCTGGGCTGGGATTAACAGGTAAAATGTAGGAATTCAGTGAAATTTGAATTCCAGGCACAGAGTGAATAAATATTGTCAAGAAAATACTCCCCAGTAGGACATAGGAACATTGTGTACCAAAGCTTTTTCAGATGGGTTACTGAAAGAAAATCTTGTTTATTGTTTATTTTAATTCCGGTCAAGTTAGCATACAGTGTTGTATTAGTTTCAGGTGTGCAGTAGCATGAGTCAGTAATTCTGGTATCACTCCCTGCTCACTGAGATAAGGGTGCTCTGAGTCCCCTTCATCTGTTTCACCCATCCCTCCTCCACCTCTGCTTTGCTAGCCATCAGCTTGTTCTCTGTTGTTAAGAATCTGTATTTGGGGGCGCCTGGGTGGCTCAGTGGTTTGGGCTGCTGCCTTTGGCTCAGGTCATGATCTCAGGGTCCTGGGATCGAGCCCCGCTTCGGGCTCTCTGCTCCGCAGGAAGCCTGCTTCTCTCTCTCTCTCTCTCTCTCTCTCTCTGCCTGCCTCTCTGCCTACTTGTGATCTCTGTCTGTCAAATAAATAAATAAAATCTTTAAAAAAAAAATCTGTATTTGGGGGGTGCCTGTGTGGCTCAGTGGGTTAAGCCTCTGCCTTCAGCTCAGGTCATGATCTCAGGGTCTTGGGATCTCTGCTTGGCAGGGGGCCTGCTTCCCTCTCTCTTTCTGCCTACTTGTGATCTCGATCTCTCTCTCTGTCAAATAAATAAAATTTTTTTAAAAATTTTAAAAAAGAATCTGTGTTTTGGTTTGTCTCTTTTTTCTCCTTTATGTATGTTTGTTTCTTCAATTCTACACAAGAGTGACATCTTATAGTATTGTCTTTCTCTGACAGACTGATTTCACTTAGGATAATCCTCTGTATATTCATCCATGTGGCAGCAAATGGCAAGATTTCATTCTTTTTATGGCTGAGTAATATTCCACTGTGTGTGTGTGTGTGTGTGTGTACACATTTCTCAGCTCATTTATCACTTTATCAATGGACACTTGATCACCATATTGTGATCTTGTAAATAATGCTGCAAGAAACATAGGGATCACATGTATCCTTTTGACTTATTGTTTTTGTATGTTCTGAGTAAATACCCAGTAGTGTGGTTGCTGGATCCTAGGGTAGCTCTATTTTTAACATCTTGAGGACCCTCTAAACTGTTTTCCAGAGTGGCTGCAGCAGAATGCTTTTCCATCAACAGTGCACAAGGTCTCCCCTTTTTCCACATCCTCCCAGCCTCTGTCATTCCTTGTGCCATTGATGGGATTCATTCCGACAGTGCTAATATCTCATTATACTTCTGATTTGCATTTTCCTGAGCTGGAGTGATGGTGAACATCTTTTTATGGGTCTGTTGGCCATCTGTATTTCTTCTTTGGAGAAATGTCTGTTTGTGTCTTCTGACTATTTTTTAACTGGGTTATTTGTTTTTTGGGTGTTGAGTTGTATTCATTCTATGTATTTTGGACACTATCCCTTTACTGCATATGATATTTGCAAATATCTTCTCCCTTTTAGTAGGTTGTCTTATTATTATTACTTCTTTCTTCCTAGTTCTTCTGCTGTGCAGAAACTTTTTATTCTGATATAGTCCCAGTTGGGATTTTTTGCTTTTATTTCCTTTGCCTCAAGAGACAGTCTAGAAAAATGTTGCTTTGATTCATGTCAAGAAGATACTGTTGGTGTCCTCTTATAGGATTGCTATGGTTTCAGGTCTTCCACTGAGGTCTTGAAACTGTTTTGGTTTATGTGTCTGTATGGCGTAAGGAAGCAGAGTAATTGCAGTCTTCTGTGTGTAGCTGTCAAGTTTTCCCAGCACCATTTGTTGTAGAGACTGTCCTTTTCCTTTTCAATATTCTTGCCTGCTTTGGGGAAAATTTTTTTTTTTAGGATTTTATTTATTTATTTGACAGACAGAGATCAGAAGTAGGCAGAGAGAGAGAGAGAGGAGGAAGCAGGCTCTCCGCGGAGTGTTCAGCCCAACGTGGGGCTCTATCCCAGGACCCTGGGATCATGACCTGAGCCGAAAGCAGAGGCTTTAACCCACTGAGCCACCCAGGTGCCCCTGCTTTGGGGGAAATTAACTGGCCACACAATTGTGGGTTTATATCTGAGCTTCTATCCTGTTCCTTATGTCATTGTGTGTATTTTTGTGCCAGTGCCATACTGTTAGGATGACTATAGTTTTGTAGTATAACTTGAAATCTGGAATTGTGACTCCTCCAGCTTTGTTTTTCTTTCTTAACAATACATTAGCTGTTTGTTATCTTTTGTGGTTCCATACAGATTTTTAGGAGTGTCTGCTTGAATTCTTTTTAACTGAATGTCAATGAGCCAACTTCGAGTACATCATTAGTTTCAGATGTAGTGTTCAGTAATAGATCAGGTGTGTATAACCCCCAGTGCTCATTACATCACGTGCCCTCCTTAATACCCATCACCCAGATACCCCATCCCCCATCCACCTCCCCTCCAGCAACCCTCAGTTTGTTTCTGTAATGAAGAGTCTCTCGTGGTTTTTCTCCCTCTCCTTCTTGGATGACTTCCCATTCAGTTTTCCCTCCCTTACCCTCTGAACCTCTGTGGTGTTTCTCCTATTTCACATATTAATGAACCCATGTGCTGATTGTCTCTCTGATAGACTTACTTTCCTGAGCCTAATACCCACCAGTTCCAGCCAGGTGGATGTGATGGTAAGTCTTCATCTTCTCTGATGGCTGAATAATATTCCGTTGTAGATATGAACCACATCTTCTTTATCCATTCATCTGTCTGTGGACATCTGGGCTCTTTCCATAGTTTGTCTACAGTTGGATAATGCTGCAGTAAACATTGGGGGCAGGTGCCACTACTTTGTATCTTTGGGGTAAATACCTACTAGTGCAATTGTGGGCCATAGGGTAGCTCTATTTTTAAGTTCTTGAAGAAACTCAATAACATTTGGCAGAGTGGCTAAACAAGCATGCATTCCCACCCACAGTGTGAGAGGGTTCCCCTTTCCCCACATCCTCACTAACACTTGTTGTTCCCTGCCTTGATGATTTTAGCCATGCCAGCTGTTGTAAGGTGGTATCTCATTGAGGTTTTGATTTGTATTTCCCTGATGGCTATTGATGTGGAGCGCTTTTTTTGTGCCTCTTGGTCTCTTGTATGTCCTTTTGGGAGAAAGCTGTGTACATGTTTTCACCTATGTAGTCCCAGGAGCATAAAAGGTGTGATCTTCTTAGGTATGGAGACCTTCAGAGACATCGGAATTGGGGGCTAGAGTTAAAGAGAGTATCAGGTTTAGGCTTGGTGTTCCGTATGGTATGAAAGAATAAACAGGGAGGGATTGGTTCAAGATGTCTTCAGATTTCTCCTGCTCTAAATACTTTCTAGAGTTCCAAAAGGCATGATTTCTGACTTTGTTGTAGGATGAGCCCTCTGCTTCATTCAGGTGGCAGCATTCCCTGGGGATTTGGAGCCAGACCTCCAGGAGTGGTCCTTTAAAAAGCCTACCTAGGGGTGCCTGGGTGGCTCAGTGGGTTAAGCCGCTGCCTTCGGCTCAGGTCATGATCTCAGGGTCCTGGGATCGAGTCCCGCATCGGGCTCTCTGCTCAGCAGGGAGCCTGCTTCCCTGTCTCTCTCTCTGCCTGCCTCTCCATCTACTTGTGATTTCTCTCTGTCAAATAAATAAATAAAATCTTTAAAAAAAAAAAAGCCTACCTAGGGTTAGGATTGGGGCCTAGGATCATGGCAGGTTCAACCTGCCAGGTGTGTGGCAAGACTCCTAGAGGGTTGAGTTGAGGTCATTGGCCAGGGTGAGTTTTAGGCCCCAGCAGCCATTGAATGTGGGGGTGGCCTCAGGTGGGCATGCAGATTTCTCCTGCTCTGAACTGTTTCTAGAGTTCCAAATGGGTGGCAGGCAGAGGAATCTGGATTGCTCAGGCGTCCCCAGTCCCTGGAGCTTTGGCACAAGGTCTCTGGGGATAGAAACCTCCGAGCCCAAAATAGGGTCAGGGTTGGGGTCAGGTTTAGGGTCACAGGTTAGGGTCAGCGATTAGGGTTATGGTTTAGGGGCTTGCTAGGGTGAATTTATTTGCCTTTTAATATAAGATGTCCGTGTTTAAATAAGACATTTTCCTAGAACATTTTATAGTGAGTCAAGGTTAGCATGTAAGCCAAATAGTTATGGAGAAGAACCAAATATTCCAAAACAACACATAAGACAATATTTTTTTACATTATGTTTTATGGTCAAAATAATTAAAAATCGAGTTGCTCTGTGAGTCTTCTTCCAAGTGAATTCGCTGGCTCTGTCTTTCTGTTCTTGGATAAAAGCATCTTCTCAGTGGCTTACTTAATGGGCCTCTCTGAAAAGAATGGCTCTCTGAGCCCTTAGCCTGCATTCCTTCCTATCCTTGATCCTTTGATTATGTCCCACCATCCTTGCAAGCTCCTAGGTGGGACTAGAGTTATAAATTTACACTAAGTAAATACTCCATAAATATTTATTAATTTAAAAAGTATGGCTTCCTGGGGCGCCTGCGTGGCTCAGTGGGTTAAAGCCTCTGCCTTCGGCTCAGGTCATGATCCCAGGATCCTGGGATCAAGCCCCACGTTGGGCTCTCTGCTCAGTGGGGATCCTGCTTCCTCCTCTTTCCCTCTGCCTGCCTCTCTGCCTACTTGTAATCTCTGCCTGTCAAATAAATAAAATATTTTTTTTAAAAAAATATGGCTTCCTTTTTAATCAAAAATATCCATGTTTTATCAATGAATTCTTTACCCTCAGAATATATTTGGAGAAAGTTTTTGCTCCATGAACAGACATCTGTCAAGGCTCTGGCTCTACTAAGTCCTGTGTCACACTTGTGACCTAGCCAGAGTGCTCATAACCCAAGTATGAAGCTCAGCTTCAAACCTCAGGGGTGAGACAACTGAAGGTGCTGGGGGAATTTAAAGGGCTTGCCCTGCTGGACAGAACCGTGTACTCAGGGGCCAGATGGGACGTGAGCATCCCCTCCTTCCCTAGCCTTTCCCATCTTCCTCTACCCTCTGTCAGCATCTGGGTTTGCCTCCAACCGTGTCTTTGCAGACAAACTCTGAGATGGTCTATGGCTTGGGACTCCATTGACATCCCAGAGTCTCGTTATACCCAGTGTCAGAGCTGACATGACCTTTGTCCCCAGAATATGCCCCATGAAGAGTCCCCGGAGAGTCTGGGCATGTAGGAAAGATCAATGGGTGATTGTGGCTCTAGCTAAAGCCACTCCGGGGGATCATGCTGGAGGCCATCTCCCATCTCAGTCCAGCTCTTTTGCTGATTGTACCAAGACAACCTAGGAGAGTCCCTACCCTGCAGCTTGAGGCTCATTATTTCTCACATGAGGGAATGTGTTTAGATGAATTGATTGATTCAAGACAATGGAATGAACTCCTAGGAAGTTCAGGGCAGTCTCCACAGTCATAGCTCTTTCCTAGGCCCCTACCTACCTCAGGAGTTCGGACTCCCATGGTCCCCGCGCCTATGGAATTCCCCCATTGGACACAAGGGCTGTTCTGTAGAGATTCTCCAGGGCAACACTGGGCTGGCCCATGTCCTCAAGGTGTGCCCCAGGCCATGTGTTGTGGCCGAGGGGCCATGAGCAATTCTGAACCCAGACCAAATTTTTGGCTGTGCTGCCTTCCTTGCACACAGATAGCAGTGCCTGGATCAGGCCTTCACTGCTACAGCTGAGCCAGCTCACTGAGGACCTTGGCCTGGGACACTAGCCCCATGACACTGTGAGGGCACTCGGAGTCCACAGAGAAGTCATGCAATGTGACAAGGGATTCTGCCTCAGGGTAGATGATGCAAGGTATCCTTTCCCAGCAAACATGACAAAAAACACTTAAATGACAGAACAGTTAAGTAGTTCCATGTACTCTGTATGATGGCAGTGATGGGAAAAGTGAATGATGGGTCTGAAAGGGGAATGGGAGATCCAAGAAGCAGGCTGGAGTCATCAGGGGATAGGCGGTGTCTCATGGAAGAAGGGACCAGGAGGTTCGTCACGGGGTCCAACAGGGCAGCGACAGGGTGTGTGCTGGGCCTGACCCATGACCCCTGGGGCCCTGGGGGATTCTAGCCCCAGAGGTTCTGCAGAAATGCAAATTGACCTGAGCAGAGCCTTAGTGGTTTGTCTTCCTGGTTCCTTTGGTTTCCTTGGTGCTACACTATTTTGTGTGGATTCAGGCCTATCAACTGACACAAATTCTTCCTGAAAAGAAGTGTCATAGAAGCAGGCTTATTTCCTAAGTAGACCTGAATAGATTCCACAGTCATAGCTCTTTCCTAGGCCCCGGGTCTTCATGTGCTCTCCAAGTCTGAGATTTGAGGAAATATCTTCTATTCTCAACAGGTCAAAAGAATTAGTTTGGTTTTTAAAACATTCCACCAAGTGACACTCTTCCTCCTCTCTCCCACGTTATGTAAACGTTGAATGAAGAAGGTTTGACAGGATGAAGGAAGAATGGACTTTGCGGTGGGGTTTGGGGCGCTGTGTACTCAGTGTTGCCCCCATGTGGCCACTCTCCGGATAGCTCGTGGCCGCATCGGTTCTGATTGACGGGATTCAAGGGAAAATAAGACCAAAAAAGGTTGGCCCCTGAATTCCTTAGCTCCTAAAAGCCATCCGCTAATTTATGAGCGGCATTCTACATGGACTATCTCTTAACTAGATATTAGGGTTTGGGTCAGGGTCAAGTTACATACATTAACTAGGGACAGCTTTTTGTATGTCAATCTTAGCTGCCTAAAGTGTTTCTAAAAAACATAATGGGAGAGGATACTGTCACCAAAGCACTGAGCACATGACCTGTCCCCGGAAATAGATCACTAAACGTAACTATTGTATCATCGTAGCTCTCCGGGGACTTGGCAGGTAGCATTTCTGGCCAGCTGGCCATCTGCCCCCAAAAGCCACACCCAGCTCAGCCCATCGTCCGCTCTGCTCAAGGGCAGCAAACAGACGGACCAGGCGCAGGTGGGACTCCCTCCTGTCAGGCACGGCTTGCTTCAGACAGGTAGAGAAGTGAGCCAGCTCCCATGCACATGACGGGTTCCTTTGGTTCCTTGCTATTGGCCTCCCCTTTCTGTCACCCTGGTCCTGAACCTTTCGCTCCTGGGAGAACTTGGGTTTGCAGATTTCTGCTGACATTTTGATGTGTGGATCTGTGTTGCCCTTGTTCCCTGTCCTGGGGTCAGAGATGAAGGTGGGAAAGCTCATCCTACTCTGAAAGCAGCCAAAAGAAAGACCAAGTGTGCTCCGCCCCGGTACCTCAGGTTTGACAGCCATGGCCAACTACATACTTCATGTTCTACATGATCAGCTTTATGGACTCATGGATGCATGTGACGTGAAATCGTACTGAAAGAAATCTCATTATTGAGCTTTTGCCTTGCAGAAGACAGTTTAGGGACACCACACCTCGCCTGTGCTGTCATTTCCGGTCTGGCCAGTGCCTGGTCACACTGACACGTGTAGCCACACAAGGAAACAGCTGTGACCTCGTCCTGGAGCACCCTTGGTCCCCCTGCCTTGCCCCCCTCCCGCCCCGGTCTGGGCAAGCCTGCACATCCCGTGTCCTCCTGAGTGCCCCCTGTTGTGGCACTTGTCACACAAGGTTGTCATTCGTTGTCTCTCTGTCTGTCCTTTCTGCTTGGAGTAGATCTCTCTCACAGATGCCTGCCTGACCCCCACCCCTGCACTTGAAAGGAAGAAAAGATGATAGTGAGCTTGGCCAATCGTTAAGGCCTCAGAAATTCCCTCCGCCCCCCCCCCCCACTCATGTCTCTGGAGGCCTTGAGCTTCCCACCACATGTTTGTCTGTGGTTGAATTCCATGTAGGTATTGTTTGACTGAGTCAGTCCCCATTGCCTGGTGGGTATATCTTGTGGGTTCTGTACCACACAGAGAGTCATCTTGTTCAGGCCAAGAACCTGAGCACTTTAGGGTTCTCCTGAGTTAGTGGAGGATCTAGCATGTGTGGACTTCAGAATGAGTCTGACTGAGCCCTCTGCAATGTTCTGGAGCACCTGGCTTCCTGAGTCCTCTGTGGCACTGGTACGGGCCTGGCCTAGGCCACTTGTGCAGCTGCAATGGGAAAGGCTAGCTTTTCCCACCTTCCTCTACCCTCTGTCAGCATCTGGGTTTGCCTCCAACTGTGTCTTTGCAGACAAACTCTGAGATGGCCTATGGCTTGGGACTCCATTGACCTCCCACATTCTCATTAGAACAAGTGCCAGAGGTTCCTATGTCCCTTACACGACCTTTGTTCCCAGAATATGCCCTGTGAATAGTCTCATGAGAATATGGGAGTACAGGAAGGATCTGAGGGAGGTTTGGTAGGCATTTGGAGGAGATCCAGGCTCTGTGTGGGCTCAGCATTTATAGTGCTCTCTTGCAGGCTTCTGTTTCCCACCAAGTGGAACTGTGGGCCAGGCCCAGGTGCTCCCACAAAGGCCCCCGCTGCCGGGAGCGAGTTGTCCCGGGGATTCCAGCCAACTCTCATGAGCTTTCTGCCCAATTTGGGCAGAAAGCTCATGAGAATTGGCTGGCATTGGGCGGTGATTCGGGCTGGGCGTCTGCCTGGTGTTTGGAGCGCTTTCTCACTAGGTGCGTGTTGTGGCCATGCGGTCCACTAGCCAGGCCTGGTCGCTCCCCTGAGAGCCCTGACAGAGGCAACTTATCCAGGGTCTGTGATGTGGGAGGGGGTGAGACTGAGCATCAGGCTCTGGGTTTGTGGTTCAAGGGGGTCACCATAGGTTGGGGTAGCCTGAGGGGAACATGCAGGTGTCTCAGGGTATGAGGGTTTTGTGCAGCTCCCAATGGCACAGTTGCCTCCTGGGTGACAGGTGGAGTCCTTTGGTATGGCTCAGGGGTCCCCAATCTGGAGGGTTTGTGGGATAGACCCCTGGGGACCGAAACCTGAAAATCTAACCTATGTTTCAGGTTAGGGACTAGAGGAATGTCAGACCCAATCTGCCAGTGCTGAGACCAGCACTCCAGGGGCTGAGTAGAGGGAGGTTTTGGCCATGCATAAACCTGGCTTTGAGTGCTTTCTCTCAGGGTTCGGGCTGTGACCACTCGGGACTTTGGGCCAGGCTCCATCGGCTCCCCTGAAGCTCCGTTCAGCCAGAAAGGAGTTTTCTGGGAGTTTCTAGCCAATTCTCACAAACTTTCTGCCCAAATTTATATTGATTTCAGCAGAAAGCTGGTGAGAATTGGCCAGCATTTTGTAGCGATTCAGGCTATACTCGCACCCGCTGTTGGAAGCGGTTTCTGGCTAGGTGTGTGTGGCAACCATCAAGGAACTCAGGCCGGGGACACCCAGTTGCATGGTTGGTGAAGTCAGAAGGAGATTTTTTTGGGAATTCTCATGGATAGAGGTATGCTGGTGACTTTAAGGAGCTTAGTGTCAGAACGCTGAGGTGAATTTCTTGTGTGACGGTGGGTGAGTCCTGTTATCCCACAGGTTTTCCCTCCTTAGTAAATTGCTGGGAGATAATATCCTGCTTAAAGCAGAACCCACCTGCACTGTCGGTGGGCATGTTGGCTGTTGCAATCACTCTGGAAAAGAGTATGGTGGTTCCTTCAAAAGCAAAAAACTGAACAACCCTCAGATCCAGTGATTGCATTCCTAGGTATTTACCCAAAAGACACAAAAATATACATTCAATGGGATACACACTCCGTGATGTTTATAGCAACATTATCAACAATAGCAAAATGATGGAGGGACTCCCAATGTCCATTCACTGAAGAATGGAGAAAGAAGATGTGGGAGACATAAATCTCTATCTCTATCTCTATCTACACACAATGGAATAGGACCCAGCTTCAAAAAGAATGAAATCTTACCATCTGCAAGGATGTGGGTGGACTTAGAGTGTATTAAGCTCAGCAAAATCAGTAGGACAAGACCAATACCCTACGACTTGACTCCTATGGAATTTCAGAAGGAAAACAGATGAACATAGTGAGGGGAGACAGATAGGCCTATGAGGAAAGAGACTCCACCTTAGAGCACAAACCGAGGGTTGCTAGAGGGTAGGGGTGTTGGGGGAAGGGTTAAATGGGTGATGGCTATTAGGGAGGGCACTTGTTGTGATGAGCTCTGGGTGTTCTATGCAGATGAGGAATCATGAAATCTTACCCCTGAAGCAAAGGAATTATCACTGCGGGGAAATGAATTGGAATTGAAGTCAATGCAGAAAAGAAGAAGACCATGAGAAGACCATAAAGAAGAAGCAGCAGAACATTTCATGAAGAGTGAAGTAAAAATGGAGTGATTTTCACTCTCCTCTTCTGTAGATGATCATTTTCAAACACACTGTGGTAGGATACGCTACTTTCTTGTTGCATAAGGAGCCCTCAGAAAGCTGCCACGAAAGATTCAGATCTCAGAACATGTCCATATTCCATTCATATGTTCCCTACAGTTTGCCCAGGTACAAAGGTAAGTGGAGAGAAATAGGACAGAAGAGGAAAGGAGGTGTTAAGCATTTAGAAGGTAGCCTTTTCCCTTTCTCATGAAAGACTTGGGCCAGTGTAATTTTGGAAGAAGGAGGGGGGATCCCAGAGCTTTGTGGCAGACAGGAGTTCCAGGTCTGCCTAGAGCTGATGGAGGTTCCTGAGGTGAGCTGAGCTAAAGGCATGGCAGGCCCGATCTGCCAGTGCTGAGGTGGGTTCCCTGGGGTACTGAGTTGAGGGCAGGGTCAGGCGGTGTGTCAGACTGTGGGTTTGAACCCCGGAGAGCTGCAGAAGGTGGGGGTGTCCTCAGTGAGGCATGCAGGTTTCTCAGGCTCTGAAGGATTCTGTGTAGCTCAAAATGGCACAGTTTCTATCTGGGTGGCAAGCAGACTCCTGGGGTGTGGTTCAGGGTCCTGAATCTGGAGGGCTTGGGGGACAGGACCCTGGGGACGGAAGCCTGAACACCCAACATAGGGTTCGGGATAGCCTAGGGTCATGGCATGCCCGATCTGCCAGTGCTGAGATTGAAACCCCAGGTGTCTGAGTAGAGAGTGGGTTTGGCTGGCATTCCAGGGTGACCTGAGCTGTGCGTGCACCCAGCTTTTAGAGTGCTTTGCTGGGGCTTCCTGTAGCACCAAGTGGGACCCTGGGCTGGACTCAGAGGCCTCTCCTGAAGGGCCCAGTCACCAGAAGCGAGTTTGCTGGGGCTTTCCAGCCAATTCTCACAAACTTTCTGCCCAAATCGACATCTGCCCAACTGCTGGTGCTGCCACGAGTTCCCTGGGGCGCTGAGTAAAGGGTGGGTTTGGCTGGCATTCGTCGGAGGTGACCTGGACAGCGGGTGTAACTGGCATTTAGGGCTCATTCTCGCAGGCTTCAGGCGATACGATGCAGGACCCCAGACCAGGCACCAGCGGCTCCCCTTTGGGAGCTGACGGCCCCCACCACCAGAATCGAGTTCTCTGGGGCTTTCAGGTCAATTCTCATGAGCTTTCTGCCCATGTGACATGGAAAATTTCAGATGCCTTTTGGTAAGGAGAGATTGTGACATTATTTATGTGGATTATAGCTGCCATAAATCTATTGTTATAATCATTGAACAAACTTATCAACCCTCCCCAAGAAAAAAGGTAGGAAAACTTTGGGGAGTATCTTATGGGGCATGAATTAAATAATAAAATAAATTCCTCATTCATAGAATATGGTGATTAGAATAAATTATATTTTTTATTTGACTCATCAATATATTTGAGTATTTATATACAGACCAAAAATATTCAATGTGAGGTACTTAAACCTGATTATATAAAACCAGTAGACTACATAAAAACAAATAGCACACATAGGAGTAAAAAAAAAAAAAGATTTTTATGAAACAATAACAAAATTTTGACAACATTGCTCTAAAAACCAAAGCATGAATTTATGCAACTTGTATTGGGCAATTGGTACCATCACTCAGGGCTGGCTGACAAATTTTTGTAGGTAGGTGGGTAAGTAGGTATGTATGTACATATGTATTTTATAAATCTCTTTCATTTTTCCAATCTCTGTTTTGTCTTGTGGGTGATGGTCTTTGTTATGGAAGGTTATAAGTGATGTTAACGAGAGCACCTAACAGAAATACAGGAAGTATCCACCTTGTCATGACCAGGGCACAAGATTAAAGTTCCCTCTTAGCAAAGCACAAAAGGGAAATCAGAAGAAGTGATTTAGTATTTTCATTTTTTTTTTATTTAGTATTTTCAAGCAGGAAATTAGCTGCTTAAATGCATCTTGTAGTTTACTATTTCCAAGGGAGAAAGCAAAGCATGAGTGTTTCAACAGGGGCAGGGTTCTCTTTTAAGTTTCCAAAATTTATGTATGTTTCTCATCATATTGCAAGTAAAGAGTGCTAGCAACCCAAATTCAAAGCGATACTGAAGAGAAAATTTAAAGGTCAACATTCAGTAGTATTTTTGTTGAAATACTATCAATAGAAAATCTCCATTTATTAGACTCTTCTAACTCATAGCTATGTTACCTCTAAACATTGCATTTCCTCTTAAAGATGATATTTCATTTCACCTTCTATCTAAAAGGGTAAGGATTTTCCTCCAAGATAAATGAATGTAATTAAAGTGAATATACTTTTTTAAAAACTGTATCGGCTTTTTATCTTTTCATTTGATGAAACCTTCCTTTTAAAATAAAACAAATAGTGGGACGCCTGGGTGGCTCAGTTGGTTATAATAAAATAAATAGTAATTCTATCCATTTTAAGCAAGCTATATTCCTATATTTTTCTTTGTAAGTCTGAAAAGGTCTCAATGAGTCCTCCTTGTCAACTGGTTATTAAAAATATAGCATGATTTTCTTCCACCTCTTTGTTCTACTTTACAATGCTTTTAGAGTCAGACCAGATCAGAAGTAGAAAGAGTGTACAGATAACTGTGAAACAAGGATTGCATAAAAAAGAATAAGCATGTTTTGAAACTAATCAAGAACCTTAGTCATTGGTCATGAACGTTCCAAAGGAGGTGCAGGGATGAGCTCATATGTCCCAGCAGGAATACGATGGTGCTTGCTTAAAGGGTGTCAGGGACAGAATTTGAGGCCGGGTCACCAAGAATTCATAGACTTGGGGACACTTTCCCAATTTAGAGTTTAACAACCAGGGAAGACCCAGAAAATAGGACAAGTTCACTATTAGAGCGGCCCTTAAAAGCCTGGAGAGAATGGTTGTCCACACCGAAAAAAGTGGGAATGCCTGAGTTTCCCCGGGATACAGTTTTAGAAGGGGTCAAAGTGGCTCAGAAAAGTGACTCTGCAGGAGGGAATATATTCTGTGAGACCAGATCACTCAATGAAGGATTATACTCTGTAAGAATGCCTGGAGGGCACATCCATTTACCAAAGTCATCAGGAACACCACTGGTGAAAGGGGTACTGGTACCATTTCGTACTGTAGACATTCTTCTGTAGGCCAGGGCTGATGGTAAGAAAGACAATCACAGAGTTTGGCATTACAGCAATAGAACAGATGGAACACCAAAGCAATAGTGAAGAGGTGGGAGTTTATAACTTCCAGAAGGCAGGGGACCACAATTACTATAGTGCCCTGCATATCAGAAAGATAAGCAAGGGTCTCTGCCCACAGGAAGTTAAATAGATGGTTAGTAAAACATATTGTCTTGGAAAGCAAAAGAGTTGGGCACAAATGGATTTGGATGCAGATAGCTTTTTCTTTTCTTTTTATATCACTTGTTTTGTATTTGTGTGTCTTCCTTTTCCTCTCCTTTGATGTATATTTATTCTCACAATATAAACCTTTCCAAGATTATATTTGACATATATGTGTATATATGATATACACAGCCATATCAGTATTCTCCCCCAAACTGACAGAAGTCTAAGGTGTAAAACAAAATTACCACTGTCCATTTTTCTCCTTATAAATTCTAGCCTTCACTGTTTGGTGTTTCTCTCCACCATTTCTTGGCACTCAATAACCTTTTCTGTCTTTATCCATTCACTCACCTGATGTTCACTGAGGGTATATTATGTGCTAGTTTTCCTGGAGACACAAAAGTGAAAAAAACAAAATTTGTGCCCATTTGGCACTTCCATTCTCAGAAAGAGAGAGAGAGACAGCAGAGTAACAATCACAGGAAGTACAAGGTAGTGATTGCTGCTCTGGAAAAATTCAAGTGAGGTCAGTGGGATGAGGCGCCAGGAGCTGCCAGCGAAGTGTGGTTTTATCATATTCTCCTCTGCTCTCTGTTAAACCATGTTTTGTTTTTTTAATTTTTTATTTATTTGACAGACAAGGATCACAAGTAGGCAGAGAGGCAGGCAGAGAGAGAAGGGGAAGCAGGCTCCCTGTTGAGCAGAGAGCCCAATGCGGGTCTCAATCCCAGGACCCTGAGATCATGACCTGAGCCAAAGGCCGAGGCCCAACCCACTGAGCCACCCAGGTGCCCCTAAACCATGGTTTTAAAAGGAACAGTTTTCATCTCAGTCTGCAGAGGTTGAAAAAGGTTACTAAGGGTGAGTAGTATTTGTGATTTTCATTCATGGTGAAACATAAAATTCCATCCTTTTTGGGTACAGGAAGCATTTGAAGAGATCAGACAAAAGAACCTAATTCTTCTCTTTCGACCAGCACCGAGCCCTCTGCTTATATATTACCTCCACCCTTGCATCAATATCTTGAACATTTTTATATAAATTGTAAAGATGATAAAAACAGAAATGATCTAAACTTATTTTTGTTCCTTATATTGGAGCACCCACCACAAAATCAAAGTTTTCTCCGAACACATAGGTTTGAATATTTCTATGAGATGATGTCTAGACAAGCATGCAGATAAGTCAACCAGACATCCAAGCTCTATTCTCTTGTTTTGGATTCTGTGAAGCATTTAAACTTTGCCAGGGTAAAGGGACTGTCACTGCCAGTAAAGGCTGATGTTATAGGTTGTTTTGCTCAGATGGTAGCAAAGTAGTACTCGCTGCCACTTTTATGATAATACTTAAGAATCTCACATACTGTTCAATTTGGTCATCACACTAATTGCCTAGTTTAGGCAAAGCCAATGCCACACTGATCTTCTAGTTCAGAGAAGAGATATATTGTCTCCAAAATAATAGGTAGAATCAATGGAATCAATGGCCCTTCTTTCTTCCTCTCTTCACCACGAGAGAGCATCAGGTCTGTTTTTCTCTTGATGTTTGAACAACAGTGGTTCTACCCTGAACAGACACCTGAGTCTTCATTGACATTTGCTGCTCTTATGAAGAAGACATTTGGCAGCAATTTGAAAAATTACAGTGGGGTTTTTTAGAAGACCTCATGTCCCATGGCATTTTTTTGGTCATGCTACCTTTTCCTGGTAGCTGTATAGAAGCACTAATAGGACAGAATGCTACATAGCCTCTGTGCCCTGAGATCAGTTAGCTTGCCTGGGCCTCATGCTATCATCTGTAAAATAAGCCACACAGAAAAGAAATGACAAAACCGTACTAATCATGTGAATTACAGAATATTCTATTTTGACAGCATTTCATCTTGAGAGATACATTTCCAATTGTAATTTATTTCATTTTTATTTGGAAAACAAGATTGCAATCTCAAAAAGATGGTAAACATGTATTGGAATTAGATGAGGGATTTCGTTAATATGTGAGACCAATAACATGTTGGAAAGCAATATCATTACATCACTGGGAATGCAAGAGTGCTGAGGAAGTCAAAGTTGCTTGAAGGTGAATTTCAAATTGGGTCACAGGCACGTTGCTGCAGCCACTTGCAGCCAAATCTATGCTCGGTGATGGGAAAGTGAGAGAACCTAATGCTAGAGTCAAATCCTTCCCTTAAATACTAGATGCTGGTAGCTGCGGCCAGATTGCTTATGCTCTAACTTAAAATCAGTAAAACTCTCAGTCATTTATTTATTCTCATATAAGGGCTTAAAACAAAAGAGGTCAAATTTGAGTGTCCAAGATAAGAAATACTGCTGTGGACTTAAACAAATCTGATTAGAGGCAAGAACAAGACTACTCATATGCAAATAATAGAGAAGGGAAAGAATGGCTTCCATGTGTTGTTTGTTTAGCATTGCTTTATTTCTTATTTATTTATTTTTATTTTTTAATCTTTTAAATTTTATTTATTTCATTATCATCTTAATTTAATTTTAGTGTTTTCATCCAAGACTCACACTTTATGCACCACACCCAGTGCTCCATGCAGTAGGTGCCCTCCTTAATAACCACCACCATTGGTCTTGTACTGAGAGAGCAGATTTTCAGCTAATAATATCTCTGCTGTCATCCTGGTAACGCATGATATGAGCTACATCTCTCTGGTTAGCCCTGGATGGTTTGCTCCTAAAAGTATTTTAATGTCATCAACAACAAAGACAAGATCAAGTGGGAGAAATAAAACTCTACCAACACAATCAGTAGAGTGGGGACTACAAACCAGAGCAGAGAAGAGCATTCCTCCTGTTTGCAAAGCCTTCCCCTGCTTTGTCGGATTGGCTCCATCTTCTGCATATTAAACACACTTGGAATCCCAGTGACTACTCTGCAAAGAGTTCAGCAGAAATCATTGATTACAGTGTCATTGCTGTGTGAGCTACAATTTTTTTTCCTGCCTAAGTGCCTAGAAAATCTCAGCTATGCCTGGATCCTTTTTTTTTTTTTTAATTTATTTATTTGACAGACAGAGATCATAAATAGGCAGAGAGGCAGGCAGAGAGAGAGGAGGAAGCAGGCTCCCCACTGAGCAGAGAGCCCAATGCGGGACTCGATCCCGGACCCTGAGATCATGACCTGAACTGAAGGCAGAGGCTTTAACCCACTGAGCCACCCAGGTGCCCCATGCATGGATCCTTTACACTGATTCTGATTTTGTTAGTTTTCCCTGAGCAATTAAAATCTTGGGAAACACTTCTTCACAGGCAATGGAATCGGGACACGATTAGTGGATTTCCCCATTTCTCTGAATTAAAATTCACCCTAAAGCATTTCAACAAGATTTATAATACTAAATGTTCAAAAAGGAACCAAAAATACTAACAGTGAAACAAAGAGTTGCTGGCATATATTTCTCTCTTCTAAAGTGTGAAATGACAATGAGTAGTGTAATGATACACAAGAACAATCTGGAAATTTTCTGAGTACTCCGACAATGTACAATACTCACTTCGTGCCTATACAAATACATCATTCTAGTGATGCTTCCCTCTTCTTTCTGCATATTTTATTTTTCCTACTCTACTGATTTATCACCATCAGCAAATGCTTCCATTTCAAAGCTGTTTCTGACTTGACCTCTGCTTCAAGTTTCTGCCTGTTCCTCTGTTGTACATCTCATTGAGAGTGCTATCTATCGTTTCTGCCTATACTGCCTCCTCTATTTCTCATTAACCCTCTCTAATCAGATTTTCACCCCATGATAACACCATAACTTTTTTGTCAAAGTAACCAGTCAGCCTCCACATTACCTAATCCAGTATCAGGGGTGCTTGGGTGGCTCAGTCGGTTAAGCATCTGCCTTCCTCTCAGGTCATGATCTCAGGGTCCTGGGATGGAGCCCTGAGTTAGGCTCCCTGCTGAGCAAGGAGTCTGCTTCTCCATTTTCCTCTCCCTCTTCCCTGGGTTGTGCACTTGCTCTCTTTCTCTCTCTCTCTCTTTCCCTTTTTCTCTTGCATGCAATGGAAATAAAGAAATAAATACAAAGATTTTTTAAAATCCCTTATCGAATCTCAGCCATAAACTTAATATGGAATTTAGGGAATATTCAGAAGCTGGTTCTGAGAGTCAAGAGACAATTGCTCTTCGGCCACTGTGCATGTTGTTTCCTGGTTTTTAAACTTCATGAAATCTAATGAACTTGGTGCTTTGTGAAGGCTATTGTGTTTTATGAGTTTGATTATCAATCAGAACCCAAGACCACTTGCTGTTATTTAATCACTGTAGATCTTACAGGCTGGCATCTTGAAGAGGAAGGATTGACTTTCAGACCTACGACTCAATATGACAAGGGTACCTTGTGGTTGGGCAAGGACGAGGGAAGAAAGAACTCAGGTTTCAGTGCCGGGACAGTTGCTGACCCACTCTCAGTACAAAGCAGCAAAAGTTCTGTGGTAGAGGTTTGTTTGTTTATTATTTATGAGTGAGAAGTTTTGACTTCTGTGGAGCTGGCAAACTAAATTCATAAGGAAAGGACGATTGAG
This sequence comes from Mustela putorius furo, assembly GCF_011764305.1. Classification (NCBI taxonomy): domain Eukaryota; kingdom Metazoa; phylum Chordata; class Mammalia; order Carnivora; family Mustelidae; genus Mustela; species Mustela putorius. The sequence goes on from NW_025421294.1 coordinate 33,436,586, forward strand.
AGGAGTAGACTGGGAAAAACTATAGCCGGGTTAGTACTTAATTGATTTTTAGTGTGAGTAGAATTGCTGAAAATGGAAGAAAAGAGTCAATCATAGTAGGCAAAACATACACTTGCAAAAAGTGTTATTATACAAGGAAGGTTCTGTTGGGAATTTGAGAAATACTATAATCAGTTATGATTTTATTCAGCTATGATCATTAGTCACTAGCCATACTCCCAGGCATATGACACAGGAGAGAGGAGCGCGTAGAAGCCTGTGAATAGAGTTCAAAAGAGTGTGACACTTTGTTTGAAAATATTAGCAAGTCCCCGATAAATCTTCATTCTCTCAGATTTGTTAGTTAAATGATCAGGAGACTTACAATTGCATGGTAGACATTACTGAACAGAATGGATTAGTCAGGCTGAGTCCCAGCAGAATTCAACAAATAAAAAATTCTTCAGAATTTAGATGTAATTGAATTGACCAATTTCGAATGAATGAGGTCATGGATTGAGCAAGTTTATGCTGAAAATTTTACCACTTGATTATCTTGCCTTCTTTAAATAATGGAATATCCTCTGAAGCCCTTAAAATGTTACATGTCCAAGCAAGGCAAGATTGGTTTTAGGACAAGCAACCACCCAGGCAAAATGATGTGCCTTTGGTCCAAACAACCACATACCTTGTGATACAGGCAGTTCTTTCTGCCTGGGCTACCTTATTTCAACCTCATGTTCAGAGGGTGATAAGCCACATAGGAAACAACCTCTTGCTACCATATCTGCCATGTGTTGCTTTAGTAATGAGAAGCCATTCCAAAGAACAAAGAAGACTAACAGAAACATAAAAATGATAATGAGAGAAATAGAAAAAAATTGGTTTAGGTGAGTCAGCTGTTCAGGTGGTGGATAAAGAAAAGGATGAAAATCAGAATGAAATCGGCACTGTTGTTCTTAAATACTGCTGATAAGAATCACCAGATCACAATGGTAATGAATGCCAGCTCAGGTGGCTACCTCTCTTCAAAGGCACCATAAATCCTTCCCTATTTAACCTGAGTTGGAGAAATAGAAGTCCCATGAAGCTTATGAAGAATGGAATGGGGGGCACCCTGGTGGCTCAATGGGTTAAGCATGTGACTCTTGATTTTGGCTCTGGTCATGATCTCAGAGTCTTGGCATGGAGCCCCGAGCCAGGCTCCATACTCAGATTAGAGTCTGTTTGGGATTCTCTCTAACCCTCCCCCCCTGCTGTTCTCCCCACTCGTGTGCTCTCTCTCTCCTTCTAGAAGAAATACATAAAACCTTTAAAAAAGAGAAAAAAAAAGAATGGGGAGAAGAAACAGAAATGGTGTGATACATTAATGTAGGCTTTCAACTGCCAGCCTGTGCTTGGATGTCAAGCAATGCTCTTCTTTGCTACCTTTAATGGTCATGCCAAAAAGAAATCTTTTTTTTCAAAATAGTTTTATTGAGATATAATTTACATACTATATAATTTGGTCAAACCACTCTTTGCAGTTAATATATTTTTTAAAGATTTTATTTATTTATTTGACACAGAGAGAGAAATCACAAGTAGGCAGAGAGGCAGGCAGAGAGAGAGGGGAAAGCAGGCTCCCTGGGCCAAAGGCAGAGGCTTAATCCACTGAGCCACTCAGGCACCCCTGCAGTTAATATTAAGCAGTACTGAATGTCAAGATTTATGTCTTAATTCTATTTTGTATTATATAATCAAATATCTCTCCCATTCACCTTTCATTTAATAAATATTTTTACACTCTTTTGATTTTAAAATTTTGAAAATATTTTACCTTAAATATTTTTATTATATTCTGTATATGACAGATTTTCTCTTTCATTCTATCTTAATAGTCTCTTCTTTGAAATGGATGATTTTAATATGCTTTTATTTTATATATTTCTATGAAAATTTCTTTTATAGTTATTTTTCAATTTAAACTATAAATACCTCTTCCCAATTCCAAACTCTTCACTTGTTTTCCCGTCCTTTGGACATAACCAGTAAATTAGCATATTTTATCTACTAACAGAAAACCACTCACAGGGGCGCCTGGGAGGCTCAGTTGATTAAACGGCTGCCTTTTGCTCAGGTCATGATCCCAGGGTCCTAGGATGGAGCTCTGCATTGGGCTCCCTGCTCAGCAGGAGGACTGCTTCTCCCTCTCCCACTCCCTTGGTTTGTATTCCTTCTTTTGCTGTCTCTCTGTCCAATAAATTAAAAATCTTAAAAAAAAATAAAACACAACACACACACACACTTTTTATGGTTGTCTAGAATTTTGGTGCCATTGAAAATATGAAGTTATTATATAGTAAATATGTACCATTGGCCAGTAATTCCTGTTTTCTTTTTCTTTTTGTAATTTACCACTATCTTTAAGACAAAAAAGATTGTTTCATGTTTGAATTGTTGCATTTCAGTATTCAGTTTTGTTTTGTTTTTTTAAGATTATTTATTTATTTATTTGACAGAGAGAGATCACAAGTAGGCAGAGAGGCAAGCAGAGAGAAAGAGGAGGACGCAGGCTCCCTGCTGAGCTGAAAGCCCGATGCAGGACTTGATCCCAGGACCCTGAGATCATGACCAGAGCTGAAAGCAGAGGCTTAACCCACTGAGGCACCCACGCGACCCTCAGTATTCAATTTTAATAAAAGAAATAAAACATCTTGGAAATTGACAAATTGAATAGCTTTCCTTTTCAGTGTGTATGTTGAAGACAACTTTTTCATCAAATTTGTAGTAGTTAGAGAATTTTTTAGTGGGCAATCCTGAGCTAAACTGATGCTCTTGTTACTGATTGTTTTGTGTCAGGTTTGAGGTGTTTCCCCACCCATCCCCCTCCCCACCCCACCCACCACCACCCAGGTTAGGAGGCTCCTATTGAGATATTCTCAAGGGCAGAGATTTTTTTCCTCAGCTGTGTCCAGTCTACTAACAATGGTGTTCTTCATTTCTATCACAGTGTGTTCTGTCTCTTAACATTTGGGGGGGGCGGTCTTAGGATTTCCATTTCTCTGATCACATGGCCCATGTGTTCTTGCGTGCTATCTGTTCCATCCATTATAATACTCAGAATATTAATTACACTTGTTTGAAATCCTTGGCCTGATAATTCCAATATCCTTACCATGTGTGTTTCTGATACTTGCTCTGTTTCCTCAAATTGTGTTCTTTCCCCTTTCGGTATGCTTTGTTTTTTCTTGATAGCCAGACATGATGTACTGGGTAGATGGACCAGCTCTAGACTTGCAGGGCACCTGAGTGGCTCAGTTGGTTAAGCGGCTACCTTCAGCTCAGGTCACAATGCCCGGGTCCTGGGATCGAGCCCCACAAGGGGCTCCCTGCTCCATGAGGTGCCTGCTTCTCCCTGACACTCTGCCTTCAGCTCAGGTCATGATCTCAGGGTCCTGGGATCGAGCCCCGCATCAGGGAGCCTGCTTCCTCCTCTCTCTCTCTCTGCCTGCCTCTCTGCCTACTTGTGACCTCTGTCAAATAAATAAATAAAATCTTAAAAAAAAAAAAAAAAGTATGAGACTTTCTCCTCTGCCAAGTTATTCATCTGGAACTGAAGGGTAGAGTGCCTGATGCATTGTGTAAGGTTCAGCCACCTGTTAACTTCCTCCTGTTCCTCTGCATATATCCTTACTCTACAAGGCTCCTTGCTGTCCCTTGACAACAAGTCACCCTTACTTCTCCTGCCTCAACTCCAGGGACATACAGTCATTTCCCATGTTTAAATTTTAGTTGTTTTCCTCTTAACAGCATTTGGGGAGGTTTCTTCCTCCTCTCACTTCTCGTTAAAGGTTAAATCCACTGTGGGATCCATGGGTGGATCTCCTCTAGCAGGGGACTTTTTACTTTTCTGTATTCACAGAGATCATATCCCCATGTCTATTTTCTAATAGCATAAAATAGCTATGAATTTGAGTATTATTTGTCTTGAAATAATTACTGGGTCTTAAGTGGCATTTTTTAGTGATTCCTTACTAGCCTGGCACTAGTTTAAAATGGAACTTGGAGATCTGGTCTTAAATTAGTTGTACTTGAAACTACTGTGAAAATCAGGTGTTGGCAAGGATGTGGAGAAAGGGAAACACTCTTGCATTGTTGGTGGGAGTGTAAAATGGTGAAGCCACTCTGGAAAGCAGTATGGAGTTTGGTCAAAAAGTTAAAAATAGAACTACCATAGAATTCAGTGATTTTACTACTAAGTATTTACCCAAAGAATCCAAAAATACCAATTCAAAGGGATACATAGAGCATTATCTACAATAGCCAAATTACAGAAACAGTCCATCTGTCAACTGATGAATGGATGAAGGGGTTGTGTGTGTGTGTATGTGTGATATTTCATTATTTTTATGGCTGAGTAATATAGGTGGGATGTTACTCAGCCATTAAAAACAAACAAACAAACAAACTTGCCATTCACTATGACATGGATGGAGCTATAATACGTAATGCTAAGTGAAATAAGCCAATCAGAATAAGACAAATACCATATGATTTCAGTCATGTGTAGAATCTTAAAATCAATTGAGCACAAGTAAAGGAGAGAGACAGAGAAAGACCAAGAGACAGACTCTTAACTATAGAAAAAAATGGAAAAAATGGATGGTTACAAGCAGGGATGGGTGAAATAGGTGATGAGGATTGAGGAGGGCACTTGTCATTATGAGCACAGGGTATCTTACAGAAGTGTTGAATCACTATCTTGTACCACCTGCAACTAGTATTACACTGCATGTTAACTAGCTGGAATTTAAATAAAAACTTAAATTCATTTTAAGTTACTTTTTAAAGTTCATAGTAGAACACAAATTCATGAAATCCAAGCAAAAATCCATAAGGAAAGAACAGAGATGAGAGGAAAAGAATGTAAGATAAAAAGGGAGTGGATAAAGCAAATTTTAAATTATTTAGTAATACCATGTATTAATGTAGTTAGTGTAAAAAAGGCAGAAATTGAGCTTTAAAAAATCAAAAAGACACTAACCATTGAAAATAGTGTGTGGGGGGGTGCCTGGGTGGCTCAGTGTGTTAAAGCCTCTGCCTTCGGCTCAGGTCATGGTCCCAGGGTCCTGGGATCGAGCCCCGCATCGGGCTCTATACTCAGCAGGGAGCCTGCTTCCTCCACTTTCTCTACCTGCTTCTCTGCCTACTTGTGATCTCTATCTGTCAAATAAATAAATAAAATCTTTAAAAAAAAAAAAAGAAAGAAAGAAAATAGTGAGGAAGAAAAACACAATTGTCAAGGTGGTAATATTTCCAGAATGAGAAATTTTTTCAGTGACAGATGATAGAACAATTGGAACAGAAATCAAAATCATAACTTTGAGATGAGTGTAAGGTTTTAAGACAATTTTCTATTTTTTGTAATAATAGTCTTACGGTATTTTAGAACATTTTTAATAACCACAGAAAGAATAAAGTAAGAATTACTCTTATCATGCAGAAATAATCATGGTTTTCAAGTACAAAATTCTACAAATTGTCACCATATCAGATTTAGATTTTGAAATAGAAATCACTCTAATTTTATAATCAACATAATAAAGACTATTGTGATCACTATTCAGAATCTAAAACAATAGCTTCAATAAAGTAGTTGTTACTAAACATTTATAAACAAAGTTTTTGTTTGAAAGACTATCATTTATAAAAGCAAAAAAAAAGAAAACACATCTGTAATCACACTACAGCTACACTCAGTATTAATTTTTGAGCTATATCTTCTTCCCAGACTTTTGTTTATCATAAACGTGTATTTATATTTAGAATGACACTATATCTACACTAAAATGCATACTTAGTATGATTTGAATATATTCCTCAACCCTTCTTAGCACAATATTTCAGAGATTCTCAAAGCCCAAGCTGGTTCAGAGAGGGGATGTTTAGCTCCAAACTGTGGTGGAGTCCAAATATTTGAGGAGCTAAACAAAAACCATTGAATGGGCTTCCCCATCTTCCTCTGATCTTCCACATGCTTGAAAATGAGATCTGCTGTTTCACGAATATCAAATCTTTCCCCCCTCCAAGGGAAAACATGAATATGAGCATCCTCCAGCAACTCTTGAGTTACATATAAAAATGTTTATTTTCTTTTTTTTGTTTATTCTCTTTATTTGCTTTCTTTCAAAGTTTATTTCTTTGAAAAATGGTTTGCTTTCTATTTAGCCCATCTGTCATAAGAAAATTCATTTTTGCGGTGCCTGGGTGGCTCAGTGGGTTAAGCCTCTGCCTTCAGCCTAGGTCATGATCTCAGGGTCCTGGGATCGAGCCTTGCATTGGGCTCTCTGCTCAGCAGAGAGCCTGCCTTCCTCTCTGCCTACTTGTGATCTCTCTCTCTCTGTCTGTCAAATAACTAAAAAATCTTAAACAAGAAAAAAAAAAAGAAAAGTCACTTTTTTGGATAACAATATTTACCTTGCCTATTTTAGAAAAGTGTAGAAGAATATGGTAAAATGCCCTATTTGAAAATACATTAGAATGTAATTTATTTTAGAATAATGATTATCAGTTCCAAGAAAGAATCCTTCTAAGATTCCCCATAAAATATGGCATATGCAGCTTCATCAGGTGCAGACCTACTTTACTGCTCTCCCAGTGAAATGATCTGTGTAGCATTCATAACATGTTAAACTAAATATTCTTTATGCTAAAAAATGATTCTTAAGCTCCCAATCCATACAATATGTAAAACACTTGATAAGATAGTGCCTGAGTTAATCTGATATGAACCATAGCGTTATGATCCAACACAGTGTGCATCTCTGACAGGTGCACTATGAATGGAATTGCAATCTGCAGCCAGTAGATATATTAAATCCTTGATTTACCAATATACATTTTACAATTAGAGGATTCATATATTAACTCTGCTTAAATAAAAATAGCCATACTGGTAGTAGTAAGAAATGTTTTTTATTTAAGTATAAATCAAAGCAGGAGGTAAAATGAAGTGGTGATCATTTCAGCTCTTTTTTCAGCACATTGTCTCTCACGGTAATGGAAATATGTTTTGCATGAAGTACTGGAATGGTTCTTTTTATTTTTTTTATTTTTTTATTACCATATAAATGTATTATTAGCCCCAGGGGTACAGATCTGTGAATCGCCAGGTTTACATACTTCACAGCACTCACCATAGCACATACCCTCCCCAATGTCCATAACCCCACCACCCTCTCCCTACCTCCTTCCCCCCAGCAACCCTCAGTTTGTTTTGTGAGATTTAGTCTCTTATAGTTTGTCTCTCTCCTGATCCCATCTTGTTTCATTTTTTCCTTCCAAGGAAAAATGAAAAATGAAAAAATTTGCGAGGCAATATGGGGGGCTTGGAGGGCCTTGAGGAGAACACAGGCAGCAACCTCTTTGTTTCATTTTTTCATTTTTCATTTTTCCTTGGAAGGAAAAAATGAAACAAAGAGGTTGCTGCCTGTGTTCTCCTCAAGGCCCTCCATGCCCCCCATATTGCCTCGCAAATTCTTCATATCAGTGAGATCATATGATAATTGTTTTTCTCTAATTGACTTATTTCGCTCAGCATAATACCCTCTAGTTTCATCCACATCGTTGCAAATGGCAAAATTTCATTTCTTTTAATAGCATCTTCTTTATACATTCATCTGTTGATGGACATCTAGTTTTGTTACATAGTTTGGCTCTTGTGGACATTGCTGCTATAAACATTCAGGTGCACATGCCCTTTTGGATCACTACATTTGTATCTTTAGGATAAATATCCAATAGTGCAATTGCTGGGTCATAGGGTAGCTCTATTTTCAACTTTTTGAGGAACATCCATGCTGCTTTCCAGAGTGGTTGCACCAGCTTGCATTCCCACCAACATTGTAGGAGGGTTCCCCTTTCTCCGCATCCTCGCCAGCATCTGTCATTCCCTGACTTGTTAATTTTAGCCATTCTGACTGGTGTGAGGTGGTATCTCATTGTGGTTTCAATTTGTATTTCCATAATGCTGAATGATGTGGAGCACTTTTTCATGTGTCTATTGGCCATCTGGATGTCTTCTTTGCAGAAATGTCTGTTCATGTCCTCTGCCCATTTCTTGGTTGGATTCTTTGTTCTTTGGGTGTTGAGTTTGATAAGTTCTTTATAGATTTTGGATACTAGCCCTTCATCTGATATGTCATTTGCAAATATCTTCTCCCATTCTATCTGTTGTCTTTTGGTTTTATTGACTGTTTCCTTTGCTGTGCAAAAGCTTTTGATCTTGATGAAATCCCAATAGTTCATTTTTGGCCTTGCTTCCCTCATCTTTGGCGATGTTTCTAGGAAGAAATTGCTACTTCTGAGGTCAAAGAGGTTGCTGCCTGTGTTCTCCTCAAGGATTTTGGTGGATTCCTTTCTCACAATGAGGTCCATCATCCATTTTGAGTCTATTTTTGTGTGTGGTGTTAGGAAGTGGTCCAGTTCATTTTTCTGCATGTGGCTGTCCAATTTTCCCAACACCATTTGTTGAAGAGACTGTCTTTTTTCCATTGGACATTCTTTCCTACTTTGTCAAAGATTAGTTGACCATAGAGTTGAGGGTCTATTTCTGGGCTCTCTATTCTGTTCCATTGATCTATGTGTCTGTTTTTGTGCCAGTACCATACTGTCTTGATGACAACAGCTTTGTAACAGAGCTTGAAGTCTGGAATTGTAATGCCACCAACTTTGGCTTTCTTTTTCAACATTCCTCTGGCTATTCAAGGTCTTTTCTGGTTCCATATAAATGTTAGGAGTATTGTTCCATTTCTTGAAAAAAAAATTGATGGTATTTTGATAGGGATTGCATTAAACATGTAGATTGCTTTAGGTAGCATACTTTTTCACAATATTTGTTCTTCCAATCAATAAACATGGAACATTTTTCCATTTCTTTGTCTTCCTCAATTTCTTTAATGAGTACTTTATAGTTTTCTGATTATAGATTCTTTGCCTCTTTTTGGGTTTATTCCTAGGTATCTTATGGTTTTGGGTGGAAGTGTAAATGGGATTGACTTCTTAATTTCTCTTTCTTCTGTCTTGCTCTTGGTGTATAGAAATGCAACTGATTTCTGTGCATTGATTTTATATCCTGACACTTTATTGAATTCCTGTCCTAGTTCTAGCAGATTTGGAATGGAGTCTTGGGGTTTTCCACAGAAGGTATCCTATCATCTACAAAGAGTGAGAGTTTGACTTCTTTGCTGACTTGGATGCATTTAATTTCTTTTTGTTGTCTGATTGCTGAGGCTAGGACTTCTAGTACTATGTTGAATAGCAGTGGTGATAATGGACATCCCTGTCATGTTCCTGACCTTAGCGGAAAAGCTCTCAGTTTTTTCCATTGAGAATGATATTTGCTGTGTGTTTTTCAAAGATGGTTTTGATCATATTGAGGTATGTTTCCTCTATCCCTACACTGTGAAGAGTTTTGATCAAGAAAGGATGCTCTACTTCGTCAAACGCAATTTCAGCATCCACTGAGAGTATCATATGGTTCTTATTCTTTCTTTTATTAATGTATTGTATCACATTGATTGATTTTCAGATGTTGAACCAAACTTGCACCCCTGGAATAGATCCCACTTGGTTGTGGTGGAAAATCCTTTTAATGTACTGTTGGACATTATTGGCTAGTATTTTGGTGAGAATTTTTGCATAAGTGTTTATCAAGGATATTGGTCTGTAATTCTCTTTTTTGATGGGGTCTTTATCTGGTTTGGGGATCAAGGTGATGCTGGCCTCATAAAATGAGTTTGGAAGTTTCCCTTCCATTTCTACTTTTTGCAACAGTTTCGGGAGAATAGGAATGAATTCTTCTTTAAATGTTTGGTAGAATTCCCCTGGAAAGCCATCTGGCCCTGGGCTCTTGTTTGTTGAGAGATTTTTGATGACTGCTTCAATCTTCTTTCTGGTTATGGGTCTGTTCAGGTTTTCTATTTCTTCCTGGTTCAGTTTTGGTAGTTTATACATCTCAAGGAATGCATCCATTTCTTACAGATTGTCAAATTTGCTGGTGTATAGTTGCTCATAATATGTTCTTATAATTGTTTATATTTCTTTGGTGTTGGTTGTGGTCTCTCCTCTTTCATTCATGATTTTATTTATTTGGGTCCTATCTCTTTTCTTTTTGATAAGTCTGGTCAGGGGTTCATCAATCTTATTAATTCTTTCAAAGAACCAGCTCCTAGGTTCATTGATTTGTTCTATTGTTTCTTTGGTTTCTATTTCATTGATTTATACTCTGATCTTTATTATTTCTCTTCTGCTGAGTTTAGGCTTTATTGGCTGTTCTTTTTCCAGCTCCTTTAGGTGTAGGGTTAGGTTGTGTATTTGAGACCTTTCTTGTTTCTTGAGAAAGGTTTGTATCACTATATATTTTCCTCTCAGGACTGCCTTTGCTGTGTCCCACAGATTTTGAACAGTTGTTTTCATTTTCATTTGTTTCCATGAGTTTTTAAAATTCTTTAATTTTCTTGACCCATTCATTCTTTAGTAGGATGATGCTTAGCCTCCATGTATTTGAGTTCTTTCCAAATTTCCTCTTGTGATTGAGTTCTAGCTTCAGAGCATTGTGGTCTGAAGATATGCAAGGGAATGATCCTAATCTTTTGGTATCAGTTGAGACCTGGTTTGTGACCCAGAATGTGATCTATTCTAGAGAATGTTCCTTGTGCACTAGAGAAGAATGCATATTCTGTTGCTTTGGGGTGGAATGTTCTGAATATATCTGTGATGTCTGTCTGGTCCAGTGTGTCATTTAAGGCCTTTATTGCCTTGTTGATCTTTTGCTTGGATGATCTGTCCATTTCAGTGAGGGGGGGTGTTAATGTCCCCTACTATTATAGTATTATTGTCGATATGTTTCTTTGATTTTGTTATTAATTGGTTTATATAGTGGGCTGCTCCCTTGTAAGGGGCATAGCTATTTAAAATTATTAGATCTTCTTGTGGGACAGACCCTTTGAGTATGATATAATGTCCTTCCTCATCTCTTATCATAGTCTTTGGCTTAAAATCTAATTGATCTGATATAAGGATTGCCGCTCCAGCTTTCTTTTGATGTCCATTAGCATGGTAAATTGTTTTCTACCCCCTCACTTTAAATCTGGAGGTGTCTTTAGGTCTAAAATGAGTTTCTTGTAGACAGCATATTGATTTTTTTTTTTTTATCCATTCTGATACCCTGTGTCTTTTGATTGGGGCATTTAGCCCATTTACATTCAGGGTAACTATTGAGAGATACAAATTTAGTGCCATTGTATTGCCTGTAAGGTGACCATTACTGTATATTGTCTCTGTTCCTTTCTGGTCTATAACTTTTAGTCTCTCTTTGCTTAAAGGACCCCTTTCAATATTTCCTGTAGAGCTGGTTTGTTGTTTACAAATTCTTTTAGTTTTTCTTTGTCCTGAAAGTTTTTTTTTTTTATCTCTCCTTCTATTTTCAATGATAGCCTAGCTGGATATAGTATTCTTGGCTGCATGTTTTTCTCGTTTAGTGCTCTGAATATATCATGCCAGTACTTTCTGGCCTGCCAGGTCTCTGTGGATAAGTCTTCTGCCAATCTAATATCTTTACCATTTTATGTTACAGACTTCTCATCCCGGGCTGCTTTCAGGATTTTCTCTTTGTCACTAAGACTTGTAAATTTTACTATTAGATGATGGGGTGTGGACCTATTCTTATTCATTTTGAGGGGGATTTACTGCTCTTCCTGGATTTTGATGCTTGTTCCTTTTGCAATGTTAGGGAAATTCTCTATAATAATGCTCTCCAATATACCCCCGCTCCCCTATCTCTTTCTTTTTCTTCTTCTGGAATCCCAATTATTCTAATATTGTTTCATCTTATGGTATCAGTTATATCTCGAATTCTTCCCTTGTAGTCCAGTAGTTGTCTCTCTTTTGCTCAGCTTCTTTATTCTGTCATTTGGTCTTCTATATCACAAATTCTCTCTTCTGCCTCATTTATCCTAGCAGTAAGAGCCTCCATTTTGATTGCCCCTCATTAATAGCTTTTTAAATTTCAGTTTGATTATATTTTATTTCTCCAGACAGGGTTTCTCTAGTATCTTCCATGCCTTTTTCGAGCCCAGCTATCACCTTGAGAATCATCACTCTGAACTCTAGATCTGACATATTACCAATGTCCATATTGATTAAGTCCCTCGCCTTCAGTACTGCCTCTTGTCCTTTTTTTGTGTGGTGAGTTTTCCTGCCTTGTCATTTTATCCAGATAAGAATATATGAATGAGAGAATAAAATACTAAAAGGGTGGCAAAGACCCCAGAAAAATATGTGTTAACCAAATCAGAAGAGACCCCAAATCATGGGGAGAAGAAAGGGGATAGAAAGAAGTAAAAAAAAAAAAGAAAAGAAAATATATATATTAGACTGGTGAATAGAACAGACACCCACTTGATTTTGGGAGTATTTTGGTCTCTTAGAAGAAACTACCTCCCAAAATTCTAAGGAAAGAAAAAAAATTTACATACACACACACACACACACACACAAATAAGGGCAAACATGATGAAGGGATGAAATATGACTGTAAAGATGAAAATTTTTTTTAAATTCTGGGTGGCTCAATGGGTTAAACCTCTGCCGTCAGCTCAGTTCATGGTGTCAGGGTCCTGGGATCCAGCCGGGGGTCTGGCTCTCTGCTCAGCAGGGAGCCTGCTTCCCCTTCTCTCTCTGCCTGCCACTCTGCCTACTTGTGATCTGTCTGTCAGATAAATAAATAAAATCTTTTTAAAAAATTCTAAAAAAGGAGTTGATAAATTGGTTGGGAAAAGAAAGAAAAAAAAAGTGGAGAGAATTTGCTCAGGCTGGAGACTAGAACAAAGCCCTGTGCTAGATTTAGGGTATATTTTGATCTATTAGAAGTTGTATCCCAAAATTTTTTAGAAGAAAAAAAAATAAAGTTAGATACACAAAATAAAGTTAGATACAATGAAGGATAAAATATTACTATAATAATGAAAGTTCAAAAAGATTTTTTTAAAGAAAGTTTAAGATAAACTAATCAAAAAACATCAAAAGAGGAAAGAGTAAAAGTTAAAAAAATTAGAATAAGAAAAATGCAAAATTTAAATAATTTAGTTAACTTTGCAAGAGTAAAGAATCATGGGAAGAAAGCCATGAATTCCATACTTTGCTTTCCCCTCCTCTGGAATTCTGCTGTTCTTCTTGATGAGTGAGCTTGGTATTGGCTGGATGTTCTTGCTGATCTTCTGGAGGAGAGGCCCTTTGTAGTGATTCTCAAGTGTCTTTGCCTGAGGCAGAATTGCTCCACCCTTGTCAGGGGCTGGGCTAAGTAATCTTCTCAGGTTTGCTCTCCAGAGCTTTTGTTCCCTGAGCACTTACCGTAAAGCTCTGGAGGACAGGAATGAAAATGAAAATTAAAATCTCTGGCCCAGAGGAGCTGAGAGCTTGGGGCCCACTCCTTAGTGTGCCCTCGGAGAAAAGCACTCTATCACTCCTGTCTCCCTGGTCTCTGGCTGCCTTCTGAGCTCACCCAGCCTGTGACCAAGCATTTCTGTCTCTGGCACACAGCCCTGTATGGAGTCTCCAAACCCAGCAGATTCCTACCTCTGAGAAGGAAGGTGAGTCTCCCCAGATCTGCCACTTGTGGGGTCCCTGCCCAAAGAGCAGTGGTTTGATTGTACCATGGATCACAGTTTAAGGTAATCCTGAGCTGAGAGCTCACTCATCGACTCTGTCTCTGTAGCCGGCTTCCCCACTCTAATATCTGTGAGCTCTGCTACACTCAGACACCCCCAATCCTTCTGTGACCCCACGGGACCTGAGACCATGCTGTCCCCACAAGGGGTCCACCCCTGCTTAGCCTCTGGAACCATGTCCCTCAGTGGAGTGATTTTGTGCTCCATTGATCTGCTGCTTGCCAGGAGCTGGCCCCTCCCACCGTGGTCTATCTTCCCATCACTTCGGATTTACTTCTCTGCATGTCCTACCTTTCAGAAAGTGGCCAATTTTCTGTTTCTAGAACTAGTGCTCTTCTCTTTGCTCTCCTCTTAGATTTGTAGGTGTTCAAAATGTTTTGGTAACTATCTAACTGAACTCCTGCAACCTGATGGTATCTCAGGCTACTACTCCTCCAGCATCTTGACTCCTCCCCCCCATTTTTATTTATTTTTATTATGTTCAATTAACTAACATATAGGACATCATTCGTTTTTGATACATTAGTTACCTATAACACCCAGTCCTCAACACCACATGTGAGTTTTAAAATTAGGAAAAGAAATTTAAACTTCTTCCTTTTAGGAATCATACGTGGACTTAGTCATCCTAGTATTTCTTACCACTTATTTTTCATCTCTGAAGTGTGTTTTTCATTTATTAACTCTTTCCTACTTATTCTCCCTCATTTCTGAGATTTTTCACTTTAAAATAGTAATTACTTTTATCTGCTTAGTAAGTGTGAACCTAAGTCAAATTTTAATTGCATCTAAGGTGTTACTTTGCTCTTTCCTCTATGGTAACTTCACACAGTTGAGTTGTTCATTTGGTATGTGATTAGTTGTCTGAAAGCCTTAAGAATGACAGAGAAATTGGGACAGTTTTTGTACCTCAACAAAGTAATGGAGTAAAGATGTTCATAATAGTTACTTATTTTTGATATTCTTGGAATTTTAGCGGTAAGACCTTTTTACATTATCACTGTAACAGTTTGTCTTTGTATCTGTGTTCCTCTCTTCTGGTGTCACTGTTGTTATAGGTTGCTACAATTTTCTTGATTGTTTCAAAGGACAAACTTCTGAACTTTTGGCTTTGTGAATTTACTGTTTACTTGCTACATCATTGATTCCTTACTGAATTATTTCCCTTCTTCTCCATCCTTGTCATTTAATTTGTTCTTCTCTAGCTTTATAAGATGAACACTTAGATCATTAATCTTAGGCCTTTCCTATTTTCTATTGTAAGAATGTAAAGCTATGTTTTTCTCTCTAAGCATAGTAAATGCCTTCTGCAAATATTGGTGTGTAATATGTTCATCATAATTTATTTAAAATCACTTGTAATTTTCTAAATTGACCCATGAATTCTTTTTTGACCTATGTGTTATTAAAAAGAAAGTTGTTGTTGTTATTTTTAAATACTTAGGACTCTCTCAAGTATCTAATTTTACTGATTCTAATTTGCTTCTGTTGTGTCAGAGGACATAGTCTGAAAGAGTGCTCTCCTTTGAAATTGAAGGACGTTTGTTTTCTGGCCCAGCTCAGTGTCTACACTGGTAGATGTTTCATGTGTTCCAGAGAAGAACTGGATGTAGTTTTCTAGAAATACCATTTGGGATACAGTAATCAATAGTGATATTCAGGTCTTCTGTATCTCTGTTGCTATTTTTGCCTGCTAATTTTGCCAAATCTTACTTCAGCTATTTTGCAGTTCCATTATTTCCATCATTTGGGGAATACAGAGTTATCAATGTTGAGGTTTCTGATATATTGAGCCAGTAATCATTATGAATTGTCACTTCTGCCCTCTGGCAATATTCCTTGTCCCACTATCTATTTATTCTTGTATTTAGACAATTATTCTAGTCACTCTAGCTTTATTATGATTCAAGATGCATAGTACATAATTTTGCTTCCCTTTAGTTTGTGTCTTTGTGCTCTTCGATTTAACATGTATCTTTAGTAAAAGCAGGTACTTGAATTTAGATTTTTCACCTAGCCTAAAAATCTCAGTCTTCTGAGAATTTAGTATACTTACTTGTACTACAGTGATTTAAATGTTTGAATTTTTTTATTTTATGATTTTTTAATTAATAGACCATATTTTTAGAGCAGGTTTTAAAAAAATATTTATTTCTTTGAAAGAGAGCTGGGGAGGGACAGAGGCAGAGGAGGAGAGAGAGAGAGAATCACAAGTAGGCTCCACGACCCATGCATAGCCCAACGTGGGGCTCAGTCTCACAACTCTGAGACCAGAACCTGAGTCAATATCAAGAATTGGAAATTTAACAGACTGAGCCACCCAGGGGCCCCTAGAGCAATATTAATTTCACCAAAAAAGGAGCTGGAAGTACAGAGAGTTCCTATACACCCTTTACTCCTCCATGTATGTCATTTCCCACTGTTAGTATCTTGCATTAGTGAGATACAACTGTTAAAAGGATGGGCCAATACTGTTACATTATTATTAAAGTTCTTAATTTACCTTCTTCCTATTGTCAATTCTATTGCTTTTGACAAATGTAGAACTACATGTATCTACTGTTACAGTAATGTACATGTACTTTGCCCTAAAAATACCATTTTCTGCCTATTTTTTCCCTCTGTCTCTCCCCTAAACCCGCTAGCCACTGTTGAGCTTTTTTCCTACCTCCATTGATTTATCTTTTCCAGAATGTCATACAGTACATAAACTTCTCAGATTGGCTTTTTTTACTTAGCAATATGTATTTAAGTTTGTCCCATGCCATATCATGGTTTGTTAGCTCATTTCTGTTTACCCTTTAACAATGTTCCATCCCCTGGATGTGTCACAGTTTATTTACCTGCTGAAGGACATCTTGTTTGCTCTCGAGTTTTGGCATTAGTGAAGCTGCTATAAACATTCCTATGAAAGATTTTGTGTGGTTATTTGTCTTCTAAATTTGTTCTTCAATTTATTTAGGTAAATGCCATGAAATTCACGTGTTGGACTGTATGCTCAGTTTTATAAGAAACTGTCACACTGTCTTTCAAAGCTGCTGTACAATTTTGCATTCCATCAACAATCAATCTGAGTTCCTATTAATCTCTATCCTCACCAGCATTTGGTGCTGTCAGCGTCTTGGATGTTTGGTGCTCTAAAAACCAATGCAGGGGTATCTCATTGTTTTGTTCCTTTGTTTGGAGAGAGCGTGCATCTGCACATTTGTGCTGGGTAGGAGCAGAGGGAGAGAGAGAGAATCCTAAGCAGGCTCCCTGTGGAGTGTAGAGTCTGACATGGGGCTTGATCTCACAACCCTGAGACCATGACCTGATTCAAAATCAAGAGTCAGAGGTTTTCACTTTAAAACAGTAAAGATTTGGAAGCCTGGGTGGCTCAGTTGGTTAAGCAACTGTCTTCAGCTCAGATCATGATCCCAGGGTACTGGGATTGAGTTCCGCATCAGGCACCCTCCTCAATGGGGAGTCTCATTCTCCCTCTAACCTTCCCACGTCTCATGCTCGCTCATTCTCTCTCTCTCTCACATTCTTTCTCTTTCTCAAATAAATAAATAAATAAATCTCTAAAAAATAGCAAATAATTACTTTTATAACCAACTGAGCCATCCAGGCGACCATCTCATTGTTTTAATTAGCAATTCCCTGGTAACTTAAGATTCTGAACATCTTTTCAAGTGCCTACTTGCTATCTATGTATCTTCTTTCATGGGGGATCTATTCATATTTTATCCAAGTTTTAATTAGGTTATTTATTTTCTTAATATTAAATTTTAAGAATTCTTCATATATATCGAATACCATTCTTTTACCATATGTGTTTGCACATATTTTCTACCAGTCTGTGCCTTTTCATTTGCATAATAGTGTCTTTTTTTTAAGATTTTATTTTAATTATTTGACATAGAGAGAGAGATTAGTGAGAGTGGGAATGCAAACTGGTGGAATGGGAGTGGAAGGCAGAGAGAGAAGCAGACCTCCTGCTGAGCAGGGAGCCTAATGCAGGGCTGGATCCCAGGACCCCAGGAGCATGACCTGAGCTGAAGGCAGATGCTTAATGACTTAGCCACCCAGGGACCCCTGCGTGACAGTATCTTTCAAAGAGAATACATTTTTAATTTTAGTGAATTCCAACATTTTAATTTTTTTCATGGATTACTCATTTCAGGTTATAACAAAAATATATCACCAAACTTAAGATCATCTATACTTTTTTTGTTTTTGTTTTTTCCTGAGTTTTATTCTTTAGTGTTACATATTTTGATCTATGATCCATTTTGAGATAATTTTTCTGAAAGGTAAGATCTGGGTCTGGATTCATTTTTTTTGCATGTGGATGTCCAATTTCAACACTATTTGTGTTAAAGAGATTTATCTCATTTCATTGTCTTGCTTCCTTGTCAAGGGTCAATTGCATATATTTGTGTGAATCTATTTCTGGGCTCTCTCTTCTGTTCTGTTGATGTATTTGTTCTTTTACAAACACCACACTGTCTTGGTTACTGTAGCTTTATATTGAGTCTCCAGTTGGGTCGCATCAGTCTTCCAGTTGTGCTCTTTCCCTTCCCTGTTGTGTTGACTCTTCTGGGTCTTTTATCTCTTCATGCAAATTTAAGAATCAGTTTGTCAATAACCATAAAAAACTTGTTGGAATTATGATTGTATTGAGTCTGTAAATCATTGGGAAGAACTGACATCTTCACAGTATTGAGATTTCTCAAATATGAAAATGGAACATTTCTCCCAACTCCCCTCCCCCCAGCAACCCTCAGTTTGTTTTGTGAGATTAAGAGTCTCTTATGGTTTGTCTCCCTCCCAATCCCATCTTGTTTCATTGATTCTTCTCCTACCCACTTAAGCCCCCATGTTGCATCACCACTTCCTCATATCAGGGAGATCATATGATAGTTGTCTTTCTCTGCTTGACTTATTTCGCTAAGCATGATACCCTCTAGTTCCATCCACGTCATCGCAAATGGCAAGATTTCATTTCTTTTGATGGCTGCATAGTATTCTATTGTGTATATATACCACATCTTCTTTATCCATTCATCTGTTGATGGACATCTAGGTTCTTTCCATAGTTTGGCTATTGTGGACATTGCTGGTATAAATATTCGGGTGCACGTGCCCCTTCAGATCACTACGCTTGTATCTTTAGGGTAAATACCCAGTAGTGAAATTGCTGGGTCATAGGGTAGTTCTATTTTCAACATTTTGAGGAACCTCCATGCTGTTTTCCAGAATAGTTGTACCAGCTTGCATTCCCATCAACAGTGTAGGAGGGTTCCCCTTTCTCTACATCCTCGCCAGTTAGATCTTAAATTCTTGTCACAAATTTCTTCTATACAAGTTGCTAATAAAGTAGATAAATACATGATTTATTTAGCATCAGTTTCAAGGTTCCCCCATTCTTCAAACTAAAGGCAAACTTCTTGCAAAGAACAAAAAGGGCTCTTAGGAAGAATTGACATTTCTTAAATTTAATTTTATTTCTTTGTATAAATTTTTAAAATTCATTAGGGTAAATTTTAGTTTTTATCAAATTACTGAAGTGAAATCAAAGTTGATTTTCATTAATGTTATTGACAATGTTCAATAGCAAATTTTAACTCAGCCATAATCCAAAATAATAGGAAAACAAATTAGTCTAAGACACAAATTTATATGACTTTGAAAACAATTTCTCATGGAGTGGCATCACAGAAGTGAATTATTAGGCATAGGAATTACAGAATTACCATACAAAGGCTTTATTTCCTTGAACTCCTTTTATGAGCTTGTGTATGTATAAAAACTATTTTTATGCTATAAGTAAAGAATTGAAATTTCTTTAATGTGAGACCTCTGCCTAGTTTTTGCTGCACAAAATACTTAATTCTCAGGCAAAATTGAGTTTGATGCAAAGTGATTTATTTTCAATTGAAATGAAATATATTCTACTCTTGCTCAGGATGCTTGTTAAACACCGCAACTTGCTCACACATAAAAGAATGGAAAACATAGCAAAATATTCACTGCTTTCTTATGAATGGCAAGGGAATCTTACAGGAACTGTGACAGAAATACACTGCAGGTTTAGGACAGAGCAGTCATCTCAGTTGGAGTGTCATCGGACTACATACCACAGCTCACTGACATTTTCTTCTCTCAAAGTCCACTACTCTAGCTAAGCCAAAGGTTCAGAAAAAGGGTTACACTCGCTCAGTCTAGAAAGGAAGCTTAATGTTCATTTTGTCCTGTAGTGCTTCCCTTTCTTCAAGAAGACTTGAGACTTGAGTTCCTTCCACACTCTCAAGCCTAAGCACATAAAAACAATTTTCGAATGGCTTTTGGTCAACGTAATTTTCCATAAGATTTCATTTCCACTTAAATCAGAGGATTTTGCCATCTGAAGGCAAAATATTTTCTCCAAGAACTTGCAGAGACTCGTTTGATTGGCTTCTGTATTAAAAATTGTCTCCGGGGTGCCTGGGTGTCTCAGTGGGTTAAAGCCTCTGCCTTCTGCTCTGGTCATGATCCCAGGGTCCTGGGATCAAGCCCCGCATCAGGCTCTCTGCTCAGCAGGAAGCCTGCTTCCACCTCTTTCTCTCTCTGCCTACTTGTGATCTCTGTCTGTCAAATAAATAAAATCTTAAAAAAAAAATTGTCTCCTAAGACTAATACTGAAATTTCTTTAATGTGAGACCTGTGCCTAGTTTTTGCTGCACAAAATACTTAATTCTCAGGCAAATATTCACTTCTTGGTGAGTTACAGAGAGTGACTATAACAGGCAGAACTGTCATACAAAGGATGTTTTTTGCAGCAAAGAAGATGCTGGGGAAGAAGTTACAAAGCTGTGACTCCCCAGTTAGGAGGGAGTGGGTTTCTTTTATTTAGGGTTAAGATGAGTGTTCACAAAGGGAGTTTTGTCATCACATGTCCAGGTGGGTGTGATGTCGTGCATTAGTACTTAGGAAACATGCCTATACACACATTGTATGTTATGTTCATGAGGTTTGTATTGCTCTTCGAGTGGAGACTTTAACATTATAATGAAACAGAGGTAGGATGAAGGGAAGAGAGCTGTGGGCATGTTCCAAGAGACCATATAAACTAGATGGGGACTGGTTGTGATGAGAACTGGGTGTCATATATAAATGATGAATAACTAAATTTTACACCTGAAACTAATATTACACTCTGTGTTCTCAAACTGGAATTTAAATGAAAGGTTGGCACTAAAAAATAAGCAAAATTAAAAGTAAATAATAAACTAGATGGGGTTGGGACTCCTTATCTCAAGGAGGGAATGCAGGGCCTTGCTTACTTCTGACCCAGTGCTGGGACTTTTCTACTCATTTAGTGTCTCTGACATGGCTAGGCTCTTTCCTTGTCTGATAGACTGTTCATTTTTTGCAGTCCTTTTTTCCCCTTAAGGTCCTTAACTACCAAGATTTTTGCTTTTTTTTTTTTTTTTTTTTTTTTAATTCTGACACTTCCTAGTTCTGCAACACATGTGCTTGGGCAAGTAGAGTATAGATCGTAGAAAATAGCTGGGAGCCTAAAATGACTTTGTATCACAGAAGCTATGTCTCCTTTTTCTTTTTCTGGGGACCCTGAACTCTTTCTACTTATAGTTTTTGAACTGACTCTATCTTCAAAGCACTAAGCAAAACCTGTCCCATTTTCTTGAAAATTCCTGCAATGCCCCTTTTGGCTAAAGCATCCTGCTGCAAAGTCTTCCTCTGCTACACCTTTTGATTTCTTAGCAGAGGATTTATGTTCTCTTTGTCCACATTTCACACCATTGTTAAATGTGCACAAGTGAGCTGGTTCTTGAGAAATAGCAACTTTATGGCATTATCTAGAATTGTTTTTCAGTTTATCATCAAGGATTGTTGACACCAACATCTATGAAGAAAGTAGTTCTCTATTGTAATGCAAGGGTCCCCCTCTCTACCCCTCAAACCCTCCTCCCCCCCTTATTTTCAACAGTTGAAACATCTTGTGCCACAAACTCTGGGCAGTATAGCAGAAATACTGATATCCATACAGTCCTTCCACACAGGCATTTTGTTTCTAAATATAAGAACAGAAAGAGTAAGTCAATTTCTACCTTTGCTTTTCCCAAGCAGTATTTTGCTACAGAAACCAAAGTTTTCTTTAATTTCACCATCATTTATGAATTTTTTTGAGGTATAATTGACATAACAGTATATTAGTTTCAGCTATACAACATAATGATTCAGGATTTATATAAGCTGCAAAGTGTTTACAACAGTAAGTAGTTACTATCAGTCTTCATACAATGATACACAACATTTGTTTATGATTACAGCATTTAAGATTTACCTTTAGTAACTTTCAAATATGCAATGAAATGCAATGTTACTGACGCTAATCACCATCCTATAAAGTTACATCTCCAGGGGACGCCTGGGTGGCTCAGTTGGTTGGGCAGCTGCCTTCGGCTCAAGTCATGATCCTAGCGTCCTGGGATCGAGTCCCACATCGGGCTCCTTGCTCAGCAGGGAGCCTGCTCCTCCCTCTGCCTCTGCCTGCCATTCTGTCTGCCTGTGCTCGCTCTCTCCCCCTCTCTCTGATAAATAAATAAAATCTTTAAAAGAAAAAAAAAAGCCTTATGCTGGTAACACATAAAAAAAAGTTACATCCCCAGGACCTACTTATTTCATAACTAGAACTGAAACCTCTTGACTCCCTTCATTCATTTCACTTAACCTCCCTCCCTCCTCTCCTCTGGCAACCACACTTCTGGTTCTCTGTATCCATGAGTTTTGTTTGATTTTGTTCATTTGTTTTGTTTTTTAGGTTCCACATAAAAGTAGTAGTATATGGATTTCTCTTTCTCTTTCTGACCTATTTCACATGGCACAATACCCTCAAGCTTCATCCATGTTGTTGCAAATAGTAAGATCTCATTCTTTTTATGGCTGAATAGTATTCCTAAATACCTCCACATCCATCCATAGATCTATAGTATGTATATATGTATTCCTAATATTTCTTATATATATTCCTATATATATAAAACACAAAAAACCAGTATTCCATTATATATAATGTATATGTATATAAATATAATAGATGTATGTGTATGTATATATGTATATATGTATATATATACACACACACACATCCCTTTACCTCATCTCTATGCATTCATCTATTGATGGATACTTAGGTTGTTTCATATCTTAGCTATTATAAATAATGCTGCAATAAACATAGGGGTGCATATATCTTTTTGAAATTAGTGTCTTTATTTACTTCAGATAAATATTCAGAAGTGTAATTGCAGGATCATATGGTAGTTCTATTTTTAATTTTTAGAGGAACCTTTGTAATGTTTTCCATATTGGCTCTACCAATTTATATTTCTAGTAACATTGCACAAAAGTTTCCTTCTCTTTGTGCCAACACTTGTTATTTCTTGCTTGCAGGGGTGGGGGGTAGTGCAGAGGATGAGAAGGAAGAAAGAGAATCTAAAGTGGGATCCAAGCCCCACACCAACCCTGAAATGGTACTTGATCTCACAAGCCTGAGATTATCACCTGAGCTGAAATCAATAGTCAGACAGTTAAGTGATTGAGCCACCCAGATGTCCCCTTATTTCTTGTCTTTTCGATAGTAACCATTCTGATAGGTATGGCATTAATACAGCATTGTGGTGTTTATTTGCAATTCCATGATGATCCGTGATGTTGGCATGTTTTCATGTTGGCCATTTGTACCTCTTCTTTGGGAAAATGTCTATTCACATCCTCTGCCTATTTTTTAATCAGATTTTTTCTATTGAATTGTATGAGTTTTTTAATACATATATGTTGGATATTAGCCCCTTAGTAAGATACAGGAATTGACTGGGAGAAATTACTGCAGTCAGTTGCCTTTTGATTTGATGGTTTCCTTTGCTGTGCAGAAGCTTTTTAGTTTGATCTAGTCCCACTCTTGTATTTTGCTTTTGTTCTTTTGCTTTTGGAGTCACATTTTTAAAAAATCATCACTAAGATCAGTGTCCTGATCACCTAGGATTTTTTTTTTTTAAATGAGTGTTTCATGGGTTCAAGTCTTAGGTTCAAATCCTCAACCAAGTTTGAGTTGATTTTTGTGTATGGTATTAGAGAGTAGTCTGATTTGCTTGTGTTTGTGCATATGTGTCTGTGTGTGTGTGTGTTTGTTTTGCATATTGCTGTCTAGTTTTCCAAATGTTATGTATTGGAGGGACTATTCTTTCTACATTTTATATTCTGGTCTTCTTTACAAAAGTTCTCATAGGTGGATAACTGTATTTCTCTTTATTCTGTTCCATTGATCTATATGTTGGTTTTCTTGCTAACAACATACTGTTTTGATTACTGTAGGTTTGTATTATAGTTTGAAATCAGGGAGCAGGAGGCCTCCAGCTTTGTTCCTTCTTAAGATTGCTTTGGCTATTGAGGATCTTTGTTGCTCCAGACAAATTTTAACATTATTTGTTCTATTTTGGTTTTAAAATGCTGCTGGTACTTTATAGGGATTTCATCTAATCTCTATGTGGCTAAAGGTAATATAGACACTTTAAAAATCTGAATTATTTCAATATATGAGCACAGAGTGTTTTTCATTTTATTTTTAATTTCTTTATCAACTGTATACATATTTTAGGAGACAGCTCTTTCACTTCCTTGGTTAAATTTATTCGTAGATATTTTATTCCTTTGATGCAATTGTGAATGGAATTATTTTCTTAATTCCTTTGGTAGTTTATAAATAATGGAGAGAAACAGAACAGATTTTTGTGTATTGATCTTGTGCTCTGCAATTTTACTGAATTTGTTTATAAGTTCTCACTTTTTTGGTAAAGTCTTTAGGGTTTTCTAAATATCAAATCATAGGTTCTGCAAATAGTGACAGTTTTATTTATTCTTTACTGATTTGGATACTTGTTATTTCTTGTGCCTAACTGCTGTGGCTAAGACTTTGAATAATATGCTGAATAAAATTATCAGAAGAACCTAAAGTACTAGATACTCCAGGCTTGAAAACACACACACACACACACACACACACACACACTTTTATACAATCATTCACACAATCCTACCTTAACTTTTGAAATAACCCATTGCATGCCAGTGCCAGTCATATTTAGGTAATTGTGTGGTTTCACATTTCTTTAAGAACTCCAAGTATATTTAGATAAAGAAAAATAATTTGAAGCACCATAATATTAGATCCGAAAAGTCAGAAGCTATACATTCTTTCTCTGCCAAGTTGTGCACTAATTTTCAAATAGTAAGGCTTATCAAAAAGAAAAATTGGTCATATGTATCTTTTCCCTTTTTCTGAAGATACACTAAATTAAAAATAAATGAATTAAAAGGGTATAATTTCATAAGAAAAAAAAAGAAGAAGAAATGGGGTGCCAGTAGTAGGCAAAACATTTCAACACGGTTTTAAGTCCCAGAGAACAGATCAGTAAGGACTAACCAATAACTGGGAGAACAAGAGTTGGCCTGGATTCTGACACAGTAGTATTGAGACAAAAGTAAGACATTGTCCCATGGATAACCTTGGAGATCAGTATTTTGAGAAGCTGGTAATAACTTGGGACAGATGTGAGACATGAAAGGAAACCTAAATATGAGTGAAACAGTGTTTCAAACAATAGACTTCTCCCCTCTAGTACTGACAAAATGTCTTCCACATAGGAAACTGTACTCTGCTACCCAGGGAAACAGAGAAATGAATGGCTCTGGGGTAGAAAGTTTTTCACATACCAGCACTTAGACAGCTGTACTTTAAAAGCCTGCCATTCACACAGGGAAACACTGAATCTTCATTAGTCCACCCCAACACAGTACACCGCACTCCTGGATTGTGCTCCCATGGTCTCCTTGTTAAATATGAACACATAGGGGCACCTGGGTGGCTCAGTTGGTTAAGCGTCTACCTTCTGCTTAGGTCCCTGAGTCCCACACTGGGGGGGGGGGGTCCCTGCTCTGCAGGGAGTCTGCTTCTCCCACTGAGCTCTCTCCTCTCATGCTCATTCTCTCTCTCTCTCAAATAAATAAATAAAATCCATTAAAAAATATAAACAGATGGTCAAGGCTGACAAAGATTCGAGGAAAGCCTGAAACCTGGCAGAGGGAGAGCAGGAGAACAAGATGGATAAGCAAAGTCTTTCTCGAATGAATGTATCTTCAGAAAAAGCATGTAATGGAGTGTGATGCTGTTCACCAGAAGTGAGAGATGGAGGGGTATTGGAAGGGGAGAAGAAATGAAAGTATCTTTGCTGAATAGCAATTAGTAAAAAGGGCAATGGATAATATTCTAAGAAAAGAGAAATGGATGACACAGAGTACACAGAGTACACAAGAGGAAGGTGACACAGAGAATATCCACTGAGACTGTCCAACATCAATCTGACAGGGCTTCTCACAAGGGCAAAGTGAAAAAACGTGTCTTCATATTGAAGAAGCATCCCAAACCCATGAAAATAGAAATCCCAGTGCTGTGATGAAGAGTTGTGGAACTGAAGAAAAACTAAAG
Organism: Mustela putorius furo; assembly: GCF_011764305.1. Classification (NCBI taxonomy): domain Eukaryota; kingdom Metazoa; phylum Chordata; class Mammalia; order Carnivora; family Mustelidae; genus Mustela; species Mustela putorius. The sequence goes on from NW_025421294.1 coordinate 33,462,806, forward strand.
ACATTTAGAAGTTGTTTTTTTCCCTTTTTTTAATTTGTTGGGATGAAGGAGAGTGAGGAGGCAGAAGAGGCTGAGGAAATAGTTACCTGCAAAGCAGGGGTCACTTAATTAGCATTGGTATTCTCATCAGCAACACTGGATAACAGATGACAAAGGAGTGACTTTGTTTTTTGTTCTGTTTTGTTTTTAATTTTGAAAGATGATTTTTAAACCAGCTGTTCACTACTCAGTATTTTCAATTTACTTTGAGTTAGAATAGAAAAGAATTTCAGACATCAGAAAACTTCTTTCCACATATCTGGTCCTAGAATGTTACTTAGATGTTTTAGCATTAAAACGAAATAAACCATAAATAAAAGGTGAAAAAGGAAATGACATGAGAGTCCCGGTCCCCTGCAGTAGCAGATCTAGAGATGGCAGTCAGTCCAGACTACAGAGGCAAGGCTGCAGTTTCCAGGAGAAAGGGAGGTGTTTGGTGATTAAAAAGGAATATGCAAGAGATTCTTTTTTTTTTTTTTGAGTTTTTAGAACAATTTAAGACAGGCAATGTAAGTTGGGAGTCTGGGGAGAATCACAGGGAGAAAGAGCTCTGCAAGAAATAAAAGTCATCTTACCTATTATTTTGTCCATTTCTGGTTTCACTGGCAGGAACCATGTTCCACATTTCTATCTCTTGTATCTGTTGAGTAGTTACATGAAAATGGTCTGGCACTATTACTGGCAGAGATTGTCTGTAATTCACAGCAGGGTAATAAGGTGGTTGGTGCTGTCCATGGTTCTGAGAAAATTTGTCATCATCATTGCAAAACCCAACCTTCTGCACAGAGCTCTTGATTTTTCCTGGGTGTTAGTTGACAGATGGGGTATCACTAATTCTCCCTTCAAGCTAAAAATATGTGTGGCTGCAGAAAAGTCACTGGTAGATAGATAGTTACACTGAAAGAGATGACATTATGAGGAATTCAAGGTTTGGTCACAGTCATGCAATTACTTTCCTTATGGCACTGGTGAAATGCCTTTATAACTAATTCCAAATGAGCTGCTGCTCCGAAGATCTGTCATCCATCGAGATTCAGTGTCAAGTCACTGATGACTTAAGAAGTCAACTCACATTTGATTACCTAAGTTCTGCTGTGTCTCAAAAAGTGTTTGTTTTATACTCCTTTTTTCACGTTGACATATTACAGAGATCTAGATTGAAGAAAAAATAGATAGTAATCACAGGTTTAAAAATTTACTCATACTACTCGTTACCTTAAACATGTAAAGGGAAGCTAGCATTTTTGTTTTCTATAAAAGATCTAAATTTGCTAGCAGTTTTCCATTTTGCTGTGTTTTAAAAGAAAGGAAAAAAAAACAGGTGACTTTTGAGCAACATATTTGGACCACATAGGTCTACTTATGTGTGAGCTTTTTCAATAGAGTACATTACTGTAAATGTATCTTTTCTCTTCCTTGTAATTTTCTTAAGATTTTCCTTACCTTAAGAATGATAAGAATGCAATGTAGAACAGCCATAACCTACAAAATATGTGTTAATAGACTGTTTAAGTTATCCATAAGTTATCCATAAGGCTTCTTGTCACAGGCTTTTAGTAATTAAGTGTTTAGGGAGTCAAAAGTTACACTTGGATTTTCAATTTTACAGGGGTTAGTGATCTCAACCCTCCCATTGTTCAAGGGTCAGTTGTGTAGTTTAACCTGCCAACATAGGATCCCACAGTTTTCACAAGCATAAAACCTATTTTCAATGATTTAGTCACTTTCGGATAAAGTGACTTTTGGATGCCTTTCAGGCAGTGGGTACATGTAAAGGTGTTCAAGTTCAACTAGAATGATCTATCACCTCAACCTGTTGGAATGGCCATTATCAGAAAGATGAGATTAGAAATGTCAGCATGAATGTGAAGAAAAGAGAACCCTAGTGCACTGTTGGTAGAACTGTAAACTCGGGCAGCCACTATGGAAAACAGTATGGAGGATCCAAAAAACTAAAAATATAACTACCCTAGGATCCAACAATTCCACTCCTGGGAATATAACCAAAGGAAATGAAAACACTAACTTCAAAAGATAGCTGCACCCCCATGTTCACAGCTGCATTGTTTACAGTAGCCAAGACTTGAAAACAACCTAAATGTCCACTGATGGATGATTGGATACAGAAGTTGTGGTCTATACATAAACGGTGGAATATGATTCAGTGTCATACACACACACAACCAGGAAATCTTACCATTTTCAGTAACGTAGATGGACCTTCAAGGCGTTGTACTAAGTGAAATAAGCCAGACAGAGAAAGAGCAATACTGTATGATTGATAGACAAATACAGTATAATCTCTTATGTGGGATCTAAATATAGATGTATCTAAATACACAAGTAATCTAAACATACATAAAGAGATCAGACTTGAGAATTTCAGAGGCAGAGTTTTGTGGGGAGGAGAAATGGGAGGAAGATGTCAAAATGCACAAATTACCAATTAGAGGATAAATAAATACTAGGGACATAATTTACAACATGACTACAGCTGACATTGCTGTAGGATATATAGGAAAGTTTAAACCAGTTTAAAAAGATTAAACCATGAGCACAATACTCTCCTGTGAAGAGAGCTAGAGGAAAAAGTAAAATTTCAGTTAAAACAAATAATTAAACTGTTGTTTATAAAAATAATCAGTGATGCAAGAAAAGGTATTTTAATAGCATACTCTTACCTTAGGCTTGTTGGAAAAGCCCAGGGATAACTCTGAAGATGGGCATACTGAGGTGGGCAATTTAACGAAATAATGGTACAAAACCTAATGTGGTGTCAGGGAGGTGGAGCTTTCCTACGGTAAATGAGACAAAGAAAGCAAAAATACAGAACAAATTCACAGTGGCATGGAATTACTAATGGCATGGAAAGGAAAGGGAACAATAAACAGGAACTGTGTTCATGGGAGTTTTAGAGGGGTGATGAAACTCAGACTGTAAAGGTTTCAGTTTCTGTGTGGCCAGATTGCTAAGAACTTGCAATAGGTATCTCAAATTTTAAGTCATGAAAACTGTCATATAACCTTTTTATAGGAATAATCAGAAGCATCTATGTTGTGATTAGTGCTGCCCCATTCATTAATTTTCTTTTGTAAATGAAGGGTTAATGAATTAAAAGGAGGCAGCTATCAATTTTTCTTAAATGATGCATTCTAGTTTTTCAGGCACAGAATTTATGCCAGTACTGAATAAATACTTTAATTACTGTTCACTGATTAAACCATGAAAATCTTTTTTTAAGTCACTTTTTTAAAGATTTTATTTATTTATTTGACAGAGGGAGAGAGATCACAAGTAGGCAGAGCAGCAGGCAGAGAGAAAGGGGGAAGCAGGCTCTGTGCTGAGCAGAGAGCCCGATGAGGGACTCAATCCCAGGACCCTGAGATCATGACCTGGGCTGAAGACAGAGGCTTAACCCACTGAGCCACCCAGGTGCCCCAGGGATGTCTCTGTTTCAATCAGTAGTTTAGCTTCCTTTTTACCAGTAACTCATAATTTGGGGGACATAGTGGGAGGTTGCAGTTGAGTTTCCTATGACTAAAAATGTGAATCCATAATTATTTTGAACAAGCAATTTGTAATTCTCATTGTATTATACCACAAAAGAAATGTTTGTGAGGTAATGCCTTCTTATTCTGAAGATCAGAATACACGAAGAGGTTTTCTAAATTACAGAAGGGACTTGGCAGTATCTACAGTTTTTGTCAGTTATTGTCACAAACAATGCTACATAACAAACCACTTACTAACCCATGTACTCTGCATCCATGAGGCAGAGAAATGCTGTAGACTCTTAGTCGACAGGACTGCAAAGTCACCTGGCAGACAAAAATGGGAAGGTGTGGAAAAATAACGCAATTCATTTTTGACCATGCTGTTGCAATTTGCTGTTTGCAATTTGTCTTTCTAACTGGCTCGGGATATATCCTAAGTAGTGAATATTAAAAAGAAAAAATGGGGCACCTGGGTGGCTCAGTGGGTTAAGCTGCTGCCTTCGGCTCAGGTCATGATCTCAGGGTCCTGGGATCGAGTCCCGCATCAGGCTCTCTGCTCAGCAGGGAGCCTGCTTCCTCCTCTCTCTCTGCCTACTTGTGATCTCTCTCTGTCAATAAATAAATAAAATCTTTAAAAATAAATAAATAAATAAGAAAAAGAAAAAATGATGGTATGAGAAGTAAACTAAATGATAGTAATTTATATCTAAATTAGATATAATTCCAATCATTAAATACGGAAAATGTTGTAGTTGTGAAAATTTCTTAAACAGAGATCATTATCTCAACCCCTACACTCAGTTAACTGTGTCTCTGTAGACAAATATATCATTTTTTTCATTGAATTTATGATAAAATTTATATATTTATATATATATTTTTTGGTCTGCTCCTCCTAGTGAGCTGAAAACTCCTCAAAGACCTAAACTATATTAATTTTGATCCTCAGAGTATCACTAGCCCTTAGCACAAGACAGTACTCCGTAAGCACACACTGAAGGAAAGAAGGAAGAGGGGGAAATGTTGAGTAAGCAGGAGCCAAATGAAAGGAAGAGAGAGGGGAATGATAGGCAGAGGGGAAAACAGAGTAGTGGGCTCTGAGGTGAGAAGGAATGTGGTATGCAGACCTGAAAGCAGTCTGTCCAGTCCAGTATAATTGGCTGACAGGAAAAGGGCAGAAAAGATTCAGAAATAATCCATACTCTGAGGGCACAAGGATGCAAAGTCTTAATGGCAGTGAGATTCTACTGCTATGTTCTATAAGAGAAAGTTGTGTGGTGAGATTTCTCTTAAAAAAAAAATAGTACTCTGGTGTCTCCCACAGAAGTTCTGGGAAGACATGGCACTGAACACATACTCACGCAGATGTACACACATTTCTCTGTCACTTCTGAGCCAATCACCTCAGGGAGCGGGGCAGGCATGGAGCTTGGAGCACATTCCATGGAAGAGCTGGTACTGTTCTTTCCCTCTAGCAGAGTCTGGAGAGTGCTGTTCAAGGGAGCTTGACTGGACTGTATGTACGAGCTTGACCAGCCCTCTGAGAGATAAGGAATTACCAGCTGCCTGGGCTGGGGCCTGGGGCTACTTCTGGGTTTGGGAAAGCTCTGAGCTTCCCCTTGATGCTCTCACTGCCCAGCCAGGCCTCAGGGGAAAGGTCTTTGTCTTCCTTGTAGAAAATGAAGCACATCACATCCCATCCGGCACATTACGGTAACTGAAAAATGTCTACCAGAATAACAAATTCAAATCCATAAACGGTGGGACAAAACCTCTTGTCTCATAAAATCAAGTGGAAATAATATTTTAAAGTATCAAGAATGATATAAAACACATGAAGGAAAAGATGAGGTTTGGGGAAAAAAATCTGAAAACCAAATAAGATGATGCTCAGATTTTCAGGAAGAGAAAAGAATTGGGGGCACCTAGGTGGCTCAGTGGTTTAGGGCCTCTGCCTTCGGCTCAGGTCATGATCTCAGGGTCCTGGGATCGAGGCCCGCATTGGGCTTTCTGCTCAGTAGGGAGCCTGCTTCCCCCTCTCTCTCTGCCTGCCTCTCTGCCTACTTGTGATTTCTGTCTGTCAAATAAATAAATAAAATCTTTAAAAAAAAAAAAAAGAATTGGGCAGGCTATCAGAGTTAGCTAAAAAATAGTAACTTCCCTGACCTCAAGAGAAAACCAAATAGGCACACTCAAAGAGCAAGAATGTTAGTCCCAAGAGAAGTCTGCTGGTCTTGTTCTCCACCCAATACCCAGAGCAAGAAAAGTACTTGGCACATAATAGGTCCTAAATGGAGCTTTCCTTGGCACATAGTAGGTCCTAAATGGAGTTTTCCTTTGAGAATTAATAAACTTGAAATTTGCTTCTGGCTAAATTTGATGAAATGCTTTGAAGGCATGATGTTAAATGACATATAATCTACTTAGAGTAAAGGGGATCAAGATGGAGAAAAAAGTGCAACTGTAGTTAAAAATGGAACATGTGGTTTCCTTCTATATGCCTCAACATTTGACTCTTAACCAAAAGGTAGTAAATTATTACTGATCACTCACCCAGGCCATAAATATCAGTCAGTCATGGTGATGCCATAATGAACTACCTGAGTCAAAAGTGATTGGAAGGTATATTTACACTAAATTTAAAAAGGCTTAAAAAAGAACTTTGTAACACTCATACTTGGCACATAATTGTAGAAATAAGTGTGTTATTTTTAACCAAAGAAATTCATTTTTAACAGAATACCTAATTTGCTTTTATAATCTCCAAATACTTGTTAAATGTCAGGTAATGGGCTTTGTGTCAGCATATAGCCATTAATGCTATAGGAGTGGAGAGGCTGTCAAGGAAAAAAAATGCATCCCTGTTGTTTTACCCTGAGTAGAATGTCTCATGTCCCTTGCTGAGTGAGAGAGGCAACATGCTAACAGGAACAGAAAACTGAATTTCATGATCTCTGGGTGACTTTCTGTACATACTATGGTATGATTTTCTATTGATGACCGTGGTACGTAAGGATGACCGCTACTTCTTAGATTCTTGGGAATTTTACAAAGCAGTTTCTTCTCACTCCTTGGGATTTTAATGACATTTACACTAGTCAAAAAACCATAGATCACTATCTGAATATTTTTAAGTGAACTATTTTTAGAAAATCCCCAAACACATACTGCAAACTGTATAATGAAGTATTACATTCTCCTTCTCTGTACGTTTGCCAATGATTCCAACAAATTTTGTATGACTCCCATTTTACTTTGGTATACAGGAACATAGAAAAAAAGAAATAACAGCAACTTTTCATAGATCTCTCAGGACAATGAACATCTCCTTTATGGCTTTTATGGGACAGAATCACTCTTATCATATTTTTAACATGGTTCTAATAGTAAATGTTTATTGACTTATTTTACTCCCACCAATTTTGTCTGTATCACCCATCACGTTGTGTGATGCTAATTAGTTCCAAATGAGGAACTGACCCGTGGGAAGTATGAGTGTGCAGTGCTGCCAAACTCAGGGAGACCAAAAGAACATTTTATCGGTACATGTACTCATCTGAGGAAGTGCTGCTACATTGTTCTATAAAAAAAAATCTCGCCTGGGTGGCTCAGTGGGTTAAAGCCTCTGCCTTGAGCTCAGGTCATGATCTCAGGGTCCTGGGATCCAGCATCGAAATGGGCTCTCTGCTCAGCAGGGAGCCTGCTTCCTCCTCTTTCTCTCTGCCTGCCTCTCTGCCTGCTTGTGATCTCTCTCTGTCAAATAAATAAATAAAATCTTATAAAAAACATCTCCCAAGATACTTAATTTATCACATTACTTGGAGCACAGACTATCTTTGAGGTTTGCTCTGTGAAAACACACCATGCAGTATCATTAGGCAGAATGAGAGAACGACTATATGGAAAACAAAATGAAAACTTTGTTTCTGACCCTTTGGAATCATATTCCACTATTGATGGGGAACAGAAGGCAAGCTGAGAACAAAGCACAAGCTGACACCTGCACACTCCCCCCCAGCGCCCCACTCCTGGTGGAGGGGACGACATGGGGGACACTCTTCCAGGAATCTCCCCCAACTATCTTGATGTTAATACATTGCTAGAGGGAAAAACCTTGAAAATGGCAAGGCCTCTGGTATTCATTTCTTGTGGGTCCTCCTTAACATAGGAAAGTTCTTTAGAAATCTCCCTGTTCCCTTACCTCCCACAAACCCATAGTTTAGAATCAGTCTCCCAGTTATAATCCCAGTGCAGAGCTCTTTCTGCCCAAGGGTCCTGTCCCTGTGCTTTAAGAAACCACAATTGTGCACTAAAGATGTCTCAGTTATTTCTTGGTCGTCTGCTCCGGACTCCACCCCACTAACCCTCACTTACATTCTAAACCTTCATCGTTTGGTGCCTGACTGTGGGGCTTTCAGTCTTTACATCTGGACGCTGAGCTTCGGTGCAAAATTGGTGAGTACTTCTCTCCTCTTCCTTCACTCTCATTTCAGGGGCTTTTCAAGGAGTGTGGTCTTATTGGAACACTTGCATGTTGATGGCTCAGGCTGTAATCCTCTAGCCCAAGACTGCTCTATGGGGAGAGAAAGCCTGTCTTTTGGCTGGAAGTTAGTACCCTGACCGGAATGATAATAAAACCCAGAAATTGATGTCCTCTCTCTATTCCGGTTCTTTCTTTCTTTTTCTCTCTCTCTCTCTTTTTCTTTCTTTCTTGCCAGAGAGAGACACAGTGAGAGAGGGAACACAAGCAGGGGGAATGGGAGAGGGAGAAGCAGGCTTCCTGCTGAGCGAGGGGCCCCATGCAGGGCTCAATCCCAGGACCCTGGAATTATGACCTGAACTGAAGGCAGATGTTTAACGACTGAGCAGGCGCCCCTTTACTCCTGGTCTTATACAAAGTTGTCTGTCTTGGGCATGGGACAGCCACCTAAGTCATCAGGATTGCTGCCAATCTTAACTGCAGTGTGCGGTTTCCTCCTGATTGATCTAAAGTGATCCCCTCCACATCCCTGGTCTGGCTGTTTCTGGCCATGGGACCTCCACAGGAAATGAAGGTTTAGAATAGAGGTGAAGTTTAGTGGGGTAGGGTCCAGAGCCAAAAACCAAGGAAGAATTCTTGAGCCATCTTTGGTGCAAAATTGTGGTTTATTAAAGCATGGGGGCAGGACCTGTAGGCAAAAAGAGCTGCTTCCCCAGGTCGTGAGGTGTGGCAGGTTAAATACCACCCGGTTTGGGAAGGTAAGGAAAAAGGGAAGTTTCAATTGAACTTTCATATGCTAAAGAGGACGTATAAGATACTGGAAACCAGAGGCCTTACCATTGTCAAGGTCATTTTTTCCCCGTTCTAAGCAAGGTATTAACATTAAGATAGTTGGGAGATTGCTAAAGAATGTCATATATGTCCCACCTAGGAGTGGGGGTGGAGGGACAATGCAGGGTGTCAGCCTTTTGCTTTGTCCTCAGCCAGCTCTCTGTTCCCTCATCCCTGGGAGCTGGCTGAAACCAGTACCCAACTGAATTAAAAATCCAACAGGGGAAGTTTCTTAGGGAAGTTGGCTGTCAGGACCACATCTGTGGGAATGTCATTTAGACCATGATGGACTTCAATCTCTACTGTTTCTTGTCAGTGTCCTCTACTAAGTACTTAAAGCTACAAAACTCAGTAATTTCCCCTTGTAAAAGTTTTCTAGTATTTTCCATGGGTTAAGATGACAGGGCATTACTCAATCTTCAGGACAGATGGTGGCGCGGCATGGCATGACTTTTCAGTCTATTCACCAGGTACCCATCTGTAGCTTAGGATGCGATGGGGAAGGGGAGGGAAGCCAGCACCCCTCCAGGGCCTTTGATGGCAAGATCATGGTCAATAGCAATGTCTTGTTTGAGGAATGCCTCCATTTGCTTTTGACACAAGGGAGCTCTGGTGTATCTCAATTGGGATGCCAGCCAGGAGTCAGGGGCAATTTGGTAATAGACCTTCTTTACTTTTCTGGGAGCATGGCCTCAGTAGGCTTCTTCAGTTCCCAGACTCTACCTTGGGGTGCCTTTTAACCCACTGGAAGGAAACTATTGCAAAACTTAGGAAAGGACTGAGCTCCTGGAACACTGCGTGGCCTCAGTGGGATCTATCAGATCTCCTCCACAGGAAATAGTGTGATGGACCTAGGGGACCTTCATTGCTTATACCTAGGCCTTCACTGCTTTACACGAGGGCCCCAACCTAAGGGCCTCCTGCAGACCGTGTTTGCCTGAGTATGTCTGGCTAATAACCCCCTCCTGACATGGTGAATGATAATTATATAACTAAGCTCCTCCTGGTAAACCCAGGTTGCTGGAGGATACGCAGGCCATCCCTAGCAAAGGGGACTCTGACTTTCTCTCTGTTCCTCCTAATAGATGTGGGGGATTCTCCCTCACTCATTTCCTGGGTTGATGGCTATAACTAGAGCCAGCTGGGGTTCATCTCCCTCAGGGAGACAGAGACATTAAGGAATATTTCCAAGAGCTGCCCAGACTCCCTTTGTTTCAGGGAAATTCCCTGTCTTCTCTGGCCTGATTGGACTGCCTAACCCCTCACCCCTTGTTGGTAGGAAAACATGATGTTTGCTCCTCTGTTGGAGCTGACGAACTCTGAAGCAGAGAACCCCTTCTCTGCCTTCTGGCAGCACTTTGTCTCTTCTCCTTTTCCCCTATTTCACACCAATGTGGGTGCTGCCTGTGTGACCATCCTTGGTGCTTCCATGGCTTCTCCTCTCTTCATGGTCAGGGAGCGAGAAGAGCACCCCCTGGACCTCACACCTCCCACTCTGGATCTCCCACCCGTGTCTCGGGTAAACACTGGAAGTGGGGTGGGCCCAGGTGGAATGCCCATCAGTATTAAAACTAAGTTAAGTTTGTTGGTTTCATTAAGATAGACAGGTCTTTAAAGTTACCAGCACTGAATGTGCAACTTACTCTGTTGAGGTTTGCTGAAAGTCAAATAAGCTAATATGATGTCTGTTGCAGTTTGTTAGCAAGAAGATGACCAAACTGATGGTTCATTGTCCGTCTCAAAGTTTGCATGGGTTAATTGTTCAGAGAGCTCTCAAAGTCGCTGGACCTGGATGATAAATGGAATTAAATTCATTGGACATCTAGGTCTTTTCCAAATAGGATAAGTGCTAAGTCATTAATTACTGGACATAGGTTGGTGCTTTTGAATTCTTATTGCAAAGAAATGAAGGATATTTAAATCTGTTGGTAAACATGTTTTGTGGTTAATGGAGTCACAAATTTGCCATCTAACAAATTCTGATGTAGCTGTTCACAACTGGTTATTTCTTAGTCTTCACTGGAGATTAAGGTTTCTAAAGAATGCAAAATTCTAAATGACTGATGGGAATGCATTTTTGTGGAAGATAAATGGTAATTTTGTCCTAAATAAGATGGTTGTTTGGAAAGATGGCTTGGGACAAAACCTGAATGCAAAGGAAAGTTGTAGAAGGTTTGTGAAGGCAAAATTTTGGAACAGAATTTTAGGTGTGGTTGGGGTGGACTAAGATGAACACAAACAGATTTTAAAGTAAATGGCATAAGATTGAAAGTCTGCTTTCTCTCTGTTCAAATTTTGCATCAAAGATGTCTTGAGAATTCTTTGTTTGTTGTCAGCTACCACGGAGCCTCACGTATATTCTAAGACTTCATCACTATGACTACATAGAAGGGCAAAAGGAATACCTTTGGCAAGAACGGAGGCACATATAACATTGGGTACGGGAACACGCAAATAGAAGATACCCCAGGGGGACGCCTGGGTGGCTCAGTTGGTTAAGCGGCTGTCTTCAGCTCAGGTCATGATCCCAGTGTTTTGGGATCAAGTCCCACATTGGGCTCCTTGCTCAGCAGGGAGCCTGCTTCTCCCTCTGCCTCTGCCTGCCACTCTGCCTGCCTGTGAGCGCTTGCTCTCTCTGACAAATAAATAAAATCTTAAAAAAAAAAAAGAAGAAGAAGATACCCCAGGGAACTTGTGCAAAATGCTAATGCAGCTTATTCTGACTAAATATTAGGGTTTTGGGGGGTAGGAAATGTTTATTGAGAATGTTCTTCTCATAAGCATAATGACGTTGAGTGCTTTTCTCCCACTAACAAGTTTGTTTATTTGTTTGTTTTTAACATTTCCATCTAGTTTCATTTTCTGGTTCAGTGATAAAGAGCTCCCTAGATAGCCCCATTTCAGCACCTAATACCCTGCAAGCTGATCCCCAGTGGGGGTTATTTAATCAAAGCAAAGTAAAACTTTAAGTATAGTCACATTTGGGAAGGCCTTGTAATTTCATGTTTTATTTACTTTTATTTATCTCCCTTTCACAGAAACACTATACCAACTAACCAAGATTCCTGTTTTTTAATTCAACCAATGCATCCCTCCCAAAAACCAAACTCTGGACTACTTTTCTCCAGGTCTTTCTAGAGAACTCCAGTTGTTGCTATTCCTTCCATGGATCTTTTTAATTTTCCACTTCAGGCCCCTGGGCAAATGCTAGAATCCCGGGCAAGCTTGAAATTAATCACTACTACTGTTCAGATCCCTTTTCCTCTTGTCATAAGATTGTTTTTTAAGATTGACATTTATGAAGCCTTCTGCATACCCCTGTCCTACCTGCGCCCAGTACCCCCAGTACGGATGAGACATTCTCCACAACTTCCTTTATGAGCAGCAGGAAAACTAGTGATTGCCCTCGTATTAAATATCCCAGATCAAATTAGAGTGCCCACTTAATCTAACCTAAGAAAGTACTTGTTCGCATTTGGGAGGATGCGAAATGCCTAAACTGTGTGCCTTCCTAAAATGCATGTTCACTTAGTGCCATTTTTTGTCTTAAAATGTGACCTTGGGTAGGACTAGTTAGAGCCAGAGAAGTCCAAAGCATTTAGACTTTGTGCCATAATTCAGATCACAATACGAATGGAGCCACCATCTCTGCTTCATTATGATAAGGTCATTTCTGATATTTTTGCCTGCTATCTGAAAGGTGAGTAAAAAGAATCAACGAATGGAGGAAATTTGACAAAGAAGTAGAGCGTGGTGATCTGAGTCTTATGAAAATAAATTCTTACCTTCCTTGGCACCACAGTAAGGATCTACCGTAGAGCAGTGCCCGGTACTGCTGGGGTTAAAGGGGAGCAGGAAATCAGCAGCAATGCCCAGCTTGCTAAAATGTAATAGAGAGGGTGCTGGAGGCAATAGAAGGTTTGGGAGGAGGGCGGAGGCCTTTGGAAAGCCTGGCCTGCTCTCCACTCTGCTGTTGGAATGCCTTGGGGAGGGGCCTTCCCACAAAGCTTTTTAGTCTGAACAGCTGCCCTGTGAGCTAAGAGATGGATGCTTTGGCCCCTAGGAGATGTTGGGCAGAACTGGTAGAACAGGAAGATGAGCATATTGTATATCTTTCCCAGATACAGCTCCTCCTAGTTTTAGTAAGACCCTCTTGTTGAGAAACCGTGTGGTAAGGATTTGTAGGTCCTGAATTTATAGGACCTGAATTTATAGGTCCTGAATCCTTCCCATGGTAAGGATGTATAGGTCCTGAAGGACCTATAAAGCAGGAGCAAAGAAGGACAAAGAGTCTCCCAAGCATTGACCCCCTTGCCTTGTCTCTGCGACAGCAAAGTTTGGAATAATCTTTGATCGGTCGCTCCAGGGACTGCCGTCCATTCCTGGCAAGGTACTACTTTTCTGAAATCATGTGTTCTCATCAATTTTTTGAAGTACAATTAATATACAGTCTTACATTAGTTTCAGGGGTACAATATAATGGTTCATCAATTCTGTACATTACTTCATGCTCATGAAGGTTGGTGAACTCTTCCTTTTATTTTTTTAAGCACCACTCCCCCCATACACTTCCCTCTGGGAACCACCAGCCTTTTCTATTTGTCTTTTTTGCCTGTTTTTCTTTGTTTGCTTCTTAAATTCTACATATGAATAAAATCATATTTGTCTTTCTCTACCTTATTTCACCTAGCCTTATTTCCTCTGGGTCCATCCATGTTTTTGCAAATGGGGAGATCTCCTTTTTTATGGCTAATGAATACTACATTGTATATATATATATATGTCCCTTTTTTTTTTTTTTTAGATTTTATTTATTTATTTGACAGACAGAGATCACAAGTAGGCAGAGAGGCAGGCAGAGAGAAGGGGGAATCAGGCTCCCCGCTGAGCAGAGAGCCCACCATGGAGCTCGATCCCAGGACCATGGGATCCTGACCTGAGCTGAAGGCAGAGGCTTTAACCTGCTGAGCCACCCAAGCACCCCTATGTCCCATCATTCATCTCGCGGTGGACACTTGGATTGCTCAGCAACAAAACAAAAAGGCAACCTCCTAAATGGGAAAAGATATTTGCAAATGATCTATCTGATAAGGGGTTAATATGAAGAGGAAAATGACCCAGAGCAGGCCCAGGCCAGGAGGCCCAAGAAAATGGCAAGTTACTGACAATAAGCTAGAGATAAGCAGTAGCCCTACTGGCAGCAAGAGCTAACCAGCCCTTTCTGTTTCTGTAAACTGGCTTCCCGCCACAGGCTCCCTGCACTCCTGTTCCCACCCAAAGCAACCCCTGCTCCCCTGGTTTAAACCCACCTCCTGGCAGTCAGCATAGCCCTGGGGACCTGACTCCCTGCAGTCTCCTATGAAAGCCCTGTGACCCTGTTGCCCGGGGCCCAGAGTTTCGAGCATTAGCTCCTGTGGGTCCCCCAGCATGAAATAAATTCGAATACTCCTCCTTCTCCAAGTGTCCCTTGAGCTCTTGCCAGTCTGATTTTCATTTTTCTGCAACAAATATCCAAAATGTATAAAGAACTGATACAACTCAGCTCCAACAACAACAACAACAAAAAATCCAATTACAAGTGAACAGAGGAGCTGAATAGACGTTTTTCCAAAGGCAACAGAGACATGAAAAGATACTTAACATCACTCATCATCAGGGAATGCAAATAAAAACCACAGTGAACTGTCAACCTCACACCTGTCAGAATGGATAATATAAAAAACACAAGACACAGTGAGTGCGGGCTAGGATGTAGAGGAAAAGAAGTCTTGTGCACCATGTGGGAATGCAAACTGGGGCAGCTACTAGGAAAAACAGTACAGAGGTTCCTGAAAAAAAAAATATAAAAATTGAAATACCATATCTTCCACTAGTTAGTATTTACCCAAAGAAAACAAAAACATTTACTTGAATAGATTTAAGTTTTCCTGAATTTTCGACTAATAAGTTATTCTCTAAGCAGGGTTCAGGTGTATTAGGATTCATCAAGCTAAAAGCCCACAGAGTTGTCAATGAATGAGGAGATTCATTGATTCCACAGAACTCTGTGGATCTGGAGTTCCCATATATCTACTGATGAATGAGACAGTTACTAAGTGTTGTGTATGTAAAAACCTGCATCTGCTTATGATTTAGGATACAGACATCTTTTTTTTAAAGATTTTATTTATTTATTTGACAGAGATCACAAGTAGGCAGAGAGGCAGGCAGAGAGAGAGGAGGAAGCAGGCTCC
Organism: Mustela putorius furo; assembly: GCF_011764305.1. Classification (NCBI taxonomy): domain Eukaryota; kingdom Metazoa; phylum Chordata; class Mammalia; order Carnivora; family Mustelidae; genus Mustela; species Mustela putorius. The sequence goes on from NW_025421294.1 coordinate 33,477,883, forward strand.
CCGCCGAGCAGAGAGCCCCATGCGGGACTCGATCCCAGGATCCTGGGATCATAACCTGAGCTGAAGGCAGAGGCTTTAACCTACTGAGCCACCCAGGCGCCCGGATACAGACATTTTTGGTGACGTGGTTTTCTTCTATTAACACATTTTTATTAATAAATATCAATTGTAATAAGAGTTTTTATTTCCAAAATTCATTTTATAATCCGTGAAAAGGTACCTAGTAAACACAGATACTGGCTACAAAGTGAACTTGTAACTCTCCTATAGAGGACTTTGACTTTTCTTGACAGTCATCATCACATCTAAAAATAATACATTTATACTTCTAATTCTTGATCTTTCAACTGGAATGTCTTTTCTTTCATTTCTTAGGTCGGATCTGCTGTTTGCTTATTACTTCTTAAAGCAACCTCCCTAAGAAAGAAAGGAGTGTAAAAAAGATAAATTTTCTGTTTTAAAATGTTTTTATTTCATACCAGTATGGTTAACAGTTTGGTAGCTGATGAAAGTGCATGTTGAATCTTTTCTTATTAGTTTCTAGGTAATTGGTAGTACTTTTTGAATATTATTTATATTATATTGAAAATGTCTTTTATTATCTCCACTTTTACATTCTTTGTTTCATTTAAATCCTTCTGAAATTTCATGATGATGTACCTGTGTACGAAGCTCTCTAGAAAGTGTTAGATTCTCCACTGAGCCTTTTTCTTTTTGTTGTCTCTCTCTCTTATATATCTATATTCTGAAATATTTAGTTAACTCTTCAACCTTATATTTGTTTGAATTTTTTAAAATAATTGTGTCAATTGTGTTTAAAAACATAATCCAGTATATTCAAGAAAAGGAATCTCTGTAGGTCTTTGAATTGTTGAATTTTAGAGGCAAAACCTTTTTTTCGGGGGACATAGAACCTTACCCATGACCAAAATTAAAAAGTAGTAATAGTAGTCTTTGCCCTTCCTCTCCACCTCCCCTTCCTCCCCCTCTTCCTCCTCATCCCACTTTTGGTGATTATGTAATGCTGTCGGGGATGTAAATTAATACAAACTTCCTGCAGGGCGCTTGCTTAGTAGAGAGACTGAAGCTTTAATGGCATGACTATGAACTAACTGCTCAAACATACAGAATCTACCTCTAAAAATGGATAACTAAAAAATTGTAAGAGTACCATAAAAATATATTCAAGAATAGGATAATTTATGGCCACGACTGAGAAAATATATCAATTAAATTACACTTGGGTGCAAGTAACCAGTGAAAAGTTCCTGAATTAATAGAGTGACTTATTTTAAATTCAAATATTAAAATGGGTAGATTTGGCATCAGATAATTCAGTGGCTTATACATATCATTAAAGAAGTTGGATTCATTTCTCATATTGGTCTACGGTGTCTGTCTACAATTAAACTGGCAAGAATTATGCTATTATAGGAATTGATTAGACTAAACAAGATTGAGACTAATTTCTGAAAAAGTTGTCAAGATTATGTTGGTAATTAGCATGGTGGCCAAGCTTGCCACAGAAGTATTAAAGTTTTGGAATCTTGTATGACCATACAGGAATGGATCTCACAAAGGTCTAAAGCTAGGACCCACTAGCCTTTGTTTTGGAATGACTAACCTTAACTTTATTGAATCTCAAAGAGAGTTCATAAGAGTTGGTTTGTGCTTAGAACCTAGTGCAATAGACAGAAAGATATTCAAGTCTGCAGAGCAGCTGAGACAGGCAGGGGTTTTGGGGATGGGTGGCAGAACACACAAGTACAAAACAGGGAAGGCAGGCTTCTAAAATCCATCCACATTCTCACTGTGCATAAGTGGAATGAATCCTTATACCTCATAAACCACTTAACCTCACATACCTGAAGTGAGCTATTTTGGGAGTCTAGACATTAACCCCTGGACAAATTCCTCTTTTGTTCAGTCATTCCCATAAGCTTACATGACTTTTGTCACATTGAAAAAGTCCCATCCTATGTCCTTCAGTGTTTTTCTATCACTGATACAATTATCTGTGCTAATAATCATGTGGGTGGTGTACTGTGCAAGTCTCACAATTTTAAGAGAATTGGAAAATACTTAGGACAAATGTTCAAGGATAGAAACTTCTATCTTATTAGGACAATGTGCCCATAAAATAGTGTTATTTTAAAATTAATTGGGACTGGATGAAAAAGAGTCAAGTTCAATCTTAGAACTTCAGACGAGCAGTAATCTGTGTATACCAGAGACAAATGCTTATGTCTGTATAGTTCCCTGGGAGTTTCCAAAATTTATGTGATTTGGAGAAACTCTTTGGAAAATTCTGCAGGATAGAATAGAAACATCATAGAGACAATATCAACATTTAGAGAAAATAATTTGAACTTTGCTTTTTGGCGTAGGGATGTGATGATGATGATGATATATCAATGGCATGTATCTGCTTCACCTCATTCATGGAGTAAGTGATGCTTTTGCTGCTGAAAGGAGAAATTCATCAGAACTTTATATGTTTGCCTTTTTAAAGGCAAATGACAGTAGTGCTGAAATAACAAACTAAATTGAGGACAATACATCACTAAGTAAGCTTTTTAATTCATGATAAATAGATAAAGCATAAGCAATAACAAGGACTTAACATGAGTAACTTCAAATACTCTGATTTTAGCACATCACAAAGTAAATTCAGAATTTTTGTGAGAGGAAGGGATCCAGTAGCCATCTGTGGAATTTGAAATAGTATAACTTTTCAGCAAAGGAAGAGACATAAGCTTGATCCACCTGCCAGTGTCTCATAATGTTATTTTTCCTTATTTTCTTGCATTTTTCTCCAATTCTGGTAATATGAACAGATTCACAAGATACTTAAATAGCAAAGAACATAAGATATACTCCTACTCAACTGTCAGGTGCAGGTCAAATAATTGAGGTCCTTTATCCTTTTAGAAAAATACATCTATAAGATGTCAAAATGTCCTGTCTCTTTAAAGTTGGTTATGGAGGTGAATGGCTAAGTGCGTAACCACGAGATGTCACGACCTGGATTTGAATCAGTCAAAACGTTTACTAATCATGTAATCTGATCAAGTCTTTTAGAATACCTAAGCCTTAGCTTTTTTTTTTTTTTTGTCTCTATCCACCTGTATTCATTGGGTTATTATGAGGAATAAATTATATAATGTATATTAAAAGTTACATAAAGTTTTCAGACAATCTTAGCAAATGGATCTACTGTGGACCACTATCCAGGCAAAACTTCCTGAAAACTATTGATAAACCATCACCAAAAACATCATTATATGTCAAATATTTTTTCAAAAAATGGTAAAAAGAAAGCTCTGTCTCAAATTAGAGGAAGAAGAGAATCTCAAGAAAAGAAATCAAGTTGACATTGGTGATCCTTGCCTGGCTCTGAGGACTTGGTGTCCATGTGGACTGTCATGAACAGTGACATGGCCTTACTTGAAGGCAAGCTTGAAGCTGGCTATAAAGAAGACCACTCACAGAGCTGCGGCACTCGAAGTGACAGGATAACCTCTAAAAATGAAGGAGAGAAGCTATAGAATGGAATTTTTCTTTCCTTTATGCTATGGATGGGAAAAATAAAAAGATCTTTGAAAACTTGAATCCCCCGTCCTGGACCACACATGAGAAGAGATCAGAATTCCATAAGACAACACAACTTTAAAATATTATATACAAGAGCAAATCAATATCTAGAAATGAAAATAGAGTGATTTTTAATATAATAAATAGCCTAAAAATTGTTAAATAGAACTGTTTGACATGGAAATACATACACATTAGAACAGAAATATAAACATATGAGAAATAGGAAAAGAGAGGGTTCTAGCACATTTATAATGGTAGTTTCCAGATGGGAGAATACACAGAATATGGGACAAATTGCAGCAGTAGAGAATGGACTGGAAATTTATGGGTTTGACGAATGAAAATAAAGACCTGAATGCATAATTGAAGAATCACAAAGCAAAGAAACACCCAGAAACATAATAATTAAAACCAAAAGGAATGAGACTTAGATGCAATAGGGCAATAAATAAAAGGTTAAGAGTCCAAGTAAATACATCTTTGATTTTCAAACAGTGAAAAATAATAATAATAAAATACATAACTTTCTATATTTTCTTTGGGAAAACATCAAACATGAGGGCAAAATGAAGCCATTTTTCAGGAATAAGACACAATATTACAAATAATCTGACATTCACAGAATGAAAATGTCTTCAATAAGAAATGAGTTATCAGTAAGAAGCAAGACAGTACAGAAATTCAGCTTCTGGCCAGGATGAAATAACAGGAACCCAATCTATGCTTCCAAATGAAGCTATTTAAAAAAACAAACAAGGGACGCCTGGGTGGCTCAGTTGGTTAAGCAGCTGCCTTCGGCTCAGGTCATGATCCCAGCGTCCTGGGATCGAGTCCCACATCGGGCTCCTTGCTCCGCAGGGAGCCTGCTTCTCCCTCTGCCTCTGCCTGCCATTCTGTCTGCCTGTGCTCGCTCTCTCCCACCCCCTCTCTCTGATAAATAAATAAAATCTTAAAAAAAAATAAAAATAAAAATAAATTAAAAAACAAACAAGATTATGAAAAAGTGGTTTTCAAGACACTGGGCATCACAAAATGATCCCTTAGAAATGGGGTGGGGAGGAACACGAGCCCTAGGAAGACCCATGCTTACTGCATTCAGACTTCTCAGTCAGGGGACTGACCCACATATAGTTCTATCTGTCTCTGTGTTAGCAGTAACTGGGAATCTGGAAAACTAGCCAACTGAACAGAAGACAATATATCACTAAGTAAGCTTTTTAATTCAAGATACATAGATAAAACACAAGCAATAACAAGGACTTATCATGAGTATCAAATAGTCTGATTTTAGCACATCACAAAGTAAACTTAATATTTGTGAAAGGAAGGGAATCCAGTAGCAGCAGGGGTTCACAGTAGGGAATCCTGTGAGGGAAGAGTCCCAGAGAGAGAATTTCAGAGAATCAGTAGAAGGTTCTCTTGAATATTCAGCTGAGTACTTACCAGGTAGCTTGTGAGGAAACTAATCAAGGCCAGGAAAAAAGCAGCTGGAAGAATTAGAAGGAACAGTGATGGATGTCTACACGGAGCTAGGAATAGGTCCTGCTCCCCACAGTGATACTGGAAAACTTGGTGATTCCTAGAACATGACACAAAGTGTTTCTTTGAGCTTATGTACTAAAGCTGTAAAAATTCATTTAATGTTCTCTTTCCTCATATCCAGTATCTATTGGTTATGGGTCATTTTTGATTAGGTGATATTTGCCCTCACCCAAGGTTGTATTTTCCTGCACTCTGAACTTTTTTTTGGCTCTCTCAACTCAGTCCATGAAGCTAGCATTACCTTTCTATAGGAGGTACTCATAAATTTAGCATAATAATTATTTTATAGCCCACTTGTGGTACATGATAGATGGATTGATCTGCTCATGAGCCCTTCCTAAACTTCGAGAAACGATTAGGAATTTAAATATAATATATTATTATATTAATTAATGTTAAATATATTAATATTAATTAATGTTAAATATATTAATGGTTTTTTGCTCTGAATTCTGATAAGCAGAATAAGCTAATCACCTGTCAAAGAAATTACCTCAGAAGCCCTCTAATGGATTTGCTTTCTTTACTCTTCCAGTCACATTTCTCATAGCTGTCTTCCAAAATACTTCAGAATTTGTTGATTTCTCCAGGGTCTGAGGATCTTGACTGAATGTGCCTAAATCTATGCAGAAGGGGTATTCTTGGACGCTTCCATATGTTAATACATTTATAGAAAAATAGACCTTCTGCAGTTTTTACCTGCACAAAATAGCACTAGAGTTTGAGGAAGCATTCTTACTTTTCCTATTACAGAGTTCTTTAAGCAAGAATTAGTCTCAGTGTTCAACAACAACAACAAAAAACCCACTATTCCAGCGAAGGTTTCTAACATAGGGAAAAAACCCCACAGATGAGCATCCGTGTTTGAAGACATAAGTCCCTTCTCCAGTATAACAAATTTCCAGAAAGAAAAGGTCTGCATGAGCTATACCAGCAACTTTCTCATGTATTCATGTACTAAAGACAACAACACTGTCAGTGAGGCGCTGAATTTACCAGAATAGCCTTCCTTTCACGAACCTGACTACCTTAAACTGTACTGAGAAATAACCACTCCAATTTCCCCCTCTCTGTTCACTCTCAGTGAACTCACTCCTGAGTTCCCTTATCTCAGTAGAGCCAGAACATTTACACTGACAGACTTTGGAAAACCTTTGGGAGCAGTAGGGAATAGGGCAGCCCTGGAGTCCACTGGGGTGGTGGAGGAACAGAGCCGGGAGGAACAGAACCATTTTCCTGCCTGCCTGGATCTCAGCAGCCTCAGGACTTGTCCCCATGTCTCAAAGGCAACATGGCACCAAATCACAGGTTTTAAGACCCACAAGGATTCCTTGAGATTTCTCAGAAACTCCTCTAATGATATGCTTTTAACAGGGATAAGGGGAATTTTAAGGGTAGGTGGGACTTCTATTTTAACAGATTAGCTTTGCTTTTAGCTTTTTTGATATTTGGACTTTATTATGATTTAAATTAAAAAGAAAAAAGTTTTGAGAAATACTAATCCAAGTGACCGACACGGTCCTCTCTATCCCTGTCATGATGGTGAAGTTTTAGAATTCGAGTGAGGTTCAATGGGGTGAAGCCCAGAGCGGATGACCACAAAAGAATTCTTGAGACATCTTTGGTGCAAAATGGTTTATTACAGCACAGGACAGACAGGACCTGTGGGCAGAAAGAGCTGCTGCCCCGGGGTTGTGAGGAGTGGTGATTATAAGTTAAGGTTAGGGGAGGTAAAGAAAAGGGAGGATTTGAAAGAACTTTCATGTTTTAAAGAAGACACACAGGATACCAGAGGCTTTGCTATTTGTCAAGTTAAGGTGGTTTTTCCTTTCAGTAAGGCATTAACAGTAAGATAGTGGCACATTCCTGGAGGAATGCCACACTCCTGCTACCACCTGTCCGTCCTCATCAATGAGCTTTAGGTTTAGAAGAAATTTAACTTTATTTACAATTCCCTCTGCCTCAGGTTCCCTCAATTATAGAGAGCTGAAGATGATGTTAGGGCTTCAGGAACTGAGTTCTGGGTCTTTGGAAGTTAAGGCTGTTGGTAAGAAAGCCTCTTCCTTGTAAATCACTAAGACATTTGTAAAGTGAGGGAGACTCAGGTCTTGCAGGATTGTGATCTCTACAGGTTAACTATTTGTTTTTCCTTGAGGGCAGCCAGGAGTGCCTGAGGAATATCACGCAAGTCACCAAGGGTTGGTGGGGGGTGCTGTAGGGTGCCAGCTTCTCCTTTGTCCTCAGCTAGCCTTCTGTTCCCTCATCAGTGCTATAAAGTTTTATTCCATTAACACCCAAGTAAACAGACACCCTCCTGACCTATCTTCCTTAAAAAAAAAGAGAGAGAGAGAGAGAGAAGAAAATGTGGAATATTGCAGATTGACTTTACCAAAACTTGATGTAACACTGGAATGATTCAAGCTGTAGCAATATAATTTACTGTCATCTATTCTTTTTTTTTTTTTAAGATTTTATTTATTCATTTGACAGACAGAGATCACAAGTAGGCAGAGAGGCAGGCAGAGAGGGGGAAGCAGGCTTCCTGATGAGCAGAGAGTCTGATACAGGGCTTGATCCCAGGACCCTGGGATCATGACCTGAGCCAAAGGCAGAAGCTTTAACCTACTGAGCCACCCAGGCACCCCACTGACATCTATTCTTTACTTAAGGAAACAAAATACAAATATCCTTTATTTTGGTTTTGTTTCTCTCCTTCCTGGTCTTCTTCAAGCAAATATCAATTTATTGATAATTCATTTGGAACAATATTGCCTGTTTCTGCCACAGTATTGTTTTTGCTGCCAATGGACCTCAGTGAGGTAGCTGAACAACCAGCCATAGATGTCTTCCACTTATTAAGGCCAGTCCTGATAGTCTCATTTTATCCTGAGTAAAAAGATACTCTTCTCCTTGAACTACTAGTGTGGGACTGAGAGGAGACTGCGGTATTTAGTAAGACTTGCTCAAAGGTTGAGAAGTGAAAAGAACCCGTGTTCCTGGCCTTACAGCCTGTCTTACCTATTTGAAAAACTGCTAAGACAATGAACAAATCTGATTCATTCAGGTTTACAAACTGCATGAGGGAGATTAATTAGTCCATACCAAGTTATAATTTGCACAGTTTTGTGCAGACACATTTGAAAGCCTAGGTGAAATACATAAATTCTTTTGAAGTCTTTTTTCTAAATCAGTTAATATATATAATTTTTCCTAAGATAATTCTCCTCAAAATCTATCCCCATAGAGACAGAAAAATCAGAGACCAATGCCAATGAAAAAGTAGGAAAATAATAGTTAAAGAGAAAATCCCACCAGGAATTTTCACAGGGGAAAGACACCAAGGAGATGCACAGGGGAACTAAACAAATTCCTTAAAAAACAAACAAAAAAAAAAAAAAAAAAGAAAGAAAGAAAGAAAAAAGAAAACCTGAATGGCATGAAGTATTATAGAGTATATGAAAAAGAAGTTTTTAAAAATTTCTTTGGCATGAATACAACATAGATATCAAAACCTGACAAAAATTACAGGTGATGTTTTACAAAATATTATTAGAGTTGACTTATAATGTTACATTAGAAATGGATTTAACAGGGCGCCTGGGTGGCTCAGTGGGTTAAGCCTCTGCCTTCAGCTCAGGTCATGATCCCAGGATCCTGGGATCGAGTCCCACATCGGGCTCTCTGCTCTGCAGGGAGCCTGCTTCCTCCTCTCTCTCTCTCTCTCTCTCTCTCTCTCTGCCTGCCTCTCTGCCTACTTGTGATCTCTGTCTGTCAAATAAATAAATAAAATCTTTAAAAAAAAAAAGAAATGGATTTAACAGATGTTAAATATTGAGGTAATTATGTATAAGAAAAAAAGACAAATGGATCTATTTTGTATACCTTCTGAGAGTAAGCATTTCAGATTCTGAATAAAGGATCTGGGAGGAGGTAAGGAAACCAGCAGAACTTTTGACAGTATCACAGGGTTTTAGAAACAAAAACAGTCTGGAGCTGTCAAGGCAGCCAAATTTTGAGGAAACCATGATGCCAGGGTACAGTGAGGTATAGGAATTTGTACCTAAAACACCTCATGGATGCACAGGGCCAACTTTTGGAAACCAGCCATGCTGGGAGCAGCGGGGAACCCACAGAGTTCAGGTCTGGACCTGAAGGAGGAGCTTCCAGGAGATTTTTCAAGAGCTGTACCCAACAACCTGGGGAGAACAGAGTCAGATTGAGCCTCCCCAAATTGCAATCCACATTTGAATTAGTCAATTTTATCTTCCCAACAAGTAATAAAATATTCTCTGTAGGTAAATATCATCTTACAAAGTTCAAAAATGTAACATACAAAATGTCCTATATTCAGGGTAGTATTAAGCTAAATTAAAGAAAACCTAAGACTATAATGACAAATTAGAAAACTTTCTATGATAAAGATATGGCTCCAGCTCATTTTGATCTGGATTCCATTGAGTTTGATCTGATTCCATTGAGTTGCACTCACAATTCCAGAAGTTTATATTTGATGGAAATGAACAATCTTATTCTAACATTTACTTATTTTTTTTAAAGATTTTATTTATTTATTTGAGAGAGATCACAAGCAGGCAGAGAGGCAGGCAGAGAGAGAGGAGGAAGCAGGCTCCCTGCTGAGCAGAGAGCCCGATGTGGGGCTCGATCCCAGGACTCCGAGTTCATGACCTGAGCCGAAGGCAGCGGCTTAACTCACTGAGCCACCCAGGCACCCCTACTTATTTTTTTTTTTAATTGGGAAAAGCAGCAAACGAACAAAGAAAAACTCTTAGAGGAACACATGCCTTGGAGACTTATCCTACCACATACTAATACTTATTGATTGAATGAAATAAATGTAACTATTACAAGGACAGAAATATACCACAATGAAAGAACAATCTGGAAACTCACCCACCCATAATAGCAAGTCCCGTTATGTTTAGAGCTTTAACATGAGTAGTAATGTTTTTAAATGACAAATGACACTGCTCTTCATTTGGGGAAGCATTTTTTCAGTAAATGCTACTCGCTCAGGCAGATATTTGTATGAAAAAGGTAAACTTTAACTCAAAATAATTCTGAATGTTACTGTAAAGACAAGAATTATTTTTGTTCATTTTATTTTATTTTCAGTGTTCCAAAATTCATTGTTTATGCACCACACCCAGTTCTCCATGCAATACATGCCCTCCTTAATACCCACCCCCAGGCTCACCCAACCCCCCTCAAATCCTCAGTTTGTTTCTCAGAGTCCACAGACTCTCATGCTTCCTCTCCCCCTCTGATTTCCTCAATTTACTTTTCCCTTCCTTCTCCTAATGTCCTCCATGTTATTCCTTATGTTCCACAAATAAGTGAAACCATATGATAATTGACTCTCTCTGTTGACTTATTTCACTCAGCATAATCTCCTCCAGTCCTGTCCATGTTGATACAAAAGTTGGGTATTCATCCTTTCTGATGGAGGCATAATGCTCTTTTGTATATAAGGACCGTATCTTCTTCACCCATTCATCTGTTGAAGGGCATCTTGGCTCTTTCCAGTTTGGCAGTTGTGCCCATTGCTGCTATGAACGTTGGGGTACAGATGGCCCTTCTTTTCCCTACATCTGTATCTTTGGGGTAAATACCCAGTAGTGCAGTTGGAGGTCACAGGGTTGTTCTAATTTTGATTTCTTAAGGAATCTCCACACCATTTTCCTAAGGGGCTGCACCAACTTGCATTCCCACCAACAGTGTAAGAGGGTTCCCCTTTCTCCACATCCTCTCCAACACTTGTTGTTTACTGTCTTGTTAATTTTGGCCATTCTAACTAGTGTAAGGTGGTATCTCAATGTGGTTTTTATCTGAATCTCCCTGATGGCTAATGATGATGAACATTTTTTCATGTGTCTGTTAGCCATTTGCATGTCTTCTCTGGAGAGGTGTCTGCTCATGCCTTCTCATTTTTTGATGTGATTATCTGTTTTGTGTGTATTGAGTTTGAGGAGTTCTTTATAGATCTTAGATATCAGCCCTTTGTACTGTCATTTGCAAATATCGTCTCCCATTCTGTGGGTTGCCTCTTTGTTTTGTTGACTGTTTCCTTTGCTGTGCAGAAGCTTTTGATATCGATGAAATCCCAAAAGTTCATTTTTGCTTTTGTTTCCTTTGCCTTTGGAGACATGTCTTGAAAGAAGTTGCTGTGGCTGATGTTGAAGAGGCTATTGCCTATGTTCTCCTCTAGGATTTTGATAGATTCCTACCTCACATTGAGGCCTTTTATCCATTTTGAGTTTAATCTTTGTGTATGGTGTAAGAGAATGGTCGAATTTCATTCTTCTATACATATCTGTCCAATTTTCCCAGTACCATTTATTGAAAAGACTGTCTTTTTTCCACTGTATATTTTTTCCTGCTTTGTCAGAGATTATTTTTTTTAAAAGATCTTATTTATTTATTTGACAGAGAGAGATCACAAGTAGGCAGAGAGGCAGGCAGAGAGAGAGAGGAAGGGAAGCAGGCTCCCTGCTGAGCAGAGAGCCTGATGTGGGGCTCGATTCCAGGACCCTGGGATCATGACCTGAGCTGAAGGGAGAGGCTTTAACCCATTGAGACACCCAGGTGCCCCAAGTCGGAGGTTATTTGACCATAGAGTTATGGGTTCATATCTGGGCTCTCTACTCTGTTCCACTGGCCTATGTGTCTGTTTTCATGCCAGTAACATGTTTTTAAAAAAATTTCTTAAGAATTAATATATTGGAGACTATTTTCATATCCCTAATATATGCAAATATTTCTTTATTTGGCAAGATAAATAAATGCATTAATAAATGCTTAGCCTTAAAGGAAATACTGAAAAATTAGATTTAGACAAGGTTGAAATGAACAAGCTCTGCTTATTGAAGATCCCATCCTCAGACTGAAGAGTCAAGACACAGAGGAGAAGAAATAATGGGCAATGAGTTATAATCAATGAAGACTAGTAACTACAACACAAAATAAACTAAAAACCAGTTAAAAATCAAGACACAGATAGCAAATGTGCAAAACAGTTGATCAAGATCTTGGTACTAAGTTCATATATAAAACCAAAAAATACATTAATGAATCATTAGGGATATATTAATTAAAACTTCAATAGGATACCAAGGCCCATGATCAAAATGCCTAATTTTAAAAATGTACAAACATGCCAAGCATTCACAAGGATACAGAGCAACCAAATTGCCCATATAGTGCTGGTAGAAATGTACACTGGTGCATCCATTTCAGGAAATTGGATCTACTAGATCAACATCTACTGGAGCTGAGCAAATATAAACCCAATGGTCAGCAATTCCATTCTTTGTCATTGATTCAACTCAGTGTTTACATTCAGTCAGTCAGTTTACATTCAGTCAGTAAAATTAATATAAACTGCCTATTGTTGCACTATTACTGTAGTAAAATTGGAAATAAGCCAAGTGTTCATAATAATGAAAAGAATAACTATCTTTTGGGACACCTGGGTGGCTCAGTTGGTTGGACGACTGCCTTCGGCTCAGGTCATGATCCTGGAGTCCCGGGATCGAGTCCCACATCAGGCTCCCAGCTCCATGGGGAGTCTGCTTCTCTCTCTGACCTTCTCCTCGCTCATGCTCTCTCTCACTGTCTCTCTCTCAAATAAATAAATAAAATCTTAAAAAAAAAAAAGAATAACTATCTTTTATATTTATAAATAGAATACTGTAGTGAATATGTTAATGAAGGAATGTTGCTACACTCTATTTTTTATAAATATAAACTTTTTGTATTATAAAAATTTTTATAATATAAAATAGAAATATTTTATAAAATATAAAATAATTATAAAATATTATAAAATTATAAAATAATTATAAATTTTTATAATTTAAAACAGAAATATTTTATATTATAAAAAATTTTATATTTATAAAAAATAGAATGTAGCAACATTCCTTCATTAATATAAAAAATATAAATATAAAAAAATACTGTAGTAAGTATATTAATGAAAAAACATTGTTATATGCAACAGAATGGATAAATTTCACAGGCATAATGTTGAAGAAACAAAAGAGAGTGGACATATTTAAATCTAAAGACCAGGCAAAACCAGAAGTCCCAATCAAAGTTAATTTGGGGAGGTGAAACTTTCTTGTGCACTCCAGTTTCTATTTCTGCAGCTACAGTCTTGTATGGAGCTGTTCACTTTGTAAACAATGATTATTTTACTGGTGACTTGCTCAACTTTGTGTATTCTTCAACAATTTAAAAATGGTGTCTGATTCTCAATCTTCATTAATAAAAAGTTAAATTTGTTAATGAAAAATCATATATTTATAGCTATAATAAATTAGTACTTCTAAGTACTAAGCACAGCCAAAAGTATTCCACATTTTCTTTCCTCCTCAGAGACAAATAAATAAATAAATAGACAGAATGAACCATATGGTACCTCTCATAGAGATAGACAGACTTTGGGCAGCCACCTTTGAGATACTCAGTGACTATACTTGCTTTCAGGAAAGGCATTTAAAGGATATCTTTTGAGTGCCATATTAGAATATAAAATCACATGTACATTTTGTAAAATATAAGCGTACAAGATAAAAGAATGTATCTATCTTATTACCTACTAACAGTTCATTTTTTTTTTAAGATTTTATTTATTTACTTGAGAGAGAGACAGCGAGAGAGAGCACGAACGAGGAGAAGGTCAGAGAGAGAAGCAGACTCCCCATAGAGCTGGGAGTCCGATGCGGGACTTGATCCCGGGACTCCGGGATCATGACCTGAGCCGAAGGCAGTCGTCCAACCAACTGAGCCACCCAGGCGTCCCTAACAGTTCACTTTTAAGGAGTTAAATTAGGTTTATTATTGTGGAAGACACCCGTCATTTAAATGTTGGAAATGTAACACACTGATGCTGTTTTCTATAATAGTATTTTTAAGAAGATACATAAATACTTGTGCTTTTAGTGTTTGTTTCCATTTTTTTCTTTATTTAAAAGTACTTATTTTAGAGAAAGAGCTTGTATAAGGGGCAAGGGCAGAAGGAGAGGAAGAGAGAACCTCAAGCAGACTTTTTGCAGAGCTTGGAGCCCCTACTCAGGGCTTGATCTCATGATGTTAAGATCATGACCTGAGCCAAAACCAGAGTCTGATGCTTATAACCAACTGCACCACCCAGATGCTCCTGGTGTTTCTTTTTTTTAAACTCATGAAAGCCTTCAGTTTTAGTATTACCTGTTTTCTTCTTTTTCTTAACATTATATTTATTCATTTGACAGATACAGCAAAAGAGGGAACACAAGCAGGGGGAGTGGGAGAGGGAGAAGCAGGCTTCCTGATAAGCAGGGAGCCCGATGGGGGGCTCTATCCCAGGACCCTGGAATCATTACCCAAGCTGAAAGCAGACACTTAAAGATTGAGCCACCCAAGTGCCCCAGTATTGCCTATTTTCTAATATTATAAATACAAACAAGAATCTGCTGGTGCCTTTTGTGTGATCTTTAGCAATTTAATCTTTTTAATTTTTAATCTTTGGACATTTAACCTATGTCTACCTCTATTCATTCTATGCCTATAGAGAGAGACTCAGAGGTAGATGACCCAGTTTCACAATATTTTATTGACACAAATTACATTTTAATAGTCATCTATCAAAATAAGGCTATGCTAAAACTCAGGCCTTCACGAGAAATAGATTTGTATGGGAAAAACAGAGCAAGAGGTTGAAAAAGTTCAAAGAATCAAATGAATAAGACAAGATGCTTGGTCAACGTATAAACTGAGAACACAAGATTTAATATCATTCTGCAGGAGTAACGTAGACTTAACAGGGCAACTGCAACTCGTGCATGCCATGCTGAAACATTGTGCCAAACGAAACCACATCCATCATTGTAAAGAAAGTACAGTTGGGGGCTACTTAATAGCCATGAAATGATACTCTCAGCCCAAAGACCAAATCAAGACCTTAAAAACCGATATCTTGCCATTTATCCTTCTTTAACAAATAAAACATCTAACTTTATCTGTCACTGCTCAGGACCACAGCCCAACCCTCTGCTTTCTTAGAATTCTGGAAGAAAAATCACCACCACAGTAAAAACCTTCTCTTTCTCTATGTATTTAACTTTCTCATGTGCAGTGTTTATAAAATGCAGTGTCTCTGAAAACATTTGTTTTGCCTAAAGGAAAAGAAAATAAATTAAAATTGCAACTGATTTTTAGCCTAAAAGCAAAGTAAGAGTTTCCCAATTGGCACTTTTATTCAATATTGAATATTAAAATAAATAGCTCCTGGCAAAGACAGTGATGATCAAAACCAAGGATTTGTTTAGAAAGGAAAAGGAAATTACTTTGCCCTGTCATTAAAAGTGAAAATGATATTAACATATTAGTCTCAATATGGGTCAATGGATATGTCAGAGACCAATTGATCTGGTTGGCAAATGCTTAGTGGAAATCAGAAATTATTCTGTAAGGAGATGATTAAGTTACAGCAAATATAAGCAAGATGCTCTCAAAACATGCCCTCTTTCTGTTAACATATAAATCCTGCTGGCTATGCATGTGTATCTGAGGTTGAGAGTAATGAAACTTTAATCATTTTATTCCTCAGGAATGAGATACTTGGCTCTTCCCCTCCGATTCCCCCCAATTCACTTTTCCTCTAGTTTCTAACTCACTGGTCTCTGCTCTATTCTTATTTCCCTTATTAACCTTCCCTTCTTGTGCATGAGGTTGGCTTCATTTGTTGTGATTGGTGTATTCAGGATTTCTCCATTTTTCTGGAGGAGGCTTGTATGGCTGTGTATTTCCCCCTTAGGACCGCCTTTGCCATATCCCACAGGTTTTGAACCGATGTATCTTCATTGTCATTGGCTTCCATGAATTGTTTAAGTTCTTCTTTGATGTCCTGGTTGATCCAAACATTCTTGAGCAGGTCGGTCTTTAGCTTCCAAGTGTTTGAA
The DNA here is from genome assembly GCF_011764305.1 of Mustela putorius furo. Lineage (NCBI taxonomy): Eukaryota > Metazoa > Chordata > Mammalia > Carnivora > Mustelidae > Mustela > Mustela putorius. The sequence goes on from NW_025421294.1 coordinate 33,493,986, forward strand.
TTCCTTCCAAAGTTTTCCTTGTGATTGAGTTCCAGTTTCAAAGCTTTGTGGTCAGAGAATATGCAGGGAATAATCTCAGTCTTTTGGCATTGGTTGAGCCCTGATTTGTGACCCACTATGTGGTCTATTCTGGAGAAAGTTCCATATGCACTTGAGAAGAATGAATGTTCTGTTGTTTTAGGGTGAAATGTTCTGTATTTATCTATGAGGTCTATCTGTTCCAATGTGTCATTCAAAGCTTATTTCTTTATTGATTTTCTGCTTGGATGATCTATTACTGAGAGTGACATGTTAAGATCTCCTACAATTAATGTATTCATGTCAGTGTGACTCTTTATTTTGATTAACAATTGGTTTATGTAGTTGGCTGCTCCCATATTGGAGGCATAAATATTTACATTTGTTAGATCTTCTTGGTGGATAGACCCTTTAAGCATGATGCAGTGTCCTTCTGTATCTCTGACTACAGTCTTTGGCTTAAAATCTAATTTATCTGATATGAGAATCGCTATCCTATCTTTCTTCTGAAAAAAAAACTATAATGCAAAAACCACCAACAGAAAACAAAAACAGAAATCAATAAAATAAAATGGAGAAATAACAAAGACAGCTTATATCTCAAAATTCAAGCTCAGAGAAGAATTTTTTTTCCTTAGAAAATTTCCCTAACACAGGGGCACCAAGAAATGGCCCATTATTAAAATAAGTGGTTTGGCTAAATATCCTTTTAGTGAAAGAAAAATAATACAGGGAAATGGATGTCTTTAATTTAAAACCAAGCACTTCATGTCCTACTATATCCCTGGGAACACTGACCATGGATTCCTAGAACACCAAAAAAATAATTAACATCTCCATAAAAGACATTCCCTATTTCTTCACACCATTTTTATCTGAGGCTGGGACACAGATATGCCACTCAGGCTGTGTGATCTTGACTGGTTACTTGATTTTTCTGAACCTGATTTCACCCAGTTATGGGAGTAAGGCATGTTAACCAATAATAAAATGTGCTAACTCCTTGAGAACATGCAGATTAGGACCAATGGATTAATAATCATAACATACTAATAATAATAATAATTATGATTATAATTACTAATGATTAATATTAATATTAATAATCACTTAACATACTGCTCCCATGTGCCTCAGACTTTTAGGAGTGCTCTACACAGGTTCACTTACTTAATCCTTACAACAACCATACGAACAGGTCCAGTTTTCAGATAAGAAAGCTGACTTCTAGAAAGAGAAAATAACTTGCCTGAGATCATTAGCGGAGTTGACTTTTAGGCCTGTGTTCATCTGGCTTCGGAACTGCAGAAATTAATATATACATCACAAAGATGTATGCCACCACCCATTATTTTTTAATTGCATAAGGTCACAGCAATTGTGATTTTGACCAAAATGATAGCAACAGCAAAGACCACCTTTCTGCATCACTAAAAGAAATTAGATGTAGGAGAGGATTATGGAATAGTGCTGTAACTGTATTCTGATAACTCTTGTGGCATCAAGCGACAGGGGAAAAGATCTGTGTTCTAGGTCATCTGATGCCTTGAACAATTTTGCAAACAGGGAAAATTTGACAAAACTCAAACTCAAATCGCCCCAGCAGTTTTTATCCATTTGTCATGTAAAGCATACGTATTTCGAGGGAACTAAAATCTCCACTTGTCTAATTCAACTTGTCAGAATGTTTCTAATGGCTCTGTGCTGCTGTAGAATATTTATGATGATTCTTTTAGAAAATAAAAGCATGTTGACTCTAAGAACTAGAATGACACAAGTTGGTTTAAATGCCCTTTTATAGAAAATATCTTTGCAACTCAGTCTTGCATCTCAAATTAGTCATGCTTCATTCTTCAGACATTTACTAAGTAAAAACTGTGCTATTAACAATAACCATTATTTATTGAATGCTGATCATAGATGCATATTAAGACGAATTGTAAGATTCTGAAGCCCCTGACTCGGAATATTCTCTGATTCATAAGCCTTGTAGATGACCTTTCCTTGTTCAATTAGCTAGAAATTTTTCACCTATAAGTGTAAGGATCTAATAAAAGTCGATGTTAGGTAAAGAGAAAATTTCATGGTTCCTATAAATGAAAAGGCCGGTGGTATATCACATCTGGTCAGCTGGCTCAAGAGACTGAGAGCATTTTTTAAATTTTTTTATTTTTAAGATTTTATTTGACAGAGAGCACAAGTAGGCAGAGAGGCAGGCAGAAAGAGAGGAGGTGGCAGGCTCCCTGCTGATCAGAGAGCCCGATGTGGGGCTCAATCCCAGGACGCTGGGATCATGACCTGAGCCAGAGGCAGAGGCTTTAACCCACTGAGCTACCCAGGCGCCCCAACTGAGCACATTTTTGATCATTGAATCTTTCTCGTCTCTTTTCTCTGCTTCCTTCTTTGTTGCTTTTTTTTATTCTGTATTGCAAAGTCTTTATTTTGGCAGCAGCTAGGTTATATTCTAACAGCTTTCAAGTGCCTAGGAAAGACAGCTTCTGTTGTTAGTAGTTCCAGCAAATGTTGGTTTTTGCTTTTTGACGTGGTTTGGAAGGTAACCTCGTTCCATGACTCCATCATACTGGAGCTATAGGAGAAGAAAGTCAGTACTTACTAAAGGGTTTGAAAGCTGTTAGACTATTGTGTAAGTATTCAGGAAGTTCTTGGGATGTGCTTATACTGAAAAAAATCATTATTTATGTGAAATTAGAATTTAATTGGATATTCTGTAATTTTATTTGCTAAATCTGGCAGCTTTACTCAAGAGCTTATTAACCTCTATGATAAATTAATCTTTCCAAATATGGTAATATTCATGTCCTAAAGGCACACTCATAAGCAAAATGATAATGATCCAATCAACCAAACAATACAGATCAAGAATGACATTTTTCTAGTGTCAGGAATTATTCAAAACTCTTTTATGTAGTAACTCATGTAGTCTTGCAAAAAACCCTGTGAGATGGGACGCCTGGGTGGCTCAGTTGGTTAAGCAGCTGCCTTCGGCTCAGGTCATGATCCCAGCGTCCTGGGATCGAGTCCCACATCGGGCTCCTTGCTTGGCAGGGAGCTTGCTTCTCCCTCTGCCTCTGCCTGCCATTCTGTCTGCCTGTGCTCGCTCTCTTTCCCTCTCTCTGACAAATAAATAAAATCTTTAAAAAAAAAAAAAAAACCCTGTGAGATAAATAATTAAATTGTTCTTATTTTACAGATAAGGAAATTGGGTCCCAATGATGTTAAATATCCTGAATGTGAAGGAGCCAGAGGTGCTGAGAGCCAGTGTTGAACCAAGTTGTGAGGCGCCAGAGATGTCTTACAGGTGATCTTTTCTCTTGCTTTTCAGGGCAGGATTTACAAGCTACTCTGGTAAGAACCAAACTTTCCTTCTTCTATTGATATCTTCATAGTCTCCTTCCTTGGGCTACATTTGCAAGGAATATGAGCTGTTCCATATACTTGTATTCCAAATGCACTATTATTACTTGATAAATTAAGAGACCCATTTGCCCTATTAGCTGATATCCAGTCATCTGTCCCATTCCTCTGCTGAAACAGAGAAACCTAGCTTCACATCTAGAGAAGTTATCTTACTAAACTGCACAGCATTTTCTTCTTGCTGTCAACCCGAGTCAGTGCAGAAGGGCTGTCCTTAGCCATGGGGCCGATGATGTTTTCTGCTCTTTCGTGGCCACCTTTTGTGGCTCTGTGTTCACACACAGATCTCAATGCTTGCACAAGAGCGTTCAAATGAGCCATGGGTTCTCCAGGCTTAGGACCTCAAACCTCAGTATCCAAATATTCTTCTATAGTCCCCAGGGCAACCTTCCACCTTATGGACCAGAATTCCCTTAATCCCTTTAATTCATTCAGGAGGAAAGAGAAGAAAACATAAGTCTGGCAACCCTTCTTGGTTGTTCAACCCAATATGTAAAGTAGGCTTTCTTCTGCCATTCTTCCAAATCTAAATACTCTATAAATGTTGCAGGTGAGAAATTTTTCAAGTAAATTTCATTGTAACAACTAGATCCCAATTCTCAGCTCTCAGAGGAACGTATTTCTACCAAAGCTGCTGTAGCTTAACGGTCAACACTATTAGAGTTAGAGGTTTGAAACCAGACTTACAAAAATATTATTAGATTTCCCAAATAGAGGTTGACTTTTTTTTTGACTGCTTAAATCCTACCAAAATAAGCATAGCTTCCTGACTGACTGCCAGCCTGTCTACTAAAAGGTAAGTCATTTTAACATAATGACATTATGATTAAAAGTGTCTGGTTAAAATGTGCAAACTACGGAGTCTTTTAGGATCAGTTTAGATGCCAATTCCCTACACATGTATACAAAAACAAAGGTGCTTTTTAAAATCCATGTAAAAAAATGTATCCGTACTACTTAGCCAAAAAATATGGAGAAAAATTCATTTACCGCAATATGTCATGGATCTTCAATTTCCCTGCTTTCCTCTAGACACCAATACTACTTTCCCAACACGGAGAGAAAATACTTTTTTGTTACACAGGTGTGTTCATGATAAGCAGAAGGCACTGTGCCTGCCACGACAGGCCAAAGTTTAAAATAAATTTGCCACCAACAACTTGTCACTGGTCTTCCCTGAGGAGCAAGGGAGACCCATGGAGCTGGGCTTCAGTGCCATTCATTCTGTTCCTTTCTTACCACTTCTGCCACCTCCAGGGTCAGATAGGGCTTGTCTCAGGATAGAGCAGCTTGCATTTCTCCTCAACAAGGGAAAGTCAAGATAGGGAGCTGAGCTGATACAGAAATAAATGGAAGGAAATCTACAAGCATATGGTTTCTTCGAGTGAGCCCCTAACTCCGTGCATTATAATCACCAGGGTTCTTTGCTAAAAATATTTATTCTTTGAGACCACACTGGATCAACTATTCCAGATTCCTCTGGATGGGGCAGAGGGATTGATAATTTAGAGATTTATGGCAAGCTTCTAAAAATGAGGTAATTATATATGTCTTTGATGGCAGTGACCTCAAGAGTCTGGAAAACTCTAGTATAAACTTGGCACATTATTCTGAAGAGGGATGTTTAAGAGCGTGTGGTGTCCAATATCCAGTAGACTGGGTTCAAGTCCTGACCTGTCATGGAGAGTGTCTGTTACTTAACCTCTTGGAGTCTCAGTTTGCTGAATTCAGAAAACTAGATAGGAACATAGGCGTGAAGCACTTACACAGCATCTGGCATTTACTGAGCACTCAATAAATAAAAGCCTTATTATGAAAAAGCATGTCAAATCAACTTGAATTTCTGTTACAAAACAAGAGATCTTCTAGAAATGTTTTATTTGAAGCTGGTCCTTTCAGACTGTGTCTCTGCCTGTGCTGCCTGTATTCAGACTTCCTTAAAAGGTTTAGGAAGATCTGATCTGAGGGAAGAATGTCTTTTTTTTTTTTTCTTTAAGGCATTGCTATTAACTAGTCCTTTCACTGAGATCTTGCTGTTCTTAGTGTTTGCTATTACCTAGCAAACTTTCTTTGAAGACTTGCTATTGTAAAGACCCAGGACTGACCACAGCTGAGAAAATGAGTAATGCTAACTAAAATACTTTGTTAGCTTTAGTAACTAAAGTAGTCTACTTTAGACTAAAGTAGTACTTTAGTACTTTAAGGTAGTACTTTAGTAGACTAAAGTAGTACTTTAGACTACTATTTGTAGTTGTACTTTAGATTAAGGTACCAGAATGCTAAATCATTGATTTTAAACAAACAAAAAAGTGTGGAAGGGACTATGAATACTGTATTGGCATGATCTGCATATTCTTCCTCTGAGTCAAGCTATAGAGAAGCCACATATCTTAAAAGGTATCATTATTTTTAAGTGAAAAATTGTATTCACAGAATAAAGTAAGTGCCAGAAGCTAAAGTCTGTCCTATCATTTGCATGCATAGGCATCAGAATGTCACTAAAAAGGAGACTTACTCACAACAAAAGGACTTCTGTAAATCAAATGTTAATGGAAACAGATTATGGTATAATTTTGCTGCACGTTCTGGAATCTTCCTAGTCTCTTGCCTAAAGCTGCCTACAGCCATCTCCACTCAGGATTTACATTTGTCAACAACACTGACAAATTAGTTAAGACTTCCTTTCCTGTGAACACCATACTCAAGATCACCTCCAAAGTTGTCTTCTCTATTGGTGTTTCTCTTCCCTGTCTTTTCTGTGAAGGCTTCAGTGTACTTTTTTAACTTCAACAAAAGTTACTTTCTAGTTATGTTCATTCATTAAGCTTCTGTAACCTGTTGATGAGTCTTTCTATATATGAAAAAATGTTACACATATATTTGTTTATCAGGTATCTGTCTCTTCACCATCCATCCATCCTAATTCTGTTCAAAAATAAAGAAAAAAATAATGACTATCCAGTTCCTGTTCCTAAAAGTGTGACTTCTGAAATGCTACAATACCTGCTACATTTGAAATTGTACCTGGCTGATTCCAGGACTGGTGTAAGAAATGTTCAGGGTGAGTCTGTGATATTTGTACAAGAAAGCAAAGAAATAATAAAATCTTGATTGTTTTATATCCAAAGGACTTTGAGATCAAAACAAAGGAACTCCCACTGAACAAGGTGGGAAAACTCATGCAATAAAAATAAAATCAGATTATATTCATTCATATAAATGGAGTATATATTTTAAAAATGAGTTAATAAGGATACTTAAAGAGAAGATATAGTCAAACAGCAATAACAACAAGATAGAACACAAACAAAAACTTTATTGATTACCACCTGAGTATTTAAAACACCACTTCCTTACTATGGAATTGGCAACGAAAGCAAAATTTAATATTTTCCCTGCTGCTCTACTATTAACTGTATTTTAGTATAATCAACTACTCTTAGCTAATAATGAAAAGGGTTTTTTTAGAGAAGAATTTAATAAATGAGGAAATACCAGAATTAGAACATTACCATTTTGCACTTTTTAAATAAAATAATTGTTTTAGGCAGAGGGGTAAACAATTAAATGGAAAAAAAATGATGGGGAACTTTATAAAGGAGGAATTAGGCTGTTAACACCAGAACATCAATGATCAATCTTATGATTATTGAAAGTGAGACAGCCAGATATTTTATACCTCTTAGAAGCATTATTCTTAATGTTGAACCTGAATTTATGCAGACTTCTAGATAATCCAGTTTTTAAGGAAGAATAACTCCTCCAACAATTTAAATAACATCAAAGAAAGGAGACAGATAAATCAAGAATGTATGTAGTTCATACTATTGGACAATTTACATGGCTTTTGCAATGTGACAGCATGCGAAACAAGAGAAAGGATTTGAACAGAAGAAATTCTAGGTGAACAAAGACCTCAGAAACAGAGCAACCAATCCAATGTATATAATTCGAACACACTACTTTAAAATGGGTATTTTGAGACAAATGGTAAACTACCACATGAAATGGTATTAGATACAAAAGAACTGACACATTTTTAGATCCGATAATGGGATTTTGCTAAAGAAAAAAGATCCACAATTCTGTGAGATGTACACATCATTATACAGTCCCCTACCTTACTCTTTTAACTTTATTCTTGGTAATTTTTTTCCTTGCCCTGAAGTTGGCTTCATCTGAAGTTAATATAGCTAATCCCTTTTCTTTTGATTAGTATTAGCATGGTATTTCTATCCTTCTTTAGAGAGAGCCACGTTTCTGAACTACATAATTTTCCTTTAGCCTGAAAAAATCCTGCCTTAAGATTTTCTTTCCCCCCCTGCAGAGAAGGACTGCTTGAAAAGAATTTCCTCACATTTTGCTTTTCTGAAGTTGTCTTCATCTGTTTTTCACTGTTTTGCCACATTTTTAAAAATTCCAGCATAGTTAACACACAGTGTTATATGAATTTCAGGTGAGCAATATAGTGACTCGGCATGTCAGCGCATTACTCAGTGCTCATCATGTAAGTCTACCCTTAATCCCCATCACCTATTTCACTCGTCCCCCGACTCGCCTGCCCTCAGTTCGTTCTCTATAGTAAGAGTCTGTTTCTTGGGGTGCCTGGGTGGCTCAGTGGGTTAAAGCCTCTGCCTTTGGCTCAGGACATGATCCCAGGGTCCTGGGATTGAGCCCGACATTGGGATCTCTACCCAGCGGGGAGACTGCTCCCCGCCCCCCTGCCTGCCTCTCTGCCTACTTGTGATCTGTCAAATAAATAAATAAAATCTTTTAAAAAAAAAAGTCTCTCGGGTTGTTTCCCTCTCTTCCTCCACCCTTTCCCCTATATGCATCTGTTTTGTATGTTAAATTCCACATACGAGTGATCATATGGTGTTTGTCTTTCCGGGGTTATTTTATTTGGTATAATACTCTAGCTCCATCCATGTTGTTGGAGATGGCAAGATTTCAGACTTTTTGATGCCTTAGTAATATTCCGTTGTATCGTATGTTTGTGTGAATATACCACATCTTCTTCATCATTCATTAGTCAGTGGACATTTGGGCTCTTTCCATAACGTGGCTATTGTTGATAATGCTTCTATAATTACCAGGTTGCGTGTATCCCTTCAAATCATTGTTTTTGCATTCTTTGGGTAAATACCTGGTGTTTGTGCCAGTACCATACTGTTTTGATTACTACAGCCTTGTAATAAAACTTGAAGTTTGGAATTGTGATACCTCCAGCTTTGTTTTTCGTTTTCAAGATTGCTTTGACTATTCAACATCTTTTGTAATTCCAAATTTTAGGATTGTTGTCATGTGGAAAATGCTATTGGTATTTCGATAAGGATTCCATTAAACCTTTGGATTGCTTTGGGTTTGTATAGACATTTTACACAATATTTGTTCTTCCAGTCCATGAACATGAAACGTCTTCCCATTTCTTTGTGTCATCTTTAATTTTTTTCATGAGTATTTTATAGTATTCAGAGTACAGTTCTTTCATCTCTTTTGTTAAGTTTTTTTTTTTTTGCCCTAGGTAGTTTATTACTTTTGGTGCAATTATAAATGGAATTGTTTTCTAAATTTCTCCTGCTGCTGCTTCATTATTAGTGTAGAGAAATGCAGTGGATTCCTGTAATTGATTTTGTACCCTGTGACTTTACTGAATTCATTTATCAGTTCTAGTAGGTTTTTTTGGTGGAGCCTTTTGGGTTTATTATATATAGTATTATGTCATCTGCAAATAATGAAAATTTTACTTCTTCCTTATGAATTTGGATGGCTTTTATTTCTTTTTGTTGTCTCATTACTGTGGCTAGGCCTTCCAGTGCTATTTTGAATAAAAATGGTAAGAGTGAACATCCTTGTTTTGTTTCTGATATTAAGGGGAAATCTCTTTTTTTTCCCCATTGAGTATGATGTTAGCTGTGGGGTTTTCATATAAGGCTTTTATTATGTTGAGGTATGTTCTTTCTAACCGTATTTTTTGAAGGCTTTTGTCATGAATGAATGTCACACAGTGTCAAATGTTTTTTCTACATCTATTGAAATGATCCTATGGTTTTTATCCTTACCTTACTGATGTGACGAATCACATGGATTGATTTGCAAATAATTGAACTGCACTTGCATCCCAGGAGTAAATCCTGGTCAAAACAGTGAATGATTTTTTTTTTTTTTACTATATTGTCAGATTTTATTCACTATTATTTTGTTGACAGTTTTTGCATCTATGTTCATCAAAGATACTGGCCCGTAGGTCCTTTTGTGTGGGTGTGGGGGGGGGGTGTCTTTATCTGGTTTTGGTATGAGAATAATGCTGGCCTTATAGAATGAACTTGGAAATATTCCTCCTTCTTCTATTTTTTTTTTTTTAGTAGTTTGAGCAGAATAGGTGTTATCTCTTCCTTAAATGTTTGCTAGAATTATCCTGTGACTGTGTCTGGTCCAGGACTTCGGTTTGTTGGGAATTTTTTTGATTACTGATTCAGTGTCCTTGCAGGTAATCAATCTGTTCAAATTTTCTATTTCTTTCTGCTTCAGTTTTGGTAGTTTGTATGTTTCAATGAATGTATCCATTTCTTCTAGGTTGTCCAATTTGTTGGCATATAATTTTTCCTAATATTATCATACAATTGTTAGTATTTCTTTGGTGTGTTACTATTTCTCCTTGTTCATTTGTGATTTTGAGGTGTTTTTTTTTTAATGAATCTAGCTAAAGGTTTATTAGTTTTGTTGGTCTTTTCAAAAACTATGTCCTGGTTTCTTTTATTTATTTATTTTTTAGCTTTTATATCATTCTATTCTGCTCTAATACTCATTATTTCTGTCCTTCTACTGGTTTTGGGTTTTGTTCTTTTTCTAGCTCCTTTGGGTGCACGGTTAGGTTATTTGAGATCATTTACTTATTTACTTGTTTATTTTTTATTTTTTGCTTCTTGAGGTTGGCTTGTGTTGTGATAAACTTGCCTGTTCTAATTGCTTTGCTGCATCTTGATTTGGACCATTGTGTTTTCCTTTTCATTTGTCTTCATGTAATTTTTTTTTTTTAAGATTTTTATTTATTTGTCAGAGAGAGAGAGGGAGAGAGAGTGAGCACAGGCAGACAGAATGGCAGGCAGAGGGAGAAGCAGGCTCCCTGCTGAGCAAGGAGCCCTATGTGGGACTCGATCCCAGGATGCTGGGATCATGACCTGAGCCGAAGGCAGCTGCTTAACCAACTGAGCCACCCAAGCGTCCCAGTCTTCATGTAATTTTTTAATGTCTTCTTTCATTTTTTTGGTTGACCCATTCTTTGTTTAGTAGCATGTTATTTAACCTACATGTATTTGTAGTCTTTCAAGATTTTTTCTTGTAGTTGATATCTAGTGTTACAGCGTTGTGGTCAGAAAAGATGTATCATATGACTTTGATCTTTTCAAATTCATCAAGAGTGTTTTGTGGCCTGATACATGATTTATTCTGGAGAATTTTCCATGTGCACTTGAAAAGAATGCATATTCTGCTGTTTTCGGATGGAATTTTCTGAATTTATCTCTTAAACCCATCTGGTCCAGTGTGTCATTGAAAGTCCTTGTTTCCTTGCTGATTTTCCTGTTTGGATGATCTGTCCCTTGGCATGAGTGCAGTCTTGAAGTCCCCAACTATAACAGTACTAATAGGTGTTTTCTTTTTCCTTTTTGATAAGTCTAGCTGAAGTTTTATCAATTTTATTAATTTTTTCAAAGAACGAACTCCTAGTTTTATTGATCTGATTTTGTTGTTGTTGTTTCTGTATCATTTATTTCTCTTCTAATCTTTATTAATTCCTTCCTTCTAGCTGGCTTTGGGCTCTGTTTATTCTTCTTCTTCAACCTCCTTTAGGTGTAAGGTCAGGTTGTTTGAGACTTCTTTTTCTTCTTCTACAGGTTGGCTTGTATTGCCATAAACTTCCATGCTAGAGTTACTTTTGCTGCATCCTAAAGATTTTAGACCACAGTGTTCTCATTTGTAATTTTTTATTTCTTTGAGTTTTGGGCTGGCCCATTCATTGTTTAATAGCATGTTATTTAACCAACATGCATTTGTCGTCTTTCCAGATTTTTTCTTGTGGTTGATTTCTAGTTATATAGTGTTGTAGTGTTGGGGTCAGAATAGATGCATGGTATGACTTTGATCTTTCTGAATTTTTTAAGATTTTTCTTGTGGCATAATATGTGATCTATTGTGGAGAATGTTCCATGTGTACTTGGAAAGAATGCGGATTCTGCTGTTTCTGATGGAATGTCCTGAATATATCTGTTAAGTCCATTTGGTCCAATGGGTCATTCAAAGGCAATGTATACTTGTTTATTTTTCTTTAGATGAACTATCTATCCATGTAAGTGGGGTGTGAAAATCCCCTACTATTATTGTTATTATCAGTTCCTCTATGTTTATTATTAATTGTTTTATATGTCTGGATGCTCCCATGTGGGGTGCATAAGTATTTACAATTATATCTTCTTGTACAATTTTCCCTTTTATTATTAAATAATGCCCTTCTTTGTCTCTCTTTACATTTCTCATGTGTTATGGATATTTAAATGATACTAATTGTTCTGATTCTTGAATATAGAATTTCTATTTGTTTGTGTCTTTTTAATTTCTCTCATCAGAGTAGTAGAGTTTAGAGGGTACAGATTTTTCACCTCCTTAGTAAAATTTATTCATAAGTATTTTATTGTGTTTGGTACTGTTTTAAATGGGAATGCCTTCCTTCTGTTTTAGATATTTAATTGTTAGCCTCTTGAAACACAACTGAGTTTTCATGATTTTATATCCTGAATTCATAAATTATTTCTCACAGCCAAAATATATCCAGTTCCTTATTTCTGGACTTTTCCCAATATCTACATTTTACTACCATACCCTGGACTCAACTTCCATTTGTAAAAAAAGGAAATAGATAATAGCCTTAATTAACTTGTCTTAGACTAGTCTCCTAGAAGTAGAATTACCTTCTCAGTGAATGTGAACATTAGTAATCCCCATTTTACATATCACTCTCTAGAAATGTTCCATCATATTCTTTTTTACTTAAGTATAGAAAGCACTATTTCACTGTATCCCTGTCAGAATGAACTGTTCCCTTTCAAATCTTTTTATTCTTATTAGCAAAAAATACAAGAAAATACATTAATATGTATTTCTTTCATGATTTGAAGAAAACACATTTCAGTATACATTAGCTAGTTGGATTTCACCTCTCATGGTTTTCTGGATGTGTTGACTAATTGGTTACCTTGAAATCTTAGTTGTCCAAGTTTTGGATATTTTTACTTAAATTTCTATATAAGGAGAAATGAGAGAGACTACATCAAGTGATGGCAGGAGACACAAGTCTTAAAATTCACTTACTTAATTAGAAAGAAATAAAGGGGAATATTCCTGATGTAAATATTAAGTATTAGATGCATATGTTACATGGTGTTTTTTAAAATAGGAAGGAGTTAAGTGTTTATGTCGAAGTCAAAAAAATGAACATTCTACAATTTCTTTTTTTTTTCAAAGATTTTATTTATTTGGCAGAGAGAGAGCTTACAAGTAGGCAGAGAGGCAGGCAGAGAGAGAGGGGGAAGCAGGCTCTCTGCTGAGCAGAGAGCCCAATGCGGGGCTCCATCCTTGGACCTTGAGAACAAGACCTGAGCTTAAGGCAGAGGCTTAACCCACTGAGCCACCCAGGTACCCCCATTCTCGCATTTTCTAGCTTCAGGTGTTATCAGTCTATGCAAACACAAAGGCAGTTTGGCATAGTTCCTGGTAATATAGGCAGTCTAGGAATGAACTTAAAACTAAATAAAAAGTTGGGGCGCCTGGGTGGCTCAGTGGGTTAAGCCACTGCCTTCGGTTCAGGTCATGATCTCAGGGTCCTGGGATCGAGTCCCACATTGGGCTCTCTGCTCAGCAGGGAGCCTGCTTCCTCCTCTCTCTCTCTGCCTGCCTCTCTGCCTACTTGTGATCTCTCTCTGTCAAATAAAGAAATAAAATCTTTAAAAAAAAAAACTAAATAAAAAGTTATCTGATACCATTCCCTTAGTACAATGATATGGAATTAAATCCATAAAATATTTAAGGGTAATAGAGAAATTAACTTATTTGGACATTTCTTTGTTCTTTTACTCTCCTAGATTTATTTGATTTAATTATAATTTCACAGGCTGCACCTCATGACAGCTACTATTTTTAAAATGATTTCTAGAACACACTGGCTTCTCCATTGTCCTGTCCTTAATTTTCAACCATCAGAGTGTGTATTTTCAGCATTCATTATATTTGTTTACTGCTTATTAAGTAAATGTATTCTAGGGAGCCTTTTAAATATATATTATTTGACATTAAACTGATATTATTATCTTACTGTATATATTATATACTATAATATATATTATATACTATATGATATTATATATGTTATGTAACCTTAAACTGATGTCCATTTAGTTACTTACTTTTTATTTTCTCTTCTCCCTGCCAGAATCTCACTATTGCCAATGGAAGTATATTTATCATTTGTAATCCCAAAGATCTATCTTCTTCCCACTTTTATTGTTACTAATCAACCCATGATCATGTTCCAGGAACTTGAGACTATTGACAGTGTATTATCTAAACAATAGGGGAGATATTGAATGTAAATTGAAAGTATGGCTGCTTCTCTCCCTGTTCTAAAATGTTTCTAGTAGAGATACTTCTTAAGCCTTAAGTTAGCAGATGGTCTTACAGGAAAAGCCTTCATTATTCTCTGTATCCAGGTTTTCCTAGTTTAGAATCCTCAAATGGAATGCATGATAAACTGATCATCTCCATTTTCATACAGTTTTTTTTTTTAGGTACCATTTCCAAAAGAAGCTCTTCTGAAGCACTTTTCATTTATCTTAGTACTGTAATCTATATTGTAAGCAATTGTTTAGCTTCTCAAATTGAGTAGTAGCACCTTTCACCTTTTGAAATTCTCTATATAAAATTAATAAGTCAAACTGAGTTGTATTGAATTACAGAACATTTTGGCAACACATAGTCTGCTTCAAAGAAATAGATCTGAGTACACCTTTCTTTTTTTAAACTAGTTCTTATACAAATTTGCAATCAGGCAACATAAATGAAATAACACAGTAAACACCACAACCCACACATAGATAATCATTATTTTGCTCGATTTGTTTCTTCTCCCTTTCTGTCTGCCTACACACATGCATATGGTTGTAATTATGTGTGTGGGTATTCATGTAGGTATTTATATTCATGTATATGTATAAAGATAATTTCACAATAAGCTGAAGACACTATGATAGTTTTCATCTTAAATATTATAGAGCATATTCAGTGAAAATAACATATCCCATTAATCTTTTATTTTTTTAAGATTTTATTTATTTATTTGACAGAGATCACAAGTAGGCAAAGAGGCAGGCAGAGAGGAGGAAGCAGGTTCCCTGCTGAGCAGAGAGCCTGATGCAGGGCTCCATCCCAGGAGCCTGGGACCATGATCTGAGCTGAAGGCAGAGGATTTAACCCACTGAGCCACCCAGGCGCCCCCATTAATCTTTTTTATTAATAATTATTTCTTATGCTTTGTCAATATGTCTTTTCAGTCTGTTAATCTAGAAGAGCTCCCTAACTTCTTTTTTTTTCTAATTTGCTATTTTTATTTTATTTTTTCAGTGTTCCAAGATTCCTAGCTCCTTATTTTTAAAATATTAACATTTGGTTGACACCATGCCAGATATCTTACAGAGTGTACAACAATCTAGATTTATTTTACTGTTTTCCTATGTGTACTATTTTTATTTTTTTTCTATTGACATTAAAATAGATATATATATAGAGAGATATATATCTATATATATATAGATAGAT
This sequence comes from Mustela putorius furo, assembly GCF_011764305.1. Taxonomy (NCBI): domain Eukaryota; kingdom Metazoa; phylum Chordata; class Mammalia; order Carnivora; family Mustelidae; genus Mustela; species Mustela putorius. The sequence goes on from NW_025421294.1 coordinate 33,509,304, forward strand.
AGATATGAAGGCTTGGTTTGATTCAGGATAACCTTCCATTTACTTGTTTTCAAAAATCTATCTTTGGTGAGTCTTCATAGTACATATTCCATATTATCAAGTTGGTATAAAGAGTACTGCTTCTGGATATCATTGCTTCTTGGCATTTTTTGTGCATAAAGCCGTATACTTTAAGTTAAAAGATGTATGTAATGTTTCAATTAATGCAGAAATATATTTTTGCATTAAAATCTACAAGATTTTTCTTCAGTTCTTTTCTTGCTTTAGAGTAAATTCCATTAAGAATGTAGCTTGAAGGGGCGCCTGGATGGCTCAGTGGGTTAAGCCGCTGCCTTCAGCTCAGGTCATGATCTCGGGGTCCCGGGATCGAGAACCGCATCGGGCTCTCTGCTCAGCAGGGAGCCTGCTTCCTCCTCTCTCTCTCTCTGTCTGCCTACTTGTGATCTCTGTCTGTCAAATAAATAAATAAAATCTTAAAAAAAAGGGCGCCTGGGTGGCTCAGTGGGTTAAGCCGCTGCCTTCGGCTCAGGTCATGATCTCAGGGTCCTGGGATAGAGTCCCGCATCGGGCTCTCTGCTCAGCGGGGAGCCTGCTTCCTCCTCTCTCTCTCTGCCTGCCTCTCTGCCTACTTGTGATTTCTCTCTGTCAAATAAATAAATAAAATCTTTAAAAAAAAATAAATAAAATTAAAAAAAATAAAATCTTAAAAAAAAAATGTAGCCTGAAGAGCCTCTGTTCTTCAGTTTATTTGGTTAATAATCTGACATGGAGTTAGGATCCGTTTTCTCAGTGGTACTCAATTTAGATGTTGGAAAATTCTTTCCAAATGTTTTTTTTTTTTTAAGATTTTATTTATTTCTTTGACAGAAAGAGAGATCACAAGTAGGCAGAGAGAGAGAGGAGGAAGCAGGCTCCCCACTGAGCAGAGAGCTCGATGCAGGGCTCAATCCCAGGACCCTGAGATCATGACCTGAGCCGAAGGCAGAAGCTTTAACCCACTGAGCCACCCAGGTGCCCCTCTTTCCAAATGTTTTGAATGTGTAAAATATTCCATTAGTCTTAAAGATTAAAAATTTCATGGTTATACTCAGAAAATTTTTACTTTTTCAAAAAAGATTTGTATTTATTTACCTGAGAGAGAGTACAGAGGGAGAGAGAGAAGCAGACTCCCTGCTGAGCAGAGAGCCCAACTCTGGTCTGGGTCCCAGGACCCCCAGATCATGACCTGAGCTGAAGGTTGATGCTTAACTGACTGAACCAGGTGCCCCAGAAAATTTTTGCTTTTGACTCTACACTCACTTTGACCACTACTCAGATAAAGGAGACTCAACATCTCCTTCATTGTCTTCTATAGTTATATGGTATTCCTTTGTGTTGATGTACCATTTTTCTAAACATTTTTAAAGAGTACCTTAATTTGAGCATCTGCACTGCTTTAAATTTATGCTATAACCAGTGGTACAGTGGATAACACTGGTACCAATTTTTTCAACCTTATTTGCAAAGGACTACATGTAAGTTGGATGCCTAAGCAGTGGATTTGCTATCCAGTGTTTCATGGTGGTGTCAGATTTCCCACAATATATTTTGTATCATTTTACCCATATACACCAGTGAACTATGAGAATAGCTCCCTGCCGCCCAACAAGGGCAATAAAGTGTTTTGTCAGTTTTTGTAGATTTTAATATACTAAAAATTAAGAAAAATTTAAAATATGTCTCTTCATTTGAAATTGTTTTATTATGAGTGAGTCTTAGCATTTTTCCTAAATTTAAATATATTTATGCTATGTTCTCTGTCAAATATATTTTTATGTTACTTGCCCATTTTTTTGAGAATTTGCTTTTCTTAAATAGATACTTAAAGAAATATAATAGGAAGGACGGGATGGGAGGGAGAGAGAGAGGAAAGGAAAGAATGAAAGAAAGAAAGAATGAAATTAAACATCTATGTTAAAAATCTGCACATGTATTCTGGTTTTAGTTTGAAGTGTGTGTGTATGTCTGTGTTCCAGGTTGGTTTGTTTGTTGTTGTTGTTGTTGTTTTTAACAGTGAAACTTTTCATCTTTTAATGCTTCTAAATTTTGAGAACTAATACCCAGGCTTTGCATCTCCAACTTAAATAATTAATAAATGTTTTCTTGTAGTACTTGCATGATTTCTTTTTTCTTTTTTTTTCTTTTTTTTAAAGATTTTATTTTTTTTTCAGACAGAGATCACAAGTAGGCAGAGAGGCAGGCAGAGAGAGAGGAGGAAGCAGGCTCCCCGCCGAGCAGAGAGCCCGATGCAGGGCTCGATCCCAGGACCTCGGGATCACGACCCGAGCCGAAGGCAGAGGCTTTAACCCACTAAGCCAACCAGGTACCCCTTGCATGATTTATTTTTAAACATTCAGATTTCTGATTCATTTGGAGCTTATCCTAGTGAACATAATGATATACATTTTCAATTTTACTGTTTTTTAAATAACTATTGAATTGCCTTTATTTTTAAAGATTATTTATTTATTTGACAGAGAGAGAGATCACAAGTAGGCAGAGAGGCAGGTAGAGAGAGGGGGGAAGAGGGCTCCCTGCTGAGCAGAGAGCCTGATGTAGGGCTTTATCCCAGTACCCTGAGACCATGACCTGAGTCTAAGGCAGAGGCTTAACCCACTGAGCCACCCAGACACCCCTTGAATTGCCTTTAAAACATTGATCAAAAATTGTCTGTTTTCCCCAAGACTTAATCTACTACATATTATTCTTTCATAGGTACTTGGTATAATCTACTACATATTATACTTTACATATATTACCAATTTTACTTTTTGTTCACGTGATTTTTTGTTCACTGATTGTTCCTGTATAAATAGCATATTGTTTTATGAGAAAGGCGTTTTTCTTTATTTTAATACCTGGTAGTTCCAATTCTACACTGCCTTCCTGATCTTTGTTTGTTTGTTTCTTTGTCTAGTCATTTTTTTTTATATGACCTTCATAATGACCCCAAGTCTTGGTAGTTTTAGTAGGAACACAGTAGATTTATATTTTACCTAGTGTGGACTGATATTTTTATAATGTTTGATTGTTAAATTTTTTAAAATGGTGTTTCCTTCCATTTTTTCAAAATTACTTTTGTGTCCTTCTGAAGTATTTAAAAATTTCCCTTCTCTGGGTGTTGTACTTTCAGATTTGAAAAATGCATGTCAGAGAAAACAACTGGTTTTTGGTTGCTTTTTCTGACATACATTTTTAAAATCTGAAAGGCAGTAGGTATACAGATGTTGTATTGATACATTTTTTTTTAACTTCTAATGCTGTTTCATCCAGGCAAGACTATTTTTTAGACAGTATCTCTTCATTCTTGTTCCCAGAAATCAGCTGATGATTAATGGATATATTACTTTGTTGGTCACTTATAGACCTTAAAACAGAAAGAATGAAAAACAAGTTAATTCAGATTTTTAGAATATCATTTATTTTCCTCTACTTCTGATATCTGAAAGAAAAGTGATGAATAATTTCCACCTGACAGCTGTTACTTGTTTTCTCTCTTAATTCATTAAAAATAAACTCACTGAGGGGCTCCTGAGTGGCTCAGTGGGTTAAGCCCCTGCCTTCAGCTCGGGTTATGGTCTCAGGGTCCTGGGATAGCCCTGCATCGGGCTCTCTGCTCAGCAGGGAGCCTGCTTCCTCCTCTCTCTCTGCCTGCCTCTCTGCCTACTTGTGATCTCTGTCTGAAAAAAAATAAAATCTTTAAAAAAAAATAAACTCATTGAAAGAATTGTCGTATCTATATTCATGCACTTGTCAATATTTTAATTTTGAAAGGAATTTTCCCCCCCACATAACACAATTGCAAAATGCTCCCCTGTGACAACCACAGATGTGCCCATGGAATTCTAAATGTTTTTTCTGAAAAATTTTTATGCAAAGCAACCAAGGCTTTCTGTGAATTTTCCTCTGTACAGGGCACGCTTCCGATTGGCACATACCACCTGCTCAAAGCCAAACATTTTTTGTGATTTCTATTTATCAGGGTCAGAAGGGGATCTTAAAAATCAGAGAATGTAGTATTTACAATCTGATGAATAATGCTCAATACCTTAAGTATTAAAAAATCCAACAGTATGTGAAAAGTAATTTGCATATTATTAACTATAAAGTGCATAGGGAGAAATTAATTTTTTGCCTTTATTGATATCACGATAGGAATATTTATAGGTCTGAGTAATTAAAATATCTGAGAGTTAATTCTTTTAGGATTTCTGAGTGTCTCACACATAATTCAAAAATGAAGTTATAGGGAAATGAGTACTGTTTGAGCCCTAAACTTACTGTTCTCTCTGCCTTTTAAAAGTTTTTATTTAATTTCCAGTTAGTTTTAAAAAAATAGGTTAAATTCTAGTTAGATAATGCACAGTGCAATATTAGTGTCAAGTGCACCATGTAGTCATTCCACACCCACACGTCATCCATGCTCATCTCAGCACGTCTCTCCTGAACACACGTCACCTGTTTCACCCAGCCTCTCCCCACCTCCCCTCTGGGAACTGTCAGCTTGTTTCCTATAGTTATAAATCTGTTTTTTGGTTTGCTTCCTCCTCTCTCTCCTCTGCCCTCAGTTTATTTTTTTGTTTGTTTGTTTCTTAAATTCCACATATGAATGAAATTACAGGGTATTTGTCTTTCTGTGACTGATGTATTTTGCTTAGCACAATAACATGTTAGCTCCATCCATGTCATTGTAAGTGACAAGATTTCATCCTTTCATAGCTGAGTACTGTTCCATTGTATATATACACCACTTCTTTATCTGTGTATCAGGCAGTGGGCACTTGGGCTGTTTCCATAATGTAGCTATTGTAGATACTGCTGCTGTAAACATCAGGGTGCATGTATCCCTTTGAATTAGTACTTTTGTATTCTTTGCGTAAATACCTAGTAGTGCAATTGCTAGATTATAGGGCAGTTTTATTTTTAACTTCTTGAGGATATTCCACACTGTTTTCCACAGTAGCTGCACCAGCGGTGTGCGAAGGTTTTTCCTCCATATTCTTATCAACACATGTTTCCTGTGTTTTTTATTTTAACTATTCTGACACTTATGAGGTTATCTCTCGTAGTTTCTTTTTGCATTTCCCTGATAATGATATTGAGCATCTTTTCAGATGTCTGTTGGCCATCTAGATGTCTTCTTTGGAGAAATGCCTGTTCATATCTTCTACCAATGTTGGGTTTTTTTTTTAAGATTTTATTTATTTATTTGACAGAGATAGATCACAAGTAGGCAGAGAGGCAGGCAGAGAAAGAGAGAGAGGGAAGCAGGCTCCCTGCTGAGCAGAGAGCCCGATGCGGGACTCAATCCCAGGACCCTGAGATCATGACCCGAACCGAAGGCAGCGGCTTAACCAACTGAGCCACCCAGGTGCCCCTTCTACCAATGTTTTAATCAGATTATTTGTGTGTTGAGTTTTATAAGTTCTTTATGTATTTTGAATACTAACCCTTTATCACATTTGTCACTTGTAAATATCTTTTCCCATTGCATAATTTGCTTTTGGTTTCGGTGGTTGTTTCCTTCACTGTGTAGGATCTTTTTAAAAGCAAAAATAAATAATTGGGATTTCATCTGCACCTTACTCTGGTTTTTTTTTTTTTTTTTAAGATTTTATTTATTTGACAGATCACAAGTAGGCGGAGAGGCAGGCAGAGAGACAGAGAGAGAGGGGGAAGCAGTCTCCCTGCTGAGCAGAGAGCCTGACACAGGGCTTGATCCCATGACCCCGAGATCATGACCTGAGCCGAAGGCAGCGGCTTAACCCACTGAGCTACCCAGGCACCCCACCCCCTTACTCTTAAAAAATATATATTTTCCATTGATTCAGCAAATCCTTCATAAGCATATGTTATTTCTCTTGGAAATACACATAATTACATCTGTCATTTATGATGTTCTTACCATGTTGTGGATTTAATGACCATGAAATAGTAAATTCTTGCTCAGTTTTATGTTACCTGCTTAAGAAAGCCTATTAGACATCATGAAATGCTTCCAGATTTACTGAGTTGAGCTCTTTCCACTTTGCTATTGGAAGTGTAAGTGAACACAAAGAACAATTTAAAAATAATTATAAAGAGACTCAAAAACATAATCTTTGACTTAGTAGTTCTCATTGTAGAATTCTGACTTAAGAAAGCAGAGCCTTGGGGTGCCTGGGTGGCTCAGTGGGTTAAAGCCTCTGCCTTCGGCTCAGGTCATGATCCCAGGGTCCTGAGATTGAGCCCCAAGTCGGGCTCTCTGTGCAGCGGGGAGCCTGCTTCCCCCTTCTTTAAAAAAAAAAAAAAAAAAAAGGCAGAACCTCGGGTAATAATTTACTTAAAAAATAAGTTCAACATTATTTAATGTAAAACTGGAAATAATATACCAAGCCTTAGTATATCTGAATAGACACTATATATCTGAATTTTTGTACCATATATTCAGTTATGTAAAGATCAGCATAGCTCATGAGACCTATTTCCACTTGAGAGTCAAAATTTTAAAATCAGAAGCAAGGCTTTAGAACTCAAAAGAATGTCTCAACCCTCCTAATTTAGTACCAGCCAGACTTTACTACCTCAGAACCATTACGTTCCAGCTACTATCCTGTTATTCATTGTCATTATTATCAGTCATTATTTCATTATGACCCATTTTCATTGTTCTATTTGACTGTCATCACTACTTGAAATTACTAGATTGATATTTTTAAAAAATTATTATTTGTCTCCTTGTATTGAAATACAAGCTGCATGACAGTCTGGCCTATTCTCTTTAGTCCTCCCTATTAACATACACGTATTTCTTGATTTCTTGCAGGCACTCAAAAATGTTCAATACATAAATAGGTGAATTAAAAATTGGTAATAGGATATCATGGAACTATTAAAGCACATTTTAAAAAGATTTTATTGGGGCGCCTGGGTGACTCAGTGGGCTAAAGCCTCTGTCTTCAGCTCAAGTCATGATCCCAGCATCCTGGGATCAAGCCCTGCATCAGGCTCTCTGCTCAGCAGGGGGCCTGCCTCCCCCACCACCACCGCCCCACTGCCTGCCACTCTGCCTACTTGTGATCTCTGTCAAATAAATAAAAATCTTTTTAAAAAAAAAGTATTTATTTGCAATAGAGAGAAAGAGAGGGAGCGCAAGCAGGGGGAGGGAGAGGGAGAAGCAGACCGCTTGCTCAGTGCAGAGTCCAGTGCAAGACTCAGTCCTAACAACTTGAGATCCTGATCTGAGCAGAAATCGAGTTAGATGCTTAACCAGCTGAGCCACCCAGGTGCCCCTGTTGAAGCACTTACAGCATTTCACACAAATTTTTTTTTTAAAAAATGAGTGTTCAACAAAATTGTAGCTACTGCTTCCACAAGCAGAGGGAAACAAAAGTATGAATATGTTAAGAGTGATAATTCACAGAAGTATTAAAAATATAAATTTTGACCTCATACTTTTCATGCTAAATTCTCTGTAATGGGCATTATTAATTTTCTAATCAGAAAAGTGAACACAGCATCTCAAGCTAATGATCTATAGTAGGAAAATCGTATAGAGAAATTTCTCTCTTTTAACTCCTTAATATATGTCACTCTGAATAAACTACTAGAGCACTTAAAAACTTCAGGAGAAAAAAATAAAAAAAAATATATATATATATATGAAAAAAGATGTGTACAGATACTAATAAGAATATCTCTTAGGGCGCCTGGGTGGCTCAGTGGGTTACCTCTGCCTTTGGCTCAGGTCATGATCCCAGAGTCCTGGGATCGAGCCCCACATCGGGCTCTCTGCTCTGTGAGGAGCCTGCTTCCTCCGCTCTCTCTCTCTGCCTGCCTCTCTGCCAACTTGTGATCTCTGTCAAAAAGATAAATAAAATCTTAAAAAAAAAAAATCTCTTGATAAAATCAAAGATGATCAAATGTTGGTAGTGGTTTAAAAAAATGTTCAAATAAAGATGTTCAAATGATACATCAATGTTCAAAAGAATCTTGTAAGAGCATAAATAGTTAATTTTCTAATATTTATAAAGACAAAATTAGTTATATCATTTTCTTTTTTTTAAAGATTTTATTTATTCAGTTTACAGAGAGGAAACACAGCAGAGGAAGTGGGAGAGGGAGAAGCAGGCTCCCTGCAGAACAGAGAGCCCAGTGCAGCGCTCGATCCCATGACCCTGGGATCATGACCTTAGCCAATGGCAGATGCTTAATGACGGAGCCACCCAGGCACTCCAGATATATCATTTTCTGAATGAGAAAAATATTACAAGAAAATCCACTAAAACTCTTTCAGAAAGTATCTTTATTACAAAATATCAACTACCTTTACATACCTCATATGCCATTATATTTCTAACTTCTTTATAAAATGAAATAATTGAATATAATTTTCTTGACATGATTCATTATAAAACACCATTAAGATAGTCAGTGATCTGTGACTAAATCACAACTATTTTTTTTTCTCTCCTCGAGATCTAGTAACTCAAATATTTGTTATTTCAAAAATCATATTGAAGGGGCGCCTGGGTGGTTCAGTGGGTTAAAGCCTCTGCCTTCGGCTCAGGTCATAATCCCAGGTCCTGGGATTGAGCCCCGAATTGGGCTCTCTGCTCAGCAGGGAGACTGCTTCGACTGCTTCCCCCTCTCTCTCTGTCTCTCTGTCTGCCTCTCCACCTACTTGTGATCTCTGTCTGTCAAATAAATAAATAAAATCTTTTTAAAAAATCATATTGAAATGTAAGTCTTAAAAATACTAAAATAGAGTGCCTGGGTGGCTCAGTGGGTTAAGCCTCTGCCTTTGGCTCAGGTCATGATCTCAGGGTCCTGGAATCAAGTCCCACATTGGGCTCTCTGCTTGGCAGAGAGCTTGCTACCTCCTCTCTCTCTCTCTGCCTGCCTCTCTGCCTACTTGTGATCTCTCTCTGTCAAATAAATCTTAAAATAAAAAATCAGGGCGCCTGGCTGGCTCAGTGGGTTAAGCCGCTGCCTTCGGCTCAGGTCATGATCTCAGGGTCCTGGGATAGAGTCCCGCATCGGGCTCTCTGCTCAGCAGGGAGCCTGCTTCCCTCTCTCTCTCTCTCTGCCTGCCTCTCTGTCTACTTGTGATTTCTGTCAAATAAATAAATAAATAAAATCTTTAAAAAAAATAATAATTTGATTTGAATGAATTTGTAGATTATGTCACTTAGAAAAGTTATTGATACCTATACAGTTCACACAAAAATGCTTCTGGTAAATTTTAATCAAGAATTGTTTTTGAAAACTATTTTTGAAAATTTTAAGGCGGCAAGAATTATTTTAGTATTTTAAAAAAAATTTTTGTTGTTTGTAGTGATTTTTTATTTTTTTTATTTTATTTTATTTTATTTTATTTTATTTTTTAAGATTTTATTTATTTATTTGACAGAGATCACAAGTAGGCGGAGAGGCAGGCAGAGAGAGAGAGGAAGGGAAGCAGACTCCCTGCCGAGCAGAGAGCCCAATGCGGGACTCGATCCCAGGACCCTGAGATCATGACCTGAGCCGAAGGCAGCGGCTTAACCCACTGAGCCACCCAGGCGCCCCAAATCAAATTATTTAACACTTGTAATGTTATACTGACCAAGCTATTATGGGCTTTTGAAATGATTAATCCCAGTGTGATTTCCAGGAAAAAATAAGGGCATTCAGTGTCACCATAGAAATACAGTTACACTGTTATTGTGCTGAACTGTCATCAAAGAGAATACAGAATAAGGTACAGTAACAATGATACTACTTTGCTAGCTGAATTTTGGCTTATAAAATTATTTTTGAAATGCGAGAGACTTTGTAGAGTCAATTAAAACTTAAATATTTAAGGAATGATATGTTTAATCATTTGAAAGTTACTAGGTTGCTTTTATAGTTCTTTGATATAAATGAACAAATGTAGAAAATGTTTCATTGAGGAGGGTAAAAATTATTTAATATCATAAAATTAGTCTCTTTTAATAAAAGTTAAAATCCCCATGCTGTTATAAGAATAAGAGGAACGTTTCTAAAGCTGTCACTAGTTAACCTTGGTTTTCTTGCATAATGAACCTCGGTTTTGTTCAAATCAGAAATATGCTTAAAGAAAATAATCAGCAATTTCCTTAGAAAGATGCATGCGTTCATTCCCAATGATTCCTAAGAATTAAGACATGATTAAGGTTAGGAAATTTTTCTCATGCAACTGACAATGTAGTCAGCAGGACATAAGCATTTATTGGTGAATATATTCCATTGTATAAAATTCAACTTTAGCCTGCTCTTAATGAAGTAACTTCTTTTAGATTTAATTATATTCTACTTTCCTTCTTAAATTTTTATGTTCATTTTTCCTTACCCTTATTGAAATATTAACATATAACATGTGAAGTTTAAAATGTCCATTCTGATGAGATACAGGACTTACCACAGTGATCTTAGTTACTACATCTGTCTTCTCACTTTTTTTTTAATATTTTTTTTTTTTGACAGAGAGAGATACAGCAAGAGAGGGAACAGAAGCAGCGGAGTGGGAGAGGGAGAAGCAGGCTTCCCACTGAGCAGGGAGCCCGATGCAGGGCTTGATCCCAGGACCCTGGAATCATGACCTGAGTTGAAGGCAGACACTTAATGACTGAGCCACCCAGGCGCCCCTGTCTTCTCACTTTTAATTTGGGGGTAGAGTGGTAATATTTAAGATTTACTCTCTTAACAACTTTCAAGTAATTAATACAGTATCATTAATCATTTTCATGATGTTAAGCACTAGATTCCCAGAACTTAGTGATATTATAGCTGCAAGTTTGTGCACTTTGACCAAATTCTCATTTCTGCCACCCACAGCCCCTAGTAACCACCATTTTGCTCTCTGTGTCTATGAGATTGCTTGGTGTTTTTTTTTAAGTCTGCACATAAATGACAACTTAAAAACCTAGAGAGTACAATACTAACTGAAATGTCAGAGAAAAACAAATACCATATGATTTCACTCATATATGGAATTGAAGAAACAAAACCAACAAAGGAAAAAAGATGTAAATAACATCCAAAAGGGCTCTTAAAAATAGACAACTGGTGGTTGTGGGGGGGAGGTAGGTAAGGTGACAGGGGAAATTGATAAAGGGGATTAAGAGTGCACGTCTCCTGAAGAGTACTGAGAAAGATACAGAATTGTTGAATTATTACATTGTACACCTGAAACTAAATGGTCAGTAATACTTAATTTGAAAACAAACAAAAAAACTTGGGGCACCTGGGTGGCTCAGTGGGTTAAACCTCTGCCGTCAGCTCAGGTCATGGTCTCAGGGTCCTGGGATCGAGCCCCGCATCGGGCTCTCTGCTCAGCTGGGAACCTGCTTCCCCCCCTCTCCCTCTGCCCGCCTCTCTGCCTACTTGTGATCTCTCTCTCTCTCTGTCAAATAAATAAATAAATACTTGTCATTGTCTGACTTTCTCCCCTTAGTTTAATGTCCTCAAGCTCCATATGTGTTGTTGCAAAGTCAGAATTTCCTCCTTTCGTGGGGCTAAATAATATTCCATTGTGTGGACAGGGGCACCTGGGTGGCTCACTCAGTTAAGCATCTGCCTTCAGGTGAGGTCACAATTCCCGGGTCCTGGTATCAAACCCTGCCTTGGGCTCCCTGCTCAGAGGGAGCCTGCTTCTCCCTCTTCCCTCTGCCACTTTCATCCTGCTTGTGCTCTCTCTCTCAAATAAAATCTTTCAAAAAATACTCCATTTTTGTGAATATATGCCACCTTTTCTTTACCCATTTATCTTTTGATATACATGTAGATAGATTCTATGTATTGGTTATTGTGCATAATGCTGCAATGAACATGAAACTACAAATCTCTCTTCGAGGTTCTGTTTTCATTTCCTTTATATATACTACCTAGGAGTGTATTTGCTCAATCATATGGGAGTAGTATATTTCATGTTTTTGAGGAAACTCCATACTATTCTCCATGGTGGCTTCCCATTTTACATTTCCATGGTGGCATACCATTTTATATTCCCAAAATAGTGCTCCCCCTTTCCCACAGAATTGCCAACATGTGTCTCTTGTCTGTTCAATATAGCTGTTTTAACAGGTGCGAAATACTATTTCAGGGCGATTTTGATTGGCATTTCTCTGATGAAGTGATGGTGGGCACCTTTCATGTACCTGTTACCCACCTGTATGTCTTCTCTGGAAAATGTCTATCAGGTCCTCCCCCCATTTTTTAATTAGATTGCTTGGGTTTTTGCTGTTAAGTTGTGTATATAGATTTTATTTTAACTCCTTATCTGATAGATGGCTTTAAAAATATTTTCTGCTGTTTGTAGATTACCTTTTTGTTTTCCTAATTCTTTTGCTTTGCAGAAGCTTTGTAATTCTACTTGATTATTTTTGCCATGGTTGTTTGTGCTTTTGTTGTCATGTCCAAAGAAATCATTGCCAAGACCCATATCAAAGAATGTATTTCCTGTATTTTCTTTTAGTAGTTTTACAGTTCAGGATCTTACATATAAGAATTTAAGCCACTCCAAGTTAATTTTGGGGGAGTGGTGTAAGATAGGAGTCCAGTTTCATTCTTCTGTATGTTACTGTCCAGTTTTCCCAACACCATTTATTGAAGAAACTATCTTTCCTCTGTTGAATCTTCTTGATTTCCTCATGAAATATTAGTTCACCATATATGCAAGGGCTCATTTCTGGGCTCTAGATTCTGTTCTGTTGTTCTGTGTATTTGTATTTATGCCAGTACTATTCTATTTTGATTACCACAGATTTGCATTAAAGACTGAAATCAGAAGAATAATGACTACCAAATTTGTTTTTCCTCAAAATTCTTTTGGTGATTCAGTCTTTTGTTGTTAGATAAAGTTTTAGGATTGTTTTTCTCATACTATGAAAACTGACACTGGAATTTTGATAGGGCTTGCATCTAGATAGCTCTGGGTAGTATGGACATTTTAACAATGTTACTATTTAACAATTTATTCAGTGAATTCAGTTATTTCATCAGTGTCTAAAATTTTTTTATGAAATAGATTTGGTATATAATACTGTAAAATTTAAGTTGTATAAAATGTTAACTTGATACATTTGTATATTGCAATACAATTGCCGTAGCAATAATTAGCATCTCTATCATGTGTTACATTATATTTCTTTTTGGTGATTCGAATCATTATGTTTTAATCTCTTGGCAACTTCAATGGTTATAATACTGTTGTTGTATTTACTGTCCTGTGCATTAGATTCCTAGAGCTTATCTCCTACTCTTTGTATGTTTCCACCCTCGGTCAGTGTTTGCCGTTTCCCTCTATCCCCCAGCCCCTGGTACCCTCCATTTTACTGTTTCCGGGAGTGTGGCTTTTTCAGATTGTGCATGTGACTGATAACATGTGTTTTTCTCTGACTTACCTCACATAGAATAAAGTCCTCAAAGTCCATTTATGTTTCCACAAATGGCAGGATGTTCATTCCTAGGTTAAAGATATCCCTACGTATTTTGATGCTTTTGTGAATGGAATTGTGGTTTGGTTTGGTTTTTCTTTTTCAGATAGTTTTTTCTTAGTGTATAGAAATACAACTAATATATATTTTTTAAGATTTTATTTATTTGTCAGAGAGAGAGAGCACAGCAGGGAGAGCTACAGGCGGAGCAGGCAGATGGAGAGGCAGTCTCCCCACTGAGCAGGGAGCCCGATTCGGGACTTGATCCCAGGACCCGGCGATCATGACCTGAGCCAAAGGCGGACACTTAACCCAGGCATCCCCACAATTAATCTTTTTATATTAATTTCATATCCTGCAACTTTAAATTGGTGATAGTTCTAATAGTTTTGTTGGTAGGGTCTTCAGGGATTTTCTATGTAACAATATTTTTCAGTAAACTGAAATAGTTGTACTTCTCCCTTTCCAATCTGGATGCCTTTTCTTTTTTTTACCTAATTGCTCTAATGGGACTTATAGCTGTGCTGAATAGGAGCTGAGAGTGGGCACCTTGATCTTACTCCTAATCCTAGCAGGAAAGTTTTCGGTTTTATACCATTGAGGTTTTTTTAATATAGATTTTATGTTGCGATGCATTCCTTTTATACCCAGTTTCTTGAGTGTTTTCAACATGAAAGGATGTGGAATCTTGGCCAGTGCTTTTCCTTCATCTATTGAGAGGATTATAAGAGTTTTCCATATTTATTTAAATCAGTTTATTAACATATATATTACTGGTTTCAGAGGTAGAGGTCAGTGATTTATCAGTCTTCTAGAAAACCCAGTGCTCATTACCTCATATGCCCTCCCTAATGTCCAGCACCCAGTTACCCCACCCCCCACCCAACTCCCCTCCAGCAATGCTCAGTTTGTTCCCGATGATTAAGAGTCTTTTATGGTTTTTCTCCCTGATTCTGTCTTCATTTTATTAATTTACTACATTTAATTATTTTCATATATTGATCTACCTTTGTATCCCAGGGGAAAATCCCATTTGATCATGGTGTATAGTCTTCTCAATGTCCTGTTGCATTTGGTTTGCTAGAATTTTATTGAGAGTTTTTGCAAATATAAGAAAAGCACAGGCAGGAGGGTGCCTGGGTGGTGCAGTTGGTTGAGTGATAGACTCTTGGTTTCAGCTTATGTCATGACCTTGTGGTCATGAGATCAAGCCCCACATCCAGCTTTGTGCTCAGTGTGGAGTCTGCTTGAGATTCTCTCCCTCTGCCCCTCCTGGTCATGCTTTCTCTCTCTCTCTAAAATGAAGAAATAGGGTGCCTGGTTGGCTCAGTGGGTCAAGCCACTGCCTTCGGCTCGGGTCATGATCTCAGGGTCCTGGGATTGAGTCCCGCGTCGGGCTCTCTGCTCAGCAGGGAGCCTGCTTCCTTCTCTCTCTCTCTCTCTCTCTCTCTCTCTCTGCCTGCCTCTCTGTCTACTTGTGATCTCTTTCTGTGAAATAAATAAATAAAATCTTTAAAAATAAAATAAAATAAAATGAAGAAATAACTCTTAAAAACAAACAAACAAAAATAAACCATAGGCCAATATCCCTATACCTAGTTTCCTGATATGACTTTGGTATCGGGGTAATACTGGCCTCATAAAATAGTTTAATTTAGGGGGCACCTGGGTGGCTCAGTCAGTTAAGCATCTGCCTTTGGCTCAGGTCATGATCCCAGAGTCTTGGGATGGAGCCCTTAGGCTCTCTGTCAAATAACTAAAATCTTTTTTTTAAAGTTTAGGAGTGTTCCCTCCTCTTCTGTTTTTAAGAGTTTGAGAAGAACTGATGTTAACTTTTTTAAATGTTTGGTAGAATTCTCCAGTGAAATCATCTGGTCCTGGTGTTTCCTACTAGGTATGATGTCTACCTTTTCAGTTCTGAGTCTCCTTTTTTTTAGTCTAGCTAAGGGATTGTCAACTTTATCATATTTGAAAAAAATACATCATTTAGTTATAATATTTTCCATTGTCTTTTTAATCTCCATTTTCTTACTTTTTAAATTTTTTTTCAGTGTTCCAAGATTCATTGTTTATGCAGCACACCCAGTGCTCTATGCAATCGTGCCCTCCATAATACCCACTCACCCAATCTCCCCACCCCTCTCCCCTCCAAAGCCCTCTGTTTCTCAGAGTCCACAGTCTTCATGGCTCCTCTCCCCCTCCAATTTCCCCCAATTCACTTTTCCGTTCCTTCTCTTAATGTCCTCCATGTTATTCCTTATGCTCCACAAATAAGCAAAACCATATGATAATTGACTCTTTCTGTTGACTTATTTCACTCAGCATAATCTCTTCCAGTCCCATCCATGTTGATAAAAAAGTTGGGTATTCATCCTTTCTGATGGAGGCATAATATTCCATTGTAGATATGGATCATAGCTTCTTTATCCATTTGTCCATTGAAGGGCATCTTGGCTCTTTTCAGTTTGGCAACTTGTGTCCATTGCTGCTATGAACATTGGGGTACAGATGGCCCTGCTTTTCACTACATCTGTATCTTTTCTCCATTTATTTTTGCTCTGATCTTTGTTGTGTTTTTTCTTCTACTAACACTGGGCTTAAGTTCTTTTTCTAGGGTGTACATGTAGGTGTACATGTAGATTGCTTATTTAAGAGCTCTCTTTTAAGGTAGGCATTAACTTCCCTAGTAGAGCTGTTGCTGCTGCATCACATAAATTTTGCCATACTGTGTTTCCATTTTCATTTGTTTCAAGTTTTTTTTTTTACTTCTGTTCTTATTTCTTTGATGCAGTGTCAGTTCAGGAGCATGTTTAATTTCCACACATTTGTGAAATTTTTTCTATTACTGATTTCCTTTTCATAGCACTGTGGTCAGAAAAGATACTTGGTATAATTTCAGTTCTCTTACATTTGCCACCATGTGTTTTATAACTTAAGGCATATCCTGGGAAAAGGTCTATGCATGCTGGAAAAGAATGTATATTTTGCTGCTGTTGGTTAAAATTATCTGAATATGTGTTTAGGTCCAGTGTTTCCTTACTGATTTTCTGTCTGAGTGATATATCCATTGTTTAAAGTAGGGTTTTCAGGGGCGCCTGGGTGGCTCAGTGGGTTAAAGCCTCTGCCTTCAGCTAAGGTCATAATCCCAGGGTCCTGGGATTAAGCCCCACATCGGGCTCTCTGCTCGCCAGAGAACCTGTTTCCTCCTCTCTCTCTGCCTGCCTCTCTGCCTACTTGTGATCTCTGTCTGTCAAATAAATAAGAATCTAAAAAAAAAAAAAAAAAAAAAAAAAAAAAAAAAAAAAAACCTCGTCTGTACATAGTGACCTTTTTTGAAATAGTACAGTATGGAAGCGGGGGAGAAAATAACTTTACTATGTCAAAACCTGAAAATCACTCCTTCAACTATGACCAAACTTAACACACATAATGACCTATTGTGTTGACAACATACATTCTTCCATACGATATGATGAGAACTGCATTTTATGTCTATGCTCTTCCTCCCAAAAAACCTTCATCCCAGTCTAAGCATGATTTAAAAAAAAAAAAAAAAAAAAAAAAAAAAAAGTCAGAAAATTCCCAGTTGAGGGAAACTGTAAAATAGCTGATGAGGAATCCTGCAAACAAGCACAGTAAGTCAAAACAAAAGAAATCAGCACAAGAAATGGATTTAGTTACTGATGACAGTGTTCATGCAGGTGTTCACTGGGTGTATCAAGTGTACTTAGCTGGGGAAACTAGGTGTGGAGTACATAGAAATGATTATTTGTGCAACCTTTCTGTTCCTCTGAAACTCTTTTTGAAACATTTATTGTTATGCAATGAAAAAACAAATACTATGAATAAAAGTCTAGAAGAATGTTATCAAACTCCTCTTTGGATTTTTTTCCTTTCAAAAATATACCCTGTGTAGTGTGAACAATATTTTCTGTCATAAAGGCATGTGCATCTAGGTATATATATTTATCATTCAATAAATATATGTTTATCATTCATTCTTATAGGTCTAGTGTTAAAGAATAAGAATCACACACTGATAATCATTTTATGGAAATTGTAATGATAAAAATATGCACAGTGTACCATGGATAAGTACATGAGAGTCAATAAAACTGAGAAGTTAACCTATGAATTATATTTGAACTGATAAATCAGAATTAACCACATGTAGAATAGAGAAGGAGGTTATGCATTTTATTATTTTTTTTTAAAGATTTTATTTCTTCATTAGAGCACAAGCAGAGGGAGAGGCAGAAGGAGAGGGAGAAACAGACTCCCTGCTGAAGGGCCTTGCTTCAAATCCCCAAGGGATTGGGGACACTGGAGCAATACCAGATGACACAGCCTGTCAGCCAGAAGGAAATGTTGCCATTTGGATCTTCAGAAAGGTTTCAGAGCAGGAGAAATGTGCCCAGCTACCTCAGGCCACACCTATATTTAGTGTGCCTCAGTTTACAAACCCAGAGACAGCACTCACCCACACACATGCTCTCAACTCAGCCCTGGGAACACTCCCAAAACATCTTTAGATCAGTCCTTCCATGCCTCTAGGTTCTAACTCTAACCCTTGGTTGGGTTCTGAGGGGTCCATCCTAGTGGCCATGCTCTGAAGAGCAGGAGTTCAGGACACTTGGGCAATAGCGGAGGACTCAGCCAGCCTCCTTGAAGGAAATTTTGCCCTTTGGAACTCTGGAACAGATTGAGTGCTAGAGAAATCTGCAGGCCCATCTGAGGCCACCCCCATGTTCAGTGGCCCCCTGGACACAAAGCTAGAGCCTGACATCCTGATGTTCTCTATCAACTCATCCTCCAGTAGAGATTGAAATACCCTGGGCAGTTAATGCCTGACATGCCCCTAAGCCCTAAGCTTAACCCTAGGCTAGGACTTCAGGGTTCTGTCCCGAGTCCTGGCATGCGTGCCGTACATGTGGGGGACACCTGAACAATACCAGAGGATTCCACATGCCACCCAGAAGGAACCCATGCCAATTGGAAATCTGATAAGGATTCAGAGTAGGAGAAATCAGCCTGTCTACCTGAGGCCATGCCCACATTTAGTGGACCCCTGGACACAAATCCAGATCCTGATAGTCATCCTGACCCACGCCCTCATGTCAGCCGCCCCTCCCGACTGGGAAGCTCACCAATGCACCTTCATTTTGGTCCTGCCATGCCCTAGCCCCTAACACTTACACTAGGTTGTGTTCTGAGAGGTCTGTCCCCAAAGGTCTGCTTCTAATGTCCCAGGGAGTGTGGACAGCTGAGCAATGCCTGAGGACTAAGCCTGCAATACAGAAGAACACTGTGTTGATGTTCCATTTGGAACACCAGAAAGGTTTCAGGGCAGGAGAAATCTTAAGGTAGGACAAAATCTGGGCCCAACCCAGCAGTCCCCGGTTTCATTAACCCCCTGTACACAAACTCTGAGCCTGACCCCCTTCTTATCCCAAAACTAATCCTAATCCTAAAGCCTAAACTGTAACCTTATCTCCTAACGTCTAATGCCTAACGCTCACCCTAAGCAGAAGAAGAAACCTGGAGAATGGTAAAAGACATTTCAGACATTCGAGCAGGTGGACACAGTTGAAGTGGATGTGCAATCTTTTACGAGGTGGAAGCTGTAATGATCTCATTTCATGTTTCATGGTGGATCAAACACACTGAAGCCTCCCGTCTGAAGGGGCAAACGTGGTTGGTTAAAAAATGACAGCTCAGGGGCACCTGGGTGGCTCAGTCGTTAAGTGTCTGCCTTCAGCTCGGGTCGTGATCCCGGGGTCTTGGGATCGAGCCCCGCATCAGGCTGCCTGCTCAGCGAGGAGCCTGCTTCTCCCTCTTCCACTCCCTCTGCTTGTGTTCCCTCTCTCTCTGTCAAATAAACAAACAAAATCTTTAAAAAAAAAAAAAATGACAGCTCAGGAATCTGAGCATGGAGATAAAGCACATTTGTGCTGCTGTAACAAGTGACCCAATCCAAGACCCTAACCCTAGCCCCCAAAGCAAAAAATGTTCACAAGATTCATAAGGTGGAAACTGCAAATATCCAACAATGATGAATGCATAAACAAAGTGTCCTGAAGGATTTGAATTTGGGTTCCAGGCTCAGGAGTCTAGATCAGGGTTTAGGCTTAGGGTCGTGGTGAGGATTTAGAGTCAGGGGCAAGGGAACAGAGTTAGAGTTTAGGGCTTTAGGTTTATGATTTAGGGTTTAAAACTCAGGGCTTCTGGGATAAAGTTCAAGGTCAAATTTGGGACTTGGGTTCATGCTGGGATTTGGGTTCAGGGTTCGTGGCTCAGAGTTCTGGTTTAGGGTTTGGGTTCACGGTTCAGGGCTTGGATCCAGGGCTCAGGATCAGAGTTGAGGCTTTGGATTCAATTTCAGGTTTGGGATTCAGGGTTCCAGTTGGGGCTTTGTCAGGTTAGGTTTCAATGTTAAAATTAGGGGTTAAGGTTAGGTTTAGGGATGACACATTTTCTTCAGTTGTCATCATGGACACAAAATTTCTATCTGAACTTTGTAAATCTGAAATGCATTTTGTCTGGGTGTCAAGAGCTGGTTTGTAATTTAGGATCCCAGTAGTTCCCTGCACACAGCATTCTGGTCCTAGTCACCCCGTCACCCAGAAGCAGCTTTTGTCTAGGCCCAAACATACCCTTGGCAGAGAAGGGGGAGCTGGTGCCAAAGTTGGGATGACTTTACAATGGTAGAGGTGTGAAACCAAATATCAGGGAAATGTTCATGGAAAATGAAACAGGAAACAAATAACTGGCTGACTCCTGATTCTTCCACAATAACAAAGACCTAGAATCTGATAATGTTCCCTAGGAAGGCCTATGGAACTCATTTACCAGTACGGAAAGAGGGCCCCCTCCCCTGCTTTAAACTAAGAATCACAGTAGGATACTTCCAACTTCGTGTCAAAATTAAATTTTATTATTTGGCTGTTCCAGTTACAATTTGTGGAAGCACTGACAACATTTTCCTTTCTCAAATCCTCATCAACACATGGGGAAAATGCAGGCAACGTTGTAATGCACTGCTCACTGGAACACCAAGTACAAGGTGGGCTCTTAGAAGCAATAAAAAGGTATCGAATATGAAACTCAGAGAAAGCACCCTTTTTTCTTTAAAGATTTTATTTGACAGACAGAGATCACAAGAAGGCAGAGAGGCAGGCAGAGAGAGAGGAGGAAACAGGCTCCCTGCTGAGCAGAGAGCCCGATGTGGGACTCGATCCCAGGACCCTGAGATCATGACCTAAGCCGAAGGCAGAGGCTTTAACCCACTGAGCCACCCAGGCATCCCTAGAAAAAGCACCCTTGATGGGCACTTCATGAGGATCCCTAACCATAAGATCTAACATCTCATCCTATGGAATTCACCCATATAACTCCTCAATAACAATAACCTGCTGACAACTGTAACCACCTCGTCATTGACCTCTAGGCTTCTGATACACACTCCAACTGCTAGAGACATACTTCTCAGCAGCAGAACGGGACTTGCCCACTCCCAGTGGACCAGCTCTTACAGTGAAGCCAAAAAATCCCAGTCCTTGGAAATCCCAGCCATTAGGACAAAGTCACAGAAATGACACCTAGAACTCAATAAAAGACATTTCATGAAGCAGATGCTTCAGATCACCACCACTCCTAGAAGTAACTCTCCAGTGGACCCCAGGTCTGTCCCCTGCCGGGATTACACAGGGCACCACATTCTTCCAATACATCCTCAGAACAAAACTAAACTGTCCTTGCCAGTCCTGTGTGCAGGCTCACAGTGAGCCCTGTGAAAGCCAGACACCTTCTTGAGAGCACTCAGCCTCTCACGCCTCTCCTAGCAGATGGAGGGTGCTGCTCTCCCCAACTTCCATACCAACTAGAGAAGACTTAGAACGAGTCTTGCCATACTCCATGCAAAAGGCATATTCTCCATCTGCAAAATGATGGATGGAGAAACATCACAGATTCCCCACACCTTCTTAAACCTAAATAATATGGAGATAGAGCTTGGCCAGAGCTATTATACCCTACACACACACACACACATGCACGCACGCACACAACCTTGCCCCATGCACTCCAGACCAGTTTCCAACCACCTTGTTCATTTTCAGCCATTATCTCTGCAGAGTAGTACAGTAGTACTGAGGTGCTGGGACTGAGGTGCTAAATGCTAAGCCAGCACCTTGGACCCACTCATCAGAAATTTATATTCATTTTAATGACAGATGCATCGCAGAAGATCTTGCCACCGCACGATTGGAAAATTCATTACAACAGAGGTTCAAACAACCTG
Organism: Mustela putorius furo; assembly: GCF_011764305.1. NCBI lineage: Eukaryota > Metazoa > Chordata > Mammalia > Carnivora > Mustelidae > Mustela > Mustela putorius. The sequence continues at coordinate 33,531,060 of NW_025421294.1, forward strand.
TGCCCATCTTCATGTCTCCACTCCCTGGATCCAGGGATTGACTCATCAATGGGCATATGACCTGGTCCCAGCCATGATGTGGGAGGAACCTTGGGTCTCAACCTGCAGAGCCAAGCATGGGGTAGAACACCCAGACCAGGGGATTTTCCATTGCGACTGCCCAAGTGGCCTTGGCCAGGCCCATGCCAGTGCCACAGAGGGCCCAGGAACCCAGGTGCTCCATAACATTGCTAAGGTCTCAATCAGACTCATCCTGAAGTCCACATATGCTAGATCTTCCACTAACTCAGGAGAACCCCATATGTGTTCATGGTCTTGGCCTGAACAAGATGAGTATCTGTGTGGTATATAAGCCACAAGATATAACCACCAGGCAATGGAGACAAATTCAGCCAAACAATGCCTACATGGAATTCAACCACAGACAAATGTGTGGTGGGAAGCTCGAGGCCTCCAGAGACTTGGGAGGACGAAGGGAATCCCTGAGCTCACTATCATCTTTTCTTCCTTTTACCTGCAGGGGCCGGGGTCAGACAGGATGGATCCCAGTGTCTTCCCACTCTGCCATTAGAAAAGAGGAGGCCTCTCCCCCTTAATCCATCATGTTGCAGATCTGGGGTGTGGGAAACTACGACCCATGGGCCAAATGGACCTCCCCCCATATTCTCTCAATCCAGTGTGGCTGGAACATTAGTTATGGAAGGTCTGTGGCTGCTTTCAAGCCACAATGCAAGAGTCATTGGCAGACACACTACGTGGACTGTAACAGCTAACAGAAAATCTTTACAGAAGACTTTCCAGAAAAGTCTGTGTTGATCCCTGATCTGAAAGATCCTAGGCTCATGTCACTTTTTTAAAAAATTTTATTTATTTGACAGAGATCACAAGTAGGCCAAGAGGCAGGCAGAGAGAGACAGGCAGAGAGAGAGGAAGGGAAGCAGGCTCCCTGCTGAGCAGAGAGCCTGATGTGGGGCTCAATCCCAGGACCCGGGGATCATGACCTGAGCCGGAGGCAGAGGCTTAACCCACTGAGCCACCCAGGTGCCCCAGGATCATGTCACTTCTTTGGGTAGCCCCCTCTGGTTCAAATCTAATTTCCTCACCCCCAGTGGCAAGGGCTTCCATCCTTTTAGCCACAACACCATCTCCATCCTCCTCTACTGACACCTTGAAGGGCACGTCTACAGGTCTGCCACCCAACGGGAATCCCCTGTTGTTTCCATGGTAGTGATGCTCAAAACAGAGGTGTAAGTGTGAACTTGTGAGGGTGAGCGTGTGTTTCCTCTTTGGTACCCACAGTGTGCAAGGATGATACAATACAGCAGCATGCTTTCTACCAAAGGAATGGCCACAAAATGTGGTTGCATAGTGATCTCAGAAGGAAGCCACCTTTGCAGAACAAACTTCATCTGGGAGGACTCCCAAGTCCCTTGTCCTGGACACTAGGTTCCAGTGAGGCTAGGAGCACATAGAAGGACAGAGACTCCCCCTGACCATCAGGATTTAGAGCTGTTCGAGGACCAAAGATCCCAAATTCATTCATCCGCCTGTCTTCCAGCCAGGCCTCTATAAGAGAGATCTACTCCAAGCAGAAAGGACAGACCAAGAGACAACAAATGACAGCCTTGTGTGACAAGTGCCATGACAGGGGACACTGAGGAGGAATGGGGGGTGTGCAGGGTTGGCCAGACCTGGGGGTAGAGGGACAGGGAATGCTCCAGGAGGGCAATCACATGACAGGGGATGCTCGGGAGGACTAGGGGTGTGCAGGATTGTCCATGCCGGTGGGCAGGGGGACCAGGGGTGCTCCAGGACTATAACACAGCTGTGCCCTTGGGTGACTACACATGACAGTGTGACTGGGCATTGGCCAGACCGGAAATGAAAGCACAGGCGAGAGCAGTGTCCCTAAACTATCTTCTGCAAGGTGAAGTTTTGGTAACAAGATTTCTTTCAGTACAATTTCATGTCACATGCGTCCATGAGTACCTAAAGCTGATTGATTGTGTAGAACATGAAGTACGTAGTTGGCTATGGATTTCAAACCTGAGGTGCCAGGGACAGAGCACACTTGATCTTTCTTTTGGCTGCTTTCAGCATAGGATGACTTCTCCCGCCTTCCTCTCCAACCCCAGGACAGGGAAAAAAGGCAACACCGATCTATACTTCAAAAGGTCAGCAGAATTCTGTAAACCCAAGTTCTCCCAGGAGCGAAAGGTTCAGGACAAGGGTGACAGAAAGGGGAGGCTGATAGCAAGGAACTAGAGGAATCCATGATGGGCACTTGTCTAGCTGTCTGAAGCAAGCCATGCCTGACAGGAGGGAGTCCCACCTGCGCCTGGTCCGTCTGTTTGCTGCCCTTGAGCAGAGCAGTGGATGGGCTGAGTGTGGCTATCGGGAGGAGATGGCCAGCTGGCCACAGAGGCTACCTGCCAAGTACCTAGAGGACCAGCTCCTGGTGCTCAGCTCCAATGATACAATCATTACGTTTAGTGACCTATTTCCGGGGACAGGTCATGTGCTCAGTGCTTTGGTGACTATATCCTCTCCCACTGTATTTTTTAGAAACACCTTAGGCAGGTAAGATTGACATACAAAAAGCTGCCCCTAGTTAATGTATGTAACTTGACCCTGATTTTAACCCTAATGTCTACTGAAGATGAACTCGATTTAGAATATTGCTCATAGGGCGCCTGGGTGGCTCAGTGTGTTAAGCTGCTGCCTTCGGCTCAGGTCATGATCTCAGGGTCCTAGGATCGAGTCCCGCATCGGGCTCTCTGCTCAGCAGGGAGCCTGCTTCCCTTCCTCTCTCTCTGCCTGCCTCTCTGCCTACTTGTGATCTCTCTCTCTCTCTGTCAAATAAATAAATAAATAATCTTAAAAAAAAAAAGAATATTGCTCATAAATTAGAGGATGTTTTTTAGGAGTTAAGGAATTCAGGGACCAACCTTCTTCAGTCTTACTCTTCCTTGAATCTGGTAAACCCATTCATCCGCCTGTCATCCAGCCAGGCATCTCGTTAAAAGACGTCTCCTCGGGGCACCTGGGTGGCTCAGTGGGTTAAGCCTCTGCCTTCGGCTCGGGTCATGATCCCAGGGTCCTGGGATCGAACCCCACATCGGACTCCCTGCGCTGCAGGGAGCCTGCTTCCTCCTCTCTCTCTGCCTGCCTCTCTGCCTACTTGTGATCTCTGTCAGATAAAGAAAGAAAAAATCTTTAAAAAAAAAAAAAAAAAAAAGACGTCTCCTCATTCAGCCACATGCTATCTGGAGAGTGGCCACACGGGGGCAGCAGTGAGGACAGAGTGCCCAAACGCCACTGCAAAGCCCATTTGTCCTTCATCCTGTCAAGCCTTGTTCATTCAATGTTTACAGGTCATTGTATAGATGATGAAAGTGTGACTTTGTTGAATTTTTAAAGAGAAAACTAATTCTTTCAACCCATTAAGAATATAAGACGCTTTCTAAAATCTTGGACTTGGAGAGCATGTGAAGGCCCTGGGAAAGGATTATGACAATGGAATCTATTCAGATCTACTTAGGAAACAAGGATAGTTTCTATTCCACTTCTTTTCAGGAAGAATTTGTGTCAGCTGACAGCCCTGAATCCACACAAAATAGTGTAGCACAGAGGGAAACAAAGGAGAATCAACAGCCTCCATAAGCCCAGAAAGAGCCACACCCAGGAACCAGAAAGACCACCAAGGCTCTGCTCAGGCCAGTTTGCATTTCTGTAGACCTTCAGAGCTAGAATGACCCCAGGGCCCCCAGGGAGCATGGGTCAGGCCAAGCGCACACCCTGATGATGCCCTGTTGGAACCCATGAGGAGCCTCCTGGTCCCTCCCTCCACGAGACACCCTCTACCCTGTGACGACTCCAGCCTGCTTCTTGGAACTCCCATTCCCCTTTCTGACCCCATCGTTCACTTTTCCCATCACTGCCATCACAGAGAGTACATTGAACTACTTCCTATTCTGCCATTTAAGTACTTTTTGTCGTGTTTGCTGGGAAATAGTATCTTCCATCATCCACCCTGAGGCAGAATCCCTTGTCACATTGCATGACTTCACTGTGTCCTCACAGTGTTGTGAGGCTAGTGTCCTGGGCAAGGTCCTCACTGAGCCAGCTCAGCGGTTGCAGTGAAGGCCTAACTCAGGCACTGCTATTTGTGTGCCAATAAGGCAGCACAGCCAAAACCTTGGTTTGGGTTCAGAATTGATCATGGCCCCTCAGCCACATCCGATGGCCTGGGGCACACCCTGAAGACACTGGCTAGTCCAGTGTTGCCCTGGGGAATCTCCATGGAAAGGCCATTGTGTCCATTAGGAGAACTCCATAGGAGTGGGGCCCATGGGAGTCAGAACTCCTGAGATAGAAACCATCATGGATACTGTCCAGAACTTAAAAACCTATAAAAATAAAGCCACCCTATGACCCAGCATTCGCATTCCTAGGTATTTACCCCAAAGATACAGATTGAGTGAAAAGTAGTGGCACCTGTGCCCCCTCCCTTGTTCATTACAGCATTATCCACTCTAGACAAACTATGGAAAGAGCCCAGATGTCCACGGACAGATGAATGAATAAAGAAGATGTGGTTCATATCTACAACGGAGTATTATTCAGCCATCAGAGAGGATGAAGATTTACCATCACATCCACCTGGCTGGAACTGGAAGGTATTATGCTCAGCAAAGTAAGTCTATCAGAGAAAGACAATCAGTATATGGGTTCACTCATACGTGAAATAGGAGAAACACCACAGAGGATCAGAAGGTTAGGAAGGGAAAACTGAATGGGAAGTCATCAGAGAGGGAGAACAACCACAAGAGACTCTTCATTACAGAAACAAACTGAGGGTTGCTGGAGGGGAGGTGGATGGGGGATGGGGTAACTGGGTGATGCACATTAAGGAGGGCACGTGATGCAATGAGCACTGGGGGTTATACACACCTGATCTTTTATTGAACACTATATCCGAAACTAATGATGTACTCGAAGTTGGCTCATTGACATTCAGTTAAACAAAAAGAATTCAAGCAAACACTCCTAAAAATCTATATGGAACCACCAAAGATAAGGAACCGCTAATGTAATGTTAAGAAAGAAAAACAAGGCTGGAGGAGTCACAGTTCCAGATTTCAAGTTATACTACAAAGCTGTAGTCATCCTAACAGTATGGCACTGGCACAAAAATATACACAGCAACCTAGGAAACAGAAGAGAAGCTCAGATATAAACCTAGAATTGTGTGGCCAATTAGTGTTCCCCAAAGCAGGCAAGAATATTGAAAAGGAGAAGGACAGTCTCTACAACAAACAGTGTTGGGAGAAGTGGACAGCCACTCACAGAAGAATGCATTACTCTGCTTCCTTACGCTATACAGACACGTAAACTCAAAACAGTTTCAAGACCTCAGTCTTGAAACCATAGCAATCCTACAAGAGGGAACGAACAGTAACTTCTTGACATGGACCAAAGCAAGATTTTCCTAGACTGTCTCTTGAGGCAAAGGAAATAAAAGCAAAAATAAACAACTGGGACTGTATCAAAATAAAAAGTTTCCTCACAGCAGAAGAACTAGGAAGAAAGAAGTAATAATAATAAGACAACCTACTAAAAGGGAGAAGATATTTGCAAATATCCTAGGCAGTAAAGGGATAGTATCTAAAAGATGTGGACTGGATACAACTCAACACCAAAAAACAAACAATCCAGTTTAAAAAAATAGTCCAAAGACATGAACAGACATTTCTCCAAAGAAGAAATACAGATGGTCAATGGTCCCATGAAAAGACGTTCACCATCACCCCAGCTCAGGAAAATGCAAATCAGAAGTATAATGAGATATTAGCACATACAGTCAGACTGGCTCCCATCGACAGCACAAGGAACAAAAGATGCTGCGAGAGTGTGGAAAAGGGGAAACCTCATGCACTGTTGGTGGAAAAGCATCCTGCTGCAGCCGCTCTGGAAAACAGTTTGGAGGGTCCCCAAGATGTTAAAAAGAGAGCTACCCTAGGATCCAGCAACCACACTACTGGGTATTTACCCAGAGCACAAGAAAACAATAACTCAAAAGGGTACATGCACCCCTATGTTTCTTGCAGCATTATTTACAAGATCACAATATGGAAGCACCCCAAGTATCCATTGATAAAGTGCTAACTGAGCTGAGAGGTGTGTGTGCGCGCACACACACACACACACACACACAGTAGAATATTACTCAGCCATAAAAGGAATGAAATCTTGCCATTTGCAGCCACACGGATGGATCTAGAGAGGATTATCCTAAGTGAAATTAGTCTGTCAGAGAAAGCAATAAATATGGTACTCTTGTATAGAATTGAAGAAACAAACAAATAAAGGAGAAAGAAGAGACAAATCAAAATACAGATTTTTTTTAAAAGACTTTATTTATTTATTTTATGGAGAGAGATCTCAAGTTGGGGAAGAGGCAGGCAGAGACAGAGGGGGAAGCAGGCTCCCTGCTGAGCAGAGAGCCTGATGCGGGGCTCGATCCCAAGACTCTGGGATTATGACCTGAGCCAAAGGCAGAGGCTTTAACCCACTGAGCCACCCAGATACCCCCAAAATACAGATTCTTTTTTTTTTTAAGATTTTATTTATTTATTTGATAGAGATGACAAGTAGGCAGAGAGGCAGGCAGAGAGACAGGAGGAAGCAGGCTCTCCACAGAGCAGAGAGCCCGATGAGGGGCTCGATCCCAGGACCCTGGGATCATGACCTGAGCCGAAGGCAAAGGCTTTAACCCACTGAGCCACCCAGGCACCCCCAAAATACAGATTCTTAACAACAAAGAACAAACTGATGGTTAGCAAAGTGGAGGTGGAGGAGGGATGAGTGAAACAGATGAAGGGGACTCAGAGCACACTTGTCTCCAGTGAGCAGGAAGTGATATACAGAATTACTGACTCATGCTATTGCACACCTGAAACTAATATAACACTGTGTGCTAACTCAACTGGAATTAAAATAAACAATAAACAAGATTTTTCTTTCAGTAACCTATTTGAAAAAGCTTTGGTACACAATGTTCCTATGTCCTACTTGGGAGTATTTCCTTGACAATATTTATTCACTCTGTGCCTGGAATTCAAATTTCACTGAATTCCTACATTTTACCTGTTAATCCCAGCCCAGAGGAGCCTTGGTCCCTTTCCATCCAGGGTCAGCACCTATGCATTCAACAGAGTGTAAGTAGAGAAAATGCCATGTCATAATCCAGAAAGCTATTACTGTGTCTGTTTTAGTATGAGACAGTCACAGAGTGTGGGACAGGTTTCAGAACTGGTTTGTTCTCTATCCTGGATCACTAATTCAGTGGTTGATACTTGGATCCATTTGGCTACTAGATTTCCTGTGGGCAAGCTTGCTTCCAAGCACATCCATGGAAGACATAAAGGTGGGTGGGCTCAGTGCGGGATAGGAAGAGGGTCAAGTACAGACAAGGGTACTATCTCTCCCCTGATCCAGAAACTGCCACGGGTGTGGGTATGGGACACAGAAGCAATGGGAAGCCAGCGAGCTCACCAGCTGAATGCAGAGGCACAGGTCAAAGAATCTCAGTCAAGCAGAGAACAATAATCATATGGGGAAGGAAGCGAAAACTGAATGGGAAGGAATCAGAGAGGGAGACAAACCATGAGAGACTCTTAATCATAGGAAACAAACTGGAGGAGAGGTAGGTTGGGGGGGCGGGGTAGTTGGTTGATGGGTATTAAGAAGGGGACATGTGGTGATGAGCCATGAGTGTTACATACAACTAATGAATCATTGACTGTTACATCAAAAATTATACCTTGGCTAACTGAATTTAAATTAAAAATGTGAAAAACTTAAAAAAAGAAAGAAAGAAATGAGCTATTACAAGGAATATCACAAAAATACAAAGGATCATTAGAGAGTACTATGAGCACATAGAGGCCAACACTTTGGACAACCTAGAAGAAATGGACAAGTTCCTGACAACAACCTAGAATGAACTGTGAAGGGGGAAAAAATAATCTGAACAGACTGATCACTAGTAAAAAGATTAATTCAATAATCAAATCCTCCCAACAAACAAATGCCCAAGACCAGACACTTTCACTGACAAGCAGACAGTAGAAGAAGAATTAATACCAACCCTTCCCAACCTGTTTTTACCAAAGGAGAGAAGGGCATAAGTCCAAACTCATTATGTGAAGGCAGCAGTACCCTGCTACCAAAAGAAGACAAGGATGCTACAAGAAAAGGAAAGGCCAATATCCCTCATGAACAGAGAGGCAAAAATGCTCAACCAATTATTGGCAACATCAGTTCAACAATCCACCAGGAGAATCACACAACGTAATCCAGTGGAATTTATTCCAGGGATGCAAGGACGATTCCACATCTGCACGTCCACCAATAGCACACATCAGCTTAACAAAATAAAAGATAAGAATCCTAGATTGTTACAACAGAGCAGAAAGAACACTTGACAAGATTCAATATGCATTTATGATAAAGACTTTAACCATCCGGGTACTGAGGGAACACACCTCAACCAAACAGAGGCCCTATACAAAAAGCCCACCACCGACATTATACTCGAAGGTGAAATGCTGAAAACTTTCCCACTACCAGCAAGAACAAGATAAAGATGCCCACTCTTAACACCTTCATTCATCATCGTATTGAAAGCCCTTGCCAAACCATTTAGACAAGAAAAAAAGAAAGAAAGAATGAAAGAAATCTAAATAAGAAAAGAAAATGGTCACTATTTCCAAATGATATGCTATATGTAAAAATCCCTAAGGAGTCCACAAAAAAATAAATTGTTTTATTACAAATAAACAAATCTGGGGTGCCCAAGTGGCTCAGTGGGTTAAGCCTCTGCCTTCAGCTCAGTTCATGATCTCAGGGTCCTGGGATTGAGTCCCACATCAGGCTCTCTGCCAAGCAGAGAGCCTGCTTCCTCCTCTCTCTCTGCCTGCCTCTCTGCATACTTGTGATCTCTATCTGTCAAATAAATAAAATCTTTTTAAAAAGATAAACAAATCTGAATAAAATAGAATAAATTCAGTGAAGCGGCAGAATACAAAGTCAATATACAGAGACATGTTGCATTTCACTTTTTAAAAGAATGTATGTATTTGACAGAGAGAGAGACAGATAGAGAGCATAAGCAAGGGGAGCAGCAGAGTCAGGGAAAAATAGACACCCTGCTGAGCAGGGAGCCCAGTGTTGGACTCATTCCCAGAACTCCAGGATCATGACCAGACCTGAAGGCAGACACTTAACCAACTGAGCCACCCAAATGCCCCAACTTGTATTTCTATATACTGATGACCAACTTTCACAAAGAGATTAAGAAAGCAATACCATTGACAATTGCATCAAGCAAAAAAAATCGAGGAATAAAAGTAACCAAGAATGAGGAAGACCTGGTATACTGAGCACATGGGGGGAAAGGAAGGAAAAATATGTGCATATTGATGGGTGAATGTATGGGCCAAAGATTTGGAAGACGAAACAAATAAATGGAAGCATACACCACGCTCATTAACTATAAGACTTAATAATGTTAACATGTCCACTGTACCCAAAGCAATCTAGAGAAAGAAGAGAGAAACAGTCCAAGATGTCAGGGGAGTAGGACACCTTCATTTCATCTGGCACAAGGAATTCATCTAGAGAGCTATCAACCCATTCTGAGCGCCTGCAAATTCAAGCAGAGATCCAAGAATAGAAGAGCAGCAACTCTACAAACAGAAAAGCGACCACTTTCCACAAGGTAGGAAGTAGAGAAAAGTGAGTTTAAGCTGATAGGTGGGAAGATAAACGCTGGGGGGAGGGAGCCTCTGTCAGCGGCTACTACCAAGTGCTAGGGCAGCAGAGCACAAAATTGGAACTTCTGGAAATCTGCTCTAGCGAGCGATGTCACTCTGGTGGCTGGGCAGGGTGTGGAACCCTCGATGGGACAGTGTGGTCTCAGGCTCCTTGGGGGTCCCAGGAAGACCAGGGGTGCTTGAGGGCAGCAGAGCTCCCAGGTACCTGAGCAGGGAAGCTGGCTGAAATGAGTGAGCCCAGGAGTGGGATCTAAGCTGGAGGTCACCAGAAACTGTGATCCACAGCACAGTCTGGCCACTGCTCTTTGAGAAGGGGCCCAAGAAGCAGCACAACTGGGGAGAGCCCCCTTCCTCCCCCAGGAGGAGTGGTGTCTGAGCATGCTGCAGGAGTCTGCTGGGTTTGGGGACTCCAAATTGGGTTGTGTGCCAGAGACTGAAATGCTTGGTCACAGGTCCAGTAAGCACATAGTGCAGAGACCAGGGAGACATGAAGGACTGATCACATTTCTCTGAGGGCACACTGAGAAGTGGGGCCCTGAGCTCTCAGCTTCGGGGCCAGAGATAGGGAGGCCACCATGTTCATTCTCATCCCAGAAGATTGGGGTCACTCCCTGCATATTTGCAGAGCACAATGCTTTGAAAGTGAAACTCAATCACAAGAGGAAAGGTGAAATGAACTCAAATATAGGGAAGCTAGGGAGCATCCTAGTAAAGAATGTGTGGGTCAACCAATCAACTCAAGATGAACTTTAAAAATTCATGGAAACAGACGAGAATGAAAACACAACCGTTCAGTATCTTTGGGATGCAGCAAAGGTGGTCCTAGGAGGGAAGTATATAGCACTATAAGCCTTTCTCAAGAACCAAGAAAGGTCTCAAATATACAGCCTGACCCTACACCTAAAAGGAGCTGGAGAAAGGAGCATAGAAAGCCTAAACCCAGAAGGAGAAGAGAAATAATAATGATTAGGGCAGAAATCAATGAAGCAAAACCAAAAGAATAGTAGAACAAATCAATAAAACTAGGAGGTGCTTCTTTGAAAGAAATAGTAAGATTGATACAACCCTGGTCATATTTCTCAAAAGGAACACAGAAACAATCCAAATAAATAAACTCATGAATCAAGAAGGAGAGATCACACCCAACACCAAGGAAATACAATTATAAGGACATAGGATGGCAACTCTATGTCAACCAATCAGGCAGTCTTGAAAAAAATGGATGCATTCCCAGAAACATAAAAACGACCAAAATTGAAGCAAGAAGAAAAGGAAACCTGAATAATCAGTTAAAAAAAATTGAATCAATCATTAAAAATCCTCCGGGAGGGGCGCCTGAGTGGCTCAGTGGGTTAAAGCCTCTGCCTTTAGCTTGGGTCATGATCTCAGGGTCCTGGGATCGAGCCCCACATCGGGCCTCTCCGCTCAGCAGGGAGCCTGCTTCCCCCTCTCTCTCTGCCTGTCTCTCTGCCTACTTGTAATCTCTCTCTGTGTGTCAAAAAAATAAATAAAATCTTTAAAAAAAAAAAAAAGGACCATCTATGGGAAACCCACAGAAAACATCATTCCCAATGGGGAAAAGCTGAGAGCTTTTCCCTTCAGGTCAGGAACACAACAGGGATGCCCATTCTCATCACTATTGTTCAACATAGTACAGAATTCCTAGCCTCAGCCATCAGGCAACAAAAAGAAAAAAAAGGCCAGTACCATACCGTTTTGATGACAACAGTAAAGAAGTCAAACTCTCACCCTTTATGATAATAGGATACTTTCTGTGGAAAACCCAAAAAACTCCACCCCAAAATTGCTAGAACTCATCCTGGAATTCCATAAAGTGGCAGGATATAAAATCAATACACAGAAATAACTTGTATTTGTCTGCAGCAATAATGTGACAGAAGAAATAGAAATTAAGGAGTCCATCCCATGTATAATTGCACCCAAAACCATAAGATACTGAGGAATCCTTCTAACCAAAGAGGCAAAGGATCTGTACTCAGGTCTTGAACGAAATGGAGAACCATTTCCTTATATCATACACCAAAAAAATAGACTCTAAGTAGATGAAAGACCTCAATGTGAGACGGGAATTCATCCAAATCCTTGAGGAGAACAAAGGCAGCGACCTCTCTGACCTCAGCCACAGCAACTTCCTGCTACACACATCTCTAAAGGCAAGGAAAACAAAAGCAAAAATGAACTGCTGGGATGTCATCAAAATAGCAAGCTTTTACACAGCAAAGGAAACAGTCAACAAAAGCAAAAGACAACAAAAAGAATGAGAGAAGATATTTTCAAATGACGTATCAGACAAAGGGCTCATACCCAAAATCTAGAAAGAACTTACCAAACTCAACACCCACAGTACAAATAACCCAATCAAGAAATAGGCCAAAGACATGAACAGACATTTCTCCAAAGAAGACATCCAGATGGCCAACAGACACTTTAAAAATTGCTCAACATCCCTCGATATTAGGAAAATACAAATCAAATCCATAATGAGATACCATCTTACCTCAGTCAGAATGGCTAAAATGAATAAGTCAAGGAAAGACACGTGTTGGGGAGGATGTGGAGAAAGGGGAACCCTTTTATACTGTTGGTGGGAATGCAAGCTGGTGAAGCCACCCTGGAAAACACTGTGGAGGTTCCTCAAGAAGTTGGAAATAGAGCTATCCTACAACCCTGCAATTGCACTGCTGGGTTTTTACCCCAAAGATACAAATGTAGTGATCCGAAGGGTCACGTGCACCCCAATGTCTACAGTAGCAATGCTCACAAGAGCCAGAGTATGCAAAGAGCCCAGATATCCATTGACAGATGAGTGGATCTATATGGATATATATAGCATGGAGTATTATGCAGCCATCAAAAAATGAAATCTTGCTATTTGCAATGACATGGATGGAACTAGAGGGTATTATGCTAAATTAAATAAGTCAATCAGAGAAGGACAATTATCATATGATCTCACTGATATGTGGAATTTAAGAAACAAGACAGAGGATCATAGGGGAAGAGGAAAAAAAAAGAAGGAAGCAAGATGAAACCAGAGAGGGAATCAAAGCAAAGAGACAATCTCAGGAAACAAACTGAGGGTTTCTGAAGGAGAGGAAAGGGGGTGGCTGGTGATGGGGAGGGTATGTGCTATGGTGAGCATCGTGTGGTGTGTAAAACAAAGGATCTCAAATCTGTACCCCTGAAGCAAATAACACATTATAAGATGATAATAAAAAAGAAAGAAAAACACTTACATAAACCATGTAAAAATAAATAATCTCATTGATAAGAAAGAAAGAAAGAAAGCAAACAAGTGACTAAGCCACCTGGGGTCACCATACTCCAATTTCAAGCTAGATTACAAAGCTGTTGTCATCAAAACGGTATGGTACTGGCAGAAAAACAGACACACAGGACAATGGAACACAACAGAAAGCTCAGAAACTGATAATTACAGTACTTTTGCCGAAGTTTATTCATTTGTATATTAAAGGTATATTTAAACTTAGCTCTGATAGAATTATTAACTCTGAATGGGAATTAATAATATTGATGTCCTGTTCCAACGTTTGCTACCAATAAATGCATTTTTAAAACATGCTGCTTTATATACATATATATTATAAAATAAGGATGATTTAGAATTAACACTTTGGGTAAAAATTAAATTCACTCTAATAAACCTACCATGGAAAAGGAAATACAGATATCCATCATCACAACTGAGAACATCACAAAAGAAGACAATCAGACACAATCTGGTGTCTGATGGAAGAACAGAATACTACGTCAGTAGTTCTGCCCAAATGTTCAATCTGTTAAAAGCTATAGATCCAGCTACTCACTTACAAAAACACAGTTTTCAGAGAAAAGTCCTACCAAAGAGTATGAAGATGTCACCCATGAAGTCCACAATGCATATATGCCAACAGGAAAATTATTTTCCCAACAAATAAACTGTAAGACCAGATAGAAGGATGGAAGAAAGGAAGGAAGAATGGACAGGAAGGTAGACAGAAACCTCAGAAACTAACCCACATGTATGGTCTTAACTTATGAGACAGCAGAAAATACACAATGGGGAAAGGAATGTCTCCTCAGTGAATGGTACTGGGACATCTGGACACTAAATGCAGAAGAATGTGATTGGATCACTTTCTTAAACCGCACACACAAATCATGAATGGATGAAAGACTTGAACGCAAGAACTGAATCCATAAACCTCCAAAAAGAAAACACAGGTAGTAAGTTTCTCGATATTGGTTTTGGTGAAGAGTCTCTTTCATCAGACACCAAAAGCAAAGGTAACAAAAGCAATAATAAACAAGTGGAAGGACATCAAACTGAAATTTCTGCTTGACAAAAGAAACTATCAAACCCTTAAAGCAACCTCCCCAAGGAGAAAAAATATTTGCACATCTTGTGTGTGAGAAGAGGCTAATATCCAAAATACACAGAACACTCCTTCAAATCCAAACAAAAACAGAATAAAAACTGGGGGGAATATGGGAATAGATACTTTTCAATGATAGCATACAGGTGGCCAAGAGACACAGAGAAAGTTGTTCAACATCACTAATTGTCATCAGGGAAACAGAAGTCAAAACTGCAATCAGCTATCTTCTTACAATTGTGGAACAGCAATCGTCCCCCAGACAGACAACCAGTGAGGTCAAGGGTGTGTACACCAGGGGACCCTGTGGACTATTGGTGGGAATGGAAATTGGTGCAGACACTGTGACAAACGCTGTGAAGGTATCAAGAAAAAATGAATACAAACAACTACCACATGACCTGGTAATTACTCTACTGAGTATTTCTTTGGAGAACACAAAAACACTCCCTCCAAAGGAGAGATGCACTCTCATGTTCATGGCAGCATTATTCACAATAACCAGACATGGAAACACTGACGTTGGGAGCCTTATACTAAGTAACTCAGACACAGAAAGACAAACACCAGAGATTCTCATGGATATTCCACATGGGGAAAAAAACAACAAACAAACAAATAAACAAAAATGAACGCATAGATAATGAGAACAGATGGGTGGTTCCAGATTCAGGGATGGTGGGGGGAAATGCATGAAGGTAGTCAAAGATGCCATGTTTGAGTGATAAAATCCACAAGTCATGGAATGTTCTGTGCAGCATGGAGACAAAAGCTAACCCTGCGGGATGGGGTACAGGCTCCCCCCGCTACTTGAAAGTACAGTGTTCCTAGGAAACCTTTCACAGCAGAATGGTGTAAATGGGAAAAGGAATGACCATTCATTGCTACAGAAAAATGAGCATGCTCAGACACCAGAAGTTCCTTCTCTTTGGCTCTCCTTAGGCCTCAGGACACAACCTAACAGATGCCCAAAATAAATGGGGATAAAGCACAGCACATGCTCACAGACATGATTCAAAGCTCTGGTGGCTGGATGAGAAGAGCAGTGCCCAGGAAGGAACTGGTTGTGGTGCTGCCGCCTCTGTGGTGGTTCCCCACAAATAGATTCTGAACATGATGCCCACTTCTTCACTTTTGCATAATAGGGACATTCTCTTCAGGTTTCTTCCTGCTACTAGAGCTGGGTAATTATATAGGTCTCTCCAAAAAGCCAAGTGTCTTACATGAACTTTGTGAAAAGTGGGAGAGACATGTACTTGAAAGTTGCTGAGGGGATAGAAGTTCAGAGTTCTCCCAGACACAACATCCGCAGGTCCACTGTGAAAGGCGCCTTCCTCAGCAGGTGGAGCATAGTCTACCTCCTACCCCCAGAAACCTCCTCCTTCGCCTCACTCAGGACAACCCACAAGAGCTCGGAGTTACCTCAGTTCCTCCTTTCTCCCATTCTGAATATTGAACCCATCAGCAAACCCTGTGAGCTCCATCTTCAATAGGTACCCAGAGCAGCACTAACCCCTCCTTCCAAGGCCGCCTGTCTGGTCCACACTGGAGCCCATCTCTTGCCCGAGTTCCTAAAAAAGCTTCATCATTGACCTCCCTTGCCTATCCTCAACCCGGTGTCATCTGTTCTCATCATTGTAGCCAGGATGGCCCAGGGAAACAGGGTCCCATGGAGTCATGGCCCTGCAATGGCTTTCTGTCACCCTACCATCACCTCCCTGAGGTCATGTCCTAAGCTGTCTCCTGTGGCCGCAGCGCTTGCTGCTCCTGGACATACCTGGTGTGCTCCAGACCCTGGGCCTTTGCATATGCTTTCCCTTCCATTTAGAAGGCTCTTGGTGTGATATCACTGACCTTCTTTTGAACTTGACTCAAGCATCACCTTCCTAGTGAAGACCCACCCGGCCCCTATGTGAATAGCAAGCATCACCACCACCCCTCCTTCAGCACCCCAGCCCTGTCTCCTGCTTTCTATTTCCAAAGCAGTTATCACAGTCACCAGGCCATCTTGGCAAGGGGGAAACAGAGCCCTACTTAGATGGTTTCACACAAACTCCCTCTGATTTCCTAATCCAGAGCCCTGGAGGGAAAGATGACCAGAGCTCTTGCACAGCCAGGATGCCCAGGACAATAGGTCCTCCTGTGGCACCCTGAAGACCATCAGGAAAATGAGCCATAAGAGGAATCCTCTTGCACATGAAACCTGAAACCAGATACCTTCCTCGATTCAGGTGAGGACACACATCCCTCCTTTGCCTGATGTGCCCATCTGACAAAGCTGAGCAGAGAAGCATCCCAGGGTCTGAATCTCCCTCTGGCCAAGGTCCTGGGAAACAGACATCTCTCCTCCCTGCACCAGCCACCTGTGACTGATGGCCGGCATCCGCCCGTGCTGGGGCAGAATGGTGCACCTGTTCCTCTTTCCTGGGACGTCACCACAAACCAGGCTTTGCTGCACACTTTTCAGGAAGGAGCCTGCAGCAGCAGCAGCAGCCACCACCACCCAGGATCGGTGTCAGTCTCACATGTCAGGCCCCAGGCGGAACTAGAGCTTCAAGGAGGCTGGTGTGCCATGTGGCCTTGGAACCTCATGGCAGAAGCTGAGATTTCAGGTCCAAATGAAAACTGGCCTCTTCCTCACAGCACAGGAAAGGGGAGGATTTCTCAGGGCTGTGGCTCTGGAAGAAGAGCTTCTGCCAGCTGAATTCCCAGGCACCAGGTAGAGGACACCTGTGGTGCCTCCTCCGAGGAAGCAAGGGGCACACTGGGCAAGAATCCATAATGCTGCCTGTGGGCTGCTTCCCACCAAGCCCCCTGCTGAGACGAGGGCTGGGGAACCCAACAGGAAGCAAGTTTCCTATCATATCTGCAGCATCAGGAGGGCTGGCTGGGGAGCAGAGCCCTGTCCCTGGGGCAAGCTTGTCTGCGCATCAAGATTGAAGGCCACCACCATGACCTCACAATGTCCCAGTGATCTGAACTGACTCCCCTGCCAGGCTCACACCTGTTGACAGGGTGACTCCCATGACCCAGAGTCTGCTTTCCTCCCCAGTGCACTGCTGCGCTCAGAGAAGCCAATCCAGTCTCAGAAACCCGTGCATCGTTAGCTCTGGAATTCCCCGGGCTTGTCTACACTGGCCCATCCAGGCGTTCTTTCCAGATCATTCCTCCAGTGCTCTAGGGTTTTGAGCCACCTTCAAGCTGCCCATCAAAAGGCAGGAACGGGCCCGTTTAGGCAGACCATGGGAGCAACTCTGTGTGCAGGGAACTCGGACCACATCCTCCCTGAACACCAACGCTTCCAAGTCAAGCTTCAAACTCTCACTCACTGGGCACGGAGCACCACGTCAGCATGAACACTGCTCTTTCAAATTTCTTGTTTCCCATTCCTGCATATCAGAAACCAAACTCCTGTCACCCTCTATTTTCCCTTCAGAGAAGTAAGGAAAGGGATAGAATAAAACACTACGTGAGCACAGCACACTTCTATCCAAAAAGAATTCCGTGTTCTTTCTCATAAAAGTAGCCTGACATTGACCATAGTAATAAGAGGCACCACAAGTTCAGTCCTCATATATAGAGTTGACCTTGTGTTTTCCCTTTTGATATTTGGATCTCAAAGTCAATGTCTATATTGCTTTCTTAAAATAACAAGGATAATAATGACATGGTCATGTCAAGGTTTGGGTCTCCATAACCAAACAACCAAACAACATGGCTCTGGTTCAGATAAGGATGAAAACACAACCTCTCCCCAGGAATCAAAGCCCACAGCCTCAGGGATCCTGACACACCTCACAGGTGAAAACCTCCTCTGCTCCATGAAGTTGTCCAAGTGCAAGGACGCAGGTACCCTCCAGGGCTCATTCTGTTTTCTTCATCAGTTCCCCAGTTCTAGTCACAAGGGATTCACTGGGTCATGTTTCAGAGCCCAGGATGGGCCACCAAGTAAGCAGCCACCTCCCCCCGGAGGAAAGGGTAGGTGTTCTCTGGGAGCACAATGAGCCCCTCCCTGAGCTACACAACAACCTACACTCCTCCATTTGTCCTCCTCACAAAGGCCACTGAGCCCTGTTACAGCCGGCGCCTGTGCTTTACTTTAAAATTTTTTTTTCTAATATTGGAATGTGGTTCACAGAAGAGAAAAACATGAACACCCACAAAGAATTCTTTTAATATTTCAGGAGATTTGTTTCCCACTGTTTAATTAAAACAGGAAATAAAAATGCACAGATAGGGGTGCCTGGGTGCCCCAGGTCTCTGCCTTTGGCTCGGGTCATGATTCCAGAGTCCTGGGATTGCGCCCCGCATCAGGCTCTCTGCTCGGCCGAGAGCCTGCTTCCTCCTCTCTCTCTCTCTCTCTCTCTCTCTCTGCCTGCCTCTCTGCCTACTTGTGATCTCTATCTGTCAAATAAATAAATAAAATCTTTTTTAAGAAATGCAGATAGCCCCTTCTACCAGCAGGTATGACTCACTGCGGTGACTTAGAGAAGGGCAGGAAATACAAGAGGAACAGATGTTCTGATGCCCCATCATTTCATCATCTAGGTTGTGCAATTCCACACACACTCAAAGAAAGAAGCCCGACCCAACGTCTCAGCCTGGCAATGCAGAGAAGTCTGAACAGGAGAGACAGAGACAGATGAAGAGCTCTTGTGTGTTGGCTTAGGCCGGTGGCACAGAAGAAGGGGCTCTGCCAGCTCGCCACCTAGGTCTCCCCTGTCCTCAGCCAGCAACCTGCTCACAGCCCTGACCTGTCACAACTGTCACACAGGAGACACACAGCCACTCCTGGAGCCAGCCCTGCCCACACCGTTCTGCAGAATGCACTCCGCTTTCCTCAGGGACCCCTGTCAGCTTTCCCCAGACCTGGAACTCCCCTGTCTGCTGCAACACTCCAGGATTCCCCCCTCTTGTCAAAATGATACTGGACCAAGGCTTTCATGTATGTGTCGTATTTCTCTCAACTCACCTTCCTACCCGGGCAAATTGTAAGTAACGCATCAATGGAACATGAACGTGCTCTGAGATCTGAGTCTTTCATTGTAGACTTCTGAGGACTCCTTGTGCAATAAAATACCATAGCCTATGACGGGGGTTATAAAACTATTGTTTACAGAATAATGCAGCACAAGTCACCTCATTGTTAGCTGTTCTTCAATAGCCTGAAAGTTTCTGTGTAAAAAGCTTTTCCATAGATAGTACCTTCCAGCAATTTCATGAGAAGAAACAAACTCTGTGGGATAACCTGACTCACCCAGCTTCAGGCAAGCAGTTCCAGAATTCCCACCAGGGCTCCTGAAGTCCGCCAAGCCCCTTGAGGCCACCAATGTGCCTCTATCCAGGAGAATTCCCAAAGAATCTCCTTCTGACTCCACCACCAAAGATACTACAGAGAAAGCGCAGCGCATCAAAATATCTAGATGATACATTGAGTCAAACTAGAAAGTCAAGCTTTACTTTTAAAGATTTTTTTTTTTAACTTATTTGACAGAGCGAGATCATGCTTCCCGCCAAGCAGAGAGCCCAATGTGGGGCTCGAACCCAGGACCCTGGGATCATGACCTGAGCTGAAGGCAGAGGTTAACCCACTGAGCCACTCAGGTGCCCCAGTCAAGCTTTATTTTTTTTTTTAAGATTTTATTTATTTTGACAGCCAGAAATCACAGGGAGGCAGAGAGGCAGAGAGAGAGGAAAGGAAGCAGGCTCCCTGCTGAGCAGAGAGCCCGATGCGGGGCTAGATCCCTGGACTCCGGGATCATGACCTGAGCCAAAGGCAGAGGCTTTAACCCACTGAGCCACCAGGTGCCCCCAAGCTTTACTTTTAAATGGTAAAAGCCGACTTTGAATCATTTTGAATTTTCCCTCTACCTTAATTGGAACTCTCGTGATGCTTCAACTCTACCTTAATTGGAACTCTCGTGATGCTGGAACTCTCCAGCTTCCAGGCCCCCACCTGGAGGTCGCTCCTGCAGGATCCTGACAGCCCATTACCACCATCCCCTGGGACATGGGGCACAATGCTAAAATTGGCTCTGGGGCTGTTACCACCACACTTGGGGGGTGGGGAGCAGACAGGAACCTGGAGAACCCTCCAGCGGGATCCTGACAGCCCATTACCACCATTCCTAGGACACTGGGCAAAATGCTGAAGCTCAGGGATGGCTCTGGGGCTTGTTAGCACCACACCTTTGCCTGGAGTGTGGGGCAGGAAATTTGAGGACCCTCTGCACAACCATGACAGCCCATTACCACCAACCCCGCAGACAGGGCACAAAATGTTGAAGATGGGGAACTGTTCTGGGCTTGTTAGCGCCACACCTGCGGGGAATGGGGAACAGGGAACACCCTGCTGAATTTAGGGTGCTGCTCAAGGTCCACTACCTGCACTGTGCCAGGGGACAGGAGGCACCCCACTGAAGCTGGGGACTGTGGGCTGTCTTTACATGCACTCTTCCTGGGAAACATGGGAAACCCTGAAATGTCTGCAACCCATCCCACAAAAGCTTGGGTGAGCAGGCGCCCTGGAGTCCAGGGGTCTGGGGGAGAGGGACAGTTGATGGACATCAGGCAGAAGAGAATTTCAAGGGAAAAAGAAAACCCATCTCGGTCCCCACAATGAACACGCTTCATGCACCCTTTGAGGACACTACCCCCAAGACCCCAGCCAGCGCACAGTCCACACTCACCGAAAGAGGACTCCCGCCCAGGATCTCTCCAAGCTCCGGCGTGCGGGCTCCGCCTCTGCAAACTAAGCTAGCTCTGGGTACGCCCACAGAAGACATAGCTCCACCCCCACGTGCTCATTCGACGGGGAGGGTGGCGCCCTGAGCCCATTGGATGCCGAGCCTGCCTGTACCCGCCCTTACACCGGCACCTCCCCGCTTCTGTAGTACTCCCGGAGACCACACCTCCTCGCTGGAACACCTGGGTCCTCTGGGCAGCCAGGGTTGGGTCGTGGGCAGGAAACCCCCTCTCCCAGACATCTGGCCCCTTTCGGAGACCCCTCTGGCTGCAGACCACCCTCAGAACCCTGCTGCTTCCGTTCTTGCACCAGCCCTGCCTGCGGAGCTGTTCCTGGCTCCTGGCAAGGTCTGCTCTCAGACCTTCCCAGGCTTAAAGCAATGGTTGGGGCACCTGGGTGGCTTGATCATTAAGCGTCTGTCTTCAGCTCAGGTCATGATCCCAGGGTATTGTAATCTAGCCTGGCGTCTGGCTCACGACTCACCGGGAGGCCTGCTTCTCCCCCTCCCACTCCTCCTGCTTGTGTTCCCTCTCTCACTGTGTCTCTGTCAAATAATAAATAAAATCTTAGAAAAATAAAAAAGGAAATGCAATGGTTTCCCACATTTCCAAGGCAATTTGAAGACCCAAAAAATAATGCTCTAAGCGGGAGGAGCTTCACTTTCTGGGCTCACCCATGGAGTGGATAGTGCTTCTCAGACCTTCTGAGCATCCTTCCAGGATGAGTCCATTTGTGCTGGAATATATATTCATATGCTCGGTTCTGCAGGGAAGCTCCAGGATGAACAAGAACAGCCGCCCTGGGGCGCCTGGGTGGCTCAGTGGGTTGAAGCCTCTGCCTTCAGCTCAGGTCATGATCTCAGGGTCCTGGGATCAAGCCCCACATTGGGCTCTCTGCTCAGCAGGGAGCCTGCTTCCTCCTCTCTCTCTGCCTGCTTCTCTGCCTACTTGTGATCTCTGTCAGTCAAATAAATAAATAAAATCTTAAAAAAAAAAAAAAAAAAAAAAGAACAGCCGCCCTTCCGTGTTGTTGAAGTGGTGAACCAGGGACATTGATTTTTCACTTAAAAAGAAAACAGGGGGGCGCCTGGGTGGCTCAGTGGGTTAAAGCCTCTGCCTTCAGCTCAGGTCATGATCCCAGGGTCCTGGGATGGAGGCCCACGTCGGGCTCTTTGCTCAGCAGGGGGCCCGCTTCCTCCTCTCTCTGCCTGCCTCTCTGCCTACTTGTGATCTCTGTCTGCCAAATAAATAAATAAAATCTTTTTAAAAAAAGAAAAAAGAAAAGAAAAAAAAACAGGGGCATCTGGGTGGCTCAGTGGGTTAAGCCTCTGCCTTCAGCTCAGGTCATAATCTCAGGGGTCCTGGGATCAAACCCCGCATTAAGGTCTTGGCTCAGCAGGGAGCCGGCTTCCCGCCCCGCCCCTGCTTACTTGTGATCTCTCTCTCTCTGTGTCAAATAAATAAATAAAATTAAAAAAAAAAAAAGAAAAAGAAAACATATTGTTATTGTCAACACTAAAGGAGGAAACCCCTTTAAACATTTTAGAGAGAAAAGAAGAGAGTTTTATTCAAACCCAAGTCAAGACAGCTGCCTGGGAGACATATTCTTCACAAGGAAGGGAGTGCTGGGGGGGGGGGGAGGAACATTTGGGGCAGGTTTCTATATTCGGTCTCTTGTTTTACATACACAGTGACACATCATCATGAGGAAGAACACTGCAGAAAGTTACAGACTTTTTCTTATGTTTTCAGTATGTGCAAGTCAGTATGACTTGAATCTTATGGGAACAGGAGAGGTCCTTTTGTTTTTCTTATCTTTATGTTTGCATATAGCATTTTTTTGGTTCTCTTTTCTTCTCAAAGGAGATGTATGTACAACATGTGCTTAGGGCAGAAATAGGGCCCATGCTCTGAGGTTTTGCCCAGTCATTTTGAGCTTGGTAAAATGTTAAAGGATAGCTTCCCTGGGAGCCCAGGATCCAGGTCCATGGATGGTAAAAGACAAAAATGTCCATTACCATTCTAATTACTACTAAAGAGAGAAACTTGAGATGAAAGCACCTTTAACTATCCTACTAAGAAATCAAAATGATGCCTACAGAAATCTACCTGTTCCATGGTCAACAGAGGTGTTCACAGAAGCTCGGCTCCTCCCTTTCTCCTGCCCAAATTTCTGAAGCACACAGAAAATTTAAAGTCAGAATTGTAGAACTTCTCAAGATCTTAGAGATGTCTGGCACCATTCCTTTGGATTACAGAATAAAACAGAGTAGCTCATGGTCACAACACTAATTGAAACATGAAGTCTCCCTAAAGCTTGGATACACTGTCTTAGTTCTTTCCCTCCAAATTTCAACTAATGTACGTCACAGTCATACCATATAAACACTACAATGGTTGGGAAGTAAGTAATGGTGGGTAAGAGAATAGCTTAATAAAGTTTATAAGCATTGTCTCACTTTGTAGAAGAGGCTAAGCTGAGTGTTTTTAAATACTGTTTCAGACCTGTCTTGCAGCACACTCTGAACATACCAGAACTGGAATCAATTTCGAAAAGATAGTTCTTTCAGTGACTTTAATATCAGAAAAATATCATAATATATCTATTCCTAGGGATCTTTGTGTATCTTACTCAGAGGTCCTCCATGCTTGATGATCATGATGGGCAGAAGTAAAAAGGCCAGCTGAATTCATTCCAGGTGACCACACAACAAGAAAATCCTGAGACTTGAGATGTTTCCAGATTGAGAAGACCAGAGATATGAGGGAAATAGTACCGTGTATGGAATAACAAGGGATTTGGAGTCAGTTTGGGGATCCCAATTAGGTTTCTGACTCAAATCCTCTGTGACTCGAATCAGCTCTGAGCCCCTATCTAGCCATCTAGAAAATGTGACTAGTAATACCTACATCATAGTTTGGAAGTTTAAGAGGGAGAACTCCACAAAGAGCCGGTGTGATGGCTCTCAAGAGCAGGTGCTCAGGAAGTCATGATTACTAGTGGGGTCTATTTCTTTTCCAGAAGGAAGAACACATGTTGAATCCGTGTTTCTAAAAGATGACTTACAAGATGATTTTCAAGCCTTAAGGAAGATCAAGAACCTGTTATTTTGTCATATTTACCTCAGAAAGCATGCTGTTGGACTGGTGAGGACAATACAGTAGCACCGTCATCACTCAGGGTGTGGAGCTTCCCATTTCCATGTGGCCATATTGTCCCCCTTAGCTCAGGGCCACCAGAAAGAGCAGCTGTGGGGGGACCACAGGCCAAGGCTGCCAGGTGTGGCTGGGGCAGGCAGAACTCTGACTTAAGGCTCAACTCCAGTCTAGATAATTATACTGCTCTTCCCAGATAGAGTGCCATTGTCTGCAAGCTCTGATGTAGGAAAGGTTGAGAATTTCCCTTGTGATTCCCTCTCTGGCCCTTAGAATATGTAGCAAAGTTATATTTAATTTTTAAACATTGAGGGACTTCCTGGTTTTCTTTTCATTATGAATATGGCTCAATTCTCCTGTGGTCTAAGAATATAATCTAGCTAATTTCAGACTTTAAAATGTGTAGACTTGCTTCACAGCCCAACATTTCACCTACTTGGGTACATATCCTAGGACAACTTGAAAATAATGTATTGTGTACTTAATGTGTAATGGTTCGTATATGTCAATTAAGTCACATTTGTTATGAATGTTTCATCTGCTTTGTCTATCAGCTATTGAGAAAGGTATATTAAAATCTTCAAACCATGCTACTCTAGTCAACATTGCATTGAAGAATCTACCAAGTGTTATAAGGCCAGAGAAACAGAAAGAATAAGAATTGGGGGGATAATTGTGATTATTCACAGATCATATGAGGGTGTACATAGAAAATATAAAATCATCTATAAATACACTATTAGAATTAAAAATGGAAAACTTGAAGATCTTTGAACCAAGAAAGCAATCCAGAAAGCAGCCCAGGGGAAGAGATTTCTGATGGATGGAGGGAGGAGCATCAGAATAATGTCGGGCCTGTCCCCAGAGACCTAGCAAGCCAGAAAGGGCTGGCAAGACATATTCAGAATGCTAAATGAGAAGAGCATGCAGCCAAGGATACCTTATCCAGCAAGGCTATCATTCAAAGAAGAAATAATACCTATTCTTCTGAAGCTGTTTCAAAAAGTAGAAACAGAAGGAAGATTTCCAAACTTATTCTACAAGGCCAGCATTACCTTGATCCCCCAAACAGGCAAAGATTCCCATCAAAAAGGAGAATTACCAAGCAATATCCCTGAAGAACATCGGTGCCAAAATACTCAACACGATCCTAGCTGATAGGATCCAACAGGACATTAAAAGGATTATCCATCATGACCAGCTGGAATTTATTCCTGGTATCCAAGTGTGTGGATCAACATAGGCAAATCAGTCACATGATAGAGAACATTAATCAAAGAAAAGACAAGAACCATAGGATTCTCTCAATGAATGCAGAAAAAGCATTTAACAAAACACAGCACCCTTTCCTGATTAAAACTCTTCGGAATGTAGGGATAGAGGGGACATTCCTCAGTTTTATAAAAAGCATCTATGAAAAGCCCACAGCGAATACCATTCTCAATGGGGAAAAGCTGAGGGCTTTTTCCTGAAGAGCAGGAACACAACAGGGATGTCCACCCTCAGCACTGCTGTTCAACTCAGTGCTAGAACTCCTAGCCTCAGCAATCAGACTACAAAAAGAAATAATTCACTTGGCAAATTGGCAATTCAAATTGGCAAAGAAGTCAAATGCTCTCTTCCCAGATGACATGATACTTTATGAGAAAAATCCAAGAGTCCAACCCCAAATTAATAGAATTCAGGCCAGTTTGCATTTCTGTAGACCCTCTGGAGCTAGAATGCCCCCAGTGCTCCCAGGGGGCTTGGGTCAGGCAGAGCACACACCCTAATGCTACACTGTTGGAACCCATGATGAGCCTCCTGGTCCCTCCCTCCATGAGACACCTCCTATCCCCTTACGACTCCAGCCTGCTTCTTGGAATTCCCATTCCCCTTTCAGACCCCATCGTTCAATTTTCACATCACTGCCATCATACAGAGTACGTGGAACTACTTAACTGTTCTTTCATTTAAGTGGTTTTTGTCATGTTTGCTGGGAAACAATACCTCGCATCATCTACCCTGAGGCAGAAGCCGTTGTCCCATTGCATGACTTTACTGTGGACTCCGAGTGCCCTCACAGTGTCATGGGGCTAGTGTCCCAGGCCAAGGTCCTCACTGAGCTGGCTCAGCTGTTGCAGTGAAGGCCTGAGCCAGGCACTGCTATCTGTGTTCAAGGAAGGCAGCACAGCTGAAAATTGGGTCTGTGTTCAGAATTGCTCATGGCCCCTCAGCCACAACACATGGCCTGGGGCACACCCTGAGGACAGGGGCCAACCCAGTGTCACCCTGGGGTATCTCCACTGAACAGCCCTTGTGTCCAATGGGGGAAGTCCATAGGAACGGGGACCGTGGGAGTCCGAACTCCTGAGGTAGAATCCATCTTGGAGACTGCCCTGAACTTCCTAGGAGTTCATTCCATCGTCTTGAATGAATCAATTCATCTAAACATATTTCCCCATCTGAGAAAGGATGAGCCTCAAGCTCCAATGAAGGGACTCTCCTAGGTCATCTGGGCAATCAGGGGAAGAGCCAGACTGAGATGGAAGATGGCCTCCAGCATGATCCCCTGGAGTGGCTTTAGCTAGAGCCACAATCACCCATTGATCTTTCCTGTACACCAAGACTCTCCTGGGACTCTTCATGGGGCCTATTCTGGGAACTAAGGTCATGTCAGCTCTGACACTGGGTATAATGAGACTCTGGGATGTCAATGGAGTCCCAAGCCATAGACCATCTCAGAGTTTGTCTGCAAAGACCATCTCAGAGTTTGTCTGCAAAGACCATCTCAGAGTTTGTCTGCAAAGACACAGTGGGTGGGAAACCCAGATGCTGACAGAGGACAGAGGAAGATGGGAAAGGCTAGGCTTTTCCATCGTAACTGCACAAGAGGCCTAGGCCAGGCCCGAGCAATGCCACAGAGGGCCCAGGAAGCCAGGTGCACCATAACATTGCAGAGGGCTCAGTCGGACTCGTCCTGAAGTCTACACATGCTAGATCCTCCTCTAACTAGGAGAGCCCTAAAGGTGCTCAGGGTCTTGGCCTGAACAAGATGACCCTCTGCGTGGTACCTAACCCACAAGTTATACCCACCAGGCAATGGGGACTGACTCAGCCAAACAATACCTACATGGAATTCAACCACAGACAAATGTGTGGTAGGAAGCTCAAGGCCTCCAGAGACATGGGCAGGGTGGGGGATGGGAGGTAGGTGAGGCCTTAACTGTTGGCCAAGCTCACTATCAACTATTTTTCCTTTCAAGTGCAGGGGCCGGGGTTAGGCAGGATAGAACCCAGTGTCTTCCCATTCTGCCACTGGAAAAGAAGAGCCCTCTCCCCCTACATCCACCATGATGCAGATCTGGGGTGTAGGAAACTACCACCCATGGGCCCAAAGGGACCTCCCCCCATATTCTTTCAACCCAGTGTGACTGGGACACTAGTTATGGATGGTCTGTGGCTGCTTTCAAGCCACAGTGCAAGAGTGGAGTCATTGTCATGGACACCACACGGACTGCAACACCTAATAGAAAATCATTACAGAAGACTTTCCAGAAAAGTGTGAGCCGATCCATGGTATCAAATCCTAGGATTATGTCCCTTCTTTGAGAAGAACATAGCACCTTCTGGGTGAAATCTAAGTTCTTCAGCCCAAAGGCAAGGACTCCCATCCTTTTAGCCACAATGCCACCTCCATCCTCCTCTACTGACACCTTGAAGGGCAAGTCTACAGGTCTGCCACCCAACGGGAATTCACTGTCGTTTCCATGTAGTGATGCTCTAAGTGTGAACTTGTGAGGGTGAGCGTGCGTTTCCTCTTTGGTAGCCCCAGTGTGCAAGGAGGACACAAGACAGCATGATTTCTGTCCCGCAGGAACGGCCACACAATGTGGGTGAACAGTGATCTCAGAAGGAAGCATCCTTCATAAAACAAATTCATCTGGGAGGACTCCCAAGTCTCTTGTCCTGGACACTAGGTTCCACTGAGGCTGGGGACACACAGAGGGACAGAGACTCCCCCTGCCCATCAGGGTTTTGAAGGATGCCTACAGTTCCAGGACAAAAGATCCTGAAACCACTCATTCACCTGACATCCAGCCAGGCATTGTGAGATCTATGCCAAGGAGAAAAGACAGAGAGAAAAGAAATGACAGCCTTGTGTGACAAGTGCCATGACAAGGGACACTCAGGAGGACTGGGGGTGTGCAGGGTTGGGTATCCTGGGGGCCAGGGGGGCCAGAATTGCTCCAGGAGGATGTCACAGTTGTGTCACTATGGGGGATGTTGGGGAGGACTGGGGGTGTGTAGGGTTGGCCAGACCTGGGAGCAGGGGAACCAAGGGTACTCCAGGATGATGTCACAGCTGAGCCCTTGGGTGGCTACATGTGTCAGTGTGACTGGGCATTGGCCAGACCGGAAATGACAGCGCGGGAGAGGGGTGGTGTCCCTAAACTGTCTTCTGCAAGGCAAAAGTTTGGTAAGGAGATCTCTTTCAGTATGATTTCATGTCACATGCATCCGTGAGTCCATCAAGCTGATCGTGTAGAACATGAAGTACGTAGTTGGCTATGGGTTTCAAACCTGAGATGCCAGGGACAGAGCACACTTGATCTTTCTTTTGGCTGCTTTCAGAGTAGGATGACTTTTCCTGCCTTCATCTCTGACCTCAGATCTAGGCAACACAGATCTACACTTCGAAATGTCAACAGAAATCTGCAAACCCAAGTTCTCCCAGGAGCGAAAGTTTCAGGAGAAAGGTTCAGAAAGGGGAGGCCAATGTAAGGAACCAAAGGAACATGTCATGTGCATGGGAGCTGGCCCACTTCTCTACCTGTCTGAAGCAAGCCATGCCTGACAGGAGGGAGTCCCACCTGCCCCTGGTCCGTCTGTTTGCTGCCCTTGAGCAGAGCAGTGGAGGGGCTGAGCTGGGTGTGGCTGTCGGGAGGAGATGGCCAGCTGGCCACAGAGGCTACCAGCCAAGTACCTAGAGGACCAACTCCTGGTCCTCAGCTCCAATGATACAATCATTACGTTTAGTGACCTATTTCCAGGGTCAGGTCATGTGCTCAGTGCCTTGGTGACTATATCCTCTCCCAATGTATTTTTTAAAAACACCTTAGGCAGGTAAGATTGACATACACCTAACCCTAATATCTAGTTAAGAGACACTCTATTCTTAAAACTGCCCATAAATTAGAGGATGGTTTTTGATGAAGTCCCAGGGAGTCTCCTGGTAGAATGTTACATTCCTGCTATCAAACGTCCTTGTTAGTGAGATTTAGGTCTTAAAAGAAATTTAACTTTATTTACTTTTCCTTCTACCTCCATCTCCTTCGGATTTTTTATGGAGGGGAGGGTGACGTTAGGGCTTGAGGAACTGAGTTATGTATCTTTGGAAATTGGGCTATTGATAAGGCAACTTCTTTGTTGTAAATCTCAAGGACATTTGTAAACCAAGAGAGACTCCTGCCTTGCAGGACTGTGATCTCTGCAAGATAACCATTTGCTCTTCTTTTAGGGCAGTCAGGGGTGCCTGTGAAATGTCACACATATTACCAAGGGGAGTGGGTGGAGAGGGGGTGCAAGGTGCCAGCCCCTGCTCCGTTCTCAGCCAGCCTCCTGCTCCCTCATCAGTTTTTAGGAGCTAGGGAATTTAGGGACCAACCTTCTTGTCTTATTCTCCCTGGAATCCTGTAAATCAGAACCCATTCGGCCACGTGCCATCTGGAGAGTGGCCACACGGGGGCAGCAGTGAGTAAACAATGCCCTTAACCCCATGGCAAAGCCCTTTCTTCCTTCATGCTGTCAAACCTTGTTCAGTGTTTACAGACCACGGTAGAGATGATGAAAAGTGTGACTTTGTTGAATTTTTTAAAATCCAAAATAATTCTTTCAACCTGTTAAGAATAGATGATGTTTTCTCAAATCTCATACTCGGAGAGCACATGAAGGCCGTTGAGGCCTAGGAAAGGGCTATGATGATGGAATCTATTCAGGTCAACTTAGGAAACAAGGATGGCTTCTTCTCCACTTCCTTGCAGGAAGAACTTGTGTCAACTAAAAGCCCTGAATCCACACAAAATAGTGCAGCACAGAGGAAAACAAAGGAGAATCAACAGCCTCCAGAAGCCAAGAAAGAGCCACACCCAGGAACCAAGAAGATAGACCAGAAGGGCTTTTGCTCAGGCCAATTTGCATTTCTGTACATCCTGTGGAGCTAGAATGCCTGCAGGGGTCAAGGGTCAGCCGAAGCACACACCCCTATGCTGCACTGTTGGAACCCATGATGAGCCTCCTGGTCCCTCCCTCCACGAGACACCCCCTACCTTGTGACGACTCCAGCCTGCTTCTTGGATCTCCCATTCCCCTTTCTGACCCCATCGTTCACTTTTCCCATCACTGCCATCATACAGAGTACGTGGAACTACTTACTATTCTGTCATTTAAATGATCTTTTTGGTCATGTTAGCTGTGAAACAGTACCTCGCATCCTCTACCCTGAGGCAGAAGCCGTTGTCCCATTGCATGACTTTACTGTGGACTCCGAGTGCCCTCACAGTGTCATGGGGCTAGTGTCCCAGGCCAAGGTCCTCACTGAGCTGGCTCAGCTGTAGCAGTGAAGGCCTGAGCCAGGCACTGCTATCTGTGTTCAAGGAAGGCAGCACAGCTGAAAATTGGGTCTGTGTTCAGAATTGCTCATGGCCCCTCAGCCACAACACATGGCCTGGGGCACATCCTGAAGACAATGGCTAGCCCAGTGTTGCCCTGGGGAACCTCCATGGAACAGCCATTGTGTCCAATGGGGGAAGTCCATAGGAGCAGGGACCGTGGGAGTCCGAACTCCTGAGGTAGAATCCATCTTGGAGACTGCCCTGAACTTCCTAGGAGTTCATTCCATCATCTTGAATGAATCAATTCATCTAAACATATTTCCCCATTTGAGAAAGGATGAGCCTCAAGCTCCAATGAAGGGACTCTCCTAGGTCGTCTGGGCAATCAGGGGAAGAGCCAGACTGAGATGGAAGATGGCCTCCAGCATGATCCCCCGGAGTGGCTTTAGCTAGAGCCACAATCACCCATTGATCTTTCCTGTACACCAAGACTCTCCTGGGACTCTTCATGGGGCCTATTCTGGGAACTAAGGTCATGTCAGCTCTGACACTGGGTATAACGAGATTCTGGGATGTCAGTGGAGTCCCAAGCCATAGACCATCTCCGAGTTTGTCTGCACAGACACAGTTGGTGGGAAACCCAGATGCTGACAGAGGATAGAGGAAGATGGGAAAGGCTAGGCTTTTCCATCGTGAATGCACAAGAGGCCTAGGCCAGGCCCATGCAATGCCACAGAGGGCCCAGGAATCCAGGTGCACCATAACATTGAAGAGGGCTCAGTAGGACTTGTCCTGAAGGCCACACATGCTAGATCCTCTGCTAACTCAGGAGAACCCTAAAGGTGTTCAGGGTCTTGGCCTGAACAAGATGACCCTCTCTGCATGGTACATAACCTGCAAGATATACCCGCCAGGCAATGGGGACTGACTCAGCCAAACAATACCTACACGGAATTCAACCACAGACAAACGTGTGGTGGGAAGTTCAAGGCCTCCAGAGACATGGGCAGTGGGGGAGGGAATTGCTGAGGCCTTCACTGTTGGCCAAGCTCACTATCATCTTTTCTTTCTTTCAAGTGCAGGGGCCGGGGTCAGACAGAATGGATCCCAGTGTCTTCCCACTCTGCCACTGGGAAAGAGGAGGCCTCTCCTCCATCACCCATCATGTTGCAGATCTGGGGTGTGGAAAACTACCACCCATGGGCCCGATGGGACACCCCCCCCCATATTCTTTCAATCTAGTGTGGCTGGAACATTAGTTATGGACAGTCTTGGCTGCTTTCAAGCCACAATGCCAGAGTGGAGTCATTGGCAGACACACCACGTGGACTGCAACACCTAATAGAAAATCTTTACAGAAGACTTTCCAGAAAAGTCTGTGCCGATCCCTGGTCTCAAGGACCCTAGGATCATGTCCCTTCTTTGAGTAGATCGTAACGCCTTCTGGGTCAAATCTAATTTCTTCACCCCCAGAGGCAAGGACTTCCATCCTTTTAGCCACAACACCATCTCCATCCTCCTCTACTGACACCTTGAATGGCATGTCTATTCAGGTCTCCAGACCAACGAGAATTCACTGTCATTTCTGTGTAGTGATGCTTAGAAACAGAGGTGTAAGTGTGAACTTGTGAGGGTGAGCGTGCATTTCCTCTTTGGTAGCCACAGTGTGCAAGGATGATACAATACAGCAGCATGCTTTCTGTCCTGCAGGAACAGCCACGCAATGTGTTTCCATAGTAGTGATCTCGGAAGGAAGCCACTTTCGTAGAACAATATTAATCTGGGAGAACTCCCAAATCCCTTGCCCTGGACACTAGGTTCTACCAAGCCTGGGGGCACACAGAGGGACAGAGACTCCCCCTGCCCATCAGGGTTTTGAGGGATGCCTGCTGTTTCAGGACAAAAGATCCCAAAACCATTCATCCACCTGTCATCTAGCCAGGCATCTGTGAGAGAGATCTACTCCAAGCAAAAAGAACAGATTGAGAGACAAAAATGACAGCCACGTGTTACAAGTGCCATGACAAAGGACACTCAGGAGGACTGGGGGTGTGCTAGGGGGACTGGGAATCCTCAAGATCGCCTCCAAACGCTGGCCAAGACTTTCTTCTACTCAGTTCTCCATGAAGCCCACCTCAGCACTGGCAGATGGGCCTACCATGCCCATAGGCCCGAACCCTAACATGGGTGTGGTTCTCAGTCTTCCATCCCCAGAAGGCTGGACCCCAAGCCCCCCAGTGGGGACCCCTGAGCCACACACCAGGAGTTCGCCTACCACCCAGGAGGAAACTGTGCCCTTTGGAGCTGCAGAGAACCCTCAGAGCATAGAAACCTGCATGTACCCCTGATGCAACCCCCATAATTGGCGGCCCCCTGAACCACAAACCCAGACTTGATGCCCCGTCTGAACCACGCCCTCCACTCAGTCCCTCAGGGATCCCACCACAGCACCAACACATAGGGCCTGCCATGCACCAAGGCCTGAACCCTGACTCTAGTTTGGGTTGTCAGTCTTCCATCCCAAGAGGCCTGACCCTCCGATCCCTCCAGACTGGGGACCCCTGAGCCACACTCCAGGACTCGGCCTGCCACCCAGGAGGAGGCCGTAACACTGGGACCTGTGCAAAACCCTCAGAGTGGGAGATACCTACATGCCCCCTTCATGCCACCCTCACCCTCTGCACCACCCTGGGCTACAAACTAAGAGCCGGCGGCTCAGCCTCTCCCCGTCCCTCAACTCTGCTGCCCCTGGGGAGCTTGCCTCCCTGGCTGCCATCAGAGAAGCTGCCTGGACCTGGACCACAGTCCTACATGTCCCAAACACGCACCTAGTGAGAAAGCGCTCCCAGCAGGCCCAAGTGTGAGGCCCAAATCGCCGCCTAGCGCCAGCCAATTCTCACGAGCTTTCTGCCCAAATTGACATTGATCTGGGCAGAAAGCTCCTGAGAATTGGCCGGAAAGCCCTGGCAAACATACTTCCGGTGGCGGGGGTCTTCTGGGGAGCCACCTGGGAAAGGACCAGGGTCCCGCGTTGTGTCACCTGAAGCCTGTGAGAAAGCTCTCTAAACTCCGGGTGCCCACGCTGCCCAGGTCGCCTCAGAATGCTGGCCCAACCCGCCCTCTACTCAGCACCCCAGGGAGCCCGCCTCACACTGGCAGGTGGGGGGCCTGCTATGCCCCTAGGCCCGAACCCTAACCCAGGGTTGGGTTCTCAGCCTTCCCTCCGCCGAGGCCTGGCCCTCAAGCCCTCCAGCCTTGAGCCATACCGCGGGACTCCGCCTGCCACCCAGGAGGAAACCGTGCCCTTGGGAGCTGCGGGAAACACTCAGAGCCAGAGGAACCTGCAGGCCCACCTCAGGCCACCCTCACCTTCAGCGCACCCTTTTGCTAAAAATAGCGGGAGCCTGATGCTAATGCTCACACCCTACCTTAACTCTGCCCCCGGGGAGCTTTCCTCCGCAGGGCCCTCAGGGAGCCGCATGGGCCCAGCCGCAGTCCCACACGGTCCCAACACACACCTAGTGAGAAAGCGCTCCTACCGCGGGGCCCTCTCACGGTCTGAATCACCACCCCGTGCCGGCCAATTCTCATGAGCTTTCTGCCCACATCGGTGTTGATTTGAGCAAAAAGCTCGCGAGAATTGGCCCGAAAGCCCTGCCGAGCTCAATTCCAGCGGTGGGGGCCTTCGGGGGAGCCGCCTAGGCCTGGCCCGGGGTTCCGCATGGTGTTGTCTGAAGCCTGTGAGAAAGCGCTCTAAACGTCCAAATGCCGACCCAACCCGCCCTCTACTCAGCCCCCCAGGAATCCAACCACAGCACTGGCAGTTGGGACCTGCCATGCCCTAGGCCCGAACGCTAACCTTCCGTTGGGTTTTCAGGCTTCCATCCTCCGAGGCCTGGCCCTCAAGCCCTCCAGATTGGGGACCCCTGAGCCATAACGCAGGACTCCGCCTTTACTGCCAACACTTGGCCTGCAGGGCCTTAGTTGTGGGGAGAGCCACGTAGCCAGGGCTCCCTGGTGGGGGCCTGGGTATCTCCTCTGGACTTAGCTGGATTTGTGACTCAGGGAGAGACCATATTGGTGAGCCAGGGGGAAATGGGTAGATTTTCTGGTCTCTGGTTGGCTCTTATAATCTCCAACTTTGCCCCAGCCTCCCTCTTCCTGTCAATTGTATGAAGCTCCTGGGGCCCCTTGGGAGGTGACTTCCTGCCTCAGGCCCCCTGCCCACTTGCCTGCCCACACAGACTCCCAGGGGGATCCCTCTGTTTGCCTTGCTGAGGGAGCAGCAGACACCACAGGACAGCCACTAATGCCGCTAGCACTCACTGACTTCACTCTGTGCCTGGCTCTCTGCTGGGCTCAGGATTCAGGCCATCTAGGGAGACGCCTGCTGGAAGGCTCTTAGGTAAGTGGGAGAGACAGGAGTTGGGAATAATGGGGTGGCAGATGGTGCAGGATCTCAGCATCTGGCAAGGGACAGGCAGAGGAAGAGCACAGGCCGCACGCAGTTCCTCTGGGCCTGGCACTTCATGTGCGAGACCACATGCTTATCCCGGCAGGACAGCAGTTGCTCAAGTCGTGTTTGTCACTTGGTGTTTGGTCTTGGGCAGGTTACTTAATGTTTCTGAGCCTCAATTTCCTCATCATTGAAATGGCAATGAGAATGCAAAGGACAGGGTGTCCGGCTGCCGGAGCTTGAGGCTTCCCAGGCCACAAGGGACACAAAGTCAGGTGGAAAGGCCCTTGGAAAAGACTTCCTGCCCACCCCCCATATGTGACCCCAAATGGTATTGCTCAGCCTGGTTACCCAGGCCTTCCTAAAAGTGGCATTGAATGAGTGACAAGAGGCTGTCCCCAGAATTCAGACACATACTCAGAGCCCCAACGGTAGTCTCCAGCAAGGTGAGGCAAAAATAAATAAATAAATAGGTGCCTAGCCAGAAGCAAAGTTTCAAAAGAGCATGTGAGCTCTCCAGGGACCCACTAGGGGCATGCCACCCACACTCACATGACCGGGCTGTGGCGTGAGGACAGGTTTACGGGTGGGGCCCTTGTTCTCAGTGTTGGGTGGTCAAGAGGGGCCTCCCAGGGAAAAAGGCAGCCCAGAGCTTAAGTGGCACAGCGGTAAGGGTTTCTCTGGAGGCACTGGGCTGAGGGGAGGTGGAGGCCAGAACATGGGGAGAGTTGGAGGGGTTGGTATGGGGTTGGTGGAAAAGACCACAGTGGGCCCTGTGGGGCAGTGGTTCAATGGGGAGCTAAGAGGCTGGTAATGGACAGGGACTGTGAAGACAGAGGGGAGCAGGTGAATATTAGAAATATTTCCAAGATAAAGACAAGCAGAGCGGCGCTGAGAGGGTACCAACCAGGGCTCAAGAGTCGGAAAGCAAGGAGCTGGCCAGTCTGACTAGAGGAGGTTCTTGGGCAGGGACCGGGCGGCAGGAATGTCAGGTGGCAGGGTGTATGGCTGCCCTGCACAGAGGAGAGCTCGGAGCTTCTGACTCACAGCCAGCTGACCCAGGTGGAGGCAGAGGTCAGGTGCCCTCCGGTGGTCTGAAGCCCCTGCTGGGCACAGGTGGGCACCTTGAGCCGGCAGGACCCCAAGGAAGAAGTATGTGATGTCCCCACCCCCTATCTGAGCTCCTTTACTGAAGACAGGCTCCCCTCCCCCCCAGCCCTGCAGCTGCCTCTCTGGACAGAGGGAGGGGGAAGTGGCCAGAAGGGGAAGTGTGAGGAGTTCCCCTCCGGCCTGTCACCAGTCTCCTCAGGCCCTCGGAGAGGCAGTCCTGGGGCCTGGCAGCGGCCATGGAGCCTCTGGAGACTCCCGTCAAGGACGGCATCCTCTACCAGCAGCACATCAAATTCGGCAAGGTGGGGACCCTGGCTTCCAGGAGCTGCCCAGGACAGTAGGCGTGGGCCCCAGCCTCAGCCCGCCCGGAGCTGGGAGAATGGGGAAGGGAGTCGGTGGGGAACCCAACCAAGGAGTTGGGGAGTAGAACAGAGCCCCATTCTCAGCTTGAGAGGGTTGGGCTAAGTGGGCCTTTTAGAGAGCCTGCCCTGTTTACCTATGGGGAAGCCAAGAGCGCAGAGGATCTGAGAACCCCAATGTTGGGGCAGGGCAGAGCTGAGAGGTCGGATGACCCAGCAGCCTTCAGCCTTGTGGCCCCTGTAGAGAAGGCCCACCCTGCAGAAGAGGGCTCAGCCCCTCCCAGCCCTGTTACCGGCCACAGTTGGGGAGTTCACTTCTCTCCCCGGGCAGCAGGCCCCACACCCTCACTGCTCGGCTGCAGCTGCTGCCCAGGGAGATAAACAGTCTGTTTCCTTTGCTTGACACTATTTGCATGTTTCCTTCCTCACCATCGTGAGCTGAGGCCTCCCTCCTGCCTCAGCCCTTGTCCCATGGCCCAGGTGACCTTCTCTTCATGGAGAGAGCGTAGGGGGCACCAATGTAAAGGTAGTGTCAGGTGGTCTGCTTGAACCGCATCGGAGACACAATCCAGTAGAAGCCCTAACCTTGTCTTCCCATGGCTTCTGAGATATGAGGGCCCTAGTGCTCATAGGGGTCCCAGTGAGGCAATTGGTGGTGTGGATTTGAACCCACAGCTGACCAGCCCCAAGCACGGACTCTTCCCCCTGCTCCTCTGGCCCTGGCAGGGCCTCCTCCTCTAGGGCCCTGAGGATCTGGGGGAAGCAGAGGCCAGGCAGGTGACCAGGAGCCCTTGCTGGTGCTGAGCTGAACTACCGGGAGACCCACCACCCAAGTGTCTTTCCCCCATCCCACAGAAGTCCTGGCGGAAGGTATGGGGTCTGCTGTATGCAGGAAGCCCATCAGGTGTGGCACGGCTGGAGAGCTGGGAGGTCCGGGAAGGTGGCCTGGGGCCAACAGGGGACAGGCCTACAGGACCCAGCCGGCGTGGGGAACGGCGAGTCATCCGCCTGGCAGACTGCGTGTCTGTGCTGCCGGCTGACGGCGAGAGCTGCCCCAAGGACACCAGCGCCTTCCTGCTCACCACCACAGAGCGAAGCCACCTACTGGCCGCACAGCATCGCCAGGAATGGATGGGCCCCATCTGCCAGCTGGCCTTCCAGGTGAGCATAAGGTGGGTGGGCAGGGCATCCAGAGGCCAGAGGTGGGCCACCTGGCCTTGTTCATCTCCATGCTCACTCACACCCTGTCACTCAGCAAGCACCTGCCGAGCACCCACAAGCCTTTGGGGAAATAGCCCCGAAGTGCCCCGAAGTGCCTCCACAGCCATTTATGCTGTGGAGAAAATGAAAGGGTGGTGGGACCAGATGTGAATGGCAGGATGTTAGATGGGAAGACCTCTCAGCAAGGGACAGTGAGCCGAGTCCTCAAGGACAAACAAGAACCCATCAGGCAAAGATCTGAGGCAAGAGTGATCCAGACACTGAGGTCTGAGAAGTGTCTTGAACAGAAGAAGCAGCATGGGCAAAGACCCTGTGGCATGGGAAAGTTTGGTGTGTTCAAGGGGCAGAAAGGCCATCATGGCTGGAGGGTAAGTAGTGGGAGGGAACCCAAGAGAAGGCAAAGATGGAGAATTTGGTGGGAGCCAGCTGGAACTACTTTGGGATATATGCAGAGTCTGGGGTGAGTGAGACAGATGCCTTTGGTGGGGGGAGGTTCTTTGGAGAGACAGGGACTGAGAGCTTTAAAGCTTCACAGGGTCGGGGCACCTGGGTGGCTCAGTGGGTTAAAGTCTCTGCCTTCGGCTCAGGTCATGATCCCAGGGTCCTGGGATCGAGCCCTGCATTGGGGTCTCTGCTCAGTGGGGAGCCTGCCTCCCTCTCTGTCTCTGCCTACTTGTGATCTCTGTCTGTCAAATAAATAAATAAAATCGTTTAAAAAAAAAAATAAGCTTCACAGGGTCTATGACGGACCAAAAGGAAATGAGCCTAGCAGTTCCTCAAAAAGTTAAACATAGAGTTACCATATGACCCAGCAATTCCACTCGTAGGTGTATACCCAAGAGAATCGAAGCAGGTGTTCAAACAGAACTTGTATGAGAATGCTCAGAGCAGCAGTATTCACAATAGCCAAAGATGCAGACAACCTCAATGTCTGCTAACTTATACACCCAATATAATCTAGCCATACAACAGAATATTTACCTGACCATTAAAAAAAAAAAAAAGAAAAAAAGAATGAGGTAGTGATACATGCTAACACTGTAAATGAACCTGGAGAACATCATGCTAAATAAAGGGGACCAGACACAAAAGACCACACATTAGTATCCTTCTATATATGTCAAACACACTGGAATAGGCCAATCCATAGGGACAGAAAGTAGCTTAGTGGTCGCCAGGGGCTGGGGAGGGTGAGGAGTGACTACTAATAGGTTTCCATGTGGAATGATGAAAAATTCTGGAACTAGACA
Organism: Mustela putorius furo; assembly: GCF_011764305.1. Lineage (NCBI taxonomy): Eukaryota > Metazoa > Chordata > Mammalia > Carnivora > Mustelidae > Mustela > Mustela putorius. Next base: position 33,570,185 of record NW_025421294.1, read on the forward strand.
CGCCTGGGTGCTTCAGTCAGTTGAGCGTCTGCCTTCGGCTCAGGTCATGATCGTGGGGTCCTAGGATCAACACCCATGTTGGGCTCCCTGCTCAGCAAAGAGCCTGCTTCTCCCTCTCTCTCTGCCTGCTGCTCCCGCTGCTTGTCCTCTTTCTCTCTTGCTGTGTCAATTAAGTAAATAAAATCTTAAAATAAAAAAAATTCTGGAACTAAGTAAAGGTGACCATTACATAATCTTGTGACTATACTAAAACCACTGAGTTATACACTTTAAAATGGTGAAATGGTAAATTTTACGTGGTGTATTTTACCACAATATTTTTTTAAGATGTTATTTATTTGACAGACAGAGAGGGAGGGAGTATGAGCAGAGAAAGGGGCAGGGAGGGAGAGAGAGAAGCAGGCTCTCCACTGAGCAGGGACCCAGGACTCTGGGATCATGACCTGAGCTGGAGGCAGACACTTAATCAACTGAGCCACCCAGGCACCCCTATCACCATATATTAAGGTAAAAGCAAAAAAAAAAAAAAAAAAAAAAAAAAAGGAAATGGACAAGAACAAGGAGACCAGTGAGGAAGCTGTTGCATGTGACCGTGGCTGTGCTACTGTGGGCCACGGTGGTTGTGGTGGAGATGCTGACAGAGCTCAGAGGATAGAGAGGAGCTGGTAAAAGCGGCCTGGAGAAGGCTGGAAAAGCCAGTTCACTCACAGGTGCCACCCCTGAAGCTCCTGCCCCTTAATCACTCCAAGCTGTTAGGGACACACACAGGCAGGCCCCATCCCTGGCCAAGTACCAGTGCAGAGGGGACCTTCTCATGTGTCACTTACTTTACAACTCTCAGCAGCCTCAAGGGGGCGCCTGGGGGGCTGCAGGTGGGGAAGCAGAGGGGTCCCCAGGATGGCACAGTGTGTCAGGAACAGAGCTGGAAGTGGCACCCTGGTCCCTGGATGTTCTTGGCCTGAAGTCTTGGGTTACTGGACCCAGGGGAAGGATGTGGAAAGAGGAGGGGGGGAGGGCTCTAACTTCTGACCTTTCTTCATTCTCCAGGGCACAGGGGAGAGTTCCTCAGGCCCAGGGGAGGTGGAAGCTTCCAAGAGGGGCCTGGTCCCCATGGAGGAGAATTCCATCTACTCCTCCTGGCAGGAAGGTGAGTCAGGGAGGTGCAGGGGCAGCCTCAGCCGTCCTCTACCCGGGGCTGGGATCTTTGGGGCCCAGGCGTGCTGTACCTGATGGCCTCTCTGCTCTCCTGCCTGCAGCAGGCGAGTTTCCAGTGGTGGTGCAGAGGACCGAAGCTGCCACCCGCTGCCAGCTGAAGGGGCCCTACCTCCTAGTGCTAGGCCAAGACACCATCCAGCTGAGGGAAGCCTCCAGCCCCCAGGCCCTCTATACCTGGCCCTACCGCTTCCTGCGCAAGTTCGGCTCTGACAAGGTGAGGGGCAGGGAGTGCCCTGCCAGAAAGCTGGTGGGTGGAGGGGTGCTTAGGTCCCTCTGCCGCTAACCCACCCATACCACCCCAACCCCATGTCCAGGACGTGTTCTCCTTTGAAGCTGGACGCCGCTGTGACTCGGGCGAGGGTCTCTTCGCCTTCAGTAGCCCCCGAGCCCCTGACCTGTGCAGGGCAGTGGCCGCTGCCATTGCCCGCCAGCGGGAACGGCTGCCAGAGCTGGCTGGACCCCGGCCCTGTCCCCTGCCTCGGGCCACCTCCCTGCCCTCACTGGACCCGCCAGGAGAGCTTCGGGAGATGCCCCCAGGGCTGGAGCCGCCCAGCTCTTGGAGGGCACAACTAGCAGATCCGGGCCCTCAGAGCCTGCCCCCACAGCTAAACCCGGTGCCCCACGATGAGCCGGTGTCTGGGCTCTACGCATCGGTATGCAAGCGGGCCAGTGGACCCCCAGCCAACGCCGAGCACCTCTATGAGAACCTGTGCATGTTGGAGGCAGGCCCCGTGCTGCTCAGGGACGGGGACCCAGGGCAGGAGGGTTCCAGCCGCCGCAGCCCCCTGGCCAGCCCCATCTACCACAACAGCGAGGACCTGGGCTGGCCGGGCCCCACCCATGACAGCAGCCTGGAGGCGCAGTACCGGAGGCTGCTGGAACTGGAGCTGGGCGACAGTGATGAAACTGTGAGCTCTGGCCGCCCCAGTGCTCCCACGGGCTTCAAGGCCAAGCTGGTAACGCTCCTGAGCCGTGAGCGGAAGAAGGGCCCGGCCCCCTGTGACCGGCCCTGAAAGTCCTGTGTGACTCTGGGACAGGAGAAGAGAAAAGTGTTCTGCTGTTCCCGGGCCAGGGCCAACAGTGGACATCTGGGACACACCCCTGCATCCACGCTGGCCCCGGGCGGGTAAGGCAGGCAGGCTGGGGGGGACCCCACCCACCACCCCCGACTGCCATGTACAGTGTAGAGATTTGCTGGTAATAAAACCTCCCAGCTCTGCTCTTGGTCCCACTGGTAGTGCACAGCCCTCAGCTCCTCCCTTACGCTCCTGTCGGTGGCACTCACCCAGCTGCATGCACGCGGGCCCTCACTCCCGCACCCATTCTGGGTGCCGCAGACACACCCAGTGTGGACTTGACCTCCATGACCCATGGGCTCAGATCCACTCAAGCAGAGGGGTGGGATGCAGATAATTGGGGCCCATGTATTCAGTCCTGAGCAACAAAAATGACGGGGACAGTCAGGCTGGAACAGAAATTGGGCCTGGCAGTGGGGGAGGTGCCCTCTGAGTTCAGTGTGAAGGATGGGAAGTGGGAGTGCCTTCCCAGGTGGGCTGCAAAGCCCCAGGTCTTTCCCGGCTGCAGGTGGGTCTGCACTGGCCCAGAGATGAAGGGGAAAGCGTGGGGCTGACAGGGAGCTGGTGGCCAAGCAAGAGAGGCCTGATGAGCCTCAGTGGGCTTGGTCTCCTCCTCAGCAGAGAGACACAGTCAGATTATGGAAGGAGCAGTGTGGAAAACAAATCTGAGGGAGCCCAACTGGAGACCAGGTAGCCTGAGCGGGGGAGGAGGTAATGCGTGGGGGTGCGGAAGGGTGTGAGTGTATGAGGTGGGGGGAGCAGAGGCAGAGAGAATCCTGAGCAGGCTCCATGCTCAGCACAGAGCCCAAAGCAGAGCACAATCTCGCAACCCTGAGATCATAACCTGAGCTGAAATCAAGAGTCAGCTGTGTAACCGCCCGAGCCACCCAGGCACCTCATAACTCAGGGGAGTTCTGTTCTCAAGGACCTCACGTTCCAGAGGGAAATAAAGCAAGTGTCTTGAAGACTTTGGTGCCCCCATGCTACTCCTGTCACCATGCCCGAGGCTTCCATGTACAAAACCTCATGCCCCCGAGAGTCTTGCCCCCAGCCCCTTGACCTCAGCCCCACCTCTGCTGCCCCTGCCATCGGCATACTCCGAACCTCTCCATGACCGCGAGGCTCCCTCTTCGCAATCTCATTTCCAAGCATCCACCTCTGGCCACCTCCTTGTCTCTTTCATGTGGGTGAAACCACACTGGCCTACAGGAGCCTTTCCCCACCATCTGTGCCATTGCTCTCTGCAACGCCACCCTTGTCCAACTTGGATTCTTTGCAAAGCCTTTGTGCTCCTCTCTTCTTCCATCTTATTTGTCAGGCACAGTGCCCAACCTCAGGGAAACCCACCTCTTCTCCATATGTGCCCCTGCAGCCAGAGACATCCACATGACCAGGCCTGCCACATTCTCTAACGATGTGATCTCAAAGCTCAGACAGACAGGCTCTCCAGAGAGATCCGACATCCCAAGACCTTCTCACCTTCTTCTCTCCATCCCTGCTCATTCTCATCTCAAAGGTCTCTTGGAGAGATGGCAGGCAGCAGACAGCAGCAAACCACCATCCCCCCGCCAGCTTCCCAGCCCTTCACTAGCGAGTGAAGGAGCCACGCCATCTCCATCCTGGCCTACAGGGACAGCAGTGTCTGCTCCCCACCCCACACGCTCTGACCCCAGCTCCCCTCCCCTCACAGACTGGCAAACCAAGCCGTCCCCTCACCTCAGCCCATGAACTCCACAGTCAAGGTCATCCTTCCCAGCCACAAGCAAATGATTCCAAATTTCACATCTTCAGAGGAAACCTTTGACCTTGCATTCTGCTTCAGCCACCTCCTTGTTCCCTTCTCCCCTTCACAACGAAACTCCTCCAAAGAGTTGTTGATTACTTTCATTTCCACTTTTTCCTATTCTCCCTTGACCAACTCAAGTCTCCCTGTAGGCCCCACGGATCCATTACACTCCTCTTATTATGGTCACCAACTTCTTGTTCCCCAAAACTAAAGCAACATGTTCTCCCCAACTTCTCAGCAGCATTTGACATTCCTCCTTAAAAGACCATCTTCACTTGGCTCTCCTCTCTCCCCACAGATCTCTCCTTCTCAGCCTCTGCTGTCCCCTCTCCTGCCAGAGTCATGCCTGGGGCTTCAGCCTCAGTGTATCTCAACCCTGGCTGCACACGGAATCACCTGGAGCCTTTTTCAAAATGCCCCTGCCTTGTCCTACACCCAGAAGCTGCGATTTCATCAGTTGGAGTCCAAGGTGGAGAACCACCACTATAAGTGAGCCAATTCCTTCTCCAGATCTCATAGACAATCTAAAGGCTCAGGACTCCCAAAAGTACATCTCAGCACAGACCTGTCCCGCTGAACTCCAGATTTAAGATTCCAACTGCACACCAGACTCCCAGATGTCTGAAAGACGTCTCTAAAAGCAATGTGTGAAAGCAGGTTGTGGGCGCCAGGGTTCAGTGCTGTGCCACAGAGAGAAAAGCCTGGAAGGATGTTTGAGGCAGGGGGAGATAGGTTTATGCCCCACTCATGGGAGGGGGGAATGTCTTCCCTATGATAGGGAAAGTCTTCCCATGATTGATCAGGCTGCCGGCCATAAAGCACGCTGAGGCCAGGAGGTTTCCTAGTCCCATTGGCTGCAGCAAGGACCCCTCCGCCCTACGGTGACAAGCCAGCCCTTGACAACTCAGCAAATCCTAGGACACTGAAGGTTACCCAGAGAATTAGGGTCATGGCCAGAACTAGAATGTAGGACTCTTTCCTGGCATGCTTTTTTATTACAAATCTAAGACTCTTTGCTTTATGGCAGTTTTTGTGAGAATCCAACCAATCTGTAAAACAGAAAGTCTTTGCAAATCTTAAGGATTCTAAGACCTCGCCCTGGAGCTGCACGTGTCCTGGACACTAGGGGGCACTGTGTCCTAGCCTGGGGCCTGTTTCTCCCCTTGGGCTGCCTTTGCAGGGAACACTGGTGGCTTCATCCAGGCCTTAGCCTTGCACAGCAAAGGAATGGGACCCTGGCGTCCTCTGCTGGAGGACTGCCAGGAGCCCCAGGCTGCCACTTGTTCCTTTACTCATTTGCTGTTTCACTTTCTCAATCCTTCCTTCATCTCTTCAGTCACATCCCCTGTGTACATACTGGGGAAATGGTGGATAAGACAGACAAACCCCTGCTCTAATGGGACTCCCACTGTAATGAGAACAAAAAGCAACGAAGAAACAAGCACCTAGGGCGCCTGGGTGACTCAGTGGGTTAAGCCTCTGCCTTCGGCTCAGGTCATGATCCCAGGGTCCTGGAATCAAGGCTCTCTGCTCAGCAAGGGCTCTCTGCTCAGCAAGGAGCCTGCTTCCTCCTCTCTCTCTCTCTCTCTGCCTGCCTCTCTGCCTATTTGTGATCTCTGTCTGTCAAATAAATAAAATCTTTTAAAAAAGAAAGAAAGAAACCAACACCAAATATAATGTCAGGTGGTGTTAAGTGCTATGGGGAAAAATAAAACAGGGTAAAGGGCTAGGCGCCCAATGTGAGTGACATGTCAAGGGGCTATTGTCTTAGATAGGGTGAGCAGAGAAGGCAGACCTTTTGGAGGAGGCAACAGCTGAGCAAAGATCTGAACAAAGTGAGAGAGCCTGTTGTTTAGGTAGCAGGGGAAACTGTTCCAAGCAGAAGGGGGTACAAGTACAAAGTCCCTGGGGCAGGAATATGCTTGACGTGCTGCAGGAACAGTGAGGAGGCTGGAGTGGCTGGGGTAGAGTGAACAAGGAGGGGAGCGGTGGGAGGTACACTCAGCGAGGAGGGGAGCAGTGGGAGGTAGACTCAGCTTATTAATGTCATGTACATCTTAAGGACCTTAGTTTTATTTCAAGTGCAACATGAGCTTACTGGAATGCTGAAAGCTGAGTGTGATGTGGTGTGATTTTTGCTTAAAAAATATCACAGCTGCTGCATGGAGGTTCCGGGTTAGGTAAGGGTAGAAGCAGGAAGATCTTTTAGGAGACCGTTAAGGTGTCCAGACACAAGACGAATGGCTGGAACAGCAGTGGCAGCGGTGACCAAATATGGAACATATTCTGAAGGTGGAATTTGTAGAATTTAGGGTATAACAGAGAAAGGAAGGATAATGTCATAGTTTTTTACTGAATCAGGTGGATGAATGGTGATGTCATTTACTAAGGTGAGGAAGAAATTAGGGAGGTGGAAAATCACAAGTTTAAATTAGGATATGATGAGTTGAGGTATCTGGTAGACCTGTAAACAGAGGGTGGATACGATGTTCTATAATAGAACCTGGAATTTTGGGAAGGGGGGTCAGGACTGGACATATAACATGGGAGTCCTTGGCACATAGGTGTTACTGATAGTCACAGGACAAGATGGGGTCCAGGCAAATGAATGCAGTGAGGGAATATTTCATGGCCATGTTGGGAGGCAGATGCAGGCCTGCCAAGGGAGGTGGAGAAGGAATAACCAGTGTCAGGAGGAGGCATGAAGCCAGGGGCAAAGGGGAAGGCACCTGGGCCAGTGCTACTCCCACGCAGGGTAAAAGGAAAGCTGACAAATCACCATTGACTTGATAACTTGGAGATCACTGGAGACCCCGAAAAGAGGGAATTAATTTAGAGGACTGGTGGAATCAAGGGCCCGAGTGGAATGAGTCCAAGAAAGAGCAGGAGGAAAGCAAGTGCATTTGTCTATAGCAAGGGCAGTTGTCTATAGCCCTTGCTATAGACAAGGGCTATAGACAACTCCTTTGAGAAACTGTACTCTCAAAAGGACAGAATAAGGGACACCTGGCTCAATCGTTTGAGCATCTGCCTTTGGCTCAGATCATGATCCCAGGATCCTGGAATCCTGTATCCCGGGAGTCTGTTCAGTGGGAGTGTGCTTCTCCATCTCCCTCCCAGCTGCACTCTCTCTCTCTCTCACTCTCTCTCTCAAATAAATAAAATCAATTTTGAAAACGGAGTAAAATAGAAGAGCAATAACTGGAGGGGAGGTGGGGTCAAGAGAGGATTTCTTTAAAGGTAACTCTTACAGCAGTCTGTGTAGTGAGGGAAATGATGCACAAAAGAGGGAAATGTGATGTTGGCAGAGGGGGGAGAAGAGCAGCCCCATGCCCTAGAAGGAACAGAGGGGTAGACGCCTATTCACTCAGCCACACACTGCTGTTTCTGCTCCATTTCCCCTGCCACCTGTGCTAGCTGCCTGAGATGACCACTTGGGACAAAGTGGGGTCTCCAACACCTCTGCTAGAGTCACTCAGTCTCTTACATCCCCACTGCAGGTGCTGCCTTCTCTGGAGTGGGGTACCAGGCAACAGAACATTTCAACAGTGTGGAGTCATTACAAAGCAAAGGGATGTTGACTGCCTGGGGTCAGGCTCAGATTCCAGCCAGGGTCCCCTTCCAACTCTGTCCTCTCTTGCCATTATTTTCTGCCGTCTGTAGAGTTTTACAAACCTAACTTCAAGATCCCCTGTCCCCACCCCAACTAACTCCACCTCGAGGTGTTGCACACCCCAAGTCCCTCCGATCTAGAAATTCTGGAGACGCCGATGACTTGCACCCTATGCCAAACAATGCATATCCTCACGATGGACCTGCAAGGTTAGTATTATTGCCCCATTTTTTCCGAGGAGGAAACAGATTCAGGATGTCCAGGTCCGCTTGGTTTCGAAGGCCGCTTTCTTTCTGCTCGGCCAGAAGGAGGCGCAAGGGGCTGGGCGAGCTTCTCGCAGGCTCCCAGACGAGATGAACCTGAAGCCCAGTCCCCGCCCAGATCCCGTCCAGACCCCGCCCAGGCTCCGCCCCGCCAAGGGGGTCCCCGGCAGGCCAGACCTTCCAGCTCAAAGCAAAACGGGACTTCGTGATTGGGCGGGGCAAAAGGATTGGGTGTGGCTTCCCTGTCGTAGAGCGGCCGCTCGCGGGCGTGACTTTAACGGGGCGTGGCCTATGGTTCCGCCCCCTCCCGCGGGCTCAAAGCGGGCGGCGGCGGCGGGGGCGGGGTCAGAACACGGGTGGTGGATCCCAACGAGGCACTTTGGGGCCAGCCACCGAGCAGCGCCTCGGCGGGGCCGAGCAGGTACTGGCGACCGCGCGGGGCGTCTCGGGCTGGGCCAGGCTGAGGGCAAGAGCCTGCTGGGGACTACGGAGGGCAATGGGGTCGGGGCCAGCGCTGCGCTTCCTTTAGCGAACTTGGGCCCCTGCCTCCGCCCCCGCCCCCGCCTTCCTGCGGCGAAGCCGGCTGCGGCAGAGCAGATTGGCGCCTGCGCTGCTTCCTGCGCCCGGGGCTCGGCCAATGCTTGGGGCCCGGGCGGCGGACGGGGGAAACTGAGTCACGTCCGGATGCTACTAGGCCTGTGTAGGAGGCGCCACCCCAGCTGGGCTCCAGGATGAGTCCCCTATCTGGCCACGCTTTGGGGTCCTAGCCCTCACCGATTTCCGCAGGGGCCACGGCCCCGCCCGGTCTCTCCCAGCGCCCGGGGGTCGTCATCAGCCTCGACCCGTCCCGGAATGGCTAGGACCCGCTCCAGCAGCCTCCCTTTCCACCCCTCCCCCTCGCGTCCCGAACCCCTGTGTGCTCCCTCCGCTGGCTTCGCAGTGTCAGCTTACACGCCTTATATAGTCCGAGCAGGCTTCAGCGCGGCCTGCCTGTCGGGACCTGGGGGCGGGGGAGAGGAGCGCCCGGCCCCTGACTCACCCGCAGTCTGTCCGAGGCTTAAGGCTGGCTTGGGGGGAGCCCGTGTCAAATTAGCCCTGCGGCCCATTTGTGCATGATAAGAACCTCAAGGCTGAAGAAGGGGAACCCCTCATCATTTCAGTCACTGGGGGAGGGGAGTTGCCCCTGCCTTCCCAGAATGAGGTCTGCCAGCCAGAAACCCAGCCACACCTGACAAGGTGCCCGCCTACAGGGGCCCTGGCTGTGTCAATGGCTGCTCGGCTGCTCGTGCCTGCCTGGCACCAGTCCACGGCTGGTGTCCAGAACTGGGCCTGCCTGCTCCCCCATCATGGTGTCCACTCACCTTTTCTTTCCTCCCAGGAGCAGGCACCATGGAGTCCTTCAAGGTGGTGCTGGAGGGGCCTGCACCTTGGGGCTTTCGGCTCCAGGGGGGCAAGGACTTCAATGTGCCCCTCTCCATCTCCAGGGTGAGCCAACGTTAGGGGAGAAGCTCCCCCAGGAGTCTTTGGGTGCTCAGGTCTCTGATGGGTGATGGAAGGAGTCTGAGCAGGAGTGAGCCAGGTCCAATAGAGCAGGAGGTATCTGGCTCCAGAGATGTGGCAGACATCTGCCACAAAGGCTCCCAACTAGGTGGGTACTGGGAGAGGAGCACCCAAGGTTCCCCAGCACTGCTCAGTACTTGATGCCATTCAACAAAGCTCCTGGGGCCACCTCTGAGGCCCCAGGGAGATGCCCATTCTGCAGGAGGGAAGCCTGAGGTCTCTGGGAAGTATCTAAGCTGCTTGAAGGAGCAATGCTTGGAGCTAAACCCCAGCCAGGGCACTCTTGACTGCAGGATCTCACTTCAGCGCCATTGCCACCGAGGGTATAGCAGTTGTCATCCTTTTTTCCCAGATGTGGGAACTCAGGGCTCAGAGAGGTAGAGGGGCCTTTACAGTGATTCCTTGGCAAAGCAGGGCTTGGAATTCAGGCACTGGGATAGTCTGCAGTTTTTTTTGGGGGGGTGGCACTTCCCAGCCTCTGTGAGATTTGTCCATCTTCATCCATTGGTCCTATGCGAGATGCAGTGGCCCCTGACCCAAATCAGGGGTATGGGATCTAGGGTTCTAACTTCAGCTCCTGAGCCCCTGCCCTGGAAGGGGTGGAGCTGGGGCTGGCTCCTCCCTGTGGCAGGGGGATTGCCTTATAAGCCCAAGAATGCAATCCCACGCTGGGAAGGCCAGCTGGTGACTAGAGTCCACAGAACTGAAAAAAGCTGGCTGGGACCTAAACCCCTAAATGCCGTTGGTGGGCCCCTCAGCTGGTGACCACGAAGACATGGCTCCAACTGTAGTAGGGTCAGTTGTGGGACACAAAGAGGGTGCCGAGAGAAAATGAGGCCAGCCCTTGGACTGGTGTCTGTGGCCTGGGGGTCAGAAGGGGGCGGGGACTTCCTGCCCCCACATCCGCCTGTCCAGAGAGGCCCACCCAGGCGCCCACTGGGCAGGCAGCTGTTGGCAGGAAGCCCAAGGCAAGCACAGCCTGGAGGGGGCCAGAAGGTTGTCCAGGCACTGCCCAGCTTGAGAGGGCCCCCAAGGCCAAGTCTGTCTGTGGGAATCGGGCTTGGTGGCCAGGGCAGGCGGGTGGTCACTGTTCTTTCCAGGAACCTTTCTGTGGGATTCCCCTGGAAACTGCCCTGCCAGATGGGTAGCTTAGGTCTCCTGACTACACAAACCCAACCCTACATAATTGTCAAGCTTTGCTAGCCCTAAAAACGTGTTCTGTATCCCTCTCTCTGGGAAAGTGCTAGCCCATGTAGCTGGGGAGCTGTAGGCCTTGGCTGGACTCAGACTCAGTTTCTTCATTGGAGGGGATGGGCAACATAATAGCCTGAGGGATGGACTTTAGGATGTGGCCTGTTGGGGGCACTCTGGGTCTGAGCTCCCTTGTCAGCGGCCCTAGCTGTGGGTGGGGCCACAAGCTGAGCCCAAAGCTGGAGTTGGACCTAAGCCCTGGTGGGTGGGCGGGTGGGGTGGTCTTTTCTGAGTTGGGCCAGCCCTTCCCTCTCCCCTGACCCCAGGGAGGAGGGAGGGGCTAGGGCTGGCTGTGGGCCCAGGCCTGGGAGATGAGGTAATGTCTGAGACTTGGGGGTTGGGCTGCTCATTAGAGCCCTCAGGCTGACTCACCCCCACCCTTTGCAGTGTCCAGCTCTCTGGCTTTCCCCCTCCTTGACTCGGGCCTTCTTGTCTCTCCAGCCCCCCACCTCACACCCAACAGGGTTTTCTCCTGCTTCCCTCTCCACTTCTCTGACCACTCCTCTATCCCTTTTGTGCTTCCTGTCCTCCTCATTCAGGAAAGGAAGTAGTCCCCAGATCCCCACCCCTCCCTGGGAGCCAGCTGCTCCTGCTCACCCCTAAGACCTCTACCTCAGGCTTAGCCCACACATCCCAGGAGCCAGCTTGTGTGGGTAGGGAGTGGCTGGACCAGGTTTCCCTTCTAGTGACTCATCATGACCTTGAGTAAGTCACTTCCTTTCGAGGGTGTCACTTCTCTATGCTTGTTATAACGGGCTGTTGGATTGAACTAAAAGCGAGAAAGAAGATCTAGGCCCCAGACCCGACCAGGGGTTTAGGGAATTGTTCTAGGTAGGCTGACCTCTGAGTTGGGTCCCAACACTCAGCAGAGGTAGTGTATTGTAGTGAAGCCTTAGGGTCAGGGTCAGCCCTGGCTTTGCCTCTTATTAATGGAGTGGCTTGAGGCAAGTTACATAAACTCCCTTTTTTTCCCATGTGTAAAAGGCATATAATCTCAGACTCTACTCCACAGGTTGTTGGAATTGTCAGTATTAGCATGTGACAGTATTAGGTGCTCCATAAATGTCAGTTGCTCTTCCTACCATTTAGCAGATGAAGGAGGCACCCAGCTGTCTTTCCCTTCTAACTTCCCAAGCATGAAATAGACGCAGCTCTCCCTTCTTGCCGCTGTGCTGCATCTGGTCTCTCTGCCTTCTGGAAATGTCTGTAGAACCTCCTACCTCCCCTCTCCCTGCCTCAACTCAGTCTGTGCATCAGCCCACCTGAGGAGCCTCCTGGGCCACGGGCAGCCAGTACCTCTCAGTCCTACCCTCCAACCTATGAAATGTGAATTGGCCTTCCAGTTGGCCTGTAGAAGTGTTTTTAATGCTAGGTCCCTTGCCAGATGCCCAGGCAGCTCTGTGGGCTGGACCCACGAACAGCTGTATCATCCTTTCTGAGGGGCTAGAGGGCTAGAAGCGCCCAGTGGGGTTTGTCAGGGTTACCTCTATCAGGGCTCTGAGAAGTACCCCACTGGGGCTTTCCAAGGCCTGATGGCCCCTCCTAACCTCAGGGCCAAGTTCTGCTTCCTTCATGACTGTCTCAGTTCATGCTGGTGGTGACCATTACTGCCAGCCCCCTACTACCCTTCATTTTTCATAGGAACCAGGGATTCCCAAGGCAGAGCCCAAATGACTGGGGGAGAGGGTGATGTGGCATCGAAGGCTTTAGGGTAACACTCATTTACAGCCCTAGCTGACACATTAGACCCCCTTCAGTCACTTCACGGGGTACCTGGGCCTATTCCTGGCTCTCAGAGGGTCCTGGCAGATCCCTGCAGATGGCCCCAGGACAGGGTGCTGGGAGTGTAGGAGGTCAGTGAGAGGACACCTAGTGTCCTGGAGGAAGTGGCATTATACACAAGCCACGGGCTGGGTGAGACAGCTTGGGCAGGAGGCCAGCAGGGACCTCAAAGACTGTGGTTGGAGCTGGGAAGTTGGGGGCTTCACCTACCACTGGCTGCTTGGTGACTGTCACATCAGTTCTGCCCCATGGGGGAGGGGGGTCATGGAGGTGAACAAATGAGGTGATTGTGGTGTTTATGAAGTTCATATGAACCCCACCCTCCCAGGTTCCAGTATTCAGCAGCTGCTGAGCAATGCATTGAATGAAGAGGCCTCTGGGTTCTAGAAGAGGGACAGCTTAAACAGGGTTGACTAATTGTTGGCCTCAGTTTGGTCTGCAAAGGCCTTGGGCTGCCGTGACCTTCTATCTCCCCACAGCTCACTCCTGGAGGCAAAGCTGCACAGGCCGGTGTGGCTGTGGGTGACTGGGTGCTGAGCATCGATGGGGAGAATGCGGGGAGCCTCACGCACATTGAAGCCCAGAATAGGATTCGTGCCTGTGGGGATCGCCTCAGCCTGGGTCTCAGCAGGTACAAGGGCCCTGGTCTACCTGGCGGGTGAGGGCACCCTCAGGCCTGGCCTGCTATTACCCCTTCCCCTTCTCCTCCAGGGCCCAGCCACCTCAGAGCAAACCGCAGAAGGTAGGCCTAGGACATCTTGGGGTGACATCTGTGTGATGGGAGGGGTGGGATTGGACTGCTGAGCTGACTAGCCCTCTCCCACAGCAAGGAGCCTTGATACCCTTGATAACCCCATTCCTGGCTGGAAATAGAGGGTGGGGGCCAGAGCTGGGAGAGTCTGGGAAACTGGGAGTTGGGCCAGGAGCTGCCGCACGGTCTGGGCACCACGCATGTCTGCCTGTCTGTCTGCTGCCTTCCTCGCTGGCCTGTGCTACAAGCCGCACTCATCTGCCCTTTGGCCCAGGTGGGCTGAGATCATCCTCCCACATGGGCCCCTTGAAAACTGAGTCGTACCCCCCACCCCCGCCCCGGCCCCCATGCTCCCGGCCGGATGTGTCAGTGTGGGGCTGGAGAACCGCTGTCCTCTCCACACCAGGGGGGCATCCCCCTCCTGTCCAGCATCCCCGCCCCTGCCTGCCCTGCCCGGCTCTGTCTCTGCCCAGGCCCTGGCCCCCGCCGCGGACCCCCCGCGGTACACCTTTGCACCCAGCGCCTCCCTCAACAAGACGGCCCGGCCCTTCGGGGCGCCCCTGCCCGCTGACAGCGCCCTGCAACAGAATGGGTACGTCGGACCTGCCCACCCACTGCCCTCGCCCCCGCCCACGCCTTCTGTCTGAGGCCCCACGCCCCTGCTGCTGCTCAGTCTGCGTTGCGCCCCAGCCTGGCTGGAACCGTGCGGCAGCGACCCCTGGCGGCCGGGGCGGGGCTGTAGGCACTGGGCCCCTCCGAGGGTGTGGCTCTTGCTCCCTCCTGGGCGCTGGGAGCCAGGCAACGCTCCCCAGCTGGTGGCCCTGGGTTGGGGTGTGGTGTCGGGCGACTGAGCCCCAGACACTCAGTGCAGCCTTGCCCCTGGCTACTCTGACCCCTTGCCATTTTTCTTCTTCCTTGTGTCTGTCCCTTTGTCCCTTTATCTGTCCATCTGTCTATTTCCTTCACAGGTGCAGACCCCTGACAAGTCAGTGAGCCCCCTCTGCCTGTTCCTTTTTTCCTTCCTTTTGGCATTCTGGGCGGTGGCCCCTCCCCACCCCAGCCGCCCTCCTTTCCTGTCACTTAGCTACCCTACCCCCCCCCCCCCACCAAGCAGGGCCCTGGCCTTGCGCTCCCCCACTCTCCCAGCACCATAAGCCACATGCACCAATCCCGGGAGGGGCTGCCCCCATGGCCCACCCCCTGCGTGAGGTTCTGAGCCACACCCTCCCCACAGACAGCCGCTCCGGCCGCTGGTCCCAGATGCCAGCAAGCAGCGGCTGATGGAGGACACAGAGGACTGGCGGCCTCGGCCCGGGACAGGCCAGTCCCGTTCCATCCGCATCCTTGCCCACCTCACGGGCACCGAGTTCAGTAAGTGGCAGCCCAGGGCAGGGCGGACTCTCCTGCTGGCCCCCAGCCTGGGCCCGGGCTCCGCTGGAGCTTGCTCTGGTGCCCTGTGACCTTCTGCTGGGGCTCAGGGCTGGGGTGGCCCTCTAACTTCTCTTGGCCAATGCCTGCCTCTGCCCTCTCAGTGCAAGACCCGGATGAGGAGCACCTGAAGAAATCAAGGTAAAAGGATGCGCAGTAGCCCCTCTCTCACCTCCTGCCTCGCCCGTTCCAGCCACCACCTGTGTCTGCTCCTGAGGGTCCCCAGCCAGGGCTCTCTGTTTTCCTTCCTTCTTTCCTGCCTTCCTCCCTTCCATCCTCCCTCCCTGCCTCCCTTCCATCTCTCCTTCCTCCTACTTCCTCCTCCTTTTCTCTCTGCCCCCCCAGGGAAAAGTATGTCCTGGAGCTGCAGAGCCCACGCTACACCCGCCTCCGGGACTGGCACCACCAGCGCTCTGCCCACGTGCTCAACGTGCAGTCGTAGCTCGGCCCTCACCGGCCGACTGCCCTCTCTGCCTCTCTCTCTCTCTCTGTTCCTTCCACCCAGGGCACCCCCTTCTTGGTCGCTGCAGCTTCCGCCTACCTCACTCCCTCCTTTCCTGCCCCTGGACTGAGCCTCCTGCTGGCCTAGTGGAGGGCCTGGCTCTGTCTGACACCGCCTTACCTCTTTGCCCTGTGGTATTATTCTCTGCCAGGTCTGTGCTGGCTGGAGCATGGAAATAAACATTCTCAGCCCTGCTTCCTCTGCCTCTGCCTTCTATCTTCGTGGGCTTGGTTTGTGTTCTGGGTGTGGGGGTGTTAGATGGTTCAGACCCAGTGTGGGCCGTGCCAGTCTGGGTCTCAGTGGGGGGCGGTACCTGGCAGAGGAGGCCCTGCCATCAGAGCTCTATCTGGGGGCTGAGGAAGCCCCAAGAACCATCTCAGCAGGGAGAGCGCCCTGCTCCACCTCCCAGCCCTGTACGACAGACCTGCCAGCTGGAACCTGGCTAGGAGGAGCTGCCCTGCCCTTACCTACCCCTGTGGGACCCGGAATCTAGCCCAGCAGCTCCCATGATCCCAGGCGTCTCTCCCGTGGGGCCAGCAGGACCAAGGTTGGGGGGGTGGGGCCACCCCAGGAGCCTCAACCATACAAGGCCTTGAATGGCAGATCTTGCAGCCAGGTGTCCAGGACAGAAGCCCCAGCCCCAGCCTCAGCTACACCCCAGGAACCCTGGCTTGGTGAGAGAGAGTGGGCTTGGGCCTGGAGAAGGGTGGGTAGCCTCCAGGGGAATGCGGATGGGGGTGGGGGCCCTCCAGGCTGCCCCAGGCTCAAGCCCCTGACCTTTGGGGTCCCTGGGCACCTCCCTGGAGCCACTTTCCTTAGCCCCGGCAGGCCCTACCACCCCCAGTCCCACTAGCCGCCCACCCTGGGCTGTGGACCCCGCCTTTGCCGAGCGCTACGCCCCGGACAAGACAAGCACGGTGCTGACCCGGCACAGCCAGCCAGCCACACCCACGCCTCTGCAGAACCGCACATCCATCGTGCAGGCAGCCGCTGGAGGGGGCCCAGGAGCCAGTAGTGGCAACAATGGCAAGACTCCTGTGTGCCACCAATGCCACAAGGTCATCCGGTGGGTGGCCCTGTTCCTTTTCCTACTCTGGCCTTTCCCGTCCTAAAGCCTGGCCCTGGTATGTTTCCGACCTCTGCGTCCCCGCCTGGCTCCCCACTCATCTCAGCCATCACTGTGGGAGGATAAGGATGCAGTTCCCAGTTGCGGCGGGGGCAGGGACCCGGCCTAGGTCCTCAGGTTCTGCATCCTGCATCCCTTCCCCCAACCCATCCCACCCCATGTCAGCCTCTGTCAGCATTTGCCCTGCTGAAATGGAGGATGTGCCCACAGCACACTCAGGCTTCACCCCTAGAAAGACCACTCTCCGGGCAGGGAAGGGCCTGTCCCTCTCAGCCCTTCTGCTCTCCCTCCTGCTCACTTGATCCCTGCCAAAACCTCTGCTCTCGGAGCAGACAGACCCGAGGCCCGTCCCTCCCTGCCCTGTTCCCTGGGGCCCAGAGTTGGCATGCTAGCTCCCTAGAACCTTGCTAGTGCTCAGCCCTTGTCCTGCACTGCTCTTCACTCCTGTCAGCTCTCAGCTCTGCGAAGAGCCCCCTTCTTCAGACATTGATGTGGGCCTACAG
The DNA here is from genome assembly GCF_011764305.1 of Mustela putorius furo. Classification (NCBI taxonomy): domain Eukaryota; kingdom Metazoa; phylum Chordata; class Mammalia; order Carnivora; family Mustelidae; genus Mustela; species Mustela putorius. The sequence goes on from NW_025421294.1 coordinate 33,587,041, forward strand.
GCCCCTCCCCAGGCCAGATGGACCAGGCAAGTGGGCCAGAGTGGGCACCAAGGTCGGCTCAGGTACCCACTGGTCTTCAGAGCCGCTGGGCACTCTGGGCCTCCTGTCCCCAGGGCACCAGTTCCTCTGGTTTATCTCACTGGGCCCCGGGTCAGCAGCCCCCACACAGTGTAACCTCCTCTTCATCCCAACACCATCGAGCACCGTGTCTTGTCATCAGAGTAGGGTGGCTTCATCACTGTGTCATCACTTGGGTCACCTCCCAAACCTGTTTCTCCTTTATCTGGAAGATGGGGAGAATGAATTTCCCTTCCAGGCTTCAGAGTAGGTATTCACTAACCATCTGCAGACTAGGCATACACCCCCTCTCACTGGCCTCACCTCCCTCTCAGGGGCCGCTACCTGGTTGCGTTGGGCCACGCATACCACCCCGAGGAATTTGTGTGCAGCCAGTGTGGGAAGGTCCTGGAAGAGGGCGGTTTCTTTGAGGAGAAGGGGGCCATCTTCTGCCCACCCTGCTATGATGTGCGCTATGCGCCCAGCTGTGCCAAGTGCAAGAAGAAGATCACAGGCGTGAGTGGGGCTGGTGGGTGGGCGGAGGGGAGGGCGCTTGGGCCTGGGGGCTCACCTCTCGGGACTCCTTTGGGTCCTTAGCATCTTAATAAACAGGATGCTCTCCTAGCCTCACTTTGTGTTAGCCAAGATCTTCCCCGATGACCGAAGTCCTACTCTGAGGGGCTCAAGCGAGCGAGAGTGGCATGGGTTTCCCCAGCTCTCTGAAAGTAGAGTGTTCCCGTGAAAACTTCCACAAGCTGAAATGGCATAGTGAAGAAGCAAGTACTGTTAATTTATGTGGAAGAAAATTTGAGCATTCCCAGGCCTAAAAAATAACCTCGTGTAGGCTTTCCTGATACCTTCGGACACATCTTGCTAACAGATGCACAAAGTAAATCAAGATAAAGCACAGATGCTTGCAGACACAGCTCAGAGCCGTGGGTACCTGGTGCCAGGATGTGGCCTGGTGCCCGGATGCGGAGTATGGCTCCCGGGGCAGGAGCCGGGCAGGGTCCCTTGCTCAGGTGAGGGCTGTGTGCTGCCTCTGGGATGGCTCACTACGAAACAAGCGCTGAACACTCTCACTTTATGCCTTTCTTTGTGAAAGTAAAATTCTTTTGGGGGTGTTTTTTTTAGTTAGCAGGTCTGTCATAAAAGTGAAGTATAACATTGACTTCTGAAAAGCAGAAGGTTCTATATATGGGCTCAAATACTCAGAAAGCCCAAGGGGCACTAGCTTCAGGCCCAGCTGAAGGCAGAACCTGGGATCATCAGGACTTTTCCCAACTTGCCTCTGTCATCTGTGTTGGCTTCGTTCCCTGCATACTTGTCCTTAGAAGGTGGCAAAGGTGGCGCCACAGTGGCTCCAGCGTGACCCCAGTTTCACGCTGCAGGGACGATAGGCGTGCCCCTGCCAGCTGATGCATCGGGGTCCTGGTGCTGATGCTAGTGGGACTAACTTGTGTCCCAGGCACATCTCTGGCCCAAGCCTCAGGACTTGGATTAGCCGGGCATGGGTGCTACCCAGTGGAGCAGAGGTCGGGTGGTCCCACCCGCACCACAGACAGACTGAGGGAGGATTGTTTCCCCGAAGTAAAACAAGATGGCCTCACCTGCAGAGGGAGGTCTGCGCGGATCCCAGTAACTAGTCAATGGGGTTGTGTTCAGCGACAATAATAAAACCTCGCCACAGAGATTTCAGCAGAAGGGTTTATTTACTTCACTCACAAGAATTCCAGGGCTGAAACTGCAGCTCAGGATGCCTTTAGACTTTTCCTGCCTTTGGCTCCGAAATCAGTAGCATGTAGACCCTTGTCCCCAAGCCTCTCATATCACAGTTCCCCAAGAACTGCTCAAGCCCCAGGCCTTGTGTTCTTGTTGCAGGTGGGCAGGAGAGGGCAAGGCCAAATGGCATGATTTTAACAAGGTTTTTGCTTTTGATTCTGGAAGAAAAACCAGGAACTTGCATCTTTATCTCAGTGTTTGGAATTGTTATCCTGTGAGCACCTGGGCTGCAGGGGAGGTTGGCAAACCCAGTACTTAAGCCTTCATCTTCCATGAGAAGAAGGCAAAAAGGAAGGGGGTCGTGACAGGCTTTGAGGAAGCTGACCCACAGTTCTGCCACCTCCAGTGCACGAGGAGACAGAAATTCTGAAGGATAATTTACTGTGCCTGGAGGGTGTAGGACTATGGAGTGCCAAAGCCAGAAACCCAGACACAAATCTGTGATTCAAAAATCCCATTCTTCCCACTGAGTCTAAACACACAACAGAGCCTGGCCATGTTTTCTGCAGGGCAGTCCCGCTCCCAACAGGAGCCAGGCTTGGAGCCTGGCTCGGTGTGTCACGGGCACAGTATGATGGGCCATCTACCTTCACTTGTTCATTCTCTTTATTTAATGTGGACAGTGTGCCAGATAGTGTGTTCCATGCTCGAGAATGCCTCATGAAGTAACAGGCTTGGGCCCTGCCCCCAGGAGTTCCTACTAGGTGGGTAGGACTCAGAGGGTGTCAGGGGTCAAGGGCACCGCCAGAGGAAAAGGGGGCAGAACCAGGCAGGGTGAAAAGCTAATGGGGTTCCTGTCGCACCTGTATGGAAACTGAAGCCCAGAGAGCGGCAGAAGCTGCCTCAGGCTGCAGAGCACAAGGGCTAAGCTGCAAGAGCCCCAGGCGCTCTTAACTCTCAGCTTGTGCTCTTCCTCACATTTCCTGCTTCTCCTTGTTTCTGGATACCAAGGCAGGGCTGCCAAATGTGGCCAGAGAGCTCTGTGGTGATGTTCACATTAGCAAGGATTACCTTGACCACAAGCAGTAGAAGACTCCAAATAGTGGCAGCTTCTTTTCCACCTAAGAAAGTCCAGGGGTGGGCAGTCTGGGACTAATGGGCAGATCTAGGCCTCCGTGTCTTATTTCTTGGCCATTCTCTGCACCTACTTAACACTGGTAGTCTGAGATGACTCTCGAGCCTTGGCCAAAATTGCCACATTTCAGAAAGCCAGCGGGAAGCGGGAAGGGGAAGAAGGGATGGGGGGCCGTGGCAGCCATCTTGAGAAGATGCTGCTGCCCAACCCCCATTTTAGCATCCTGTCAGCCAGACCTTGGTCACATGACCATGCTGAGCTGCAAGGGAGTTTGGGAGAGACCGACTGTTTGGGGCAGCCTTGTGGCCAGCAACAAAAACAGAGATTCCATCAGTAGACCGAAAGGGGGGAATGGATATGACCACAGTCTTTGTCATAGTGACAGTTTGTGTTGTGGGGCACTTACAGTGTGTGGGGCTTCCACTTCACGGTCCTACCGTAGGAAGTAACTGTGGTGATTCCCATCTTCTAGATGAGGGAGTTTTGCCCCAGATCACGGTCCTTTTCGCACCAGGCTGGGCCATGCCCCACTGGACTGTTCTAAGAGAATGGGATGGATCCCAGGACCTGTCTTGAGCTGGGCATCTACAGATCAAGGCCCCATTCTTCAGTGACTGCTTTGTCTGCATTACCCTGTACTCTTGTCCTGCTGTACCCCTGTCCTGAGTGGACAGGGTTATCATCCAGGACACAGAGGAGGCGCCAAGACGAATAGGGCCTGGCTGGCTCCCACATCCTGGAGTAAGCCTTGGGGGGCAAACCCTCTTCTGTCCCCAGGAACTCCTACCCAGGCTCAAGTTCCATAGAGGCCCAGGGGCCCTTAGCTTCTCTCTTATAGGGACTCAGGGTCTGACAAACTCTAGGAAGCCCCTACCTCACCCTGGCGGGGGGGAACGGGGAAGGCTTACCTCCCCAACCTGACAGGGGTTCCGTTCCTATATGTGCCCAGAGCTCAGAACTGTGGCTGCCCGGGGAGATCAGTCTGGAGCACAGAGAGAGAAACAGAGGGCAATCAGATTGTTTCCGGGGAGTTGGTGGGAAGCGGCACACCATGAAGGACACATTAGAGGAGACCTACCCAGGTTTGGGGGCCGCTGGAAATCCTGTGCTCTTAAGAGTCCCCTCTCACCACTTGTCCCTCTCCAGTGCTCCAGCCATGTGGCCCATTTCATTTTGCCCATGTGATGTTTCTGTTACCACAGGGCCCTTACATAGCCTGTGCTTTCTAGCAGGATTGCTATTTTAGCACCCTCTTTACCTTGTTCCTTCTCATCGGGGACTCCTTTCATTTCCTCAGGAATACCTTCCCTGATACCCATCCTTTCCACCAGACCAAAGGCCCCACAGTTTGCTTACTACTCCCCAGTCCTTTGTCCCATCTTTTTCCTAGGTGTGAATTCTGTGGGCTGGGACCACGGCTGGTCTGCTTTATATCATGCTTTAGATTCAGGAGGTGACCAGTAAATGTTTGAAGGACTGGATAGAAGTGGTCTCTGAGCTGAACTTTAAAAATGAGTAGGAACTGGCTTGGAGAAGGATCAGGAGAGAACACCCCAAGCAGAAGGAATAGCTTGTGTCACAAGGTAACACCTGGGAAGGGTGTGAGATGAGACGGAAGAGGTGAGCGGGGGCCGTGTTAGGAGTTTGGCACTGGGGCTGATGAGGTCAGCTCTGCCACAGCAAGCTTCCTCTGGGCAAGGGGAGACTGAGCTGGAGAGGGGAACAGGCTGCTGGGGCCTGGCTCAGGGCAGTGGAGAGGGGAAAGGCAGACAGATTGAGGAAACTAGGGCATTAAAATAAATACTGATAATTGGCTTCCAGGTCCTTCTGAATACCAGCAGAAAGCTGCCTTCCTGCCACACACTGGTCCCAGCTCTGGACTACCCCCGCTCTTGCCCAAGCCCACCATCCTCCCAGCTTGCAGCCGAGTTCCTTCCCCCACATCCTTTGTCTGCTTCTTGAAAAGAGGCAGCACCAGGCAGTGGAAAAGCCTGCTTTGGAGATAGCTGGACCTGGCCACGAAACGCATTCCTGTGATCTAGTGACTCTGTGACCTGGTGTGGGTCACTCTCCCTGGGCCTCACCAACATGGTGGCAGTCACTTCCTGGCCAGGGTGGTTGCGAGGTGTATGTGAGCTGTGACAGAGAGGCGGAGGGCATCGACAGGCCATCGGAGAGCCAGGTGTTGCCCATGTGTCTTGCTTGGTCTACACCTGCATTTTAAATTAACGGGCAGTATCTTAAAATCAGATTTCATTTTAACACCCTGATTTCAACCTAAGCCTTCCGGGCATTTCTGCACGAACTGCTCAGCACTATCCCTACAGGCAGAAACAGGTGCTCCCCAGGAACATCTTGCCCTGTGGGGTACACTTCCAGGCCCCAGCAGGCATGGGGTCTGAGAGCCCCAGCTTCAAACATGGGGCCATCCTTACAACCTGCAAGGCTGGGATTAGGTTCCCTATTCACAAGGGAAGGAACCAAGTGTCAAGAGAAAGTAATGCTATGGGCCAAGTTGCCCAGCTAAGAAGCAAGGTCTGGTTGGACCCCCAAGATTGACAGCCTGGGCCCAGAGAGATCACAGATCCTCCCCAAGCCTCGGCTTCCTCCCCAGGCCATTAAGCAGGTTTGAGCACCCACAGGGATGGGCACTGTTGCTGCATATCAGCTTCTAGAAGTATCACACCTCATTCCCTCCTGGACCTTACATTTGATCAGGAAGAAGGGAGGAGAGAAAATGCTAAGCAATAAATACATCATGGGGTCCTGTGTTAGTAAAACCTGCCGAGGGATGTAGAGAACAGAATTAAAGATCTTGGGAATGTAGGTTTGGACGAGCCTATGGGAAGTACTAACTGGTGTTGTCAGAACAGGCCTCTGGAGAAGGGGACACGAGCAGAAACTGGAAGGCAGTAAGGGGTGAGACCTGGGACATACGTGGGGTAGACAGTCAGGTGGAGGGGACAGCCCGTGTGAAGCCCCAAGACTGGAGCACCAGCTGAGGGCCAGAGGCAATGTGGGGAGAGCAGAGGATGCAGCGTAGGCCGGGATTCCAGCAGAGGGCAATGTGGCCTCGCTCAGCTTGACCTCAGCCTGCAGGGGCGGCTGGAGGAGCTCAGAGGGGCGTTTCCGGCCCCCACCGGGGCCAGGATGCCCGAGGCTCACATTCCACATCAGGAAGACAATGAGAAGTGGTAGGGATCTGGATGCACCTTGACAGAGGACCTAACGGGTTCTTGGCAGCTTTGATGGGGTGTATGAAAGAAAGGGGCGTCTCAGCTGAGCAGATGAAGGAGGGAGTTACTGCCAGCTGAGCTGGGGACAGCTGTGGGGAGAGGTGGGTTTGGGGTGCAGAGGCAAGGCACAGTGGCCGACCTTGGGGAGACCGCAGGGCTGGAGGTAGAGTGGGGAGGGTGGGTGTGCAGATGTGATGGGTGTGCAGATGTGACGTTTACCATGGGAAGGAAGAGGGCCCATGGCCAGCCTTCCTGTGTCCCCAGCTCTGGAGAGGAGGGGCCAAGCTGCCTGGTGACTGTAGCGTCCTCCTAGGAGATCATGCACGCCCTGAAAATGACCTGGCACGTGCAGTGCTTCACCTGTGCAGCCTGCAAGACGCCCATTCGGAACAGGGCCTTCTACATGGAGGAAGGTGCCCCTTACTGCGAGCGAGGTAGGGGGCCCCAGCGGGGTGGGGGGTGGCCATGGGTAAGGGGTTGGTGGGAGCAGTTGAAAACCCAGGGCCCCCTTCCTCTCTGCCTTCATCCTCAGACTATGAGAAGATGTTTGGCACGAAGTGCCGGGGCTGTGACTTCAAGATCGACGCAGGGGACCGTTTCCTGGAGGCGCTGGGCTTCAGCTGGCATGATACTTGCTTCGTGTGTGCGGTGAGTGCCCCCTGCCTTGGACTCAGGTCTGCCCCCCACCCCCCACCCAACCCAGCCCCGTGTTGTTCACCAGCCTCCCTTCCACTCCCTGCCTCTGGAATTCATGAGAGGCTGGGAAGGGGACCCTCCTGCCTCCCCCAGCCCCATGTGGCTTGACCCTGGCTGTCCTCAGATATGCCAGATCAACCTGGAAGGGAAGACTTTCTACTCCAAGAAGGACAAGCCCCTCTGCAAGAGCCACGCCTTCTCCCACGTGTGAGCCACTCCTACCCAGGGCCGCCTCTTCCAGCCCAGCCAGAGGGAGCTCCTTCCGGAGGCTCACCCCAGACTTCTGGATAGGGCTGGCAGAGCTCACCCCCCCCACCCAACTCCTGGCCTGAGCCTGGGGTTCCCTGGGCCCTGCCCTCTCCCCTCATCATTTCCCCGCACTCCCTCAATTTCCCCCCACTCCCTCCACCACCATCACACACTGGTGCTGGCCACACCAGCCCCTGTGCACACCCAGTGCCACAATAAAGCTATATCCAGCCGTGTCCGGCGTGTGCTCCTGCCTGTGCACTAGGAAGGGTGGGATTGGAGGCCTGCAGAAGGGTGGAGATTAAGATGGTTTTCCCAGGGCTGGCCATCCTGGTCATCCTTGTTATGAGGACAGCTCATGGTCAGCAGGAGAAGGTCAAGGGGGAATGTGGAGGTGCCAGATTGGGACTGGCTTGAGGGACAGAGAAAAGGAGTTGGAGGTACGTCTGCAGAGATGGGAGGTGGAAAACAACCAGAGCGAAGGCCCAGAGGTGTCGGCCGGCCGAATGCCACAGCAGAGGGTGGGATTGGAGAGCCCAGCCCCCCAGGGCCTGGGAGGCCACAGGTGCCTGGCCAAGGAGCTAGGACTGCATCGCAAGGGGGGTCAGAGCACAGAAGAGTATGAAATAGTGAAGCAACCCGTGAAAGAGCTCCAAGATCTGTGAGCAAGGTGGACAGAGGGAGGGGGGACTAGGAGGAGGGGCCGTGGAAAGAGAGGAGCAGAAAGTGACTTGGCAGAGATTGGACCCAGGGACTCCCAGGGAGCCTAGAGTGGGAGCCTGAGGGATGAGGGGTGAGGAGAGGCAGGAAGGCAACTCTGCTATGCGTCTGGAGTACACCAGGCATTACACTAGCTCAGCCATCCTTCCAGCTGCCCTGGGAGGGCTCTACTCTCATTGTGGAGCTGAAAAGAGCTCCAATTTGAGGACTTCTCCATTGAGGAGACCTGATTGAGGGTTTCATGGCTCCTGAACCATGAGCAGACTGGACAAGAGGCCTGAAGCTGGGCACCCTTCAGTGAGTGCCCCTTGGAAACTCCCTTCTGCCTGCTGTCTTGAAACTTGGAGGTTCTGGCAGTGGCCCCATCTTTCTCTGGGGCTTCTTGCTTCCCACTGATGCCCTCCCCCACCCTAGAAGAACTGTCATCTCTCCCTCCCATCTCAAGCCTGGACTGGAGAGAGACTGAGGAGAGGCCCAGACTAGAGCCAGGACAATGTGGAATGAGGACATTTGAGCGTGTCTGAAGTTGCTGGCATTCTCAGCAGGTCCCTGGGCCCATCCTTCTCAGAAGAAGAGATGGCCTCTCTGTTGCGTTCTCTTGAGGACCCCCAGAGATGGGGCTTCCTGTGTTATTTTCATCACACCTCGCCAGAGCCTAGAACAGTGCTGGCACACAGTGGAGGCCCAGTGAATGCTGAATGACTGCATGGGGTGCCTGTGGGACATTTATGTGATCAGAGAGCAGATGAAGATTCCAGTCCTTATTCACCTCATATTCAACTCAGGAATGAGTTGGGGACAGGGCCAGGGAGGTCACAGATGCTTGTAACTGATGTCCAGAGCTGAGGAGCAGGGCCCAGGTACATCACACAGCAGGAGTCAAGCAGGTAAGATGTGGTTTCCTTTCAACTGAGACATCCTTAGCATATTAAACACAGTATCTTTCACTTCCACAAAGAAATGTACTCTCTCCCACTTCTCTTGAACCGTGAAGCCCTCTCAGTCCATCCTTGGTTTCCATGGATACAGGTGAGCAAGAGCCCAGGGGATGATGGGGAGTGCTGCCAGGAGCAGTCTGGGGGAAGTCTTCTCTGGGCAGCCACCCTCGGCCCCAAGCAAGGGCCACCATGTAGGAATGCCCAGTGGTGCCAAACCCGACAGTTTACCAACAGCATCCAGAGATTCAGACTTTTATGTGAAATCTGGTTTTTTGGATGTTGGCGATTAAATTCAATTATTTTTTACCTGTTAAAAAATAATAATAAACATGGAACAAATCCAGTGTGAGGACAGCCAGGGAAGAAAGGAGAGGCCAGGAAGCAGCAACATCCCAGCAGTGGGCAGAGGAAGCAGACAGATGATAGCCTCTGGAATGCTCGGAGCAGGGAGGCAGGGGCAGGGCAGGAGTGTTTCCAGAAGTTGCCAACAGTGTCATGCAGGCAGATAAGGCCAAGGAGTCCCCATAGCATTGCGTTTCACAACAGAGCGACAACACTTGCCAGATCAGTTAGCAGAGCTGGGGCAGCAGCCCTGGTGAGAGGAACAAGGAGGAGGGCTGGTGAGATGTGGAATGAGGAGATGAGAGACTGAAGACAGCTCTTAAGAGGCTTGTCTGTGGTGGGCCAGGAGGAAGCTGGACCACCAGCAGCCAGGGTCAGCTGGGTGGCCCAGACGGGTGGAGGGAGGAAGCTGGGAGGCTTCTGCCCAGGGAAGGTGGTTAAAGAAGGGGAAGTTGGGGGAGGGGATGGACTGGGAGGGGAGGGTGAAGAGCAGAGAGCTGTTCCCCCCCACCACCTCAATCCCCAACCGCCATCTCAGGAAAGAGGAGCTAGCCTAGATGGAAATAAACATAGCGTGGGGGTACCCGCTCTGAATGCCCCAACCCTCTGCTAGGAACCACAGAGCAATACCTCATATATAATTTAATCATACAATATCACTTAAGAGAGAGCCTCAGAGAGTGACCTGTCTAGAGCCACCCAGCCAGAATGGCCTGGGTCTGCTGCTCCAAGGATCAAAGCCTGCAGTGCACCCCCCCACACCTCCCAGCTGCCCCCCCACCCCCCGCCCCACAAAGAGCTGCAGGGATCACTGTGTTCCAAAGGTGGGGTGTGAGGCTGTGTGGGTGGAGGCTATGGGGACTGGGAAATGTCCCTGTGCCAGGCAGGGAGGCCATTAGCGCCCTTGGAGAGTACAGTTTCCAACCGAGGGGGCAGAGCCCACGACGGGGGGCACGAGTGGGCAACTGGAGAGGCGGCGGGCGGGGGAGGGGCTTTTGCCCTCTCTGAGCGGTTTGAGCTCATTTGAAGTCAGCGGGGAGAGATGCGGTGCAGGGCGAGGGACTGTTTCACCAGAGTACAGAGTATAGAGAACTGATGATTCTGGGGCTGCCTCCTCAGTGCCAGGTCCCATGTAGCCTTGGAACATTCACAGTCCTGTGGACCCCTCCAAGCAGCTCTGCTAGGGAAAGGAAGCTGAGGCCGTGGGCTGAAGCGCTGAGCCCCACAGCACTCAGGGATCAGCCGCTAGGCTGGGATTCCAACAACCTCGTGAGCGAGGAAGGGCTCCTCCCTAACAGGGTCTGGAAGGGGTGGGGGCCAGGGCTCCAGGGGCCACAGTGGAGCAAGAAGCTTGCTGGGAGTCTGGGAAGAACTGGGGCGGGGGCAGTGCAGTGGGGCGGGGCGGGGGCTGCAGCGGGCTGGTCTAGCCCTGGGAGATTGTATGGTGAGGTCACCACAAAGTGGCCACAGAGGTCCTCCCTCTCAGGGCTGGGGCAGGGCGGGGCACTAAAAGGCCAGTTCAGCTTTCACCCATGTCCCTGCCAAGGACAAAAGTAAGTACTACTTGGGGATTAGGTAGATTAGGAAGGACCCTTTTAGCTGCCATTCAAACTAGTTTTAGCAAAAATAGGGATAATTTGTCTCATTTAACTGGAAAGGTCAATGACAGCAGGAGTCTCTCTCAGCTTGCTTTCTTGCTCACTATTTCTCAGCCCTGTTTTCTTCGTGCTGGCTATATTCGCAGGTGGGTGTTGCCACTATTGGCAAAGATGGCCCTCAACCAGCCCCAGGCCCACATCTTGCCTGCCCAGTAGCTCCAGTGGAACCTTTCTTGATGGTTCCAGCAATAGTCTCAGAGCCGACGCCCACGGGACTGACTTGGGAGACATGTCGATCCCAGAAGCAGTCTCTGCCTTGAGCCACCGACCCAGGACTATGTGCTCCCCTCGGAAGCCTGCCATGGAAAAGCAGCCAGAAGACAGGGACAGGGACACCTAACTGTGGACATCCCCAGCACTGGGCACACTTCCTCCCCTCCAAGCCCGGGAGACTCCCCCTGAGTCCCATCCCTACCCTCCACAGCTGTAGCCTAAAGAACTACTTCAGACCAAACTCTAGGTTAGGCCACAACCCCTGGAAATGAGAGTGCTAAGAGGGGAAGCAGGGAGAGCCTGAGGCGTCAAGTGACAGAGGACAGGCTTGGGTTCCCATCCAGACTTTGTCACTCACCAGCTGCATGCCGCAGGGCAAGTCACTGCCCCTCTCTGAGCCTCAGTCTTCCCAGCTGTGAAACAATAACGGCTGCCAACATCAACAGCACCTACTATGTGCAGCTGGCACTTGCTCCTTTTTTTAAATCCTCAGACAGACGCTGTAAGATAGGCACCATCATGACCATCTCTGTTTTATATAAAGTTGAAGAGGAGGGAGACAAGAAAGGTCCAGCAACAAGTGTAAGGTCACCCAGTTGGCAAAGTCTGTGCCCTGTGCTGTGACAGCAATGGACTTACCAGGAGCAGAGCTGACGTGGTCGGGTGGCTGGCCCCATACCAGGGGCCGATGCCTGGGAAATGCGGTGAGCACTGGAGCAATGATGGGCACTCTTAAAGGAGTGCCTGGTTGGAACTTGGCAGAGACTGGACAAGGGCAGAGAAGGCTCTGCTGAGGTCAACATGTCAGCCTTAAAACCTTCCCTGAGAGCTGTGGAGAAGCACAGAATGGGAAGACAGGCATGGGATGTGGGGGACAGCCAGGCTTTGAGGAGGAGGGGAGGGAATTCTCATCTTTTAAGCTTCCATCCAGTCACATTTTGTCCCTAGAAGTCATCAAAGAGAAAACTCAGAGAGGGGAAGCCTTTTAGCCAAGTCACACAGTAAGTGATGAGCTTCTAGGTCTGAATCCTCCCTTTTTCTTGGCTTTTGTACTCCAGAAGCCACTGGACCAGCCTCCCAGTGTGGAGGGGGACTTGTGCTCTAGCAATGGGAGAGACCCAATAAGTTAGTGATGTGAAGGGTGACCAGTGCTGGGAGTGGGAGACATGAAAGCCTGGTGGGAGGACCTCCAAGGAGGCACTGAAGCCCACCCACCAAAGCTGAGCACATGGGTTTGTTTCGGGGGTAGCATGTGGCTGAAGAAAGGCAGATTCACAGAGGAGAGGGCAATCAGTGGCCACCTTCCTCCCACTGACAAAGGAAACTGAAGACTATTATGGGGCCACTAAATCTGGCAACTTAAGGATCCCTAGTACCCTTGGCTGGAGCAGTGCCAGGGGCAACAGGAGCAGGAGGAGATGGATTGCAGATCTACAAATTATAGGATGGAGATGATGTGGAGGGGGAAAGGGTAAGAAGAACAGAAGGAGTAGGCTCCAGGACCTGTAAGCAGGGAACCCTCTTTTCTCCCCCTGAAAATAGAGAAAACGGGGCATGGGACATATGAGGACTCTGTACTATCTTTGTAATTTCTCTGTAAATTTAAAACTGTTCTAAAATTAAAAGTTTATTTAAAAATATAGATGGCAAAGAGGTGAGAGTGGGGTGGCTGGAGAGAGTTTGTAGGTGGCTGAGGGGAAACAGGAATTTGAGGAAGGGAGAGCATGCTCATTGGACTTCTCTTTTTTGGATGTGAAATTGAGTGAGCAGGAAGGAGGCTAGGGAGGAGGAGGTGGTGGGGAGTTCTGAGCTGGGACACGTCAAGGGAGGCAGGAGGGGAATGAGGCCTGAGATCCCTCTACCTACCCCTACCAGTCACCCCTTGGCCCTCCTGTGGTTTCCTCCTGCCCCAGAATCCCACTGACTCTGCCCAGGACTTGCTTCAAGTGGGGGCTGTGGAGAAACTGTCAGGGCCAGGGGTCCATAGGCATAGTGGGTGCAGAGCTCCCCAGGCAGGTGTCTGTGAAATACAGGGTACGTGAAGAGGTTATTCCTACTCTAGGCACTGGGACTCACTTCTGATCAACAACCTACACTGATCTCTTTCTCCTCTTGGTGTAATTGATTACCCAGCTCCGAACTCAGAGGCCCAGCTGGGGATCACCTCCTCCTCCTCCATCTCCCAGACTGGACCAAGTAAGCTTGCTTGGTTCTGTCACCTTCCCCCAGAAGATGGGGGTGGGAGGCTTTGTAGGAGGTAGAAAGGCTTCACAGAGCTAGGGAGGATTTCAGGGTCCCACCTCAGCAAGTGGTGGAGATGTTCTAGGAGGTAGTGGTGCTCACTCCCTGATAGGGAACTTCTATACTCGGAGCTTTGGGAAATAAAGGTGCGGGAGGCTGGTCCTGTGGTGTCATTGGAGGAACCCTGCCTGGGAGTCTGGGGTTAGATGCTGCTTCTGGAACTGTATTTGGGATTCCTCTGAGAGGCCTGAGGCTTGGGAAAGAAGGCAAAGGAATTCCTAGGCTGGCCCCATCTGAGACCGCCCTGGGGGCAGCTAGTAAGGGAGGGGTGCCCAGAAGAGGGGTGGGGCAGAGATGGAGAAGAAGTTGGGAATGCTGGAGTACTGATCTAGGTTGGGACTGGGCATGATCAAGGAGGCAGGGATGGAGGGGTGTGGTTGGAAACTGGAAACCCCAGGGGAATCAGGTAGGCTGGACTGAGGAGGGTGCTGCTAGAGAAGGCGTATGGTGCGCCCTGTGCATGGGGTTGAGAGTAGGCTAGGAAAGAAATGGGTTGGATGTGGCCTGGAGACACAGATGGCAGTGGATAGTGATGGGGATGGTCTAGGAGTGGACCTTTCAGAAGTGGTGGGTATGGGCTGCAGATGGGCCATAGTGGCTGGTCCAGTTGGGTTGGGGTTGGGGGTTTGGACACAAATGGATTTAACCTGGTTTGGGTGGATGAGGCTGGGATGGGGAGAAACTTAAGCAAGGAGTGGGGCTGGGCCCAATTGGAATGAAGTGGATTTGGGACTGGGATCAGCAGCTGGAAAGGAAGAGGGGTGACGCTGGGCCCGGGTAGTGGCTGCAGACAGGAATCTTGGTGAGGTGGGGTCGCCGCGGGGTATGGGGCTGGGGAAGAGGGTGAGCGCCCACGTCGGGAACACGGTAGGCGAGGGTTTGGGACGTGGGTGAGACGCGCCTGGGGAGCGGAAGGGCAGATCCGCTGCGGGGCGCGGCGCGCAGGGGCGGTGGGTGAGGGGCGTGGGGGCGCCCCGGGGCAGGCCGGGAAGGGGGGGCGGCCCTCCCCCTGGGCCGGGCAAGGGCGGCGCTAGGACCGAGCGCGCGGAGGGAGCGAGCCGGGCGGAGCCTGCGCCCCCCGCCCCCCGCCGGCCGGCTCCCCTCCCCCGGCCGCTGGCTCGCTCCGCTCGCAACGCTGCAGAGGCTTCGAGGCGGCGGCGGCGGCGACTCCTTCTTTCCTTCCCTCCTCCACTGGACGTCCGTCCGTCTGTGCGTCTGTCCGTTCGGCCTCGGTCCGGCCAGCAGCATGGCCGGCGTCAGCTTCAGCGGCCACCGCCTGGAGCTGCTGGCGGCGTACGAGGAGGTGATTCGGGAGGAGAGCGCGGCCGACTGGTGAGCCCCCCGCCCCCGCCCCCCGGCCCCTTTGTCCCCGCGCCGCCGCCGCCGCGCCTTTGTTTCCACCCGGCTCCGCCGCCCTGCAGCCAAGAAGGGAGGGGGAGACCCCGAAATGGTGCAACGGCCCGGGAGGGCCAGGGAGGGGCTGCCTTTGTGCGCGCCGGGGGAGGGGCCGGGCCGGGCCAGGCGGGGCACTGCCGGGCCCCGAGCGCCCACAGGCGGTCCCAGTTGCGCGGTGGGAGCGGTGGCCGGACGCCGGCCGGAGAGATGCAGGTTCCAGATGTGTGGCCCGGGGCCGCATGACCCTGCGGAAGCCCATCCCCCGCCCTCTGCCCTCCCGCCCTGGGCCCGGGGGACAGGTGTGCACGGGGCGGCCAAGGGCACCTTCGCCACCTTCGAGCGGGCGAGGACCGGGAGGGGACGAGGCGGGGACCAAGCCAGCGGAGCCAGCGCAGCCTGCCTGGCCCAGCCCGGCCCGGCCACAGCACAAAGGAAAGCTAGGGCGGGGGAGGAGCCGAGCGGGCTGGGGGCCGGGGCGCCCCGCCCACTGGGGGGCCTCTCGGAGTTGGGGTGTGATGGAAAGACGTTCATTTCCACATAGCAACCACCAAGCGACTCCTGTTCCCCTCAGGGGTCGCGGAGGAGGCAGAGATGAGTCCTCCTCTCCCCGACCCCGAAGGGGATTGCGGGGACTAGACAGCCGGGCTGAGAGATACCACAGGGACTGAACTGCCTGGCTAGGTGGCCAACTGGGGTCCCTGAAGGAGAGCTCTCAGGCACACAAGTGTGGAGGGAGCCCCGAAAGAGGCATGAGAGAGTGAGTAGATTCAGTGAGCCCCTAAGCCTCGTGGCCCAGTGGCCAGAGGCTCTCAGCAACCTGGTGGGGGAAAAGCTGAGCTACCCTCTCCCCCTTCCCCAGAGCTGTGGGAGCGATTGGACCACCTGCTCTTGGGCTGGAGTTCCGAAGGTGGGGGGTGGAAGCAAAGGGGTCCCACACTGCCCCATTCAGTAATCCTCTTCTCCCAAAATACTCTGTCCTGGGACAGGTGCCCGTTCTCTTCTCTAGGACTGATCTTCTCTTGGGAGGCGGGAAACTGAGGCACAGAGTGAGGATAGGTCTGAGGGACCTCACTGGGGCTGGCTTCACCCTTATCCCAGGAGGGCAGTTAGGTAGGGACACTGACCTGGGGGCTGGAGGCGGGGCAAGATGGCCAGGCGTCCATGCCAAGGTACTGCAGCACTGGCGGACAGCCAGGCCTGGAGGGATGGACGCGGGAGACAAGCTCTCATGTCCTGCGGGTCAGTCACAGGAGAGGCCAGCACAGGCTAAGCCGGCAGGCGGCCCACCCATTGTCCCAGCCCTGCCCCAAGGGGGCTGAGATCATGGGAGGAGTTCAGGGCAAGTGGCCAGCTTGGCCTGGTGGAGGAGCTAGGCTTGGGGTAGGGGCCTTGCCTGCAGAGAGGCACAGCTTGCCTTAACACCCCTCTCTCACCCTCTGGTCTGGTGGTTACTGTCTACCATCACCCCATTTCCCTCTAACCTCTGGCAGCCCAGTGCAGGGAAACACAGCCACTGCTGGGCCATCTCCTACTTAGCTGGAGCCTGGGCTCCTACCTCCTAGCAGCATCCATGTGGCCAAAGCAAGTTATTCATCACTGGCATGCGTCACCCCCCATCTGGGTTGTGTGTGGGACACACACACACACACACACACACCCTTGCACATGCACACATTTGGTCAATCCCGAGGGCCTGGATAGCATTTTGTAAAAAGGGTGTGAGTGTCCCATCCTGCAGAGTGGGGCATGAGTACTCCCAGTGCCCAGTACAGAGCCAGGGGTACAGTGGAGTCTTAAGACGCAGGGGCAGACCCTACACTCAGAGACCAGAGGAGAGCATCTTGGGTACAGTTGCTATCTTGGTCAGGGGCATGGGCACTGCCCTCCTGTACCTTGCCTCCTAGGGGGAGCTCACTTCTAGGTGGCAGAGGCTTTGAAATGGACTGTTGCTCCAACTACTCACTGTGTTGACCACACACAAGGGTCTCCTCCTCTCTGCACCTCTTGAAAAGAGAAAGCAGGGATAGGACTCTGCCCTATCTGGGACCCCCAGGGCACTTCCAACTCCAACATGCTGAGAGTAGAATTGTCCTGAGGGGTTCACCTGCCTTTGGTCCCCCCACCTCAGCTGAATGCAGGATCTCCCTGAATGCAGTGGCTACATTCCAGCCCCACCTCACCCTCGCTCAGTGTCCCTGGCCTGCGCAGTTTCTTCTGCGAGTTGGTGTCAATATCGTGGATATTTACGGGGGCTGTCTTATGCTGGCCCCGGGACCCAGTGAGTGAGAGGTGTCAACTGTCTGAATCAGCTATCTCTGCTTCACCCAGCTTACAGTTAGAGGCATTGTCTATCTCGAGGGGTTGAAGCTAAAGAGACATGTAGATTCCTGGGCCCCCCATCCTGATACCTTGTGGTTTCACCAGTTCCTACTCATTCAGGCCTGGGCTGCCTCTGATGTGTTTGGAAGCTCAGATCTAATGAGATCTGCGATGGGCTCAGAGGCTTCTTGCCATCCATGCTGGGGTATGGTGGGTGTTCTAAGGAGGGGCAGCTTAGGGCAGGACTTCCTTGGGAGCTGGTACTGGGTGCCTAAGGATTTCAGCAGGGGGTGGGGGGGGCGCCCTGAGGTAGAGAAGTAGGTCTGGCCCTTCTCTGGAGGGAACCACATAGCCAGAGGCTCTCTGGTGGGAAACTTGTCCACTTGTGTTTGTGATTAGGGAACCATGCAGCAATCCCAAGTGTTTAATATGGATCTGGAGGTCTGGTTGGAAAGGCGGGCAGGGGCAGAGGTCAGGATTTGAAGGTCTGCTAAAGGCTTTGAACTTAGGTATTGTTTCTGCCAAGCAAGGACTGTAACAGTTAGCAGAAAAAGTTGGCCAGAGGTGGGTAGGCAAGGGTTGAGCGTGCAAGGGGTCCTTGGCAGGGCTGGTGTTCCTGGCCCTCAGAGAGGCTGATGAGTTGTCCCACGGGGGTGTGCTACCTAGAGCAGTGTCTGGCAACCAGGGTCTTTGAGTTCTGCCTCTGTTTCTGGTCTGTGGCATGGAGAGGGGCAGACCCCTGCTTCTCTGAGGGCCCTTTGTTCCCAGTGGTGGTTAGGATAGCCAGACAGGTGGTGGGACAGCTGTGCAGGGAGGCAGCTGCCAGGGTTGGGGCCCAGGCAACAGTTGGACCAGGAGCTTCCCAGCCCCACGGCCCACCTGTGTCCCTTTCCGGAGGGAGGGCTCCCGGAGAAGGGGGGTGGGGTGGGGGCTGGGGATCATTTGGCCCCGACAATGACTTGTGCTGACCTCATCTGAAACTGAGCCAGGCCCTCCTTTCCTTGCCTCCGCCCTCTCCTCCCTCCTCCTCCTTCTCCACCCCCGCCCCCTCCTCCCTCTTTCATCTTTCTCTTCATCCCTTCACTTCATTCCTTTCCCTTCTCTTCGTCCCCCTCTCCCGGGTTCTCCCTCCCATTCTCTTCTCCACCACCCTGTCTCTCCTTCTAACCCCCACCCTCCTCTGCCTGTTCTGGAAGTAGAAAAGGAAAGCATGTGGAAGGGGCTTGATACCTCCTGAGCCTCTGGGACACGGCCCCTCACCCTTGCTCCACTGGGTTCCCAGGAGGAGACGTCTCTGCCTTCCCTTCCATGAAGTGGGTGCTTTGCCAGTGCCGCTGGGGGGTGGCGGGGAGCCAGGGCAGAAAAAGCTAGGGAGGAAGAGGAAGGAGGAAGGCTCCTAGGGTCAGCTTTCTGGTGAAACTAAGGCAGAAGGAAAGGCCAGCATTCCCAGGAGGCCAAGGCCTCCTGAGCTCTGGCAGAGGCCTGGGACTGGGAGGCCAGGAGAACATTCCCACCGGGGGTCTGAGGCTGGGCAAGAGTGAAGAGAGTGACTGCGGTGACCTCATCCCCATTTCTGAGAGGCAGAGGTTGAGGCCAAGGGCATGTCCCCAGGGTCCTTTGTGTTCAGGAGAATGTGGCTAGGGTGGGCCCGTCATTTGCCAATTGCCAAGTTGTCATGGTTACCAAGGGATGCCCA
This sequence comes from Mustela putorius furo, assembly GCF_011764305.1. NCBI lineage: Eukaryota > Metazoa > Chordata > Mammalia > Carnivora > Mustelidae > Mustela > Mustela putorius. The sequence goes on from NW_025421294.1 coordinate 33,605,718, forward strand.
GCAAAGAGAGCACCAGGTTCTCCTCCCCCTTCCTTGCCTTGGGGGGAGGGGTCGTGGGTACTGAGAACACGCCAGGTAGGTTCCCCGCGCTGGCCAATGGGGGCTGAGGATCCTGGTAGCCAGGGAACGGTAACCAAGGAACCGTCGCCTTGGAGTCTCCATCTCACACCCGCTCACTGGGTTGTAGGCTGCCAGGGCCCGAGCTCTGAGAATGGGACACATGGGCTCCCTCAAAGCCAGCAACCAGGCAGTGATTTCTGCCCCCTTGCCTATTCCCCACCTGACTCTCGCCTCCCTCTACAAAGACCCAGGCTGCCCCCCCATGGGGCTTCAGCCAGAACTGGGGCCTAGCCCTGCTATCATGATGACATGGCAGCGCTAGACCAGAACCCCTACTCCTGTCCTGCCTCCTCTGGGTCCCTCCTCCTCTCCAGAGCCATCCCCGCCCAAATTGGCAGCCTGGGCCCTGTCAGTACTCTGAGCCATCCCTCCCTCTCCCCAGGGCCCTGTACACATATGAGGATGGCTCAGATGACCTCAAGCTCGCAGCATCAGGAGGTAAGAATTCCAGCCATTCCTCTGCCTTCCTCTCCGTCCCCTCCTCCGGTTGTTTTCTTTCCCACCCTCCTGGCTCTGGGCCATCTCCCTGCCTGCAGCCAGCAGACCCACACTTGTCTGCCTGTGTCCTTCCTCCAGCCACCCCAAAGATCCCCAGGGTAGGGAGGGAGGGAGGGAGCCATGCTTGCTCTTTGATTATGAGAAGACTGAGCTTCAGAAACGGAGAGTGACTTGCCCAAAGTCACATAGCTAGGAGGGAAGGGGCCTGGCAAAGATGGCCCAGATCACATCCACTTTCTCCAGAGCCCAAGAGTTTTATTTTACCTCACTGGGCATAGCACTGTGTGAGAGGTGATGATGTGCGAAAAGTGAGACATGGGGTGTGTGAAGAACAAACACTTCCTTGGTCCTAAATCGGGCCCTGGGGGATTCAGACAAAGCTTGCTGCTGCCTGTTGTCCCTGTCTCACAGCAGCACAGAGCTGCGGGACCTCCAGATCTCTGGGTGTGCTTGCAGAGCCCATGAGAGGAGTCTTTCCTTCAGGTTCTAGGCCCTTTGCAGGGCAAGGGTTCAGGAGATGGGGAGTCTGGCTTGATACCCTCCTTATTCCCCCAGATGGGGGTCTGCAGGAGCTTTCCGGCCACTTTGAGAACCAGAAGGTGATGTACGGCTTCTGCAGCGTCAAGGATTCCCAGGCTGCTCTGCCCAAATACGTGCTCATCAACTGGGTATGCAGCCGCGGGCTGGGGAGGGGAGGGAAGGCCCCAGGACACTTGCCCCTCTCCCCACTTCACCTACTGACGCCACCAGAGAGAGCCCCACTAGTCCCTGGGGAAGACAACCCAGGCTCTCAGGCTGGTGCCCCCTCTTGTTTTTTTCCCAACCCCCTCTTTGTTGGGTACTTTGCAGGTTGGTGAAGATGTGCCTGATGCCCGAAAATGCGCTTGTGCCAGCCATGTGGCTAAGGTGGCTGAGTTCTTCCAGGTGCGAGTGGGGCTAGGACTTGTGGGGGCGGGGCCAGACCCCCAGGGCAGTGTCTCTCTGCTGGTGGGGGGTCACGGGATAGAGCCATGCTACCTGAATACACCTTCCTGCTGCAGGGTGTCGATGTGATTGTGAATGCCAGCAGTGTGGAAGACATAGATGCGGGTGCCATCGGGCAACGGCTCTCCAACGGGCTGGCGCGGCTCTCTAGCCCTGTGCTGCACCGGCTGCGGCTGCGTGAGGATGAGAACGCCGAGCCGGTGGTCAGTGTGTGCCTGGGGCAGGCCAGCCCTACCAGGGCTTCCCCTGCCTCCTCTGTGCCTGTTCATCTTCACCCTTTTGTGAAGGGGAGCTCCCAGAGCACTCAGCCCGTTTTCCTCACTCATGCCAAGCTGTTTGACTCTGCAGGGCACTACCTATCAGAAAACTGATGCAGCTGTGGAAATGAAGCGGATTAACCGTGAGCAGTTCTGGGAGCAGGCCAAGGTGTGGACCCCGGCCCCAGCTTTCAGGCTGAGCTGCCCCTCCCTGATCCCACCCCAAGGCACAGATCTGGCCTCTGTCCCCAAGTCCCTTGCTCATGTGTCCCACCTTGTGCGCTACCCCAGCTGAAAGAGGGAGTCGTTTTGGCTTAGCCCATAAGGCGTAGTTCCCAGAACCTTCCGGTCCTAGGTCAGGGTGGGTTGGAGGGGTGGGGGCGGGCCCCAGCTCAGGGCCTGCACTGCCTTGGTATGGGGGGTTGCAGAAGGAGGAAGAGCTGAGGAAGGAGGAGGAGCGGAAGAAGGCCCTGGATGAGAGACTCAGGTTTGAGCAAGAGCGGATGGAGCAGGAACGGCAGGAGCAGGAGGAGCGGGAACGGCGCTACCGAGAGCGGGAACAGCAGATCGAGGAGCACAGGTTGGCCCTGCCCCACCTTACGCCACCTGTGCCAGGCCTCGTGCGGACCCACCCTAAGGTGTGCATGCCGGCTTATCATTCCAGGAGGAAACAGCAGACTTTAGAAGCCGAGGAGGCCAAGCGGCGGTTGAAGGAGCAGTCGATCTTTGTAAGTTTCTGGCCAGGGCTCCCCATCTTCTGGTGAAAAGTGAGAACGGTCCCTGTGTGCTTGGGCCTTGGCAGGAGGTCTCGGAGGCATGGTTATCAGTGGCTTGGGGACAGTTCTGGGTGTTCGGAGTACCTCTGCATGGGCACAGAGTGTCCTAGAGTATCAGGCCAGTCACCTGACCATGGAGGTCTCTAGTCCCTGGCTGTGGAAAGAGACCTCCTTGAAGAAGCTTATTCTGTAGACTGATAGAGAAAATCTACCCTGACCTAGACCCTCACTGACCAGCCCCACCCCCCTTGGAGCCTAAGAGGCTTGGAATGAAGTAGACACACTTACTGCACTTGGGGGGCTGGAGGCCTGAGTCCCACTGCAGTTGTGCTGCAGAGCCACATGACTGAGTTCGGGCCAGCCTTGGGAGCATCTGTGCACACGTGGGTGTCGTTCGAAGGGTGCTGTCTGGCCTCCACACCTTGGCATGGCCAACAAAGTCACACTGGAGTTGAGTCTTCATGCTTTGAATGGAATTTTGTATTTCGGAGCTGAGGTCATTCAGGTGGGAGCATGGTAGAGTTCCGACTGGGAGGCGGCTAGTTATCTGGCTGGGGCTGTGCTGGCCAGTTGTGCCATGAGGAACCAGACAGGAGGCTGGGAGGGCGGAGGCCAGACAGCCCTGCAGCCCCTGGCTGGAAGTGGCTGTTACAGTTCCCTACAGTCACACCAGCCCTGGTGGTGGGGACAGTGAGTGGATAGTGAGCTCCAACTTTAAGTGTTCATTAGGGGGGCAAGACTTTTCATAAAAGTAACTGATAAAGCAAGTTTATTTTAAATCGTGCCAAAATGTCCGTAAAATGTGCCTTCTTGACCATTTTTAAGTGTACGGTTCAGTGGCGTTAAGGTTCCCAACAAATTCACTTTGTACAACCATCATCACTGTTTATTTCCAGATTTTTTTTTTCAATCTTCGCATATTGAAACTCTGTCCACATTAAACACTCCATCCTCATTCTCTCCTCCCCCAGGCCCCTGGCAGCTGCCTTTCTGCTTTCTGTGAATTTGATTACTCTTAAGTACCTCATTTGAATGGAATCGTGATTTTTTTTTTCCTTTTGTGACCAGGTTATTTCACTTAGTACAGTGTTTTTAAGGTTCATCCACATGACAGAATGTCCTCCTTTTTTTTTTTTTTTAAAGATTTTATTTATTCATTTGAGAGAGAGTGCACACAAGCAGGGGAAGCAGCATACAGAGGGAGAAGCAGGCTCTCCACTGAGCAGGGATCCTGATGTGGGACTCAATCCCAGGACCCCAGGATCATGACCCGAACTGAAGGCAGAGCTTAACCAACTGAGCCACCCAGGCGCCTCAGAATGTTTTCCTTTTTAAGGCTAATAATATTCCATTGTATGTATGCCCACATTTTGTTTATCCATTCAAAGCGAGTCCACTTTGAAAAAGCTTATTTTGACAGAAATTTTCACACACACACACACACAAAGCCTGATAAACTAGTATGGTGACTCCCTGAAGTGATCACTCTTCAGCAGTTGTCAGAGTTTCAGGCAAAGTCTTAAAGTCTCGTGCCATTATTAGTCTCATCCAGCCCTTCAAGTGTGGCTCATATGACAGTGACTATGGATGTTCTAGCAGGTCAGTGTGGTACCCTACAACTTCAGGCCCTCTTAAGAAGGTCCCATGTGAGAACTTTGGAATTTAGAACCATAAAATGCTTTCCTGTTGCTTAAGCTGTTGTTCTGCTTTCTTTTCTCTGTGAAGAATTGCCTGCCTTGTCTGAGTTCCCATTTTGCCTGGGCTGCCAGGGAGCTCTCATGTATCTGAAAATGCTAGGGCACAGCAGAGCTTTTGACCCTCTGATTAGTGTACTGATCTCACTTTCCACCCTGTAGCCCTAATTTGTTTCAATGTTTTGCTCTTTGTTGGTAGTTCAGGTTTTGTGGTGAGCTTGCCTCCAGTCCTTTTTCTGAATGAGGCAGAGGAATCCGGTGAGGTCCCCCAGGCAGGGCTGGAATACCAGCAGAGGCTGGTGGGATATAATTTATGGGAAGGCAAGGGGCCTGACTGGAGCCCAGTGGGCTGAGGAGCAAGGGAAATTTGATTGGAAGGAGAGAGCTAGGTAGGAGGAGGACTTGAGATCTCGTTCTGGAAGACTCAAAGCTGTAGTTGGAGGGACAACTCTTGAGGCAGGTACCTGGAAGGGTCACTGTCTTAAATTATCCTGAGAGAAAAGCTTAAGTTTTAGGTTACGGGCGCAAAACAAAGAAGCCCTGCGACTCCCCCCACCTTACCTGCAGCTTCTTCCCCCCTTGGCCTCAGCCCCTCGTGCCCCATTTGCCACACTCGCGGCAGGAGCTGCACTGATCCAGAAGCTTGGCTGTCGTGAATTCGGTTGAGCAAGCACATTCCACTGACATGTGCCACCACATGCCTCTGGCCACTGAGACACAGATCTGACTGCTCAGTCCTTGTCACACACGGAGGATGGGGCAAGAATCCCAGAAAAAGGAAGTTAAGATACAGTGTACTCTGCAGTGTGTGCCTGGACCACCTCGTGGAGACCCAAATAGGCTAGGGACCTCTTCCCCAGGAGGCAGTGTTCACACTGAGGCTGGAAGCGGGAAGAGCTGGACCTGGCATGGGAGATGGGAATTTGGGGCAGGAGAGCTTGAGCTCCTGTGCGAAGGCGTGGAGGGGGGAAATGGCGTGCCTGTTCCAGGAACTGTGACCACATCATGCTACAGGGTGTGTGGGTGAGTCAGGGCAGGAGGCGGGTGTTAGAGAGGTGACAGGCTAGATCAGACAAGGGGAAAGGGGACATGAGACAAACAAGGGGCCCCATCTACATTTACTGCTGGGGTAGCAGCCTCAAAACTGCAGTGTAGTTAGCTGGTACAGTGCAATAGGGAATGATGGGGACTGCAGTGAGCGGGACAGCATGTGCTTGGGGTCAGGGTTCCTGCAGCACAGCTCTGGCCAATAGTTGCTTTGGGGTGTGTCCACTGTGGCCAGGACTTCTGGCATTAGAAGAGAAATTGGGAGATCCTGATTTTGGTATGAAACTCCTGATTTTTAAATGGTAACAACTAATATGTTTTTAAAATACCATACTGGCAAAACAAAAGCTGTCTGTGGGCCGTACTGAGCAAGTACTCACTATACTGGTGATGTTGAGCTAGAAAAGATCCTGGTCTGATGTGGATTTTGGAAAGATCTTGTACGAGAGGAGAGCGAGGGACAGGTGGCTAGTGAGAAGCCCTTGGTCATGATGCCAGGATCAGGGCAGCAGTGATGGGGGTGTGGTTGACTGGGTGCTGGAGTAGGAGGCCCAAGAGCACTTGGGTACAAAGCAGGGAGGGCTCCTGAATGGTCCTGGATGCCTGGTCAGATCTGGGGGTGAAGGAGCAGGAGGAGTTGAGCGAGGTACGCAGGGGCCTGTCTGAGCTGGAGATGAGGTGGCCCAGGGCTTTGCAGGTGGAAAGAAGGAGCTACGTGACCGGCTAGTGCAGGGAGCCAGAGGTGCCACCACGAGGCCCCTTCCTGCCAGGTTGTGGAGAAAACGTGGCGCCTGTAAGGCAGCCAACAGCTCAGGGGGAGTGGGGTGCCCAGGACACTGTCCATTTGGTTTCCAGGGTGACCAGCGGGATGAGGAGGAAGAAACCCAGATGAAGAAGTCTGAATCGGAGGTAGAGGTGAGAGCTGGGAAGAGGGCGAGTGGGGTGAGCGGGGCTCACCTCCTCTGGGCCTGCCCTCACCCTTCCTCCGTGCCCCTAGGAGGCAGCGGCCATTATTGCCCAGCGGCCTGACAACCCGCGGGAATTCTTCAAGCAGCAGGAACGAGTTGCATCGGCCTCTGCAGGCAGCTGCGATGCACCCTCACCCTTCAACCACCGGCCAGGTAGTCCCAGGTCCCACCCCCACCTGACCCCAACTTCACAGGTTTGGGGCCTGAGCCTCTCTGCGACTCTTTCTTGGAAGGGAAGCCTTGCCCAAGGACCCCTTGGAGAAGGCAAGGCCATTCACTGAGTGTGCTTTCACCCACCGGTTCCACGGTGGCAGGACCGAGAGGGGCTCAGGCCGGGGTCGGTGTTGGCCTCGGCTGAGCAGTGGGCAGTGCTGGAGGTCGTCTGGGCAGTTCTGGCATGGGCTGAGGCACCCCCCTGGCTGCAGGGAGCTGCCCCACTGGGGTTGAACTAGGTCTTGCCTAAAGGGCTGCGGGTGCATGTGGGGCAGGCTCTGACCCTAGGCCTGAGTTTAAGCAGCCTGGAACCAGCACCCAGCGCAGCTTCCACCTCCCTCCACAAAGCACCCTTCCACTCCATCCGCTGCTCTGCGTGTTTGCCCCTGCTGTGTGCTTGGCCCTGTGCTGGGGTTCCAGGGGTGGGGCCCGCTGTCCCGTGATGCTTAGAGGCTGGCTTGGTGTGGCAGGCTCATTGCTGTGTGTGCCTGGCGCTGGGGGGAGTCATCTGATGGCTTGAGGCTGTGGCCTAGTATGGCTGATTGTGTGCCCTAGCTGAAGGCACTTTGGACTTCTAGGGCCAGCTCTGGGGGCGGGTGAGGCCTTGGGGCGGGGGTGGGGGAGACTGACCCTCTCTTGTCCTCTGTCTCTCTCTGTCTGTCTCTCTCGGCAGGTCGTCCGTACTGCCCTTTCATAAAGGCATCGGACAGTGGGCCTTCCTCCTCCTCCTCTTCCTCCTCCTCCCCTCCACGGACTCCCTTTCCCTATATCACCTGTCACCGCACCCCAAACCTCTCTTCCTCCCTCCCATGTAGGTAGCAGCCCCAGGCTTCAGTGGGAGGGGTAAGGAGGGCCCCGCTTCCCAGCAGTGCCCCCACCCTCACTCCCCTAGCCTGACCGCTGATCTCTGGTGTTTGCCCCCAGAGCAGGTACTACCTGCCTCTTTCCCTTGGCCCTGAAGGGGCTCTGGCCCCAAGGGGCCTGGCTTATAGGATTTGGAGCTGTGGTCTGGCCCCTGAGGGGCCTGGGGGGGCTCCCAGCCCCCACCCAGACTCCACACAGGAGGTGCTGGCCAGACCCCAATGTGGACAGTCCTGGTCCCACCTGGCTCCCTGGCCCTCCCTGACCAGCCTGGGGCTTTGTTTCACAGGCAGCCACCTGGACAGCCACCGGAGGATGGCCCCTACCCCCATCCCCACCCGGAGCCCATCGGACTCCAGCACGGCTTCTACCCCTATTGCCGAACAGATTGAGCGGGCTCTGGATGAGGTCACATCCTCGCAGCCTCCGCCACTGCCACCGCCACCCCCTCAAGGTGAGTGAGGGGCTACACCCTAGCTGCCCTGGGGCTCCCACCAGTCCCTGGGGTGGCACCCCCATGGGGCCATGGTGACAACTCAGGGATCTGAGCCCTCCGCCGCCACCCAGAGTGTCTTGCGGTGGCTGTGGCCGGGAGGAGCCCTGGTGTTGCGGTCCAACCTGCTGTCTCTCGACCTCAGCGGTTCTCCCTGCAGTGGGGATCGGCCTTCCTCCTGGCGCTGCCGAGCAGATTGAAGACTTGAGGAGATAAAGGGGGCTGCAGGGCCCAGGGGGTGTGCTGGAAGGCGCTCTGTGTGGAGCTCTTAGTGGAAGCCTTCAATTCTGGAAGCCGGTGACTCCTCAGTGGGTGGGCTGAGTAGAGTAGGGTGGCTGCCCCAGGCCTGTGTCCTTTCCCAGGATGCTGACCACATGCCTATCCTCCATGTGTGCTCTGACAGAGACCCAGGAGCCTGGGCCCAGCCTGGATAGTGAAGAGACCAGCCAAGAGGCCAGATCAGCAGCCCCTGAGTCCTGGGCCGGCCCCACGGAGGAGCCCCCACAGGCACCGGAGCCTTCCCCGGGGCAGCGCAGCCCCACGGAGGACTTGATGTTCACGTCTCCAGAGCAGGCTGTCCCGGCTGCCCCTCTGGAACCTGCCGTGGCCAACGCTGCCGCAGCTGACGCCCCGGCCGCTGATGCCATTGAAACCGATACTGCCACTGCTGACACCACTGTTGCCCACACTGTCACCCCCGCCACGGCCAGCCTCATTGACCTATGGCCTGGCAATGGGGAAGAGGCCTCCACAGCCCAGGCTGAGCCTAGGGTGCCCACACCTCCCTTGGGTGCCGAGGTCACTCTGGCAGAGGTCCCCCTGCTAGATGAGGGGGCTGAGGAGCCACTGCCACTGGCAGGCAAAGGCTGTGCCAATCTTCTCAATTTTGATGAGCTGCCTGAGCCGCCAGCTACCTTCTGTGACCCAGAGGAGGAAATAGAAGGGGAGCCCCTAGCTTCCCCCCAGGTCCCAACTCTGCCCTCGGCTCTAGAGGAGCTGGATCAGGAGCCAGAGCTGGAGCCAGAGCCAGAGCCCCACCTGCTGACCAATGGCGAGACCACCCAGAAGGAGGGGACTCAGGTGGGGCAGGGACAGCCTGGTGGAAGGGTTGATGGGAGGGCTTCTAGCAGGGGGTACACCCTTTCTCTGTCACCCACATTACTGGAGGGAAGCTCCATACAGTACTTCCTCCTTGGGCCTGCTTTGCTTTTTTGTCAAGGCAGGCATATGTTTCCCTGGAAACCACTGATGGAATCACTGGTTGCTGGGGAAACGAGCTCAGGCCTGGTAGGTCAGCCCTAGTCCTCCTGGGTGGGACCCAGTGACCTGGAGCTTTCCTCCTGCAGGCCAGTGAGGGGTACTTCAGCCAATCACAGGAGGAGGAGTTCGCCCAATCGGAAGAGCTCTGCGCAAAGGCCCCGCCACCTGTGTTCTACAACAAACCTCCAGGTGAGTACTGGGGTGGGAGATGGGAGGAATTCCGGTAGGGGGGCTGGGTTCCGGTGTGGACATACGCACGTCCACACACACAATGGTTGGCGGTGCTGGGTTCAAGTGTTTGCACACACACAGCCACGGCTCCCAGGGGTTGGGGGACATAGCCGTGGATCTGCCGGGCCTTAACTCCCCTCCCTTCCCAATATCACAGAAATCGACATCACCTGCTGGGATGCAGACCCAGTACCAGAAGAGGAGGAGGGCTTCGAGGGTGGTGATTAGCGGTGGCACCCGCCCTCAGGCTGCCCCTGCCAAGGCCGCCCACCTGTGCCGGCCTCTGGCCAGACGGCCCGCCGCGCCTGCACTCGCAGCAGCTCCGCCTGGCACCCACTCCGGATTCCGGCCCTGGCCCGGGACTTGGCCGCTTCCTTACCCACAGGGCCTGACTTTTACAGCTTTTCTCTTTTTTTTAAAGTTGATAGGAGACTTGTACAGTTGACTGGTTTTCCTCCCGTTGGTAGTTGAGACGCTGTTGCAAATTCTACCCAGTCCCCGCCCGGTCCAGATTGTAGCTCTTAGTCCTCCCTGCTCACTCAAGCTGGCCGGGGTGGAGGCCTCACCCTACCTGGGGCCTGGCGTCGGGGGAGCTCTGGTGGGAAAATGTCCCACCTCTTTTCCTAGTTTTATGTTTCTTGGAAAAATATCACTTTGTATTCTCTGTCCAGGGCTTCAGATATTTTGCACGAATTTTAAAACATGGCAATAAATGGCTCGTGGGCTCTGGCTCCCTGGGACCCCCTCCCCGCCCATCTCTTGACCCCTCCCTGCCTGGCCCAAAGGAAGTCGGCCCAGCTGGGGCCCCTCAGCTTCCAGGCCCTTTCCTGCCCCCCTCCTGCTGGGCAGGTCCCAAGCTGGAGGCCCTAGGCGCAGATCAGGTCAGGGCTGTCAGTGGGGCCCGGGGCTTGGACGGCCCCTCCCCAACTCCTCCCTCTTTGCTTGGGTTCCTTTTTCACGTTCAGTAACTGTTTTTTGGAAAGCACAAACTTCTGTAACGGGTCGTGCTCATGTCTGTTAATAAAGAAATCCAGATCCCTTCGGGCCTGCGGCTCCGGGCCTCCAGGGGCAGATCTTGGGTGTGCCGCCTGCCCTGACCCCAATTCCCAACTCTTCCCACCTCCAAGGTCACTGGGGCCACCCTCACCTTGATCTGATGGGCAGGAAAGGTAAAGTCTGGGGCTTCCAGGGGAACCAGCCTATGAACTTAGGTTCCGTACCCTCAGGCCAGTTTGCAGACAAAAGGTGCCCTCAGGTTCTGTCCCACCAAGGCCCAGGCATGCCTGGCTACCAGAACCTTGGGCGCAAGCAGTGGGTGTCCCCTCCGCTTGTACCAAACCAGATCACACACCTTTATTTTCCTCAAAATGTAACAAACGGGGTAAGAAATCCCTCCCCCCCCCCCCCCCCCCCGCAGTCCAAGGGAAGCATTTAAAAAGCCCCGCAGTCAGGCCACAAGTCCGCGCGGGTGGGGCCCAGAACGCCCGGCGCCCTTCTATACGGCTGTAGTCCTCCCAAACAAGGGGATGGAGACCGGCAGACGCCAAGCTCCATGCTCCAGCGGCTCGCGGCTGCTGAGCTCGGAGTCGGTCCAGCTGGGGAAGACCCGGCGGCCACGGTCCGCTTGCAGACAGAGCGCAGGGCAGGGTGGCGCGGGCCGTGGAGCGCTGGGCAGGTGCAGTGCCGATGTGTAACCCCGGTCCAGGAAGAGCGGCTTGTAGCTGGGCGGCGGCTGCTCCTGTTTCTCCGAGCTATCTCGGCGGCTCAAAAAGGGTGTGACGATCTTGCGATAGAGGCCGCGCGTGTCTGTGAGCACCTCACTGTAGGGCGGCGGCGGCTCGGCCATCAGCACCGCCTCTTCATAGCACGGTGGCTTGGACATGTCCGATTCCGCTGCAGAGTAGGAAGCGGTCCGAAGGGTGAGGCCCCCGGTCCCCCTACGGAGGCCTTGGCCAGTTGCCAACCCCAGGCCCAGCCCGCTTCCTCCAAGATACCCAGAGAGGCTGTCCAGTGGAAGCCTCACTGTCAGCAGCGACCCCGCCCACCCTTAGTGGCCCGCGTTGCACCTCCACCCCCCGGCGGAGGTCTGGACTTACCTTGGCGTGGGTAGCTCCAAGGCCTCGGCGGCACCGCTAGGTGCGCCGGCGGCGGGTGCGGAAGTGCGTGGTGGTGTGCGTGCGGGTGTGCGTGTGGCTGCGCCGGCCCGTGGTGCAGCAGAGGGTGGACGTGCACGTGCTGATGCGCGTGCGCCGGCGCCTCGAGGCGGCCGCGCTGCGGTGGTGGCGGCGGCGCCAAGCCTGGGGGGCTTCCAGCCAGGCTGCCCTCGAGCTCCAGGGGTTCCAGCTCGAGGGCGCGCAGGTTCTGCTCACGTAGTCGCTCCTCCTGTCGCCGTTTGAGGCGGCGGCGCAGAAAGCTGCAGAAGCAGCAGAGTAGGACGATGAGACCCCAGATGAGCCAGAAACCGGCGAAGCACGTGAGGAACGTGTAAGTGCCCTGGGACATAACCATGGCGGCGGCGGGGCGGCGGGTCCTCGGCTGCTTCACTGGGCACTGGGCTCCTCTGCGTGGCCCCGGGCCCGCGCCACGCTCCCAGGCGCCGCCAGCGTCACTCGGGGACCTGCGGCCGGGGGCTGCCCGCGGCGGGACTCAAGTCGTGCGCGCGCCGGCGGGGGACAGTAGCATTGGCGCCCGCTCCTTCCCATGGCGCCGGTGGGCGCGCGGGCGGGCCTCACTCAGGGCCGCGCGGGACCTGTAGGACAGACACAGGGCGCGGTAAAAGCGCGCTGCAGTCCCGTACGACTTCCCTGCCCGCTCCCGTGCCCTGCGCAGTTCCGGGGAAGCCTCCTCTGTGGGAACCCCCGCACTCCCCGGGGGGCCGCTGACGTCATCGAGGAGGATGACGTCACACATCGAGGTTTCCCCGGTAGGGTTTTCCTGGATCTGAGACTCGGCCACTGCTGCCGCTGCCGCTCTAGGGGACTCCAGGCGCACCAGCAGAGGGCGTGCGAAAGCCAGACTCAGCCTCAGTGGGCGCGCGAGGTTCGCCACTCCAGAGGGTACCACAGTTCGGAAAGGGTTTCAGAGGCCCGTGGATAGACCCCCAGGGCGCAGAGGGGGCATCTTGGCGGGCGGCCCACCTCCTACAGCCCCACAGTCTGCCACTGACGCCCAGCTTCAGCCCAGTGCATACGCCTTGCAGCCCCTGGCACTCTAGGCCTTGTACCCACTCCTACCCTTGGCCACCCAGAGCATGGAACATCCAGGCTCGCACTGCGGGCTCCTGGCTGTCGCCGCTCTCGTAAAGGGGGCTCACGCGGGGTCGTTCCTGATATTACTGCGTGTCAAAGGCCTGCTTTCGTCTGCACCGCCAGGCGTGGGCCGTTCCTTCTTTTCCTTTCCTCTAGGCGCCTCCGCCTGTCACATCCCAGCTCCCAGCTCCGTTTCCCCACCCTCCTACCAATTCGCAGCCCCACTTGGACCTACCCTCCTATCTCCTGTGCTTCCTATCGCTTCCCCTCAATCCCTTTCCGTTTCTGCAGAGGGTAGGAAAAGTAGTTCATTTGCTTACTGTATCACCTGGTCTCTCATCACTCCAGATGGGCACGTCTAGTTCTGCCTCCTCCTCTCCACAGCCAGGGTTTAGAGGGGAACCTTGCATCCTAAGAGGTACGTAGGAGGGAACCCTGACTGCGGAGTGACGGGTGGCAGGCGACTGTTCACCACCCCTGCAGAACAGAAGTGTGCCCTTCTTGAATGCCTTCTAACTATCCAGGGCTTTCACATACAACCCTTTGGGGTAACTATAGTTATTCATATTTTACATATGAGGGAGGGGGGAAGCAATTAAGTGTGTAAATGGCAGATGGCAGTGCCTTAATTTTAATCCGAGCCTGGCCACAAAACCCTAACCAGGGGTGGAAGAGTACTGCTGCTTGAGCTACTCTGTGGGCCTCTTCCAAGAGCCCCATGGACCCCCCTCCCTTCGTCAGCATGTCCAACACACACACACACACACACACACACATTTAGCTTTGGGGGCCATGGTGGGCCTGAGCCCTAAGCAGGGATCTCCACATCAAGCTAGCTCAGACTGTTCTGGTAACAGGCTGTGGGGGGAGCCAGGCCAGGGGCCACCCCACACTTCTCCCCAGATGGCTCCTGTCTGATTCTGTGGCTGCCTTGTGCCATGTGCCACTTGGTCCCCGTGCCAGTCCATTTCTCCTGGGCCTGTGTTCCAGAACAGACAATGACAAGAACAATAGCTCCACCCGCCCCCTCCACAACCCTGCCATGAAGCTGCCATGGCGACGCAGCCCGGATGAAAACACGATGCTGCCAGTCACTGGGAGTTAATTAAATCTGTTGTTCTCCTTTTCCTGAGCCCACAGGAATTTTCAGGAATGCTCTGAGGAAGCTGGCAATGACTAGAGGGCCCTTTGGCCTGCACAACAGGAACAGCTCCAGGTCAGAAAAGGTACTTAAGGAGCTGGAGGTGATGGAGTTCAGCTGAATTAGAAATAGAAATACCTGCCAAGAACTGTCTACTGCATGTCAGGCCTTGTTCTAGACACTTTCCATTCAGAATCTCATGTGATATGTAATGCCACCTGCTCAGCAGGGGCCCATTTGACAGATGAGGAGATAGGCTCTTATAGAGAAACAACCGGGCCCAGGTCCCACAGCTAATAAGGGGAGGAGCTAGGATTTAGCCTGAGTCTGAGTCCAGAGTCTGTCAAGATACCTTCCCTTATGTGGCCACTGGGGTGTAGATGAAGAGCCCAATGCATGTGAGCACTTGGTATGTGAAGATTTGGCAGCCACGGAGACACTAGGCCAGCCGGCTAACTTGTAGGCAAAACGCACCTTCCTGTTCCTTCCCAGCAAGACCCTGGTGCTTCTGGCCACCAGCCCTCAGCTCAAGAGTAGGAAAAGGCTTTAGGGTGGAGAAACAGGGTGGCAGCTCCAAAGTTAACAGGGAACAAAGGGCAGACCACCCTGAGGTAGTGAGAGCATTAGGGTGTATGGCTGCAGGCCCATCCAGAACCCCCTAAGTGCCAGTGTGGCTCATCAGCCAGGAGGCAGGACCCACTGCTATACTTTACAGATTAGGCCACTGCAGGTCGGAGAAAGGAAGACTCTCTGATGTCACACTGGTACCAACACCCAATTTGAGTGGTTAGGGGTTTGATGCTAAACACTCTCTCCTGGGCTACTTCACTCTATGGTGCTCTGGCAGGCCCAGAGGGCATGAATCCTGCCTGAGGCCTCCCACCTGTCTTTGTCTAGCCCACAGGAGTTGCTCAGTACATCTCATCTAATCCACAGTTTATGCTCAATACATAAACATCAAGAGAGTCATTTGGACCTTTCCAGAGGCTCCTCCTGACAGGCCAGGCTTCTCTAAGCTTCCTCCATGCTTCTGGGCATGCTCCTGCCTGTCTAGGGAGCCCTTCTGCGCAGACCCCACCTGAAGCCTCTTACTCACAGCCACAACTTCCCCATCCCCTCCAGACTGTCCAGAGCCAATGCTGCACTTGTCCAGCTCCAACTGTGTGCTAGGGGTGGTGCCTTCTGATGGACTCATCCTTAAGCCTGCCATGTTATGATTGGTCTCTTCATTCTCTTTCCTTACCTTGCAGGTTATTTGAATATTTTTTAGGATTCCATCTTGATTTATTTGTAGAATTTGTGAGCGTATTGCTTTGTATGTTTTTTTTTCCTTTTTTAAAAGATTTTATTTATTTGATAGAGAGAGAGAGACAGCAAGAGAGGGAGCACAAGCAGGGGCAGAGCAAGAGGGAGAAGCAGGCTTCCCGCTGAGCTGGGAGCCCAACACAGGGCTCCATCACAGGACCCTGGGATCATGACCTAAGCCCAAGGCAGACGTTTAATGACTGAGCCACCCAGGCGCCCCTCTTTATGGTTTTCTTAGGCCACACACTCACTGGGAGTATAGCAGGAGGACAAAAATGAGATACTAGAGGATGATTGTCTTAAGCCCTGTGTTGCTAGTCTCCTTGTCAGTGACCATGGTGAAAACTGGCCTAGTTCATGCCAAGAATTTGGAGATGCCCAACAACATGAATGTGAATGATGGTGGCTTCTGAGCTGGGGATACAGAGATGTGTATGTCCTTATGGCACTCTGCCTGAAGGCCGGACATCACAAATCATTCTCAGGCATCCTCAAACTAGTTAGCATTCCATTTGACAGATGAGAGCACTTGGCTCCCAGGGACTCAGTGGTACCCAAGGTCACAGAGATTTCTTATTCTGGGGCCTGACACATTGCTGGGGGCACCTACCACCTTGTTCCTCTGCATGAAGAACCCCACCACTCCAGTCTTAGACCCCAAAGATCTGTTAAATCCTTTATCTCAGTAAACAGCCCACCATCCACTCCATCCACTAAATCCTGGTCTTTTGCAGAGCACCTGGGCAGCTCAGTCAGTTAGGCATCTAACTGTCGATTTTGGGTCACGTCATATCTCAGGGTCTGAGACTGAGCCCTGCATCAGACTCTGCGCTCAGTGCAGAGTCTGCTTGAGAGTCCCTCTTTCCCTCTACCCCTCCCCCTGGTCATGTTCCCTCTCTCTCTAAAATAAAAAATCTTAAAAAAAAAAAAAAGTAAATCCTGTTCCTTTTACACTCAGTGCACTGTGCCTTTGTCTGTCTACTTCCTTTGGTCCCCCAGCCACTGCTTTGGCCAAGCCACCATCATCTCTCACCTGGGCCCTGTTGCCATGCTTGCCACTGCTCTCTCTACTTCCATGCTGTGTCCCTGCCCAGCCTACCCACTTTCCATGTCGCCCATTTCCCCCAGGCCCTCTCCTGCCTGAGCCCTCTGGCAACTCCCCACCACTTCAGGAGGCAGCCCAGCTCTTTAAGACAGTTGAGGTGGGTGCCTCTCAACCTTGAATGGGCATGAGAGCCATAGGGAGGGCTCGTTAAAACAGAGTGCTGGGCTCTGCTCCCAGTGTTTGGTTCAGTAGGTCAGGGTTGGACCTGAGAGTTTGCATTTCTAACAAATTCCCAGCAGATACTAATGTTGTGGTCCAGAGAGCACACTTTAAGAACTGACCTAGATCATGGCTTCTGGGAGGAGTTCCTGCCAAGGCATCTGCAGCCTCACCTCTCAGTGCCCTTCCCTCTGCAACCAGCCCATATTCCCATCCTAGCTGCTCAGAGTCCTGCTTTCTGCCCCCCCAAGGGGCCTGAGACACAGCCTTAAAGCTCTTGCCCCCACACTTCTCACCTTCATGGCCCCACTGTAACTTTGCTGGACAAGTCAGCTCCAGGCCACCTCACTCCCCGGGTCAGATGAGAAGCCCAGGGATAGGGCAGTGTGCTCTAGCTGCCTGTGTGTAACTCCAGAGGTGGCGTCTGTCTTGTCATCTGGCATGTAGCCGCTCCAATACCACTTGCTGGGGTGACTAGATGATGCCCAGTGCCCAGTTCCCTGTTTGGTCTTTTAGCCGTAGGACAGGGAGCACCTCAGGAGCTGGGTCTGCAACCCACTCACTCCTGGGAAAGGTCAGCTGTTTACCAGAAAGTCACTGAGAGAGAGATGCCATCATCCAGCCCTTGGCCCTCGCAAGCCAGTTTACAAATGAGATGAGGATCCCTGTATCCATGTGAACAAGAAGAAATTGGAAGCCTATGTCAGGGGCTCTGGAGTGGACGGAGGGAATCCCAGACAGCAGGGCTCTGGGTCATAATGTTCCCCAGATATATGGCCAGAGCTGCTGGTCAAGTGAAGGGACAGGGACTCAGACTAGGGGACAGCAGAGGGAGGGCAAATGTGGGGCACAGAGTGAGGATGGGATGGGAAAAGTTACTGCTAACCTGTCCTGCATGCCCAGCACACGCTAGGCCCACTGCTGGCCTCTTCACATTCGTGATCTCAGGGACACCCAGGAGGTGGCTGCTGCCATCCCAATTCTCCAGAAAAGGAAGTGGGGCCAGTTCAGGCCCACACAGGCAGGTGGTTGTGACACCCAGGTGACTGCAAAGCCCCCTGTCCGGGCAGGAAGGGCATTTCAGGCAGGGCCTGGTGACAATTTTACACTCCTCCCACACCACGACACGTGAACTGAGGCCAGAGAGAGAGGACTGCTGCCACAGTCAGCCAGGCATAGAGCTGACCAGAGCCTCATTCCAGCTCAGCCAAGGTACTGGCTTGGCACCCTTGCCTATAGGTAACACCTCTGTGACCCCACCCTGGCACTGGGCCTGGAACCCAGAGGTTGGAAACTGCAAACAGGACAACAGAGACTGGGATCACAGAGAGCTTGTAGGCAGAGAGGCCCTATGTGGCTCACTGTCTACTATACCCACATCAGTCCTTCCAAGGGAGTTAGCCACACCTCAGGGGCTGGGGGAGATGAGGACGCCCTCTTCTGAGAGGCAGCATATGTAACATGCAGGGCACTGAAGGGACAGCCTAGGGCTCAAATCCTGCTTCTGCCTTGATCAGGCTGTGTGGCCCCATCCCACTCCTGAGCTGAAGTTTCTTTGCCTATAAGACAGGGATGATGCGATCAGCCTAGCATTGCCAAGGGAGGAGCAAAACTGCTGAAGGAAGTGAAAATCCTTTAAGACTGGTGTACACAGCTGCACGTGACAAACCAAATGCCAGCACTTTGCAGCCTCAAGAGGCTCAAATATGGAAACCAGCCCATGGTGCTAATCTACACATGCCTGGGAAGGGCCCAGTAAAAACTGCCATTGCCTTTCCACAGACCAGAGGTCACCACCTGGTGACTCTCAGGCTGGACACTTATCATGGGCATGTTTTTTGGGTCCACAATCAATATTCTGATCAGTTGCCAAATTTAAAACCCAGGAGATTTTACATAAAAGTCTGGATTTTTGGTTCATCTTGAAAATTATCTGGTCATTCCAAGTCCACATTCTCACAGAGTGACATAGACTGTAGCTGAGTAGCTCCCTGGCCCACCTGGTTCCATTGCTTCCTGGGCCCTAGATGCATTTGGGTTTCCAGTCCCTGAACTAGAGTGAGCACCCACAGCAGCTAGCACTACACAGACCCATCATTGCTGAATTCGACCACAGCCAAGGTTGCAAGCTGATTAGGCCACAGAGACCCAAAACCAAGAACTAGGGCCTTGGGGGTTTCCCAGGTAACTGAAGTAGCCCTCCCTGCTCAGGTTCACCCAGAGAGAAAATGGAGGAAGGGAGCCAGCCCAGCAGCATCACAGTCCCATAGAGCATCTGGGTGAGCAAAAATCTAGCTGATTCTGCTGGAAGAAGGAAAGATGTGCTAAGGCTGGAAAGACATGGTAATTTCCTCAGTGGAAGAATATGAAAGAAAGTTAAGGCTGTTCCTCTAGAAGGCCCTTCAGTCCTTTTCTGCCTGGGTCACAAGAGATGGTGTGTGGCAGGCAGAGAGCAGCTGTGCCAGCAGAAAACCTTCTCTGAAAACTTAGCTCCACGACTTACTGATTGTGTGACCTTGGGCAAATCACTCTACCTCTCCGAGCCTCAGCCTCGAGGCTACATCTCTAAAATGGGGATAATAAACTTACCTTGTACAACCGTTGAAAGGATTAAGGGATAATGGATGCAGAACACTCAACACAAGTCTCACACAGACCGGGAAGGAGCCAGTGAATAATCCCCAAAGCATTCCTGCCTGCTGGAGGGAGACTCAGGACTGACTCAGGGCACCACCCATCTAAGGGCATCTTATGCCAAGGCCTTAAATGCCTGGAATGATGGTCATCTCTGGTGCCCAAGACACTTTCCTGGATGGAAGAGGAAACCCAAGGATGGTTATGGTCACTGGGATGTTGAGTGCAAGGTCTACAATTGGAGGCGTGCGTCTGCTGAGTCAGGTCTGGGAAAGCTGGCAGGAGGACCATTTCTCTCCCCAGCACTCTGCCACTGCCGGCTGGGGGAGGTTGGGAGAGGAGCCAGAGGTCATTTCCTCTGACTCAGCGGCCATTCTCCTCCCAGAGGAGCTCCCCTGGAGGACAGAGCATCTCCATGTGGCACTGGCCTGCCTGCCGGCCAACCTGCATGCCACCCAGTACAGTCTGGGCTTTGTGCTCAGACAAGAAAGAGACACTTGTGATCCAGACAATGGGCCGGGGCGCTCCCATTGGCCTGAGCTTCATCTTCCCTGGGTCAGCAATGTCCTTTCCTCTGCTCCTGCCCACTCTGCTCCCACCACTCCCAGGAGAATGGTGGCTTGGAACACAGAGCAGAAACCCACAATCGGCCTTAGCCGCGGTCTGACATATGCCCTGGCCATGAGGAGGAGGATGTGAGCTTCTTTCTTCTCCCCGGGTAAGGAACATCGCCTCTGTGGCACCCAACTCGGGTCTGGCTATTTCGCAGGCGAGAGGTGGTAGAGGTGGTGGGGGTGCTGGAGCGCAGACGCCGGACCCAGCCTCCAAGCCTCCTCCTCCCGAGGCAGGCCCAGGGGCTGGGCCGCCCCCACGTTTGCAGCCACCCCAGGAGCCCTGCTGCGACGACTGCAGCCACGTGGGAGCCAGCTCGTGCCCACGGGGCCGCTCACCCCCCACCCCCATCTTCCACGAACTGTGGAGGCAGGCACACCCAGACTGGCGAAGTTACCCCCACCGCTCCAGGGTAGTCCCCGCACCCCCTCTTCCCCTGCGCCCCTAGGCTGCGGACCCGTTTGGGGTGGGGGAGGGGTGGGAGGGGGCGTCGCCGCCCCGCAGCCGCGTTGCCGGGGAGCGCAACCCCGTTGCTGTGGCAACCGTTTCCAAGCGAACCGGTGGCGGCTCGCGCCCGGCTTTGGCTCCTCGCTCACTGGCGCCCTCCCTCTCTCTCCCTCCCTCCCTCCCTACCTCCGGAGTGGGCTGGGGGAGGGGCTGGCCAGGGCGGGGGTCCGGGGCGGCGACCCAGGGCCAGAGCGCGGAGCTGCCCGCGGGGAGGGGCTCAGCCCGGGATCATCTTCCTCCCGCACTCCGGGCCCGCCCGGCCTGCCGCCGCCGCGGTACTCACGGGCCCAGGCATCCTCCTCGAGCTTGTCCTCCTGGCTCGGGGCAAGTGGCGCGGGCCCCGCGGACAGAGCCCCCGGCCGTGGGGGAGGCGGCGGCGGCACCGGGGAGCTGGCTGTGGCACGAAGGCGGCTGCGAGCGCTGGGCTGGAGCCGTGGGGCGCGCGCACGGGCGCGTACACGGCGCGTACCAGCCCGGCGTGCGCGCGCGCGCGGCAGCCGACAGAGGGCCCCCACCCCCAGCCACTCGCCGCCGAGAAGGCTGTCCTGGGAGCCGGAGGCGGAGGACCTGGCACCCACCTGCCGCGTGGAGACTCGCACGCGGGGCGCCGGGCTCCCCCTGCACAGGGAAAGCACGCGCCACGCCGCACAGCTCCTGGCAACAGGCTGTCCAGAACGGGGCGCACGCAGGCAGACGGGGTGTACACAGTTGGCTGAGCACACAGGATGCTCAAGCCAAACAGTCGAGGTCAAGGACCCTCACACACACACACACACACACACACACACACACACACACACACACTTCAACCCGGAAAATACACACACGTCCACGCCCCAGCCACATCCGGAGAGGCACTGCACACATGCGCTGGGCAAGGGTTGGAGCAGGCAGGCCCCCCAGTGTCGTTCCAGCTTACCAATACACGGTCCCCTCCCAACTCACAGCCCCTCCCAGTGTGTCCCCGGTGAACATACATCACCACACGTCTACTAAAAAGTGGCACAGGAAGAACACAGCCCTGGTCTTCATGGACCCTACTCATCCCCAAGGAATAGCAGTGAAGCCTAGTAAGGGCCCCACTGTTTAGCGGGGAGTCTAAACCTGGAGGTTCATCAGTCTCTCTTAATTGGGTTGTTTCCGGTCCAACTTCTCTGTCACACTTACGGTGATCTTCCAAAAACTCCCTCCACCATCGTATCAGCTAGGACACTTTGATTTGCAAGTGACAGAACGGCAAAACAAATAGGTTTGAGCCCAGAGGTGTTCGACTCATCTAACTCATCTAACTGAAAAAGTCCAGATGCAAATTTTAGCCGTGATTACAATTGGTTCCAGGTGTCCCACCATGGTATCAGACATGTGACTGTTCTCTCCACTCTGCATTCTTCTGTTTGCATCATTCTTGAAAATTCCCAGGTGGTGGCAAGAATGACCCCACGGCTCTTGGTGTATATCCTGCCACCCAACCCCAGAACCCCAATTATTTCCCAATAGTTCTAGCAAGCCCTCCAAAAAACTCTTTTTGGCTTAGTGTCCACTGGTGAACGAATCCAATTGGTCATGCCTAGGCGAGGGGATATATGTTCAGCCACCCAGTACCCATTTCCTTTTCGTTGGGTATAAGCACCCTATTTCATCAGGGGGACTGACTGCATGCCATGGGTGTCATCAGGCTGGGCCTTTGAACCCAAGGGTACTTCTCCCTGAGTGCACAGTGAGATTTCCTGCTGGGCCTTTTGGACTCCTTGGGTTTGCAGTCCAGCTCAACAATGCAGACATAGACATGGCTGTTGCATCTTGCTTCTGGGGATCGTATCCTGATGAGAATGGGGTCTGTAACTAAGACCCTAGGGTGCCCCAGTCCTGGTTCTTCATGTTCCCCCATATCCTTTTAACACTCTGTTAGTTGGAGGACCATTCTGTCACTTGCAACCAAAGATCTCTAACATCCTCACCTGGCTCACATGCACTGTCTATGTATGCAGGGGGTGCAAACCCAGCCCCATTGAAACCACACGGACTAAGACAGGAGGTTTCCCAAAGTAAATATGGGGTACTTTTTGTACATCCTAGGCAGACTTCCCAACACAACCAGCTGAAATCCTCTAGGGCTGCCCCTGTCTTCTAGATGAGGCCCCACATCCTCAACATGGCTTTCAGAGCCCTGCATGGCACTCACGGACTTTGGCTCCAGTTGCTTCCTTTACCCACCCATAACCACCCACTCTACCTCAAGCCATCCTAAGCCACTGGAGGTCCTAGACCATCCATATGGCTCCTCCAACCAGGTACATCTGGTTCTGTGTCCTGGAGGGCACCAATTCTGAGACTTTTGTTCCAAGAGGCCTCCCTGCTTGGCGTTGACCCCCAGCCCCTGCCAGCTCTAGAACCATCTCTGCCACAGTGCCGATCACTCTGGATCTTAAACTGTTCCCATTTCCGTCTCCCTAAAAGGCTGAGCTCCAAACTGGTGGGGCCCTTGTCTCCATCTGGGTCCCCAGCTCCCACCAAAGAGCTGGGCTCACTGTGCCAAGAGCTTTAAGGTGAGTTGAACTGTAGCCAACAAGTTCCCTGGATGCCTCTCTAGCCCAAGGGGGGAGCTTGGAGGGAGGTCTTGACCCATCTGCATAGTGCAGGGACCTACTGGTCCAACTGGTACCCACTCGCCCTTATACACCTGCTCAGGGCTGGGCTTCAGCCAACTGATAACCTAACTGCCCTCCCACCAAAATAGACGGGCAAATGCACCTCAGGCCCCAACTTCACACATCATGAGTAGGATCCAACTTCATCTTCGGCTGGCTTCCTTGCCACTGTGCAACAATGGCTGACCAGCTGGAAGACATTGGGCATGGCCCTCTCCAGTTTCCCTCAAGTTAACAGAAGCAGCAGCACATGCTCCACAGACCATCAAGAAGTGGACCACCACCAGAGAGGCCCCTTCCACTAAGTCAGTGCTTAAAACCTTCTGGATGCCCTTGAGATGGCTGTCAGCCTGGCATCCAGCACCCACTCCCCTAATTGGCAACAGTCCTGTCAGTGACCCAGGAGCAAAAGGTGACAGGCTGCTTTCACAAATTCTCATTTCACAGCTGCCCTGAGAGGGGATGGGTATCACACCCATTTTTCTAGACAAGGGAAGGGCCTATGCAAAGCCAGCTTGAAAAGTGGCCTGGCTGACTTGAACCCAGAACTTTCTGATTGCATGTGAACCTGTGGCACTGGTCCCAGCCCACAGGCAAGGAACAAACTTGTTACTGTGGTTACAAAGCATCCTTAGAGGGCTGGGAGCACTGGGAGACTATAATATGGCAACAGATCTATGAAGTCTGGGGCAGACTTGTCAAGACTGTCCTCTCCTTCCCTGCATAGGTGGAATGCTATGGAATGTTCCCCAACTCCTCTGTCCCCAGGTGAGTAAGTCTCCTTTAAGACCTGGCTCAACTTTTCAGAGAACCCTGCCTAATGCCCTCATGGCTGGTCCCCACCTACACTTGCCACAGCCTAACTCCCAGCATCGCTACTGTCTCACCTCTGCCCGCCACATTTCCTGCTTCCAGGGCTGAAGGATGGCTCTAGTTCACTGGTCCTGGGCTGCACATACAACAGGTGTCCGGGTAGGACAGCAATGGCAGATGTTTCTAACAGCAGCTTCCACCTTTCTCCCCAGGCTACTCCAAGCCCACAGCTGGTCACCAGACCACCCTGGCCATGGCTCCCATGGCCTCCCCAGTCCAGGTAGAGCCCAACTCTCACCCTAGTGGGGACCCAAGGCTTCTTCCCTTCTTCCCTCCTTCCATTTAGGAAGCTGAGAAACTCACTGGTGAGCCCAAAGGCCACTGAGGCCTGGCTGCCTGGAGAGGCTAGTCTTAGATCAGCTTTAGGGGCGGGGGTCCAGGGCATGTTGGAAGGGTAGCCCCCCCAGGCCCACCTCCGATCCCTTCCCACTTCCAGCAGGGCGAGGGAAGCAGGAAGACCCCTGGAACACCAGGAGCAAGAAAGAGGCAGGCAGGGCGGCTGGCCAGGTTTGTGCTCGACTGTATTCACTCAGAGACACGTGGCAGCTTACATTGGACAAAATGAGTAATAAAAATTGGCTTTAAATACGGAAAAACCAGGGCCTTATAATCCCATGCTACCCTAACACTGGGACCAGGATGGCCATTACCATCTGGGAAGGACCAGAACCGGGGCCTGGGGTGCAGGCACACACACACCTTGGCCAACCCCCTTCACATACACGCACACACTCACATACACACCCCACAGGCACACACAGGGAGGGATGGATTATTGCTGGGCACATGTGTCTTTTTTTAAGAGGGGAGTCTGGAATGTTTGAGAGTTGGGCAGGGACAACCTCCTCCCCCCTTCCCACGGCCTGGGCTGGGGTGTTTCTGCAAGAGGTGTCTTTAGTACAGGGCCCAGCATGAGGGACGAGGCACCCTGGGAGCTGGAAGGCAGAGGCAGACCCATCTGGGGCAGCCTGGGCAGTGGACTGATGGGTCCCAGGGTCAGCCCAATCTCTGGTCACACTTTGGCACAGGCCTAGGGGATACAGAGGCCCCAGATCCAGCTTTGACAAGTGCTGAGAAGGGACAACAATGGACCCCAGAGGTGGTGGCCTGAGCCCAGGGCGGCAGAGGCAGTCATGAGTCTCACTCGGAGGTCGGCGGTGGCGAGCACAGTGCTGGGGGCTCAAGGGCCTTGTGTGGCCCAGTCTCGGCCTGTCCAAGCTGGGCCCAAGGAGCCTTGAGTTTGGCAGTGGCCCCTCTGCCAGCTCCAGGGTGGGTCTTAAGAACGCTCTGGTTGCTATATACATTCGTACAAATACATAAATACAGAAAGCCCCAAGCTCCACAGACAAGAGCTGAAGGGACGCACCTTTGTCCCAGGGACAGCCCAGGCCTTGCCCGAACCCAGCCAGACCAGGGGCTGAGGGGCAAAGGACACTGGGGACAGCTCCGGCTGTGTTCCCCAGGCCACAACTCGCGTGGGCAATGGGGAAGACCACTGTGCAAAACTGTAAACAGCGCTCGGAGTAGCTGCTACCGCCAACCACCGGTGGGGGCCTCAGGCTGGGGGCTAGAGGCGGGTGGGGAGCTCGAGGCGGGTGGGGAGCTCTTCCTCACTGTCGCTGCAGTTCCCACAGCAATCCTGGAGGGATGGGGAAGACACGGAGGGAGAGAGGCAGAGCGAGTGCCATTAGCCACCAGTGCTACTACCCAGGCCGGCCCTGCCAGGAGCTGCTTGGAGCCATGCTCTGGGCTGGGGGCTCCCTGCGAGGGGCCTGGAGCAGCAGCTCAGGCCAGACATGTGTGGACATCAGCGCAGAGGATACTGACAGCAGACTGAAGTAAGAGGGTCCGGGCAGATCTCGGGCTCTGCCAGAGCAAGGCCCTGTCCACACCCTCTCCCCCAGAGATGTTGGAGGCAGAGCATGGGGAGACAGATGGCTAAGCAAGGCCAGCAGCTTGAAGGAGCCAGGGTGCAGGGAACGAAGTAGTTGGGGTAAGGGGGGGAGCGGGCACCAGACTTCTTTCGCCCACATCTTGCCTCTGCCATGGAAGGGCTGCCCGTGGCTCCCCGAGGCCCGGCAGCAAGGCCAACCCACGGGGAGCCCACACTGCTCACCTCTGGAAAGAGAAAAGAGGCCGTGAGCCCAGCCAGGGGTAGGGGACAGGCGGGAACGAGGCCAGAGACCCTGGGCACACGTGGCGTGGTTGGAAGAGGCCCACTCCCAGCACGTGCGGGCACCAGCTCTGCCTCCCGCCCACCGTCCCCTGGAGCTAGGCGAGGGGCAGGGCCGGGATGCCACTGGGGCTTACCTGACTGCTGAAGAGTCTCTGCAGCAGTCCCTTCTTGGGGGGCGCAGGGGGCTGACCCTTCCAGTCCAGGTCTGGGGGAACCGAGCCATCGAGCCCAAAGACATTCAGCTCCTGGAAGCACTCAGTCTCCACCATCTGCCCAAGCACAGGCAGCGGTGAGAGCCGGCTCCAGGCTTCTGCTCTGGAGCCCAGCCCACCAGCTAGGCAGCTCCTTACCTCATTCTGCCAGGGGATGGGCACACTGCCCGTGGCAAACTTCTGATAGAAGTCCTGGTCAGTGGGCTCCAGCTCCACACCCTTCACTGTGGAAAACTGTTCGATGTCCAGAACATCTTTGCAGTAAATGGCCTGGGGCTGGTGGGGACCAAAACAGCGGTCAGACGGAAGCAAGAGACTCACAGGCAGGCACACGCGTATGCTTGCCCACCTACATGCACACGGGCAACTCAGCCCTGAAAGTCACCCGAGCCTTGGCCTGGCTGTGCCCTAACCCTTGCAGCTCTCGGATTTGGGAGTCAGAATCTAGGTGTCCCATGCACTTACTAAGCACGGCAGTCCCTTCTCGTTGAGGTCTTTTCCACTCTGCAAACTGGGGGTTATTAACCCTCATTGCTTCTGACTGGTGAGGCTTCATAAAGGCCATGCCTCTCCCTGTCAATGGGAGCTGACTGGCTGCAGCCAAGCAGCCCTGCAGTGCCTTAGGGAATCAGTGACAGGTACCCCCTCTACCCACACATGGCCATCTGGGGGTAGAGTGCAGGCAGGATCTTAGCTGCCTGAGCTAAGCATCCCCATGCAGGGCCTGGCACTGACGGGTCCTCTGTCCCAGGATGTTCCAACGGACTGCCCTATCCCCTCAAGCTTCCCAACTTGAGGAGGATTAGAATAGTCCTCCCAACTCCCCACACCCTCAGGGCCCCTCCTGGGAGCCCACCTCACTCCAGAAGGCCAGTGTCTTTTTTATCCTTGCGTTGTTTTCTAAATTCTACTATTAAGGATGTCAATTAAAACAACATCGTCAAAGGGGCGCCTGGGTAGCTCAGTGGGTTAAGCCCCTGCCTTCGGCTCTGGTCCTGGGATTGAGCCCCACATCAGGCTCTCTGCTCGGCAGGGAGCCTGCTTCCCCCACCCCTCTGCCTGCCTCTCTGCCAATGAAATGATCTCTGTCTGTCAAATAAATAAATAAATTCTTTAAAAACAACAACACATCATCATGTAAAATGGTACAGCTGCTTTGGAAAACAATCTGGCATTTCCCCAAAAGGTTAAATGCAGCGTTACCATATTAGCCAGCAGTTCCACTCCTGGGTATATATCCAAGAAAAATGAAAACATATGTCCCCACCGGCACTTGCATGCCAGTGTTCATAGTAGAAGAATTATTCACGATAAGCCCAAAGTGGGAACAACTCCAATGTCCATCCACTGATAAACAAAATGCAGCATACTAAAACAAAGGAGTATTATTCGGTAATTAAAAAGGAAGAAAGTAGGGCACCTGGGTGGCTAAGTCAGTTAAGTGTCTGCTTTCAGCTCAGGTCATGATCAAGTCCCATGTAGGGAACCCCTGCTCGGTGGGGAGTCTGCTTCTCCCTCTCCCTTTGCCTATTCCCCTGCTTTGCTCTCTCAAATAAATAGTTTTTTAAAAAGCCAGGGGGTTGGGGGGCCTGGGTGGCTCAGTTAGTTAAGCATCTGCCTTCAGCTCAGGTCACGATCCCAGGATGCTGGGATCGGGCCCCACATTAGGCTTCCTGCTCAGGGGGTGTCTGCTTCTCCTTCTCCCTCTGCACCTCCCTCCCCACCACTCATGTGCTCTCTCTCTCAAATAAATCTTAAAAAAAAAAAAAAAGGGGAACAAAGTACAGGCTATAATACTGATGAACCTTGAAAACATTACACTAAGTGAAAGAAGCCAGTCACAAAGGACCATGTATTGTATAACACCATTTGCATGAAATGTCCAGTACAGGCAAATATACAGAGACAGAAAGTAGACAAGTGATTGCCAGGGCCACAGGGAGAGGAAAATGGGCACTCATTTTGTTGGGTGGGAGGAAAAGGGTAATGTGAATGTTCTAAAATCATTATGGTGATGGTTGCACAACTCTGAATATGCCAAAAGCCATTCAGTCACACGCTTTAAACGAGTGAATTATAGGGTATGTGCATTAAATCTCAACAAAGCTATTAAAATAGTATCAATATCAAACTTGCTTCTTCTCTGTTCTGTCTAAAAAGTTAAAGTCCAGAGCACTGATTTTCTAACTTTGAAGACTCAGGGTGGTGGGATGATTTCAAGGTTAGATGAGAAGATGTATACCGGAAGCAGGGGGAAACCTGATTGTGGGGTCGGCCCCAAGGCAGGCTGCTCTCAGTTCAATCACTCACAGCAAGGCCCACACCCCAGGATGCTGGTGAGGCCAACAAGGCACAATTCTTCCTAGCTGGCCTCCCACTTGTACTCACCCTCTCTAGCCCTGCCCCAACCCCTCACAGGCCTGCTCAACCCCCGCCCACCGCCCCCAGTCCCTGTCACACTTAGAATAAAACCCTGTGCCTCTTCCAGCCCACGCTCACTCCTGCCACACTGGCCTCCACGCTGATCTTTCCCTCGAGGCCTCTCCTTCTCCCTGGAATGCTCTCACCCCAAAACTCGGCCCAGCTCTCTCCTTCACATTTTTAGGCTTCTGCTTAACCATCAGGTCCACCCTGTCTAAAAATACTCCCACCCCCATCATTCCTTATCTCTCTCTTAGCCACATTTATCCTTTTGACATTAGCTGTTATTCTTTTTCTCTTAGTGCTTACTTCCGCACGCTCCTCTCTACAACAGGAAGGCAGGACTGGGTCCTGCTGACCTCTTTATCTCCAAGCTCTGGCACTTATGGGCACTCAGACATTTGCTGAATGAATAAACAGTCACTGTGTGGCTGACAGCCATCAGGCTGGCCTGCCAGTGACCCGTCAATGCCAGGACCCAGTCCTCTTACACATGGGAGGAGGGCAAGCATATAACTTCATCCTGGCCACTCACAACATTCCCTGTGACTTCACACACAGAAGCCTGAACTCAGTGGGAGGACAATTCACAGGATGAAGCAGAGCCGAGGGATCAAGTCCTGGCAACACTGCACGAAACCCTGATGCGGGCTCAAAGCTATGACCTTCTGGCCAAATGAACGAATGAGCTCCACGCCAGACACAAGCTTTAGCTGGGCTTCTGCCACCTGCAATATAATGACTCTGCCCATGGGATGCCTAACCCCCCAAGATACTCAGTAAATGGGTGAGATCAGCACCACGAGGTGTGGTGGGCGCCGATATTCAGCCCCTGACTCCTGCTGACAATGGGCATGTTGGTTTTCCATCAGGAACCCAACCTCCCCCACTGGCTGTGGGTCAGGTGGGCAAGTGATCCAGTGTGGCCGCTGAGGGGCTTCCGAACAATCAGTGGCCATAAGCACTAGATTTAGGACTTTTTACCCCCTTTTAGGACTTCTTTTGAAATTATTGGGCAAGAGGTACACTGTGTCTCCTGGGCTGGTTGAGCTGGTAGGACGTGGACCTGAAATGCTGGGTCTACCTCCGCCATACCCTAGAAGAGCCCCCAGAGAGTAAAGACCACATGCTGGCCAGTCCGGCGGGGTGGGGGAGGAAGAGGGAATCCCTGGCAACACTGCTGGAGCCCCAGGTCCCGGCATGCCCAAAGCAAGATCAATCCGGAGGCTTTCCACCTATGAGAGCCCACTGAATTCTGTCCTGCCGGCCAGGCCATTTGAGTTGGGTTTCCTGACACTTAAACTCAAGGTGTCCTGACCGCGCCTCCGAGAGCCCTGAACCCCGAGCCCCCCACCGCCTGCCCCAGCACAGTGCGGCCCGCCCTCAGCAGGAGTGGAAAGCACTAACGTCAGGCTTGAAGGGTGGCTCCAGCATGCCAGCTCCTAGCCGCTTGAAGTTCAGCTTCTTGAAGAGGGGGTGTTCCTTCACTTCACGGGCACCACCTCCACGACACCCCAGGCGCTCAGCGGGGTCCTTGCACAGGAGCTACAGCGGGGCAGGGGTGGTCAAGGTGGCCCGAGAGAGGTGGCGTCCCCCCCACCCCCCCACCCCCGTCCCCACACCTAGCCAGCCTGCCTCCTGATGGCCACCATACCTGGGAGCAGAGCGAGCGGGCCTGTGGGGAAAAGCGCTCGGAGTATTCCTCAGGCACCTCCTTCACTAACCGCTCCACCTCCTCTCGCTTGATTTTCTTTTTCCTCTGCTGGAAGGGGGACTGGCCTGCAATCATCTCGTAGAGGAGGCAGCCCAGCGCCCACCAGTCTGGGCTGAATGTGTACCGTTCGTTCTTCACCACCTCTGGAGCTGGGCAATGGGGTAAAGAGGAGTGAGGGCCCGACGGCAGGCACCGCCTGGGAGGGACGTCAGAACATGGGATGGCCCCTGCCCCACCAAAAGGGGTCAATGTGGCCCTGCAGAAGGCCAGGTTTGGCAACTTTTCAAGAGAAGTCAGAAATCTGTGTTTTTAACATGAAGGTGTCCAGCCTATCATATGTTGGTAACCCATTCCAGTTGTTTTTAAAAAAAACACTTTGATTTAAACACAAGTGTAGGCCACATCAGGCCTGTGTGGTTATGTTTGTAATCTTGGGATTTAGTATAGAAGAGACTCACCTGCCGCATACCTAAACCTGCTGGGCGGGGCACATGGGGATCCCTGCCCCTCCTGCCTCTCTGCATCCTCAAGGCCACTCTGGGAGCCAGTATGGCTGCTCTACAGTTGGGCCAAGTGGGGCTGGGAGCAGCAATATGTGGCCTGAGGACACGTCACAAACAAGAGGTGGGCCTGGCAACTGGGGCTCTGTCTGCCATGTCTCATGGTCTCCAAGGGGAATATGGGGCCTATCTTGGCACTGCAGATGGGCACTTCCTCTCAGGACCTGGGCAGTTCAGGAGAGGGCAGGATGGGGACGCTAAATTCAGCCCCTTCTCACTCTTCTTGGTAGCCACCGGCAAGCCCAGCCAAGAGCAGGAGCTCAGTATCTGGTGAATGAACATGTATCTGCATTGTGGGGGGGCCCCTGGCTGAGTCTCGGGCCTAATTTATACAAGAGGGCCATCGGCTCTGTCTACTCCCGAGACACAGAAGACTCCCAAACAGAAGTGATGGGGCCCAGCCAGGACAGCAAGGGGACCCCAGAGGCAAGGCGGAAGGGCAGAGGGAGACTCACCCATGTAGCCCACAGTGCCCACACGACCCTTGATGGTCTGGCCCTCTGGCACGTGCACCGCCAGCCCCAGGTCAGAGATTCGGATATGACCTGAATGTGGGTGGAGAAGCGGGGCGGGGCGGGGAGTGGGGCATGAAGCAGGTGAGCCAGACCCTGCCCTACTCCACAGCACCCCACCTCTGAGGCCCCCCCCACCCACCGTGGTCATCCAGTAGGATGTTCTCCGGCTTCAGGTCCCTGTGGGGAGAGAAGGGCAGGGTCAGATGTTGACACCACCACCTCCTAGCTCACTGGTCTCCTGGGATGGAATGTGCAGGAAGGTGCGGGAGCCATTTATTGCTGCGCTGAGAGGAGGCCCTGCCCTCCCTCGCAGCAGCCCCAACTTGAGGGAGCAGCCTCAGGATCTGTCCAGTCAGGACACCCTTCCTGGGATTCCCCAGGCAAGTGGAGAGCAGCTCCCACGTGGGGGGACAGCACCCGGAGCCTTGTTCTCCACAGTGATGATGTAGTCCCACCCTCCCCCACCACTCTGGTGGCTGACTCTACCTTTCCTGTCCAATGGGGCTGCTCATCTGTCCCTTCATGGGGCTACTGTGAGGTTCAAATGAAATCACTGCCCGTAATGACAGGCAGAGCTGTCCACTGACAAGCGCCTAACGCCGGGCTTTGTGCACTTTACTGCATTATCTCATCTGGCCCCTAAAACCACCTGCAAGGCAGGAATTAATAGTCTCTGCTTCCCAGAAAAGTAAAGAGCATATGGAGCAGGGTGCCAACTAACCCAGGGTCACATAGAGAGGGGTGACAACACCAGCATTCATGGGAGCAAGCCAGACCCAGAGGCGGTCAAGTGCACTGGGCATTGGCAAGTGTGGCAGGGCTCAAACGGGCTCCTGTGCGCCTTGGCAGCCTCCGCCCATGCCCCCACTGCAGCACCCCCCTGCGGGCAGGCCCAGGGCCATCACCTATACACGATGCGCTCCCGGTGCAGGTCCTCCAGGCCACAGCAGATCTCCGCAGCGTAGAAGACAGCCCGCGCCTCAGGAAAGCCAGCCTGGCCCATGTGGTAGATGTGGAATTTGAGGTCGCCTCCGTTCATCAGCGTCAGCACCAGGCACAGCGCATCCTTGGTCTCGTAGGCATAGGCTAAGCTCACCTGTGGTCAAGGGGACCGGAGCCCTCAAGCTGGGGCCAGAGGCCACCCTGCGAAAAGGCTGGCACCGACCACCCAAAAAAATCCTTCTCAGTGCCAGTCCTTGGGACCCAGCCTGCTCCCCAGGCCTGGTGTCGACACCCCAAACCCGCCCTTTCCAGGCATCTCAGAAGGCGGTAAGGTGGTGCCTGGAGGGGATGGGGCAGGGCAGGAGACCTAGCAGGGCGTGGGGAGGGCAGGGCAAATGCAGGGCCAGGAGCAAGGGAGGGGTCTCCTGTCTGTACTTACTACAAACCTACTGTTCACTTTCTCCAGGATCTGCTTCTCATTCAGTGCCATGGCCTCCCCTTTCCGCTTCTTGATCCGCTTCTTCTCCAGCTTCTTGCATGCGTACATCTTGCCCGTTGCCCGCACCTGGCAGGCACACACCTGGAACCAAGGTAGATGGGCAAATAGGGACCAGCTGTGCCCTTTCTGGGGCTATAGGAGTTCAGAGAAGGGGTGCTATACCACTGTACCCCACCACCCCTCTCCATCAGGGGCTCTGGCCTGGCCACTCACCTCACCAAAGCCGCCTTTGCCCAGGACTCGGTACTGCCTGAAGGTGTTTTTGGTCACTGGCTGCCTGTGGGCAAGGGATTTCAGAGCAAACACTGGCTAAGCAGGGGCCCAAGGCCTGTGAGAGTTCCAGTAACTTAGCCTACTGAGGCCCAGGCTTCAAGGCACTCACCTTTCCAGCCACTTCCACTGTAGGAAACGGTTGAAGTAGATGCTGTCGAGGTAGTCGGCAAAAGGAGCCATGCTCAGGTACTCATGGGTCAGCCTGTTGAGAGGGCCCAGCCCGTGGGTCAGCCTCTGAACCCCCAGATTCTCAGTTTGTTGGGCCAGAACCCCTGTTATGTGCATTGCTAACCCGATGAGGTGGTAAGCATGCACCCTGCAGAAGCTGAAGATACCACAGAGAGGGAAGGCAACTGTCCAAGCTCACACAGCATGTGCAAAGCCAGGGTGGGAGGCTGAGCTCCCTCCCTAGCTGCTGAGCTGTTCACAGCCTTCAAGGCCCACAAAAGCCCCCTCCTCAGGACACAATTCCAGGCCTGTGGGCAGGGAGAGGCTTACCGGGTGAGCTCCTGGAAGAGGTCTTTGCAGGGCCCCTGCTCCAGCCGCTGGGAGCAATTAGTCACCAGCTGCCGGGGGACCTCAGGGATGAGGTCAGGACCCTAGGGACAGGCAATAAAGCGGTCAGTGCAGGGGGCTCCCTTGGCCTGCTGTAGGTGAGTGCTGCGCCAGTCTGCCCAGTTGCTGGACTCAGTTCCATGCTACCCTTGAGGCAGGGTGAAGCAGAGCCCTTGGCAGACTGCCCAGCCTGGCCCACCCTCCTGGGCTCTCTGCCCGAGGTCTGCCTGGTGAACCCAGTCTAGCTCCAGAGCACTCTCTGCCCAGGCTGTAGTCATTCCTCTCCCCATCACTGAGCTCTGCCCACTGCTGTCCTCCCTCCATCACGGCTCACTCACCGTGTGGCTCAGAAAATTCTGCACTAGTCGCCGCCCACAGGCCTTCCGCTTCTCATCGGGGGTCACTTCATACTCGGCCTGCAGGGTGGGAGGCAGGGAAGCTTGGGGTCTGGGCAGAACAACAGGTGTGGGAAGATGGAACACACTTGGCCTAGGGGCCCCTGCCCACCCTCGGGGCTGGCCTGGGCTGCACTCACCACTCCATCCAGGAAGGCAATGCAGCGGGTCAGCTCGGGCCTGGTTGCGCAGAACTCACGGAACAGCAGGCGCCCGATGGGCTGCCGCTCGCACAGACTATGGTAGTCACGCTCTGCAAGCAGGGGTAGGAGCTACTGGGTTCCCAGACCTGGAGCCTGCCGGTGGGGCCCTCCTGTCCATACCACCAGGCCCTGAGCCCCAGTAGCAGCTTCCAGCCCTGTAGTATGGAAGCCATTATCTTCTTTAGAACCCTCACCACAACACTGAGGTGGACATTACTCTTTTTCTTTCTTTTTTTTTTTTTTTTTAAAGATTGTATTTATTTATTTGCCAGAGAGCGCGAGCACAGCAGGGGGAGTGGCAGGCAGAGGGAGCAGCAGACTCCCTGCTGAGCAGAGAGCCGGATGTGGGACTCCATCCCAGGACCCTGGGATCATGACCTGAGCCAAAGGCAGACACTTAACCAACTGCGCCACCCACGTATGCCAACATTACTCTTATTTCCATCACAGCTTGGGACTCTGAGGCCCAGAGAAGCCAAGTCATTACCTCAAGGTCACACAGCCTGGAGTATGGCCCCAGAGCTAGGCCCTCACCTCCACCTGCTATCTCCTGGTTCACACCACCTACAGACGTCATAGTGCTGGGTTTGGGTGTGGTTTGTGAGGTTCCGGCCAGGCCCAGGCTAGGCCCAAACCTGCTGCCTGCCTGGCGAAAGTGCAGGAGGAAGCTGTGGCTTCCGGCAAATTCGAGGCTGGGCCTCCTTCCTAGGCCGTGGAAGCAGCCATGGTATACTCCTTGCCCACGTGCGGGCTGTCAGAGGGGCCTAGGTAACCTTGGGTGCTGTGCAGACTTGGGGCCTCAGCCAAGATAAGCAGGGGTCCTGGCTCTTCTGGTCCAGGTTTTGCTGCCCCCTCCCCAACACCTGCCACTCATACCCCTCTGAGGTGGCCTGTGCTAAACATGGGCTTGGGGATCCTCACACAGTCCCCCTCTGGGCTGGCTCCAGCCTCCGCTGTGCCCTCTGTCCCTCAAACCCTAGGCCTGACCCCCTTTCCTCGGCTTCTCTCAGACTGTCCCAAATCTGACCCTGCCCTACTCCCCCCACCCACCCACCCAACCTCCTCTGCTGTCCTGTTTGCACCGTGTTCTCCACCCATCTCAAGCCCAGGAACTGAAACTGGGTTGGGTGGTGCAGCCTCAATCTTCCTGCTCCCCAGAACCCCCCAACCCTGCCTGCCTCAGGCTGAGGTCTCAGGGTAGGCTCCCCTCAGCACCCCCGAGTCTCCACCCAGGCCTCACCAAGGCTGAGCCGCAGCTCTTCACACTGGCTGATGTGGGGAAACTGCAGCATCTGTCGCCATTTCTTGCTTTTGCCTTTGCGATTCCCACCACCACCTGTGGGAGCAAACGGGCGCTGGGTCTCCAGTCCCACCACCACCCCACTTCCCTCCCCACGCGGGGCATCTGGAGGCCTTCTGGCAGCCCACTCTAGGAGGGACCTCAGGTCTTCATCCCACATGCATCAGCATGCCTTTGCTGGACTCTGGGACACACACGGTCCCCTGGGCCTTCCTGCTCGGGGGGCTCCTGAGCTGAAGAGCCAAGAAGGTAGCAGGGACAGGCCACTGGGAGTAGGGGATGGGGGTGGTGTGTGTGGAAGGGGGAGCTTCCAGGAAGCCTTAGCTGCTTCCTACCAGGTAAGAGGTTCCCAGGAGAAGAAAGTAGAGGACATAATAGTGGTGGGAACTAGGTAAGTCAAGGCACAGAAGGAAGAGACTCTAGAACATGTGGGACTTGCCTGAGACATGCCAGAGGCACAGGGCAGCCTGGGTCCCTGGGAAGGCTTCAGGCCCCTATTACCTGGCCCTGTACCAGAACTATCAGAGACTCGAACAACGTGGTGGCAAGAGGGCTGGCATTCAGGGTGCCCACTTCAGTACACAAGGGTTTCCGTGGCTCTGATACCTGCCTCATTTTACCCATCTGACTCCCTGCTGAGACCAGAGTAGCAGCCCAGGTGCCTACAGAGCCAGATGGGACAATAAATGTGGGCCAGGTGGGAGACAATAGGGAATGGTGGGGAGTGTGGTGAACTGTACCGTGCATGCGTGGGTTGCTGCCAGGCAGGAATACAGGCTCAGTGTGGCTAGCTGGGAATCTGGGAATCTGGACTGTTATGGGAAATACTGGTTTGTATTTTTTGTAAAAACCCACTGCAGCCAAATGAATTAAACCTGATAGAGAGCTAGCCAGATGTGGCCCCTGGGCCAGGAGGTTGAAAATGGAAGGGCCCGAGTCTTGGAACTCCACAGTCAAAGGTCTGAATCTCTAATTCACACTTTAAGGCCCATCACTTGCCCTCTATGGACCTCAATACCCTCATAGGTACTTTGGATTCAAAGCTGCCTCCAGAGGTGTTGTCAGGGTGACAGGGACAGTCTGTGTCTAGTACTCTGCAAGGCTGGGGCAAGAGGAGGGCCTCGGCTTCAACAACTCATGTCAAGCTCAGGCAGCCACTTTGCCCTGCCTGGCCTCAGTTTCCCCTTGGTTTAGCCAGCCTTATTTTCATCTGGCCTGACTGAAGGCAGGTGGCACAGGGGAAAGGGCTCCTCCAGGGATGGGGCAGAGCTGGGTACCTCCCTGGATTCTGTGACCTAAGCCGCCTGGAGGAGGAAATGTTGCAGGACACCCATTGGGAAACCCACTAGCAGCCCTGCAGCAGCCTGCACACAGCGTACCTCACAGTCATTGCTCCACTGTGAATGAGCAACAGACCCCCACCCCCAAGCCTGGGCAAGGCCTCCCCAGAAGGGGAACTCCTCCCCCACCCCCACAGGTCCCTCACCCAACCCTCCATCCGCTGGCCTCCCCCCACCAGTTACTTCCTCCTCCCCCTCCTCCCAGCCACATCAAGGCAGCAACAAGAGTCACATGCAAATATCCTGTCCTGGAACTGCCACCAAGAGTCAGTGGGACTCCTCCCTGGCCTAGGCTGGCCCCCTCCCTGGGCCTCTGGGTGCCTGGGCAAGGAAGGAGGACTAAAAAGGGCTTGCTCCCTTCTTCCCCCCACCAGTGCTCCCCACTTCATCCTCAGCAACGCTGCCACACTAGTTACAACCTCATGAGAAAATGGAGGCCTTGAAATGAGGAATCAATTTGTCCAAGATAACCAAGCCTGGAGGTGCCAGATGCAGAATTCAAACCCAGCTCCCTAGGAACACAACCCATGCTTCCTCCCCACCCCAAACATGCCACGCCAGCCATCCCAGGGCTCCCAAACCACTCAGGGCCTCAGACCCCTTGGGGAGGTGGCAAAGGCCAGGCCCCAAGCTCTCAGCCAGCTGATGAAGGGATTCCAATGCAACCAGTCTATGGCCCAGGGTTTAGGGCTCAGTGACAACACGGATTTCTTTTAGTTTTCATGTCCCATCCCCAACCATTCCCCATAAAGGGTTACTAAAGTTTAGAGAGAAGAGACTTGTCTAGAACCATGCAGGTGGGAGGGGCAGAACCAGGTTGGGTATGGGCTCTTCAGGGAAGGCAGCACTCCAGGTCTGGCCATACCCCACGACACCTCACCCATGGCCTGAAGAAGCCTGTCCTGAGGTGTCACACTCTCTGGCCAGTCAAGGCAGTGCTCCCAGCAGGCCTAAGGCCCGAACTGGCTACAGCCCTAGGGAGGGAGGCCTGGCCAGGCTCTCCCCACCCCTCCTCCCTAGCTGGCTAGATGACGAGGCAGAACAGAATCGGCAAATGCCCCCAGAGGCTAGGAGGAAGGCCTAGCCCTGAGACTCGATAAGGGACAGGAGATAAGGAAGGCTTTGGGCACTAAGGACCCAGCCTGCCATGCCTACTTCCAGGCAGCACCTCCCAGGGGGCAACACACACTAGGCAGGCAGAGGGTACCAGATGCTGTGCCATCTGAGGGCTCCTCTGGGCTGCCTTCAGACTATATTGGGGACATCCTGTGTCCTAGGCCTGGGTCAACCACAGTCTCACTGTATGACTTGGGGGCTAGTCCCTAGTCTGAGCCTGTTTCCCACCTGTAAAATGGAGCAGAAAAGTGAAGCAGACGACTCAGTCTGGAAGCCCAGCAAAGGGTGGAAAATGACCATGTCATGACCTCCCTGCCCTAGAGTTCAAAACAGAAGGGTCTTGTTCACTGCTGGTTCCCAGCACCCTAGACGGGACAGGGCACAGAATGAGTGTTCCGTGATTATATTACTGAGGTGGACCATGGCAGGTTAGGGCCAGACTGACCAGAAGGCAGTGAGGACCAGGTCTGGTCCTGTGTCCCCCAGGACCTTCAGAGAGCAGGTGTCTCCTAACATTTGGGGCAGAAGTCCTGAGAAGCTCGGTACACACTCACCAGACTTGCTCCCTCTGCCAGGCCTTGCACTAAGTCCTGCCAGCCCCACATGCTCTCTGCCTTCAAAACACAGCTCGCACTTACTTCTGTGCCCATTTAGCCCACTAAACCGTGGGCTTCCTGAGGACAAAAATCATGAACCATTCGCCTCTGTCCCCAAGTGTCCTGAGGCACAAAGCAACCTATGTGACCAGCAGTTACCCCCAAACCAGGTGGGCTGTGGTACCGTAGTGGCTCCGCTCATTCATTCTCCAACCTTTATCCTGCACCAACTTTGTGGGGATCCAGGCTGGGCGCTAGGGTCTGGGCCTGAGACACGTGGGGTAGGCTACCCTTTCTTGGGACATCTTCTCACCTATCACCTGGGACAGGCCTCAGAGAGGCTCTCCAAGGACCCAGGTCCCACCCATCCCTCTTCCTTCCTCTCTCTTTCCCTCACCGCACCCCGCCCCCCGCCCGCGCCGCGAGGGCGGTGGCCTGACCCCCGCCCCTTCCTGGGCCGCGGCACCCCGGGGCAGGTGCGGAGGACGACCGGCCGGAAGGGCTCGCCTCTGCGCGGGGTGCAGGGCGCGGAGCGCGCTGCCCTACGAGATCTGGAGACTGGGGCGCCCAGCCGAACTCGGAGGCCGCGCGTCCGTATTCCCCGCACCCGGCCGTCTTCTCGGCCGCCTCACCTTCCCGGGCCTTGAGTAGCACCGTGTTCGCTACGATGTTCTCGAGCTCCATGGGCTGCGGCGCCGCCGGGCCCGCCGGGCCGCGCCGCCGGCCGGGATCGCTCGCGGGAGCCGGGGCCGGAGGGCGATCGGCGCGGCTCGGCTCGGCTCGCAGTGACCGCGCCGCGGCCTCCCGGGCCTCCCCGGCCGCCGCCGCCCGCCGCGCACACTCCGCCCCCTCCTGGGGGCCACCCCGGCGCCGGCCCGCCCAGCCCTGCCCTCTGTTTACTTTACGCGGCCAGTAACCAGGCGGGTGCTCCCCGCGCCGTCTTCCCATTAGACAGCCTCCTTATTAACCCCCGCCTTCCAAGCCAGGGATTCGCCCAAAGGAGCAGGGGGGGCGGGACTTCATACGTCACCTCTTCCTGGTTGGTCTGCGGTGGGGTTCAGCCCCTAGGTTCGAATTTCTGGGCCTTGGTAGGACAGCCAAGTGCCAATTAGGGCCGAGCCTTCTGCTAGGACAACAGAGGTGGGGCCTCTGGGTCACGCCCTGGAGGCCGGATGTTTAATTGGATAAAAGGGGCGTCAGTCCTTCTCTTTGCTGCGCTTTAACTGGGGCAGATGGTGTGGTTGGGGTCCCTGTGACTAGCCTGGGCTTTGCGAAGGTTTGCTGTCTTGGGCCTCCTGCGGGCCGGCTTCGAACTGTTTTGAGCCATGTGTTCAGCCGTATTCCTTTGAGTTGGCCCCTTCTGGAGAGCGCACATCGGAAGCGGGGAGAGGACCCGAGGAGGTGGTTGGCCTCCCCAGCGGCTCCTTGGCCTCCGGGCCCCCGCCCCGCCCCTGCAGCCGGATGTTGTGATTTCTCTCCACCCACACGGCCTCGCCCGCCCTTGGCTCTGCGGCCTTATAAGGCAGCGCTACCACCCCGAGACGTTGGGGTGAGCTCACACCCATTATACAGGTGGTGAACAGAAGTGCCAGAAGTCCCGCAGCTGACTAGAGGCCAGAAGCTTGGAAGAAAACAAGGCCAACATCCTACTCCCTCCACTCCCACTTCACACAACACAAAACGGAGACTTGCCTAAACTGAGCGAGTAAGAGTAAGGCAGAGCCGAGTTCAGCCAGGTTTCTCTGATCCCTATCCATTCATTCATCCAAAAATTCAGAGCCCTCGCTTTGTGCCAGGCATTGACACAGTGCTGGGGAAAAGAGTAGTGTCAGCCAAGCTCTCTGCTTACATGCTAGAAGGGTGGTAAAGGTTAGTCTGTAAATAAACAGGATGGTCACAGAGAGTGGTAAGTGCAATTAAGACATTAAGACAAAATACTAAAATACAAAATACTAAAGTGTGAGGGGATAATGGTCTTAGGGTGTGACATTTGAGGAGATCCAATAGACACGTGTGGCTACCGTGATAGACAATACAGAAAATATCTCCATCATCACAGAAAGTTCTGCCAGATAGCACTAGTCTGGAAGAAGAAATGGCTTCCATTTGTACAAAGGTTCCGTGGTGACAGCCTGAATAACGGAGAAAGACGGTGCAACCAACTGAGGAGGTACTTTCTGATCCCCTAAACTCGTCTTTGAACAGGCAGTTCTGCCACCTTTTGGAAATTTATGCCCCAAGTCTCTGTGAGAGAGAAGTGGGGTGTTGTGTGTGGGTATCCAGACGTCCGTGAGCAGGAGCCTGATGGCTTCTGACTTCTTATCCCATAGACCCATGCCCCAGCTGTACAAAGATGGAAGCCAGGGCAAGAGAACAGTGCCTTTCTGCTCTAATATAAGTTGTTGGAAGACATCCAGATGTGCAGGAAGAACTGGGGCAGATGTGTAGAAACTGCTGAGAAGGGGAAGTGTGTCTATATGGGAAAGTTTCTTCGCAAATTTCTGTAAATTGAGTCCTAACCATATGCGAGGCTCTGCTCTGCTAGTTTGTTTGTTTGTTTGTTTCTTCTTTTTTCCTTCCTTTCTACCTTCTTTCCTTCCTTCCTTCCTTCCTTCTTTCTTTCTTCCTGACTTATTATTTATTTATTTGAGAGACAGTGCAGGGGCAGGGTTGGGGAGAGGCAGAGGGAGAGGGAGAGTCTTAAGCAGACTCTGCTGAGATCAGGACCCTGAGCTAGAAACAGGGATCAGATACTTAAGGACTGTAGCACCCAGGTGCCCCCAGGCTCTGCCCTTTCAAGTGCATCCCCATTCAGCCATCTCAACAAGCTGGCCAGGCAGTGAGTGTCCCTCCCTCCCTAGAGAGGTGTGGTGGTTAAGGTTCATAGAGGCTGACAAATTATGGAAAGAGCCCAAATGTCCATTGACTGATGAATGGATGAAGAAGATGTGGGGGCACCCCCAGGTCGCTCAGTTGGTTAAATCCCCAACTCTTGATTTTGACTCAGGTCATGATCTCAGGGTAGTGAGATTGAGCCTTGCATCCAGCTATGCACTGGGCGTGGAGCTTGCTTAAGTTTGTCTCTCTCCCTCTCCTTCTGCAACCCCCATCCTTTTCTCTCTCTCTTTCTCTCTCTCTCTTCCTCTCCAAAAAAAGTGTGGTGCGTGCCCTCACGTGCGTGTGCGCGCGCACACACACACACACACACACACACACAGGAATATTACTCAGCCATCAAAAATAATGAAATCTTGCCATTTGCAACAACATGGTTGGAACTAGAGTATATTAGGCTAAGCAAAATAAACCAGTCAGAGAAAGACAAATATCATCTGATTATACCATATGATTTCACTCATATGTGGAATTTAATAAACAAAACAGATGAACATAGGGGAAGGGAAGGAAAAATAAAATAAGATAAAAACAGAGAGGGAGGACTGCCTGGGTGGCTCAGTCGATTGAGGGTCTGTCTTCGGTGTGGGTCAGGATCCTGGAGTCCTGGGTTTGAGTCCCGCATGAGGCTCCTTGCTCAGCGGGAATTCTGCTTCTCCCCCTGCCTCTGCCCCTTCCCCCCATTCATATTTTCTCTCTCTCTCTCTCTCTCTCTCTCTCTCTCTCTTTCTCTCTGTATCCTTCTCAAATAAATAAATAAAATCATAAAAAAAAAAAAACAGAGAGGGAGGCAAACCATAAGAGACTCCTAACAATAGAGAACAAATTGAGAGCTGCTAGAAGGAAAGTTGGTGGTGTGATGGGCTAAATGAGTGATGGACTCTAGGCCATTTGTTCTGATGAGCACTGGGTGTTATACATAAGTGATGAATCACTAAATTCTACTCCAAAAATCAATACTATACTATATGTTAACTAACTTGAATTTAAAAAATAAAAAACGCTTTGGGGCAGGGGGTTAAAGCCTCTGCCTTCGGCTCAGGTCATGATCCCAGGGTCCTGGGATCGAGCCCCGCATCGGGCTCTCTGCTAGGCAGGGAGCCTACTTCCTCCTCTCTCTCTGTGTGTCAAATAAATAAATAAAATCTTTTAAAAAATTTTTTTAAAAATTGAAAAAGCTTAATAGAAGCTGAGCCCCTGACCCACAGTCACACTGTGGGGTGGGTATCAGTGGCCAAGGTGGAACTGAAGGTTTTCTGATTCAAGTTCACTACTGGTTTTTTTCTTCCAGTCCCTTCTTCTATGGTCATTATTTCCCTACTTAAAACTACTGACTTACAGATTGATTGTGAGAGGTTTTGTTTTGTTTTGTTTTGTTTTAGGAACTTCCTGGTAACAATACATGAAGTCTTGCAACAGTTAGGACTTCTGGTTATGACTAAAACTGGCTTAGGCAAAAAAAGGGAATTTATTGGTTCAAGTAACTGAAAAGAAGAGGTTGTAGTTCTGATTTTATGTGTCTTTGGATCCCAGGTCTCAAATAGTGTCACTTAAAATTTGTCTTTCCCATATTCTGACTTTTACTCTGCTTTAAATCTGCATTGTCTTTATTCTCAAGTTTACTCTCTAAGATGTTAAAGATGGCTACCAGCAGCCCCATGCTCACTTTTTATGAATGAGGCAACTTTCTTTTTTCAGATTTTATTTATTTATTTGACAGAAAGAGACACAGCGAGAGAGGGAGCACACGCAAGGTGAGTGGGAGATGGAGAGGCAGGCTTCCTGCTGAGCAGGGAGCCTGATGTGGGGCTCAACCCAGTACCCTGGGATCATGACCTGAGCCAAACACTGAGCCACCCACGCACCCCAATGAGGCAACTTCTATGGGAAGAGAAAGCCTTTACCTTGAAGATTCCAGCAAAAATCCTGGGGTTGCCTCTGACTGGTCTGATTTGGGTCAGGTGCTCATTTTGAGCCAATCACTGAGGGCAGAGAGAGGCAGTGTTCTGATTGGCTAGGTATGGATCACATTCCCACTCCCGCCTCAGCTGAGGGATGGGGTGAGTCATTAGGAATCAGTCCATCTGTATTAGTTATCAATTGCTGGGTAACAAATCATCCAAATATTTATGGCTTAAAACAACAACCAATTATCATTTCTCACTGTTTCTGAAGTTCAAGAATCAATTACACCTTAAAAAAAAAAAGAAGTCAGAACAACTGAGCTGAATGGTTCTGGCTTAAGGTCTGCCATGACGCTGCAGACCAGATGTCATTTGGGGCTGCAGTGTCTACTTCCAAAGTGGCCCATTCAGACTGGCTTTGGTTGTTGGCAGGTGATTTTACTTTCTCTTCACATGGGCCTCTCTGTAGGCTTGCTTGAGTGACCTCACAACACGGTAGTTGCTTCTCCTAAAGGGAGCAATCCAGGAAACCAAGGCAGAAACCGCAATCCTTTTTATGACCTGGGCTTCCGCCATATTCTCTTGGACACAAAGAACAGCTCTGACTCTGACTTGGTGTGGGAAGAGACTATACAAAGCATGCATACCAGGAGGTGAGGCTCGACAGGGAATATCTGACCCCCGCAGCATCCCTCCCTCCTTCCTTCCCTGTTTGTTTCACTTTTCCTGTGCGTAGCCTTCGTTGTCAGGCAGACTCTCCTCAAGCAGTGACAAAGATGGCCAACAACATCTCTGGGCTTGCATTCCTGGTGACACCAGTGGGAAGAAAGGGTCTCTTTCCCAAAAGTTCTGGCAAAAGTCCCAAGGCAGAGTCTGATTGGCCAAGCATGTATATGCTTATCCCTGAACTAATGGCTGTGATCTGGAGTTACCATGCTGTCTGACTGGCCAGCCCTAGAACTGAGGGTAGAGCTGGAAACCCTAGAACTGAGGATGAAGGCAGATTGGTTCCCAAAGGAAAATTCAGGTGTCACTCCTAAACCACAGTAAATGGTTTTTGAGCAGGAGAAACAATAATACCACCCTATCTCCCTTCCTTGAGCTCCAACTGCACTTCTTAGTAGTAGCTCTTGGTTTGGCATTTTTCTCATGGGATTATTTAATTTCTTGGCTCCCTTTCTGTGGTAGGTAGAATTCTAAGATGGTCCCGAGGATCCATGGTGAATACATACCTTCTCCTCATTATTC
The DNA here is from genome assembly GCF_011764305.1 of Mustela putorius furo. NCBI lineage: Eukaryota > Metazoa > Chordata > Mammalia > Carnivora > Mustelidae > Mustela > Mustela putorius. The sequence continues at coordinate 33,650,216 of NW_025421294.1, forward strand.
AACCCAACACAAATCTAGATGTTGTGTAGAAGAATGCTGCAAATGTAATTAGGGTACCAAATAAACTGACCTTAAAATGAGATTATCCTTGGTGGGCCTGGCCCAATCAGGTGAGCCCTTAAATGGAATGGGGTTCTAACTGGCAAGGGAGATTCAAAGTGTGAGAGAGAATCAACATGGTGGAGGTTATCTGTCGCTAACTTGAAAGATGGAAGAGGCCACATGGCAAAAATACAAGAAGCTTCTAGGACCTGAGGCTGGCTCCTGGCTTACAGTCAGCAAAGAAACTGGAATTTCAGTCCTACAAATGCAAGGAACTGAATTCTGCCAACCATCTGAATGACCTTGGAAGTGGATTTTACCCCACACCTCCCAGAGAACTCGGCCTTGATCAGGTTCGTGATTCCCTGAGCAGAAAGCCCAGGCACACAGTGCCAGACTTTCGACCTACAGATTTGTGAACAAATGGGTATTGGTTTTTGTTTTGTTTTTTGTTTTGTTTAGATTTTATTTATTTATTTGACAGAGATCACAAGTAGGCAGAGAAGCAGGCAGAGAGAGGGGGGTGGAAACAGGCTCCCTGCTAGCTGAGAGCCCGTTGTGGGGCTCCATCCCAGGACCCTGAGATCATGACCTGAGCCTAAAGCAGAGGCTTAACCCACTGAGCAATCCAGGCGCCCTACATGGGTATTGTTTTAAGCTGCAAAGTTTGTTGTTAATTTTTGGCAGCAATAGAATATGAATTTACTTGCCATGGACTCTAAGATCACTGAAATAGGAAACCTCTCCTCGATCTCTTTAACTTCCCCTCAGGAGGACCTGAAACATAAAGTCCCTCTTCCTGCTTCCCACTATCTGTGAAATAGATGGGGAGACCAGCTCCTCATCGTTCTATCCACACACTGCAAATCCCAGCTCTTCCGTCCTTGGGAGCCTAGTGAGAAAGCTGCTCTGCTTGGCTTTCCACAAACAGCCTGTGCCTGCAAGGCCCAGGAGGGCGGCTTGGCCGATCTCCACGTCCCAGGACTCAGGAACCTTTGACCAATTCTGCTGACCTGGACTCCTGGGCAAGCAGCTGGACTAACAGACAGACACCATGAGGGCTCTGCTGTTTCTGGGGTCCCTGCTGGGAAGCCTGGAGTCAGCGCTTTTGGTGAGGGCTTTGGGAACCAGGAGGATTGTGCTGGGATAGCCCTGGGGGTTCTTATCATAGCCTTGGCCTCTGCTCATGCCCTTTTGGTCCAGGTGACTGGCAGGCCTGTTTGGAAAGGTGAGAATAACCCATAAGGCCCAGATGGAAGAAAGAGAGAGAGACAGCCAGAGCTGGTGGATATGAAGACATGGACTTCATTTCTGGGGGAAGGGACCTTGAGGAGACAAGGGGGAGAGGAAGGGTCCAGGTCTTTTGAGGAAATTTCTGCATTTCTGAGACGTGAGAGGAAGCCGAGAACTGGCATGGGATCAGAGGCAGGCTATGACTTTCTGGGAAAATTCTCTGCCCTCTTCTCTCCCTTATAGATTCCACCTTGGAAAACCCCCAAGGAGCATAAGCACAGAAAGGATGAGCACACAGTGGGTAAGTACCCTGGTTGCACTTCCTAAGAGACTCTTGGGTGGGAATGAGCATGTTGGGGAACAGTTTTGGGCCCTTGGAGCAAGGGGAGGGATCCCCGCACTCTTCACTTTGTCTCCACTTTGGCTGGCATTCAAACCAGTGTGTCTACTGTGCACCAGGGCTCGTGCCCATGGGCACTGGGGACCCCCAGTGAACTGTGCGCTCCTTGAGGGCAGGCCTTGAGCTGTGTCTGAGTGCCCAGTCCAGTGCCTTCCCATCGTCTTTCATTTCCCTAGCCTCTCCTCTTCCTCCCCTTCCCTCTGTACATTTCACGGGCATCAGTCATGCCACACAGAGGCTGGGGGGCTTGATGAACAAGGAAGGATCAGAGCAGGGCTCTGGAACCTAAATGCCTCTTAACCCTGGCTTCATCTCTTATGTGCTGGGTGACTCTGGGCAAGTGACTTGACCTCTTCAAGCTTCAGTTTCCTCAGCCATAAAGGCTGGTAATAGTAAAACCTCTTAGGGTTGTGGACGAGAAACGAGTCGTTAATCCCTGTGAAGCACTTGGCCCACAGATTGCGGCCTGGTTAATGATTAAACTCTATTAGCTTTTACTTACCAAGCTCTCTTTTAAAGGGGGATGTCTGCATCTCTCCCCTTCAAGCCAGGCCACGACTCTCCATTGCCTTCATTCTTCCTGGCTCTCAATATTTGCCTAGAATTGTGAAATCCTGTGGACCCTGCCCTGGTAACCCTTGTGTAGTGAGGCCAGGCCCAGCTCCTCAGTGTGGCACTAGGGCCCCCCACACCCAACACTGCCTGCCTCTGCCTCCTTTCCTCATCCTTTTGCAACCCGCTGAACTGCTTCCTTCTCTCTTGCCTGAGCCAACCTAGGTGCCCTGCCCTTGCCTAACCACCTACCTGAGGTCCTCCTCCTCTCTGTCCATCCCATTGGCATCTTAAAGGTCCATCTAAAACTTTCTCCTTTACTCCTATTCCTGGTTTGGCCCTCAGCAGGTGCCACTGTGCCTTTAGAAACAAAATAGCAGCTGATGCTTATTCAACACATACTATGGGCCAGACCTTATGCTAAGTGCTCAATAGATATTATCTCATGTAAGCTTCACAACCCTTCTCTGAAGTAGATCTTCAAGTCCTGTCATTCCTGGTTGTCATGTTAGGTAAAGTCACCAAGACCACTGAATTACCAAATACTGAATGGCTGTTCCTAAAGGAAACATAAGATGAGGTTCCTGTGAGCTCCAGTCACGGCATTTTCATCAATTGTCGATAGAAAATCTCGTTTTATGTGTGCTTCTCTTTCAAGACGCTTTCCTTAATCTATTGTTACATCATTGATACAGAAGCCGTGGCCAGCAGCACTGTAACTCATGCCTGGACAAAGCTTATCTCACCCAGAAACACTCTCCGTAGGACCTATCATGACCTGCTTGCACTTAGGAAATTCAACACTATATTTGCGGGCCATTTTCAACAGTAAAAGCATCTACCAGAAGTACAAGATTTCAGAAATGTGGCTCTAAGTAGGCCATAAAAGGACACTTCTTTGGTTTTTTGTTTTGTTTTGTTTTTAAGATTTTATTCATTTATTTGACACAGAGAGAGAAAGAGCGAGAGAGGGAACATAAGCAGGCAGAGTGGGAGAGGGAGAAGCAGGCTCCCCACTGAGCAGGGAGCCTAGAGTGAAGCAGGGTTCAATCCCAGGACCCTGGGATCAGGACTTGAGCCAAAGGCAGACGCTTAATGACTGAGCCACCCAGGAGTCCCAAAGGACACTTTTTTTTTTTTTTTAAGATTGTATTTATTTACTTGACAGGCAGAGATCATAAGTAGGCAGGGAAGCAGGCAGAGAGAGAGAGAGAGGAGGAAGCAGGCTCCCTGCTGAGCAGAGAGCCCCATGCGATGCAGGGCTCAATCGAAGGACTCTGAGGCAGAGGCAGACAAAGGCAGAGGCTTTAACCCACTGAGCCACCCAGGCACTCCTAAAGGACACTTCTTTACAGGAGAAGAGCTGAAACAGTAGGCAGAGCGTTACCTTGTTTCCCCTCAGCTAGGAATGTGTTTCAGCCACCTCACATTTTTCACTGTTCTGTGCATGTCTATGAATGACCAGAAAAGCATCTTGAGAATTGGTTTTGGGAATACATATAAATTTGTGCAAGAAGGCAGGTTTGCAAATATGGCAAATAGAGAGGTTTGAGGGTACAGTTTTAGAAAATAATAATAGCAATATTTTCATTGTAAAAACTTTAGAAATTACAGAAATGCAAAGGAAGAGAAAATTCCTCTGTAATCCACTATCTTCTTAAAAAACCACTCCTACAAACTTTGGAGCATGTCCTTCCAGATTTCTTTTTAATGCATATGTAAATATATTTGTACAAAAATAGGTTCACATTTGACATGCTGTTTTTAACTTGGTCTTCATTTAAAATTATGTTTTCTGTACTAGGATATCTGCATTATTAAAAGTTATTTTTATTATAAAATATGCATTACATAAAATTTACCATCACAATCATTTTTAAGTATACAGTTCAGTGGTATTAAGCACATTCTATTGGCCTGCAAACATCACCACCCTCCATTTCCAGAAAATTTTTTCATCTTGCAAAACTGAAGCTCTTCAACCGTATGGTTGACCCTTGAACCACAAGCTTAGCAGAGCTGATGCCCTCCCTCCTGTGCAGTAGAAAATACATGTAGAACTTTTGACTCCCCCAAACTTAACTACTAATAGCCTACTGTAGCCTACCGACAGGAAGCCTTACTGATAATGTAAACAGTCAATTAACACATAGTTTGTATATTAAATGTATTAAAAATATATATTTGCAATAAAGTAAGCTAGAGAAAAGAAAATATTAAGAAAATCATAAGGAGAACACATCTGTAGTACTGTATTTATTGCAAAAAGTCCACTTATAAGCAGACCTGTGTGGTTCAAACTTGGGTTTTTCAAGGGTCAACTATATTATTATCGTTGCCACTTTACACAGGAGGAAACTAAGGCTCAGAGCAGTCAAGCGACTTCTGCAGTCGACTAGTATTTATTAAGTGCCTACTGGGTGGCAAGCACTCTTCTAGACCTGGGGCTGCAGACTTGCCCAAGGTTACACAGCGAGTAGGTGGTGAAATTGGAGTCCACTCCAGCTGTCTGACTGCAGAGCTGAAGCTCTTGTGCACAATGCAGTCTTGAAGGCACAGAGATCTTCTCAAGGGTCCTGTTTTCCAACCAGACCTGGAGGGGTGGCACCTGGGCAGTGTGGGGAAGGGGGAACATCATCAGGGCTTGTGTTATCTCTGCAGTTCTCACGGTCACTGGGGAACCCTGCTACTTCCCCTTCCAGTACAACCGGCAGCTGTACCATAAATGTATCCACAGGGGCCGGCCCGGCCCCCGGCCCTGGTAAGACTACCCAGAAAGGGTGGGAGCCGGGGCCTGTGGAAGATGGAGCCTGCCCATCCTTCTGCCCCCGGAAGCCTGCTTGGAGAGAGGGGCTCTGACAGGGGAAGGCAGAGGAGGGAAGCTTCATCTCTTTCTACAGGTGTGCTACCACCCCCAACTTCGAGCAGGACCAGCAATGGGGATACTGCCTGGAGCCCAAGAAAGTGCAAGGTGCTACACACAGCCTTTGGGGTGGCCCGGGGCCCTCTCCTCCCCACTAGTTACTCTCCTGGGTGTCATTAGCACCTATACACCTGGTATTTTGGTCCCATCCAGACCCGTCCCTCCCTCTGGAGGGGAAGGTTCTAGGAGAAGGTAGCCCCATTTTGCAGGTAGGTAAACTAAAGCATGGAAAGTGTTGGGAGTGCCAAGGTCACAAGACAAGCAGGTTTGGGTAGGGACTTGGCCCCCCCAGACCCCAGCTGTCTGACTCAGGCTCTCCACTCTTCCTTTCACTGTGTCCATCTCTCAGACCACTGCAGCAAACACAGCCCCTGCCAGAAGGGAGGGACCTGTGTGAACATGCCACATGGCCCACACTGTATCTGTCCAGAACACTTCACTGGGAAGCACTGCGAGAGAGGTAAGGAGATGGTGAAGTCAGGGGAGAGGATCCTGGGGAAATAGGGCAGTCCTGGGCCTACTGGTTTCTGGATCCCCAGGGACTGGGCAAGATCCCAGCCTCTCCTGAGACCACTGCTCCCGCTCCTCTGTCCCCAGAGAAGTGTTTTGAGCCTCAGCTTCTTCAATTCTTCCACGAGAAAGAAATATGGCATAGGCTCGAGCCAGCAGGTGTGGCCAAGTGCCAGTGCAAGGGTCCTGAGGCCCACTGCAAGCTGCTGGCCACCCAGGGTGAGTGGATGGGTCGAGAACTGGCCTGGGAGGAAAGCTGAAGGTCGGGAGGAGCAGCTGTTAGGAAATGGGGTGGCGTGTCCAAGGAAAGGGAAATTCTCTGTGGGGTCTTTGGGCCCAGAGGTGGCTCAGTGCCCTCCATCTGCCAGTCTGCCGCACCAACCCGTGCCTCAACGGGGGCAGCTGCTTAGAAGCGGAGGGCCACCTCTTGTGCCGTTGCCCCGCTGGCTACGCTGGACGCATGTGCGACGTGGGTGAGTCGTGGGTGAGTCGGGATCTTGGGGGACGCAGAAGCTCCGCCCCCAGGTAGGAAGGGCTCCGGGAGCGGGAGTCGGGTGAGTGGGGGAAAGGGGCTGAGAGGGTGGTGGGAAGCCATACCGCCTCCCGACTGCAAGGAGCCTCCTCTCTCCCCAGACACTGAGGCGCACTGCTACGAAGGCCGCGGGCAGGACTACCGCGGTAGAGCCGCGACTGCGCTCTCGGGTGCCCGGTGTCGACCGTGGGCCTCCGAGGCCACCTATCAGAAAGTGACTGCAGAGCAAGAGCTTAACTGGGGATTGGGCAACCATGCCTTCTGCCGGTGCTCTGGATGGGGCGGGTAGGGCGTCCCCCTCTCCCCCAGGGCCCTCTGCGGCTCCTCGCGCTTTAACAGCGCCCCCTACCGCGGTTGTAGGAACCCGGACAATGACACCCGCCCGTGGTGCTTCGTGTGGAGTGGCGACCGGCTGAGCTGGGAATATTGCCGCCTGGCACGGTGCCGGGCCCCAAACCTGGCGGCTCCTCAGAACCTGTCTCCAAGCCGGGTCCCCTCTGGGCACCCGGACCTTCCCTTGCCCTCGCTTTTGGCACTGCAGAAGCCTCAGCCCCCGACCCCAGGTAGTTGGGAAGGGGCGGGAAATCGGAGGGTGCACGGCGAGCTACCTTCCAGCCGTTGGTGGGTCTCCCAGCACTCAGCCTGAGCTGCTCCCACAGCCTCGGGCGCCACGCCGGAGCAGCCCATTTCTGTGCCCAGTTCGGGCTGCGGACAGCGGCTCCGGAAACGGCTGTCCTCTCTGAGCCGCGTCGTCGGGGGCCTAGTGGCCCTGCCTGGGGCTCACCCCTACATCGCCGCGCTGTACTGGCGCCACAATTTCTGCGCGGGAAGCCTCATCGCCTCCTGCTGGGTGCTGACGGCAGCTCACTGCCTGCAGAACCGGCAAGTCCCCGCCCGGACCCTCAGCTCCTGGCTCCTACGTGCCCGGCTATCGCGCGCCCCCCGCCCCAACCCTTGCCCTACCTCCCCGCACCCTTCCCCAGCCCCCCAGAAGGAAGCTGAAACCCAGCAAAGGGCTCAGGAGCAGAAGGTCAATGGCCTGCCCTGAGAACGCTCCCCACCCCCCCGCACCCCCTCCGCCTGCAGGCCGGCGCCTGAGGAGCTGACGGTGGTGCTCGGCCAGGACCGCCATAACCAGAGCTGTGAGCAGTGCCAGACGCTGGCCGTGCGCGCGTACAGCCTGCACGAGGCCTTCTCGCCCATCACCTACCAGCACGACCTGGGTGCGTGGGGGCGCCCCGGCGGCGACCAGGGGAAAAGTGTGGGGGAGGGCTCTGAGTCCTGGCGTCGGGGTCTCACCCTCCTCCCCGCTTGGGTTAGCGCTGCTGCGCCTGCAGGAGACAGCGGACGGCCACTGCGCGCTCCCGTCGCCTTTCGTTCAGCCGGTGTGCCTGCCGAGCGGCGCTGCCAGCCCAGCCGAGCCCGAGGCCGCGCTCTGCGAGGTGGCCGGCTGGGGCCACCAGTTCGAGGGTAGGCAGAACGTCTGGGGTTGGTAGGGACACCTCTGGCCACTGGGGTAGGCGAGAGAAACCAGCAGTTTGGGTACCACTAGGGACAGGTGGCGCTGACCTGGTGGGTTGGGAGGACTCGTAGGGCCCCTGTCTCTGCAGTCATTCCCCTCCTGCCAGGGCCTGGGCTTCACTGCTTGGTGGGGGCGTCTCCTAAGGGGTACAGAGAGAATCACACTTTCTCTTGGTTCTTTCTGGGCACTGCGATGCAAGAGCTACCCAGAATGCGGCCTCGCTGGGGCAGTCGGTTCGCTAGTTGGCGAGCATTGTTCTGAGACATTGGGGGGGGGAAGGGGGGTGGTGTTCCAAAGCAATCCTGCTCCGCCCCGTGCATTCAAATCCCGAGTCCTCTCTGGTCTCAGTTTTCTTGTCTATAAAATGGTGTTAAGAGCAACTCTCTTTTTCACGAGCTTGCTGCTATAGAGGCCAATTAGTGGGCGGCAAGCAGAGTCGCACTGGGTGTGAGGAACGCGCTCTTGGTTCGCAGGGGCGGGGGAATATTCCAGTTTCCTGCAGGAAGCGCAGGTGCCGCTCATCTCTTCGGAGCGCTGCTCCGCCCCTGAAGTGCACGGATCCTCTTTTACCCCCGGCATGCTCTGCGCTGGCTTCCTCGAGGGCGGCACGGACGCCTGCCAGGTGAGTCCCTGAGCGGGCTTGGCCTTGGCGCCCTCCTCCACCTGGTCAAGTGCAGACCCCAGACCAAGGGTGCTGAGGCGCGTGTCCCCGACCCAGGGTGATTCTGGGGGCCCGCTAGTGTGTGAAGACGATGCCACAGAGAGCCAGCTCATCCTGCGAGGTATCATCAGCTGGGGTTCGGGTTGTGGTGACCGCTACAAGCCAGGTGTGTACACCGACGTGGCCAGCTACCTGACCTGGATCCAGGAGCACATCAACTCCTGAGACTCGTCCAGGGACTCGTCGTTCCCTCCTGAGCAATTCTGGAACGGAAGGGTGGCTGGCCCATGATTATGGATGGCAGGGATTGTGTTCCATTCCTCTTAGCCCCAGGCCTGGAGTAGGCACTCAATAAAGTACTTTTGAAAATGCTTGAGAGGCACAGCTCTGCAGGGGCCCCGATGGGAGACGCCAAGACAGTAAACCCGTGCAGTTCTCCACACCCCTCAGGGAACAGGATCTATTGAGATCTTAAACAAGATATTAGAGATTCATGTCCAGTGGATTTTTACTAAGTGGTACTGTGTACCAAGCCCTGAGCAAGCTGACTCCATATTATTTACTCTTTGTTTGAAACTAATATTAACATTGGAAGTTTCTAGAACAAAGGTTCTCAACCTCTACTGTACACCAGAATCATCTGGGGAGCTTTTTGAACCTATGCCTGAGATCTACCTCGGATCAATTAAATCAGTATCTCTCTATCTCTCTGGATGATTCCATATGCAGTGGAAGAGGAAAACCAGGGCCAGAAAGGCTTAACATTAAAATACGGGTGTGGGGGCACCTGGGTGGCTCAGTGGGTTAAGCCTCTGCCTTCGGCTCAGGTCATGATCCCAGGGTCCTGGGATCGAGCCCCACATCGGGCTCTCTGCTCTACAGGGAGCCTGCTTCCTCCTCTCTCTCTGCCTGTCTCTCTGCCTACTTGTGATCACTGTCAGATAAATAAAGAAAAAATCTTAAAAAAAAAAAAAAAACCACGGGTGTGGACTCAGAGCTGGCAATGTGGAAGATACCCCTTTCCCCCACCAACTTGCACTAGGGCAGTGGGGCTCAAAGTGTGCCTGGACCACCAGTCGCAGCATCAATGGGGAACTTGTTAGAAACGCATTTTTCTCTGGCTGCCTCCCATACTACTGAATCAGAAACTCTTGAGTTGGGACCCAGCAATCTGTTTAACAGATTTCCAGGAGAGTCTGATTTTCCTTAACGTTAAACCAAACTGGGGATTCTGGGGTTTGAATGGTTACCAGGCTGCGAGGTCTAGCTGTCCAGACTTGCTCTTTTTGTTCTTAAACCCATGTGTACTTTGTGCGTGGTGAGCCAATTAAGTTAGCTTTTCAAGGGTTATATGGAGGACGCGATTTCCTCTTTTAGGCTAACTTTCCAACCTCACCACGCCTTCCCCTCGCTCCACGTATACATTCTCCAGTGCATGCAGCCTCTCTGTGACATGGCCATGCCTCAGTGTCACAACCCCCCACCCCCCAACGAGCGTCACAGTGCCTGGGGTTCCAGGCACCGGGAACAGCCGGATAGCCCGGGAAAGTGCGGCCAGACGCGGGGTGGGGGGCGCACTCTGAGCCGGAATGGGAGACTGGAAGGGCTATATCAGTGCGGTGTTGCGTGACCAGCGCATTGACGACGTGGCCATCGTGGGTCACTCAGACAATCGCTGCGTGTGGGCATCGCGCCCCGGAGGCCTTCTGGCTGCCATATCGCCGCAGGAGGTGGGTGTGCTCACAGGGCATGACCGGCGCACCTTCCTGCTGTCGGGCCTCAGCGTGGCGGGCCGCCGCTGCTGCGTCATCCGCGACCACTTGCTGTCTGAGGGCGATGGAGTTCTGGACGCGCGCACCAAGGGGCTGGATGGGCGCGCGGTCTGCGTCGGCCACACCCCGCGCGTGCTCCTCGTGCTCATGGGCAGGCGCGGCGTGCACGGGGGCATCCTCAATAAGACGGTGCATGAACTGATCAAGGGTCTGCGCAAGCAGGGCACCTAGCGGGACAGCTAGGCAGCGGGGCGGCACGGGCAAAATAAATGCTGGACGTGGCTAGCTCATCCTGTATTTGTGCACAGGGCAGTTGCAGATGAGACCAGTTTCCCTGGAAGATTCTTGCAGGCAGGGTTACGTGATGGGCTGGGATTCTGAGTCCAGAGGCTTCCCAGCCTCCCGTACTCTAGACCCGGCCCTCGTACCCATGAGTGCCCCGTAGAAACCTCTGGCCTGATTTCCCAGAGTCCTTTCCCAAAATAACTTTCCACACCTGTGTGCAAGACACACTATAAAGGGAGCCCCTCCCACATCCCTCTGCAGGTGCACCCCAGCCTGGCACTATGGGGTGTCAGGGAGTCAGGAGGAAGGCTGGAGGGCGGTGCACTTCTTACCCCCTTCACTTGGCAGGAGGAAGCCTTTGCAAGTGTTGTGAGTGGGTGATGGAATAGGGCTGGTAGCTTGGAGAGCACCTCTAGGGCTCTCGAGTTCTTGGGTCTCCTTCCACATACCCCAAAGGGAGCGGAAGGAGAGCACATGTCCAAGACCATCACAGTGAGATCTGGGGCCCTAGGGCCTTCCTTCCCTCTTGGGGTCCAAAGACCCCAGAGGACTCTCTGGACTAGAAGGAAGAACTTAGGTATTGCCCACCCCTTGACCCTCACTCTGCAGGCCTCAGCTCCAGGGCCCCCATGGAAAAGGAGGAATTGAAAATCTTGGATGGGTTTAAGTGAGGCTTGGTTTATTGCCCAAAGGGAAAGGACAAAGATGGGAGGGAGGGTAGCTGGTCCCTGTCCACTATGCTCCAGGGCCCAGGGCATGGCCTCTCTTGCCTATTTTCACCTTTCCTGTCCCCCCCACCCCATCTCTCCTGACAAGCCCCCACCTGTCACTTGTTTTCTGGAACACTAATGTTATCCTAGAAAGGGGGAGGGAGTTGGCACAGAATGCCCTCCTTATACTTGCCTTGGGGGTGGCCCCGGCCCCTAGGAAGGACTCCCAGGAAGTCTGAATCAGGAGTTGGACTCATTAAGGCAGGGTTAGGTGGACTGGTGAGCTTGCAGGTAATAGTGCTGCTGAACCCCAAGCCATGGTTTCCCTCCCTCCCCAGATGGAGAACACACAGAATTGTAAATGCATAATGAGGATTTAATTCCTTTTTCATCACACAATATCGGGAAAGGGGGTTGTGGCGGTACTGCAGAACATCGGGGTGAGGATGAGGAGGGTGGTATAATGGAGGGAGGAAGGTGACGGGGAGGGGTGAGAACTCAGCCAGTGACTCAGGCACCCGCATCTCTGTGCAAGCAAACAGCTGCAAGTCCCGTTCCGGACCCACCCTTACTCCCCGCTCTGCCGAGTTGGACTTGTGTGTACAGGAGAGCCAAGCACAGGCCTCCAAACAAGACCCCCCTGGGGGCCAAGGACTCACAGTCATAGCCAGGTACCCTGCAGCCTGCTCACAGCCCCCCACGGGTGCATCAGTCCACACATGCAGGATGCCACAGACTCTCAGTCCCACAAGCCCAGACCTCTGTGGACCCACCCAAGGACAGGCCCATGCCCAGTATGCTCGGAAACACCCTTCCACCCGTCCACAGCGGACACCCAGTGCAGGCCCTTCTCTGCCCCCCCGGCAGCACTTCAGGCTAGAGGCGGGTGGCGTTGTGTCGAGTAGGTTGTGCCAGGCGGGGGGAGGGGGTGGCAGGGGGCAGCTCCTCCAGGAAGACCCTGGCAGGCAGCGGTGGGGAACGGGGCTCAGGCCTGGCGCAGCACAGCGTGGCACGGGTGATGAGGCGGTCCAGGGGCTGCAGCGAGTGCATCCAGCGGGGCAGAAAGTCCCACGTCTGCAGCCACTTGGGCAGGTGTCCAGGGCTGCGGTTCTGCAAGACGCTGACGAGCACCACGAAGGCCAGCAGGGCCCCGAAGGGTGCTCCCACACCCACCATGGCCTGCCAGCCAGCCATGGAGACGCCGAACACCAGCGAGGGTAGCAGCAGGAAGCACAGGAGGAGGTAGAGGACGGCAAACCAGCGGTACTTGGCCGTGCGTTTGCCCAGCGCCTTGGCCATGCGGATGGGCAGGCGCGTGCAGGGCACCGGGTACCAGAGCAGGATGCCCGAGATGTTAAAGAAGAAGTGGCAGAGGGCGATCTGTAGAGGAGAAGGCAGAGGGCTGAGATACGCGTGGGCCCCCGCTCCCTGTCCTGCCTGTACGGCTGGATAACGGGAGTCTGGCCCAGCCTGGGCAGCAGCAAAATCAGGGCTGATGTGCTCCTAGGAAAATACTGAGACACTTCTGCCCTAACACTACACATTTCCTCCCACTGACCCCTCTTGCAAATTCCCCAGCAGATCCTCCTGAACCCAGCAGCAAAGAGATGCATACTAGTTTCTGGCTCCATGGCTCCTTGGCCCCAGCCCTAGGCTTGTCCTCACTCCTTTGCTCCTAGGACAGCAACCCCTTTGCCATCTGCCCCCCTACTTGTTCTTGATCCCCGAGAATGGCCCAGCCCCCCGTCCTGCTGCACCCCTTCCTCAGAGCTCAGATCCCACTAGCTGCTGTTTGCTTGATTATCTAGGTAAATCCTGCCTGGTAGATGCTAAGGTCTTGGGGCTGGCACCAGGCCGACTTTGCCCCGTTCGGTTTCCACAGAGCCTGGGATAGTGGGTGGGCCTTAGTAGGCAGTCAGAAACTTTCATATGTGGTGTCCTACCCTGTGTCAGGTGCCACACCTCAGTCCCAGCCCTGTCTCACCCCCGGCAGGCACCCTCCCAGAGTACCTGGAAGGAGCTGGACAGCTTCTCCCGGGGGCTGGCCAGTGCAGCCAGGATGGCTGTGGTGGTAGTGCCAATGTTGGAGCCCAGCGTGAGGGGGTAGGCTCTCTCAATGCTGATCACACCCAGGCCTGGGGGTAGACAGAGAGGCTAGGTTCACCTCCAGGTACCTCCTTTGGCCCTTTCCCTGCCAGCCTGCCCCTCCCCCTGCCCCACCATGCCATGGACACTCACCGATGAGTGGGGTGATGGCTGAGGTGAACACAGAACTGCTTTGAACAACGAAGGTCATGCCGGCGCCCACCACCATGGCAAAGTAGCCTGTGGCCCAGGTGAAGGGGGCGGGGAAGTCTACGAGGACACCCCCGTCCCAGCAGGGTCAGGAGGAGGGCATGCATGGGCAGAGGAGCCAGGACCTACCTTAGGGAGGAGGTATTGGGTACCAGCTTTCAGGTAGGGCCTTGTCTGTCCAGTCCCCTGCTCAACTGCGGGGGCTTCTACTCGCCCTCCCTGGTCTTGGATTAAAGGCCCTTCTCAGCCTGGTTGCATCAGACTGTCCCCTCTGCCCAGAATATCATTCTTACTTCATGTTCCTCCTCAGGGCTTCGTGTAGATACAAGGCTGCGGAAAAGCCCTCCCTGACCTTTGGCCCTCTGGCAGACTTTGTATCTCCCATCCCTAAGCTCCCAGAGATCCACGAATGCACCTGACCCCAGCATTCATTATGCAACCTCTGCCAGTGCCAGGCACCGTCCCCAGAGCCTGAAATGAAGCTTCCGATGAAAATCAGACCATGTCACCCCCCTACCCCAACCCTTCAAGGGCCCACGTTACCCTTACTAAAGTCCAGGCTCTGATCACAGCCTGTGGGGGCCCCCAGGGTGGGCTCCCTCCCTGTGATCTTGTTGACCTCTCCCCACCTCGATCACTGAGTTCCCCCCACACTGCTGGCCATCTTTCTGCCCAGCCTGTTCCCGCCTCTTTGCCTTTGCACTGACTGTTCCCTCTGCGCAGAACACTCTTCAGCCACATCTGACTGCTATTCCTCATTTTGGCCTCTTCACATAGGCTGCTGACTGCCCACTGAAAGCAACTTTTTCCATACTCTGTCATTTTTGCTTTCTCCTTGGGAATCACCCCTCAATATGAATGTATCCCCCCTCGATCATTTATTTTTCATTACACATCTGTCTCCTCCTCTGGGTTGGGAATTCCCTGAGGGTGGGACTGTCTCTGGGGCTCAGCTCTGGACCCTTGGCACCAGAGTGTAGGGAGTGCCAAGGGTGTAGGGAGTATTTGTTGAATGCGTCCATGGCCACTGAGAATCTGTTTCGAGCCACCTACTGGAATGGAACCACAGTCAGGGGCAGCCACAGATGACCAGCTGCCAGCACCTCGGGAGCCTCAGAAATCACCTGACTCTGCCCCCTCTTTGTTCACAGGGACAAACAGGCTCAAGACGGCAGGGCTTTGCCCAGATCACACAGCAAAGCAGCAGTGGGACTTAGTAAGATGTGAAAGGTCCCGTCCTGGGGTGCACACATGCAGTTCTTGGGGACTCACCTGTGTTGATAACCTTCTGAATGACCTTAGCCACCTGGCCCTTCAACAGAGAGTTGAGCATCTTGACAAGGAGAATGAGGCAGGTGCACAGGAGCACCAGGGAGCCGGCCAGCAGAATGAGCCCCACGGCCAAGTCAGGCAGCCCTGTGTCCACGAAGATGTGGTTGCCTGGCGGGGGGGAAGTGTCAAGCAGCTGAGAGCTGAACCCCCACAGCTGGTTCCCAGCCCCCCACTTTTGATGCCTTCTTAGGATTGGAGCCTAAAGTCCCACCCCAGGCTCCTTTAGCCTCAACAGCAGGGATTAGCCCAAGCCCCAGACCTGAGCTGGTTGATAGCTGGTTTTCCTGGGACTGATAGCAGCAGTGGCAGGGGGCAGGGGTGGGTGCAGCCCTTCCTCTGCCCAGCTGTGCCCCTGCCATGCCAGACATCTGTGATGCAGACACTCACATTTCTCCATGGTGACATTTCCAAGAGTCCAGCTGGTGTTGGCCTCTGCCCTGGGCAGGGGGGTGGGAACCTGGATTAAGAGGAGATTGACTTAGAATTTAGGAAAATGTAGCCTGGGGTTGGAGATAAGGGGGAAGGTTAGGGAGAGGCGGGGGGTGGGGGTGGGGGATGGAGGTGGTCCTCCTGACTACATGCCCTTGGACAGTTGGCCTGTCTCTTCTGCTGGAGAGTTGAGGGTGGAAATACCTGCCACACAAGAATCTGGCCACGGTCAGCCCTCTGAATATTCATTCTATCCTATCTACCCATCTGGCTCTCACTGGGGCCCACAGGGATTTTATTTATTTATTTGAGAAAGAGAGAGCACGAAGAGAGAGGGGTGAGTCAGAGAGAGAAGCAAACTCCCTGCTGAGCTGGGAAGCAATGTGGGACTCTATCCCGAGACTCCAGGATCATGACCTGAGCCTAAGGCAGTCGCTTAACCAACTGAGCCGCCCAGACACCCCAATCCTGTGGCTTCTTGTCCTTGTTCTCCTCAACCTCTCCTTGGCCTTGGGTGCTTCTGACCATGGCCCTCCTTATGAAAATTCTCCCTTCCCCATTCTTTACTACCAACCCTCTCCTGGTGTTGCCCTGCCCCCTTCCCCAGCATCTGTGCCCCCATCCTCTCGCCAGAGGCACCATTAGTCCAAGCTCACTGTCCCCTTGCTCAAATCTTTATGGGGAAGGTTGGGGTATGGGGAAGGAGGACCACCAGGGGGCAGAAGTCCAGTCCCCACCTACTTCTTACCCACCTACTCAGTGGGGAGAGACCCCCCCCCCCAATTCAGAGGGCCCAGGGCCAGGCAGGTAGCCTAACTGAGGGGCTCAGGCTGAGTGTGGAAGAGGTGGAGGACTGCGTTTGGGTCCTATAGGGGCAGCAGCCACTCAGCTCCAGGCCACTGTCGCCATCCAGGGATGAAGCCCTGCATGGCCAAATGGCCCGAGTCTGCAAGAGAAATCCCATTCTTTACAATTATGTGAGGGCCACATTGGTCTGGACCACTACTTTGCAGCCTCGTTGGACTGAGGAATTATTTTTTCTTGAATGTAATTGGGGAGCCTTTCCTTGCCCTCAGGATCCCAGCCCAAAGGAAGAACTGAGCCCCAGAAAGGGACAAGAACGCCTAGGGCCCCAAGCAAAACGCCAGAGCTACGCCTTTTTCTTATTCACCCTCTGCCACCTCTGGGAGCTGATATGGGCACTGGTCCCAGGAAGTTCTGCCCTCCGCAGCACAGCCCCAGACCTTTCCTGTGTGGAGGGTCATGTCTCAGGTGGGGTCGTGGCCCTTCAATGTCATGGCTCCTTGAGGGTTTATTCCAAATCATGTCATTTATAAAATGTATGCTAGAAATGGGAACTATTTCTGGCACCTGGCTTGAAGTCTGGTTTCTCTTAGTGGCCTGAGCTGCTGTGAGTGAGGCAGTATACTCATATGTGTTCTAGCTGGCCAGACAAGGGCCCTGGGGCACCCTCAAAACCCAGGCCGCCGCTGCAAGCTGAGAAACTAGGAGAGAGTAGTCTCTGGTGGGCTCCGCCGGAAAAGCAGGCTGGGGAGGCCATGGTAACTGCTGTGTGGGTAGGCGAGAGCTGGGTGTAAGGGGGAAAGCCGTGTGTCAGCTGTCCAGTGGATGTGAGCAAGTCCTGTTTCTTGTGCCAATGACCTGGGACAAATCATGCCACCTCTCAGCCTGTTTAAAGCAGATGACATAAGAGCTGTTATAAAGGGGTGCCTTGGTGGCTTGTCGGTTAAGCATCTGCCTTCGGCTCAGATCATGGTCCCGGTGCCCTGAGATCGAGCCCCACGTTGGGCTCCTTGCTCAGCGGGGAGCTTCCTCCCTCTTCCTCTGCCTGCTGCTCCCCCTGCCTATTCTCTCTCTCTCAAATAAATAAATCTTTAAAAACAAAAGAGAGAGAGAGAGAGAAAGAGAGAGCTGCTGTAAAGGTTACGGGAGGAAATGTGTGCCAAGTGCTCTCTGCAGACTTATGTTAAGTCTTCAGTAAGACATCATGCCTCCTAATCAGGATTAGACCCCCTCCATTGCCGGGCCCATCTAGGACCACATGGTGGGAAGAGCATGTGCTTATGTGTTTGTGTGAGATTGATGTCCTAGGTTAGGATCAATAGCTCCTGACAGTGTCTCAGGGTCCTGGCCCTGTTGGGGAACACTGTGATGGACTAGCTTGGAGCCCTGGGCAGATGATCCCTGAGACAAATGGGTACCTGATCAGCCTGTGCCCCACTGACCTGGCTGGGCCCAGGGTCTCTTAGGGGAGGAACTTCATGGGAGGGGGGTATCATCTGACTCAGGGGGTATCATCTGACTCAGGGCTGGCTGTGTGTGTGCAGGGCAAACCTGAGGGCTAAGGTCTAGGGTTTTGACCCTTGACCTTCCTGCCAGGGTTTTGTGCCTCTGGCGTGGGTTATGTGGCTCTGGCTGAGCTGGTGGTGGTGGGGGGGGGAGGGGTAGAATGCAGAGACTGTAAAGGGCTAGAGAGGAGTAGGAGTGGGGATACCAGAGAATGTGTAGGCTGTATGGTCAGGCTGGGAGTGGGTACTGAGTGAGGGAAGGGAGCAGGCCCAGGGCTTCCTTGTCAAGAAGGTGGGGAGCTCCTCTAGCCCTGACAAAGAACTGGGCAGCCCAGGGTCTGGGACATACCCCTAGGTGTGCCTATCCTTCCTGGACCTGGGTAGGAGGGGTGAGTTCTGTGGGAAGAACAGAATAAATGAGCCCCAAGAGTCCTAAGCTGCAACTCCATCTGAGCCACTCCCAGCTCTGTGATACTGGACCAAACACCGAACCTCTCTGGGCCCCAGTTTCCTTGCCTTGCAGCATGAGGTCTATAACGCTGCCCACCGCTTCCCAGGGGCTTGTTTTGAGGATTCTTGGAATAGAGTTAGGATTTAAGTGCCAGTAGGAGGTGCAGGACACGATTAAGCTCGCAAAAGACTGTGAGGCTCCAAGAATCCTCTCCCTGGGAGAAAGACACAGGATGCGAGCCGTAGTTCAGCCTGAAGCAGAACGGGAGCTCAGTGTCTTTGTTTTTCTGGAAGCAGAAATCACCGTGTCAGCTGCGCCATCTGGTGGCAAAGTGGAGAATTCCTTAGAGCCGCACCTACTCCTGCTGGAGAAGTCTCTGGCTGTGGTCAGCTGTGGCATTCAGGCGGGATGGGCAGAGTAGCAAATGGACACACATGATAGGACACCAGACTGACTTCTGGAAGAGGCAGCGAGATGGAGATTCAGAAGCATGGGCTCCAGATTCCACCAGGATTTTCATCTTATCTCCATGGTATGGTTTTGGGCAAGCCTCTCTGAGCCTATAAAATGGACCAGAGATAGGGCACCTGGGTGGCTCAGTGGGTTGGGCGGCTGCCTTGGGCTCAGGTCATGATCTCAGGGTCCTGGAATCGAGTCCCACATCGGGCTCTCTGCTCAGCAGGGAGCCTGCTTTCCTCTCTCTCTCTGCCTGCCTGTCTGTCTACTTGTGATCTCACTCTGTCAAATAAATAAATAAATAAAATCTTAAAAAAAAAAAAAAAAAGGACCAGAGATAAATCCTGTGTCCCTGGCTGCAAGTCCTTGAGGAATGCTTGTTTAAACCAGGCAAGTAGGGTTGGCAGTCCATAGTGTGAGTACATCAGAAGGTAATTCCCAGGACAAGGGTAGGCCCCTGGAGTGTCAAGAGGTGTTGGAACGTTAAAATTGCCTCTGGGTTTTCTTCCACCATCTGGAAACCTTCAGATTCCCAATACTGATTTTGGTGACTGGGTTTCTTGGAGACTGGCTTGGGTGAGGTTGGGTCCAGTTGGGGGGCGGGGAATGGAGGCCACCAGGACAGGTTGGAAGGGAGACATGGTGGTCACAGGAAAAGTTCGAGTCTGGTGCAGGAAGAGCCCCCAGCACACATGGCCAGAGCAGGCACGGGGCTGCGGAGCCATGTTCCACATGGACTGACCTCAAGAGAGGATGAGAAAAGGGAGCTCGAATGCCACCTGTCTGCTACTCTTCAAGCCAGGGAAATCCCGTATGGATACTGTTGCGGCGGACCCATTCTTCTGGGACAGCCGGCTGCGAGACCAGCACTCAGGGAAGTGATGTAGGGAGCAGTGGGGACAGCGCCCTGGGCAGGTAAACTCGGGTGGCTGACTTCACGCAAGCAGGCCCGGGTTTCTCCTGCGGAAGATGGGTTGTCCGTGTCCACCTTGCCCTACATTGTGAGGATTCCAGCAGGGGCAGGCAGCGTCTGGTGCACCTGTTGCAGGGGGGAAGGCCAGCTGAGCACAGCTGCAGGCAGGCACCAGGGAGGGACTCCGCAGCCCAGGAGCTCCCTCCTGTGGCTTGTTTCCTGTGAAGATCCAGCGGTGTGATGTCTGTGTCGCCCCCATTCTGCTATGGAGTGAAGAGGTTTTGGGCAATTCAGAGAGTGCCCAGGGGGCAGGTGAGAAGGCAGCACCATGTTGGAGGGGTCACAAAGCCAGCCTGAGAGCTGCCCGCATGGGCTTTTTGATGTCCGACTGCCTGAAACACTCAGAAGTGCCAGACCAGAGCTGCGCACGGCTCTGATGCGAAGGAAGGCACTGCAGAAGGCGGGTTGAAAGGCTGCTCTGTGTTCACGCTGGGATCAAGGGCCAGTGATATCAAGTAGCAAGTAGGAAGGAGGAGGGGGCCGGGCCTGCTGAGCCCTGGGCTTTGGGTCGCCTTCGCTCTGTTCTGAATGGAGTCGCTTCTTGGAAGTGGCAACTGAGGTAAAGCAAATACCGTGGATCAGGATTTTGATGAAGCACTTCCCTTTCCGTGGCTGAGTGAGAAAGTGCGCCGATTGCCTGCTTTCTTGTGAGCTTGGTGTCATGGCAGGTGCACAAGCGTCCCACTGATCCAAACAGGTCTCCATTCTGGGCAGTAGAAACGGTGCAGAAGGACACATGGATGCATGCCTGTGGCAGTCTCCAGGGGAAAGAGCCCCGACAAGAGTACTAGTCGCTGTTGTGTCTCCAGGGAGGTCTCCACACAGCCCCCTTTTCTTGTTCCTGTTTGTCCAGCTTTCCCAGGCACCCTCATAACCCCTTCACCCCCTTGCCACGTTACCTGGGCCCCTAAACGTGGCACAGCTGAGTCACGAGCCCCTGGCATCTTGGCGGGGAGAAGAGAGCCCTAAACTGCTAGATCTGTCCTCAGGGCCCTGAAATGGTAGGACAAGCTCGGGCAAGTGTCTCAGCCTTTCAGAACCTATACTCTCCCTGTGAAGCCAGAAGGTAGAGCCAGATTAGTGGTTCTCAAACTTGAGCGCAGAGCTGACTGAGAAGACTTGTTGAAACATAGGCTGCTCTGTCCCATCCCCTCAAGTTTTTTCTGATAGTTTTTCCTAGACCTACTTAGGTCTAGGGAAAGGCTGAATATCTTGTAGCTTTAATAGGTTCCCAGGTGGCACAAGTGCCTCTGGTCCACAGTTTGAGAACCACTGGGCTAGATCAATGACATGCCAACTCAAGTTGATTGGTAATAACTCCCCAAAGCCGCTGGGGGACTGGAAGGGATTGGTACAATATTCCTTGTGGCCAGACCTGAGACTTACCCCTGTGGGGTCTGGGTGGCACCAGATCCGTATCAGACTGTGGTTTCTCAGGGACTCGTCGCCAGTGGCAATGCTGGTAATCACAGATTTGTCCAGCTGTGCACAAGATGTGGGTGGGGGGTGTGAGAGAGGGGTCCTTACTATCCCACATCACCCTCCACGCCAGCCTTGCCCCACCTGGATGATGAGCTTGGTGAAGGGCTCTGTGATGATCTTGAGCAGGTCAGGGGCATCGCGGCCACCATGGATGTTGAAGGAGGCAACCACCAGTCGAGTGACATGGTACAGGTACCCGGTGGCGGCCTCCAGGGGCAGCAGGACCAGAACCGACAGCCAATTAAAGCAGTCGTGCACCGTGGCCCCTGCAAAGGCCCTGAGCAGGGAGGCCACATTACAGGGCGGGCCGGGGTCAGGATGCACTTCGGCTGGGAGCTCCTGGCCCTGGGAACCACCCTCCCCCAACACACACAGGCCCCTCACCACTCTACCCCCTCACCGCCGGAAGTCAGTCCTGTCCCCTGCCTGCATCAGGGCCACGATGGTGTTGGTGACAGATGTGCCGATGTTGGAGCCCATGATGATGGGGATGGCAGAGCTCACCTCCAGCACTAGCAGAAGAGGAGACCCCTTCACTGACTGTGTGAGGGCCACCAGCTCCTGCCCCGGAAACACCTGCCCACATCCCACCCCCCCCCTGGGCAGTCCTGCCACGATACTGCCCAGTCTTGGTGTCCCAGGGACATGTGTGTGACCAAGCACGGTGGACACATGCACTGTGCGTGCACGTGTGGATCCGAGGGCCCATGTCCGGCACGTGGAGACAGATCTGTACCCATGTGTGCACGGTACACGAGCGTGGTGGTTAGTTTCATGAGTCAGCTTAGCCAGGCTACAAGACTCAGTCATTCAGTCCAATGCTCATCTAGCTGCTGCTGGAAGGTATTCCACAGGTGTGATTCACCTCTACAACCGGCTGACTTTAAGTGAAGGGGATCACCCTTGGTGATCTCAGTGGGCCTCATTCAGCGAGATAAAAGGCCTTAAGAGCAAAATGGAGGCCATCCAGCATTGGCTTCCCCCCGAGAGTTCCAGCCTACCCTTCCTAACAACCTGCCCTATGGATTTTGGATTTCCTCAGCCAGCCCCACAATCATGTAAACCAATTCCTTGCAATAAATCATATGTATAGCTCCAGCAGGTTCTGTTTCCCTGGCCAGTGGAATAAGTGACTATGGGTGATAAGGTGCTGAACCTTCCTGGGGCAGGACTCCCCACCTGCCACCCTTTCCAGATCTTCAGACACCCCTCCTGGCTGAGACTATTCCTGGCCACAGCTTGGAAAATGGAGTGCGAGAAGCTGGAGTCCTGCCCTTTGCTCTTAACTCCCTGGCCCCCTTCTCCCCCTGGCCCCAGCCCTGACATGCTGCATCAGCCCCCTCCAGGGCACGCAGCCCCCCACGCCCTTTCACTAGCCGCAGCGGGCCTACTTACAGCCAGAGGAGACCATGCTGACGATGATGGACGTGGAGGTGCTGGAGCTCTGGACCAGCACGGTCACTAGGATCCCCACCACCAGCCCCGCGACTGGGTTGGACAGGATGGCGTTGTCCTTGAAGATATCACCAGCCACCTTCCCTGAGGAACAAGAGCCAGCATTGCGTGATGCCCTTCAGGAACCCTGTCCCAATCCCCTCCCCCTGGCCTTACCTCCAGCCAGCTGGAAAGCGGAGCTGAGCACATCCAGGGAGCAGACGAAGAGGTAGAGAAAGGCGAGCATCAAGGGCACCTTGATGAGGGTCATGCCAGCCCGGCGCAGCTTCTGGGCCAGCCCAGACTCTGGAGATGGGCTGGGCATGAGCACTGGGGCCAGGGGCTAGGGTACTGAATGTTGCCACCCCTGCTGTCCACCCCCAGCCCGGACCCACCTGGCTTCTGCTCCTCCTCCAGGGCCAGCTTGGCAGGCAAGGGGTCATGGCACTCCAGAACCTCCCCGTAGGGGCAGCTGTGCTCGGTAAGGGCCACAGGGCCCAGGCTGGGGAAGGCGTAGGCGGAGGTCCCTGGGATCCTGTGCAGGACTGGGGAGGGAGGCTGGTTAGGAGTTCCCAGAAGCCCCGGGATAGGCTCAGAGGGGTGGACACCTCACTGGGATGTGAGCGACTGTGGGCATTCAGGGTCCATGGATGGGAGGAGCACTCACCCTGAGGGCTGGGCACGTAGGCAAAGGCTGTCCCATGCATCATGTGGCCCCCTCGGACTGGTAGTGGGGAGACAGCCGGGCCCCCCAGCCTCTCTCCATAGGACATCATCCTGGGCACACACTGTGGGGTGGCAGCAACACTGAGGGACAGCTACTGTCCTGAAAACTTACACATACCCACTGTCCACATCCATACCCCCATACTCACATGCACACATACCCGTGGTGTGTGACCCCTAGACACACACCCAGGGAAGTATACCCTCTACCCCATAATAGCAGAGATGCTCAGGTACTCGGGCCAGATGCTTGTACTCATCAGGCAATGAGTATTTATGAAGAATCTGCTGTAGCCTAGGCACTGGACTAGACGCTGGGGTAGAGCAATGGCTAAATACAAGGACAGCTCCTGCCCCCAGAAAGCTCCAAGTCTCACGGGGAGACAGATGTCAATGAAATAATCCCTTGTGGCAATAGGGCCAAGGGTTCTAATGACAGATACAAGTGCTACCAGTGTGCCCCATGGCAGGGGGTGGAGGGGAGAGATGATCAAGCTGAGATGAACATGAGTAGGAAGGGCCAGATGGCAAGGGACAAGGGCGCGGGTGCAGGGGCCCCTGGAGGGGAAGGAGCTGGGAGCGCCCTGCAGCCGGCGGGGGCTGGGGAACGTGTGTTAGCCGAGCTTGCGGATATGGGCCAAGGCTGCACATGCAGGAGGAGTTCTGACCGTTCTGAGAGCCATGAGGAGACATGGACACCTGTTGGCTCTTGGGACCAGCTGGACATGCACTCAGGAAAGGGTCTACTGGCCAGAATCCTGAGTTCCTGGGTTACCCTCACAACTGAATTTCCTTCCCCATTTGCCTCCCTGCCTCCTAGCAATAAACAAACACTGATGGCCTTTCTCCCATGAATGAGTTTCAGACCAAGGCTGGTTTAGATAAGGAGGTTTCCCTGTATTATCTCCAATCTGAGAAGCTGTTGGTTTGCTTCAGGGCCCCTTGAACTGTCCCAGGAGTTCTTGGTTGTTGGGGTGGGAGTACCCCAGCCTCTATCAGCTACCCATAATCCCACACCCCTATATTGTCCCAGGGGCCCTTGGCTGTTTGGAGGAGTGGGGGTGCTGAGCTAAATTCCAAGTGTTGGAAGAGCATGAGTCCTCGTTCCTTTGGGGTGGGGGGTAAGCCAGACTAGACTGGGCCCGAGCAGGAAGGGGAAGCAGAATTAGGGCAGAGGAGAGGAAGCAGGGGCGATAGGCTATTGCCTACTAAGACTTGGGGATGGGTTTGGGAGAGGGGAGCCCTGGGCTTACCTTGGGGTTCTGTGTTTCAGCTCCTGCTCAGCTGCTTAAGGAAGCCCCAGGGGCCTGAGGAAGGGCTGGGACCCTCCTCTTTATACCCTTGGGTCAAGGGCAAAGTCCTAAAACCCTAGCTGCCCTCCCTCTGTTCCCCGATTAACCTCCCCCCCTGAGATTCCTCCCAGTTAATTACTAATCGTCAGCTCTGCTGGGGGAGTCCATGATCAAACTTTCCCTTTCCCCACACAGAAACTCAGCCTGACAGAGACCCAAACCCAGCTAGGGTACCTCTTCTGCCCCCAAGCAGAGATCCTGATGCTACTTAGGCACCTTATTCCCATAGACCTAAAGGAAATTTCACGGCTCCAGCCCCTTCCCCTCATTCTTGGCCTAACACGACTCCCCGTGGAATAGCCTTGCCATGCATCTGGATGTCTGTGAGTCTGTCTGTGGGTCTTGGGGGGCATTTAGAGGAGAGGGAGCATGCGATGGAAGAAGTAACAGGAGATAAACCCGGAAAGGCTGCATAGTGCTGAGTCAGGGAGAGTCTCTAGCCTGCAACCACAGATCCAGGATTCGTCTGAGAGAATGTGGAACCCCTGGTTCCAGGAAGGGCCTGGTTCAGGAAGGGCCTGGTCTGCATTTTAGAATGGTCTCTTTAGTGGGAGGTTGTCCGTCAAAGGGGAAAGTCTGGAAGCATAGGGACCAGCTAAGAGGCTGATGAGATGGTCTAGAGAAGAGATGATGGGGTCTGAATCAAGTGGGACAGGAGGGATGAGAAGATCCATCCCAGGGATACTTGGGTAGTGGAATGGGGGAGGGGAGCATGGCAGACAGACGAACTATATGACAGTTGGGTTGCTGGATTGAGATGCTGATGATGGTATGGGGTCTGTTGCAAAACTCCCGAAACCCAGAGAGGACTCTTAGGGAGGCTTTGGGAAGCTTGTTTCCCTTTCACAGGACTCTGGAGCTTGAATTAGGGCCCAGCTGTACAAGAGAGATGAGAAGAGATATTCCCTTCTGAGGGAGAAAGATTCAACAGATCCAGCAGGGGTGGGTTCCACTCAAAATCTAGCTTGGACAACTGCCTGAGTAACCTGTCCAACCACCCATCCATCCATCTACCACCACCACCCCCAGCTACCTAGCCAGCCAGTCATGTATCTGTCCCTCCATTCCCAAGAACAATAGTTGAGTTCCTACTCTGTGCTGAGCCAAGATTGGCTAGGTCAGCTCTCTCCTGTCTAATCCCTGGGTTAGCCTGGGGTGCTGAGGCAAGTCACTTCGAGTATAAGATGGCAATCAGAGGGTCACCTGGGTGGCTCAGTTGGTTAAGTGTCTCACTCTTGATTTCAGCTCAGGTCATGATCTCAGGGTTGTGAGATGTGAGATCGAGCCTCTCATCGGGTTCTACACTTAGTGGGGAATCTGCTTGGGATTCTCTTTCCCTCAGCACCTCCTGCTCATTCATTCTCTCTCTCTCAAATAAATAGATCTTTAAAAAAATAATAATAAAATGGCAATCGGCAGTTCTTTTGCAGTGGTTGAATTCAATGAGCTAGCTGACCCATCTCAGTGACTAGAAGAGTCTCTCAGCATGTGCGTTCTCTTCACGCTTGTGTGCCCCTCTTACTGTCCCGGGGATGGCTGCAGTGTCCCCACCAAGGGAACGGCTCCACTTCCTCTAGATTCGCAACCCTATTTCAGGTCAACAACTTGCCTGGGCTCACCGGTTGCCCTTTGATTGCTCAGGGTCCCCCTGGGCTGCAGCTTATTATATCACACATATTTTGGGGTGACACAAATCCAGCCTTTCTCATCAAGGTGGATGGATGTTTCTGCACAGCTCCCCTCTAACATGACAAAAGTCAGCTAGTTTGTACTTAATTTGCAGGACACTGTGGGGTTGTCCGCTGGCTAGTGTTCATAATGGAGTTTCTGTCGGAGTGGCTAAGAGCAGACAACAAGGCCAGCCTGGGTTTGGATCCCAGCCCCTCCACATTGTGGCTGTGTCAGTTTAGGCCACAGAAGCCCCAGGGGACCAGGGAGGGGTGGGCAGAGGGGCAACTGGATCGGTTTTGGGTAGAGTGACCATAAGTCCTGGTTTGCCTGGCTAAGTCCTGGCTGATGACTGTTGGCCCACAGTTCCCTTTCACTTAAAAAATGCCCTGGTTTGGAAAATCAGCCATAGAGCCTTATGACCTGTTCTGGGAGATTCTGAAGAACTGAGGCAGGCAATCAGCCACGTGGGGCATCCTAGAAAGGTTTCCATTCACAGAAAAAAGAAAATTAAAACAATCCTGCTTCTTCAACCCGTTGTTGTCACAGAACACCGCCTCTCAGCCTTTTCTCTGTACCTCTCTCACCTATTTGGATTTTTTTGTTTATGAAAGACTGCGTCTTGCTCTTTTCCACCTACCATTGCATATTACCTTCCCTGTGTATTTACACTCAGGACCAATGTTGTTTTTAATGGTTGCATCATGTTCTGTTCTGAAACTTAATTATGTAGCGATCCCTTGGGTGTCCCGGAAACTCTCTAGACTGGACAGAGTGATTTGGCAAAGATTGGGGTGCATGGGTGGGAGGGGTGTTGCTGAGCCAGGGGCAGGTAGTCATTGTTGAGTTCTCGTGTCAGAATCGTCCTCGGGCTCACAAGTGCTGGTGAAGTCATCTGGGCTCAGAGGCTGTCTAGGGGTGCCTGGCGCTCCCATCCCCATTGGGTCCAGGGACCTCGACCACAGGCCATGTTCCTCTCTCCTGCCCTGCTCTGGTCAGACCCAGAGCAGGAGCCACTGTATCTGAGGTGCTCTTTTCTGAGGTGCTCTTTATGAACTTAGGGGTGCTTCTTTTTTTTTTTTTTAAGATTTTTATGTATTTATTTGACAGAGAGAGAGAGAGAGAGAGAAAGATCACAAGTAGGCAGAGAGGTAGGCAGGGAGAGAGAGGGAAGCAGGCTCTGTGCCAAGCAGAGAGCTGGATGTGGGACTCGATCCCAGGACCCTGATATCATGACCTGAGCTGAAGGCAGAGGCTTAACCCACTGAGCCACCCAGGTGCCCTGGTGTGCTGCTGCTTCTTCTTCTTTCTTTCTTTTTTTTTTTTTAAGATTTTATTTATTTATTTGACAGACTGAGATCACGAATAGGCAGAGAGGCAGGCAGAGAGAGAGAGAGAGGGAAGCAGGCTCCCCGATGAGCAGAAAGCCCAAGGCGGGGCTCGATCCCAGGACCCTGGGATCATGACCTGAACCGGAGGCAGAGGCTTTAACCCACTGAGCCACCCAGGCGCCCCTGGGGTGCTTCTTTTTAATAAGGTTAGGATCTTTGATAATTTTGCCGTCTACCTTCCCTGGTTTCACGGAGCTCTGGGTTTAAGGAAGGACGCAGTTCTCCATCATAGGCCCTGCAAGAGACATCATTATAAAATGCTACAGGCGGTGACCATGACCAAAGGAATTTGGGAGGGTGGCCACAGGAGCCCCAGGGAGCCAACCGGAGCTGTTTTCCGGACTCCCGCGAGCATGGAGAAGGCGACCACGTCTTTGCCCCTTGGTTCACTGGAATTCCTTCCACTCATGTGCTGCCTCCTCCCAGCCCGTGACAGTCTCTGCGTGTCCCCCGAATACTGACTCCTGCCCTGTCTGCTCACCAGCACTCTGGCCACAGCTTCCCCTAGACCTCTCAGCCTGGAGCCTGGGGGTTGGCGGTATCTCACCTGAGAAATGACACCCGGGAGGAAGAGCAGTTTGGAAGGGAAGATGCCAAGATCCGTCTGGACAGACTGTGTCTGAGGGGCCTCTGGTGTGAGCAGTTGGCTCTGTGGGTCTGAAGCACACGACGTGCTCCTCACCCCAGACGGGGCTTCCCGCACATTCCCAGCCTCAGGGAGCAGTGCGTGGTCCTCTGATCTGAGCCAGAAACAGAGCAGGCTCCTTGGACTGTCCTTCTCCCCCACCTCCTTATCTCTCCTCCGTCACCCAGCACTCCCCGTTTCCCATCAGCGGGAGCTCCCTCAGCCTTTTGCCACCTCCCGGGTCTGGTCCACCATCTCTCACTGAAGGCTCTCCCTGCTTCTGGCCTTGTGCCTCCCGATCCAGTCTCCAAACTAGCAGCCGGCCAGCTTTTCAAAATGTAATTCTGACTCTGTCACCCCTCTCTTTTCAAACCTGGCCCTGCCAGTACAAAGACCAGCATCCTGTCCCAGCCTTGGTGCCCAGAGTGACTTGGCATCCCTCCTGCCTCAAGGCCTCAGGTGTAGCCTGTGAAGATGCCTCCCCTTCCCCCAAGGGAGAATGTGCACATTGAATAGAGAGAAGGCCTGGGGCTGAGCCTGGAGGAGCACCCATGTTTGGGGGAGGGCAAAAAAGAAAAAAAAAAAAAAAAAAAAGAGGGACTCCTGGAGGAAGCCGACAGGTATGACAGGATTGGGAAGAGCAGAAAAACAGATGTCGCAGAAGCCAAGTTCACCCCTGTCTTGAGAGAGACAACCTGATCAGCCAGGTCAGATGCCACAGAGCTGTCGGGGAATGTGAGGACAGAGCAGATTTAGTGACCCAGGCAAGCTGTCCTGGGGCGGTCCTGGGGGTGGGGGCAGCTTGTGAGGGCTTGTTGGGAAGGAGCAGGAGGTGGGAGCCGAGACAGCATGGCCAACGCAAGTGTGACAGACTGACAGATCGGGAATCTGGTCACGCCAATGAAAACAGTTTCCGCGGGAGCAGCAGGACTGCTGAGCTGAGTAGAGAACGATCCCAAGAACGAGAGCTTGGGCCAGGAACAGAGCGAGCTGGGGAAGCTGGCACAACCAGCTGTTTCTGTAATCCGCGGCTCCTTTAAATACACACAGTTTGCTGCCTGTACGTTTTCTGCAGGACCTAAAGTTGGAGGACCATCAGGGGAAGAAAAACTAACATGCCAGACAGTCCCTCCATGAACTGGATTTTTTGGGGGGAGAACTGACTAATGACCAGTGTCATCCCACGACAGGGCTTCTCCTGTCTCCTTGAAACAATGCGTTTATTTCTCCAACCAACAAATAAGCCTCACCGTGAGTCAGCATGTGGTGGACACAGCCATGAACATTCCACCCCGGTACACAGACGCAACGTGGGTGTGCATTGTACACGCATGGGGGCGTCCTTTATCTGTGGCTGAAGCAGCCATTCTCACCAATGGGCTGGGTGACATAGCAGGGGCCGCCTCCCACCTCCCCTTAGGGACCAGAGCAGTTCCTCCCCTGGCCCCCTTGACTTTGTCCTCTCCTGGACAATCTGGACTTCCATCTGAGCTGCCTGGCACAGAGCAGGCAGGGTCCTGTGGTGTTCTCCCCTCCGAGCCCCGTTTTCCAGATTGGGTGCTGCAGGCTATGTTAGATCCATGGATCCAGGGCAGGGGCTGCTGACCTGAGGATGCCCCATCCTTGTTTGGGGGATAAGTGCCCTGAGTAATGTTTAATCCTGACAGCCCAGGCATCGGTCACTCATTGATGGAGGAGGCCAAAGTCTGTGGCCAAAAGAGCTGAGCTTGCTTTGGGCTTTTCTCAGAAATCATCTCTTCCCCTGCAGCTCCCTTCCTAGTGTGGTTCCAGCTCTCTGCCTTCATGCCGGCCTCAGGGACCAGACCTAAGGGTGAGCATGGCAGTCCCATGCTCCAGGTTCCAGACCAGAAGCTCTGAGCTCTGGCTGTAGGCTTCAGGTCCTGAGCTCCATGTTCTGGGCCTGGAGCTCTAGGCCCCATACGTAAATTCTCAGGGGCAAGCCCTGGGTCCCGGGCTCCAGGATCTGAGCTCTAGTCCCTGGTTCCAATTTCAGGCTTCTGATGTCCAGCCGAGTAAGGGCTCTGCTTCTAGGCATTGGGCTCTAGATTCTGGGCTGCAACCTCTAATCCCAGATCCCAGACTCCATATGGGGCTCAAACTTACAACCCCGAGATCAAGAGTCTCATCCTTTACCAACTGAGCCGGACAGGTGCCCCTCCAGAGTCCAGTTTTTATTTTTATTTTTTTTAATTTTTATTTATTTTTTTTAAACATTCTTTTTTTTTTTTAATTTATTTATTTGACAGACAGAGATCACAAGTAGGCAGAGAGGCAGGCAGAGAGAGAGGAGGAAGCAGGCTCTCCGCTGAGCAGAGAACCTGATGTGGGGCTCAATCCCAGGACCCTGGGATCATGACCTGAGCCGAAGGCAGAGGCTTTAACCCACTGAGCCACCCAGGTGCCCCCAGTTTTTATTTTTATTATTTATTTTTTTAAAGATTTAATTAATTTATTCGATAGAGACACAGTGGGAGAGGGAACACAAAATAGGGGGAGTGGGAGAAGGAGAAGCTGGCTCCCTGCTGAGCAGGGCGCCTGATGCAGGGCTCCATTCCAGGGATCCCATGATCCCTGGGATCATGACCTGAGCCAGGGGCAGATGCTTAAAAACCAAGCCACCCAGACACCCCAGAGTCCAGTTTTGGTTCTGGTCTGGGTTCTGGTCTGGGTTCCAGGCTCTAAGTTCCAGAGGCATACTGTATGCTCCAGGTTTTGGGTCTGGCTTCTGGGTTCCTCCAACCCCTCAACAATAAGGCTAGAAGATGATGGCCTACTTGGCTAGTGGGGTTTTGGTGCCCACCCCTCTTAGCTGGCTGAGACTTCATTCTGGCCACCAGCATCCTGGGCTGGGCTGGCCTGGAAGTGGGATGGTGCTTCTTTGGCGCTTCTCCTTGGCTTTCTGACTCTGTTCAACCCCCAGACCAGTTCCTGGAGAGAGGAGCTAAGATGGTCACAGAGCACCCCTTGCCTAGTCGAGGCAGGAGTCCCAGGACATACATGTATTCATGTTTCAGCTTTTCTTGGACCTGCCAGGACCACCAGGGACAGGAATGGTGCCCCCTGCTTTTTGTGAATGGGCCTAGGTGGCATCTGATTCAACATAACCAACTATGTGTGTTTCCCCCATCCGGCTATTCTTTCCCTGCGAAAGCTGAGTGCCAGCGACTGATCCCCCAGACACTGGAGTCACCTGACCACCAGGCCAGGCCCCCTGCAGGGTGCACCTTGTGCTGGCTCCTGGGGGTAGGGATGGCTGCCCCGGGGAGCATCTGTCCATGGCTGTGTCAGCACTTCCTGTTAGGCAGGTAGCAGCTGGGGGCTCTGCCTGCCCCCACCCTGGAGGGGTCGCCAAAGCCAAGGTCACTGTGTGCTCTGCACTTGCCCTGTGGCCACCCCATGCCATCTGCTTGACTGTCACCATGACTGTCAAGAGGAGTGAGGGGACCAGAGATAGGCAGCAGGTTTCTTTCTCAGAGGCTTGGGTCCTATGGCCGTTCTCATGGCAGTCCCACCCACTCTCTCCGCCTGTGTCCTCCGCAAGATGGGGGTGCTGGGGACTGCAGAGCTGTCAGCAAATATGTGTCCTCTCCCCTCCTTCACACTGGGTGCTTGGTGGATAGGCTGACTCCCCTCCAGGCTTCCCATCTGGTGGGGTGAGGGGAAGCAGCTTTCATGACTTTTCCCAACCACGCAGGAGTCCAGCTCTGTGCAATGCAGGGGCTTTGAAAAGGGCCTGGGGGTTGGCCAGCTGGTGCCTTCTGTCTGTGGGCCTGGACCCCCATCGCTGCAGTGAGGGCCCAGGACCTTGAGGGATTCTGAGTGTGCAGAGCTGGGAGGAGGGAACTAGGTCTCCCTCAGCCTGGGACAGCTTCAGGGGACATATTGGGGAATTGAGGACAAGGGACACAGCAGCCAGCCAAAGCGGGCCAAGGTGGGCTGTGGGCTGAAGCCCCACAAAGGAAGAGTTTATTATCCTTCTCGAGAAAGGGATGGTGGGTCAGAGTGACAAAGAAGTGGCCTTGAGAAGTTCTTTGTTATTATAATTATTTTAATTGCATCATTTAAAAAGCATTAAAGCTAAAGTTAAAGTGTCCTTTGACTACTACCTCCAGTCCTGGTCCCCTCTCTATTTTCCTGTCTATTTGACATGTATCCTTCTAGAACATTCTCTGTTCTTTCTGTATCCTTTTAAGTGTGTCTCTGTGTTTGTGGTTTATATAAAGGTATCATGTCATGCATATTGCTCTACTTTCTTTTACTGAACAATAATACATCTTGGAGAACTTTCCACAGCAGAACATGTTCTACCTAATTCTTCATCTGCTGTGTGGTATTGCAGGGCATAGACACACCACCACCTTTTTGTTATCCCACTCCCCACCCCCCACCCCCACACACATTTGTCTGTTTGCCAGTTTTTGGGTCATACACAGCCCAGCAGGGATGGGGCTCCCTGTGCCTGGGAGTGAGTGATTCTCTGGTGGTACTTCTGGGATCACATGCTGTGTGTTTTTAATTTTCAGCAGAAATTCCCAAGCTGCTCCCCAGAGCAGCCATATCAATGTATCCTCACCCGAGAGGGTGCTAGCTTCCCATCAGGGTTTCCTCCCTGCTCCCTGTTGTGTGTTCCTGAGTCAGACAGCCTATGTGTTGTCTGATTGTGTCCAGCAACAAATTCCTTGCAGGATCCTGGACTCGTCACTTCCCCTCCTGTAGCCTTGGTTTCATCCCCATCAGGCTATTTTGTCTTGAGGACAAAGATGAGATAAAGGATGGGACATGCCTAACTTGGGGGCCTGAGCTGATGTGAATTTTCCTCCCCCTGCAGGAGCTCACATCTCTAGAGGCCCTTTTATCTGACCCATGACCTCCTCTGTTATGGGGCAGTCGCATCTGTTGGTCCTTTAGAGTCGTAGGCATCACTGCTATTACTGATGGGTGAAGGGTGCGCTTGCCTCAGGATCTGCCAACTTTGGGAAGGTCCCATCTTTCAGCTGATGTCCCCACCTCTTTATCTTCACACGTGGAAAGTGTCTCTGCCCCCAAGGGAGAACCCCCAGGGCCCAGGAAGTATAAGGAGGTTCTGCAGCTGATTGGAGAAGGGACAGGGGTTTGTCTCTCCACCTTCTTCTGGCCACAGACTATGATCCTGGTGCTATGCAGTCCCCTGCCCAGGACCTCCACTGCCTTGCTGTCCCTGTGTCCTTCACTGAGTCTATCTGAGGCTGCAGAATCATTTCCCACTAGGCCAAAGGGATACAGCACTGACTACGATGGACAAGGTCACTGCCATCAGGGCATGTTTATCGTGTTGTCAGCGAACAAGTGTAAAGTAAACAAGGTCACTACAGAGTGGGATGAGCACTGTGACGGAAGGAAACCGGACAGCATGGTAGAGAACAAAGTTATGGGGAATGTCATATCTGGTATCTGTCCATTTGGACTGCTGTAACAAAAATATCAGAGACCGGGAGATGTATAAACAACAAAATTTATTTCTCACAGTTCTAGATGCTGGAAGTCCAAGATCAGGGTGTCAGCACATCTGGTGTCTGTGACAGCCCTTTTCCAGGTTGTAGACAGCCAACTTTTTGCTCCGTCCTCACAGGGTAGAAGAGGTGGAGATTCTATTTTATAAGGGCACTAACCTCACTCACGAGGGCTCCACCCTCATGACCAAGCACATCCCAAAGTCTCCACCTCTTAATACCATCACCTTGGGACTAGGATTTCAACATGTGAATTTGGGGGGTGCTGGTGGACACAAGTATTTAGACCACATCATCTGTGACCGGGGAAGGCTCCACTGAGGTGTTCAAGCTGAACAATGAAGTAGGACTTTTGCAGTTGCTGGTCTGAGAAAACCTACTCAGAGCTACGGGCACATGCACGCAGAAAGAATGTATTGCCTTGCCTAAATGAGGATGTCTAGGGGTGGGTGACTTCAAGCCTGGGTGAATTTAGGTGTTCAGGTAGCTTTGGTCAGGAATCTCCTTCTATCTCTCAGTCCAGCTCTCCTGTGTTGGCTTCACTGACATGCAGGTTCTCTCCCTGCATAATCTGCTCAAAGCCCTGGGATATGGTAGATGACCACAACTGAGGTCAGAGAATTGTTCCTGCACCAAACTCTGATCAGCCAGGCCTGAGTCATGAGCCCACCTCCACCCCCAGCAGCTAAGGGTTCTGGTCAACCCAGCAAGCAAAATGGGTAGAGGGAGCAAAAGGCTGAGAGCCCCCAAGAAAAGCTTGGGTTCAACTTCTGGAGAAAGGCCTGATGGGCCAGAAAACCCAACTGATCCATCTCAGGAATTTCAAGGAAGAGGTGCCATGATGGGGGGGGCACCAATTCCTGGCAGAGGGGACAACAAGCACAAAGAACTGGAATGGGGATGAGAGCTTGACCACCTCAGGGTCAGGAGGGCCCCTCACTCCTCAGGTGTCCCCTCGAGGTCCTCATGTCCCCTGGTTTCCTCTAGCTCAGCAGCACGGGGCCTGAGTCTGGCTTCTCTGCCCATACACTGGGCCCTCCTTCTGGGAGATCCTCCCTGCTCCCCCTCAATGTGTGGGCTGCCTAAAGACAGGGATGACCACCCAGCCCAAGCAGACAGGAGACAAAACCTGCCCCCAGTGCAACAACCAGTATTTCCAAAAGGCCCTTAATGCATCCAAAGGAGCCCACAGCCATGTCTGCAGACACTTGAGCCCCACTAGAAGCAGAGGACGACATCCAGATACTGTACTCTGCTCAGATCCAGAGACTGAGGAACAGCATGGTGACAGGGGACACAGGCACGGCTCCCCCGAAGGGTCTTCCCCTCCTTCCCTTTCCTCCGTCCCTCCTGTCTCTGTCTTATCTCTCATAGTCACACCTCAATACTCTGTGCAGTCAGGAAGAGAAGTTCTGACAACAGGAAGTCAGGGGGCACATCCTGAGGTCCCCAAGGGCTTCCTGGTATTAACCTTGGTGACGGAGGCAATACAGTTTCGGGGGGGGGGGTACCCAGGGTAGACAGGCACACAAGGAACACACTTCATGGGAGAATAATAATTACTATTATAATAACAATATCATACATCCAGGACAAACCCAGCTGCCCCAGGCCAACTTCAAAATCCATATGTCCAGCAGCGCCTGTGTGAGTAGTGAGGGGCTGCCCACCCGCACCCCCAGGACTTATTCATACCAGCTCCCTGCCGAGGGGCCAGCCCCTCGTCCTGCTCCCTGCTGAGGCTCTGCCCGGGGTGGGGAGGCTCGCACTCCAACGCTGCCCCTCTGTGCTGGGCCTGCCTGTACTGGGGAAGCCAGCCCCACCTCCCCTCAGTGGCCTGGCAGCAAGGGTTGGGGGAGTGAACCGATGAGGGAGCAAGTGGTGGCAGCTGTGGGGTGTGGCTCCTCTGAGCCCGCTCTCCACTGCCTTCCAGCTCTTCCTGCGGGCCTGCCCGTGGCAGGAAGGGGCCAAGGACACTCATGGCACAGACAGAGCATGCAGAGCGGGCCCACAGCATGCTTGGCCCGCCAGGTGCCGTGCAGCTGGCCTGGACTGCTGGGCGGCTGTCAGAGGGCCGCGTGGGCCGTGGAGTCCGAGGGGTCCCCCTTGGGCTGGACCTCTGATACAGTCTGTGGTGGGGCCTCCTGGGAATGGGGCCCTTGGGTTGGCAGCTGCAGAAATTCTGGAAGCACCAGGTCCTCTTTGCGCAGAAGGCCCCTCTGGTCATGGGCCCCACTGCTCTGCACTCGATTCAGCAGCTCCACCAAGCCTGGGCAGGTGGGGGTTGGGGGGCGGCGGCACATAGAGTCAAGAGGCCCATTGGTGCAGACCTGCCTATGCTAGCCCACCATCATCCCGCTGCCCTTCCTATGACCACAGCCTCCCCAACGCCCTCCCATCCTCAGCCGCTCTGTTCCCCTAGCCCCAGTGGACACTCTTCCAGACATGCAGTTCCCATGCCTCAGTTTAAGCCTCTTGGATACCACCCACCTTCGATGGTCCCAGTGCTGCTAGTCCCTAGCTCCCACCATCCCCAAAGTACCTTCAATGTCACAGGTCTGCCGCTTCCCAGGGATACTACTGGGCGCCTCGGCCAGCGAGTTGAGGGACAGTGGAGGGGGATGGGTGGCCTTGTTCTGGGCTCTAGGCTGGCCACCCTGTAAGAATGTGGAGTCAGAGCCACAACTGGGAGGGGAGGCACTGTGGGTAGAGCGGGGACCCCTTTCCCTCTCTCACCTGACTGCAGTACTGGGCTACATCTCCAGCTCCGGAAATCTTCACACCTATGACAGAGAGCACCACTGTTAGTGTTTGCCTCCCACCTGGCCCCCTTTCCTTCTGGGCCCAAGCCATCTCCAGGGACCAAGCCCCAGAGCCTTGCTTCTCTACCTGGGTGAGTGTCCAAAACCAGTCTCTGGGCCGCCACCGAGCTCACTAGCTTCCCCAGATCCAGCGGCTGCTTCTCGCCTGGCTGTGGGGACAGGTCAGCAGCCTGCGAGCCAGGCAGCCCGCTCCCGGCCGCCCCTGACCCGCCCGGCCCGGCTGTCCGTCCCCCCCCCCACCCCCCCCCCCCCCCCCCCCCCCCCCCCCCCCCCCCCCCCCCCCCCCCCCGGCTTACCAGGCACAGCACCACCTGTTGCGGGCTCAGACCGTGCTTCGCCAGAATGGGCTGCAGCGCCTCCTGCAGCCGCTTGGTGGGCTTGGCGGAGATCCGCACCACGCGCTCCAGAGCCACCAACTCGACCCTGCACGGGACCCTCGCGCTGGGGCAGGGCTGCAGGGCGGAGAGCGGGCCCCGCCTCTCCCCCAACCCACCAGGAACCGGTCTAAGAGGGGGCGGAGCCTGAACTGGGGGTTGGGGTAAGTTGGGGGTGGGCCCTTAGTTCCGGTGACACAGTTAGCCAGAGGCTGGGACAGGAGAGGGAGAACCTGAACTGGGACCCAAACAAGGGTTGGGACCAGGCCCCAGGCCTGGGAGGAGGGGCACTCACTCGAAGGTGATCCTGTTCTCCAGCCGCACTTCCTGGTCCGCCAGCACCGAGCAGTCCTGGTCCAGGACCAGGGCCTTCTGCAGATGCCAGAGGGAGGTCTCAGAGTCCTCACTCCTCAGCCCCAACCATCCCCAGGGTCTGAGGGAACCACCTCACTTCTCTGATGGCACCCACTGGGGTCCCCTGAGGGTCAGAGGCAAGGGCCAATGGGCTGGTGAGGTGTAGTGATGTAGATGGAGTAAGCCACCTGGCCAGATTGGGAGCCTAATACAGCCAAGGCCAGGGAGAAGGGGACAAGAAGGTTGGACAGCTTCGGAAACCAAGTGGAGTTACAGGAATCATGGGAGTGGGGTAAGCACAGAATGGCAATGAGGCTGCTTAGATAAGGAGCAGGCCTAGGTCCTGGATCATGGGGCCGCCTCTTCCCAGGCCAGGCCAGGCCAGGCCCTGCCTCCTGGATAGCTGCCCCCTTGTCTCTCAGGCATGTGAAACCCAGCTAGACCAGCTGGATGCATTTCCTTCCTCACCACCCACCTTTGATCAGCTACCCAGGCCTTGTCCCCTTTTTGACACTTGTCTACTTCTCTCCATCCCCACCTACCAAAGACACTTCCTGTCTCCTCACTGCAACAAGCTCTCTGCCCCCATGACTGTGGTGAGGCCAGAAGGACATAGTGTCTGCACAGTGCCGGGCACACAGTAGGTATATAAACAGTAGGTGTAGTGACTACTGCCCCTCTAGTCCCCACTGTCTGCACTAGCCCGGGGCAGGGAGGGAGCCTCTTCCAGGGATAGGTCCCTGCTATGCTGCAGGGACAGGTGGAGTGTGGGTGGGGAGTTATATTTGGCAGTCGTGAATACCCATCTGGGCTTCAGAGGCTGCACGGGTGGCCTGAGTGGGCAGAGCTCCTCCCACGACTGCCCTCCCAGTCCCACTCTCTCGGCCCTGGAACTTGCCCTGCACTTCTTACCCACATCCAGGACTTCTCTTACGCTGCTCCATCTGCCTAGAATATCCTCTCCTGACAGCTCTACCAGGCAGACTCCTCCCCATCCTTATTCTCTCCTCATCAACAGCTGCCTCTTCCATGAAGGCTTCCTGGCAGCACCCAGAAAAGCCTGCCTTTCCCCAGAAATTCTCTGAAGCTTCAGCTTCTCTTCCCTGATCACATCCTGTCAGGCTCACCTCCATCCTGTGGACCTGGAGGTCAGAACTCAGGCCCGGGTCCCTCTGCCTACCCACCTGGTAGTGCCTTAGGTCCTGCCTGAGTGAAGGAAATCCTGCAGGGTTTCCCTGGAAGGCAGCATTCTTTCTTTAGATCCCCCTTTTGGGATGGTTTAGTCCAAAGTGAGTTTTTCCTTAGACTCCTCTTTAAAACTTAATGCTCATTTGCAGCTCAAGAAAAGTTTTTCATGGGCTCAGTGCGTTTGGGTGTCCCTGATGGCCATTTCAAGGATGGCCAGTAGGAACTCTGGGAGTCATGGGGGGAAACACAGTTCTGGCCATGCTTCTCCCCCCGGTGAAGATGATGGGTGAAGCTGGAAGCTGGAAGGGGAGTAAGGATGGGACTCTCATAGGATGGGGGTGGAGGCCTGAGTTTGAGGAGTTGGTGCTAGGCTGCTTTGAAGTTGGACATAGGGGGAGGGGCATGGTTGTTTTGGGGATTGGTATTAGGAAGGGGGTGAGGATAGGAACAGAACTGGGGTGGAGGGCCTAGCTGAATAGAGATAGGAATGGGGTTGGGGTCAGGATCAGGAAGAGAGTGAGAGCTGGGGACCAGACCAGATTCACACCTGCTCATTGCCGACTAGATAGACCTTGATGTCAGGTAGAGAGAGGCCTCGTTTCTCACAGATGCCCGCCAGCATGGCACGGATGGTGAGGCCAGGTCGTGCCAGGGCCAAGGATGCTGTGCCATCAGGCAGGTACACGCAGCAGTACTTCCCTGGCCGACTCTCACTCTCACCTTCTGTGCTCCCAAGGCTCTTCCGGTGGCTCTGCTTCCGGGCAGGAGCAGAGGGAAGGTCATGTATACACATTCAGGGACATGCAGGGAGGTACACAGACAGGTAAGGTCACTGGGGCACACACACACCTGCACACGCCTAAGGGCATACTTCTAGGCAGGCAAAGGCACTCCTCCTACAACAACATAGATATGCTCACCCAGATGTAGTGGCGCCTAGAGACAGGTCCTCCCGCTGACCCACATACACCTGCTGGGGACACCTGGGCACCCACACGTGCACACACACGAGGAGAATGTACACCCATGGCACGCAGGGGTCCAAGGCGGTGAGAACAGGAAGAAAGTAAGGAGTATGAGGGGTTGGCAACAGGAGATGGAATTGGGGACGAGGACTGTGACTATGAGTGATGGCGGCCCCCCAAAGGTGCATGAGTAGCGGTTTTAGCCCAGGCCTCATCTCCCCCAGAAGTCCGCTCACCTCAGATTTGCTGTTGACAAAGGCAAGGAAACCAAGGTCCAGACTGGCGGAGGAGTTGAGGGAGCCCTGGGACTCTCTGCGTAAGGCTGAGTTTGGGGCTCCGCCTGCCAGTTCTAGGGGAGAGGGAGCAGTGAACAAAACAGCCCCTGCTCCTTACACCCCCTTCTCCACAACCAGGGGGACCCCGCTGGAGCTCTCCTGCGGGGTCTAAGGCGTCTTGGGACCATGGAAGTGTTGCTACTGAGGGGGTTTCCCAAACTTCTGCTCTAATCTAGAAACCAAATCAGCGGGGAAACGTGGTGGTCACCGGGACCTCTCTTTCGGTTTTCACAGATTTACAGACTAGAAGACAAGTAGGAGGAAGTGGGGGTTCTCAAAGCTTGCCCAAACTCCCACCCCGACTTTTCTCTGGGGCCTCCAACCCTCACCCCTGCGGAAAGACTTGCGGAGGGGGCGACCCCCAGAGCCCTCAGTAGCCGGCAGGTGCCCCAACTCCTCCACGCCCAGCGGGAGCGACTTCCCGGGCTTCAGCTTCGGCTTCTGCGGGTACAGGAAAGGCGCTGGCACCGGGCTGGGTTCCAGCCCGCGTGCAGACCAGGGGCACACCTCTACAGAGCGGCACCCGGCCCCCTGCTGCCCACAGCCTCCCGTCCGCACCTTCCTCGTGGAGTCAGGGCTGCTCGGGCTGGAGGAGCCAGGTTCCCGCAGGGGGCGTCCCTCGGCCTCCGCCAGGAGACACTCGCGGTATAGCGGAGACTTGACGAAGCGCGCGTAGCTGTCGAACTTCATCAGGTTGAAGATCTGCGGGACCCGCTCCGGGGCGGTGAGCGGGAGAGGGCTGCTCCCGGACCTGGCTGGCAAGACCCTAGCCCCTCCCACCCAACTCCTTGGTCCAGCCCCGCCCCCCTTGGCTCCGCCTCTACCTCAGCTAGGCTCCGCCTCTAGCCCCTGTTCGCTGCAGCCTCTGGTACCGCCCTCTGACCCACGACCTGACACTGCATTTTACTTTGGCTCTGGCATCTAAATTTGCCCTTTTTCGTACCCCACTCCACCCACATCCCACCCGCTACAATCGGCCCCCGCCCCTGGATCTGGCTCCGCCTCTTGCACTTTCTTCCAAGGCCACGCCCCCTAATCCCAAGAGACCCTTGGAACAGCTCACCTGGAGCTGCTGTGCGCGGAACATGTCCGGTCGCGGTTCTGCCAGCACCTCCTCGCCTAGCCAGGCCTGCCGGTCTATGTTCACTGGGCTCAGCGCCTGGCTGGACAGGAATTCCTGGTAGATATGGCGGGCTTCCTGAGCAAGCTGTTGCAGGAGGGACAGAGAAGTTCAGGCACATGGCCCAGGCCCTGGTTCCACCACTCTGTCCCAGCCCCCCTTTCCCCCACCTGCTGGGTGTCGCTGGCTGGGATCTGCTGGAAGCGCTCGCAGGCCTTCCAGAAAGTTACATTCTCAGCGCTGAACTCCTTTTTCAGGAACTCCTAGCCCAGAGAAGGAGAAGGAAGTTAGGGACAAAGAGACCCGGCCAGGGGGTGCAGTCAGAGAGCCTGGGATAGAGGTAGGGCCAAGAGACCAAGTCAGGAAGATAGGGCCAGACAGACAGATGAGGCCAGACTGGAAAGCACAGAAAGAAAATGAGAGGCAGAGACAAGGAAAGTTCCCTGCTGAGAGAACAGGAAGAAGGTGCCAAAGAAAGGCTCAAGGACGCAGCTGACAGAGGAATCCCACTCTGGCCAGTCTGAAGCTCCATCCATGTCCTCTCCCATGCCCAACCCCCTCCCCCACACACACACTATAGTGACCACTGCCATCTGCCCTCCCAATCCTACCCCAAGGCTTACAGTGAAATAAGCCAGCCCCAGCGGGTCCTGCAGCAGCCGCTCGAAGGACAGGCCCCAGCTGGCCACAGGCTGCTCCTCGGTGGGGAAGGGGCTGCTGGGGCCACTAGGGAGGCTGTGGATACTGAGGGAGCTTCCTCGGCCCTCGCCCTGGCCCTGAGGCCCCGCCGTGCTGCTCAGCTCTGTAGGTGGATGGACAAGTGGTGGTGAACCCTGTGGCCTTTCCCAGCCCCTGACCCAACCCCATCTGCAGATATTTTCCCTGGAAAGATAGCAAGTGGCAGGGGTGTCCCCACCCTGTTTCCACATACCCTCCCCCACCCCAGGCAAACCTCCTCTATACCCTCTGTCACTTACCTCCATCTGAGACAGCCAGAACCTACAAGAGACCCAAGGTAGGCAGTCAGAGCACAGCTCAGGGTGGACTCTCAAGGGACAGTTTTGGGTTCAGGCCTCAGGACTAGAGCTGTGTTCTCCTTTCCCTGGAGGACCATGCTGGGCATTCCCAGCCTGGTCACTGCTTACTCTGCATTTTGCTCAGGCTCTTCCTGGCTCCCCTTCCATCATGTGTGGACCACTGTGGGCTGGGAAGTATTCCAGCTTACTTTCCATTTGCCCCTGGTTCCCTCCTCCCAAAGCACCTGCTGGCTAAGCCCAGGTGTGCAGCATGGTGCTATCAGCAGAGACTCTGAATCTTGTCTCTGCCATTTACTAGCTGTGTGACTCGTTATTTGTTCGTCTTCCTCTGCAAATAGGGGATGATGATAATAATAGTAACTTACTTCCTCGGACTATTGTGAGGATCAGATCAGTTTAAGACATTTCCAGCAGCTGAAACAGTGGCCAGCATGTGGTAAGTGCTGTATCAGTGTTTGCTGGTGTCTCTATAGCCAGTGATCTCTTTGTTGCAACTATGTCCTCTTGGAGAGGGAGAGACTGAGAGACCCTGCCCTGCCCCCCCCAACCTTAGGCTGGTGCCAGGATGCTATTTTATAGTTGAGAACAGTCATTCTCAGACTCTCGTGTGCATTGAAATGAGTTGTAGGAGCCCAGGTCCAGAGATTCAGACTCAATAGGTCCAGATGGGTCCAGAGACTCTCCGTCTCTAACAGGCTCTCAGGCAATGCTGATGCGCTAGTCCGTAGACCACTGTGAATAGCATTGCTGTAGAGACCAACTCCATCCTCCCCCTCCCCCACGCACAGCTCCGACTTCTGTGGGAATCCCAACCATTAGTGAAATAGAAAAAAAAAAAAAAACCCTCTTTTCAAAATGACTCTTGCAGTGGTTTCCCTTGGTCTTCCTACCTTCCTAGCAGCTCCTCCAGCTTCCTCTTCATCTCCTACCCACGCAAGGTGGCCTCTACCCCTCCCTGACTCTGTCCTGGGCCCTTTCCTCCTCCCACATCTCTCCAATTCCAAATCCACATAGCCAACTTCCTGCTACCATCTCTGCCCAGATGTCCCACAGGCCCTTCCAACTCAGCCGGTCCCAAAGGGAGCCACTGCTGCCACCACCAAAGCAGGACATGGAACAGTTTCCCTACATCCTTCCTGTCTTTCTTCCCACTACCTGGGTTCAGTCATCCCCAATTCCTTCCCCTCTCTCGAATCCTATATTCTCACTAAGGCTGTCACGGTGGTTGCTCCCATCTGTCCCTTTGTTACATCCTCGCTGGAAAGAGGTCTGCAAACATGTCTCCCAGCCCTCCTAGCTAGAATCTCCCTCCTTGCTCCCCACACTCCCCTAGGAACCTCAGGTCCCACATCTGTGGGCCAGAGCTGGCCTGGAAATATGTAGGACATTATTAATATCTTGGGCCTCATTTTTGTTTAAGTGGACTTACCTGATTGAGCCACCCAAGAGGACCAAGACTTTTTTTTTTTTTTCATTGTAAGTTTAAAGGTGTTTCCCACATTTAAAAACCAGGAGTTTCACGTAAACTCCTGTGATGCCTCAGCTAGCTGGAGCTTCTTCCCAGCATGACAACCTTGGCTGGCCCTGAGCAGCAACTAGCTTCCCTGGAAGGGGCGCACGTTCTCTTCAGAGGTCTCTGGGGCCAATTTGATGCCATTTATGTTACTTATGGAAACAGGTGCTGTCCCAGACTGCTTGAGTCCCCATTTGTGCTGTGTGATCTTGGACAAGGCACTATACCTCTCTGTGCCTCAATTTCTTTCTCTATAGAAATAGGGCAAATGCTTCCCCTGACTTCAAAGGGCTGCTGTGATTAAATAAGTTAAATATATAGATAAGGAACCCAGAACATGATCTGCATGATCCGGCATGAAGGTCACTCTCATTGCTGTTGCTGCATTAGTATTGGGGTCTGACCCTGCTCCACTTTCGAGTTTGCTAGCTCTGTTGTAGAGGAAAGAACACAGGTGTTGGGGACTGCCAGACCCAGAGACATATCCCAGCTCTGCCCTTTTCCATTTCACACCCTCTGGCTCTTCCTTGAGCCTCATCTCCCACTGGGAGTGTGGAGGTAAGAGTTTGCTGAAGAGGAAAGAAAGTTTGCACAGAATGTGGCTGGGCGTGGAGCCCACCCGCAGGTGCCCCACTCCCACCACTGGAACCCTTGCCCCCCTGCCTCTGCACCCCCCATCTGATGGCTTCTTTCCTTCTTCCGAGTCAGCTCCAGTGGCTGGCTGCCAGAGAAAGTCCCAACTCCTGGGGTGCACGAGAATTGAAGCTCAAGGTCCCTTCCAGCCTGCTCCTTCTGTTCCTGGCAGCTCTGCTCCTGCCACACCTGCCTATCTTGCCTGCTCTGCATCT
Source organism: Mustela putorius furo (assembly GCF_011764305.1). NCBI lineage: Eukaryota > Metazoa > Chordata > Mammalia > Carnivora > Mustelidae > Mustela > Mustela putorius. The sequence goes on from NW_025421294.1 coordinate 33,694,347, forward strand.
TTGCTAACCTTAGGGCTGCTGACACCATCCTCTGCCCCAGGCTCCGGGAACCATCCTGCCTCCCCCTCCGTGGTGGCCACCTGGTCCTCTGCCCCCCACCCCATACTGGCCTCTCTCCCACCTGCCCTGTATCCCTGCCCTCAGCCTCTCCTTAGCTCAGAGTCCCCATGGCTGCTGGGGCAGGACTGGAGCCACTGGCAGGGCACAGGAGCTTGCGGCCCAAGCCAGCCCACACTCCTGTTTTCTTTCATTCTTGACATTATGTTGACTTGACTGTCCGTGTCTTTAGGCTGGCTCCCAGGTTGTGGGAATGGCCAAGCTCCCTGCCCTGGGGAGGTGGAGCTGTTGCTGGGTCACAGCTGAAGCTCAGCCTGGGCCTGACTAATGAACCCCATCAGCCTCCCCCATTTCCCTCCCCCTTACTCCACCCTACATTTTATCAAATTTTCTAGGTTCCCCACACCCCTTCACACTCCTGTTTCCTGCTTTTGCTGATTTTTCTTGTGGAATATCTGCTCCCACTCCCCTCACTGAACTTACTGCTCTCCAATCTCTACTCATTGACATCAGTCCCCTCCAAAGACCAGTGGCCCTGAACCCTCCTGCCCACCACACTTATGCCCACCCGTGTCTAGGCCTCTCTGTCCTTCTAGTTTGGTAGCTCCCAGAGGGTAACCCTGGTTTGTACAGGGACCCAACCTGCACTCCCTCCCATGAAGCACTCTCCTGAATCTGGTGCTAATGAGCAGCCATCAGGGTCCCAGCAGTCCTCCTCTGCTCTCACATGAGGTCGTGGCACCCTTCTTCCCAGGGATTCGTCTCCTCTGAATGCCCTATCTCTGTGGCCTGCAATTCACCTCTGCCTGTCCCTCTGGCCCCCCTGATAGTTGATCCACAGAGTTGGGGCTGAGGTGGGGTAGGGACAGAGATCCGGAGGTGGGAGGGAGTGAGGATGGAGTCCAATTTCAGTTCCACCATTCGAGGGCAAGTAACTTCCTCCCCTGGGCCTCAGTTTCCCCCCTGGGTAGAACAGGGCTCAGCATCCCCAATTTCTTGCGACTGCGAGGAAGAGTGAGTGGACATGCAGCAAGCATGCAGCCGTCAGGGGCTCTGCTGACCGCATGCCGTCACAGCTGACCTCATGCTGATGCCTCTGCCCAGGGCTCCCGCCTGCCTAGTCTCCCAGGCCTGGGGAAGTTGTGCTGAGCAGGACCGGCCTTGCGCCACCCGGGCTTGCTTGAGGAGAAGTGGTGAGTGAATGGGAGAAAAGGGGAAGAAAGGATGAGGAAGGGTGTGGTGGAAGGTGACTCCCCTGACCATGGTCAGGCCTCAGTGTGCCATACTTTTTTCTTAGGCCCTGGAAGGGCCACTGGTGTCCAAGGATATCAAGGCTAGAGTGGGGTGGCCCAGCACTGCTGAGCTCCGGGTGAGTGACAGGTTCTCTCTGACAGCACACACCCTTGTTCTTGCTCTCTCCTCAGATCTTTATCCTGTGTGGCAGGTGTTCTTAGCCCCATTTTACGGATGAGAAAACTTAGACCCAAAGAAGTCACACAGTAGAGAAGTGGCTGAGCTGAAGTTAAAAGCCAGGTGCGCTCAGCTGGAGCCTGAGGTCTTTCCCTCCACTAAGCTGCCTCCCTGGGCTGACAGGAGATGTACAAGGGGAGCTGGGAGGCCCAGAGCCTCAGCTCTTCGGACACAGGTGAGCTAAGTCAATGAGAGCTAAAGAGCCAGCAGGGTCCTCTTGAACTCTGCCCTCTGGAGAGGTCAGGTCTCAAAGGGAGGGCCAATTGACTTAGCATCTTCTGTGCTGGACATTCTGTACCATTATCTCATTTCACCCTAGTTTGGGGAAACTGAGGTCCCCAGATCCTCTCTGGGTATATGCTCAGAGAACCCCTTCAGCCTGAGCCAACCCTGAGGAGCTGACCCCTAGCCCCCAGCTGGATGCCAAGAAAGCAGGCAGAGTTCCGGGAGGCTCTGCCTTGTGGGTCTCTCCAGGTGGGAAGACTAAGGGGGGCTCCTGAGAGTGGCAGGATATGATAACCACCTCTCTCCAGGCTTGAGGCTCAGATTCCCCTCAGGCCACGTCCCTCCACACACACCCTGTGTCTCCCCACATCCAGACCCTTCCCATGCCATCCTCTCTTCCATATGGTGTAGCCTTTCAAGAACTTCATCCCACAAAATGCACAAAATGTTCCGACAAGTCAGGTCTCCCTCCCCAGGTCCCCCTCAAGCTTTCTCTACCCCGGGCTCGTGGCTCTTACCCAAATCTGAATAGTATTCTGATATTTGTCCCCGTGCCTTTTGTGCCTTGCCAGACTGGAAGCTGCTTGAGGAGAGGGGCCAGGGCAATGGGTTTGGGTCTCCAGTGCCTGGGACAGGGCCAGGACAGAGCAGACCCACAGAGGAGCCATTGACTGAATGACCGCATGAACAAATGAAGTGGCAGCAGGGTTTGGGTGGAGATGTCCCTGAGAGGGGGCTGGGAGCCTCTCTAAGTGACAGGTTTCATTGCAACTGCCTGACAAGCTGAGTGGCAGAAAGACGAGGCTGACAAATGAAGCTGCCTCAGCAGGGAATGATGGCAGCCGTGGGTGGGGGTGGTGGCAGGGGGAGGTGGGGGAGGACGGAGCCAGGCAGTTCTGGGAGGTGGGGGAGCAATGGCATTAAGTCAGAGAGGCTGAGCTCAGATACAGGCCCTTCTACTTGCTGGCCGCCTTCAGCATGTCACTTGCTCCTCTGAGCCTCCCTCTGGGGGTAACCCATAGAAGGAGCCCGCCACCGGCTCCAGGGGTGCCTCTGTGTGCTGCCCCTGTGTGCACCCCTGCCTGTCCACCCCTCACCACTCAGCTGAGCATGGTTTCAGAAAGCTGACCGATGACCCACAAGCAGCTGAGCTGTGACCCTCAGGGTTTCAAGAGGTGACATGGAGAGTTCAGAACAGACCCAGGAAGAGCTAAGATAACCTGTGTGTGAAGTTTGCTTCTGGGAACCAGGGCATCTGTGAGCTTGCCAAGGCTGGGAGCAGAACATGGGCGCCCTCCCTTCTCTGAATGACTTTGGGGTAAAGAGAAAGCATGGGCTGACATGGGAGGGACAGAGGCTGGGTCTGTCTCCAGGTACCCTCAGTCGCCTCCCAGTTCTGGGCACTGCTCAGAAGCACCAACCCAGCTGCCCTCTGGGGTGAGCGTGAGAGTGGACATGATCTTCCTTGGCCAGCACACCTGAGTATCGTGCTTCTGGGGCTGGAGTGCAAGGACCTTAGGTTCTTGAACTTTCAAAGTTAGGTTGATAGTAAAGACAGTGAGGTGGGGGACTGGGCCAGCTTGGTGGGGTTTGCTTCTTTCCCACCCAACTAGCCTGGGGCTGGGCAATAGACAGTGGAAGAAGGAGAGGTGGAGTAGGGTCTCGGTAATTAGGAGGTAGGAGTGTGAGTACAACCTCAGTTTCTGAATGAAGGAGGGGATCCTTGAAGAGGGGCTGAGCACGAAAGAAAGCATTGGGCTGACATTTATGGAGCCCCCGCAGTGGGTCAAGGGCCTCATATTCATCATTCCACTTAATCATCTCAACAAGCCTTTGAGAACTGCTCCAATTTCCTTGTTTTACAAGTGAAGAAACTGAGGGTCAAAGAGGACCCCTAGTAAGGGACAAGGGAGCCAAGACTGGAACCCAGTTCTTTCTAGACCCATTGCTTTTGTTCCATAGTCCTAAGCTGGGGCTAGGTTGGAGGTTAAGACACTGGCTGGCCTTCCTGGGGTTGCAAGGAGGGGCTGGGCTCTGCCAAGTGGGCTGGTATCCTAGGGAGAGAAGAAAGGCCCAGCACAGTCTGCCCCATCGGCTGAATGTATAAAGAAGCTGGACTGTCTGAGCACAGCTATGATTTACAGGTGAAGCAGCCAGGGAGAGGGTTTAGGCGGTGGGGCAGCAGCAGTAGCCAGGGCATCCGAGCACCCAGCTACTCCCACCCTTCCTGGTAGCCCAGGATAGAAAAGACAAGCTGCACCAAGCTGGCCCGGCCTGGCTGAGCCATCCCAGGCTGCCCGAAGACTACTTGTTCTGGCAGGAAGCCTCTGGAGCAGGTCCAGCTGAAGGGCAGTGACCCACTGAGGGTTCCCCTTACCTGACCTTGGACATTAGGACATGGGGTGAGGGGACAGGACATGAGGCTAAGTCAGATGTAGGGGTCTGGGCCCTTATGGGGGTAGGCAGGGGTCAAAGGGCATGCCAGGTCTCCCTGCCCCGGATGGGGCCAAAGTGGCCGGAGAGGAAGCAGTGGGGACCAGAAGCCTATACCCACTGTACTCTGCTTTCCTCTCCAAGATTGCCCCAGATCCCCAGCAGGGCCCTCTAGAAGGTCCTAGGATGAGAGTCCCAGGTCCCATTGCCTGCTCCTGTTTTTACCCAACTTCTCCCGCCCGTGAGCAGCATGCAGGCTCTTGCCCAGTCCTGCCTGGCGTGCCTCCTGGGCTCCACCCTGGGTGTGCCCACCCCTTCCCCCTGGCCTGGAGCCCACACTCACCATGCGCCCGTTGGGGACACCCAGGTGCTTGGGCTTCCCTGGCATGCCGCCGCTATTCACGGGTCCCTGCTGTGAGGAGAGCCCACCATGGGGACTGTGGGCAGCCCCGGCCAGAGCTTGCACAGTGGCAGGCAGGCAACAGAGAAAGCCCGGCTCCGCTCCTGCGGGCCCTCACATCCTGAAACACCAGCTCACTACCTCTTTTCTCTGCCACAGGAAGTGTCTCTATAGAAACCGAACCACAGAAAGAAGCAAGGTCTAAGAGAGCGAATGCCTCTTCCTACACACACACACACACACACGTACGCACGCACACACACGTTCACAGGCACACACACATGCCACCAGTGCACCCTTGGCAGTGCCCCACACTATTACCAGCACATCGCAGAGACCTTTGTGCACCCAGGAAGGAGCTCGGCCTGGTCTGGCCCAGTCCAGGGAGCTCCAAGTTCATGTCTGGGCACACAGAAGTGTGTGCTCACACACTTAGTCACCTTTTGCACCCTGGCGGGGGCTCACGTCACCATGTGAACATGCGCACTGAGTATGTACACATGTACCTTACTCAACACACGCTTAGCTCCCACCTGCTGTGTGTGTGCTGTGCATGGGCACACCCAGTGTCCCCCCAGGCACTTGTGCTCATGCGGAGTGACTACCCCCAGGCACCACCCAGATATGTGCCCAAGTGTACAGACAGATGGACACCTTGCGTGCATGGTGATGTACACACAGACCATTCAGGCATGCGTGTCATAAACACAGAGGCTCGCCCTTCATAAAAAACCCCTGTATTAAAAAAAAAAGAAACCCCTGTATTTGTGTATCTAGTCCCCTGGACAGGGGCATGTGACAGGTACAACTGCCCATAGACATGCAAGTCCTCAGCCCTCCCGGTGACACATGCATCAGTGGCCTCCATGTGTGACGCCTATGTGTTCATTCTCACTCATACAAAAATCCCACCTTGGTGTAGCACCATCAGCTGAAGAGTGACACCCTGCCCTCCCAGCCCCGGCCCAAGGCGAGCTGAACTCTGGGCCCTTAGCTAGAGTCCTTAGTTGGTCTCTGTTTATACAGACATGCACCCACCAAAAGAGCTTGCATTTTACCTTGTATATGGGCTTAGCACCCTCAAGTCACCCACCACTCTGGTCTGGGCCCCTCTTCGGTTTTTTACCCTCTATCCTACTGTTCCCATCTAGGGCTGTGACTTGAACCTTTCGGTGGTATAACTGGCTGACTCTTCACTACAAGTTCATGTCCTCTTCCTCTGGGTACATGGTTAAACTTTAATTTCCCAGGCTCACTTGCAGTCAGGTGTGGCCTTGTGACTAGTCCCACCAAGTAAATGTGAATGAAACAATGGGTGCTATTTCTGGACCAAGATTTTTATGTAATATGTGCCCTCCACCTGGTCTCGTTCATCTTTAGCTGGCTGGATGAAGGAGATTAAGGGATTGTGGGGCCATAGGAGGAAGGAGACAGCGTCTTTGTATTAGGGCACAAAGGGAACCCACCCATCAACCAGGAACACTAGTTTTGCACTATTACATGAGTGAGGAATAATCTTTGAGCTGTTATAAACATTTGAGTCTGTTTGTGATAGCAGCTAGTGTTCCCCTCTTCACCTGGCCTGACTTATCCCTTCCCAGACACCTTGCTCCAGGCTCCCCAGATAGAGGGATTCAGTCAGACTTGGTATGTGTATTGGGGGCTGCTTCTAGGCCTGGAGCATTGTCTTAATAACGTGCATGACAATGGCAATGTGCTTGGGGGTGATTTATGTGGTGCGGGAAGTCAGTGGGAACTGCCCATCTATCTGCTGTGTCCTGATTCTGGGCCTCGGTTTCATGGAGGGCTTTACCATTTACAGGGTCTTTTCCCCATATGACTTCATTTGATCCTTATACACTTTTTGTGAGTGGTGCTCATTATTTCCATTTTACGGATTGGGAAGCTGAGACTCAGAGAGCAGTGATTTGCCCAAGGTCGCAGATCAAGTTAGATACTGCTAAGTTGTGAATATGTGTGCTTGGGTGCTGGGAGTTGCACCTGGGCTGCTACTAGGCCAGATGCCAACAGTTCATCTTTCTTCCCAAAAAGGCCCCATTACAGGCTCTGGCCCCTGCCAAGGTCATCCTCTCCTCTTCTCACTTCTCCACTACAGATGCCAATTTCAGCTCTGACCACATCTTTACCCCAGGGACCCCAGCCAACCCTAGGACTTCCCATCTCTTAGTTCTTATCAAGTTTTCTTCCCTGCAGCTCTCAGAACTCTGTTTTCAACTTCTCTTTCTCTCCCTGGCTCCCACAGGGGATCAATTACTGATTTCTAGTCTTTGTGTGGGAGATCCAATCCCCCTTCCTTCTGTAGACTTCCCTGGATCAGGCTTGCTATCTCTCATCTGGTCACAATGACCTTCTAGTCTGTTTCCCCACCTGGGGAAGGTAACTCCCCTCTAGTTTCTTCTCCTCACCATAGCCAGAGAAACCCATGTTGGCCACACCCATGCTTAAAACCATCCCATTGCTTTCTGGAAAAAGGCCATGTTCCTTAGCTGGAAATAGAAGGCCCTTCAAGTTCTGGCCTCAGCTATACTCTCACCCACCTCTCCTCAGCCACTCTGACCTGCTTTCATCCCTATGCTCTCTGGCATCCCTCTGGGCTTTTGCATCTCCTGTTCCCTCTGCGGAGAATGCCTTTCCTACTCATTCTTCATGGCCCAATTCCAGGTTCTAGAACAAATATTCACATTTTTACTAATTATTTATTAATCACTTCCTTTGTGCCAAGTGTGGTTTTAGATGCCGGGCATAACGGGCAAAAATCCCAGCTGTCTTAGAGGTCTAGTGGAAGATATAGATATACATTTCTGGAAGGGAATGGCAGGGGACTTTTGCTGTATTATATGTCTGTACTACATAGATAAGCGTATTACTTTAATAAGCTAATCAGAAGTATGTGATCCAGAAAGATGTCTCAGCACTAATCTTGAATAAGTTCACTCATTCAAAAGGGCAGATTCTTGAAATAAAATAAAGGAGCAACCAACCAATGATTCCACCCCCGACCCTGTGAGCTGCTGCAGGGGTTATTAATTCAAATAGCTGGAGGGGCCAGGCAGGTGTTATAAATTAGTGGCCTGTGGGAAGGCTAGCTCCAAAGAGGAAGGGCTTTGTAAGGCCACATGGGCGTAGTGTGGTTGGATCTCCAGATTTTCCTGAAAAGCCGGAAATTTGGATTTCTGATGTTAAGTCTGTCGATTTAGAAACACCGATGGGCGCCTGGGTGGCTCAGTGGTTTAATGCCTCTGCCTTCGGCTTGGGTCATGATCCCAGAGTCCTGGGATGGAGCCCCTCCTCAGGTTCTCTGATCCACGGGGAGCCTGCTTTCTCCTTTCTCTCTCCCTGCCTCTCTGCCTACTTGTGATCTCTGTCTGTCAGGTAAATAAATAAAATTTTTAAAAATAAATGAAATGAAATCGATATTTAAATCATTGTATTGAAACAGCATGAACAGGTAAAACAGAGCTCTACCCCCCAGCTGTGTGCCAGCAGTTTTTGACCTCTGGTCCACAGGTGGCTTTTCTGGACCATTCATGGCCCCTTCCAGCTGCAGCGGGCGGGCACTAAAGTGATTTGGATCCGGGTGGGTAGCAACCGTCTCAGGAGTCCGGGATAGGATCCGGGTCCACTCCTCTGGCTTAAACCCTACTGGGCCACCCGAGTTGGAAATAGTAGACGCCCGCAACTGAGAATTCTACGTCTCCAAAGGCCTGGTGCTAGGAGAGAGGTGGGGCCAGAAACCTTTAAGACTGGGTAGCCAGAGCCACCCAGTGAGTACGAGGGGGCGAGGGAGCTGGAATTCAGGCTTCCTCCTTCCATTCTGAGTTCTTTCCCCCCAGGACTGGGAAATGTTACTCCAGAGATGCGATCACCGGCTGGTGGCCAAGCTCGTTCTTCCTCGGCCCAGCCCGCGCGAACCCCCCCCAAACTACAAGTTCCAGCATGCCTCGCTTCGCACACGCCCCTCGTGCTGCCCCGAGTCCTACTATCCCTCTGTTCCTCATTGGCTTACAAGCCAAACGTGCTGTTCCACGATTGGTTGCGGCTCTTGTCGCTCCTAGAAACCCATTGCTGAGGCTGGCGGACAGGTTCCTTGGAGCCGCCAAGGAGATGGAACGGCATTTGGCCAGGTTGGGGGCCTGCTCGGCAAATAAAGCCGTCTTCCTTTCGGCTGCGAGGCTTTGCTTTTTTTTAACTTCCCGGTGACATTAGGGTTGAAGGGTTTCCCGCCGGAGACATGAGGTGGGACACCCGGAAGGCGGAAGTCCTAGGGCGGAAGTGGGCCAGAGGAACGGAGAATGGCGGCGGAAGACTGGATTTGGCGCTGGGGCTGGGGCCGGCGGTGCCCGGGGAGGCCTGGGCTTCCCGGCCCCGGCCCTGGCCCCACTACACCTCTACTTCTCCTCCTGTTGCTGGGGCCCGTTGTTGCGGATATAACTGACGGCAACAGTGAACACCTCAAGCGGGAGCATTCGCTTATCAAGCCCTACCAAGGTGAGGCCTGGGGCGGGAATGAGTGCAGGGTGAGGGCGAGGCTGGATAGGGTTGGTTAAAGGGGTTTCCTTTCTCCTGAACAAAGCAGCTCTGTGGGTTTTCTGCCTCTGGCAAGGCCATTGCTGGCATGGCGTCTTACGCACCTATCTACACCCCTCTCTCCCCACAGGGGTCGGTTCCAGCTCCATGCCCCTCTGGGACTTCCAAGGCAGCACTATACTCACGAGCCAGTACGTGCGTTTGACTCCGGATGAGCGAAGCAAAGAGGGCTCTATCTGGAACCACCAGGTGAGTGACTCCCAGGACGCTAGGTGTATCCTTAAGTAAGCTACTACTCCCAGTCTCCGCAACACCCCAGATCTGAGCTTGGTTGGAAGGCTTGTGATCCCCTACCCCCCACAAGGTAGCCTCATCTTGACTCTGAAGTTACTGTGAACGACTGCTGAAGTTAACTGTGTGGGGAGCTGTGCCTGACACTTGACACCTTTCTCATCTAGTTTCTTGGAAAGCCAGGTGAATTAAGTGATGTTATCTCCGTTTTACTGACGAAGCTAAGACTCCGTTGAAAGTGCCTGACTCGAAGTCACATAGCTAGTAAGCAGTGGAGCTCATAGCTGTCTGAATTCAACTCTTAATAGTGGGATAAGTGGAACAGATGGAATCCTTATTGGGTATTTTGTGTGTGTTAGCCACTGACCTTAATTAAATAGCCTTATTGCATTTAATTCTCAAACAGGCTGTTTCAGAGTAGTTGGTTGTCACGGCTTTATGCAGAGCTAACACAGACATTGAATGGTATAATCAGTATTTAAAGTCTGATCTGTCTGATATCGAAGCCCAGCAATTCACTTGCAACACATGCCCCCCTTGCTCCCCCTGTACAATGGAGGAATCCCTTAGAAATACTTGCGGACTTAGTCCACTTCCCCAGTGCTTTACTGAGGGTCTTGTCATCACTGATAATAGAGGAGCTGGACTTGTGGGCACTTTTGATTTTTGTGACCTTCAGTCTAGAGGTTAGGGAACCTCCGGTGTCACTGGCATGTCATATGTGACCAGTGGCCAAAATAAGTTGCTATGCAGACTCCACACTGAGGAAGTCTAGGTCAGGAAAGGGGCGAAAGGGGACTAATTTGGGGCTTGGTCACCGCTTGGGCTGGAAGCTGTTCTTACCTCAGCATGCCTGATTCCACTTCTTCCCATAGGCCTAAGCTGTTGGCCATTGTCCTAGTTTTCTTCATCACCCTGTTCTTTGGTCCATTCTGAATGGCTTCCCCATTTAGTTCTAGGAGCCCACACTGTCCTTGTCCATCTGCCTGTCCCTTCTGCTCCTCCTCTCCTTTCTGCTAGGGGCATTTGGGTTACTTTCTTCAGCTTTCACTCTGATCCTCATAGCCTGGGGTCTTCTGTGAAGGTCATAAACAGACATTATGTCTACACAGTCTGGCTCCTGGTGCTTGGCATCTCCATTTATACTGGTAATTTTATACAGCCTCTCTGGCTGCCTTCTTGCCTCCGGACCTTTGCACTTGTTGTTCCCTGTGTCTGGGACACTGCCTCCTGGTTCTTGATGCCTGCCTGCTTCTTTCTCGTTTGGTATGGCTCAGCTTGAGTGCCACCCACTCAGTATTTCATTAACTACTCTGTCTCCCCCGCGTCACATCCTGTCATTATTCTGTCTTAGGGTTTTCAGATAATTTTTAAAAATTATAATGTGTTACATTGTTTATGGGAGTGAGTTCAGTATGTCATTAATTTTTATTTTTGTAAGTAAGATACAAATAGTGCTGGAACTTTTTGAAATTGGTTCAGCTACAAGTAACTTACTTATGGTTGTAGGTAACTGTTGGTTGGTATTGTCAGTGGCTTGGTGATGACACAGGGCTGAGAGAGTTCTGCACTTAACTTCATCAAATTTTCAGTCTGGAATATAATTCTCTTCCTTCCCCCATGTCTCCATTCACTTCTAGGGACTTTCCTATTTAGCCTCACAGATATTCTTGAAAGAGTTGGAGTGGTTCCTGTAATTCTTGAAAGAAATTACTTGGAATGCTTAGAACTTTCTGCCTGTTGTTTCCCAAGAACTTTCCTTTACTGGAGAGGTGCTTTCTGGATGTTTCTTTGTCTCCCTCATCTGGGAAGGGACCTGAATTAGTCAAATACTCATAAGCACCTGCTGTGGTCCCAAGAAGAGAAAACATAGCTTCTGCTGGTTTGGGGTGGAGTGGTCCAGACCAGGGAGTGGCCCCAAGGTGACTGGAACTCCCAAGAGTCTGATGACTGGAGCACAGGACAGAGGGAAGCCCAAGGGGCTGATTGCGCCCATCCTGGGGAGCCTTGTGTGGGCTAAAGAGTAGTATTTAAGCTTTTGTGGCTGATGTACTGTCTGAAAGTATATATCCTCTTACGCTTTTTAGAAGTTGATATCCAGAACTGCTTTTCTTACATTTATGTAGTTTCCAGTATATTTTATTTTATTATTTTTTTAAAATATTTTGTTTATTTGACAGCTAGAGAGAGAGCACAAGTAAGCAAAGTGGCAGGGAGAGGGGGAGAGAGAGAAGCAGGCTCTCTGCTGAGAGCCTGATGCAGGGCTCGATCCCAGGACCCTGGAATCATGACCCGAGCTGAAGGCAGCCGCTTAACCAACTGAGCCACCCGGGTGCCCCAGTTTCCAGTATATTTTAAATATTGCCATTTTATTTATTTCTTTTTAAAGATTTTATGTACCTACATATGTACTGAGGGAGAGAGCATGATCCCTGGTTGGGGGGTAGGGAGAGAATCTTCAGCAGACTCTGAGCGGAATGAACGGAGTGGGTGTGAGATCATGGAAATCATGACCTGAGCTGAGACCCAAAATCAAGAGTGGGATGCTCAATTGACTGAGCACCCAGGTGCCCCTAAATATTGCCATTTTAAAATGAAACTGTTCAGTACCCTTAATTGTATTCAGTGGAATCTAAATATTTCCATTTGATATTCACTGTATGTTTTAAATGCTGTGAATCAGCCCAAATTATACATCAGGTTTTTTCTTTATTGAATTTGTATTTTCATTTCATCCCACATAGAATTTTGTTCTGTGCAGTGTATTTAATGCTTGAAAATCTCTTACTGATTAGCGTGTCTCATTCCTTTCCAACTAAAATAAGTGTAATAATGTAAACCTTTTAACTTTGGTGGGACCTTAAAACTAAGTTTTAGTATTTGGGTACTAAAACTAAGTTTTAGTATTTAATACACATTTGGTCAAAATAAATGCATCACACAATTTTTGGATAATTATTGTAGAAGTAGAAATTTGTTGAAGTGTGTCTCTGTCTGGATGGTTGTTATTGTCAGAGTAAGATTGGCCTCAGCACCATTTCTGCTTTTTGTTTTTTAGATGTGAGTGCTGGGAATCTGTTCACTTAAATAGTAGATGAGGATGGAGGGAGTTTTGTTATAGCAGAGTTACTTGACATTTTCAACTTCCTTAGGTTTACAAACCCCAAATCATATAGTGATTCTCATCAAATGTTTCATGATATATCAGCTGACTCTTTGATTAGCTCTGCCTCCCACTTGTGAGCAAAGGCATGGAAATCACCTGTAGCCAGGTGATTCTGATTTAGTTGGCCCCAGGGAGGGCCAGGGCGTTCAGATTACTGAGCGCCCCAGCCGGCTCAGCTTTGCGGTGAGGATGGAAAAGCATGGCCATGTCACTCTCTGTGTCCAAAAGCAGCTTCTAAATCAGTTCCAGCTGGTACCTTACCTGAACCTGCTTAAAATCCTTCAGAGGCTATATAGTGTCTCTATGTTGGTGTCCCCCCCACCGATTTGCAGTCTTCAGTTTGCTGTATGCAGAGACTGGTCATGTAGGATTCAGTTTCTAGGTTTCAACTTCTGTGTGTACCCTTTCCGGAAACTCCTCTCCCTATAAACCATACCAGGGGCAGGAGAGTAGGTGTTCCTTTCCCATCTCCCTGCAGTTGCCCTTCTGCTTGGAGTCACCCCTTGGGGTCTTATTTCAATACATTGTTCTCAGATGCAGAAAACTCCTGGGCACCAAAGAGACCATTTGAAATCTGGTTTCTGGGCTGACTTTTGTAGAGGTGAGATATGTTTAACTTTTTTTTTCAAACATAAAAGCTTTTCTAGTTTCTAAAAAATTAAGTCATCATTAATATCTAGTTTGAGTTTATTGAGATTTGGTCATTTGAGTTTATTGAGATTGGTCAAAGAACACAATCTATTATTTCCGTCCTTGGAAGTCTGTTGAGTCTTGCAAAGGGTCAGGTTTTTGGAAAATTTTCTGTGTGTGTTTGCAAAGAATGTAGATTCTCAGCTATTTGAGTACATTGTGCCTTTTAGGTCCTTGTTCACGTTTGCTGATTGGGTTCAAGTATTTGTATTCTTCCTGACATTTTTGCTTGTTTTTATCAATTACTGAGAGAGGTGTGTAAATTGCTTTGTGGATTTGTTTTTATTTTTGTAATTCTGTCAGTTTCTGCTTGATAGATTTTGAGGCCAGAATTTTCCTGGTAAATGAAATTTTTTGTTCATTAAGAAATCCTTTTGTCGGGGCATTTGGGTGGCTCAGTGGGTTAAGCTTCTGCTTTCAGCTCAGGTCATGATGTCAGGGTCCTGGGATCAAGCCCCACATCGGGCTCTCTGCTCGGCGGGGAGCCTGCTTCCTCCACTCTTTGTGCCTGCCTCTCCACCTACTTGTGATCTTTCTCTCTGTCAAATAAATGAATAAAATCTTAAAAAAAAAAAAAAAAAGAAAGCAATCCTTTTTTCATTAAAAAGTCCCCTTGTAAACTTTGTTATTGGTATAGCTGTACAAGCTTGCTTTCGGTTAGCATTTGCATGCTGTATCTTTTTCTGTCCTTTTCCATTTCCATTTCTTTGTTTTAGAGTTGTGTCTTGTAAAAGGCATGTAATTAGGCATTTGGGGGATTATTGGTTTATTTTTATTGTAAAATACACATAACAAAATTTGTCATTTTTACCTTTTTTTTTTTAACTTTTAAATCCTTTAATTTTTGAAAACCTTGTCTTTAGTAGGATTCTCATTGGCATTTAAATAGGGTTGAAAAATGTAATGGCTCTCTGCAAAAATTATTTGGTTATTGTATTTATGTATCTGCACACATGGAAAAGAAAATTCCACAAATATTTTTTATTATGGTAAATGTACATAACATAAAATTTACCACCTTAACCCTCTCCCTCTGCCTACCACTCCCCCTGCTTGTGTTTCTCTCTCTCTCCCTCTCTGTATGTCAAATAAAATCCTTAAAAATTATTTATTTGAGAGAGAGAGAGAGCACAAGCAGGGGGAAAAGGGAGAAACAGACTCCCCACCAAGCAGGGAATCCAACGTGGGGCTCGATCCCAGGACCCTGAGACCATAACCTGACCTGAAGGCAGAGGCTTAACCCACTGAGCCACCCTGTAGGATTGTGTTCCCTGCTTTTTTAAAAAAAATCATTTAAATTTTATTTTTTTTCAGTTTATTCATTTATTTAAGTAATCTCTACACCCAGTGTGGGTCTTGAAATAATGATCTGGAGATCAAGTATAGCAGGCTCCTGCTATGGAGCCAGCCAGATGCCCTGCCAACACTTGTTATTTTCTGGTGTTTTGTTTTTGTTTTTTTTTTGTTTTGTTTTTTGTTTTTTGATGATAGCCATCCATCCTAATGGGTGTGAGGCAATATCTTGTGGTTTTGGTCTGCATTTCTCTAATAACTAGTGACACTGAGCATTTTTCATGTGTATAATGGCCATTTGTTTGTTTTCTTCCTTGGAGAAATGTGTAGTCAAGTCCTTTGCTTATTTTGAAAAAAAAATTGTTTTTTTTTTGTTTTGTTTTGTTTTGTTTTTTATTATTATTATTATTTTTTTTAAGATTTTATTTATTTATTTGTAAGAGAGAGAGAGTGAGAGCGAGCACAGGCAGACAGAGTGGAAGGCAGAGTCAGAGGGAGAAGCAGGCTCCCTGCGGAGCAAGGAGCCCGATGTGGGACTCGATCCCAGGACGCTGGGATCATGACCTGAGCCGAAGGCAGCTGCTTAACCAACTGAGCCACCCAGGCGTCCCTTGTTTTTTTTTTAATTGTTGAACTTTGAGAGCTCTCTGTATATTCTGGAGACACTGCTCCTTTTTTACAGACATGATTTCGAAATACTTTCTCCCATTTTGTGGTTTGTCTTTTTACTCTCTCAATGTTTTTGATGTGCAAGAACTTAATTTTGATGAAATTCACTTTATTTTTTTGTTTTTGGTGTCTTATTCAAGAAATTTGTTAAATCCAATGTTGTGACCCTGTGTTTTCTTCTAAGAGATTTATAGTTTTAGCTCTTAAGTTTGTTTTTGATCCTTTATTTATTATTTAAAATTAAACTTATTTTGAGAATTCACATAGAGGCTTTTTGTTTTAAAGCTTTTATTTATTGGAGAGAAAGGGAGAGCACATGAGCAGGGGGTAGTGGGAGAGGGAGAAGCAGACTCCCCTCTGAGCAGGGATTGTGATGTGGGACTCCATTCCAGGATCCTGGGATCATCACCTGAGCCAAAGGCAGACGCTTAACCGCCTGAGCCACCAAGGTGCCCCAATTCACATACAGTTGTAAAAAAATCCCAGTATCAGACTAATTGTTCCTTTGAAGATAATCTTGTGTGCCCCCCTCTTGCTTTTTAAGACTTCTTTTTCTCCCTCCCTCCCACCCTCTCTCCCTTTTTGATGTTCCTAGGTATGGTTTTATTTTTATTTGTCTCCTTTGGTTTGTAAGATTTTAGATTTGTGGTGTAATGTCTTTGAATCAGTTTTAGTACGTGGACATCTCTTTAAATACTCCTTTGAGGCACCTGGGTGGCTCAGTGATTTAAGCCTCTGCCTTCAGCTCGGGTCCTGGGATTGAGCCCTGCATCAGGCTCTCTGCTCAGCAGGAAGCCTGCTTCCCCCCACCCCCCGCCTGCCTCTCTGCCTACTTGTGATTTCTGTCAAATAAATAAATAAAATCTTAAAAAAAAAAAAATTCCTTGACCTGTTGTCTCACTTTTATCTTGAAACTCCAGTTATACATATCATTCTTTCTCTGTCTCTTATTGACAATTTTGTATCTACCACTCGTTCTCTGTGCTCCCTCCTGGATATTTTTATCTACCTGACTGGCCTTGAGATCACTGGTTCTCTCTGTTTAATCTGTTGTTGAACCTGTCTGTTACATTATTATTTTCAGTTATTCTTTTAGTTCTGGAATTTTTTTGTGAGGCGATTTTTTAAAAATTTATTTCCCAAAGTTCTCAATTTTGTCTTTTATCTCCTTGAAGTAGTGAGCTAGTTATTTGAAAGTCCAGTATATGGAGTTCCCATTAGCCTGTCTCTCCCTCCCTCCCTTTTGGTTTTGGTTGATGACTTGTCTTTTGTGTTTCTGATTATTTATTGTATGCTGGATATTATATTTTGTAAGATTGTTTGTTGAACAATTTCAGGTGTGGGTGAGTCACTTTAGTCTACTTTCAGGGATGAGAGGGCTCAAGCTGGGCTCCTGCCCCTGGCAGGGTTTTCCTTGCTCTCATTTTTGGGTTGTTTTCTTTGTGGTCTCAGCCCAAGGCAAGGGTGGTTCACCAGGCCTTTCACTCCCTCAGTAGGACTTGGCATCAGTCTTTGTCCATCTTTTCCTGAGAGTTGGTCTCCTCGGCTCTCAGCTGTCCCCTCTAGAATCTGCAGATTTCCACAGAGCCAGTGAACTCCCAAGAACTGGGAAGGCCGAGATTTCACACTGCTTGCCAGCTGTTGGTTAGGTGTCTGGCATCTGTGTTCCTGGGCTGAAACTGGGATTCTTCATCTTGGTTTTTGGTTCCCAGAATCAGAACAGTAAGTCTGATGAATCAGTGAATGCCCCAGCCAGATCATCTAAGAGGGGATATAAAGTTTTCTGTTTTTGAGTTTTAAAAATTATATTAATGATAAAAAATTCAAATACAGAAAGTAAACATGTCTTGTAGTTCTCCTCTCAAAGTCACGTATCATTAATGTTGGCCCATGTTCCTTTCATTTTTATTTTCTCTCTGTATACAAATTTGAACTTTGTCAACTTACTTTTCTCCTCTTAATATCTTTAGTATCTTCAAGTATAAAGGCGTACGGATGTGCTGTGGTCTGTTAAAAAGCTGCAACAACCAGACTGCCCCCAAGAAAATGGGAGCATCTACAGTCCCATTGGTTGTTTGAGAGCATGTGTTTCTTTTCGTCCTCCTCTACACCGGTATTACTGATCTCTTTAATAGTTGCCAATCTGATAAGTCAACAACATCTTGTTTTAGTTTGCTTTTCTAATGGGCCTTTGTTTAAACACTTGCTCGCGTCCCCATCTGTAGACTTCCCCCATGTGGATTCTTGTCAAAGTATGTGTGTCAACACCTTAGTTTTCACCAGCAACTTCCTGGTGGGTGAGGCTAGGCTGTTCCCCTTATTGTGGACAGTGCCCAGCTCTGAAGCTGGTGTTCCTGAATACCAGGGAATATCTGTCTTTTCTCACATCACAACAGCCCAGAGACCCCAGAGCATGGACTTTCCAGCCCACCAGCCCTGGCACTGTCCTCACACTGAAGCTGGACTGGGTCTGCAAGAGGCAGGAAGGGTGCTGGCCAAGAGGTTGGGGTTTGGAGTCATCCATACCTGGATTTGAGTGTCTCAGTTTGGAAACATGGTTAGAAAGGAAGACAGTAAGGTGGGAGACCAGAAAAGAGTTGCTGCACTTTGTGTTAAAGGCCTGAAGGTCATGGGAGGTATAGAAGACACAGCAACAGTTTGAGTCTGACAGATCTGGGTGATCGTAACCTGCTGTGGACAAGTTATTTTGTCTTTGAATGGGTTTTCTGTTTTGTAAAACATGTGGCTCAAATAGGGGTAGTAATCCTTCTACAAGATTTTGGGGCAGGAGTAGTGGGGATGGAGAGGAAATGGCTGGTTTGGCTGGTGTTGAAGAAAGAGAATCATAGAGTGAGAACCTGTGGCCAGGCTGAAGAGAAGACTAGGGCCAGGATGGACAGCCCTGGGACACTGGGTGGCCCCTTCCTCCCCACCTGGGAGGCCCAGCAGCCCCCTCCCTTCCTGTGGAGAATGTCGGGGGGGGGGGTCGGGTGTCTGTTGGTCAATGTCACTGGTGACTCTGCTGCCTGGCCCTGTTCCAAGGAGTGACAGTCTCAGTGAAGGAGACGGGCTTGGCTGGGTCACCTCTAGCTGGCAGGATAGCCGGCGAGTTCTGAGCGGCTCTCTCTGCTTTCCCTGCAGCCCTGCTTCCTCAAGGACTGGGAGATGCATGTCCACTTTAAAGTCCATGGTGCTGGGAAGAAGAATCTCCATGGAGATGGCATTGCCTTGTGGTACACCCGGGACCGCCTTGTGCCAGGTAGGGACGCACTTATCTAGGTGAGGGCATTCTGTACCCTCCGGTTAGGGTCCTACTGCTCCTCTTTGAGTCTGCTCTGGGAAGTGTCCCTTTAAGAAGAGGGCTAGCTGGATCCTAGCAGCTACACCCCATTGTGGCCTGGTGTTGTACACCAGCTAAGAAAGGATTTTACCATTCGACTTTTTTTTTTCCAATTTATTTATTTACTTTAGAGTGTGCGCTAGAGCATGTGAATGAGCATGTGTGAAACGGGGAGGGGCAGAGGGAGAGCGAGAGGGAGCCGAGCTGAGCACAGAATCTGATGCAAGGCTCAATCCCAGGACCCTGAGATCATGACCTGGGCCGACTCCAAGAGTTGGATCCTTAACTGACTGAGCCACCCAGGCATCCCATCATTCTACCATTTTTAAAATAGCAAAAACAAGACTATGTGGCTGAGACCATATATGTCTTAAAAGTCTAAAATGTTTTCTCTCTGGCCCTTGACATAAAGTTGCTGACCCCTGGGTTAGAAGATGGGTCCTTGCCCTCTTGTCACCTTACAGAGGTGACAAGGCCAGGTGCTGTTCCCTCAACAGTTTTGGTTTCAGATTTTGAGTCTTCTCTGCTGCACCCCTGACACCTCACCTCCCTTAGAGATCCTTCCCTTCCCTGGGTGAATGACCTCAGATTAACCTTTCTTTCCCACACCTGCACTGGTATTACTTTGTCCTTCAGGTACCAGGGGACAACTCCAATATCTCCCATTATGAGAGCATCTCCTTCTAATTCCAGGGCCTGTGTTTGGGAGCAAAGACAACTTCCATGGCTTAGCCATCTTCTTGGACACATATCCCAACGATGAGACCACAGAGGTATGCCTCTGCCTTCTGCCTCTGACAGGACAGGAAGGGCCGGGCAGTTGGCTGGAGGGTTGGGGACCAGGACATCTCCCTGGTCTTGGCACAGTGGGACCTCCAGGGATTGGGGCCCCCACTTCCTCCCACAGGTTGGGCTGGCCATGGAGTAACTGGTGTCTTGGTCTCAGCGTGTGTTCCCGTACATCTCGGTGATGGTGAACAATGGCTCCCTGTCCTACGACCATAGCAAAGATGGCCGCTGGACCGAGCTGGCGGGCTGCACGGCCGACTTCCGGAACCGCGATCATGATACCTTCCTCGCTGTGCGCTACTCCCGGGGCCGTCTGACGGTGAGCAGGCAGGCCAGGGCCAGCTCTGTCTGTAGGGGCTCAGGGAGGTGGCTGGGCTTGAGCACACTCAAGTTGGGTGTGTACTTAACTTGCTGGCTGGCTGCAGGTGATGACTGACCTAGAGGACAAGAATGAGTGGAAAAACTGCATCGATATCACGGGAGTGCGCCTGCCCACAGGCTACTACTTCGGAGCCTCGGCTGGCACGGGAGACCTATCTGGTGAGTGTGTGGGCTGAGCAAGGCATTAAGCTTCAGTCTTGCCTTTCGCTGGTCTGTCAGAGGTTTGCGATGCAGTTGATCACTTTCCTTCTTGAACTCCCTTCATTTGGGTCTGCATGTATCTGCATTTCTTCCTTCACTTTCCAGCATCTGGGAATGTTGGCACACCTGAGGCTTACTGCATGAGCACTCCCTCAGCTATCTTCCATGCTCTTGAGCAGCTAGAGGGCTTTGAATCCAGATGCTGCAGAGTCCCATCTTTCCATCACCAGCTCAGACCTTTCCAGACCTATGTAACCACCTGCCTGCCCAACATCTCTACGTGGATTCCCAACAGGCATTTTAGCCTTCACATGCCCACAGCTGAAGCCCACATCTTGCCACTGAGGCATAAATGACCCCTCTGTTACTCTAGTTGTTCAGCCCAAAAAACCTTGGTGTCATTCCAGTCTCATTTTTTTTCCCCTCTTACATGCCACTTCTCATTCTTTGGCGAGTCCTGCTGGCCTTGTCTTCTCAGTGCAGCGGACCACTTCTCTCCCCTCTGTTACTACTTGGCAGGTCCGGGCCATTGTCTTCACTCACTTGGGTGACTGCATGAGCCACCCATGTGGTCCTCTTCTTCCACACTAGCCCCCGACAGTCTCTCCCAGCTCAGCAGCCAGAACGATTCCATAAAAGCTCGAGTGAGATCTCACCACTGCTCGTGTCTCCTGCAGAGTCAAGGCCACTGACTGTCCTAGTAGTGGTCTGCTGGGCCTTGTGTGCCAGTGCCTCTCCCACCCCCCATCACCTGTGACTCATGGCTCCCTGCTCCCTGACATCACCCACGGCTTTTCCTCAGACATGCCAGCGCCCTACGCCAGGCCTTTGTTCCTGTGCCTTACCCTCCTCTCTTTCAGGTCCTACTCAGATGTCACTTCCTGAGTGGGACCTTCCCTGATTCCCGTTATTTATTTTTTTACTTTTAAAGATTTTATTTATTTATTTGACATAGAGATCACAAGTAGGCAGGCAGACAGGCAGAGAGTGGCGGGCGGCGGGGGACTGGCGGGAAGCAGGCTCTCTGCTGAACAGGGAGCCCGATGCGGGACTCGATCCCAGGACCCTGAGATCATGACCTGAACCGAAGGTAGAGGCTTAACCCACTGAGCCAGCCAGGCACCCTTTATTTACATTTTTAAAGTAAGCTTTACACCCAGTGTGGGGTCTGACCTCACAACCCCAAGATCCAGAGTCTACATGCTCTACCAGCTGAGCCAGCCACGCACCCCTGCTTCCCTTATTTAAAATGGCACATGAATACAGTCTTCTCTGCACTCCTTACTGCCTTTCTTGGATTTATTTTTCTTCATAGTATTTAACTATCTTGGAATCTACCATATAATTTGGATTTGATGTGTCCCTTTCACCAAACTGTATGTTTCATAAAGTCAAGGCTCTTGTTTGGCCTACAGTGTGCTCTGTAAGCACTGGGCTGCTGTCAGCCTGTGCAGGCTTTGCTGGGCCACTGGGTCTGGGTGACACTTGATAGTGACCTTTGGCTATGGTACTCAGAAGGCATTAGGGCCCTCAGAGGGCACCAGGCCCAGGCCCAGTTGCTCCTGACCAAAAGTGGGAAGCAGTGTACAGAATCAGACAAAGGGCTTATTCATCCTCAGGATAGACCTTTCCAGGGCCTGTAATCCAGCCACTATCTGGGAACCTCCCCTTCACAGAAATGCCTGGGTCCACTTGGTCCCCAGAGAGTCATTGCTTTGGGGTATTAAAAGTGTTTGGTATGGATATTTTAATTATATACCCCAGAGTGGGGAGAATTGTCTAGTAAGTCCCTTTGCCCCTGTTTCCCAGCTTCAGGGAATCATTAGTTGCTGGTGGACAACGTGGCAGTCAGTTATCAGCTGGCTGTCAGTCTGGTTTCATCTAGGATTCCACCACAGTCTTCCCCCTCAGTCTTCCCCCTCTGGAATTTCACCTGATCGTATTTCAGCCTATGTCAGGAGAAGGTTCTGGGAGCAAAGCCAGATCTGTGGCAGTGGATGCTCTCTGAGGCCGTTTGGCAAGGCCCTAGTGGAGACTGCTAGAGATAGCTGTCTACACAGTAGTGCCTGGCCATTCATCGGAGGTGTGTGAGTGCGAGCCTCTGCAGCAGGCCGCTCACGAGTGTCACATGATGGCATGGCCACTTTTCCCTTTTTTTTTTTTTAAGATTTTATTTATTTATTTGAGAATGAGAGAGAGCGAGTATGAGAGAAGTCAGCAGGAGAAGCAGACTCCTTGCTGAGCAGGGAGCCCGATGTGGGACTTGATTCTGGGGCTTCAGGATCATGACCTGAGCTAAAGGCAGTTGCTTACCAAGTGAGCCACCCAGGTGCCCCGCTTTTCTCTTTATACACCTGATACCGTGGGGAGTTTGAGAGTGAAGGGATCTCCCCACGTTCACAGACCTAGGAAGGGCAGAACTCAGATGGGAATTGCTGTCAGACCTGAGAGTCAGGACTTGTCCCTGGGCCCCTGGGGCTATGCACACTGGACTGGAAGGTACCACGGGGCTCTGCCTGACCCAGCTGCCAGCTCCCTGTTCCTTAGTCTCTCCCTTTTCCAGTCTCCAGAGTTCTTGGCATGAGGCTTTGCCTCACGTTCAGCTCATTAGCCGCATTGATACTAGATTTAAGGGACCAGCACCCTTGTCTCGGGTTGGAACCTCCCCATCTCAGAATGGGGTGATCCCTTAGTGTCAAGCAGAGGTTCTCTCTCTCTCTCTCTTTTTTTAAAGATTTTATTTATTTGACAGACAGAGATCATAGGTAGGCGGAAAGGCAGGCAGAGAGAGAGGAAGGGAAGCAGGCTCCCCGCTGAGCAGAGAGCCCGATCTGGGACTTGATCCCAGGACCCTGAGATCATAACCTGAGCCGAAGGCAGAGGCTTAACCTACTGAGCCACCCAGGCACCCCAGAGGTTCTCTTCTGCCCACACTGTTAGACCTGACCTTTTCTCACGTCTCCTCGGGGACAGTCACTGCCCAGGAATTGGGGCCTAGCCCTCAGGTAGCTGAGTGGTTTGTCTGCATCTTGTTCTTGGGTCTCTGACAGGAGTGCCTGGCAGCTGCTCGCTGTCCCTCGGGACGATCAGGCTTCTCAAACAGCCATAGAATAACATGCAGGTTTTCTTCTGGTACATACTATCTGCTGGGCACCCTTGTCTCTAAGAAGAATTTCTTGTGCTTTGTATGTACTATCTCATTTTCTTACCATGATAACCAGGCAAGGTGGAGAGTATCATCCAGATTTACAAACAAGGAACCTGACTCAGGATTTAGACCCAGCTGATTCTCAGTGTAAAACCCATGCTTTTTTGTGTGTGTCTGTTCTGCCTCCTCCCAGATTTCTTAATGTTTTAGAGGTATTACAGCCTCTGGAACACTGCCTGCTGGGGATGGCTGGAGGTCGCTGGAAAGAAAACAGGCACCTCAGGAGGCAGGAGCAGGGTTTGCCCCAGGGGACCTAGCCACTTTCCCTGATTGGAGAAGCAGCCCGGAGCTGGGGAGGGGCATGGGCCATGTGCCCTAAGGCAGGCTCTGTACCCCTTATAATAAGCTAACTCTGGGTCTTGCAGACAATCATGACATCATCTCCATGAAGCTGTTCCAGCTGATGGTAGAACACACTCCTGATGAAGAGAACATCGACTGGACCAAGATTGAGCCCAGCGTTAATTTCCTCAAGTCACCCAAAGGTAGATGCTTGAGGCTCACCCCAGCTTGGGCAGCCTTATGCAGGGTGGGGGTGGGGCCGGCTGGGCTGAGTGCCTGTGGTCTATTTCCTCTCACCTGGTTGGGTTGTGGCCTGGGGTCTTAGAGTAGCAATCAGTGCTAATGAACAGATGTGAGAACACCTGGCCTCTGCTTCTGCCAGTGCTTGGTGCTGGGTTGATGGGCATTAAAGACAGAGGGGCCAGATTGTTGGTGTTGGTGGTGTGCAGGGCATTCTGATACAATATGTGTGTGGCCTCAGTGAATGGCCTGGGCGGGAGATCCTGCCCCGAACTGGGGGAACTGATCCTCCAGCTTTCCTCAGCTAGAAACAAGTAAAGCCAAAATTTGACCTTAAGTTTTTGCCAAGCCACAAAGGTCCAGACTCTTCCCCTGGCACTAATTAGCCACCAGCTTGTCTTCACAGAGCAAGGGTTCTGGTTGAAGAGAAACTCCTGTGTGTGTGTGGACATACACCCCAAGAACCTTGAGGTTGTGCCTGTGGGTTGGGGTTGGGACCCCGAGGAGCCTCTCAGGCTAGCCCAAGGTCTTCATGTAGAGTGGGAGCCAGAGTGGAACCCAGCATTTTACGTGACGTCACTGTTTTAAGATTCAAATTACTTTTAAACATCTCGGGCTAAACAGACCCTGCCATACGCCACTGTTTTTGCAACCTTTGATTGAAGAGTTTTTGGCTGCTGAGGGCTTTTGGAGACCTGATCTGCTCTGACCTACCCAGCAGCCCTAGGAGGTTGGCCACGTAGGGATTAACTAGTTTGCAGACTTGTTGCTCTTTTCATTCCTTTAGCAGATGGTTCCAGAAATTCCACTCGGTGCCTAGCTGTGGGCTGTCCTGGGGCTTAGTCTAGTGACTGAGGCAAGAGGAGGAGAGAGGCTGGTGTTAAGACCGTGTCAGCAGGCCCTGCCCTGTTCAGGTTGTGTGGGAGGGGAGGATGTAAGTTGGCTTCTGGCTAGCATTCAGGCCTGGCTGGGAGGAGGCCCCAAGTAACCCCCACAGTAAGGAGTGGAGGGTTGTGGCTGCGGAGGGAGGCCAAGTGGCAGGAACAGGGCCCAGGCTGCAAAGGGCAGAAGGGCCTGAGTCCAGACCCGAGTCCCTTCCCCAGAGACTGATGAACTTGACAGATTGTTCCTGCCGTCAGCCTCCAATAAAAGGGAGATCAAGAGTTCCCCGTCCCAGTGTGGTTGGAATTCCAGGAGGTACCTAATGTGGCAGGGCCTCATTCCCGGCAGCAGTGTCGATGGTGTTAGCGGGCAGAGAAGTAGTGTGGCTGGAGCAGAAGGACGGGGCGGGGGGCTTGGGAGACCCCCAAGGAGCCGTGGAAAGCATCCAGGTGTGAGTCAGGGCAGCCTTTGGCCAGAGCTATGTTGTTCCAGAGGGGTGCCTTGGGCCACTGCACGGGGCTGGGGTGGGGTTTTGTGAACACAGATCTTGGGCCTACCCTGTGCAGACTCAGGCTCTCCTGGGGAGGTCAGGAACCCCAGCTTTCACTAGCTTCTTGCAGCAGAAGGCTCCTGGGGCCTTGATCCTTGGGAAGCTAGGTCCTAGTGGGATTCTGCCTCTATCCATCCCCCTGTCCCACACTGGTAGGGCTGTGAGCAGGCCACAGCTTCCCCTGTGGGGCTGGCTGTGGCCTGTCCCTCGGCTCCGTCCCTTCTGACTCCCCCATCTCCTGGGAGCCTGCCTGCCGCCTCCACTTTGCCACTGCAGCTCCTCTCTCTTCTCCCCCAGATAATGTGGATGACCCGACCGGCAACTTCCGCAGCGGACCGCTGACGGGGTGGCGGGTGTTCCTGCTGCTGCTCTGTGCGCTCCTTGGGATCATCGTGTGCGCCGTGGTTGGGGCCGTAGTGTTTCAGAAGCGGCAGGAGCGGAACAAGCGTTTCTACTGAGTGGCCGGTGCTCTGCTCCGGGGAAGGGCCTAGTTTTGGGCCCCAGCACTAATGTGAACTTTTTTTTTTTACTGGGATTGTAAAAGAAAAATAAGACAACCTTATTTCTTAACTGTTTCAAAGAAATGATTAAAAGTATTTTCGTACATTTTGCTTCTTGCCCAGCAAGGACAGGCTGCAGGGCTAGGGAATAG
The DNA here is from genome assembly GCF_011764305.1 of Mustela putorius furo. Classification (NCBI taxonomy): domain Eukaryota; kingdom Metazoa; phylum Chordata; class Mammalia; order Carnivora; family Mustelidae; genus Mustela; species Mustela putorius. The sequence goes on from NW_025421294.1 coordinate 33,720,114, forward strand.
GGTTTGGTACCCCCACAGCTGGGGACAGAGGTCCTCACCCCTCGCCAGTATCTCAGGAGCAGGAAGGAAGCTGGGGCTGGGGCTGGGCCCTGGCAGGCTCTTGAACACTGGAGGGCCCCTCAACCACATTAGGGTGGGAGCCTGAAGACGTGAGCAGTGATTTTGTTCTCTGCAGGGTGTGTCGGTGGAAGAGGAGACTGACTGGGGAACCTGGGCCTTCCCAGTTGCCCTCTGAGCTGCTTCCCAAGGCAGACCCTTGAGTGAGGCTGGAGGAGCAATCTGGTAGGGCTCAGAGGGTGACCATTTGCTAAATAAAGTGAAACAACCAACTTCAGCTGTGTAACTGTCCTAAGGGGCATGCTTCTCTTTTTCTTCAAGTAACTTCCAAGTGGCCAGTGCTTTATGGCTCTCACCCTCCACCCCTCGGCCCTGCCACACAGCCCCAGGAGGCCAGTGCCATGCTCCCATTCCCAGTTGGGGAAGCACAGCTCCAGGAGGTCAGGCGAAACTTGCCAAGTGTCATAGCAAGTGAGTGGATGCAGCCCTATGCTGTCTCCCATGCGCCCTGAGCCTCTGGGTGAAAGGCTCCGGCCAGGGTAGAATGTGGGGTACCACATGGAGGCTGTGACCTAAGCGCAAGTGAACTCGAGGGAACTCTGGCTAAGGGAGCTTCAGGAAGATCTGGAAGGGATTCATGGGCTCAGGAGGACAGGCTAGGGTCATTATTCCCTTTGGGGTGTTCCGAGGGAGAAAGATGGCAGAGGGAGTAGAAGAAAGCCAGAAGCTGGAGGGAAAGCACCCTTATCTGGCAGCTCTCATGGATCGGTCTGTCCTGGCCATGGCCTGCCTCTGCTCTCCAGACTGCTCTTGGATGCTGCTGACTCTGCCACAGAACAGTGTGTTCTCATCCATTCTAGAACCATCTTCAGCATCTCCCTACGTCACATTCGAGTCTCCATCTTAAAAGCGAGAGCAACCCTGTCTTCCAGTTGGAACCAGGCTTTTTGTAATTGATATTCTTGATTAGATTCTTGCAGGTGGATAGAAGTAGATGAAGTGAGGAGGAAGAACTTCCTTTTCCTGTCAATCTTTCACTCTCCTGAGCTCTTTGTTGAGCAGCTATTCACGTTCTCTTCTTCATGTGCTCTCTGCGCATGTAGGACACGTCCTTTGTGGGTCAGACGTCGAGAGATTGTTTACGAGACCGCAGTGAGACACGTCTGAGCTGCATTTCCTTCTCATGGGGCTGGGAGCCCATTCATGAAGCTGTAAGAGTAAACATGATATTCTTTACTGAAATATTTTACTGAGCTCACTTTCCCCCAAACTGTTTCTTTACTTGGGACGTAGCTAACTTTGTGCTTACTACATGCCAAGCATGGTTCAGAGCAGGTGACACATACTAACTCATCTCTCTCCACAACACTTAATCTATTCGGACACCGGAAATCCACTAGGTTGGGTGGCTTCTGTCTCTCTGTCCCTCCCTCCTCCAGGGGTAGCGCCGTGTCCACCCTGAGGGCTGGGGTCTGGAAGCCTCCACAGCTGCTATGGCCACCATCCTCAGCACCACACGCACCACACTTGGCCTTTCATTCTGGCCCCTCAGGGCCTCCCTGAATTCCTGAATGATGAGGCATGGTGGCACCCTGGACGATGTGGCTCTGGCCCTTGGTTGCACATTGGAGTCACCTGGAGAACGAAAGTCCGGCCTCTGTGTTCTCTAGTTTGGGTTTGAGGAGTCAATGGGGTGTGGGCAAGGACAGTGTTTTCGGAGTGGCCGGGTGTGGGGGGCGTGGTGCGGCCCAGGAAGGACCGCTTTGAAATAACCACGCTGGGTGGTTAGGGTGAGGTTCTAGGCTTGGGAATCAGTAGGTGTAAGACCAGTGATTTGAAGGCAGCGACTGAAGTAGTTGTGGTCTCTTCTTGACTGTCAGCGTCTTCTTTGCATCTCTTTCAGAGTTTAAACCTGGAGGTGCTTCCCTAGAAGGTTCGATGTGTGCTCTCACATCTGCTTTCTCACACATGCGGGATCATGCTGCTGTAATCCACAATTTTTGCCACATGCATTTAAAAATGGAGTTATTTCATCATAAAAAAGATAAATATGACTGTGTATCCTTGTATTTGCTGTGCAACAGGAGAAATAAAGCGTTGCTGACACACTTGCATCCCTCCTTGTCCCCCTGCCCTGAGTACGAGCCCTCCTTTTGAAGGCGATTGCTGCAGGTTCTGATTTTTTTTTTCAAGTGTTTCTTAAAAATGTTATTGTGGAGGTATGTATCCGTAAATACATAGTAGTAGTTTGCATTTTAAAAGTTACAAATGGCACACAGATATATTCTTGGATCTTAAAATTCAACATTGTTTGTGAATCTTTGCATTACGTGTAGCTCAGGGTGGGCCTTGAGTGGACTCCAGTTTCTGCCTTTGGCTGTTGTTGGATGTTTGGGTGGTTTCCAGGTGTTTGGCTCTGAGAATGCTCCTCTGACCATTCTTGAGCACGTCTCCATCCAGGCACAAGTGCACAGGAACTGCTGGGCAGATTGAGTTGCATTCCAGGATTACTCAATGTCCCATTGTTCTCTGAAGAGGGCTGATTCCATTCTTCTCCCAACTGGTGATAGAGATTGCCTCTGGCCCTTTCTTAACACTGGCTGTTGTCAGTGTGTACTTGCTGACAGTCCAATAAGTGCGGAAGTTTAAATTTGCATTTCTCTACCAGTCAGGTTGAGGATTTTTGTTATCTTCAAAATCAAAATCCAGGGCGCCTGGGTGGCTCAGTGGTTGAGCCGCTGCCTTCGGCTCGGGTCATGATCTCAGGGTCCTGGGATCGAGTCCCGCATCGGGCTCTCTGCTCAGCAGGGAGCCTGCTTCCTCCTCTCTCTCTCTCTGCCTGCCTCTCTGCCTACTTGTGATTTCTCTCTGTCAAATAAATAAAACGTCTTAAAAAAAAAAAAAATCAAAATCCATTTGTATTTCCTCCATGGTCTTTTGATTTTTTTTGCCGCTCCCTTTTTCTGGTCGCTGTGTAGGAGTTGTCACATGGTCCTTAGGTTGTGTCCTTTGTAGAAACAGCTCAGTATGCTTATCTTTTTCCTTTTCTAATGATGTCATGTGATATACAGTCTACATTTTAATGTCATTCACTCTTTTCCAAAGACTTTTTCTCCCCAAAGGTTTAAAAATTTTGCTGTTCAAATTTAGTATGTAATTATGAAATTAACTTTTGTGTAGGGTGTGATGTAGGGACCTGGTTTTCCCATTCTGTCTAGCCAGTTATCCTGACACATTTCTTGACATTCATCCTTCCAAAGGAGCCACAGCACCACCGAGTCAGACACTCTGGATACCGCTCCCTCAGCTCCTCCTCTTGTGTGGCGGGAGGGCTCAGTGCTCAGCCACATCTTCAGCGCCTTAGCTGGATGGTTGCGGGAGAGTTGTGCCTGCTGAGATGCCGGAGGCAGTCTGCCAAGGAGGTTCTCAGTAGAAAGGGTCAGAGAGAAGCTAGTGTGGCTCTGTCCCCCTCCTGCTGGAATGTGGAGGTGACCCCCAAAGGTATAGAGGCCCTCTGTGACCACCGGGGCCAAAGTGAACACCAGAGCTGGATAGAATGTGGGTCCTTAGGACATCAGGTGCTGCCACAGTCCTGGACTCCTGACCGCTGGGCTTTTATGTAAAAAAATAAATTTGTATCTACTCAAACTACCTTGAGTCCTGTTTTCTGTTATTTGAGACTAAGAATAGCTCTACCTCTCCTCCATGTATATGTCTGATTTTGTAACATGTCGGCATCTTCTCTGGATTGCAGCTAATACTGACGGGACCCCCGTGCCACATGCTGTCTTAAGCACTGGGACACAGCAGAGAGTAAAAGGAATTTAGGGTTCCTCATGGAACTCACAGTCCGGTGGGGACCGCAGGTGAAATAAAAATCTATAGTAGAAAGTAGGTTTAAAATATACAGTGACCATGACTCCACCATGTTTCTACGAGCTGCCGCAACTAAGCAGCATGGACTGGTGGCTTCAAAAAGCAGAAACTCATTGTCTCACAGATTGTCTGCAACCTTTGGCATTGCTTGGCTCCTGGACCTAGATCGCTGCAGTCTGAGTCCGTCAGTGCGCGGCCATCTTCACGTCCTCTTCCCTCCGCCTCCAGGTTCCCCTTTGTGGAAGGAGCTCAGTCACGTTTGGATTAGCCACTCCCTGACCTCGTCTTGTCTGGATTAGATCTACATAGACCCCATTTCCAAATAAAGTTGTATTCTAAGATACTGGGGATTGGGACTCAACATACCTTCTTGGGGGGACACAACCGGCAACTGTGTGAAGGGGAACAAAATTAAGGAAAGTGGATACAAGGAGTCCGATGAAGATGGAGAAAGACCTGCATTTGGCTGAGGGAAGCAGAATGAAAATCCATTGGTAAGATTTGTGCATTTTTCCATACATAATGTTTCAGTAAACTTGAACTTACCTATCAAAAGAGAAGCTTTTACTTCGTTGTAACTGCAGTATCGACACGACTTTACAGGAATTGCAGGTGTACAGAACGGTGATTTGACAGCTCCGTGATGCCACGCTCACACGAGTGTGGTTGCTGTCCCCGTACAGCGCTGGTGCGACACCATCAGCTGTCTTCCCGTGCCGGACTCTCCATCCCTCTGACTCAACCATGCCCTGACCAGAAGCCTCTGTCCCCCACTCCCCTTGGCGCATTTTGCCCATCCCCCTACCTCCCTGCACCTCTGGCAACCATCAGTTCTCTGTATTTATGGGTCTGTTTTGTCTGTCTGGTCTTTTTAGATTTCATATAGAAGTGGAGTCACATGGTATTTGTTTTTCTCTGTCTGACTTACTTCACTTGGTATAATACCCTCTAGGTCCATCCATGCTGTTGGAAATGGCAAGATCTCATTCGTTTTTATGGCTTGAGTGAGATTCCGTTGTGTATACGTATACTACGTCTCCATCTATCGTCTGTGTATGGGGACACTTGAGTTGCTTCTGTACCTTAACTGTTGTGTGTTGCAGTGAACATGGGGGTGCATATATTTGAACTGGTGTTTTTGTTTTCTTAGGGTAAGTACCCAGTAGTGGAATTACTGGATCGTATTGTATTTCTATATTTAACTTTTTGAGGGCCCTCCCTATTTTCCGGGGCGGCTGTGTCAGTTTGCATTCCCAGCAGCGCATGAGGGTTCCTTTTTCTGCACATCCTCACATACCTTATTACTTCTCGTCTTCAATTCTGGCTATTCTGACAGGTGTGAGATGATCTCTTACTATAGTTTTCATTTGCATTTCCGTGATGATGAGTGGTGTTGAGCATCATTTTGTGTGTCTTTTGGCCATCTATAATGTCATCTTTGGAAAAATATCTATTTAAGTCCTCGCCCATTTTTTAATCGAATTATTTGTGTTTTTTGGTGTTGAGTTATATAACTATATGTTTTGGATATTAGTTGCTAATGAATATATCATTTGCAGATATCTTTTCCCAGTCAGTAAGTTGCCTTTTCATTTTGCTGATGTGGTTTTTTTTTTTCCACTGTGCAGAAGTTTTTATTTTGGTCTCATCCTAGTAGTTTATTTTGCCTTTTTTTTTTTTTTTTAAGAGAGAAAGTGGGGGTGTGGGGGGGAAGGGACAGAGGGAGAATCTTAAGCAGGCTCCACATCCAGCACAGAGCCTGATTCAGGGCTTGATCTCACAACCCTGAGGTCATGATCTGAGCCAAAATCAAGAGCAGGATGCTTAACTGACTGAGCCACCCAGGTGTCCCTTTGCTTTTGTTTTCAAAAGGGCAGGGCGGGGATGCCTGGGTGGCCCAGTCTGTTAAGTGTCTGCCTTTGGCTCAGGTCATGATCCCAGGGTCCTGGGGCAGAGTCCTGCATCTGGCTCCCTGCTGCAGGGAGGGGGTAGGGTGGTAGCTTCTCCCCTCTGCATGTGCTCTCTCTCTGACAAATACATAAAATCTTTTTTTTTTTTTTTTTTTTTAAATAGAATGGGTGTTTTAAGAATCTCATGATCGGGGGCACCTGGGTGGCTCAGTGGGTTAAGCCTCTGCCTTCGGCTCAGGTCATGATCCCGGGGTCCTGGGATCGAGCTCTCTGCTTGGTAGGGAGCCTGTTTCCTCCTCTCTCTCTGCCTGCCTCTCTGCCTACTTGTGATCTCCATCTGCCAAATAAATAAAATCTTAAAAAAAAAAAAAAAATCTCATGATCGATACTTGGCATTTCTTGATTTCAGTCAATAGTACCAGCAATGAATGTGACCTAAAATAATCTCACCCATGGTTTTATCGTGCTTTATTTTGATTCCCAGTTTTAGTTCCATCATGGACTAAAGGCTAGCTTATTCAACAAGTCCTTGTTAATGAACTAGTGTGTACTAGGCAGTAGGCAAGGGATGCAGAGGCGCAGTTCCTATCTTCACAGAGTGCAAAGTCTGGCTGAGAAGACAGGTTGCATAATTTGGGATCCAGCGTGGACAAAGTGCCACACCAGGTATTTGAAACAGAGGGCGCTCAATATAGGGAGCTGGCTGTGGGGGTATGGGAAGGCTCAGAGCAGAAGGGGGCCCTGTGATATGCCAGAAATTCAGCATGGGTAAACACATGCCTCCCAGAGGGACCAGAAGGAAGAGGGGTTATACTTTCAGAACTCTGGAGCTTGGAGGGTCCTCTGGTTCATGCTGAGCCCCGTGAGACAGTGGAACCTGGCACTTGCTTGGACTTGCAGGAAAGCCACAGCTCCCGTGGGGGGCAGCCCAGGTGAGCTGGCGCTTTCTTTGTCTGCCGGGCAGGCCCTGTGCTCCTGGGAGTGCTGGAAGCGGGAGCCATCTGGTGCCCCGATGCTGCTGCTGACCTTGAGAAAAAGGAAGTCCCTTCTTCCTGCTTTCCCTTCCATCTGTCACCTCCCAGTGGTAGAACTCAGTAGGAGGCCAGCTGGGTGAGGAGCCTGGGAAACAGTGCAGAGTTCCAGACCCAGTGTCCCACAGCAGCATAGAGAGGCTGGCTTGAGGCTTAGAGATAGCTGGTGAGTAACCTGTGGGCAGCAGGGCTGCTGGGCACGAGGCCATCTGGAGGGCGGCCTGCCAAGGTCCCCGGACTGGCTGCCACTGGAGATGGCCTTCACAGGGAGAGAAGCCAACTGCTGTGTGTGCCTTGTGTTGGATTTTCTTTTACTCAAAGCTGAATGTAATCCTAGCTCATGCAAGTGGGGATTGGCAACCAAAGACAGAATCTATTCTAAGAGGAGTGAAGGACTTGCAGTGGTTTCGTTGGTAGATTCAGGAGACTTCACAGGTCAGTGTAAGTTTGGGAAGGAATGGGGTCTTGTGGAGAGAGAATGTTAGGAGGGAACTGGGCAAGCCCTGCACTGAGGTGTGAGGCCATGCAGTGGAGGTGACCAAAACACAGGAAACTGGGGGACATGGGTTGTGTGTCTGTGCAGTGGCACAGCCTCACAGGCTCAGCTCGTCTGCTCCTTAGGCACCACGGCTTGGCTGCCAACTCCAGGTGCCTTGAATCTAGAGCCAGGATCCATTCTGGATCCTGGGAGAGATGTCTTAAGTAGCCAGGTGTCCCTGCCATTCTGGGAGAGTAGAACAGGAAAGCAACAGAAATTATGTGGGATTTTGGTTCCAAAATTGGTATTAATGTTTTAAAATTCTCATTTAGGGGGCGCCTGGGTGGCTCAGTGGTTTGGGCTGCTGCCTTCGGCTCGGGTCATGATCTCAGGGTCCTGGGATCGAGCCCCACATCGGGCTCCCTGCTCCGCAGGAAGCCTGCTTCTCTCTCTCTCTCTCTCTCTCTCTCTGCCTGCCTCTCTGCCTACTTGTGATCTCTGTCTGTCAAATAAATAAATAAAATCTTTTTAAAAAATAAATAAATAAATAAATAAAATAAAATTCTCATTTAGGGCACCTGGGTGGCTCAGTGGGTTAAGCCGCTGCCTTCGGCTCAGGTCATGATCTCAGGGTCCTGGGATCGAGTCCCGCATCGGGCTCTCTGCTCAGCAGGGAGCCTGCTTCCTCCTCTCTCTCTCTGCCTGCCTCTCTGCCTACTTGTGATCTCTCTCTGTCAAATAAATAAATAAAATCTTTAAAAAAAAATAAAATTCTCATTTATTTGCTTGCCTGGTCTCTTTGCTCTGTGACTCTTTGTCCCAGGTCTTCTGCATTTTTTTGGTTTTGTGGCACATACCCATCTTCTTAGAGATGCTGCAGGGAGGAGACCATTCTGAACTCTTCTGTGAAAATGGATTTCTTTTGCTCTTACATTTCTGCTTAGTGTTGCCAACTAGAAGTCTGATGTCATCTTCTGGTTCCTATTCCTCCTGAGTAGATTATTTTTCTTGACATTTTTAGGAATACAGTTGATCCTTGAAGAACTTGGGTTGGGGCACTGACACCCCCCCCATACAATCGAAAGTCTTAGTATAACTTTTTTTTTTTTAAGATTTTATTTATTTATTTGACAGAGAGAGACAGTGACAGAGGGAACAGAAGCAGGGGGAGTGGGAGAGAGAGAAGCAGGCCTCCCGCGGAGCAGGGAGCCCAATGTGGGGCTCGATCCCAGGACTCCAGAATCATGACCTGAGCTGAAGGCAGACACTTAATGACTGAGCCACCCAGGTGCCTCCTAGTATAGCTTTTGACTCCACTAAAACGAATAGTCTGCTGATCCAGGGGCCCCAGACACTTGCCTCATTTTCACTTGGATTTTTCCCCATATACAGTCCATACTTCTTTCTAAAGCCCTCTCATTGTCTTTGCTTCCTTTTCGATGTGTCCGCCCCCACGGCGCCCCGTGGCCACACACCCATGCTTGGGTCTTCCATTTGTCCTTCTGCACTGGAGCAGTTCTTCGGGGGCTGACATGTCTTTCCGGGCACACCTGCCTTGTTTTGCTAGAATCTAAACTCTGAACACTGGCGTGGCCATGGCTCCGCTTCCTCCCAGCTCTAAAATAAGTACAGCAAGAACTTTAACCATCTGCCTCAACCTGTTATACGCACCCAAACATCCCCAACAGCACTCCTTCATGAGCGCACCGTAAAGAAAAAACCTGTATAACATTGAATGTTGTCACAGCTCTGTAAAACTGGGAGGGAGTGCTTATGTGGAATTTTAGATAAACTGATCTTAGCGACAGTGCTGTGGCTGTAGATATCCAGCTGTGCTTGCATCCTTCCTGCCTCTCTTTGTAGCTGCTAGGAGAAGGGGGAGTTCAGTTCCTTCTGTGGCTCAGTGCCCTCTTAAATTGGGGATCATGTTAACCTCTATCTCAAAACTGCCGAGAGTCACATGCCTGCATGAGCCCATTAAACGGCGTGTAATTTCTTTTTTTTTTTAATGTAGAGAAAGTTGGAGGGCAAAGGGGTGGTGTGGGGAGGGGGAGAGGGAGAAAGAGCACCTTGAGCAGGCTCAGCGTGAAGCCAAACATGGGGCTCAGTCTCTGAGGGCAGGGCCTGATCAAGAGTCAGACGCTCGGGCACCTGGGTGGCTCGGTGGGTTGTGCTGCTGCCTTCGGCTCAGGTCATGATCTCAGGGTCCTGGGATCGAGTCCCGCATCGGGCTCTCTGCTCAGCAGGGAGACTGCTTCTCTCTCTCTCTCTCTCTCTCTCTCTCTGCCTACTTGTGGTCTCCGTCAAATAAATAAATAAAGTCTTTAAAAAAAAAAAAAGTCAGGGCGCCTGGGTGGCTCAGTGGGTTAAGCCGCTGCCTTCGGCTCGGGTCATGATCTCAGGGTCCTGGGATTGAGTCCCGCATCGGGCTCTCTGCTCAGCAGGGAGCCTGCTTCCCTCTCTCTCTCTCTCTCTGCCTGCCTCTCTGTCTACTTGTGATCTCTCTCTGTCAAATAAATAAATAAAATCTTTAAAAAAAAAAAAAAAGTCAGACGCTCAAGTTCAATGAACTGAGCCACGTTTTCTATCTAAAGGTTCCTGAGTATTTTTCATGACTTGTGTCCCAGTTATTTGGTTGTATTTTAACCAAATCTAGTTTAGTTAGTCAGCGTATTTTCTGATCTCTCCTTATAAGAAAGGAAGATTTTATTTTGAATTAGTGGGAATCCAACAGCTTCCTTTGTAATCAGATCAAATATATCAGCAATTGTATCTGTAAGAGTTTAAAAATTTGTATGTCACCTTCAAACAAAAGATTTTCTATCAAAAAAAAAAAAAATAGCCACAGGTTTCCTGTGTTCTCAGTTGGGACTGTTGCTTGTCTCCCCAATATTTACTATCTGCCTCTTCCTCCTATTAAAACCCAGATTTAATTTGGGCTGGCCTCTCCAGTTTTCTTGCTGTTGGTGGTTAGGAGAAGTTAATAGGAGTCATCAGGTGGCACTTCTAGAAAGTTCTTTGAGGGCACCTGGGTGGCTCAGTGGGTTAAGCCGCTGCCTTCGGCTCGGGTCATGGTCTCAGAGTCCTGGGATCGAGTCCCGCATCGGGCTCTCTGCTCAGCGGAGAGCCTGCTTCCCTCTCTCTCTCTCTGCCTGCCTCTCCATCTACTTGTGATTTCTCTCTGTCAAATAAATAAATAAAATCTTTAAAAAAAAAAAAAAAAAAAAGAAAGTTCTTTGAAAGGGCTGGCTCAGCCTGAACCACACTCTTATCCTAGCCCTCCTCCTTCCAGGAGTGTCTGGCTGATGTTTGGAAGTGGAGTGGCCCCCTCAGACTATCAAGTGAACTTCAGGGCAGATCTCTCATGCTAAGGATGGGCAGGCAGAAGGTAGAAGGAGCCGCTGGCCTGCAGCCATCCTACCAGCCCCATGTGTTCCTGATGCTGAACACTTCAACGCAGAGAAAAACAGATCTTTGCTTGGTTAATACATGGGTTGGCCTCTTACCTGCACCTAGCTCAGTTTCTTTCTTTTCTTTTCTAAGATTGATTGATTGATTGATTGATTTGACAGAGAGAGAGAGATCACAAGGAGGCAGAGAGAGCAGAAGGGAAGCAGGCTCCCCACTGAGCAGAGAGCCCAATACGGGCCTCCATTCCAGGACCCTGAGATCATCACCTGAGCGGAAGGCAGAGGCTTAACCCACTGAGCCACCCAGGCGCCCCCAGCTCAGTTTCTAACTGATGCATGAGACACGTCAATTATTTAATGAAAACACCACTTTCCCTAGAAATTCATTTTTTTAAAAAACTAATTTACTATAGAGTAATTTACTACGCATCGGGACCTAATTCTTCACTCAGAATGGTTCAAGCCCTGTTTGAAGGGAGAACAGGAACAGCCGAACTTTGAAAGTACTCACAGTCTGGCTGTCAGCTATAGCATACCTCGGCGGAGCTGCACTGCATTTCGCTCAGCTGCTTCTCCTGGGTCCGCAGGGCGCCCGGGGAGACCGTTCGCTTCTGGCAGCCCCCCTGCCTCTCCTGCCAGCCCTCCCAGCTGTGCAGGAGCAGGGCCCTGCCCGCGCTTCTGCTGCCGCTCTTGTTGCCATTTCTGACCAACGGACACAAGCCCGTTTCACCTCCCTGTCAGCAGAGCTTACCACCCCTCATGTCTAGCTGGAATTCTCCCAGTTTTCCAGTGCCATGTCCTCGACTCTTCTGGAATGTTTAAGACCTGACTTCCTCTGATCTGCCCCAGGATCAGCTCACCACCCATTTGTAGGGCAAATTACACACTCCCATCCCCAGACCACAGAGATGAAAAACTGTCTTATTTTAGTTCTTATTTCCTTGAGTGCTGTCTGGTCGAGTCACTTCCTTTGTATTCTCCCAGGCATTGTGCTTAATCTCCCAACAGTCTCATCCTGTAGATGTGGGTGTTCTGGGGGTTTTTTGTTTTTGGTGGTTTTGTTTTTATTTTCTGCTTAAACTTTTATGTCAGTATGTACCTGGCTTCTAGAAATTTCTCTCAAAATTGTGGGGTCTGAACATATCATTTGTGTATTCTTTCTTTTACGAGTTTAGAGGGTTTTTTGAAGAGAGACATAAGGGCTTGTGCCTTCCATTGAGGTCTGGCCTATATTCTGGCAGTCAGTTGAGCTTTTTTTTTTAAAGGATTTTATTTATTTATTTATTTGTCAGAGAGAGAGAGAGAGAGAGAGAGAGAGATCGCACAAGCAGGCAGAGTAGCAGGCAGAGGCGGAGAGAGAAGCAGCCTCCTTGCTCAGCAAGGAGCCCAATGCGGAACTCGATCCCGGGACCCTGGGATCATGGCCTGAGCCGAAGGCAGCCGCTCAACCAACTGAACAACCCCGGCACCCCAAGTTGAGTTTTTCTTTGTGGTATGAAATGTAGTTGATTTCTATAGGTAGGCTTATGCATTGAAAGTGTATAATTAGTTTTCAGAGGTAGAACTTGATGTGTCTGTATTAGATCAGCCTCATTCTGTAGTCCAGGTACTTTATACACTTCCTTTTTTGTGGTTTGTGGTTGATAAAAACCAATTGAGGTTATTTGTTTTTGAGTATTGTTGTTATTTTAAATAACTTTATATATAACATACATAGCTGGTATTTTTCATTTTATTACTTAATTTTTTTTAAGATTTTATTTATTAGAGAGAACATGTGCGTGCACATGCAAGCACAGAAGGAGAAGGAGAAGCAGACTCCCTGCTGAGCAGAGAGCCCAAAATGGGGCTTGATCCTGGGACCCTGAGATCACGATCTAAGTTGAAGGCAGACTTAACCGACTGAGCCACCATGGCGTCCCATATAGCTGGTATTTTTAATGTTGTTTTTTTCCTGAAAGGTACATGAGAAAGTGCTTGATGTTTTTCTTGATCTGTCTCTAATCTTTAGTTTACCTCTTATACAAAATGGAATAAAGCATTCTTTTAAGATTTTATTTATTTATTAGTGAGTGCATGTATAAGCAGGGGGAGTGGCAGGCAGAAGGAGAGGGAGAAGCAGACTCCTGCTGAGCAGAGAGCCCAACGATGCGGGGTTCCATCCCAGGACCCTGGGATCACAACCTGAGCCGAAGGCAGATGCTTAACCAACTGAGCCACTCAGGCACCCCAAGGAATGATGCACTATTTGAAACCTTGTTCCAGCTAAATTAAATGAGTCATTAATAAGGAAAAATAGCCGTTGGGAGATCATACAGGTTATAGGTTAACAGATCATCCAGAGGTCTTACTAACATGATGATTCTTTGACAATATGACATATTGGCCTGTCTTGTCTATAGAACTACCAAGAATAAATATTAAACTGTCTGTACCACGTTGCTGTCCTTTAAATTTTTTTTTTTTGGTAAAATATACATAAATTGTATGCATGCTACATAACGTTGACCATTTTGACCATTTTTAAGTGTCAGCTCCATGAGAAGTATATCCACAGCGCCACGCAGCCATCTCCACCATCTGTGTCCAGGGCTTTTGAATCTTCCCCAACTGAAACTCTACTCATTAGACACTAACTCCCATTGCTTCCTCCCCACAGCCCCTGGTCATCTCTGTTCCATTTTTGTCCCGGAACTTGCCTATTCTATATACTTCAGATATTAGTGCAGTCCTGTAATATTTGTCCTTTCGTGTCTGGCTGGTTTCCCTGAGCATAATGTTTTCGAGGTGAGGGTTAGGGTTTCACTGTCATCATATAGTATGGCCAAACAGCATTTTGTCCTGTGGGTATACCGCATCTCCCTCATCTGCTGACGGACACTTGGGGTGCTGGTGCCTTTCGGCTAGCGCGGATAATGCTGCTGAGAACATGGGGCACGTGTGTTTGCGCCCCTGCCTTCAGCTGAGTCGCACTGTGATTCTTTGTTGAGCTGTTTGTGGAGCTGCCACACAAGTGGCTTGACTTCCCATGGCACTGTCACTCTGCATAGTAGGCTGAGTCCACTCTCCTTGTTGCCAAAGGTTTGCTAGATGGGGCACCTGGTGGCTCAATTGTTGAGTGTCTGGCTTCCGCTCAGGTCATGATCCCAGCGTCTTGGGATTAGGTCCTGCATTGGGCTCTCTGCTCAGTGGGAAGCCTGCTTCTCCCTCTCCCACCTGCCCTGCTTGTGTTCCCTCTCTCACTGTGTCTCTCTCTGTCACAAAGATGAATGAAATCTTAAAAAAAAAAAAAAAGAAGGGTTTGCTAGATAAGCTGACTTGTGACCCTCCCTGTGCCCAATGGTGTGGCCCTCACTTAGGGCTGTTCGCCACTCTCTGAACACCTGTGGAAAAGGTGCCTGTGAAGTGCTCCAGGGAGCCTGCCTGTTGCTCCTGTGAGGGCCTCTGAAGTCCAAGCCTCCAGGCAGTAAAGAGATTGCTTCTCGGTCACTCAGGCACATTGGCAAACTTGGGGATGTCAAGGAAGACGGTGCCCGTCTAGTTAAAGTTTCCACCTGTGAGACCGACCTGCTAGCAGCCAGTGTGATAACCCTTAGGTCCTGAACGCAAACCGAAGACCTTAAACATACTTCTGGCAGGATAGAAGTTGTAAAAACTATGACCCCTGGGGCTTTACCAAGCCCTAGCCTCAGGGCCAAGGTCAGATTTGTCAACAATCCAGGAAAGTCTCTCCATGCTAAAGAACATGTCTTGGGGCGCCTGGGTGGCTCAGTGGGTTAGGCCGCTGCCTTTGGCTCAGGTCGTGATCTCAGGGTCCTGGGATCGAGTCCCTTGTCGGGCTCTCTGCTCAGCGGGGAGCCTGCTTCCCTCTCTCTCTCTCTCTCTGCCTGCCTCTCCGACTACTTGTGATTTCTCTCTGTCAAATAAATGAATAAAATCTTAAAAAAAAAAAAAAAAAGAACATGTCTCGTTTCACCTCTGTAGAGAAAGCCTGCCGGGTAGCATCGCACATCAGAATAAATCTACAAATTCAAAAACAGTGAAGCTTTTCAGGTCACTGGTGGAATTTTTTTTTTTTAAAGATTTATTTAGACAGTGAGAGAGAGAGCGAGCGCACACACAAGCAGGCAGAGTGGCAGGCAGAGGTGGAGAGAGAAGCAGGCTCTCCGCTGAGCAAGGAGCCTGACGTGGGGGTTGATCCTAGGACCATGGGATCATGACCTGAGCCGGAGACAGCAGCTCACTGACTGAGCCACCCACGCATCCCCACTGGTGGAATTCTTGGTTCCCTGACATTTTCTCAGGATGAGCAGCTCGGTTTCTCCAAGGAATAGTGTCGGTGGTGGTTGAATTTATATAGGCACACCTCATTTTACTGTGCTTTATTGTGTGTTACAGATACTGTATTTTTTTTTCTTCAGAAATTGAAGGTTTGTGGCAACCGTGTGTTGAGCGAGTCTGTCGGGGCGATCTTTTCAGCAGCGTTTGCTCACTTTCTGTCTCTGTGTCACATTTTGGTAATTCTCGCAATATTTCTAGGTTTGGGTTTTTTTTTCATTATCATTGTATTTGTTAGGGTGATTTGTGATCAGGGATCTTTGATGTCACTATTGTAATTGTCATGGGGGGCACCAAGAACTGTGCCCACGTGAGACAGTGAACTGGATTGATACATGTTAGGAGTGTTCTGACTGCTCAGCTGACTGCTGCCTCTCCCCCATCTCCTCGGGCCTCCCCTATTCCCATGGACACAACAGTACTGAGCTAGGGCTGATTAATAATTCTGCAGTGGCCTCTTGAGTGTTTAAGTGAAAGGAAGAGTCTCCTATTTCTCACTTTTAATCAAAAGCTAGAAATGATGAAACCGAGTGGGAGGGAAGCTGACCCTCGTGTGTTGGGTGGCCAGCTAGGCTGTAGATGCAAAGGGAAAGTTCTTGAAGGAAATTGAGAAGGTGTTATTCCAGTGAATACACAAATGATAAGAAAGTGAGACAGCCTTATTACCGATAAGGAAGTTTGAGTGGCCTGCATAGATGATCAAACCAGCCACCACATTCCCTTAAGCCAGAGCATAAACGAGAGCTAGGCCCTTACTCTCTTCAACTCTTTGCAGTCGGCAAGGGGTGAGGAAAGTGCGGATCTGCCCTTCCACCAGGAAGGATTGGACATGCTGCCTGGGAATCAGTGAGGTTGTGGGAGCTTCTTCCGGGTCCCTCCTTAGTTTGCTGTACCACAGCCGCAAGTGCAGCCTCCTGGAATTTATGGCGGGAAGCCCGTGAGTGCCACCTGGTGGCCATTGATGGGATTTGCGACCAGAAAATTCCCATTTGAGAGTGAATCACCATTGGACTTTGAGATTTTCCCTGTGATTGAAGGACATAAAATAACCTTGAAACCGGAACTACCTATAGTACCTTGGGTGACATTGGGGAAATGGTTTAACGGGGAGGGTAGGGCCCAGAAGTATTCCATCATAAAATGTAAATGGTTTATACAGGAATAGGCCACCGGGAGAGTAAGAGGAAGAAGTACTCATGAGTAGCAGCCTCTTTTCCCCAAAGTCTGGCTCTGGAACCACCAGAGGAGCCGCTGGATCCTGTGGGTTACCTAGCCACTCAGGCAGTGCCTCATGAAAAGCTTTCCATTGGCCAACAACATTGGTGGTTTCTGGAGGGCCGTTACACAGTAAATGGACAGTTTCCGGTTTAGTCCACTACTCTGATGACGAAGGTCAAAACAAATCAGTTCAGTGGGCTGAATTGTATGCTGTTTCTCTAGCAATGATGGGAGAATTGAACAATTGTGAAAGCCCCCGTATTTGGGTTTTTACTGACTTACAGGCACTGGCCACATGTATCTGGCAAGTCAGACTGATGCTGGTAAACCTGGCGGGAGGGGGGTTGTGGTACAGATGGGTCCTGAGGGGAAGAGACCGTTACTCCGGACTGGGCGTAACCTATTCCCTGGTAGATATACATGCTCAGGGTGCAATACAAGGACTGGCACGGAAGATACCAGCAATACACAGACTGTCAGGTCACCCCTCATCAGACCAAGGAACACATTTTATAGCCCATAACATTCAACAGTGGACAGAGGGATGTGATTTTCAGAGGAATGGTTTGGAGGACAATTGGAACAGGTAGTTGAATTATATATATTTTTAAATCTAAAACGGGGAAATAAGGGCATGAAGGGCCGGCTTACACGTGTTTGTGAGTGTGTGCTCACATTCAACATGGGGCCAAGACAAGGCCCCACAGACAGATTCCTCTGCTTTTTCGTGGGGAGGGTGGGTTTGGAGAAGAAACAACGGGAAGGATGCTGGTATTACTATACCTTTCTCTTTTTTGCCCACATCGCCTCATCTTCCTTTGTCCTGTCTGGTCCAGTGGTCCTAGGACCAGGGCTGCAACCACTGGTGCTGGAAGCAGAGGAGATCCCTATGTAGGAAGCTGCTCCATTAGACCTTCCTGTTGGAATTCCTAAGGATCTGCTGGGGCAGGTTGTGGCTTTGCCCTGCCTGGCAGAGCTCGCTGTCACCGAATGCAGCTCTAGTGCACAGTGGTCTGGAAGGCTCCCCTCAGGTCTGCACCCAGTAGCCCTCCCTCCAGCCCCGCTCCGGCCCCATGGGAGCGGCCCGAGGTGGGTGTGTGTGAGACTAGTATTTCTGTTGTCAACCTGGACCACACAGTGGCCAAAACTAATGCCCCTTCCAAAAGTAGAAAAGTTAGGGTCTAAATGGAGGAGAGGAGGCCTGGTAGCCGAGGGTCAAGGTACGGGGGAGTGGCTTATGCAGTGAAAGTGTGGCAGTGGGCATTGGTGCCTGTAGAGAGACTTGCAGCCAGAGACTGTCTCCTAGCTCAGGGACACCAGGTGCCTGAAAGGGCAGGAACTCATGTTGCTGTGAGACCACCATAGCTTTTGAAACCTCAAAAAAACCCTGAGAGTCTGCAAACCTGAATGGCATCCCTCTGGCAGACAGTGTAGTCGCACAGTGTGATGATGGATGGACACACTGTTAATGGCTGAGGGGGACTCCAGTAATGTGCCAGGGCTTTTCAGGAACCTTTCCCGGCTCGCTGCAACAGGGTGTGACACTGGCCATGCTGCGGTACTGGTATTCGTGGTCACATGTATTGGGAAATGGAGTCAAAGTCCCCTTGGAGAGGTCAGTCTGTTAAGCGGTTAAGTATGTTGGGCTCTTGGTGTCAGCTCAGCTCGTGACCATGGGGTCCTGAGATGGAGCCCTGCTCGACAGAAAGTCTGCATGTCCCACTCCCTCGGCTCCTTCCTCCGCTCGCTCTGTTTCTCTCTCTCTCATAAATAGAATCTTCAAAAAAAAAAAAAAAAGTCTCCTCAGGAAGTAACACAGATGGAAAAATGACTGTCCTGAGAAAATACTGGATTCAGCTCACAGTCAGCCAGTTTCTTTTTTCTAAATCAATTAATTAATTTGAGAGAGAGTGAGTGTGTGAGGAGAAAGGGGGAGGCACGCAGAGGGACAGGGAGAGAAACAGTCTCTAGCAGACTCCCTGCTGAACAAGGAGTCTGACGTGGGGCTTGATCCCACAGCCCTGAGATTATCAGGTACCCGAGCTGAAATCAAGAGCTTAACCGACTGAGCCACCCAGGCCCGCCAACGTCAGCTAATTTCTAAGCTGAATAGCTCTGCACTTGCTTATCATAAGGTAAATAAATAATTAGGACAAAAATCACTGGCTTTATATTAATTGTTGCTTTAAATCTATGCCTACTTCCACACGAACCCCTCTAAACTTTAGGGAATATGATTATTTTGCTGTAAGAGTCTTGACCAAAGGCAGTGGTGGAATTCAACTTCACTGCAAAGGAGGCCTCTGTCTTCTGCCCTCAGCTCTTGGAAGATGATCCTTGTTTGCCCAGAGGCCTTGGGCCAGCCAGCAAATGACAGTGTGATTTAAGGTGGGCTTTAGGTCATATGACATCAGTCCACTGGAGACTTGAGATCAACCACATGGGCAATCAGTTATTCATGCCCATGTAACAGAGCTCTGAAAACTGAGTGCTGAGTCTTGCTTGGAATAGCCTACCTAGGACATGGTACTCTGTGGAATTGTCACACATCGATACCGGGCAAGTAACATGTCCTAGATACACAGGGAGAGAGAATCATGGCAGTATAGTTCCCCAGACTCATGAGCTTTGTTCCTTGGCAAGCCTTTTGTTTTTTTTTTTTTTTTTTTTAAGACTTTATTTATTTATTTGACAGATCACAAGTAGGCAGAGAGGCAGGCAGAGAGAGAGGGGAAGCAGGCTCCCTGCTGAGTAGGGATCCCGATGTGGGGCTCGATCCCAGGACCCTGAGATCATGACCTGAGCTGAAAGCAGAGGCTTTAATCCACTGAGCCACCCAGGTGCCCCCCTGGGCCAGTCTTAATCTATATCCCTTCCCTGTAAGGAGCTGTATAAGACAGTGTATACAGCCTGTATTTTAGGTTTGAGTGGTTCTGTGAATCCTAGCCAATCATCCCCATGAACTTGCAGTTAGTGTAAGAAGTGACTGTGTTCACTCTCACTGTACATTTGGCAAAATTCCTCACAAAACTCAAGAGGAATCCAAATCATAAGCCCTTTGCTTTAACTGCCAGATAGGTAAGGACTTGCTTGCTCTTGGGAAAATAAATGAAACAGATACACACATACACACACATACTTTGATATAGTTACATTCTCTTTTTACTCCCTTTGATGTTCTAGAATCAAAAATTATAAAGTGCATTTTCTTCCTTTTATGTCTCAAAATCAAGAGAAAACAGTCAGTACAAGTCCCATTGGCGCCTGGGCAGTTCAGTCACTGAAGCATCCAGCTCTTGGTTTCAGCTCGGGTCATAATCTCATGGGGTCATAGGATGAAGCCCCATGTCGAGCTCCGTGCTCAGCAGGGAGTCTAAGATTCTCTCTCTCTTCCTCTGACCTTCCCCCTGCTCGCGCATACTCTCTCTCTCTCTCTCAAATAAATAAATCTTTTTAAAGAAATAGAAGTTCCACCAAAAAAAACCCCAAGTTACTGGAATTAATAGATAAGGACATAAACCATTATACATGTATGAAATAACTAATGGAAAAAGAATAACTTGGAGAGAGAAGGGGTATAATGAGTTGAAAAGTGTTTTTCAAAAATTCTTATCTAGAACCTCTGAATATGGCCTAATTTGGAAATAGAGTCTTTAACAGATGTAATTAGGTAAGTTAACATGAAGCCCTAATATTGGGCCCTAATCCAGTGACTGGTGTCCTTCTGAGAAAGGGAAATTTGGACCCAGAGACACACAGGGGAGAAGGCCTTGTGAAGCTAGAGGCAGAGATTGAAGTGATACATTTACAAGCCAAGGAATGCCAAGGATTGCTGGCAGCCACCAGAAGTGAGGAGAGAGGCCTGGAACAGACTGTCCCGCGGAACTGCCAGATGGAACGAACCCTGCTGAGCACGGAGTTTGGACTTTTGGCCTCCAGAACTGTTAGAGAGTATATTTCTGTTTTTTAAAGCCATTTATTTTATAGTACGTTGTTATGACCCTAGGAAATTAGTACATGGGGTCATGAGATATTCTGGGATATGGATAGAAAACTTTTTTAAAAAGTTCAACTGGAAATTCTAGATCTGAAAGATACAATGGCTAAAATAAAAACCACAGCGGATGGGCTAAACACCAAGTTGGACTTCACAGAAGAAAGAATAAGAGAACTTAAAGACAAGTAAATAGAATTTATCCACACTGAAGCAGAGAGATTAAAAAAAAAAAACAAAAAACCCACCTGAAGAAATGAACAACATCGCTTAGCACAGATATATTCTCAGACTGGGAAGGATACATGAAATTGGGATCAGAGTAAGAGAAGGAAAAAAATAGGGCAGAAAAATATTTGAAGAAAGAAAGACTGAAAAACTTTTCAGAAATTCACAACATTGTAAGCAAGACAAACACAAGGCAACCATACCCAGGTGTATCATAGCCACCAGCTGAAAAACAAAGACAAAGAAAACTAAGAAGTAGAGGAAAAAGACACTTCTTCCTCTCCCCTCCCCACTGCCCTGCTTCCTGGGAGGTGGTGCTTCCTGTCCCTCTGGCTGGTGGCCCTGAGCTGTGTTCACAGGAGGCCTTGAGGCCAGCCTGACTGTAGTGTCCCTGCTGTTGCTAGCTCCAGTCCTGCCTGTGGCAGCTGCTAGGGTGAGGGCCACATCTTGGGGTGGTCACTCGGGTGCTCTTGCAGCCGTGCTCTCCCCTTGCACAGCGTGCAGTAGGAGGGCCTCTGGCTCTTCAGGTGGGCCTTGCTCCCTTCTGCAGGGAGCTCTCTTCCTTCAGAACCACTCTCCGCCATCTTCTCCCCGCTCCAGGGTTCGGCCTCCTGGGTCTCCGATGTCTGAATTGCAGGTTTGCACCTGTGCTGCGTGGGCGCTGACTTCAATGAAATAAAATTGGGAATTCATTCCCAAGCCTAGTGACAGCCTCTCTTTAGACATCCAATTTTGGGTGGAGGTTTGGAGGACCAGTCGGCCTGTTGTGGGCCTTGTCCACCTCTCTAGCATCAGCCTGCACTGTGCTCTTTGCTCTCTGTATTGCCTGCAGGTCTCCCAGAGACCTCCTGTACAGGGATGACACCTGTTTAGCCGCTTGCCCAGAAAAACCTTCTCAGACCTCCCTGATCAGGACAGATGCTCCTTAGGACTTGACTTCATGTTGTGTCTTTTCCTATGAGGACCTGTCAAAACTGTAACTCTGTTGTGTGTGAGCTCTGCAAAGGCAGCCCTGTCTGGTTTTGCCCATTTTGTATTCTCCAGTCCTGGGCACAAAGCCTGGGGTCCAGGAACTGCTCTGCTACTGTTGTGAGTGAGTGGATGAGTGAATGGGTGGGCAGTTCCAGGCAGCATTTTGGCTGAACGTGGCAGTGGTTCCGCTGGGAGTGATTCTTAGAGAAACCCAAAGGTTTTTTTTCCCCCTGAGGACTGAACTGCCAAGTATCGTGTTTCCCAGGACTGTCTCTTAATAAATAATCTAGTCCCTCTTAGCCATTTCTCACTCAACCCCCCGCCTGGCTATAATGCTCCACCCTGAAACAGCTGCTTTCATCTCCTGGTCTCCACCCTTAGACTCACTGTTCCTGCAGGTGTGGCCACACCTACTGGTGGCTACCCTTAGAAGTCACTGCATATACTTCCGTGGGAGGCTAAAAAGTCGTTTTAAAGAAGTGCTCCTGGACTCAGGCAACCAGGGGCTCTGTGGGAGGAAGAAACCTGTGTCTGGTTTGCACTGGCCTCAGAAGCCAGCAGCTACAACGTACTGGGCACGGATGGGCAAGGGCTCTGATCCTGTGACAGTGCTGTCGTCACAGGGCTTCCTGAACATACAGGAGGGAGGTCACTTCCCGAGTCATACAGTTGAGAAGCAGCAGGGACAGGAGAGGAACCCAACTCTGTGGGCTCCAGAACCCTGGGTTCTTAGCAAGCTAGTTCGCCTGCTTCCAGAGTATGGCCTGGCTTGGGAAATTGGTACCCTACTGACAGTTTTTGTAGCCAGCAGTAGCTTCCCTGCAGATGACAAGGAGCAGGAGGAGCCAGGAGACTATTCCCCTTCATGACAATAGGAAGCTGAGGCCCAGTACGGGCATACAGGGGCAGATGGCAGGCCAGCTAGGGCACAGACCCTCGAGCGTAGGAGAGGATCTGCGCCCCCTCCCCCGGCGCCTGCGCACTGCAGCTCCGTTCCCGCCCAACCCCGCCCCGATCGCCCGGGTTTTCAAATTTGAAACCTGCTCCTTTTCCCGCCTGAACGTGTTGACCATCGGAGGGAGAGGGCGGGGCCATACGCAGCCAATAGCGCCTCAGAAGCTCCCAGGCCCCGCCCTGAAGGTGACGGCAGCCAGCCGCAGGAAGCCTGGGGCAAATGGGTGAGGGTGCCCGCCGGCCCCGCCTCTGCGGCGCCCACGTGCAGCGACCGAGCTGGACCCTCCCGGAGACCAAGAGTCCCCAGAGTACCATTTTAGGTGCAGAGCCTTCGCCATCAGCTTGGGACTGGAAACTGAGACCCTGATACACTTAGCAGCGCAGGGTCGTTGAGCAAAATGGGCAAGACGCGGCCCCCTTTAGCACGGGGATTCAAAGGCTGAGCCTGGAACGGGCGCCCATAGCAGCCCCGGGAGTCTGAGCCGGGGCGGGGGGGGGCGGGAGGGCGGGCTCGAGGAGGTGGTTGGCTGTTCCCGGGCCCCTTTGGGGGAGGGGCGGGGCCAAGGGCTGGGCCGTCCCAGGGGCGGGGTGTCCCAGGGGCGGGTCCGGGTCCCTGTGTTTGTTGCACCGTGTCAGTTACATTGTAACAAAAGTGGTGCAGCCGCTCTCAGGGCCAGCACTCTAGGCCCGCCCGCCGTCAGCTGTCGCCGACATGGAATCCGTGGCCAGCAATATCCAGGTCCTGCTGCAGGCGGCGGAGTTCCTAGAGCGCCGTGAGAGAGGTGAGGAAGAACTCTTGGCCGGTCTCCAGACGGCAACCTCGCTGACACAGGCCTGGGCTGGACTTGGCTCCCAACAAGGATGGCATGCATGACTTTAAGCAGTAGCCCCGGGGTACCCCGCCCTCAAGTTGTTGCGGGGGGAGGGGTCCCCAGGCTGTCGGACAGGGAGTGGTTGGGGAAATGGCTCTGGCACCAAAAGCCCTTCCCTGACCGTGCCTTGTCAGGGGCGCCTGCTGGGACCAGCCCTAGGCTGAAGCGGGCTGGGGCTCTCTCTGGCAGAAGCCGAGCATGGCTACGCGTCCCTGTGCCCGCACCGCAGTCCAGGCCCAGTCTACAGGAGGAGGAAGCGATCCCCCCAAGCTTCTGGCGCGCTGGACAGTGGGCGGTGAGGAAGGCTGGGGATGGTTGGGGGAGGAGGGGGATGGGTGCCATCCCTCATGGGGCCTCACCTTTGCCCACTTCCTCCTTGTTGCTTGTATCTTCTGGGCCAGGTCCCCTACTCTGGAGGCAATTCAGACCTCTCCTGCCATCTCCTTACTCCCCTCTGTTCATTCACGGACTATTTCTTGAGCACCCTGATGTGTCAGAAACCATAAACTTCAGGGAAAGAAGTGTCAGAAACCATAAACCAGAGAGTTCAGGGTCCTTCCATTCACACTCTTGCACTCTGCATCTCCACTCAATTCCCGTCCCCCAGCCCCCAGACTTCTCTTTTCTCTTCTCATCCCTTTGCACATGCTAATCCCTCCAATTTTAAAGCCTCTCCATCCACCACTCTGCTTTGGGTAGCATGTTTCTGGCCCAGCTCAACTGTCACCTCTGTTCGAGAAGCAGTTCCTGACTGCTGGTCAGGGGGCCTCGTTTGGACCCCACAACCACTGGGCAGGCCTCTCAGCTTTTGGCTTGGTATCTCTGCCTCTGCCGGCGGGCTCCAGTGCTCAAGGCTGGTACAAGGGCCCCACATTAGGCTAGTTTGGGGCCTACATCTCTAGTGGATTTTAAGTCCCTGGGACTGAGGGTGTGGGTAGTAGCTGACCCCCCCTCACCTGTTCTCCCTGGCATTGGCAGGTCTGTGCACAACGAGCTGGAGAAACGCAGGTGAGTCCCAGCTTTGCCCTGACAGCACTGAGCCCCAGGAACCATCTGCCTCTGGCCTTCCCTCCCCTGCTGTCTGGCCAGCAAGGCTAGGCTGGCACTGCCCTCCAGACCCCTTCCCCCGCAGGAGGGCCCAGCTGAAGCGGTGCCTGGAGCAGCTAAAACAGCAGATGCCCCTGGGGGCTGACTGTGCCCGCTACACCACCCTGAGCCTTCTGCGCTGGGCCAGGATGCACATCCAGGTAAAAAGTTCCTGCAGTGCCCTGCAGCCAGCCTTCCAGAACTTGTGAAATGTGTAGTGGGGAGGGGCTACGTGCAACTGGGGAGAGAGGCCTGAGGTAATAGCCCAGCAGTGAGACATGGGACAGTTCTCTGTGCTTTTGGCTTCCACTGTGTTAAGTAGGAAAAAAAAGCAGAAAACAACTCAAAGAGGATTGTTCTGAGGCTTAAGTGAATTTTCCGAATAAATGTTCATGGTTATTAGGGCTATTATCAATTCAGTCCTAACTGAAGTCACTCAGCCTCTCTGGACTTGGTTTCCCTCTCTCTACAGATGGGTATAGCTGTTGAAAACATTCTGATGTGTTCCATGTCAGGGTCCCGAGGACTGCAGAGGTTTCCGCTTTCCCATCCTTCCAAGGCCTCCAGTTCTGAGCCGTCTATTCTCATGCCATTTTGGGAGGCAGTGCCAGAGGCCAGGAGAGGGGAAGGACAGAGGAAGCCAGTCACTCCTCCCAGCATCCTTCTGTGGCCTGGGCTCAGTGCCCCCTGGTGGACAGGAGTGGGGTGTGTGGGCTCATGCCCCATGCAGACCCAGATTGGGGGCGGGGGCGGAGCAGGGAACTAAAAGTGGCCTTTTCCTGCCCTCCTGACCCTCTTCACAAAGAAATGGGGGCATGGCCAGGCCAAGGACCAAGGTGCACAGCTAATGAGAGGCAGAGTTATAACCCAGGCCCAAGTCTCCTGCCTTGCAGTTTCCTTCAACAGGTGTTTATCAAGCACCTGTTCTAGGTACCAGGGGCTGTGTGGCAGATCCCAGATCCATGTGCTATGCAGCATATCAATCCCAGTGCAGGGACTGTCAGCTCTGCCCCCACAGTACCTGCGTCCACTCATTGTGCTGAAGAACACCCTAGCCTGGTAGCTGGCCTTTTTCTCACCTGGAGCTCTCCTGGCTTGGTTCTTGGAGGGGTGATGTGTGCCCTGTGGGGGCTGGCTGGCCCATGGGCAGACCTGGGGATTGCTCCTTCCTTGAGGCCCTATCACCCCTCCCAAGATAGGGCCCTTGAGGCCCTAACTCCCTGGCCTCCTGTTTTGCCTCTTCTGGGCTGCCCTCCACATTGCTCTAGAATGTAATGTGGAGCACACAGATCTGTCCAGGTTGGTTTCCTGCTGGAAAATTTCCATGGCTCATGCATGATAGGACAGTCTCAGTTCCTTAAGTCCTATGAAACTATAGGCCCTTCACAGCCCAGGTGTTGCCACTGGTCTGCTTTAGGTCTCATGTCTTCCCACGCCCTACCAGAGAAGCTGAATTCTCCATGATCTTCCCAGTTTCCCTCTGCTTGGATGCTGCTTCTTGCCCCATCTTTGCCTAGGCAGCTCTTACTCATCTTTCTACACCCAGTACAAATGTCCCCTTGTTCAGTTCTTGTTGACTGAATGTAGGCTTCTGCCCACCCAGGGCTATGGTGGGAGAACCCTTGGCACTCCCTAGACCCCAGGCTGGCAGAGCGTGAGGGGGATTAATGCTAAAGTTCTAGGGTTCCTGGGAGGGTCTGAACCAGGAGTCACAAACTGCAGGCTTTGGTCTGTAGTTTCTAAAAATTTAAATTAGCTGCCAGCATTTAAAAGGATATTTGACATGGAAGTCTTTCAGCTTTTCTTAAACTGGGCAATGGGGCAGTGCTAGGCCCATTTTCATGTCTGTAACCAGTTAGAACCTAGAGGGGGACCACCTCCTTGAGCTGTAGGGCCCACTTGCCACCATATCACAGGCCTCCCCGGTCCCTGCTGCTTGCCATGGAAAGACTCCCATCACTTGATGAGACCCTGACTGCCCCTGAGACTGGGATGCCCTTCCCAATTCACCCACACCGAGTGCTCACAGGGCATGTACGTGGAACCATAGCCTGGAGGCTATGGGAGCCACCCTCTGGGGCCCAGATTCAGTCACCCTCGCCTGGAACAGGCAGTCACCAAGTTGGCCACTGTCCGCTCTTGAGTGGTGCTGGGGTGAGGCCTGAGCCCCCAGGCAGCTGACCCTGGGCCTTCGCTCCCTTGGGATTTGTAGAAGTTGGAGGAGCAGGAGCAAAAGGCGAGGCGGCTCAAGGAGAAGCTGCGCAGCAAGCAGCAAAGCCTGCGGCAGCAGCTGGAGCAGCTCCGGGCACCAGCAGGGCTGGGAGAGAGGGAGCGGCCACGGGCAGACAGCCTGGACTCCTCGGGCCTCTCCTCTGAACGCTCAGACTCAGACCAAGGTGAGTGCCCTGAGCCAAGGAGTCAGAGGGGTGGCGTGGGCTGAGCTGGCCAGGTCTCCTGACTGGACCCCTCCCTGCGCAGAGGAGGTGGAGGTGGACGTGGAGAGCCTGGTGTTCGGGGGCGAGGCTGAGCTGCTACGGAGCTTCAGCGCGGGCCAGGAACACAGCTATTCACATGGCAGTGGCACCTGGCTATGACCTTCACCACCCCCCAAGCCTCAAGAGCTGCTTGGAATGGACTAAAAGGACCCTTACGTGGGAAGAGGTGCCTGCCCCCCACCCTGCCACTGGCTGCTGGCAGTCCCTCCTTGGGGAGGGGTGCCTGGGTTTCCCCTGAGCCCTGCAGGGGAGGCAGCTTGGGCCTAGGCCACCCTTCCAGGCCTTCTTTTGTAGCACTTGGCTCTGCTGTCCCCAGGGAGGGGCAGGAAGCCTCTTGGGCCCTCACATTCCTTTCTAGAGAAGGCCCCCTGACCTTTATCCCAGATACTGTACAGTATTTTCATTAAAAGCCTCTTTACTAACTTCCTGTCCATGATCTTGCCTGATGAAAATGGGGAACTCCCAGTCACAGACAAACTGGAAAAGAGGAAATGAGATCAGTAGCCATTACTGACACCGTGCATCGTACCAGGCAGTGTCCCTTTAATCATCACAGCTGGAGGCTGCTCCGTCTCACAGGTGGCACTGAGTACGAGACTTGCCCAAGGCCCAAAGCCAGGAAAGTATGGAGTCAAGGTTCCAACTAAGTTTTCTGACTTCAGAGCTAGGGCTCATTGAATTCAAGAACTATTTATTGAGTGCCTGTAATGTGCTAGATACTGTTCCAGATACTTGGGACACATCAGAGAACATGACAAAGGTCCCTGCCCTCATGGAGCTTACAGTCTGGCGCTTCCTAGCCCTGTACCTGCAGGCTGCCTGGGACCGGGCAGGCCCTGGCCCCTCCCTGTGCTGGATGTGGACATCCACAGGCCTGGCTCAGACATGGGCAACGTGCCTGCTGCACTGTCAATGCCAAACAGGACACCCAGCCCCAACCCACCCAGACAGCAGAAAGGGCTGGAAGTTGACTTTTAATAATAAAGTACAAGGGGGACAGGCAGAGGGACTTGAGCCGGGTGGTCAGGTGTCCTACCGCGCCAGGGCCTGGGCTAGCTACACGAAGTGCTGCTGCTGCTGCTGCTGCTTGGTGGCTGCCTTGCTGGCAAGGTCCTTGGCCTTCTCTGTAGCTGCCAGTGCTGTCTCCTTCGCCTTCTCCTTGGCTTCCTTGGCTGTCTCAACGAGGGTTTTGGAAGGGGCCTCACCTGCAGCAAAGGGCAGGGGCTGGATTCAGAAGACTCCAAGAAGACCCACCTCCACATCCCTCCTCCCCAGTATTCCCCCACCTTGGGCCAGGCCCCTTCTGAAGGGTGGTATTTGCCCCAGGGTACAGATGAGGAGTCCCAGGCTTAGAGTGGGGTGGTAACAGCTGTAGATTCCAACACCCGTCAGGGCCGCTAGGACTGCACCCCAGGCTCTTTTTGTACCCAGAGCCCCTCACCCTGCAGCTTGGCCAAGATGTACTCAAAGCCCTTCATAGTCTTGGTCACATTGCTTTTGAACCGGGCAAGACCAAACTCCTGGCAAAAGAAGAAAAGAGGGTTAGGATTCTGAGCTTCCCACTGACCCCTAGCCCAGCCTTCATGCCAAATGCCTGGGCCCCCAAAGCCCCAGCACCCCCCCAATGCTGCTCACCTGGACAGCTCTGGAGACCCCAAATAAGCTAGAGGAGACCCAGGCTTCCCGGCGGATTTCGGTCCAGCCGCTGTTATCAGAGTTCACACAGTAAACACATCGTTCCTCCACCACCTGTGCAGGGAGTCAGGCCAACCACAATTCATCAACTTGCACATAAATTTGGTCACCTGCCTCTTTTTCACAGGGTAAGGCAATAAAGTGAAAAATCCACTTCTTTCCCCTACTGTGTTCCCAATCTCCATTTCAAGAAGAGAACAAGAACATAAAAAGGGCCACTTTGCTCTCTAAAACCTCTCCTCTGACCCTTTCAGCTAAAAGGCACATAGACTCGAGCTCAGGAGTTTGTGTGCCAGCTCCAGCCTGGCCCTGGACTTGGTTTGGTAGCTTTAGGTGCAGTGCTTTCAGCCTGCCTGCCACCCACTGCAGCTCCTGAGCTCCATGGCAGGCGAAATAAAAATGGAAATCAGGCAAACATCACAGCTATCAGCTATCAGTATCCTGGAACCAGGACTTCCAGGAGAAACACTTAGAATACATGTCTCACAGCTGCATCACTTATATTTGTAATTTACAAAAACAGATCATGCCCTCAGGGTATAGTCAGCTGTGAAACCTTCAGAAAACTCGGGGGGAGGGGTGCGCAGAACCTCAGGGTGCCTGCTCACTCTGTGACCTTGCAGGGCACTTCCTCTCTTGGAACCTCACTTCCCTCTTTGCACAATGGAGAGTAATACCTAGCTCCCAGAGCCACTGTGAAGCAGCTAGCTGAGAAAAAGAACGAGAGCTCTCTGAAAACTTTTACAATAGTCACACATGAGATGATACTGTAGGACGTTCCTTTAACCATGGGTTTTCCAGCTTTTTTTTTTTTTTTAAGAAAATTTATTTATTTGACAGACAGAGATCACAAGTAGGCAGAGAGGCAGGCAGAGAGAGAGAGGTAAGCAGGCTCCCTGCTGAGCAGAGAGCCCGATGCAGGGCTCAATCCCAGGACCCTGGGATCATGACCTGAGCCGAAGGCAGAGGCTTTAACCCACTAAGCCACCCAGGTGCCCCTTCCAGCTTTTTTATAGGCAAGAAATCAAGAGGTATACGAACCTTTCCCCTCAAAATCTCAGGCAAAAACCCATTACAGTAAGACAGATAAAGTGGAACTCCTCTAATCATCATGGGCAAAGGGCTCAGATCCTCTCCCCTCAGAGGCACAAAGAAATTGCTGTGGCTTGATGGATTCCTCTTTGAAAATCACTGCCTCCTTCCCTCAGCATCACTTTTGTGGGCCCAAACTATATGTGTGCCAGGTACAGTGAAGGTGCTCTGTATTTAGTACTTAGGACAACTCTGTAACAAGTACCCCTCCCTCATAGCATGAATGAAAAGACTAATTTGGCTGAAAAAAAATCATCTGAGTTTACACTCTAGTTTACTCCCCAGTAACCCAAATCTGCCTCAGATAATAGAGGCTCCATGGCTTCCTAGCCATATGTACTTGGAGCTACTTTTGGGGAACTAAAGGGGAGGGTAGTCTCACCATCATCCGGGCGTGGTTGATGTTCCAGGTGAAGGTGGTCATGGTCTGGTTCTGCGGGTCCACAATAGAATCCTCCAGGATGTACACCGAGTGAGCGACATTGGCAGGAAACAGTCGCTCGGCCCAGCGGGGCATCCTGTTGGTCTTGGTCAGGAGACGCCGGGACAGGAGTTTCTGGTCAGGGGTCACCTCCCGGTGCACTATGTCTTCCGTCAAGACATGTTTGCTGCCAAGTATCAGAATGAAGGTGACCGTCGGGTGCATGCCGCTAAAAGACTGCCCGCTGGGGTTCCCCTCTGAAGCTTCCCGGCCCAGAATGGCCATGCCTTCCCCAAACTTGCAACCATAAGTAGCGTGGCTCAGACCTCAACTAGAGTTCCCTGCGACTATCCGAGGGCAAATTCCAACTCCCGCCCTCTTGCAGACCAGATTCCAGCGGGGACTGGATTTCAAGATCTATTACACCAGTGGAGAACGCCACAAGCAGAGGAGTAGGCCAGCGCCGGGATTTCCAGCTGCTGTGCCGCCGCCTCTTCCTGTCTCACCACCCCGAAATGAGAGAACCTTGGACTATAGCCTCAAACCACTGCCCGGGCCCAGCCTCCTTCCACTACCTTGCAGGCCTGGCCTGGCCGCTTCTCGGATAGAGTCTTCTTACCCTAAAGATGGCCCCGGTTCCGACGGTGCCCTACCTCGGACTCGATGTCGAGTCTCTCCGGGACCCATACTTCGATCTCCAAACAGCGAGTAGGAAGGATTGCTCTTTCCAGGGCCACGTACCTATAGGGATTCGGGTACCGCTGCCAGAAGGCAGCGAACACTTGGTCCCAGGAACTCCGGAGCACGCTCTGGCCCAGGAAATACTTCACCATCGTCCCGGCCGGGGCGGGCTCAGCACCCGCGCAGCATCAGGGGTGCGAAGCCCGGGGTGGGGCACGCGGAGACCGGACCGGGGCTCGGCGCACGCCCGCCAGGCTCGCAGCTCAGTCACCACCGGGCCGCGCCCAAGGAGCCGCCGCCGCCATGAGTTGTCGAGCAGCGCGCAACTTCCGGCGCAGCGGCGCTGTACTCACCACTTCCGGCGCCCGCCCACGTGACCCCACGGTCCCGCCCCCTTATCCTTTACCACCTCCCCCCTCCCCCGCGGGAGTCGCGGCGTTGCGGGTCGGATCCAGGTTGAAGGAGCCCCCCAGGTTCCGTGGGGATTCCGTGCGGGAGCGACCTCTAAGCCCGGCGAGGGAGCTGGGTGGCGGTATGCGGCGCCGTTGAGGGCGCTGCCGCGCGGGCTCCCAGGCCGCCCCGAGTCCTGGGCTCTTCGAAGGAGGTTCAGCGCCTGGGGCCGAGCAGCGGGGCAGACGCGGACGCTGTCGGAGCTCGAGCCGACGCGGTATCTCCAGTCGTAGGTCGGCGCCTGGGGTCGGGGACCGAGGCTTGGGCGCTGCCTGCCCGAGCGGAGATCCGGGCTTGCCTCCGCCCCCGCTCAGGACCCTGACGCCGGTGAGGCTGCCCCGGGATGAGCGGGCAGCGCGTGGACGTCAAGGTGGTGATGCTGGGCAAGGAGTACGTGGGCAAGACAAGCCTGGTGGAAAGATACGTACACGACCGCTTCCTGGTGGGGCCCTATCAGAACGTAAGTGCGCCGCGCGGGGCCCGGAACGAGTGGGGAGGGAGCTGCTCCGCACCCGCGGCCCTGATCACTTCCCCGATTGCAGACCATCGGGGCCGCCTTCGTGGCCAAGGTGATGTCCGTTGGAGACCGGACGGTGACTCTAGGTATTTGGGTAAGTCCCCTGGGCACGCAGTCCCGAGAAAACCCATTCATGAGGAGGCTTACTTTCTCCTGCCTATTATCAGCTGACTTGTCTTGTAGAGGCCATTTTTCTATTCTAGACCCCAGTTTAAAAATAGGGGTCTGGAGGACGTCGTGTTATTTTGCAGTCTTGGGGAGTAGCTAGGTAACTCAGGCCAGGCTGAGCCGCCCCCCTGCTCTTCAGGACACAGCAGGCTCTGAGCGTTACGAGGCCATGAGTCGAATCTACTATCGGGGCGCCAAGGCTGCCATCGTCTGCTATGGTAAGGGTTCTGGCCTGTTCCTCAAACAAGAGGGGGTGGGTGTCAGGATGGCCTAAGAACAGCCCCTGATCCTTGGTTGTGTTTTCTGCATGCCCGTATCAAGACCTGACGGATAGCAGCAGTTTTGAGCGGGCAAAGTTCTGGGTGAAGGAACTGCGCAACCTAGAGGAGGTGAGTGCCAGACCTCACCAAAGGCCTAGGAGCTGGTGGTCCATGGGAGTGACTTTGACCTTGTTTTCTGCTCCAGGGCTGTCAGATCTACCTGTGTGGCACCAAGAGTGACCTACTGGAGGAGGACAGGCGTCGTCGTCGTGTGGACTTCCACGATGTCCAGGACTATGCAGAGAGTAGCTGAGGCTCAGCTCCCTGGGGGTGGGGGAGTGAAGTGGCTGCTTGGGTGGAGCACAGAAAATAGGGACTGCCTTAGCTGCCATGCCAAGACCCCTGGGGAAGGTCTTCTGCCTTCCCTGAAGGTGTGGGGTCTATTAGATTCCCTGAACTGCTAGCCTTTCCCTTTGTATCCACCTGATTCTCAGGTAGGAAGCTTTAGTCACTTCTCTTTACAGATATCAAAGCTCAGCTCTTTGAAACATCCAGCAAGACAGGCCAGAGTGTGGGTGAGTGCTGTCCGGGTCTACACAGCAGGAACAGGCAGGGGCACCAGAGAAGAGCCTAGAGGGCTGGGTTATTGGGTGATTCCAGGGTTACTGGCTTTCAGCCCTCACTGACTTGTCCTTTTTCCTGCCAGACGAGCTCTTCCAGAAAGTGGCAGAGGATTACGTCAGTGTGGCTGCCTTCCAGGTGATGACAGGTGTGTGTGCATCCTCAGCCTCTCTGGAGTCTTCTTCTAGGCCCACAGCATCTGGCCCCCTTCACAAGTTACCTGATCCCCAAAGAAAAGGGTGCTGAGCTGCCACCTCTTTTTCACAGAGGACAAGGGCGTGGACCTGGGCCAGAAGGCAAACCCCTACTTCTACAGCTGTTGTCATCACTGAGTCACCACCATTCACCTGGCCTAGGGGAATTAAAGGAGTTCCCCGAGAAGGGCTAGACCTAGCTCCTGTCTGGGCTTGAGTGGTCGTACGTCTGAGCTACCCCTGGTCCCCATGGCAGCAGAGGTGGCACCTGCCTGTGCTGGCCCATGAAATGGAGGCAGCATTGGGCTGACTGATGGGCATGAGGAGGGTAAAGGCTTATTTGGACCCCAGGCTCCCTGTCCTGGACAACACTTGTGTCTACAGATTATTTAAGTGGCTTTTGATTTGTAAATAAAATCAATGCACTGTGAATCACACTCAGCCCCTCTCCCTGCTGTGTGGATTAGGTGCCAAGACACCTAGTTCTGGGGCCACCTGGCTGATCTCACTTCTTATATTAAGGCTGCCCTCAGCTCTTACTCTTTTGGAAGCCAAGTTAACTTCACTCCCGGATTGCATCTGAGATAATATAGAAACAAAAGGGCCTTTTCCTGTTCTTTAGGAGGGGACAAAGTTAAGTAAGGGGCTGGGGTTGGGGTAATGTGAAGCTCACGCAAGGCAGGCACTTAAGTGGTGTCCAGAGATCAAAGGGTCAAGCACTCCTACCTCAGACTGGCTGGTTCTACCACTGCTTCTGTCACATCTAGGTCCATGAGTCATGTCTGTGGCTCAGATTCTAAGCTTCCTAGCAACATACTACAAGGTGGCTTAATGGAAGAAAATTTTAAGTTCTGCAAGACAGAAAGGTCTTATAGATCCAGACTGGAATCCAGTTCAGCTATCAACAGAAAAGGTACCTGAACTTGGCCTGAGTTTCTCATCTGTAAAATCTGGTGACCACTACCTAGTTCAGGGCTGCAAAGACCCTGAACAAAAAAGTTAACTTTAGGACTAAATGTTTGCCTTTCCACACTATTCCCCAGAGGACTTTCTGCTGAAGGGCAGGAAGTTCAGGACTAGGTTAGAAGGAGAGACATATGGACTCCCAAGACCCCCCCAAAGTATATCTTTGGGTCTTAGAACTAACAGGTGTTAGGGTGGATAGAGCTGGTGCTTCCTGTTCAGCTAAAAACCATACGGCAGCCCTTTTCCAGTATTGAAAGCCTGGTGGCTTTGCCTCTGCTTTCCTGCCTTAGGCCTGGGCCAGGTCTTCTGCAGTGCCTAGCACCTATCTCTTAAGAACTAAAGACATGGCCAGAATGGTCAGACTCCATGCTCAGAAACAACTTTGGTTCCACTTCCTTTTTAAAAACCAATTCCTCAAAATACCCTTCCTTTATGGGTAATGGAAGCTTCCTGTATAGGAGCTGAAACTGACACCAGCCACTCCCAAAAGAAGTGAAAGACATTCTGGCAGCTGGTGGTGCTGGGAGGAAACCCACACCACTCTTGGAGATGCTCAGAGGAGGGGCTCACCTCCACCATATCACCAACCTGGGAACTATCTCAGAGGCTGGTTTCTGCTCTCACCCCAAGCCCAGCCTCCCTCCTGTTAAGCTACATCTCCCCACGGACAACAAACAAAACACAGGGCAAGGGCCATTAAGAGTAAAGTTAAACTTTACTTTACAGTAATTTTTTTTTCTATATACAAAGAATTACAGTACATGTTTATGGGGACTCCTACAGGGCTCCCCTCTTTTTCACTAAGAGTTTCACTTACAGCTGACAATCTATGGGGGGAGGAAGGGGCAAAAGACCAGTGATGGACCTCAG
The DNA here is from genome assembly GCF_011764305.1 of Mustela putorius furo. Taxonomy (NCBI): domain Eukaryota; kingdom Metazoa; phylum Chordata; class Mammalia; order Carnivora; family Mustelidae; genus Mustela; species Mustela putorius. Next base: position 33,754,968 of record NW_025421294.1, read on the forward strand.
CTGACACCCCCCCGCCCCCCTTTCTTAAAAATATATAGATCTCTATTGTCAGCTTGTTTCTTTGCCAAGACTTAGAAAGCTGCTCTTCCATGAGCTCCTGTGTGCTGCACTCACCCATCTTCAACACACTCCTCTACACGCACACACAGGCAGCACCCACCTCGGACCTGGAGACCGCCTGTTCTCTGCCCCTACCCTGGAAGTCTAAAGCACCACAACCATTCATCTCTGCTCCTACTCCCTGGGCACATCTCTTGTCCACAAAGCTTTACTTGACTTCCAGGGTGTTAGACCTGAAGCCCCTCAATAGCCTGATGGTTTGAAAATCACGGGAAAGCAGCTCTAGAGAAGGGACCACATGAGAGTTTAACATGATTTTGTTTACACTGGTAGGAAACATTTCTCAGGCTGTGGATTTTTAATTAAAATAAACTCTTTCCACTTCCTTAAGAAATATTACCCTTAATCTTCATAACCAACTGAGGTGCTCCCATGAGAGTAGAAGAGGTAGAGAGGGGCACAAGGTAACACAAAGAGAACCCCATAGGCGGAGCTCTACCAACCTGTTCTAGGCATTGTGGACCGAGGCTACACCAGGTGACAAGGTGACACCAGCCCTGAGAAACTCAATGGCCACCCTCATCTGGATACAGCATCTCTTCCACCTAGGATTACACTGACCCACTCAAGGGTCGGGTGCAGGCTTCACTGAGGCTCTGCCTTCTCTAATTGAGCCTCAAAGAAATGATTCTACACAGAATTTCTTCTTCCCAAACAGGAACCTGGGTTTCTTAACTCACCAGTCCCTTAACCCTTGGCAGTGCTTATTTATACCAGAAAATTAGCACCATCATTACATTTTTTTGTGTTCAAAGCAATTATCTATTCTTATTTCAGTTTGTACTACAGCAACCTCTGGCCCTGCTGCACTGGCCCTAGGAAGCTCAGCTGAGAGCTAACTGGCTATAGCCAATGAAGTCTCATGCAGCAGCTACCTAGCTCTAAGTGATCTGGAATGTCTAGCACATGAAACAGTCCAAGCATTACTTAGCAGGAAAAGGGGCTTGTGGCAGCTCCTTTCTTGCCATGATCTCAGGTGAGGAGACTGGACCACTCGACCTCCTGGTTGACAAATCGCAAGAGGATGACAAGATCCTCCTAAAATGCCTTAGGAGAAAACCCACTTTATAGGAGCTGAGGGCAAAATCAATCCACGTTTAGTGCTCTCCTGATTCCTTTCCACAGGGGAAGGTGCCAGGACCAGACTTCCTTCCTGCCATTCTGTTCTCATGATGGGACCTGGGAGTCCAGCTCCAGTGAGGAGATGCTACTGAGCCCGGGAAAGGATCACTGATGCACTTTGTGCTCCGACTGTAGTGTGGGGTAGAGAATGTGAAGATAAAATAATTATTTCCATCAATGCTAAAGATGCAGATTGGGTTCATTAGAGGACCAACACAGTGACTTAAGTCACCTCAAACTCAGTAACTTCAGGGGGAAGCAGACATTTAAAAATCTGGGATCCTTCTATAGCAATGATAGCTATTTTGCTATTAGAATGGGTTTGTTCCAGCAGGAGAAGCAAATGAGGCTTTGAATCCAAATCTCAGCAGTTTCCATAAAGTTCTTCTGACTTAACAGGGCAAGGAGAGATACTGGTTCTTTAGCTACCTATGGAAGCTGTGACTTCCCCTTTGGAAATGTTTCCTGGGGACAGGCTTAGAGGCACTTCTCTCTTGAGATCTTAATTTCCAGGCATTTGGCCAAATACTAAAATACCATCCTGCACCAAGATCAGGAGTTTCTAAGAGAAAAGCTTTCCTTTTAACTGCCAATTCACACCCTCTGGAGAAAAGGTCTCAGTACAAGGCTCCGGGAGAGTCCCCAAGGATGGCAGGGTCACTCTCTCCCCATTGTCCCTTATGTCAGAGTTTCAGTTTCCCAACAGTCCTTTAACTCTGCTTCTAATTGTATGGTGACTGCTTTCTTGATGTTAACAATCTGATATCAGATGCTGCTATCAGTGGGCCTAGTTTAATTCTACCTGAGAGTGAATAACCCTTACAAAAGCCTGGATGTCCATCCATTTAGATAAAGAACTTCCACCCCCCAGCCCTCCCACCCCCTCCCCCAAACCAGGCACAGCTCAAAAGTTGTTTTCCCAGGCAGGTCTGGAAGGAAGTAAATGGTGGAGAATGGAAAGAACCAAAACAAAACCACAAAGTGGCCAATCATGGCCCACCTTTCCCTCACTCCTTGTCCTGTGAGACGTATCTAGAGTGGCTGTCAAGTCAATTACCTACCAAAGCCTACTTCAGAGAAGCTATTTCAGGATGAAACTTCTCCATTTAAATTTTTAACATAGCCTGCACACACACCCCTCCCCCCCAAATTCACAGTTTATTTCATGAAACAAAGAGCTACGGTAATTTAACACACAACATAGTGAAAGAAGATTCTGACAGTGCAGTGCGAATATCTTTTTCTGATCACAACTACAGATGACAGGAGAGAAAAGGGCACAGGACTGGCACCAAGCAAACTCTACTCATACAGCCTAAAAGATTAGGGAAAGGGACCTACTACCTGCAGTTATATACTTATTATTCTCACACATGATAAATACTTAATATAATGAACTTTAATGTTCTGGGTGATTTCTTTAAAAATATCTTTTCCATGGTTTAAAATTTTTTAAAAAAGAAAATAAGATGCTTTGTTTTCTCTTCCTTTTGAACAAAGAGCTTTTCCTCTCTCATGATGGAAGAGAGAGAGGATGAAAAGGGGAGAACTAGGCAGGTGGAATTTACAGAGATTTCGAGGTCTAAATGGGATACAGAGAAAGGTCCCTAGACTTGGGACAGCCCTGCCCAGCCTCGTACCTCTGCCTGAGTTCAAGTGTCTCAACCCGAGACAGACTTTGGGAAATAAAAGCAAATTCTTCTTTTAATCTTAATATAAAGCGCAAATGCTTCTATAACTATTGTTCCCTCCTTAAAAGTGATGTAACCTCAAAAGGAACTTAGGAGGAGGAAACTGGGACAAAATACACAATCTTGTGAGGGTGTAAAAGCCATAACTGAAACAGAATGGCCAGGAGACATCTGGGCCAGGAGATGGCCTGTTGGCTAAAGCTGCTGGCTAAGTTGGCAAAGCAGAGAGGTAAACACGTTTGGTCTAGGGACAAAGGAGAGGTGAGTGAATGGGAAGGAACTGGCCAAACAGCACTTCCTGTTGGCAGTTGGTGAGCTGGGTGAATGGTAGGGCAGGGTAGCACCAACAGATTTCCCAGCCCTTGTGCCCCAGCTCAGGGCAGCAGTAACAGATAATCAGCAGTTATGAGGAATCATCTCTTAGACTGGACATTGCTCTAAACACCACATCTTGCCAGTTACAGGGAAGGGTTCTGGCCTGCTTCCGAACAAAGTCAGCAGGCACGTGCTCTCAGTACAGAACACAGCAATGCTCAGAGATGGGGTGGTAGAATCCACCAGTGAAGGAGAGGACAGCCTCCATTCAGATAGGAGGGCAAAGTATCAGAAGAGAAGTAATTTTCCATCAAGATCTGGCACTCTCCCTGAGCTGGCAGTAGATCTAGCCCAGAGTTTGCCAGAGATTCCCTATATCCACTGCCCAACTCTGAAATCTGAAAGCACCTGTTTGGGGGGACGGGCGTGGGGTGGGCTGATGTAAAAGGAGGAAAATTGGTAGAAAAGAAAGGTAAGCTTGCCAATTGCCTTCTTATACTTCAGGAAAGCTATGTCCTTGTAGAGCCCAGCCTCAACAACCAGCTGCTCTGCCAAGGACAGATTTTTCAGACTCTGCACAGCCCAGACAAAAGCAATAGCGGCTGCCCAGCCAACAGCTCCACTTGGCCTTGATGCAAACCCCTGCTCCCCACCCCCACCTACAGAGGCCTCCACATGAGCGTGCGTGCAACACACACACACACACATGCACACCCAACCAGGGGACACTTACTCAACACAACCACTTCTGGGGCCATAAAGGACATTACAAAATGAGTCTGATGCCCCAGGGCCCCCTCAAAACTTCCTGTTATTTCCTGACCAAAGGTTTGTCAGAACAGCCTGAGAACATAGGCAGGCGTGTTGGGCTCACAGGGATCAGGTCTTATCTCTGTTATCTCCTGTCAGTGACTAGCACCTGGCCTAGCACACGTGAATGCTCAAGAAATCACCACTGATATGAACAATTATCAGTTCTTCCCAAGTGTTCATTAGGTGCCCTCGGTGGGGCTCTGCAGGGCAAGAGAAATAACTCCAAGAGCCCCTCTATCTTCCAACCTGACCAGTGGAATTGAATCCCATGCTTGACTCCAGAGTGGACTTTTTATTTCAAGTTACCATGTGTAAAGGTTGGAGGAAAAAGACCCAAGTCTGTCTGTCTCCTTGGCTGGGGCCCACTTGGATTTCCATACATGGTTTACACAACCACATGCCCCCACTGGCTAATGTCACAAGAGTTCTGAGTGTTGGGATATAAGGAAAGAGTAACAGTGGAAAATTGTTGGGGTCTGTTTTTTAAGAGGGGAAAAGAAAGAGGATTTCCGTTCCCCAAGAACCCTGGGGGCAGCTGGTCTGGTCATGTGACATTTACTCATATTACTTCTGTTCTGACTCTGCACACTTGTGACTGGAAGGAGCCTGGTTAAGAGCTGGAAGTGTATTTTGCTCTGGTTTAAGGTCTTGCCCTCTTCCAAGAGACCAGCAAGTCTGTGCCAATGTCTGTGTGCTCCCAGAGGACCAGCAAGATTGCGATATTGTCTGTCCAGCCACCATGGGCCAGAGTCCTGGCCCTGGTGAGGCCTTTCCCAGGGCCCAGGGACTCTGCTCTGCAGTTGCCAACTTCTTCTCTTCAGTACAGAAGGAGGATGGGGCCTTCCCAAGAGGCCTGAAGGACTGCCCACTCTTGGCAGCAAGTCCAGGTAGTTGCTGGCCTCCGGCCATCTGCTTCACCTGCTTCACCAGGCCTGGTGCTTGGCTGGGAGGCCCTGGTGTCTGCTCCACCCCTGCCGGTGCTCTTCCTGAGGCCTGAGTTGTTGGCTCATATAAAAAAGCCTTGGCAGGGGGCTGAGAGAGAAGTCTGGCCTGGGTGAGTGATTTAACTGGTTGCCAGGAGTGCTCCGAAGGGACTGCTGCTTTCCCCAGTGGCTGAAGGACAGGATCTGACACACTGCCTCTCTCTACAGCTCGCGGCATCTGCCCCAGACCTTTGCTGGCAGTCCATGAGCTTGACTCCGACACTGGCATCTTCTCATCAACCTGTGGTGTGACCTCATGAGGTGAAGTAGCCCGTTCTTTCTGGTGAGGAGTCAGGTCTATGAGATCCATGACCAAAGCAGCTCTATTTTTTGACTGAGTATTCTGGTCCACGGGCCTCAGCGCTTTTTCTTTAGCTACCAGAGTCTGGACCACAGCTGATAGTACTTTGTCAGGAGGTGGGAGTCTCTGGGACAAAGAAGCATGGGATTTGTCAGAGGGCCTGTCTGAAGTCTGAGGTTTGGGACTGCTGCTGACTAGCAGTCTGTCTGGTTGTGGAAGTCTCAGGCCAGCAGGGACTGGGGTTTTCTCCAGTGACTGGGGCCTTGGGCTGGCAGCACCTATGGATTTATCCAGCCTTGGGTCAGCTGTCCCCAGAGGTCTTTCCAGTGGTTGGGACCTGACTGAGGTTGAGGAGCTTACTCCAGTCACTGAAGAGAGTTTGTCCGATAGTTGGGGTCTTGGTCCTGCCACTGCAGGTGGCCTGTCCAATGGCTTCTGGCTGGATACCAAGGATTGGGGTTTGGTCCCTGACCCAGCAAGGTCCCTGACCCTATCTACAGGCTGGGCCCTGGAGTCAGTTCTGTCAGAAGGTCTTTCAGGAAGCGGTGGTCTCTGACAAGTCCCTGCCAGAGCTTTTTTGGACAGTGACAGTGTCTGGTTGGTGTCAGCAGGCAGCTTATCCAACATCTTGGGCCCCTGAGCAGCCACTCCTGATGAATGCTCTGCCAGGTGAGTGCCTGGGCCTGGAGGCAGCGGTACTGGGGGAGGCACGTACTCACGGATCTCCCCAGGTTCCAGAGGGTTGGGCCCACACGGGTCATGCTCAGTACAAGACAAACGCCCATCCAATTTGGAGATGAAGAGCATCCCTTCCCGATGCTGCTTACAAAAGGAGCTGGGACACATCTCACAGAAGGAGGCTGCTTCCTTCCCACAGATGTCACACTGATGCCAAGGACACTCCCATTTCCCTAAAAACACAGATTTGAAACAAACGCTTAGGAAAATAAGCAAGGTGCATGAAATGAGCCATGGCCCTGAGCCTAAGTCAAAAGAGTGATTTCAAACTGCCATCTTCTAAGAGAGCTCATGCCACTCACCTGATACTTCCCCTACCCCAGAATCTGATTCTCCTGCACAACACATAAAAATAAAAGCCAAGTACCAAGTAGCAACTGAGTATCAACTAAATATACAGGCAGGAGGAATTTCTTATTTCTATGACTATTTCTAGCACGGGGGGAAAAACCCAATGCTCCCCTTAGAATGTGAAGATACTACTTCAACAGTCTTGAAACTCCATTTGTCTAATATAGCCTTTTAATATTCAACTCTAAAGGGATAGTCTTAGCTATTTAAATTTCTGCTTATTTGGTTGTAATTAAGAACAGGGAGCAAATGTACAAATGTTTTGAAAAACTGAGCGGATTTTCCTTTGCTCAGTTTCAAGTCTTCACACTAGCACAAATTTTACCTGTACCGTCCACACAGAACCAGTGGAAAAGACCCTGACCTACCATCTATTTGCCCCCATTTCTCGACACCTGAGAGTCTCTGCCATGGATGGTGTTTTGGCCCTGGCTCACAGTTTCCAAATAAACTATGCTAGCCGTGACTCCTGGCTCCCAGTCAAGACAAGTTCTATTGCAGCCTGTGCCAGCTACAACCCTGAGCTATTGATTCTGAAACAATTCTCCATCTTCACTTCCTGGCACTGACAAGTCATGCTGTGGCCTTACCCTCACATTACCTCCGTTTCTATTATTTCATTTCCCTGGCAACCATACATTGAAGGAAAGCTAGTTCAGAAAGAAAAGCCTCTCACTCCCACCCCAAAGTCCTCTCTCTGCAATTCCTGGGAGCAGGCCTCTGGTAAAGCAGGCCTCAGCTAGAGCGGCTCCCTACTGCTTTCTTGCCCCCATCAACAAACCAGACCACCTATCCAAGTCCCCCAAAAAATCTTCTAACGTCAATCACCACTCAAAAGTTAGTAGCTTCTGCAGCCACAAACTCTTGACACTTGATCTGCCCAAGAAGCTCTCTCATGTGTCAGCAGACCGAGCTGCCTCTCCTTCATAAGGGAGTGTGTAAAGGGAGCTAAAAAGGTGTCTAGTCCATGCCTCACTGACCGAAATAACCCCAAACTCCATGCTGTCTCAACCTTTCTTTCTGTAGAAAGGAAACATGACTTCGTGGCCTTGAAGTCAGAAAACCTGGCTTTCAGTCCACCTCCTCCATCTACATGCTCTATTGTGACAAGTCATCTCACCAAACTGGACTCTCAGTTTCCTCATCTGCATCATGGGAAGGTGAAAAGGTCTCATCTTTATGGGTTGCTGGGAGGATAAAATAACATAACATAAATGTAAATAAAGTGCTTGACATATAATGAGTAAGTTTCTGTTCCCTTCTCTATAACCTAGGATTCCAAAGTCTTTATTTCCAGAATGAGAACATGAACCATACCCCCTTCAACACTATGCGTGGGAAGACAAAGGGCTCTGACAATTCTGGCAGAGAACGAAGACCACTCTACATGGATCTGACACCAACCTGCTGGTCGCTTGGTTAGATTTAGACAGTCAGCGTGGTAAACCTTCGGGCAGCCTGGCTTCTTACAGGAGACGAGCTGGCCAGCATCCCCACAGCTGAAACATTCATCCTCTCTCTCCTTCGTGATTTCACCCTGGGTCCTGCGCTTCCCCTGTTGCTTCTTCTTGAATTTCTTTGACTTTTCTTCTGTGGCAATGGGTTGATTCTAGAGGTCAGATATTGAGCAGTAAGCATTCTGTCGATATATTAGTTGTGTGATCTTGACCAGGTTAACTATCCTCTCTGAGCCTCAGTCTGTCCTCTGGGAAGAAACAGTCCTCATAGACTGTTGTAAAGACAAGAGAAAATGCAAGAAAGGCACCTGGCACATCATAGGTACCCAATAAATGGTTGCGTTAATTCTAACTTTTCTATCAACGACTCCTGCCACCTGAATGAAATAAAAGAGGAAAAAAACCCTTCTTTTTATTAACACATAAGGCTGGTGTTGAAGGTTATCCTTTCATTAAGTTTTACTTTTATGTTTGTCTAGGTGTGTATGTTTGCGTGGGCACACACATTTCTTTATTCAACAAACTGTCACTGAACACTTAGTAAGAATCATATGCTAGGAAGGCACAGAAAAATAATTCATGGCCCTTGACCTCAATAAACTATGTGCCCTTCATCTATATCAAATTAGGTTCATATCCACTACTCCCCAAGACAGCAGGTCTCCTTCATGATCCCTGTAGCCCACCCTTGGTTACCAAACCCCATGGGTTTCACATTATTTATCCTGGACTAGAAACATCCACGATCAATCTGATCTATTACTATCCCTCAGTGATCTCCCATTTCTTAACTTCTGCCCTCAAATTTCTCTCTCACTGATCCATGTGTGAAATATTACATAAATGTTAAGGATGCAAAAACGGATATCCCTAGTGAATGTAATACCATTAAACCTGGGTTAAACTCAAGTTATTATTTTGATTTATAGGTAATAAACTGGACACCTTAAGGAACAAGACCATTTAACTGACTAAAGAAAAAAATCCTCAAATATAAATATAATTTTCCTTATTTATAAAAGAATAATTGGTGGGTGTTCACTATCTCTATGTGTTTTTCGCTCAAAACAATTACTCCTGGGGTGCCTGAGTGGCTCATTCGGTTAAGTATCTATCTGCCTTTGGCTCAGGTCACGAACCAGGGTCCTAGAATCGAGCCCGATGTTGGGCTCTGCTTCTCCCTCTCCCCCTGCCTGCCACTCCCCCTACTTGTGCTCACTCTCTGTCAAACAAATAAATAAAATCTTAAAGAAAAAAAAATTACTCCCCCTTTAGTTATTGGGTTTTGTGATTTACATTTTTCAGTGCTTAACACTTACTTCTATAATCAAAAAAGCATAATGGGAAATAACCAACTTGAGTCACTATGTACTTTTCATCAAAACTAAACTTCACTTTTCAGTGTAATGTAACTTAGAAAATCTGGATGCATGTCCATTCATTACATAAAAAACTTAAGTCACTAAAGACAATGGTTGTCACTAAAGACTATGCAACAGCAAGGAAAAAGATTTTATAATACTTAAGGAATGTAGGATACAGATTTGTTAAGTAATTCTTTACAGAATTATAAGTCAGTTAAAATGCACATAAAAATTCAGGGAGTAAGAAACAATTCTTATACTTTATTAAGATAAGATTAAGGGTCCTATGTTTATCTACAGTGTTATACTACATTCAGAATCTTAAATTCAATATTGGATTCTTTGAGATCTTTAAAAAGACAAAGACAGGAAGACAGAGACACAGATACCAAGAATCTAAGAAGCTTATTCAGAAATATGAGTGAGATTAGCTGAGACCAATAAAGACATGGGTAGTAACCTACTTTATGGCTTCCTATTTTATAGCTTTTGTAGCTAGAAAGTATCACCAATTAGAAGTCAGACTGTTAAAAAAAAAAAAAAAATCAACAACACCTGTAGATCTGCTCTTGAATAACCAAACTGATCATCAGAATGCTTAGTTAAGTGCCAGCAGCCCTACTGACAACAATCCAATGTCATTATTCCAAAGAGACATCTTAAAAGAGTCAGCTGTGCCATTGGTTAGGGAGGGAGGACCACACCATTATTTCTGATGGAAACATGTGGAAGGTACCTTTGGCCTTACACCCAAAAAGCCACTGCAGTTTGGGGCTCCACATTTGCAAACAGTCTTTCCATTCCCAAGACATTCTAGGTTGTAGTTGAAGGTAAGTTCAGTGCCTGCATAAAAGACCATGAAAGTATTAATATCTATGATTTTAATTACATTACTTCTGTATTAAGCACAAAGGATACGGACTTGCAAGAGAACAGATTTTTCAGAGGACAGAAGGGATTTATTAACTCTAATCCCACTATACTAATGAAATACAAATAATTCTAACCCTATAATATTATTAATAAGTTATTAATAAGCAAATACAACTTAATAAGAGGAATACCGATAATGGTTAACAAGTAATATTTAAAATAACCTTTACTATGGAGATGTTAATTACCCTAAGTTGTTTTTATTTTCTAATAAATTCAGATCCAAAATATTAATTCATTACGAAACAAACAACAACTCACTGTGCTAGGCACTGGGAATGCAAGTATATGAAGAAAACCTGTTGATCTGTGCCAAACCTAGCAGAACTTAAGGAGATGACATCTCAATACAAAGTAATACTACAAAACTCTACACCACAGACTTGGGCCCTGGCTTTATATCCTTGTAAACACTATCAAGCTGGGTGATTTGAGCCCTGAATACATTTGTGAAACAGAGAAACCACCACCTTGCAAGCTTATTTAGAGAATATGACATAATGCACACAACCGTAATTTGTAAACTTTAAAAAAGAAATGTACAGATTTAAAGTACAAATTGTCCCCTTTCTCTCAAAAGTGCATCTTATCAAAACTAAGAGAGGAAATAAAACAAACAACCATTCAAATTCAAAGCACATTAAGGAAGGCCTAAAAAATACAAGAATTTTATGTATGTATACAAAGAGATTAACTCTGGGTTGGGTAATGGTTCACCCACCATTTACGTGTGAAGTGACAATTATTTGGTCAAAATGATCAAATCTTAGATCTCCCCTTGCAGACTGACCTTTCTTCCTTCCATCAATGAGATAAACTCATATATACAGTTTTAGATCTAATATTGGATTACTATTTATTTATTCAGCTAAGCAAATTATAAAGCAGCTGCCTTACATTTAGGGGTCCAAATGGTACAAAAACTAGACTTACTCACGGCCTGATGAGAGGTTCACACTGCAAGGAGTTTGCAGGAACTGAGACTGACCAAGGTAAGAGTAGGGTTCTGTCTCCCCTCTCACATTTACTGTGGAATTACTGAATGACAGATAATTCTACTCATACTCCTCCTTTCTTATTAAGATTTATGTGTATAGAGTGCCTGGGTGGCTCAGTGGGTTAAAGCCTCTGCCTCCAGCTCGGATCATGATCTCAGGGTCCTGGGATCGAACCCTGCATCGCGCTCTCTGCTCGGCGGGGAGCCTGCTTCCTCCTCTCTGCCTGCCTCTCTGCCTACTTGCGATCTCTGTCAAATAAATAAATAAAATCTTAAAAAAAAATTATGAGTATATAACTGAGTTTTCATTAATTTAATGTGTTTATAATACAACTCAACCATATACCCAAATATAAGGTGGCAGGATACTAGACATAACCTGCTGCTTACTCACAATCCACTATGTAAATGTAACTGCACAAGGCATAAATCAGAAGGTATTGCTGTACATAAAGGAAAGACTCATACCAATTTAGAAAAGAGCCCAAAATACAACAATCCTTGAGGTCTGCACTCATGGGGACAAAAGGGTGTTGGAGCAAAGATAAACAAAGGAAAAAAAAAAGATAAACAAGGAGTATGACACTTGTGGTAGAAAGTATAACAGGTATTGAAGAGTCCATGAACATGGATGAGTAAAGACAGCAAGCTGAAAAGTTCTGATTCAGTCTGTCAAGGCTGTATCTCCACAGAACCCTGCATAGCACTAAGCATTCGGTCTAATTCCTCTCATCCCCACCATGCAGACTGGAAGTCAAGTGAGGACAGGAACAAAGTCTGTGAATTCCCGTACGATGCTACTTGAGATAAGTGAATATGGGGGAAGAGAGAAGAAAAATTTATGGCTAGAAATGGTAGAGGAATCCATCGCCATGGACAAAGACTAAAGTTACAAGTACAAATATGTTGAAAGCAGTCAGGAGAGACAGAAGGACCGAAGTCTTGGGCCTGGATAACATCTGAGTAACTAATACATAGGACACAATCCTAGGATGGTTAGAGGTGCCAGACCCAAGAATCCAAGTAACACCAGTATCTAATACTTCACTAACATTTTTTTAAAGGATTAAACAGGATAATATGCTTGGAATGGTGTCTGACAGTGGTTCCAGGGGCTGAGGGGAGAGAAAATGGGGAATTAGTATTTAATGGGTAGAGTTTCATTTGGGGAAGATGAAAGGTTATAGAGATCGATGGAGGTGACAGCTGCAAAACAGTGGGAATGGATCAACTGCCACAGAACTGGACAATTTTAAAAAATGGTTAAATGATAAACTTTATGTTATGTATATTCTGCCATACCATCATCACCACCAAAAATATTCCTTATTTCAGATTACAGGACATACAGGATTTTTCAATGATAAAACCTGAAATTCCTTTCTTAGCTCCAGAATCCTTAACTGATTCTTACCTGCTTTAATGTCACTCAGGGCAAAAAGACCAACACGGGTATCTCCATTCACAGACCATTTCTGTGTTTCACAGTTGGGCTGGCAGCAATGATTCATGAACCGAGCATAGTTTCCTTTGGGACCAGCATCAATGATCCGGTCCTAGAATTCCAAGAGATGATGCTCATTAGGTGTTTCCTGTATGTTCTAACAAGCTAGAGCTCCTTTTGTAAAGTTTGACAGTCCCAGGAGTGGTTCTCAAAGTGCAGTCACTAATCCAGCACTAGCACCCCATTTATTACTTCTTGGAAATACAAATTCTTGGGCTGAACTTCAGATATACTAAAGCAGAAACTCTGAGGTGGGGCCCAGCAATCTGTGTTATAACAAGCCCACTAAATAATTCTGATATATGCTGAAGTTTGAGGAACCAATGCCCTAGAAGTAGCAGATTGCCCTATCCTCTCAATTAGGTGGTCCTGAACCCTGGCTGCACATTAGAAATCAACTAAGGTGTTTTTAACACTGACACTCAGACCCCATCCCAAATGAAGATCTGAACACCTAGAGGTGACAATCTCTTAAATTAAAGGGTTCAACTTAATAACTGTTCACAAAGTTCCACACCAGGAAAGAATTCTGTTATAACAGCCAACAGAAGGGGCCGAGGACTGCTAATAGACTTTAACATTCAGGTAAAAGGAAGAATGTCTGATACACAGAAAATAAACACTTTAGGCTACTGGAATTAGGAATGAGTCCCATATATAATCCTAGGCACTAATGAAATGAAAGTCATCAGCAAATTCCTGTGATTGAAAAGATGACTTGAGTTCAGAAGTTGAGTTCTACAATTTATTATGACCTTCTCAATGCACTAAATATTAACAAATCAGTTTCACAATCTGTAAAATAAAAGGGTGGAAGAATGATTACTTACTTGGCTGGCTCCAGGTTTTAATCTTATAGGAAAAATGCTAAAAGACGTAATACCCAACTTGTATTGGACAGTTCAAAAAGAATGCCAATAGCAGCTCTGTTGACTCTGGCAAGGGATGTATAGCCAGAAATGAGCAAATTTATCTACTCCAGAACCTTGACAAAGCAAACTCTATGAAGATGCTGTTTTGGCAGTGAACTACATGCTTACAAACACTATGGCTGGGACAATATCAATTTCGCAGTCTTGTAACGATGGAAATAACACTTACTTTGTCCAGAGTAAGCATATAGAAATTAGTGATGTCATGTTCTTGGGCATAACGAATTCGAGCTCTGCACTCTTCTTCATCTATTAGCTCACCCACATACTCATTCACAAATTCACCCTAGAACAAGAAACAGTTCTTAATGGCAAAAAACTCAACTTGTATTCCCAGATATACCTTATCTTTTAAAAAATTAAAGAAAACAAATCTCCAAAGCAGTTCACGTACATATACCTAGTCAATTTAACAAAGGTTTATTCAAGAAACATAAATATGATGCTTCAACTATATGACAATGAAAAATACCTGCCCACTCCTATTACTGTCACCAGGACAAAGACTGGGATTGGACATTAGAGATCAACCAACACAGAAGTAAGTAAACTACTCTATGAAATAGGGCTCCATTAAAATGGTGATATACATAGTCGATCCCTTTAAATGCCCCCAAACCTGAAAATCAGTTTTCATAAACTATGTTCCTTTTCCTTTGACTATGCCCTGCCTGCTGCCCTTCCACATTTTACACTACTGTCCTCCTGATTCACTGAGCTATAGTCATACTGGCTTTCCCTCAGGCTGTCTGCTTTGCCAGCAGTGCTTTAACACTTACCTATCTTGAGCCAAAAACTTCTTATACTTCAAATTCTCAAAACATTCTCTGAGTCAAAGCTAGTTTCAGGCCCTTTACCATTTACTGTATGCCTCTAGAACCCTTTGAGCTTCCATACTGGGTGACTACTTGACCAATGTCTCTCCAGCTTAGAATGTAAACTTTATGAAAGCATGGACTATGCCTCTTATTTATCACTGCATTTGTACCACAATGCCTGGCACACAATAGATATGTAAAAGCTACTGACCAAATTACAGAACAGCCAATATTCACATCATTTTCTACATAAGAACTTCAGTAAAATTCTTCAGAAAGCTTAACTAGAGTAAGGTTTAATTTATTAAAAGGTCAAAAAAGACTTACTCTACAAAAAGACTATATAATATTCTCTATTAGAAACTTGCAGGGCTTTTTAAGTTTGAAGTTGAAGATGTTACTGCACTTTTATTAGAGAAGGCCTAATCCTCTTCTTCGTTTTCCATGAATGAAAACTGATTTTCCCTTAGTAAAAACAGATTTTATTTTACTATGTGATTGACACCTCTGTATCACATACTCATTATCCCCGACCTCTTAACTACAAGTTCCAGGATTGTCATAAAAGAGCAAATAAAATCCTGGTAACTCTACGAATTTCACTTTTTCATCCTCATACGACATGAACGTGATCAATACTAAGGACTTTAGAGGTAAAGGAGACTATCCTCAAGCATCTAAACTCTAGAAAGACACAGCAGGACCCAAGAATAATTACCCATATTAAGCAATTGTAAAGAAGAAAAAAAAAAAATCTGGAAATCATGAAAAATTTTCTTCACCTTTTTAATATCTGTTTTTGTCCGGAGACCCCAGCCTCTCTGTAATGTGCGGAAAATTTCAACCTCTGGATACTGGCGCTTAGTGAAGCACTGGTTTTGGCAGCGTCCTCCAGCAGGACACACTGTGGGGTGGCACTCATAGAGCAGCATGCGATTGATGCACTCAGAGTCTATCCCACAGGGGTTATCATCAGTAGCTTTACAGTTGCAACGGGGAATTTCGGACAAGTCTGCAGTGAAAATCTGTACCCTGCCAATAGGACGGTTCACCTGCAGAAGTAACACGTATTACAGAATATCAGACTAGTCAACACAAGATAACTCAGGACCTATAAAAGTTAGACTTCTCTTCTTTGAAGTTGCATGCAACATTTTACATGACTTGGAACTCAGGATATTATTCACAATAGCTAAATGTGGTACAAGTAATGGAATATTATTCAGCTTTAAAAGAAAGGAGATTCTCATGGGGCACCTGGGTGGCTCAGTGGGTTAAGCCTCTGCCTTCGGCTCAGGTCATGATCCCAGGGTCCTGGGATCAAGCCCCACATCGGGCTCTCTGCTCTGCAGGGAGCCTGCTTCCTCCTCTCTCTCTGCTTGCCTCTCTACCTACTTGCAGACCTGGAGGATATTATGTTATGTGAAATAAATCAGTGACAAAAAGACAAATACCGTATGTATATAAGGTACTTAGAGTAGTGAAAATCGTAGAGAAAAAAGTAGAATGGTAGTTGGCAAGCAATGAGAGGAGGGGAGAATGGAGAGTTAATGCTTAATGGGTACAGAGTTTCAGTTTTTACCAGATGAAAAGAGGCCTAGAGATGGATGATGGTAACGAATGCAAACATTATGAATGCATTTAATATCCCTGAACTTAATGTTTAAAAATGATTTACCTATTTTATCTATATTTCACTACAATAAAAAAATTGGAGGAAAAAAGATTAAGTCTGACATAAAAGCTTACTTAATAAACAAATTATGAATCCCACAAAAAATTTTTAATCCACTGAGCCACCCAGGTGCCCCAAATCCCACAAAAAAATTTTAAAAATCACTTTATGAATATCATAATTTCAAAGCTGGTAGGCCAAGTGAAGTATAAACTGGGTTTCTGCTATTACCACATGGTGGTGCCATGTTAGCTGTTACACTAAAAAAAAAAATTTTTAACTGGCAAATGGTTGACATGAAAATGTCTTTGGGTAAGTGGGATTCCTCCCGTATGTGAAGAAATATTTTTAATATTTACTACCATAGTTTGAAATCTTTTTAATAGATTACAGCAATGTCACTCATATTTATTCAGTAGTGGTGCTAGTACTAAAAACTACAGTGAAAATCTGGTGATAAAACATAGAGGTCAAACAGCCTCTGTAATACTGAAGGTGTTAGCATTTTCAAAATGCTAGCAACGATGCTGAAGGAAAAAAAAAAAACATTCCACAACACAAATGCTGATTTGTGCACTAGGAGAATGAGTCTCCCCTACCTGGTATTGGCGGCAACAGTCAAACCGTGTATCAACAAAAACCCATCCCATACATAAAAATTGGCTTTTCAGGAATTTTGTGATTTTGACAAATCACTTCACTTCCAAGATTAGTGTGAGAATAAGAAATACATGTAAAAAGAAAAAGAAATACATGTAAAAAGACTACAGAGTCTACCAACCTCTTAAAACATGGCAGATAGTATAATTTTCTTTCTTTTAATATCCATTTAATTATTTGTCACATAAAATATTCTAGATTATCACATCCATTCAATCTAAAATCACTATGACTGGGGCGCCTGGGTGGCTCAGTGGGTTAAAGCCTCTGCCTTAGGCTCAGGTCATGATCTCAGGGTCCTGGGATCAAGCCCCGTATCAGGCTCTCTGCTCAGCAGGGAGCTTCCTTCCTCTCTCTCTGCCTGCCTCTCTGCCTACTTGTGATCTCTCTGTCAAATAAATAAATATAATCTTACAAAATAATAGTAATAAAATATGACTGGTGCACCTGGGTGGCTCAACTAAGCATCAAGCTCTTAATCTCAGGGTCATGAGTTCAAGCCTCACATTGGGCTCAAAAATATAAAATAAAATACAAAAGAAAATGAAGGGGTGCCTGGGTGGCTCAGTGGGTTAAAGCCTCTGCCTTTGGCTCAGTTCACGATCCCAGAGTCCTGGGATCAAGCCCCGCATCGGGCTCTCTGCTCATCGGGTGGCCTGTTTCCTCCTCTCTCTCTGCCTACTTGTGATCTCTGTCAATAAATAAATAAAATCTTTTTGGGTGCCTGGGTGGCTCAGTGGGTTAAGCCGCTGCCTTCGGCTCGGGTCATGATCTCAGGGTCCTGGGATCCAGGCCCGCATCGGGCTCTCTGCTGAGCAGGGAGCCTGCTTCCCTCTCTCTCTCTCTGCCTGCTTCTCTATCTACTTGTGATTTCTCTCTGTCAAATAAATAAAATCTTAAATAAATAAATAAATAAATAAAATCTTTTAAAGACAAAATGAAATCACCATGATTAACACGTTTTTTCCATCCTCTAAATTCCCAAAAGGTTTCATTTCTAACATTTTAGTTTTTGCCTCTTCTTTAACAATATTATAAAATCTCCAATCTGTCTGCAGAAGTATATTGTTCTCAAACCTGTTCTTGAGAACACCTTACAAGGATGTAACTCTGCCAGATCTCTTCCCAGATACCTCAAAATACGGGTAAAAACTGTAGACGTTTTGAGGGTGCCTGGGTGGCTCAGATACTTAAGGGTCTGCATTTGGTTAGGTCATAATCCCAGAGTCCTGGAATGAAACCCCGTCGGGTTACCAGCTCAGCGGTGAGCCTGCTTCTGCTGCCTCACTCTCCCTGCCCTAATAAATTAAAAAATCTAGAACCCCCCCCCCACAAAACCTGTAAACTTTCTGTTAATGGAGGAATACTCCTACCACATGCAAATGGAAGTCAAAATCCTGAGGAAAGCGAACTCTAAGGGGACAGAAGGTAAGGACTGACTCAATCACCTCAGACTGCAGGTCCTACACACAAGGCATTAGAACATAGATACCTGTTTCAAGGTATCTTTACCTGACCTCCCTCCCATAAAAAAGTTTCATTCTACTCCTTTTCTTTCTATAAAAAGATATATTTCTATCATTCTTTCTTAACATATGATCTAACCTATTATTAATCCCAAGTAAGTTTCTTGCCTAACATATAAACAAACAAACAAAACACATAGTTAAGAATATAGATACCTAAGTACAGTTAAATGCTCACTCTAGATCAGGGATTAACAAACATTTCCTAGAAAAGGCCAGACAGTAAATAGTTTGGGTTCTGCAGGCTACAGATTTCTGGTGTGTGTAGCTCAATTCTGTCATTGTAGCATAAAAGAAGCAAAATAAATAAGCATGGATGTATGTCAAAACTTCATTTATGGACACTAATATTTGAATTTCATGTAATCTTAATTTTCCTGGAAATATTCTTCTCATTTTTATTTTTACCCAACCACAGTAAGCCAGATTTGGGCCACAGACTATAGTTTTCTAACCCTTGTTCTAAACGTTTTTCCTGGAAACGTTATTTGTTTGTTTTTAAAAAGGTGGGGAAGGGGTATGGAGAGGAAAGAAGCTGGCTTCTAAATTCTGTGATTTAGATCAATTCCAGGAAGCTGTTCTCTCAAGGGCTTCCTATGCTTGAAGTGCTACTCTGAAATACCTCCCTTGCTGTTACCTGACACCTAGTACTGTGAGAAGCAGATTCTTTTCCCCTTTTTGAGGCCTAACTACACTTAGAACTCCGTGAACTATGTTATATCTCCATGCACAATAACTCCATTTAACTCTCAGTACACTACCACCATTTAGACCCAATTTTAAGTTTTGAGTATATTTTCTTCAGCAGTTTTAGAAGGATGATTATTTTATGAGTTTTATTCTTTCTCAGAGGTCTTCTGAAGATCAAAAAGAAAATTCACTTTAAAAAAAAGAAATAAAGAAGGAAAAGGAAAAAAAACCTCCCTCATTCTATCCTGCAACTACCAAAAACATCCACTAAACCCTTTTAAAAAATCTAAGCTACATTATGGAATTTTAGTGTTCTTAATTACCTGTATCTCATAACATTTTACTATTTCATTGTTATTCAGTTACTAATTAGTGTTTTCCACCTTTACCAAAAGGCTAAACTAACAAGAAAACAGAGAAATAATGGTATCACAAAAGCTTATGTATGCAACAGTGAAATAGTGACACTTTAGTTTCTCTATTGCATTGCCCAAAGTATTAAATAACCTTTCCAGAAAGTATGAAAGATTAGAGATAACATCTTTATAGTATGCTTTTAGTAGGGTTGCTTTATTGAGGAAATAAAAATCCAGGGCACCTGCTTAAATTTGAATTTCAGATTTTTTTAAAAATTTTTTTTAGTGTAAGTATGTCCCACGGAATACTTGGGATACACTTGATCACATTAGACTCTAAAGATGGTGGTGAAATCGATCTCTATGTGAAACCTCAGACTCTAAGACTTCAGAAACCCAAATATTAATGGGTACACTAACAATGAATTTCTATTGACAAAAATGAAATATGGTATTCTTATTCAGGAATGACATCACCACAAATATTCTACAATAAGAACCTGGGTAGTCTCACATTGTTAACAGAGCTAATAGTATTCTTTCATGTTTTCTGATGTTGAACACTAGAACTAACTTAATAAAACTCAGGTTTTTCAAAAAGTGGTTTTAGTAAATACTTACTAAAATGTCTGATAAATTTGTTCATTATTCCTGTATTTTTACTTTTGTAAATTATTCATAAAAATGATTTAAAACATTAAAAAATACAAAGGGTCCACTGGACCCAGATGATAAATGGTGATGACTCTTATTAGGCACATCAGGGGTTAGGTACACTTAACATGAATTCTCCTGACCTTGGGAAACCTAATCATACTGGCTACCTAAAATATCTTTAGTATCAGACATTACCAAGAAGACTTACCATGTGTAATAGTCATACTATCTCAGGGCTATTTATCATTTTTTATCATACTTCTTGAATCCCCTTCAAACTGTAAGATGTTTCTTGTGCAGAGACTCTAATCCAGTCCCTTCTATAAGAAGACTTTCCAAGGCAACAGAAAAAGTTATCAACACACAACTGACTTTATATAAACTGTAGACAATGTGTGAGGTATGGTGCTCTGGAACTTTTTCTTATCTTCTTTCAAGTGCACACCTCTACCTAGAGCAACTGTACTTGTGCTTCCAATCCTCTCATGAACAAAACAGGAAGACAGCACTCTATAACAGGGTCTCTCCTGGAGAACAGTCTCCTGCAGTCTTTTCTCACCTTTATATGTTTGTAAGGCGGCGGTTTCTTGTCATTCTTTCGGTCTTCCTGCAGCTGCCTTAGCTCTTTCTGGGCCTTTAACTCCTCAAACCTTGCTGCAGCTTCCTGAAGAGCTAAGAAAACACACAGCACAAGTCACTTAATCTTGGGTGGAGTAGTTTTTTTTGTCTTTTTTTCCCCTTTAAAGTTGGAAAAAAAAAATCCATGCTTTAGACAATAAAGTCAGCCAGCACTGGACTGCCTGGGTGGCTCAGTCAGTTAAGTGTCTGCCTCCAGCTCAGGTCATGATCTCAGGGTCCTGGGATCAAGGCCCGCACTGGGCTCGTTGCTCAGCAGGGAGCCTGCTTCTCCCTCAACACCCTTCCCCAGACTTGTGCTCACTCTCACACGCTCTCTCGCTCTCGGGGGGGGGGAAAAAATCAGGCAGCATTATATGGAAAACTAAGACGTACATATAAGTGCTATTTTCAAGTTAATTTATAGTCCCCAGGGTATTCAGATATCGGATTAAGACAAAACACAATCTACTACTACATGGCACAATAAAAAGACTACCACCTTCAGAGGAAAATTTAAAACAAAAACAAATCTCGCTAAATGATTTGAAAAAGCCCACAAATAACATTTCCTAACGACAATGAGACTGTATCTGCTCAGCTAAATCACTGTAGTTCATTAAGCCTAATTCTTTCCTCAGTTCTGAACCTCCTGCCTCTAGACACATTCAGTCTTCTAGGTGCCCAATAACATGCTGCACTCCTCTGGAAGAAATTCAGAGTTGAAGTTTCCCGCTCCTTCTTGCCTAATTCTCTAAAGAGCACCTGTTCTATTCCTCTCCTAAGTTTCATTCTGTAAATATGAACTATTAGCTGTAATGATACACAGATCTTCATAGCTGATTAATATTCAAGTCCTTTCATATGTTTAAAAGACTGTAATATCTTAGAGTCCAACAAAATCTTAAGAGTCTCATTCTTTCCCATTTATAACAAATTTTTCATTCACTCTTTTCAAAAATTAATTCCTTGTAACCTAGATTAAAAAACTCTCAAAAGAACTCTAATTCTTCCCTCCTTTCCTCTCTGTAGCTTTCCCCATATTGTGTCAATTCTTTAAAGAAAACCTCTCCTTTGGTCCATATCCCCTTTTCTCCATTTTCCTGTTAAACATCTAACAGAGCTTTTGTTGCCTGGAATCCTCTAAATTTTTTGTTAGTTGTTTTTGTTTTTTAAATTATTACTCCTTTCTTCATTCTATTATTCAGAATGTCCTGACTAGTCTGTCTACTTAATGTCTATTCAAGTACCCATCATCCTCTCCACCCCAGGGACACTTCATTGTGACAAGCTTTTCTCTGCCTGGAACTACCAAAACAGTCACTTCACAGACATCCCCGGCCACAGCCTCTCATCTTCTACAGTTCTCAAACTTAAAGATTTCTAAAAACTCTGCTCTGACCATGTAACTTACCTACCACCTTTTCTGGCTAACAGCCCTGTGTTCCCCCAACCCCATCTTAAGCTATAACACATAGCTAGAGGTCATTCACTCAACATGTTAGATTTAATATATGTTTTCCCATGCGCTGTTTTCTTGTCAACATTTTCATTTGTTTACTTCTTCACTTTCAGTGTAGGAGTGAAGAGTTAGGATTCTGGAGCCCGATTGCTAGAATTTGAAACTTTCCTCTTCACTTACTGGCCTTGGCACCTTGGGGAAAGTATTTAAATTTTATGTGCCTCAGCTTCCTCATCTGTAAGGTAAGGACAACGACATCTAACTTAAACTGTTGTCACAAGGACTTAAAGCAGAAAACTAAAAAGGGCCTGGCAAACAACAAATGATAACGATTATTAAGGTTCACTCTTCAAAGTCACAAGGAAAAAAACCAACCCATGACTGCCTAACTCTGATCTCCAGCACAGTTATGCTTCCTCTTGGTCTATTCCCACAGCATAGCATGCACAGTTCTGCCACAACACGCAATGAGTAACACTTTGACTGCTTTCATCTGTATCCAATTCCCCCATAAAAACAAGTGTGTATTCCTTGAAGGCAGAGGCACCCAGCCAGCCTAGGGTTGAGGCATAGAAAGAGCAGAATCCCAGAGCTTCAGCAGGATCAGACCTGTGATATTCTCTACAACTCCACCTTCTGCCCCAGCCTCTGTGGTGGCAGGCTCTACACAGGGTAAGATTTTGGTTAAGTGGTCCCTGACCATCCAGGACCACAAGAGTCGAGAGCCAAGTTCCTATAGTGTTAATACTAATAACCCCTACCTACACAGAAACCACATGGCCAACAGGTGAGGACCTACTGAAATGACATTAGCAACAGAACCTTTGTGAAACTTGTTCCCATGGACATGATTCTCATTCCCCATACAGGAAGTTTCACCTGCTTAGAATTTTCATTGAATCTTCACTTTATGATAAAGTTTCACCTGCTTAAAATCTTCACCTAATCATACAAAATCTATATACCTCAATGTCCAAATATATTCGAGTAACAACAGATACCTATACTGCCTTTCAAAGGACAGCTAAAGGAAGAAGATAATTATCACTGATGGGATACCAACTATGTGCTTTGTTGGCTGATGCTTTTATTTACTCACTGAATTCTCAGAACAAACTTACTCATTATGTAAGAGTCTGAGGCTCATACTTGACTCAACTCCTTCTACCTCAAATGTCCCCTGACTACTTCACTGCTAGGCCAGCTTTAAAAAATCTCTTTTGACTCAGAACATTTATGCTTTGACTTTCACTATTTTATTTTGCTCTATAACTTCTCTATAACTTCCGTGGAACAAACACAACTCTACTAGAGATTCTGACTCTTGTCTAACAAACCACAGAGCTAAAGCTATAAAATAATTCCAAAGTTCCAGTACTTGGTAAGATGCTGAGAAAATACAGGGATGCCTGGGTGGCTCAGTCGGTTAAGCTTCTGCTTTCAGCTCAGGTCAAGATTCTGGGGTCCTGGGATTGAGCACGAAATCAGGTTCCTTGCTCAGCAGGAAGCCTGCTTCTCCCTTTGCCTGCCACTCCCCCTGCTTGTGCTCTCTCTCTCTTTGACAAATAAAAAAATAAACTCTTTAAAACAAAACAAAATGTTGAGAAAGCAACTGGTGAGACAAAAACCTCCCTAAAGGAAAATCCTGCTATATAAAGGCAAAGCTAAAAAATAATTATGCAGATCAACTTTCCTGTAAAATCTTGTAGTTGCCCCAGAGAGAAGAACACAGCTGCTAATGGAACATACGTGAATTATAATACACAAAAGAATAGATATGTGGGCAATAGAGGTCTGTGTTGGCCTGCGAAACAAAAGGATAAAGTTACCTTTTTTGTATGTCCCATCCACTCCTTTGCCCATCTTATCCTTGCTGCTCACATCCCCCTCCATATAGGGAAAGACTCGGGCCTGATGCGTCCACAGATAGTCATTAGACCCAAAGAAGAGCACAGGGAACTCGCCCACATCATGTCTCATCTTATCAATATTGGAAGGTACAGCTCGAGGATGGCAGATCTCAGCTGGCCACCACCTGGGAAAGGTGAAAATAAGGAAGGAAATCTTGAAGAGAGTCTAAGACACTAGGAAAATGACCTATCTCTTAGGACATGAATAAGGAATGTCCAACCTAGTGCATTTTTACAATCTAACTAGGGAACAATGAGTACTAAACCTGAATGGCCACCCTCACAGATGTGCTCCCATAGACACTTTTTAGACCCAGTTACTTTAAGTAAATTATAAAGGAAATAATAATTAACAGTAAGTAATAATTATCTCATATAAGATAGAAACAAAGCTTTGACTATAATGTTCACTTAAGTATTATCTATAAGAATGAAAACCTGGAAACAATCTAAATGCTCAACATTTAGGGAATGATAAAGTTACTACAGAATATGATACAATGAAATGCAATTCGGCCTTTTTTTTTTTTTTTTTAAATTGGACAGAGAGAGAGAGAGAAATCACAAAGAGGCAGAGCAGCAGGCAGAGAGAGAGGAGGAAGCAGGCTCCTCTCTGAGCAGGGAGCCTGATGCAGTGCTCGATTCCGGGACCCTGAGATCATGATCTGAGTCAAAGGCAGAGGCTCAACCCACTGAGCCACCCGGGTGCCCCTCAATTTGGCCTTTAAAAAGGAAAAGTTTCATTAATTGTGAGGGGTATAGAAAAATGACTCCCCCCCCCACAAAGACACCAAGAAATGCCTTTGAAAATAAAATAAAAAGCATGCAAATTTATGCTTTACATCTACTTTAGAAAGATAACTTGGCATTAGCTAGTTAAGCTGGAAACCCCTATTCCTAGAAAAACTGTGCATGTAAACTAAGGAAGATCGACAAAATGCTCATAGTCCAAAGAGGAGAATGGATAAAGGAACTGCACTATATTTTAAGACTATATCAAAAAGAAATGTAGAGGGGCGCCTGGGTGGCTCAGTGGGTTAAAGCCTCTCCTTCCGCTCAGGTTGTGATCCCGGCGAACTGGGATCGAGTTCTGCATCGGACTGTCTGCTCTGCAGAGGGTCTGCTTCCTCCTCTCTCTCTCTCTCTCTCTCTGCCTACTTGTGATCTCTGTCTGTCAAATAAATAAATAAATAAAAATCAAAAAAAAAAAAAAAAAAAAAAAGAAAAGAAATGTAGAACAGCAAAGTGTGAACTAGAGTACTGCACTACTACAAATCTCAGGAGTATAATAGTAAATGAGAAAAACAAGCTGCAGGAAAATACAGCAAGAATTTCTTTATGAAAAGGTCTACAACATGCAGAACAAAACATTATACATGTGGTAAACCATTACAGCAAGGCAAAGGAATAAAAAACACAAAATGCAGTATAGTGGTTACCTCTACGGGTGGGGAGAAACTGGATTCAGTAAAGAGTCATGGAGGGAGCCTCAAAAGTACCAGCAATATGATATTTCTTTAAATGGGAGGTACAATACACAGATGTTCCTTTCTAATCCTTTTAAATCATGCATGTCATAATATTCTTTTATATATTC
The DNA here is from genome assembly GCF_011764305.1 of Mustela putorius furo. Classification (NCBI taxonomy): domain Eukaryota; kingdom Metazoa; phylum Chordata; class Mammalia; order Carnivora; family Mustelidae; genus Mustela; species Mustela putorius. The sequence goes on from NW_025421294.1 coordinate 33,780,555, forward strand.
TATGTTCAATAAAAATAATTTTAAAAAGGAAAAGATACAAAACTGAGTATAAATATAAGGCCAATTATTTTGAGGGTACATGCATTGGTGTGTCTCCAAATAAATATGCCAAACTGTTAGCAATGTATCTTCCTTGTTTATTGTGGGTTTATTTTCATTAATGAATTTTCTACAGAGAATATGTATTATTCCCATATTTACAAAACATAAAAATGAGGTCTTTTTCTTATAATGGAAAATTAATGGGCAGAGAGGCTGACCTTGCTTAATCAGAAAAATTATTAAAAAAAGAAAGAAAGAAAGGAAAGAAAAAGAGTTAAGCCCTGTATCCAAAAAAACAGAAGACGGGATGGTAAAAGAATCAGTGCCTTCATGCTCACTCACCTGTATCGTCCAACTTTTACCCAGACAATTTCCCTGTAATGTGGCTTTTTGCCTGCCTTACAATCATTGCAATACCAGTTTCCTTCAGGGATATCAATGTTCAGGCACTCCCGATGAAAAGCAGCAGGGCAAGAATCACAGCACAAAAGGCTGCCTCCTGTGGAATCAAAAAATGTGGCACTCAGAATCACTAGGCAGCACACAATGACCCAGCTGAAATGGCTTTTGCTCCTAACCAATTATTTATCTCCGAGCGAAGGGGGCTTAGTAATTTAGTTATTCAGAAAGACTTTTCTTCATGAGCACTTCGCCCCTCTCCAATATTCCTGTGAACCACAACCTTGAGGGTTTGTTATATTCACAGCAAATAAACATGAGATCCTACTGGCAAAATTAGCTTAGGGCAGTGGTCAGAAGTCAAATATGTGCATAATACACATTTCTTTCTCTTCACTAAAAGACAATACACTAAATTCTCCACAATATACAGTAAATAATCACATCTATCTGAAGACTAAACAAATGAATAAATGGCACAGTAATGTTTGCCACTGAAGTCATGCCCATATGGTTACTTCCTTCCCCCTTTTAAAATTACTAACTCTTTAATCTTTTTTATGTTTTGCACTCTGATACCTATGGGCTCTGAAATTTTCAGATTATCATTTATGAACTCTCTAACCTAACACATATATTAAAAGGACACTGTTACATTAAGGTATAATTATCAAAATGTTAGAACAAGCGATTATAGCTACATATGTCTCTTTGTAATACAAAAGTAAGATCTAGCAATAACAATGATTACAAGATACTTTAAGATATCTAAACTGAGGGGCGCCTGGGTGGCTCTTTAAACCAAAAGCCTCTGCCTTTGGATTAGGTCATGATCTCAGGGTCCTGGGATCAAGCCCCGCATTGGGCTCTCTGCTCAGCGGGGAGCCTGCTACCCCCTCTCTCTCTGCCTGCTTCTTTGCCTACTTGTGATCTCTGTCTGTCACATAAATAAATAAAATCTTAAAAAAAAAAAAAAAGATATCTAAACTGAAATATCTGTGGTTTTCAATGGTGACAAAAATTACAGGTACTAATGTGGTCTGTTGCCTAAACTTCAGTTAAAGTTCTCCCCCTCCATGGAGGTTTTCAGACACCAGGATAATTAAATACATTGCAATGACAATGAATTTTCACTTGAAGATTTTTCAAGAGTGATTCAATTTATATATCTGAAGCTGAAATCCATTGTTGCAGACTATAAAAATTTTCATTTAAAGATGATTCATATTTGGGCGCCTGGGTGGCTCAGTGGGTTAAGCCGCTGCCTTCGGCTCGGGTCATGATCTCAGGGTCCTGGGATCAAATCCCGCATCAGGCTCTCTGCTCGGCGGGGAGCCTGCTTCCTCCTCTCTCTCTCTCTCTGCCTGCCTCTCTGCCTACTTGTGATCTCTCTCTCTGTCAAATAAATAAATAAAAATTAAAGATGATTCATATTTAAGGAATATAATAAATACCCTATTATCTTATGCCAGAAATGAGCATGTTTCAAAGTCTTAGCAAAGTGCACGTCTACATCCATCTGGGTTTTACTGTGCCCATTTTGCCTCATAATATCTTATAAAAAATTTCAAGTTTTATGACCCCATCCTACCCATGCAGACTTTTTTCCTTTTCTCAATCATCTACAGCTGGCTCTTAAAATAAGTTTTGGGGTGTTTATTTTCTTGGGGCCAGGACTGTGTGCCTACGACCCAACTCCTTTTTAGTTACAGAAGCTTTTCTCTTATCTCTGCTGTATACTGTAGCTTGATTCAGTGATTTTTGGGGAAAAGACTTTTGCTACAACAACTTTAAAGAACTTGTTTGCTCAATACATATAACCTGTACGCTCTGCTCTGAAACTCGTATTTAGCTACTCTTGGGCATTTTGTAGGATGAGTTGAACAATCTTAGCATGGGACATAAGAATGATGCAGAGTCCATAATTTATCTGACCCAGTAATATACCTTCTAGAACATCTCCTATTTGTGCTTAGTTATTGCAGCTGAGTCACAATCTAATTAACGGTATAGTCTGCAAACTACATGGACTTGGTAGAAAAATCTTCCTTTTGTTAAGTTGGCTTTCATTATACACTAGAAATATTTCATATACAAAAAGGCCTTTGTACTAGGCCTTAAAAGGAGGTTATACAGCATGAAAAGAAATCTGCACATAAGAATACCCACTGAAGAAAGGCAAAGGACAGAGCTGAGGGGAAATAGTGGCAAACAGGTTTTCAGGAAAGGACATGTGGTTTGAGCTGAGAGAAAATATGAGAAAAGAAATCAATAGGATTTATCTGCAGAGATGGATGGGAGGTAGGCAGGAGAGTTTATGGTGGCATATACATATATATATATATATGAATATATATTAAAAGCCTAACACTATTCTAAAGAAGAACTATGTTTTAAGTTGAAGGGAAAAAATTTTTAATTTTTCTTCATCCACTTTAGAAGAACTTTTAGAAATTAATATCCTTAAGTGTGAAAAAACACTTATATAGACAAATTCCTTCACTTTCCTTTTGTTCCATCTCTTTAAATTCATGACAAAATGATTTAACAAAAAAGAAACACAACTTTATGATATTACCATCTTCTAGAACTGTACACAACTATCTTAAGTAGTATCACTTAAAATTAAGCAATGGGTTTTTTTCTGATGGTGGGACTTGGGATGATTTATGATTAATTAATTCATCAATCATTTCCTCCATTTTTTATCTTTCCTTTCTCTCTCTCCAGATTTATTAAGATATAACTGATTTATAACATCGTTAAGGTTAAAGTATACAAAAGAATGACTAGATATGTGTTATACTGTGAAACGATTGCTGAAATAAGCTTAGGTAGAACATTTAACACCGTACATACTTAAAATTTTTTTCATTTTGATGCTGGTGAGAATTTTTAAGATCTACTCTCTTTAGCAGCTTGCAAATATACAACTAACAGTACTGTTAACCATGCTGTACATTAAATCCCCTAAACTTGCCCATCTTCTAACTGGAAGTTTGCATTGTTTGATCATATTCCCCCATTTTTCAAGGACAATTTTATTTCCTTCCACTTGTCTTTTCTTTATTGTTTCATTTGTTTATTATTATTTTTTTAAGGATCTATTTGTTTATTTGAGAGGATGTGTGCACACACTTGCACGTGCCCAAAAGTGGGGGAAGAGGGGAGTGGGCATGGTAAGAGAGAAGTCCAAGCAGACTCCACGCTAAGCACTGAGCCCAAGGCAGGGCACAATCCCACTGCCCTAAGATCACGACCTGAGCAAAAACCAATAGCGTGATGCTCATTCAACTGCACCACCCAGATGCCCTTCATTTGTTTATCATTTTAATAAAAATAAGGTAAAAACAAAACAAAACAAAATAAAACCCCTATTTGTGGAAAAAAAAAAAAAACCCAAGTTTAAGCGTTCTGTTGTCATTAATTCAGAACATTACTTCCCAGTATTTCTCTGGTAGCAAAGTGAAGAAAATTATTTTTGATTGCAGTTAGAATACTGCAATCTCTAGTATTAATCTCTTTTTAGACTATTCATACATGAAGCAGTCATGTCTTACCTTCTGAGCATACAAAACACCAGCTAACATTAACATGCTCGTGATTTCGGCAGCCCCGCCTAGGTGTAAAGTGATTAGGGCAGATGATACTATTAGATGCAAGAATCTTTGACCCGGCAGCCAGGCAAAAGTCATTGGCATGGTATGCCACAGGGCAGCGGACACAGCGCATCAGACGACCTAAAATTAGGAGAAGCAGGAAAACCAAGAATAAAAGAGAAAGATATTAAACATAAAATCAAAACGAGTTATTGAAATGTCTTTGTAAGCACTCAGAAAATGTCACTAGTAGAAGGAAGCACTACTAGGACAAGGGATCATAAAACACACAACTCACTATGAAAAAGCTCAGATGGGAGCTATGTGATAAGCTGCCACAAGGCATCAGATCTCACAACTGTTAAGTGAGCCTACCTCGCCAAAGAAAGCCCTATTCAATCCATTGCCCTGACTCCTAGGAAACCTGGCATCAGCCTCAAACTAAATAGGGGAGATGTCACAACCTGAATAAAAGACCAGCTAGGAGAAAGACCATGCTTGCTTTCAATGCCTGGTGCTATGTGATTCTTAAAGCCTGAATTTTTAGGTGAATGAACCTTTCCAACCCTTCCAGATAAAATATGTCCTCTCTTATACAGCACCTACTAAAAACCATTACCAAACTACAATAGCAATTGAAAAGGAGAAGATAAGCTGATGGTTAAACTGTAATTTTGATGAAGCAAGTGAAATTACTGTACTTAAGACTGATGAGATCTATAGGCTCAGGAACTCGTATTACAAAACATACTGCCAGTCTAATTAGAAGAAAACATACTGCCAGTCTAATTAGAAGAAAAGTCAAAACACTAGTAATTTTCCTGTTTAATCCCCTATGGGAGAAGCAGGGGCTCTTTGGGCATATAAGCATTTAACAACAGACACACAATATTTGGGTTAAGAAAAATTAGTAAGAGATCCCATTATTACTAAACAGAAATGACTGTTTTCCCAATTGAGAACAGACTTAAAAGCTTAACTTTGCCTATATACCCACAGGCACTTTTGGAAACCTCAGCTCTATGAAGCAGGAAAGAGGTTTCAGAATAGAAGTTTCCAATTTAAAAAACAAAACAAATTAACACACAAAAAACCCCCTCAATTCTGCCCTAAATTTATGCATGAATAATATTACACCTGACAACCACAGATATAAAGGGTCCACAGGAAAAGAAAAGTACTTTAGTCTAATGGAGTAGAGAGGGGGAAATTTACAGCAGAATACTTTCTTCAACTAAACAACACTATGAAATCCAAGTATTTGAAACCACCACATAACAATAGGGCTCCAAAGAATACAATGTGGGAACTGCTGGATTATTCCATTATTTTCCCCCCTCTCACATAAAATACTGGTACTCTGACAAAAGCTAGAGAGGCCATGAAGAGACATGCCCATACACAGCATCTGGAAATACATGTTACCAATGAAACCAAGGTTCTGTAATTAGAAACCCATACCTTTAGATGCAGAAACACTGGCTGGATTAGCAGCATGACAGGTTATACAGATGTGGAGGGAGCACCGGAAGCCCTTGTTCTGCATGACAGTGGGTGGATACTTCTGGACACATTCTTCATGGTAAAACTTTCCACACAAGGGCAAAAGGCACCTTTTGACATCTTCCCCACTCTGCTTACAAACAAAACAGGTATGGATTCCTGGTAAACAAAGGAAGGTAATAAATTAACACCAATTCAAGAATTCATCCAATGCTAAACCATTAGACAAAAAGTTTATTAAGTAAACAATTCTGTACCAAGTTCCGATATGGAATTCCATGCAAATCTCCAACACCAGCTGCATGTCTTATAATTCAACTAAATTCTGAAACTATATAAATGGAGGTAACATCATATCCCACAGGTTAAGGACTCAATTGGGAAAGATGGCCTTTGCCCCTAACTTCAGATGCCAATCTTAAGTTCAGGTTGTCACCTATACTTCTGACTGGCGATAAATCAGAGGTTCCAATAACCTGCACTTCTTAGGTTTTATTAATTTGCTGAAATGGCTCAAAGAACTCAGAGAAACATTTTACTTACAGGATCACCAGTTTATCATGAAAAGATAATACTCAGGAATAGCTAGATGGAAGAGATGCACAGGGCAAGGTATGAGGAAAGGGTGGGGAGCTTTCATTCCCTCTCCAAAAGCAACACTTTATTCTGAATCTCCACACACCCACCAATCCAGAAGCTCTCCAAAACCCATTCTTCTGGGTTCTGAAACCTCAGTGCATAGGCTGATTAAACCACTGGCCACTGGGGACTGACTCAACCTCCAGCCTCTGACACCCTGCTTCCCTACAGATTAGCAGGGGGGAGAGGAGTGAGAGTTCTAGCCCTATAATCATAAGGTTGGTTCTCTTGGCAATCAAGGACCCATCCTGAGGTGTGTCTTTTATTAACATAGTCAAACACACACAAAGAACATCTTGGTAACTCTCACCACATAGGAGAGACCAAGGTTTTGGGAGCTCTGTGCCACAAGCTAAAGACCAAAATATGTATTTCTTATTATAAATCACAATATCTCAATAAAGAACTTTGTAACAGACTGATCGGGCTGACAACAAGAACCTACCAAACAATTTTAAGATCATTATTAAGTGAGAAACTCTTGACAATATATGTTTGCTGATGTGACGCAATAGGAAGAACACATTACCTACAAAGCATTCCTGCCAAAAGAAAACTGATCTGAAATTAATCCAGCCTCTAGATCTAACTACAAGTTTCCAGGAAATATGGAAGATAGGGCAACAAGTTAAAAGGACACCTGAAAGATGTAATAAACCAAATTTGCAATGCAGAAAATTTAGAAGGACAAATGACTGTCAAAATAAGTAAACAACATTAAAAAACAGGATGGAGGTATACTGTTGTAGATTAAAAGAAACTGAAGAGAAATAACAAAAAATACAATAAATCAGTCTTATCTGGATCTTGATTAAAATACTATAAAAAGACATCTTTGAGACATGAGAAAATTGAAAATAGGAAGTAGGTGACACACAGAAGTTACTGTATAATCTTGCTATGTATTAGATATATATATATATATAGATATGTATTTTAAAGATTTTATTTATTTATTTGACAGGCAGAGATCACAAATAGGCAGAGGCAGTCAGAGAGACAGAGGGAAGCAGGCTCCCCGCTGAGCAGAGAGCCCAATGTGGGGCTCAATCCCAGGACACTGGGATCATGACCCGAGCCGAAGGCAGAGGCTTCGGCCACCGAGCCACCCAGGCATCCCTAAATATATATTTTTAGGTTGTGTTAGACCTTTTGAAATATATGGGTAAAGCACCTGGTATTATATAAGACTGATGACTCAAAGAGCTGTACCCCTGAAACAAATATATAAGAAGAAATATATGGGTAGACAGAGGCAGGAAACTGATAACTACTGAAGCTAAATGATGAATACATGGGATTACTTTATACTGTTCAACTTTTATAAATGTCTGAGGATTTCTGTAATACAAAGTTTAAGAAAAGGGAAAACCAAAACAAAACAAAGAAACAATTACCTCTCTTTGAGAAGCCGTACAAAGTAAGGGAAAGCCCAGGCTTGACAGAAAGACCTGAACATGAATCTTGCCTGTAACACTTGCTGGAAACAGGAATTCATTAAAATAACCCACCATACCTATAAACAGTAAGATCACCCAGCTAATAGTGATTTTAAGAAAAAATTTTAATTATCCATTTGGAAAAAAGCAAACTTCTTACTGCCTGATGTCAATATTAAACTGGAATAACCTAAATTATGGTGTGGTCACTCCACATTATTAGAAAAATAGGGTGAGCCACAAGAAAAAAGAAATGACTCCCTTATTTTTACTCTCTTCACCTAGGGTAAAATTTCTCTACCCTCAAAAATAGTAGGGCACCTGGATGGCTCAGTCTATTAAACAACTATCTTCGGCTCAGGTCATGATCCCAGGGTCCTGGGATTGAGTCCACATCGGGCTCCACCTGCTCTGAGGGGAGCCTGCTTCTCCCTCTCCTTCTGCCTGCTACTCCTCATCTTGTGTCTCTCTCTCTCTGTGTCAAATAAATAAGGTAAATAATCTTTAAAAAAATTTTTTTAAATTAAAAAAATAGCAATAAATCTACCTCACATCATATATGAAAATTAATAAAGAACAGACCTTAGTTAGACATAAAGGTAAAACCTCAAACTATAAAATTTTCATTAGAAAACAAAGAAGCTTTATGACATTGGGTTATAAAAGCTTTCAACATGACATCAAAGCACAAACGTTAAAAAAACAAGCTGATAAACATCATTTACAATTAAAAAACTGCTCTTCAAGGGACGCCTGGGTGGCTCAGTCATTAAGCATCTGCTTTCAGCTCAGGTCATGATCCCAGGGTCCTGGGATGGATGCCCGCGTCAGGCTCCCTGCTCAGTGGGAAGCCAGCTTCTCTCTCTCCCACTCCCCCTGCTTGTGTTCCCTCTCTCAAGGTCTCTGTCAAATAAATAAATATCTTTTAAAAAAATAAAAATAAAAAACTGCTCTACAAAAGACATGATTAAGAAAAAAAAAAAAAAAAACAACCCACAGACTGGTAGAATAATTTTCAAAGTATGTATCTGAGAATATGTATAATGAACTCTTAAAACTCAACAGTAAGAAAATAAACAACCTAATTTAAAAAAAAGATTTGAGGGGCGCCTGGGTGGCTCAGTGGGTTAAAGCCTCTGCCTTCGGCTCGGGTCATGATCCCAGGGTCCTGGGATCGAGCCCCACATCGGACTGTCTGCTCTGCAGGGAGCCTGCTTCCTCTTCTCTCTGTCTACTTGTGATCTCTGTCTGTCAAATAAATAAATAAAATCTTTAAAAAAAAAAAAAAAAAGATTTGAACAGATACTTCATCAAGGAAGATGGCAAAAAAGCACATTAAAAAGAACCACAACATCATTTGTCATTAGAAAAATGCACATCAAAACCACAATGAAGTACCACTACATATCTGTCCAAATGGCTAAAAATAAAAAGACTGACAATACCAAGTGTTGATGAAAATATGGAGAACTGAAACTCTCATCCATTACTGATGACAATGTAAAATGATACAAACACTCTGGAAAACAGTAGGGATGTTTTTTAAAACGTTAAACATATACCTACCATACCTTCCACCCTTAGGTATTTAGAAGTAAAAAGAAAATGTGTCCGTACAAAGACATGAATGTTCATAGCAGCTTATTAATAATACCCCAACCTGAGAACAACCCCAATGCATTATCAACAGATGAATGAATAAACCAACTGTGACACATCTGTACAATGGAATACTACTCAGCAATAAAAAGGAATGAACTCTCAACATGTCCAACAATGTTGCTGATCAGAAATGACCTATGCTGAGGGATGGGTTCGCAGGTGTATGTACACACACATATGTATTAGAACTTAACAAATTACACTTTATGCAGTTTACTGTACAACTCTCCCTCAATAAAGCTGTTTTAAGAAAGAAAATGAACTACTGACAAACACAGATGAGTGTCAAAAACATTATGCTGAACGAGACACAAAAAATCTATATACATTTTGTTCCACTTATGAAACTCTTAAAAAAAAAAAATCTCTTGTGTAATTACAGAAAACACATCATTGTTTGCCTGAAATAGGATTGGGGTCGGGATGGGGGGGTAGTGAGGGGCAGAAGGATCAACTAGGACTAATTACAAGGTACTTTCTGGAGCAATGGAAATGTGTTCTGAATCTTCATTGTGGTTATCCTTACATATGTGTTTATAAATTTTATCAAGACCAACCAAAACATACATTAAAACCAGTGCATTTTCTAATAGGTAAATTATCCTTCAGTAAGGTTAATTCTTTAAAAAATACCTTTGCCATAACTAGCTCAGAGAATATCACATTATAATAAAGATAAGACTAGCAGAGGCACCTGGTGGCTCAGTCGGTTAAGCCTCTGCCTTCGGCTCAGGTTATGATCTCAGGGTCCTGGGATCAAACCCGGCATCAGGCTCTCTGCTCAGCAGGGGGCCTGCTTCCTCCTTCCCCTCTGCCTGCCTCTCTACTTGTGATCTCTGTCAAATAAATAAAATCTTTTAAAAAAAAAGACTAGCAAAGCTGAATTATCTGTGTAAAAGGCAAGACTTCTCTAAGATTAGGATTAAGAGATATGCACAAAACTAAAATTTTTTTCCCTAAATTTCATTTATAGGGCTGGATGGCGCACTATTTCCCATAATGATCAAAAGCCCACTGTACGGGAGGCAAAATAACCCCAGAACTATCTTGCCTTCTAGCTTTTGCTCCCACACTGCTAAAAGTAGTGTCAGAAAGAGGAGATAACTCAATATGACACAGCCACTGATTTACAGACACAAATTAATTCTGTCTCTCGGTTCCCACAGGAGCTACTTTAAACCTACAACTCCACTCTTCAAGTTAGAAACCACCTTTTCCTGATCATTCTCACCAAACTAAGAAAAACTTTGGCTTATTCTCCAACTCTCCAACTCCAAGGTACATTCCTGTTTTATCTGTTTGTCTCTTCAAGATTACTCTCTCCTATCACTCAGCAACTACACTCCATTAATTATTCCCTCTTCTTACAGGAATTTATTTCCGTATGTGGTTCTTAACATTTATCCTACAAACATTCAAGATGTTCTTCCTCTTGACCCTATAATATCCTTCCTTCAGCTACTACCTTCTTTTCCATGGATATCAAGCATTTTTAAGAAGTAGTGTACACTGCTATCCATTTGCCCCTCAACTAGGTTTAGTGTGGAACACTTGTGTGGCAAATATATTTCCCACTGCTATATATATTAGCCTCTTATCACCCCAAAACCTCCTTGGTCTCTTTGCCACATGTGCCCCTGCTAATGATATCCTACTCTCCCTGGCTTCACAAACATTCTTTGACTAGCTCCTTCTCACCCTGCAGTATTCTTTTTAATGTGGGAACCCTCTGAGTACTTTTGTGGTCCTTTTCTCACTCTCCAGATGTTTTTTCCCTGGGTAGGTTCATGCACACTCATGGTTTTAATGACTTAGGAATGTAACCGCTTTTAGCCCCCATTTTTCCCTACTACTTAACGCTATAGCATTCACATATAATGCTGAAAAAAGAACCATCTCCTTAGTGTAGCGGGTGAGGTACTTTACAGTTGGTTCCATCTGACCATTCTCAGTTTCTGAGCCAATCTATATAACTCTCAAGATTATATACATCTTTCCCCTGTACCCCTGGGGCTAATAATACATTACATGTTAATTAAAAAAATAAAAAATAAAATGTCTTTCCTTTTACGGTAAATAGTTTTGTTCACGTATGATATACACACACAGAAAAGTATAGCATCGTAAGTGTATAGTTCAGAAATAATGATAAAGAAAACATGCTTATGTAATCACCGTTCAGCTCAAAAAATATAAAACATTACCAGTAATCCAGAAACCTTGTCACTAACAATGCCTCTTCCCTAAAGTATCTTAAACTCTCAACACACTAACTTAAACCTCCTATTTCCCAAATATTCTATACTTTCATTACTGGATCTTCTTGTACTTCACCTCCCCACACCAATTTCCATGTCTCTTTTAAAGCCAAACTTAGCTATCTTCCTCTGTGGAAATGGCTCATCTTTGTTCACCTATCACTATAAATCTATCTCTAATACAATCCTTTTGCACTATATTATACTATCAATTCATTATTCACTTGGTATTCTTTTCCACAGGCAAAGACCACACAGCACTTATCTGCGTCTGTCGCAACTAGCCCTGTATTGCCATAGAAAGTGTCTGCAATAAATGTTGGGAATTTTTCCTGAAAAACTTAAAACTCAAACCATCTTTGGAAGAAAACCCCATCTATAACTACTTCACCTGTGCGACATTCATTGCAGATAAATTTTCCTCTCGGCATCTCAGTTAATCCAAGGCACTCCAGGTGGAAAGCCCCACAGCACTGAGCCTCACATAACAGCAGCTCACCCAGTTTCTCACAGTTCTGTTAAGAGAAAGAAAACAGGTATGTCTATAAAGGGTTTTTTAAGTCCCAAGCAGAAGGCCTTCGTGAAGAAAGATTAAGCAGGAGCTTTCCAGAAAGAAGAGAGCCCACCATTTATTTAGCCAATATTTAATGATTAATTCCTCTATGCCAGCTTCCACAAAGTCCCCAGCTCTCATGGTTCGTATATACTAAGGATTGAAAATACAAGTAAACAAACAAACATAAAAGATATCAGATAATTATAAGCACTAAGTAGAGAATTCAAATAGCTACTTGGGACTGGGAATGGCCTCTCAGATGCAGTTCTGAACTCCAAGTCAGTCACATGATCTGACAGAAAGACCAGGGAGACAAATACAGAAAGTCCACAGATAGGAAAAACTATGTTAGGTCTGAGAATCATAAGGGAAGTCAGTGGACTACAGTGAACAAGTTATATGTGATAGAAGATAAGGTAAGAAAAAGGCAACAGCCTGATTGTGTGGTCTTACACATTATGCTACATTTCCAGATTGTATTCTAATTACAGAGGTGTGCCATTAGAGGGCTTTAACAAGAAAAGGCTAAAATCATTAAATGATTAAAATCATTAAAATCATAACAAGAAAAGGCTAAGATATTCATTTAAAAACAGAGTCCTCTGATTACTACATGGAAAATGAGTTCAAGAATGAGAAAGGTGAGAATAGCAGTAAAGAGACAATCAAGAAGGCTATTGTAATAGTTCAAGCAAGAGATACTGGTTAGCTAGACTTGGGTTCTAACAGTCCAATAGGGCTCTAATCAAGGTTTAAACAATGTTTGAGATACATCTACAACTATCTCAGAGAGGTCGCCTTTCTGAGATGATCTCATCTAAGATAGGGTATCATTTATGATAGGGCCTTAGGAAATAGAGATCTGGCTTTGTTGCTTTCAAAACATAAGATTTATGAAAATTCTGCAAATTCCCAACATTTGTTACTTTCATCCCTCTAACATCCTGATTTGTTGCCCCACAGTAATCAGCAGGAAAATACTAAAAATGAAAAAGAGTCTTATTGTGGAAGACAAGAAAGAAGGCGGCAACTAAGTAAGTCTAGTATCTTCAAGCACCTAAAGAAACAAAAGGTCTTGGCCACTTAACATCAAAGCTTAAAGAAACAAATGAGGAGAGGAGAGCTTTGGGAAAAAAATGCCAGAGGCAGCCAGGGATTAAGAGCAGACAGACCCCAAGGTCTTAAACAACCTACAGTGTAAATTAAGTCTTACAACTCTGGCTCTTCCATTATCCCCTAACTCACACATAAAAATTGACAAATGCCATATATATTAACCACTTTATTTTGTACAATCACAGTGCCAGTGATACCAGCTTTTATGTACAATAAACAAATTTGCCTTCACCATTTAAACAGGGAAACTTCAATTACAGTATATATCAAAGACAAATTTAAAACATGTTATGGACTAACCCTTTAACTGGGATGACGAAGTAATTCATCTTTCAAAATGGTAACCATGTGAGTGAAAGGATATGATATTAATAAATTAAACAAGGACAACAGATTTAAACAAAAAGTGATCCAAACAATCCATGATCACAAGGCAACTATCCTTTTAACCACATTTTGTTGATAATCTTTGTTGTTATACAGTCTCTGAGGAGTAACACTGTGTTTGGGTGCTGATCTGAAAATGATCAGCATTCTTTATACAGTAATGAAAATGAAAAAACAAACTGAATGGAAATTCTACTGTTCTACATATTCTAGGCTTGGGTTAACTTTATTTTTATCTGTTTCAATAAAAAAAAAGAAAAAGAAAAAGAAGCCTTCAACTTTTTACAGGCCAGCTTTTAATAATTTATAAAGGTAAATCAAGCCCATGAAAAAGAGAACATAATCGAATCATCAATTTAACTGACTCTACTCCCAAGTCTGATAAAGTCTCTTTACAGAGAGGCAACACAACATAGTGGTTAAGACTCTAAACCCAGATCGCTTGAGTTTGAATCCTGACTTTGCTGTGTGACAATAAGGAAGTTATGGAACATCTCTCTGCTTCAGTTTCCTTGTCTGTAAAATGAGGATAATAATGGCAATCTACTTTACAAGACTGTTATGACTAAATGACCTAGTATTTATAAAAAGTTTAATTTGGTAAATTTTTAAAATTTATTTATTTGGGGTGGGGGGCATAGAGGGAGAGAGGGAGTGAAAAAATCTTAAGCTCACAACTCTGAGATCATGACCTGGGCCAAAATCAAGAGTCAGTTGCTTAACCCAGGTGCCCCCGGAATATTTATAAAGTGATGGAAACTCTTGACACACAGTAAACACAGTATACATACTTATTAAATAAATATAAAAAGGCAGCAGTAGATTCTCTGAAGTCACTATTTTAAAGAAAAAGAAATCTCAAAGTGAAAATTTCCCTTAAAACATTCCTTAGAAACCCAGAGATTCTCACACCATGAAACATACAGGAAAATGATCTTTAAGTAATCTGTGATTCCTTCTCCCATCACACACCTGCTCCATGGCATCTACTCATGGGTAACAAGAGCAGGTGTTTTACAAAACTAAATATTTATTTTCCTTTCTCTTTTCGTGAGAAGGGATAAGATTTAAATCCTTAAAGGGAAGTGACTCCACTGGAATCATCCAGGAAAAATGTTTATTCTAACATGACTGGATTATCAAAAGATGGAGAGGGCTTTTCTTAAAAGACACACAAGCAATCCAAATGCAAGTGGGCAACATCCTTTACCTGACAAACGTTCTCCTTGAGTGCAGCTCCTCCGCCTCGTTCGCCCTGCAGCTTTTTAGATGCTGGCATCCCATGATCATTCTCTACACCCTCCTCAACAGTCTCCTTGGGGCTTGCAGCTGTTCTGTGTGTCATCAGTTCTCCCTTGCAGAGAAAAAATAATGTCCCACATCTGTATTACAGATGTCTCCTCCATGTGACCCCCTCCCTCTGGGCTGCTATTTGTCTAGCCATTAAGCACTTACAGATGTTCAGCCAATCACGCGGGCGGACTGCATGCAATGTTAGTTCTAACCCTGCTGTGATTGGGCGGGTAGTGGGCGCCTCATGCCCTGCCACTAACTGCTCTGAGGCTGTTCCACTGGAACTTTTTGAGCTGTTCCATTTTAAGGTTTCACTAAGGGAGAGAAAACATTCTTAAGTTTATTTGATTACTTATTTGTCCTTCCAAGATTAGTGTTTCCTAAATAATGCCTCCCTTGGGCATTCAGTTCAAATTATCCTGGAAAGAAACACTCCGTATAATAATGTGTAAAGCTGACCTCACTTGTTCTAATTCTCTTTTAACCTGAGTTGAAAAGCTAGAGACCGCATCAATGACTGCACTGATGCTCTACAAGGAAATGGTTTTAAATCTACCTTTGTTTCCTTAAAGCAAATGTTTACAAACATTAGTCTAAAATTAAGCAGTTGATGGTTTCAAGAAATAAGCAAATGAGTTTCCCTCTAATTGCAGCAGTCTCAACTTATAAAGGGCAATATCTAAGTTCATTCAGATCATATGGTTACTTGGTATTGTGCTCTGGTTATTTAGAAAAAGCTTACTTCATGATGAAAGCTATAAAATTCATCAGATACCTAGAGCATAGGATGTTGTCTATTAAAAAGATCATATCCATAGTTGCCATATACGTCTTCTTATAGCTGTTAATTAGTTGTTTCAGTAGAACATGATTCTTAAGAAAACTCAAGGGAAGAAGGGTATGGCCTCTACTGTGGAAAGTAGATTTTCTTTGGAAGGTCAAAAGATGAGGAACTGAGTAATACCTCTGAGGTTGGAGTTTCTTTTGATGAATCATCATTTTTCATTTTTTTACAGTGCACCTTGGCTATAGTATGCCTCTGTCGTTTTCGCTTCCTTGGTTTATCAAATATCTTGGTAGTGCCTATAACAGAAAACAGGCGTTATCTGCTGGTTATTCACCCACATGTTTAAGAAATCCTACCCTCAACTTAAAGGACCTCAAAGAATTACAGAATGTTAGAGTAAAAAACTAATCATAAAGTCCATTTAATTCCCCAACTTAGTAGATGAGGAAAAGGGCACAGAAAGGAGAAGACTTACCAATACCTATATAACTAGTTGGGGAAAGAGCTACACATATATAAATTCTGTCTCATACAGATTAAATGGTAAAATGAGTAAGTAGGTTAAAGCAGTTTCATTTTACAAGATGAAACAAACGTCTTCATAGTTCCTCAAAGGACTTAAATATCCTATAGATGGGGAGGAAATACATTTAGTACTCAGGAAAAGATACTAAAACCTGACCTCCACAACTAAAGACAGTAAATTATATCACTATACAATATAAGGATTAAGATGAAAAGCTGAAATATAAAAATCTGGCTTGGGGAAGGAGGAGACCTCCTACAAAACATTTAGTGGCTTAAAGGATATTCATGCTGTAGAACTAAAATCCTGAACATCCTACAATATAAAATAGATAATATATGATCTAATCAGGCATATTTATAAAATGAAATTCCAGTCTCTCCCTCATTGTCTCTTATACATATTTCAACTTTTTGTTATAGAAATAAAGAGGAATCTCAAGTGCTACTTCATAAAATGTTTCAGGATAATTAGGCTAGGTAAAAACATGAAGGCTAGACTTTGGAAAACCGGCTTGGTACTCTCTTTCTTGGGACTGCTTGATGGAGATGGATGGAGAAGCTCTATCAAAGCTTCCAATCACCTACGACTAAAAGAAGAATTAAAACGGTAGCAGAATAAAAGTTCAAAATTCTCAGGAGCTAAAACAGTTGATGAAATTTGTAAAAGATAAAGTACAGGTTGTACATTTTATAAAAACTGAACTACAAAAATAGAAGAGCTAGTATTTTGAAAGTTTGTTTTTTTTTTTTTAAGGCAAGCAAGCAAACCGGTGAATCTGTGAAATTATATATGAACACAAGGTCAACATAAGCTAATATACTACTAGATTTACTTACTAGAAAACTTAATAATCTTGGGTTACATTTAAAGATGTGCGTATTTACAGGGCGCCTGGATGGCTCAGTGGATTAAAGCCTCTGCCTTTGGCTCAGGTCATGATCGCAGGGTCCTGGGATGGAGCCCCACATCAGGCTCGGTGGGGAGCCTGCTTCTCCACCCTCTCTGCCTGCCTCTATGCCTACTTGTGATCTCTTAAATAAAATCTTAAAAAAAAAATTAAATAAATAAAATGGTCTTAAATAAATAAATAAGGATGTGAACATTTAAGGAGTGCCTCAGTGGCTCAGGCACTGATTGAGCATCCGCCTTCAGCTCAGGTCATGGTCCTGGGGTCCTGGTATTGAGCACCCCATCAGGCTCCCTGGTCAACAGGTGGTCTGCTTCTCTCTCTTCCTCTGCCCCCTCTCCACCCCTTCTGCTCTTGTCTCTCTCAAAAAATAGATAAATAAAATATTTTTTTTAAAGATTTTATTTATTTATTTGACAGAGAGAGATCACAGTAGACAGAGAGGCAGGCAGAGAGAGAGAGAGGGAAGCAGGCTCCCTGCTGAGCAGAGAGCCCGATGCGGGACTCGAACCCAGGACCCTGAGATCATGACCTGAGCCGAAGGCAGCGGCTTAACCCACTGAGCCACCCAGGTGCCCCCCCCCTTTTTAAGTGCTCATTTAAGAACACATGTAGTACTGCCTGGGTGGCTAAGTAGATTAAGTGTCTGCCTTCAGCTCAGTGATGATCCTGGGGTCCTGATATGGAGCCCTGTGTCAGGCTTCCTGCTCAGCAGGGAGTCTGCTTCTCTTCCCGTCTGCCCCTCCCCCTGATTGTGTGCTCACTCTCACACTCTCTCAAATAAATATATAAAGTCTTTTTTTTTTCCTTTCCTAAAACAATCACATGGAAGCTTATGTAACATAACCTTCCCATGACATAACCTTCCCATGATACCCTTTGCTGGCAGACCACATCTGATACTATATGCTGAAATTTGGACTAATATCTCAGAAATGACACTATTCAATAAATGGCACTGGAAGATGAATGAATAAAGTGGTACAAAGAATTGGCATGGAGCTCTTTGTCTGTGGGGGCCCAGTGTGCCATGGCTGCAAACAGTAGCCTCCTCGGTAGTGTATGCAGCCTGTTGATTGTATGGGTTGCCCTAAGGGACCTTGGAGACAGCCCTTTTGGTGGATGCTGGGGTCAGACCTCATGGCTATCTCCAATTTAGGCTGCAGACAGGTATGCGGGGTGCCTTTGGAAAGCCCCAGGGCACAGTAGCCAGGGTCCACATTGGCCAAGTCATCATGTCCATCCGTACCAAGCTGCAGAACAAGGAGCATGTGATTGAGGCCCTACGCAGGGCCAAGTTCAAGTTCCCTGGCCGCCAGAAGATCCACATCTCCAAGAAGTGGGGCTTTACTAAGTTCAATGCGGATGAATTTGAAGACATGGTGGCTGAAAAGCGGCTTATCCCAGATGGCTGTGGGGTCAAATACATCCCTAACCGTGGTCCCTTGGACAAATGGAGGGCTCTGCACTCATGAGAACCTTAGCACTACCCCTTCCCGTCATATTCATGCCCACCAATAAATCCAACTTCCTGTCAAAAAAAAAAAAAAAGAATTGGCATGGAGAAAATCTGGGGTGGATAACAACATGGTAGTGGGGCAATGAGTTTGGTGAGGTCTGGATTTAGTACCCCAACACTGCCACCTCTTTCACCTTGTTTTTCTATTAATACAGGGATAATATGGATAATACCCTAACTCTCTGTAAAGCTTTAGATGGGTTAGATGCTAACAGTCCTAGAGCAACAGACTGAGCAAACAAAGGATCTGGTAGAGGAAATGCTTGAACTACAATATTATATCTATTATTGAATGAAGGCCTGCCTATCCCTCTAGGCATAACGAAGATCACCATGTATAACTTTCAGGACTCAGATTCAAATGTAATCTAAAAGATTTCCAAGCGTGGAGTGCTTAGGTGGCTCAGTAAGTAAACCATCTGACTCTTGATTTTAGCTCAGGTCATGATCTCAGGATCGTGGAATTGAGCCCTGCACTGGGCTCCGCACTGAGGATGGAGCTGCTTAGAATTTTCTCCCTCCCTCTCCCTCTGCCCCTCTCCCTGCTTGCACTCTCTCTTAAAAAAAAATAAAATAAACATCAAAAAATAAAATAATTTTTTTTAAAAGCCCTGAAAATAAGCAACCACAGGGACCACACTCAAAATGTAAGCTCTCTTTTCCAAGTATATGCTCATTAACCAAACAGCATAGATGTGACAAAGAAATTAAGACTATTTGTGAAAAACAGGCTTAGATGACTTGTAATTTCCCTCTCAACTCAGATTCCACATTTTCTGTCCTATAGAATAAAAAATGAATCAAAGCCAAGAAAGTACACACCTGGGTGGCTCAGTGAGTTAAGCCTCTGCCTTCAGCTCAGGTCATGGTCTCAGAGTCCTGGGATTGAGCCCCAAATCAGGCTGTCTGCTCAGTAGGGAGCCTGCTTCCCCCTCTCCCTCTGCCTGCCTCTCTGCCCACTTGTGATCTCTCTCTCTGTCAAATAAATAAGTATAATCTTTTTATTTATTTTTTAAAAGATTTTATTTATTTATTTGACAGAGAGAGAGATCACAAGTAGACGGAGAACCAGGCAGAGAGAGAGAGATAGGGAAGCAGGCTCCCTGCTGAGCAGAGAGCCCGATGCGGACTCAATCCCAGGACCCTGGGATCATGACCTGAGCCAAAGGCATCGGCTTAACCCACTGAGCCACCCAGGCGCCCCAATAAGTATAATCTTTAAAAAAGCAAAAAAAAAAAAAAAAGCCAAGAAACTAGCGATTTCAGTTAGAGAATTACCTAATAAGAAAATTGAGTAGGAGACTATTCTTTATTGTTCCTAACTTTTCTTTAGTCTAATATAATTCTAATTCCATGTAACTAATTTCAGCATAAAGCTCAAAATGACCATCCAATTTTCTAGTGTCATCCACTGTATTAGGAAGCATATTTGGGCAAACAAGTTTTTGTTGTTGTTTTAGAAATCTTATTTTTATTTATTTCTAAGTAATTGTTACACCCAATGTGAGGCTCAAACTCATGACCCTGAGATCAAGTCTCATGCTCTTCCAACTGAGCCAGCCAGGTGCCCCTTGGGCAAACAAGTTTTAGAAGATATAATCTCACTGGTCTTGCTAACATATATAACAACTTCTCTAGTTAGCTGATCAGGTGGTTCATAGTTATTTTGCATTACATTTTTTTAAGTTTCAAAAATACGCACCTCCACCATACTCTTTAGAATGAGATGCAGCACGTGATTCATTAATGTTGTTCTCCAAGTGACCGGCTTCGTAACACTACAAATAAACAAAATGCAACAGATTTACAGAGGAACCAAAAATAAACCTTTTATATTATATGCCAAAAGCTGAACTATTATCACAAATACAGAAATCCTGGCTGTTTCTGGCAACTAAATAAATAGTATTAACAATAATGGGTTGAACAGAAACTACATGGGGAAAGACCTCAAAAAACAAAAAACACAGCTCCGAAAGACTCCTACGAACACACACTCCTTTGGGCTTAACCAGAGACTCCCAATGTATCAAGCAGATACAGAATGGTACTCTGATTCGAATGATACTCTGATTCAAATGGTAGACAAAGAGAAAGGGTATATTCCCAGAGACCCAGCATCTCAGCTCTATTCCATACCACCCTGCATTTAAAATCTATCTTCTTAAAACTGCATTTATAGCCATTAGATTTTACAAAGACTTATTTACTTGATGAATTCTAAATATTAAAAAGCTCTGAATCAGTGCTCACTCCAGCAGTACATATGCCAGAAAGCTCTGAATCATGGAATTATCTTTCTGATTTAATAGGCTATAGATTAATATAAATGAAAGCAACATTAAATCTCAAAACAAAACACTCAGACATCAAGAGTAATTTCCTACACATTTCACTCCTCTACTAGTAATGCTCGTATGAATTAGTTTCAGTCCAATAAAATGTCTTCTACAATAAAAATATTCTTCAGCAGGAATGTTAAACAAAATTTAGTGGCCACAGAGTCAACAGATGCTATTCTTGCTGTAAAGTCCCCAAATTTTGCAATTGAAACAAGCTAAAATACAGCAGTGAATGTCCAAATGCTCACTATATCCATTAATCAAATCATTAACTTGTACACATCAATTATATCTCAACAAAACAGGCAAAAATAATACCATTCTCTAAACTGACCCAAATGTTGATTTTCTTTAAAATGTATCATTACCTCACCTGTAGCATTAATGAAACAGCTTTACATAATTCGCCTTGTATAATACTACTAAACTTATCACCTGATAGCAAATGTTATTTCCATGCTCAAAATATTGTGATGAATCACAGTTTCCTTGTCCCTTACAAGGGGCTAAGATTTGAGTAAGACAAAGTTAGGAGAGAAAGCAGTGCACAAGGAAACTATCACAGCCTCACCTGTACATGTCTCAGAAAATGGACTTTGAGAAGAATGAAAGAATTAAAGAATATAATGCAGACTTTTTAAATGAGGTATAAAAACACAAATAAACTGAGCTTTACATTTACATGCTAACCCAGCTGGGTGAATAACTCATAAAAGCAAAAACTAGGATCCTCAATATAGAATTAAATGACATAAGCCTATTATAGCTAATGAAAGAAGTCCAAAAACTCTATTTTTGATCTGATTACAATCTGTATTTTTCCTATTAAAGTTTTCTTTCTTTAATGGAAATCTGTGCATCCTAACAACTGAATTTCTAACACCCTGAATTACTCCTCACACATATGGGCAATAGGATATTTCCTAAAAATTATTATCCAGGAAAATAACCTTCTATTTCCATCTACTATTTAGTGATACCTTCTTGGCCAATAAAAACCATGTCTGCAAACTCAAAAACTTAAGTTCAAGTGTTTCTGCCTGGTTATAACTAAGCTGAGTCTTTTCTGAGGTGTTATGCAGACAGGGCAATGGGATAAGAGTAGGTTAGTGGCTCACAGAGAAAGAAGAAAGCAGGTAAGAGGTTTTAATCCCAGAAAAGAACGAAACACACAATTTACTCAATCTTATAAGCTCTTTTAATTTTCATCTGAAAAGAACATCTAAAATGAACTGATACACATGTCCACACAAATGCAGAACAGCTTCTCAATATAGGATCTCTTAGACCTAAGAAATATATTCTGCGATTCTCTTATTTCTATGTATGTATGCATCCATGTTGCTAAGCATTACTAAAAGATTTGTTTTTAAAATCCCATATTTACATATGGTTTAATCCTATTTTAGAACTGACCAAAATAACATACCTTTTTGGAAAGGCCAAGATCCCCTTTCTTGGGCATAAATCCAGGGTCTAAGTCATTGGATTCGAGAAGTTTCTTAGTTGGTTTTCTCTGACGTTTACTTTCATAATTTCCTGAAATGCATGTATCTTTTTATTAGATGATTTAGAAACTAGGCATAAGCTAATTTTTAAAAAATCTATATGCCACAGAAAAATGAGTCACCATATTTTTTATGTATTCTTCGTCATCTTCTGGTGAGGGGCAGAATATATCAGAATGTATTTATTTATTCTAAAATATTAGTTAACATAAAAAAATAGGAAAACAATTCTCAATACATACATAAAGTAATCTGAAAATGTTCTTATGTCTCTGTGTGTATGTATCATAAAAAGACTAAGGGGGTGGGGCACCTGGGTGGCTCAGTGGGTTAAAGCCTCTGCCATCAGCTCAGGTCATGATCCCAGGGTCCTGGGATCGAGCCCCACATCGGGCTCTCTGCTCAGTGGGGAGCCTGCTTCTCCCTCTCTCTCTGTCTGCCTCTCTGCCTACTTGTGATCTCAGTCTGTCAAATAAATAAATAAAATCTTTAAAAAAAAAAAAAAAAGACTAAGGGGGAAATCAAAAGGGCAGAACTATCTTTATAATCATTAATTGGTAGTAAGGACCAAGGAGAAGTGAGGTGGAGTAGACCCTGAATTCCCGGCATGACAGAACCAGGATCAGAATTTTTATTCTGCTCCTAAATAAACAAAACACATTTACTTTGTAGGACTGTTTTTAAGAATTATATATAAGAGCCTAATAACAGAGTTTAGTACATGCTAAATTATGAAATAGTAACTATCTGTACTCTTTTTAGTCTTTCTGATTCTGTCTTACTTGATTAATAAACACCACTGGGATACTCTTTTTTAAATAAAAGAAATATCAACACAAGTTATTATTGGGAATATAAAAAAAAGTTATATGCAAAATTTTCTTTGGGTGACTATAATATTTGAGAGTCAGAAGGTAAATTAGAGACAGTATGTTTAGATTCAACTTACACCAGGTGACATGTATATAAAGAATAATAAAGTGAAAAGCAACTGGTAATTAACTTCAAGGGAATATTTACATTTAGCTACTTACAATGTATCAGGTAAACTGCATTATGATGTCCATTTTATAAAAGAGGAAACAAGTTCAGAGGTTAAACAATTTCTTAAGTAATACAAAAACTGATAGAGCCAATTATCTGAAGCGTAAGTTTCATGTGTTTATTAGTATGTAGTGCCCTTCCCGCAAACCCTGCTAACCTGAGTGTTGCCTCACATGGTGGTTGATCGGCAATCATAACAAGTAAGAGTGGAGTAAGGAGAGTTGTTTTTAAAACATATCTTATGGACAGTGTCCCACTAATTCGTGATCATTAACTATATTCATTCAGTTAGCTGACACTTTCAGGATTTCCCAGGACCAAAGTAGGTAACTTGCTGTACAGATTCACTATTGGCTTTTTATCACAACATGCTAAAATCATATCTACTTACATTCTGAGACCCCATTCCGATCTTACCTGGTGTTTTAACTAGCAATTCCTCAGACTCAAGGGCAGGCCGTGGAGAGACTTCCGGAGCCACAGGCACAGACAAGGTCAGCTGTGGCAACTCAGCATGTCCACCTCCAAGTTCTGACTGAGCCAAGGGCCCTTCCAAAAATGGAGCCTCCCTTTCAAGAACTGGAGGCTCTTCTTTGGTTGAAATCAAAGAATTCTCATCCACCTGCTTGTTCTGAGCACTAGATCGACATCGGGCTAAAAGGCTTTCCTCTTCACAGCGGGAACTTACCTGAAGGCAAAAAAATAAACGTAGAATCCATAGAACAAAGTTGCTATAATTTCAGTTTCAAAAAGAAATACAACACGGATGAATCTTGAAGATATCACTAAGTGAACTAAGTCATACACAAAAGGACAAATATTTTATGATTCTACATATATGAGGTTAACCTAGAATAATAAAATTCATAGAGACAAAAAAAATAGAATGGGGGAGCATGGGTGCCTTAGTTAGTTAAGCATCTGACTCTTGATTTTGGCTCAGGTTATGACTCTCTTTCCCTCTCCTTCAGGCCCTCCCCTCCATGCTCTTTCTCTCTCAAATAAATAAATATTAAAAAATAAAAATAAAAAGTTATCTCACCATATTTTATGTTCTATGGTTTTAATATTTTCTCATAATAATATTCCTAAATCATTACTCTCTAAAAGCAAAGGGAGGAAAAAATTTATACACACACATACTACACACAGTGCATAAAGTCATTTATACTTTCATGTATATTCTTAGTAGTGCCAAAAGCTGGAGGTAAAAAATGGAAAAAGCAAGATCCCAGGTTAAGGAAATTACTGTCCCATGCAGACAAAAAAGGATATTAAAGGCAAAACTGCAATATCCTAAAAGTACTGATGAAAAGACTGTTGAAAATGTTGGAACATACCTTGTGCACCTGTTCCTGCACCTTCTTTTGTTTTTTCTTAGGAGCAAATATCTGATCATATTCTTCTGTATACTCCAGAAGCCATTTGCTTGGCTTCCTAAGGCGTTTCTTCTCTGACCGCACAGCTAAAAGAGGAGAAACGAGTTTGTATTAACCAAAATGTTAGAGGAGAGTCCTTTGCTTTCATGAAACCATCCCTGAACTCTCAAAGGTACAGAGATGGGAAATTCTCGAAATCACTCTGCTTAAGATCCAAGACACTAAAAGTGATTTCCTATGGTTTATCATATGCAGAAGCTGAGAGGGGAGACTGAGAGCAACTTCTGTTGCTCTATACACATACACAGACCATCTGAAGTTAAGGGAAAGGTTTAAAAAAAAAAATAAAAAAGATTAAACTGAAACTAACTAGTGTCCCATAGTGACTGATAGAGCTAACATTAAAATATAGTCTAGGGGAGCCTGGGTGACTCAGTTGGTTAAGCACCTGCCTTGGGCCTAGTCATGATCCCAAGGTCCTGGGATTGAGCCCTGCATCAGGGGCCTTGCTCAGGGGGAGTCCGCTTCTCCCACTTGCTCTGCCTACCACCACCCCACGACCCCCCAACCCCCCCCCAGCCCCGCCTCATGTTCTCTCTCTCTCTAATAAATAAATAAAATTGGGCCACCTGGGCAGCTCCGTGGATTGAGCCTCTGCCTTTGGCTCAGGTCATGATCTCAGGGTCCCGGGATCAAGCCCCACATCTGGCTCTGCTCAGCAGGAAGCCTGCTTCCCCTCACCCCTCTGCCTGCCTCTCTGCCTACTTGTGATCTCTGTCAAATAAATAAAACCTTAATAAATAAATAAAATCTTTAATAAAGTCTAAATAAGGGAAATACATAAAATATACCATAAATTATTTTAATAACATCTCTCTAGATTATGTAGAATACTAGACAGAATTCAGATAGAGTATTTACCTAATCAGTACTACCGTGTGAATTTCAAAAGCACTTTACACACACGTCATATCATAGTTGTAATATGAGTTTTACATTAGAAAATTGAGGAATAGATCTTAAAAGAATAATTAAAAAATATAATTATATGTATACCATTACCTCAATGACATACAGAGTATGTGGCATGTATGCCAAAGGCAGAAAATAAGATAAAAATACAGAGTTCAGGGGCGCCTGGGTGGCTCAGACCTTAAGCATCTGCCTTTGGCTCAGGTCATGATCCCATGGTCTTGGGATTGAACCCTCCATCAGACTCTTTGCTCAGCGGGAAGCCTGCTTCTCCCTCTCCCACTCCCCCTGCTTGTGCTCCCTCTCTTCGTCAAATAAAAAAATACAATCTTAAAAAAAAAAATACAGAGTTCAGGGTATCTTTTGAGAAAAAAAGTTGTCATCTTTTATGGTCAAATTTCAAAGTATCATACCATTTTTCTTTGAGTTAATTGTAAAATAAATACCTATTATAATTTCCCAATAAAACTTTGTCCAGTTTAACATGCTATACTCATTTTATAAGGTCTTTGGGAGCAAATCCTAATGTATACAGAATGTAGGATATAGTCTCCTCAGGAGACAATAAGTACTTCATGAGACAATGACCTCAAAGGAAACTATTTCTGCCTCAGCTCAATGAGGAATACTAGTGTTCTTTCAAAGAAATGCGTAAGTTGTGAACAAAAGCAAATGGTCAAATCACAGGCACAGTAAACTTGGCAAAGGCTTTTACTATGGAAAAAAGCCACAGAACTTTGTTAGGATGAGATATGAAAAATAATTTTTTTCTAACCACTGTAATTTCATAGTAATAAATAGTAGTAATATATCACTTAGTTTAATTATTTAAATCTAATATAAAAGGAGCTGAAAACATATTCACCTAAAAACCTTGACATGGGTTTTTAAAGCAGCTTTATTCACAATTATCAAAACTTGAAAGCCACCAAGACACAGGAATTGATAAACTGTGGTATGTACAGACAACACTATAAAGATATGAGGTATAAAACCATGAAAAGACATGGAGAACACTTAAATGTATATTACCAGGTGAAAAAAGTCAATGTGAAAAGGATATATAAATACTGTATGATTACATATATACATTCCTGAAAAGGCAAAACTATGAAGACAATAAAAAGTAGTTAACGGGGGTAAAGAAGGAGGGCATGCACATGGAGGGGAAAAGGTCTGGATATGCAGAACACAGAGGATTTTTATGGCAGTGAAAATACTCTGTATGATACCATAACCATGAATACATGTCATTATATATTTGTCCAAAGCCAAAGAATATACAACACTAAGAATGAACCCTAAGGTAAACTGTGAACTTTGGGTGATTACAATGTGCCAATGTAGATGCATCAATTTTAACAAATGTACCACTCCAGCAGTGGACACTGGTAACAGGGAAGGTTGTGCATGTGTGTGGACAGGGTATACAGAAAAACTCTTGTTCCTTCTCCTCAATTTTGCTACACACCTAAAACTGCTCTAAAAAAAATAAAGTATTAATAAAAAAATAGAAAGTTAATGGTGGAGGCTGAAATAGTTATCAAAATTATATACCTACAGAGCTCCCAATATAATTACAGGGCTTGTTAAACACTTCAAACAATGCAATTTTCCTAACTGCTCAGTTTTAGACGATACACCTGTAAGTGATCCAAGCTGGTGAGTTTTTCCCAAGTAAGTATTTCAAAAGAAGTTAAAACCACCAGCCAAACAATGACTTAAAAAGTTCCCCTCAGGGGCGCCTGCAAGGCTCAGTGGGTTAAAGCCTCTACTTTCCACTCAGGTCATGATCCCAGGGTCCTGGGATCAAGCTCCACATCGGGCTCTCTGCTCAGCAAGGAGCCTGCTTTCCATCCTCTCTCTCTGCCTGCCTCTCTGCCTACTTGTAATCTCTGCCAAATAAATTAAAAAAAAAAAAATTTTTTTTTTTAATGTTCCCCTCAAATAATAATGTTTTAAAAAATCTCTCTTGGGGGTGCCTGGGTGGCTCAGCGGGTTAAGCCACTGCCTTCGGCTCAGGTCATGATCCCAGGGTCCTGGGATCGAGTCCCACATTGGGCTCCTTGCTCAGCAGGGAGCCTGCTTCTCTCTCTGCCTCTCCGTGCCATTTTGCCTGCTTGTACTCTCTCTCTCTCTCTGACAAATAAATAAATAAAATCTTAAAAAAAAAAAAAAAAACTCTCTTGGAGAAAAGAAATAAGCTAAAATACATTCTGAAATAAGTATATATGTATCTGTACCTGTGACAGTTAATGGTTAGCAATTTTATGCTCTGAGGCAAACAGATTATGCCTTTAATAAAGCCCTATTAGATATCATCTAAATTTTCAAACATCAATGACTTTTTTTTTTTAAAGAATTATATATTTACTTATTTTACAGAGAGAGAAATCACAAGTAGGCAGAGAGGCAGGCAGAAGAGAGACAGGGAAGCAGGCTCCCAGCTGAGAAGAGAGTCCAATGCAGGCATCTATCCCAGGACCCTGAGACCATGACCTGAGCTGTGGGCAGAGGCTTAACCCACTAAGCCACCCAGGTGCCCACCAATGACATTCTTTTTACATTTTTTTTTTTAGATTTTATTTATTTGACAGACAGAGATCACAAGTAGGCAGAGAGGCAGGCAGAGAGAGAGAGAGGAGGAAGGAGGCTCCCTGCTGTGCAGAGAGCCTGATGTAGGGCTTGATCCCTGGACCCTGGGATCACGACCTGAGCCAAAGGCAGAGGATTTAACCACTGAGCCACCCAGGTCCCCCCACCAATGACATTTTTAAACACAAATAAGACCAAAGAAATATATGGAATAACATGGGTTTACTGTGTGCATGCAAGTCACAGTTTAGCCATTTAACATTCATTAATTTCTAATCTTTACTTCAAGGTAAGTGACATCATCATTTTATAAAAAATGTAACTGAGAGGTGCCTGGCTGGCTCAGTCAGTACAGCATGCGACTCTTGATCTCAGGGTTCTAAGCTTGATCCCCACATTGGGTGTAGAATTACTTAAAAAAATGAATTTCTTAAAAAAAAAGTAACAGGCTTGAATAGGAAATGCCTTGCCTAAGCCCACTCAAGTTAGTCCATTACTTAAGTGGCAAGGCCATGATTCCAACCAAAAACTCTCCATGCTTCAAAACCACTGGGTTCTTTTAACTAAAACAGATCCCTATGCTATCACATCATCATATCCCTTATCCTACCCCACCCCACACAGCCACATCCATCACTACCTCCCCACATTAATTAGACCTCAGGCCCAGACAGGTTATGTTCTGTCTTCTCAGAAGGTTCCATGGGCTAATCTGTCCCCTCCATTTCCTCCTGAAGCTACTGTCCTCATTCTGTCTCTGGGTTTACTTCTCTCACCAAGTAAGTTCTCAGACTAAATTTTAGTCCTTTAGTTCTTTACTTCCTTAAGATCCACAAGAAAATCAACGAAGAGCAAAAAAGACTGAAAATCAATGTAAAAACTGTATCTGACATACTACTAGGTTCCTACACAAGTACATACATTGCAGGCAACCCTCTTGGGTCCCTTCCCTCCCTCCTTGGGAGCTGCTGCTCACCAAAAAAAAGAAAAGAAAAAAAGAAACAAAACAAACAAAAAAACCCCACAAAAATACATGCATTTCTCCTCACCAACATTGTATCAAACAATCCTTTAAAGGTTTAAGGTTTGGCAAACTACCAGTGGGACTATTTTAGTAAATAAAATTTTACTGAAATACAACCATGCTCATTTATTTACCAATGGCTTATGTCTGCTTTTGTGTCACAAAGAGTTAAGAGTTAACAGAAGACAGTATGGCTTACAAAGCTTAAAATACTATTTGTCCTTTTAAGAAAAAGATGACCAATTCCCCCTCTTAAATAGGGTAACACAGTGTAAATGAAAACACCCTGGTCACAACTGAATGACTTAAAACCCAAAGTCTCCAGCTATTCCTGAGTTTCCGTTTTCCTGCCCTCTTCAACTACACCTACTCCTGAAACTCCCTACTCCCACCTATGTTCTCACCTAAACTAGAATGCTCATCCACTAAAACTACTTTTCAGTTGAAAGAACCCAGAGAACTCACCATATCCAATTACTCTATAAATGGCCAAAAGGAAGTGGCTTGCCAAATTAACATAAACAGAGTATCAAGAATGAAAGGGGAACGTGACCTTTTGGATACTAAAGGGAAATATTAAAAGGTGGAAAATAACAAAAGCTAATGAAGAGATGAATAAATCATGCAAACCTCAATACATGGCACAGAGCAAGAGCCAAAATATGACCATGTTTAAATTTCTTGGCAAATACACATCAACTCCTAGCACAGAGCCAAGACCTACTGTAAAGAATAGATATGAATTACTCATATAGGAAACTTTAGCAGTATCTTTTTAGACTGCAGAGTGTGTACATAAACCAGTTAAAATAATAAAATATCCAAAAAGTTAAATCAACCCCAGCTGTTCCCCAACTGAAGAACAGGTACATAAAGTATGGTATTCTGTTCCCTGAATACTATCCAGCAATAAAAAACAAAATATTGATATATGCCAGAATATGGATAAATCACAAAACCAGAAACATTGTGCTAAATGAAAAGAGCAAGACATAAAACGTCATATGCTGTATGATTCCATTAATATGACATGTCCAGAAAAGGCTAATGGGAGTGGGGATAGTGGTGGATTAGTGGTTGCTGGGCTGGGAGTACAAACAGACCAACTATAAATGGGACAGAAGAATCTTTTTTTTTAAAGATTTTATTTATTTATTTGACAGACAGAGATCACAAGTAGGCAGAGAGGCAGGCAGAGAGAGAGAGAGAGAAAGAGGGAAGCAGGCTTCCTGCGGAGCAGAGAGCCCGATGTGGGGCTCGATCCCAGGACCCTGAGATCATGACCCGAGCCGAAGGCAGCAGCCCAAACCACTGAGTCACCCAGGCGCCCCGGGACAGAAGAATCTTACTGGATAGAAGAAATGTTCTAAAACTCATTTATGGGGATGGTTGTACAACTCAACAAATTCACTAAAAATCACCTCCTTATGCACTTAAAATGTATGAAACTTGGGACGCCTCGGTGGCTCAGTCGGTTAAGCCACAGCCTTCAGCTCATGATATCATGGTCCTGGGATCAAGTCCCAGGTCAAGCTCCTTGCTCAGCAGGGAGCCTGCTTCTCTCTCTGCCTCTGCCTGCCACTCTGCCTGCTTGTGCTCTCTCTGTGACAAATAAATAAATAAAATCTTTCAAAAAATAAATAAAATTTATGAACCGTATGGTATATAAAGTCGACTATATAAGTATACTGAATAAAGTTTATTTTTTTTAAAGTTAAGTCTTTTCTTTTTTTTTTTTTTTTTTTAAGATTTTGTTTATTTATTTGACAGAGATCACAAGGAGGCAGAGAGGCAGGCAGATTGAGAGAGGAAGAAGCAGGCTCCCTGCTAAGCAGAGAGCCCGATGTCGAGGCTCGATCCCAGGACACTGGGAGAGAGGAGGAAGCAGGCTCCCTGCTAAGCAGAGAGCCTGTTGACGGGGCTCGATCCCAGGACACTGGGATCATGACCGGAGCCGAAGGCAGAGGCTTTAACCCACTGAGCCACACACGCGCCCCAAAAGTTAAGTCTTTTTAAGACTAACTAGAAAACTTTCTTTTTCTCCTCAAAATGGTGAATTTTCCTAAAGGACTACAGTACTAACATCAATATCACTCCTCACTACACATTATCAGCTCTTGTCATACCTCTACTTTCCTAAGTCTGAAATCTCAGAAGCAAAATGTTAAAGGAAGGGGGTAAAAAAAGCAAAAATCCAAACATCTCTTCATAGTAATAGTTAAGTTACTGAGTCCAACCTCTTCTGAAAACAAATAAAATGCTGTATAAAAATTTTTTTATGTTTTATTTATTTATTTGACAGTGAGAGAGGGAACCAAAGCAGGGGTAGTGGGAGAGGGAGAAGCAGGCTTCCCGCTGAGCAGGGAGCCTGACGTGGGACTGGATCCCAGCAACCTGGGATCATGACCTGAGCCAAAGGCAGAAGCTTAACAACCTAGCCACCCAAAAGCCCCTGTATAAAGTGTTTAAAAAATTTGTCAGCAAAGCACTGACAAGACTGTTTAGAACTACAAACCAAACACAAAGGAATAGCGCAGAGAAATAAATACAGCACTGAAATGGATTTTGTCCTGAAGGCTTTTTTGTGATCCTACTGAAGTGTAAGGGGTAGAAGTTTAAAAGAGAATTAACGAGCGCCCTGAGGAATAAACTAGTGCCCCGAAGGACTCTTTTCCTCAGAGTCACAATGAAGCAAAAGTACACCATTGTCCAAACCTCCAGAAGACCACAAGGAGAGGTTCTTTGGCACAAAGCAGAAGGGGAGCAAAAAGTCCTTGAGAAGCTGTGACTGGTCCTCCTGAGAATTTGCAGCTCCCATAAGAAAATCAATCAATGTGGGACACCTGGGTGGCTCACTGGATTAAAGCCTCTGCGTCGGCTCAGGTCATGGTCCCAGGGTCCTGGGACGGAGTCCCACATGGGGCTCTCTGCTCAGCAGGGAGCCTGCTTCCCTTCCTCTCTCTCTGCCTGCCTCTCTGCCTACTTGTGATCTCTGTCAAATGAATAAATAAAAAATCTAAAAAAAAATAAAATAAAATAAAAAAGAAAAAGAAAATCAAGCAATCTAATTAATACATAATGTTAACAGAATAAAGGGAGTAAAAAGGAATCATTACCTCAACAGACACAGAAAAATCGTTTAACAAACAGTATATAAGGGAACGTTCTCAACCTGAAAGGCCATCTTTCAAAGTGATAGCTAATATCACAGTTAATGGTAAAAGACTAGATGCTTTCTCCCTAAGACCAGGAGCAAGACAAGAATGCCTGTTCACTCCACTTATGCTTAACACTGCACTGGAGGCTTTAGCTAGGAATTTGGCAAGAAAAAATACAAATAAAAGACATCCAGATTAGAAAGGATGAAGTAAAACTATCTTTATTAAATAAATAAAATCTTTAAAAAAAAAAAAAAGGGGGGGGCGCCTGGGTGGCTCGGTGGGTTAAGCCGCTGCCTTCGGCTCAGGTCATGATCTCAGGGTCCTGGGATCGAGCCCCGCATCGGGCTCTCTGCTCAGCAGGGAGCCTGCTTCCCCCCCCTCCTCTCTCTCTGCCTGCCTCTCCACCTACTTGTGATTTCTCTCTGTCAAATAAATAAATAAAATCTTTAAAAAAAAAAAAACTATCTTTATTAGTTGATGACATGATCATGTACGAAAAAAATCCTAAGGAATTCACAAGAAAACAATCAACTAAAAAAATGGGTTCAGCAAGGTTGCAACATGCAAAATCAATACACAAATATCAACTATATTTCTGTATAGTTGCAATGAGCAACCTAAGAATGAAATTAAGGAAATGATTTCATATATAACAGGATCAAAATGAATAAAATTTTTTTAAAAACAGTAAAATACTTAGGAATAAACTGAATAAAAGCAGCATAAGATTTATACACAGAAAACTACAAAACATCATTGAAATAAATGAAACACAATTAATGAAAGCCATTCCTTGTGCACAGTTTAGAATAAACTTAATATTGTTAACTATGGCAACACTGCCCAAAACTGACATACAGATCCAGTACAACCCTCATCAAAATCCCAGCTGGAAATTTTGCAGCAATTAACACATTGTTCCTAAAATTAAAATGGAAATGCAAAAAATCCAGAAAAGCCAAACAATCTTGGAAACAAAGTTGAAGGACTCAATACTTTCCAATTTCAAATTATAATAATTACTGTACAAACAGTGTAATTAAGACTTTGTGGCACTGACATAAAGACAAGACATATATATACATACGAAAAGAAAGGAGTTGAAGGCTGAAATGAATCATCACATTTATGGTCAAATGATTTTCAGCTAAGATACCAAGACCATTCAATGGAAAAATAATACACTTTTTAACACAAATGGTGCTGAGAAAACTGGAATAGACAATGGTTACTCAGACATGACACCAAAAGCACAAGCAACCAAGGAAAACACAAACTAGACTTCATCCAAATTAAAACCACTTACGCTTCAAAATATGTAATCAAAAATGTAAATGATAAACCCATTAAATGGAAGAAAATATTTACAATTCATATCCAATAATACTTAGATCCACACGAAGTAAAGAATTCTTAGAATTAAATAATAAAAAGACAAACAGTCCAATCAAAAAATAGGCAAAGGCTCTAGACAGATGCTTCTGCAAAAGATTTAAGTAAGACTGCTAAATACATGAAGAGATGCTTAATATTAACAGCCAGCAGGGAAATGCAAATCAAAGCACAATCATGAAATACCTCATGACACTACTAGGACAGATATTTAAAATAGGTATGAGTAAAGAGGTAGAGAAACTGGAACCCTTATATATTGCAAACAGGAATGTAAAATGTCAAAAGAGCTTTGGCAAAACATTCTGACAGTTCTTCAAAAGCTTTACATACTTAATTACAAAATGACCCAGCAATTCAGCTTCTAAATATATAAACAGTAGAAATGAAAATATAGCCATACAAACCATGGCACACAAATGTTCAAATAATACTATTATTCATAAAGGCCAAAATATGGAAACAACCCAAATATCAGTTGATGAAATAATAAAAAATGGTTTGTTCATACAATGGAGTATTATTTGGCATTAAAGAGACATGAAACAGGGTTGGCCTGGGTGGCATAGTCGGTTAAGTGTCCCAACTCTTAGTTGTGGCTCAGGTTGTAATTTCAGGGTTGTGGAATGGAGCCCTGTGCCAGGCTCTGCACTCTGCCCAAGTCTCCTTGGATTTTCTCTCTCCCTCTGCCCCTCTTGCTTCTGCACATATGTGCTCTATCTCTAAAAATAAATAAATAAATCTTAAAAGAAAAGGGAAAAAAAGGACATGAGGAAAGAGTAGTAACAGTAAGATGGCAGAACTGGAGCCCCTACAGGAGTACTCTAGAAACCAGTCAGGAGGCTGCAGACAAGTTCAAAAGAAAAGAACTATAGTATCAAAACGGGTTAAAAAAGAGCCAGTTCACTTTATCTGAGACTGCCCTCCCAATGCAGGCAAAGCTCTCCTCATGGTTGGGGGAAGTGAGGGAGGTGGGGGTGGGGGAGCTTGTGTCCAACACACCAGCTTTTCAAAGGGCTGCCCAAGAGACCAGACTGTTTAACAGGACTGGGACCACTAACAGAACCCACATAGTTTGGATTCATGAGGGCTGCTGAAGACAAGGCAGAGAATGGGCAGCATGCTGAGGAACCAGATGGCTTGCCATGAGGTAGTCAAAGGCCAGCACAGTTTGATGAGATCAGGAGAAGGTACTAAATTTATACTCAAGGTTAAAGACTGGAGCCAGCATTTGGCAATCTGGATTCCTGAAGAATTGCCCAAGGGGCTAGTTAGCATCTGTCTTGCCTGCTTTTGAGAGCAAATGGGGAACCAGTACTCTTTGAATACCTGGGAGCCACTAAGAGGGAAAAGTTGCAGGGACACAAGTAAACCTTCAGTACTGCAGAAAAACACTAGAGGGAGCAAGATTACAAGCCCCCAAAAAAGAAACAGAACTCCCTAATTAGGAAATTACACATACAAGCCCAGAGAAGCCCACAATTCAGAGGTCTCCAGAATATCCAATTGAGGTGATTGGTGAAATGTCCAGAGACAATCCCTAAAGACTAAAAGTGGTTCTTATTCAAATGCATAAAACTCGGGCGGGAGCGGGATGGATCACCAAGTACACAAAGAAACAGGGAAACATGGCCCTAATCAAAGGGTCCAAACAAATCTCCAGAAGTGCCTGGGTGCCTTAGGTGGTTAAGCATGCAACTGTGTATTTCGGCCCAGGTCACCATCTCAGGGTTGTGAGATCAAGCTCCTATGCCCAGCATGGAGCCTACTTAATAATCTATCTCTCTCTCTCTCCTTTCCCTCAGCACCCCAACCCAGCTCTCTCTTTAAAAACAAACAGGGACGTCTGGGTGGCTCAGTGGGTTAAAGCCTCTGCCTTTGGCTCAGGTCGTGATCCCAGGTTCCTGGGATGGGCCCCCCGCCCCCCGCATCGGGCTCTCTGCTCAGCAGGGAGCCCCCCCCCCCAGCCTCTCTGCCTACTTGTGATCTCTGTCAAATAAATAAATAAAATCTTTAAATAAATAAATAAATAACCAAAAACCATCCACACAGTTTGGAAGATAACAAATATAAGCATATGTGCATACAACATCAGAGCACCCAGATATATGAAGCAAACACTGACAGAATTGACAGGAGTTTGAAACAGTCAAACAGTAATAGTGGGAGTATAATACCTGGCTTTCAATAATGGCTATAATAACTAGATAATCAATAAAAAATTAGAAAATCTGAACATCACTATTTATCAAATGAATCTAACAGACATAAACAGAACACTGACTCCACCTTATAGCAGCAAATACACAGTTTTCTTAAGCACACATGAACTGTTTTCCAGGATAAATCATGACAAACCACAAATCAAGTCTTAGAAATATAAGAAAACTGAAATCAGACCATATATCTTTTCTAATCACAATGGGCTGGAACTCTAGCAGTAAAAAACTGGAAAATCCACAAATGTATGAAAATCAACATACTCCTGAACAACCAATGTGTCAGAAAAGTCCCATGAAAAAAATCAGAAAATATCTTGAGACAAATATGAAAATCCTATATACCTCAACTTATGATATCCAGTAAAGGAAGTACTAAGAAAGAAGTTTACAGCAGGAAGCATCTACATTAAAAAAAAGATTTCAGGGCACCTGGGCAGCTTAGTCATTTAAGCATCTACCTTGAGCTCAGGTCATGAGTCTGGGATTGAAGCCCACATGAGGTTCCCTCCTCAGCACAGTTTGCTTCTCTCTCTCCTCTCACCCCTGCTTGTGTTCTCGCTTATAAAAAAAATCTCAAATCAATAACCTTATTTTTATACTTCAAGGAATAAGAATAAACCAAACCCAGAGTTAGCAGAAAGGAAATAATAAATATTAGAGCAGAAGTAAACAGAAAATTAAAAATATCAAGACTAAGCACTGATTTTTTTAATGATCAATAAAAATGGAAAGTCCTTAGCTACATTAACTAAGGAAAAAAATAACTAAAACCAGAAATTAAAGTCATTTCGACTGATACCACAGAAGCAAAAGAATTATAAAATACTACTATGAACAACTGCATGCAACAAACTGAATGACCTAGAAATTTCTAAAAACATGCCATCTACCAAGACTGAATCATGAAGAAATACAAAATCTGAATTAGTAAGGAGATTAAATCAATCATCAAAAGCCTCTGAAACAAAAAAAGACCAGGATGAGATAGCTTCACTGGAGAAATCTACCAAGCATTTAAAAATTAATTAATGTCAAACCTTTTCAAACGCTTCCAAAAAACTGAGGACAGAACATTTCCAAACTCATTTTATGATGTGAGCATTGCTCTCATACCAACGACAGAAAATATACTTTAAAAAAAAGGTAAACCAATATTCCTTATGAACACTGCTGCAAAAATTCTCAACAAATATTAGCAAACTGAATTCAATACACCATGACCAAGTGGGATTCACCCCAGGAATGGAAAGATGATTTAACATATAAAAAAGTTAATGTAATACAAATGTTACCAAAATGAAGAAAATCACATGACTATCTCAAGTGATGCAGACAAGGCTTGGCAAAATTCAACTTTTTTTTTTTTTAAAGATTTATTTATTTTGTAGAAAGGGAGAGCAAGAGAGCACATATGCACATGATTGGGGAGGGAAGGGGCAAAAGGAGAGAATCTAAGCAGACTCCCGGCTGTGCACAAAGCCCAATGACAGTGCTCCATCTCACAACCCATGAGATCATAACCTCAGCCAAAACAAGAGTTGGACACTTAACCCACTGAACCACTCAGGTGTTCCTCAACACTTTTTTTTAAAGTAAGGTCTAGGCCCAACATGCGGCTTGAACTCATGACCTTGAGATAAAAAAATCACGTGTTCTACGAACTGAGACAGCCGGGCACTTTCTACCAATA
Organism: Mustela putorius furo; assembly: GCF_011764305.1. Lineage (NCBI taxonomy): Eukaryota > Metazoa > Chordata > Mammalia > Carnivora > Mustelidae > Mustela > Mustela putorius. Next base: position 33,818,519 of record NW_025421294.1, read on the forward strand.
TCCCAACAGCATTTTTTGCAGAAACAGGGGAAAAAAAAATCCTAAAATTCACATGGAATCTTAATGAACACTAAATAGCCAAAAATAATCTTGGCAAAGAACAAATACATCCTTTCTTCAAAATATATTATAAAGCTACATTTCAATATGATATTGCCATAATGAGAGACGTATAGGTCAATGGAACAAATGGAGAACGCAAAAATAAACCCTAAGTGTATGATCAAATTATCTTTGACCAATATGCTAAGACTACACAATAGGGAAAGGATGGTCTCATCAATAAATGGTGCTCGGAAAAGTAGATATCCATATGCAAAAAAGAAAGATGGATCCTTATCTTACACCATATACAAAAACTAACTCAAAATGGGTCAAAGACCTAAATCTAAGATCTGAAACTATAGCACTCCAAAAAAAGCAAGGGAAAAAAACTGATTCATGACTGGAATGAAAGCAATGATTTATTTGATAACAAGTAAAAGCACAGATCACAAAAGCAAAAATAGACAAACTGGACTGCATCAAACTTAAAACTTTCTGCACAGCAAAGTAAACAATTAACATAGTGAAAAGAAATCAACCTACAAAATGAAAGAAAATATCCGCAAACCATTTACCAAATAAGGGGGAAAAAGAAAGAAAAAAGGAGGGAACGTAGGAAGGGAGGGAAGGAAGGAGGGAGGGAGAAAGCCTACAACTCAGTAAAACAAGCTGATTCAAAAATGTTCAAAGCACCTGGAGAGACTTTTTTTTTTTTAATTAAGATTTTTTTTTTTTTAATTTGAGAGAGATCACAAGGAGGCAGAGAGAGAGGGGGAAGCAGGCTCCCAAGGGAGCAGAGAGCCCGATGTGGGGCTTGATGTCAGGACCCCAGGATCATGACCCGAGCCGAAGGCAGAGGCTTAACCCACTGAGCCACCGAGGCACCCCAATTTCTTCAAAGAAGATACACAAATGGCCAACAAGCATATGAAAAGATCCTCAACATCACTAATCATTGGGGAAATGAAAATCAAAACCACAATGAGCTATCTATCATCTTACACCTGTTAGGATGGCCACTATTTAAAAATAAATAAATAAATAACAAGTGCTGGTGAGGATGTGAAGAAATTTAAACACTAAAAGTGCACTGTTAGTAGGATTATAAAATGTGCAGCCACTATGGAAAACAGTATGGAGTTTCCTCAAAATACTAAAAACAGAATTATATGATCACTTCCAATTCTGGCATACATCTAAAAGAATTGAAAATGTGATCCCAAAGAGAGATTTTCACACCCATATTCAGTACAGTTTTATTCACAATAGCCAAGATAGAAGCAACTTAAATGTCCAATCCTAAATGTCTGCTGACAGATGAATAGAAAAAAAAATATGGTTTACACATACAATGAACTATTATTCAGCTTCAAGAAAAACAGAAATCGTGCCATATGCTAAAACATGAATGAACCCTGAAGACATTATGCTAAATAAAATAATTCAATCTCAAAAAGACAAATAGTACATGATTCCACTTAGATGAGATATATAAAGTAATCCAACTTATAAAAACAGAAAGAGAATGGTGGTTGCCAGGGGATGGGGGAAAAGTAAAAAACTGTTGTTCAATTCAGTATGGTTTCAGACTTGGAGGATGAAAAAGCTCTAAAGATCTACTCTTCAATAATGTGCATACAGTAATACTGTACAGTTTAAACTTGTTCAGAAGGTAAATTTATGTATTTTTTACCATTATAAAAATAAAGAACTGCTACATGCTAACTTAAAGAACCAAAGACCAAAGTACTACATATTGTATGATTCTATTAACATGAAATGTATAGAACAGGAAAACCTACAGATTGGGAAGAAATGAGGGAGGTTAATAAAGGGTACTATGCTTCTTTCCTGGGTGATGCAAATACCCCAAAATTGATTATGTTGATGACTGTAGAAGTCTGTGAATATAATAAAAATCACTGAGGTATAAACTTTAAAATGATAGATATTTCATGTATTGATTTGTATCTCAATAAAGCTGTTAAAAAAAATCTTCTACAGTAGGCAACTTCGAGAGTCTTATGTTTAAGGATAGCTTTACCCTCAACAACTATACTGTAGGGGCACCTAGGTGACTCAAATGGTTGGGCATCTGCTTTGGCTCAGGTCAGGATCCCAGGTCAAGGTCCTGGGATTGAGCCCTATGTCAGGCTCCCAGCTTAGCAAGGAGTCTGCTTCTCCCTCTCCATCAACCTCTCCCCCTGTATGTGCTCTCTCTGTCTCTCTCTCTCTCTCTAATGAATAAATAAAATCTTAAAAAAAGAAAAACTATAATGTATAATATAAAGACTTCAGCTGTTTTTCTTCTGCTGCTAAGGTAAGATACCCTGGTATTTCAGTTTTTTGTTGTTCTCAAGCCTGGTTACAGAAGGGAAGTTAAGACCTCTAAAGCTTTCAAATAAGTACTACAGAATACTTTCTTTTTCCCCAAAGCAAATGTCCCTTTGTCTACATAATCAATGGACCTTCCTTAAATTGTGTAAAGGAAGCCTAACATTCAATAAAATCTATTCACTTTCTGTAAACTAATAACTATACATAAATTTCAGGCTCAGAGCCTCTCAATTACCTACAATGCCAGAATGAGTTCCAAAAAGTTCACAGATTTAAAAAGGTCAGGGTAGGAGCACCTGGATGGGTCAATAGGTTAAGCATCTGCTTTCAGCTCAGGTCATGATCCCAGGGTTCTGGTACTGAGCCCCCATTGGGCTCTCTGCTCAGTGGGGAGTCTGCTTCTCCCTCTCCCTCTGCCCCCTACCCTTGTACTCTCTCTCTCATTCTACCTCAAATAAAATTTTATAAAAGAGGGAGAGCTTATGGTAAAACATAATTTCTGAAATTATATGGAAACCTGGACCTCAAGATTCAGATCCTACATATAAAGCTCTTCCTTCAAGGGATAGCACTTTCCTCCCAATTTACACTTGGCCCTTCCATCAAAACAGATCAACTTCAGATGAGTAACATTATCACCACTTCTCTAATCCTTATCATTGTCTCAGGAGTCCTTACCTGGTTCAGGGAGCTCAGGCTGGGGTGTCAAACTGGGAATTCCCGGCTCTTTTTCCGTCTCTTCAATGCTGGCACTGGATTTATCACAAACATTCAACCGTGGTCCAACTGCATCTAAGCAGCTGGCATGATTTGGATCTGCCAGCGTATCCTCCAGTATGTTTGCTGACGTAGGAGGTCTATTCTCTGGGAACTCATCCCCCTTCTTTACGGGATCAGCAGGAAGCAAAACCGCAAAGGCACCCTCAGAGTTTTCCTTCTCCCTAAATCTGTTAGTACGCTTACGAGGTTTAGTGCGCCTTTGGTTTAAACGCTGCCACCGCTTTTTAGGCACCGCTTGATTTACACCATTGGGTTCATCATTCTCACTGTTCATTTCAGTATCCACCTCTGGGCCTTTTCTGTTTTCAAAAGAGGAGACTTTATCAGGAATTTTATCAGGGTCAGACTGCTTGACTTTGTTATCAAAATGAACACTAGAAAAATGGGCACTGTCTTCACTTGTTAAATGGCCCATTAACTGAAGGGGTTCCTCTTTACCAGGGTCCTCTAGCCCACCTCTTGAGGAACCATTCTCTGCAACCCCACTTGCTCTGTCTCCCTGCAGTGCAGCATCAAGAGTTACAGCTGGAAGTCGGTTGAGTTTTCTTTTGCGCTCGGTCTTTAAGGCTTTACGGTTCAATGTGTTCTTTCCCATCTGGGCTGAAAAACTATCTCGCAGTTTAGATGATGGTTTTGACCGCCCACAGTTGCGCCTAGTAACACAGTTTGAGCGACTTTTACCAGAAGCAGGGACATCTCTTCTGTCAGACACTAAGCCCGGTACAGATACAGACAACTCTCCAGACACTGTAGGGTCACCCCCACTAGGGCTAGGACGGACTGGGTTCTGAATGCCATCTCCATTTTTTTCTGAACTGTGAGTGGAGCTTCCTGAAACCAAGACCTTAGATGCACCTACAGGACTACTCGTAGAACAGTCTCCAAGACCAGGACTCCGATAAGAGACCAAGTTCTGAGCAGTCATTAACCGCTGCTCCTTAGTCTTACTATCATGCATATCTTTTAACATCATTAACAATGTACTGAATTTGTAATCTGGTTCAATAGGTATATGATTCTGACTAGAGGCAGGAGAAAAAAGTAATGGTTTTGATGGCTTTGATGTTCCAGAATCACTCACATCTTCACTTAAGGATCTATAAGAGAGTTCCTTCAACTCTGACAGAACATGTTTCACCACTGCTGTTTCTATGTCATTTGAATCCCTGGTTTTTTCATGCATGTTGCTCAGTAGTTTTAGCCCATCCACTTTCCCACTTTTGGAAATGCTGGCCAAAGGAGAGCCTTTGGTATCAGAAGAGCAGCATTTCAAACTGCAGTCCTCATTTGTAACTGGAGGTTCCACTACAACTGGATTTTCTTTATGTTTGCACTTTATACTTCGGATCTTGGGCTGTTTGCTTTTAGAATGTAAAAGAGCTTGATTTGTAGCCCCAGCTTTTATTAGTGAGTTCTCACTGGAAACGCTTGATGGTGTGTTGAATTTTGGATAGAAACCATCGTTTCTAAAATCTGATTGGGGTTTGCGGACAACAGTAGATACTTTAAGATCAGAGAGATTAACCTGAGATGTCTCAGTTCCAGGCTCTGCTGTCTTAGTACAATCCATTAAGTGGTCTGTATGTGAGTTAGTAATGGGGGACTTTTGCTTTGCTTTTACCTTAGTGTTTGTGGCAGGATACCTAGTATACTTTACCTTTTCATGTTTCTGCACAGATAACATACTCTCTGTTCTATCAAAAGCATCTGTAATTTCAAGGACACTGTTATCAGACTCTGAACTGTGATCTATGGGGTCCAGATCACTGCTTCCATCATCAGAAGTGGTACAAATACTAATAGAATCACTTCGCTTTTCTTCATCACCTGCTCCAATATAACAGAGCTGCACTTTTGAACTACACACCAAACCTCGTTGGAGTTTCTTCTTCTCCCCAGAACGTTTAGAGATCAAGGCACCCTCAGACAAACCCAGTAAAGAGTCACAAGTTGAAGTCTCAAATTCTTTCTTTGCCGTGTTTTTCGCACAAGAAGAAAACAGGAAACCTCCTGGGGCAGTGCTGGACCCTGTGAGGCTATTTGCTATCCTGGAAAGTTCATTAGAGGCCTGCTTATCAGATACATCCCCAGAAATAAAGTTTAGGCCGAGGTTCTCTGGAATCTTTCCCCTTCGTTCTTCCTTATGTGCTTCAAATTGCATGTGGCCCTTTTTCATACTAGTCCTTTTTGGATTATCAGAACTCTTCCTGGCTCGAGACTTAGCACAAGGCTTTTCCTTCTCATCTGCAGAATGTTCAGAGTCAAAAGCCAGAGATTTCAAGCAGCCATTAAGTAACAGGTCATGTTCTGATTCAGGATCATTTGCACAGTCCTCAAATGGCATATCCTCCTCACTGTCCAACTTGATTGAACTGGTGACACATCTTCGGTTCTTCGACCCTTTGGGAACATCGTACTGTTCAGCAAGACCAACACTGGCTTCCCATTTACTCAAAATTTTCTGAGGAACCTTAAATATAAAGGAGAAAAAGATTATCACTTATCAAAAAAAATACAAAAAGGAATAGAGAGATTATGAGCAAAGACCTCTCAAGAAACTCTTCCAAGCCTTCTAACTTCTTCAACAATACTTTTATGGTACTAGCTAGGTGTTTTAGTACCCACTGTTAACCCAAAGCCTAAACAATGGAGGATTCTTCAAATCTACTTCTACCACCAAGATCTATCATTAGAGGAAAGATTATTCCTCTGCTCTCCCTCCTTTATAAGGACCAAAGAGTAGACCATAACTAGGACTGCATTACTAATAAACATTACATTACTAAATCAAGGAATAATAAGACCCTTCCCATTTAGCCCTCCACACTTTACAACAGGACTTATTTACTTCCTGACTTACTAAGGCCAAGCACTTGCTCAGCTGTGTAAGAGAAAGCAAAAGGCTAAAGAAGATAAACATGGAAAAATGAGGACAGGAGAAAAGAGGTCAGATCTACCCTAGAAGACCCTAAACTAGAAACTCTCATTATCCCTAGGCCCCTTTATTTCTGGTGCTGTATCTGATTATTCAATACATGTTACATAAAATCTGGATTATAACCAAGCAGTCTCCTGGGCTGAGTCATGTCCAGAGACACCAAAACACCCTGGGTATTACATACGTGCCTTTGTTGATTCCTCACAGATGGAGACACTGATGCTCTGTGAAATGTTTTTTCAAACTCTTATTTTCCTCCCTGGCTTCATACAACAGTTATTAGTCAAGGTTCTAACTATTAGCTAACTATATTTTAATACTTATAAAAGGGATGTTCCACTGAGCATGAAAAAATTCAGGTCACTGGAAAGGTAGCCTCCTCTTATAAAGCAATGAGCTGATTATCTAATCTATTTTATACACACTCATTAATTCTCATAACTGTGACAAGAGTAAAACAACTTTCCAGAATCTGAAAGCCCTACTGAACTCCTTTGAAAAGGGGCTTGGTTAAGCTACATAACTAAAGGCTTGACACAAAAGCTTGTAGTACCTCCCTACCACCAACCACCCAAAGTATTAGAACTGATGCAGTTAGCCTCCTTCATTGTAAAAATAGCATATACTAGTTATTTCAGGACATCAAATTTATCACATATTAAATATTTATAATTATTTCTAATTCTCCCAACAGTTCTGGAGGGTACATATTATTATACTAGTTTTAGAGATGAAGACACTAATCCTCAGAGAAGTCAACTAAGAAACATTAGGGACTACCTAATGACTCTAACTTATCCTAATAATGATTATTAAACATTTATACACAGAGAAGCATGAAACACTAATCGAATAGGAAATATTTCACCTTCTAGAACTGACTACAAAGGAATATTAAAAGAAATAAAACAAAATTTGACTCACCCAACTTTAACACAAATTATCAAACAAATGGAAGAAAAACACAATATTCTTTATTAAAACGTAACTGGGCATGAAACCCCAATATTAAGCATGAATCACCCATACAAAAACTAGAAAACCACCATTTGCAACAACTTGGATAAAGCTAGAGAGTAACAGTGCTAAGATAAATCGGTCAGTCGATCAGTCAAAGACCAATCCCGTATGATTTTACTCATACATGTAAGTTAAGAAACAAAAGAGCAGGGGTGCCTGGGCAGCTCAGGTCATGGTCCCAGGGTCCTGGGATCAAGCCCTGCATCGGACTCCCTGCTCAGCAGAAAATCTGCTTCTCCTTCTCCCTCTGCCTACTGCTCTGCCTCCTTGTACTCTCTACCTCTGTGTCAAACAAATTAAAAAAAAAAAAAAAGAGCAAAGGGAATAAAAGAAAGAGAAAGACAAAGAAACAAACTCTTGAAATTACAGAGAACAAACTGATGGTTACCAGAAGGAAGATGGGGGAAATAGGATGAAGATTAAGGAGCGCATTTGTCTGTGAATAAAAACAAAAAGCCAAGACAACAAACAAAAATGTTTATCTTTCTCATTTTCTAGAGAAATATTTAATCCATAGAGTGAGAAAGAGAATATTTCATTTCAATGATCATTTTCTTCTTACAAGAAGTAAGACGAAAAAAGACTGGTCATGTCATTTTATACTGTCACATCTAAGTGACAAGGCAAAAGTTATCTGAAATCATTTCTCAAAAAATTGAGAATTGTAAATATATGGAAGGCTGGTCCTATTTCATCCCAGGAAAAATACTGCTTTCATCAATTTTCTCACAAATACCCTACTATCAAAAGAAGTAACTTACATTTGAAAAATATAAGACTTCTTCCTTGACTCTTCCCTGTCCACCCCAAAGAAGATAATTAGAGAGGCTTTGTTTTTTTTACCTTGTGCCTATATCCTTTTTCTTTTTGCTTCCCTCTTCTCCTAAGAACAGGTAGCTCTTCAAACTGATGTCTGCCTTCGAACATGACGATTGCTTTTCCAGCCACCCAGGCTCTCTCTGAAGGGTCCCCAAAAGCCTCCACGTAGTACTGTCGATAGGGCCTCCGGTTTGAAACTAGACAAAAATAAGAACCAGTGTCATTACTTTAAAAAGATGACTGTTCATCTTCAAGAGAACAGCCGTATCACTACTACCAAAGAAATCTCTACTTAAAAAAAAGAAGAACAAAAGATCACACAGTGGAAATTTTAAATATTCAATTTATGTGGCAAGAAAATGCGTTAAGAGGGGTGCCTGGGTGGCTCAGTCATTAAGCATCTGCCTTCAGCTCAGGTTATGATCCCAGAGTCCCAGGATCAAGCCCTGCATCAGGCTCCCTACTAAGCGGGAAGCCTGCTTCTTCCTCTCCCAATCCCCCTGCTTCTGGTCCCTCTCTTACTGTCTCTCTCTCTCTCTCTCTCTCTCTCTGTGTGTCAAATAAATAAATAAATAAATAAAATCTTTTAAAAAGCAAAGAAAGAAAACATGTAAAAGTTTAATAAAAAGGGACACCTGGGTGGCTCAGTCAGTTATGTGGCTGCCTTCGGCCCAGGTCATGATCCCAGGGTCCTAGGATCAAGTCCCACTTAATAAATAAAATTACAACCTGGCTGAATTTCGATTTTTAGACCATTTCAAAAACAAGATCTATGAAAAAACTGAACTCCTTAATCTCGACCTATTAAATCCTTCCATAGAAACCACCTATAAAGGGGGATTAAAATTGGTAAGATATGTATGTATCTATATAAAATTTCAAAAGGTTAATTTGAGAAATACATAGTTCTCCCATAAATCCATAAATAAGCAAATTCAATCAACACAGCGTGAACCCTTATGATGTATCAGCACTATAAATAGACAAAAAAGAAACCTACTGCCTGGTGCCAAGAGACATACAAATAGATTAAAGTAAAAGTATTGCAATAATATAAACATTCACTTTTTTTTTTTAAGATTTGTTTATTTATGAGAGAGAGAGCATGCATGCAGAGCAGAATGAAGGAAGGGGCAGAGGAAGAGGGAGAGAGAATTTTTTAAGCAGACTCCATGTCTGAGCATGGAGCCCAATATGGGGCTCGAACACACGACCTGAGCCAAAACCAAGAATAGGCTGCTTAAACAAACATTCACTCTTTAAAAATAACATTAAAAAATGAAGATCAGTGGGGAACCTGGACGGCTCAGTCATTTAAGTGGCCAATTCTTGATTGCAGCTCAGGTCATGATCTCAAATCCTGGGATGGAGCCCCTCCGTGCTCAGTGGGAAGTCTACTTCAAGATTCCCTCCCCTCACCCCTCCCTTCACCCACGTGCATGGTCTCCAGTTCTCTCAAATAAATAAATGAATAAATCTTAAAACAAAACAAAACAGTGGAGATCACTAACTGGAGGACAAATGCAACACCCAAGCAGAATTTTTTTTTTTTAAAGATTCTATTTATTTATCTGACAGACAGAGATCACAAGCAGGCAGAGAGGCAGGCAGAGATAGAGGAGGAAGCAGGTTCTCTGCGGAACAGAGAGCCAGATGCGGGGCTTGATCCTAGGACCCCGGGATCATGGATGGGATCATGAGCTGAGCCGAAGGCAGAGGCTTTAACCCACTGAGCCACCCAGGTGCCCCACCCAAGCAGAATTTTTAAAGGTAAATAAATAGTTTGTTAAGGAGAGAATTCCAGTATAAAGACCCAGAACCTTCACAGGCATGAATGAATAAACAAATAGCTGGGAACTAAAAGTAGTTCAGAACACTGAATTATAAAAACGTAGCAGGTAATAAGCAGTGGCTAGACCTGAAAGAGCTTGATGCCAGGTTAAGACAATGACCACTGTATGAGCTCTTGTCGTTAAGAAGTCTCATTTAAACTATGGAGCCACAGGCTCAGTTTTGGGTTTTAGAAAGATAAATCTTCTTGACCTTGGAATAACACATTCAAGAGGAAACAGAGAGAAGACTCAGTAGACAAGAGATCACCAAAATAGTGCACATGCAAGATGACTAGAACTTAAAGCAGTAACACTGGGAATCAAAAAAAACAAAATCTGAAATGTGTTTTTTAGAGACCAAACAAAAGGACCTAACATGTAATAAAAAATCAGAAGGGCTCCTGACTGATTCAGGTAGAAGAGCATGCACTCTTGATCTTGGCTGGGGTCGTGAGTTCAAGGCTCATAGTGGGTATAAAGATTACTTAAATAAAAATAAAACTTAAAACGAGAAGAAAAAAAAAAAGATCAGAATAGATATTTGAACACCGGTGTTCATACCATTATTATTCAAAACAGCTAAAACATGGAAATAACCCAAATGTCCACTGAAGGATGAACAAAATGTGGTATATACATACAACAGAGTATTACTGAGACTGAAAATGTATGAAATACTGAAACATGGATGAACTTTAAAGACATTATGCTAAGTGAAATAAGCCAGAAATAATAAACAAATATTGTATAATTCTACTTATATGATGTACATAGAATAGTCAAATTCATAGAGAAATAAGTGGAACAGTACTGACCAGGGGCTAATTTTTATCAAATGGGTATGGATTTATACACTGAAAAGTGTAAAAATATGAAAAGGTTCTGGATATGTATAGTGGTAATAATTGCACAACAATGCGAATGTACTTAATACCACTAAACTGTACTCTTAAAAATGGTTAAAATGAGGACACCTGGGTGGCAACTCTTGTTTTGGCTGAAGTCATGATCTCAGGATTCTGAGATTGAGCCCCATGTCAGGCTCCAAACTCAGTGCAGAGTTTGCCTGCGGCTCTCTACCTCTACCTCTGCCCCCCAACCCAATAATATTTTTTAATGGTTAAAATGGTAAATTTGTGGGGTGCCTGGGTAGCTCAGTTGGTCAAGCATCCAGCTCTTGATATCGGCTCAGGTCATGATCTCAGAATTGCGGAATCTAGCCCCAGGTTGGGCTCTATGCTCAGCATTGAGTCTGCTTGTCCCTCTCCCTCTGCTCCTCCTCTCACCACCACCCACTCTCTCAAATAAATAAATAAATAAATAAATAATTTTTAAGGTAAATAAAAAATAAAATGGAAAACCTGTTGCATATATTTTAGCACAATAGAAAAGAGGTCAAATTAACAAGTATTGGTGAGGACGCAGAGAAATCAGAACCCTCACTTACGCTAGTGGAAATGTGAGCTGGTGTAGCAGCTTTTCTAAGCAGTCCGGCAGTACCTCAAAAAGCTAGAGAGAGTTAACATGTGAGCCTTGAGCAATTCCACCCCTGGGTATATATGCAAAAGATTTGAAAACATTATGTCCACACTAAAACTTATAAACAAATACCACAGCAGCACTATTCTCAACAGCCATAAGGTAGAAATAGTCCAAATGTTCACCGACTGATGAATACATAAATAAATGTGGTCTATCCATACAATGGAATACATTTACCATGAAACAGAATGAAATACTCATACATATATAAACTTCAAAAGCATTATGCTAAGTGAAAGAAGCAGTCACAAAGGACCACATTAGTATATGATTCCATTTATATGAAATGTCCAGAATGTGCATATCTATAGAGATAGAAAATGTATTACTTGTTACTTAGGGCAAAGAGGTGTAAAGGGAAAGAAGACTGGGGAGCGGGCAGATAAATGGTATAAGGCTTTTTAGGGGCATGATGAAAATGTCCTAAAATTGACTACTGGTGGTAATTACTCAACTCTGAATATACCAAAAACCACTCACTGAATTGTATACTTTAAAGGGGTGAATTTTAAGTTCTGTAAATTATATCTCAAAAAAGTTCTATAGAAAATAAAGGATCTAATGGTATAAGGGCACAAAGAAGGAAGAAAGGGTGACTCCTAAGAATTAGGGGTATATGACTAGGTGGCAGAGATCTATTCACCAAGGCGGGAAATAAAGAAGAAAGTACTGGTCTGAGGAGGAAAATAATTAGGTCAGTTTTAAATAAGCTAAACTCAAGTGCATAAAGGACATCCAAGTGAAAGCTTCAAGTACACAGCTGGGCTTGCAGATGTGAACCCTGAGGAAACACTAGTATTGTGTATATAAATTAAGTTTACGGATATCAGTTAAATTCAGAGTTAATAAGACTGCTATTCAAAAAGAATAGAAAATAGAGGCTCCTGGCTGGCTCAGTCGAAAGAGCATGTAACTTCTGATCAGGGATTGTGACTTTGAGCACCATGGTGGGTATAGATTACTAAAAATAAATAAATAAATAAATAAATAAACTTGAGAGAGAGAAAGAGGGAAGTAAAAATAAAAATAAATAAAACTAAAAATAAAGAACTATCCACATGAATGGCAAAGTAGAAGAGGATCCAGCAAAGGAAAATAAAAAGAACTTTTTTAAAAATAGTGGTTATTTTAAGAAGAGAACACAGAAGTTAAGGATGAGAGAGAAATATTAGGAGGAAAGGGAGGGTTTCCCTGCACCAAATGCCCATAAAATTAAAAACTAATACATACTGATTACCAGGTAACTAATGGCCCTGCGTACAGCAAGGTTAGTAGAATAAAAGGAGAGAATGGGTGACTTCAGTGCTTTCAGAAGCTGAGTAGCACACCCAGAAATGGAGAAAGTCCGTGGATCCTGCAAACATGGTTATGAATGGAAGGTGACAGCTGCCACAGGCAGCGTCACTGGTAGAGCTTTTTAAACAATAGGTTTATTCAAATATTAGTTCTCTTCAAAGAGCCACAGTAATTCTCTGCTCTAGTAAACCAAGTTAAGAATCTTTTAAAAAACTATTATTAAATAATGTTAAAGTAGAAAACTTTAAAGAATGAGACTAATACTCAAGTTTAGTTTTGTTCCCCTCTGAAACCCCATTAAAAAAAAAAAAAAAAAAACAGTAAAAGCAGTTTTAAAAAAAATAAACACAAAGGGTGCAGCACTGGAAAAAAAAAATCTGGAAAAGTTGAAAGTCAGATGGTAATGAGTTAAAAAGAGTTAAAAAGAAAACTGAATAATAGACAAGCTCTGAGAAAAGTTAAGAAGCAATCTGATTTCCCCAACTGCTTTGCAAAGGGTATCCTAGAAGAAGTACAAAAGGTCAGATAGCAAGATTGACTCAGTCTGTTCAAGATGAAGTTAAGAGTATTTCCAGGTCAAGATGAACAACTGGATAAACATTTCTAAATTCTTTTCCCTCCTAATCTCCACTAAAGCTACAATAAGAAGATTTTCAAGTAATAAGCCCATTAATGACAGGGAAAACAAGAAAGGACAAGTAAGTATAAATTATACAGCTGTGCAGGTATGTACAGTTCTGCAAGCAGGGAAGCAAATGGATTAGTATAACGGTGACTATCTTAATAGATTTAAGAATGACAAATTTTAAGTCTTCAGTGAGTAAAACCAAGAACCACCTGTATCTATACCACATACCATCAAAAGGCCCATTAACTGGCAACACCTGGTACACCTCTGGAGTTTGAGAGGGTAAGACACAGAGAACTGGTTGAAAGGGGTTAAGCAGCCTCCTCCATTCCAAACCACATTGTCAATGCCTCTCCCCTTCTCCCAGTAAAAGACTAGAGCTTTTTCCACCTCTAGTTGGGAGTAAAACAGAAAGTCTCTATACTAAGCAACAGGAGTACAGCAATACCAAAAAAATGAGTGAATCAACTGAATGGTAAAACCACTTAATGGAGCTCCCCAACTGAATACCCAGAATATGAGAAGCTAGAGTCTTATTTTCTGGGTAGAAGACTAGACTCTTCTCTGAGGAATCTCACCAAGCCAAGAAAGAAATGGAGAAGATACTACTGACAAGGGATTGGGAGGGGAAAGGGAATCATCCTACAAGAAAATTATAGGTTGACAAACTCCATCCATTCAGAAGTATCCACATACTCTTTATTCTTTTTTTAATGATTTTATTTATCTGACAGAGAGCACAAATAGGCAGAGCAGCAGAGAGAGAGAGAGAGAGAGAGAGAGAAGCAGGCTCCCCATTGAGCAGGGAGTCCGATGCAGGACTCCATCCCAGGACCCTGGGATCATGACCTGAGCCGAAGGCAGACGCTTAACTGACTGAGCCACCCAGGAACCCCTCCATCTGCTCTCTGATCGAAAACAGAGATGTGAGGAAAACCTCAAACATAAAAAAACAGAGAACAAAGAAAGGTACAAAGAGTAAGGAAAAAAAAAAGAACTTGGAAACATACTATGTACAGAGAAGAAAATTTCACAGCAACTATCATTACGGCTTTAGAAATAAAAAGAATTTCACTCAGGAAATAAGATGCAGGGAACAAAAAAGGAATCCTTAAATATTAAGAACATAAGAGCAGACATGTAAAACTCAAAAAAGGGTTTGAAGACAAAGCCGAAGAAACTTACTATATAAAGTAGAGCAAAACAAAACTGTCCTCAAAAAAATGAAAAAATTATTAAGTCCAATGCAGGAAAGTCAACATCTGAATAAGAGTTACAGAAGAAAGAATAAAGAAAGGGAAGAAAATAATGAAAGAAATGATTCAAGGGACGCCTGGGTGGCTCAGTTGGTTAAGCAGCTGCCTTCGGCTCAGGTCATGATCCCAGCGTCCTGGGATCGAGTCCCATATCGGGCTCCTTGCTCCACGGGGAGCCTGCTTCTCCCTCTGACTCTGCATTCCACTCTGTCTGCCTGTGCTCGCTCTCACTCTCTCTCTCACAAATAAATAAATAAAATCTTTAAAAAAAAAAAAAAGAAAGAAAGAAAGAAATGATTCAAGAAAATTGCTCTTGAAAGAAAAACTAAATTTGGAGATCAAAAGGGTCCACCAAGTACCTACCACAATGGATAACTTATAGCAAGGTATCACCTCGTGAACTACAGGACCAAAGAGAAAAGTCTGCAAGCCATCAGAGATGGACAAAAACACAGTAAAAATACCAGATTCAAAATAATTTGATTTAATAGCAACTCTGGACGTAGAAGATGGAGCAATGCCTTAAAAGTTATGAGCAATAATGATTTCCCGGGCTAGTGTTTTATACGAGCCAAACTATCAAACAAGTGTATGAAAAGAATAAAAACATATTCAGATAACGCAAGGTCTCAAAAATTTTGCCTCCATATACCCTTTCTCAGGAAACTACTGAAGGACTTGCTGTATACTCAAAATGAGTGAGTAGACCCAAATCAAGGAAGACGTGGAATTCAACAAGATAAAGCTGAAGAGAATCCCCAAGATAACAGCAATTCACATAGAGAAAGTAACTAGTTCTCGGAAGCTAAGCAGGGTCGGGCCTGGTTAGTACTTGGATGGGAGAAAGTAACTAGTATAGATTGAAGGAATATACACTTGACCCTTGAATAATCCAGTAGCAGCAGGGGGCAGAGGGCTGGTTAGGGGTCCCAACTCTCTGTGCAGTTGAAATCGTCATACAACTTTTTTTTTTTTTAAAGATTTTATTTATTTATTTGACAGAGAGAGATCACAAGTAGACAGAGAGGCAGGCAGAGAGAGAAAGAGAGGAGGAAGCAGGCCCCCTGCTGAGCAGAGAGCCCGATGCGGGGCTCGATCCCAGGACCCTGAGATCATGACCTGAGCCGAAGGCAGCGGCTTAATCCACTGAGCCACCCAGGCGCCCCTCGTCATACAACTTTTGAGTTCCCAAAAACTACTAACACCTTATTGCTGACTAGAAGCCTTACTGATAACATAAACAGATAATGTTTTGTGTATGATATACTATATTTTTACAATAAAGTAAGGTAGGGAAAGAAAATGTTATTAAAACAATCATAAGGAAAACACATTATTATTGTTATTAAGAAACTTGTAAGGAGAGACAATACATTACAAAATGTAGCATATTTACTGAAAAAGAATCTGTGTATAAAAGATTATATAAAGACTGAGGCACTTGAGTGGCTCAGTAGGTTAAAGCCTCTGCCTTCAGCTCAGGTCGTGATCCCAGGGTCCTGAAATCGAACTCCACATCAGGCCTCTCTGTCTATGCCTGCGTCTCTGCCTCCTTGTGATCTCTGTCAAATAAATAAATAAAATCTTTAGAGGCGCCTGGGTGGCTCAGTGGGTTAAAGCTCTGCCTTCGGCTCAGGTCATGATCCCAGGATCCTGGGATCGAGCCCCATGTCAGGCTCTCTGCTCCGCAGGGAGCCTGCTTCCTCCCCCCTCTCTCTCTCTGCCTGCCTCTCTGCCTACTTGTGATTTCTATCAAATAAATAAAATCTTTTATAAATAAATAAAATGTTTTAAAAAAAAATTTTATAAAGACCTACACTGCATAATTCAAACCTGTGTTGTTCAAGGGACAACAGTGTAAGTAAGGCTCTAGGTGAGATTTCCTCAAGATGATGAAAATGACAAATTACCTGGGCACCTGATTGGCTCAATCAGTTAAACACAGGATTCTTGACGTCAGCTCAGGTCATGATCTCAGTGTTGTGAGATCTGACCCCTGTGTCAGGCTCCACACTGGGCCTGGAGCGTACTTAAGATTCTCTCTCCCCCTATGCCACTACACCCACCCTCTCCCTGCTTTAAAAAAAAAAAAAAAACAGAAAATGACAAATTAACAGTGCAACAGATCATGTGGAAAAAGTTAAAACTAGGAGAGTTTTACTATGAATTAATAACAAATATATACAATACTAAGAAACCTCTCCTTCACCAACATACACCCGCACACAGAGACAACTGCAGAAAAATCAAAAGGTTCGAAGGACACAGAAAATACTGGACATCACATGGCTAAGCTGTGTCCACTGTTAACATGATAACATTACACACTGAATTCCTAAGAAAAATTATAATAAAACACGTAAGACAGCAGGATGTCAGAGGTAGGCATGAGGTAAGGCCCAACACAAGGACTGAAATGACTAATCCACAAGGTCTACAGTGAGAAGTAAAAAGTACTTCAGAAGGATGGAATTTTAAGATACAGAGGTAGGGGCACCTGGATGGCTCAGTAGGTTAAAGCCTCTGCCTTCAGATTGGGTCATGTTCCCAGGGTCCTGGGATCAAGCCCCATATCAGGCTCTCTAATCATCGGGGGACCTGCTTCCCCCTCTCCCTCTGCCTGCCTCTCTACTTGTGATCTCTGTCTGTCAAATAAATAAATTAATCTTTAAAAAATAGTAATAATAAGATTCAGAGGTAAATATCTAAAGACCCAGCTGACAGAGTTAAAGGTGGTTAGAAAGAGGGGTAGCCATAGAAGACCATTTTCCAAGCAAAGCCTATCAAATTAACCACTTGACTTTTTAAATGATATGCACCTTGTATAATAAAAGTAAATAATGACTTATTTACCCACTGGGTGGCTCAGTGGGTTAAAGCCTCTGCCTTTGGCTCGGGTCATGGTCCCAGGGTCCTGGGATTTGAGCCCTGCATTGGGCTCTCTGCTCAGCAGGGAGCCTGCTTCCCTCTGTCTCTCTCTGCCTGCCTCTCTGCCTACTTGTGATCTGTCTGTCAAATGAATAAAATCTTTAAAAAAAAGAAATAAATAAAGAAATATTAGGCTTTGCTAAGAAAACAAACATGGGGGAACGCCTGGGTGGCTCAGTTGGTTGAGCAGCTTCCTTCGGCTCAGGTCATGATCCCAGCGTCCTGGGATCGAGTCCTGCATCGGGCTCCTTGCTCGGCAGGGAGCCTGCTTCTCCCTCTGCCTCTGTCTGCCATTCTGTCTGCCTGTGCTCGCTCTCTCCCTCTCTCTCTGATAAATAAATAAAATCTTTAAAAAAAAAAAAAAAGAAAAAAAGAAAACAAACATGGATGATCACAATAATATGAACACTGCAGTATAATTTTTAATTTTTCACTGATATCATCTAATAAATAGTAGTAATTGCTGAGCCTATGTATAATATATATGGGTGTTCATTGTGCTACACTTCAATCTGTCTATAGGTTTGAAATTTTCAAAATGAAAAGTTGGAGGAGAAAATTATAAATTCCCCAGAAAGAGTCAACATTAATACTGGTCATAGTTCCAGTGTAGTGGGGAACGGGATTACTTTTAACAGCAGTCTATCCAAAATTTCTACTACTGGAAAGTGTCGATGGCAAGACCAGTAATTCCACCAGGTTATGTGCTTTGAAGGAGGTAAGGAGAAAAAGGAGCACATTCGAAGAAAAATGGACAGTTAACTACTAAGAGGTATTAATTAGCCTTTCCAGAACTTGGCTAACTATACCTTGCCATAAGCTATGGGGAAATGAAAACAAAAGTGAAAAAAGGTGAAAGAAAATGGAAAAAGTATTATGAAATAACTAGCTGTAAGGTTAAATAGATCCATTTTACCACGTTTTGTCATTTCTTTAGTAGGAAGCTACATAAATTGACCCTTTCTGGGAAGCTCACTTGAATTTAAAAGTCTTAACCTTTTTATAGCCTGAAAACAAAATGTGCTATTTTCCAGCCAATAACGGCACTTGCTTTTCGGTGTTCACATTCCCAACTCATGAGAAACAGGCCAGACAGGAATCCTCAGGTATACACTACACCAAATCTGCAGTCACTGCACCCTTACCCACCCCTAATGTCAAGGGTGTGCTGCCCCTCCTTCCAATCCAGGCCAATTTCACACTGTGATACCAATCCCATCTAACATCTTCTTTTCCCAGAAATCCTATATCCCTTACTACTCCTGTCTTAGCCCTCTATTTCCAGAACTTTTCTCAACAGCATTACTAACATGATTATCCTCACTTTCAGAAATCCTTCTAGACCCCATCTATCTCTCTACCTATAGCATCCCCACTTCTCTGCTTTGTCTCTATTTCCAGTCTAATTCAACTTCAGATACAATCATACCAACAAAAATACCACTGATCTCTACCTCCTTATACCAAAAGGACATTTTATTTGATCACCAGGCAAAGTTCAACCAAATCAATCATATCTCCCTTCTCAAAACACGCCAGTCACCAATACCACACATGCCAAATAATCCTGGTTTTCTTCTTCCATCTCTGATTTTTTCCCAACTCTTTTCCAAACTCAGTATCCTCAACAGACCTCAAATGCTTCCTTCCTCAAAACCACCCTTTTTCTCATTATATATTTCATCACAAGCCATCTCATCCATGCCTTGCCCATGGCTTCAGTTAATTTCAACAAGCATAAGTCACCTTGCAGTTACTCATGTTCTAGTGCTCTCACTTAAATGGCAACATTATTTACCTATTGGTGAAGTTAAAAGCTTGGGAGGCGTCCTGACATAGAAACCTCAGGACTTCATTCTCCTTCATTCCTCATTACCCATCCACTACCAAATCATACAGATTTTATCTTTTAAGTTGTTCTTTAGTCTCTATCCACCACACTCACCTCACCATAATCACTGCAATGACCCTTTTTTTTGTTGTTGCTAATATTTTATTTATTTATTTGACAGACAGAGATCACAAGTAGGCAGAGAGGCAGGCAGAGAGAGAGGAGGAAGCAGGCTCCCCGCTGAGCAGAGAGCCCGATGCGGGGCTCGATCCCAGGACCCTGGGATCATGACCTGAGCTGAAAGCAGAGGCTTTAATCCACTGAGCCACCCAGGTGCCCCTGCAATGACCCTTTTAACAATTTCCTCTTACTTAATCACGGCCCCTTCCAATTCATTTTCCAAACCATAGTCAGAGAAAACTTTACAAGATCAAATCACATCATCCTCTGCCTTAAGGGAATCACACTGTTCTAAGAATAAAATACAAAATTTTAAATGAAGTCTGAAAAATGCTACACAATCTGACTACTATCTACTTCCCTAGCCTCATATTGTGCCCCCTTCCGTCACTCTATGGGTAGGAGACCTCTCAGAGCCAGAACATATACTACTTTCTGTGCCTGGAACATCTTCTTCTCCTTCTTTCCGTAGTTAATTCCTACCCATCCTCTCAACTCTCAGACCAAAGATACTTTTACTAACATATCTGCCCCTGAATACCTTCCACCAGAAGTCCAAATTACATTACCCTGCTATACCACTGATTAAACACCAATATTATCTTTGGACACACTTTTTAAAGAAATAGTTATCTTTCTGTCTGATTATTTGCTGGAATCTTGTCTCTGGACTCAATAAACCAGGGCAAGCAGAAGTGATGTTTTGCCCTTTATTGGATCCTACTACCTAGCATACTACCCATAAAATATAGTGAGAAATTGCTGAATAAATGGCATGGACCCAATTAGTGTTCATGAACAGTACATGAGTAAGAAACTTAATAGGAAGGGTAGAGGGGGAGAACTAAAAGAATTTTCTACTTGTAGTACTTTAATGTCCCAACATGCCACAAAGATAAAGGTATTATTATTATTATTATTTATTTGACCGATAGAGATCACAGGTAGGCAGAGAGAGAGAGAGAGAGAGAGAGGAGGAAGCAGGGTCCCTGCTGAGCAGAGAGCCCCATGTGGGGCTCGATCCCAGGACCCTGGGACCATGACCTGAGCCGAAGGCAGAGGCTTTAACCCACTGAGCCACCCAGGCGTCCCGTATTATTTTTTTAAGTGAGTTATAAAGGTCTTTAGGTACCTCAATATTCAATATTTGAAATAAAAAATCAAATTTAGCAACCCCACCTTTGACACATGTATATGTGAAAGTTACTCTTTACACCACTGTTGTGTGCACAGAAACACTTTATCTTATGTACGTATGTATATAAATATGTATATAGTGACTACACAACATCAAAAACAACCTAAACAGCCATCAACAGGAAAATGGATATATAAAGTATAAAATAATCAAAAAGTGGAAAACTATGCATCTGTAAAAAAGAGAGGGGGGAGAGAGAGAAACAAAAAGGAAGTCTTCAATGCACTACATGGAAAACCTCTAAGAATTGAAAAAAGCAAATGTAGAACATATGAAAAAATATGCTACTTCTGTGTTAAAATAGATGAGACTATATACTTGGATTTACATAAAAATACTTTAGAAACAAACTACAACTGGTTACTGTTTGAAAAGAAGGGTAAAGAATGGGACAGATCAGACAAAAAGACGAGGTGAGCTGATTTCTTAAATATTATATGACCTATTCAAAAACTAGAATATACATATTAAATCACAAAAACATCTTAAGAGAAAAAAGGTGGCTCAAGATGAAGTTTTAGTCTCTAGCTTACAGCATTTTAAGGATACCTGAGAGTCAAAGAGTACCAAGTAAGACACAAACTACAGTTATTAAAGGGAATGTTCTAAATCAAGATTTTACAATTCAAACTTCAAATGATTCTTTACAATTGTTTCAGCTTTAAAACTTAACAGCAATGATATAAACCTGAAGGCTGAGGTAGAAAAACCTAAATATACTGGAAAGGGATTGTAAACAATGTAAACTTTAATGTTAATAACAATAACAATGTTAATAAACCTAACATTTCCTAGCATCTAAACAGAGTGAGAATTTTTAAATCATAAAAACTTTTAAAAAAATTCAAAAAGATATATTAATAACAATTCATTCACCAAATGCTCAAAGGTGAAAATGCATTACCACTAAAGGCAACAAAAATTAGGTTACACTAAAGGCAACTACAAATTTTTTACTTCATACTGTATTTTATCATGTATAATCAATACTAGTATTACCTTTCATTTTTGAATGTGTGTTAATCAACGGATCAGAACAAATCCTGCAGGGCCACCATGGACGTCTCTTGAATTTTGCCCAGATGAGATCTCCAACTTCATACTTCAGTGGCGTAGACTTTTTCTTGGGTTGACACTTTAGACAGACAAAACATAGGGCCATCAATAAGAATCAAAACCTTTTGAAACAGTGTATCATTTTCCCATTAGCCTTCTGGGAAAGCAGAATTCTAGAAAAATCTAGATGAAAACACTCCAGACTAACAATTACAAAGCAAGTACAATTAAATCATTTTGTCTTAATGTTCCTAACACAGCCCTATGTAAAGTAGTAGCTCTCAATTTATAGTTCTTTAATATAAGTAATCTACTTGCATTCATGGAGAAAATTAGTTATTTTCATTAATAAAAAAGCTAATAACTGAAAAAGGAAATAGAATCATCCCTAGGAAAACATATCTTTGCCCTAGTCCTTAGATTACAACACAACATGGTGCAGGAGGAAATTATAAAAAGAATTTATGAATTTATGAACAAAGTCAAAAGTTTATGTTCCCAATATAATGTGTTGATTGTATCTCAATAAAATTGGGTAGAGGGTGCAGGGAGACTGCGGTCCCTTCTGCAGCTGATATTCTTCAGCGTTCTCAAATAAACATAGATATTCCTATTAATTAAGTAACAGTAATAGCTCTAATGAAATAATCCTGAAAGCCACAGGCTAGACCCTACCAATGTCAATGCATGTGACCTGGACTTCTTCCAGGACCTATAGAAGAGTGAGTATACTGGACAATTCCAAGGAACACCATTCATGCATAGTAAGTTCAATATGAATCAAGCTGTTTGACTTCTGTAACACAGAGACTTTGGCTGCATCTTTTCTTCAAAATCAATATCCCTAATTGATCTGCAATCCAACATCCTCCATCTCCACTCTAAACCCATGGTCATGCCTTTAACACACCATAAGAACTGCTTATCTTTAAAAAACCTTGAAAAAAGAAAAAAGAAAAGACAAGACTACTTTTGCCTGTTACCAATTTGTAAAACATCAAGAAACAAGACTTCAAAACTAGTTAGTTGGCGCATTGAAACTTTAAAACCAAGATACAGAGGCACCTGGGTGGCTCTGTCATTGGGCATCTGCCTTCAGCTCAGGTCAGGATCAGCTCAGGTCCTGGGATGCAGCCCTGCATTGGGCTCTCCGCTCAGCAGGGAGCCTGCTTCCTCTTCTCTCTCTCTCTCTGCCTGCCTCTCTGCCTACCTGTAATATCTCTCTCTGTCAAATAAATAAATAAAATCTAAAATAATAATAATAGTAAGAAAACCAAGATACAAAGAATGGGAAAACAAAATTTTTTAAATTTTATTATTTGTCAGAGGGAGAGAGAGCACGAGCAAGAGCTGCAGACAGGGGGAGAACCAGACTCCCTGCTAAGCAAGAAGACAGACTCAGGACTCAATCCCAGGACCCTGGGATCATGGCAGACACTTAACCAACTGGGCCACCCAGGCACCTAAAACTACTTTTTTATTTGCCTGTACTCAAAACCACAATTTGAGTAGGTTCCCATAAATTTCTGATACAATTTATAACCATTTAATTTATTTGGCAATCATTGGTATTGGCTTATTTATTCAAGTCTTAAATTACTTGAAACATATTAACAGTTACTTGATGTTTGCTATGTGCTAGACACTGTTCCGTTTTTAGTCCTCTTAAGGTAGATACTATATTATCTTAAGGTAGATACTATATTATTACTTATTTTACTGTAAATTTAAGGTCATATAGTATTTAAAAAGTTGGCAGAGCCAGGAGTCAAATCTGGACAAACTCTCACCACTGCCTAATCATCCAGTAACAATAAAACCTCATGACTGTTACATACTTTATGACAAATTAAGCCATAATCAATCTATGACATGATACTGGTTCAGTCTTTCCTCATATTACTCCAACAAAAGGATTAAACTATATCATCAGAATGTATAGCCATAAAACACACGCTTTCAGGGTCAACTATATTTCAATTAAATTTTTTCAAAAAACATACTTTCAGTAGATAGCAAGGAAGGAACATGAGTAAGTAGTCTAATTCTTAAAAAAATGAGAAGTAAAGTCAAAAGCTGAATCACTCAACTAGACAAAGCATCAATGAGTTCTGTTTTCTGATTCCATCACAAATTATGTCATCTTAAGTAAGTCACTTAATGCAGCCTCAGTTTCCTAAGCCATAGAATCAGGAAAGAAACATTTGTTCTGGGGCGCCTGGGTGGCTCAGTGGGTTAAAGCCTCTGCCTTTGGCCCAGGTCATGGTCCCATGGTCCTGGCATCAAGCCCCGCATCGGGCTCTCCACTTGGCAGGGAGCCTGCTTCCCTTCCCCTCTCTCTCTGCCTGCCTCTCTGCCTACTTGTGATCTCTGTCTGTCAAACAAATAAATAAAATCTTAAAAAAAAAAAATTCTTAAAAAAAGAAACATTTGGGGCACCTGGGTGGCTCAGTGGGTTAAGCCGCTGCCTTCAGCTCAGGTCATGATCTCAGCGTCCTGGGATCGAGTCCCACATCGGGCACTCTGCTCAGCAGGGAGCCTGCTTCCTCCTCTCTCTCTCTCTCTGCCTGCCTCTATGCCTACTTGTGATCTCTCTCTGTCAAATAAATAAATAAAATCTTTAAAAAAAATTTAAAAAAATAAAATAAATAAAAAGAAACATTTGTTCTGCCATGAACCATCAAAATGAAAATAATTCTATTCCTAATATTGCATCCCAAAGAAAATAATCCAAATAAGTAGAATTACAGAAAAATACTTCAAGCAGTTATTTATGACAACAAAAACTTAACATCCAAAAAGAGACCTGTTAAACGAATTATGCTGACAACTCAATGAAATATGCAAACTGCAGATGAAATTATGGAATACTGAAAATGTAATACACACCCACACAGACAATATACCAACCATTTAGAAACTATGCTGAAAATGAAATGATTTTAAAAAATAGTCGGACACGCCTGGACGGCTCAGTCAGTTAAGCATGCCACTCTTGATTTTGGCTCAGGTCATCACCTCAGGGCTATGGGATCAAGCCCCCAGTCAAGCCCCAATTCGGACCCTGCGCTCCAAAAGAACTCTGCTTTAGATTCTGTCTGTCTCCCCTGCCCCTCCCCTGTTCCCATGCTATCTCTCAAATAAAAAAATAGAAATCTTTAATATATATACATGTGTGTGTTTGTGTGTGTGTGTGTGTGTGTGTGTACACATATTTAGACACCCAGGTGGCTCAGTTGGTTAAGCATCTGCCTTCAGCTCAGGTCATGATCCCAGGATCCTGGGATCAAGTCCCACATCAGGCTCCCTGCTCAGTGAGTAGCCTGCTTCTCCTTCTGCCTGCCACCCCCTTGTGCCCTCGCATGCTCTCTGACAAATAAGTAAAATATTTTTTAAAAAATGATATATATATGTATGTGTGAATATATATATAATTTTGTTATAATACAGTTACTAGGAAATGAGACAGAATGTAACTTATGTTAATATATAATATATGCATATGTTATATAACATATGAGATAGATAAAACAAAGTCAATGAGAAACATGAGTAAAAAAGTTTCATTAAACTGATGGTATTGTGGATAAAGATTTTCACAAACTTGACACATTTATTATCTCCACCCCCCCCCTTTTTTTAAGATTTTATTTTTATGTAATCTCTACACCTAATATGGGGCTCAAACTTACAACCCCAAGATCAAGTTCCATGCTCTAATGACTGAGCGAGGCAGGTACCCTTCTCCAGGTTGTCTTAACTGATTAACCATCATGACCTATAAGAAATATTCCCTATAAGAAATAATACCGGGCACATGGGTGGCTCAGTGGGTTAAGCCGCAGCCTTCGGCTCAGGTCATGATCTCAGGGTCCTGGGATCGGGGCCGCATCAGGCTCTCTGCTCAGAGGGGAGCCTGCTTCCTCCTCTCTCTCTGCCTGCCTCTCTGCCTGCTTGTGATCTCTGTCTGTCAAATAAATAAATAAAATCTTTAAAAAAAGAAAAAAAAAAGAAATAATACTAAGTTCTTCAGCTTTAGCTAAAGGACAATGGACATAGCTCAAATGTACACAAATAAAGAACATGGTAGAGGTAACAAAAGAGGTAAATACAAAAGAGAGTAAAATGTATTTTGGTTTACAACACTTTTCTCACATCTGACTTAAAAGCTGTGTAAAACAAGAATTATAAGTCTGTGTGGATGGGCATGCATTATATATAAAAATGTATTTGTATCACAGTAAGATGACAATGGAGATGAGAAGGACAAATCAATTAAGAAGAAAAGTTTTACTACTACTATTATAATTAACTTGAGGGGCACCTGGGTGGCTCATTGGGTTAAGCCTCTGCCTTCTGCTCAGGTCATGATCTCAAGATCCTGGGATCAAGCTCCACAGAAGGCTCTCTGCTCAGCAGGGAGCCTGCTTCCCCTCCTCTCTCTGCCTGCCTCTCTGCCTACTTGTGATCTCTCTGTCAAATAAGTAAATAAAAATCTTTTTAAAAAATTAATTTGATATTAATATAAACCATACTGTAATAAACAGATGACAAGGAAATTAAAATATTACACTAGGAAGTACCTATTTAACATAAAAGGTAGTAACAGGATCAGAAGAACAAAAACCTAAAAAATAGTAAAATGGAAGACATTAATCCTACCTTATCACTAGTTGGATGAAATGTATATGTATTTAAAACTACAATTTAAAGACATAAATTGGCAAAATGGATAAAAAATATGATTCAACTGTATGAGGTCTACAAGACGACACTTTGTACCAAATTCAAGTAAGGAGCAGAAAGAGGAGTTGGGCGGTGCCTGCGTGGCTCAGCCCAGCTGAGCAACTAACTCCTGATTTCAACTCCAGTCATGATCTCAGGGTCCTGAGATCAAGCCCAGAGTCAGGCAGGCTCCCTGCCCAGTGGGGAGTTTGTTTGAGACTCTCTCTTCCTCTCCCTCCACCTCTCCCCCTGTTAATGTATGTGCTAGCACTCTCCCTCTGCCTCTCTCTCAAATAAATAAAAAATAAGGAAATATTTTTTTAAAAAGGGAGTCGAAAGCAAAAGGTTGGAAAAGAAATAACATGCCAACAGTAACAGTGGGGTGGCTTCTTCTTTCCATTAACACACAAAATATACTTAAAGGAAAAATGGTTACTAGAGATAAAAGACTGTAAGTTCATAATGATAAAAACGTCAATCTAAGGGGGAAAATGTAACACTTAGAAACACCATGCATCAAACCAGACTCTCAAATTCATGAAGCAATAACTACAGAAATACAGGTAAGAAAGAGAAACAGTAACAGAGAGGTCAAACCCACTTGCAGCAATGGCGAGAACTAGACAATCCATAAAGACACAAAAGCCTTGAATGGCACTGTAAACCAACTAGACCTAACAGGCATCTGAAAAGCACTCAAAAAACCAGTCTTTCTAAGTGCACATGAACATTTCCAAAGATAGACCATGTGTTAAGTCACAAAAATAAAATTAGAAGAACTGAAATACAGAATATATTTTCTAACCACAATGGGATGAAATTAAGAAAATCTAAAAGTCGGGGCGCCTGGGTGGCTCAGTGGGTTAAAGCCTCTGCTTTCGGCTCAGGTCATGATCCCAGGGTTCTGGGATCGAGCCCCGCATCGGGCTCTCTGCTCAGCAGGGAGCCTGCTTTCCTTCCTCTCTCTCTGCCTGCCTCTCTGTCTACCTGTGATCTCTGTCTGTCAAATAAATTAAAAAAAAAAAAAGTCAAGGAAAACTAAAAAATTAAACAACACACTACTAAATAACCAGTTAAGTCAAAGAACATACATGGTCAAAAAAGACTTTGAATGAAAATGAACACAAGGGGTGCCTGGGTGGTTCAGTGGTTAAAGCCTCTGCCTTCAGCTCAGGTCATGATCTCAGGGTCCTGGGATCTAGCTGACCTTGGGCTCTCTGCTCAGCAAGGAGCCTGCTTCCTCCTCTCTCTGCCTGCCTCTCTACCTACTTGTGGTCTCTGTCAAATAAATAAATAAATAAAAGTCTTTTTTAAAAAAGAAAGAAAAGAAAATGAACACAAAATATACCACAACTTAAAAGATGCAGCAAAAGCAATTCTTAGAGAGATACTTACAGCTGTGAACATGTAGATTTCTTAAAAATCTCTCATGTGCCCTAAACTTTCACTTTAATAAGCCAGAAAAGGAACAGAAGACTACATCTAAAACAAGCAGAAATAATAAGGATTTAAAGGGAAAAATCATAAACCTTTTTTAAAAAGATTTATTTATTTGAGAGACAACAAGAGAGAGCACAGGAGCAGGGACAGAGGGAGAAACAGACCCCTTTGCCAAGGAGGGAGCCCAATGCAGGGCTTGATCCCAGCACCCTGGGATCAGGACCTGAGCCAAATGCAGATGCCCAACTGACTGAGTCCCCAGGCACCCCTAGAGGGAAAAGTAATACAGAATCAATAGTTTAAAAAAAGGGGCGGGGGGAAAAAACCAAAAGTCGGTTCTTCAAAAAGATCAACACAACTGATAAATCTTGAGCTACACGTACTAAAGATGACTCAGGGTGCCTGGGTGGCTCAGCTGATTAAGCAACTGCCTTGGACTCAGGTCATGATCCTGGAGTTCTGGGATCGAGTCTCAAATCAGACTCCCTGCTCTGCACAGAGTCGGCTTCTCCTGCTGACCTCTCTCTCCTCTCATGCTCTCTCTCATTCTAATAAATAAATAAAATCTTTAAAAAAAAAAAAAAGGACTCAAATTACTAAAATCAGAAATAAAAGTGTAGGGATGCCTGGGTGGCTCAGGTCATGATCCCAGCGTCCTGGGATTGAGTCCCACATCGGGCTCCTTGCTCGGCAAGGAGCCTGCTTCTCCCTCTGCCTCTGCCTGCAATTCTGTCTGCCTGTGCTCACCCCCCCCCATAAATAAATAAAATCTTTAAAAAAAAAAAAAGAAATAAAAGTGTAGACATCGGTACCGATTCTACACAACAAAAAGGATTATGAGAAAGCAGTATGAACAACTGTACACCTACATACTGGATAACCTAGAGGAAACAGACCAAAGCCTAGAAACACAAACTACCAAAACCAAATGACACAGAAACAGAATATTTGAATAAACCTGTAACAGTAAGGAGACTGACTAATGAGTAACCAAAATGTCCCAACAAAGAAAAGCCCTGGACCTAACAGCTTCACTGGGAAGTTGTATCAAACACTTAAATAAGAACAAACATCCATCCTCAAACTTTTCCAAAAAACTAAATAGTGAAGAACACTCCCTAATTCACTGAGGCCAGCATTACTCTGATACCAAAGCCAGATGAAGACATCACAAGAGAAAGAAAAGTACAGACCAATATCCTTTACATATACTGATGGGAAAATCTTCAACAAAATATTAGCAAAACAACTGAAGAGTAAAAAAACATAATACAAAATCAAGTAATTGTTTTTTTAAAGATTATTTATTTTGAGAGAGAGAGAGAAAGCATGAGAGAGGTAGGAGGAGAGGGAGAGAGAATCCTAAGCACACTCTGCGGGGGCTTAACCAACTGTACCACCCAGGCACCCCTGAAATCATTATTTTGTATACCTAAATCTAACATAAACTTACATGTCAATTATATGCCATTTAAAAAACAAATGGTTGGGACACCTGGGTGGCTCAGCTGGTTAAGCCGCTGCCTTCAGCTCAGGTCATGATTCCAAGGTTCTGGGATCAAGTCCCGCATCGGGCTCCTTGCTCAGTGGGGAGCCTGTTTCTCTCGCTGCCTCTGCCTGCCTCTCTGACTGCTTGTGTGTACTCTCTCTCTCTATCTCTGGCAAATAAATAAAATCTTTAAAA
Source organism: Mustela putorius furo (assembly GCF_011764305.1). Taxonomy (NCBI): domain Eukaryota; kingdom Metazoa; phylum Chordata; class Mammalia; order Carnivora; family Mustelidae; genus Mustela; species Mustela putorius. The sequence goes on from NW_025421294.1 coordinate 33,848,054, forward strand.
AAAAAAAAAAGGTTAACTATACTGGAATCAAATTAATGAAAACAACAAAAACCATATACCATGGCCAAATGCAATTTATTCCTAGAAGACAAAGATTGTTCAACATATGAAATCAATCAATTTAATATACCACACTAACAGAATGGATAAAAATCATATGATCATCACCACTGATGCAGAAAAAGTATTAACAAAATTCAATACTCATTTGTGGGGGAAAAAAAAAAGCAACACTCAAAAACAAACTAGGAATAGGAAACTCCACATAATAAAAGCCATTTATGAAAAACCCACAAAGAACATCATGATTAACAGCCTAAGACTGAATGCTTTCCCTCTTAGATAAAGAAAAAAGAAAGGGTGCCTACTTTCTCTACTTCTATTCAACAAAGTACTGGAAGCTCTAGTCAGAGCAATTAGGTGAGAAAAATAAGTAAAATACAATCATAGGAGGAATGAATAAGTAAAATTATCCCTTCGTAGATCTTACATGTAGAAACCATAAAGATCCCGGGGCCCCTGGGTGGCTCAGTCATTAAGAATCTGCCTTTGGGGGTGCCTGGGTGGCTCAGTGGGTTAAGCCACTGCCTTCGGCTCAGGTCATGATCTCAGGGTCCTGGGATCGAGTCCCACATTGGGCTCTCTGCTCAGCAGGGAGCCTGCTTCCCTGTCTCTCTCTCTGCCTGCCTCTCCATCTACTTGTGATCTCTCTCTGTCAAATAAATAAATAAAATCTTAAAAAAAAAAAAAAAAAAGAATCTGCCTTTGGCTTAGGTCATGATCCCAGGGTCCTTGGACAGAGCCCCGAATCAGGCTTACTGCTCTGCAAGAAGCCTGCTTCTCCCTCTCTCACTCCCCCGGCTTGTGTTCCCTTTCTCATTGTGTCTCTCTGTCAAATATGTCAATAAAATCTCTAAAAAAAAAGAAAAAAACCCACAAAAAATTTTTGAACTAATAAATGAATTCAGCAAAGTAGGAAGATACAAGGTCAACATACAAAAATCAGCTGAAGTTCTACACATTAATTATGAACAATCCGGGGTGCCTGGGTAGCTCAGTCAGCTAAGCATCTACCCTCAGCTCAGGTCATGATCCCAGCCAGGGTCCTGGGATCGAGGGTCAGCCTCCCTCTGCTACTCCTGCTCAGGCTCTCTTTTTCTCAAATCAATCAATCAATCTTTTTAGAAAATGAACAATCCAAAAAGGAAATGAAATATTCTATTTACAAGAGCATCAAAAAGAATAAAATATTTAATAATTGACCAAGGAAGTAAAAGACTTGTACAATAAAAACTATAAAATGTTGCTGAAAGATATTAAAGAAAACAAATACATGGAAATACTTTCCTTGTTTATGGGTTGGAAGACTTGATATTATTAAGATGTTACCGCTACTCAAAGCAATCTATAAATTCAGTGCAATCCCTATAAGAAACAGAATGACATTATTTGCAGAAATGGAAAGTCTCCTAAAATGTGTATGAAATCCAAGGGACCCGGAATAGACAAACCAACACCAACAAGAAGAAAAGAGCTAGATACTTCCTGATTTCAAAACTCACAACATGGGGCGCCTGGGTGGCTCAATGCTTGGTTAAAGCCTCTGCCTTTGGCTCCGGTCAGGATCCCAGGGTCCTGGGATTGAGCCCCACATCGGGCTCTCTGCTTGGCAGGGAGCCTGCTTCCTCCTCTATCTCTCTCTGCCTGCCTCTCTGCCTACTTGTGATCTCTGTCTGTCAAATAAATAAATAAAATCTTCAAAAAAAAAAAAAAAAGAAAGAAAGAAAGAAAGAAAACACTCCTTTAAAAAAAAAAAAAAAAAACTCGCAACAAAGCAACATTAATCAAAACACCCAGGGTGCTTGGCTGGCTAAACTAGTTCAGCTTAAGAGTTTTGACCTTAGGATCCTGAGTTCAAGCCCAACATTTGGCATGGAGCCTATTTAAAAAACAACAGAACATGGTGTTATTACTACAGCAAAGATAAACTGACCAACAGAACAGAACAAAGAGGCAGAAATAAACCCTTATATATATGATCAAATGGCTTTGACAAGGGTACTAAAAGACCATTCGATAGAGAAAAGACAATCTTTTCAACAAACGGTAGTATTACATGTAATATAATAAACTATACCCTTACCTAACACCATATACAAAAATTAACTCAAAAGAGAGCAAAGAGGCGCACCTGGGTGATTCAGTCAGTTAAGCATCTGCTTTCAGCTCAGGTCATGATTCCAGGGGTGTGGGATAGAGCCCCACACCAGGCTTCCTGCTCAAGATTGGGGGGAGTCTACTTCTCCCTCTCCCTCTACCCCCGGCTCATGCTCTCTAAAAAATGAACAAAATCGGGGCGCCTGGGTGGCTCAGTGGGTTAAAGCCTCTGCCTTCAGCTCAGGTCATGATCCCAGGGTCCTGGGACGCAGCCCCGCATCGGGCACTCTGCTCACTGGGGAGCCTGCTTCCTCCTCTCTCTCTGCCTGCCTCTCTGCCTACTTGTGATCTGTCAATTAAATAAAATCTTTAAAAAAAAAATAATAATAATAATAAAATAAAAAATGAACAAAATCTTTTTAAAAAGACCTATTGGCTAATCTAATCTAGAATTCTGTATTCAACAAAATTATCTTTCAAGTAAGAAAATTTTAATTAGATTCCAATGAAATTTGCTGATGGACTGGACATGGATGTTACAGAAAGAAAATTCAAGGATCACTCTAAGTGTGTCAGTCTTAAATATAGATAGGAAAGATGGAGATGCCATTTATTAAAACTGAGAAAACGAGAGGAGAATCAATTTTGGGGAAGAAACAGCTAAAATTTGGTTTTGAACAAAACTCCATTTCACAACCTAGTGAAAAATGCCCCAAAAGTCACCATTGGGGCACCTGGGTGGCTCAGTCGGTTAAGCATCTGACTCTTGGTTTGGGCTCAGGTCATGGTCTCATGGGTCCTGAAACTAAGCCCTGAATCAAGCTCCTTGCTCAGCAGGGAGTCTGCTTGAAGATTCTCTCCCTCTGCTCCTCTCCACACTCATAAACTCTCTTTCTGTCTAAAAAAATAAATAAATCTTGAGGAGAAAAAAAAAAGCCACTATATATATGATTCAGGATTCCCGAGAAAAGATCCAAGATAGGGATATACACTTGGGTCAAGATGAAAGATTATCAACAAAGTGAGCACACACAGAGAAAGGTATCAGACTATGGTCTGAATCACATAAATAAGTAAGGATTCTTTTTAACCTCTAATGGAATTGCTTGACCAACAGAATATTCATATTCTCTCTCCAGGGGAAGGGAAAAAAAAAAAGAAACAGCCAAGTATTAAAATTACTTATCACTATTACTTTTTTTTTTTTTTAAGATTTAATTTATTGGGGCAGCTGGGTGGCTCAGTTGTTAAGCATCTGCCTTCAGCTCAGGTCATGATCCCAGGGTCCTGGGATCCAGACCTGCATCAGGCTCCCTGCTCAGTGGGGAGCCTGCTTCTCCCTCTCCGACTCCCCCAGCTTGTGTTCCCTTTCTCACTATGTCTCTATCAAATAAATAAACAAAATCTTTTTTTTTAACTCAGAAAATTATTTTTTTAATGATTTTATTTATTTATTTGAGAGAGGGAGAGAAAGAGTGCAAGGACGTGGGCACACAAAGGAAGGGAAGGGGGAAGGAAAGAATCTCCAGCACTCTTGGCACCAAACAGTCTGATATGGGTCTTGACATCACGGCCTGAGCTGAAACCAAGAGTCAAATGCTTAACTGACTGAGCCACCTAGGCACCCCACTTACCACTATTAATCAATTTTAGTATGCTGTCTTGGAAAGCAGTATCATAATACCCTTTGAAGCAATACTCACATTCCTGGGACTATATCCTAAGAAATAATCCAAAAAGAAGGTAAAAGACTAAGGGCTATAAACACATTTTCAATTCATCATTAACTATAATATAATAACTAAAATGAAGATAACTATAAAAAGATGGCTAAGCAAATATAGAACAATTTGCTGGTCTATTGAACAGTCATTAAAAATTACCATGGGAGGGGCACCTGGGTGGCTCAGTGGGTTGAGCCTCTCTGCCTTCAGCTCAGGTCATGATCTCAGAATCCTTGGATTGAGCCCTGCATCTGGCTCTCTGCTCAGCGGGGAGCCTGCTTCCTCCTCTCCTCTGCCTGCCTCTCTGCCTACTTGTGATCTCTCTCTATCAAATAAATAAATAAAATCTTTAAAAAAAAAATTACCATGGGAAGACAGGAAACTAACTAACTAACTAACTGACAGTTAGAAGGCAGGTGGGTAGAGGGATGTTTTCAATAGGAAATGGAGAGGGCGCCTGCATGCTCAGATCACGATCCTGGAGCCCAAGGATCAAGTCCCGCATCGGATTCCCAGCAGGTCCCTCTAAACCTTCTCCCCCTCATGCTTGCTCTCTCACACTCTCCCTCTCTCAAATAAATAAGTAAAATCTTTTAAAAAAAGAAAAAGTAGGTGATGGGGATTAAGGAGTGCACTTGTTTTGATGAGCACCAGATAATATATGCAAGCATTCAATCACTATACCGTATATCTGAAACTAATATTACACTGTATGATAAATAACTGGAATTTAAACTTTTAAAAATTTACTACAGAAAGCCAGGGAAATATGCTATAAAGAAGAAAAGAATACAAAAAGATACTATTTAAAGATGTTACAACCACGTGGGTGCCTGAATGGCTCAGCAGGTTAAGCAACCAACTCTTGGTTTCAGCTCAGGCCTTGATCTCAGGGTAGAGGGATCAAGCCCTGTCAAGCTCCATGCTGGTCATGGAGTCTGCTTGGGATTCTCTCCCTCCCTCTCCCTCTGTTCCTTCCCCCTGCAAGCACTCTGGCTTGCCTGCCCTCTCAAATAAAAAAAATCCTAAAAAATAGTAACAATAAATAGAGGCACTTGGGTGGCTCAGTTTGTTGAGCATATGCCTTCAGCTCAGGTCACAATCCTGGTGTCCTGGGATTGGGCCCTGCGTCAGGCTCCCTGCTCAGCAGGGGAGTCTGCTTCTCCCTTCTCCTTCCCCTACTTGTGCTCTTTCTCAAATAACTAAATAAAATCTTACAAAACAATAAAGATGCTATTACCACCGTGGAAACAGAATCTGTGTAATAAATATACAAATTTTCATTGTTAGATACAGAACTGGGGGGGGGTTCCTCTTAAACTTTCTTTAATCATGTAATTTTGTTTTACATAGTTCAGTTAAGAAGATACAACATGTAAAAAAAATTTTTTTTTAAGGATTTTATTTATTTATTTGTCAGAGAGCAAGCGAGAGCGAGCGAGAGCGAGCACAGGCAGACAGAATGGCAGGCAGAGTCAGAGGGAGAAGCAGGCTCCCTGCGGAGCAAGGAGCCCGATGTGGGACTCGATCCCAGGACGCTGGGATCATGACCTGAGCTGAAGGCAGCTGCTTAACCAACTGAGCCACCCAGGCGTCCCAAGAAGATACAACATGTAAAACTGGCCAAACAGGTCATTTAATTTCTCCCATTACTCCTCAGTCATTTTAGGATATACTGGTTAATAATACTAAAAATCCTTAGGTTACTTAATAATAGAGATTATGGTCTATGTCCCTAGCATGTTACATAACAGATGCCCAGATAATGTTTGCTGAGTTGATTAAGTAATTAAGTAATTCTTCTTAGACCACTTAATCATTCAAATATTTACCAAGTTTGGAAAGTGGTAAAACAGTGATTATTTCCAGAGGGTGGAAATTATAAAGACTCACTTTATCTTATTATTTTTCTATAGTAAACATTCTCAAGGAAACTATTTTTCTTTATATTTAAGCATTTTATAAATATTCTGGGTGCAAGACTGTGCTTTCAGGGTTTTTTTTTTTTAAGATTTTATTTGTCAGAGAGAGAGAGAGTGCACGTGCACAAGCAGGGGAGCAGCAGGCAGAGGGAGAAGCAGGCTCCCCTCTGAGCAAGGAACCTGATGAGGGACTCCATCCTAGGACCCCAGGACCATGATCAGAACCTAAGTCAGACGCCTAACTGACTGAGCCACCCAGGCTCTCAGAGATTATTTCTATAGGCCATTACTAGAGAAAAATATATATATTCTGAGTGGCATATAACTGACTGTAGAGATGGAACAAACAATGCCTCTGGGAGCTGTCTCTCTCTGGAAGAGACAAACGAACAAAGTAAAATACTACAGCTGCTTAAGTGAGATTGGGGTGGAAGTGGAGGGATCTTCAGGAAAGAAGATTATTAGTAACTTACTTATTATTTGTAACAAATTTATGTATTATTTTTATTTGTTTTATTTATAAATAATTTGCTTATCATTAGTAACAAATTTCACAAAACAAACTCCAAGAGATAATGGCAGTCAAGGTAAAAATAGCTGACTCCTTCCTGTAAAATAAGGCTAGAATCTAGATAATGTTTTTCTTTCTTTTTTTTTTGTTAATATTTCTGTTTTTCATCTCCTATTTCACCTTTCCCTACCTCAAAAGCTTACACTAAGCTGTCATGCTCTTTATCCTTCCATCTCTTTTCTGCCTGGAATTCCTTTCTCCTTGGTCTCCTCAGGACACCTTACCTTCATCACTTCCTATCTCTTGGCTAAGCGAAATACTGTATTCTATGTTTATCTCTTAGCTTACCATTATATTCAGTTTATAATTTATCTATTCCACCAATCTCTCAACTTCAGGAAGACAAGGTGTCATCCACTCCTGTATCTCCATTATCTGGGACAGAATACATGTTCAATAAAAACATTTTAAAAGGCTACAATGGGCCATTTCCTAAGCAGCAAAATTAGATGCCTTATTTTGCCACTCAGGCACCTGTCAAAATTTATGGGTCCTTAATCCACACAACCCTCATTTGTCCTAAAAATATAAAAGATACCCCCCCCAAAAAAGATAAATGATATACTTGTACGTATCTGTATTACTGTTCTTTACTTCAAAGACGACCAGCAATTAGTCCCTACCCGCATAACTCCCTGGTTTGGAAATGAGTAATACCAGTAAATTTGGGACAGCAGCAGCACATTAGAATTTAGCCACAGACTATTAAATTTTGAAACTAGGTTCTCTAGCCAGCCTTCAGATTACCAATTAGTCTCCAAATATCCAGATTTTGGAAAGAGGGCAGGTATTCTGGCTATTCAAAACAAATATTTCAGTACAATGGAATTATCACTTTTCCCAACATTTATTCATCATGGGCGTATGAAAGGTATTAAGTCCATGTAGACATTGGATACATTAACAAATCTGGTTTTCTGTAAAGCTACTGAGTAATACTAGAGACTGTGGGAAAGGTCACAGATAAACCTCTAAAACTTCTCAGCTCCAACATCAACCTTTCTAAGCACAAGTGAAAATGGAAAACCACTTCTAATATTTTATTACTTTGTTAGAAACATCCACAGCTATTTCCAATCTAAACATTCATAATATTGTGTAAGTACTCAAAATCATTCTAAGTTCCCCAGCCCTCAAGACAGAAAAAAAAAAAAAAAAAAAAAAAAAAAAAAAATCAAAAAACTTTCAGCCCAGTCTCACAATAATATTCCCCTCAACTCAGAAGTGAAATGTAAAAGTGCATTTCAACCATATCACACAGAGGAACTGCTAAATAACTTTACTAAGTATAGTGATTTGGCTACCTACATTGTGCATAATAAAAATAAAACACTGTGCTAAACACTTAATAATCTCTTAACCTCACAGCAGCTTCTAAAGGATAAGGTTAGAAGAATATTTTCTCCATAGTATGGATGAAAAAACTGAGATAGAAATTAAGTCATTTGTCTCGGATCACAGAACTAGTACCAAAAATAGGAAGACATAGCAAGCAATGTCTTCCTTACATTACACCGGCCTAGTAATTCCCAGAAGATAAACCAGAATTCTCTCAGAAAGGATTCTATGTAATTGAGTTTTTTCTTTTTTTTAAAAGATTTTATTTATTTATTTAACAGAGAGAGAGATCACAAGTAGGTAGAGAGGCAGGCAGAGAGAGAGGGAGGCAGGATCCCGGCTGAGCAGAGAACCTGATGTGGGGCTTGATCCGAGGACCCTGAGATCATGACCTGAGCCGAAGACAGAGGCTTTAACCCACTGAGCCACCCAGGCACCCCATAATTGAGTTTTCTACAATATTTAAATATACCTCATATTCTTCCAACATCTGGAAATCCAAATATTCTTCCATCAAGAAAAACTTAAAAGTCTGGGTTGCCTGGGTGGTTCAGTCAGTTAAGTGTCTGCCTTCAGCTCAGGTCATGATCCCAGAGTCTTGGGATCAAGCTAAGCATCCAGCTTATTACTCAGTGGAGTCTGCTCCTCCTTTTGCCCCTCACCCCCGCTCATGTTTGCTCTCATGCATGCTCTCGCTTGCAAAAATTAATAAATTTTTAAAGAAGGAAAAACTTAAAAAGTCTATCACACAAGCAAAGCCACTGAAGCTGTTCTTCTGCAGCTCTCAAAATATTTTCTTCAGCCAAGGGAACTGACTAAAATCTCAGAAACGATGAGAGTACATGACATAGTTTAGAAAAGTAATACCTTATTTTTTTATTTTTAAAGTAGGCTCAGCATGAACTTAATAAGCATTCAGCACACAGCTTCAACTTAGAACCCTGAGATTGAGACCTGAGGTGAGATCACAAGTCAAACACTTAACCAACTGAGCTACTCAGGCATTCCTGCAAAGTAATACTTTAAATGTACCTTAGTTTCATTACTTTTAAAACAGCATATGCTCTCTGGAGTCTTACTTTTTAAAGTTGATGTAAAGAGCCTGGCTCATAGTAATAATTCAAAAAGCAGTTGCTTAAAAAAAAAAAAAAAAAAGCAGTTGCTATCATATTATTCACTGTACTTCTTTGAAAGGTTACATTATTTCAATTACCTTTCCTCAATTACATAATTAATGACAGTAGAAGTACTCAACTTCCATTTAGTACTGTTCATGAGAAAATATTTCAAATGCCATATAAATAATCTAAAAATAATGTTTAAATAGAAACATAATTTAGGGGGCGCCTGGGTGGCTCAGTGGTTTGGGCTGCTGCCTTCGGCTCGGGTCATGATCTCAGGGTCCTGGGATCGAGTCCCGCATCGGGCTCTCTGCTCGGCAGGGAGCCTGCTTTCCTCTTTCTCTCTCTCTCTCTCTCTGCCTGCCTCTCTGCCTACTTGTGATCTCTGTCTGTCAAATAAATAAATAAAATCTTTAAAAAAAAAAAAAAACATAATTTAGGGGCACCTGGGTGGCTCAGTCAGTTAAGCATCTAATTCTTGCTCCAGAGTCATGGGAGTCTGTGTGATAGTCTTTCCCTTTTGCCCCCTACCCTCTCAAATGCACACTCCTCTCTAAAATAAGTAAATCTCCAAAACAAAACAAAACAAAACAAAAACCACACAATTCGGCACAATGCCAATGCTGTTACTATTTTTCTAAAAAAACCTCTGATGCTTATTCCTCTAACGTACATATCACAAAATATCCAAATAAAATTCAAGACCAACCATCAACTACACCAATCTGTTCACTATACTTCCTACATAATCTTTTTGCTACCCCTTAAAATCTAACCGGAGTTTAATTTATACTACATATTTCCCCATATAGCATTCTTTCTGCCTCAGGGTGCTCTACACCTTCTTTGTGCCTTGTTTAAATATGTCCCATGCTTCCTTCAAGACCCAGGTTGAACAAACCATTCCCTCCTCAAATAACCTAATCCCATAGCATCTTACCCTTTTGACAGTGCTGATTCACCATATTGCAAGTTAATCACCTTAAAAATGCAGCTATTAGGGCACCTGGGTGGCACAGTGGGTTAAGCCGCTGCCTTTGGCTCAGGTCATGATCTCAGGGTCCTGGGATTGAGTCCCGCATCGGGCTCTCTGCTCGGCAGGGAGCCTGCTTCCTCCTCTCTCTCTCTGCCTGCCTCTCTGCCTGCTTGTGATCTCTCTCTGTCAAATAAATAAATAAAATCTTTAAAAAAAAAAAATGCAGCTATTACCCCTGCTACTAATGACTTGTCTTGGATCATTTCTATTAAGTAAACTGTTGCAAAACATGATAGGAATATGCAGACATATAAAGTCACAAGATTATAAAACCCAAAATATGCTTACAAATCATTTCCTTTTAAGCTAGCTTAAATCTAGTAACAAGATTTACATTATAACTTAACAAATATACCAAATCCCGGGTAAAGAATGTGAAAGGCAGAGGGAACAAATGACTTGTCCAAGACTACAGGAGAAGCAGGGTAAGAAGATAAATAGCCACACTATTCTGTGCACGTCTTTGAAGTTTTAATCCTTGCATACGTTACATTTGCTTATAGTCAAATGTGAATTTATACACACCAAATCATACTCCTATGCCAGTATATCAGAGAGGCGGTGAGGTCGAGTTTTTTTTTCTTTTTTTTTTAATATAGTTGACACACAAATATTACATTAGTTTCAGGTGTACAACTCAGAAATTCAATTTCTCATACCTTATGCTATGTGTTCTGTGTACAGAAGCTCTGTGTAATACAAGAAATGCATGGAGCTTAATTAATTTCTGCTCTACCACTAACCACTAATGAGATTTTCGGGTTATTTTACCTCTCTGACCGTGTTTCTTTAACTGTAAAAGTAGGATAATACTGCCCCCTATTTGTAGGAGGTTGTATCAACTGAACAAATGTTAAATGTACTTTTTTTTTTTAAAGATTTTATTTATTTATTTGACAGACACAGATCACAAGTAGGCAGAGAGGCAGGCAGAGAGGCAGGCAGAGAGAGAGGAAGGGAAGCAGGCTCCCTGCTGAGCAGAGAGCCCAATGCAGGGCTCTATCCCAGGACCCCAGGATCATGACCTGAGCGGAAGGCAGAGGCTTTAACTCACTGAGCCACCCAGGCGCCCCTGTTAAATGTACTCTGAAGATAATTCTTAATCGAGGAGTGCCTGGGTGGCTCAGTGGGTTAAAGCCTCTGCCTTCGGCTCAGGTCATGCATGATCCCAGAGCCCTGGGATTGAGTCCTGCATCAGGCTCTCTGCTAAGCAGAGAGCCTGCTTCTCTGACTCTCTCTGCCTGCCTCCCTACCTACTTGTGATCTCTGTCAAATTAAAAAAAAAAAAAAATCTTAAAAGGAAAAAAAAGATAAATCTTCATCCAGTATAGGTCATCAATAATAAATGATAGCTACTTTTAGCCGGGACAACAATTCTTCTACAAGAATTGTGACTTTCCAGGCTCAATTCAAAACTGCAAAGGAAATGTTCAATTCAACAATGGTATGGTGAAGTAGAACTCGACTATAAATGTATACACTGCCACACTACCTAATAAATGCATGTGTGTTTTCTAGTTGTCAAAACCCTTTTAACATGTTTTGTATCACCTGACTCAAAAAATAACCAGGTAAAGTAGGCACCACAGGTTTTATCTCATAATTACAGACAAGAAAACAGAGGCTCTGAGCGACCATATCAGAGGGTTGAGAGCCCTTTAGCAAAAACCAGGGATTAGAGGCAGCAAGACATCTTCTGACCCCTACTCCACCACACCAACCACAGAAAAGGAATGAACTAGAGTACCAAAAGTCTCCTCTCACCAATCCTCTCTACCTAGCACAGGGAGTCAGAACTCAAAGACTGTTAACTTTCCATGAGAAGAAAGGGATCTTGTAAGGTAAGCAAATCTATCCACAAAGGAGTAGTTTAGATAAGTGATCTCTAGCAACATTATAATTTTAGACTGTAACAAACTAAGAAAAAGACTATAGATTACTGCAAAAAAGTTAACTGTTACTAAGTAAGAAATGACCCTTGCTTATTGGCTAGATGCCAGAACAATATGTCAAATACAAAGCCTGGACAACAGATCAAAGGTAATCATTTAAGTCTTGGAAAAGAACAGAGGAAAAGCAGAGAATTAGCCCAGTGAAGGCCGGAAAACAGAAGAACTGCAAGGTTGGTTGTGGAAAACTGATACATCGAAGGCCATGTGGTAAGAAGCCCAGCCTTGAGAAAAGAAGCATTATTGGATACCCAAGTACTAGAAACTGCTTTGAACATTCATGTATTTTGCTCTCTTTGAAACTTCATGCTGATAATGAGATAGGTATTAATTACTACCTCCAACTGTGAGTACAGAATCTGAGACTCAAAAATAGGAAGTGAGCTGGCCAACTGCCAAACAGCTGCGTCAGTGCTCTGTTCTATGTCTGTGCTCTTTCTACTAGATACAGAAAAGGAGACATTTAAAACATTAGTCTGTTTCAAGACTTTAGTACCTGTAACTACACTTAACCTTGGCACAATTGTGACCATACTATCTCATTCAGTAAGAGGATTCCTTTTATAAATTATTACCAGGAAAATTTTTCTCCCAACACCTTTATACTAGAATTAAACTAACAGCAGATGTCCCTGGTCTCTTCAAATCCGATACATCAAAGGGGTGGCTGGTGGGGGTGGGGGGGGGGAGATTCAGTCGGTTACGTGTCAGGCTCTTGGTTTCAGCTCAGGTCATGATCTCACGGGCTGGGGGATGGAACCCTGCATGGAGCTCTGTGCTCAGTGGGGAATCTGCTTGAGATTCTCTCTTCCTCTGCCTACCCATGCTCTCTCTCTCTCTCCCTCTCTTTTGCTCTCAAATAGTTTTTAAAGATTTTATTTATTTATTTGACAGAGAGACACAGTGAGAGAGGAAACACAAGCAGGGGGAGTGAGAAAGGGAGAAGGCGGCTTCCCGCAGAGCAGGGAAGCCCAACACGGGGCTCAAGCCAAGGACCCTGGGACCATAACCTGAGCCAAATATACTTAACAACTGAGCCACCCAGGCACCCCTCAAATAAACAGACCTTTAAAATGAAATGAGATGAAAACAGAGAGGGAGGCAAACCATAAGACTGTTTTTTTGTTGTTGTTATTTTTTAAAAGATTTTATTTATTTGTCAGAGAGAGAGAGAGGGAGAAAGAGCAAGCACAGGCAGACAGAATGGCAGACAGAGGCAGAGGGAGAAGCAGGCTCCCTGCCAAGCAAGGAACCCGATGTGGACTCGATCCCAGAACGCTGGGGGATCATGACCTGAGCCGAAGGCAGCTGCTCAACCAACTGAGCCACCCAGGCGTCCCCCATAAGAGACTCTTAACTGTAGGAAACAAACACGGTTGCTGGAGGGGAGGTAGGTAGAGGGATGGGGTATGGGGTGATGGGCATTAAGGAGGGCACTTGATGTAATAAACACCTGGTGTTACATGCAACTGATAATTCACTAAATTCTACCCCTGAAACTAATAATACACTATGCTATCTTAATTGAATTTAAATATAAAAATTTAAAAACAAATAAAAATAAATAAATAAATCTTTTTAAAAAATAATGAAATAGGGGCCCCTGGTGGCTCAGTATGTTGAGTGTCTGCCTTCAACTCAGGTCATGATCCCAGGGTCCTGGGATCAACCCCACCGAATCAGGCTCCTTGCTCAGCAGGGAATCTACTTTTCCCTCTCTCTGCCCCACCCCACTTGTGTGCTCTCCTTCTCGATTACTCTCTCTCTCAAATAAAATCTTTTAAAAAAATAAAATACAAAATTAAAAAAAAGATAATGATGCTCTCTGACATACCTAAGTGATTTCCTCAAGACAACAAAGAGACTAAACATTTAGCTTTCTATTCTAATGCCTTTTTCCTTAAAACCATGTTGTCTTTCCAATCTTTAAGATTTTATTTACTTATTTGAGACAGAGAGAGTACAAGCAGGTGGAGGAGCAGATGAGAGGTAGAAATAAACCTGAATGAGATGCCTGATTACAGAGCCTGACTTTCAAATAAACAGTGACAATAATTCAGGTCTTCTGAAGGCTCTACAAAGAGTGTTCACTCCCTAGAACCAGAGACGTGCAGTTAATTCCCTTTGGGCTCATCTATAAAATGGATATTATAACAACCTGCTCTTAGTTCCTTGTTAAGTACTGTCAGAATTACAAGTACTCAAATATATATAGGTCATAACACTTTAATCAAAATGCCAGTCATATTAAGCCAGTATCAGAACAAAGCTTCCTAATGAGTTAAAACCAATTCCAAAGCAACCCAAACTTAAGCAAATAAACCTGTTGACTTTTAATTACTAATACAGCTTATAACTGAAATTAACTTGTTAATCACCTGAAGATATTAAAAAAAAATCATAACTACTCACGTCCTTCTACTCTTAAGTACTCATAAATAATGGCTTAATTTAAAAACTATAATTAGGGGGTGCCTGGGTGGCTCAGTGGGTTAAAGCCTCTGCCTTAGGCTCAGGTCATGATCCCGGAGTCCTGGGATCGAGCCCCACATCGGGCTCTCTGCTCAGCAGGGAGCCTGCTTTCTCCTCTCTCTCTGCCTGTCTCTCTGCCTACTTGTGATCTCAGTCTGTCAAATAAATAAATAAAATCCAAAAACAACAACAACAACAACTATAATTAGGTATAACACTACACTTGAATATTTAAATAACTGAAAAAAGTTTCTTTCCAAAAAAGTACTAGGAATGATACAGCACTTTCACATAGCTTGAAATTAGTTTCAGGGGTTAGAGGGGAAGGGAGGTAGCACAAAGAGAATCTTCAACAGGTTCCACACCCAGCATGGAGCCCAATACAGGGCTCGATCTTACAACTCTGAGATCCTGACACACGCCGCACTCAAGTCAGACACTTAACCAAATGAGCCACCCAGGTGGCCCAGTATGAAATTGGTTTTTAAGCACATTAAAAAAAAAAAAAATATATATATATATATATATATATATATATAAACAGGTGTGTATGTATGTATCTCAGCCTAAGCATTAATACTTCCTTCCTGAATCATTACCAATTAGTAAAAAATGTAATGTTCCACTTAAATCTAAAAAAATTGTCCATGAAGGGGCACCTGGGTGGCCCGGTCAGGTAAGCATCTGCCTTTGACTCAGGTCATAATCCCAGGGTCCTGGGATCCAGCCCAGAGTTGGGCTCCCTGCTCAGCACGGAGTCTGCTTCTCTCTCTAAATCAGTTAAATTTATTTAATGTTTTCTCTCTGCCCCTCCCCCTGCTCATGTGCATAAGCACACATGCTCTCGCTCACTCTCTCAAATAAATAACCAAATAAAATCTTTTTTTTCTTAAGCCTGTCTTTTTTCTACCCCAAATCAAAGTAGCTTCATCTCTTTTTCTGTCTTGTACTGGTGTTCTGTATGAAATCTCATTCAAAACTGAAAAGTAAAACATAAAACCAAGTCCAAGTCCTTAGGCTAACAAATAAAAGGTTTCCTGAACTGACTGACCCTATTCACCCATCCAAATTTAGGTCCCACCACCAGCTGCATCACATGCTTTATATTCTGAAGTT
This sequence comes from Mustela putorius furo, assembly GCF_011764305.1. NCBI lineage: Eukaryota > Metazoa > Chordata > Mammalia > Carnivora > Mustelidae > Mustela > Mustela putorius. The sequence continues at coordinate 33,863,460 of NW_025421294.1, forward strand.
ACACATACATCTCATGCTGTTATACTTCTAGGCCCTTGATCCTGCCTTTCTACCTAAAACATTCTTCCTTTCCCCTTCTGACTACTAGCTACTTACACTTCAAGATTAGACTCAAAAAAAAAAAAAAAAAAAAAAAAAAAAAAGCCTCTCCATGGATCCACAATAACCTTAATTAAGGCTCTGAATTCCCCTGTGCATATTTCTTATTACTGCACTTCACATATTACACATTGATATTAATCCCAGATTCTAACAGTCTCTAAGAGACAATATCTTATTTTTTATTTTTTGTCTTACTCATTTTTTAAATTCCAGCACTTACTGGGTAACTAAGAAAAAAGTCTGCTCAAACACTATCATCACCGAAATATAGACAATGCTGGCGCTCAACACTTCTATGTTAAATAATAATGTACCCTACAGGTGAGTAGGAGGATGGGTAAAGTAGGTGAAGGGGATTAAGAGGTACAAACTTCCAGTTATAAAATAATTCAGTCAGGGCGCCTGGGTGGCTCAGTGGGTTAAGCCTCTGCCTTCGGCTCAGGTCATGATCTCAGGGTCCTGGGATGGAACCCAGCGCAGAGAGGCGGCTTCCCTCTCTCTCTCTGCCTGCATCTCTGCCTGCTTGTGATCTCTGTCAAATAAATGAAAAAAATCTTTAAAAAATAAATAAATAAATAAAAAGTAAGTAGGATCAAGTACCAACTTAATTAAAGATCAATGACCCAACTTAGCAAGGTCACTGAGTCAGTAAGCATATTGAACTGATCAGTGACATGCGCACTTTGAAAACACCATGTCTGGGGCCCAGTATTTGAATTTTAAAAGAAAAATTGGGGTCACCTGGGTGGCTCAGATGGTTAAGCATCTGCCTTTGGCTCAGGTCATGGTCCTGGGTTCCTGTTATTCAAGTCCCACATCGGGCTCCCTGCTCGCAGGAAACCCACTTCTCCCTCTGCCTCTCTCTCTCATGAATAATAAATAAAATTTAAAAAAAATAAAAAATATAAGAAAACTCTTGAGGCACCTGGGAGTCTCAGTCAGTTGAGTGTCTGACTCTTGGTTTCAGCTCAGGTTGTGATCTCATGGGTTTTTGTTTTTTTTTTTTAAGATTTTATTCATTTATTTGACAGACAGAGATCACAAGTAGGCAGACAGGCAAAGAGAGAGTAAGCAGGCTCCCTGCTGAGCAGAGAGCTGTCATGGCACTTGATCCCAGGACCCTGGGTTGGTGACCTGAGCTGAAGGCACAGGCTTTTAACCCACTGAGTCACCCAGGTGCCCCTGATCTCATGGGTCTTGAGACCCAGCCCCAAAAAGGGCTCTGTGCTCAGCAGAAGTCTGTTTTTCTCTCCCCCCCAGCCCTCTCCCCACTCGCATACTCTCTAAAATAAGTTAATTCTTTAAAAAAAAAAATAAAAATAAAAACAGATCAAATTGAATTTCAGGGTGAGAAGAAAATAACATTTCTGAGAACTTTCTAGTACGTGCCAAGCCCTTTTTCCATAGGTAATTAAAATAATCAGAAAAATTCTAGTAGATGGATATTACCTGCATTTACTATTGAGAAACCCCAAACAGAAAGTTTCCACTAGCACAGCATTAACTGCCAAGTTCAACCCTGACTGATCCCCAGAGCCTGGGTATCAACCATCTTACTCTCTTCAAAAGGTTGGACCTCTGGAATAAGTTCTGGAGTTAAAAGAATCCTAGGGTCACCACCTAAGGCTTTTTGGCAAACTACAAAAAAGGTGGGGGGAGGGCAACTGGGTTGCTTAGACGGTTAAGGGTCCAATTCTTGATTTTGCTGCAGGTCATTAGCTCAGGGTCGTGAGATCAAGCCCCAGGTTGGGCTTGGGGCTCAACACTAGTCAGGAAGTCTGCCTGACATTCTCTCTCTCCCTCTGCCCCCTCTCCTCCATGGCACTGTCTCCCATTCTCTCTAAAATAATAGATCTTTCTTTCTTTAAGATTTTATTTATTTGGGGCACCTGGGTGGCTAAGTGGGTTAGGCCTCTGCCTTTGGCTTGGGTCATGGTCTCAGGGTCCTGGGATGGAGCCCCAAATCAGTCTCTCTGCTCAGTGGGGAGCCTGCTTCCTCCCTCTCTGACTGCCTACTTGTGATCTCTCTGTCAAATCTTAAAAAAAGATTTTATGTATTTATTTGAGAGAGAGAGAGAACACAGGGGAAGAAGCAGACTCCCTGCTTAACAGAGATCCAATGTGGAGCTCAACCCTGGACCTGGGATCATGACCTGAGCTGAAGGCAGGCGCTTAACCAACAGAGCCACCCAAGCACCCCTAAAATAATTAGATGTTTAAAACAAAAACAAAGGCCCCTGGGTCACTCAATGCATTAAGAGTCTGCCTTGGGTTAAGTGTCTGTTCCTGCTCAAGTCATGATCCCAGGGTCCTGGGATCAAGCCTCTAGACATCCTCCTGCTCTGCGGGGAGTCTGCTTCTCCTTCTGCCCCTTCCCCTATTCATTCTCTCTCAAATAAATAAAATCTTAAAAAAAAAAAAAAAAAGAAAGAAAAAGACAAAAATTGTCATAAGCTCTACCAACATGATGTATACCTTACAAAAATGAGTACTTGGGGTCGCCTGGGTGGCTCAGTGGGTTAAGCCTCTGCCTTGTTATAAAAATGCACATGGGGGACGCCTGGGTGGCTCAGTGGGTTAAGCCGCTGCCTTCAGCTCAGGTCATGATCTCGGGGTCCTGGGATCGAGTCCCACATCGGGCTCTCTGCTCAGCGGGGAGCCTGCTTCCCTCTATCTCCCTCTCTGCCTGCCTCTCCGTCTGCTTGTGATCTGTCAAATAAATAAATAAATAATCTTTAAAAAAAAAATGCACATGGGATATATCCCTTGCCTTTCTAGAGATTAATTTTTTTTAAGACTTTAGCCTGCACATGTTATTATTTTAAATGACACACAAAGTATCCTTTTCTGTACGGTTTAAATGATAGACCACTATTACAAGTCAAAGCTTTAACATTATTTGTCCTTCCAAGAAGACTCTGAATGCAATTTTCAAAATGCGACTACCTTCTATTTAACTAATATATGCATTCAAATTATCTTTCTACTAACCACAGAGATTAATTATAGAAAATTAACCCCAGTACCTTTTGTGACCACATTTGTGATAACACAAACCAAAGTAAAAAAAATAAATATATAAAAGCCATACTCTTGATTCAGAGCTAAAAGGAAGATAACTATTTCAGGAAATAGTGCCCTGTGTAGTAATTTATTCCAACTGATTCAGTCTCTCACAAGTCCCAAGTTATTTTCTTTTTACATCTTTAGATACAAATCTAGCTTTCCTCTCTCCAGGAGGGCCAAAATGAGAAATGACTCAGGTATTTATAGAACACTCATTATAGGTGTAAAATATACTTGTGCATCAGAGTACAATTTATATAATCTGTGTATGTGTGATTACATTTACAGAATACTTTTTCATTCCCTCTGAAAAGATTATTGCTTACCTGCTTAACCAGGAATTATGTCAGGCCTCAAGGATACAAAATAAAGACAGTTTGCCAAACACAAATCCCAAACTTGAGTTCTAAATTTAGTGCAGGATACTGAGCACAAAAATAATCAAAACGTAATATGAAAAATGATGTAACAGTATTATAGAAACATACAGAACTTTTACCCTCTTCTCTGAAAGCCAAGAAGAAATGACCAAAATGAAATGAATATCAGGCTACCTATAAACATCCTTCCCATTAACTAGAAAAGCTGTCATTGTAGTCAACTTAACTACCAAATTTTATTGTTGCCAGTCGTTAAAACTTAAAGTATTAGATGTGCTTAAGAACAAATAATATTTTGGGGCGCCTGGGTGGCTCAGTGGATTAAGCCTCTGCCTTCAGCTCAGGTCATGATCCCAGGGTCCTGGGATCGAGCCCCACATCAGGCTCTCTGCTCAGTGGGGAGCCTGCTTCCCCCTCTCTCTCTGCCTGCCTCTCTGCCTACTTGCGATCTCTGTCTGTCAAATAAATAAATAAAATCTTTAAAAAATAGGGTGCCTGGGTGGCTCAGTGGGTTAAGCCACTGCCTTCGGCTCAGGTCATGATCTCAGAGTCCTGGGATCGAGTCCCGCATCGGGCTCTCTGCTCAGCAGGGAGCCTGCTTCCTCCTCTCTCTCTCTCTCTCTCTGCCTGCCTCTCTGCCTACTTGTGATCTCTCTCTGTCAAATAAATAAATAAAATCTTTAAAAAAAAAAAAAAATCTTTAAAAATTTTGACATACACACCAGAACTTGACAAACAGGTACTATCCTTACAAGACCATTTAATAACTCTTGGGATGACCTACAGAAGAAGCTGATAAACTTTCTCTATTAAGGACTGGATAGCAAGTATTTTAAATTTAAATTTTTAAAAAATTTCTTTTTATAGTTTTTGGGGCGCCTGGGTGGCTCAGTGGGTTAAGCCGCTGCTGTCAAATAAATAAATAAAATCTTTAAAAAAAATTTTTTTATATATATATATTTTTTAAGGATTTTTTTATTTGGCAGACAGAGATCACAAGAAGGCAGAGAGACAGAGAGAGAGAGGAAGGGAAGCAGGCTCCCTGCTGAGCAGAGCCCGATGCGGGGCTCGAACCCAGGACCCTGGGATCATGACCCGAGCCGAAGGCAGAGGCTTTAACCCACTGAGCCACCCAGGCACCCCAGGATAGCAAGTATGTTAGACTCTTGTAAAACATACAATCTTTTTCCAAACTACTCAGTTTTCACCACAGCACAAAAGTAACCATAAACAACACATAAAAGAACCATGTTCCGGGGCGCCTGGGTGGCTCAGTGGGTTAAGCCGCTGCCTTCGGCTCAGGTCATGATCTCAGAGTCCTGGGATCGAGTCCCGCATCGGGCTCTCTGCTCAGCAGGGAGCCTGCTTCCTCCTCTCTCTCTCTGCCTGCCTCTCTGCCTACTTGTGATCTCTCTCTGTCAAATAAATAAATAAAATCTTAAAAAAAAAAAAAAAAAAAAAAAAAAAAAAAAAGAACCATGTTCCAACAGAACTTTATATATTGTTATTGGAGTCTGATATGATTTTGTTTTTCTTTTACCCATTCAAAAATGTAAAAGCTATTCTTGGTTCATGGACTGTTACAAACACAGGTGGTGGCCAGATGTAGCCAAAGTTTGCCAAACACTATCACTGCTATGTAAACTCTACATATCACATGATAAAAACCATTCACATTAATTTCAAGTCACATTTAGAACCAAACCAGATTCAATCCTTACTTGATTTTACCTGATAAAAGCACCCAAGGTCTGAAAACAATTACAAAAAAATAAGTTCCAAAAGTAATTTGAGCAAATATTGCCAAAGTCAAGTGTCTAGCATCATCTCAAGAAAAAAGGAAATAGGGAACTTCAAGGGTCAATCTCACTAAAAATAGCAAATAAACAGGAAAAACTATCACAAGCAACCATCAGAACTGGGTAAACTACTACATTCCTGGGTAACCAAACAAATAGGTAATCAAAAAAAGAAGAAAAAGAGGGGCGCCTGGGTGGCTTGTCAATTAACAGACAACTCTTGATTTCGGCTCAGGTCATGATCTCAGCATCCTGAGGCGAGCCCTTCATATCATAGGACTCAGTACTCAGTGGGGGAATCTGCTTGAGATCCTCTCTTCCTCCCCTCTGCCCCTCCCCGCAAAACCACACTTACTCTAGAATAAATCCATCCTTAAAAGAAAAAAAAAAAAGAATACTTCCAAAATGTAAACAAAAAAATCAACATATGATCCAGCAATTCCACTCCTATATACCAGAAAGAAATGAAAGCAGGCAGTCAACCAGATATTCGTAAACCCATGTTCATAGCAACATATGTATAATATAAAAAAGGTGGAAATAACTCAACTGTGCACCACAGATAACTGGATAAACAGAATATGGTATATCCACAATGGAAGATTAATTGCTATAAAAAGGAACAAAGTTCTCATACATGCTACAACACAGATAAACACTGAAAGTATTTTGCTAAGTGAAATAAACCAAACACAAAGAGATAAAGGTACATTGCACTTATGAGTTACCTTACCTACAAGAGGCAAATTCAAAGAGAGATCTCCATAATCTAAGCTACCAAGGGCGGGAAATCTGGGTGGTTCAGCCAAGTAAGTGGCTGCCTTCCGCTCAGGTCCTGACCCTAGGGTCCTGGAATCAAGTCCCACACTGCACTCCTTGCTCAGCAGGGAGCCTGCAACTCTTCCTGCCTGCCACTCCCTCTGCTTATGCTCACACTCTCTCTCATTTAAAAATAAATAAATATTTTTTTTAATAAAATGTTTTTTTAGAAAAAGAAGTTACCAGGGGCTAGAGGAAGGGAACAACATGGAATTACTGACAGAAAGTTTATCTTAAGATGATGGGAAAGTTCTCAATAAAGATAATGGTAATGGTTATACAACACTGTGGGTGTAATTAACACCACTGAATCGAAAACTTACATATGAATAAAAGATACATATCTGGGGGCACCTGGGTGGCTCAGTGGGTTAAAGCCTCTGCCTTCAGCTCAGGTCATGATCTCGGGGTCCTGGGATCGAGCCCCGCCGAGCCCAGCATCGGGCTCTCTGCTCAGCCAGGGAGCCAGCTTCCTCCTCTCTCTCTGCCTGCCTCTCTGCCTACTTGTGATCTTTGACCGTCAAATAAAGAAAATCTTTAAAAAAAAAAAAATACATATCTGTACTTAACAAAAACAAAGGGTACTCATCAAAAAAATTAACATAATACATACTAATATAACAAAAGAATGCCTGGCCACCTCCATAGATGCAAAATAAATATTTAAAACAAACTGTCATGATAAAAACACTCAATAAACTAGAAATAGAAGGGAACTTCCTTAACATAATCAAGAGTATTTCTGAAAAACCTATAGCTAAAGTCCTACTCAATGGTGAAAGACAAAGTTTTGGGGCACCTGGGTGGCTCAGTTGATTAAGCCTCTGCCTGCAGCTCAGGTCATGATCCCATTGGGCTCCCTGCTCAATGGGAAGCCGGGTGCTCCCTCTCCCACTTCCTTGCTTGTGTTCCCTCTCTCACTGTTTCTGTCAAATAAATAAAATCTTTAAAAATAAATAAAATTAATTCATTAATTAAAATGAGTGCAGGACTTAGGGCACCTGGCTGGCTCAGCTGGTAGAGCATGTGACTTTTATCGTGGGATTACAAGTCTAAGCCCCACACTGGGCCTGGAGATCACTTAAAAATAAAATCTTAGGGGAGCTGGGTGACACAGTCAGTTAAGTGACTGCCTTCACCTCAAGTCATGGCCCTGAGGTCCTGGGATCAAACCCAGCATTGAGCTTCCTGTTCAATGGTGAGCCTGTTTCTCCCTCTTCCTCTGCCTGCCATTTCCCCTGCTTGTGCTGTCACTCTATGTCAAATAAATAAAATCTTTAAAAAAAATAAAAATTAAAAATTAAAAATATAATAAAATCTTAAAAGATAGAGGGCTGCCTGGGTGGCTCAGTAGGTTAAAGCCTCTGCCTTCAGCTCAGGTCATGATCCCAGGGTCCTAGGATCGAGCCCCACATTGGGCTCTTTGCTCAGTGGGGAGCCTGCTTCCTCTTCTCTCTCTCTCTCTGCATGCCTCTCTGCCTACTAGTGATCAGTCTGTCAAATAAATAAATAAAATCTTTAAAAAAAATAAAAAATAGGGGCACCTGGGTGGCTCAGTGGGTTAAGCCGCTGCCTTCAGCTCAGGTCATGATCTCAGGGTCCTGGGATCGAGTCCCGTGTCGGGCTCTCTGCCTGCCTCTCTGTCTACTTGTGATCTCTCTCTGTCAAATAAATAAATAAAATCTAAAAAAATAAATAAATAATAAAAAATAAAAAATAAATAAAATAAAAAAGAAGATAGAACAGGGGCACCTGGGTGGCTCAGTGGTTTAAGCCTCTGCCTTAGGCTCAGGTCATGATCTCAGGGTCCTGGGATCAAGCCCCACATGGTGCTCTCTGCTCAGTAGGGAGCCTGCTTTCCTCTTCCCCTCTGCCTGCCTCTTGGCCTACTTGTGATCTCTCTCTCACTGTCAAATAAATAAATAATCTTAAAAAAAAAAAGGAACAAAGGACTTGAATGACATTTTTGAAAAGAAGATACACAGATGGCTAACATGCACATGAAAAGATGTTCAACATTATTGGTCACAGAGGAAATGCAAATCAATACCCCAAGAAGATACCACTTCATACCCATCAGGACTACATTAATCAAAAAAAAAGGAAAATAAAGTAATGGCAAGGAAATGGAGAAATAAACACTTCAGTACATTGGAGATGGGGATGTAAGGATATAACCACTGAGAAAAAGAGTTTGGAAGATCATTAAAAAGTTAAACATAAGGGCGCCTGGGTGGCTCAGCGGGTTAAGCCTCTGCCTTAGGCTCAGGTCATGATCTCAGGGTCCTGGGATCAAGCCTCACATCAGGCTTTCTGCTCGGCGGGGAGCCTGCTTCTCCCTCTCTCTGCCTGCCTCTCTGTCTACTTGTGATCTCTCTCTGTTAAATAAATAAATAAAATCCTTATGCCTCCATCAGAAAGGATGAATACCCAACTTTTGTATCAACACCCAGGGGACTGGAAGAGATTATGCTGCGTGAAGTAAGTCAAGCAGAGAGAGTCAATTATCATACGGTTTCGCTTAGTTGTGGAGCATAAGGAATAAACATGGAGGACATGGGGAGATGGAGAGGAAAAGTGAGTTGGGGGAAATTGGAGGGGGAGACGAACTATGAGAGACTGTGGACTCTGAAGAACTAACTAAGGGTTTTGGAGGGGAGGGAGATGGGAGGTTGGGTGAGCCTGGTTGTGGATATTGTGGAAGGCACGTGGGTACAGTGCATAAACAATGAATTCTGAAATACTGAAAGGAAATTTAAAAAATAAATAAAAATTAGGGGCGCCTGGGTGGCTCAGTGGGTTAAAGCCTCTGCCTTCGGCTCAGGTCATGATCCCAGAGTCCTGCGATCGAGTCCTGCATCAGGCTCTCTGCTCAGCAGGGGGCCTGCTTCCCTCTCTCTCTCTCTGCCTCTCTGGCTACTTGTGATCTCTGTCAAATAAATAAATAAAATCTTTAAAAACAAACAAACAATTACACAAGGAAAATCAATAAAAGACATCCAAATTAGAAAGGAAGAAATAAAATGATCTGTTTGCAGGTAAGATGATACCTATATAGGAAACCCTAAAAAGTCCCCAAAATAACTATAAGAACAAATAAACTAATTCAGTAAAGCCACAAAACACAAAAATTACTATAAAAAAATTTAGTAGTACTTCTTTATACTAATGATAAACTATCTAAAAATGAAACCAAGAGAATAATCTCATTTACCAATAGCATCAAATAGAATACTTAGGAATAGACCTAACCAAGAAGCTGAAAGACAAACACTGAAAACTGTAGAACACTGACCAAAGAAATTGAAAAGATACAAATAAATGGAAAAGACATTTGTGTTCATGGACTGGAACACTTAATATTGTCAACTGTACATTTTACAGAAAGCAATCTATAGATTCAACTCAATTCTCATCAAAATAACAATGCCACTGTTTATATAAATAGAAAAAAAGGGACACCTGGGAGGCTCAGTTGGTTAACCATCTGCCTTCAGCTCAGGCCATGAAACCAGGGTCGTGGGATCAAGTCCTGAACTGGGCTTCTTGCTCAGTGGAGGGCCTGCTTCTCTCCCTCCGCCTGCCACTCCCACAGCTTGTGTTTGTGCGCTCTTTCTCTCTGACAAGTAAATAAAATCTTCAGAAAGAAAAGGGGCAGCTGGGTGGCTCAGTGGGTTAAGCCTCTGCCTTCAGCTCAGGTAATGATCTGAGGATCCTGAGATCAAGCCCCACATCAGGCTCTCTGCTCTGCAGGGAGCCTGCTTCCCCCTGCCCCTCTCTGCCTGCTTGTGATCTCTGTCTATCAAATAAATGAATAAAATCTTAAAAAAAAAAAAAAAAACGGAAAAGAGAAGAAACCAAACTGCCTTCCGTTCTTTAAAAAAAAAAAAAATTAAAGGAAAAAAAATGCTAAAATTCATATGGAACCAAAAGAGACCCCTGAATAGTCAAAGCAATAATGAGCAAGAACAAATAAGGAAATCTCACACTTTATGATTTCTGAACATATTACAAAGCTACAGTAATCAAAGCAGACATACTGGGGGCGCCTGGGTGGCTCAATGGGTTAAGCCTATGCCTTAGGTTCAGATCATGATGTCAGGGTCCTGGGATCCAGCCCCACATCGGGCTCTCTGCTCAGCAGGGAGCCTGCTTCCCCCTCTCTGCCTGCCTCTCTGCCTACTTGTGATCTCTCTCTGTCAAACAAATAAATAAAATCTTAAAAAAAAATAAAAAAGTAAACAGGCACTGACCAACAGAACAGAATACAGAGCGCAGAAATAAACCCATACATTCACAGTAAACTGATCTTCAACAATGGGGTCAAGAACATACAATGGGGAGGGGCACCTGGGTGGCTCAGTGGGTTAAGCCGCTGCCTTCAGCTCAGGTCATGATCTCAGGGTCCTGGGATCGAGTCCCGCATCAGGCTCTCTGCTCGGCGGGAAGCCTGCTTCTTTCTCTCTCTCTCTCTCTCTCTCTCTCTGCCAGCCTCTCTTCCTACCTGTGATCTCTCTCTCTCTCTCTCTCTGTCAATAAATAAATAAATAAATAATCTTTTTTTCCTTAAAAAAAAAAAAGAACATACAATGGAGAAAGGACAGTCTCTTCAACAAATGGTATGGGGAAAGTGAATTTCTACTTGCAAAAGAATGACACTGGACCCTTAATTTATACCATATACAAAAAATCTATTCAAAATGAATTAAAGCCTGCAGCTTAAGACCTAAAATTCCTAGAAGAAAATACAGGGGAAAAGCTTCTTGACATTGGCCTTGGCAATGATTTCTTAGATGTGACACCAAAGACATAGGAAATAAGGAAAAACATACAGGTTCTGCACAGTAAAGGAAATGATCACCTTAATGATAAGGCAACACACAGAATGAGAGAAAATATCTGATAAAAAGGAAATATCCAATATATATAAAGAACTCTTAACAACCGAACAGCAAAAATATCCAATTCAAAAATGGACAAGGGGTGCTTCTCTGCTCAGCAGGGAGCCTGCTTCCCTCTCTCTCTCCACCTGCCTCTCTGCCTACTTGTTATCTCTCTCTGTCAAATAAAATCTTTAAAAAAAAAAAAAGGGCAAAAGAGGGGCCCCTGGTTGGCTGTCAGTAAAGCACACACATGACTCTTGATCTAGGGGTTGTGAGTTCAAGCCCCATATTAGATAGAGAATTTACTTAAAAATAGGAAATAATAAACAGGGAACTTGGGTGGCTCAGTCAGTTAAATCAGCCTTCGGTTCAGGTCATGATCTCCCATGTCAGGCTCTCTGTTCAGCGGGAGACTGCTTCTCCCTCATACTCCTCCTCTGTGTTCTCCCACTCTCCCCCCAGACTCCTCTCTTAAATAAATAAAGTTCTAAAAAATAAAATAATAAATAAATAAATAAATGAGAGACTGGCAAAAGATATGAATAGACATTTCTCAAAAGACAACATAAAGCAGTTAACAGATATAGGAAAGGTGCTCAACCTGAGTAATCAACAGGGAAATGCGGGGGCACCTGGGTGGCTCAGTCATTAAACATCTGCGCTCAGCTCAGGTTATGATCCCAGGGTCCTGGGTTCCAGCACATCAGACTCACTGCTTCGCAGGAAACCTGCTTCTCCCTCTCCCACTCCCCCTGCTTGTGTTCCCTCTCTTGCTGTATCTCTGTCAAATATATAAGAATCTTAAAAAAAAAAAAAAAATTACCAGGGAAATGCGAATCAAAACCACAATACAGTATCACCTCACACCTATTAAGATGGCCATAAAAAAAAAAAAAAAAGATGTTATTGAAAACATGGAGGAAAAGGGAACCCTGGTACACTGTTGTTGTAATGGAAATTAGTATTATAAAAATCAGTATGGAAGTTCCTCAAAAAATTAAAACTAGGGAAAAAAATTAAAATAAGACTACCATAAGATCCAGAAATCCTACTTCTGGACATATAACCAAAAAGAATAGAAATCAGGATCTCAAAGAGGTATCTGCATCCCCATCTGCATTGTACCATTATTAACAGTAGCAACGACATGGAAACAACTTAAATATCCATCAACAGATGGATAAAGAAAAGGTGGCATATGCATACAATGAAATATTATTCAGCTTCTTTTTTTTCCCCCTTTTTAGAGTAAGCTCTAGGAGAGGCCTGGGTCTGGGCTCAGTGGGTTAAGCATCCGACTTGATTTCAGCTCAGGTCATGATCTCAGGGTCATAGGAAAGAGTCCTAAGTCGGGCTCCTCCCTACAAGGAGTCTGTCTCCCTCTCCCTCTGCTCACTTTCTCTGTCTCTCTCAAATATAATAAATCTTTAAAATAGCTAGATGAATAAATGTAAAAACTAGAAACAAACAAATGTCTATGAACTGATGACTAGATAAACAAAATGTGGCATATCTACATCATGGAATATCATTCAGCCATAAAAAAGGAATAAAGTACTGACAGATGCTATAACATGGATAAAACTTAAAAATATGATACTACCTATATAAAAGAAGCCAAGCACGGGAAGCCACATACTTTAATTCCATTTATATGAAATGTCTAGTTTTGGTATATCCATTAAGTCAAAAGAGTCCTTTTTCCACAGAAAAAGGAGAGGGTATCTGGCTGGCTCAGTCAATGGACCACGTGACTTCTGATAAACAGGGAACATTAAGTCAAAGCCCCAGACTGGGTAGAGATTACTTAAAAATACAAACAATCTTAGGGGTACCTGGGTGGCTCCAGTCATGATGCCAGGGTCCTGGGATCGAGCCCCACATTGGGCTCTCTGCTAGGCAGGGGGCCTGCTTCTCCCCTCCCCCCGGCCCTGCCTGCCTGTTTACTTGCGATCTCTGTCAAATAAATAAATAAAATCTTTTCAAAAAAATCTTAGAAAGGGAGGAGAGAAGGACAATGTGGGGGAGTAACTGTTTAATGAATAAAGAGTTTCTTTTTGTGTGATAAAAATGTTCTGCAACTGGAGTGGTAGTGGCTGCACAACATTATAAATAAAAGAAATGCCAATGAATATACTTTAAAATCATTAAAATGGTAAATTTTTTTTAAAGATTTCATTTATTTGAGATGAAGAGTGCAAATGCAAATGGAGAGGGAGAGGGAAAAGCAGACTCCCCACTGAGCGGGGAGCCTGACATGGGGCTGGATCCCAGGATACTGAAACCATGACCTGAGCCGAAGGAAGATGTTTAACCAACGGAGCCACCAAGGCCCCCCAAAATGGTTAAATTTTAAGTTATTTAAATTTTATCTCATTTTCTTAAAAAGTGTCTAGCTTCCTAAGGTAACTATTTTTAAAATGGAATACTTGGGGCACCTGGGTGGCTCAGTGGTTGAGCCGCTGCCTTCGGCTCAGGTCATGGTCTCAGGGTCCTGGGATCGAGTCCCGCATCGGGCTCTCTGCTCGGCAGGGAGCCTGCTTCCTCCTCTCTCTCTCTGCCTGCCTCTCTGCCTACTTGTGATTTCTCTCTGTCAAATAAATAAATAAAATCTTTAAAAAAAAATAAAATAAAATGGAATACTTTACATCTGGTATGATAAACTAGAACATTTTATTACTTCATGGTTTCACTTATACTGTGGTTATTTATTAGTTAACAAATATAATTCAAGTCAGGCAGAAATAAGTTCTTACTCTATATAGAAGTTAACATGTAGCTTTGAAATACAGCACAGGGGCGCCTGGGTGGCTCAGTAGGTTAAGCCACTGCCTTCGGCTCAGGTCATGATCTCAGGGTCCTGGGATCGAGTCCCGCAGCATCGGGCTCTCTGCTCAGCGGGGAGCCTGCTTCCCTCTCTCTCTCTGCCTGCCTCTCTACTTGTGATCTCTGTCTGTCAAATAAACAAATAAAATCTTAAAAAAAAAAAAAAAAGGAAAGAAATACAGCACAGATTTTCAGGTAACATTTGTCTTTCTAATCATGTATTTAGGCCAAACTGACATAGAGACATGAAAAAAGCTAATAATCAAATTTCTACCTCACTTTAATCTTCCATTTACAAGAAGACAAGAATCCACTAAAAATACATTAGTAATGAGCAGTGCCCAGTGTCTTTGTAACAAAGAAGGCAGCATAGCAGAGAGAAAATGCTATGAAGCCAGATGGCCTTAATAGGATACTAGCCCCATCACTTGGGAAACCACTCAATCTGTCTAACCTTCCATTTCCTAATGTATAAACCTAAAATAATGACTGTGCCTAGCAACTTGTGGAGTTGTCCTGAGAATTAAATGAGATAATACTTAAGTGCTTAGTAGAGAGCCTGGTTTCCAAGGGTATAGTACTCAATATATGTTATGTATTATAATTAACAATAGGAGCAAATATCCACCATATGCCATGAACTGTGTTAGGAGTTAATTTTCAAAATATTTTATGCATTAAGAAACTAAACACAGGAATCAAGTCTGGTCCCAAATGGAGTTCTGTGCAATTCCAAAGCCTACATTCTTTCTATAATCTCAAATTGCCTATGTAAGATATTAATCTTTATCACTTTGTCATTAGCTGTCAACTGAGGGAGAAGTTAATTACATTATCTCACATATACTACAGAAAAGTAGAAACATAAAATGATTAAATACAGTATTAATAAATACTGTTAGGGACGCCTGGGTGGCTCATTGGTTGGGCAGCTGCCTTCGGCTCAGGTCATGATCCCAGCAACCTGGGATCAAGTCCCACAACGGGCTCCTTGCTCAGCAGGGAGCCTGCTTCTCCCTCTGCTGCTGCCTGCCTCTCTGTCTGCCTGTGCCCACTGGCTCTCTCTCCCTCTATCTCTGACAAGTAAATAAATAAAATCTTTAAAATAAATAAATAAATGAATAAATAAATACTGTTAAAAAGGGGCACCTGGAGGGCGCCTGGGTGGCTCAGTGGGTTAAGCCGCTGCCTTCACCTCAGGTCATGATCTCAGGGTCCTGGGATCGAGTCCTGCATCAGGCTCTCTGCTCAGCAGGGAGCCTGCTTCCTCCTCTCTCTGCCTGCCTCTCTGCCTACTTGTGATCTCTCTCTCTCTGTGTGAAATAAATAAATAAATAAAACTTTTTTTTAAAAAGGGGCGGGGGGCACCTGGGTGGCTCAGTGGGTTAAAGCCTCTGCCTTTGGCTCAGGTCATGATCCCAGGATTCTGGGATCTAGCCCCGCATCACATCTGGCTCTCTGCTCAGCAGGGAGCCTGCTTCCTCCTCTCTCTCTCTCTGCCTGCCTCTCTGCCTACTTGTGATCTCTGTCAAATAAATAAATAAAATCTTTAAAAAAAAAAAAAGTAAAACCATTGTACCTATTAAAAAAAGAAAAAGAGGCTGCCTTTGGCTCAGGTCATGATCCCAAGGTTCTGGGATTGAGCGCCACATCAGGTTCCCTGCTGGGTGAGAAGCCTGCTTCTCCCTCTCCCACTCCCCCTGCTTGTGTTCCCTTTTTCACTGTGTCTCTCTCTGTCAAATAAGTAAATAAAATATTTTTTTGTTTGTTTTAAAGATTTTATCTATTTACTTGAGAGAGAGAGAGAGAGAAAGCGCACAAGCAGTGGGAATGACAGGCAGAGGTTAGGAAGAAGCAGGCTCCCCGCTGAGCAAGGAGCCCAGCACCCCAGGAGCATGACTGGAGCTGAAGGAAGCCTGCCCAACAGATGAAGCAGCCCAGGCATCCCTGTCAAATAAATAAATAAAATCTTAAAAAAAAAAAAAAAGAAAGAAAGAAAAGTAAAAGAAAAAATAATTCTCTCTCTTCCTCTGCCCCTCACATACCAATAAATTAAAAAATGGTTAGGATGCTAAGTGTTATGCTATGTGCATTTAACCACAAGAAAACAAAAACAAAACTAAAGAATCTCACTGAAACCAGCACATGGATAGAATGGTGACTGGACTACAAATATAGTACTCTTTTAGTAAGGAGTGTGGCAATATCTTTTAAAATTATATGTGTATTTAACTTTGGCCCACAAGTCCAATTCTTTTTCTTTTTTTAATTTTTATTTATTTATTTGACAGAGAGAGATCACAAGTAGGCAGAGATGCAGGCAGAGAGAGAGAGAGGAGGAAGCAGGCTCCCTGCTGAGCAGAGAGCCCGATGCGGGACTTGATCCCAGAACCCTGAGATCACGACCTGAGCCAAAGGCAGCGGCTTAACCCACTGAGCCACCCAGGCGCCCCCCCCCTTTTTTTCCTTAAATTTCACAAGTCCAATTCTTGAGTAGACATTTATTCTATAGCTGTCTCGCTTATTTGCATAGTTGTTTACTTAAGCAAAAAAATATATGAATTGAAAAATGCCCATATTCAGGGGTGCCTGGGTGGCACAGCTGGCTGGGCACTGACTCTTGGTTTCAGCTCAGGTCATGATCTCAGGGTTGCAGGATCAAGCTCCATGTAGGGCTCTGAGCTCACCAGTTTCCTTGTTCCTCTCCCTCTCCCTCCCCCTCTGCCCCTCCCTACACTCCTGTTGTTTCACTCTAAAATAAGTAAAATCTTAAAAGAAAAAAAAAAAGCATGGGGTGCCTGGGTGGCTCAGTGGGTTAAAGCCTCTGCCTTGGGCTCGGGTCATGATCCCAGGGTCCTGGGATCGAGCCCCGCATCTGGCTCTCTGCTCAGCAGGGAGCCTGCTTCCTCCTCTCTCTCTCTCTGTTGCTGCCTGCCTCTCTGCCTACTTGTGATTCAATCTGTCAAATAAATAAAATCTTAAAAAAAAAAAAGCGAATGCCCATATTCATACAATAGCATAGAATCCAGGTGTAAAAAATAATGAGAGAACTAGGGCTCTTGGGTGGCTCAGTCAGTTGAGCATCTGCCTTCAGCTCAGGTCATAATCCCGGAGTCCTAGGATCAAGCCCTGCATCAGACTCCTTGCGTAGTAGAGAGCCTGTTTCTCCCTCTCCTCCCCGCTTGTGCTCTTTCTCCCTGTGTCTCTCTCATAAATACAATCTTAGAAAAAAGAATGAGAGAACTATGTCATAAAATGGGAAGATTTTTGAGGCACCTGGCTGGCTTTTGATCTCAGGGTTGTAAGTATGAGCCCAACTCTGCATATAGAGATTACTTACTTAAAAATAATTTTTTAAGAACGTACCTAGTTATCTGAAAGAGAGAGAGAGCGCAAGTGCAAAAGAGCACAAGCAGGGGGAGTAGTAGGAACGGGAGAAGCAGGCTGCAAGGGCTCCATCCCAGTACCCTGGGATCATGACCTAAGCCAAAGGCAGACGCTTAATCAACTGAGCCACCCAAGCTCAGTTGATTTAAAAATAAAATCTTGAAAAAATAAATAAAGTGGAAAGATTTCAACAATTATTTAAGTGAAAAAGGTTAAATGTACATAACCTGATACCCCTATCATAAAAAAAAGGGGGAAGGTGCCCCAGGAATTGAAGGTGCTAAATGAGCAGACAAAACAAGGTACAAGGGTACTTCGCCGGTTACCATTTTATATTATGCTTTTGAGCTACATATCTATTCAAAAATTCAATTCAGTTTAAAAGTAAAAAGTAGGGGCGCCTGGGTGGCTCAGTGGGTTAGGCTACTGCCTTCGGCTCAGGTCATGATCTCAGGGTCCTGGGATCGAGTCCCGCATCGGGCTCTCTGCTCGGCAGAGAGTCTGCTTCCTCCTCTCTCTCTCTCTCTGCCTGCCTCTCTGCCTACTTGTGATCTCTGTCTGTCAAATAAAATAAATAAAATCTTTAAAAATAAATAAATAAATAAATAAATGTAAAAAGTAGTTAATCACTGTCAATTTTGTATACTTAAGAGCTTTTCCTTTAAAACTATTCATTTCTTGGGGCACCTGGGTGGCTCAGTGGGTTAAAGCTTCTGCCTTCGGCTCAGGTCGTGATCCCAGGGTCCTGGGATCGAGCCCCACATCGGGCTCTCTGCTCTGCAGGGAGCCTGCTTCCTCCTCTCTCTCTGCCTGCCTCTCTGCCTACCTGTGATCTCTGTCTGTTAAATAAATAAAATCTTTAAAAAATAAATATATATTTAAAAAAATTAAAAAATACTATTCATTTCTTGTTGGGTAGGTGTGGTCACCAGCCCCCTACATGGTACCCGATGAATCCCACATTTGGTATTCACATTCAACCCATGGTATTTCCCTCCCACATTATATCCCTTCAAATCTTCCTGCTTGGTCTCTCTTGGATCACTCACCCTGGAGGAAGCCAATAAGTAATTGTGAGCACTCCTATGAAGAGCCCCACCTTGCAAGGAACTGGGGCCTACTACAGTCAGCCAGCAGCCATAGGAGCCATCTTGGACAGGGACAGCCTTCAGATGACTGTATCCCAGGCTGACATCTTACCTACCTGTCAGACTCTCATGAGAGACTCTTGAGCCAGAACCACCCAACTAAGCCACTCCAAGATTCCCTAACCCTCTGTGATATAAATGTTTATTGTTTTAGGCTGTTAAATCTGAAGGTAATTTGTTAGATAAAATAGATAACTAATATAGAGGGAAACATTCCCTCCACAGCGCTAAGAATTCATGTTTTCAAGGGACACCTGAGTAGCTCACTCAGTTAAGCCTCTGCCTTCGGCTTAGGTCATGATCCTGTGGTCCTGAGACTGAGCCCCATCTCAGGCTCTGCAATCAGCAGGGAGTCTGTTTCTCCCCCACCCTCTCTTTACTCAAATAGATAAAATCTTAGAAAACAAAACAGAACAAAGCAAAACAGAACAAAGCAAAACAAAACAAAACAAAACCCTGGGGCACCTGGGTGGCTCAGACTATTGAGCACCTGCCTTCAGCCCAGTCATCATCTCAGGGTCCAGAGATGGAGCCCCAAATCGGGCTCCATGCTCAGTGGCAAATCTGCTTCTCCCTCTCCCTACCCCTCACACTCTCTCTCTGTCTCATAAAAAAAACAAGTAAAATACTTTTTTAAATACATATATACATACATACTATTAAAATAGTTCAATCCTTTTGGAAAACCATACAGAAGATACATCAAGACAAAAAATCTAATACAGATAATTCCACTATCGGCATTTTATCCTCAGGAAATAATTCCACAAACATTATTAGGAAATTATTACTGGAAAGTAATTCCACACATATTACCTATCAAGACTTTACTTAAAATTCTAACATCTACTTCACCAAAGAACTGATCGCAGTGGCTTTATTACCAGCACTATAATACTTCTGCCTAAAGCTCTACTATGTGGGGGAAAAAAAAAAAATCATTTTAAGGGACACCTGGATGGCTCAGTTGGTTGGGCGACTGCCTTTGGCTCAGTCATGATCCTGGAGTCCCAGGATCTAGTCCCACGTCAGGCTCCCTGCTCCGGAGCTGGGGTGTCTGCTTCTCCCTCTGACCCTTTTCCCTCTAGTGCTCCCTTTCATTCTCTCTCAAATAAATAATATCTAAAAAAATAGAAAAGCACTTTATTTTTTTTTAAGATTTTATTTATTTATTTGACAGAGAGAAATCACAAGTAGATGGAGAGGCAGGCAGAGAGAGAGAGAGGGAAGCAGGCTCCCTGCTGAGCAGAGAGCCCGATGCGGGACTCGATCCCAGGACCCTGAGATCACGACCAGAGCCGAAGGCAGCGGCTCAACCCACTGAGCCACCCAGGCGCCCCTAGAAAAGCACTTTAAATGTAGAATTTTATTACCTCTCAACAACTACTCTGTAATTCTTTACAGGTGACAGCATGGGTAGAGTGCTTATTCCTTGATATAATTATAAAAACAAATTCAACTGAACCAAAGGCAATGTTAGAGAAATACTTTTGGAGGTAAAATTCCAATGACAATTAGCATGGCACTATTGTCTATTACTTTTACTGAGTACAAAGATTAACTTGTACATCACCTACTTGCACTAGGGATCCCCAACAGCTCCAATTACACCATGAGGAGAAATTAAGAGATGACAAGGGTAACATACCTTCATAATTTACAAAGAAAGACTACCTTCAGACTCTTCCTGGTATATAAGGGAATATCATATAACCAGTAATTATTTTTAATTTACTATAATGTGTAAATACAATTGTTCATACTCTAAAATGGATTTTACCCTTCCAGCAATCTTTACCAGAGTATTATGGTATTTTATATAGCATTACTGGAGATGTGAAAAGCTTTAGAAACCTTAATAAAGTAATTTTACCTAATAAAAGCAACCCTAAAATCTGTTTCAATTTATAAAAGGGAAACCACAAGTATGTATGGATTTGCTCATTCTCTATCTAAAAGTGGAAGCAATGCTTAAAAATTATGGTTTGTATATAACCATTACAAAGAATGTAGATCATCTAGCAAGAACTCTCAAAACACAACAGCAAAAAAAAAAAAAAAAATCAAACAATCCAATTAGAAAATGGGCAAAAGAGATGAACATATTTCACCAGAGGATATACAGATGGCAAATAAGCATACAAAAAGATGTTCAACATCATTAGCTACCAGGAAAATGCCAATTAAAACCATAATGAGATATCATTACGTAACTATCAAAATGGCTGAACTAAAAATAGTGACAATACAAATGCAAATCAAAACCACAATTAGACATCATCTCACACCTGTCAGAATGCCTAAAACCAAAAACACAAGAAACAAGTGTTGGCAAAGATGTGGAGAAAAAGGAACCCTCATGCACTGCTGGTGGAATGCAAACTGGTACAGCCACTGTGAAAAACAGTATGGAGGTTCTTCAAAGAAATTAAAAATAGAATTACCAGATGACCCAGTGCTTCCACTACTGGGTATTTACCTAAAGAATATGAAAACACAATTCAAAAAGCTATATGCACCCCTATGCTTACTGCAACATTATTTGCAAATAGCCATGATATGGAAGCAACCCAAATGTCCATTGACAGATGAATGGATAAAAAAGGTGTGGTATAGATATATACAATGGAATATCAGTCATAAAAAAAGAATGAGATTTGCCTTTTGCAACATGGATGGATCTGGAGGGTATAATGCTAAGTGAAATAAGTCAAAGACAAATACCCCCAAGATTTCTAATCATTTTTTTTAAGAGAGAGCACACCCATGCATGCCAACAGGGAGTGGTGAGAAGCAGACAGAGAGAGGGAGAGAATCTTAAGCAGGCTCCATTCCCAATGTTGGGCTTGATCTCACAACCCTGAGATGACCTAAGCCAGTATCAAGACTCAGATGCTTAACTTCCTGAGCAACCCAGGCATCCCAGGAATTTAAGAAACAGCATAACAAAAGAAAAAAAGAGATAAAAAACTAGACTCTTAAATAGAACTGATGGTTACCAGAAGGAATATGGGGAGGGGGGGTGGATTAAAAAGATGGATTAAAAATGGATTGAGAAGATTAAGAGTACACTTATAATGAGCAGTAAACTGAGCACCTGGGTGGCTCAGTTAATCATCAGAATCTTGATTTCAGCTCAGATCATGATCTCATGGTGGTTGGATTGAGCTTGCCTAGGGCCCTGCACTCAGTATGGAATCTGCTTGAGATTCTCTGTCCTTCTCCTTCTGACCCTCCCCTCTTCCCCGGCTCTTGTACATTCGACCTCTCTTGAAATAAGCAGAATCTTTAATTTAAAAAAAAAGAACTGCTGAATCATTATACTGTACCCCTGAAACTAATACAACACTTGTGTATTAATTACACTAGAAAGGAATGAATGAATGAGAAAAAGAAAAAAGGGGCGCCTGGCTGGCTCAGCTGATAGAATGGGTGACTCCTTGATCTCTGTGGTTCTAAGTTCAAGCCCCATGGGGAATGTAAAAATTACTTAAAAATAAAAATTGTAAAAAACAAAAAGAAGGGCGCCTGGGTGGCTCAGTGGGTTAAGCCTCTGCCTGGGTCCTGGGATTGAGTCCCACATTGGGCTCTGCTCAGCAGGAAGCCTGCTTCCCCTCTCTCTGCCTGCCTCTCTGCCTACTTGTAATCTCTCTCTGTCAAATAAATAAATAAAATCTTAAAAAAAAAAAAAAAAGAAAAGAAAGAAAGAAGAAGAAGAGGGGTGCCTGGGTGGCTCAGTTTTGAGCGTGTGCTTTGGCTCAGGTGATGACACCAGCATCCTGGGATGGAGCCCAGCATAGGCTTCCTGCTCGGTGGGAGGCCTGCTTCTCCCTCCCCAACTCCCGCTTCTTATATTCCCTCTCTCGCTGTGTCTGTCAAATAAATAAAAATCTTTAAAAAAAAAAAAAAAAAAAAGAAGGGGTGCATGGGTGGCTCAGTCACTAAGCATCTACTTTTGGCTCAGATCATAATCCCAGGGTCCTGGGACCATGCCCTGCATCAGACTCCCTGCTCAACCAGAAGCCTGCTTCTCCTTCTCCCACTCCCCCTGCTTGGTTCTCTATCTCACTGTGTCTCTCTCTCTGCCAAATAAAGAAAAAAAAAAATCTTAAAAAGAAAAAAATAATAATAATGACAACACCAAATGGTAACAATGATGCAAAGAACTGCCATCACTCAAACAGTGCTGCTGAGAATGTAAATGATACAGTCACTCTAGATATCAACTTGACAGCTTCTTATAAAACTAAACATGTCACTACCATACAATTCAACAATTATAACTCTGGGGCATAAATTTATCCCAGAAAAGTGAAAACTTATGTTTAGACAAAACCTGTCATATACAAATGTTCATAGCACTTTTACTTCTAAAAGCCAAAAGCTGGAATAAGGCCAGATGTCCTTTAACAGGTCCATGGTTAAACTGTGGTATATCTAGGATCTGTGGACTCCTACTAAGGAATAAAAAGGAATAAAATATTGATACACTTAAACTAATGAACCTCCAGGGACTTATATGTATAAGAGAAAAAACCCAATCCCAAAAAATATATACTGTATGAACCATTTATGTAACATTTTTGAAATAAAAAAATCTTACAAAGGGCAGATTTAGTAGTTAGCAAAGGCTGAAAAAGGAGCTTCAAGAAAGGAGATGGTGGGGCGCCTGGGTGGCTCAGTGGGTTAAAGCCTCTGCCTTCGGCTCAGGTCATGATCCCAGGGTCCTGGGATCGAGCCCCGCATCGGGCTGTCTGCTCCACAGAGAGCCTGCTTCCTCCTCTATCTCTCTCTCTCTGCCTGCCTCTCTGCCTACTTGTGATCTCTGTCAAATAAATAAATAAAATCTTAAAAAAAAAAAGAAAAGAAAAGAAAAGAGATGGTTATGATACAAAAGGGCCAGAGGAGAGATCCTGTGGTGTTAAAACTATTCAGTATCTTGACTGTGGTGGTACATATATGAACCTATACAGGTGAGAAAAATGTAAGAAACTTAACATATATATATTGTATATATTATGCATTACATATAATGAGGACAGGTATAACTGGAGACATCTGGTACAGGTCTTTTTAGAAAAATGGAACTTCCTTTTGGGGGAGGAAAAAAAAAAACAATAACATGAAAAACAAAAACTGGGACACCTGAACATGATTGGTGGATTACAACACCAATATCCTCATTATAATATTAAATATCTTCACAAAACATTAACATTGCAAAACCAGGCGAAATATATGAGATCACTTTGTATTAATTTCTTAAAATTGTAAACCTACATTTATCTCAGTAAAAATTTCAATAATAGAGGCGCCTGGGTGGCTCAGTGGGTTGGGCCTCTGTCTTTAGCTCAGATCATGATCTTAGGGTCCTGGGATTGAGCCTGCTTCCCCCCTCCCCCACCTGCTGCTCTGCCTACTTGTCATCTCTCTCTCTCTCTCTCTGTCAAATAAATAAATAAAATCTTTAAAAAAAAAAAAATACCTTGGGGCGCCTGGATGGCTCAGTGGGTTAAGCCTCTCTGCCTTCAGCTCAGGTCATGATCTCAGGGTACTGGGATCGAGCCCAGCATCGGGCTCTCTGCTCAACAGGGAGCCTGCTTCCCTTCCTCTCTCTCTGCCTGCCTCTCTGCCTAATTGTGATCTCTGTCTGTCAGATAAATAAATATAATCTTAAAAAAAAAAAAAAATACCCTTAACATATTAACAACGGTATTGAGTAATACATATTCAGGCCACTTACATTACCAAAGTATCTTTAAAAGGTACATATATAAAGAAAATTCTAATAGGACATCGAGTACAAATGAGGAATATGAGGGGTGATACAAAGAGACTTTTACATTCCATTTTTACGTTTAACTTTTTTTACCATGCTATCTTATTACCTTTCTTTTCCTTTTTTTTTTTTAACCCGTAAAGATTTTATTTATCTGCTTGACAGAGAAAGAGGGAGAGAGAGAGATCACAAGCAGGTATGCAGAGTAAGAGGAGGAAGCAGGCTTCCCACTAAGCAGATAGCCCAATTGGGGGCTCCATCCCAGGATCCTGAGATCATGACCTGAGCCCAAGGCAGAGGCCCAACCTACTGAGTCATCCAGTCGCCACCCTTTTTTTAAAGCAGGCTCCACACCCTGTGTGAAGCCCAACATAGGGCTTGAACTCAAGACCCTGAGATCAAAACCTGAACTGAGATCCACACCCTGTGTGAAGCCCAACATAGGGCTTGAACTCAAGACCCTGAGATCAAAACCTGAACTGAGATCAAGAGTCAGACGTTTAATCGACTAAGCCCCCGACATTCCCCTATTTATTACTTTTCTAACTAAACACTAAACTTCAAAAGGCTACACTTGAGATATTAAAAAAGTTAAAGAAACAATCATTCAATGAAAATCAAACCTACCACCACAAAAGAGATGGGATCTTCTTTTCAATGGATTCCCGTGAAAACCAGAGGATAGAGATTCAAGATTTATATACACAGCAATGACAAAGGACAACCAGCAAAAATGCAATAACGTAATGAAGTTATAACACTTAATAGATGGAGTATGGAAAGATCCTGATCCTACTGCACATTAAATTCTGCTTGCCAAGCAAAAATGAGTAAAATTCTGATTATTAAACAGAAACAGATTAATGTCCTTAATTTAGCAAGTTAAAGCAGAAGTATTTGGAAGAACAGAGAAGAAAGCAAAAATGCAGAGATATATTTCTCAAAATTTATCACTAACTCTTCCAAATGTTTTTAGTTCTTGGTATATAATAATAAAGGCATCATTTACTGAGCACCTACTTCAGAACCAATACCATCAAGCTGCTTCACATAAATTACTTTGTTGCACACTCTCAAACAACCCTGTAAGTAAGGGACTAGCCCCAATTTAGAGATTAGCAACTGCGCCTCAGAGACTAACGGGACTTCTCCAACTAAACAGGAAGCACAATACACACTCAGGTATCTGTTCAACAAAACCAATATGATTTAACAACCACAATTAGAAGACTCTAAGAATGGTGAGAAAAATGAATGATATTAGAGAGATACCAGATATTAGGGAGCTCAAATTCAAAGGCCTTTGAAATTGAGTGCATGAGGAGATAAAAAACAACAACAAAACAAAAATAAACCAACTCTTAAATTCTGAAATTTGGTACAGAGTCCACTTATCACCTTCCTACTAAAATTTACTCCCCTCCCAACTTGTACCACTGTACAATCCACTCTTTCTTTAATTGAGTCACTACAAAGAAAGCACCATGTTACATGTTAACATGCAAAGATATCAGACCAGGAAGATAAAGGCAGGAGCCATGGGTAAGTGTAAAGCAAACCACCATTAATAGTGCAGACTGGCTAAACCCAGGACACCCTGAGTATAGCATATGAGATTTCACAAAGTCAGGAAAGGGTCCGTGGGCCTAATTATATGTTAGGCAAATCGGGGAAAAAAGTGAGGTATTCGTTGAAGGTAAAACTTTAACCAGGGACCTAGGATTTCTTATCTTCAAAGTCAAAGGTAATTTTGGGTAAGAGAGACTGGAAAGAAAAACTATATACGAAGATGGGTGGTAAAGCCTCATAGTATAATGGAAATGAAGAAAGGAAAAAATGGAGAATTTGTATAAATTAGAAATCCCATAATAGGGCACCTGGAAGGCTTAGTCAGAAGAGCGAGCAACTCTTGATCTTGCAGTCGGGAGTTCAAGCCCCACGTTGGGTGTAGAGACCACTTAAATCTAAAATTAATTGTAAAAAAGTAATGCAGGGGGGCTCAGTGGGTTAAGCCGCTGCCTTCGGCTCAGGTCATGATCTCAGAGTCCTGGGATCGAGCCCCACATCGGGCTCTCTGCTCAGCAGAGAACCTGCTTCCTCCTCTCTCTCTGCCTGCCTCTGCCTGCTTGTGATCCCCGTCTGTCAAATAAATAAATAAAATCTTAAAAAAAAAAAAAAAAAGTAATGCCTGGGTACCTCAGTCAGTCAACCACCTGACTTCCACTCAGGTTATGATCTCAGAGTTCTGAGATCAAGCCCCAGGTCAGGCTCACTGTTCAGCAGTCTGCCTGCCTGTCCCTCTTCCTTTGACCCTTCCCTGACTCACGTGAGCATGTACACACTGGCAAGCATACTCTCTCTCTCTCAAATAAATATATATTTTAAAAAGATTAAAAAAAAAAAAACTTTAGGGGCACCTGGGTGGCTAAGTGGGTTAAAGCCTCTGCCTTCAGCTCAGGTCATGATCCCGGGGTCCTGGGATGGGGTCCTGGGATGGAGCCCCGCATCAGGCTCTCTGCTCAGCAGGGAGCCTGCTTCCGCACCCCCTCTCTGCCTGCCTCTCTGCCTACTTGTGATCTCTGTCAAATAAATAAATTAATTAAAAAAAAAAAAAGAAACTTTAAAAAAAAGTTCACTTTGGGGCTCCTGGGTGGCTCAGTGGGTTAAGCCTCTGCCTTCGGCTCAGGTCATGATCTCAGGGTCCTGCCAGCGAGCCCCGCCTCAGGCTCTCTGCTCATCAGGGAGCCTGCTTCCCTCTCTCTCTGCCTGCTTGTGATCTCTCTGTCAAATAAATAAATAAAATATTTAAAAAAAAAAGTTCACTTTAAGGATGGCATACAAGACCTATCTTTATACTCTGTCTCCTGACAAACTCACTCCTCCAGATTCCTATCAAAGAATTTCTTGGCATTTGTATATATTATTCCTTCTTACTTACCATCATGTCTCTACTCAATTACATATAACCCCTCTGTGAAGTTCTTCCTGATTACTCCAGACATGCCACACTGCTGTATCACTAACACCAATTAGACCACTTAGTGTTCTGTATTGTCACTGTTCACATTTGTCTTCCTTAAACAGTAAAGTTCCCTAAAAACACAGACTACGGGGATGCCTGGGTGGCTCAGTGGGTTAAGCCTCTGCCTTCGGCTGGGGTTGTGGTTTCAGGGTCCTGGGATCAAGTCCTGCATTGGGCTCTCTACTCGGCAGGGAGCCTTCTTCCCCCCCCTCTCTCTGCCTGCCTCTCTGCCTACTTGTGATTTCTCTCTCTGTAAAATAAATAAATTAAGATCTTTAAAAAAAAAAAAAAGACTATGTCTTCCCTTTTTTTTTTTTTTTTTTTAATACTAGCAGCCCCTGACATAGAGGAAGCACTCAAATGTGGTTTGATCACATAAATGAGTAAGGTACTCCAAAGTTCCACCCTTGAAATGAACAGGAAGATGATGCCATCATTAACACAGAAGAAAATGCATGTCTGGCAATGTAAGGGACAGGTTTGAACAGGAGTATGACACAGGTGAAAGAGAAGGTGGGTTATAGTGACTAGAATTTCTTGGTCTGAAGCTCAGAAGTCAGGTCAAGAGCATTTTCACACAGCAGAGTAGCAGTAAAGTGAATACATGTAAGTGTAAGAGACTAGAAAATGAAAGAGGAGGAAAAGAGAGAAAGCAGTCAAAGGATAGTTTAACGGAGTGGTAGTCAAATGCTGCCAAATCTAATATAGCACTGAAGTGTCATCTGTGACTTATAGAAGAACAGATACAGCAGACAGGATATATAAAAAAGCCAATTCACAGAGCATTAAGGAGAGGTAAACAAAGTTGATAACTCTTTAAAGAAATTCACCACAAAGGGGAAAGATCATTGGAGGGATTATAGGATACACACATTTTTACTTTAGAACAGAAGAGGTCCTCCCATTTTTAGGCAGAAAAAGTGATACATTAGGTAGGGGCGCCTGGGTGGCTCAGTAGTTAAGGGTCTGCCTTAGGCTCAGGTCACAATCCCTGGGTCCTGGGATCAAGCCCCCCATCGAGCCCCACACTGGGCTCCCTGCTCAGCGAGAACTCTGTTTCTCCCTCTCACTCCCCCTGCTATGTTCCCTCTCTCACTATATAGCTCTCTCTGTCAAACGAATAAATAAAATCTTTTAAAAAGAGAGAGAGAGGGGCGCCTGGGTGGCTCAGTGGGTTAAAGCCTCTTCCTTCGGCTCGGGTCGTGGTCCCAGGGTCCTGGGATCGAGCCCCGCGTCGGGCTCTCTGCTCAGCGGGGAGCCTGCTTCCCTTCCTCTCTCTCTGCCTGCCTCTCTGCCTACTTGTGATCTGTCTGTCAAATAAATAAATAAAATCTTTTAAAAAATAAATAAATAAATAAATAATAAAATAAAAAGAGAGAGAATAAAGACTCCAGAGGAAAAGAGAAAAGAATAATGAGTAACATAGGGTTCTCCAGCAAGGCGGGACTCAGTAGAACCTGAGAGGCATGGAGATAGGATCTATTTTCTTCTGAGACAGGAAAGGAAAAAGTAGAGAACTGCTGCGATGATGAGAGCAGAGGAAGAAAGTCCCTAAGGAATCATTGTCTCAGGCACCAACAAAAGCCTTACATATTATCTGCACTCACCTCTCCTTCTTTCCTCAAATGCAGACTCCAATTCTGCCTCCAATCCAGGCCACCCAAAAGGACTGCTCATTTCCCTCCTCTGAAATAATCTTTTGGACTATCCCCCGCCTGCATCCTAACGCTGCTTCTACTCTTCCCCAGCCTGTTTTCCAAACACAAACTTCATCATATCACTTCTCAGCTAAAATCCCTTGCTGGCTCCCAATCCTATCACTTTAACAGTAAATGTCACAGTCCAGATTTCTAGGCCCTTACCTGACTGCATCCATGCTACCTACCCAACCCCAACAAATATCCCTTGAAAATACTATATTCATTTAACTCTCCACATCCAAAATACATTTCTAAACCTAACCAAACCCAACCAAGACCAATTTAAGTTCCACTTCTTCCCTGAAGCCTTGACTACTCTAGGTTTCACTCATCTTTCCACTCAACTCTTTAACCACAACATATAAGTCAGTACAGTGGGTGATTTTTGAGTACTATATGAATCCCTAAGATTGTAAGTAGGGGATTGTCACAACACCAAAATACCTCTTTTTATGTGTTTTTAAAGGATTTCATTTATTTATATGAGAGAAAGACAGACATATTGAGAGAGAGCAGGAGTGGGGAAGAGAGGAAGAAGAAGCAGGCTTCCCGCTGACCAGGAAACCTGACATGAGGCTCCATCCCAGTACCCTAGGATTATGACCTGAGCCGAAAGCAGACACTTAACCAACTGAGGCAGGTACCCACAAAATATCTTTTTTTATTTTTTTAAAGATTTTATTATTTGACAGAGAGACACAGTGAGAGAGGGAACACAAGTTGGGGGAGTGGGAGAGAGAGAAGCAGCAGGAAGCCCAAAGAGGAGATCAAATCCAGAACCTGGAATCATGACCTGAGCCGAAGGCAGATGCTTAATGACCGAGCCACTCAGATACCCCCAAAATATCTATTTTTAAATGGTAAAAAGTCTCCACTCAGGGGTACCGGGATGGCCCAGTCAGTTACATATCCCACTCTTGGTATCAGCTCAGGTCATGATTTCAGGGTCATGAGATCCAGCCACAAATCAGGCTCCTCTAAGCACAGAGTGTAGTCTACTTGAGATTCTCTCTCTCTCCCCTTCACTGTCCCTCTCCCCACCTGCACGAGCAGGTGTGTGCTCGCTGTCTAATAAATAAATAAACCTTTTTTAATCTCCAGGGGAGTCTGGGTGGCTCAGTCGTTGAGTATCTGCCCTCAGCTCAGGTCAGGTCATGATCTCAGGGTCCCGGGATCGAGCCCCGCTGCATGCTCTTTCCCTCTGCCCCCTGACTGTGCCCTCCCTCACTCTCTCAAATAAATAAATAAAATGTTTTAAAAGATAAAAAACAGGGACACCTGGTGGCTCAGTCATTGAGTGTCTGCCTTCAGCTCAGGTCATGATCCCAGGGTCCTGGGATCGAGTCCTATACTGGGCTCCCTGCTCAGTGGGAAGCCTGCTTCTCCCTCTCCCACCCCACTGCTTGTGTTCCCTATCTCACTGTATCTCTCTGTCAAATAAATTACAAAATCCTTAAATAAATAAAGTCTCCATTCAAATATCTATGGACAACATAGTGTCTATCTCCACCTAATGAAAAACCTAATATTATACTACCAGTTACAATTAAAACTGCAAAGAAATCTGGTGAAAAGATGCTGTTTTTTTCTTAAGATTAAGGCACCCCAAGATGCTGTGTTTCTTAAAGTCAATGTAAATAAAGAAAAAAAACCATTCTGATTACAGGCAAGGAAAGGATAATCCAGGTCAACCACTAAATAAATGACAACTGACAGTAATAGGACAGGAGCTTCAAAGAGTGACATGATAAACATCAAAGGATTAAGAAGTATAAGTGAACAGCAACAGAGGGAAGATAAAACAAGATTGATAAAATATCAGTTATTTTTTAAACTGGGTGTGTACATGGGAATTTCTACCATTCTCTCTTCTTTGGTACATGCTTGAATTTTCCAGAGCCTACATTTCTAAAAGAGAACCTTACTAAAACTGATTAAGTCCTTAACTATTTTACAAAAATATACCCTCTTTATGATCATGATGAGAGTAAAACAAAATAAAGAATCTCATCTTCCGGGGCGCCTGGGTGGCTCAGTCAGTTAAGCCGCTGCCTTCAGCTCAGGTCATGATCCCAGTGTCCTGGGATCGAGTCCCGCATCGGGCTCTCTGCTCAGCCAGAAGCCTGCTTCTTCCCCCCTCTCTCTCTCTGCCTTCCTCTCTGCCTACTTGTAATCTGTGTGTCTGTCAAATAAATAAATAAAATCTTTAAAAAAAAGAATATCATCTCCCTATTGTACAATTTCACTGGACAATATTTCTTTTAATCTATTTGATTCTTGTCTTATTATAATAAACAGCTGCCATCAAAACCAAAGTTTTATTTTAATTTTTTTTTTAATTTATTTATTTGACAGACTGAGATCACAAGTAAGCAGAGAGGCAGTCAGAGAGAGGAGCAGAGCAGAGAGCCCAATGTGGGGCTCGATCCCAGGATGCTTTGGCCCATGACCTGAGCCAAAGGCAGAAGCTTTAACCCACTGAGCCACCCAGGCACCCCAAAACCAAAGTTTTGATAGAGGTCTAAAAAATTTATTTTCAGCACACCAGGGTGGCTCAGTTAAGCAGCTGCCTTCGTCTCAGGTCATGATTCTGGGGTCCTAGGATCAAGACCCACATCAGGCTCCCTGCTCAGTGGAGAGCCTGCTTCTCCCTCTCCTTCTGCCTGCCGCTCTGCATTTTCTCATTATGACATGTTTGTCCCCATTTTAAGTGGATTCGTTTTTAGGATATTCTTTAAATAGAGTGTAATATATACATCAGACGAGCCTGAGCTAACTACATCCTAAGAGTTTTGACTATCCCTATATTCATGGATACCACCATAGTATAAAATCTCTATAAAATATCTAAGGTAAGAGTAGAAAACAAACAACTGCTACAAATCAGCCTAGTGAGTAAACCAGGCCCAGCAGAGTGTCAGAGACGATCAGAAGCCACTACAGAAAAACCAAGAGTACTGAGATAATTCTGATTTCAAGGGTTTTAGTCTTGTCTCTAATAATCTCAAGTGCCTTGAAGGAAGACCTATGTCATTTGTGACATCCCTTTTTACAAGACTATGAAGACCCAGTGAGACAACATAAACCAAAGCACTTAATAAGCTGTAAGTTATTGCCTGTTTAAACTTGCAGCTCTGGGACCAATTTTCCTTCAATATTTGATCAAGCACCTACATATTATGAAGCACTGTACACCCAATCAAATACAAAAGCATCCAGTCAGGACGATTAACTATGACAATCGTTTCACATCACTATAATGAGACAAAGTAACTCAAAAGCACGTAAGAGGGGAGCCTGGGTGGCTCAGGTGGTTGTGTCTGCCTTCCAGTCAGGTCATGATCCTGGAGTCCTGGCATAGAGATCCAAGTCAGGGTCCCTGCTCAGCAGGTAGTCTACATCTCCCTCTGCCCCTCCCTCCTACTCCTGCTCTCTTTTCTCTCTCAAATAAATAAAATCTTCAAAAAAAAAAAAAAGCACATAAGGAGAAACTGATGAGGCTGCTTACTTATGACAGGACACAAACTGTCTGCTTATAGCTAGATATACCAAACAAGAGACAATATAATCTTGAATCATGTGTCTTTCTTTAATTCAAGACAGGGAGTATATAAACCTAGTAACTATTCTTACTGTTCCGTAAGAGAATCATTCTATCATAATATCAGACAGAACAAAAGGACAAATAGCATTTGCTAATGATTTTCTAAAATTTCCAGCCCTGAGGAGCCTGGGTGGCTCAGTCAGTTGAGTGACTCTCTTGATTTCAGCTCAGCTCATGATCTCAGGTCCTGAGATCAAACCCTGCATTGGGCTCCGTGCTCAGTGATGGGTCTGCTTAGGATTTCTCTCCCTCTTCCTCTGCCTCTCTGCTGATGGATCAGAATCCAGCTTACTTATGCTCACTTATGCGCTCTCTCTCAAAAAAACAAATAAAAAAGAAAAAAAACAATATGGGGCACCTGGGTGGCTCAGGGGGTTAAAGCCTCTGCCTTCAGTTCAGGTCATGGTCCTAGGACCGAGTCCCACACCAGGCTCTCTGCTCAGCAGGGAGCCTGCTTCCTCCTCTCTCTTTCTGCCTGCCTCTTTGCCTACTTGTGATCTCTGTCAAATAAATAAATAAAATATCAAAAAAATACAATAAATCTTTTTAAAATAAATAAAAATAAAATTTCTAGCCCTGAGCATAAATCTATACCTGCTGTATCAATGTAGCAACTGTGAATGGTCTGTATGTATTAAGTGTGTGAACATACAGAATTATTTTTAATTACACCTTTCCCAAGCTATTTTGTTCAGCTGAATCTGCATTCTCATATTGATTTGACTTTTTCAAATCTTCAGTTAAAAAATATCAAAGGCAAAAATCAAAGCTACAGATTGCATCCACAACCTTAAACCAAAGGCCTAAAATAAATAGGTTACTTGCCTCTTCAAGCCCATAGTCTTTAAGCAATTTAGACTGCCAGGAAAAAAAAAAATTCTACTTATATAAGTTTTCTAACTCCCAGTTTAGATACCTAACGTATTGTCTATAGGCTCCAATATTTTCAACTGTTTATAAATGAGCCAATACTCCAGACATCTCTTTGATGAGAAACAACAGACATATATTTCTATATAAATGCTTCTAGGGAATTATTTATTTCTACTGTCAGATCTAGGGTTTTATGTAAATACAAAGGCAAAACTATACACATAAAATAATTTCAACGTGAACCCAAGGAAAAGGGTTTGTCTAAACTGCCAATAGGTTGCCAATACAGCCTATCAACCCTAAAAAATACCTAGGACAATACAGACTCAAGATAACTACCAAAACAAAACAAAAAACAAAACAAAAAAGATAACTACCAAAACAAATTTTTAAAATCTGCAACTGCCAAGAAACCAAGAAGTACGAAAGCATATTTCATAAATGAAACAACAAACAAAAGTGACACACCCACATTCTCATGACTTTAAAGAACATCAAGGCTATCAAGGCTCTATGATAAAGTGAATGTTTAATGTACCCAAAACAACCACCCCATAAATTTTTTTCTGATTAAATCTTTAAAGATTCAGAGTCATCAGGAGGTGGGGAGATCCTCTGTGGTGACATTACAGATGACCTAACAATTCATCTGAGAAGAAAACAAAATTAGAATCAAGTATTTAAAGCTGAGGGCTATCTTTTAATAACTAAGAAGTTTGATTTTAAGATTTTGAAACTCAGGGCGCCTGGGTGGCTCAGTGGGTAAAGCCTCTGCCTTCGGCTTGGGTCCTAGATCCCAGGACGTGGGATCGAGCCCCACTTCGGGCTCTCTGCTCAGCAGGGAGCCTGCTTCCTCCTCTCTCTCTCTGCCTGTCTCTACTTGTGATCTCCATCTGTCATATAAATAAATAAAATCTTAAAAAAAAAAATGATGAAACAGACTGAAAGAAGTCAACTGATCATTCTGCTTACTGATCAAGAAATTCTACAAAATTTCAAAAAAGTAACCAAGTAACAACTCAAATTAGTTCTTCTATTTCTTCACACGTACACAAAGCACACCTGCGTATACCTAAACTTCGAAACTAAAAACCAGAAAAGGCTCAAAAAAGCTCAAGGCTCTGATGGTGGCATTTATCTAAAGCATAGGATGCTATACCTTCACAACAGGTAGTTCAGAAAAACTGACCTAGTTTAAATTTTGACTGATGTCCAAGGTCTCCTCATCTTAGCTACTTTCAATTTGTACCCAAAATGCACTCCAAATTGAAGCAAGAGTCACCCCATCAACTAAAAAAATAAGCCAAGCCTTGTGTTAAAAAAAGGACTCCAGAAAATTAATTGGTCCACCTGTGCTCATGATACCAGCAAGCCAAAGCATTTAAAGAAAAAAACAAGAAGAAAAAAAACCTAAACAAATGTATACCTCCATTTGAAAAATAAAATCTGAACTCAATCAAATGCCCTTGAAGTTTTAACTCTTAGGCAATCCTCGATGGAAACTTAACCCAGAAAAATCTGAAAAGAACCAAACTCTTACAACAGATAAATTTAAAAATCAAAGTAAAATTTCCCCAAAAAGCCTATCATTAGCAATAGGCTCTCAGCTGTGAACTGATAAGCAACCAAAAACCAATTAGTTACATTTCCCTTTAAGTTGCCTGTATATATACATTTATGTATATATTTAAGTTGTACCAAAAACTGCTTACAAATGGCAATTCCTGTGAAGTAGATGATGATGAAGTTCCAGGTAATTCTAGCATGTTTCCTAATGTACTGGTACTGGAGTCTGGATCATCCTGAAAAGATAAATTTATTGAGTTTAATTGCTCTTCTACAGTAACGTTTGTATCTCCTAGTGAAAAGGGGGTTGGGAGAAGGGATGCTTTTGCATTGCTGCCGTCCACTTCATTTCTTTGCTTATTTTTCTGTGTTTCAGTTTGAGGAGCTAATGGCAAGAATGGCGATTTGACTGCACCGTGTCTACTCTCTGATGTGCTGTCTTGTTCATTTCCCATGGCCACGTCTACACCGTTCTCTGATTTAGGCTCATAATTGCAGGTGGCATTGGTCTGAGTTTCCTCAAAGATCTCCTCTATACTCTCATCCTCTGTGACTGGCTGTTCTGGGTCCATTTCAGAATCTACATCTGCATCGTCCACACAAGTAAAATTCTCAAAGTGCAGAAAGCCATTCTTGATAGTCTTTGTTACTTTTACCTGGAGTTCAGGGGAGTTATTACAAGAGGGTTCCTGTTTCATAGCAAGTGCTGTTGGACCACCAGGACTCAAGGAAGTGCAAACAACTGGCGACTGAGCTCTTGAATCACTTTTTTCAGGGTCTTGAAAGGATTCTGATCCATCAGCAGACCCATTTACATACTCTACATTGATCATGGAGGCCAAATCCTGTAGTCTCCGCAGTGGAATGTAACAAGATGGAGAATCTTGTCCATAAGCATTTTGGGATGTTCCACTGGCAGTCGATAACTGCATAGTACACCCATTAAGTGGCTCAGAAAAATTGGATTGACCATTACCGAAAGGGCTGTCCTTGTCTTCAGGGGCATCTAAATTCACTGGGTTGGAAAAGGGCAGCAGACAATTTCTTCTAGATAGTTCACAGGTCTGATCCATCCTGCGCCAGCATCAACCTGGAATCCAAAAACAGCAATTAATCGGAGTTTACATGCCATTTGACTCTGATCTTCAAAATGGCAGCCACTTCTCAAGGCCTAGTGGCCTCGATGCCTTTCTGCTGTACTTCCATGGGCGGAAAAAGTTCCCCAGCTGACGATGGAAAAATGGCCTCGGTGAGCCTCCGCAAACTCCATCTTCCCGGAGCTGGGCAGATCTTGCCACATGCAAACAGCCCGTCCCTTTTTCCTGCACTGCAGACTGGTGGACAGTTGGGCTGAACTAAAATTAAAATCCCTTTGGCAGTAGAAATTCCTAAATCTCAAACAGGAATCGTCCTCCCCATCCCCCGCTGGGGGGGGGGGATCCAGCGGGCGAATCTCCAAAAGGGAGGGGGCTGTAGGGTTCGAGGGGGGTCCCGGACGCTGCACAAAAACGTTACCCCCCCTCCTTCCTGGCTCGCTCGAGCGCAGCGGTCACAATAGCGCTGCACCCTGCGCCCAGCCGGCGCTGAAGCCCTTGCAGCGGCCGTGCCCAGGCCGCAGGCGAGTCGGCCAAAGCGGGTGCACCCCGAACCTCGCCGTCCAGACTGCAGAACTGTTCGGTCCACGGCTGCAAGGCCCAGAGGCCGGGACGCGGCAGGGGAAGAGAAACGGAGGCACCCGGTGAAGCCGAGTCAGGGCAGCAGCAGCTGCTACAGCTTGACAAACATGGCTGCTGCCGACGCCGCCACCGCCGCCGCCTGCCCCGGCCGCGCTCCTTCCCGCAGCCGCGGCAGCACCTCCTGGCCAAGCCGAACGCATTCATCAATATTAAGCAGCAAGCAAAGTTTGCTGCAGGAGGGCCGCTGGCCCCGCGCCCACCAGCCGGCTACCTGAGGGGAGGCGGAGGCCGAGGTGCGCGCGGGAGGCCGGCGGGGCACGGGCCGCGCCGGGAGGAAGTTCGCGGCGGCCCGGCCGGCTAGGCCTGAGCCCGGCTGGTAGTGATGGAGGGGGAGGGGGGCCCGCGGCTACAACGCCGCGGGCCACCAACACCGCGCCGCGCCCGGCCCTCCCCCGCACCCCTCACCTCACGGCCACCACCATCTTCCCCGCCCGGCCACCTCCTCCCTCCTCCTCGCGCCTGCCCGCCACCCACCCCAGCGCACTAGTTACCGTGCCCCGCGCCCCCTCCCGGGCCGGCTGGGGGGAGGGGGTGACCCTCATTACACTGGGGCGCGAGCGGAGCCTTGGGGAGAGAGCGGAGCCGCTCGCCGCACCCCCCTCCCCCCGCGTCTCTCTTCAGGGGAGAAGGCAGCGAGCGCGACCTGCCCCGGCCTATTCCGCCGCCGCCTCCTCCTCCTCACACCCCCACCGCGCGCGCCCCCGCGGCGGCGCGTGCGACCCAGCGCCTCGCGCCGGCCCGCGTGCGGCTGGGGCACCGAGTGCGCGCGCACCCCTTCCCCCACCGCGCGCGCGCGCTCCCTCGCCTCACTCTTCGGGGTTCAGGGCGGGTGAAGTCGGGCTCCCGAGCGCGCCGCCCAATCAGCGGAGCCGCCGCTGCCGCCCCCTCCCCTCCCCTTGCGCGCCCGCTCGCGGCCGGGGCCTACGGGCCGGCCGGGCTGCCCGGGCGGGGCCTGAGGCTGGCTCCCCAGGGGCCTCGCGCGCCTCCCCGGAGTGTCTGGGCCTGCGGGCGTCGTGGGTGACACTCAGATCCCCTAGCCTACCTCGGGGCGCTGTGCCGGCCCCGAGCTGCACACGGCTCCTGCACCCTACCCAACTCGAGCCCCAACCCCGGCGGCACCTGGCCCGGCTGAGGCCTGTCCGACCGCCCCGCCAGCCCCGCTAGGGCCCGCGTCAATCCCGACCTCCATCTTAGGTTACAGCCCGTCTCCCCATCCACTGGGCACCTGCCCTCAGCCCGCTCGGCTCGGCCCGAAGCCAAGGCAACCCCCCTCCTACCGCGGGGCTCACCTGGGGGCTTGGGCTGGGGTCTTCGAGGCCTCAGGCCCCGAGCAGGCGCGGCCGCAGGTGAACCCCCTGCCCGGCCGCACCCCAAACCCACACCACCACCACCACAGACCAAGCTGAGCAGGAAACAAAATGGAGGCAGCAGCTCGGGTCTGCCTCCCCGAGCCAAGCTTGTGCAGCCTCAGGGCTCCCTTCTGCCGCAGGCCCGACGCCCGCGAGGCAGGGGGCTGGCTCGTCCCGGGCAACACAGGCAGCCGCCCTAGAGCAGCGCAGACAGGCCGGGGACTCGGCCCAGCGGGCCCCACAGCCCCTCACCCACCACCCTTTCCCTTCCCCCTCCCCCCCATTTCTCTCCCTCCCCCTGCCCGGCCTTGCGGGATGAGCGGCGACCGGGAGCCGGGTCGGGTCGGGTTACCCGCCCGGGCACTGCTTGCCCTGCCGTAGCCTCGACCGGGGGATGAGGCCAGGCGACCCCCGCGCTGAGCCCACCCCCCGCATCCGAGCCGGACAGCAGCCAGACAGCGCGCCCGCACCTCGGCCTGCCGCCGTGCGGCCCCCGCCCAGTGATGCCGTGTCCCCAGCCCGGGCACCGCCGGGACGAAGCTCCCTCACCACCCCCGGGCCCAGGGGTCCTCGCTGCCTCGGGCGGGGCGAGGGGAGCGCTGGGGGGAGGGGTCCACTAATCCCTGCACCGCCTCCCGCGCCTAGTCTGGGTCTGGGCCTGGCACGGGGACTCGGGCCGCGGCCGCGGGCGGGCGTCAGTAGGTGTGTGCGCGCGGGGCAGGGGACGCGGGCTGGGGGCCCGGAGGGGCCGCGCCTCGCACCGCGGACGCTGCAGTACTCCGCACCCAGGCAGATGGCCCTCTCGTGCCACAGCCACCCAGCGCAGGCCGCCGGCTCCGCAGCCCTGATCCCCCGGGAGCGCGCGCTTCGCCCCTGCGAGCCGGGCTTCGGGACCCCGGCGGAACTGCGTTGGGAGGGCGGACCGCCGGGCTGGCCCAGCAAGGCCTAATGGCCTTATCTTCGGCCGGGTGATGTCTGCTCCCAGGGCGCCTTGGACCTCGAGGCCTGCACCCAGCGCCCCGAGCCCCGCAGCCCTGGCCTGGAGCGGCCACGATGCGTCCAATCATCAAAGACGGCGCAAGGACGGTCAAGGAACCCAAACCCAGCCTCACCCCGGGACTCCGGCCCCCTAGGTCCGTCCCCCAATTCGGCCTGACTCCGTCGCCCCCTGGGCCTGTGCCCCGGCAAAAAGCTCACCGCGGCAGCTAGCTGTTACCTAAAATGCTAAGGGCATCCTCGCTGTTCAGAGAAAACCACGATCTACCGCCATAAAAATCCCGCCTCCTCCAGAAAGCCTTCTGTGATTAGCGCTAACTCCATCTCAAAGCTGAGGGCACCGCCCTCGAGAGCCACGTGACCACCATTCCTCCCTAGGCTTAGTAAATGTGCATAATTATTGCCCCAGTGGAGTGTTTACCCGCAGCCCTTCTCTCTGTTATCCGTGAGCCCACTTGGGGAAAAGGCCGCTTTTGGCCTTGCCCTGCACGGCATCGCCACAGAGATCCCTAAACTCCACCCTTCAGCCTTTCCGGACCTTCACCCCGAGATTGGCCCCGGTAGGCTAGGAGCTCAGCACGCCACTAACCTCCGACTCTCCAAGACCCACAGTCCAGCCATTGGAGGCACACAAGTAAACACAGGCTTAACACGCCGTAAATGCCGGGATGCATGCCCTGCCAAGACAGCAAGCCGACTTTCTTAGAGGGTAGATTCCCCCCTGAAACCAGAGTAATGTCCCCGACCAACATGACCCCAGGGGTTTCTGAGATACTCTCAAGTTTCCCAGGTACAAAGTAAGGTTGGCGGTGTTCTGTGCACTAGGACCAGCCAGAGAAGGGCAGGGTCTACACCCCGGGGTCCTGCCCTACAGGGACCAGCCCTTGTTCTGCAAAGGAGTTGCTCCTACCAACCCGTTCTGGGCAATTCAGTGGGGAAGCTTTAACTGTTTCCTTCTTCACACCTAATAATTTGAGCTAAGCATTTCTGACTGACAGTTATACCCTGCCAATTGCCTCAATTCATCAAGTTTCCTCTCAACCTTTTACTTTCCCACAGACCATCCTGAGAGCTCCAGAGTTGTCCCTGTTTGGCCTTGAGCCAGTCACTTAATAGCCCCAGACCTCAGTTTCCTCATCTGTGGCTTCCAGTGCATAGGCTGGCATGAGGTTTCTCTAAGGTAAAGGCATGTTTGGGGTGCCTGTACAGACTAAGAACCTGATGAGTCCTGAAATGTAATTCATTGCTTCATTCAGCAACCATTTCCTGCATTCTGGGCAATATGCTGGGTGCTGGGAAAACAAAAGATGAGATGCCAGCCTCTGGAAACCCAGGCCTCCGGAAAAGACAGTTAAATAAAGGTGCTAAGGTATGAAGACGTGGTGACCTCTGGACATTACTGTCCTACAGGAAACCCTCTTTCCAACATCCCAGCTCCCAAAAGGAAGAAGTAGGGGCTAAAGGGGGACAGGCAGCTAGGGCGAACAGGCTACTGATGGGCCTTGGAGAGGCTGGAACCCCAGATAAAACCTCTTGGACTTTCCTGCGGTGACCTTGAGGGGCCCTTGCTGCCTCTTAAGTAGAACTTGACTGCAGTGGTCTCAGCTACAACAGCCCCCTCTGGGGACTCCACATCCAGCAGGCCTGGGCCAACCACCAGAACTGTGTCAGTTCTGGATTGAGGAGACCCACAGGACCACATATTGCAGAAGGACACTGGCTCTTGAAGTCAGGGAAGAAGGGACAGGACTCTGTCCTACCCTCCTCATCTTAGCTCAGGGAACTTTTCCGGGCCTATGTCTCCCATTAGAATCAAATACTTGCTAAGTCTACCCTATATACTGGACACAATGCTGGGCACTTGGCTCACATTATTTCCTGAAAGTCTTCAGCAGCCCTGTGAAGAACTGAAGTACAAAAGTTTAAGCTCTTCTGCAAGATCTCAGGGCCTTAACTGTCACCTGGTGTGCTTGGCCTTGTATCTGTTGCTATTAGCTGGCACACAGATCCCATCTGTGAGGGCCCAACACAGTGCCTGCCTCATCCACAGGTGCTCAGGAATTTAAGTGTCAGGAAGTGAGATTACCTTAGCCTCAGTCTCCTTATCTGTGAATTCTGGGTACTGATAATTCCTACCCTGCTGAAATAGAAACCTCTCAAGGCATTTGGCCAATGTACAGTGACCCCCTTGTTTCTTAGAACTGCCCCCCTTTCATTCATTCATTCAGCAGGTATTTATTGAGTTCTCCCCTCACAGACTTGTGAGGAAGGCAGATAAGTGAAAACAAGGTAGAGAGCTGAGCACTAAGAAGCTAAATGTCCTGGGAGTTCTGGGGGTCTCAGGGCCAGTCAGGAAAGCCGTAATGGGCCTCAGGTGAGGATAGGAAAGGCAGGGGTGCCTGACTATGCAGGACCTTATTGTTCAAGTTAAAGAATTTAGGCTTTCTCTAGAGGGTAGTAGGGAACTATGGAAGGTTGAGGAGCAAATTATGGATCACATCTATGCAGTACAAAGCTCACTCTGCCAACAGTGTGCAGAAGAGATTGATACTCTGGAACTACAACCCTGGCCAGGGCCTCGCCTCTGGGATACGCCAGAACTGCCTTGTTCCAGTAACAGTTGTGGCTTCTCCTCCTTTGTGTCAGCTGTTCTCCAAGACACCCTCTCATTTAGTCCTGAGTTGGACACTCTTGTTATCTCCATCTTCCAGAGAGGAAGCATGACTTTGTCAGAGGCAAACTCCTAACCCCATCTCCCAGTTCAAGGTCCTCATCCCTCGAGGACATGAGCATCATCTGCTTTCTGACTAAACAGCCAGGTTTAAGGGGAGGTATGTATATCTTTGATAATTGATCCCAAATGTGAACACCACAACCATCCCTTCTTATAGGTCTAGGAAATGAGAATTCCTTTCTCTTCCCACTCATTGATTTCCCCAGAACTGGATCAGGCTTCTACTCAAGATCAAGGAAGACTTGGCCACATCTGAAAGCCATACAGCTTTCCAGCAATGTTTCCTTTCTACGCCAAATACCAGGTTTCTCTCTGTTAACCTGACCCTGTTGCCTGGCCCCACGGACTCAAATTTCCACCTTCGAGTATCCTTTTTCTCAGACATCCTCTTTTGAAAGC
Organism: Mustela putorius furo; assembly: GCF_011764305.1. NCBI lineage: Eukaryota > Metazoa > Chordata > Mammalia > Carnivora > Mustelidae > Mustela > Mustela putorius. The sequence goes on from NW_025421294.1 coordinate 33,905,628, forward strand.
CATGTGTGTGCTGGCCGCTAACCCTTGCCCTTTTGCCCTCATCACTTCCCTGGCTGCCCAGTGGTCTCCCTGTGCCAAGACAGACCACATTTCATCCATCGACATATCCATCTATCTATCTGTCTATGCCCATGCTCCTCCCTCTGCCTTTTCTCCTGCCCAGCAAACTCCTGTTCAACCTTTGGGGTCCAGTTTAGAAGACTCTGCCTCCTGGAACCCTTCCATGATCCCACCCCAGCATGAGCCACTGCAGTAACTATTGGCTTCCGTTATGGTCCCAGCCAGTTGGTAAGCCTCTTACAACAGACTCAGGGCATACATTTCTCTGATCTCCAGTGACCAAGCCCAGGATCGTGAAACTCAGAGTAATTACTAGAGAAACATTTCCTGATGCCTGATCCGTCTCTTCCCCTCTTCTCCAAACTTGTGTCTCCATTAGACAAAAGAATACTGGTTTGAATTAGGGACCAAATGGGTAAAACTTAAACCCTCCTGAAATGAATTCTCAGATGTTTGGGGAACACACATTCCTCTGTGCCAGACAATGCTTTCAGAAACTATAAGACAATCTATAGGAGCTTGAGTCAGAGACATATGGGGTCAAAAATATAAGAGAGCCTATAGGATCTGGAGTAAGAGAACCTATTAAGTTGCACCCTCAGCCCCCAGCCAGGAACTTCTGAACATATTGATTCCAAGGGGAGAAGTGGGAAGTAAAAGAACACTGCTCTGGGGGGATGCCTGTGGCCAATAGAGTGCTTGCACCTTCTACTTGCTTAAGGTTTACCATTTTGCATTCACCTACTAATTATCTCCTTGCATGGAGAGCATAGGATCCGATCTTACAGATGGAATAGAGGCAGGGGCGCCTGGGTGGCTCAGTCTAATGTTAAACGTCTGCTTTCGGCTCAGCTCAGGTCATGATCCCAGGTCCTGGGATCGAGCCCCACATTGGGCTCCTTGCTCCACAGCAAACCTGCTTCTTCTTCTCCCACTCCCCCTGCTTGTCTTTTCTCTCTGTCAAAAATAAATAAATAAAATCTTTTTTAAAAAAGTAAAGAAAAAAACATTTTGGGGGGGGCACCTGGGTGGCTCAGCGGTTAGGCATCTGCCTTTGACTGGGGTCATGATCTGGGCCTCCTGGGATCAAGCCCCCTGGGCTCTCCCTGCTCTCCCACCTCCTCTGTTTATGTTCCCTCTCTTGCTGTCTCTTTCTCTCTCTTTGTCAAACAAATGGATAAAATCTTTTTTAAAAAATGAATAGGGGCCCCTGGGTGGCTCAGTGGGTCAAGCCTCTGCCTTCTGCTCATGACCTGGGATCGAGCCCCACATCTAGCTCTCTGCTCGTTGGGGAGCCTGCTTCCTCCTCTTTCTCTCTCTCTGCCTACTTGTGATCTCTGTCAAATAAATAAGTAAAATCTTTAAAAAAATGAATAAAGTCCTTTAAAAAAACACATTTTTTATTAAATAATCTCTGTGCCCAATGTGAGGCTTGAACTCACCACCCAGAGCTCAAGAATCACATGCTCTACTGACTAAGCCAGCCTGGTGCCCCTGAGATGTGGTCTTTTACTGAGTATAATGTTTTCCAGGTTCGTTCATCTTGTAGCATGTATCAGTACTGCCCTCCTTTTTATAGGCAAATAATTGTCTACTGTATGGGGACACCTGGATGGCTCAGTGGGTTGAGGCCTCCGCCTTTGGCTCAGGTCGTGATCCCAGAGTCCTGGGATCGAGCCCCACATCGGGCTTTCTGCTCAGCAGGGAACCTGCTTCCTCCTCTCTCTCTGCCTGCCTCTCTGCCTACTTGTGATCTCTGTCTGTCAAATAAATAAATAAAATCTTTAGAAAAAAAAATAGTCTACTGTATGACTAGAACACCCTTATTTATCAATTATGTCCGTCAGTTGATGGATATTTGGCTTGCTTCCACTTTGGGACTATACGAACAACGTTACTTTTAACATTTGTGTACAAATTCTTGGGTGAACATATGTTTTTATCTCTTGTGTATATACCTAGGAATGGAGTTGCTGAGCCAGATGGTAACTCCATGTTTAACTCTGAGGAATTTTTTGAAGATGTTATCAAAACGACTGCACCATTTTACATTTCCACTAGCGATGTGCAAGTCTTCCAGTTTCATCCACCTTTACCAATACTTGTTATTATCCACTTTTTAAAGTTTTTTTTTTATTTTTTTGACAGAGAGTGATCACAAGTAAGCAGAGAGGCAGGCAGAGAGAGAGAGGAGGAAGCAGGTTCCCTGCCGAGCAGAGAGCCTGATGCGGGACTCGATCCCAGGACCCTGAGATCACGACCTGAGCTGAAGGCAGAGGCTTAGCCCACTGAGCCACCCAGGTGCTCCAATTATCCACTTTTTTGAGTATAGTTGTTCTAGTATGTGTAAAATGGTATCTCATTGTGATTTTCATTTGCATTTCCCTCATGATGCATCTCTCTAATGACAACGGAGCACCCTTTAGTGTGTTTATTGGCCATTTGTATGTCATTGTTTATCAGATTATTTGTGCAAATTTAAAGTTGGGTAATTTGTTTGGGATGCCTGGGTGGCTCAGCTGGTTAAGCGTCTGCCTTTGACTAAGGTCATGATCCCAGGCTCCTGGGATCAAGTCCCACATCAGGATCCCTACTCAGTGGGGAGCCTGTTTCTCCCTCTCCCTCTACCTGCCACTCCCCTGCTTGTGCTCTCTTTCTCTCTCCCTCTGTAAAATTAATTAATTAATTAATTAATTCTTTTAAAACATTGAGTAATTTGACTTTTTGTTGTTGTTGAGTTAAAAGAGTTCTTCACATAGTCTGGGTACAAGTCCTTTATTGGATATAAGATTTATAAATATTTTCTCTTATTCTGTGGATTGCCTTTTCTTTTTCTAGATAGTATCCTTCAAACTGCAAAATTTTTTCATGTCTGTTCAGTCCAACTTGTCTATTTTTTATTTTGTTGCTGTGTTTTTGGTAATATCTAATAGAAACAATTTCCTGATCCCCGTTCATGAAATTTTACCCTATGTTAACTCCTAAGGGTTTTATAGTTGTTAGCTGTTACATTTAAGACTTTGATCCATTTTAAATTACTTTATAGTGTGAGATAGGAATCTAACTGTTTCTTTTGCATGTGGCTATCCAGTTGTCCCAGCACAATTTGTTGAAGACTGTCTTTCCCCAATGAATGGTCTTGGCACCCTTGTTGAAAAATCAGTTGACCATAGAAGCATGGGTTTATTTTTGAATTCTCAATCTGTTTCATTGACTGATAAACCTATCTTTATGCCGATATTACACAGTCTTCCTAGCCTGATTTTTTTCGGGTGATTCCACACCCCCATCTTTCTCACTGTCTGGAATGGATGCACCAAGAGGTCAGGATGCTTTTACCACTATGTTCCCAATGCCTAGAAAAGGGCCTGATGTGGAGTAGGTACTCAGTAAATTTTGTGGATTGAATAAACAAATCTTTGAGTGAGTATAATGTTATTGGGAAGAAACCATTGAGAGGGGAAGGTTAAAATTACAGGACTGAGAGGTCCCTCAGGTCAAGGAGGTACAATGTGTGTGAATGGGTTGTGGGTGAAGGGATGGGCCCTGGAACAGAGGAGAAATCCCTCATCCTCTAAGAACTTGTAGGGAAAGACAAAGTAGAGTTTCAGCTATGTTTTAGGTGGGAAGAGAAGGAAATTGAGGGAGATCCTACTGCCTCTGTTTTCTTGGAGAAGTTGGAAGTAAGAAGGAAGGGAAGGGCTATAGGCTTAAGGAAGCTAAGGACAGCTGAGTGGCCTCAGGGCCTGAGCCCAGGGTTAGGTCTAAGCAATGGGCATCCTCCACTCATGACTGGATCCCTTCAGGGTTCTGAGGGAGGGTGGGTACCAGAGGGTCAAGGGTGAATGTGAGTTTATGGCTGTGACACCCAGTCTTACAGAAATAGGAGAGGAGCTATACCACTTAGGTTCTTATAGGCAACATTTCCTGAATCCTAAGTGCCAGCACCCTCCCCCGCGACACCCACAGGATAGTGTGAAGTGCTAAGGAGGGTTTAGACATGACTACCTTCTGTGCGTAACTTCTCAAGGCTGGAATAATTTGTGGCAGTGCACCTGGCCAACAAGTTTGGGGTGGGGGCAAAGGTAAGCCATGGGGACCAGCTTGGGGGCAGACATGAGGCCCAGCTAAATGAACCAACATGTCTGTGTCCCCTCACTTTTAAAAAAGATTGGTTGATTGATCGATTGATTGATTTGAGAGAGAGAGAAGGAGTGTGGGGGGGAGGGGCAGAGGGAGAGAAGCTGACTCTCCACCTAGCCCAGAGCCCAGCCCAGAGTTAGGGGTTGGGTGGGGTGGCTTGATCTCATTACCCTGGTATCCTGATCTGAGCCAAACCCAGAAGGTGGGCACTTAACCGACTGAGCCACCCAGGCATCCCTTTACGAAGCATTTCAAAGTGAATTATAGACATTCTGAGATTTCTCACCTGAGCACTTAGCAAACCTCTCCCAAACATGAGGGTGTTGTCTTACATAACCACAATGCCATCTAACAATGATTTTCCAATATCAAATACTCTTTCCCTATTAAAATTTCCCCCCATATCTTTAGTAGGTGTTTTTTCTGACTTATAAATGAATCAAGGATCATATATTGGTCCCTATATTTCTTATGTCTCTTTTAACCTGAAATGCCCCCATGTCATGTTTTCCACGACATTTGGCTTTTGAAGTGACCAGGCCAGTTAACTTGAGAATGCCCCTCGTTCGCAGTTGGCTGATGCTTCTCCTTGGTATCATTTAACCTGTTCCTTTGCCCCTACATTTCCCTTAAAGTGGACGTTAAGTCAGGGGCTTGATTAAATTTAGGTTAAAGTTTTTAGCAAGAATAATGCTAAATAATAAGGCAGATACTGGTATTTTGACATGTTAAGTTTGGGGAGTCCAAGGGACATCAGGGATAGACACCTCACCCTGTCTGCAGCTGGACATACATGTGGTGTGAAGATCTGGAGGAAGAACCAGGCAAAAGAATATACTACAAGGATCATCACAGAGAAGACAGGACTTGAAGCCTTGGTGGGGATGGGAGAGGAAGTGGGAAAACACAGGAAATCTGAGGAGAATCCCAGGGAGTTTCCAGAGGAGTCAGTGGTAAGACAGGATAATGAGATGACCACCTGAGACCTGACAATCAAAATGGTCCCCCTCCTCCCCCAAAATCCTGGGCTCCTTATGTGGAGAGTCAATTTATGGATCTAGAGTTGGTAATAAGCACCATGGGGAGAATTTCAGAGGCCTTAAATTATAGGGCATCTCCAAAATCAAAACTGGAAGCATAGGCTTGGATAGTCAATGAGAAGGTGCTGTTGGTTTCAGGAGGTCTAATTAGTTGTATTAATGAGCCTAACACAAAAAAATAAGTTCAGAAAGGAGGACCTGGGGGACTTTAAGTTGGTGGCATCTCCAGGCCTGCCCAGGGAGGGAGCCCAGCAGGCTGCCAGGGCATATAGGGCCATGATGAGCCTGGGTCTCCAGGCCTGGCAGGAATTGAAGCTAAAACATAGTGACAGAGGCCCCTGCTGCCTTCTATATCCCAGGCCTGTGACAATGAGGATCAGAAACACACTTAAAACACATTGTTACATGATTCCCACGTTCTGGCACCAGCTCCTCACTGTGGCCCACGACTCCTTCCAAGATGTGATCCTGTCTGCAAATAGAGGCTCATCGCCTACCTTATTCCCCTCATTCTCCACCCTTCAACCACACTGACCTCCTTTAGTTCCTGGATGCAGAAGCCCTTGCCCTGTTAGTCCTAGCCTTCTCCATAGTTCTGTGTGGTGGGTCGCTAGTGTGCCAGCTGCCTGTGCTGTTGTCTGAGAGACATCATGCTCTGAAGTTATGAACACAGGCTATGACCCAGAAGGCCTGGTTTGAACCCCCAGCTCTGCCACTTAATAGCTATGAATCTCTCTGTGCCTGTGTTAACTCTCTATAAAGTGGGATTGTGAGAGTTAATATGAGCTTTAAATCGTGCCTGGCACCTGGAGAGTTCTGCAATGGTTATAGTTGTGATTATCATACTGTTCTAATGAGGCTCAAAGAGATCAAGGTCTGCGTAGGCTCTCAGAGCTGGCCTTCAAAGACGTCCTTCCAGTACAGCCTATTGTGTTATAAATATTCCCATCTAACCGCTAAAGTTTTCTGTGTTATAAATCCCATGATTTTGTGTACTCTGTTCTACTACTATTGCTTCTGTAGGTTAAATTTACCCTTGTGAGAGCAAATGAAGGGATTTGGGTGTTAGCAGACTGAAAAGGCATATTGGCACATCCTTATTGACAAGCAGTTTACATTCTACTAATGTAATAGGAATGAAAAATAGCCTTAACACAAGGCTGCATGGGACAAGGATGGTGAGTTCTTTGAGAACAATATCAACAATCATAAAAAATATAACTGGGATGCCTGGGTGGCTCAGTCATTTAAGCATCTGACTTTAGCCTAGGTCAGGATCTCAGGGTCCTGGATCGAGAACCCCTCTTTTGCCTCTGCCCCCCCAACCACCCCCCAAGGCCCCACACTCAGCGGGGAATCTGCTTCTCCCTTTCCCTCTGCCTCTCCCCTCGCTCCTGCTCTCTCTCAAACAAATAAATAAAATTAAAGCCATCTATCTATCTGTCTATCTATCACCTCCAGGCACTGCACTTAACAGTCTTCACCAAAATACCTAGGTGAGTATTAGTAGTCCCATTTTATAGATGAGGAACCTAAGGCTCAACAATATTAAACACCTGTCCTAGGTCACATGGTAAGTGAATGACTTGAATTTGGTTCTATCTTCCACGAAATCACCACTTTGGGGGCACCTGGGTGGCTCAGTGTGTTAGGCGCCTATGACTCTTGATTTCCACTCGGGTCCTGGTCTCCAGTGGTGACAGCGAGCCTTGCAGAGGGTTCAGGGCTGGCAAAGTTGGCTTGGGATTCTCCTTTCCCTTTGACCCTCTCTCCATTTAATAAATAAAATCTTTAAAAATAACAAATCACCGCTTTGGACCGGAGGGCCAAGCATTAGAACCTAGCAGAGAGTAGAAGGATTTAGCAAAGAGGGCTTGGGTTCTTGGCTTCTGGGCGGGCGGAAACAGGGCCTGCTGAGGGAAGGCGGGACACAGCCTCAGGGTTCCCCGCTGCCGGAGGGGATATTTGCACGTGGCCTTCTGCGCCCCGGGCACCACTGCAGTTTGGCACTCAGCTCTGGGAGCCACACGGGGAGCCGCATTCCTAGGAGGGCGCCTCTGATTGGCCGGCTCCGTCAGGTGGGTCCCGCGGACCAATCAGCAGCGGCCAGGCTGCGGCTGCTGGTGGGGCGTGTAGGGGAAGGTGGTCTTTGTTGGGATGTACCCGGAAAAGGAGACACGGGTGATGTTCGGCGTACCCCACATCCAACCGGGTACTCCGCTGGCCCTGCCCAGCCACCAGCCTTTCCCCAGTGCTCCCAGAAGGAGACGGAAGTCCACTGTGCCAGTCCTCCTCTTGGGATTTGGGTTCCGTTCTCAAGCTCCCTGCAGCTTTTGTGTGTCTTGCTCCTCTTGCTTCCCCCGGAGCTCCAACCTTGCGGTCTTCTTGCTCCTTCCTGGCGGCCCACGAACAGTGTAGTCTCTCTCTTGGGAGAAAAACCCAGCGCTCCTCTACCCAGACTCTGCTTTTTCTCCCCACCACTGCCTCTGGCCTCCCTTCCTCATCTCCTCCCTCATCTTCCTGCAGTCTGTCTGCATATCACCAACAGCCCCACTTTGACCAAATCTGGTGGCGTTTCATACTCTTTGCTGCTGCACTTCTGGGAGCATTGGACTCTGTTGACGTTTGGAACCGAAACGGCTTCCAAGGACTCCCACTCTTGTCTGTTACCCCTCCTATCAAGCCTTTCTCGATGTATTCACAGCGCCGGGATGCCTCCCAATTTCCCAGCCCGGCAAGCAGGCTCACTTGGCTGATCAATTACCCAGTCTCCCTGAGGGATGTCACCTACTCACCATTCCCTAAATGCCAGCAGTGCCTGAGTCTCAATTTCAAGTCTAGATTTGTCTCAGAGCTCCAAACTCATTACCTGCATGTCTTGGGTCCCTCAGGCTCAAGGTAGATCATTCACTCGATATTATTAAGTGACGTGCTCATTTATAATATAAGTATATAAATATTTGTTGTTGTGTGCCAAAAATTGTCTCCTGTGACCACACAGTAGATGTTCTCATTACTATGTGGTGATTTCATGTAGGAATGAATGTCTGGCAAAGTGCCTGGCACAGAGGAGGTGCGCAAAGTTGCCTCACCCCTCATCCTGGTTCCTCTCTATTGCAGGGATGGAAACAGGCCCATCACCTCCCCTCCAGAAAAGAAGCCACACTTCAGAGAGAGAAAACCAAAGTGAAAGTCCTCCTCGTCCTTTACTATTTCTCTACTAGAGTAGTCTAATCTGTAGACTCAGCAAAGGCAGCACTGCCCTAGGGATGGGAGCAGGAGCTCTTAGAGGAACCTAGAAGACTGGTACTTGGCTCTGGTTTTTACTGAAAGGGACGGTAAGGAGGACTTTCATGTTACGCTATTGCCACCGTGTGACCAGCTGGGGAATTCCATATGTAGGTTCTCCAGCCTGGGAAGGGCTAACTGAATTCAGGTTCTCTGAGGACTGAGGAATGTGTCCCTTGCTGCCGGTGTCTTCCTCTACTGTCCTGGCTCCTTTGGGCATCCAAAGCCAGTGCTGTCATCTGTGGAGGAGGAAGCATCTCACCCCTGGGTTTAGGAACAATCCGTGCTTCTCTGACTCTGAAACTTTTGGGGGCTTCTCAGTGTGGCATTCAAGGCCCTACAGAGCTGGTGCCCTTGACACCTGCTCTGTGCTTTGAACTCAGGATGACCTAGCTCAGGACCCACCCTGAGATGCTTTCTCTGCTTTCTTCTCCCTTCCTAGCCACCCCCTCCTTCACCCTCCCCCAACCCTCCACAGTCTTTTTTTTTTTGTCCTTCCCCTGATTCAGGAGCCTGAATACACCTCCCCAATGAGCATGTTAAGTTTCTGGGACAGTATTAATGTGAACAACAGTTTTTTACTGAGCACTACTGTGTGCCTGGTGCTGTGCTGGGCCCCTTATGAGCATTTATTCCATATATTCCCCATAGAGCAGTTTGCTATGATTATTCCAGTTTTGTAGAAGAGGATGCTGAGGCAGAGAATGGTAAAGGTAAAGCCAGTGATCAGGTGACAGAGCCCTGCCTGTAACTGCTAGGCACATAGTGTGGTGGAAGAGGCAGACTCTCGTTCAAATCCCATCTCTGCCACTCACTACTGACTTCCTAACATTGAGACCACTGTCCTGTCCTGCTCTAAAATGGAATGGCAGGCTGCCTCTCTGCCTACTTGTGACCTCTGTCTGTCAAATAAATAAATAAATAAAATCTTTAATAAAAAATAAATAAAAAATAAATGGGATGGCAGGGCTGCCTGGGTGGCTCTGTCGGTTAAGTGTCTGACCTTGAATTTCGGCTCAGGTTATGATCTCAGGGTCATGAGATCAAGCCCCCAGTCATGCTCCTTGCTGGCTCCTCCCTCTACCTCTGCCCCTACCCCCCCTGTCCCCCCAAATAATAAAATAAAATGGGATGGTAGGTCCCACAATACACAGTTTCTGGCTCTGAGGGGCAGGCAGCATTGGAAATCTTAACACTAGGAGATGAGAAGTTGGGTCAGGGGTTGCATCAGGCAGCCCGAGCTGGTGTGGAGCACACTGGGGTAAGTGGGGGTCCTGTCTGGGAGGCTACAGCCAATGACAGGGAGCCCCAGTTCAAAATCCAGACAGTGAGAAGTAGGGGCACAAGTCCCCATCATTTCCCATGTATGCAACCCCTACATATCCTCCCCACACCCACTTTAGCCTATTCCGTGCCTTACTCTCTTGGCAATCTCATGTGGGTCTTTCCATACACACATCTGATCATGTCCTTTGCCTCAGAAAATTATGTCATTCACCAGGAACTCAATCCTTTACCCCAGCCTGTGAGCCATGTGGGGGTCGGTGGCTGCAGCCCTGCCAGCTCTGTCAATCTCTCTGGTCTCTAGTCCCCTGCCATTTCTTTGAAAGCATTGTAGGCCTTTGCACAGGCTGTTTCCACTGCCTCTTCCCTCTCCTCTTTGCCTAGTTCATATCAGGGTGCTAGAAGATCTCCTCCTGGAGGAAGGGGAATTTGAGACCTGAAAGAGGACTAGGAATTTAGAAAATCACTAGGGAGCAGGAGAGTGTTCTAGGAAGAGAGAACAACCTGTGAAAAGGGATGGAGATGTAGGGATGCAGGGTAGGGAAGAAGGGAGGACAGAGGGAGGAAGCTGGGATCGAAACTAAAAGGAATGAAGGCCAGGGCCAAATCTTCAAATGCTTTGTTAAAGAGCCTGGACCCAGGGGCCCCTGGCTGGTTCTGTAGGAAGAGTAGGAAACTCTTGGTCTCAAGATTGTGAGTTTGAGCCCCCACGTCGGATATACCATGTTAGGTAAAAAATAAGTAAATAAACTTTCAAAAATGGGGCGCCTGGGTGTCTCGGTTAAGCATCTGCCTTCAGCTCAGGACATGTTCTCGGGGTCCTGGGATCGAGTCCTGTGTTAGACTCAGCAGGAGTCGGCTTCTCCCTCTCCCTCAGTCCACCCCACTCATGCTCTCTCTATCTCTCGTGCTCTCTTTTCTCAAATAAACAAAATCTTTATTAAAAAAAAAAAAAAAGTTCAGGCCTGATCCTGAGGGCAGTGGAAGGTTTTGTTTTGTTTTTTCCAGTGGAAGGTTTTTGAGCAGGGATAATTATAGCAGTTTTATCTACCTGGGTATGGTGGAGAGGGTCTTGTTAGCACTATTCTGAAAAATACAGCACCCAGAACTGAATGGGTGCTCTAGGAAAGACCTGATCACCACCAGCAGGGGAAGACACCTCTTCACAGGATCCCTAAATGAAATGTCTATAGGGATAGCCCAAGGCCCCCCACCCTACTCTGCAGGAGGAGGAAGTGGGATGCTGCACTTCTTGTGGCTTCCAGCAGGTGGCACCATCACCCAGTGTGTCCCCCTCTGCTCTACTCCCTGTGCTGGAGACCCCTCCCTGGGCACAATTGTAAGGTAGAGACCACAGATGAAGAGGTGGATGAGGAAAGGAAAGCCAAGGGTTGAGGCTGGGGAGGTTGGGATGCAAGCCCTAAGGATGGGGGAGTTAGGGTGGTATTGGTACTCTGTTGCATTTTTTCAGATTCAAGAGCAGCACATTGGTCTGACAGATTTTTCATCATTATCTCCCTTGCTTGCCTCCTTGCCTGAGCTGAGTCAGGATCAGTTACCACTGTAGATTCTCAGAGCTGCAGACAATTGGCCTTGAGATTCTGTGTTTAGTTAGCACTTTCCTGGGAGTTGGTTTAATGTCCCTCAATACTTCTAGATTTTACTTCAGGACAGCAAACTTTCTTCATCACAGGGTATATACCCAGTGAGTAGAATGGCACCTGGCCTGAGTAGGTGCTCAATAAACGTTGGTTGATTTACTGGGCCTTCTGGCCCCCAGTGCACACGCGTGCACACACACACACACTCAGACCCAGGTCACCTCCTCTGGAAGTATCACTGACCTCTCACTGGGGCGCCTGTTGCTCATCCGCTTCATTCCTTTTTCTTTTTTTTTCTTTTTTTAAGATTTTATTTATTTATTTGAGAGAGAGAGAGCATGAGAGTTGAGAAGGTCAGAGGAAGAAGCAGACTCCCCATGGACCTGGGACCCCGATGCGGGACTGGATCCCAGGACTCCAGGATCATGACCCAAGCCAAAGGTAGTTGCCCAACCAACTGAGCCACCCAGGTGCCCCCATTCCTTTGTTTTTAAGTCCTTTTATCTTCATCCCCATTCTTATCACCCTGTTGCTTAGTCAGTTGTGCTAATGATTTTGCGTGTGTTCTCATGTGTGTTTTTTTTGTCATTTCTTTCGTGGGATGGACCTGGGATTGTCTACAACCCATGCCCAGCCTTCCTATGTAGTCATTTTTGAAGACTGAGAGTGGGGGGGGTGTACAATCAGGGCAAAATGGCTAGATTATAGGGTATGTTTGTATATAATTAGCTGAAAGCTCCCAGACAGCTCTGGGATGGTTACACCTCCAGTCCCGAAGGGGTCCCTCTATTCCTACCAACACCTGGCATTCTCCAGCTTCCTAACTTACATCAGTCTCATAGGTGCAAAATGAGAGCATCTCTTGAACTGACTCTTCTTGAGGGTTTGGATCTTCTCACATGCTTGTTGACCTCTGTGTAACCTTGTCAGTCAATTATTTTGTCATACGCTCTTTGTATTTGTATTTTGAGGTATGTCTTTTTCTTGTAGATGTACAGTCCTTTCTTTGTTATTGGCCCCTTGTCTCCCATGCTATCCTCAACCCAGTGTGCAGGAATGCTGCTTATGAGCGGATACCCTGAGCTTCTCCTTTTTTTTGAGAGAGAGAGAGAGTATGTGAGAGCAAGCAAGTGGGGGGGCAGAGAGAGAGGGAGAATCTTTATTTTATTTTATTTTATTTATTTGGCACAGAGAGAGAGAGAATGAGTGAGCGCATGAGTGGGGTGAGGGGCAGAGGGGAAGCAGGCTCTCAGCTGAGCAGGGAGCCCCATGTGGGGGTTGATCTTGGGACTCAAGGATCATGACCCGAGACAAAGGCAGATGTTCAACTGACTGAGCCACCCGGGCGCCCCTACCTTTTTTTTAATATTTTATTTATTTATTTGAGAGAGAAAGTGAGACAGTACAAACAGAGGGGAGAGGCAGAGGGAGAGGGAGAAGCAGGCTTCCCGCTGAGCAGGGAGCCTGATCCCGGGGCTCTATCCCAGGACTCTGAGACCATGACCTGAGCTAAAGGTACTTAACCAACTGAGCCACCCAGGCACCCCAGGGGAGACTGAATCTTAAGCAGGCTCCATGCCCAGTGAGGAACCAGATGTGGAGCTTAATCTCATGACCATGAGATCACACATGAAGTCAGAGTGGGATACTCAACCAACTGCGCCCCTTAGGAATTCCCCCACCCCCTTCCCCAGAGACTGTTCTTTAAGGGTAATGACAGTCCTGAGGCCTTCCTGAGTTTACAGCTCCACATCAGGACTGGGCCTCAGGTCAGAGGATGGGTTGAGCATTCCTCTGTGGATACTGTGGGGCTCATTACTGTGGTCCCCTCAAGGAGGCTATGTATACACAGCAGGGGCATTGTCTCAGCTCCCAAAAGACTTGGGAGGACTCTGAAATCAGCTTGCCAGTTTGGGATTTGAATTTTGAGTTTGGGAAATTCATTTAACATGTCCTCATTGAACTCCATGAACATCTATGGAGCACTTCCTTGTAGACGTTTGAGGCATGGCTGTGGACAGAACAGCCTCCCAGCTTTTCAGAGCTCACCTTCTAATGAGGTAGCAGCTACTAAAGAATGAACAAATAAGATAATTATAGAAGAAAACAAACAAAGGGCTAAAATATGGAATAACAGAGGGAGGACTTTAGCCAGAGTGGTCAGGAGAGGCCACTCTTAGAAGGTAACCTTTGTTCTGAGAGCCAGCCAGAAGAACCAGGGGACTAGCATTCCAGGCACAGAATTGCAAGTGCAAAGGCCCTGAGGTTTGTGTGAACTTGGGGTGATGCAAAAAGAGAAAGACGATCACTGGGTCTGGAGACTAGATGGAGGATGGGTAAGTGAGGGGCTTGGAGAGTGGGGGCAGCAGTCAGTTCAGGTTGTGTCTAGTGGGCCTTGATTCCAGCCTGAGCTGCTGTGCGAAGCAGGGAGGAGGACAGTGTAGCTGTTTAGGAGAGTGCTGGGCCCTAGAGGCTCTCAAACTGGCTCTGGGGCAACCTGAGGTTTGGGCCAGGCAGCCTTGGAAGCTGGTGTGTATGCAGAGAGGATACTTTTCTTCTCTGGTATTTTTTTTTTTTTTATAAGAAAGAATTTCTGGGGCACCTGGGTGACTCAGAGGGTTGAGCCTTTGCCTTCAGCTCAGGTCATGATCCTGGGATGCTGAGATGGAGCCCTGCAATGGGCTCTCTGCTCAGCAGAGAGCCTGCTTCCACCCCCCTCTCTGCCTGCCTCTTTGCCTACTTGTGATCTCTTTGTCAAATAAATAAATAAAATCTTAAAAAAAAAATAAAAAAGGAAAGGATTTCTAGGGACGACTGGGTAGCTCAGTGGGTTAAAGCCTCTGCCTTCCGCTCAGGTCATGATCAGGTCATGATCCTGGGGTCCTGTGATGGATCAAGCCTTGAATTGGGCTCTCTGCTCAGCAGGGAGCCTGCTTCCCCGCCCCTCCTCTGCCTGCCTCTCTGCCTACTTGTGATCTCTGTCAAATAAATAAATAAAATCTTTAAAAAAAAAAAAGAATTTCTATTTTTAATTTTTGTGAACAAGTAATGCAGGTACAAAAAATAAAAAGAAACAAAGGGCCTTCCCTGCCCCCACCCCAGCCACCTAGTTCCCTCCCCAGAAGCTGCCATCGTGACCACTTGCCCAGCGTTTCTGAGGAAATGCATCCCCACAACCTTAGGCACATATTTCATATGGATGCGAATGCACTATGCACACTGCTTGTACCTCAGATTTTCCTCTCAGCAGTGTGACTTGGGGGAGAATTCCCCACCCAGCCCTCAGAGCAGCCCCTTTGTGAAGGCCCGAGAGCTGTGCTGTCAATACACAGCTCTTTAAGTTAACTAAAATAGGGGTGCCCTGGTGGCTCAGTTGGTTGAGCGTCCAACTCTTGGTTTCCACCTGGGCTGTGGCATGGGGCCCCCATCAGGCTCTGCGCTCTATGCAGGAGGGGGCTGCTGGCTATGCTCCCGCCTTCTCCCTCTGCTCCTGCCCCTGCTCATGTGCACATTCTGTCTCTCTCTCAACATGGTTAGATCTTTAAAAAAGTAATAGTAAATGAACTAAAATTAAATAATCAGCTCCTCAGTCAGCGGAGCCACATTTGGCTAGTGGCTACTGTCTTGGACAGCACAGATCTAGAACATTTCCATCGTTGCAGAAAGTTCTGTTGGACAGTGCAGCTCTAGGGAATTCCATTCCATCATTGTTTATTTTTAACCTGTCTTCAGGGGTTGCTGGGAAGGGACCCATACCCACAGGGGTAGAAACTCAGCTGTACTGGTGACGCTATCCTCAGCATATGCAGTAGGTCCCCCAGCAATAATCACAAAAATCTTGGTCCTCCAGGAGCCAAGACCCATTTCATTTTAAAGATTTTAGAGCTGTGCTCCTGAAATGGGTCACACTGTCTCAGCCCTGCCAGCCAACCCCCTCTTCTGGGCTTCTGTTGTTTAAGGAAAGGGCCTATGTGGTTGGGAACCACAGTGTCACCCTTATCAAGTCATTCAGTTATTTGACAAGCCTTAGGGTGGCCTGCTCTGCACTGGGCCTGAGTTCCCGGCGTGGGGGGGGGGGGCTGGTGGAGCCAGAGAGGCCCCTGTCCTGAGTGGGACAGAAAGGGACATAAATGGGTCATACTAGTTGTTCATAGAGGCAGAATGTCTCGGCTGCACTGTGAGGTCAGTGTGGGCTTTCTGGAGGAGGGGATAAGTGGGCTGAGTCCTGAAGGGCACAAGGGTGACCTGGGGTTCGAGAGCTGCGCGGGGCCCTCAGCCATACTAGGTAGGGAAGTTGGTGAGATCAGTAGGGACCTGTCAGGCTGGGCCCACGCACCCACACAAGAACATGAGCCTGGCATTGGGGGGCCCGGAAGGAGCTGGTGCTATGGAATGTGAGCAGCCACCGGTTTGGGGAGGATGTGGGAAAAGCCTGGGTGTGTTCAGCTGTTGGCAATTTCACGCCCCCTCCTCAGCCACTTCTTGGGGACAGGCCCCAGCCGTGGGGCCCAGATGCCGACAAAGGTCAGATTTCCACAGCAAGAGCATACAAGGAGATTTCCTCCAGAGGGGAACCCTCTCCCCTCAGAGAGCTGCAGCTGCCTCGAACACATACTCTGGGATTAGGTTAAATCCTATAGCAGGTGGAGGAGTGGGAGGAGAGACCCCCAGTCAGAGAGCCGGAGTGTGGGAAGGGTGGGTAGTAGCCGGCCTAGGGTGCTCACCTGACTGTGTCTGTACTGGGGAACGGGCGTCTTTATTTTCCTTCGGCACTGTACTGTGCCTCAGTTCTGCCAGGTGAGGCCCTGGGTTTCAGGGGGCAGGAAAAGTATCTATAAATGAGATCAAGGGCTATACAAGCAGGAAGGGGAGGGGAGTATGCAAGAAGACTCAGAAGAATGGGGCCGTTTCAAACCCTGGAGTCCAGAGGTAGTGGGTACAAGGGGTTGTTTTTAATTGAAAATCTTTTGAGCCATTGGAATTTTGGGTTAAATTGTTTAAACTGTGAATGCCTCTTTAAAACTGTGGTGTCCAGGGGCATCTGGCTGGCTTAGTTGGTAGAACATGTGACTCTGATCTCGGGGTTGTGAATTCGAGCCCATGTTGGGTGTGGAGATTACTTAAAAAAATAAAAATCTTTAAAAAAAAATAAATAGGGGTGCCTGGGTGGCTCACCCAATGAAGCATCCAACTCTTGATCTCAGCTCAGATCTTTTTTCTTTTCTTTTTTAAGATTTTATTTATTTGTTTACCAGGGAGAGACACAGCGAGAGAGGGAACACAAGCAGGGGGACCAGGAGAGGGACAGCAGGCTCCTGCCGAGCAGGGAGCCCGATGCGGGGCTCGATCCCAGGACCCTGGGATCATGACCTAAGCTAAAGGGAGATGTTTAATGACTGAGCCACCCAGGTGCCCCTCAGCTCAGATCTTGATCCAGGATTGTGAGTTCAAGCCCTGCGTTGGGCTCTACATTGGGTGTGAGAGGCTACTTAAAAAAAATAAATAAAACAGGGGCTCCTGCGTGGCTCAGTCAGCTGATCATCCAACTCTTGGTTTCAGCTCAGGCTGTGACCTCTGGGTCATGGGGCTCACACTGAAGGTGGAGGCCACCTGAGATTCTCTCTCTCTCTCTCCTTGCCTATGAAAGCAGTGCTTACTTCCTGCTGTTCAGTTTTGGGGAAGGAGACTATTGAGAGCATTTCCTCTTTAGCCTCTGAAGAGGGGGGCTCAGCAGGAAGAGGAGGCTTCTTGGAGAAATGTGGTTTGAGTGAGAACTGCAGGGTGAACAGGGTCTGGCCAGGGGACAGTGAGGTAGTGTGTGTCCCAAGAAGTGTGTTCCCCTGGGGGAGCAGCCCATGTGAGGTAGCATGGGTGAAGGCCATAGGGCTGGAGTTCTGTGCTGGGGCATCGTGAATGTCATCTACCCAGGTACATGGACATTCTAGTAGCCGATGTCTCCTGCTTCATGCAAACCCAGAGGCTTTCCTGGTTCTCCGAACACCAGGCATTCAGGGCTGTGGGAATGAGCTCTGCACCAGGACCGAGGTTCTCGGTCCTGGTGCAGAGCACCCACTTTCCCACTTGCCCCCAGGTAACTTCGGGTCACTCACTTCTTTCTTCTGAGTCTTGGTGTCCTCATCTGGGCAACAGGAACAAAAATGCTTTCCAGGAAGGGCTGCCATGAGGAGGGAATGAGATCATGGCAACCCGGCTCGGGGGCCATTCCCTCCTAATCCCTGAGCAACAACAACCATTGTTGACTGAACACTTCCAACCATTCTCAGACATGTCATCATTCCTGTGTTTCAGGCTCTGAGAGAGTAGCTTTGGTCATAGTACTTCCCCCATCCCCCAGCCCCACCACTCACACAGTGGACAACCTGACCTTCCCTCCCAGCACCTCCTGTTCTCTGGCTTGGACTTTTGAGATCAGGGCCGCTATCTATCTGCTGCTCCCACCAGAGCCCTGACTAATACACATAGCCAGCAAGTAGCCGAGTCCAGAGGTGACCCAGTGCTTTTTCTGCAAGCTCCCAAGGCCGGTATCACTGGCTAGGAGGCTGCTCAGAACTCTGGCAGACTGAGGGGACCAGGCTCCAGATGCTGCCATGCCGTCCGAGAGGCCTGGGGGAGGGGAGATGGAGCAGGAAAGCTCGCAAGGGGGAATTAGCAGCATCTGTCTCATTCTGACTTGGGACGTCAGGAATGTGGCAAGTGTGCGCCTGCCAGGGATGCTGGCTGGGAGGGGGCACAGGGTGGGTAGCTGAGCCCTCCTGGCCCCCGAGACCTACCAAGCACCATCTGCCCCTGTCACTCTGAGTGACCTGACTCTGGTCTCCCATGTGCACAGGACCTGCCGGGAGCCTGGACTTGGGGGAATGGAGGGGTCAATTCAGCTCCTTCCTCAGTTCCCCATCCTTGTGACCTTGGGCCTGTCACATTCCATTTCACCATCCTTAAGTTGGGAAGATGGTTGTCTGGTGAGGCTGTGTGAGGGGTAGTGGTGGGTGGCTGAGGGTAGCTCAGCAGTGGGGCTCACAGTGGGGAAGTGGAAAAATGGAGTTCTCATTTGTCATCCCTGTCTTTATCCACTGCTCTGGTCTCCCAACCCTTTCTTCCCCTGCTGGATTCTTAGGGACCTGCCTGTCCATGATTGACTGGGCTGGGCACAGTGACTTCCAGTGGGAGAGTAGGTTTGGTGGGGGGGCTCAGTCAGAAGGAGAGTGCACAGGTGGAGGTGCGAAGAAACCCACCCACAGCAAGAAGAGAAGCATGGCCATGAGCCGCTGCTCAAGTCTGCCAGGACAGCCCAGCCTCAGATTCTTAGATCCAGGCCCTTCTGACTCTATCTATATTTTCAGCTGCCACCCCCTGGAAGGCTATGGGGTAATCCAGGTGGCCCTCACAATGGGTCTGTCCTGTCCTACGCGAGGACAGGGCAGGAGGGACGCCCAGGCGCTGGGTCAGGTACCTCCACCCTCTGGTTCAGGGGCTGGAGGGTAGCAGTAACTGCTTAGATGGCTCCAGCGAAGGTTCCAGGCTCAGAGCCCTGGGAAGCTGATCTCCCTGCTCCCCCCAGAGGGTGTTTGAGAACAGGGCCATGACGGCCTCTCCAGGGGAGGACCAGGCAGGCAGGGACAGCTGCAGCCTAGCCGGGCGGCAACCAGCTGCTGCCTGGGAGACTGGCCAGGGTGGGGTGGGGTGGGGCGGGGCGGGCACAGCCCCCACTAGCCCCCAGTCTGAGCAGCAGAGCGTGGGAGCGGGCAGCAGCCTCGAAGCTAGGTTTCAGGCTTTCACGCTGTGTTAACAGTCAGCTTGGTTAATGCTGAGCAGATGGGGGAGGGGTGCTGCCAGCTCCCTTAGGGACAGTCTCAGGGCAGGCACATGCACACGCATGTGCAGAGGGTACAAGAGTTTCACCCGGTGGAGAGTGCCGTGTGTATGCTCATTCAGACCATCGCATACATGAGATAGTGCGGGTAAGACAGACCAACACAGAGGAGCACACAGGTTCCTGGGGGCGCCCTAACGTAGCTGTAGGTGGATGTGAACCCAAGGCCTGGCACAGAGCCCTCCATTTGTATCAGACAAAACTCCCAGCTTGGAGAATCCCTCCACCCTGTTTCCCCTCCATCCGCTGCAGGGAAGACACCAGGAACACAGAGGTTTATTTCAAAAATAATTTATAAAAGGCCATTTGCTTCTGTGTTTTTGGCAGGCTTCCAGCTGCTCAGCGAGGAGCACAGGGACCAGCATTCTTTCCACCAAGATGCTGGGACAAGCAGCAAGGGGAGGCAGGGGAGACTGGGAGAAATGGGGTTCAGAGGCCCAAGACCTCTCTTGGTACAAGGAAGCAAAGAGATTTAGGACAGTTCTACAGCTAGGTCCAGCCAAACCCCTGGATCAAGGACTGAGTGCTAAGGCCCAGGAGGCCAGGCGGAACCCCAACACTCAGGCCATTAGAAGACAGGGGCCATAAGGCAAGGGCAGGGCCTTAAGACTGGGGTTGAAGCCTGGTATGGGAATCTGAGGCCAGAGCAGGAAGCCTCAACTAGGAACCCCAGGAATAAGAACGGACCTCCCCAAAGCAGAACTAGAGATCTGGACAGTAGCCTGCAGGGGCCTGGGGCCAAGGTCAAGCACTGGCAGGCTGCAGCTAAGCCGGGACTGGAGACTGCCAGCCTGTCTGACTACACAGCCTTGGGGCCCACTCATGTCTGCCCCCCTGGGAAGGAAAAGGCACTGGGCCCCAGGGGTAGGGGGTCGTGGCAGAAGACAGAGTCGCTGGAGGAGCAGGTGCTGCTGGCATCCCCACCGGCTGGGGAGTAGGGTCCAAAGGTCAGACGGAGGTCTAGGTACTACAGGGAACAGGCTGGTCAATCTCAGTGCTCAGCTGGGATGAGGGCCTGAGGGGAGTGGTCAGAGAGGGCTCAGGGGACAAGAGGGGAGCAGTACCTCCTCGGAGACGGCCAGCAGGACCTTGTCCAGTGCCTCCACCAACTGCTTGAAAGTCGGCCTCTGGGAAGGTGCTGCGTGCCAGCACTCCCGCATCAGCCCATACCTGGCCGAGGGGGTGGAGAGGGTGGAAGGTCTGAGTTAGGGGCAGGCTTTAATGAGGGGGTCGGTAGGGCCACTTAGGGGAAGGGCATAGACACTCGGCTAGGACCTCCCCTTGCAGCTGAGGAGGGGATGGTGACAGTGAATTAGGAGGCTGGGCCCTATGGCCAAGGTCAAGGCAGAGGATAAGGACTGTAGAGTGGGGGAGAGGAGGGTGAGGCCTCACAGCTCTGGGGGGCAGTTTGGGGGCCGATCCATCCGATGCCCTTCCCGCAGCAGTGAGAACAGCTCCTCCACAGGGATGCCAGGGTACGGGGAGCCCCCGAGGGTGAAGATCTCCCACAGCAGGATCCCAAACGACCACCTAGAGGCAGAACCAGGGCTCAGCAGGGCACAACTTTGCTCCCTAGTCCTAGGGCTGGTATGGGGGACCTCGCAGGCATGATCCACCATGGAGTCTGGCAGCACTCAGGTCCTAGGGTTGTGTGACCTCGGGCAATTGCTTTGCCCTTTTTATGGGGTAGGGTAGTAGGTGCCGGGAGATGCTCCAGAGCCCCGACCTCCAGGACTTACACATCAGTCTGGTGTGTATAGACTCGATCAAACAAGGCCTCCGGTGCCATCCACTTGACAGGCAGGCGGCCCTGGATGGGATAGGTAGGGGCATTGACACCGAGTCCCACAGGTCCTGGTATCCTCCACCCGCCCTTTCCAACTCTGCCCTGCCTCCCTCACATTGCTGGTTTTCTTGTAGTAGTCAATATGGTGGACGCCACGGGCCAGCCCAAAGTCAGCAATCTTCATCACATTGTCCTCTGTCACCAGTACGTTCCGGGCAGCCAGGTCCCGATGGATGCACTGGGGGTAGAGCAGGGGACTTAGGTTTATTAGGACACATGGCTGGACGCTGGGCACACTGTACTTCCCAGTAACCCTAGGGGAGGCACTATCTACTTGTTTCATAGACGAAGAGGTCAATATTCAGAGGGGGAGACTAAAGCTGCCTTCAGGGTCCACCCTCTCCCTCTCACATGGCCTCTTCCCTTGCCCCATGAGTTAGGGCCTGTGAGAGGAAGGAATGGGGACAAGCAGTGTCAAATGTGTAAGTATGGGGGGTACAGAAGGGTTTGGGAACATTTAGACAGGGCAATGAAAAAGGGGCGAGAGGAAGAAGATGAGGACATTCAGAGTCAGGGGGTAGGAAAGTGAACAGATGGAGCAGTCAGAATGGTCCAGAGTGCTGCCCACCGCCCATACCTTCCTCGACTCTAGATACTGCATGCCTCGGGCCACCTGGTAGGCGCAGGAAACCAGGGCGGGGAAGGAGAGCGGCCCCTCACTGCTCCTCGGACCGTCAGGGCTGAGATCAGGGCCTGGGGGCCGCCGGGCCCGCAGGAACTCCCGCAGGTTTCCCTTGGCGGCACACTCCACAATCACATACAGGGGCCCTGTCGGTGGGGGGACAGGGAGGCTGCGGCGGCTGTAGCTCCACACCCCCCATCCCTGCCCTTAGCCCCATTCCAACGCACCTTCCCGAGTACAGACGCCCAATAGATTGATAATGTTCTTGTGCCGACCGATCAGCTTCATCATCTCCATCTCGGAGACCAGGTCTGCCAAGTCCTTGTCGGAGGCATTGTCTGCGGGGGATGGGGGACAGCCAGGGTGACAGACATGGCAGAGCTGGGACAGGGCCTGGATTTCTGGACCTGAATCCCTGCTAGGCGGTGTGGTCTTGAAAAAGTCTCCTAACTTCTCTGAACCTCAGGAGCGTCTTGTCTCCAATGGGACAATGGATCATGCCCCACCCACAGCTCACGGAATTTACAGGGAAGCACCAAGATCAAGGATCTACAAAAGGTGGGCCTGTCTGTGAGTGGGACCAGGAAACAGAATTCTGAACAGGAAGAAGCTCTATCTGGAGGATTGGCATTAGTTCCTGAATGTGGTGAGAGCTCTTGGGGGCAGGAGGCAGGCTGGCGCCCTGAGGTCAGACTGGGGCCTAGAGACCATCTGGCCTGGGAATTCAGGGAGCCGCCAGTGGGGTGCAGCTAGGGGAGGCTGGGAAGAAGCTGCTTCAGATTCTCTTGAGAAGGCTGAGGAGCAGGCGCTGACCTGTGGCCCTGGGCCAATGACATACCCTCCCTTCCAGACCTCACAATGCACATTTCTCAATCCCTGCCTCCCAGAAAGTACCAGGTGGCCCCAGCTGTGCAGAGGGAATGGGGGAACAGAACAGCGGTTTGGGCTGCTCTTGTAGAGGAGGTGGGGATAGCAGTGAGAGGCCCTGATGGTAGGTCCCCAGGTATCTCCTGTGGACTTTGGGGCTGGCGCTTGGGCTGTTCTCCCAGAATGGTGGACACCAAGAGGATGGATATGGGAAGGGCCCAGGGTGGGGGAGGCTAAAGGTGTGGTTTGGGGGTACTCGGGAGGAATGAGGTGAAGCCTGTGAGACTGCCAAGGTTATTTGAGGCCACGGCTGATGTGGGGCTAGGGCTGATGTGGGGGTGTCTGACCCCCTAGTCACCCCAAATCCTTGTAGTCATCATCCTCCCAGTGGGTAAGGTTTTATATACCAGGCACTCTCTAGGAACCTCAGGCCGGGAGGTAGGAACTACTGTTTACCCCCAGGTAACATGTGAGCAAATAAGTTCAGAAGCGGCTTGCCAAGGTTGGTAGCAGAGTTGGGCCCCAGGCCCAAGGGTGGGATACTGCAGCCCTTGTGGCCACCAGTGCTCAAATGGTAGCACCATGAGCCTCTTCTGTTGGTCCCAAGGCCACAGCACGTCCCTTGGGGCCACCACTCACCCTTGAGCATCTTGACGGCTACCGTGCTGGCTTGGTCAGGCTGGGCAGGATCCATGCCGAAGGCCTCTGCACGCACCACCTGCCCGAAGCAGCCCTCACCCAGCGGCTTCCCGAGCACCAGCCTGGAGATGAGATGGCCGAGGCCTCAGCCACAGAACGTCCTTCCTGCCTGGAGCCTGAATGCCCATCCTCCCTCTGTGCCGCATACCTGTCCCGGGGGAACTCCCACAGTGGGTCGAGAGGTAGGTCTAGACTCACAAGGCCAGCAAGCAAGGGAGGGCCACTGGAGGAGAGTCGGACACCCCGCACCAAGGAGGAGCTGGACTTCGCTGAAGAGCCCGACTCCAGGGAGAACTGGAAGGTGGGTGACCCGGTCAGCCTGATGGAGCTGAGCTGGGGAGGCGGGTGGGCAGGCCGAGAGTTTCGCTATGGGGGACACAGTAGGGGGTAGGGAACAGCATGGTACCTGCCGGGCTAGAGGGAAGCGGGACAGCTTCTGCACCGTGGCGGGCTGCCTGGGGTGCCGGCTCAGGAGTACCTGCCCTCGATACAGCCCGGCCAGCAGCAGGAGGACAACCAAAGCCAGAGAGCCTGACACGTAGAGAATGATGTCCGTGTACCTGGCCTCAGGGGCTGCTGCTGTCCATGTGAGGTCCTCCTCTGCCCACAGACACACACATAGACAGAAAACTGAGCAGTCAGTGGTTGGATGGCCAGCTCCACATCCTCTAACTCAGACCTCTCAGCTCCCAACACCCACCGAGACACTCACCACGAAAGCTGCAGTTACACCCTGTCCTGCGCACCCCTAACCCAGGGGATCACATGGCAGTCCCACAGGGACACACACAGAAGCACTGCGACACGCAGAATCGAACACACAAACCCTCATGCCATGTCCCGAGCCCCACAGGCCGAGGGACACAGTCCGCTGCTGGGGCAGAGCGGGATTCCTGCAGCCCCTCCTGGCCCCCTCGAGTGCTCACCTGGCAGCACCGTGAGCCAGGCTGACTGGTAGGAGAGGCCGATGGAGTTGCCCGCCAGGCAGGTGTATTCTCCCGCATCCTCAGCCGACACATTCCGAAGATATAGGACTTCCACCTCTGAGCTATTGATGTCTGCTGTCTGGGGACGGGGAGGCGGACATACTCAGGGGTCAAAACAGGGCCAGGGGCCATATTGTGGCCAGGAATGAAGCGGGGGGCCAA
Source organism: Mustela putorius furo (assembly GCF_011764305.1). Taxonomy (NCBI): domain Eukaryota; kingdom Metazoa; phylum Chordata; class Mammalia; order Carnivora; family Mustelidae; genus Mustela; species Mustela putorius. The sequence continues at coordinate 33,930,117 of NW_025421294.1, forward strand.
GCCCGTACCCCACGCCCCATGGGAGAGCAGGAGGGTTCAGGGGCTGGCGGGCGCCAGACCTTCAGGACTTGCACGTAGGGGAAGCCATCGGCGCCAAAACTGCTGCCGTTGACGACGATGTGCTTCAGCCACTGGATGTGGGGCTGGGCGTCACTGTACACCTTGCACAGCAGCTCCACGTCGCTGCCTGCCACAGCTGTGGTGTTGGCAGGGAGCCCCGCCTGCAGGATGGGCCGGTGCGGGGACCGCTCTGGGGGCCAGGCCAGGCGGTCAACCCTGACCAGTGGCATCCACAGAAGCACCCTGGTCACCTGCTCTCAGCTCAAGGGAGGGAACTTCCTGATATGCAACTCAGACCTTGTCTGCCCCCTGCTTACACTGCTGCAACCTTCCATGGCTCCCTATTGCCTTTGGTGGTCAAGGACCAATTCATAGTCTAGTATTCAAAACCCTCCCCACACATGGCTCCCCACTTAAATGCCACACCCCAGGCATACACCTCTTCGCAAATGCATTGTTTTCCTTACACCTAGAACCTTTATTCAGCCTGGGCCTTCTGCCTGGATGTCTTTCCCACCTTTTCTGCTCAGCTGACCCCCGTTCTTCCAGGCGAATATGACCACCCCCCACACCCCTGAACTTCCCTCTGACCTAGGGCAGCTTGAGCCCATGTTGGCGGCCAGACTGTGCGCTAGCCGAGGGCAGTGTCGGGGCTCCCACCCCCAGACCACCTTGCCTGCCCGTCCGCTCACCCAGCACATCCAGCAGATAGCTATAGCGGATGCTGCCCATTGGGTTCTCCACGAGGCAAGTGTATGTGCCGCGGTCCGAGGGCACCACGCTTTCCATCACCAGGCTCCAGTGCTGGTGGCGCAGCTGGGGGCAGGGAAGCGTCTCTGAGTGGCCATTCACCGGTTCCCACCCAGGGGTCCAGGGCGTGAAGGGGGAAGGAAGCGTCTGTGAGCGGCCATTCACAGGTGCCCACCCAGGGGTCCAGGGCGCAAAAAGGCTAGATCCTGCCCACAGTGGTCTTCTCCAGTTCTCCAGGCCCTGGGGAGGCCAGGCCAAAGCCAAGAGGGATCTGAACCTTTGGTTTGTGCCTCTGAGTTTTAGCATGGCTTCTTCTTGGTTGTACCACCTGGAGCCATTGTTTGCCCTCTCAGAGTCCCAGCTTGCTCACCGCAACCTGGAGCCGACCCCATAGGGTCTTATGAGAATTAGTTGCTGAAACGCCCTACCTGCCAGTCAGTGAGCCTTCCCACTTTATAAGGAAAGCTGAGGCTGAGAGATTAAGTCACATGCAGGAGGGTGGCAGAGTGGGGACTTGAATCGAAGCTGTCCCAGTCCACTCCTTAGGGCCCGCAGCTGCCTTCCTCACTGGAGAAGGAATGACTTCTAGGCCGGAGCAGATCAATGGGAGAGTGAAAATGGTGGAGCAGATGGTCTTGGAACCTGGAGACTCACCCGAATGCCTCCAATGCGATGCTCCCCATGGAAATCCTGTCCGTCTTTAAGCCAGCGGATGGTGGGTATGGGGTTGCCTGCCGCCGGACAGCGGAACTTCACAGTGTTCCCAGCAGGCACTGCGTGCAGTTTCTTCTCCATGCGTTGAGGGTGTGTCCAGTAGGGTGCTGGGAGGGAGGGGGAAGGCAAACTTACTGCCCCCAGGATGATCACCTGTTTCCACACAGGTCCCTTCTTCTCAGTGACCAGCTGGGAGGCAGGGAAATGAGTCCCTGAGGGCTCGTACTGACCTTGCTGCGGGTAAATGTGCCCATTCAAGGGGCCCCCATGAGCCTTAGGGTCCTCATTGCCATTGCTGGAGGTCAAGGAGTCTATGTCAGGGACAAAGAGAGCCATCTGAGGTCTAGGGTGGGGACAGTCTCTCTCCCCAGGCACCCTTTAGCCCCTGCTAGACCCCCTTACCATCCACAGCCAAGGTAACATTGTGCAGGACAAGCATGGAGCCTCGTGCCAGGCAGAGGTAGCAGCCAGCATCCTCCGGTAGGAAACTGGCGATCTCCAAGCGGCCCCTCCAGCCTCGTACCCGGCCAGCAGGTGGTAGGCGACTGCCCTCCTTGTACCAGTGGCCACCACGCTCGGCCCGCCCACAGCACAGCCGCACAGGCTGCCCGAGGGCCACGGTCAGCTCCTGCCCTTGCTGCTCGGGGCCAGGGACCAAGCAGGGCTCTGTGGGCCAAGGGCAGAGGTCAGCGAGCCCCCCAGAGCCCCCGCTGAGGGAACCCTCTGTGTATGGGGAACATGCTGCACAGGCGGGACACAGCATCCCTTGACACATGCTGGAACCCCACTGCTCCTCAACATAGACACCTGTCATCACATGCTACCAACACTACATAAGGCCACTGCCATGCCTCTGGTAAACATCACACACATGGTGCATAGCACACATGCTGGACTGGACATGCCATTGCCACACACCCCCCCATGCTACATGTGCCACACCTCACCAGCACACACACAGCGGCACAGCACACCCACAGTGCATACACCACACATGCTGCTGGGACTCCCAAACCACACACTCAGTGCACGGAACACACACACATGCATGTGCGCGCACGTGCGCGCGCACGCACACACACACACACACACACACACACACACACACACACGGCGAGGGGCTCACCACCAGCTCTGCGGCCCAGCTCAGGACCCTCACCCTGCAAGGCCATTCCTCTCTTGTGGACATAGAGATAGGTGGATGCTTGCTGGGAGCCAGACACTGAGACTTAATGGTTGGGTCCTGCCCTGCTGTCACCTCCTCAGGGACTGGGCCAGGTCCTTCCCAGCTTTGCTCAGCTATAGCCCCCCTCCAGGTGCCCACCCCTGCCCCCTTCTCCCACCTTAAAGGCCATACCTAGCTGCATTTCCTCAGAGGCTTCAAGGGACAAAGTGGGAGCCCCAGGCACCTCCACCAGGACCCCCAAGAGGGCCAACAGCAGCCACATATCCTTCCTGCCGCTCACAAGGACCCAGGCTGGGCTTAACACCAACTGCCTTCCTGCAAAGGAGGGAGAAGAACTCCTGCTATGCAGGCATATTTGGGGGTGCTATTCCCCTGTTCCGCAGATGAAGAAACTGAGACCGGAAGTGGTCAGAAGACTTGTCCCCCCACCCTCACCCCCACACAGCAGTGTGGCAGAGATCGGGCAGACACTGGAAGCGACTCTGCTGTGGCCAGAGCCCAAAGCTTCTTCACAGTAGGTTGTGCAGGGGGGCAGGGCCAGGCTTCCTGCTCTCCTCCGGTCCTGCTGAGACCCTGGCACAAGTTCACAGAAAGGGCAGTTTGGGGATTCTTTCCTCGGAGGAAAGCAGAGAATGGAGACATATCTTCTGCTCGCTCTCAGCACACATAATTTATTTTTTGCTGAATAAATGAATTTATTGCTGAAGAACCGGAAAAAAAGAAAAGAAATCTAATACAAGGCCAAACTTTAGCATCTGGATGTTATCTGATCTGACCCACACTTCTAGCACTGCTGACATTTTCATGGCCAGCTTTGAATACCTTCAGTGGCAGAGCACTCACTCCTAACACAGCAGCACATTCCATGGCGATCAAAAGTTCTTCCTCATTCTGAACCAGAATGGCATGCTGGGAATACATCTGCTTTTTGTGTCCTCACAGCTCCCTTTGAGGCAACACGGGCTCTGTGTCCAACAAAGCCAAGTTCGAATTCTGACTCTTACCAACTTACAAGTCCCTGTCCCTCTCGGGGTGCTGTCCTCGGAGGACTGATTGGAGTATAAAAGAGACCATATGTAGGGGCTGAAAACACAGAATGTTGGCATGTTCTTCCCTCCTCCCCCCACCCCTTCGTGACAGTCACCCTGGGTCTGCCCTTGGCCAATTACCTCCCATTCTGGTGCAGTTCCTGTCAGATATGAGGTACACACCCACCCTATCCATATGCCACCAAGGATGTCTCCATCTGAGTTGGGTCCAAGCAAAGGAGGTGAAATGGACAAGGACCCAGGCTGGGCTCTCAAAACAGCCCCAGCTGGGGCAGGGAAGAGGTGACCAATGCAGTCCCAGGGGACTACTGGCTATTACCTGGGGCTCCGTAAGTCAGGAGGCACTGATGTCTCTGAATCTACCTTGCCCAGGAAGCTCACTGCACTCTCTTCAGCCACTGCCCCCCTTCCAGCTCTGGCTCCAAGGCAGGGGGCACTCAGCTTGTCCTGGCCAAAGCTATCATCTCCTCCTTCCAACTGCTCCTTCCCTGGGTTGCTCCTGCAGCTTGGGCATCATTTCTTCCCATCCGCCTTCACCATCCCCTCCCCTCCCCCACTTCCAGTCCCATCTGCCTCCTCAATCCTTCTCCTGTCCATCTCACCTCCTTTGCTTGGACCCAACTCAGGCCATGGTCATCTCCAGCTTGGGCCTTTGCAAATATCTCCCTTGACACTCCGGCCTCCACTCTCCAGCAGGGCTTTAGAAATTACAAGTATCTGCCATGTCACCACCCTATATCCCCCAGTTCTCAAGCCCTTAATGGCTGCCCATATCCAGCAGGATCCAATCCACAGTTTATCCAGCATTCTGGGCCTCCCTCCTTGCCCTTGTCCTTGTCAGTATCCTTGGTTGCACAGTCTGCTCCTTCAGCCTCTTCAGCACTAAAGCCATTGGCTTTCAAAACTGGGCATGTCTTCTCTCTTGCATATCCATACCTCTGTGTCCCCATTTCTCTCTCTCTCTCTCTCTTTTTTTTAAAGAATTTATTTATTTGGGGCGCCTGGGTGGCTCAGTGGGTTGAAGCCTCTGCCTTCGGCTCAGGTCATGATCTCAGGGTCCTGGGATCGAGCCCCACATCGGGGTCTCTGCTCAGTGGGGAGCCTGCTTCCCTCCTCTCTCTGCCAAATAAATAAATAAATTCTTTCTTTCTTTCTTTCTTTGACAGAGAAAGACCACAAGTAGGCAGAAAGGCAGGCAGAGAGAGAGAGAGAGAGAGAGGAGGAAGCAGGCTCTCTGCCGAGCAGAAAGCCCGATGTAGGACTCGATCCCAGGACCCTGAGATCATGACCTGAGCTGAAGGCAGTGGCTTAACCCACTGAGCCACCCAGGCGTCCCCCATTTCTCTTCTCCACCTTAACCAGATGCCACTGTCCTTGCACCAACCCCCAGTTTCCATGGCCTTCCTCCATAGAATCCCCCCAACCTGCAGAGCAGCCCTCTGGGTCCAAAGCTGGGAGAGGGGCCAGGAAGCCTAGGGATTTTATTCCCATTCCTAGGCTGCCCTGACCTTGTAACCTCAGGACGGTTCATTGTCGGATCACACCCAGCTACAGACAGACCGACCCACCGCCTTGCTCGGGGGCTGAACGGCCTAACTCTGGCATCAGACAGTCCTGGATTCTCTTCCAGCCTCCCGCATTCAAACGCTGGGAGAACCTGGAGCAAATGACTGCACCTCTCGGATCCTCAGCTTCCTCATCTCTACTCAGGGCGCGCAGACGGTCCAGCAGAGGGACCAGGCGCTCTCCTTCCTCCACCCCTACCCGGTCACCCAGGCGGGAGGTGCGAGTCGGCAGGTCCTGAAGAGGTGCTGCAGAGACAGCCGGCCCGCCCCCGCTCGGGTGGGCAATGAGTAACCAGCTCCATGGCCAGGGTGCTCTTTGGACAGAGCGGGACAAAAGGCCCTGTGTGCGCTGTGGGTTACTGATTTACCGTCTCCTCCACCCCCCCCTTCCGAGAGGACGCCCAGGTCTCCAGTGCTGGGAGGGGGCAGCTCCCTGAGCCCCGCTGCCGCTCGCCCTCTGGCGGTGGGGAGCGCACCCTGGGCCCGCAAGGGGTCCCAGCTCACCTCGAGCCTCCGCGGTCCCGCTCCAGGAACAAGGTCCCGGCTCACCTGGGTCCTCCGCGGCCCCGCTCCCAGCTCCGGCCAGTCCCGACACCCGCACCCAGCGGGGACTGCAGACTCAGCCGGGGCGCTCCTCCGCCCCCGGCCAGAGAGCCAGGAATGCATCCGCGACAGCGGCGTGGCCGCGGGAGGCCCAGCGCCCCGCCCACCTCGCGCCCCGCCCACCTCGCGCCCCGCCCCTCCTGGACCAGCTCTATCCTGACAGCGGCTGGGGAGGTAAAACCCAGCGCCCCGCCCACCTTCAGCCCGGCCCTTCCTGAGCCAGCTCTATCTAGACAACCAGGACGCCGAGTGTAGCACAGCATCCCGCCCACTTGGAGACCAGTCCCGAAACCCAACGGAGCCCGAGCCGAGTGGCCCACTGGGCCAGCCCAATCCCGGGCCCCGCCCCAGCCTGCTACACACCCCATCAAACTCCGCCTCTTTTGCCGCTCCCAGACCAGGCTTCCAAGTTCTAGTGACTTGTCCTCTGCTCTTCACCCTTTTTAAGGAACAACACCCAGCAGTTCTGATGGGCGAACCTCAACAGACCTTAGCCCAACCTGGCTACTCTTTCTTATGTGCAAACACCATACAGTGGCTAGGAGATCTCCTCTGCCACCAAACATCCCCCATTCATTCTCTGCACAACCTTTGGGGTGATATTTGAAATACAAAATATGGCGAGCGCCTAGCTGGCTCAGTCGGAGGAGCATGCGACTCCATTTTGGGGTTGTGAGTTTGAACCCCACGTTGGGTGTAGAGATTACTTAAAAAAATTTTTTTTAACGGGCGTCTGGGTGGCTAAGTGGTTTAAGCCTCTGCCTTCGGCTCAGGTCATGGTCTGAGGGTCCTGGGATGGAGCCCTGCAAGGGTATCTCTGCTCAGCGGGGAGGCTGCTTCCCCCTTTCTCTCAGCCTGCCTCTCCGCCTACTTGTGATCTCTCTCTCTGTGTTAAATAAGTAAATAAAATCTCCTTTAAAAAAATCTTTTTTAAAAAGAGATTTTATTTATTTGAGCGGGGAGGGACAGAGAGAGAGTAGCAAGCAGACTCCCTGCTGTGCAGGGAGCCCAAGGGTGGCTGGATCCAGGAACCCTGAGAATATGACCTGAGCCAAGTCAGGCACTTAACCAACTGAGCCACCCAGGTGCCCCTTAAAAATATAATCTAGGGGCGCCTGGGTGGCTCAGTGGGTTGAGCCACTGCCTTAGGCTCAGGTCATGATCTCAGGGTCCTGGGATCGAGTCCTGCATCAGGCTCTCTGCTCAGCAGGGAGCCTGCTTCCCTCTCTCTCCCTCTGCCTGCCTCTCTGCCTACTTGTGATCTCCCTCTGTCAAATAAATAAATAAAATCTTTAAAAATATATATATAATCTAAATTAATTAATTAATTAAAAATAAAAGGGAAAGAAATACAAATCTGAATGTATCTACTACCCCTTTAAAACTTTCCATTAGCTTCCCATAATGATTTTTGGCATAACCTGGCCCCTGTCCATATCTCCATACAAATCCTTCATTTCTTTCCTTGCTCCCACTCTACCTCTGCGCCTTTGTACATATGGTTCTCTCTTCCTGGAATGAAGGTTCCCCTCCATGTCTGGTTGGTTCCATTTCATTCTTAGATGTCAGCTCACTTCCTCAGAGAAGCCCTCTGGACCTGCCAGGCTCCTCTTAGATACCTTCTGTCCTGTGAGCATGGAGAAAGAAGCAGGAAGTGAAGTGACTCAAAGCACAGATTTCAGGACTCAAATCTCAACGCATCACACTTGGAGTAACCTTGGCAGGTTAGTTTTCTAACCTAGTTTTCTGTGTTTTCATTTTCTCATCAGTAAGGTAAGTATAATGCTAGTATTTTCCTCATGAAGTTTTTGCAGAGTAAACATGTGTAAGCTTGTAGAACGCTGCCTCATTGGTATATGACACTTGCTTTGTAATGTTAACTATGACCAGGACCCGTTATTTCTTCATTTTCATGGAACATTCCAGAACTGTAACTAAACAGTTGTGTAAATAGAAGGCAGGAACTGCCTACAGACTTCAACATTGTATCCCAAGTGCCTGACACACAGCAGGTACCCCCAAATAGTTATGCCGCACCTTGCTCAGGTCCGCCTCACTTGCAAGCATCTTTCCCCTTGAGCAACTAAACTGTGGCCGAACTAGGAGGGCAGCTGAACTTTGACCTCTGCCTGAACCTCACCTGAAATCTAAGCCCTCCATTCCTCGGGAGACTTTTTGAGGAGAAAGGGAACGCCTTAGTGGGGGTCTTAGACTCATCTCCCCGTGGCGCTCCTGCGGGTGGACACTCTGCCCTAAGGCAAGCAGCTTCCTTTCCCATTGTTATGCGGAGGAATCGAGCTCTCTCCTCCCGGACTGCTTGAAGGACGGAGGCTTTTCCTTTGCATAACTAAAAAGCCCAGTAAAGTGATTTTTTTTTCCTTTTCAAACAAAATAATCGTCTCTTCCCAAAGACAAATCAGAAAGTAATTGGCTATCTTTTAAAACCAGCTTGTTCTGATTCCTCTGGTTCAGGGTCCTTCCTTGCTGGAACACCTGGAAAGGTTGACACTCCTGGCACTGCAGGAGCCCAGCAAATGGAAGCCTGCTGCCCAGAGGGGCCTCACCGGACCTCCCGGACTCCTGGAGAGATCCAGTTCCCCACCTCTGGTCCTCTGCTGGCTCCCTTTAGTGAATGTGGTTGTTGGGGGGTGGGGTGAGCTGCCAGCATGAGCTGGACCCCACACAGCTTTCATTCAACTTCCAGGCACTTCTCAGGCTTACCTGAGCCTAAGGCAAAGGAGAGGTTTTCATAGCCCAGGCTGGGCAAGCTCCCTGCTTCCTGAGATGCGCATGTCCCTCAGACTGGCAACCTATACCCCCCCCCCCAGGTCTGCACGACCCTTGTCCGCCTCCCAGCCCACGTTCGGTGACCACTCACACTGACCCTCTGTGGCATCTGATGCTCTTTCACGTCATTCATTCATACACACATTCAGTTGCCAGGTGTCAGTTAAAGGTTCATGACATGGTATGCGCTGTTCCAAATCGCGGGGCAGGGCAGGGCAGGGGGTTGTGGGAAGCAGGCCTCCGACCTGGCCCCTCCCCTTCAAAGAGCTGCTGACACTGTAGTGGGGAGAGATGGTTAAGTAAACAGAGCACACAGGAAGACATGCTGAGGGAGTCTGGGAGAGGCATCCAAGCCTGTCTCCCCATCATGGCCTCACTCTCTCGGTAACAATCTTCCACCAGTTACATTTGTAGTCTTCCCTTCAAAAATTTCAAATACAGTCTCTCTCTCTCTCTCTCTTTCACACACACACACACACACACACACGCCTAGAAGCTCAGGAGCCTGCCATCCTAAGATCTTGCCTTTGGTCTGCCTCTGCCTCTGCCTCAGTTTCTCTATTCAGGAAATGGACACACTCCTGCTTTCTTTTCCCCAGGGCTGTTGGAGGAAGTGAATGAGTTAAGAGCTGGGACTAGGTTTCAGCGGAACAGGAAGTGGGGAGGAAGTTCTTGCCTTGGCTGAGCTCCCACTGTCTGCCAAGTGACATGCTAAGTTAGCTAAGACATCACTTCACTTCCTGCTTCTTTCTCCATGGAGGACAGAAGGTTATATATGCATTATATCCTTTGATCCTGCCCACAAACCAAATGGGGTTAGAATCCTTAGCTCCATTTTGCAGATAAGGAAACAGAAGCTCAGGCGGATGGAATGACTTGTCTAAGGTCATGTAGCAGGGCGATTGGCTGGCTTAGTTGGTAGAACATGTAACTCTTGATCTCAGGGTCATGAGTTCAAGCCCCACATTGGACATAGAGCTTGATTTTTAAAAAAGTACAAAAAATAAGGGGCGCCTGGGTGGCTCAGTCGTTAAGCCTCTGCCTTGGGTTCAAGTTCTGATCCCAGGGTCTTGGGATTGAGTCCTGCATCAGGCTCCCTGCTCAGTGGAAAGCCTGCTTTTCCCTCTCCCACTCCCCTTCCTTGTGTTCTCTCTCTCGCTGTCAAATAAATAAATAAAATCTTAAAAAAAAGAAAGAAAGAAAGAGAGAAAAAGACAATTTAAAAAGAGTAAACAAATAAAGTCACATAGCAAGTGAACAACAGCATTGAGCCTTGAATCCTGATCTCCTGGGACAAAGAGGGAAAGCTCAGGATGACTCTCCGCAAAGTTGGGCTTTTATTTTTTAAATTTTTTTTATAAGATTTTATTTTTTTTTATTATTTTTTTTAAAGATTTTATTTATTTATTTGACAGAAACAGATCACAAGCAGGCAAAGAGGCAGGCAGAGAGAGAGAGAGAGGGAAGCAGGCTCCCTGCTGAGCAGAGAGCCCGATGTGGGACTCGATCCCAGGACCCTGAGATCATGACCTGAGCTGAAGGCAGAGGCTTAACACACTGAGCCACCCAGGTGCCCCAAGATTTTATTTATTTGACAGAGAAATCACAAGTAGGTAGAGAGGCAGGCAAAGACGGGGCAGGGTGGAGGGTGGGGAGCAGGCCCCCTGCTGAGCAGAGAGCCCAATGCAGGGACTCAATCCCAGGACCCTGGGATCATGACCTGAGCTGAAGGCAGAGGCTTTAACCCACTGAGCCACCCAGGCGCCCCGAAAGTTGGGATTTTTGATGCGACTGCATCCGCTTGCTTTCTGTCCCCATCCTTAACTTCAGCCCAAGAAGGTAAAGACTCACCTGAAGGTGAGTGTGGGAGGTGGCTGGGGCTGGGCACGGCTCTCCCTGTCCATTTGGCTGGTACTGATAGGGCCCCTATGAAGTACCAGGCCCTCGGCAGAGGTTTGCAGATTCTGGGCTCCTGAAGTGCAAGGCTGGGCCAGGAGGGACTCCTGAGGCCAGGCCCTGCCCCCCACCTGCCTGAGAGCAGAGTTTGGGGGAGGGGGCAGACGTTGCCTGGTGCCGACCATGTTGCTCTTGGATAGCAGCCGGGCCCAGGGAACACTGGGGCCCTTGTGCAGAAGGGCTGCCCTGAGCCCCTGCCCAGGCCCCATTCCAGCCCAGGCCTGGTCCAAGCCCTGGTCTCTGAGCCAGTCCTGTGCTTTCTTGTCTTCTTTCCTTGAAAATTATTTTTCTTTTGAGAAAGTTTTAAAATATATATGTAAAAAGCACAAGGTAAAATCATATACTTGCTACTCAGACTTGACAATTGTTATTACTTCTTCATTTTTTCTAACCCCTTTTCACCCTGGCTTCTCTCACAGACTCCAGGGAGGTCTGGCTTGGCTTGTCAACATGGAGGTGACGCTGAGAGTGAGTGAGTGGTGAAAGGTTGGGTGTTAGAGCCAAACAGATAAAGGTTTGAATCCAGAACACTTGGGACCTTCGACAAGTCACTTAACGTTAAGCCTCAGTTTCATTTTCTGTAAAATGGGAATAATAGGTTTTCTGTGAGGACTTAGCATAATGATGTATTGAGTCCAGGGCCAATGCCTGGCACATAGCCCATGCTCAGGAACAAGCAGCCAATATTAATAATAGTAGTTATGGGTCTAGGTAGGACCTACCCAAATACATGAGTAACACACTTTTGTGACCAAGAAGGAGGGACTGTGACTCCTCACAGGGACTGTGACTCCTGTGGGCTGCCAGGGCTTCGTGGTGGAGGCAGGGAGCCTGGGGAGGAGGTGGGCAGCCTGGGAGAGGATGAAGCCAGATATAGCGGATGGGCTAGGAGTAATCCGAGGCTCTCTTTGGGATAGTCCTGGTTTTTCCCAGAGTCTTAGCTGCACTCTGGCCCTCTCGTTCACTGGTCCCAGACACCGTGGACCCATGTCTTGGGGAAGTTTTCAGAGGAATAGGTTGTCAGTCTAGCAAGACTCAGCTCTCTTGAGGCTTGGGCCTACAAGCCTCACACCTCCTGGGGCTTGGCATGCATATATTTTTGGAGGAGATAGGGGTCAGGGCAGCTGTGAGGTGGCAGTACTGGGCAGATCCAGGGCGGGTAGTCAGAATCAGGAAAGAAGCCTCAGAGAGGCCCTCACACTTCTCTACCTTGCCTCACTCCTACCTGGGTCATATAGGATTTTGTCTGGGCACCAAAACCAGAAAACCTAAAATGCCAAGGGCTTTAATGAAACAGGTTAATTCATCCTTCATTAGTCCCAGGTCTCCTGAGTCTGGGAATGGGTGAAGGTGGGTTTGAAATCAGGGTTGAGGTCCCTTTAGTTCTCTACACTTTCTCTTAATGCTTACAAAATGATGGCTTCAGCTCCTACCATCACATTTGTGCTCAGGCAGGAGGAAGAGAGAAGCCACAAAGAGTGGAATTTCTATCCAGCAGCTTTGGATTTTATCTCTGAGATATCTCTGAGATTTTTATCTCTGTGAGACTGTGATACATTGCCACCCCTAACTGGAATGGAGGTCGGGAAGGTCTGCTAGAAAGAAGGGGGACTGAAGGGCCTCATAGTCTCTGTATCATCAATCTTCTCTTCAGTGCCCAGATGACTTCTTTATTATTATTATTTTTTAAGTAAACTCTACCCTCAGTGTGGGACTCAAACTCACCATTCCTCCAGATCAAGATTTGCACGTTCCCCTGACTGAGCCAGCCAGGGGCCCGACCAAAATGACTTCTTTAAAACATAGATTCAGGGGCTGAAGTGTCTGCCTTTGGCTCAGGTCATGATCCCAGGGTCCTGGGATGGAGCCCCGCATCAGGCTCCCTGATCTGCAGAGAGCCTGCTTCTCTCTCTCCTCCCCACTTTTTCTTTCTCTTGCTACCTCTGTCTCTCTCTTTCAATTAAAAAAAATAAAAATAAAACACAGATTTAACCAACTCTCTCCTCAGCTTTAGCTACTCTTTCTCTCCCTCCCGCTGGTATCCCCACCTCCTCTGGCACTGGGGGCCCTTCAGAGAATGGTCTCCGCTGTCCCCCCTCCCCTCTCTGCAGAGATAGGTGTTCTGGGTAACCACTGTCCTGAGCTCCGGGTGAGCCCTCCTGATACTGTGTTGGAGCCTATACCTGCTGTCCTTACTGCTGCGAGTGTCCTTCCTTGATCCTGCCTCCCCTCTTCCATTCCCTCCAACCATTGCACCAGACGACTGCCATTCAGCTTTCTGGACTCCTCTTAAGTGTTCCCTCTTCTCTGAGAACCTTCCGGACCACCTTGAACTAGACATCTGAATACTTTTCCTCTCTCTGAAAACAGCTCTCTATTTTCTTTGAGGTCCTGGCCTTCCCTTACTCCCAGTCCACTGGGATTTGGGTGGAGCCAACTTCTCCTTGGTTCCTGTGGTGGGCATGTGTCCCTGGACTTGGCTGATGAGAATATTCCATCCCCCAGGCTATTATTATTGGGTCAGGGATGAGCATGTGACCCACCCAGGGCTAATGAGAGCCAGTCTGGGTCTTTTATTGGAACTAATGGGAAACTAACACTCTCAGAGGTTACTGAAGCATGAATATGGAAACCTAGTGCAGCTTGAGAGAGCCTCCTTATGAATGAGGCCAACACAGGAAACAAGAGGACCGAGAGATGGAGCATGCCTTGATTTAGCCATGCCCAAAGGCAGAAATTACTACTTTGAACATTTCATTAATTTGGTCCAAATATTTTTTCTTAAGCTAATTTCTTTTCTTTTTTTGACTCTTTATAAATAAAAGGCCCCTAATAAATTCCTCCCAGTAGAAATGACTCCTCCCTCCTTTGTGTCTCCACTATGCTCTGTTGGCTTCCAGGCCATAGTAGTCACCTGTTTACCTGTCAGCGAATTCATCATGTCATTGTCCTGTTTCTTTAAAACCTTTCAACAGCTTCCTGTTGTTATTTATTTTTTTAATTTTTAAGGATTTTATTCATTCTTTTGAGTGAGCGACAGAGAGACAGAGGAGAACACAAGCAGGGGGGAGTGGCAGGCAGAGGGAGAGGGAGAAGCACGATTCCTGTTGAGCTGGGAGCCCTAGCTTGTGGGGCTGAGATCCCAGGACCCCAGGATCATGACCTGGGCCAAGGGCAGATGCTTGGCCGACTGAGCCACCCAGGTGCCCCTCCAGTCGCTTTTATTTATTTTTTTATTTTTTTAAAGATTTTATTTATTTGACAGAGAAATCACAAGTAGACAGAGAAATAGGCAGAGAGAGAGGAGGAAGCAGGCTCTCCGCTGAGCAGAGAGCCCGATGCGGGGCTCAATCCCAGGATCCAGAGATCATGACCTGAGCCGAAGGCAGAGGCTTTAACCCACTGAGCCACCCAGGCACCCCCCTCCAGTCGCTTTTAGAATAAAGACCTGTATTAGTTACCTACTGCCACATAACAAATTACCCCCAAACTTAATGGCTTTAAATAACAAACATTTGGGGATGCCCTGGTGGCTCAGGGATGTCTGGGTAGATGAACTTAAACTGGCTGGAAATTGTTTCCTTTTTTTTTTTTTAGCTGAAAATCTTCATACACCCTGAGGGACCTGGGTCCTGCCAGTCTCTTTCCTTGTCTGGTGACATTCTCTCCCTCTTTCAAGGTGAGAAGCACCATCTTGCCTTGGGACCTTGGCACATGCTTTTCCCTCTACCTGGAACATCCTCTCTCCACCTCTCCCTGCTTACCCATGGGCTAATTCCCTTTCATCCTTCAAGTCTCAGCTTGCCTGTCACTTCCTCAGAGAGACCTTCCCTGCCCAGCCTCCCCCTTCCCCCCATGCCTGGCTCAGACCTCCTATTATATGCTCCGGCTACACTGGCATTTTCCTTCTAACATTTTATTGCAATTGGAATGAGATCTTCTAGGGTATGAAATTGTGTCTCATTCCAGGGTTCTGGCATACAGTAGGGGCTGAGGAAATATAAATTCCTCTTCCCACACTGTCTAGGGACCTCTGTCTTACCCGAACAACCCTCTGCCACATGCTGCTCAGCTGCTATCAGACTTTCTGACTCTCAATATTTTCTTTCAGGTGCAAGTAACAGATACCCCAACTCAAATGGGCTTAAGCAAAATGATGACTTTATTGTTTTCTGTAATTTTTAAAAGATTTTATTTATTTATCTGACGGAGAGATAGAGAGAGCACAAGTAGGCAGAGGGGCAGGCAGAGGGAGAAACAGGGTCTCCACTGAACAGGGAGTCCGATTCGCGGCTCGGTCCCAGGACCCTGGGATCATGACTTGAGCCAAAGGCAGTTGTTTAAGTGACTGAGCCACCCAGGAGCCCCATGTTTTCTGTAGTTTTAAAGTCCAGGGATGGATCAGGCTTCAGGAACAGTCAGACCAAGACTCACTCTCTCTTTTGCTTTCTTCTCTATGGCTCCATTCTCTGGCAGGTGCTCCCCAAGAGGTGATAAAGGGCTACCAACAGCTCTGGGCTCAAAACTTTCCCATTTAGCAACTCCTTCACATCTATTCTAGCAGAAGCCAGGAGGGTGGAGGTCATCTCCACCCAGACCACATAGCTGAGCATGGGGCTCCTCAATAGACACCAGGAGGCCCCAACAGGTATGGTTACTATACTTGGTGATTCTGGAAGTTCAAACCTAATAAACCATTCCCACACATGGTGATTTAAAATGTTTAATGTTCCTCACAATTCTGTGGATTAGATGGGCTCATCTTGGCTGTTCTCCTGCTGGTCTCTTCTGAGGTTGTTTATGCAGGGCTGGATGGTCTAAGATAGTCTCCTTCACATGCCAGGAGCTGGCTTGGCTGCTGGCCTTTCTCCACATGGTCTCTCATCTTCACTTGGTCTAGCCCAGGCTTCCTGTTACAGTGGCAGGAGTGAAAGCTGTGAGGCCTAAGTTCTAGCCTTGGATGTTGCACAGGGTCACATCACTGCATCCTCTGATGAGAGCAAGTCTTGAGGCCAGGTCAGGTTCCCCATCTCAGTGGGCTGAGTTACAAAGCCACATTGCAAAAGCACACAGGTGCAGGGAGGCAAATGGCCTCCTGAAGGCTATTAGTGAAACAATCAACTCTACTCATAGCCCTTCTCTTCTAGGTCCTTGCACTTACTCTCCTTTGAACCTGGGTCCTTTGACCTTGATAACCGATGGAGGCTCAGCAAATTTTATTAAGTTCTTACCAGCCCATACCCACTTTTAACTTATTCATTAATTGACTCAATCACTAAGCAGTTGTTAAAGCAATCACCATCCTTTGCTGGGCACCAGAAACCCGCTATGATAAGACCCAGTTACTGTTGTCAAAGAGTTTCTAGTCTAATAGAAGAGACAGGGAATTGAACGGATCATAACATATAGTAAGGGCAATGCTAGAGGGGGCACAGGGCATCTGAGAGCACAGAAGGACACCCAACACAGCTTTGGGGGTTGATTATCCTTTTAGGGTCGCTGGGTTGGTAGAGAAGCTGGAAGTTGTATGAGACAGTACTCCTGGGGCACCTGGGTGGCTCAGTCGTTAGGCATCTGCCTTGGGCTCAGGTCGTGGTCCCAGGGTCCTGGGACCAAGCCCCACATTGGGGAAATCCCTGCTCAGTGGGGAGCCTGCTTCTCCCTCTCCCACTACCCCGCCTGTGTTCCCTCTCTCACCGCCGTCTCTGTCAAATAAATGAATAAAATCTAAAAAAAAGAAAAAAAAAAAAAGACAGTACTCCTGGTCATGATAGAAACCCACCTTCAGTTGCCTTAAGGAAAAAGAGTATTGACTCAGGGGCGCCTGGGTGGCTCAGTGGGTTAAAGCCTCTGCCTTCGGCTCGGGTCGTGATCCCAGGGTCCTGGGATCGAACCCCGCGTCGGGCTCTCTGCTCGGCGGGGAGCCTGCTTCCCCCTCTCTCTCTGTCTGCCTCTCTGCCTGCTTGTGATCTCTGTCTGTCAAATAAATAAATAAAATCTTTAAAAAAAAAAAAAGAATATTGACTCATAACTAAAAAGTCCTGACAATAGTGGTTTCAGGCCTGATTGGATCCAGCTGCTCATCAGAAATCAGTCACTTCTCAACTCTCAGCTGTTTTCTTCTGTGATGACTTAATTTTCATGCAGATTGTCTTTACATGCTGGCAAAGATGGCTACCCACAGCCCCAGACTTATTCTGATTGCCCAGGCTTAGGTCACGGCTTCATCCAGGGAGTGGGATCCATCTCTCAGGGTCACAGGACTACAGGTGGAAGAATGGGAGAGAGATATTACTCATGGGAAAACAGTAAGAGAAAAGCTGATGAGTAGGGCGGCCATCAGGTGTTCTTCTGGGCAGGTGACTAGCCTTCAAACAGTGTCCTCTGGAAGGAAGTGTCCTGAAAGAATGGGGAGGGGCCCTTTGGAGGTAGAGCTAGCCGGTGTGCTAACAAAGATGTGGAAACACAGTGGTCAGTTATCTCCATTGCTACTTTTTGGTTGTGTAACCTCTCCAAAATTCTGCCTCTGAGTTTCCACTGTGAAATCAAACCTTTCTGAGTTGTCTTGAGGGCTAAATGAAATATCAAAATACAGGGGTTCAGGAAAAGTCATCCTGTTCTCTTCAGTCTTTAGTCAAATAGTGAGGTCCTGGGACTGATCTACTTTGCCCAGGAGGGGGAAAAAAAAGCACGTTCTCCACCTAGTGGCCACAGGGTCATTGCGCTGTAGCAATGACCCATTTACAGAACTAAGGTTTCTTCTGAGTTTTGGAGACTCTAGACAGATGACACAGCATTTATGGAGGACAGCGAGTCTTAGACAGGGATGCACCTTGAATGTGGACCTGGCACAGGACAGAGTAGGTGAGGTTGTTAGGTGAACAGATGGCCAGCGGGAGAAAGTGTTTTTTCCTATTCTACTTGACAGTAGTGACAGCTAAACAGAAGGAAGGTCTGGTCAGGGATGGGAACAGCTCATCTAGTAGAGGCTGCTGTGAGGGAAGGGCTTTGTTACCTGCTTTGGGAAGAACCTCTAACTGCCCATCACTACCTCTTCAGCACTTGGGCTCAAACTATGACTTCTTACAACTTCTACCTGACGACAGCAAGGCTTCAGGTCACATGAAGTTGGTGGCAGGGTTCATACTAACACCTAGAGACCCAGAATCCCAGACCAGTATCCCTAATGACATGTTTCATGGCTACTATATGGCTGAATACACAGCTGGGTGTCTGCACCGAGAGGTTATTATATCCCAACTTGTTTTTCATCCAGCTCTGCTTTAAGAGCTTTATATGCATGATTCCATTGTCTTCTCCTTGGATGTCTTTGGCTGCAGAACCTGAGGTGCCCTGAGGTGCCTGGGATAAACTGAGGTTCCTTAGCAGTGAAAGGTGATTTCTGGCTGGAGCCCAGGGAAGAACAATCTCCGGTTAGCATGCCCCGCCCCCTGCCCCAATCAGATTGAATGAGGTTTCTGGCATGTCATAAATCATTGACACTTAATACAGGACTCTGTGCCAGATGCCATCTGCTTCTAGCCTCACATTCCCAGGGAGACCCAGAGCTTACTTCAGGCCAATAATATAAGGAACATTTACATAGTCCTCATTTTTATAGTATTTGTCATCGGTTAGGTACCATAATTGTTTCATATGTATCTATTCTTTTAATTCCCCAAATAACCCTAAAAGGTAGATACTAATGTTTCACCCTTAGGTACAGGGCAGCTCAGCAAGATCACACAGCTCTGCAGAGCTAAGATCTGAACCCTGGCTGCCTGATTCCAGCCTGAGTTTTTGCTGCTACTCTAGACTGCCTCATTAGGGCTGATGCCTCTCCCTCCAGGAGACCCTCCTTCACCACCAGAGCCATTGGCTCTGTTGGAGCCTGCTGGATTGGGTATTGTGGGTCCTGGGCACTGACATGAGAGATCATCCCAGGCTAGAGAAATTCAAATCTGATCGCTGGGATGCTCAGAGTAAGAGGGGCCCTGATATGAAGTCAGTATGAACCCTTGGGTTCAAATTCCTACATGCCACAACAATGTCCAAAATTAGAAAGACTGACAATACCAAGTGCTGGCAAATTGGTAAGTTGGTAGAACCACTACCAATGGAAAACCATTTGGTAGTATCTCGACAAGCTAAACACACACCTATCCTATGAT
The DNA here is from genome assembly GCF_011764305.1 of Mustela putorius furo. NCBI lineage: Eukaryota > Metazoa > Chordata > Mammalia > Carnivora > Mustelidae > Mustela > Mustela putorius. The sequence continues at coordinate 33,948,958 of NW_025421294.1, forward strand.
ACAACAATGCTACTCCTGGGTATATGTGTGTACATGCACACCAAATGACACATATAAAATTTTTCACAAGAGCTTTATTTATAATAGTTCGAAATGGAAAAAACCCAATTGCAGTGTATTCGTGTAACAGACTACTACTACACAGCATGAAAAAAATGAACTTCTGACACACATAAAAACATGGATGAATCTCACAGACATGATATTGAGCAAAAGAGGATGTGATTCCATTTTATAAAATTCAAGAGCAAGCAAAACTAGTCTATGGTGATAGAGGTCAAAGCAGTGTTTACTTCTAGGTGATAAATACTAGGAAGCGGAACAAGGGAACCTTCTGGGGATCTGGCAATGTTCTGTATCTTGATCTGGATGGTGATTACTCAGATGTGGACACATATGTCAGGATTATCAAACTGTACTTGAAAAGTTAGAGCACATTACAAAATGTAGCTCAGCAAGTTAGGGAAAAAGTGGTATTTCAAATACAGACAATTTTGGGGTCTGGCTTACAGCAGTTACTTTTTGCCTACCTCAAACCATTCTTCTCCCCTGGTTTGGAAGAAGCCACTTTCTCCTTTTCTCTTCCAAAGTGTTTTAGGTGGAGCTCACTCTATCCCAGGCCCCATATCGGGGCACCATTTCCCCTAGTTGTAGTGATTGGTTTAGGAATTGGGACAGGGCCAAGCTGGCTAATGAATCAATCCAGGATTTTTTTTCTTGGAGCTAGTAAGAAAAGATGTTCTTTCTAGACTATAGTTGCCTATCTATCAGGATAAAAGCCTAGAGCTGCCAGTGGCCATCTTGCTACCTCCTTGGAGGGGGTTCACCTGAGAAAGAGGCCACACAGAGGAAAGAAGAGTGAGATTAAATTCTTCCTGATGACATTGTGTCAGAACCTGGATCTAGCCATCCCTGTACTGAAATTTTTCATTAGGTGAATCGGTAAATTTTCCTTTTTTGCTAATCATTTTGATTTCAGTTTTTTACAGTTATAATTGAAGTCTAATGCACTGGGAATCTTGGGTAAAATTATGAGAAGTATTGGGGGGACTTGGAATATAAAATAACCACTGAGCCTTGTCTAATCTCTTTTATGGTTGTTTGCTCTGTGAGACCATAGCTCTGCCAGAAGGTGGGTGAGCCAGGCCCAGGGGTCCTGTGGGAAGGATTCTGGTCCTTGTTTGGAAAGGGTTCCAGACTAGGAATCTAGAGAATTGGATTCCACTCTCCATTTGTTGCTTCTTAGTGGCAGGACCTTGGGCAAAATACCGTATCTCTTTGAAAGTCTTTTCTATAAAATGGGATATGATTACCTAGCTCAAAAGGCTGTTATGCAGATCAAATGCACGTTTCCCAACTTCTCTAGCTTTTTCATACCCTTAGCTGAGTTAGTGCCTGTGTCCTGGGCATTCTCACTATACCCTGTATGATCCTCTCACCATTGCCATAGTGATCTTTATTGCGTATGAGCTCCCCAATGGCAAGAAAGTGTTTACTCCTGTGCCCTCTTGCCAACAGGGCTGGGCATATGGCTAGCAGTGACTTCTAAACATAGACTAAGAGGTCTTATGGGCTACAGCTAATGATCTGGCAGCCCACCCACCCTTTTGCCCTTCATTTCTTTGCCTGATCAATAAGGCTGATTCTGACATCCTGTATAAGGTAAGAAGGATTCCAGGGAAACTTCTGGGACAGTCCGGGACTTTGGATGCTGAAAACTGAGAACCCATCGTGGGGACCGCATAGGGCCCTTCCCAGCTGGTCAAGAGCAGGTGCGCAAGAACAGTTTGCTGGGTGAAGAATGGGGGCTGAGGCTGCATGCATACTCTTCTCAGATCTGGCTGTCTGAGACAAATGCTGGACAAAGGGCTCCTGAGGCCATCACACATACTCCTTCCCTAGCTCATTTCTGGGTCATAGAAAAGCTTTCTGCAAGAATCTCTAGGCTTATAAGTTGATGGAACAAAGCCAGTGCTGAAGAAGAGCTGTGTAGGGAAAGGCATCTTTCCGTATACACACTCATTCATTCATACATTCATTACTCAACAAACACTTCATGACACACCACTCCATATTAGAGAAGTAGAGATGAAAGAGGCTAGGTCTTAGCCCTGAAGGGATTAGCTTGGAGAGAGCCATATTGGACACAGCCTCCATTTGGGGTTCCCTGTCTGTCTCCTGCCCTGCTCTCCTGCATCTCTTCTCCATTAAACAGCCAGAACGATCCTCTCAAACAAAGTAGATTCTCAGCTTAACCCTCCTAAAGAGCTCCATAAAGCCCTCAGTGACAGGGAGGCAGATGAATGGATGAGATCGTATTAAGTTTAGGGCACCTGGGAAGGCTTCAACAAGGTTGCCAGGCAATTTAGATGTTTATCTCTGTCTCACCTCTTAAGGTCAGTGTTTAGAGCCCTGGGAGTCCGAGAGGGGTGAAGACACACATATTAGATCCAACAGCAATATGGCACCAAATCCCAGGCCTGTTAAGTTGCAGTCTGGCTCATGGGAGAAATTCTTTATTTAGATGCTTCAGTGACCAAGAGACAAAGCATAAGCACACGCACACACACCCATACACAATAAGTAAAGGCATTTCACAGGCAAAGGGATAGGCAATAGGGGGAAGAGGCCACGAGAGCAACTAGGGGCTTCTCTGACTCAATGAAGAGGGGCCTATGATGGTGACACTCCTTGGAATTCCTGCTTGAAAGCTACAAGTGAAGTCCCAGGGTATAAAACACAGCAGAGTTGGAGAAATCTAAGCTTGGAGCCCAGGGAACATCTTTTTCCTCACTGCAGAACCTGTACCAGCTCTCCTTTCTTTTCCTGGGGGTCCTATCCTGTTCCCTGGCACCCAGGCATCTCCTGGTGGATGATGGGAGAGGGCTAGCACCACAGCAACCTGGGCAGGTGGTCTGCTGCATAAGGAGAAGGAGAGGGCTAGTAGAGCCAAGGAGCAGCAATGAACCTCTGAGCTGGCTGGCATGAGGCAGTTTGCCTTTAAGGGCACAGAACCTTCAAGGGAACTTGCATGTGGGAACTTTCCCACATGTCCCTGGGTCAGAGCACCTCTCTGACAGAGGAGGGGAAAGGACCCCCTTGGAGATTTCCATGATCCCACAGGATACTGAGGCTTCCTCCCGCTCTAGCTTTTTTCCAGCTGCTGCAAATCCTTAGCACCATTCAGGAACTGCAGAGAAGGAGCAGGAAGGATAGGACTGCTCTGCCAGGACTGTATCACTGCTCTCGGAGGAAACTTCACAGTGGGTGAAAACTGTCTAACTGGCCAGCATCTGGTCCCAGGCTCAGGAAAGCCTGTACTTTTTGGGGAAAGGGGGAGTCATATTAGCTCCAAGCTTCCATGGGACAGCCATTTCCATCTACCCTTTCCCTCCTAGGCCAAGGTCTGGTGTGAAAGCTTCAGGTTTCACTGGAGCTGCCTAGAGCCCAGGGAGAGCTCAGTTCTTTAGCTACAGAGACTGGTTCAAAACTGACTTGCAGAGAAAGACAGGTCTAGGACTCATGACATATGGCCCAAAGACGCTGGGGAAGGGAAAGGCCATCCTCCAAACTACTACCCTGTGAGGCCCCAAGTCCTCTCAAGATCCACCCCTTTCTCTCATCCTGACCTACAGGGTCCATTCCAAAGGGGTAGAGCAGGGGTGGATTTGCCTGGGCCAATCAGAGGCTATCTGCTGCCTCAGGCCTATGTGTTCTTCAGGTATAAGAAACAAGGAAGAGGGAGCCAAGGGCTGACCATGGTCACAGGAAGCTGGCTCATGGCTGGTTCAACCTTGGGTGCTGGACAGAAACATCTCTAGTCTTCCAATGTGGCTGAGTCTTTCAGAACGGGTTGCCTTTGCACTGGAATCTGGCCCAGGGGGGATGCCATTGTTTTTGGTGACCTGCAGTTTGAGAAAGAATAAATGTACAGGGTCAGTTTGTGGCGTTTTATCCAAGTAGTTTATTCTGAGGATAATACAGCTCTTCCAGGGCCTTGGAGTAATAAGGAGGGTAGCTCTCCTTTACTGAGGGCCACTGTAAGCTAGGCACAATGCTTGGTGCTTTGCTGCCAGCATCTTATTTTATCCTCATGGCAATTTGATAAGGATTGAGATAGTACCTCCATTTTATTTATGAGGAAACTAAAGTTCAGAAAGTGTAAGTCACCTGCCCCCAGTAAGCTTTTTAGTGTTGTTTTGTTGTTATTTTTAACTCCCCCCCACGCCCGCCCCCACCAGTAAGCTTTTTGAAAGTGTGCTTGATTCAGGATGGCAGCCTATGTCTCTCCATTATACCACACCATTTATTCTGCCTACAGGGCCCCATATGACCTGGATAGTATAGACTGACCATTCTCCCCCTCACACTGAGTCACAAGTGGCTCTCATGTCCCTCTCTATCCCACTCTCTGGGCATCTAGCAACACCTGATATTGTTTTATTTGTTTATGCATTTGTTTAGGATCTGCTTCTACCACTAGATAGGGATCCAAAAGTTCAGGGAACACTACTGGTCTTGGTTCTTACTGTAGCCCCAAGTGTTCCAAACAGGGCATGGCACATAATAGGTACTCATTAAATATTTGTTGAATGAATGAAAGCTTATCTTTAATAGCTCCCCTTTTTGGTACTAGTACTACACATATATTATTTCTAACTTTCATGTCATCCTATCAGGTGAGGATAATGAGCTCCATTTGGAATGTCAGAGCAAAATGAAATCCACTTTGGAATCAAAACATCTGAATTCTGGGTCTAATTCCAAGTAACTATGCAATCCTGGGCAAGTCACTTAACCTACCTGACTTTAGGTTTCCTTGGGTTGGAAAAGGGGGGTTTGTGTGGCTTTAATTCAGAGCTGCTATTGCGAATTAAATGAGATTAAATTAGGTGTTCCAGGGGCGCCTGGGTGGCTCAGTGAATTAAAGCCTCTGCCTTCAGCTCAGGTCATGATCTCAGGGTCCTGGGATTGAGCCCGGCATGGGACTCTCTGCTCAGCAGGGAGCCTGCTTCTCTCTCTGCCTGCCTCTCTGCCTACTTGTGATCTCTGTCTGCCAAATAAATAAATAAAATCTTTAATAAACAAACAAACAAATAAATAAATAAATAAATAAGGTGTTCCACAAATCCTATCTATAATCTTACAGAAAAGGAAGTAGAGGTTCAGAGAGGTTTACTGACTCACCTAAAATCACACAGCTGGCAGTATAGGAAGAAAATAGTAAACGCTATCATTTTCAAGATGGGGTAGCCCTAGGGCAGGGCTCTGATTGGTTCTAGGTGGTGTACTGAAACTGCCACCAGTAAAGCTGCAAGGGAGGTATACTAAAATGGGAGTGAGCCCCAGGCTGGATTACAGGGGCTTGTGTCAAACCTAAAAGAAGCCTCAAGAGTCCTCCAATATAAAAATACATATTAAACACATATAAATAAGATCTGCTGCAATGTGGGAGAGGAAACTTCAGGCAGAAAGGACCAAGGACATTTTGACTCTAATAGTCTGGGTTTCTACCACCTTTAATTCATTCAGCTCTGTGAGCAATACAGGACCTACCACCAAAGTCAAAGAAATCATTTAGGAGACTTGCTTGCCTGAGTTTCCTCATTGGTAAAATGGGGGCATTTCCATCTCAGATGGTTACCTAGTGGCACACTGTCCCTACTTCTGAAAGGAAGGGACGGAACCACGTGAACCCTCCCTTGGCCAGGCCCTAGTTGCCTCATACCACATTGTGCCACAGCCTCCTTGTAAGCATCATGCCCTGGAGAAGTGTGCTGTGAGCCAGGCAAGTCTCAGTATGAATTACAAGCTCTACCTCACACTGTCACTTGGAATGGTGGTTGCCTATCTGTAACAATAATCCCTTCTTCTTAGGGCTGTTGTGAGGATTACCTGAGAGAATCTGCTTGGTATATGCCCTGTAACAGAATAGGGGCTCAAAGAATGTTAGTCATTTTCAAGGTTATTATAACAGATGACTGATTCTGTTTACTCCAAAGCACTTATCACAGTTTGTAACTATTAGTTGTTTACTTGTTTATTGTTTATCTCCCCCGCCCCCCCATCAGAATGTAAGGTCATGAAAGCAAGGACTGGGTCTGTCTTGGCCACCACTCAGAGGGTGTTCAATAAATAATTGATCAAGGAATGAAGAAACCTGGTCATATTAGGTAATAACCTGTAGAGGGAGCCCTTGCCATAGAATTGATGGCAATCAAGACTAGATTCTTCGTGCCACTGGTGGGAACAAAAAAAAAAAGCTTCCCTAGTCAGACTACTGAAGGGCAGGAAATCTAAGCACTTTTAGAAGACCACTAAGGAAACTATGTTTCTCTGTGAAAACCTTCAGCCCAGCAGGTCCAAAGGCTGCAGAGAAGGTGATCGGAGAAAAACTTACAAAGGAGACACTTCTTTCTGTTAACTGATTGATCTGTTGACTGAGAAAAGGCTGCCAGGATACCAGTTTAGCAAAGGAATATCTGGCTTTGTTTTAATTTAGAAGCCCTGAGTTCTTGTTGCAGACCCTTGAATTTCAAAGGATGAATACTCACTGGTTCTTGTGTTTGAAGCCGCTGACATGAGCTTGATACTGTTCTATGGAGTTCAGCACTATCTTACACGTCTTGCAGGGGTAGCCCTTCCCAGCTGAAACATAAAAATCAAGATGTTTAGTTATCCAATAAAAAGGGACCTGGGGACTGCTGCTTTTGACAGTTAATGCCCTTCTGAGGATGGATGGTGGAGTGAGGTTAGGTGGTTGGCCCTGATGAGAATCCCAGAGGCCTCAATACTCAGGGGGGCACAGGCTGTGTGTCTATGTGCTTCCTGGGGTTGGGAACTTCCTCATCCCCTGCAGCATCCCCAGAACTGAACCTGGTCCAGACTAGCTGTCTGCTGAGTAAATAAAAAACTGATAGAACAAAGAGGTGACATTTGGTGTAACTGTCTTTTCTACCATGACTGTGCTAAGTGGCCTCATTAAGAATGTTCTTCGCTGAGAGATCTCTGGGAAACCGCCCCTCTCCTTGGGCTTGCAATAACAGTAATTAATGGGAATACCTGCTATGAAAATTAATCTGTCTTTCTACCTTGGGGCTAACAGACACCCTGCCTTACTACCAGCTCTGATCCATTGCCAAAGTGGTCTTTGTCCACATGGTCTAGTAGAAAGCATGGTCAGGAGCAAAAATACGGAGCTGGACTTCTGGCTCTGCCTTCATGTGATGTTGGTGAAATCCCTTCTCCTCCCTTCTTTTCTTTTTCAACTTTTTAAAAAAGGTTATATTTATTTATTTATTAGAGAGAGAGAGACAGTAGGAGAGAGCATAAGAATGGAGAAGGTCAGAGGGAAAAGCAGACTCCCCGTGGAGTTCTGAGCCCAATGTGGGACTCGATCCCGAGACTCCAGGATCATGACCTAAGCCAAAGGCAGTTGCTTAACCAACTAAGCCACCCAGGCGCCCTCCCTTCCACTTTCTGATCCTCAGCTTTTCTCAACTATAAGCCAATTACCCTATAACTGATAACCATAATGCTTATAATAAAAAGCAATATTATTAACTAAGTATCTGATATAGGCCATGCACACTGTATTACTTTGTTTGGCCCTCATAACGATCCTGTGAGAATCATTATCATTATTTTATAGATGAGGAAAATGAGGCACAATCACATGTCTAAGAACACAGAGTTAGGAAGTGGCAAACTCACTTGGCTGGCCACAAAGGCTATACTTATTCTAGCAAGCCAAATGTTAGCTGTACAAGGCAGCTGTACGCATAACTTCAAGAACCCTCTGGTTCTGACACTTTTTCAATCATCTGCCATCCTAAAGTTTCACAACTCCGGAGTGAGATCACCTAGGCTCAAATCCCAGCTCTATCATTTCTTACCTGTAGGACCACAGGCCAGTTACTTAACCTCTCTGAGATTTGGTTTCCTCATTTGTAAAAGTGGGGCTTCTCTGAGAATCAGGTTCCTTACCTATAAAATGAGGTTAATATTAGTATCAACCTCATAAGGTTATTGTAATGATTTAAGTAAAAGCATTTGACACATAGTAAGTGCTCAACAAGTATGAGTTTTCATCACTAGCATTATTTTACTCTTATGGGTTCCATGGGTCAGTCTGGTAAAGAGGTGGAGAGTATCTTTAAATCAGCCTTCCATGGCAACTGTAGCTACTGTGAACACCAATGATCACCTCTACTCCAAAAATCCAGCCAATGGTCCCAGCTACATTTGATTCCTTTGTATCTTCAAGTATTTCCTGGAAGATAAATCCCTTGAAGGAATTTAAGGGAAACATGATTGCAATCAGAATTCAGGTCCTTTTTAAGCATTAATAGACAGCATTTGCAGAAGGCTTAATTGTAGACCCTCAGCTCTTCTCTCTACACTCTCTAGGGGGTTGCGTTCATGCCCCTGACTTTAATTACCACCTAAAACATATGAAACCTACCAATATTTAATAGCTACTGACCTACCATCTAGCAGTATCTCTAAACCAAACCTCTCCTTTGAGGTCTAGATCTATATATCCATCTACCTACTTGGATATCACATGGGCATCTTAAACTTAAGCTGATGAAACCTGGCTATCCACCTACTAGCTTAAGACTAAATCTGGTCACCATTATGAACTATTCCCTTTCCTTCACCTCCCACTTTTTTTTTTTTTTTGTAAAGATATTCTTTTTATGTAATCTGTTTCATTAACATGGAGTTGAACTCACAACTCCAAGATCAAGAGCTGCACAATCTACTGACTAAGCCAGCCTGGTGCCCCTCACCTCCCATATGTGATGGCCAAATTCTGGCAATTCTACTTCCAAAGTAGCTCTTGAATCCATTTACTTCTACCTTCTCCACTGCTAACAGGCCCAAATCCTTAACATAACCATGACTGGATGCTTGTTCATCTTCTGCCCAGGATCGTTTCGCCTAACTCTATTCTCCTTATGCTCTGGGAAGCCTTCCTTGATCTTTGTTCCCCCATCTTAAGTCAACCCGTTTGTTTCCTTTTCTTTCTTTCTTTTTTTAAGATTTTATTTATTTGTTTGACAGAGAGAGATCACAAGCAGGCAGAGAGGCAGGCAGAGAGAGAGGAGGAAGCAGGCTCCCTGCTGAGCAGAGTCCAATGCGGGGCTCGATCCTAGGACCCTGAGATCAGGAGACCTGAGCCGAAGGCAGCGGCTTAACCCACTGAGCCACCCAGGCGCCCCTCTTTCTTTCTTTAAAGATTTGTCTATTTATTTAAGAGAGAGAGAGAGAGTGCACACATGTGTGCGAGCAGGGGGAGGGGCAGAAGGAGAGAGAGGGAGAGAATCCCAAGCAGATTCCCCATAGAGTCAGACATGGGGCTTGATCCTAGGACCCTGAGATCATGACCTGACCCCAAATCAAGAGCTGGGCACTCAATCAACTGAGCCACCCAGGTGCCCCCTACTTTTTAAAGGAAGATTTATTTATTTATTTATTTGAGAGAAAGAGAGAGAGAGTGAGAGCAGGGTAGAGAAGCAGAGAGAATCTTAAGCAGAATGCACGATGAGCAAAGAGCCCAAAGTGGGGCTTGATCTCATTACACTGAGATCATAACCTCAGCAGAAACTAAGAGTCAGATGCTTAACCAATTGTTCCATCCAGGTGCCCCATTTTCTTTTCTTTTTAAAAATAGTTTATTTTTGGGGACTCCTGGGTGGCTCAGTTGGTTAAGCAGCTGCCTTCAGCTCAGGTCATGATCCCAGCATCCTGGGATCGAGTCCCACATCGAGCTTCTTGCTCGGTGGGGAGCCTGCTTCTCCCTCTGCCTCTGCCTGCCATTCTGTCTGCCAGTGCTCGCTCTCTCCCCCTCTCTTTCTGATAAATAAATAAAATCTTAAAAAAAAAATTAAAAAAAAAAGTTTATTTTTGGGGCGCCTGGGTGGCTCAGTGGGTTAAGCCGCTGCCTTCGGCTCAGGTCATGATCTCAGGGTCCTGGGATCGAGTCCCGCATCGGGCTCTCTGCTCCGCAGGGAGTCTGCTTCCTCCTCTCTCTCTCACTGCCTGCCTCTCTGCTTACTTGTGATCTCTCTCTGTCAAATAAATAAATAAAATCTTTAAAAAAAATAAAATAAAATAGTTTATTTTTATGTAATCTCTACACTCGACATGGGGGTCGAACTTACAATCCTGAAATCAAGAGTTGCACACTCGGGACTAACATTCAGTTAAGAGTTTGCCTTTGGCTCAGGTCATGATCTCAAGGTCCTGGGATCCAGTCCCACATCTTCAACCACTCCTCTCCCTCTGCCTGCCATTCTCCAGTTTGTGCTCTCTTTCTCTCCCCCTCTGTCAAATAAAATCTTCTTTAAAAAAAAAGTTGGGTAATTAAGTTTTGGCAGAGGCCAGAAGGGAAAAGTCAAGCTTCTAATCAACCTAAAACCTTTGCTAAGGTGGAATCTCTGTCAGCTAAAGTCACTGCTTTGCATATCCTAGACCAGCATCCCACCTCTGTGTAGAAGGGGGTCAGAGTAGGTTTGGTGCCTTTACAGACGTCCTGCAGTTGGAAAGCCTCCTGCCAAGTATACTCAGAGCTGGAGGCAGGAGAAAGGAGTGTAAGTCTTAGAGCCAGACCGAACTACAGACAAAGACATACACTGACTGTCACTTAATAACATCAGACCATGCCCCCCTTCGGCAACCTCTCTGGCCACAAACCCAGAGCCTGACATGACACATGACCCCTGCCCTCAACTTGGGCCCCCTTGGGGATCCCGCCTCAGCATTGGCAGATCCAGCCTGCCAGGCCCCTAGGCCCTAACCCTACCTCTAGGATGGCTTTTCAGGCTTCCGTCCCCAGAGGCCTGGCCCCCAAGCCCTCCAGACTGAGGACCCCTGAGTAACACTCCAGCACTCCACCTGACACCTAGGAGGAAAGTGCACCATTTGAAGCTGCGTAGAACCCTCAGAACGGGAGAAACCTGTGTGCCCCCCTGAGGCTACCCCCACCTTCGGTGGCCCTGGCCACAAACCTGGAGCCTGACGTGCCACCTGACCCGTGCCTTCAACTTGGTACCACTGTCCCCAACCCCAGGGATCCCGCTACAGCACTGGCATATCCAGCCTGCCATGCTGCTAGGCCCTAACCCTACCTCTCTAGGTTGGGTTTTCAGGCTTCCGTCCCCAGGGCCTGGTCCCTAAGACCTCCAGATTGGGGACCCCTGAGCCACATCCCAGGACTCCGCCTGACACCCAGGAGGAAACCATGCTGTTTGGAGCTGTGCAGAACCCTCAGAGCCAGAGAAACTTGCATGCCCCTCTGAGGCCACTCCACTGTCAGTGACCCCCGGTCACAAACCTGGCCTGACCCTGGCCCTCAACTTGGACGCCCGGGGATCCCGCCTCAGCACTGGTAGATCAGGCCTGCCATGCCCCTAGGTCCTAAACCTATGTCTAGGTTGGGTTTTCAGGCTTCTGTACCCAGAGCCCTGGCCCTGAACTCCTCTAGATTGGGGACCAGAGGCACACTCCAGGACTCCACCTGCCACCCACGAGGAAAATGCACTGTCTGGAGCTACGCAGACCCTCACAGTGGGGGAAACCTGCATGCCCCACCCCCCCTCTAGGCCACCCCTACCTTTGGCATACCCCCAGGACAGAAACCCCGAGGCTGGTGCTCAATCTGACCCTCTCCCTCAACTCTTCCCCGGAGGAGATCACCTCAGGGTACATTAGGGGAGCCGCCTTGACCGGCCCATGGTCCTGGACGGTTGCACCACGCACCTAGCGAGAATGTGCTCCCAACACCAGGCGCTCAAGGCTCAAATGACCGCACAATGCTGGCCAATTCTCACGAGATTTCTGCCCAAATCAATATCAATTTGGGTAGAAAGTTTGTGAGAATTGGCCGGAAACCCCATTGAACTCGCTTCCGGTGGCAGGGGCCTTCAGCGGAGCCGCCTGGGCCTGGCCTGTGGTTCCTAGCAGTTGTGGCCCCAACCCTGCGAGAAAGTGCACAAAATGCCAGGTGCAGCGGAGCCTGAGTTGTCTAAAAACGCTGGCCATCCCTGACCTCTACTCAGCGCCCCTGGGGAGCCTGCCTCAGTGCTGGAAGAATAGACCTGCCATGCCCCTAGGCCCTAACCCTAACCCTAGGTTGGCTTTTCAGGCTTCCCTCCCCAGAGGCCTCGCCCCTAGGCCCTCCAGATTGGGGACCACTGAGCCACACCCCAGGACTCTGCCTGCCACCCAGGAGGAAACCATGCCATTTGGAGCTGCATAGAACCCTTAGAGCAGGAGAAAGCTGCATGCTCCACTGAGGCTACCCCCCACTGAGGCTACTACCCCCAACAAAGGCTACCCTCTTTGTTGGCCCTCTGGCCACAATCCTGGAGCTGTATGATTTCAGGCAGGTCACTCTGAGTATCAACTTCTTTATTTGTGTGAAATGGGAAAATCATACCTACATTTAGGAATGCTGCGGGAGTTATATTATAATATACATGTTCATATCAAAGGGGGTGTGATACCCCTGTCCTGGGTCTAGGTTTTCATGAAAAATTCTGGTTGATCTGTCAAGCAGTCAGATGCCTTAAGCAAGAAAATAGGACCTAGGATAAAAATTCTAGGATTAAGTATGGTAATTAGCCTTAGACAAATGGAGGTTTTGGCTTTTGAAAGGAGGTTTTGGCTTAAGACAAAAGAATAGAATGGATAGAAGTTAAGATAAGCAGCTAAAACACAGCAGTGTTTTAGGCAGTAAAACTCTCTGGCAGTAGCCAGAGATAAATAGGAAATGACCAGGGCAGCGCCAAATAAAGGAGGGCCAGGAGCTGGAGCAAAGAAGGGTCAGCGGCAAGAGAACCCTGGATCATGCCGGCTAGCTATTGTGTTGTTTCTATCAGGCTTGGGCCAAAATAGGAGGGAGTCATAAAAGAAGGGTTCTTAGGCTTGTTTCTGAAGTTTCCAGATTCCTCAGCGTATGGGGCTGATCCTGTTAAAGGGGAAGGCACTGCTTGTAAGTGGGAACAAGAGGTAAATATCCAATTTTGAAGAAGTTTGTAATGCAGGATTCTTCAGTGGCATTGGAAGAACAGTCCATAGCACCCTGCTGAAGCCACTCTTTCATGCCCATCTCATCTTGTCAGTACTGCTCAGTGACACCCTGTGTTGAATGGCTGCTTTGTGTTTGGGGTTGTTAGAGAGGCATGATCTCTCCCCTTGCTCATATATGTGGAACATCTACAGCATCTGGGTGTTCTCCTTTCCAGGACTGTGGCAAGAACACAGATGACTCTAAGCAGCAGGCTCCCTGAGGCCAAGTTTTTTGTACTTGGATGCCACTGCGGCCTCAAGTGTTGACTGGTGCTGTACCTCCGTGGCCTGGATGGAAAACCTGAGGACCCATATGAATGCTTATGTAGGCTCCATTAGACAGGGACTGTGTCAGTCTTGGTCACTACTATACCTCAATAAAGGAACACAGTAGGTGCTCGATAAATATTTACTGACAGAACAAAAGAGAAAAAATAATAACCCTCTCCTTCCCTACTCTTATTATAAGCCAGAAGCATATTGTGATGGGCTCTTAACTCTTCACAAATGCTTACTCCTCTGATGCTGACTGGCATTTTGAAGTCAGGGAAAAACTAATGTTCTCTGAGAGTGGTGTCCTTTACCACACTGTCCCAGGGATATAGGCAGGCCTGAGCTGCTGAGAGATGAGGGGCCCTGAAGATACTCCAAATGACAGAGGCTACTGAGGTCTTCACACAGGAAAGTGGATGACAGGGAGCATAAATCAGAGGTTGCAAACTGGTGGCCCTGGCCCAAATTTGGCTTGCAGACAGGTTTAACTCACACAAGATTTAATGTTTTTAAAATTTGGTAGCACATTTAAAACTGAGGGGGAATTTTTTCTTTCTTTCTTTCTTTCTTTTATTTTTAAGATTTTATTTTTAGATAATCTCTATACCCAACATGGGGCTTAAACTCACAACCCCAAGACCAAGAGTCGTATGGTCTACTGACTGAGCCAGCCCAGCACCGCTAAAAATGAGAGGAATTCTTAAAGAAATCTGACTTTCTAGATTCTTTTGAAAAACTGAAGATATGGTAGTACCTAGCTGGAGCTGCGCTGGAGAGGCACATATGCTTCAGCTGATCAAATTCCCTCTTGGCTCTTTCACTTATTTCAATTTCCTGTCTGGTTTCTTTAGGTATTTGAGTTTGCAACGCCTGCTTTAGGAGATGTAAGGAAGAAAAGGGCAGAGTCTTGGTAGTCTGGGGAATTCCACTGGTCAGGCCCTGATCCAGCTCTGGGTGTGAGCAGGGCCCTCTTACCTGATGAATCAGTGACAGCAGGGTCTGCCAGCCGCCCATAGTGTGCCATGAGTTTGAGCTTGGTTTCCTGTTTCCTGTGTTTCTTGCCCACATAATGTTGTTGAGCCATGACAGGGTCGTTGAAAGTTGCATGGCAGAGGCTGCAGAACTTGTCTGGATCTATCATCTCTCTATTCTGGTGCAAGGCTAAGGTGGAGGCCACAAGGAAAGGGTTTGTAAGGCATTTCGACAGAGCTGCGGTGAGAGAGTTCAAACAGAAACAATGAAAAGACCCAGAAGGTGCCAAGCTTTCTAGTATGCTGAATGGAAAGAAAGGCTGGGTCACTAATCACACTTGCAGATGTGGCACTGCCTGTGTGAATCAAACAGGGAATGCCTTCTTTAACTGGGAAAACCGGGAAGATTTGGGGGAGCCAAAGACCAGCTACTTCGTCGGCAGCTTTCACTACTTTAGGTATATGAATACTGATTTTCTCATATTCTGAGGAGGCTTCTGCTATCAAATTGCCCAATTACAACAGCTTAGAAATGTACATGTTTTTTTTTTTTTTTTTTTTTTTTTTTTTTTTAAAGATTTTATTTATTTATTTGACAGAGAGAAATCACAAGTAGATGGAGAGGCAGGCAGAGAGAGAGAGAAGGAAGCAGGCTCTCGCTGAGCAGAGAGCCCGATGCGGGACTCGATCCCAGGACCCTGAGATCATGACCTGAGCCGAAGGCAGCGGCTTAACCCACTGAGCCACCCAGGCGCCCCAGAAATGTACATGTTTATAGTTTTTTTATCCCTCAGAATTCCTGAGAACTTCACAGCAAGTGGGACAAGAAACTTGGGCATTTTATTCCCATCCTCAAAGTGCCCTTGTTACAGAGCTGGGAGCCAATGCACAGATGCAACAACTGAGGGCCTGAGGACCTGGAGAGTCATTTAGAAAAGGCGACTGTACTACGGAGGCCTTTTGGATTACACTGCCTTCTAGGCGGAGCAGGGGAGGGAGGGGATGACACTAACATTTAGCTACGTGCCTTGTATGTATTATTCCTTCTGTGGTCCTCAGAACTACCCCATGAGATAGATATCATTTTGCCACATTATGGAGAAAAACCAAGGCTCAGATGGGTCAAGTGACTTGTCCAAGATCACCCTCCTAGTGAGTGAACTTGTCTGTGTGACCCTAAAGACTATGCTATCTTTGCTATGCCAGGCTGCCAGAATGTAGTAGGGTAAGCTAAGGGCTACAGTTCAGAAAACATCCTTGGCTTTGGTCAATGAATTCAATTAATCAGAATCTGTTACAGGCATATGTATAAGCCTCCTATGGGTCAAAAAACGTTCTGATACTGATTGTGGGCCAGACTACTGCTTTATGAGGTGGATGCCAAGATTCACTAATGAGTCCATGTAGCTAGAATGATGTCAACCTAGTAACTACTGCTTTAAAAATGTGGCCTAGAACCCCCACCAATGGTGGAAGAGAAGCAGGGCTTAGCAGCACTCAGATAGATGGCTCAGATGATTGTTCATCCTTGGACCACTTCAATGGGGGAAGTTTTGAGGATTTTTAGAAAGCCAGAGGAAACTTGCTGGCTTTTCTCACAATGTTTTTCTAGCATAGGAATCTCAATTTCCCTGACCACTGACTTTCCCTGTCCATTGTTTCAGCAAGTCACTTGAAAAGTAATGCACATGTTGTAGAACATTTAATATATGAGAAAATATTCAATATGTGGTGTTATGTTAAAAAAAAAAAGCAGGTTATACAGCAATCTATTATGTCCTCAATTTTGTAAAATATACAAATGAAAAAACATACTGGTGATGCATGGAAAAAAGGCCAAAGGCACAGAGTAAAAGGTTGCTTTTCAGTGTTTTCCAACTTTTCTATAATGAATGTAGATTCTTCACGTCAGAAAGGAGAGACAATAATGGTCGTTAAAACATAAAAAGGTCATTCTTTAAAAGATACCGAAGAGGAGCATCAGAGGTAAATGGTTAAGTAAAGTTGGAGGAACAACTTCATGGACATTCAAAAATAACAACTATGGGAGTCTTAGGAAACACATGGAAATATGGAAAGAGTATTCTACAGGGATGTTTCGTGTACTGTTACTTATAAAGATCAAAAAAGGGGAAAAGGAAAATGTTTAACATTAGAGTAATGGTTAAATGTGGTATGATGGACTATTACGTGATCAATAAAATGTTTATGAAAAAGTTTTTAATAACATGGGAAAATATGAATGTTATATTAAACAGAAAATGTATAAAATTACACACATAATATGATCTTATCATTGTTAAAAGATATATGCCCAATCTTTATGTGTGTACTGGTATTTTCAAATGTCACCATTATATTAATAGTGTTTCTCTTTCGGTGGCAGGATTTGGGGGATATTTTACTTCCTTCTTTGTACTTTCTGCATTGTTTGAGCAAGAATTACTCAGAGTGAGTATGCATAGTATTTTTATAAACACAGTAAGGTTATTTAAAGTATTCTATGTTTATATGCACATATATATATGAATTTAATCTGGATATACATAAAACAACCATACACACAGATAAACACACATACACATAATAAAAGATTATAGGAGAAACAGTACTCCAAAATGTTAACAGTGGTTATCTCTGAATGACAAAATTATAGGTACGTTTTCTTTTCATATATCTATATTTTCCATATTTTCTACAACATGCTTCTATTACTTTTACATTAGAAAAATGTTTAATTTCAGAAACAGAGTTCTACACTTACATAATAACATTGAATGTGCTTAAACTACAAAATTCAGTGAAAAGTAAAAGCAGGATACAAATGGTAGATGTACTTTGATTACAACTATATAAAAACTTATCTGTATGTGACAAAGGCTGAAAATGAATATGGAAAATAAACTTTTTATATGGAATCTTTGGGACCTGGCATATTCCAGGGAATTTTCCCATTTACGGAAAAGATCAATCCATATAAAGTTAAATGACCTTATCAATTTCTGTTCTTAAGGCAGTTTCCCTTGGCCTAACGTTTTAATCTCTTTGGTACCATTCATGAAACCAACACCAAATTTCTTTTTTCTTTCTTTCTTCTTTTTTTTTTTTTAGTTTATGTACTTTTTTTTTAAAGCAATCTCTACACATAATGTGGGGCTTGAACTCTTGACCCCAAGATCAAGAGTCACATGCTGCACTGACTGAGCCAGCCAGGCACCCCCAACACCGGTTTTAAACAAAAGCAATTAGTACTAGTATAACTTGATGAACAAACCATAAGCGAGGCCAATGACAGGCTCCAGGTGGTGGATGCCTGACCAAATACTACATTTTATAAGGGGATTCTACTCTCTTGCTATCTTGATAATGGTGATAATACTAACAGCAGCAGGTGTCATTTACTGAACATCTATTATGTCCTAGGTTTCTTACATACATTTCATCCTCACAACCCATAAAGTAGATAGTATTATTAACATTTTATAGGTAAGGAAACTCAGGTACAAAAAAGTTAAGTCATATAGATGGTAAATAGCAGCACCAGGATTTAATCCTGCATGTCTATGACCTCAAAGTCCATATTCTGTTGTTTCATAGCATGAACTAGATTTGGGTATGTTAAGAGGGTATAATTAATTATGAGTGATTTTTCATTTTATCTTCAAAGTCTTCCAAAACATTGTTGTCTTGTTTTCATAATACAGTATTATAAAAAAGATTAATAACTATTTTAAATAGTATAGTTAGTCTACTTCTTGGTCCAATATAAATAAAGAAGCAAAAATACCAAGAAAATAATGAAATAAAAATCAAAGAACTTTCATTCTCGACTAACTGCAGTTAGCACAAGTTAAAAATTCCAGAAAGCCAGGAGTTAATGAGATGAGAGTGAGGGCTGAGTACCAGTGGTGACAAGATAAAGGGGACTATTTTAGAAGTCACTGCACTGGGAATGAATTCGTGGCAGAGGCAAACACGGCTTGCTGGGCAATAGTGGCAGCACTAGAGTATCCTGCTTTGAAAAGCAAGTCCCTGTCTTGAGGAGAACAGGCGGCTTAGAGGATTAAAGTGAGCAGGGCATAACCTGAGCCCACGAAAAAGACAAGGATTTAGCTTTCAACTTGCAACACATGGTAATGAGGGCAGGTAGATGCTGGGAGGGAAAAATCTAAGTGGGAGAGGTAGGAGATAGAATGCTCTCATGGTATGCATGGCCTGGAGGACTTTGGCACTCCCAATTATAATTATTTGTCAGGACAAGAGCTCAGGGCTAAGATGCTTCTACAGAGAAAAACTGATGTAACCAAAGAAAGGGAGGTTAGGTGAGCACAACTCTGAGTCTGCATTTCACTGAAGCTGGGTCTACTTTGGTATTTTTAAGGGCTCTCAAAAGTAGTTCAACCTCTCCAAGTCTGTGGCCCCACTGAGCATTTCTGGGAGCACCTGGCATTGGTGCCATGAGGACGGGAGGGGTCCCGATATAGCACTACTCAGGAAAACCAGTACCTTCCACCTTAGTGGATTGCTGCTTCAGCTTTAAGTTCTTTGCGTGGGTCTTCCCCAGGTAGTGCGACTGGGCCACGACAGGGGAGGAAAAGGTCATGTTACAGATGGGGCAGCACTGGTTCTTGTCTTTGCTTCTGCTGCTCTTCTGGTTGGGAGAAAGAACACAGGTCTGATCACGCCACTGCCCAGCCAGAAAATCTTTAGTGGTTCCCCATCGCCCACAGAAGAATGGGCATTCAAGGCTCCCTTCACACACTAACCCCAACCTACCTTTCTGGATCTTTCTCCAGCTACTTCATTTCAGGCTCTACTCACCATTCCCCACTTTATTTTCTGTTGCTTCCTGCTTTGTTGGGCCATTCCTGCTACCTAGAATGATCTTCCTCTTTTCCTGCCTGGCATGTATCAGCTTAGCCTTCAAGGCCCATATATCTATATTCTATATATATCACTTCTGGGAGACTATTACTCAAGAAAATCATTCAGTACATGATTATTGAGCTGCTTTGTGTGGGTATTCAGAAAAAATTAATCTTGTTCCATCTCTGCATGCCCAGAGTTCCTTAAAAAGGCCTTATGATACCACTTGTCACCCAAACCAACAGTGCCACAGCTTAGGAGACTTTGGGAATGGACCATTGGACTCATCTTTGTTTCCTATCCTTAGCACCCTGCTGGAGGCTGGCACATAGCAGATATTCAGGTTTGATTTGTTGATTGTGATTAGGCCAGAAAACAATGTATTTCAAGCCTACGTTAAGAGCTCCCAGTCCCTCTCTGAGGTCTGATCTGTGAATAAAGTATTCATTCCGAGCACATTTTACAATTTTGGCACTACTGACATTTTGGACTAGGTAATTCTTTGTTGTGGAAGAAGGGAAATGTCAGTCACTTCATTTGAACCACTGGACCTTTCAACCCTGAGGGTTGAAGTAATCGAGATACAAAGAGGTGAAGTGACTAGTCCAGAGTCATAGAGTAGGTCTTATCTTTCTGAATTCTAAATTATAAGCAGAAGGGCAACTAGGGGATGGGTCCAATGAGTCTGGAGAAGGGATGAGTAAGGCTCTTCCAAATCTGTGACCACTACAATAGGAGGAAATCTATAAATTTTTATTCACTGAGCATCCACTAGGAACTGGAATTTTACCTCATAATACCCTTAAAAGATAGGAATTATCATCTCCATTTTATGGGTAAAGTACAGAGAGATGAAGGGACTTGCCCAAAGTCACCAAACCAGTAAGGTGCAGAGCTGGTATTGGGCCCTTGTCAGCGTGCTTCTTATCCCATGATATTTGAACAACCTCCCATGGAACAAAAATAGTGGTACCCCTGAAAGACTAGGACTATTTCAGCGTAATTCTCATTGTATTTCTAAGCCAAAACCAAATGCATTTACATCTCAGTCAGAGCAGGCATTTGGAAAGGTGTTTCTTCCACTTGTTTATTCAAAACATTCAAGTGCTGAACTCAGCTCTTTCCCTCCCATTTCAAGAAAGCAAGCAGCTTGGTTTCCTTCCCCTTTTACTCCTTGAGTAGTGAGTGGGTAGCTTCTTGTCCTGCTCCAGTAAACCAATGGGTGGTAATGCATAACAATGGCTTCATTTATTGAGCCCTACTATGTGCCAGGCTCTGTGTTTGGTGCTTTTTATAAACCTTTCCACATTTTAGTTTGGAAAAATCCTAAAAGATAGTGGATATTAGCATTCTCAATTTCAGGGAGGAAGAAATCAAGGCTCAGAGAAGTAATAAGACTTGTTCAAGTCACAAAACATGGC
Organism: Mustela putorius furo; assembly: GCF_011764305.1. NCBI lineage: Eukaryota > Metazoa > Chordata > Mammalia > Carnivora > Mustelidae > Mustela > Mustela putorius. The sequence continues at coordinate 33,969,566 of NW_025421294.1, forward strand.
CAGGATTTGAAGCCAATTCAGTCTGACTCAAAGCCCACCTTCTTTCCACCACACCAACCTGCCTGTTGGTTTCATCAGGAAGTGAGCAGTCTCAACATGGCAGCTGGATTACCTGATCTGAGTCTAGCTTCTTCGTTTCCCCTTTTAATGTCTCCATTCCATGGATTGCTAGGTATCTCTTCACTTTGTTGGCATGTTTTTTGCTCTGCAAGAACCCAGGAAAAAGATCAAAAATAGCCAAAAGCCATTTCATATCTAAGGCAGTCAAAAATACTAGATTTTCATCTGATTCATCCTCACAAAAACTTTTGAGGAGGAGAAGGTGGGGAAAAACCTAGTTTATTGAGCTCCTACTCTGTTCAAGGCACTTTACATGCTATTAAATCTAACCTTCACAGCAATCAATGAGAAAATTACCATCATCTCTATCTTACAGATAAGGAAACTAAGGCTGAAGATGGTGAGTTTTCTTGCCCAAGATGAGCAGCAGAGTTGTGATTCTAACTCAGCTCTATTTAAAGCCAAAGTGCGTATTTTCTACTATACCACACTGAGAGGGAAGATGAAGTATGATGATCCTGATTTGGATGGGAGAGATGAGACACAGAAAAATTAAGTCAACCTTCAAGTCACAGTCAGCATGCATGGAGGCAATGTCTGGGTGGCTAAGAAGGAATTACATACACTCCATTTTGCAAGCCAGGGAGAAGTGCGGAAAGCAAAGTATTTCTTTTTTTTATTTTTTGAAAGTAAAGCATTTCTAAAGGTACAATGGCATACCTGGTAGTGTGCCAGCTTCTGGGACTCAGAAATGAGCAAGGCGCAGCAAACCTTACACTGGGTATTGGTAAAGAGACACTGGTTCTTCTGGATCATGTGCTCCACTACAGAGAGGAAAATAAAAAATAAAAAAATTGAGTTAAAAACCTACCTCAAGGGGCACCTGGGTGGCTCAGTGGGTTAAGCCACTGCCTTCAGCTCAGGTCGTGATCTCAGGGTCCGGGATCGAGCCCTGCATCGGGCTCTCTGCTCAGCAGGGAGTCTGCTTCCTCCTCTCTCTCTCTCTGCCTGCCTCTCTGCCTCTGTGTGCTCTCTCTCTGTCAAATAAATAAATAAAATCTTAAGGGCGCCTGGGTGGCTCAGTGGTTAAGCCACTGCCTTCGGCTCAGGTCATGATCTCAGGGTCCTGGGATCGAGTCCCGCATCGGGCTCTCTGCTCAGCAGGGAGCCTGCTTCCTCCTCTCTCTCTCTCTCTCTGCCTGCCTCTCTGCCTACTTGTGATTTCTCTCTGTCAAATAAATAAATAAAATCTTTAAAAAAAAAAAAAATCTTAAAAAAAAAAAAAAACCTACCTCAATAGGAGATGAATAAATGAAACATGATGGGATGGGGAGGGAGACAAACCATAAGTGACTCTTAATCTCACAAAACAAACTGAGGGTTGCTGGGGGGAGGGGGGGTTGGGAGAAGGGGGGTGGGGTTATGGACATTGGGGAGGGTATGTGCTTTGGTGAGTGCTGTGAAGTGTGTAAACCTGGCGATTCACAGTCCTGTACCCCTGGGGATAAAAATATATGTTTATAACAAAACAAAACAAAACAAAACAAAAAAACCTACCTCAAGAGACAAACCATAAGAAACTCTTAATCTCACGAAACAAACTGAGGGTTGCTGGAGAGTAGGGGTGGTGGGGATAGGGTAGCTGGGTTATGGACACTGGGGAGGGAATGTACTATGGTGAGTACTGGGAAATGTGTAAGCTTGATGATTCAAAGACCTGTATCCCTGGGACAAGTAATACATTATATGTTAATTAAACAAAAAAACCAAAACCACACCTCAACAGCACTATCTTTGAACCCTGTCTCAAACGTAGGCACTGAGTAGTGGAATGCCATACAATTATATCTTGGCACACCTTAGTCACTCCTTCCCTATGCTTTCATGACTCATGCTATGTTCTCATATCACCTATACAATTACTTTATAATTTTGTATAAGCCATTTTCTTTATTAAGTAAATATTTTAAAGTTATAATTGATATACAACATTATATTAGTTTCAGGTGTATAATATAATGATTTGATATTTGTATATACTGCAAAATGGTCAACATAATAAATCTAGCTAATATCTGTCACCATATAAAGTTATGAATCTTTTTCTTTCCAGATTTACTCTCTTAGCAACTTTCAAATATACAATACAGCATTATTAACTATAATCACCATCCTATAAATTCTTTTAAAAAGAAATTTTTAGATCATAAATTTAAATAGATATCAATAAAAATGAAATAATTCTAGATGGACACTGGTACCAGAGGCTTGGAGCTCTCCTTACAAAGAGTAAGAGAGCAGCAACTGTGAAGAAAGGTGTTAAGACATGACAGCACCTGGGGCGCCTGGGTGGCTCAGTGGGTTAAAGCCTCTGCCTTTGGCTCAGGTCATGATCCCAGGGCCCTGGGATTGAGCCCCTCATTGGGCTCTCTGCTCAGCAGGGAGTCTGCTTCCCCTCCTTCTCTCTCTGCCTGCCTCTCTGCCTACTTGTGATCTCTGTCAAATAAATAAATAAAAATAATTAAAAAAAAAAAAAAAAAAGAAAAAGATATGACAGCACCCAACTGAGACTTCATCCCAGATAGAATGAGAAAGACTGAAAAAAGAGAATCATTTTATCACCTTTTTTCAATTGTAATAACAAATTCTGTATCTATTTTATTATTTGTGAACATTTTCTGTGGAATTAAAAAGAAAGTAACTTTATTACAAATAAAGCAATACTTATTCCACTAAAAGATCAATAGCATTTTCTGATTTTATTTATTTTTAAAGATTTTATTTTGGGGGCACCTGGGTGGCTCAGCTGGTTAAGCAGCTACCTTTGGCTCAGGTCATGATTCCAGGGTCCTGGGATCAAGCCCCACATTGGGGTCCCTGCTCAGCAGAGAGCCTGCTTCTCTCTCCCTCCCTCTGCCTGCCACTCTGCTTACTTATACTCTCTATCTCTCTGTCGAATAAATAAATAAAACCTTTAAAATAAGAAGATTTTATTTTTACGTAATCTCTATACCCTCTGTGGGGCTCAAACTCACAACCTTGAGATAAAGAGCTGCATGCTTTACTTACTGAACCAGCCAGAGGCCCCATATTTTTTCTGATTTTAAAAATTTACACTGGTATAACTGTACACATCGTTTGGTTATAATATTGTACTGGGGTTTAGTTATTAAAAGACTAGAACACTCTTTTTGTATGGAAAGAACATGATTTTGTAAGGAAACATTAAAAATTGGTTTCTTTGGAATAAATCAGAAAATTTGAAAAGCAATTTTGGAGGATAAGTATCAATTAAAAGATGTTGCTGTATTATCTTCCACCTTTATGAGACAAGGTAAACTAATTTTGTTATTATACATTTAACACAAACTATCATCTAATACCAGTTAAATGTGTATGGTACAAATCGTGGTTAGGAACTTGGGCTCCCTAAGCATACCCACTTGGGTTCAAATCCTGCTGCTGTTTCTGTGACTGTGTGATTTTATAGAAATTATTTAATCTCGGGGTGCCTGGGTGACTCAGTTGGTTGAGCATCTGCCTTTGGCTCAGGTCATGGTCCTGGCGTCCTGGGATGGAGCCCCAAGTCAGGCTTCCTGCTCAGCAGGGAGCCTACTTCTTTTTCTTGCTCTGCCTCTCCCTCAGCTCTTGCTCTCTCAGGTGCTCTCTCTCTCTCTCAAACAAATTAATAAAATCTTAAAGAAAAAAAAGGAAAGAAATTAATCTCCATCCTGTGATTTTCCTTTGTTTACAATGGGAGTACAGAACCCTCCCATAAGAACTGTTCATAAGAACTGCTTATCTGGCAGTTCTACTTTCTGTGATTTCAGTTACCCATGGTCAACCATAGTCTGGAGGCAGATGATCTTTCCTCTCATATATCTTCAGAACGTCAATAGTTGCCTAATGCTATGTCACAATGCCTGTATCATTCACTTCACTCTATCTCATCATGTAGGCATTTTATAATTTCACACTACCACAAGGGCAAGTACAATACAGTAAGACATTCTGAGAGAAACAGAGATACCACCTTCACATAACTTTTACTACAGTATATTATTATAATTGTTCTGTTTTATTAATAGTTACCATTGCCAATTTCTTACTGTGCATTATTTTAAAATAAAACTTTATCATAGATATGTATGTATAGGAAAAAATATAGTATACATAGGGTTCAATACCATCTGTGGTATTAAGCATTCAGTAGAGATCTTAGAATATAATCCCCATGCATAAGGGGGACTACTATACTGGTAGCATGGATCTCGTGGTATGTATTATCCTTGTGGTTTTCCATGCAAAGCACTTAGTGCAGTGTCTGGTTTAGTACGCGTTCTTTGTCAATGGTGAATGTTATATGTCAAATTCTTTTTTGGGCCCTGTGCTTCTGGAAAAAGTAATTATTTTCTAGATTGTACCTGTGAATATATATGTATTTTTTAAAGATTTTAAGTAATCTCTATGCCCAATGTGGGGCTTGAACTTACAACCCCAAGATCAAGAGTTGTATGCTCCATGGACTAAGTCAGCCAGGTGCCCTAAGATATTTCTTATTCTAGAACTTGATAAGTGTTGAAATTTTTCTTGATCTGACTTTGAAACATTCCAATTCACCTAGCATATTACACAAGTTCTATACTGTAGTAAACCAAGACATTAACTATTCTTAATTGTTGGGCTTGGGGAACTAAGCCTTACCTTTGGGGAGGAAGTAAAATTTCACGTAAGGCATGAGTTCTATCATGACACCAATAACCTAAGGCAAGGGCAGAGTCCAGAAAACTGTGAGCAGACAGAAAGCTCACATTTTTTATCTTCTATTCTGGACCAAAATGTGGTCAAGATGCCCTGGAGGGAGGTTCCTGGTAGAAAACTTTTTTTTTTTTTTTTTTAAGATTGATTTATTTATTTGAAAGGGAGGTAGAGAGGGAGAGAATCTTCAACCAGACTTCCTGTTGAGCAGGGAGCCTGATGTGGGGCTTGATCTCATTACCCATGAGATCATCACCAAAGCTGATACCAAGAGTCTGATGTTTAACCAACTGAGCACCCAATTTTCTTGGTAGGAAAATTTTAAGGTGACTTTACTTACTCTACAAGGTCTAAAGCTTATCTGTGCCAGCACTTTTGGGCAGAAAGGCTGCTATCTGGCTGTATTTCTGCCCCCTAGAGTCTCTGTTTATTCCCCCATTTTTTTTCCTATCATGCTTGCTAAGTTTTTATGAAAGACCTTGCTGGTCTCAGCTGGGTTCAGAGTAACCAAGGAAAGTGGGTCTGTGAACAAAACTGGGCCAAAGTTTTTATTTAGCCAACTGAGCCACTCAGGTACGCTCAGAGCTTTTATTTTAAAGGGAGGATGAGTGGCTCCTCAGAATGCGAAGCCCGTAAGGGGGAGATGGTACCCAGAGTCAGAGTATAGTCATCCTCTCCTGACCTGGAGATGCTGGATTTTTTTTTTTTTTTAAGATTTTATTTACCTATTTGACAGACAGAGATCACAAGCAGGCAGAGAGGCAGGCAGAGAGAGGGGATAGAAGCAGGCTCCCTGCTGAGCAGAAAGCCTGATGCGGGGCTTGATCCCAGGATCCCAGGTCAGATCATGACCTGAGCCGAAGGAAAAGGTTTAACCTACTGAGCCACCCAGGTGCCCCTTTTCTCTTTTTTTTTTTTTTTTTAATTAAAGAAGATGAGGTTCTTTTTCAAAGATATTCAGAATCTGACTCTCAAAGGCTAAACAGAGCAGGGACCATGTAGGACTTTGTATCCCAGTATCTGGTACAATACCTGACCCATAGGAGGATCTTGGTGAGTATCTGCTGAATGAATGAAATTTATCTCTCTGGCCTTAGTATATCCACACAGTCCAAAAATATATATTTGGAATGGTTTCTGTGTGCCAGCACTGGGGCCATATCAACAAGTAAGACAGAATACAAAGTAAATAAAAAGCAAAATAGTGACAGAGAAGAAGAAACACTACAAAAACTAAGTGGCTCTCTCTGTGTGTCAAATAAATCAACAAATAATCTTAAAAGAGGTGGGGGCAGGCACCTGGGTGGCTCAGTCGGTTAAGCATCTGCTTTCGACTAAGGTCATGATCCCGGGGTCCTGGGATCGAGTTCTGCATCAGGCTCCCTGCTCAGCGGAGAGCCTGCTTCTCCCTCTCCTTCTGCCTGCTCCTCTGTCTACTTGTGCGGGCTCTCTCTCTCTCTCTCTCTGTGTCAAATATATAAATAAAAAATCTTTACACAACAACAATGAAGTTAGTGGTAAAGAATGATGGGGGCGGTATAGTCAGTGAAGACCATTTTACAAGGCATCAACTATAAGGAGGTCTGGAGGAAATAGTGTTCCTGCCTGAGAGAGTGCCAGGTCTCTATGAGGCAGGGATGAGTTTGGCGTATTCAAGGAATGGAGAGGAGGTCGGTGTGGCTAGAGTATGGTGGATGAGACAAAAGTGGTAGGAAATAAAAGCTGGAGAGGCAGTGTAAGATCATGTTGAATGAATGTAAGGCCTCAAAAGCCATGATTTTTTTTTTTTTGAAGATTTTTTTCACTTATTTGACAGAGAGAGAGAGAGAGAGTGCACACAAGGAGGGGTGAATAGCAGAGGGGGATGGAGAAGGAGGCTCTCCACTGAGCAGGGAGCCCCATGCAGGGCTTGATCCTAGGACCCTGAGATTATTACCTGATCCAAAGGCAGACGCTTAACTAACTGAGCTACCCAGTTGCCCCCAAAAGCCATGGATTTTGTTTTTAGTGCCATGAGAGGCAACAAGATCTGGCTTATGTTTCAAAAAGATTGCTCTGATCATCATGTCAGCAGACTGTATGGAGAAACCAATGGAAGCTGGCAATGGAGACAGAGAAAAGTGTATGGATTTGGAATTACATTCTGGAAGTAGATCTGATATGCAATTTCTTAGATTGGATGTGGGGGAGTAAAGGAAAGAGTCAAGGGTAACTCCTAGGTTTTGAGCTTGAGCAACTGAACAGATGAGGTGAAAACTGGAGGATGACAGCCTTGGAGGAGAACTTAAGACTTTTCTTTGGCTATGTTAAACATGAGTGGTCTATCAGATATATGGGTAGAGGTATCAAGTAGTCAGTTGGAGATTCAAGTCTGGAGCTCAAGGGAGAGGTCACAACTGGAGATTATAAGTTGAGAATCATAAGTATATCAATTGTACTTTATAAAGGCTATGGACTGGAAGAGAATGCCTAGTGTAGATAGAAAAGGAAAGAGGTCCTGTGACTGAGTCTTGGTACCTCCAAGCCCTGTGACAGAATTGTCCAGCCAAGTTCTTCCTAAATTCCTAACTTACAAGAACCATGAGAGGTTTACAAGATTGGAGGAAGCTATGGTCCACATTGGGAAAAAGAACTTACTTAAATTATCAGAATTTTGAGAAGGTGGCCTGAATGTGCATCTCTACTGCCCTGATATGCATATAAAACTTTATTCATTTATTTATTTTTAAAAAAGATTTATTTGCCAGAGAGAGAGAGAGAGAGAGAGAGAGAGAGAAAGCGAGCACAAGCAGGTGGAATGGCAGGCAGAGGGAGAAGCATGCACCCTGCTGAGAAAGGAGTTGGATGCAGGACTCGATCCCAGGACCCTGGAATTATGACCTGAGCCAAAGGCAGATGTTTAACTGACTGAGCCACCCAGGCATCCCTCACATACAACTTTAATCCAACTACCAATTACCTCCCCAAATGGTACAGGTTTGATATAAGAAATTAGATGCTTAGAAAACGATTGGAAAGTCTGAAGGTACTTGGCTGGGCCTTCATAAATGTCTCTAGGAATAATTTGTCTGTCCAACAAAAGAGCTATAGTTTGAGGTCTCCATTGCAAACTTGCTGAAAGTAAGAAGTTTTCATTATCAATGAACCTTCATCTCAGCCTATGAAGCTTGATAATGGATTCTGGAACAATGATATAGGATGATCTCATAGTTCCATGACCCTTTCTTGATAGTAACAATAGTGAAAAGCCATAGGAATATGATCTTCACTGCACTTCTGTCTTCCAAATCTTTGATAAGACATCTTTGGCAGGATTGGATTTGTATCCATATTGTAGCCAACAAGAGGATGTATATGGCAGAGACTGAGCGATCTAGGACAGGGCTTATTTTCACAGGGTCAGTGAAGTATGGACAAAGCTAGGGTAGAGAAGCAAGATAATTCTTCATAAACTTAAGGAATGTAGGAGAAGTAGTATTTGGGAGATAAATGATCGTGATACCTCAATTTAAGTTACTGTCTTTAGGAGACTTAATGTGTCTTAAGTTGCCTTAGGATACTTAGGTTCTGAATAGCTGGTCACTGCACGACTAAACAACCTCCTATATTCCTGTTAATGGTGAACACTGCTAGTCTATAATGACTTGCTATTCCTTGGCCCCAAATGTGGCCTTAGAATCTTCAACTCAGCTCCACAGAAATTCACCAATTGTCTGAAGATGGTCCTCAGAGATGTAACCAATTTAATAGCCTGCTTATTAGGGCTTATTGGGAAGTAGTGGATTTCTAGGTACAGCTATAGTTAGAAAGCAGCATACAACAAAAGATCCTAGTAAAAGCAAGCTGGATATAACCTACCAGTAGGTCAGATTTGTTAAGCAGTGTAGTTTAATGGGCAGGGTGGTCTACAAGAATACATTGGACAGTTAGCCCCATTAAGATTACTTAGCCTCAGTACTTCTATTTTGTGAAACCATATTATTGATGGTCTGAAAAGGCTCAAATTTTAGCACAGAAAAAAAGTATGAAGAAAGCAAATGTGGGGCGCCTGGGTGGCTCAGTGGGTTAAGCCGCTGCCTTCGGCTCGGGCCATGATCTCAGGGTCCTGGGATCGAGTCCCGCATAGGGCTCTCTGCTCGGCGGGGAGCCTGCTTCCTCCTCTCTCTCTGCCTGCCTCTCTGCCTACTTGTGATCTCTCTCTGTCGAATAAATAAATAAAATCTTTAAAAAAAAAAAAAAAGAAAGCAAATGTAATGGTATTGATGATGTGGTGTTAAAAATTTTTCTACTTAGGGGGCACCTGGGTGGGCTCAGTTGGTTGGATGGCTACCTTCGGCTTGGGTCATGATCCCAGGGTCCTGGGATGGAGCCCCATATCAGGCTCCTCGCTCAGCGGGGAGCCTGCTTCTCTCTCTCCCTCTCCCTGCTACTCTGCCTGCTTGTGCTCTCTCTCTCTCTGTCAAACAAATAAATTAAATTAAAAAAAATTTTTTTATACTTAGAACACATATAAAACAAGAGTTCAAGGGTGTCATGGTGGCTCAGTAGGTTAAGCATCCAACTCTTTTTTTTTTTTTTTAAGATTTTATTTATTTATTTGACAGAGAGAGATCACAAGTAGGCAGAGAGGCAGGCAGAGAAAGAGGAGGAAGCAGGCTCCATGCTGAGCAGACAGCCTGATGTGGGGCTCGATCCCAGGACCCTGAGATCATGACCCGAGCTGAAGGCAGAGGCTTTAACCCACTGAGCCACCCAGGCGTCCCGGTTAAGCATCCAACTCTTGATTTTGGCTCTGGTTGGGATCTCAGGGTCATGGTATTGAGCCCCTCATTGGACCCCACACTGGGCATGGAGCCTGCTTGAGATTCTCTCTTTCCCTCTCCCACTCTGCTTCCTGTTCTCACTCTGTCAAAACAAAAAATAAAACAAACAAAACAAAAAAGCAGAGTTGATCTGAAAGTACAATAAATGAAATGAAAAATTCACGAGAAAATCAACATCAGATTTTTACGAGAAAATCAACATCAGTAGCAGAAGAAAGAATCAGTGAACTTGCAGATAGATCAATAGAAATATTCAATCTGAAGAGGCAAAAAAAAAAAAAAAGGATGAATAATGAATAGAGCCTTAGAGACTTGTGAGATACAAAGCACACCAAACAAATATATATGGGGAAATTTCAGGAGAGAAAGGAGAAGAAAAAAATATATTTGAAGAAACAATGTTTGAGGGACGCCTGGGTCGCTCAGTGGGTTAAGCCTCTGCCTTCGGCTCAGGTCATGATCCCAGCATCATGAGATCAAGCCCCATATCAGGCTCCCTGCTTGGTGGGAAGCCTGCTTCTCCCTCTCTCACTCCCCCTGCTTGTATTCCCTCTCTTGCTGTGTGTCTCTCTGTCAAATAAATAAATAAAACTTAAAAAAAAAAAAAAAAGAAAAAGAAACAATGTTTGAAAACTCCCCCATATTTGATTGAAGAAAAACAATCCATACAGCCAAAAGTCTCAAGTCTCTCGGGGTACGTGGGTGGCTCAGTCAGCTAAACTTCTGCCTTCCACTCAGGTCATGATCCCTGTCCTGGGATCAAGCCCCACATCAGGCTCCCTGCTTAGTAGGAAGCCTGCTTCTCCCTCTCCCTCTGCCTATCACTCCCCTGACTTGTGCACTCTGTCCAATAAAGAAAATCTTAAGAAAAAAAAAAGTCTCAATCTCTCAAAACATGATAGATACCAAGAAATCTACACCCAGATACATCATAGTCAAACTACTGAAAGATAAAGACAGGGGTGCCTGGGTGGCTCAGTCAGTTAAGTGTCTGACTCTTGGTTTGGCTCAGGTCATGATCTCAGGTCAGCTAGGACTCTACTTAAGGATTCTCTCCCCCTGTCCCTTCACCTGCTTGTAGTCTCTCTCACTCTCTCTAAATTAATACATAAATATTTTTTTTAAAAGAAAGATAAAGGGGTGCCTGGGTGACTCAGTGGGTTAAAGCCTCTACCTTCAGCTCAGGTCATGATCCTAGGGTCCTGGGATCGAGCCCCACATCGGGCTCTCTGCTCAGCAGGGAGCCTGCTTCCTCCTCTCTCTCTGCCTGCCTCTTTGCCTGCTTGTGATCTCTGTCTGTCAAATTAATAAATAAAATCTTTAAAAAAAAAAAAGATAAAGACAGGAACTACTTAAAGTAGCAAAAGAAAAATGACTCATCATACATAGTGGAATAATTTGATTGACTTCCTATCTGTAACAATGAAAGCCACAGGGCAGTGGAATAACAGTAGTGAGAAGATCAAAATTGTCAACCAATTACTCCATGTCTAGCAAAACTATCCTTTAAACATTATGCTAAGCAACAGAAGCCAGTCACAAAAGGCCACATATTATACAATTTAATTGATATGAAACATCCAGAATAGGCAAATCTATAGAAAGAGAAAGGGAATGAGCAGTTGCCAGAGGTGACTGCTAATAAGTATAGGACGTCTTTCTGGGGTGATGAAAATGTTCTGAAATTATTGGTGATGACTGCACAATTCTGTGAATATACGAAAAACCACTGAATTTTACAAGGGTGAATTTTATGGTAGATGAATTATGTACCAATAAAGATGTTACTTTATTTAAAAAAGTTTTTTTTTAAAGATTTTATTATTTATTTGACAGAGAGAGAGACAGAGAGGGAACACAAGCAGGGGAGTGGGAGAGGGAGAAGCAGTCTCCCTGCTGAGCAGAGAGCCCGATGTGGGGCTCCATCTCAGGACGCTGTGCTCATGACGTAAGCCGAAGGCAGATGCCCAACAACTGAGCTACCCAGGCGTCCCAACATGTTATTTTAAAAAATTATTCTTTAAGACTGAAAGCAAAATAAAGACATTCCCAGATAAAGACTGAGAGAATTCACTGCTAGCAGGTTTGCTTTGCAAAAAATACTAAAGGAAGCCCTTCTGGCCGAAAGGAAGTGGTACTAAGTGGTAACTTGAATCCAGAGGAAGAAAAAAAGAATACCAAAAATGGTAAATATGTGGGTTAATATAAAAGACATTATAAATATTTTTGTTTCCTAAATTCTCTTAATTTCTTTAAAAGACAAACTGTATATGGGTCCCTGGGTGGCACAGTCAGTTGGGCGCCCGACTCTTGGTTTCAGCTTAGGTTGTGATCTCCAGGTTGTGAGATGGAACCCTGCCTCTGGCTCCACACTTAGCAAAGCCTGCTTGAGATTCTCTCTTTCCCTCTCCCCTCCCCATCGTGCACCCTCTCGCTCTAAAATAAATAAATCTTGGGGCACCTGGGTGGCTCAGTGGGTTAAGCCTCTGCCTTCAGCTCAGGTCATGATCCCAGGGTCCTGGGATCGAGCCCCGAATCGGGCTCTCTGCTCAGCGGGGAGCCTGCTTCCTCCTCTCTCTGCCTGCTTCTCTGCCTACTTGTGATCTCTGTCTGTCCAATGAATAAATAAAATATTTTTTAAAAAAATAAAATAAATAAATCTTTAAAAAAAGGCATATTGTATAAATCAATAATTATGACACCGAATAATTAGGTTTATAATATATATTGATGTAATATATATAACAATAATATACATGACAATAATACTACAAAGGAGGGGGAGGAATGTAGCACTATTAGAGGAATGTTTTTATATTTTATCAGAATTAAGTTAGTAGTATTAAAAAAAAGTAGTATTAATTTGAAGTAGACTGTGATGAGTTAAGATGCATCTTGTAGTCCCTTGGGCATTAAGAAAATAAAATAAGGAAAAAAAATATTAACAGAGAAATTAACATGGTTCACTAAAAAATACTTAACGCAAAAGAAGTCAGCAGAGAAAAAAGGAAGAACAAAATGTAAAGGAGATAAATAGCAAAGTAGAAAATGTAAATCTAGCCATATCAATAATGAAATTAAATGTGAATAGTCTTAACAGCCCACTCAAAAGGCAGAGACTGTCAAAGGATAAAAAAGCAAGATCTATATAATGAGATATGATTTTGCAACAAAAAGTAATGAAGTACTAATACACAGTACAACTTGGCTAAACCTCAAAAACATGTGGGGGGGGGGGAGCCAAATGCAAAAGACTACATATTGTATGATTTTGTTTATATATAATGTTCAGAAAAGGTAAATTTATAGTGGTTGCCTAGGGCAGGAGGTGAGAGTGGAGATTTAATGTAAACAAGAACAAAGGAACTAACTGAAGCCATAGAAATATTCTAAAACACAACTCTGTACTTTTACTTAAAAAATCATTGCATTGTACAGTTACAGTGGGTGAATTTTATGGTATACATAAATTATAACTCAATGAAAGTGCTAAGAGAAAAACAAAACAAAAGCAAAAATGAGTAGAATTTAGTGTTAAACAGGGCTCTACCTAAACTTCATATAAATATTGGAAAGTGAGGAGAGTGGGAAAATGAACTAGGTCCTAAATGACACTGTACATTCACACACGCACAAGCAATTCACTTTTTAGAGCACAGCTGCTGTGTTCTCTGCTTCAAGGCCCAAGGGGGTGCCTTCCCTGTCCCTCAAGGACAAAGGTCACTCCCTCTTTGTGCACAACCAATTCTTACACATTCCTCTTCACTGCACCCATTACCTTATACTGAAATTGTTTTGGAGTCTGCTTCTTGGACTAGACTATAAACTCCTTCAGGGCAAGGGACAGTATCTTCCTCCTCTCTCTAGCTCTGCCGCCCAGCCAGTCCTGGGAACTCAGCAGGTTATCAGAGAATGTTTGTCAAAGTAGTGAAAGGAAAATTGGGATGTGTTTGCAGGGATTTGTACCAAACAAGTCTGAAATTATGTGGGAGACAGAGAGCCCATATTAATTTAGGCGTCATATTAGACTAGTTTTAAAACTGGAGAAGTATACACAAGGGTATAGGTCTGTGTACCACTCCAAATTTAAACATATCTTCCTTGGATGTGGTCAAAATTCCATTTTATGCCAGGGCAATGAGTTCACAGGCAACATTTTAAACTTCCAAGATTACTCTGCTCACCAAGCAAACAAACCATCTGATTTTACTGCAGATTACTTGACAGGATTAGCACAGAAGGCCAGACAGTTCTTGTACTTCTAGGTTAGAGTTAAGCAGCTAGCTCTGCTAAGGACTACAAAGGGGGTCACGCAACCAGGTTAGGCCAGCTCTTTCCATGCTCCTCTACCTCCATCTTACCCAGAGCCAGGTCAAATGCAGAGCAAGCTGGGAACCTTCAGCCCTGAAAGTGCCCCCCCCCCCCCCGCCGCCCCGGCCCCGGTGTATTCTGTTCTCCACAACTTCAGTACAAAGAAGCTGGGGCCAAAGTATACCCTGGCCAGTTTCTCAGGCTCCCGGCCCCCATCACATTAAAGGGACCCAGGTAGTAGAGACCAGACGCCTAGAAAGAGGAGTAAACCAGGTAGAAGATACCAAGACCAGCAGGAAAAAGGGGGTAAGAACGCCTTCTGGAGTCCTTGGCAGTGTGGGGCACGAGAGAAGGGAGGCAAGCGACACAAGGGGTGGGAGAACCAGGAGACTGGGACGATGTTGAGTCAGGGAGCAATGGTGAGGGGCTAGGAGTCTGGCGGGGAAGATTCTATGGGTCTCAGAAAAGGCACGGATAGGAATTACATTCTACGAGTTTACGATAAGAGCTGTGCTCTGGTGGGTAAGAATGGAAGGGGAAAAAAACCCGAGGCCTGAGTATGAGAAGGCCTTTGACCAGTAGATCAGGGAGACCTCATTCATTGCTGCTGCGGCCTCAGTTTTCAAGGGAACGGGCCCACGGTACCCAGGCCCAGCCGGGGTGCACGAGTCAAGAAGTCCCGGGGCGCGTCACGCAAGGGGGCGGGCCGGGCGCCAGGGGGTGTGCCCGGAGACCCAGGGGCTGGGCCGCGTTCCCGCCTCGCGCTTCCGCCACTCCCTTTGAGACCAGCGGGCGAGTGAGGGACTTGCTGCCTCTGAGGTCCCCGGACTCACCTTCCTCCCTTCCCACTGGTTGGGTCCCGGACACTGCTTCCCACAGGCGGCGCGCCCTCTCGCGGTCGAAGCGCAGCCCGTCCGGTTCCCGTCCTTCTCGCTCCTCCGAGCTGTTGTATGGCCGGGCCCCTCCACTGTCCGCGGCCTCCACGGTGCCCAACGCGGGATACTCCATCTTTCCTGCAAGCCCTAACCGGCAGATCGCCACTCATAAAGCTTGGTCTCGCGAGATGTGGGTGGGAGGGTGACTTTGCCAATCCAACAAATCTCGCGAGGTTTGGGCGCCGCAGACCGCGTTGCGGCGCCGGGGCCAGGCGCTTCTCTCTGACGGCTGCTGGGGTACCTACTCCGAGTAAGTGCTGTGGAATTGAGTCAGTCGCTGCTTTTACAGCAGCCCCTTCCCTCCGGTATAGGTTCGTGCAGCCCTCGGCTAAAGGTTCTCGCCTTGCTCACCGTCAGCCTTCGACACTTCTCATTTCGTTCTCTTGAAGGCCCTGTTATGTGGGAATATTTTCTACGTTTTACTGTTAGGGAAATTGAAGCCCAGAACCTAGAAATAGTTTACTCAACAGTAGAGCCAGGGCTCCATGTCCGTGATTCTGTTACTGCTGATAATAAATACCATTTGAGTTTCAAGTTCTAATTCCCAGCCCAGATCTCCCCCTTAAACTCTCCAACGTAACTGTCAAATCTGAAAATGTATCCTCTGTCCCCACATGTCCTCCCCCAGTCTTTCCGAGCCACCATCTCTTGCTGAGGTTATTGCAGCTTCTTTACTGGACCTTTCCCTTGCTCTTCAGATATTCTCAGCACAGCAGCCCCAGCACTCCTCTTACAACACGCCGTATCACGGTACCCTGATCCTTCTCCTCAACAGTTTCCCATCCCACTCTTGGTGAAAAGCCAAAGTCCTTAGTTTAGCCAAAAGACCCTTCGCAGTCTGACTTCCCTTAACCTCCCTGATCTCATCTCCTATTGTGTCAGCCTCCAACACTTTCATTACTGTCTCAGTCACCTTGATTTCCTGGAGGGCGTTTCCCACATATATCCTCATGGCTCAGCCTCTTTCTCTCTTTCTTTCTCCTCCTCCTCCTCCTTCTTTTAAAGAATGTATTTATTTATTTGACAGAGAGAGATACAGTGAGAAAGGGAACACATGCGGGGGGGAGTGGGAGAGGGAGAAGCAGGCTTCTCGCAGAGCAGGGACCAGATGTGGTACTTGATAGGAGGACGGGATTGGGAAATCATGACCTGAGCCAAAGGCAGGCGCCCCTCAGCCTCTCATTTCATTCTCTGGCTCCCCTATCTAAAATTTAACCCCTCCACACACATTTCATGTCCCCCTCTCCTGATTTATTATTTTTTCCCCTCTTTAACACTTAACATTATCAGATATAGTATGTTTTTACTGTTTGTTTTCCCACTAGTAGCCATGCCCCAAGAAAGCAGAGATTTTTGTTTTGTTCTCAGTTCAGTCCTCAGCATCTTGAAATAGAGCCTGGGCTCTCATAGGTACATACAAAATATATGTTGAATGAATGAAACTTTTTATATAATTACTTTATTTCAACTTCATTTATTCAAATGTTTATTGAGAGTTTACTACGAATTAGAGGTTATTTTGGGCATTGGAATACAGTTGTGAACAAGACAGACAAGGAAGCTGTAATACAGTGTTTTTTATTCTAGTGGAGAACAGTATAATAAGTCAACAGATAGTAATAAGTGCTAAGGAGAAAAATAAAACAGGAATACGTATTGGGTGAATGATGTAGAAGGAAAATTAGAGTGGTTAGAGAAAGCCTCTGAGGAAATGACCTTTTACCTAAGACTTGATGGATGAGAAGTTAAAGACCACGCATGCAAAGAACTGGGGAAGAATGTTCCAGGAAGAGGGAACAGCAGGTCCAAAGTCCCTGCGGCAGGAGTGAACTTGCTCTGTTGGAGTAGCAAAAAGGAGTATGGTTCAAGCCCACTGAACTAGGGGGAAGTGGTATCAGAGGAGGCAAAAGAGAGGTAGGGATAGAGATGTTTCTTGCCTGAGATGACACAGCTCACCAGCAGGATTTACTTATTTATATTACAAATATTGTGGATCAGCTCTGTGTCAGGCCTCGTGCCTGACTCATCTATTAAAATGCTATAGATGATTGATGTTTGTGTAATGTTTTATAGTTTATGAAGCATCTTTAACATACATTGTAACATTTAATCGTTAGGGTGGTTTTCCTATGAAGAATTCTTATTTGACAATAAAGAGAAAAACTGGGAGAGGTGAAGGTTTTTTCAAGATCCCACAGCTAGTTAATGTCAGAGCCCATGCTTGAAAACCAGACCTCAGACTGCAAATACATGTCCTTTTGCCAATACCATATGACCAGCCTAAAAACCAATGACTGTACATTACTTATTTATCTTTTTTTTGTACCTTACTTATTTATCTTAAAGTTTCTAATTAACCAGATTTCCATAGTGTGAGTTATTCAGCTAGAAATCCAAAGGCATAGAGGATATTTTTGTCAAAGTCCCAGAATTCAAGCATATGTCTTTGACACAATAGAGCAAAAAACAGTACCCCTCCCCTCCCTCCAAATCTGATTAGATGCTCAAAACAATTTAGATTATTCTCCAGTGAATGCTATCATGAGATTTTCTGCTTCTCAGCTCTGTGAACACATCTCTAGTTGTTAGAAGTGACCATAAATTAGGTTTTACTAATAAGATGTGTACAAGCATTATTTGACTCAGAAATTAAGATTGGTCCAAAACAGCAGGGTTTGCTCTTGAGGAAAATTGACAAATCTATGTTGGTGGGGAAGGGGGGAAGAATGATGATCACACACACACACATCTTTGCTGCAATCCTAGTCTACTGCCCAGGATGGGTCATGTTATAGTGTCTTCAGGGCTGCAAGGAAGCATTGTCTTCAGGACATGCCAGGTTTTAAATCAGCAACTTTCCAAGGACAGGTTGACAGTGTAAAGGAGTTTGCTGATCAATAGGTTGGGATTTCCAGAGGGTTTTGAGGAGGGGAAAGAGGAGAATTAGATTTAAATAGAGCTTTCCAACTGTTTCCACGTCACAGTCCACTTAATGTATGCCAAGTTTAGACTAAACAGATAAGGCAGCTTCTTCTCATTACCTAATGGTGGTCCAGGGATTCACAAGTATTCTAGACCCTACTGAGCCACACTTAGGGCAGGAGGGCTGGATGTTCAGAGCCCTGTGAGGTGCAACGGGTGGTCATGATGTTTTACACCCAGACAATATCTGAGGTGAGAAAAATTGGGATTAACTGAACTAATCTCTGAGGCATAAACAGGCAGTCAGTTAAAGTCATGAGATACTCAGCTTGATGTCAGCTGCTCCATTCTGCAGTCATGACCTATGCAACATTAGGTGAATTATTTAACATTTGTAAGTTTGCTTCTTCATCTGTAAAATAAGTAGATGATAGCTGCTTTAAATGAAGATTAACCAAAATAATTTCCATAAACTACTTACCACATTGCCTGGCACAGAGTCAATGGTAGTTGTCACCAGTTTATTCTGAAGGCTATATTTTTCTGAAAATTTCACAAATTGATAGTAGGTTCTAGTCTCCATCTTGGTGAAGCTAAACTCTACTTTTCTAGATCTAGCGTTTTAGATCCCATAATTTCTAGAACCAGCTTCAATTACTTTTGCATTTGCTTATGGATCACAGTGACTTAGTTTAGTTTAAGAGACTAAACTAAGCTCCTCAGTATCCAAGGAAATCTAGAGTGGCTTTTTAAAAAAAGATTTTATTTATTTATTAGAGAGAGCAAAGGAGAGGGAGTAGCAGGCAGAGGGAGAGGGAGAAGCAGGCTTCTCGCTGAACAAGGAGTCTGACATGGGACTTAGTCCTAGGCCCCATGACCTGAGCTGAGACAGATGTTTAACTAACTGAGCCACCCAGCCACCCTTAGAGTGGCTTAAAATGATCCAGTGAAACTCTGTCATCTTCACTGAAGGATTGCCAAGAAATCAATATAGATCTTGAAATGGCATAGTAACTTGAGTCACACTGAATTAACAGGCTTTATTTTGAGCCCACTACATTATATGTCAGTATCTTTGTCCATTTGGGCTACTGTAACAAAATACCATAGACCAAATGGCTTAAACAACAGTTTATTTCTCACAGTTCTGGAGACTGGAAGGTCTAAGATCAAAGTACTAACAGATCTGGTGGCTGGTCTCTGATGGGAGCTGTCTTCCTGATTTATACACAGCTATTTTCTCCCTCTGTCCTTACATGGCAGAAGGAATGAGAGAGTTCTCTAGAGTCTCTTGCATAAGGGCACTCATCTCATTCATAAGGGCTCTACCCTTCTCACCTTATCAGTTCCCAAAGACCCCACTTCCTAATAGTATCACATTGGGGGTTAGAATTTCAACATCTTAAATTTTAGAGAACAAAAACTGTCTATTATAGCCACGCACTGTACTATACTCCCTTACTGACAATACTTAGTGGCTTCCTGTTGCTCATAGGAGAAAGTTAAAAAGTTAAAATGTCCTACTGTGGTATAAGACGCCCATTATAAAGTCTTTTTCCTTCCCTTTCCATTCCCTTCTTCTTCTTTTAAGATTTTATTTATTTGTTTGAGAGAGAGAGAGAGAGAGCAGGAGCAGCAGGAAGGGGAAGGGGAGGGGCAGAGGAGGAGTAGAGGAGGTGAAGGGGGAGGAACAGGGGAAAGCAGACTCCCCACTAAAATCATGACCAGAGTTGAGGGCAGATGCTTAATTAACTGAGCCACCCAGGCAGCCCTCAACATTAAGTGTCTAATAACCATGTTGTCGCAAGTAACTACAGTTCATTAAATTTTATTTATTTATTTATATTTATTTTTTTAAGATTTTATTTATTTTATTTGACAGACAGAGATCACAAGTAGGCAGAGAGGCAGGCAGAGAGAGAGGAGGAAGCAGGCTCTCTGCTGAGCAAAGAGCCCGATGCGGGGCTCGATCCCAGGACCCTGGGATCAGGACCCGAGCTGAAGGCAGAGGCCTTAACCCACTGAGCCACCCAGGTGCCCCTCATTAATTTTTTTTTAAGTAGGCTACATGCCTAATGTGGGCTTGAACTCACAGCCCTGAGGTCAAGAGTTATTTGCTCCACCTACTGAGCCAGCCCAGCACCCCTAGTTCATTCATTTTTCTCTGTGAGATAATAATCTGTTATGTGAATATACCATAATTGATTTACCTGTTCTAGTGTTGATGGACATTTGAGATGTTTCAGTTATGAACAGAGTTACTATTAACATTCTTCTTTTTTTTTTTTTTAAGATTTTAAAATTTTTAAAGGAACCCCTGTACCCAATGTGGAGCTTGAACTCAAAACGCTGAGATCAAGAGTTGCATGCTCTACCAACTGAGCCAGTCAGGTAACCCAGCATTCTTATATTTAACCCCTGGTGCACTTGGGTAGGCATGTCTTAGGATATAAACCTAGGAAATGATTCCCATTTGGTAGGTATGTGAATGTTGTACTTTACAAGCTAATGCCAAATTGTTTTCTCAAGTGGTTGTATCAATTTATATTCTCATCAGCAAAGTATAAAAGTTCCTATTGATTTTCATTCTCTGCAGCACTCGGTACTATCAGACTTCTTTATCTTTTGCTGATCTAACAGGTGTAAATGGTATTAGATGTGTGGTAGGCCTTTTCATTCTATTCTTTATCTCTCCTTTTTTAATTCATCAAACATTTATAAGCATTCTCCATGAAATAGATATTTTGTTAGGTACTAGAGAATTTAATGTCTCTCTTTTTTTCTGATTTACTTTTTTATTGGGATATAACTTACATGGAACAAAGTATACAAGTAAAATCTGGAATAAATTTTAATATATAAACACATGCGTATAATCACTACCTATGTTAAGATATATAACATTTCAAGTCCCAAAACGCTCACTGTTCTTCTTCTCAGCCAAAAGGAATCATCCTAAATTCTCCTGTTATAGATTAGATTTGTCTAATCTTGAACATTGTGTAAATGAGTTGTTAATTTTCAAATATTTGGGGGTTTTCTAGATTTCTTATTGTTAATTTCCAGTTTAATCCATTGTGATCAAAGAACATATTCTGTAAGACCTCACTCTTTTGAAATCTTGAGATTTGTTTTATAGCCCAACATATGGTCTATTTGGTGAGCATTCCATTTGTATTTGAAAAGAAAGTATGTTTTGCAGTTGTTTGTATAATGTCATATAAATATTATGTTATGTCAATGTAGTTGATAGTGTATTCACATCTTTTATATTCTTTTTTTTATATATATTTTAAAGATTTTATTTATTTATTTGACAGAGAGAGATCACAAGTAGGCAGAGAGGCAGGCAGAGAGAAAGAGAGGAGGAAGCAGGCTCCCTGCTGAGCAGAGAGCCCCATGCGGGACTCGATCCCAGGACCCTGAGATCATGACCTGAGCCGAAGGCAGAGGCTTAACCCACTGAGCCACCCAGGCGCCCACATCTATATTCTTACTGATTTTTCTTTAGTTCTTTCGATTACTGAGGTAGGGGTCCTTGTGTTCAAATCTTCAACTGTGAATGGATTTGTCTATTTCACTTTTTGGTTTTGTTGGTTTTTTTGCTTCATCTATTTTATTTCTGAATATATAATAGGAAAGTCATATTTTTCAGTTAGACACTTTTATCAGTGTGAAATGCCCCTCCTTATCTCTAGTAATACTTATTATCTAAAGTCTACTTTATCTGATATTAATTTAGCTGAGCTAGCTCTTTTCTGTTTGTATTTACATAGTACATTTTTTCCATCCCATTGTTTTCTGTTCTTTTAACCTTGATCACGTTATATTTAAAATGCATCTCTGTAAATAGTATATAGTTGAATTTTCAAAATCCAGTCTGACAGTCTTTTTCTTTTATTTCTAAGAGTGTTTATCCCCTTTCCATTTAATTTAATTACTGACATTTGAGTTTATTTTTACCATTTTGTTGTTTTCTGTTCACTCCATCTGTTCTTTTCCTTTATTCTCTTGGCTGGTTTTTTTGTTTGTTTGTTTGTTTGTTTTTTGCCTTCTCTTGGATTGAACAATATTTTTTATGATTCTGTTTTTTATCCTTTATTTTTTTATTGGTATTTAACTATTCATATATTTGATCATTATTTCATTATTCTTTTAGTGGTTGCTCTAGAGATTATAATATGCATCCTTAACTCATCACAGTCTACCCTAAATTAGTATTTTCCACACTTCCTGAGTAATGCTAGCACTTTAAAATTGGTTAACTCTAATACTTTCTGCTTCCTGGGTTATTGTTGTCATTTATTTTGTTTAAGTGTATTGTTTTAAATTCCACAAGACATTATTTTTGTTGTTATTTTAAATGGTCAGTATTCATTTATATTTACCAATTTAGTCAACCCTTTTAGGTATTCTTCATTCTGTTTTGCAGTTCCATGTCTCCACCTGGCTCATTTTCCTTCACCTAAGATTCCATTTAGTATTTCTTGTAGTGCCGGTCTGCTCATGATGAATTCTCTCAGTTTTTGGTTGTCAGAAAATGTTCTGTTTTGCCTTCATTAAAAAAATTTTTTTAATGCTGGTGGGGAACTAGGGTAGCTCAGTCAGTAAACCATCTGTCTTCTGCTTAGGTAATGATCCCAAGGTTCTGGGAACTAACCCCTCATCAGGGCTCCCTGTTCAGAGGGGAGTCTGCTTGTTCCTCTCCCTCTGTCCCTCCCTTCCTTCTCCCTCCCCCACTCATGCTCTCTCTTTTTCTTTATCAAAAAAAGGAAATTGCCTTGTTTTTTAAATATTTTATTTATTTATTTGACAGAGAGACAGCAAGAGAGGGAACACAAGCAAGAGCAGAGGGAGAGAGAGAGAAGCAGTCTTCCCACTGAGCAGGGAGCCCAATGTGGGGCTCAATCGCAGGACCTTAGGATCATGACCTGAGCCAAAGGCAGACACTTAATGACTGAGCCACCCAGGCACCCCCAAAAAAGAAAATTATTAAAAAAAATAAAATGCTGGTAAGAGCTACATAGCATAAAATTTACCAATTTAAACATTTTTTAAGTGTACAGTTCAGTGGCATTCAGTAATTCACATTATTGTGCAACTACACCCACAATCCATCTCCAGAACTTTTTCATCATCCCAAACTGAAACTCTATACCCATTTAATGGTAACTCTCCATTCCCCACTCCCCTTAGCCCTTGGTAACTACTATTCTACTTTCTGTCTTTATTAATTTGATTTTAGGTACTTAATGTAAGTGGAATCATTTATTTGTCCTTCTGTGTTTGGCTTATTGAGCTTAGTATAATGTTTTTAAGGTTCATCCATGGTGTATTATGTATCGGAATTTTCTTCCTTCTTAAAGCTGAATAAAATTCCTTTGTTTGTATATATATACAAACATATACACACACATATACATATATGCACATGTACATATATATATATATACTACATTTTGTTTACCCATTCGTTCTTCATTCAGTGGTTATAGGGTTGCTTCTACCTTTTGGCTTTTGTGAATAATGCTGTTATGAACATTGGTGTTCAAATATCTGTTTGAATCCTTGCTTTCATTCCTTTTGGATGTATACCTAGAAGTGGAACTGTGGAATCATATGTAAATTCTATGTTTAACTCTCTGAGGAATTGTCATACTGTTTTATATTTTATAGCGCCTATACATACCATTTTACATGCCCACCAGCAACAGATGAAGGTTCCAGTTTTTCCACATCTTGCCAACACTTGTTATTTTCCATTTCCTTTTTTCAGGTTCCTCACCATTCTTTTAAAAAAAATTATTTTTAAAGATTTACTTCTTTATTTGAGAGAGAGTGCATGAGTGTGCACCCATGTGCAGCATGAGAGTGGGGGTAGGGACAGAAGGAGAGGGAGAAAGAGAGGGGCATACTCCCCACTGAGTGCCAAGCCCAATGCAGGCTCAATCCCATAACCGTGAGATCACGATCTGAGCTGAAATCAAGAGTTGGATGCTTAACGACTGAACCATCCAGGTGCCCCTCTCACTATCCCTTACATACTTCTGTGCTTTCTGGTAGAACAGGATGCTCCAGGCTCATCTCATACTTTACCTGCCCAGCCATATAATGGAGCAGAATCAGTCATTTTCCCCAAGAGTCCTGGATCGTTTTAGTGGAGAATAGTATTTAGAAGCCATAGACTAGACACAAGCTATGCTCATTGCCACATGGGTGGTGCTGCTCTCTGTTCTTCTCAGTAGACACATCTATGGCATCCCATTCTAGATCACGTTTTCTTACCCTGTTCAGACTCTGACACCCCAAAATGGGCTACCCCTCCATGGAGGAAACTTCCTTACCCCATTCAGGCTCTCTGACTCTTTAAGCTGGGCTGGCCCCCTATGTGGACAAGCTCCTGAAACTGCACAGGCTCTGATACTCTATGCTAAGTGGCTGCTCTACAGGATGTTCTTTTTATTCCACTTGGGTTCTACTCCCCACTCTTGGCAACTCTCCTACCTGAATGTTCTCCTTACCCCTTGGGTCTCCATTATTATGTGCTGGGCCACTGTAGCTCTTCACGTCCCAGGTACAAATGCCATTCTTTTTTGTACCACGTTATTGCTTTAGAACTTAATTGTTCAGGAAAGGAGGGAGAAAGAAGTGGAGGGAATGGAAGAGGGCAAAGGAAAAAGAAATTATTATTCTAGTTGAACCTCAGGTTTTTATAACTCTGGTTATTGATTGAGCTCTTATTCTGATAGTTTTAAAAAAATTTTCATCCTTTTGATATCACTCTATAAATCTTTGGAAGCTTATTTGCTTTCTGGCACAAATAAGATAGTCTAGGCTCATCTTGTACTTTCCATGTACCAGACATTATTTAGCCATTCCTTTAAGGAGCCCTGTGTTGTTTGTTTGTTCACTTTTAGTGGGGGAATGATATTAGACAGTACCATCTGGTTGATAGAAAACCCTTTGTTAATGAGGAGACTTAGCTTCTAATTCATTTTGGTGGGTAGCATTTAAAAATACACATTAAAGTAATTAGTTTATATTGGTATTTTTCCTTTCAGGTTTAATATTAAGGTGTTTTCATTTCATTTTGTTTCCTTGATTCCTAATATTATTAACATAATTATTTCTTTGCTTTACTCTAAAATATAAAACAAAGTCTAAAATGTTAAATCACTACAAATAATATAAGTGCTGAAGAAAGTTTAGAAGTTTAGAACATCTTTTGTTCTTGGATTGTGTCCCACTTAGGATGTGCAGTCAAAATACTGTTTTCTAAAGTCCTTGAAGTAAATCATTTCTTTATGGGGTAACCAATATGATTCTCAGTTTAGTTAACTTATTTCTATTTATTTTCAACTTAAGGAATTAAAAAAAAAATTTTATTTATTTATTTGACAGCGAGAGAGAGCAATCACAAGTAGGCAGAGAGGCAGGCTGGGGGGGGGGCGGGGAATAGCAGGCTCCCCACTGAGTGGAGAACCTTATGCGGGGCTCCATCCCAGGACCCTGGGATCATGGCCTGAGCTGAAGGCAGAGGCTTAACCCACTGAGCCACCAGGCGTCCTGTCAACTTAAGGAATTTTTAAAAGATTCGTTTTTTTTTCCCTTTGACTAGGTAAAACATACACAGTCTAGAGGTCAAAACTGCCTTTCACCCATTCCTGCCTCCTTCCAACTCCTTTATCCTTTATTCTGTAAAAGTAATCATTTTTGTTTGTTTATCCTTTCATTTCCTTTTTCAAGTACAAGTAAATATGTATTCTAATTCCTTCTTACTGTTTCTTATATATAAGGTATACTATATATACATTTGATCTTTTTAAAGCTTTGCTAAAGCATAATTTACATACCATAAAATTTATGCACTTCTGTGATTACTAGTCTGTTTACAGGGTTGTGTGACCATACCCACAGTGTAATTTTTTTAAAAAAGATTTTTCTTTATTTATTTGACAGACAGAGATCACAAGTAGGCAGAGAGGCAGGCAGAGAGAGAAGGAGGCGAAGCAGGCTCCTGCTGAGCAGAGAGCCCAATGCGAGGTTCAATACCAGGACACTGGGATCATGACCTGAGCCAAAGAGAGGGGAGAAAGTCAGAGAGAGAAGCAGACTTACTGCAGAGCAGGGAGCCTGATCTGGGACTAGACCCGGGGACTCCAGGATCATGACCCCAGCCGAAAGTAGTGGCTTAACCAACTGAGCCACCCAGGAGCCCTTTAAGTACTTCTTCTTCTTCTTCTTCTTTTTTTTTTTTTGTCAGAGATTTTATTTATTTATTTGAGAGAGAGCACGAGTGGGCTAAAGGGCAGAGGGAGACACAGGTTTCCTGCAGAGCAGGGAGCCTGATGCGGGACTCGATCCCAGGACTCTGGGATCATGACCTGATCCAAACGCAGATGCTTAACTGACTGAGCCACCCAGGTGTCCCTTAAGTAGATTTTTATTCAAGTATAATATACATATAGAATAATGCATAAATGATAAATATATGTCTTGGCTTATTTTCATATAGTGAATGCTCTGCTGTAACCAGAATTAAGATCAACAATCAGAACATTACCAGCACCAAAATAGGCTTTCTTGTGCCATCTTCCCATGACTACCACCACCACCTACCCTGGGATAATGACTCTCCTGACTTCTAACATCATAGATTAAATTTGCCTGTTTTTGAACTTTATGTAAATGTGACCATATAGTATGTTTGTGTATATGTGTGTGTGCTTTTTCTTTCCTAATAGTTGTGAGACCAATCAAAATTATTGCATGCAGTTGTAGTTTATTTAATCTTATTACTATTAATTATACAATATTAATATTGTATAATATTACAATATTACAATATTACAATATTAATATTACAATATTACAATATTAATATTACAATATTAATATTGTATAATATTACACAAATGAGTTACCCATTGTACCACAGATGGATATTTGATTTGTTTCTAGCCTTTGGCTATTATATAAACTGTTGTTATCAATATTCTTGTATGTGTCTTTAAAAAAAAAAACTTAACTTATTTATTTGCCAGAGAGAGAGAGAGAGAGAGCACAAGCAGGGGGAGTGGCAGGCAGAGGGAGAAGCAGACTCCCTGCTGAGCTGGGGGCCTAATATGGGACTCAATCCCAGGACCCCGGGATCATGACCTGAGCTGAAGGCAGATACTTAACCAACTGAGCCACCCTGGCGTCCCTCTTGTATGTGTCTTTTGGTGAATTTTTGTACTCATTTCAGAAGCATATTCACCTAGGAACGGAATCACTGGCTCATATGGTGTGCATATGTTCTGTTTCAGTAGAATCTACCAAACAATTTATCAAAGTAGTTCTACCAATTTATACTCTTTTATCAGCAGTTGTTCTACATCCTAACTTACACTTGATATTGTCTTTTTCATTTAGCATTGGTTGTGGGTATGTAATGAAATTACCTGTGCTTGAGTATTGCATACATAATAACTAATATAGCTGGCTACACTTTCATAGGTATATTTGCCATTTGCCTCTTTTGTGAAGTGCAAATTTAATTCGTTTGTCTATTTTTCTATTGGATTATCTGCCTTCTTCTTCCAAGCAAATACATACTAGATATAAATCCTTTGTGGATATATGTGGGTATACACACACACACACACACACACACACACACATATATCTACATACACACACACACACTAAAATATCCTTTTCCAGTCTTCTGGTCGGCTTTTCACTTTTCTATTACATATTCTGATGAACAGAAGTTCTTAATTTTAATATAGTCTACTTATTTTTTTATGCCTAGTACTTTTTTTTTAATTGTGGTAAAATATATATAACATAAAAATATCTTAACTATTTTTAAGTGTCCAGCTCAGTGATATTGAGTACATCCATACTGCTGTGCAACCATCATCTCCAGAACTTTCTTCATCTTGTAAAATTGGAACTCTATACCCATTAAGCCGTAACTCCGCATTTACCTCTTCCTTCCAACCCCTGGCAATCACCATTACACTTCCTGTCTCTATACTGACTTAATTAATTAATTAATTAAAATACTTCATTCATTCATTTGTCAGAAAGAGAGAGCACACAAGCAAGGGGAGCAGCAGGCAGAGGAAGAAACAGGCTTTTCCGTGGGCAAGAGGCCTGATGTGGGACTCAGTTCCAGGACCCTGGGATCATAACCTGTGTTGGAGGCTGACACTTAACTGACTGAGTCACGCAGGCATCTCTGGCTTATTTCAGTTCCTGGCTTATTAGCAGTGTCCTAGAATCATCCATGTTGTAGCATATTGCAGAATTTCCTTCTTTTTTAAGGCTAAGTAATATTTATTACTGTGTGTATATACCACATTATGTTTATTTATCTATCTAGCCGTCAGTGAAGGCTTTGGTTGCTTCCATGTTTTAGCTGTTGTGAGTAGTGCTGCTATGGAACATGGGTTTAGAAATATTTCTTTGAGATTGTGCTTTCACTTCTTTTGAGTATATATCCAGAAGTGGAATTTCTTGGTCATGTGCTAATTCTATTTTTAGTTTTTTGAGAAACCTCCAAAATGTTTTCCACAATGGCTATACCATTTTGTATTCTTACAAACAATGCACAAGTGTTCCATTTTCTCCACATCCTGGCCAATACTTGTAATTTTGTGTCTTTTTGATAATAGCTTTTCTAACAGGTGTGCGGTGATTTCTCAGTGTGTGTGTGTGTTTATTTATTTGAGAGAGTTTATTTATTTATTTATTTATTTATTAAAGATTTTATTTATTTAATTGACAGAGAGAAATCACAAGTAGGCAGAGAGGCAGGCAGAGAGAGAGAGAGAGGGAAGCAGGCTCCCTGCTGAGCAGAGAGCCTGATGCGGGGACTCGATCCCAGGACCCTGAGATCATGACCCGAGCCCAAGGCAGCGGCTTAACCCACTGAGCCACCCAGGCACCCGAGAGTTTATTTATTTGAAAGAAAGAAAGTTTATTTATTTGAGAAAGAGAGAGTGCATGAGTTGGGGGAGGGGCAGAGGGAGAAGCGGACTACCCCTGAGCAGGGAGCATGATGTCCTGGGATCATGACCTGAGTTGAAGGCAGATGCTTAAGGACAGAGCCACCCCGGAGCCCTGTGTTAAACTTTTCTAATTGCCAGGTGATTGCTTTATGTTTCTAACAATGCCCTGGGGCATAAATTGCTCTGCTAATATATCCAATCAAATCTGGGTCCTTTGAAATAATAGTTCCTGAGGTCAGTGTTTATATATTCTGACTTCAGTAGTGCTCCTCCCACCTATATTATTCCCTAGCTTTTTCCTGTAGACTAGCTGGCCTATGATTTATCCTGCATCTTGATTCTTCTCTCAATTAACTTTTACTACAGCCACTGCTTTTCTTTTCTTTTTTTAAGATTTTATTTATTTATTTGACAGATAGAGATCACAAGTAGGCAGAGAGAGAGGAGGAAGCAGGCTCCCTGCTGAGCAGAGAGCCCGATGTGGGGCTCGATCCCAGGACCCTGGAACCATGACCTGAGCCGAAGGCAGAGGCCTTAACCCACTGAGCCACACAGGCACCCAGCCACTGCTTTTCTTGTGACCACCCTTAAGCATGAACTTCTCCAAGCTTTGTTGTAAATGAAGTCAGTTACTTTGGGAAGAGATTAGGAGCTACCTGTTCTCTCCTCCTCCGTCCCTCCACCCTGTCTGCTTTTCCCTGGAAGCAGGATCTAAGCCAGGGCTCTAAAGTTGCAGAAAATGGGACTAATGACAAGCTTCTCTCTGAATGATCCTCCTACTCTAGGGTCTGAGGACTTGGTTTTAGGACCTGAGGACCTGTTAGCCTGTTTATCCCACTGTGGAACTCTTACTGAAAAACCCAAGTTCTGCCTGTAGCTCAAAAAGCCAATATTCAAGAAAGGAGGTTTCTTTTCCGCTTTTCAAGTGTCTGTTTAAATCCTAGTTAGTTAACATACAGTGTAACACTGGTTTCAGGAGTAGAATTTGGTGATTCATCATTTACATATAACACCTGGGGCTCATCACAAGTGCCCTCCTTCATTACCCATCACTCATTTAACCCATCCTCTACCCATCTCCCTCCATCAACTTTCAGATTATTCTCTATTGTTAAGAGTCTCTTATGGTTTGCTTCCCTCTCTTTCTTTTTTTCCCCTTCCTCTATGTTCACCTGTTTTGTTTCTTAAATTCCACATATGAGTGAAAGCATATGATATTTGTCTTCATCTGACTGACTTATTTTACTTAGCATAAAATGCTCCATCCATACCATTGCAAATGGCAAGATTTCATCCTTTTTGATGGCTGAGTAATATTCAGTATCTATCTATCTATCTATCTATGTATCTATCTATCTAATCTTCTTTCATCAGTTCGTGGACACTTGGGCTCTCTCCATGGTTTGGCTGTTGTTGATAATGGTGTTGTAAGCATTGGGGTGCACATACCCCTTTGAATCTGTATTTTTGTATCCTTTGGGTAAATACCTAATAGTGTAATTGCTGGATCGTAGGATATTCTATTTTTAATTTTTAAGGAACCCCCATACTGTTTTCCAGAGGAGCTGCATCAGTTTTCATTCCCACCAGTTTACATCCCCACCAACATCTGTTGTTTCCTGTGTTGTTACTATTAGCCATTCTGATAGGTGTGAGGTGGTATCTCATTGTGGTTTTGATTTGTGTTTCTCTGATGATGAGTGATGCTGAGCATCTTTTCAACTGTCTGTTAGTCATCTAGGTGTTTACTTTGGAAAAATGTCTATTCACGTCTTCTGCCCATTTCTTAACTGGATTGTTTTTTGGGTGTTGAATTTGATAAGTTCTTTGTAGATTTTGGATACTAGCCCTTTATCAGGCATGTCATTTGCAAATATCTTCTTCCATTCTGTAGGCTGCCTTTTAGTTTTGTTGATTGTTTCCTTTGCTGTGCAGAAGCTTTTAATCTTGATCAAGTCCTAATAGTTCATTTTTAAAAATAAAAAAATTTTCCCCCAACAGTTCATTTTTTTTCTTTTTTCGTTCTTTTTCTCTTTTCTTTTTATTTATTTGAGAGAAAGAGAGAGAGCAAGCAATCAGAGGAGCAGAGGGAGAGGAATAGCAGACTCCATGCGGGGCATCGAGCCTGACATAGAACTTGATCCCAGGACTCTAAGATCAGGACCTTAGCTGAAACCAAGAGTCTGACACTCAACCATCTGAGCACCCAGATACCCCAACCAATATTTCATTTTTGCTTTTGTTTTCCTTGCCTTTGGCAATGTGTCTAAAAAGTTGCTATAGCTGAGGTCAAAGATGTTGCTGCCTATGTTCTCTAGGATTTTGATGGTTTCCTGTTCTATATTTAGGTCTTTCATCCATTTTGAGTTTATTTTTGTGTATGGTATAAGAAAGTGGTCCACTTTCATTCTTCTGCATGTGGCTGTCCAGTTTTCTCAACATTTGTTGAAGAGACTGTCTTTTTTCCATTAGATGTTCCTTCCTGCTTTGTCGAATATTAGTTGATCATATACTTGTAGGTCCATTTCTGGGTTTTCTACTCTGTTCCGTTGATCTGTGTGTCTGTTTTTGTGCCAGTACCATACTGTCTTGATGACTACAGCTTTGTAATATAGCTTGAGGTCTGCAATTTTGATGCCTTCAGCTTTGCTTTTCATTTTCTGGATGCTTTGGCTATTTGGTATCTTTTGTGGTTCCATACAAATTTTAGGATTGTTTGTTCTAGTTCTATGAAAAATGCTCATGGTATTTTGATAGGGATTACATTAAATATGTAGATTGCTTTGGGTAATATAGGGAGCTTAACAATGTTTGTTCTTCTAATCCATGAGCATGGAATGTTTTTCCATTTCTTTGTGTCCTTCTCAATTTCTTTGATTAGTGTTCTATAGTTTTTCGAATATAGATCTTTGACCTCTTTGGTTAGGTTTATTCCTAGGTATCTTATTATTTTCGGTGCATTTGTAAATGGGATTGATTCCTTGAGAAGAGAGGAGTTTTGATTAGAAAGGAATATGAGTTTTATTTAGGAGGCTGGGCACCTGGGGTGAAGGTGGACTGTTATCCAAAAACCAAATCCAAATTTCTGCCTCATCTAAAGATCTTTAAAGAAACTTTAGGGCATTGAATCAGTAAAAGGGGAGCATGGTAGTATGTAACACTTACTGATTGCTTGCAGACTCAGTGGTGCTAGCTATAGAAGTCATTATGGTGCTAGAAGTTTTGCAAACAGGTTTGTTTCTGAATCTTTCTAGGAAACAGTGCATGACCTATAGATATAAAAAGAAATGCTTAATCAATCACACAGGGTAAAGGTGCTTGCTAAAACTATTCAATTGGACAGAGGGACCCAAGGCAGTGGCTTCAGAGCTATTGCTTCTTGAGTTCAGGCAAGGGTGATCAGGGCCCTGGTATTCTCAGCATGTCCTACCTAACTTAGAGCCTCCACTCCATGAGCAGCGGCTGTATGAGGGGATTCTCAGCTTCTCAACAGTGTTTGCCTGGGACTTAGCCTCAGCAACAGGTGACTGGAGACAGAATGAGAAACACTGATATCCTGCTCCTCCTTGGAAGGAAACCTCTGGCTTTGAGCTGGGAGGAAGTGTGCCCTGTATTCTTGGCTACAGCAGTCTGGAGAGAATCTCAACACACTGAGCTGGGAGGTGGAAGGGTGGGAGCACTCTTAGTTCAAATATTCTAGAGTCTCATTTTCTTACTGAATTTTTAATAGTTTGTGGGTTTTTTGTGTCTGTTTTTAGCCGTGTTTGTTTTTAGCCGTGTTTTGTTTTTTCTTCATTTACTATTTGTTCTTAGGACTATTTTCAGAGGCTTGAATTTTTTATTTTTATTTTTTTTTTAGATTTTATTTATTTGAGAGAGAGAGAGAGAGAGCGAGTGCACTCAAGCATGTGCCAGAGAAGGGGGAGGGCAGAGGGAGAGGGAGACAAGAAGACTCTGTGATGAGTGCCCAGCCTGACTTGGGGCTCTGGTTCTATCCCAGGACCCTGAGATCACAACCTGAACTGAAATCAAGAGTTGGATGCTCAACTGACTAAGCCACCCCGGAGCTCCGAAATGGTTGTTTTTAAAATAATTTTCACCAGTTTCACTGAGGGCACAGGTCAGTAGAGCTCTTATGCTGTCATGCTATAAATGGATTCTCTAAGAAGGTGAATTATATGGTACGTTAATTATATCTCAATGAAGTTATTTATTTTTTAATCTTATTTTATTTAAAGTCAATTAATATATAGTATATCTTTAGTTTAAGATGTAGAGTTCAGTTATTCATCAGTTGCATGTAACACTCAGTGCTCATCACATAATGTGCTCTCCTTAATGGCCATCACACAGTTACCCCAAACCCCCACACACCTCCTCTCCAGGAACCCTCGGTTTGTTCCTAAGTTAAGAGTCTCTTATGGTTTGTCTCCCTCTCTGATTTTGTCTTATTTTATTTTTCCCTCCCTTCCCCTATGCTCCTCTGTTTTGTTTCTTAAATTCTACATATGAGTGAAACCATATGATAATTGTTTTTCTCTGATTGACTTATTTCACTTAGCATGATACTCTCCAGTTCCATCCATGTCATTGCAAACGGTAAGATTTCATCCTTTTAGATGGCTGAGTAATATTCCATTATATATATATGTGTGTGTGTGTGTATATATATATACACGTGTGTATATATATGTATGTATATGTGTGTAGGTGTACACACACATATACATACATATATAAGATTTTTATTTATTTATTTGATAGATAGAGATCACAAGTAGGCAGAAAGGCAGGCAGAGAGAGAGGAAGGGAAGCAGGCTCCCTGCTGAGCAGAGAGCCTGATGCGGGGCTCGATCCCAGGACCCTGGGATCATGACCTGAGCCGAAGGCAGAGACTTAACCCACTGAGCCACCCAGGTGCCCCTACCACATCTTCTTTATCCCTTCATCTGTTCATTCATCTATTGTGGACATTGCTGCTATAAACATCGGGATGCAGGTGCCCCTTCGGATCACTACATTTATATCCTTTAGGTAAATACCTAGTGTTACAGTTGCTGGGTTGTAGGGTAAAAAGAGAAAGAAGCTGTCACATTGTGTTTTAGGATTGGGGAGTTGTAGTCCCTGGCTTCTGGCCATGGCCACTCCTCCCATTTTTCCTGTACACGGATTTCATTAAATAATAAAAGTCATGGGACACCTGGGTGGCTCAGTTAGTTAAGCGGCTGCCTTCGGCTCAGGTCATGATCCCAGCGTCCTGGGATCGAGTCCCGCATCGGGCTCCTTGCTCAGCAGGGAGCCTGCTTCTCCCTCTGCCTCTGCCTGCCATTCTGTCTGCCTGTGCTTGCTCTCTGATAAATAAATAAAATCTTTAAAAAAAAATAATAAAAGTCATATCTTTTTTAAAAAGATTACAACTCCAGATTATCTACTTATTACAAATTCTTTGTCTCTTTGACACCTACATACAAATTGTCTGTTAACTGTCAGCATTGTGTATGGGTCTCTTGGGATTCGACCTTTAAAAAAAAAAAATTATTTATTTATTTATTTGATAGAGAGAGACACAGCAAGAAAGGAAACACAAGCAAGAGGAGTGGGAAAGGGAGAAACAGGTCTCCTGCTGAGCAGGGAGCCTGATGTGGGGCTACATCCCAGGACCCTGGGATCATGACCTGAGCCGAAGGCAGCCACTTAATGACCGAGCCACCCAGGTGCCCCAGGATTCTACTATCTTAGCTTATCCTTACTTGATAAGGTTCTTACCACATTCCTACAAGGTCCTCTTGTTGATATTCTCTGTGATAATGTAATAACTATTATTGTATTGCTCTACCATGGCCTGTTTCAAGTTAGTCTCTTTCCCATGGGTGAGCATTTGGATTGTTTCTAGTTTTTAGCAAATATACTGTTTGGCTATAATCATCTTTGTTCCAGTCTATTTTTCTCTTTTGAATTCCTCTCCATGAGATGTATTCCCCAATGTGGTATTACTCAAGTTGGGAGTATGATCATTTTTATGATTCTTGACAGCTATAGCCCAATTTCTCATTGGAAAGATTACACTTGTTTATGGTACATTCACAATGAAGAAATATACTTATTTTCTCATAGTCCTGTTACCATTGAGTTTTGTCTGTCTTGTTTTTGCTAATTTAACAAATGTGCTGTGGGACTTTTATTTTGTATTTCTTTAATGCTTCATGATGCTCTACATTTATTCTTTTAAAAAAGATTTGTTATTTATTTTAGAGAGTAAGTGAGAGAGAGAGAGCATGAGCAGGGGGAGGGGCAGAGGGAGAGAGAGAATCACAAACAAACTCCCCACTGAGCACAGAGCCTGATGAGGGAATCCATGTCACAACCCTGAGATCATGACCTGAGCTGAAATCAAGAGTCAGAGGTTCAAATGACTGAGGCACCCAGGTTCCCCCTCGACCTTTGTTCGAGCACTTGTTTATTGCTGACATTTTCTTGTGGGTTAACTGTGTGTTTGACAGTCCCAACTTCCTTTGTAACTGTGTGACTTTGGGCAGGTCATTAGCCACTTTTTCTCACTGTGATTCAGTTTCTCAAACCGTGGATTAGAAATTGAACTAAAACTGTGTTTACTTTGTTTAGTAAAAGCGCTCTTTTTTCCAAACATGATTCTATGTAGATTCCTAATGTTTGAAGAACACTAAAAGTGGTAATTTATTAATATACATTTATAAGTTAAAAATTATAACAGTTATTTCTAAAATAATTTGAACAATGAGGCAGTCCAGATAAAAGCAAAATTTTGCAGCTGGGTATCATAGGTGTCAATTGAAGTCTTTGTATTAGAGCCATCATGTCTTTTACTCCTGTTCTTTTAACTTTCTATTTTCAGATTTAGAGTATATTTTGAGACTTATAGAAAAGTTAACAGAATAGCACAAAGAATTCCCACATAAACTTCATCTGGATTTCCCAAATGTTAAAATTTACTACCTGAGTGCCATCATTCTTTCTACACATGCTTTATAGATAATATTTTTTGAACCACTTGAGGTCAATTTGTAGGCATGATGCCATTTTGCCATTTTACTTCAGTATACATTTTTTTTCTTTTTCTTTCTTTTTTTTTTTTTAAGATTTTATTGGGGTACTTGGGTGGCTCAGTTGGTTAAGTGGCTGTCTTTGGCTCAGGTCATGTTCCCAGGGTCCTGGGATCAAGCCCTGCATTGGGCTCTTTGCTCAGTGGGGAGCCTGCTTCTCCTTCTCTCTGTCTACTGCTCTATTTGTGCTCTCTCTCTCTCACTCTCTGTCAAATAAATAAATAAAAATTTTTATTTATTTATTTGAGAGAGAGTGAGTGTGAGAGAGCAGGAGAGGGGTGGGGGAGGGTCAAAGGGAGAGGGAGAAGCAGACTTCCCACTGAGCAGGGAGCCCGACATGGGTGGGGCTCGATCGCAGGACCCTGGGATCGTGACCTAAGCGAAAGGCAGACACGTAACTGACTGAGCCACCAAGGGGCCCCTCAGTGTACATATCTTAAAAACAAGAACATTTTCATATATAATCACAGTACAATTATCAATGTAAAAAAATCACATCAACACAATGGTGTTATTTAATTTATATACCTTATTCAAATGTCACTAATGATCCCAGTAATTTCTTTCATAAAAGCAAAAGAGAATTCTAGATCATATGTTCCATTCAGTTTTCACATCTCTTTTGTTTCCTTTAATCTGGATGAATTCCCCAGTTTTTGTCTTTCATGCCATCGTCCCTCAGTTTGGGCTTATTTCTGTTTCTCTATGATTAGATTAAAGTTTATGCATTTTGGCAGCAAACCACAGGCATCATATCAGATTGTACATGATATTGCTGTGTCTCCTTACCAGTGATAGTAACGCTGATCACTTGATTAAGGTGGTGCCTGCCAGTTTTTTCTGCTGTAAAGTTACTATTTTTTCCCTTTGTAATTAATAATGATTTTATAAGGAAATTCTTTGAGATTATATATATACCTTGTCAGTTGTCAACCTTGTATTCACTAGTTTTAGTATTAATTGATGA
This sequence comes from Mustela putorius furo, assembly GCF_011764305.1. NCBI lineage: Eukaryota > Metazoa > Chordata > Mammalia > Carnivora > Mustelidae > Mustela > Mustela putorius. Next base: position 34,006,421 of record NW_025421294.1, read on the forward strand.
CACTTCCTTAATCATTACTCTGTTGCTTGCCAAATGGTGGTTTTCTAATTTCATCATTCTTTCTATATTTATTAATTGACATTCCACCTAATGGAAGGGCTGTCCCTTGTCCCTTATTTATATATTTATAGCAATATAAACTCAAGAATTACTATTTTATTTAATGAGTTACAGTCCATGACTATCATTATTTATTTTGAGTTTTATATTATCCTATATTTGACCCTAAAACCCCCTCCAAATTGGCTCCATATGTTTGACATGTTCTCATTTTTCTTTGAACATATCTTTTTTTTTTTTTTAAGATTTTATTTACTTATTTGTCGGAGAGAGAGAAAGTGTATACGAGCAGGAGGTGGGCAGGCAGACGGAGAAGCAGCCTCCCCAAGGAGTAAGGAGCTGGATGTGGGACTGGATCCCAGGAGCCTGGGATCATGACCTGAGCCAAAGGCAGATGCTTAACTGACTGAACCACCCAAGCATCCCTCTTTGAGAGGGATCACAATCAGGTGATCCAGGCTCCTTTTGTTCTTTTCCTGGTGTCAGCCAGTTTTCTGAGGAATCCTAATTTTGTATAGGAGAGAATGGTTTTAGAAACCAAGATTTGGGCTCTAGGTGTTCTCATTCCTATTGTGGTGTCATTGCTTCTAGGTTCTCTTAGTATATAGACTTAGGATACACACACACACACACACGTGTACACACACACACACACACGTGTGTGTGTGTGTTTTATGCATTTGTATGCAATTTTTTTCTCTTTTTCAGTGTGAATTCCCCCCCACCTCAGTGTGGTTATGTTATTCGGTTGCAATACAATTTGGCTTATTTATTTCTATTTTTATCCCATTCAGAGTTTTCCCTTCATCCTTGTTCATTTTATTTTTTAAGAAAAAAATTTTTTTAAGATTTTATTTATTTATTTGACAGACAGAGATCACAAGTAGGCAGAGAGGCAGGCAGAGAGAGAGGAAGGGGCTGAGCAGAGAGCCCAATGTGGGGCTCAATCCGAGGACCCTGGGATCATAACCTGGGCCAAAGGCAGAGGCTTTAACCCATTGAGCCACCCAGGTGTCCCTATTTTTTAGGAAATGTTAACAAGGTTCTAAAACTAGAACTACAATAAAGGCTTTAACTTATATTGACCTTAAAAAACAAAAGAGCCATTTATTTTACTTGCAAAATGAGTTTATTTTGGGAAAAGCAGAGAAGTTATAATTCAGGATAAGCAAACTATGGTAAATGGTAGGCAAGCCCTAAGAACAGAGGGGAGGGCTTGCTTTTATAGGAGAAAAGAGGAAGCTAGAAGTGGTGTTTTCCTGAGTTCTCATTGGCTAGGCTATATGCTTGGGCAAGGAGAGATTCTGCCTGCTTCTTGCTGGGATATGCAAAGTAAGCTCCTTCCAGTTGAGGAATGTAAGGTATGCTTCTTATGGTGAGTGTTACCTGGTTGAGAGCTCTCCCCTCAGGGCCTCTCAATTTCATTTTAGATGAGGTTTCCTTTATTTTATTTTCACACATTGATGTCTGCCCTCCTCACATTTCTATCCCATTCTGGTGGTTACTCACCCATCATTCTTTCCACTTTGAGTCTGTCGACTCCTAGTAGATAACCAGTTCATAGCTTCTAAGTTGCCCCTTGTGTGTGTGTATACGTGGTTTTGTTTGTTTTGCTGGGACATATTACCTTTGCATAATATTCCATTAATTGGATGTTTCGTTCTCCTATGAATGGACATTTGGTTATTTCCAGTATTTTTATTTTATTTATTAAAAATGTAAAAAAAATTTTGGGGCACCTGGGTGGCTCAGTGGGGCACCTCAGCTTTTGGCTCAGGTCATGATCTCAAGGTCCTGGGATCGAGCTCTGCATCGGACTCTCTGCTCAGTGGGGAGCCTGCTTCCCTCTCTTTCTCTGCCTACTTGTGATCTCTATCTGTCAAATAAATAAATAAAATCTTTAAAAATAAATAAATAAATTAAATTAAAAAAAAAATTTTAAAGTGTGCTCCACACCCAACATGGGGCTTGAACTCATGACCTTGAGATCAAGAGTTGCACACTCTACTGACTGAGCCAGCCAGGTGTCCTTGTCCTTGTTATCAATATTTTTAAATCACCAATGACGGATGCCTGGGTTGCTCAGTGAGTTGTGTCTGCCTTCAGCTCAGGTCATGATCCTGGGGTTATGGGTTGGAGCTCTGCATTGGGCTCTCTGCTCAGTGGGGAGCCTGTTTCTCCCTCTCCCACTCCCCCCTGCTTGTGCTTGCTCTCTTTCTCTCTGTCAAATAAATAAATATAATCTTAAAAAAATCACCAATGAATAATCTTTTAACATTTATTTATTTATTTATTTATTTATTTATTTGAGAGAGAGTGTGGGTGTGTAAGCAAGAGAGAGTGAGAGAGAACAAGCATGGGAAGCTGCAGAGGGAGGAGAAGCAAGGCTGAGTAGGGAGCTGAAAGCAGGGCTCAATCCTAGGACTCTGGAATCATGACCTGAGCCAAAGGCAGATGTCCAACCATCTGAGCCACTCAGACGCCCCCAAGAGTCAGCTGCTTAACTGACTGAGCCACCCAGGTGCCCCAATTATCACAGTGTTAAAATAGGTTGCTTGCAGTCTCAAGCTGTTCTTCAATTAAACCAATATTGAAGCTTTTATTTTATTTTATTTTATTTTTTTAAAGATTTCATTCATTTACTTGACAGAGAGAGATCACAAGTAGGCAGAGAGGCAGGCAGAGAGAGAGGAGGAAGCAGGCTCCCTGCTGAGCAGAGAGCCCGATGTGGGACTCGATCCCGGGACCCCGAGATCATGACCCGAGCCGAAGGCAGCGGCTTAACCCACTGAGCCACCCAGGTGCCCCAATATTGAAGCTTTTAAAAAAGAGGAAATTTTTATTTCAAAATGGAATCAAGAACACTACCTAGTGGTGTATATTCCTTACAGATATAGATTAAAAAGCATCCAAAACCTAGAATAAATGCTGAAAAGAAAAAAAAAACCCAACTACACACAAAAAACCACCCCTAACCCCCTCGAGCCCCCCTCCAAAAACCCTCACACCATGACTAACTTAAGTAATGTAGATATATACCTGAAACTCACCTAGCGTTTGGTTGCTGTGCCATGTGCTGTGGTACTGTTCTTTTCTTACAGTTTTACATGAGTAGACATATATAGCCCTACATTTTTAGAAAAGTAAAAAAGCTTCCTAGTTACTGTGATTGGAGGTGGTTTATAAATAATGCTCTGTCCCCTGCCCAAGATATGAACCAGTTAAGAGATTAGTGTGTTAGCCAAGTGAGCTTGCTTGTACTTCAAGCCTGAATTGGATGGGTTTCCCTCAAAATAGGCACATATAAACAGTCTTGGTTTTTTGTGGGGAGGTGCAGAGGGAAGGGAGAGAGAGAGACTCTTAAGCAGGCTCTACTCTCAGTGAGGAGCCCTATGCAAGTCTCAGTCTCACAACCCTGAGATGATGACCTGAGCCAAAATCAAGAGTAAAGACACTTAACTGATTGAGCCACCCCAACTCCTCAGTCTTTTTTTTTTTTTTTAAAGATTTTATTTATTTATTTGACACACAGAGATCACAAGTAGGCAGAGAGGCAGGCAGAGAGAGAGGAGGAAGCAGGCTCCCCTCTGAGCAGAGAGCCTGATGCGGGACTCGATCCCAGCACCCTGGGATCATGACCTGAGCCGAAGGCAGAGATTTTAACCCACTCTGCCACCCAGGCACCCCCCAACTTCTCAGTCTTGGCTTGTCTTGGAGGAGATGGGTGAGGGGTGATGTGAAGTGCCATCAGAGTTATAGCAGAGAAGAGCAGGGAATGTGTGCTTGTGCTTCACGCAGGTAGGCAGATCTGGGAGATACTGAGGTAAGGGTTGCATGAAAATGTGTAGTTCCTTCTCTGAAGCCTATCAGACATATGAGTTAGCCCTACCCTTGGAGGAATGAGTGAGGAGTGATGAGGGGCCAGGATTATTACACTAGTGCTTCCATGTGGAACACAAGGAGTTGTAAATAAAGGATTTCCCCAATATTAACAAATGGCCCACTTTAAAAATGAGAAATTCTATGCAGAAATGTTTACAGAGAGAGAGATCAGCACAGAAATGTTAGGTATCTTGGATGTAGCAATCACTAAAAGTTCTCTGGTGATTACTTTGTTTGCTTTAAAATATATAATTCATTCATTTTTTTAAAAGATTTTATTTGACAGAGTGAGACACAGTGAGAGAGGGAACACAAGCAAGGGGAGTGGAAGAGGGAGAAGCAGGCTTCCTGCTGAGCAGGGAGCCTAATGTGGGGCTTGATCTCAGGACCTTGGGATCATGACCTGAGCCGAAGGCAGACGCTTATCTGACTGAGATACCCAGGCACTCCTAGTTGATTCATTTTTAATTACACAGTAGTTGTAAAAATAAAATCACGGGGGACGCCTGGGTGGCTCAGTGGGTTCATAAGCAGCTGCCTTCGGCTCAGGTCATGATCCCAGCGTCCTGGGATTGAGTCCCACATCAGGCTCCTTGCTCAGCAGGGAGCCTGCTTCTCCCTCTGCCTCTGCCTGCCATTCTGTCTGCCTGTGCTCGCTTTCTCTTCCCCTCTCTCTCTGATAAATAAATAAAATCTTTAAAAAAAAATAAAATAAAATCAGGACATTAAGAATATAGTAAGGTTCTCTTTGTCTGATCCCCATTTTAGACCTCTAGCTCCCTTTTTAGAAGTATCTTAAATTTTCTGCTTATTATGTATCCATGTGTCCTCCCAGGCCATGAAAATACTTCTACATGTATCTGTCAATTTAAAAAATGTGATATTATTTGTATAAGAGTTTGTGTTCACGTAAGTGGAATCATGCTGAGCATGTCATTCATTCTTTACTATGTGCTAGGCCTTTTTCTTGCATTTTGAGATGTAACCATGATGGCACTTGTAGATTTAGTTCATTTCTTTTAATTTTTCTATATTATCTATTATATGAATATACTATAGTATGTAATATATCATTCCCTTACTGATGGTTCAGATTTATACCAATTAGGATGTTGTTTACTGTAGGTAACAAAACAGGATTGATGTAAATATTAAGGGCATTTATTATTTCACATTACAGAAAGTCCAGAAGTTGTTTTTTACATTTATTTTTTCTTTTTAGATATTTTATTTATTTGAGAGAGAGAGGGAAAGCATGAGCAGGGGGAAGAACAGAGGGACAAGCTGACTCCCTGCTGATAACAGAGCCCAACACAGGGCTCAATCCCAGGACCCTGGGATCTTGACCTAAGCTGAAGTCAGACACATAACTGGCTGAGCCACCCAGGTGTCCCTGAAAATCCAGAAGTTGAATAGTTTCCAGGTCTGTGTGATCAGGGCTCTCATCCTGTTATTTTCTATTTTTTCCTCTTCAAAGCTGTGTGTTAACTATCTGTTGTTATGTAACAAATTACCCCAAATCTTAAATAATAATAATTTTTGTGGGTCAAGAATTTGGGTTTGGCTTAGCCAGGTGTTGCCTTTGACTTAAGATCTCTTATCAGGTTGTAGTTAAACTGTCACTTTGTGGGGGTCATGGTAGTGGTGGATGGTGGTGGTAGAGGTGAAATTCTTTCTAACATATCCATTTCTCCACATGACTGCCTCCTGACATGGCATTGGGAGTTCCACAAAGTGCCCAAATATAGAGGGTGAGAATGCCCAGCAAGGAAATCAGGAAGCTACAGTCTTTTTATAACTTAGTCTTGAAATGCATTCCATCATGTCTGCCTCATTATGTTTTTTAAAAAGTAAGTATAACCCACCCTCAGGAGTGTGAATGCTAGGAGGTGGGATGATTGAGAGCAATTTAGAAGCTGCTTATCGAGGCGCCTGGGTGGCTCAGTGGGTTAAAGCCTCTGTCTTCGGCGCAGGTCATGATTCCAGGCTCCTGGGACTGAGCCCCGAATCAGGTTCTCTGCTCAGTGGGAGCCTGCTTCCCCCTCTCTCTCTGCCTGCTTCTCTGCCCACTTGTGATCTTTCTGTCAAATAAATAAATAAAGTCTTTTTTTTTTTTTTTAAAGATTTTATTTATTTATTTATTTGACAGAGAGAAATCACAAGTAGATGGAGAGGCAGGCAGAGAGAGACAGAGGGAAGCAGGCTCCCTGCTGAGCAGAGAGCCCGATGCGGGACTCGATCCCAGCACCCTGAGATCATGACCTGAGCTGAAGGCAGCGGCTTAACCCACTGAGCCACCCAGGCGCCCCTAAATAAATAAAATCTTTAAAAAAAAAAAATAGAAGCTGCTTATCAATGGCTGGCTACAAGATGGCTGCCAACAACAACTGAATCAGCATTCTCCTCTGAAGTAAGATGCTTCAGAAGGACATTTCTGGCCTTGCACCGAGAGCTTTTTTTTGTTTGTTTGTTTAAATCTCCTGCTTACCAATTCAATTCAGTCAACATGCTTTGAATGTTTGCTTTTGGCCAGGTTCTTTGCTGCTTGCTGGGGTTACATGTATCATGTCTTCAGAAAGCTCACAAGTTGGGGCACCTGGATGGCTCAGTGGGTTAAAGCCTCTGCCTTCAGCTCAGGTCATGATCTCGGGGTCCTGGGATCAAGCCCCACATAGGGCTCTCTGCTCTCTGGGGAGCCTGCTTCCCTTCCTCTTTCTCTGCCTGCCTCTATGCCTACTTGTGATCTCCCTCTCTCTGTCAAATAAATAAATAAATAAATAAAATCTTTAAAAAAAAAAAAGGAAAGCTCACAAGTCTTATAAAATAGATGGATACATATAGCAAACAACTCCAGTATACCATGGGTGACCAAATGTCTCAGTAGCTAGGGAATCAAGCAGGAGAATTGTACTGGGATTGAGACAGCAATGCTGGACTCAGGTCTGCTCAACTGGTGTGTGCATTCTTATTCCAGAGATTAGCGAGAGCAGGGGTTGGCCAGGGCTGCCCTTGGGTATACCATAGCAGGGGCACTCAGGGTGCTCACTTTTCTGATGTCCATCCTGGCAATAACTACCTTGGTTTCATCCCAGGCTGATGATTCCCTATCAGTTGTCTGGTCTTCTGGGCTTCCTAAGGTCACCTGGAGCTGGTAGATGAATTAGGGGAGCCAAAAGCTGCATCTTTTTGGCCAATTTCCTATCTCTATTAGCTTCCTCTATCTTGTCTATGTTATTATGGACCTTGAAGCCCTCTTCCACCAAGGTTGACAGTGGAGTTTGAGGGCTGGTCTCTAACTTTTGTAATTTTCTCCTAGTGTTTGGAGCAGATTAAATAATGAAATGCATGACAAGCAATGCCTTTTCCTCTGCAGTTTCCAGGCTTGTTAGTATAGCAAGCAATCTTCACAGAAGACAACAAGATCTAACTGGGTGACAACTTTGACTGGCACAGTGACAAAGGTGCCCACGCACCTCCTCTCTGCACAGACAGGGACAGGGAGAAGAAGTATCAAGAGATTTTAAAGAGGTTAACAAAACCGGGAGTTTCCAGGTTGAAAGCGGGTAGTAGGCAGAGTGGGGGAAGCTGGAAGAGGAGAAGGAGAAAGAGAGAGAGGGAAAAAAAGAAACCAAGCAAGGGCCAGTGGAGGGAGATACTCTGTCCACTACCCATTGGGGTTATCAGGCCAAGGGAGTCTGTTTTTCGACTCTTTCATCCATTACATGTTTCTATTCAGACAACTTGGAACCAGGGAATGAGAGAAGAAAGAGAGAAAAAAAAAACAAAACGAAGTTTCCTTTGTTGTTTCAGCTTCCAGCTATTAGACTACACTGTGTGAGGGTTATATCTCCATCACTCTTACTAGTCCCTGGTTAGGGACCACGAGCCTCTTCCATCTTTACTGGTTAGTTACCTAGGAGTTAAGCTGTAGCTGTCTGTGGCCATCCCATTAGTAGAGTATAAGAAGGAGGGGTAAGAGCATGGGAGAGAAGAGGGAGGGGTCCCTGGGTGGCTCAGTTGTTAAATATCTGCCTTTGGCTCAGGTCATGATTCCAGGGTCCTGTGTTTCAGCCACACATTGGGCTTCCTGCTTGGCAGGAAGCCTGCTTCTCTCTCTCCCACTGCCCCTGCTTGTGTTCAGTCTCTTGTTGCCTCTCTCTCTCTGTCAAACACATAAATAAAATCTTTTAAAAAAAGAAAAGAAAAGAAAAGAAGAGTGTGGTTAAAGGAGGAGGGAAGGAAATTGGGAAGGAAGGGAAAAGGGAAAAATGTTACCTGAATGAGAGTAGTGGGCACTAACCACCACCCCCCCCACCAGGATGCTGGAGGCTGACTTACCTTGTACAGTGACTGCGAACCAAAGGTTTAGGTGGCTGTTCGTCAGGGACAAAGGGTTTGCATCCAGCTGTCCATCCCCATGGGTCCCAAACACCCTCCTGGAGTCCTGCTGGATGGAGTTGCCAAAAAAGTGTGATACCAACCTCTAAGGAGACTTAGGATGGAGTTGCCAAAAAAGTGTGATACCAACCTAAGGAGACCTCTAATGTGGGAAAGGGTGACATTTAAGCATGTAGAGGTCGGGAATTCTTTTTTTTTTTTTTAAAGATTTTATTTATTTGACAGAGATCACAAGTAGACAGAGAGACAGGCAGAGACAGAGGGGGAAGCAGGCTCCCCGCTGAGCAGAGAGCCCAATGCAGGACTCGATCTCAGGACCCTGAGATCATGACCTGAGCTGAAAGCAGAGGCTTTAACCCATTGAGCCACCCAGGCACCCCAAGGTCGGGAGTTCTTGATGGCTGTGCATTTAAAGGTCATGCTTCTTCATGTCTCACATGTCTAATTAGCATGTGAAATCTCCACCCTTAGTATTATAATGAGGGAAAAATGTTGGGGAAAGGTCAGCATTGATGGCCATCTTGGCACAGACTGGTTTGATCCAGTCCTCACCAGTCTTCATAGTTAAGTCCTTGCTTTCCATAAACATCTTGTTTCCATATTCCTGCAAGATATACTACTTAGGATGCATAGAGTTTTAGCTTTTCTTTCTATGGAGAGCTAAGGTATGTTGGATTTTGCAGTGAGGGTTGAGGGGACCTGAGTTTAGTCACTGCTCTGTCTCTTTTCAAGAGACTCATGAACCTTAGAATTGACTACTCCTACTGTTAGAGAAGTGAGTCAGAGCCTACAATATTTATTAATATCGGACTTTGCAAATAAAATACTACCAGCCCCCATCAAGGATGAGGCAGAAAGGAGGACCCCCTCCACAGGTTAACCTAGATCAGGGTCTTCTTAGAGCTTGTAATTCTTCCCCAGAGAACCCATTGTTGCCTAAATGGAAGGGTTCCTACCAAGACACCCTGGCAACTCCAAATGTAGTCAACCTCAAGGAATCCCTAAGTGGGCACATCTTCCCAGATTAAAATTCTTTCTAAAACATCCACAGGACCATCCAGAAGACCTGAAGTCATCCTACTCCTGTGAGACTGTAGAAGACCTTAAATATATATTCAGAGGGCACCTGGATGGCTCAGTCGGTTAAGTCTCTTTAAAGCTCTTCCTGACCTCTCTTCAGGGAGCTAGCCTGAAGACTCTTTCCTTTGTGCTATCTTCCTTGTGCTATAGCATAAGCCCAAATAAAGCCTTGCTTGGAACTTCTGTTTGACCTCTTGTCAATTTGTATTGTTTAGCCAGCTCAAGGACCCTTTTCAGCATCAGGGTTAGAGGACACAAAGAAAGAAATAGTTGAGTTGGATTTTAGAGGATCAGTTGGAGGTAGGTGACTTGGGAGGATAAGAAAAAGTCATTCCAGAATTAACTGTTACAGAAGGGGTTCCTGGTGGCTCAGTTGGTTAAATGTCTGCCTCCTGTTCAGGTCATGATCCCAGGGTCTTCAGGTTGAGCCTGGCTCTCTTTGGGAAGCCTGCTTCTCCCTCTCCTCTTGGCTTGTGTTCTCTCTTGCTATTTCTGTTGCTATCTCTGTTTCTCAAATAAATAAATAAAATTTTTGAAAAAATGTTACAGGAAATGCTAAGAATAATGTAACTAGTGCTTGCTTCTGCAGCACATGGAATAATGTAACTAGTTCCACCACTCAGTTGTTAACATTATGTTATGTTTATATTTCGGTTTCTTCTTTTGTATTTTATTTTTTATTATTTTTTAAAAGATTTTTATTTCCTTGAGAGAGAGTGCAAGTGAGAGAGAACAAATGGAGGAGAGGGGCAGAGGGAGAAGCAGACTCTGTGCTGAGCAGGGAGCCAGATGTGGGAATCAATTCCAGGACCCCAGGTCTATTACCTGAGCAGAAGGCAGACACTTAACCCACTAAACCACCCAGGAGCCCCAGGTTTCTTCTTTGTTAAGAAAAGAAATCATGACAGGGTGCCTGGGTGGCTCAGTGGATTAAGCCCTGACCTCCAGCTCAGGTCATGATCCTAGGATCCTGGGATCAAGTCCCCCAACAGGCTCTCTGCTCAGCAGGGAACCTGCTTCCCCCTGCCTCCCTGTCTACTTGTGATCTCTCTCTGTCAAATAAATAAAATCTAAAAAAAAAAAAAAATCATGGCAGATATATGTGAAGTCCTACAGATGTATCTGAAGTCCAGTTTATCCCCCCTCCCAATCCATCCTGACTTTTACACCCCCACCCCAATACTATCATGATGCATATCTGTATATCCATGCAGTTCATTTTCTATACTTAATACATATATTTTTTCCATTATCAGTATATACTGTGATTCTGTTAAATTTACATAAGTCATTTCACAGTGCACATAATTGGCATGTTGCTATTTATAACTTTTTTTTAATTTTTTTATTTATTTTTTTTTTAAAAGATTTTATTTATTTATTTGACAGAGAGAAATTACAAGTACACTGAGAGGCAGGCAGAGAGAGAGAGAGAAGGAAGCAGGCTCCTTGCCGAGCAGAGAGCCCGATGCGGGACTCGATCCCAGGACCCTGAGATCATGACCTGAGCCGAAGGCAGCGGCTTAACCCACTGAGCCACCCAGGCGCCCAACTTTTTTTTTTTTTTAAAGATTTTATTTATTTATTTGACAGAGACACAGCGAAAGGGGGAACACAAGCAGGGGGAGTGGGAGATGGAGAAGCAGGCTTCCCACGGAGCAGGGAGCGCCACGCTCCACTCGATCCCAGCATACCGGGATCCTGTCCCCAGCTGAAGGCAGACGCCCAACGACAGAGCCACCCAGGCGCCCGCTACTTAACAACTCTTAAGAGCTATCAAATGTTGATACGTATAGGACTCAGTTTTATTTATCGTAACATTTTATCATAGGAACATAACACGTTTTATTCATGTATGTTTTATTGCACATTTTCACAAGGAAGCAGGCTTGAACATGAATTTGTATTCTTGTGCACACCTTTAAGAGTTTCTTTATTCTTTTACACATGAAGTTGCCGGATATAAAATGCACATTTAGAATCTCAATCAAAGTGGCTGTTCTAATTTTACACTCCCAAACGACATCTTTAATAGTTTACGTTTCTCAGACTCCTTTTCCTGGAAATTGTCAGATTGTAACATTTACCACAGTTTTCAAGTAGTGGTATGAACAGGTAGTTTCAGTGCAACAGTGCATGCAAACAAAGGGCGGGAGGAGGCATGATGTAGCAGAGGAGACTTTGAAGGGGTTCACTGTACTGTTTTGAGCGCCTTATTTTTACTCTTTGGATTTCCTCAAAGTGCTAACTAATAATAATAGAGCGAACGAGCACACTGCGAGCGCACATGGAGGATCCCACACCACGCTGGAAGATCAAATCCGACTTCCCGCGACGGCACACTCCACCCTAGCGCAGTGGTAGGACCCGACCCCGGCTTCCCCCCGCGGTGCGGGTTGGTTGCGTCCCCGGACGCCGGCGCAAGCGCCCACACCCGCTCAGAGAGCGCGACTCCTCCCAGCGGTGCCTCAGCTTCGCGCGCGTGCCCGACCGCCGCCGCCGCCGCCCCCGCCGCCCCCGCTCCGCCGCTCCTGACGTGCAGCGGACGCTCGCGACCCGCAGCGCCCCGGAGGAGGGGCTCGGTAGAGGGGCGCCGGCCGGCCGGTGAGTACCTGCCGTCTCCGCTCACCTCCAGCCCGCCCTCTTCCCGCCTCTTTTTTTCTCTCCCGGCGGTCACGGCCTGCTCCTCACCTGGAGAGGCGCCTCTAACGCGGGGTAGAGCCCTCTCGGTTCGGAGGCGGACCTCTCCGGACACAGGGGTGGGCCCTTCGGGCCGTCGGATGGCCCCAAGGATGTTGGGTTGGCGTCTCCGGACGCCCGGGTGGGCCCTTCGGGACGCCTCAGGAAGCTGGCGAGTGCCTCCGGACGCGGGAGTGGGGCCCTTTGGGACACCGGGGTAGCCCTTGGGGACTTCTCTGGGCGACTCCTGACGCCGTGGTGGGCTTCCGCCCCCCAGTTCCAGGCCTGCCCATTTCGCACCGGAGGTGCGGCCTTTATCCTCCCGGACCGGGCGCTCCTTCGTTATTTCTTGTCAGCCGATGGGCTCTGGTCCCCTCCGGTCTCTCGAAGGCGTCTTCCTCACGCTGAGCACCCCGGGAGGAGGCTCCGTTCTCGCCGTGCCCCCCGCGGGGCCCCATGGACAGGCCACGGGGCCCCTCCGCCTCCTACGCCTCTCTCCCCCTCCCCCCTCCAGGCTACTGTTTTATTGCGGAGTGATCCTTCTGTTATTTGCCCAGAAAAATATACTTTGTTTGGAAATCCTTATTATTTGCCACTTTCCACTCCAACAGAACTGCTGTTTCCTTCTGTACGGTGACCGTGTTTCAAGCCTATTACTCGTACGCATTTATTTAATCTTGACACTTTTTTTTGAGATAGGTACTATTATCCTCCGTTTATAGATGAGGTAACTGATGATGGAAGACCGATTTCGTAAGCGGTAAAGCTGCCTTGAATCCAGGCAGCTTGACTCTAATGTTCTTGTATGTAGTCACTATAGCATACTAAGATATAAGCATTGTCCAGGAAAAAGCGAAAGTTTTATGCTTCTTTATTTTTTTCCTGTTGGGAGGCAGTGAGTGCCGTGTAGATGAGTCAAAGAATGTATTTTTGGAGTCAGGCATATCGAGCTGCAATTCCGTCAACATAGCCATTTACCAACCTAGTAAGAACTTAGTAATTGTTTGGTTTTGAATAAGTTTACAAACTTGTAAAATAGTGATAACAATCGTTAAAATAACAATTAGTGATAAAAATAGTGTGAAATAGTGATACCTACCACAATAGAGTTATTGGGAGGGTAACCTTTATAATGCGTGTGAGATACCTAGAATAGTGTCCCAGGACTCAATAAATGACTATGATTGAATTATTACTCAAAATATGTTTGGATTTTGATACACAATTGTCCTGAGGTTGAGTATAAAGTGGGAAGTAAAGAATTGTGCGTGTGCTTGTCTGTACCTGTAAAGGCATTTACCTTTTTAAATTTCATGTACTTATGTATGTATTTATATATTATCGGCACAAAAAGGTGGTTTTTTAAAGATTTTATTTATTTATTTGACAGAGACCATAAGTAGACAGAGAGGCAGGCAGAGAGAGAGGAAGGGAAGCAGGCTCCCCGTGGAGCAGAGAGCCCTATCCCAGGACCCTGGGATCATGACCTGAGCTGAAGGCAGAGGGTTTAACCACTGAGCCACCCAGGCGCCCCCAAAAAGGTGGTTTTATTAAAGCATGGGACAGGATCTTTGGTTAAAAGAGCTGCCACATTTACCTTTTTTTAAATTCAGGAAACAACGGGGCACCTGGGTGGCTCAGTTGGTTAAATGTCTCCCTTGGGCTCAGGTCATGATCTCAGGGTCCTGGGATAGAGCCCCGCATCAGATTATGTTTTGGGAGGGAGGGAGTCTGCTTCTCCCTCTCCCTCTGACCCTCTTGCATGCTTGTGCTCTCTCTGTCTCTCAAATAAATAAATAAAATGTCTTAAAAAATAAACCAAGGAAACAAGCTCTTGAAATCAGATGGTAATGTTTGGTACCAAATTTCTTGAGTAGTGACTTACTGAGTAGCATATCGTCAATCATTCATGAAGACTTGTTAAGGTCCCTATATCCCCAAGCTTTTGAAGTGATTTTGACATGTTTGGGAGGTAGAATGTCAAAATTTTAAGTTATTTTTTTCAGTGATTGTTCTTCAGATAGATCAAGATGAGCCACCCAGGCACCCCTGTTCATTCTTTTGGAGACATTTTGTTCCTGTCATGATTAAAGATGAGGCTGTTGGCCTTTAAACTCTGTTCTTGGGCGCCTGGGTGGCTCAGTGGTTAAGCCACTGCCTTCGGCTCAGGTCATGATCTCAGGGTCCTGGGATCGAGTCCCGCATCGGGCTCTCTGCTCAGCAGGGAGCCTGCTTCCTCCTCTCTCTCTCTGCCTGCCTCTCTGCCTACTTGTGATTTCTCTCTGTCAAATAAATAAATAAAATCTTTAAAAAAAAAAAAATTTAAACTCTGTTCTTTCTTCAGAGTTAGTGGTAATTCATTCTTTAGCCTCAGTTCAAATACTTGAAGATAAGCCATTATTTTAGTGAGTTCTTCATTTTTAAGGGTAGCAACTTAAATAAATAGTAGCTGCACTATATGCTGGTCAGCTTGTTTAAATTGGTCAAGCAGTGCCTTGTTTTTACTCTTAAGAGTTATTGTGTGGTTAAATCTCATGAAGCACCGAGTTTTGGAGTCTGTTATCTGTGGGGGGGCTCTGCTTAATGCTTCTTATCCATCGCTTATCTGCTTAATTCTTTGAAAACCCACTTTGAGATTGCAGGTGGTTCTGTGCTACAGAGAAGGGTAGAGTTTTTATTTATGTATCTTGAAGAAATTACATATATTTAGTGGTATAGCTACTCTTGATATCAGATTTGAGCATTTTGGTTTAAACAGCTGCAGGGTACAGAAGACATTTAATAAGATGAAAACTATTCCGTGGAAGATGTTTTCTTGGGGCACTATGATTCCTTTAGAATTCCCCCAAACTAACTCCGACTTCCAAGTCTTACCTATATGCTATTCAACCTATAATAATTTTATCCTTTTGTGTCTTTATGTTGTATTAAAAATTTTAAATATAAGCATTATACTGTTCATTCAGCATGCTTTTTTTTTAAAGATGTTATTTATTAATTTGAAAACATAAGCTTGTAGTGGAAGGGGAGAGAAGCAGTCTCCCCACTGAGCAGGGAGCCCAGCCCCGGGACTGGATCCAAGGACCCTGAGATCATGACATGAGCGGAAGGCAGCTGCTTAACCAACTGAGCCACCCAGGTGTCCCCATTCAGCACATATTTATGTGTGCATACCATACATTAGGCAGCAGTTTTAGTTAGAAGAGGTGTAAAGATTAAGTCATGAAGTACTGGAGTCAGGAGACAGAATTCAGGTGCCTCCTTTGTGACTTCTGACAAGTTACTATTCTGAACTTACGCTTCCTGGTAATTAAAAATATTTGGGACCCTTGAATTGCCATGTGAATTTTAGGATCAGTTTGTTAATTTACACACACGCACCCAACTAGGATTTTATTAGCTATTGCATTGAATCCGTATATCAGTTTTAGGAGCAGTAGTATTGTCTTAAGTCTTGATCCTTGAACATGGATTTTTTCATTTATTTAGATTTTATCTTTCTTTAAAAAATGTTTTAGGGGTACCTGGGTGGCTCAGTGGTTAAAGCCTCTGCCTTTGGCTCAGGTCATGATCTCAGGGTCCTGGGATCGAGCCCCGCATCAGGCTCTCTGCTCAGCAGTGAGCCCATTTCCCCCTCTCTCTCTCTGCCTGCCTCTCTGCCTGCTTATGATCTTTGTCTGTCAAATAAATAAATAAAATCTTTAAAAAAATGTTTTATAGTTTTCAGGGTATAAGTCTTGTATGTCTTCTGTTAAAGCTATGACTAAGTATTTTAGTCCTTAGGATGCTGTTATAAATGGACTTGTTTTCTTAATTCCATTTTCAGATTGCTCAATGCAAATGTATAGAAATACAGTTACTTTTGTTTTGATTTTGTATCCTGCAACCTTGCTGACTTGTGTATTCTGATAGTTTTTTTTTTTAGTGTATTTCTTAGAATTTTTTCTTTCTTTTCTTTTTTTTTAAAGATTTTATTTATTTATTTGACACACAGAGATCACAAGTAGGCAGAGAGAGGCAGGCAGAGAGAGGGGGGGAAGCAGGCTCCCTGCTGAGCAGAGTGCGCGATGTGGGACTCAATCTCAGGACCCTGAGATCATGACCTGAGCAGAGGCTTAACCCACTGAGCCACCCAGGCGCCCCTTAGAATTTTCTATATACAAGATCATTGCATCTAAATGATGATGAAACTAAATACAGTTTTACTTCTTCCTTTCCAATCTAGATGGTTTTTATTTATTTTTTAAAAGATTTTATTTCTTTATTTGACAGACAGAGATCATGAGTAGGCAGAGAGGCAGGCAGAGAGAGAGGGGGAAGCAGGCTCCTTGCTGAGCAGAGAGCCCAATGGCAGGGCTCCATCCCAGGACTCTGGGATCATGACCTGAGCTGAAAGCAGAGGCTTTACCCCACTGAGCCACCCAGGCACCCCTTTATTTCTTTTTGTCTTGCTCTTTTTGCCCAATTGCTCTGGCTAGAACCTCCACTATAATGTTGAATGGAAATGCTGAGGGTGGGCAAGCTTGTTTTGGACCCGATCTAAGGGAAAGCTTTCAGTCTTTCACCATTAAGTGTAATGTTAACCATGAGTTTTTGATAGATACTTTTTATCAGGTTGAGGAATTTTTCTTCTATTCCTAGTTTGTTTAGTGTTTTTATCATGAAGGGGTGTTGAGTTTTGTTAAATGCTCTTTTTGTGTATATTAAGATAATCATGTGGTTTTTGTCCTTTATTCTATTGATATGGTGTAATACATTGAGTTTCAGATCGTAAACCTTGCCTTCTCTTGATACATCTTTGTCATGGTATATAGTTCTTTTTATATAATATTGGATTAGGTTTGTTAGTATTTTGTTGATGATTTTTGCATTTATATTTATAGCATATTGGGTTTCTTGTTTTATTTTTCTTTTGTCTTAAAGATTTTATTTTTAAAAATTCTCTATACCCAAGATGGGGCTCAGACTTAAAACTGTGAGACCAAGGGTAACATGTTCCAGTGACTGAGCCAGCCAGGCCCTCTTGGTTTCTTGTTTTACTGTTTTTTTTTTTTTTTTATCTGGTTTTGGTATCAACTGGTGAGGTAGAATGAGCTGAGGAGTGTTTCCCCACTTTTTTTTTTCTTTTTAAGTTGTGAAAGATTGTTACTTTTTAAATGTTCAGTAGAATTCCACAGCAAATCAGAAATGGTAGGACTAGAGTTCAGCTGAAAGGCCTAGGTGCATTTGTATACCATGCAGGCCTTTGAATTGAGTTTGTAATTGAAAGCCCAAGAGTGAATGCCTCTGGGAATAAGTTTCAGAGTAGGGAGAGGAGGAGATTGCGGATAGCATGGCGGTAAATGCTTTTATTTAGTGAGAGGAACAGAAGGAAGAGGAAGGAAAAGGAGAGGTCAGTTAAGCAGTTAAACTCAGTTAAGCAGTGTCAGAGACACTAAGACTGTCATAAAGAAAGGATTTGCCAAGATGGCTAGTGGAATGAAAGCTGAAGAGAGGTATATGGATTTGGTGTCAAGGAGATCTTTGATGATCCTAAAAGGAGAGCAGATTCAGATTATATAACATTAGAAGAGAAGAGGGTGATAAATGGAATGTGGATATGGAATGTGCTCTTTAAAATTGATGTAAAATTCTCTCCAGAGTTTAAAAGTTTAAAGAAAAATAAAAGTAATATGTGCACATAGTTCAAAATTCAAATAGTAGGGGCACCTGGGTGGCTCAGTGGGTTAAGCCGCTGCCTTCGGCTCAGGTCATGATCTCAGGGTCCTGGGATCGAGTCCCGCGTCAGGCGCTCTGCTCAGCGGGGAGCCTGCTTCCTCCTCTCTCTCTCTCTGCCTGCCTCTATGCCTACTTGTGATCTCTCTCTGTCAAATAAATAAATAAAATCTTTAAAAAAAAAAAATTCAAATAGTAGGAATATGTCTGTCTTCCTCTCTCAAATTCTTTCTCACGCTTTTGGCAATTTCTTTTGTGTACTTCCAGATGGATTTTAAAACAAAGGACTGTGTGTGTGTTTTAATTTACACAAGTAAAATAATACTAAGCACGCTCTTCTGCCTTTTGTTTTTTAAATTGAGTGCTTTGGAAATTTATAGTGTGTGTCAATGTATAGCTTCTGAGTAAAACATTTGATGATAAAGCAAAGGAGAGAAATTTTTATTGGTGATAGGGTTGAGGGAACTTATTTTTAGGCTTAGGAAGTCTTTTTTTTTTTTTTTTAAAGATTTTATTTATTTATTTGACAGAGGGAGATCACAAGTAGGCAGAGAGGCAGGCAGAGAGAGAGAGGAGGAAGCAGGCTCCCCACTGAGCAGAGAGCCCGATGCGGGACTCGATCCCAGGACCCTGAGATCATGACCTGAGCTGAAGGCAGCAGCTTAACCCACTGAGCCACCCAGGCGCCCAGGCTTAGGAAGTCTTGATAATGTTTATAGCAAGTGGATAGAGTGGATCTAGAAGGAACTTACATATACAAAGGGTTGGGAGGAACTTAATGGGAAAGACTTGAAGACAGAAATCCCTTTAGTGATCAGTGAAAAATCAGAAGTCCCTTAGTGATCAGTGAAAAGCAGTTGGCTTGGTTTTTCTCTCCAGGAATCTTGATTCCTGGGGCAAGAAGTACACAACAAGTAGTAGCTTCTCTTCCTCTCTCTCTGCCTGCCTCTCTGTCTACTTGTGATCTATCTCTGTCAAATAAATAAATAAATAAATCTTTAAAAAAAATACATTTATGGTACTGTACTGTAAGAAAACCCACATATGAGCAGACCTGCACAGTTCCCTTTGAAATGGCTGACGATGGGACCCAGAGTAGGTAGTAAGTTATGAGAGGCAAAATTGCGATTTCTTTTTCTAGTGTTGAGTACAATTCTGACTGATAATTGGTTTCCTTATTTTAAACCCTACTTTTCTACATTTTAAAGTAGGTGATACTTAGAAAAATTATTTAAGTTATTTGAATGAACAACCTACAAAAGACTTCTAAGTGTTTTTTAGTTAACAAAAAGTTTTTCCTAAAAATCATTTTTGAATTAGAGATGAGAACTGAAGGTTGTAATTTTTTTTTTTAAGATTTTATTTATTTATTTGACAGATCACAAGTAGGCAGAGAGGCAGGCAGAGATCACAAGTAGGCAGAGAAGCAGGCAGAGCGAGAGGGGGAAGCAGGGTCCCTGCTGAGCAGAGAGCCTGATGCGGGGCTCGATCCCAGGACCCTGGGATCATTATGAGCCGAAGGCAGAGGCTTAACCCACTGAGCCACCCAGACGCCCCTGAAGGTTGTAAATTGATTAATTTCTGGTTTTGTTGGCCTGAGAAAAATTTATCGATGGTGATTTTTTAAAATCTTCTGCACAAAAGGTGTCATGCTATTATTTACTATTTTTTCCTTTATTTTTCACTTATTGGTGCACATCTTGGAAATTTTTCCATGAGATTATGTACAGTTGACCCTTGAACAATACAGAAGTTAAGCATGTGACACCCCATGCAGTTGAAAATCTGTGTACAACTCTTGACTCCTCAAAAACTTAACTACTAACAGCCTGCTGTTGACTGGAAGACTTACTGATAACATAAACAGCCAATTAAAACATATTTTGTATGTTATATGTATTATATGCTATATTCCCACAATAAGATAAGTTGGCAATAAGGAAATGCATTAAGAAAATAACATAGGGGCGCCTGGGTGGCTCAGTGGGTTAAGCCGCTGCCTTCGGCTCAGGTCATGATCTCAGGGTCCTGGGATCGAGCCCCGCATCGGGCTCTCTGCTCAGCAGGGAGCCTGCTTCCCCCCCCCTCTCTCTCTCTGCCTGCCTCTCCATCTACTTGTGATTTCTCTCTGTAAAATAAATAAATAAAATCTTTAAAAAAAAAAAAAAAAAAAAAAAAAAAAAAAAAGAAAATAACATAAAATATGTTTATTGGATGCCTGGATGGCTCAGTCAGTTAAGCATCCTACTCTTGATTTTGGCTCAGGTTATGATCTTGGGGTCCTGGGTTTGAGCTTAGTGGGGAGTCTGCTTGTCTCCCCCTCCCCACTTGTGCACACATGCTCTCTCAAATCTTAAAAAAATACATTTATGGGGGCGCCTGGGTGGCTCAGTGGGTTAAGCCGCTGCCTTCGGCTCGGGTCATGATCTCAGGGTCCTGGGATCGAGTCCCACATCGGGCTCTCTGCTTGGCGGGGAGCCTGCTTCTCTTCCTCTCTCTCTGCCTGCCTCTCTGTCTACTTGTGATCTATCTCTGTCAAATAAATAAATAAATAAATCTTAAAAAAAAATACATTTATGGTACTGTACTGTAAGAAAACCCACATATGAGCAGACCTGCACAGTTCAAACCCATGTCGTTCAAGTTCAACTGCATATGCCTTTGCTGTTTTCTTTTTTTGAATTGTAGCAAAATATACATAATTTACCAAATACGTAAAATTTTACCAAATATACTCAAAACTTACCATTTTAAGTGTACAGTTTGTTGATATTAAGTACATTCACATTGTCATTCAGCCATCAGCACTATCCTTTTCCAGAACTTTTTTCATCTTCCTAAACTGAAACTCTACCCATTAAACAGTAACTATACATCCTTCCTTTCTCCCAACCTATGGCAACTACCATTCTGCTTTCTGTTCTGTGAATCTGACTACTTTAGGTATCTCATGTAAGTGTAATTGTACAGTATTTGTCCATTTGTTTCTGACTTAACTTAATGTCTTCAAAGCTTACCCATTTTCTAAAAAGATTTTATTATTTGACAGAGTGTGTCTGCACAAGCAGGGGGAGTGGCAGGCAGAGGGAGAGTGGGGCTTGATCCCAGGACCCTGGGATCATGATCTGAACTGTAGACAGATGCTTAACCTACTGAGCCACCCAGGTGCCCCTAAGTTTGTTCATGTTGAAGCATATGTCAGAGTTGCCTTCTTTTTTTGAGGCTGAATAGTATCTGCTGTATGTATATATCCTATTTTGTGTCTGTCAGTGGACATTGAGTTGTTTCTATTCCTTGCTATTGTGAATAATGCTGCTGTGAATGTGGGTGTACGGATATGTTTGAATCACTGCTTTCACTTCTTTTGTGTATATAATTGGAAGGGGAATTTCCGGATCTATGAAAATTATATTTTTAATATTTTGAGGAATTGCCATACTGATTCCCATTAACAGCTGCACTATTTCCCATTCCTCCTAGCAGTGTTCAAGGGTTCTAGTTTCTCTGCATCCTCTCCAACACTTGCTATTTTCTGTTTTCTGGACAGTAGCCATCTGAAGGAGTGAGAGGTGGTATTTTGTGTTTTTGATTTGCAGTTCCCTAGTGAGTAGTGATAAAGCATCTTTTCATGTGCTTATTGATCATTTGAATACA
This sequence comes from Mustela putorius furo, assembly GCF_011764305.1. NCBI lineage: Eukaryota > Metazoa > Chordata > Mammalia > Carnivora > Mustelidae > Mustela > Mustela putorius. Next base: position 34,027,889 of record NW_025421294.1, read on the forward strand.
TTCTTTGGCGAAATGTCTATTCAGATCCTTTGCCCATTTTTAAATTGGGTTGTTTTTTGTTATTGAGTTGCAGGAGTTCTTTATAGTCTTGATATTAACCCTTTACCAGATAAACAGTTTGCAAATTTTTTCCCAATTTTGTGGGTTGCTTTTTCACTTTATTGTTAGTGTCCTTTCATGCATAAGATTTTAAAATTTTGTCATAGTCAGTTATTTATTTTTGTTGTTGCCTGTTGTTTTAGTGTCATACCCAAGAAATCATTGCAAAATCCAATGCCAGTTTGTTTTCTTTGGAAATTTAATCACCTTGGATTCATGAGATTAAGTCATCCTCAACTATATATACTGCTAATGCTGGAGAATCAGTAACTCCTCACATGTAGTAAAGAAGAATTGGAAATGAGAAAGATGGGTACATGGTAAGAGCAGCAGAAGGAGCATATGTGTTTGAAATAGGATTAAAAGGGATAGACTTAGAATTTTAGAGTTATGCAGTTATAGTAGATTTTTCTTGATTAGAGCTATAGAGCTCTGGTATTATCAAGCATTTATTATCACAGATGACAATAAAAATGGTTTGTATTTATAATTTTAATCTTGAAAATGATGAATTCAGCTTTCATTTTGTTGCTTTTTTTTTTTTTAGTTTTAGATTTTATTTATTTGAGAGCGAGAGCGAGAGAGAGAGAGAAAGAGAATACAAGCTGGGGTGGGGAGGGGCAAAGGGAAAGGGACAAGCAGACTCCTGGCTGAATAGGGAGCTCTGTGTTGGCTGAGCAGGGAGCCCTGTGTTGGACTGAGCCCCAGAACCCTGGGATCATGACCAGAGCCAAAGGCAGATGCTTAACTGACTGAGCCACCCAGGTGTCCCTCACTTTGTTATTTTTTTACTGGGTTCAGAAAATATTTTGACACCTCGATTAAAAAAAGCTTCTTCAGTAATTTATATTAGAAATTTTTTCCAAATGAAAAATACAGAATCCGGGCGCCTGGGTGGCTCAGTGGGTTAAGCCGCTGCCTTCGGCTCAGGTCATGATCTCAGGGTCCTGGGATCGAGTCCCGCATCGGGCTCTCTGCTCAGCAGGGAGCCTGCTTCCTGCTCTCTCTCTCTCTGCCTGCCTCTCTGCCTGCTTGTGATCTCTGTCTGTTAAATAAATAATAAAAATCTTTAAAAAAAAAAAAAAAAAGAAAAATACAGAATCCTTTGAGATGAGAAATTTAAGAGACTCTGAGAGGTTAATTATAACCTTACCACTCCACTAGAGTTGCACCTAAGCCTCTTTGTATCTCTACTTCTTTTTAATTTTGACAGGGACATTTAACTTCTATCTGAATATATTTCAGATTCCTGAATAACAGGCACACTGTATTTGTCTTTTTCCCATCTTCTGTGCCTTTCCAGATCCAGTTTGTTTATTCATATACTCATTTGGTTATTAAAGTATTATATCATTTATTCAGTAACATTTATTAAAAGCTAAGCTCCGAGCTAAATGCTGGGATTCAGGTATGAATAAGAAACAGTTTCTGTCTCTGTAACTTTACACTTTCCTAAGGAAATAAGATTGTAACCATCATAAAAACCCAGTACAGTTCTTCAGGGTCCTGCTCAAAGTCCACCTCCAGCAAGGCCTTTCCCAACTTACCCAACCTAGCTGAGCCAGGCCCCTTCTTTTTGTGGACCACTATGGCATATATTGTTTGTGTTACATAATTACAGGTATCTTCTTCACAGCAATGGAATTGGATAAACTATCATGAAAATAGTCTTAACATCTTTTTGCCTTCCATTCTTTCTTAGCTGTTTAATGTGTTATTTTATTTAAATAGCCAATTAATTTAGGCAGTCAAAAATCAGTCTTTTCATTAGATTTCATTTGTATTGCCTTTGTACAACACAATGTCATGTAAAGTTATAAGGGGTGCCTGGTTGGTATAGTTGGTTAAGTGACCGACTCTTGGTTTCAGCTCAGGTCATAATTTCGGGCATGTGGGATTAGACCGCAAGTCAGGCTCTGTGCTCAGTCGGGAGTCTGCTTGAGATTCTCTTTCCCTCTGTCTCTCTCCTTGCTTGCACAAGCACGAGGCTTGTGTGCTCTCTCTCTCTCTCTCTCTCTCTGTGTCTCTTTCTCAAATAAATCAGTTTTTTTAAAGATTTTATTAATTTAAAAAAAAAAAACAACAAACAAACCTATATAGAAATGGAGGAAAAAGACCTTCCTAAGGTCTTTTTAAAACCACAAAAAATGTGTATGAATGCCATAAAAATATACATAGTGTGAATAAATATGCACCATAAACTTAAAAAAAAAAAGATTTTATGTATTTATTTGACAGAGAAAGAGAGAGCACAAGTAGGGGGAGAGGCAGAGGGAGAAGTAGACTCCTTGTTGAGCAGAGTGCCAGATGTGGGGTTGATCCTAGGATCCTGGGTTCATGACCTAAGGTAAAGGCAGACGCTTAACTAACTGAGCCACCCAGGTGCCCCTCAAGTAAATAAATCTTTAAGAAAAAATAAAGTTGCAGTCTTTGTAAATGATCCTAATTTTCATTTAGGAGGAGAGAAGAAATAAATGGGTAAGTGAAGAACAATAACAATTTTGAAATAGAAAAATAAGTATCTACTTCTGTGTTAGATGATATTATGATGAACAATGGAGATATAACCATAAAAATAGGCTTTATATGTTTGTAATGAATTGACTTCATATTTTTCTTTTTCTAGAATATTGTAATTTCAGTCAGAAATTTAGGCCTTAATTTTATTAGATTTACTGTGTAAAGCAGGTAAGAACAGCTGGGGAGTGTTAGGTTTAAGATGTTTGATGTGTTTTTATGTTTTTTAATGCATTCAGCCACTCTTGAATCTTTTAATTAGAGAATTTAGCCTGTTTACATTTAAAGTATTTATTGGTAGCTGTGTACTTACTGCCTTTTGTATGTGTGTGGCTTTGTGTTAGTTGTTTTCTGGCTGCTTTGTAATTCCTCTGTTCCTTCTTTTCTTACTCTCTTTGTGATTTGATGATTTTTTCTTATGGTATATTTAGATTCCTTTATCTTTTATGTATCTACTACAGGTTTTTGTTTTGTGATTGTCCTGAGGCTGACCTAAAAAAACGTACAGCAGTCTATTTTAAGTTGCTAGAGAACTTAAGTTTGAACTTATTCTAAAGCTCTACATTTTTATTCTCCCTACATCATTAAAAAAAAAAGATTATTTATTTTAACAGGGGAGGTCTGTGATTCATCAGTCTTACATAATACACAGTTCTCACCATAGCACATACCCTCCCAAATGTCCATCACCCAGCTCTCTGGTTCCCTCATCCCCCTTCCCCTGATCCTCTACCTTGTTTCTCAAATTCCACGTATAAGTGAGATCATATGATATTTGTCTTTCTCTGATTGTCTTATTTCACTTAGTATAATACTCTCTAATTCCATCCATGTTGTTGCAAATAGCAAAATTTCTTTTTATTTCAATGGCTGTGTAATATCCCATATACCACTTCTTCTTTATCCATTCATCTATTGATAGATATCTGGGCTCTTTCCATAGTTTGGCTATTGTGGACAGTGCTGATATAAACATTGGCATGCAGGTGCCCTTTCAGATCACTACATTTGTATTTTCGGGGTAAATACCCAGTAGTGCAATTGCTGGGTCATAGTATAGCTCTGTTTTCAGCTTTTTTGAGGAACCTTCATACTGTTTTCCAGAGTGGCCATACCAGCTTGTATTCCAACCAGCAGGGTAGGAGGGTTCCCCTTTGAGCATCCTCACCAACATCTGTCGTTTCCTGACTTGATAGTTTTAGCCATTCTGACTGGTGTGAGGTGGTATCTCATTGTGGTTTTGATTTGTATTTCTCTGGTGCCGAGTGATGTTGAGCACTTTTTCATGTGTCTGTTGGCCATTTGGATGTATGACCATTATTTTGAACTCCTTTGTTTGGTAAATCACTTATCTCTCTTTTGTTAAGGTGTTTTTCTGAACTTTTATCTAATTCTTTTTATTTGGAACTTATTCCTCTTTTTTTTCATTTTCTTTACTCTCCATATTGGTTCTGTGCATTAGATAAGACAGCAACTCTTGGAGCCATAAAAAAAAAAAAGCAATCTTGGGATTTGCAGTGGTGTGAATGGAACAAGAGGGTATTATGCTAAATGAAATAGGTCAGTCAGAGAAAGAATTATCTTATGATCTCACTGATATGTAGAATTTAAGAAACAAGGCAGAGGATCATAGGGAATGAGAGGGAAAAATGAAATAAGATGAAATCAGAGAGGGACACAAAGCGTAAGAGACTCTTTTTTTTTTTTTTTTAAAGGTTTATTTATTTATTTACTTGACATTGAGAGAGGGAACACAAGCAGGGGGAGTGGGAGAGGGAGAAGCAGTCTTCCCACAGAGCAGGGAGCCCGCTATATGGGGCTCGATCCCAGGAGCCTGGGATCATGACCTGAGCCAAAGGCAGACGCTCAACGACTGAGCCACCCAGGCGCCCCACCATAAGAGACTCTTAATCTTGGGAAACAAACTGAGGATTGCTGGAGGGGAGGGGGGTTGAAGGCTGGGGGCCTGGGGGATAGACCTTGGGGAGGGTATGTGTTATAATGAGCACTGGGTATTATATAAGACTGATGAATCGGGGCACCTGGGTGGCTCAGTGCGTTAAAGCCTCTGCCCCGCATCCGGCTCTGCTCCGCAGGGAGCCTGCTTCCTCCCCTCTCTCTCTCTGCCTGCCTCTGCCTACTTGTGATTTCTCTCTCTCTCTCTCAAGTAAATAAAATCTTAAAAAAAAAAAAAAAGACTGATGAATCATAAATCTATACCCTTGAAACAAATAATAAATTGTATAAATAATAAATTATATGTTAATTAATTGAATTTAAATTACAATAATTGAGGAAAAAACAAACCAGCAACTCTCTGAGTTTTGAAAGAGTGGTCTTATGTGGGAGATGAACCTTATCTTTTAACCTTGCCTTGGCATTTAGCTGTCTCTCAAACCTTTGTGGTTATCCAAGCACCCTACTATATTTTTAGTGGCTCCCAGCACTTGAAGGTATGCCGAGAACTGTCAGTGTCCCAAATGGAAGGAACTTTGTTACCACCTAGATTAAGGCTGATTGGAAGCTAGACTCTTAGGCTGTAGCTTTTGAAGTAAACAAAAACACAAAATCCTGTAGGACTGTCAGCATAAGCCCTGGTGGCCACCAGAAGCAGGTGATCTGGGAGTACGACCTGGGAAGCAGTCACACAAGGGTATAAACTCCTTTCTGGGAGATACTGGTGAGCTTGAGTGAGGCAGAGGGAGGTGCAAAGATGGTTCCTGCTGGCCTCTGTCTTTGAAATACTTACGTAGGCACCTATGTATGTTGAATTAGATGCCTGCCTCTCAGGCTGATGCTTTAAGATAAGCAAAGAAGCCTTTTTCACAGAGAGTCTGGGTGCTTTTCACTTGGCTGCCTTTGTGCTGAGCTCTGGGGTGCATGAATTTGCATGTCAGCTTTTTTGAGAATTGCTTTTCAATCCTTTTAGTTTTGGGAGTGTTGTGGATGCAAGCTCTGTTGGCTTTCAAAGCTAGAAGTTTAGGGGGCTTATTTCTCAGGTAAGTCTTAAAAGTTGTGGTGCCGGATATGGGGTTCAAATCTGTCTCTCCTCAGGGATAAGCTCCTGTGTTGAGTTACCTCCCCATTGTAGGTTGTAGTGCCTGGGGTGGGTTTTATGATAGTCTCTTAACCTTACCTACTTTCTTTAAAGTAGTGGTTTCCCTCTCATTTGTGAATGGGTTGCTCTGCCAGGTTTTAGGTTTATTTTAGAGTTGTTGCTTGTATATTTGTAGATGTGGTGTGTCCATAGGAGGAGGTTAACTCAGAATCTTCCAGTGTCACCTTGAACTGGACTCTTCCTCCAATATTTACGTTTTCATTTGCAAGTCTTGCACTTACTTGATTAAATATATTCCTAAGAATTTTATTATTTTTGATGCTATTAGCAATTGAATTTTATTTTTTCTTATTTTTTAAAAGATTTTATTTTATTTTTTGAGAGGGAGAGAGTGTGTGCATGAGTCAGCAGGAGGGCGGGCAGAGAGAGAGGGAGAGAATCTTTATCAGGTTTCACACTCTGCGAGGAGCCTGACATGGGGCTTGATCTCATGACCCTGAGATCATGACCTAAGCCAAAATCAAGTGTCAGATGGTTAACTGACTGAGCCACCCAGGTGCCCTTAAAGAAAGAGCACCAGCAGGGGGAGGAGGAGGGGCAGAAGGAGAGAGAGAGAGAATCTCTAAACTAACTCCCTGCTGAGTGTGGTGACCAGTGCAGGGCTTGATTCCAGGACCCTGAGATGATGACCCCAGCTGAAATCAAGCTGAAATCAAAAGTTGGATGCTTAACTGATTGAGCCACTGAGACTCCCATTTTTAGTGTTACTTATTTATTATTTTATTATTTATTTATTTATTAAAAGATTTTATTTATTTATTTGACAGAGAGAGACATCAAGAGAGGAAACACAAGCATGGGGAGTGGGAGAGGGAGAAGCAGGCATGGAACCTGATGTGGGGCTCGATCCCAGGATCCTGGGATCATGACCTGAGCCGAAGGCAGAGGCCTTAACCCACTGAGCCACCCAGGTGCCCCCATTTTTTTTTTCTCCCTTCCCCCCAGGTGCCCCCATTTTTAGTGTTTTTTAAACCCAAGATCATGTCATCTGCAAATGATGATAGTTTACTTCTTCCTTCCCAATTTGGATGTCTTTTCTTTTTGCATAATTGACCTGCCTAGAACCTCCAAGATAATGTTCATCCTGTCTTGTTCCTATCTTAAGGAGAAACCATTCAGTCTTTTAACTTTAAGTATGATATTAGCTATGTTTTATTTTTATTTTTAGATGTTCTTTATCAAGTTGAGTCATTGTTGTTGAAAAAATTCTTTTTTATGTAAATTATAATATGTAATCAAGAGAGCCAGTTATCTGGGGCTCCTGGGTCCATCAGTTGAGTGTCTGGCTCTTGGTTTCAGCTCAGGTTATGCTCTGATAGGTCATGAGATGGAGCCACTCTGGGCTCTGTGCTCAGTGGGGAGTTTACTTGAAGATTCTCTCCACTTGCTCCTTCCCCCACTTGCATGTACAATTGCATGTGTATGCTTTCTGTCTCAAATAAATAATCTTTAAAAAGACAACCAGTTATCTAAGTTAATGTTTAAGGAACTAGGATAAATTGTTGTATTATTTCTATTGAAACGTCCCTACAGAGATGACATAGTTCCAGATATAGTTTCTTAAATAGAAAAATTGTGATTTTAATGAGTAGTGGAAATGTTCAGAAGTCATTTTACTTCTTTTAGATGGAAACCTTTTCTTGTTAAATGACTAAGTTACAGGGCGCCTGGGTGGCTCAGTGGGTTGGGCCGCTGCCTTCGGCTCAGGTCATGATCTCAGGGTGCTGGGATCGAGTCCCGCGTCGGGCTCTCTGCTCAGCAGGGAGCCTGCTTCCCTTCCTCTCTCTCTGCCTGCCTCTCTGCCTACTTGTGATCTCTCTCTGTCAAATAAATAAATAAAATCTTTCAAAAAAAAAAAAATGACTAAGTTACAGATAGCATCTGGAAAACTTAGACTCTGAGTAAATGACTTACCCTGTGTTTTCAGACAAAAGAATGCCACGGAGAAAGAAAAAAGTTAAAGAAGCCTCTGAAGCACAGAACCTGGAGAAGAAAGATGTAGAAACTGCCAGTTCTGTCAGTCTGAAGAGGAAACGGAGACTTGAAGATGCATTCATTGTGATATCTGATAGTGATGGAGAGGTCAGTATTCTGAAGAGTAGAGCTCTAGGTCTCAAACTATGCCTTCTCCATGACTGGTTTGTTTTGGAGCTATACCTTAATGCCAGCTTGCCAGAGCATGCAGTTGTTTGTTTGTTTGTTTGTTTTAAATATTTATTTATTTGTTTGAGAGACAGAGTGAGAGAGAACATGAACAGGGTGAGAGGCAGAGGGAGAGGCAGACTCCCCGCTGAGCAGGGAGCCTGGTGTGGGGCTCAATCCCGGGACTCTGGGATCACAACCTGAGCTGAAGGCAGATGCTTAATTGATTGAGCTTCCTAGGTGCCCCAGAGCATGCAGTTTTTTTTTTTTAAATTTTTAAATTTAAAAAAAATTTTTTTTTTTTAAGATTTTATTTATTCATTTGACAGACAGAGATCACAAGTAGGCAGAGAGGCAGGCAGAGAGAGAGAGGGAAGCAGGCTCCCCGCCGAGCAGAGAGCCCGATGCGGGGCTCGATCCCAGGACCCTGGGATCATGACCCGAGCTGAAGGCAGAGGCTTGAACCCACTGAGCCACCCAGGTGCCCCGAGCATGCAGTTTTTTACTCAGCTTCATTTTGATTTGTAAATGGAATTAAGAATTACTTAAAGTAATACTGTTTGTCTGAGGGTAGATCATAGTTCCTCAGTTTTGTAATATTTTAACCCAAGGTGGTATTTTTAAACTATGAGAATAATGTAAGTCAAATGTAAATGTTAATTTTTATGTGTCTAGAAAGTGAAAGAAAGTGAATGTAAAGTTATTAAGTGTCTAGATATACTCTGTTTGGTAGCAGTGAGCCATCTGTAGCTATTTAAATTTGAATTAAAATTAAATAAATCTGTTCCATTGTTGGACTGTCACATTTCAGGTGATCAAAGCCATGTGAGTCTGGTGCTTGTTGTATTAGACAGCACAGCAATAGAACATTTCCCTCATTATGGAAAGCTTTATTGGACAGTGCTGCTTTAGCTCTTAATATCTGTCCTTTATTCCCTTTTTCCATTTCTTTATTAGAGATTTCCCCTTGTCTGTAGATCACATTCAGGAAAGCAGTGAACTAAGTCATTGTTTTTTCTTCCAAGTTCACTTATTTTTTTACTTCATCTTATAATGCATTTGATGGTAAAACTACTCATTGTCTTGTTTTAAAGCTCAGAATTATCTTTAATTCATTCGTTTTTCTTTTTTTTCTTAAGATTTTATTTATTTATTAGAGAGAAAGATTGTGTGAATATGTGGGGGTCGGGGTGCAGATTGAGAGGGGGAAGCAGACTCCCTGCTGAGCAGGAGGTGAGTGCAATGTGGTGCTTGATCCCTGGACTCCGAGATTATGACCTGAGCTGAAGGCAGACACTTAACTGACTGTTAAATTCCACATATGAGTGAAATCATATGGTATTTGTCTTTTTGTGTGACTGACCAATTTCACTTAGCATTATACTCTTTAGCTCTATGTCATTGCGCATGGCAAGATTTTGTTCTTTTCTATGGCTGAATAATATTCCATTGTGTGTATATGTGTGTGTATGTATCACATGTTCTTTATTTATCTGTTGATGGACACAAGCTGCTTCCATCATTTGGCTCTTGTTAATAGTGCTGCTGTGAACACGGAGGTGCATATATCCCTTTGAATTAGTGTTTTTGTATTTTTTGGATAAATACCCAGTAGCATATGTTTACTGGATTGAAGGGTAGTTCTATTTTTAACTTCTTGAGGAACCTGCATACTGTTTTCCATAGCATTTGCACCAGTTTGTATTCCTACAAACAATACAAGAGGGTTGCTTTCTTTCCACATCCTTGCCAGCACTTGTTTCTTGTGCTTTGGATTTTAGCCATTTTGACAGGTGTGAAGTGATATATATCATTATAGTTTCTGTTCTGTATTTCCCTGATAATAAGTGATGTTGAGCATCTTGTCATTTGTTTGTTGGCCCTCTGGATGTCTTCTTGGAGAAATGTCTGTTCATGTCATCTGCACATTTTTTAATTGGATGATTTGGTGTTTGGGTATTGAGCTGTATCAGCTTTATATATTTTTGGATACCTAACCCTTTATCAGATACATCATTTGCAAATATCTTCTCCCATTCAGTAGGTTGCCTTTTAGTTTAATTGATTTTTTTCCCTTGCTGTGCAGAAACTTTTTTTTTTTTTAAAGATTTATTGATCTATTGAGAGAGAGAGAGAGTGAGCTTATGAATGGGAGAAGGGACAGAGGGAGAGAATATCCAAATAGACTCCCGCTGAGAGTGGGCCCTATCCTGGGGCTTGATCCCATGAGCCATGAGATGAGGACCTGACCTGAAACCAAGAGTTAGATGCCTAACTGAGCCACCCAGGCACTTCTGTGCAGAAGCTTTTTATTCTGAGTACTCCCTATAGTTTATTTTTCTTGCCTCGGGAGACCTATCTAGAAAACTTTTGCTATAGTCTAGATAATAATGTTAGAGAATTAGTGCCTGTGCTCTCTTAGTGCTCTCTGCTAGGATTTTTATGGTTTCAGGTCTCGTAGTTTAAGTCTTTAATCTGTTTTAAGTTTATTTTTGTCTGTGGTGTAAGAATATGGTCCAGTTTCATTCTTTTGCATGTAGCTGACCAGTTTTTCACAGTACCATTTGTTGAAGAGACTTTTTCCCACTGTGTAGTCTTCCCTTTTTTGTCGAAGATTGGTTAATCATGTATTTGTGGGTTTGTTTCTGGGTTTTCTGTTTTGTTCCATTGATCTATATGTCTGTTTTTATGCTAGGGGCCTACTGTTTTGATCACTACAGCTATGTAGTATAACTTGAAGTCTGGAATTGTGATACCTCCAGTTTTGTTTCTCTTTTTCGATATTGCTTTGGCTATTTATATACAAATTTTAGGATTGTTTGTTTTAGTTCTGTGAAAAATGCTGTTGGTATTTTGATGGGGATTGCATTAAATGTGTAGATTGCTTTGGGCAGTATGGACATTTTAACAATGTTTATTTTTCCAACCTATGAGATAGAATGTCTTCCATTTCTTTGTGTCCTAGTTAATTTCTTTCATCAGTGTTTTATAGTTTTCAGAGTACAGGTTTTTCACTCTGTGGCTAAGTTTATGCCTACATATTTTACTGTTTTTGGTGCAATTGTGAATGGGACCGTTTTCTTAATTTCATTTTCTGCTGCTTTGTTTTAGTATATTTATTAGCATATAGTGTATAAAGGTAACTAGTATATAGTAATGCAACAGATTTCTGTACATTAGTTTTATATCCTGTGATTTTACTGGATTCATTTATCAGTCCTAGTAGTTTTTTGGTGGAGTCTTTAGGGTTTTCTATATATAGTATAATGTCATCTGTAAATACTGAACATTTTACTTCTTCCTTACTGATTTGGATGCCTTTTATTTCTTGATGTCTGATTGCTGTGGCTAGGACTTTCAGTACTATGTTGAATAAAAGTGGTAAGAATGGACATCCTTGTTTTGTTTCTGACCTTAGGGGAAGCTCTCAGTGTTTCCCCATTGAGTATGATGTTAGCTCTGGGTTTTTCATATAAGGCCTTTATTATGTTGAGATATGTTCCCTCTAGACTTACTTTTTTGAGGGTTTTTATCATGAATGGATGTTGTACTTTGTGAAATGCTTTTTTTTTACATATTGAAATAATCATATGGTTTTTACATTTACATAAAATGTAAATCATAGTTTTAAAAATTAAATTAAATTAAATTTTAAAGATTTTACATTTATTTGACAGAGAGCGATAGCAAGAGAGGGAACACATGCAGGGTGAGTGGAAGAGGGAAAAGCAGGCTTCCTGCTTAGCAGGAAGCCTGATGCAGGGACCAATCCCAGGATTCTGGGATCATGACCTGAGCTGAAGGTAGACGCTTAAGGTCTGAGCCACCCAAGAACCTGGTAAATCATAGTTTTAAAAAAATAATCTGAACACTTGTATTTACTGTCTTAGAAGTCCTCTTTTTTTTTTTTTTTTTAAGGATTTTATTCATTTACCTAACAGAGATCACAGGTAGGCAGAGAGGCAGGCAGAGAGAGAGGAGGAAGCAGGCTCCCTGCTGAGCAGAGAGCCCGATATGGGGCTCGATCCCAGGACCCTGAGACCATGACACGAGCCAAAGGCAGAGGCCCAATCCACTGAGTCACCCAGGCACCAGGCACCCACTTAGTATGAGGGGTCATACTAAGTCCTCACCTGTTGCATCCCTTTCCACCCATCTGGAGGTAACCACTGTATTTGTTTTAGTTTTCCATGCTTTTCTTTTTTTTTTTTTTTTTTTTGTAAGATTTATTTATTTGACAGAGATCACAAGTAGGCAGAGAGGCAGGCAGAGAGTGAGGAGGAAGCGGGCTCCCCGCTGAGCAGAGAGCCCGATATGGGGCTCGATCCCAGGACCCTGAGATCATGACCTGAGCTGAAGGCAGAGGCTTTAACCCACTGAGCCACCCAGGCGCCCCTTCCATGCTTTTCTTATAGTTTTACTACACTTATGTGTACACTTAGGACATCTGCTTGGCTTAGTCTGTTAACCGTTTGCCTTTGGCTCAGGTCATGATCTTGGGGTCCTGGGATCGAGCCCTGTGTGGGGCTTCTGGCTCATCAGGGAGTCTGCTTTTCCTTCTCCCTCTGCCCCTCCCCACCACTCAAGTGCATTCTTTTACTCTCTCTCTCTGAAATAAATAAAATCTTTAAAAAACCCCACGGTACATTTATATTAAACAGCCTTAGTGGTTATATGCTTTCATCAATATTTTTCAATAATCATTTCTCTGAAGTCTTGAAGTTTTATCTTTACTGTAAACTAAAATATTTTCTATAAATGGGTTTGTTTTTGGATTTTCTGTTTGTTCCATTGATCCATTAAAGATTTTTAAAATGTAGTTCTGTTGATTATCTTGAGTTTTTTAGGTAGGCACTTATACCTGCTAATAATGATTATTTTCTCCTTTCTTTTCTAATATTTATACCTTGTTTTTGTTTCATTACATTGACTGTAGCTTCCAGAATAATGTTGATTGATTTCAGTGATTGAATACCTCTTTCTTTTGACTTGAAATTAATTGTAAACTATTCAGATATTTTGCTCTTTGTTTCATATTTCTGTTCTTTACTATGTTTCAGAAATATTCTTTAATTACTTATATAATATTAGTATTTTTAAGAATGGATATTTAATCAGATGCCTTTTCGTGATCTAACAAGATGATGTTATATTTTTCTCCTTTAACCAGTTAATATGTGTTAAATTAATATATTTTCTAATTTTGGCACATCTTTGCAATCTGGAGTACATCTTACTTGGTCATGATGTATTATGTTAACATAATATTACATTTGCTTTCTCAATATATTGTTGAGGAATTTTGTATCTGTATTCCTAGTGACATTGGTTTTGTATAATTTTTTGTACTGTCTTCATTAGATTTTAGTATCAGGTTTAAGCTGTCAAATAGGAAATTTATTCACCTTTCATTGTCCTGCCATAGTCCATATATTAAAGGAATTGTCTTTAAGATTTCTTTAAGGTTACTAGAACTTGCTCATAAAACTGGGCTACAAATTAGTTTTTAATAAATGCTTTAAGTTCAGTGTGTTGGTATTTTTTAGAATACATGCTAAAACAAAAAGTCTTTTAAAAATGCACAAAAATACAGAGTTGGAGGTTTTTTTTTTTTTAAAGATTTTATTTATTTATTTGTCAGAGAGCGAGCGAGAGCGAGCACAAGCAGACAGAGTGGAAGGCAGAGTCAGAGGGAGAAGCAGGCTCCCTGCGGAGCAAGGAGCCTTATGTGGGACTCGATCCCAGGACGCTGGGATCATGACCTGAGCTGAAGGCAGCAGCTTAACCAACTGAGCCACCCAGGCGTCCCCAGAGTTGGAGGTTTTAAACTATTAATTCAATTTCTTTATTGGATATAGGGACAATTCAGGTCATCTGTTTTTTCTTGAGTAAACTTTGGTAGTTTGTCTTTTAAGATTTTATCTGTTACTCAGTTGTTGAATTTATGTGCATGGAGTTTTTGTAATATTCCTGTATTTTTTTTTTTAAGATTTTATTTATTTATTTGACAGATAGAGATCACAAGTAGACAGAGAGGCAGTCAGAGAGGACGAAGCAGGCTCCCGCCTAGCAGAGAGCCTGACATGGGGCTTGATCCCAGGGCCCTGGGATCATGACCTGAACTGAAGGCAGAGGCTTTAACCCACTGAGCCACCCAGGCGCCCCTGTAATATTCCTGTATTAGTCTTTTCATGTTTTAGTGTCTGAAATGGTTACCCTCCTTCATTTCAGTATTTTTCTTTTTCTCTGTCAGTTTGGTTAGAAGTTTATTTTCTTTATTGATCTTAAAAAGAACCATGAAGAACTTCCTTTAGCATTTCTTTTAGAGCAAGTCTGTTGATGACAAATTGTTATAGCTTCCTATAGCTGAGAATGTCTTTATTTTTTTATTTTGATTTTTAAAAATATTTTATTTATTTGACAGAGACTGCAGGAGAGGGAACACAAGCAGGGGGAGTGGGAGAGGGAGAAGCAGGCTTCCTGCTGAACAGGGAGCCAAATGTGGGGCTCAATCCCAGGATCCTGGGATCATGACCTGAGCTGAAGGCAGATGCTTAACAACTGAGCCACCCAGGTGCCCTGAGAATGTCTTTATTTCACCATTATTTTTGAGGGATGTTTTTGTTGGAAATAGAATTCTCAGTTGACAGTTCTTTTCATTTTTCCTTTTTAAGAATGTTGTTCTACTACTTTCTGGCATCCATAGTTTCTGATAAGAAATTCTAAGTCCCTTGATCATTCTTCTTTATGTAGTATGCTGTTTTACTCTCATTGCTTTTAAGACTTTTTTCATCACCTTTGATTTTCAGAACTTTGATTATGGTGTGTCTGGATATGAATTTCTTTAAATTTATTTCTTTTTGCTAGATTTAGCCATTATTTCTTCAAGTACGTTTTCTACTCCATATCCTTTCTCCTTTTATTTAGGGGCTCAGATGAAACAAATTTATAGTTTCTGATATTGTCCCATGGGTTTCTGAGACTCTTTTTTATTATTATTATTATTTTTTTAAAAAAGATTTTATTTATTTACTTGAGAGAGGGGGCACACAAGCTGGGGAAGGGGTAGAGGGAGAAGCACAGTACCCACTGAGCAAGGAGCTTGATGTGGGGCTCCATCCCAGAACCTTGGGATCATGACCTGAGCCAAAGGCAGACACTTAACTGACAGAGGCACCCAGGCATTGTTCTGTTTATTATTTTGTAGTCCTTTATTTTTCTCTCTATTGTTTAGATTGCATGATTTGTAGCTTCAGGTTCTAGGATTCTTTGGTCTATCATCTCCATTTCTCTCTCTCTCTCTCTCCCCCCCCCTTTTTTTTTTTAAGATTTTATTTTTAAGTAATCTCTACCACTAACATGGGGCTTGAACTCAACAACCTTGAGATCAGGAGTTTCATACTCCTCTGACTGAGCCAGCCAGGCACCCCTCCATTCAGCTCTTAAGCCCATTCAATGAATGTTTATTTTGCTTATTGTATTATAGCATTTCCATTTATAGCTTTCTTTTTTTTTTTTTTTTTAAAGATTTTATTTATTTATTTGAGAGAGAGACAGTGAGAGAGAGAGCATGAGTGAGGAGAAGGTCAGAGGGAGAAGCAGACTCCCCATGGAGCTGGGAGCCCGATGCGGGACTCGATCCCAGGACTCCGGGATCATGACCTGAGCCAAAGGCAGTCGTCCAACCAACTGAGCCACCCAGGCGTCCCTATAAGCTTTCTTTTTTATAGCTTCTTTTTATCTGTTGAGACTTAGTCTTTCCATTTGTTTCAAGAGTGTTTGCACTAACACAGGCAAACATTTTTGTTTGCACATTGTTTCATGTGCTTATTTGCCATGAATTTTTGTGAAGTATTCAGATCTTTTATGTTTTTGAATGGGGTTGGTTTTCTTATTGTTGAATTTTGAGATTTCTTTATATATTCTAGCTGCAAGTCCTTTATTAGATAAATGCTTTTCAAATATTTTCTCCAAGTTCATGGCTTGTCTTCTCGTTCTCTTAATATTTTGAATACAGATGTTACTAATTAAAATGTTGTCTATCAATTTGTTCTTGTAGGATTATGTTTTTGGTGGTATATGTTAGGAACTGCTTAACTCAAGTTCACAAAGATTGTCTCTTATGATTTATTTTAGAAACTTGATCATGTTAGGTGTTACATTTCGATCTATGATCTATTTTGAGTAAATTTTTATATATGATGTAGTATAACTCCGTGTTCATTTTGTTCCACATCATTTTCAATTTTTTGAGCCCCATAGATGGGAAAGGCTATTCTTTCTTCACTTTACCATCATACCTGTGTTAAAAATCAGTCATGTTTGTATATGTGAATTTACTTCTAGACTTTTTTCCACTGATCTTTTAAGTCAGTCTATCATGCTGCTTTACTTACTTCAACTTTTTGAAATCAAGTAGTGTCAGTCCTCTTTGATCTTTGTTAGAATTTTTTGGCTCTTTTAGTTACTTTGCATTTCTTTTCTGTTTTTTAAAAATATTTATTTATTTGATATAAATAAATGCCAAATTATTTTGAAAGAGAAAGAACACAAACAGAAGGAGAGGGAGGGAGCCCAACACAGGGCTCAATCCCAGGACTCCTGGATCATGACCTGAGCTGAAGGTGGATGCTTAACCAATTGAGCCACCCAGGCGCCCCAGTTCCTTTGCATTTCTGTATGAATTTTGAAACCAGTTTGGCAGTTCTACCAAAATTTTGTTAGGAATTTGATTGGAATTGTGTTGAATTTATAGATCAATTTGAGGGAGAATTGATATCTTAATATGGAGACTTCTGGCCAGTGAATAAGGTATATGTTTCCATTTCTTTAGTGTTCTCTCTAATTTCTCTTAGTAATATTTTGTAGTTCTCAGTGTACAGATCTTTCATATCTTCTGTCAGATTTAATCCTACATATTTGATGGTTTTTGATGTTTTGTGTATAGAATTCTTTCAAAATTTTAGTTTTTTTTGTGCTAGAATATATGCATAGAATTTTTTTTTTTTTTTTTAATTTATTTGAGAGAGAGCATGAGCACAATTAGGGGCTAGGGCAGGGATAGGCAGATGGAAATGGAGAAACAGACTTCCCACTGAGCAAGGAGCCTGATGTGGGGCTTGATTGCAGGACTCTGATATCATGACCTGAGCTGGAGGCAGATGCTTAACTGACTGAGCCACCCAGGTTGCCCCTGCATACAATTGATTTTTGGTGGGGTTTTTTTGTATTCTGCAACCTTGATAAACTTACTCTGCTATTTTTTTTTTTTTGAAGATTCCTTCAAATTTTGTACACAGATGGTCATGTTGTTTATTAATAGAAACTTGTTTTGCTTTTTGCTTTACAATCTGGGTTCCTTGTATTTCTTTTTCTTGTTGAATTTCCCTGACTGGAACCTCCAGTATAAAGTTGAATAGAAATGGCAAGAATAGACATTTCTGTCTTGTTCTTGATCCTTGGAGGAAAGCATGTAGTCTTTCTTTATTATAATGTTAATTGTAATTTTTCCATAGATGCCTTTTATCAGGTTGAAGAAGTTCTCTCTTTTTTTAGAATTTATTTATTATTTTATTTTATTTTAGTACTCTCTACACCATCCAGTGTGGGGCTCAGACTCACAACAACCCTGAGATCCAGAGTCAGATGCTCTTCCGGCTGACAGCCAGGTGCCCTAAAGAAGTTTTTTGATTCTAGTTTGTTGAGAGGTTTTTTCCCCCCAAATTTTTATTTAAATTCTAGTTAGTTAGCATATGGTGTAATATTGTTTTTAAGAGTAGAATTTAGTGATTCATCACTTACATATAACACCCAGTGCTCATTTTAACAAGTACTTTCCTTAATACCAATCCCCTGTTATCCCATCCCTTATACACCTCTCTCCATCAACCCTTAATTTGTTCTTTATCGTTAAGTCTCTTATGGTTTGCCTCCCTTTCTCTCTCTTTTTTTTTTTTTTAGCTCTTTACATATGTTCATTTGTTTTGTCTTCTTAATTCCACATATGAGTGAAATCGTATGGTATTTATCTTTGTGTGACTGCTTATTTTGCTTAGCATAATACATCCTAGTTCCATCCACACCATTGCACATGGCAAGATTTTATTCTTTCTGATGGCAGTAATATCCCATTATATATATACACATACCACATCTTCTTTATCTATTTATTAGTTGATGCACACTTGGGTGGCTTTTGTTGGCCATTTGGCTATTGTTGATAATGCTGCTATGAAAGTTGGGGTGCATGGACCCCTTGGAGTCTTTGTTTTTGTTTCCTTTGAATAAATACCTAGTAGTGCAATTGCTGGGTTGTGGGGTAGTTCTGTTTTTAACATTTTGAGGAACTGTTTTCCAGAGTGGCTGTACCCGTTTGCATTCCCACCAACAGCATAGAAAGATACCTCTTTCTGAGAGTTTTGATCAGGAATGAATATTGAATTTTGTCAAATGCATTTTTGTGTTGAGTTGAACTTATAATTTTCCTTTTTCAATTCTTAAAATATTGTCAATTACATTGATCGTTGAATGTTAAAGTAGTTAAGCATTCTTGGGACAAACTCCACTTGCTCAAGATGTATTATCCTTTCATAATGTTATTGTATTTGATTTGGTAAAATTTTACCTAGGATTTCTGCACCTAGTTTATGAGAGTTAATGGTTTGTAGTTTTCTCATAATATTTTGGTTTTGATATGAGGTTGATTTTGGCTTTACAGAATGAGTTGAGATATAGATCATATTCAGTTTTTTGGAAGTTTCAATAGAATTAGTATTATTTCTAACTTAAATGTTCAATAGAATTTACCAGTAGAGACCTCTGGGCTTGAGGTTTTGTTTGTGGGAAGGATTTTAACTACAATTTCAATTTTATTATTGCATACAAGGCTATTCAAGTTAACTCTTTCTTGAGTGAGCTTTGATTGTGTCTTTCAGGGAATTTGTCCATTTCAACTACGTTGCTAATATATTAAGTTGTTTCTTTTTTTATTGTTTCTAATATTAGTGTTACCATTTTAAAAATCTGTAGAATGTATAGTGATAATACCTCTCTCATTTCTGATGTAATTATTTTATTTCATCCTCATCAGTCTGGTTTTATTGCTTTTCTCGTCACTTTGATTTTCTGTGTTGTTTTTCTGTTTTCTTTATTATTGATTTCTATTTTGGTCTTATTATTTCCTTTATTCTGCTTATTTTAATTTCTTCTGATTTTCTTTTCCTTTTTTTAAAAACTTTTATTAATTTGAGAGAGAGAGGGAGAGAGACAGAGATAGCAACAAAAGAACACAAGTGGGCAGGAGAAGGAGAGAAGCAGGCTCCCCACTGAGCAGGGACCCAATGCAGGACTCAGGTTGCATGACCTGAGTTGAAAGCAGATGCTTAACTTACTGGGCCATGCAAGTGCCCCCCGATTTTATTTTATTTTTTAAAAATTTTATTTATTTATTTGACAGAGATCACAAGTAGGCAGAGAGGCAGGCAGAGAGAGGAGAAAGCAGGCTCCCCAAGAAGTGGAGAGCCCGATGTGGGGCTCCATCCCAGGACTCTGGGATCATGACCTGAGCCACAGGCAGAGGCTTTAACCCACTGAGCCACCCAGGCACCCTGATTTTATTTTTTTAATGTGGAAGCTAACTGAGGTCATTGATTAGAGACATTATTCTTTTTTAATATAGGTGTTTAATGCTGTAATTTCCCATTAAGAACTAAAGCATACTACAAATTCTTAACATGCTGTGTTTTCATTTTCATTCAATTCAGAATACTTTCTAATTTCCCTTTTTTTTTTTTTTTTTTGATCTGTGGGTTATTTAAAAGTGTGTTATTTAGTTCCCAGATACTTGGTACTCTTTCTAGAGATTTTTTTTGTTACTGATTTCTGATTTGATCATTTGGGGATATATACTTTGTATGATTTGATTTTTTAAAAAAATTGATTGAAATTTGTTTTGTGTCCTGGAATATCATTTATCTTGGTAAAATATTCCATGTGAACTTGAGAAGAATGCGTATTTTGGGTGGTTTCTTTCTATAAATGTCAGTCTAATCAAGTTGGTTGATAGTGTTGTCAAATCTACTAAATCCTTCTTGATTTTCTGCAAATATTACAACTATTTTGACAGATACTAAATAAAGGCTTTGCCTATAATTGTGGATTTGTCTTTCTCAGTACTGTCAGTTTTTGTTTTGTGTTTTTTGAGTTTTTTTATTTATTTATTTTATTTATTTATTTGACAGACAGAGACCATAAGTAGGCAGAGAGGCAGAGCGAGAGGGGGGAAGCAGGTTCCCTGCTGAGCAGAGAGCCTGATGCGGGGCTCGATCCCAGGACCCTGAGATCATGACCCGAGCCGAAGGCAGAGGCTTAACCCACTGAGCCACCCAGGCGCCCCTTATTATCATTTTTAAAATTAACATATAATGTATTTTTTTCAGGGGCACAGTTCTGTGATTCATCAGTCTTACACAAATGTGTACATTCTTTGAAGTCCTGTTACATATGTGATCTAGATATGAGAATAAATTTTCCTTTTAATATAGTCATGTTTACAAATAGGTTACTTTTTTAAGGTGGTATTTACTTAGATTTACTACGTAAGCAACGCAGATTGATTTTTTTCCCCCAGTTAAGAAAATACTACTTCCAGGACTTTCTTAATGAATTTGACTTAAGAAAAAGCAAATTTAGAAAGTTGAAACATTTCTCAGGGTGCCTAGGTGGTGCAGTTGGTTTTGTGCTCAACTCATGGTTTAGACTCAGGTCGCGATCTCAGGGTTGTGAGATGAAGCATGTATTGGACTCTCTGCTCAGTGCGGAGTTGGCTTACAAGTTCTCTCTCCCTCTCTGCCTCTCTCTCCTGCACTCTCACTTGTGTGCTCTCCCTCTCTCTCGAATAAATAAATCTTTAAAAAGTTGAGACATTTCTCAAAAACAAACTTTTTGTTTTGTTTTAAATTTTATCTACTATACTTACAGGGATCCTAGATGATTCATTTCGAGAGGATTTAAACTGTAAACCAGACTAATTCCTATGTATAGCCATTCTGCTCTCTGTAGAAAGGAAAGTTTTGTGATTTTACTGAATTCCAATTACAAAACTAAATTATCTTCAGGTTTTGTACTTTGTACAGTTGTTACTTCAACTTTAGTTGAGTATCTGGTTGTGTTACAGAAAGGCTTAAAAACTCTACATTGTTACAGAGAAGCAAGGTAATATAACACAATGTAGAGTGGGAGAGTAAAATGAACTTTTGATAAAAGGAGTTTATCAGTACTTATGTAAATATAACATTTTATAATAAAATCCTTTTTTTAAAGCTGAATGCAGGACAGGTTAAGCCTTGAATTAGGCCTGTCACTGCTATTTTATTTATTTATTTTTTTAAAGATTTTCTTTATTTATTTGACAGAGAGAGATCGCAGGTAGGCAGAGAGAGAGAGGAGGAAGCAGGCTCCCCGAGGAGCACAGAGCCAGGTGCGGGGCTCGATCCCAGGACCCTGAGATCATGACCTGAGCTGAAGGCAGAGGTTTAACCCACTGAGCCACCCAGGTGCCCCTAAGATCCTTTTTTTAAAGAAGATTTTATTTTAGAGAGAGAGCACAGGAAGAACAGGGAGAGGGACAGATAGACTGTGTGCTGAACGTGGAGCTTGACATGGGGCTGATGATCCTGAGATGATGACTGGAGCTGGACCCAAGAGTCGGTTGCTTAACCTACTGAGCCACCCAGGCGTCTCTGTAAAATTCTTTACCTTCTACAAAACTTCATAATGAGTGAAAGGACAGTCGGTAAATCCAAGATTTAAAAAATTTCACAGAACCCACAATATTTGGGAAAAAGGTTTATACAGATAGTTTTTAAAATTAAAGTTTTTTTGGTCAGTTACACATTAGCATATGGAAACTCATTGAAAATATATCACAACTATAAATAATTCTGGAAAAACAGTTTATCTTTTCTAGATGGAATCTCCCCATATTTACTATATGATACACCTTTTAATATTACATAAGTATAATTAGCAATAATGTTTAATTACTTTAAAGCAAGTAAAGCAGTTTTCTTCCTCAAAATGGGTTTTTTCTTTAAAGATTTATTTATTTGAGAGAGCATAGTGGGGAAGGACAAAGGGAGAGGGATAGAAATAATCTCAAGGAGACTCCTCTTTAAGCAGGGAACCTGTCTGGGGGGCACTGTTCCACTAACCGGAGATCACAACCTGATCTGAAACCAAGGGTTCAATGCTTAACCGACTGCACCACCCTTGTGTCCCTCAGAATGAGTTTTATTTTTTTTTAAGTATTTTTAAAAGATTTTATTTATTTGACAGAGAGAGAGAGAAATCACAAATAGGCGGAGAGGGGGAAGCAGGCTCCCACCAAGCAGAGAGCCGGATGTGGGGCTCGATCCCAGGACCCTGAGATCAAGATCTGAACCAAAGGCAAACGCTTAACCCACTGAGCCACCCAGGCGCCCCTCAGAATGAGTTTTAAACATCAAAACCTAGGCCTATAAAATTTTAAAACTTTTCAGTAGTCTCAGTATTTCAAATGGAAACCATTACAAACTTCTCAAGTGATCGTTCTGTTATAGGTGTGCCAGTCTAGTTACTTAGTGTAGAATTCTTCAGAGATTTTTTTTGTCCCTTTGCTGGATGGCTTTTTGTTAGTGCTGGCCCTGTGCTTGTATTTGCTTTCTTTGTTGTTATATTCATTATGTTGTGACCATTAAGCTTGCTTTTGATTTGTCTTTCATGCTGTTTTTTCCTCCCATCTTCTTATTTTAAATTTATTTGATTTTTACATTTAAAGTGAATTTCTTATAGTTAGCATATGTGGTGGAATCTTGCTTTATTATCCAATCTGACCATCACTGCCTTTAATTTTGTCATATAGAACATTCACATTTTAAGGATTATTGATATGGTTAGATTTGAGTCTGTCATCTCGCTGTTTGTATTCAGTTTGTTCCATTTGTTCTTTGTGTCCTTTTTTGACTCTTCTTGGGACTTCGGGACTCCCTTTTTGACTTGCCAGTTACAACTCTTTGTTATTTCATGGTTTCTTTTTTTTTTTTTTTTAAAGATTTTATTTATTTACTTGAGAGAGAGACAGTGAGAGAGAGCACAAATGAGGAGAAGGTCAGAGAGAGAAGCAGACTCTCCATGGAGCTGGGAGTCCGATGTGGGACTCGATCCCGGGACTCCAGGATCATGACCCGAGCCGAAGGCAGTCGTCCAACCAACTGAGCCACCCAGGCGTTCGTTATTTCATGGTTTCTTTAGAGATTTTAGTATGCATATTTTTCTATCATAGTCTAATTTCATGATGTTATACCAGTTCCTGTATAACGTAAGCATCTTGTGTAGTTTACATATTTTACTCATCCCTGAATTTTATGTTACTGTTGTCATGTGTTTTACTTGTACATGTATTGTAAATTCCACAATACATTGTTATTATTTTGCTTAAATAGTCAGTTTTTTGAAGATTAAGAGAAACAACCATATGTTTATTAGTGTATTTTCCATTTTTGAAGTTCTTCAATCTTTTGTGTAACTTTATATTTGGTATCCTGGTATTGTGTTTCTCAGTGTGATTGGGCTGTCATAGCCCAGTCACACTGCGAATATGATAAACTAAGTAGCTTAAACAACATAAATTTATTTCCTTATAGTTTTGGAGATTGGAAGTCCAAGATCAAGGTGCTAGCAGGGTCACTGTCTAGTCAGGACCCTCTCTTGGGTTTTAGATGGCTTCCTTCTTACTATTTACTTATATGGCTTATTGTCCCTGCATACAGTGGTTGAAAGTAAGTTCTTTGGTGTCTCTTCTTATAAGGGCACTAATCCTCTTAACTTCACATAACCATAATTACCTCCCAAAGGAGGCAACTCTAAATACCAGTACATTGGGGATTAAGACTTCAGTGTATGAATTTTAATGGGGGTAGGGGAAGACATGTAGCTATTTAAATTTAAATCTTAATTAGAATTAAATTTAAAATTCAGTTCCTCAGTCCCATGAGGCGTGATGACACAGTCCAGCCCATTGGAGTGTTCCTGTTGCCTCAAGGACTTTTAACCTTTTTGTGACTAGGTGTCTGGTGATGAGTTCTTTCAGAATTAGTATACCTGAAAAGTCTATTTCATCTTTTAGCTTTTTAATAACATTTTTAGTTTGGAATAGTTTAGATTTGTAAAAGTATTGAAAGATAGTATAGAGATATAACATTCACTCACTTTCTCCTAATGTTAACATCTTATGTAACCACAATACATTTGTTGGAACTGAAACATTAACATCGGTACATGACTTTTTTTGTTTTTTTTTTTTTTAGATTTTATTTATTTATTTGACAGAGAGAGCACAAGTAGGCAGAATGGCAGGCAGAGAGAGGGAGAGAAGCAGGCTCCCCACTGAGCAGAGAGCCCAGGACCCTGGGATCATGACCAGGGCTGAAGACATGCCCAACTGACTGAGCCACTCGGGTGCCCCATGACAACTACTACTTCTTCTTCATTTTTTTTTTGTCATTTTTTTTTTTTCAAAGATTTTATTTATTTCTTTGACAGAGGTCACAAGTAGGCAGAGAGGCAGGCAGGGGGGGTGAGGAAGCAGGTTCCCCGCTGAGCAGAGAGCCCGATTCAGGGCTCAATCCCAAGACCCTGGGATCATAATCGGAGCCGAAGGCAGAGGCTTTAACCCACTGAACCACCCAGCTGAAGGCAGAGGCTTTAACCCACTGAGCTACTTCCTTTTTATTTACGTAGGCTCCACACCCATCGTGGAGCCCAACCCGGGCTCGGACCGACGACCCTGAAATCAAGACCTGAGCTGAGACCAAGAGTTGTCTCCCAATTGACTCAGTCACGCAGGCACCACTTTGGTACACAGCTATCAACTAAACTCTGTACTTCATTCAAATTTCACCAGTTTTTCTACTACTACCCCCCCCAAATATTCTTGGATCTAATCTGAGATACTTTATTACATTTAGTAGCCTTCATTTTTTAAGGATTTTTTGCTGGGTATAAAAATTTAGGTTGGTAACCTTTTTCTTTCAGAATTTTATAAGATTTTGCCTGACTGTCTTCTTGCCACCCCACCAGCTACCCCACTTCCTTTCACATATCACTTACAATCCTATCTCTTCACCACTCCTGCCATCATTCTTGTTGACTTTAATATCTGCTTATTAGAACTATATGGAGTTGCAGTGTGTTGTTCCTAACAAGAAATCTGATTAATTCTTGTTTTTCCCATCTGCATGTAACATGTCCTTTTTTCTCTGAATGATATTCAGGGTCCCCTCCCCCCCATCTCTGGTTTGAAACAACTTGATTATGATGTGCTTTTAAAATTTATGATGCTGTTTCTTTTTTTTTTTTTTTCCTTTTCCTTAAGATTTTATTTGACAGAGAGATCACAAGTAGGCAGAGAGACAGGCAGAGAGAGAGGGGGAAGCAGGCTCCCCACCGAGCAGAGAGCCTGATGCGGGGCTCGATCCCAGGATCCTGAGATCCTGACCTGAGCCAAAGACAGAGGCTTAACCCACTGAGCCACCCAGGCGCCCCCTATGATGCTGTTTCTTATGCCTGTGCTTCCTAGACCATCTTGGATCAACAGATTTATAGTTTTTATCAAGTTTGGAATTTTCTGAGTCATTAATTCCTCAAAAATTTTTTTCTGTCCCTTGCCCCCCTGTAGGGACTGTGGTTACCTGTGTATTAGGCCACCTAGAAATGGTCTCATAGTTCACTGATATTTTTTTCATTTTTGTGTGTGTTACATTTCAAGTGCTCAGTTGCCACATGTGACTACTGGCTATCATATATGACCCCACAGATAGAGAACATTTTTGTCATGTGGACACCTCCTTTGGCTAGCACTGCTCCTTTAAGAGAGAACCGCGACTAATCCTGTCCTTAAGTGTTTACTTTGGACATCATGGGAAATCCAAATGTCCCGTGGCAGCTCTCATCACCTAGATTCTCAACCCCACCTGACTGTTACCTGGAGGGACTTCTTTTTTTTTTTTTTAAGATTTTTAAATTTTATTAATTTGACAGAGAGTGATCACAAGCAGGCAGAGAGGTAGGCAGAGAGAGAGGAGGAAGCAGGCTCCTCGCTGAGCAGAGAGCCCGATGCGGAGCTCAATCCCAGCACCCTGAGATCATGACCTGAGCTGAAGGCAGCGGCCCAACCCACTGAGCCACCCAGGCGCCCCTGAAGGGGGCTAACTTGATCTTCCTATTCTCAAAATGACTTTCTCCCTTGGAACCTGTGTCCATGATCAATAAAACCCCCGATGTTTTCAGCTGCTTGTGTGAAAGTTTCCTTCATCCGCTTGGTGTCACTGAAAGATGGCTGTCCTCCAAAGATACTGTTTCTCTTTGTACTTCTCAAGTACTGGCTGTTTCTTCTTCTTTACACCACAGTACTACTGACCTGGAGGTGGGGTAAGCAGCCTCTCATTTGTTTCCAGACTACTAGAAAAACCTAGTTTGAAACACAAACCACTGTGCTAGCCCTGCTACCTGCCCACTGAAATCATCTACTGTCCTCCTGGTCACGTGCCCCTTACCAGCCATACCACTTCCTGGCCATTATTTGAAAACTTTAACATAGCGCTTACTATCTTATCTCTTCACCACTCCTGCCATCATTCTTGGTAACTTTAATATCTACAATTAGTCTGAAGCCTATGAGGTTGGAGTTTTCGTAGGTTCAACCTGGGGTATGGCCTGTCCAATATGCTGGCCTCTCAATTCCTTGAGCTTTTGGCTATCAGCTCCTGTGGATGCTACCATCTCAGCCTTTCTCAAGTGGGGTTCTGAGAGAAAAGTAGGCCTAATGCCCAAGACATCCATTGTATGTAATGAATTAGCCTCTGTCCTTTGCATCTCGAATGGTGCCAGTTATGTGCGATCCTTGGGAGAAATAAGAAAGAGCCGATTCATTTTCTGTGTTCTCCGGTTCCAATTCAAGAACCCTGATTTCCTCAACCCTGGTTCTGGTTGAGCCTGCCAATAGTAACGGTGCCACTTCCAAGATCTCATTTTCAGATGTCCCGTTCTCTGATCTCTGATCACCACCACCCATCTCCTCCAAGTCACTCCCTCTAATATCCTGACTCCAATAATCCTTCAGCCCCACTGGGATGTTTCAATTCTAGACTATCACCTTTTCATTGTCCATTACCCTGTCATGGCCTCACTTTTTACCTAACTTAGATTTCACGATTATCATATTAACCATTCCCTTGAATATTCTCTCAACTCGTTTCTAATTTCTGTTGTTCTCCCTGGTAAAACTCTATTTTGGCTAAATCCAACCTTCTACCTACTTATTACGTGTCCTTACAAGCAGCACAACAGTGCTGACAGGCTCACAGTATATTTAAGACCACACAGCTCGAGTGGCCCCTCAGTACTGCTCAGCAATCATCATGTTTCCGTAGTCAGTTTATTCTTCTACTCTCCCAGAGACTATTTAATTTCTCCTCTGCTATCCTCAAACCTATGTATCCATCCTGACTCTGGAGTCATTGTTTTTTTGTTTTGATACAACAACTTTATTGAGATATGGTTCACATATTACATAGTTCACTAACTTAAAGTGTAATAATTCAGTGGTTTTTAGTGTATTCATAGTTGTACAACTATCACCATATTTATTTTATAGTATTTTCCAATAACTGAAAAAGAAACCTGTTCCCATTAGCAGTCACTCTTCATTCCCCTGCTAACCTCCAGCCCTAGACAAACCACTGATCTACTTCTGTCTCTATGGGTTTGCCCATTCTGGGCATGTCATATAAATGGAATCATACTATGTTTGGTCTTTTGTGACTGACTTTTTTCACTTAACGTATGTTTCCAAGGTTCATCTAGACTGCTATGTATATCAGTAATTCATTCCCCCTCCCTTTTTTTTAAAAACAGCTGCTATACCATTTTACACTTCCATCACGATATACTAGGATTCCAGTTTCTCCACATTCTTGGCAACAGCTGTTATTTTCTGTGGGTTTGGTTTTTTTTTTTTTTTTTAAAGATTTTATGTATTTATTTGACAGAGAGAGTGAGCGCACACACAAGCAGGGGGAGTGGCAGGTAGAGGGAGACGGAGAATTAGCCTTCCTGCTGAGCAGAGAGCCCATACGTGGGGTTTGATCCCAGGGCCCTGGGGTCATGACCGAGCTTAAGACAGATGCCTCACCCAGGTGCCCCATGTTTTTTTTAAATTTTCTTCTAAATATCTTTGTCTTTTTCTCACCATACAGTACGTCATTAGTTTTTTTTTTTTTTTTAATGATTTTATTTATTTGAGAGAGAGCGAGAGTGAGCATGAAAGGGGTGAGGGGCAGAGGGAGAAGCCGGCTCCCTAATGAGCAGAGGGCCCGATGTGGGACTTGATCCTGGGACTCCAGTATCATGACCTGAGCTGAAGGCAGTTGCTTAACTAACTGAGCCACCCAGGTGCCTACGTCATTAGTTTTTGATGTGGTGTTCCCAGATTTATTGTTTACTTATAACACCCATTATTTACCTATAACATGCCCTCCTTAAGACCCATCACCAGGTTGTCTGGCTGTCTCATTTGGTGCAGCATGCAACTCTTGATCTTGGGGTTGTGAGTTTGAGCCCCAAGTTGGGTACAGAGATAACTCAAAATCTTTAAAAAAAAGTTATTATAGCCACCCTATTGAATGTATAGTGGTATTTCATCATGGTTTTGATTTGCATTTTCCCATGTCCAATGATCTGAATCTTCTTTTTATATTTGTGTTCAAAACATTTATATATCACCTTTGGAGAAGTGTTGTAAGTTCTTTGCCCATTTATTAATTGCAGGTCTCTTTGTTGTTGGATGTTAAGTGTTCTTTTTCTGTTGTGCTTATTATATCATTATCATATATATGATTTGCAAGTATTTTCTTCCATTCTTTGTTGTCTTTTTCATTCTGTCTTTTTCATTCTGGATGAAGTCCAGGTTATTTCTTTTGCTTTTTTTTTTTTTTTGGTACTTGATGTCATAGCAAAGACTCTCTTGTCAAATGCAAATCATGATGATTGATCTTTAAGTGTTTTGTAGTTTTTGCTCTTTACATTAGGCCTTTGATCCATTTTGAGCTAATATTTATATGTGGTATGGAGATAGTCATATGTGTATATGTGCATGCATGTTGTATGGTGTTATGTCCATAACATAAAACTCACCATTTTAACAATTTCTAGGTGCATAGTGGCATTAGATACATTCACATTGTTGGTTAGTTGTAGGCTTTATTTCATTTTTATTTTATTTAAGATTTTATTTATTTATTTGAGAGAGAATGTACACACGCATAAATGTGAATAGGGGGAGGGAGTAGGAGGGGGTAGAGGCAGAGGGACAAGCAGACTCTGTGCTGAGCAGGGAGCCTGACACTGGCCTTGATCCCAAGACTTGAGCCAAAGGCAGATGCTTAACCAACTGAGTCACCCAGGCACATAGTTGTAGGATTTTTTAATATATTTTGGATGTTAACGCCTTATCAGATAGATGATTTGCACATATTTTCTTGCATTCTCCAGTTTGTTTTTTTTATTGCTAATAGTGTTCTTGATGCACAGTAGTTTTGAATTTTTGTAATTGTCCATTTTTTTTAATTTCTTTCGTTGCTTGTGCTTTTGGTGTCATATCCAAAAAATCATTTCCAAATCCAGTGTCATAAGGCTTTCCCCCCTATGTTTTCTTCTGGGTGTTTTAAAATTGCAGCTTTTATGTTTGGGTCTTCTATCCACTTTTTGTTAGCTTTTGTAGATCATGTAAGATTGGTCCAGCTTTCTTCATTTGCATGTGGATATCCAGTTTT
Organism: Mustela putorius furo; assembly: GCF_011764305.1. Classification (NCBI taxonomy): domain Eukaryota; kingdom Metazoa; phylum Chordata; class Mammalia; order Carnivora; family Mustelidae; genus Mustela; species Mustela putorius. Next base: position 34,057,631 of record NW_025421294.1, read on the forward strand.
CCTAGCATCATATGTTGATGTTTTAATATATGTCTTTATATTTTGGTTGGGTTTCATGTACAGCATACTTGGTCTTTCTATTTTTATATAAGCTTGCATCTTTTTTCCCCTTAAACCAGTGTGGTGGTAAACCATTAATATTTAACATGGTTATTGAAGTACTTTATTATTTACTATCTTTCAAAAAAATTTACTGTCTTTCAGATTTTTTTTTTGCATTGGTTTTTAGTTTTCTCCCCATCCTTGATTTAATTTTTGCATATGTAGGATGTTTGATCTATTGAAAAAGTCAAAAAAGTCAAATCTGTAGAGAAAGGTATACTTAAATTATATTGCTTCTCTATCCTATACTGCCTGTTCCACATCCCTCATCCCTGTTGGTAATTAGTTTTATTTCTTGTTTATTCTCGTTGATGTTGCTTTAAAGGAAAATTAAGCCAGCACATGTTTTCTCAGTTCTGCTTCTTTGTATGTGAAAGGTAGTATGCCTATTTGCATTTTGTTCTTTTCTCTGTACAAAATATCCTATAAATTTTTTTTTCATTTTTTCATTTACTATCTTATATTTCTACAATGACCATCATTAAATTATTACTTGAATTTCTTTTCCTTTGGAGACATAGTAATTCGTTTTTCTTTTTTGAGATGGTTTTGTCTGCAGTTTCTTTCGTGAGTTTTATGAACTTTGATTTCACTTTTTCTTTTTTTTGGTCTGTTTATGGCTTAAGTTTTTAGTTTCTGATTCTGAGTTTTTCTCAATCTCTGGATGCGTCTTTGTAACTATTGGAATGTTACACAGATTTTCTTTTCTATGGTGGTTTTGGGGGCTGGGATAGTATTCATAAGCTGAAATGTTTTTATTTGCCTTTTTGTTTGTAGTTGCTTAGTTTGGAATTTCTTTTTTTATTTCTGTCATTTACTGGGTATATGTCCTAGTTTAAAAGTTCTCCTTTTGTCTCTTCAGTGAAGTATAATTTGTTTTATGGATGATACTGTTCATGTTAGTGGGGTGTTAGGGTGGGTAGGATAGATTGACAGGTCTGCGTTTTGTTTTGTTTTTTCCTGTAGGAGCCTTCATTTTTGTTTCTTTGTTCCTTCCTTTCCTTCTAGGAACCTGAAGGGCACCACTTCTTTTGTTTCTCTCCCTCTGTTCTAATAACACTGCATCTCTGTGGTTGTCACTTTTGGCTGCTCTCACTTTTAAGTACTTTATTGTAGCTAATTATGTGAAGTACCATATCTTGGACCTGTGTTTAGTGTTTAGCCTTAGTGTTGGACTTTCTAATCATTGGGGTGATTTTGTCTGTGCTTTAACTTTTTAAATATCTTTTTCATGGAGTCTCCATTATTTTTCATGGAGGCTTTTAAGTGTCTCCTTACTCTGTTCTGTGTACCCAAAGACAGCAGCAGTGGGAATTCTTTTGGAATTTGTTGTTTATTGCTTGCTGGTCATATGAAGTTTATGGTTTGCCTTTTCAATCATGCTGAAGACATTGGTCAGAAATGGTGGTTTTTTCTCACCTTTTAGTCTGGTGGTTTTTCCTGGAGGATTTGTGGAGAGATTCAGATTTAAGCAATTACCATTATCTTTTAGATCTTTCATTTTCAGCCATTCTGGATCACTATTATAGTTGAGTCTTTTATATAATAACCTTGTTAGATGATCTTATATTCACTGTATATTTTTATATTTTTCACTTTTTTGGCTCTTTGTTTTGGCATATCTTTTGGTGCTTAGAAAGTATTTTTTGTTGTTGTTCTAGACATTGACTTTATATTGGTGCCTTTTATAATTTCTTCCTCTTTTTCTTACAGCATTTCATAATCTGTTTTGTCACTTGTAAATGGTGTTCTATGACTTTCATTTATAGCCCATGCAGTATTTAGTGAACTTACTCTACTTTCTAATTTTATCTCTTCTCATTTATTAGTTGGATAATTTTTACATTATTAAAATACACAATTATGTTTTTCTTATATTGTCATCTCTACTTTTGTTTTAATCTTAGGTCTAAAATTAGAAATACTAAATATTCACTCTCATTTCTTTGCCAAATTTTCTCTAATAATAATTTCTCTAATTTTTAGTTTAATGGTGCTTATTATGTATTAGAATCATCAGGAAGACCTTGTAAGCAGTATTTCCTGAATTCTGTTTTTCTGTTGTATTTATATTGTTTTGATACCTGAAAGACTCCTTATGGGATCTAAAATTCTTGCTTACAATTCTCCCCCACTCGAGTTTCTTTAAAAATGCTGCTTTTGTGGTTTTTGTTTATTTGTTTTTGCTTTAGTATGTTGCATTTGAAAAGTCCAGCTTTCCTTTTTCTGTGATTAGGCCTTTTAGTTAGTCTGAATGTTTTAAGAATTTCTTTATTTTTACGGTGCAATAGGTTTAATAGTATGGGTCTGAAAAATAGTTGTTCAGGGTCCATTTTCCCAGGTAAATGGTGGGTACTTTCAGTAAATAAATTCAGGGTTGTTTTGGGTAAATTTTTCTTTGATTATAGTTTTTTTTTAATTAAAGATTTTATTTACTTATTTATTTTAGAGAGAGTGTGGGAGTGTGAGCCTGAGCAAGGGGAGGGGCAGAAAGGGAGAGAGTGGGACAAGCATATACTACATGCTGAGTCTAGAACCCCATATAAAACGGGGCTTTATATCATGGTCTTGAGATCATGTCCTGAGCCAAAATCAAGAGTTGAATGCTTAAGCTTAACTGACTGAGCCACCTAGGTGCCCCTTTGATTATAGTTTTAATGTTAGTTTATTTCATTGTTCTGTTTTTTTCATTGGAGTTCCCAGTTATACATGTATTAGATGATCTTTTCCTGTATTCTGTTACAGCTACTTTCTCTCAGATCATTTTTATTCCTTTTCATGTTTCATTTTTTGTTTTGTTGATTTTTTTTTTTTTAATTTTCTTCAGTACCTTTATTGAATTTTCAGGCAAGATATGGTTGATGTTTTTGATTCTCTTTATTATATAGAACTGTTAATTTACCCAGTTTTTCTTTTCCTTTATCACCCTGTGTTCCATAGGGTGTCTCTTTTCTGTTTGCCTACTTCTGTTCTCCTCTATGAGTAATGTTTCCTTGGGATTGATATAAGTTTAGTGGTTATACCTTATTCATATTAGGGTCAGACTTTCTCTTTCTTGTTGTGATTTTGCCTATTCAAAATTGATGTTTATTTCTTGCTTGCAAGTAATTTGAAATTTGGAGTTATGCAGAAAATGCAGGTTGCATGCAATTTTGTTTTATTTATCTGATTTTTTGGGGGGATTGTATAGAAAATATGGAAATGTCTTAGCCTTACTATTTTGCATCTTATTTTAATCACATCTTGGAAATATTTTTATATGAGTATTTATAAATTAAAGTAGTTTTTAAAATTTTTTATTTATTTGACAGACAGAGATCACAAGGAGTCAGAGGGGCAGGCAGGGAGAGAGGAAGGAAAGCAGGTGATGTGGGGCTCGATTCCAGGACCCTGGGATCATGACCTGAGCCGAAGGCAGAGGCTTTAATCCATGAGCCACCAAGGTGCCCCCCTCCTTTTTTTGAGAGCAAGAATGCATGTGAGGGCGGGGAGGGGCAGAGGGGGAGAGAGAGAGAGTCTTAAGCAGACTCCATGATCAGCATGGAACCTTTTGCTGGGCTTGATCTCATGACCTGAGCTGATGTCAAGAGTTAGCCTTTGCTTCTCTCTCTACCTCTGCTGTTCCTTCTCCTGTCTTGCTCATGCTCTGTCTCTCAAATAAAATAAAATAAAATCTTAAGAAAAAAAAAGGAGTCAGCCGCTGCCCCAAAAGTCATTCTTTTAGATGAAAACATGGTATTCTGAATGTACCATAATATATTTTACTGTGTTATTATTCATGATCATAAGTCCATGCACTTAACACAATCTGTGATGTAATACTAGCTGCTTCTTAAAATTTCCAGTCTGTTTGGAGTGCCTGTGTGGCTCAGTTGGTTGGGTGTCCAATTCTTGGTTTCAGCTAAGGTCGGGATCTCAGAGTGGTGAGATTGAGCCCTGTGTTACACTCTGCACTCAGTGGGGAGTCTGCTTGAGATTCTCTGTCTTCCTTTCCCTCTCCTACTCACTTGCTCTCTCTTTCTCTCTCTCAGTAAATAAATGAAATCTTTAAAAAAATATCCAGTCTGTCACAGACTATTTTAAAATACAGTAAAAAAGGATTACTAGAAAATGAAATTTAAAAAGATAAAATATGAGCCTGTATCTTTTATTATTATATACAACAAACATAAGGTTTCATTTCAATAAATATAATCAGAACAAATACAACATAGGAAAACAGGAAAAAAATGGTACATGTTCCTTGAAATTGTGTTTATAAGCAATTTGATATAGAGAATGTCTTTTTACTGATAAATTTTTCTTTCCATAATTGTAACTAAACAGAGTTATGTGTGAAATAGTGAACTGTGTATTAAGCATCCATACATATCCTTTCAATGAACACTGTGTATATCAATATTTAAAGTTCTTATTTTGACAAATGAGCTTTCTTCTTGCTTAACAACTTGCTTAACATCTTGGGTTGATGATGATGCCAGTGTCACAGGGGATATTGTTTACCTAAAGCCTATATTTTTAAGAATTTTTTTTTTAAAGATTTTATTTATTTATTTGTCAGAGACAGGAGCGAGAGTGAGCACAAGTAGACAGAGTGGTAGGCAGAGGCAGAGGGAGAAGCAGGCTCCCAGCTGAGCAAGGAGCCCGATGCGGGACTCGATCCCAGGACACTGGGATCATGACCTGAGCTGGAGGCAGCCGCTTAACCAGCTGAGCCACCCAGGCGTCCCAAGCCTATATTTTTAAAAAGATAAAATTCAGTTTGAAGAAATCAGTTTTACATTAAGGAATAGGAAGAAGAATTTTATTTTATTTTTTAATTTAAAGATTTAATTAATTTATTTGACAGAGAGATCACAAGTAGGCAGAGAGGCAGGCAGAGAGAGAGAGGAGAAAGCAGGCTCCCCGCTGAGCAGAGAGCCCGATGTGGGGCTCCATCCCAGGACCCTGGGATCAAGACCTGAGCCGAAGGCAGAGACTTGAACCCACTGAGCCACCCAGGCGCCCTGGAAGAAGAATTTTAAAGCAGTTTCAGTAAGATTATAGTATTTTTATTCAAAACTAGCTTGAAAATGCTATACCTCAAAAATCATCTTTGGTCTCTGTTCCAGCAATTTTTTTCTGAAAAGTTAGTTAAATTTCAGTTACCTTATTATTATTATTTTTAAAGTCAGTATAGTGAACATATAGTATTATATTAGTTTCAGGTATACAGTACAGTGATTCAGCAATTTGATATGTTACTCAGTGCTCATCATGATAGTGTACTTTTAATTTCCTTTACCTTTCACCCATCCCTTCATCCACCCCCTCTGGTAACCATTAGTTTACTTTCTGTAGTTGAGTGTTTTGATTTGTCTCTTTTTTCTTTGTTTTGTTTCTTAAATCCCATGTATCAGTGAGACTGAATGGTATTTGTCTTCTTCCAACTGACTTACTTCACTTACCGTTTTACTTTCTAGATCTGTGTTGTTGCAAATGGCAAGATTTCATTCTTTTTTTATGGCTGAGTGATATTCCATTGTTTATATATACCATATGTTTTGATTTTATTTTATTTTATTTTATTTTATTTTATTTTATTTTATTTATGTGACAGAAAGAGACACAGCAAGAGAGGAAACAGAAGCAGGGGGAGTGGGATAGGGAGAAGCAGGCTTCCTGCCAAGCAGGGAATCCAGTGTGGGGCTTGATCCCAGAACCCTGGGATCATGGCCTGAGCTGAAGGTAGACACTTAATGACTGAGCCACCCAGGTGCCCCATACCATATCTTTTTATCCATTCATCTATTAATGGCCATTTGGGTTGCTTCCCATAATTACATTTAATTATCCTTTGAGGAAAGAAATGGAATTTGGATCCATGAATTTAGATTTTTTTGTGTAATAAGAAATTTGGAAAGTTCTATTAAATTTATAAAGTTTTGGATGATAATGTTTTGCAGATGTAGGTTTACCACCCATTTCACTGATGTTTATTTTAAAATTGTAGAACATCACAATCTGTAGACTCTCTGTCCTTCTAATAATCTAACTTTAATTTCTGTCCTTTGATCTTACTTGTCATAAACATTCTTTCCTTGCATGGAAGTATTAAGTTCACTGAAAATACATATCAGAAAAATAAGTCTTGCTTTCTACTTTATTACCTTGTCCTAAAAAGTTCTAGAAACACTAAGCATTCATTTTATAATTTGGAATTCTCCACAGACCTTTCCCCTTTAATAAATCCTGTTATGGCAAGTAATAACAGTTATTTATGATACATTTATATATCACATAATAAAGTGATTATGTATCAAAAAATATTCTTGAATTGAATGCATTTGCCTTAGCCTTATGTAACTTAAAATTTCTACTACGCACAGTATTTAGTTTGGCTGACATTATTTTCAGTATTAGAAACTGTGTACTGAATAACTGTGGCACAAGCTTCTTAAATCTAGGATGTTTTTCCCATAATTACTTCTGGCTATGTGATAGTTAAAAGTTTAATCCTTTATGTTTTTGTACAATTAAAAATTTAGTTAACATTTGTTGACAGTGAAAAATTTTTTGTATCATCCTGTTAATAATGCATTTCTTAAAATAATTGCTGTGTTGCCAATATCTGTGCATTTATGAAGCTACAGTGCAAAGAATATTGTTGGCTTTGTTTTACTGATTGTTCTTCCATATCATGGTGTGTTTCCTGAATGTGTCAGGCTATGTTGTTATTGAAATATGGTACTTGACTTACCTTCTTTGCCTTATATTCACCCAGCATTTCCAAGCTTTGCAATCTTCTGCTGATTTCCTGATAGTTTTACATACAGAAAATCCCTGAGTTTTGATTGCTTGACTATGGGTTTTTGAGTTTATGATGGTGTGAAGTGATACACATTCAGTAGAAACTGAACTTCGAATTTTGAATTTTGATCTTTTTCTGGGATAGCAGTACATGTGTTAGGGTCCGTGATCAAAGGAACTAGACTGATACAAAGCGAAAGTCAAGCAAAACTTTATTTCGCGCCAAGCATCAAGAATCAAACTGACCGGTCAAGGGCTATCTCTTACGAAAAGGTGATGACGATCTCGACAAGGTCACTCCCAAGAAGGCCGCGCCGGTCGAGGCTGCTCTAGATGAGGCTGCTCTGCAGATGAGGCTGCTCCATGATCGGAGCTGCTCCCAAGAAGAGGCCACTCCCAAGATGAGGCTGCTGCTCCATGAGGTTGCTCCCCAGACAAGGCCGCTCCCAAGAAGAGGCCATTCTGGACAAGACCGCTTCCTGGACGAGGCTGCTCCCAACGACGAAGAGGCAACGATGACAGCGACGATGACAAGGAGGATAACCGGGATGACACAGACTCTGCTCCCCATGATGCCACTCTGACAAGGCTGCCACCCAGAGGAAGCCACCACTGTGGACAAGGCCGCTTGTGGCGGCGAGGCTGCTGGCGGCTAGGGGCCGTTGGCATCTCAGGGCCTCTGGCGTCTCGGGACCGCTGGCATCCAGGGGCTGCAGGTGCCAGGACCGCTGACTGCTGGACCGCTGGACCACTGGTGTCTCGGGACCGCTGGCGTCTAGGGGCTGCAGGCGTCAGGACTGCTGACCACTGGACCGCTGGCGTCTAGGGACCGTCATCAGCGGAACTGCCGGAGGCTGCAGCTCTGGGCTGCTGAAGGCGGGGCCGCTGGAAGCTGCAAGCGGCTGGAGGTGCAGGTGGCGGCTCCAGGCCACTGGAGGCGGGGCTGCAGGTGGCTGGACGGCCAGAGGCTGGAGACTGCCCGTGCAGGGACCGCCAGTGGTGGGACCGCTGGAGGCGGTTATAGCTCTTACAAGAGCTGTTACAGCTCGACCACTCCGCTGGCGGACTCTTCCGGACTCTTCCGCTCCCACCCACTCTTTCTTCTCCCGTCACAGTTATCCTGTACCCCTGCTAGCCTCGCACAGCAACCTTTATGTGCAGGTCATGATCCCAGGGTCCTCGGATGGAGCCATGCATCAGTGTGGTTGAGCCCCACCCCTATACAGGTGGCCAATCGGATCTCAATTCACCCTAGTGGATATACACATGCCACACCAATTGGACATCTCCACCTGGCCTGCCCCACCCCTACATCCGGGGTCCACAAGCAAGTTCCTCTGGGAGGGGCAGGCCCTTACACATGAGATATGATATTCTTTTGTGATACTGGGCAGTGGCAGTGAGCCACAGCTTTCAGTCAGCCACACAAGCATGAGGGTAAACAGCTGGTCCATTTACAACCATTCTTTACCCATAAATGCATTCTGTTTTTCACTTTCAGTACAGTATTCAGTAAATTATATGGGATGGTCAACACTTTATTATAAAAAAAAAAGGGCTTGTGTTAGATGATTTTGCCCAACTGTAGACCATTGTAAGTGTTCTGAGCTTATTTAAGGTAGATTAGGCTAAACTGTGATGTTTGGTACATTAGGAGTATTCAGTACATCTTCAGATAATATTTTCAACTTGTAATGGCTGATCCTTCTGCAAGTGACTAGTCTGCAGTTTTCATCATGGAAGTCTACTTACCGTGTGCTTGGATATTGTGGCAATGTCAATTGCTGTATAAGTTTCTAAATGCTTATTCTCAGTTTCTTTGTTTATTTTATTTTATTTTTTTTAAAAGATTTTATTTATATGAGAGAGAAAAAGAGTACAAGCAGGGGGAATGGCAAAGGGAGAAAAAGAAGAAGTCTCCCCACAGAGCAGGGAGCTTGATGCAGGGCTGGATCCCAGGACTCTGGGATCATGACCTGTGCCGAAGGCACTTAACTGACCGAGCCACCAGGCACCCCTCTATCTTTATTTTGTTAGAGTAGTAACAGGCAGTGTGCTAATTTTCACTTATCTATAGATCATATTTTCAGGTTTTACAACAACAAAATATTCTACTTTGAGCATTATTGTTCACACATCTTTGTGCATGTGAGTGTATCTGTAGATTTAACTCCTAGAAGTGTATTGCTGGGCAAAGATTATGTGCATTAATGATTGCAGAGGTTATTGCCGATTTGCCCTCTAAACATATTGGATCCATTTTATCCTGTCAGTGGTATAAGAGTATTTGTTTCCCCACATAAAGTGTTTTATAAAACATTTTATTTTTGCTATTAATACATGTTTTAAAAGTATATAACTGTTTTGATTTATGTCAAGCGTCTTTACATATACTTATTAGCCCTTTGTATATTTTTTCCTATGGGGTATCTTATCATGGCCTTTGCTTGTAGGAGGAGGTTAAATACTGGTCTTTTTAACTGATTTGTAAGAGCTCTTTATAGATAAAGAAAATTAGCACATTCTCTGTTTTCCCTAGTTCTGTTGCTTTTTAAGTACTGATTTAAAAATAGATGAATACAGGGGCACCTGGGTGGCTCAGTGGGATAAAGCCTCTGCCTTTGGTGCAGGTCATGATCCCAGGGTCCTCGGATGGAGCCATGCATCAGGCTCTCTGCTCAGCGGGGAGCCTGCTTCCTCCTCCTCTCTCTCTCTCTCTGACTCTCTGCCTACTTGCAGATCTCTGACTGTCAAATAAATAAATAAAATCTTTAAAAAAAAAATAGATGAATGCACACTGACTTTAAACAGAGTCAACTCGTTTTTTATTATTTATTTATTTATTTATTTATTTTAAAAAGATTTTATTTATTTATTTGACAGAGATCGCAAGTAGGCAGAGAGGCAGGCAGAGAGAGAGAGGAGGAAGCAGGCTCCCCGCTGAGCAGAGATCCCGATGCAGGACTCGATTCCAGGACCCTGAGATCATGTCCTGAGCCGAAGGCAGCGGCTTAACCCACTGAGCCACCCAGGCGCCCCCAGTTACTCATTTTTTAAAAAGATTTATTTACTTATTTGAGAAAGAGAGAAAGAGTGGTGGGGGGCAGGGACAGAGAGAGAGGGAGAGACCATCTTAAGCAGACTCTGTGCTGAGTGCAGAACCTGACACGGGGTCGATCTCACCATCCTGAGATCACAACCTGAGCTGAAACCAAGAGTCAGATGCTGAACTGACTGAGACATCCAGGCGCCCCCATAGTTACTCATTTTTTAAGTCCTGAATCAAGCTTTTTCTGAACTTGAGTCCATGCTTACTGGCATTATGCAAATGGCCAATTTTTACATGAGTGTCCATGTGACAAATAATAATGTCAATATATTAAACATTTTAATTTTTATGATTTTTTAGTTGTTCCAGATCTACATTTTTTTATTGTACTATAAAGGATCTTTTCAGCTGTTTTCTGTGAACATTTACAATAGCCACTGATTTTACAAGAGGCTCAGTGATCTCTTAGTTATAGAAGAGGTAGAAAGAGTACTAATTTTAATAGTAGCCACCCTGATGGTATTTCTTGTTTTGCAACAGGAACCAAAGGAGGAGAATGGATTGCAGAAAATGAAGACAAAACAGTCGAATAGAACAAAGTGTTTGGCTAAAAGAAAAATTGCACGTATGTTTTTATTTTTGTGTTGAGAATGCTTTGAAAAGTGAAGCATAGAATTGACAGTGATTTCTTCATTAAGAAGAGAGATTTCTTCATTAAGAAGATCTCTGAGTAAGGATGTATGTGCTTCCTATTTATTTTGGATTCCATTAATCTTAGGATTCACCATTACCTACAACTTATACAGTTAACTTATTATTGGCAGAGGTTTGAAATTAGAATGTGAACTTCAGAGTTAGGCACACTTGGATTTTAATCCTTCCTTTAGCCCTTACTATGTAGACTTAAGGCAAGTTAATGCTTTCAGCCTACCTCTGTTTTCTTATTTAATAAAATACAGATATAATACTTAGTGGCTCAAATTATAGTACCAACTATAATGGTATTAGTTTTGTCATGTTAGAAAAACAACATTCAGCTGAGTAAATTTGAAGATTTAATTGGCTTTTATTAAATGATTCATGAATTGGGCAACATTTCATGTAGTAAATAGAAAGGTGCTCCTGCGGAATTGTCCAAAATGAAAGGTTTTTATAGAAAGGAGGGTGGGGTGAGAAAATTATTAACAAAAAGAAAAAAAGAGAAAGAATTATTTTAGGCAAGACCATCTTTCTTTGCTGGGAAGCATAGGGGTCTTATTAGGTGGATTACCTCATCTTCCTTTGGGATGGAGAGTTTATGTGATTATCTCATTGGTGCTTAATCAGAAAATTCCTGGTTGACAGGTTAAGATTTAAATTTCTGGGGAAATTTGAAACTGTAGCTAAGTTAGGTATTGAGCCCCGGTTTGGTGACTTGGCCTGGTCCAAGTGACGCTGTGTGGACCTGTGGTTTTCCTTTTAACGTCTGTTAAATTGTAAGGGAAAAAGTCTCTACTCTTAACACTTCAGCCTGGTCATCACATGTTTTGGGAGTTATTTCCCCACACCAAGCAGTTCTCCAGTTTTTAGTCAGACACTGTTAAGTATCTCAGTTTAACCAATTCTGACATTGTCTGCCCAGAGATAGTATCCGATCCCACAGGATTCACTTTTTTTTTTTTTTTAAAGATTTTATTTATTTGTCAGAGAGAGAGAGAGAAAGAGAGAGAGAGAGAGCGCACAAGCACAGGCAGAGATAGAGAGAGAAGCAGGCTCCCCGCCGAGCAAGGAGCCCGATGCGGGACTTGATCCCAGGATGCTGGGATCATGACCCAAGCCGAAGGCAGCCGCTCAACCAACTGAGCCACCCAGGCATCCCAGGATTCACTTTTTTACAGCAACTGCAAGTCCAGGTCATTACCTGTGCATCTGACTGACTGGCTATTCAGAGGTTTACATTACCCTCTCTTTGGGTTTGATTAATTGGTTAGAATGGCTCATAAAACTCAGGGAAATCATTTAATTACTAGGTAACTGGTTTATTATAAAGGATATGACTCAGGAACAAGCAGATGGAAGAGATGTATAGGGCAAGATATGGTGGAAGGGCTGCAGAGCTTGCATCCCCTCTCCAAATGTGGGAGGAGTATCCCAGTATCTCTGCCAGCCTTTCTAGTATCTCCACCAAACTAGAAGCTCTCCAAACCCTGTAGTTTACAGATTTTTATGGAAGCTTTGTTATATAGACACGAGTAATTAAGTCATTGGCCATTGGTGATTGATTCAAAGTCCAGCCAGTCCCTCTGCCTGTTCCCTCCAGGTTGTGGGACAGGGATGGATGTTCTTACCCTCTAAACCCACAGTTGGTTTCTTCATATTTAGGGGCTTTCCAAAAGTAAGTGCATTAACATAACTCTCAGGTATGGTTGAAAGGGTTTGTTACAAAAAGAAAAGATACCTTTATTGTTCTTTTCACTTAGGAAATTCAGAGGGATTTAGGAGCTCTGTGCCAGGAAACAAAGATCAGATATATATTTATTAGTTTAAGTTAGAAGAGCACAAAAATTTTTTGTTGTAGGCTTTGCTTTCTTTTTTTTACAAAAGTTTATTGCTTTCTTTTTTTGTTTTATTTGCTATATTTACTTTCTTTTTTACAAAAGTTTATTGAAGATAAGCAAGGTTTTATTTCACTATTAGTTTGAATTTCAGTGATGTAAGGTAGATTAACCACAGACAGTTCTTTGTTGTGAAATCATTGCTTTATGTCTAGAGGTAGCTGTCACTAGGTTAGATCTGTTGAATGTACTCAAGTTATTTTCAGTATTGAAAATTGTTGATAATAGTTATTTTTTGAGATGCAATTATCTTTATCAATTGGTAAATTTATGTCATCATAGGTGGACTATTTGATAGTTGGTTATTCTGCACTTGATCTTAGCCAAAAGGCCGAGAAGCGATAGTTGGTTATTCTGAATCTTTACAGTCAAATTGGGTTTTACTTTTTTATTTAGTGGTGTCGTGCTTTTTTTCTGGTCTGACGACCCTTTTTATCTTTTTTATATATTTTGACAACTTTTGTCTTTTGTCTTTTACAATGACATTTAATGTAATTATTGGTGTTATTGAATTAAAATGTACAGTTTTGAATGCTGTTCATTTGTTCCAGCTGTTTTGTCTTTTTTTATTCTTTTTCTGTCCTCTTTTGTATTTGTTGAATATTATTTTGATTTCATTTATTTCTATCATATCTTTTATTTATTTTTTTTAAAGATTTTATTTATTTATTTGACAGAGAGAAATCACAAGTAGATGGAGAGGCAGGCAGAGAGAGAGAGAGGGAAGCAGGCTCTCTGCTGAAGAGAGAGCCCGATGCGGGACTCAATCCCAGGACTCTGAGATCATGACCTGAGCCGAAGGCAGTGGCTTAACCCACTGAGCCACCCAGGCGCCCCTCTATCATATCTTTTAAAATGTGTTTAGTGTTTGCCCTAGAGTCTCTAGTACACACATTTAATTAATCACAGTCACTTCAAATAATATTCTTTTGTTTCATGTGTAGTATAGACTGTGTAACGGTATACTCCCCAATTTTTGTCTACTCTGCTTTGTGTTATATTTACCATACATTTTAATTTTGCAGTTGTTATAGTACACAATACATTAATACTATTTTGGTTTAGATAGTTATCTTTTAGAACAGTGGAAATAAAAACTGAAGAATTCAGGGAGCTCCTGGGTGGCTCAGTGGGTTAGGCCTCTGCCTTCAGCTCAGGTCATGATCTCAGGGTCTTGGGATTGAGCCCGGCGTTGGGCTTTTTGCTCAGCAGGGGGGCCTGCTTCCTCCGCCCCCCCCGCCCCCTTTCTGCCTACTTGTGATCTTTGTCTATCAAACAAAGAAATAAAATCTTTAAAAAAAACAAACTAAAGAATTCAGTACTTCATTTTTCCCATCTCAAGGGCTGTTTATTTCTTTGTGTAGATCCCAGTTTCTCTTGGAAAGCTTCCTTTATCACTTTTATAATGTAGATCAGTTGCCAATTAATTGTTTTTATTTGAAAAAGTCTTTATTTTTCCCATTTTTATGGTAACTATTGAGATATAACTCAGTTACCATACAATTCTTTCATCATACAATACCTTCATTATTTAAAGTATACAGTGGTTTTTTAGTATATTAAGTGTTGTGCAGCTGTTGCCACAGTTTAATTCTAGAACATTTTCATCACCCTCAAAAGAAACATTGTATGTTTACCAGTCACCTAAAGCCTTCATCCCACTCAGCCCTCAGCAACTCTGTATTAATTTTCTGTCTCTGTAGATTTGCCTATTCTGGACATTCCATGTAAATGAAATCATAGAACATGTATCTTTTATGACTGGCTTCTGCTTAGTGTTTTCACATTGGCATCATCAGTACTTCATTCCTTTATTGCTAAGTAATATTGCATTATACTGCTGTGCTGCATTTTGTTTATTCATCATTTGATGGACATTTAGATTGTTTCTACTCTGGCTATTACACCTAAAGTTGCTGTGAACATTTATGTGCAAGTTTTTGTGTGGACATGTTTTCATTTCTCTTGAGTGTATACCTAGCAGTAGAATTCCTGGGCCATATGGCAACTCAGTATTTAATTATTTGAGAAACTTCCAGACTGTTTTCTAAAGTAGCTACCTGTTTTACATTTCTACCACCATTGTATGAGGGTTCCAGTTCCTTCTAATCCTTGCTGTACTTATTTTACTTTTTTTTTTTTTAAATTATAGGCATTCTGTTGGGTATGAAATGGTATCTCATTGTGGTTTTGATTTACATTTCTCTAATGACTAATGGTGTTGATCATCTTTTTGTGTGCTTCTTTGCCATTTGTATATTTTCTTTGGGGAAAAGTTGATTCATATCTTTTGCTCATTAAAATTTTTTAAATTATAAAACTCTCATAAAACATACTGAACAGAGAGCCCGATAGGGGCTCGATCCCGAATCCTGGGATCATAACCTCAGCTGAAGGCAGAGGCTTTAACCCAGTGAGCCACCCAGGCGCCCCTTTCATAATATATTCTTATAACTGTCTGTATTTCTTTGGTGTTAGCTGTGATGTCTCCTCTTTCACTGGTGATTTTATTTATTTGGGTCCTTTCTCTTTTCTTTTTGATAAGTCTGGCCAGGGGTTTATCAGTCTTACTGAATAAGTCTTTCAAAGAACCAGCTCCTGGTTTTGTTGATCTCTTCTGCTGTTCTTTTGGTTTATGTTTCATTGATATCTGCTCTGATCTTTATTATTTTTCTTCTCCTTCTGTGTTTAAGCTTTATTTGCTCTTCTTTCATCAGCTTCTTTAGGTGTAGGGTTAGGTTGTGTATTTGAAATCTTTCTTGTTTCTTGAGAAAGGCTTGTATTACTCTATACTTCCCTCTTAGGACAACCTTTGCTGCATCCCAAAGATTTTGGAACAGTTGTGCTTTCTCTTTCTTTCTTTCTTTAAAGATTTTACTTACTTGATAGAAACACAGCAAGAGAAGGAACACAAGCAGGGGGAATGGGAGATGGAGTAGCAGGCTTCCCACTGAGCGGGGAGCCCAATGCGGGGCCCAATCCAAGGACCCTGGGATTATGACCTGAGCTGAAGGCAGAAGCTTAATGACTGAGCCACCCAGGTGCCCCAGAACAGTTGTGTTTTCATTTTCATTTGTTTCTATGAATTTTAAAAATTCTTCTTTAATTTCCTGGTTGACCCATTAATTCTTTAGTAGGATGCTCTTTAGCTTCCATGTATATGAATTCTTTCCAACTTTCCTTTTGTGACTGAGTTTGAGTTTCAAAGTATTGTGGTCTGAAAATATGCAGGGAATGATCCCAATCTTTTGGTGTCAGTTGAGACTTGATTTGGTATCAGTTGAGACTTGATTTGTGAACCAGGATGTGATCTGTTCTGGAGAATGTTCCATGTGCACTAGAGAGGAATGGGTATTCTGTTGTTTTCGAGTATGTTCCAAATATATCTGTGAAGTCCATCTGGTCCAGTGTGTAATTTGAAGCTCTTATTTCCTTATTGATCTTTTGCTTAGATGATCTGTCCATTTCAGTGAGGGGGGGTGTTAAAGGCCCCTGCTATTATTGTATTATTGTCATTGTGTTCTTTTGATTTTTGTTATTAATTGGCTGCTCCCATGTTAGGGGCATAAATATTTACAATTGTTAGATCTTGTTGGATAGACCTTTTAAGTATGATATACTATCCTTCCTCATCTCTAATAGTCTTTGGCTTAAAATCTAATTTGTCTGATATAAGGATTGCCACTCCTGCTTTCTTTTGATGTCCACTAGCATGGTCAACGGTTTTCTTTTCTTTTCTTCTTCTTTTTTAAAATATTTTATTTATTTATTTGACAGAGAGCGAGAGAGAGAGCACAAGTAAGCAGAGTGGCAGGAAGAGAGGGAGAGAGAGAAGCAGGCTCTCTGCTGAGCAGGGAGCCCAATGCGGGGCTCGATCCCAGGACCCTGGAATCATGACCCGAGGTGAAGGCAGCCGCTTAACCAGCTGAGCCACCTGGGCCCCCTGGTAAATGGTTTTCTATCCCTTACTTTAAATCTGGAGGTGTCTTTGGGTCTAAAATGAATCTCTTGGAGACAGCATATCAATGGGTCTTGTTTTTTTATCCAGTATGATACCCTGTGTCTTTTGATTGGGGCATTTAGCCCATTTACATTTAGGGTAGCTATTGAAAGATATGAATTGTATTCCTGTGCCATTTGGTACATGTGCCAAAGGATGTGCCATTATATTGTCTGTAAGGTGACTATTACTGTATATTATCTCTATTACTTTGTGGTCTATGTTACTTTCAGGCTTTCTCTTTGCTTAGAGGACCCCTAACAATATTTCTTGTAGGGCTGGTTTAGTGATTGCAAATTCTTTTAGTTTTTGTCCTGGAAGCTTTTTATCTTTCCTATTTTCAGTGATAGCCTAGCTGGATATAGTATTCTTTGCTGAATATTTTTCTCATTTAGCCCTGAGTATATTATGCCAGTCCTTTCTGGGCTGCCAGGTTTCTGTGGCAAGGTCTGCTGCCAATCTAATCTTTCTACCATTGTAGGTTACAGATCTTTTGTCCCAAGCTGTTTTTAGGATTTTCCCTTTGTCTCTGAGGTTTGTATGTTTTACTATTAGATGTGAGGGTGTTGACCTATTTTTATTGATTTTGAGGGGGGTTCTTTGTTCCTCCTGGATTTTGATGCCTATTTCCTTTCCCAGATTAGGGAAGTTCTCTGCTATAGTTTGCTCCAATATACCTTCTGCCCCCTCTCTCTTCGGGGATCCCAATTATTCTAATGTTTCTCCTAATGATATCACTTAATCTCTTGAATTCTCCCCCTCGTAATCCAGTAGCTGTTTATCTCTTTTTTTCCTCAGCTACTTTATTCTCCCATCATTTGGTCTTCTATATCACTAATTCTCTCTTCTGCCTCATTTATCTTAAAATTCGGAGCCTTCATTTTTCATTGCACCTCATTAATAGCCTTTTTTATTTCAACTTGATTAGCTTTGTTTCTCCAGAAAGGGATTCTCTAGTATCTTCTATGTTTTTTCCAAACCCAGCTAATGTCTTTATAATCGTCATTTTGAACTCTAGGTCTGACATCTTACTAATGTCCATGTTGATTAGGTTCCTGGCAGTCAGTACTGCCTCTTATTCTTTTTTGTTTTTTTTTTTTTTTTTGAGGTGAGTTTTTCCATTTTGTTATTTTGTCCAGAGAGGAATAGATGAATGAGAGAATAAAATGCTAAAAGGGTATCAATGACCCCAGAAAAATGTACACTAAACAAATCAGAAGAGACCTGAAACCAGGGGGGCGGAAAGAAAGACAGAAAGAAAGAAAAAAAGAATATGATCATGCTGGTGAATAGAACAGAAGCACAGACTAGATTTTGGGTGTATTTTGGTCTGTTAGAAGAAACTGCCTCCCAAAATTTTAAAGAGAGAAAAACATATATAAGGGTAATTACAACAAAGGGATTGTATAGGACTGCAAAGATGAAATTAAAAAGGATTTTAAAAAAGGAATTGATAAGAAGTTGATTGACAAAAAGAAAAAGGAAAAAAAAAGAGAATGTGATCAGGTGGATGAATAGAACAAAGCCATACACTAGATTTAGGGTATATTTTGGTCTATTAGAAGAAACTGCATCCCAAAATTTTAAAGGAAGAAAAATTTATGTGTATACAAAAAATAAGGTTATATACAATGAAGGGGTAAAATATCACTGTAAAAATGAAAATTAAAAAAATTTTTAAAAAGGGTTGATTAGATAAGAAGTTGGTTAAAAAAGGAAAGAAGAGGGGTGCCTGGGTGTCTCAGTTGTTAAGTGTCTGCGTTCAGCTCAGGTTATGATCCCAGGGTCCTGGGATCAAGCCCTGTATCGGGCTCCCTGCTTAGTGGGAAGCCTGCTTCTCCCTCTCCCACTCCTCCTGCTTGTGTTCCCTCTCTCGTTGTCTTTCTCTCTGTCAAATAAATAAATAAATAAAATCTTTAAAAAAAAGAAGAAAAATACTTTAAAAAAACCCAAATAGAAAATTTTTTTAAAATTTACTTTGAAAGACTAAAGAATCATCGGAAAAAACCATGAATTCTATATGCTGTATCCCCTACCACTGGAGTTTTGCCCTTCTTATTGATCAGTAAAGTTGGTCTTGGCCTTATGTCATTGCTGATCTTCTGGGGGAGCGGCCTGTTGGAGTGATTCTCAAATGTCTTTGCCCCAGGTGGAATTGCACCACCCTTGCCAGGGGCCACACTTAGTAATCTGCCTGGGTTTCCCTGTAGGCTTTCCCTACATCTGTAGGGGAGGAGAATGAAAATTGCGGTCTCCCAGTCTCTGGCCCTGGAGAAGCCACGAGCTTGGGGTCCCGCTCCTCAGGGCACCCTCAAAGAAAAGCAGTCAATTACTCCTGTCTCCCTGGTCTCCAGTTGCACTCTGTGCTCACCTGGCCTGTCACTGAGTGTTTCTGTGTCTGGCATTTAACCCTGTTTAGAGTCTCCAGACCCAGTAGATTTCTCAAGTGAGCTCCTGTACCACTTGTCCCAGGAGAGGAAGTCTCCCACTCCCACTTGAAGAGCAGTGGCCCAACTGTGCTGCAGATCACAGTTTATGGCAACCCTGCCCTGAGAGCTCACTCCTGGGCTCATTCTTTGTTGCTGGCTTCCCCAGTCAGACACCTGGTAGCTTTGCTGCACTCAGGCACCCTTAGTCTTTTTGTGACCCCGAGGGTCCTGAGACCACACTGTCCCAGCAAGGGTTCCACCCACCATAAAGCCACAAAGCAATGCCCCTCACTGGAGCAGACTTCTAAAAGTTCCGATTTTATACTCTGCTGCTCTATCACTCCTTACAGAGGCTTTCTCTCCCCACCCCCTGCAGTCTATCTTTCCATATATCGCCTCAGATTCATTTCTCTGCACTTCTCTGCACATCCTACCTTCCAGAAGGTGGTCGCTTTTCTGTTTGTAGGGTTGCTGCTATTCTTTCTTTGATTTCCTATTGAGTCCGCTGTAGGTGGTTTGATAACTATCTAGATGAATTCCTGGGACCAGATGAAATTTAGTAGGTCACCTACTCCTCTGCCATCTTGCTAATAACCCGTCCTGGGGTGAGGGGAAATATATATATATATATATATATATATATATATATATATGTATGTGAGGGGAAATATATATATATATATGTTTGCAGCAAAATTGAGGGGAAGATAATGTGATTTTTCCATTTACCCCTTACTTCATACATGTGTAGCTGCCTTCATCAGAGTGGAACACTTGTTACAATTGATGAACATGGATTGACATATTGTATGTCAATAATCCATAGTTTACATTGACATTCACTTTCGGTGTTATCCATTCTCTGGGTTTTGACAAATATATAATAATGTGTATCCATCATTATGGTATCATACATTTTCACTGTCCTAAAAAATCCCTTGTGCCCTCCCTATTTATCCTGCCCCCTTGCTAATCTCTTATAACCACTGCTCTTTTTACTATCTCCATAGTGTTGCTTTTTCCAGAATGTCATATAAGTTGGAATCCTGCTATGAAGCCTTTTCTAGTTGGATTTTTTCACTTAATAGTATGTGTATAAGGGGGCATCTGGGTGGCTTAGTGGGTTAAAGCCTCTGCCTTCAGCTCAGGTCATGATCTCAGGGTCCTGGGATTGAGCCCCGCATAAGGCTCTCTGCTCAGCAGGGAGCCTGCTTCCCTTCCTCTCTCTCTGCCTGCCTCTCTGACTGCTTGTGATCTCTGTCTGTCAAATAAATAAATAAAATCTTTAAAAAAATATGCGTATGAGGTTCTTCTGGGTCTTTTTATGTTTTGGTAGATCATTTCTTTTTATAGGTGAATAATTTCATTTTCTGAATAACATTGTTTATTCACTCACCTACTGAAGGTCATTTTGACTGCTTCTAAGTTTTAGCAATTAAGACTAAAGCTTCTGTGAACATCTGTGTGCATTTGTGTGCATCTTTTTTGGGTAGCTAACCAAAGAGTATGATTGCTGGATTGTATGGTAAGAGTATGTTTGGTTTTGTAAATCGCCAAACTGTTTTCCAAAGTGTCTTGTCATTTTGCATTCCCAGCAGCAATGAATGAGAGTTCCTGTTGCTCCACATCCTCACCAGCATTTGGTATTTTCAATGTTCCAGTATTTGGTCATTCTAATAGGTGTATAGTTAATATCTCATTATTGTTTTAATTTGCATTTCCCTGATGACATATATGGAATATCTTTTCATATGCTTATTTGCTATCTATATCTTAGTGAAGTATCAGGTACGGTCTTTGGCTCAGTTTTTGTTTGGTTTGTTTTCTTGTTGAGTTTTAAAAGTTTTTTGTAACATTTCTTTATAAGATGTGTCTTTTTTTTTTTTTTAAGTTTTTTTTTTTTTAATTTTTTATTTTTTATAAACACATATTTTTATCCCCAGGGGTACAGGTCTGTGAATCACCAGGTTTACACACTTCACAGCACTCACCAAAGCACATACCCTCCCCAATGTCCATAATCCCACCCCCTTCTCCCAAACCCCCTCCCCCCAGCAACCCTCAGTTTGTTTTGTGAGATTAAGAGTCACTTGTGGTTTGTCTCCCTCCCAATCCCATCTTGTTTCATTGATTCTTCTCCTACCCACTTAAGCCCCCATGTTGCATCACCACTTCCTCATATCAGGGAGATCATATGATAGTTGTCTTTCTCTGCTTGACTTATTTCGCTAAGCATGATACGCTCTAGTTCCATCCATGTTGTCGCAAATGGCAAGATTTCATTTCTTTTGATGGCTGCATAGTATTCCATTGTGTATATATACCACATCTTCTTGATCCATTCATCTGTTGATGGACATCTAGGTTCTTTCCATAGTTTGGCTATTGTGGACATTGCTGCTATAAACATTCGGGTTTATGTGCCCCTTTGGATCACTACGTTTGTATCTTTAGGGTAAATACCCAATAGTGCAATTGCTGGGTCATAGGGCAGTTCTATTTTCAACATTTTGAGGAACCTCCATGCTGTTTTCCAGAGTGGCTGCACCAGCTTGCATTCCCACCAACAGTGTAGGAGGGTTCCCCTTTCTCCGCATCCTTGCCAGCATCTGTCATTTCCTGACTTGTTTATTTTAGCCATTCTGACTGGTGTGAGGTGATATCTCATTGTGGTTTTGATTTGTATTTCCCTGATGCCAAGTGATATGGAGCACTTTTTCACGTGTCTGTTGGCCATCTGGATGTCTTCTTTGCAGAAATGTCTGTTCATGTCCTCTGCCCATTTCTTGATTGGATTATTTGTTCTTTGGGTGTTGAGTTTGCTAAGTTCTTTATAGATTCTGGACACTAGTCCTTTATCTGATATGTCGTTTGCAAATATCTTCTCCCATTCTGTCAGTTGTCTTTTGATTTTGTTAACTGTTTCCTTTGCTGTGCAAAAGCTTTTGATCTTGATGAAATCCCAATAGTTCATTTTTGCCCTTGCTTCCCTTGCCTTTGGCGTTGTTCCTAGGAAGATGTTGCTGCGGCTGAGGTCGAAGAGGTTGCTGCCTGTGTTCTCCTCAAGGATTTTGATGGATTCCTTTCGCACATTGAGGTCCTTCAATCATTTTGAGTCTGTTTTTGTGTGTCGTGTAAGGAAATGGTCCAATTTCATTTTTCTGCATGTGGCTGTCCAATTTTCCCAGCACCATTTACTGAAGAGGCTCTCTTTTTTCCATTGGACATTCTTTCCTGCTTTGTCGAAGATTAGTTGACCATAGAGTTGAGGGTCTATTTCTGGGCTCTCTATTCTGTTCCATTGATCTATGTGTCTGTTTTTGTGCCAGTACCATGCTGTCTTGATGATGACAGCTTTGTAATAGAGCTTGAAGTCTGGAATTGTGATGCCACCAACGTTGGCTTTCTTTTTCAATATCCCTTTGGCTATTCGAGGTCTTTTCTGGTTCCATATAAATTTTAGAATTATTTGTTCATTTCTTTGAAAAAGATGGATGGTACTTTGATAGGAATTGCATTAAATGTGTAGATTGCTTTAGGTAGCATAGACATTTTCACAATATTTATTCTTCCAATCCAGGAGCATGGAACATTTTTTCCATTTCTTTGTGTCTTCCTCAATTTCTTTCATGAGTACTTTATAGTTTTCTGAGTATAGATTCTGTGCCTCTTTGGTTAGGTTTATTCCTAGGTATCTTATGGTTTTGGGTGCAATTGTAAATGGGATTGACTCCTTAATTTCTCTTTCTTCTGTCTTGCTGTTGGTGTAGAGAAATGCAACTGATTTCTGTGCATTGATTTTATATCCTTACACTTTACTGAATTCCTGTATAAGTTCTAGCAGTTTTGGAGTGGAGTCTTTTGGGTTTTCCATATATAGTATCATATCATCTGCGAAGAGTGATAATTTGACTTCTTCTTTGCCGATTTGGATGCCTTTAATTTCCTTTTGTTGTCTGATTGCTGAGGCTAGGACCTCTAGTACTATGTTGAATAGCAGTGGTGAGAAGAATTGAAAAAAATCATGGAAACAAATGATAATGAAAATACAATGGTTCAAAATCTGTGGGACACAACAAAGGCAGTCCTGAGAGGAAAATATATAGCGGTACAAGCCTTTCTCAAGAAACAAGAAAGGTCTCAGGTACACAACCTAACCCTACACCTAAAGGAGCTGGAGAAAGAACAAGAAAGAAACCCTAAGCCAAGCAGGAGAAGAGAAATCATAAAGATCAGAGCAGAAATCAATGAAATAGAAACCAAAAAGACAATAGAGCAAATCAACAAAACTAGGAGCTGGTTCTTTGAAAGAATTAATAAAATTGATAAACCCCTGGCCAGACTTATCAAAAAGAATAGAGAAAGGACCCAAATAAATAAAATCATGAATGAAAGAGGAGAGATCACAACTAACACCAAAGAAATACAAACTATTATAAGAACATACTATGAGCAACTCTACGCCAACAAATAAGATGTGTCTTTTATAAATACTTTCTCCCAGTCTGTGTCTTGTCTTCTCATTCTCTTGATATTATCCTTTGCAGAGCCGGAATTTTTATTTTTAACGAAGTCTAGTTTATCAATTACTACTTTCATGGATTATGCCTTTGATGTGTCTGAAAAGTCATTGCCATACTGAAGTTCATCTGGATTTTCTCTTATGTTATCTTCTAGGAGTTTTATAGATTTGTCTATAATATTTTTGTCTATGCACTATTTTGAGTTAATTTGGGTAAGGTGTTAGGTCATTGTCTAGATTCATTTTATGGATATTCAGTTTTTCCAGCAACATTTGCTGAACATACTCTGTTTGCTTCATTGTATTGCCTTTACTCTTTTGTCACAGATCAGGTGACTATATGGGTGTATTTCTCCAGTCTCTATATTCTGTTTCATTGAACTATTTGGGTTTTTGCTACTACCAAATTGTTTTTGATTACTGTAGCTTTATATAATAAGTTTTGAAGTTGGGTAGCATCAGTCCTCCAAGTTTTTCTCCTTAAATTTTATGGTGAGTCTTCTGCATCTTTCACCTTCTTCATATAAACTTTAGAATGAATTTTTTGATATCTGTAATATAACTTGCTGGGATTTTGATTGGGATTGCATTGAATCTGCAGAGCAAATTGGGAGTAATTGACATCCTGACAGTGTAGAGATTTTCTGTCTGTGAACATGGACCATCTCTTTATTTATTTATTCTTTGATTTTATTCATCAGAGACTTGTAGTTTTTCTCATGTAGATTTCATACATTATTTTGTTTGATGTATACCTAAATTATAAGTATTTCATTTGGTGGATGCTAATAAATTCTCTTCTGTTGTAAATTTTAAATTACACTGTTCGTTGTTGGTATATGGGAATGTGGTTAATAAATTGTATTTTATTGTAAATTTTAAATTACACTTGCTCATTGTCAGTATATGGGAATGTGGTTAACTTTTGTATGTTAACCTTATATCCTGTAACCTTCCTGTAATTGTTTTACTAGTTCCAGGAGGGTTTTTTGTCAGTTCCTTTTGATACTCTACATAAATGATCATGTTATCTGTGTACAAAGACAGTTTTCTTTCTTCCCATCCGTATGTATTTCCTTTTCTTGTTTTTGTATTGGTTAGTATGTCCACTATGATGTAGAAAGGGAATGGTGAGAGTTTGACAGCCTTGCCTTTTTCTTGTCCTTAGTGGAAAAGCTTTGAGTTCTTCCATTAAGCCTGATTTTAGCTGTATGTTTTTTGTAGACTTTTTTTTTAAATCAGGTTGAGGAAGTTCCCCTCTATTCCTAATTTGTTGAGAGTTTTTATCATGAAAGGTGTTTGATTTTGCCCAGTGCTTTTTCTGCACCTATTGTTATAATCATGTGATTTTCCTTTTTTATCCTGTTGATGTGTTGGTAACATTCACTTTTGAGTGTTACACCAGCAATGCATATCAGGGATAAATTTGACTTGGTCGTGGTGTATAATTCTTATGCGTTGTTGGATTTGATTTGCCAATGTTTTAAACATTTTTTTTTTTTTTTTGATTTGCCAACGTTTTGTGAAGAATTTTTGCATCTGGCATGCCTGGGTGGCTCAGTCGGTTAAGTGTCTGCCTTCAGCTCAGGTGATGATCCTGGGGTCCTGGGATCGAGTCCCACATCAGGCTCCTTGCTCGGCAGGGAGTCTGCTTCTCCCTCTGCCTGCCACTTCCCCTGCTTGTACTCTCTGTCTCTGTGTCAAATAAATAAAATGAAATAAAAGAATTTTTGCATCTGTGTTCATGAGAGATATTCATCTGTAGTTTTCTTGTAATATTTTAGTATTAGGGTTAATGATGGTCTTATAGATTGAATTAGAAAGTGTGACCTCTTTTTCTATCCTCTGAAACAGATTATAGAGAATTTGTATTATTTCTTACTTAAATGTTTAGTAGAATTCACCAGTGAACCCATCTGGGCCTGATGCTTTTTGGTTTTGGAAGGTTATTAATTATGGGTTCTGTTTTTATGTAGATACAAACCTATTCAGATTGTCTATTTCTTATGTCAATTTGGGCATATTTTGTCTTTCAAGGAATTGGTCCGTTTCATCTAGGTTACCCGATTTGTGAGTATGGAGTTGTTTGTAGTATTCCTTACCTGTTTTTTAAATGTCCACAAGATGTGTGGTACTGTCCCCTTTGATTTCTCATAGTAGTAATTTATGTCCTCTCTCTTAGCCTGACTAGAATCTTATCAATTTTATTGATCTTAAAGAACCAGCTTTTGGTTTGTCTCACCTTGTCTGTTGATTTCTTTCTTTCTTTTTTTTTCTTTAAAGAAAATGTGAGAGAGAGTGAGAATGAGCTGGGGGAGCGGGTGCAGGGGAAGAGGGAGAAGCAGACACCCCTCTGAGCCGAGAGCCTGTTAAAGAGGCTCAATCCCAGATCATGGCCTGAGCTGAAATCAAGAGTTGGATGCTTAACTGTCTGAGTCACCCAGGTGCCCTTAAGTTGAGGTATTTTTCCTTTAAACCCACTTTGTTGTGAGTTTTTATCATGAATGGATGTTGAATTTTGTCAAGTGCTTTTTCTGAATCTTTTGAGATGGTCATATGATTTTTATCCTTCATTTTGTTTATTGAAATATAATTAACATACAGTGTTCATTTTAGGTGTACAACATACTGATTCAATAATTTTTTTGATTCAACAGTTCTTTACATTACTAAGTTCTTATAGCCTAATAAGTGTGGTCACCATCTGTTACTATACAACATTATTACAATATTATTGACTTTATTCCCTATGCTATACCACCTATTTACTTTAAATCTGTAGTTGTCTATTTATTTATTTATTTGAGAGAGAGTGAGCGAGCATGAGCGGGGTAGAGGTCAGAGGGAAAAGAAGAAGCCGACTCTCCCCACTGAGCAGGGAGCTCAATATCGGCTTGATCCCAGGACCAGGAGAGCATGACCTGAGCTGAAGGCAGGCACTTAACTGACTGGGCTACCAAGGCACACCTGTAGTTGTCTTTATATTTAAAGTGGGTTTCTGGGGTGCCTGGCTGGCCCAGTCAGTGGAACTTGTGACTCTTGATCTCAGGGTTGTGAGTTTGAGCCCCACATTGGGTGTGGAGATTACTAAAAAAAAAATCTTTTTTAAAAAAAGCATAGTGGGTTTCTTGTAGAGTTTGGTGTTATATTTTGATCCGCTCTGAAAGTCTCTGCCTTATAATTTGTGCATTTAGTCTGTGGCGGCATTAAAGGTGATTATTAATATAGTTGGATTAATATCTACCTTATTTGTTACTGTTATCTGTTTTTGCCCCTCTTTTTTTTGTCTTCTACTCTTTCTCTGCATTTTGTGGTTTTAATTGAGCATCTTACATGTTTCTCTTCTTTCTTTTTTAAACATTTCAGTTGTAATTCTTTCTTTACAATTTTTCGTGGTTGCCCTAGAGTTTGCAGTATACCTTTACAACTAATCCAAGTCCGTTTTCAAATAACACTACAATGTGTACTTTATAATGTTATGTTATATATAATGTTGTATATAAATAATATAAATAATGTTATAATGTACTTTATAATATTATGTGTACTTTATAATAACAAAATTATGCTAATTCCTCTCATTCCTTGTATCGTTATTTACTTCACAAATGCAGACACATATATGAAAATAGGATTTATAAACATACACAAATACTTTAATAGTATTAGCTTTTTGAGCAAACTGTTTTGTTAGATTAAGAATAAGAAAAATAAGTTTTTATTTTACCTTCATTTATTTCTTCTTTGATACTCTTCCTTTGTTTATGTATATCTGAGTGGTTGTTTTTTTTTTTTAAGATTTTATTTATTTGCCAGAAAGAGAGACAGCGAGAGAGGGAATACAAGCAGAGGGAGTGGAGGAGAGGCAGGCTTCCTGCTGAGCAGGCAGCCAGATGCAGAGCTCTATCCCAGGACCCTGGGATCATGACCTGAGCTGAATGCAGATGCTTAACAACTGAGCCACTCAGGAGCCCTCGTATCTGAGTTTTTGACCTCTGACTAAGGAACTTCTTCCAACACGTCTTGCCAGGCAGGTTTCCTGGCAACAGATTCGCTCCGTTTTTGTCTGAGGAAGTCTTTATTTCTTCTTCACTTTTGAAGAATAATTTGCAGGGTATTGGAATTCTGTGTTGGTGGGTTTTTTTCTTTCAACAGTAAACATTTCACTCCACTCTCTTTTTGCTTGCGTGGTTTCTGAGAAGTCAGATGTAATTCTTATATTTTTAAAAAATTTCATTTTTTAAATTAAATTTAATTTTTAAAAATTTAAATTCAGTAATTCACATATAATGTATTACTGGTTTCAGAGATAGAGGTCAGTGATTCATCGTCTTAGAGAACACCTAGTGTTCATTACATCACGTCCCTTCCTTAATGTCAAGCACCCAGTTACACCATCACCCTCACCTTCTTCCCCTAATTCTTATTATTATTTCTGTATAGGTAAGGTGTTTTTTTCCTATGGCTCTTTTAGGATTTTTTCTTTATCTTAGATTATTTTGTAGTTTGAAAATATTATGTCTTAAGTGTAGTGTGGGTTTTGGGTGTGTTTTGTTTTGTTTTTTTAGCTTCCTGGATCTATGTTTTGGTATCTGACATTAATTTGGGGGAAATTCTGAATCATTACTATTTCACATGGGTTTTTTTTTTTTCTCCTTCCTCTCTTTTCCTTATGGTAATTCCATTATGTGTGTGTCACTCCTTTTGTAATTGTCGTATAGTCCTTGGATATTGTTTTATTCCTTTTCAGTCTTTGTTCTCTTTACTTTTTAGTTTTGGAGATTTCTTCGATATATACTCAGTTGTGTCTAATCTAATAAGCTCATCAAAGGCATTCTTCATTTCTGTTGTAGTGTTTTTGATCTCTAGCATTTCTTTTTGGTTCTTTCTTAGGATTCCCATCTCCTTATTTATATTGTCCATCTGTCCTTGCATGTTCTCTACTTTATCCATGAGAGCCCTTAGCATATTAATCATAGTTGTTTTAGTTATTTATTTAGAAACATTTTTCTTGGAGGGCAGAGGGAAAGGGAGAGAGAGAATCCCAAGTAGACCATGCCCAGTGCAGAACCTTGATGCAGGGCTTGGTCTCACAACCCTGAGACCACGACCCTAGGCAAGATCAGGAGTTGGATGCTTAACAATCTGAGCCATCCAGGTGCCCCTAATATAATATTTTATTTTATTTTTTTAAAGATTTTATTTATTTATTTGACAGACAGAGATCACAAGTAGACAGAGAGTCAGGCAGAGAGAGAGAGGAGGAAGCAGGCTCCCCGCTGCGCGGAGAGCCCCATGCGGGCCTCGATCCCAGGATCCTGAGATCATGACCTGAGCCGAAGGCAGAGGCTTTAACCCACTGAGCCACCCAGGTGCCCCTAATCATAGTATTTTAAAACTCTAGTCTGATAACTCCCATATTTCTGCCATGTCTGGTTCTGATGCTTACTCTGTCTTTTCAGTTTGTGTTTTTTTTGTTTTTTTGTATGCCTTGTAATTTTTTCTTGATAGCTGGACATATAATGTACCAGGTAGACAGAAACTATTATAAATGAGTCTTTGGTGATATGCTGGTAAGGTATGAGGGTAGGGAAAGTATTCTGCAGGTCTGTGGTTAGGTGTCAGTCTTTCAGTGTCTGTGCCTCTGGACTGTGAACCTCACATGTGTTTCTCAGTTTTTTTCACCCCCTCTTCCTTTATGTGGAACAGGATGCTTAGAATTCACTATTTCTGGGGCGCCTGGGTGGCTCAGTGGGTTAGGCCTCTGCCTTCGGCTCAGGTCATGATCCCAGGGTCCTGGGATCGAGCCCCACATCTGGCTCTCTGCTCTGCGGGGAGCCTGCTTCCTCCTCTCTCTCTCTGCCTGCCTCTCTGCCTACTTGTGATCTCTGTCTGTCAAATAAATAAAATCTTTAAAAAAAAAAAAGAATTCACTATTTCCCTTTTTTTTTTTTTGCGTCAGTTTGATACAGATCATACCCCGTAAGTGTAGGCTCTGATTAACTAGTTTGACCTAGAACACACCCTCTTAAAAAGAACAGAGTATTCTGACATAATTCAAAATAGTTCCTTTTCCTCTCCCTCTGTGGGATGCTCAAGAGAAAATTTTTGCTATATTTATTGTGAGAACACTAGTTGCACTCGTTATATACCCAACAAAAGTGTGGGGGTTTGCTATGACTGAGTTCCTGTGGAGTTTTTAATGCTCAGACTTGTAATGCACTGAGCCTCCAGTAATATGTCAATTATAGTTTATGCTTTTCTACCCTGGCGGTGGTTTCTATAGAGCTTTCCACTATTGAATCTCTGCTCTGATAAACCCTGACTCCCTGTGTTCCCCTGTTGATCTCTTTGTTTGGGGGCAGTAGTTTGCCCTGTGTCCTCCCCTTTCATGGATTCAAGAAGAGCTGTTGATTTTTTAGTCTTTTCAGCTTTTTACTTCTTGTTAGGACAGAATGGCAACTTTTAAGTTCTTACATGTGGAACCAGAAATTGGTTGGGTCGTCCCCATTATATTTTCTTCTGGCCTTTATACAGTTTATCATTTTTATATGTTTTTGTAATTAGCATTTTGATGATAACAACTCAGTCTCTTGAGTTAGCATACTATAAATTTACTTAACCATTGCCTTTTTTTAAGGCATTTAAGTCCGTACTCTTAGAGATGATAGTATAGTGGACATCTTTTTGTGTATAGCACTTCTTTTCAGTGACTGCCTAGGGTCAGTTCTCAAAAATGGTATCAATTCATTTGAGAATGCACATCTATAAAGGTTATGACATGGTGCCTTTCAAATGTGTTTTACAGATTTACATTTTAACTGCCTGTATATAGGTATATCAGCTTTACCACAGTTGTTTTGGAAAAGAAAGTTTTTAGGAAAAGATTTCAGCAGGGAAATAATTTATCTTGTTCATTTTTTTGTTATATGAAATGTTCCCTTTCAGCCATTTCAAATACCCCCAAATTATACAGGTTCTCTTGATAGGTACTGTCTAATTTTGTGATTTGGTTTGTTAACAGCCTGTTTGCACATCTCAGTGGGAGGCTAACCTGGATGTTGGGAGATGTTAATCATCATAAATTATGATCAGCATAATCAGCCTCACGCAAATTGTGTACTACTGTGTGTTTAGCTCAGCAGAATCATTTGATAAGCTGAGTGAGTCAGTTTATTTAGAGATGCTAAGATTGACACTTGCTCATATTTTCCTTATAGGTGCACGATCCGGGGAAAAACTGTTTTTCCTTTTCTACTAATGATTAGGTATTTATATAGTAGAGAAGTTAAGTAAAATGAATCCTAGTCAACAGTGATTTTTATTGGACTTTAGTCTCAGTTTATGGTTGATATGTGAAAATAAGAGACAGTTATAGTGAGTAATTCTGATTGTGGTTAAAATTAAATACGTAACAGTAGCTTTGTCAAGTTATGTGGTTATAGGCTGTTAATAAAATATACATAAAATGACTGTTAGATAATCTGAATTGAGGTTTTGGATTTCTTTAATTAACACATAATGACAATACATAATTTAATTATTAATTGATAGTGAACAATTATTGGATCGTTGTTATGTGCCAATCACTTTCTAAGCATTTTACATGTATTAGATTAATCCTCATAACAGCCTTAAATATTATTACCTCAAGTTTATATATGTTTGACCTAAAATAAGTATTACAGAGTCATGGCATTTACATGAGAATCCCTAAAGTCAAGAGTATAATTACTCTACATGCATGTCCAAATAGATTAAATGAAACAAAGTAAAAAGGGAGAGGGAGATTATTAAAGACCAGCACCAGTACCCAGGTATACAGGATAAGTAACCTGTTGAAGACTAGACAACTAAAGAAGCAAAAATCAAGTTCTAAACCCAACACTGCTTCTGGAGCTTCCTTCCTGTGTACTAGAAAACAGAAACACACTGTGTTACTAAATTAAAGTTTTTGTTCTAATGATGGAGCAAGAGAGAAGAATCTGGAGAATACATCAGCTAATGTAGCAAAGTGTAATCTCTCCAGAACTTTAAGGGAAATAAGGTGTTTTGAAAAGGAGAGTATTACAAAGAACTCAAAATGATCTCTTTTGCATTATATGGTTCTTGGTTCTCTTAAATTGAACTTAAAGATGTAATCAAAATTTTTTTTTTTTGGATTTAGTGACTCAATAGGAATGTCAGTGTTTCTCACTTCAGCTATTTTAGTGGCATTAGTACCATCTGAAATTTTTTTTCTTTTTTTTAAGATTTTTTTATTTATTTGACAGACAGAGGTCACAAATAGGCAAGAGAGGCAGGCAGGGAGAGAGAGGAGGAAGCAGGATCTCCGCTGAGCAGAGAGCACAATGTGGGGCTCGATCCCAGGACCCTGGGATCATGACCTGAGCTGAAAGCAGAGGCTTTAACCCACTGAGCCACGCAGGTGCCCCATCTCAAATTTTTTAAAAAAATACTTATTTGAGAGAGAGGGTGAGAGAACATGAGCGCGGGGGAGGGGCAGAGAGAGGAGTAGAAGCAGACTCCCCACTGAATGCATAGTACATTCTAGGGCTCAATCCCAGGACCCTTGAGATCATGGTCTGAGCTGAAGTCAGATGCAACCCAGGCACCCCTACTGTCTCATTTTAATTTGCATTTTCCTGATGACTAATGATCTATTCATGTGCTTATTAGTCATTCCGGTATTTTCTTTTGTGAAGTATCTGTTTAGATCCCCTTCTCATTATTTTAAAATTTAGATTACTTGTTTTCTTATTAAATTGAAGGAATTCTTTATTTTGGATATAAGTCCTTTGTCAGATTACATATCTAATGTTTGAATATATGTTGCAAATGTGTGCTCCCATTTTGTGTCTTACCTTTTTATTTTCTTAAGAAGATTTAAATTTTGATGAAGTCCACTTTTTTCTTTTATGCTTTTTTCTGAGTCTTGTCTAAGCAATCTTTGAGTACCCCAAGATTACAAGGGTTTTCACTTACGTTTTCTTCTAGAATTTTTATAGTTTAGCTTCTGTATTTAGATGTGTGATCCATTTTGAGTTAATTTTTATATATAGTGTGAGATAAGGGGGGATAATTTTTCTCATGGATATCCAGTTGTTGTAGCAGTGTGTGTTGAAAAGCCTGTCCTTGTTGTTGAAAATCAATGTGTGGGTCTATTCCTGAATTTTCTGTTCCATTAAACAAGCTTGTTGGGATTTTGATTGGGATTGTGTTGATTCTATAAATCAATTTGGGTAGATTCTTGCCTTATTTTCTGAATTAGTTTGACATTAATTTTTTCTTCATTCTTTGATAGAATTCACCAGTGATGAATGTCACATAGTTTTGGGATTTTCTTTAAGGAAAAGTTTTTTTTTTTTTTTTTTTTTTAAGATTTTATTTATTTGACAGAGAGATAGCACACGTAAGAAGAGTGGCAGGCAGAGGGAGAGAGAGAAGCAGCCTCTCTCTGTTGAGCAGGGAGCCCAATGTGGGCTCATTCCCAGGACCCTGGAATCATGATCTGAGCCGAAGGCAGACACTTAACCAACTGAGCCACCCAGGTGCCCCAACAAAAAGTTTTTTTAATCATAAATTTAATTTCTTATTAGATATAAAACTATTCAGTTTTTCTGTTTCTTGTGTCATTTTTCATAATTTGGGTTTTCAGTAATTTTGTTTTGTTTCAACATAATCAGTGTTTCAGTCCTCTTTTCCTTGTTGTTCCCCAAAGGTTCTTTTTTAGATATTTTTCCCTAACCACCTGTCCCCATGAAATTTTAATACCACAGATAGTGCTATAGATCCCATTTATATATTGATTTGTATATCTGTGTGTGTTTTGTTTTGTTTTGTTTCATTTTAAAGTAGGCTCCCTGCCTAGTGTGGAGCCCAGTGTAGGGCTTGAACTCAAGACCCTGAGATTGAGACCCGAGCTAAAACCAAGAATCAGACACTTAACCAACTGAGCCACCCAGGCGCCCCTGTATATCTGTGTTTTACAAATAAGAGAGTAAGATTTTTTTGATCTCCTAGAACCAGTTTTTGTCCATTTGGAGATAATGTCACCCCTTTTAAGAATGCATGATCCAAGTTGTCAGATTTTTTTATTTATAATTGTCCACAGTACAGCTGGGTGGCTCAGTCATTAAGTGTCTGCCTTCGCTCAGATCATGATCCCAGGGTTCTTAGAACAAGCCCCGCATCTGGCTCCCTGCTCTGCAAGAAGTCTGCTCCTCTCTCTCTCCCACTCCCCTGGTTGTGTTCCCTTTCTCACTGTGTCTCTGTCTGTCAAATAAATAAATAAAATCTTCAAGAAAAATTACCCACAGCATTCCTTTATTATTTATTTATTTATTTATTTTTATTAAAGATTTTTTTTTTTTTTTTGACAGACAGAGGTCACAAGCAGGCAGAGAGGCAGGCAGAGAGAGAGGAAGGGAAGCAGGCTTCACTGCGGAGCAGAGAGCCCGATGCGGGACTCAATCCCAGGACCCTGGGATCATGACCTGAGCTGAAGGCAGAGGCTTTAACCCACTGAGCCACCCAGGCGCCCCATTCCTTTATTATTTTTTTCATGACTGTAGAATCTGTAGTATCTATCCCTTGTGTTATTCATGATATTATTAATTTGTGTTTTCTCTTCTTTTTTTCCTTGATCTAGTTACATTTTTGTAAATTTTGATTTTTTCATAGAACCAGTTTTTTGCTGCTTTAATTTTTTCCCTTTTGTATGGCACCCTCTATTTTGTTTATTTCTATTCTTTATATTTCTCTTTACTTTGGGTTAATTTCACTCTTCATTTCTAGTTTCTTAAAGTGTGAAGCTTACATAATTGATTTTAAACTTTTTTCTTTTTAGGTTTATTTATTTTAAAGAGAGCAGAGGGAGGGGCAGAGGAAGAGGGAGAGAATTTCAAGCAGACTGCATGCTGAGCGCAGGCCCTATGTGGGGCTCGATCTGAGGCCCCAAGATCATGACCTGAGCTGAAATTAAGAGTCAGCTGCTCAACTGACTGAGCCACCGTGGTGCCCCTAAACTTTTTTCTTTTGTAATATGATCATGAGGGGTTCCTGGGTGGCTCAGTCATAAAGCATCTGCCTTTGGCTCAGGTCATGGTCCTGGGGTCCTGGGATCGAGCCCTGTGATGGGCTCTTAGTGAGGAGCCTGCTTCTCCCTCTTCCCTTGCTTGTGTTCTCTCTCTGTCAAATAAATAAAGTATTAAAAAAAAATCATAAACACCTATACATGTTTCTGTAAATATTGTGTTAGGTGCATCCCACAAATTTTGATATGTTTTCATTCTATTTAAAGTCATTTCGTATTTGGTAGGGTGCATTTTTTATGTCTGGATTCAGTTTTAAGGATCCCTAATTCTTTTTTTAAAATTTTATTTATTCATTTGACAGAACTAGAGAGAGAACAGCAGGGGGAGCATTAGGTGGAGGAGAGGGAGAAGCAGGCTCACTGAGCCAAGAGCCAGAAACATCGCTTGATCCCAGGACCCTGGGATCATGACCTGAGCCGAAGGCAGACGCTTAACCAACTGAGCTACCCAGGCACCCCAGAATAATTCTTTAAAGAGAAACTTCTCTTCATCTATTTGGTTATCCTGTAATTTGCTTGTTTTGAAAGAGTAGGGCACAGGCTTGATTCTTTTTTATTTATCAGTTGATCCACCATATACCATGTAATCTCACAAAGAATTTAAGAAAGAAAACAGATGAACATATAGAAAAAATATGAACATTTTTTTCCTGAGAAAAAAAGGAGAGAGGGAAACAAGCCATAAGAGACTCTTAACGATAGAGAACAAACTGAGGGTTGATGGAGGAAAGTGGGTAGGGGATGGGCTGAATGGGTGGTGGTTATTAAGCAGGGCACTTGTTATGATGGACACTGAATAATGTTTGTAAGTGACAAATTGCTGACTTCTACTCCAGAAACCAATATGTACTGTATGATAAATACCTAAATTTCAAATTTAAGAAAAACATTTGAAAAAACAAAATAGTTGATCCACTAACATTCTTCAATGGTGACCACTTAGTTGTGTGTTTTTGTTTTTGTTTTGAAGATTTTATTTTTAAGTAATCTCTACATGAAGTATGGGCTTTGAACTCAAGCCCAGTGATGTAAGACAAGAATTGTATGCTCCACTGACTGAGCCAGCCAGGCGCCCCAGTTGTGTGGCATTTTTAAAAAAAGATTTTATTTATTTATTTGACAGAGAGATTACAAGTAGAGAGGGGAAGCAGGCTCCCTGCTGAACAGAGAGCCTGATGCGGGGCTCGATCCCAGGACCCTGAGATCATGGCCTGAGCCAAAGGCAGAAGCTTAACCCACTGAGCCACCCAGGCGCCCCAGGTTTTTTTTTTTTTTTTTTAAGTGTCCTTAAAACTCATAAATCTAAACATATTTGATGTCTTAGTTCATTGCAGTGATTATTCTTATTGATATTCCAGTTCAAGTTTTGGCCAGTGAGAACCCTTTAAAATTGGTTACTAAGTTAACCCTAGTAGTGTCTGATAGATAATTCATTCACAACAGATATTCTAGATATCTAGATTTAACAGATCTTCTGTATTTCATGCTCCAGACTTGGAATCGCCACTATACCTTTGTATGCCCTGGTACCTTCTCCAAGGTACCCCAGTTGTCTTTAATGGAAATTGTGTTTGGAAATCACATTCTGGTCATTAGGGATGTTCTTTTCTGCTGGGTAAATAAGAGGATTCTGAAGCGTAAAATTCTTCTGGTTAAGTATTGAGCACAAAGCAATGTGATATGTAGCAAAAAATCCTGGAATGGGAGCCAGTTCCTCTATTCATTTGTCAAGTATTTATTGAGTATCAGGTGCCAGACATTCTTTTATACATAGGAGATAAAAGAGTGACCAAAATTGGCAAAAACTCTGCCTTTATGAGAGTTTACAGTCTAGTTAACCCAAGATACTTATTGAAACAACTGTTACTTATCTTGGCCAACACCTTACCTTTTGGGTCTTTCCTCATAAGAGTATAAAATTGTACTAAATGGTCTGTAGTGTTTTCATTTGAAAAGTTTAATAATTTCTGTTTCTTGTTTCTGTGCTTATTCAGTAATATTTGCAGTGTTCCTCTCCTCTCTTTTTCTTATCCTCTTACAGAAATGACAGAAGAGGAACAGTTTGCTCTGGCTCTCAAAATGAGTGAACAGGAAGCTAGGGAGATGAACAGCCAGGAGGAGGAAGAAGAGGAGCTCTTGAGGAAAGCCATTGCAGAAAGCCTGAATGTAAATATGCTACGTTGAAAAAGTTTGTGAGGCTTGATCAGCAGTATATATATTTTTATTACTTCTGCAGTGCTACAGTTGCATTAGGAACTAGGTGTAGTAGTTCATAGGGTTTTTAACTAACAAATATTTCCCATAATAATTTTTAAAGTGCTTGTCAAATTGTTGGTGAACCCAATTTGAAGTGTTCTATTAATTTTATATGAAAGAGTTTTCTTCCATCCCACAGATTTTCAATACATGGTTAAGAGAGCTTAGTAGTTGGCAGCTTTTGAAAAGAGTTACCAAGTCCCAAGAAACTAAAAGGGAGCAAGATAAGGTGCTTACCTCTCCTGTTTTGGGGGAGATCAAAGGCAATGAGAAACTAGAGGTGGGTTTTGGGGGAAAAAATGAGCAGTTGAACATTTTTCAAATAATGTTAAATTGTGGTTTGAAAATGTATATTTGAAATTATTTTAAATGTGAAGGATATTTGCCAGTGGCAGGTCCTGAGCCATCCTTTATGTCATTCATGTTTCAATATTAGAAAAGGACTTAGTATAGTGATCTACTATAGCATTTTGCACATAGTAGGCTTTTGGTACACATTGTGGAAATCATTTGAATTGAGCATCTACGTTTTGGACAGGAGAATCTCTTAGGGGACAGTGGCTTCCCTGTTTTGTCCTTCCTGTGACCCTTCATGTATAGCTATTTTAATAATAAACCTGGTCTGGTGTGGGATCACTTGTTTCAGAGTTGCCGGCCTTCTGATGTTTCTGCTACCAGATCTCGACCTCTGGCCACTGGACCATCTTCACAGTCCCACCAAGAGAAAACCACAGACTCTGGGACCACTGAAGGCATGTCTCCCTGTTCTGACTCCTTCCACTCATCAAGTATAACTATATCACAGGGATCTTGTGCTGAGAGTAGATATACAGAAATGCCCCAAATCCCTTTGGTGGTATTAAAGAGGTTAAATCTGAAAATAGTTGAGATCTCACTAATACCCAGCATACTTTTATCTCCAAGGAAAAGTCAACATTTGGTTAAGCACAAAGAAGAGCCTTTTACCCACATTATGTAATTCTTGGTAAGTGATTACTTACCAAGCCCTCTTAATAAAGAACAGTTTGTCCTTAGCCCTACTTTTTCTCAAATACCTACAGGCATATGGCAGCTGGTACCTCCATCACTGTTTAAAGGCTCACATATCAGTCAGGGAAACGAGGCTGAGGAAAGAGAGGAGCCTTGGGACCACACTGAAAAAACTGAAGAGGAGCCGGTCTTTGGCAGCTCAGGAAGCTGGGATCAGTCAAGCCAGCCAGTGTTTGAGAATGAGAACGTTAAATGTTTTGACAGATGTACTGGCCACTTGGCTGAGCACACACAGTGTGGGAAGCCACAGGAAAGTACTGGGAGGGGTTGTGTTTTTCACAAAGCTGCCCAGGGTAGGGGGGACACATCTAGGCACTGTCTGCCTATCCCAGCAGATGCCAAAGGTCCCCAGGATGTTGGGGGCACTGTGCACTACTTCTGGGGTATTCCATTCTGCCCTGCTGGAGTAGATCCTAACCAATATACCAAGGTCATTCTCTGCCAGTTGGAGGTTTATCAAAAGAGCCTAAAAATGGCTCAGAGGCAGCTCTTTAAAAAAAAAGGGTTTGGGGAACCAGTGTTACCTAGACCTCCTTCTCTGATCCAGAATGAATGTGGCCAAGGAGATCAGGCTAGTGAAAAAAATGAAGGCATCTCAGAAGATATGGGAGATGAAGACAAAGAGGAGAGGCAGGAGTCTAGGGCATCTGTCTGGCACTCAAAAACCAAGGATTTCCAAGAAAGCCCAATTAAAAGCTTGAAAGAGAAACTTTTGTTGGAGGAAGAACCAACAACCAGTCATGGTCAGGTAAGGGTCAGCGATGCTGTGATTAAGGATGATTTATTCACAGTTTAAACAAGGATTATTATAGCTATTTGTTCTTTTTGTGGTCTTTTTCCCTGATTTTTAAAGTAACATGTGCTCCCTATGGAAAATTAGGAAAGTACAGAAGAGTGTAAAGAAGAAAAATTTACCCATAATCTCAGACCAAGAGGCAATCATTATTTCTATGCATTTAAAAATATTTTTTCTCTTAAAATTTTCAACAAAATGAAGACTCTAATGTATAAGCTGTTTCTTTTTCCCACTTCATAGTTTATGTTAGATCTTTTCCTATTAAGTTTACTTGAAAACATTATTCTATATATGGATGTATCATAATTTAATTTTTATGTTTTAAAATTTTTATTCTAAAAAGATAAGTTTTTGAATAGGTAATAATACTCATATGGCCCATGGATTGGAAAGATGTCAATGCAGTCTGTCTCCTGTCCCCTTCTCAAGCCAACCAGTCCCTTCCCTGAAGTCAACCTGTAATATTCTAGTGTATCCTTCTAAGATATATATGTGGTACAAACAGATTTGTATACATACTCTTTTTCTCACCTATTTTTACACAAATGACCCCATAATCTACACATTATTCTGCACCTTGCTTTTCTTCATTGAAATATTTCTGAGATCATTCCATAACACACATATATAAAGAATTTCTTCCCTTTTTGGGTGTGTAATATATGGTGTTCAGATGAGTTTATTTTATCCAGTACCCCTTTGGTGGACTTTTAGGTTGTTTCTAATATTTTATTGTTACAAACACTACTGCACTGATTACTCTTATATGAAGATGTTTCATCCATATGGGAAATATTTGCATAATTTCTTGTAGATGTAATTGGTGGATCAAAGGACATGTGCATTTACAGTTTTGTTACTCTTGCCAAATTTTCTTCCATAGAGATTGTATCAGTTTACATTCACAACAGTGTATTAGTACCAGCTTCCCACTACCAATTCCAAATCAATACTATCAGGACTTTCTGACCTTTGCCAATTTGAGGAATGAAAAATACTATCTCAATACAGTCTTAATTTGCATTTCTGTTATTGGCTTGCAGTTGAAATCCGTTTATAGTTCCTTTTCTGTCTGTTTAGATCTTATGGGCATTTTTCTTTTTCAACTGTCTTGTTTGTAGGTACCCTTTATTAGGGAAAGTGGTCCTTTTTGATATGAAGAGTAGATAGTCTTCCAGTGTATTTTTTTATTTTTTACTTTTTTATTTTATATTTTATATAATAAATTTATTTTTATATAATAAGATATATATAATAAATTTATATAAAATAAAATATTTTATATTTACCAAAAACAGTCCCCTGTTTGGGAACATTTAGGTTGTCTTTTCAGTTTTTTTCTGACATATCTAGATTGTATTATATATCAAAGCTTATGTTCTATTTTTTTTCCCTCTGGGTATTATAAAAGCAATCATATAGTTAAAAACTGTGTAAACTATACGTTTAAAGAGTATTCTGTTTTATGACTGTACTGTTCTTTGTTGCTATTTCTGTTTGGGGGCTCTGAGTTTTTGGTTTTGTTTTGCTGTTGTTTATTTCTCTTATAATAATGGTTTAGGAAATGGAAGCTA
Source organism: Mustela putorius furo (assembly GCF_011764305.1). NCBI lineage: Eukaryota > Metazoa > Chordata > Mammalia > Carnivora > Mustelidae > Mustela > Mustela putorius. The sequence goes on from NW_025421294.1 coordinate 34,097,887, forward strand.
TGAGAAACATCATAGTATAGTGTAGAGAGCATGGATTTGGAGTTTGAATTTTGACTTTTATGTATGTCCTTGAGCAAGCCATTTAACCTCTCTGAATCTTAGTTTTTACATCTGTAAATTGGGAATAGCAGTTCATGAACAATAGTTTTAATGATTAAAGTGAATTATGTAAAATGTCTACTATGATGTTTAGGAGATTATAGGCACTCATTAAATGGTAGTTCTCTCTAAGGGATCAGAAGACCATTCATTGAGGGTACCTGTGGGAATCATTCTTTCTCAGCAGCCTTGAAGATCCACATTCTGGAAAGGTTGCTATATAGAAAGAAAAAGCATTTTTCTTAACAGTTCTTCTAGTGACTTGGCTCTTTTCCAAAGGAAGGTTAGTTTGTGCTTATAACTTTTTTTTTTTTTTGTTAGTTCTTTGCAACTAAGAGAGACTTCCACTTTAGAGAATAAATAAATTCTACAGAATGAACATTTATTTATTATATTTGTTGACTGATTTATTGTAATTCATTTTGTTAGCTTGAAAATCTCAGGGGCCAGAGTTGTAGAACATAGACTTCTGTCAAGTTCTGACATTTGAAAGCAGTGCATTTGAGATGGCTTGGAAGTGTTCAGAACCTAATGGCGGCCATTGGTTGAAGTTCTCTAACTTCCCTGAACTGGCCACCAACTACTACTGATAGTATTATTGTTTGGTACTATTTGGCCACAACCAATCAAATCAAGCTAGTTTAATTAAAAAGAGTACTTAATCATAAGGAAATCGGATGCCTCATAAATTCTAAAACAGTATGGTAACCAAGCATGGACAAGGTATATGGTTTAGAATAATTTTTCTGTATCTCATTGCTATATTGTATCTTCTTCATTTTTCTCCCCTGTGTATTGGCTTCATTTGCTTCTCTTTCACAGTGGTTGGTGGAAGACACTGATCCTACAACTCCCAAACTTAAATACAGGTTAAAGGAGATTTTTTTTCTTTGTCAATACCAATTTCAAATTTCTAGGAAAGGACTTAACTGCCCCGTTGCGGTTATAGTCTTCACCAGCCCAGTTGACTGTGGCCTAAAGTGAGGTCTGTGTCAAATTGTACAAATGGCTGAGTCCACTGCTATAATACAGTAGGAGGGGTGACGTACTGGCCTCAATAAAAGGAGACCAGGCAGACAACCTAGTAAGTATCCAATGTAGTCATTGTCATTAACATTAATTTTAGAAATCAGAACTGTTGAAAAATGCTGAAAAGTTTAAAGAATAAAGTTGAAAGCATTCACAATCCTGTTATCTAGTGATATATTCCTTCATCTTATCTTCTATACTTATTTTTATATGGTTTCCATCATATCATATTTTTGTATTTTTTAAATATTTTTGTATTTTTAAGTTACATTATATAAACATTTTCTTATGATGTTAAAATTATTTATAGATTTCACTTTTAATGACTATGTAATATTCTGGTTTATGAATTTATCATAATATTTTATTTTATTTTATTTATTTTTTTTTTAAAGATTTTATTTATTTATTTGACAGACAGAGATCACAAATAGGCAGAGAGGCAGGCAGAGAGATAGAGAGGAGGAAGGAGGCTCCCCGCCGAGCAGAGAACCTGATGTGGGGCCCGATCCCAGGATCCTGGGATCATGACCTGAGCCGAAGGCAGAGGCTTTAACCCACTGAGCCACCCAGGCGCCCCTATCATAATATTTTAACCCTTTTCCTATTGTTGGATATTTTGCTATGATAAACTTTTTAAAATAAAATACTATTTTTTTAAAATTTATTTATTTGACAGAGAGAGATCACAAGTAGGCAGAGAGGGAGGCAGAGAGCCCGATGCGGGGCTTGATCCCAGGACCCTGAGATCATGACCCAAGCCGAAGGCAGAGGCTTAACCCACTGAGCCACCCAGGCGCCCCAATAAAATACTATTTTATTTACAATTAGTATCCTTTGGGGAGCTTGGCTGGCTTAGTTGGTGGAATGTGCAACTCTTGATCTTGGGGTTGTGAGTTCAAGCCCCATGTTGGGTGTGGAGATTACTTTTAAACATAAAATCTTAAAAAGATAAATAAATAAAATAATTATTCTTAGAGATAGGGAGCAAGGAAGATTTTGGATTAAAGAGCTATGAACATAAAAATAGGACTTGCTGTTTATTGCCAAATTGCATTTCAGAAAGGTTGCTCATATGTGTACTCCTTCCTTTCAGCAATGCATGAGAATGCCTAGTTCACTGCAGTCTTGCCAACACAGAATAGTATCTTTAAAAAACAAAACAAAATAAACTAACTTACTGATTTTATAGTCAAATAATGAAAGTCTACAGTTGTAATTTCACCACTTATATTGGTGTTTTGCTTTCAGGAACTGTGGGTATAAAGAATTTATATGCTTATTAAACATTTTCTATTGTTATGACTTTGCTGGAGCTGCCCAATTATGAGACTCCTTGGTTGACAGAGATAGCAAAAGGTTCCTAGAACTAGGGACTTAGAAAAACATTCACCTTCGGGCAAATTACTTTAAGTATATATGAAGGTTATAAAAGCTTTTGAATCATATAACTAATTTCTGGCATCACAGAAACAATAGAGGGGTTGATGAAGATGGAGAGATCATCTTGATGGCCATACAGCAGGGAAATGGAGTAGTAGCATATTGATGTGGTCACTATGTTTCTATGTTTAATTTTTCAGTCCGGATACTGGAATTTGTATTTCAGAAATGGCTGGATTATGTGGGGGGGGCGGTGTGAGAACTGAATTTGACTTGTCAAACTTCGAGCTGATACGTACACCAAATGACAGTTTGTTAATTTATTATGCAAGATAGACATTTTTAGTGACCACAGTATTCAGGTCCACCATCTACTACTGTACCTCCTAGGATGAAGGTACCTAGAGGGCTGAAAATAGTAATTAGGAAATGGTAATAGTTAAGGGATGATTCAACTAGTCTATGGAAAGACCGATAAGCTACTAGTACATGATAATAAAGGACATTACTCTGGTGACCAGATGATGTGTCTGTTTATTTTTACTTATCAAGCTACGATGTTGAAGACACTGCTTGATTCTGAATCTTTGGATTTTTATTTTTTAGATTCATTGCAGACTATCATCCCTTTTTCATTAACATTTTATTTCTTTAGGCAAATTCAACGTCTTGATTGGGCCACAGCTTCCTTAGGTTAAGTTATATTCATATGCATCCCTGTTCAAATTGATTATATTTGGATATTTTAATAAAATTTTGTTTGCTTGTTTTGCTATGTTATTTTCATATTCTGGAAGAACCTCACTTTACCTTTATGTTCAGATTGCAATAATGGTTAGAACATGTATTTTGGAGTCTGATCCCAGCTCCACTTTTGACCAACTCTGTAATTTTGGGCAACCCATCAAAGTTTCACTTTCCTCATTTCCAAAAAAAACTTTTTATAGTTTCTGCCTCAAAAAATTCTTGTGAGGATTAAAGGAGATAATGTAAAGTGATTTTCATAAGGGCTTGGCACTTAATGGGTATACAGTAATTAAAAAAACAAAACAAAACAAAAAACATAACAGTATGCTTTAGCCGAAGGTAGAGATGGAGGTATCTTATAACTCACCATTGCCTTGATGGCTTCTGAAGCCCAAGTTTAGTCAACTATAGTTATTCTAAGATGGTAAAATCTATTAAATGGACACTAGGTGTCAGTATCTACTTTTTTTTTTTTTTTTGGTATTTCAGTAATGAAACTTACCACTACTGAATTCAAACAAATAGGTGATGTATTTATTGCTGTTGTATTTTAGTCCTTTTGACAGTTTGTTCAACCCTCATTTTTCATAATGACTGTATTCCTGATCATTGCACAGCTTTATCTTTCCTTTGAAGGAAGGCTCATCTCAGCTATTTCTGTTTTTTAGTGTATTTTATTTGCCTGAGTGGTACAGAGATGCCTAACTTGTTTAGGTTATTTATATCCCGTTAGGAGACCCTGAAAACTTCACCTAGTAGCTTTATATCTATTGGAAGAAGCCTCTCAGCTCAGGTACTTCTGCGAAGTCTCCCTATGGCAGCAGTAGCTGCTTTTTCTGTACACCTACATTTAATGATTAGACCTTTGCACCAACTTTACTATTAATCATAGAAAATAATCTTTTTTAAAAATCCAGTCCCTATTTGTTACATTTTAAAAAAGATATCCCTGTAGCCAGATAATAAAATCATAGTAGCAGATTTGTAGCAAAAGAAATCTTTATAACCTTCCCTTTGGGATGTTCTGTGTTATGGCTTGGTTGTGTTCAGAGAGACTTCTTCACAGATTGCAGTGTTGTCCCCAGTTAAATATTTCCATTGAAAACTGGGCTTTTCTCTGTGTTTCCTCCTTCTGCAACAGAACTTTCTAGTAGTTTTTTCAAAATCGTGATTCATTTGACTCACCAATTAGTATTCATGTGTCTTGCATTTTACAAAGGCCATCACCTATGTTATCTTTTTAAATTCTCATAATAAATCTGTGAGGCAGTCTAATAACCATTTTAAGATGATTGAGATGTGACACCCTAGATTACAGAGTTAAGGGGTAATCCACCTGTGATATAAATCCCACTCTTCTGACTCCATAGGATGTGCTTTTTTTCTACTGAAACTTACTGACTTAAGTAAAATGTTTTATTCTTACTGCTAATTGCGGAGTAATGACGCTGAGCAATTAAAAGTTTTTTTTAAAGAGGAGAAACCAGTTCATCTGTGCCTGTATATTTAGGATGTTATATTTCTTTGCAGTCTTCCCAAGGGCTATTTGTTGAAGAAACTTCTGAAGAAGGAAACTCTGTACCTGCCTCACAAAGGTAAGATTATAAGTTGTTTTGGGTCTGAATTCCCTGATGGTGCCAGAGTAAGAGAGATGAAGCACATGAGTGATGCTGTATCGGGACAGCTTGCCAGGGATCTTTTAGCTCCTTTATATGTACAGACTGAGAAAAATCATTATCTTCCAGTTCTCAAATATGTATCTCATAGAAGCCTGATATATTAGAATGGAAGAGATCTTAGAAGGTGTTGTTGTTTTGGTATAGTCCAGCTGTCTTGGCATGTATCCCATTTTTACCATTCCTAAAAGTGTTTACATTCTGCTGCTCTCTTAACTTAGATTCCTTTGCCAATCTGAAGGCTCTAGACTAGTTTCTTTACAGTCCTTCTAGTCCTCCTGTCCCCTTTGATTTCCTCTGCTTATGCTTATTTTATCTGCATGTCCAAATTGCATACATCTTTTAAGTGTACTCTTAAGACTTATTTTTTTATTATTCATATTATTCAGGTCACAGAGAACATGGCTCACCCTCACTCCCTGTACTGTGCCACTTTTAATCTGGTTGTATCTTATTTTTCCCTTAAATTGTTGTATTTGCATTACCTCCTCAGTTATTCTTGCCGATTGATGGGATTACCTTCTTAGGTCTTCTCACTTAATAATATATAGTGGTTGATTGATTACGAACTGTGCTTATCAACTGGATCAGGTTTTTAATTTTCCCTTTTATATGGTAGTTGACCTTTGGGGATTACTCAAGAGCTAATTTTATGTTGAGTGACCTCCACTTCTCATACGAAAGCTGAGGCCCAATTACCATTTGCTGTAGTTTGGTTGTGCTTCTTAGGGTTTTGGTTAAATTGATAGTACTAGGTATTTCCTTCTGAGTTGAAGAATATGGTTTTGGTTTGATTCTCCCGCTGTTAAGATGGTTTTGGAAGTGGTTTTAACTGGAATAGGCCTTTTGCTTCTTCCAGGTCCCTCTGCTTTGTTGTGGTGAGCCTGTGCAGAGCAGATGTAAGTTTTAATAAATGATTATATGCTTTGTTACCAGGAGAGAGTTGGAATTGCAGGCAATGTGGTTTGACTTCAAGTTGATTAGCCCATTTTATAAATGTCAGCAAATTGTTTTGTGATGGACCCTTTGAATAGAGCCGTAATGTTAGATGCAGAGTAAACTGTGTCTGGCTTGGGTTTACAATAAATGTTATAAGATGTTTTATTTAGAAAGAGAAATCACTTGCGGTTTCCTATCAGGATTGATTTATTTATCATGAATCAGTGATGGTTAGTCTCTCTTCTCTGTGGTTCTTAGTTGATACGAGGTTTTATTTTTTAAGTATCCTCTTGCATACTTGATCAAACTAGTCATAAAGTTCTGTGAGGCGTGGAGGGGGGTAGCTCAGATGCTCAGATCTCTCAGCCATGTGTTCCTGTGTCAGGAAGAGATTGCACTCCATGAACAGGCAGGGTAAACTAAAAGGTTGGATGATGGGAGCAGTACATAATTATGTTACTCTCAGAAGAGATATTTAACTTGTATGGGCAGGTTTTGCTGTAGGGCAATTTGGAATTGTATCTTTTTGTTGCTTGGAAAGCCACATCTTGAGATAAAGAGAAAATTGAACTGCAAGGTGAGGGAAAGCGAGTGTGTTGTCAAGAGAATCTCCATATTTTCTCTTAGGAGTTTATAAATCTCTAACCTTCAGAAGGCTGAGATGGAGGCTATAAAACACAATGGACATTCTTTTTTTTTTCTCTCTCTCTCTAAAGATGTATTTATTTATTTGAGAGAGAGAAAGAGCACACTTGAGTGTGTGCACAGGGCAAGGGGCAGAGGGAGAGAATCTTAAGCACAGACACCCCACTGAGCAGGGAGCCCAATGCAGGGCTCAGTCCCACAACCCGTTTGAGATCATGACCTGAGTTGAAACCAAGAGTCAGATGTCTAACCTACTTAGCCACGTAGGTGCCCCCTGTTGACATTCTTTCTTTCTTTTTTTTTTTTTTTTAAGATTTTATTTATTTATTTGACAGAGAGAGATCACAGTAGACAAAGAGACAGGCAGAGAGAGAGGGAAGCAGGCTCCCTGCTGAGCAGAGAGCCCGATGTGGGACTCAATCCCAGGACCCTGAGATCATGACCTGAGCCAAAGGCAGTGGCTTAACCCACTGAGCCACCCAGCCCCCCGCCATTGACATTCTTATATGGGAGTGGAATTTCTGTCTTCTAGGGTGTTCACAGATAGTCCTTACCCTTCAACTTTCCTTTGTAAAGACTCAAAAAGGGGATTCTTTGGATTCAGTGATTTCGCTGGAACCAGAGTTGTAAGCATGTTTATTTTCTCCATTTCTGGCCTGGAGTATTCACTATCAATTCCTTTCTTCCCTGTTGTGATTTTGTGGTATTGGACAGCAGGTATCAGATTACCTGTGGCTTTGTAAATGACTCACCATTGCTTTTGGCTCTGTGTTCTGATTTATTATACTGGGATTCACTTGGGGTTTGGTTCTTTTTCAGCATTGCTGCTTTGACCAGTAAGAGGAGTTTAGTCCTTATGCCAGAGAGTTCTGCAGAGGAAATCACTGTGTGTCCTGGTAAGCAACTCACTGATCTTAACTGAATTTCTGATCCCTAGCTATCTACCTTTTTGTGCCTATTAATTTTTCTGGCTTTTCCAACCCACTTTCCGGAGGTTTATTGTGATTGATGTGTGTGTATCTCCTCCACATATATTCATGTACACATATATATACATAAACACACACACACTTTTTAAATGGACATTAGCTCTGATTCTTAGTCTTTTCTCGGATGTTTTAGTTTTGAGATTAATATGCTTTGTTTCCTCATTTGCTTACCAGCCTCCTCAGAGATGGCAGCAAAGCATCAGGAGTAGCACTTAACTGTACATTCAGAGGCAAGAGGACTCTATATTTCTCCAGATTGGACTGTCTTCAAATATGCCTGTCATTAAGCAGATTTTTCTAGTTTTACATTGCCATTCACTCCTTATAGCAGAGGGAGTCTAGAAATTGAATTTTGTGCACAGTTCTGTCATTGACTTATTTTTAATCTCAGATAAGGCATTTAACCTGATTAAGTACCACACTTTGCCTTTTGTTAATTGTAGAGATGAAAAGACTTGTGTTCCGTACTTTAGGTATAAGAGACGTTCATTCCATGTTGCACATGAATAGATTTTGACATAAAAAAATTTTTTTTGTTTTAATTACAACAAGATTTTATTTATTAAAATTAAAAAAAAATTGCTAATGGGATTTTATTTATTCTAAGATTTATTTATTTGAGGGTCACTTGGGTGGCTCAGTTATTAAGCATCTGCCTTCAGCTCAGGTCTTCTGGGATCAAGCTCCACATCAGGCTCCCTGCTTAGCAGGAAGCCTGCTTCTCCTTCTGCCACTCCCCCTGCTTGTGTTCCTACTCTCGCTGTCTCTCTCTATGTCAAATAAATAAATAAATTTTTTTAAAAAGATTTATTTATTTGAGAGGGGGAAGGGCAAGGGAAAGAATTTCAGCAGACTCTTTTGAGTGTGGAACCCAATGAGGGGCTTGATGTGGGGCTTGACTCTTCGGGGCTCAGTCCCACAACCCAGAGATCATGACTTGAGCCAAAATCAGACACTTAACTGAGCCACGTAGATGCCCTCACAAAATAATTTTTTAAAAAGATTTTATTTATTTATTTATTTGAGAGAGAGAGTGAAAGAGTACATGAGCAGGGGTGGGGGGTGGGGCAGAGAGTGGGAGAAGTGGACTCCTGGCTGGGCAACCTCCCAGGACCTTGAGATCATGACCTGAGCCAGAGGGAGACACTTAACTGACAGAGCCATACCCAGGCACCACCACACAAAATAATTTTAAATAAACTAAGATACCCATTATCTAAGGGAACTCTGGAGCTGAATCATTGTATAATATGAAGAATTATGTTGTGATATGAACCATTACTTTTTAAGGATTTTGTTTTAGCTTATATTTCCTTTTTTTGCTCTTCTTAAAAGTGAGGCCAATTGAATCAGTAACCTCATTCGTATGAGATTAAGGGACTTCCTATCAATATTTGAACTCTTTAGGCAGTACATATTGTACACATGTTACCATAAGTCATACCTAGTTTCTCTTGGGTCTCATATAACCTACCTGTCAGGGTCAGAGAGACTCATAGTTTTCTTATTTTGGTTTCTTTCAGTTTTTTTTTTTTTTTTCCTATGGAGACTTAAACTTAGTTTACACATTATTTTAGGAAAGACCTATGAACATTTATAAACATTTGGCAGCATATCATAAAAGGCCTTTCTTTACTTATTTTTAAATTTAATTATGTTGCTTTCTATTGAAAGTGGGTTTCTTTATTCATATAAAATATATTTGAATTAACTGCTTGATGATATCCATTAAGAGACCTCACTACCAAGTGTTTTGATTTTGGCAGGAGCACTCAAGAATGCTTTGCTATCTTTTACAACTCCCACAGCTGACCGTCCCCTACCTCTGACCACCTGCCCATCTTGGATTGCTGACTTATGCCATCCTGTTAGGAAGTCACTCAATTTGTTTAAGATGATGGCATGTGACGTTGCCCAGGGATTTTGCAGGAGGAACCTGTGAATACAATAATTTTGAAAGCCCTAGTTGGTGAGAGGGGGAAAAGCAGGCCCTTCAGGACTGAGGTTAGATATCTTTTATGATCATGAATTGCTGTCATTAGCTTGCGAATTAAATTAGTCCAACTGTTTGCTGACAAAAACCACTCCTAAATGAGATTGCAAAAGGTTTCCATAACATTACTGTTCCTTTTGCTGAGAAAGTGTAACTACTTCTCCATGAAGCCAGACTCCTGAATCTCTTTGTAAATATAAAATTTAGAAGCTATGCCATCTAAATTTTCCAGACAACTTGAGTTTTCAGTGTGTTCTAAATAGATGAATTGCAGATTGAGTATAGTAGTCCATTTCTCTATTTTGTTTTGTCTTAGATTTCTGAAAGTTCCAGGGATCTGATACTCAAAATTATAGCATCTTTTTTTACTCACTTTGTTGAAGAAACAGAATTATAGCCTTATGCCCACCGTGTGTATGCTCTTAGTATTATTTATTTCTAAGGAGCTAATGTTCTCTTTTTTTTATAGTTGACTATTTCAGCTATTCACAGAAAGTTTAATTAAAGACTTTTTATTATTACAGTAGTACAGACAATGAATAGCTCTTATTTTCTAAGAGACTAAATGTCTTTTTTGGTAATATCTCAGGGAAACTTGACAAAAAAGTTTTTTTTTTTAAATTAGTTTTATTAAATGATTCTTGAATTAGGCAGCATCTCCTGTAGCAAGTAGAGGTGTTCCTGACAAAGACAACTTTGAAGTTTACGCACTGTAAGCCTTTTTCTGCCAAGGCTGAGATAACTTTCTTTTCCAAAGAAGTTGTCCTTCTTTGACATAGAATTACTGTTCTTTTTTTTTTTTTAAGATTTATTTTATTTATTTTAGAGAGTGAGCATGAGTAGAACACTGGAGCAGAGGGAGAGGGAGGGAAAATGCTAAGCAGACTCCGCATGTGAGACTTGATCCCATGACTCTGAGATCACAACCTGAGCTGCAACCAGGAATTGGTGTCTTAACCGACTGTGCCACCAAGGTGCCCTTGTTCTTTTGTTATATTACATGATGGGTGGCTAGACCAGAAGTTGACAGACTTTTTCTGTAAAAGACTAGATAGATATATTAGGTTTTGTGGGCTAAATGACTCAGCTGTGCCACTGAAACTACTCAGCTGCCATTTTAGCACAAAAGCAGCCATAGAATACAGGGGAAAATGGGTGTGGCTGTGTTCCAATAATACTTTTATTTACCAAAACAGGAAGGTGGCTGGCTTTGGGTCATGAGCTGTAGTTTGCTGACTCCTGAACTAGACTATGAAGGACACCATCTTACATCTCCTTATTACTTGCAGTCTGTATAGTGCCTGGAATTTATTCATAAATATTTGTTGAGTTAATGTTGAATGAATAGATGCCGCCTAAAGAATGTATTAAAGAAAGGCATATCTTTGTTTAGGTTGTATTTTCTATTTCTTCTCCCAATTTTCTGTCTTCTCTAATCATCCCTTTAGCTTTAGAACTAACATTGGCATGTTTTTGTTTTCTGTCAAAATAAATATGCTTTAAAACCCAAATTATGCTGAAAAGAAGTCAGATGGATTAACTAGTGAATGGACAAATTGTGATACTTGCATACAGTGGAATACTACTACTCAGCATTAAAAAAGAGTGAACTATTGATATGTAACAGCATGGTTACTTTTCAAACACATTATACTAAAGGAAAGAAGTCAGACACAAAAGATGGCACATTGTATGATTTCATTTATGTAATGTTGTAGAAAAGGGAAAACTATAGGAATGTAAAGTAGATTGGTCATTGCAAGGAGCCAAGCAGTGGGGAGTTCACTGCAAAGGGATACATAAGAATTTTGGGAGGGTGCTTAGAAATGTTTTATTTTTTTAAGGGGGGCGTTGGAGGGATTGAGAGGAGGGACAGAGGGAGATGGAGAGAATCTTAAGCAGATTCCACACCCAGAACCCAGCTTGACGCAGGGCTCCATCTCAGGACTCCGAGATTATGACCTCAGTTGAAATCAAGAGTCAGATATCTAACTGAGCCACCCAGACACCCCAGAAATATTTTATATCTTTTTTTTTTTAAAGATTTTATTTATTTATTTGACAGAGATCACAAGTAGGCAGAGAGGCAGGCAGAGAGAGAGAGAGAAAGAGGGAAGCAGGCTTCCTGCGGAGCAGGGAGCCCAATGCGGGGCTCGATCCCAGGACCCTGAGATCATGACCCGAGCCGAAGGCAGCAGCCCAAACCACTGAGCCACCCAGGCGCCCCAATACTTTATATCTTGATTGCGATTATTATGTGGTATGATACTGTACATGGGTATCGCAAAAAAAAAAAAAAAGTTACCATGTATAGATTATATACATTTGCCCATACTGAAAATTGATGAATTGTTCTATATATACATTATGCCTTAGTAAAGCTTTAAGAAGAATCAGACTGATCTGTATTACCACTGCAGTCAGTATTAATCACTATAAACTTAGGGGGAATAGGTATTTGTTTTTTTAACTATGAAAATACAAAATGAAAATTACTTTTTAATTTTATAAATTACAGAGACACAGCTAAGTTCTCCTGAAACGTTTGACTTGGAAAAAGAAGTCTCTTCAGGTAGCAGAGAGATCCTGGATGAAGTAAGAATAATAATGGCAGATAAGGAGGTGAATATTCTGCACAATTTTTCTTAGTATTTTCTTTCTACTGATATTCCTCTCTCTCGGCTGAAAAGATTTAGGTGACAAAAGATTGTAGTTTTGGAGGTGATTATGTCAGAGATTATTACAGTTAAGTTCAGCTCAGCACTACAGTTAATTTCGGTTGAGCAACTGTTTCTAAAAATAGGAGTAGTTATCATTGCTTGATTTCTTAATGTGCTTTATTATTTCTGTTACACATGGGGGAAACAGAGGCTTAGAATGTTTGTCATTCATTCATACTCAAAATGCTAATAATTTGAACCTGGATCTATCTCCAGAGTCTGTGATATTTTCTTTTACATTACTGATAAGTAACAGAAATGAACAATCTTGGAAAAAGTCACTATATTTATATTATACATAACTTTCAGCTCTAATTTCTGCATGGTATCAGAAATGCAATCAGGATAGCAGCAGGAAAAAATAGGTGGATTTTTATTGGCTTTTTTACCTTTCCAGTTTCACATATCTGCCATCATCCATAAAGGTGGTTGTTAAAGTTCATACCTCTGATTGAGATTCTCAGTATATATATATCATGTTGAGACTTACACAATAGTTTACCAAGAATTTTAAAAAAGAATTCAGAATTTTTCAAATTTCTTGTTCTGAAAAGCAGCCTGAGAATTAAATTTTTCTGTGGAAATAAATATTTTGGTTACATTTGTGTATGTTATTACCCTGAGCATTTAAAAATAGAGGTTTCATTCTCTTATTCCTTTTTATACTCTAGGTTTTTTGAAAACAGTTTTATAATAGAAGGTAGATCCCTTGCCTAGTCTCTGCATTGCAGGTAACTGGGTAGAAATTCTTCTTTCATGAATCATGCACACTGCTTGGTTCCTTGGAACTTGATCTGACACAACTGACAGACCAAGATTCTCTGATGCCAATGGTGGTAGGGAGGATGGTGACACTTCCTGCAACAGAGTGACTGAGAACATATCCTGCTGGATAATGTTAAAATGGCTTCCAGGGAGGGAGCAGAAACTTCTAAATGGTGATAGGGAACAGAACTAACTACAGAAGAACCCTACAATCCTTTTGTTAATGAAGGCTGATTTCTTATCCATCCATGACTGCAAAGGAGACTGTTCTTTGTTTGGGGCAAAGAGCATGAACCCTATTTAGAATTTATAGTGTATATGTCTGCACCACTACACATCAAAGGGATGGAATTATATGACCTTTCTCACATTGAATGTCCTCCTTTCATTGTTGCTGTTTGCTGGTATCTATGGATGTCTGTTAATAGTCTTAGAATTCTGTATCCATTAAAAGATGTTAGAGATACTATAGTTTTTTTTTTTTTTTTAAAGATTTTTTATTTATTTATCGGGGGTGGGGGGAAAGCGAGCACAGGCAGACAGAATGGCAGACAGAATGGCAGGCAGAGGCAGAGGGAGAAGCAGGCTCCCTGCCGAGCAAGGAGCCCGATGTGGGACTCGATCCCAGGACGCTGGGATCATGACCTGAGCCGGAGGCAGCTGCTTAACCAACTGAGCCACCCAGGCGTCCCAGAGATACTATAGTTTTTAAGTCATTGAGTAATCACCACTTAGTTACACGTCACTTATTAGAAAGGTAGAATCTGAATATTTTATGAGCACAAAGATAGTATAGTGGGTGTAGACTCTTGCTCTTGGAGTCTGTATATAGGGTCATTTGTCCTAAAATTTCTTGTTCATCGGAAGGTGGTTTGGTGTAGTACAAGGAGCTTGAGCATTAGAATTAGAAGAATCCCAACCCTATCACTTAATTTTGTGAGCTTGGGCAAATAAATTAATTGTTTTATTCATTTCATATATTTGAAAGATATTATAGTTTATGTACTGTATGCCGGTTGTTCATTTTAGACTCTTGAGGTATAAAGATCAACAACAGCAAAACAGTGCCTGCCCTCAGAGGATCCTGGTAAAGGAGGAGACAGACACATAGATACTTACAATGTTTCTGACAAATATAATGACAGAGGGCATTAGGGAAGCATAGAAGAGGAATGCTTTTCTGAATTTCAGTTCTTCATATGTAAAGTGGAGACAAAAAGTAATCTATTTTACTGGGTTGTTTTAAAGATTAGAGAATATGAAATGCATAGCAAAGATTTGGCACAAGAAGTAGTATGCATGTGGAACCAGTTATTATTTTACTGCTTTGTAATATATTGTGGCTATTCAGTGATATTAGCTTACTAATGACAGAGAATTGCTCAACAGTATTTGAGTTATTTGGAATAGCATGGCAGAACTGTAATCCTTCTTGATTTGATTTCCTGCAGTGGTCAGGTTCTTTTGAAAATAATATTTTCTGAATATCTTGCCTGAGATAATCCCTTGGTTGGAGATATTCTTTTTTTAGAAAAGTTAATAGAAGTTATTCAGAATCAAACAGTTGGTTTAGCCAGTGGTTTTTTAAGTAAACTGTGTTGAGTCTTCTGGAAAGAGGGGAAAGATCTAAAGAGCTTTCTAAGCTGCACACAAACTGGGTGGGGAAGGGTCAGGACTGGTGATTTGTAGGACATAACTTTTATTTTCACCCAGTTCATTTATTTAGGTGAGGTTTCTTTTGAGGCCAGAAGGTAAGGACCAGCCTCTAAGAGATCAAGATTCTGTGTCCAAGTATCTCTTTTGAGAAATGGCTGTATAATATTTTAAAGAAGTAGAAGCAGTTCTTCAGAGACTGAATCCCTGACTGCACAGTCCTAATAAAAGCTGCTTTGCTTATATTTTTTCCTCTTGAAGTCCATTGTAGTTAATATTTAAATAGAACTTTTAAATGATGCTGAAAAAAATCTTACTTTATGTAAAAATGTTCAGAACCTCTCAGTTGTCTATGAATGTGATTGGAACTGGTCTTGTATTCACACTAAGACAATAATAGACTACTCCCTCTTGAATACATTAATAGTTGAAGGTACATTCCATGCATTTTTTGGAGCTGGTAATGAATACAAAGGAGTAGAGTGTTGGGTGTGAGCACCAGTGACATTCATGTCATACAACATTTCTGTGCTTAGCGAACTTTAGAATGCCAAGTAACTGCTCAGTTGCCATTAACTTTCAGTAACTCAAGACTACTTGCAAATTTTAGGGTATATTGATTTTTCTCCCCTCTGTTCAAATGGCTTTGCATGCCCAAGACAGCTTTGCCTTGTAAGATTTATGAACAGAAGAAGCGGGGTTTGTGAGAAGCTGAGTGACTAAGCTTGGAATAAATAACACCTAGAACTTCCAGACACACTTGGCTCTCTCCACCTTCTAGAGAAGGATAATAGAATCAGATAGTCTCCCAAAATCTGGCAGGGTCAGCAACAAAGTAAAGAGGATGCTTTTTTTGCTTTTGCCACAATTTGCTAAAATAGAAATACTGAAGTTTTGATACTGCAGAATCTTGGGTTCAAGTCTAGATTGTATATTTACTAACTTTGTGATCAGCAGGTTACTTTACCTTTTATATAAATATCAATTTCCTCTTCTGTAATACTAGATCCAGTGATCCCTCTGCCAGTTGGATTGTTGTGAGTGATGGGTATGGAAAATGCCTAGCCAATCCTGGTATGGATAACAAACTCAAGCACTATTAGTTCTTATTTCATCTTTCTTCTTTTCCCCTTTCAGAATATGTCTTTTTAAGTAAAAGGCAGGTGGGTTGAAAAACGACATTTTCTGGTAGTTGTAGAAACTGTTTGACTTGGTATTTAGATGGTCTGTTTCCCTCTGTTGGATTACATTCACAAGCAGTAGATTTTAGGGATGGCCTAAACAACAACAAAAACAAAAAACAAAACCAAAGCCCTCCTGTTGCCTCAGAGTTCAAATTATCTACCCATGCAGTTTTGGTCTTGTTTTGATCTTGTACCAGAAGAGGGTTTATTTTTTCCCCGTAGTAAGGCATAATAATAGTCCAGGTGTTCTTTGCTCTTAAATGGAAGCAGTGGCTGTGTGGGACAGTTTCACATTGATTGGTTAGGACATGCTGTCCTTTGAAGCAAGTGTTAGGCAGTAGTGCTGCAGTGCTCACGCACACTGTTGAATTAATCACTGCAGAGTTCTTGGCTCTGACCTGTAAAGGTAAAATAAAACTGCCTCTCAGACACTGGGAACTGTAAGAAAAATGGTGATTATAAAACACTGAGAGGAATAAGAGAGAGAAGGTGTAAGAATGGCTTCTGCAGAATTGTCTTAAGGACTTTTGAGTCTGCTTAAATAGTTGGGTCTTAGTTCTGTTCTGTTTCCTCTTTTAATCTAAAAGTCACAGATAAAACAGAAGAGGTGGTATGTCTTATTGGTCTAAGCTGAGGTCTAGGTCTTAAATTTTAGTTGTGCTACTTTTGCTTAGAACTCTTTTGTTTCCTAGATAGGATTGGGAGGGAGACAAACCATAAGTGACTCTTAATCTCACAAAACAAACTGAGGGTTGCTGGGGGGAGGGGGTTTGGGAGAGGGGGGGTGAGGTTATGGACATTGGGGAGGGTATGTGCTATGGTGAGTGCTGTGAAGTGTGTAAACTTGGCGATTCACAGACCTGTACCCCCTGGGGATAAAAATACATTATATGTTTATAAAAAATTTTAAAAAAAGGTTAATATTAAAAAAAAATGAGCAGAAAAAAAAAAGAACTCTTGTTTCCTAATTCCTTATGTCTGAAGTCACTTGGAATGCTCACACTTGGAATGCTCACAGTTCTTTTATGAGATTGAAAAAGTTTCTTTGAGATGCTGTTGATACATAGATTGTTTGGAACACAGCAGATACAACAAACTGATCTTTTTTTTTTTTTTAAGATTTTATTTATTTATTTGATAGAGAGATCACAAGTAGGCAGAGAGGTGGGCAGAGAGAGGTGGGGGAAAGAGGGCTCCCTGCTGAGCAGAGAGCCTGATGAGGGTCTTGATCCCAGGACCCTGAGATCATGACCTGAGCTGAGGGCAGAGGCTTAACCCATTGAGCCACCCAGGCGCCCCGCTGATAAAGATCTTGATAAAGAGGAATGCCTTCAGGTTTTGGAGCTAAATAGTCCTTGATTTGAATTTCAGCTCTGCTTCCTATTTGTTATGTAACTTTGGGCAAATTGCTTTACTGTTTTGGGCAATACTTTCTTCATGTGTAGGAAAGGTATGATTAATAGTTTGTAAGATTACTATGAGGATTAAATGAGTATTACATGCAGAATGTTTAGCATATAGTATACAGGTTCTGAATAACTATTAAGTATATTAGTGTATCTCCCAATCTTCAGATCTGAATTTGGCAAACTGATTTTTTTTTTTTTTTCAAGAGCGGGAGAGAGAGAGAGAGCATGCAGTGGGGGTGGATCAGGCTCGCCAGAGCAGGGCAGAGAGAGAGAGAATCTTCTCTGTGCTCAGCATGGAGCCTGATGTGGGGCTCAGTGTCACCACCCTGAGATCAGGACCTGAGCCAAAATCAAGAGTCGGAGGCTTAATCTACTGAGCCACCCAGGTGCCTCAGTATTGTCTCTTTGAAAGTAAATGAAATATGGGATGGAATCTCTTGCAGTTCTTTGAGGGAAAAGGTATTTTATAAAGTAAAGTGTTACAGTTGCCATTTATTATTTTCTTCAGGTTGGTAACAGGGGAAATGCTGAGAAGGAAATACCTATTTCTACCATCTCATCCAGTACCCAGGTCTCCTGCCCGCTATGTGACCAAGGCTTCCCACCCACAAAGATTGAACGACATGCCATGTACTGCAATGGGCTGATAGGGCAAGACACAGGTAAAACTTATCAGGATTTATCAAACTCTTTTCTTTGCATGGTAGTTTTGTAATCCTGTACAGTACAGTACAGGAAAAACGGATCACTCTTCCTCAAAGTTAAAGTTGTTGGGTTCGTTTTTCTTTCTCTTATCTACTTAATTCTCTATGCTTTTCATGTTCTTTATTATTTTGGCAGGTATGCTGTTTTGTTACACATACTCAGGAGAAAGGGAAGGGAAAAATCTTTCATTTTTTAATGTTTCAACTTATTCTTTGGTATATGTAGTCCAAAAATCAGTGCAATGCTATGAACCTTGTGTTTCATCTTACATATTCAGATATTGAGACTCCTTATGGAACTTGAGGAAATAAGTTCTAGAGTTGCCCATTTTTTTCAAAATTGAAGTATAGTTGACATATAGTCTTAGAAGAATTAACCATTTTTTATTCAAGATAAGTCCCTTACGGGGTTTTTTATGTGAAAGTTCTGTGTTAAAACTATAGTTAAGAAATATCCCTAATTTCAGTTCATGTCTTGTATTCTCTGCTGCGTCACCCTGGACTATTGGTTACTTTTTGAAGAGAACGTGAAAGATACTGATTTGGGTGCAGTGTGAGTTACTGACCAAGAGAATCTGCTTGTTCATCACATCCTGTGAATTACCACCCCTAATCTTGCCTTTCTGTATATTTCTAAGTATAATAGTATCAGCTCAGCTCTCTGTGGTCCAGCGTGTTGAATATAACCATACCTTAAATGATTGCAAGTGTTGCATGTCTCAGTCTTATTTGATTCCCATAACTTAGAAGTATTTAATCTGAAATTGTATAATTGTGAGGTATTTTATAGGTTAAGATTTCTGGGAAAAGGGGCACCTGGATGGCTCATTTAAGATGTCTTAAGAGGTTAAAGCCTCTGCCTTCGGCTCAGGTCATGATCTCAGGGTTCTGGGATCAAGACTTGTGTTGGGCTCTCTGCTCAGCAGGGAGCTTGCTTCCCCCCTTCTCTCTGCCTACTTGTGATCTCTGTCAGATAAATAAATAAAATCTTAAAAAAAAAAAAAGATTTCCAGGAAAAAAGGCACATGGTATTTAATTTTTCTGAAGTAATATTATTTTTATTTATTATGTAAGATAGTACCTAAGCTTATAATTTAAATAAATTTGTTGATTTTTTTTATTATAAAGTAATCATGTTC
Organism: Mustela putorius furo; assembly: GCF_011764305.1. Taxonomy (NCBI): domain Eukaryota; kingdom Metazoa; phylum Chordata; class Mammalia; order Carnivora; family Mustelidae; genus Mustela; species Mustela putorius. The sequence continues at coordinate 34,116,961 of NW_025421294.1, forward strand.
ATTGTAATAATTGCTTTTATTTATGAACACTTAAAGTGAGTCAGATACTACTTAGATAAATGGGACCATCTTCAGTATACACACACACACTCAGTATATATATTATTCTACAACTTGCTTTTTTTTAAAATTTAGCAGTAAATTTAGATCTTTCTATGGACAGATATATTTTTTACATAATTGAGATCTTACTATCTATAAAATTTTGTATTTTGTTTTTTTCTACTAATAGCATAAAATTTCTCCCATGTCACTAAAGTTATGTGTAAAAATATTTTTAATGCTTACATAATATTCTTTAATCTGAATTGCCTCCACTTACTTAGCTGTTGTGTATTTAGCATGTTTCAGCCACATTATACTTATATGTCGCTGAGCCTTTTGTGCCTAAAGTTGTTATATTTTGTGGTTATTTCCCAAGGATATAATGTTATACTAGTTTAGGTGGTAGTAAAAAAGATGGGCTTTGGAATCTAGTCAGTTTGAGGTTAAATCTCATCTTTGTCACTTACCAGTGTGTGATTTTGTGCTAGTTTCCTAGCTTCCCTTTATGCAGCTAGCCGGTTAATAGTAAGGACTTTATTTGATTTTTGTGAGGTTAAATGAGATATTTTAAGGAAAGTGCATAGCACTGTGCCTAGCACAGAGTAAATACTTAAGGCCTTTTAGCTGCTGTTACTGTTCCCTGTAGTAGAATTACTGGGTCAGAGATTTTGTCATCATTTTTAAGTGTCATTTTAATAGCATGGTTATCTTTTAAATATAGTAAAAGTTGAAGACCTAAATCTGGACATTATCTCTTTTGAGTAGAAGAACACTGAAGGACTAGGGTTCTGGATGTAATTTTAATTTGACATAGCTCTTCAGGTCTGATTTTTTTTTTTTTAGCAGAGAGTTCCAGTGACTGAAAGAATTCTGGGGATGGACATTTGGTGACCAGAGAAGGAAGATACTATCTTGCCTATCTCACCATGCTTACTCAACTGGTATTAGTTATGAGTCAACAACTTACTCAGCATTGAGATCCAAAAATAAATGAATTTGAGAAGCTGAATGTACCTTGAGCACTAGGAAAGATAACCTTCTTCTGGTCAGAGTTATTAGGTAAAGAGTAGTATAAAATGGTTCCTACTGACACCTCTGAGACTGAACTCTCATTGTTTGTGGTTAAATAGCAGGTTTTGGTATTGATTACTGTCCAAAGACATCTTTCAGCTATGTAATACTTGTCTTTTAGCCTGTTTTTCCTTACTAGGATGTGATGGGGCAACTCACAGCCCCATATACTTGCTGTTGACATTGATTCAGACTTGTTTCTGAGTATTCTGAAACCAAATGTAGACTTATATCACCAGAGCCAGGATTTCTCATTGAACTTATTGAGAAGCTGAGACCATCAGGTGGGCAAAGGAGACTGTCATTCATTCAGGGAAAGCCTTTCAGATTCTCTTTATTCCCCTGGAACAAGGGCCAGTGACCCTGTATAATGCTGCTCAATGGGATTTACAATCTGGTTGTTAGGACTCTTTCAGATATAGATATATGTATGTATGTTTTCTGATAGACTTGGAAACCTGTATATTCTCAGCACTGTATGTCTTATAGCTCTGATCCAGATGTCTCAGACCTCCATGCAAAGATGTCTACTGTGTCCTGAATGACAGTAACACTTTATAAATTATTTATTTATTTTAATAAATATTTTTAGAAATATTTCATAAATATTTTTAGAAACATTTATTTATTTTTTATTTGAATAAAATAAAATTTTTATTCTATTTTTTTATTTTTAAATTTATTTGAGAGAGCAGGTGCTCACCTGAGGTTGGTGGGAGGGCCGGAGGGAGAGCATACTATGCAATGAGCTTGGAGCCCAATTCGGGGCTTGATCCCATGACTCATGAGATCATGACCTGAGCTGAAATCAAGAATTGGACACCCAACTGACTAATCTCCCAGGTGCCCCAAAACTTTCTTTTTCATAGGGAGGAGATATGTTTTAAAAATTCATTCAGGAGTGTAACTAGAATACTATAAATTTCAACAACAACTTGTCTACCTAGAATGCGAAATTTGATCCCTTTCTATCACCTATTGCCTTCCTCCTCAATGTTAGTTCATCCAGATACTTACAGAACATTTTTCTTTTCTTAATGGTGATAGAACTTATGTGGATTACTAAAGAAGTTTAAGACAGAATTTCTGCCATTAAGGAGCTTGCAGTCTCACTGGGGAGATAAGCATTAACCTAAGAAATTCATTAACAAGATGACACAAAGTCAATGATAATGTACTCAAATGAATGATTCTGACAGTAAGTTCAATAGGAAAAAGGAGAGCTGCAGTGAATAAGGGTGATGTCTCGGAGAGGATGAGTTTAGCCTAGGCTGGGAAGGCTGGATGGGTTTGGATAAATCCACGGCAAAGTAGGGGGCCCTTTCTCCTCCTATAGGTTAGATAAGATAGGAAGCAAGGGAAACAGCCACTAAACAACAGCTTCCACTTAATCTTCCTAGTAGTGTTAACTTGCTAACCTAAAATAACTCTCTATGACCCTATAAGAGAATTTGGAACAGAGAGTCCCCACTGGAACTGTCCCACTCTTTGCTTATTCCTGTGTCCTAGGAACAGAGTTTGGGGCTATAGGTGGGGTGGGGAAGTAGAGTAATTATGTAAAGCACCTCCTAGTGTGCCATGTGCCTGCCATATTGTAGGTCCTCAATAAGTTTGCTGTGTTTGTTTTTTTTCCCACCGGCTTTCCTCCCTGTCTTCCTTGCCAGAGATAGTAGTGATTGTTCTGATTCCTCTCACATATTATGACTGGAATCAGAGACCAAGCCCTCAACTTAGTTTTTGGTAAAAGGGAGTCTCTCCTGCCATGGAAAGGAAAGAGTTATTCTTGAAAACATGTAAACCAGACTGAGAGACTGTTAGCCCAAATGCCTAAGGGGGTGGAGTAAGAGAGAGGACTTACCTCCCAGAGTTAGGTGTCCAGCTCTCCCTTCCTTCCTGTTTTCACCCAAATCTGATCCTAGACATGCTTGATTTGGCTGTAAAAGAAATAGTAATTAGAGTCATTTACATGAAGTGTCTACCATTTATGCCTAGTTACCATGCAGCACAATAACAATTATGCATATCATTAAATATGTGTCTGATTAACTTTGCTGTAAGTTTTATTTGATTATTATACTACACTCTGGGTAAGTTGGCTCAGTCTGCTCAGTTTGTTGCTCAATGACATGGCTATCCACAAGGATGGAAAATTAGAGGGAGTGAGTGTTCTTTAAATGCATTGTTTGAGGGGAGAAGATTTGCTAAATTAATCTAGACTAGGACAAAGGCAGGTTGCCTTTGTATTTGCTTTCTGAAAAATGTGTTTGAGACCATTTTTATTTAAACATTTAGGAAGACTGAAGCTCTCCATTTACTCATTCAGTAATTAATAAATAATTGCTCTATACCAAGTACTATGAACAGACTATACAAAGCTCCTGCCGTCATGGAGTTTATATTCTAGCAGTGGGGTATTGACAATAAATAAATAAATATAGCATATGGTATGTATGTTATATTAATAATATTAATATAAATAAACATGCAGTATATTAAGTGGTGATAAGTATTTTGGAGAAGAAAAGAAAGCAGAGGACAAGGAGGTTAGGGAGTACTGAGGTCAGGAGGTAGCAATTTAGAATAGGTGGTCAGGGAAGGTCCCATTGAGAAAGTGACATCTGAGCAGAGACCTAAAGTAAGTGAGGAGTTTCAAGGCGGAGAGGAGAGTGGTTACAGATAGGGGGAACAGTAAGTGCAAAAACCTTTGGTTGTGAACAGCCTTGGTGTGTATGAGGAATGACAAGCCTGTGTGGCTGGAGTGAAGTAAGTGAGGGAAAGATAAACAATGAGATTAGAGAGGTGATTGGGGAGGGGATGCGTGGACAGATTGAATAGGGTTCTTAGGCCATAGTAAGAATTTTAGCTTTTAGTCTGAGCAAAGGGCAGGGTGTCGGGGAGAGCCATTGGAGGGATTTGAGCAAAGAATGAATTAGTATTGGAGCAAAGGATCACTCTGCTGTATGTATAGATTGTGGGGGTGGGGGATAAGAGTGGTGGCTGGGAGAACATCCAACATTTTATTTTTGGCAGTATGATAGAATGGGAGAAACATGGGCTTTGGAACTAGACAGATCTGAATTTAAATTTCAGCTGTAATACTTGTCATCTGGATAATATTTGACAAATGACCTCACCTTTTTGAGGATCAGATGCCTTGTTTGTAAAATTAGTTTGACATCATTAGGATTATCATAAGAATCAGAGACATTTTAGGGGCACCTGGGTGGCTTAGTCAGTTAAGTGTCTGCCTTCAGCTTAGGTCATGATCCGGGAGTTCCAGGATTGAGCCCTATACTGGGCTTCTTGCTCAGAGAGAAGTCTGTTTCTCACACTCTCTCTGCTTCCCCCAACACCATGCTTTCTCTCTCTCTCACTCTCCCTCTCAAATAAATAAATAAAATGCTTTAAAAAAATCAGAGACACTTTATAAAGTACCTAGCCCTATGCCTAGCATGCAGTAAATGTTCAATAAATGGTAGCTGCTGTTATTAACTGAATATTATTCCTGCCTGTGTAGTCTTTCTGAAGTCTCTGTCTGTGTGCCAATACGTAAAGGATAAGCCATCAGCCAGGTAGAGCTAAGGGCAAGATGAAAGGCAAGGATGTGGTAAGTTGGTAAGAATAATAAGCTAGTGAGAAATAGATTGTAGAAGAGTTAGGGGAGCTGAAGGCATTAGCTGTGTACACGTTGAGCCTAGATACAGGGGTGTGGCTTAGAGTCAGGATACTGTTAAGAGTAGATATTCTCTTCATGGATATCTCCCAGAAAAGTAATAATGGGTAAGTGGGTGGATGGAGGTCAGAGTCCTTGCTATAGACAGACTTGCCTAACAGCTAATAGAGGACTGAGGCCTAGAATAGGCTTGACTTGGGTGATTCAGCAAAAATCATAAAACCTGAACATCTCTAATGAAAAAAAAATTTTTAATTAGACAAAGTTTGACTATTTTTGTTTTATATACCTGAATTTATCTACCTGACTCTAGTTTGTGCCCCTACTTAGTCTTCTCACTTGTGTTAATACGGCTTTTGTTGTACCTAGGAGGTTAGATTAACTATATTCCTATTGACCCCTAACTATTGAGGTGTTAACAATTGGGAAATAGCATAGGTTTAGTAAAAATAACATGGATTTTGGAGACAGGCCTGTGGGGAGATACACAAATCCAAGCATATTGAGATTATAGTGCAGTTGGGCAGGAAAAGGCTTGCACATGAATAACTGTAACACAGGTTAGAATTACTAATGGACATACAGTCTCTGAGGAAATGTGATTAGAGACTAAGATAGAAGGGCATTAATGTAAAAGGCAAAATCACATAAAAAATATGAATAGTACACAGGAAAGAACAAGTGATTCAGTGAGGTTGTAGTATGGGCAGTACGAAAGAAAATAGTAGGCAATTGCAGAATGACAAATTAACTTGAAATATGTTGGTTAATATAGGGTAGAGTTTTTTTCAACTGTAAAAGAATTTTTTGTGTTTACTTCACTATAGTATATAGGACTCTTTGGGATGTAAGTGTTAAAAATATTATTCAAGTAACCTTTGAGCAAAAAACAAGTTAGTTTGCATGATAATTGGGAAGTCTGGCGTAGGTTTCAGACAGAGCTCGATCTAGGGTCTCAGATGATGTCTCTCCTCCATCTCTTGACTCTGCTTGTCTGTATTCAATAGATAGGTCTTTTCAAGGATGAACAAGATGTCTGCCTGCAGCTGTAGACTTAGCCTTTAATGGAAAGAAGGAGTGCTTTCTCCTGAAACTATAAGTCATTCTAGATAAAGACTTTTGATTAGGGTTTATTTGATTTAAGTGTCCATTCATGGTCTAGTCACTGTAACCAAGTAGATGGGTACGCATTGTTTATAAGTCAGAACGAGTAACAGAAAACCCTATTGATATCTGTGACAAAATTCTTTAAGTCACAGTAACACAAAACATTAACAATGGGTTTAATATATAGGGTTTCTTTTTCTCACATAACAAGGTATCTAAAATGAGGCAGTAGCTCAGCAATGTTAATGAGAATTTAGGCTTTTCTCTTTGGGCTCTACAACCCTTGACTTGTAGTTTCTTGAGTCATGGTTTCAAGATGACTTTTATTTTTATTTTATTTTTTAAATATAATTTGTTGAATTGCAGGTATATAGAGCTTATTTTTTTTTTTAAGATTTTATTTATTTATTTGTCAGAGAGAGTACACACAAGCAGGCAAAGTGGCAGGCAGAGGCAGCGAGAGGAGCAGGCTCCCTGCCAAGCAAGGAGCCCGATGTGGAACTCGATCCCAGGACCCTGGGATCATGACTTTAGCCGAAGGCAGCCGCTTAACCAACTGAGCCACCCAGGTGGCTTCCCCCCCCCCCCAAATCTTTAGACCTTAAGTCTGTGTTCCAGGCAGGAAGGAGGGGTCAAAGGGACAAGGCTGTAGATTTTGACTATTGCGGTCTAATACTTCTGTATTTAGGAATCTAATATTCTTATAATCTTGTGGAATTAGGTCAGTTTTAAATTTAGTATTTGTTTATGTCTTTTGTTGTTTGTATGACTTTATGTGTATAAAATTATACTGTCTTCAAAGTCATTGATTAATTTGCTTTGTATAGTGATTCAACTTAACAGAAATTTTTGTGTTCTGCTAAATTATTTAGTGAAGTGTTGTGCTGGGGGTTCTCAAGAGGTGGTAAAGGGATATGAGAGAGCCAACTGGGACCTCAGATTTATATTCAGGGAATTTACAGTCCAGTGTAGCAAATAGACTTGGGCATAGCTAAGTATGATAACAAATCAGCTGAAGTACTAAAATAGAGGCACTAACCACTTAAAAAGGTGGAAGGGATTACTTTTGGTTGGCAAGAAAAAGAACAGATTCTTATTTAAGTGTTCCCCTAATATCAAGCATGGGTTTTCTACCTTTTTTTTTTTTTTCTGTTAAACATAAACATCTAAGATAGCATGAGCCTTGGGGTGCCTGGCTGGGTCAGTCAGTGGAGCATGTGACTCTTGATCTTGGGGTTATGACTTGAAGCCCCACATTGGGTGTAGAGATTACTTAAAAAATAAAGTGTTTTAATAAAATTGAGCATGCTGGTGGTGTAAGCACTGTCTGAATTTCTGTTTAGCATTACTTCTTTAAACTAGGATTACTAAAAGTGGAATTACTGGATTATATCTATAAAGTTTTAAGATTGCTTTCTAGAAAGATTTCAGTCATTTCAGTTCTCACCACTAGCATAGGAGACTGTTATCGTCACAACACCATTCCAAATGCTGAGGAATATATTTTTTTTCTTTTTTACAGATCTTGGCCTATTTGATACTTAAATAATGTCATTTTACTATACTTTGTATTTCTTTGATTAGTAGTAATTTGAGATGTTTTTCTTTTTAAAAAAAGCCAATTAAAAAAGCCAAAAATCTCAACTTTGCCCAAGTATCTTTTGGGTTCTTAGTCATTTATATAAGTTCTTTATAAATGATTTGCCTTTTGCTTCCAGGGTGCTTTCCAGGTTTTTTCTATCCATCCATCCATCAGTTTTCACCAAATTCCCAGATTTTTGCAGCCTGAGACAGTAACCTCCTTGTGTGAATACTGTCGAAGCTTTTATTTCTTAAACAGGAGTGCTGATTCTGTAGGAAGATCTAATTGGTGTGAATAGAGGTGGCACTGATATGGGAAAAGAGTATTGGAATCCAAGCAGAATTAAGGGACGGGGTGGGCATCAAGGAGAAAGGATAAAGAATTTATTGCTACTGATGAGGTAGGAGAAGGTTGTGGCCTGGTACGAGTCAGCAGGAGGAATCGGCAGGAGCCAGATGCCCAAACTGGTATGCTATTTAGTAGATTCCTCTTTGATAACTTGACCCCAGAACTGTTTGGCATTTTCTGGAATAGCCACCATCTTATTTGAATGCTTATTGACATAGCTACTGGATGAACGCTTAGACCAGTACTTTCATCCCAGACTTGTTAAGTTGCACTGCATGTAACCCTTCTTCTCTTGTATTAATAATGTAGCAGCAGTGTTCTTCTTCCCTCCCTTCCCCTTGCATCTTGGTTGTCTTCTGCCAACTTCTGTTCAACCTTTCTGTGGAACATTTCCTCATATCTGCTCCATTGTGATACAGTAATAAAATTGTGTGATTTGGCATATGAAATGTCAGTCTGACTGTAGTCTGGGTCTGCTTGAGTCCTAGGTGCCTTTACTCTTCTCATCGTATTCCTTTTAACATTGACTTTGTCTTTCTTCAGTTACCCCTGCTCGTTGTGCCTTGCTGCTAAAGAGCCAGACCTCAGGATTTCTTTTAACAGTTTTCTTCTGCCAGATGTGCTTATTCTTTCCTTGAAAAATAAAATAGCTCTTATTAACACCTGAGTTAATACCCAAAGCATTATGTGTTGAAGGAGTATTATCAGCTAAAAACCACTTTAGATAAGTTCTCATCTCAGACTTCATGATCTAGTCACACCTTTTAATTCAGCATCTAGAGCATTTTGAGAAAGAAGAAAGTTCAAGGAATTAATATTAGATAAGTCATTTCCATTAGAACTACCTTAGGGCCATAGACAGGACTTTAGTTACCTTAGAAGATAAGTATTAGTGTTATCTTCACTTTATTCACAAGGAAACTGTCATCGGAGAGTTTTAGTACTTGTCCAGCATCAGATAGTTAATAAGCAAGTAGAACCAGGGCCAAAGCTCAAGTTGGCTTGATTCCAGGGCTAGCATTCTTCATTGCTACAGGTTCTATCTGCCTTCCCATGTCTGGAGATGGGAATATACATAGTCAGGAAAGTTTGAGGAGACCATGAAAACCTCAGCCAGTTTTAGGAAGCCAGAGTACTAGAATCCTTCATCCCTGAATGCAAACATGAAATCTGATCTCATCAGAATTGACCTTGTCAGCTTTTCAGTTACCTGGAAAAAACTATTTGGTGGATTCAGACTACTTCCTAGTGAACAGAGTTGATATGACGTAAGTTACCTCTGAAAAGCATGTGTGCAAAGTGAAAGGATCAGATGCTATCAGAATTACTTCTGGTGGTGGCTGTGGAAATTGTCCATTCACAGGCTGACTTGTTACTAAGGAGTCTAAGTGCATAATATAAAGGAAACACTTGATAGCAAGGTACTATTTTTCCATTAAGTAAAAGGATTTAATTTGCTGAGTCTTTACAAATCATACCTAGTATCAACCAGTAAGAGCTACCATTTATGAGTACCTGCTATATACCAGGAACTGTGCTTTTTATATATTTTGCATTAATTCTCATAACAACCTTTGAAGCAGATATTATTCTACTTTTATAAAAGAGGAAACTGATGAAAATAATTTGAGGAAAAATTATTTCCCCAATATCACATACCTAGAAAGTGGCAGAACTGGGCTATACAATCAGCTTTATCATTATTATTATTATTATTATTATTTATTTTTTACACAACAGCCTTAATTAAAAAGCTTGTACTGCAAAGACTTATCCAGGAATGTTCAGGTTAAAAAAAACAAAAACAAAAACAAGATTCAGAACACTAAATTTAATATAATAGTCAATATATCATTTTAAGAATTTACATTAAAACTGTATATTTCTATAAGAATAAACATAATTTTGAGAATAAGGGTTCTTCTTGGTGGAGGTAGGTGGAGGCAGAGGTTGGGATCAGAAGTACACAGTTAAATAATCCGTTTTGAGAATAGTGTAGTTTTTAAGTTGGGTGATTGGTTTGGATATATTTTCTTTTGTATGTATTATTAGCATTTTAAAGAGCTTATATGTTTCTATTACACTTCTCGTCTTTCATTTCACTTCTATAGGAGCCTTGATGAAGCAGCCACTAGTAAAATTCAGAAAAGTTCAGAGTTTTTTTTTCCTCCATACAAAACACATTTAGTATTACCTTAATTTAGGCTCTGATGACAGTATGCGACCACTGATATAATTGCCATTAATGATTTTTTTTTTAAAGATATTATTTATCTGACAGAGAGAGACACAGCGAGAGAGGGAGCAGAAGCAGAGGAAGTTGAGGAGAGAGAAGCAGGCTTCCTGCCAAGCAGGGAGCCTGATGCGGGGCTTGATGTGGGGCCTGATGTGGGGCTCAATGTGGGCCTCAATGTGGGGCTTGATTCCAGGATCCTGGAATCCATGACCTGAGCCGAAGGTAGATGCCTAACGACTGAGCCACCTAGCCTCCCCTACCATATTGATTTTTAAGAGAGAAGCCTCTTGGGGCTTTTTTTGGGTTCTTTATATCTGTGCTACCTTTCATATCAGTTTCTTAAAAAGAAAACAGCCAGCTTAATTTTTACTACTGTCTTGTAGAAGGACCATGGGTTGTGTTTGTTTTAAATACAAACATAAAATTTGACATAAAAATTGAGAAATTGATATGTATTTTTTCTCCCTTAGCACTTTAAAGACTTTATTTCACTTTCTTCTGGCCTCCATACTTTCTGATAAGAAATCTGTGATCATTCATATTGTTGTACCCCTGTAAGTTGAAAATGTCACATTTGCCTCATTCTTTTTGTATGTTAAGTAATCTTGAATTTTATATTGGACACTATGAATGTTATTTTGTGGATATTCTAGAGTCTGTCTTCTCAAAGTATTGTTTGTTTTATTAGTTAACTGGGTTAGAATCAAACTGCTCATTCTTGTTTGGGGAGGCAGTTCAAATCTTAATTTGGTTCTTTTATCCTCAACTGGATTTTCTCTTGTACATGAGTGATTCTGGAGTCAGTTGGATACTTGGGTAGTTTATTTATAGAAAGTGGGTCTTCCCTTTCAAGTTTTTCTTCTCACCATATTTGTCAGTTTGGATTTTTCTGATGTTTTTATATGACTAGATTCAGGTTAAACATTTTTGGCAAGAATATAACAAAGAGAATGTTGTAGTCTTCTAAATGCATCATGTCTTAGTTATTTGGGGCTGCTGTAACAAAGTACCACAGACTGGGTGGCCTATAAACAACAGAACTTATTTCTCACAGTTCTGGAGGCTAGAAGTCTGAGATCAGGGGCCAGCATTGTTGAGTTCTAGAGAGAGCCTTCTTCTGGGTTATAGATCACTGACTTTTTGCTATGTCTCATGTGATAAAAGGAGAGCGCTCTGGTTTCTTCAGCCCCTTATGATGGCACTAATCCCATTCATGAAGGCTCCAATCTCTCATGAGCTAATCACTATGCAAGGGCCTCACCTTCTAATACTATCACATTGGGAGTTAGAATTTCCACATATGAATTATGGGGGGACACAAACAGTCAGTCCATAACATCACATCAAGGGCAAATCATCATCAGTTTGTACTAGTGGCATTGTTAAATTTGATCTCTCTTTAAGCTGGTGTCTACCAGATTTTTTTCTATGAAGTTACCCTTTCCCCTTTTTGTGATCAGTATGTCATCTATGGCATATTGCTTTGATGCTATATGAATATTCTAGTCCCAAGCAGACTTTCACCCATGGTGTTAGCATCAATTGGTGATTCTTGCTTAAATTAATTATTACTATAACAGTAAATGATTATTTTTTTAAATTTCTGCCGTTGTTCTACATTGATTAGCTGACATTGTTTTGTGAAGAGGAACTTTCTTCCTTATCCCTTGTTAGTATTTTTTAATGTGGAATGAACTCATGGATTCATTTTTTTCTTGAGATTTTTTTAAATTTTGAAGTCATCTCTGTGTTCAGTGTGGGGCTCAAAATCACAACTCCAAGATCAAGATTTGCATTTTCCTCTAGCTGAGCCAGACAGGTGCCCTGGATTCATTTTTCAAATTCAGTGTGTTGTAATTCATTCTTTCCAGTAGTCATTTTGGTGTTCCAGTTGTTCCACATTTGATCAGTGGAAGTCCCTTGAGGTTGTCTTCTGTAAATTTTGGGTATATGCCCATCAATTATTCTGAGCACTTCCTTTTTACTACAAGAGGTTATCGGTTACCATGACTTATTTTGTTTAGATCTGGAATTTGCCATTTCCCAACGGCTCTACTCCTAATCATTAGGCTGTTTTGCCTTCTAACAGTTTTTTTGAGCATCATGTCTTTATTGTAGAAGATTTTAGGGAAATTTTATTCAGAAAAAATTTATCCATGGCCCTGTCCAATCCAAAACACTGCTATAATTTGATATGTATCCTTTTTTTCCCTTTTTTTTTTTTTAACATAGTTTTTACTGGCACATTTTATATTGAGCCTAGCTTTTATTTTCATTGTTTAACAGTATAATGAATCCTTATAAACTTATTTTCCAGCTTCAGCAGTATCAACATATGACTAATCTTTTTTCACTTATAACATGCCTCCCACCCACTCCCAGATTTTGGGGAAGCAATTTTTAAGCATATATCATCTATAAATACTTTAATATATATCTCTAAAAGGTAAGGACTATTTTTTTAAAAAAATACAGCCACAGTACCACTATTACACAAGTCAGCATCTCTTTTCCCTAATTATCTCATAAGTTTTTAAAAATGGTTTGTTCAAATTAGGGTCCAAACAAGTTTTATACATTGCATTTTGTTGATGTCACTCAAGTCTGTTTTAATCTCTGTTATCCTCCTTTCTCTCTCTTTTTTTCTTTACAGTTTATTTGTTAAAGAGACTAGCTTTTTGTCTTTCAAAATTCCCTTTCTGGATTTTGCTGATTGTATCCCTGTTCTATCTTTAGTGTTACTCTGTTCTAGACAGTGATTTCTGAAAACTTCTAGTTAGATTTGAGGCTTGATCAGGTTCAAGGTTTGATCAGATTCAGTTTGGATTTTTTTTTTTTTTTTGAGAAGAGTATGTTATAGATGATATTGTATGTTCCATATTGCATCAGTTTGTGAAGCAATCTTTATGATGTTATCTTTTATGATGTTATGATTGATCAGTAGGGTCAACCTAATTCATTCATTAGAAAGCCAGTGCTTTCAACTAATGATCATTGGTGATCATTGCCTAGATCTGTTATTTCATGAAGGATGTCTCCTAATATATTTTTTTAAGATTTATTTATTTATAAATAAACAGAGAGACACCTTCTGAGTAGGGGGAGGGCTGAGGGAGAGAATCTCAAGCAACTGCCTGCTGAGTAAAGAGCCTGCCGTGGGGCTTGATCCCAGCATCCTGAAATTACTACCCGAGCTGACTGAGCCACTCAGGCAGCCTGTCTCCTAATATTTAAACAGTTATAAAGTGGTATATATATGGGGGGAGAAAAAAAAAGGCAACATAGAAAAATCATTACCCCCTCCACCATTATTGTTAATATTTTGGTGTATTTTCCGTTTTTATTTTGAATCCCTGTGTAGTATTTCATCTTGTGTTTGAACATTAGGTTGTTTAAATATTTCATTGTTAAAAAATGGTTTGATAAAATATCTTTGTCTTATGAATCTCATTTAAATTCAGATGATTTCCTCAGTATTGATTCCAAAAATGTAATTCATGGGTCAGTAGATATGAATTATTTTAAAATTCTAGATAAATATTGTCAAATTGCTTAAATTCCAGCTGTTAAAAAAATTCTGCTATAAATATTATGCACAAGTACTAGTAAGAACTAGACAAGTGACTTTTTCTAAGACCTCTAAATTATTCAATACCTCATAGATTGAGGAATTTTGTTCATAAAAATATAATGGTGGTAGACCCTTTATTTTATCTTAAGTAGGGATTATGTGACTTTAAGATTTTTCTTAGTATTTACTCTTGCCTTTAACCTCAGGTTGGGGGGCACTGCTAAGAATATTTTTATATTATTACTTTTGTCTTTGTATGAACAGGTATTGAGCAAGCCGTGCTGACACTTTAGATGCAATGGCTAGCTATAGCAGCACTGAAGGTTAGGGTCAGGAGCTCAGCATTCAAGTGCACCTCTTGAGAAAGCAAGCTTATCTCTAAACTTGAGAGGAAATTACTACAACTTGAATAGGACAGGGGACCTTTATGGCTTCTCTGAAACAAAGAAGACAATTTGGTATTGTGGTACTGACTTTGGAGTCTAACAGACTGAATTGTATCTAAGACCAGGTATTTACAGAATTGAGGCCTCTGAGTCTTTTTTATTTTGCTTGTCTGTAAATTGGACCCAGTGATGCCTGCCTGTTTTAGGGTTGTTTATACTTAGAAAGTGTCAACATAATCATTAGAGTATTTGAATTAGAAGTTATCTTTAGTAGAATAAGATTATCAAGTCTAGTACCTGAGAGAGCAAAAGGAATTTATTTATTGAATGGAATGAGGTAGATATGGCTTTTCTGTTTCAAAAGTTATTTTAGATCAGACTCAAGAGACAATTTCATCTAAGTTATAATAATATTCTGTTGGTTCTTTTTTTAAAGCATTTTATTTATTTTGAGAGAGAGAGTGTATGCACAAGCATGGGGGAGGGGCAGAGAAAGAGAGGGAGAAGCAGACTTCCCACTGAACAGGGAGCCAGAAGTGGGGCTCAATCCCAGGACCTCAGGGTCATGACATGAGCTGAAGGTAGGCATTCAACCGACTGAACCACCTAGGCACCCCCAAAATATTCTCTTGTTCTTAAAGCCAAGAAAATACTCTGGAAAACTTCTGAATAAGAAATGACCTTGCAAATTGATGAATTATACATATGTATATATCGAGTGTCAATTTTATGCCAGGAATATAGAATACTGAAGTGGTTAAGAGACAGTCTGCTGGGGGAGATAAGTAGGTAACACAGTAAATAGAGTGTTGTGTGAAAAGTGCTGTGATAGATGCACAGAGAGCCCTGTTTAAGTATAAAGTTTGGGACCTTCTTGGGTCAGGGAAGACTTCCTGGGTACTGCCACTGTTAATGCTGGGCCTGAGTTATTCTGAGAGTAGTATGGAAGATTGGAAGGGTTGAGGCTAGAAAAAGGGAGAGAAGTAACAAAGGAGTGTCAGTGGAAGAGGAGAGATAGGAGAATCTTTCAGTGAGAGAATCAATCACACTTTGTGACTGGGGATCAGGTTGAAAGAAGGGAGCTTTGATTTAGGTTTCTGCCTAAGCCCATGTAGGGTGCTCAACTTAAGAGTCCCCCTGAGTAAAATTTAGAAGATGACTATATTAATTATACTGTATTATTTATGTTCCTTTATATATAGCACCTACTATAACCCAGGTACTCTTATATAATCTGAGAATACAATTCTGAACAAAAGAGAAATCTGTGCTCTCGTGAAACTTACATTCTCATGGAAAAAACAAATGATAAATAAAACTTAAGAAAAATAAGGCAAGAATCAGAGGATAGAGAGGAAAGGGCAGGGAAGGCAGTGGGCGGCGGGTGGAGGGGAGCTCTTAACTTATTAGATCAAGGAAGACTTCTTAAGGTGACATTTGAATCGAGTCATTCCAGGTAAAGGGAATAGCTATAAAGCTTCTAAAGCAAGAGTGTGTTTGACATGTGTCTTATAGCAGCAGGGAAGCCATAATGAGACAGTGGGATGAGCAACAGGGGAAAAGAGAGGAGAGATCAGATCAGTGATCAGATTATCTGGGTTTTTGCACTTTATTCTAACTATGATGAAATGGCATAGAACGGTTGAGAGCAAGGAAGTGATGTAATCCAGCTCTGGCTACTGTGTGAAATGTAGAAGGCCAGGAGCAAAAGTAGAAGTGAACAGGAGGCACTTGGAATATTCCAGGCAGGGTCTAATGTTTCTTTGGATCATAGTGATAGCCGTGAGGTAAAGAAGTTGCCAAATTTGGGATGTATGTTGAGGATTGAACTTACAGGATTTTCTGGAGTAAGACAGAAAACTCGGGTAACACCATAGTTTTGCCCTAAGCAACTGGTTTAGTTATGACTCCATTTTTTGAGATTAGGAAATTCAAGGGATCCAAAATAGCCAAAACAGTCCTGAAACAGACCAAAGTTGAGGGTTCACACTTCTTAATTATATACTTACCAATCAAGACAGGATGCTGCTGGCATAAGGAAATAGATGGATGGATGGATGGATGGAATAGAATTGAGAGCTCAGAATTAAAACCATACATTTATAGCTAACCAGGTTTTGACAAGGCTATCAAGATAATTCAGTAGGGGGAAATAGTCTGTTCAACAAATGGTGCTAAGACGACTGAATATCCACATGCAAAAGAAAAAGTTGACTCCCTTCACACTATATACAAAAAATAGATCAAAGACCTAAATGTAAATACTGAAAACTCTGTAGCTCTCTTAGAGGTAAATCTTCAGGATCTTAGATTTGACAGTGGGTTCTTAGATAGGACACCAAAAGTTTAAGCAATATAAGACAAAAATAGATAAATTAAATTAGACACCATCAAAATTTAAAACTGCTGTGCATCAAAGGATGCTATCAAAAAAGTAAAAAGAAAAATATACAGAATGGGAGAAAATATCTGTAGAATTTGTCTTTTAAGGGTCTGGATTCCAGAATATATAAAGAACTTTTAGCATTCAACAACAAAAAGACAACCCAATTAAAACAAAGGACTTGGGCGCCTGGGTGCTCAGTGGGTTAAGCCATTGCCTTCGGCTTAGGTCATGATCTCAGGGTCCTGGAATTGAGTCCCGCATGGTGCTCTCTGCTCAGCGGGGAGCCTGCTTCCCTCTCTCTCTCTCTGCCTGCCTCTCTGCCTACTTGTGATCTCCCTCTGTCAAATAAATAAGTAAAATCTTTAAAAAAAAAACAAAACAAAACAGACAAACAAACAAAAAAAGGCAAAACAAAACAAAACAAAGGACTTGACCACAATAGCCAACCTATGGAAAGAACCTAGATGTCCATCAACAGATGAATGGGTAAAGATGTGGTGTGTGTGTATACACACACACACACACACACACACACAATGGAATACTATGCAGCCATCAAAAAACTAAAATCTTGCCATTTGCAATGATGTGGATGAGCTAGAGGCTATTATGCTAAGCAAAATAAGTCAGTTGGAGAAAGACTAATATCATATGATCTCACTGTTAAGAGGAGTTTTAGAAACAAGACAGAGGATCATAGAGGAAGGGAGGGAAAAAATGAAACAGAATGAAACCAGAGAGGGAGAGAAACCATGAGACTCTTAAATCTCAGGAAAAAAACTGAGGGTTGCTGGAGGGGAGGAGTGAGGAGGGATGCAGTTGTTGGGTGATGGACGTTGGAGAGGGTATGTGCTATGGGGAATGCTGTGCATTGTGTAAGACTGATGAATCATATACCTGTACCCCTGAAACAAATAATACATTTTATGTTAATTTAAAAAAATTTTAAAAAACCAAAAGCACTCAAGTAGTTATTTCTCCAGAGATGTACAAATGGCCAGCAAGCACATGAAAAAATGATCACTATCAATCGTCAAGAGAGAAATTCAAGTCAAAACCACAAGATACTTCACACCCACTAGGATCGCTATTTAAAAAAAAAATAAAAGTAACAAATGTTGGCAAGAATTTGGAGAAATTGGAAACCCCCCCAAGTACATTTTCTGTGGGAATATAAAACGGTGCAGTGGTCCTGAAAAAAAATTCCTTGGTATGCATTCCTGATATATGCAACAGCTTGGATGAACCTTGGAAACATATGTTAAGTGAAGAAAGCCAGTCACAAAAGACGAAACATAGTATGATTCCATTTATATGATGTGCCCAGAATGGGCAAACCTATAGAGACAGAAGTAGGTCAGTGGTTTGTCTAGGGCTGGAGGTTAGCAGGGGAATGGAGAGTGACTGCTAATGGGAACAGGTTTCTTTTTCAGTTATTGGAAAATACTATAAAATTGATAGTGGTGAGGGGCACCTGGGTGGCTCAGTGGGTTAAAGCCTCTGCCTTCGGCTCAGGTCATGATCTCAGGGTCCTGGGATCGAGCCCCGCGTTGGGCTCTCTGCTCAGCAGGGAGCCTGCTTCCCCCACCCCTCTCTGCCTGCCTCTCTACCTATTTGTGATATCTGTCTCTCTCTCTCTCTCTGTCAAATAAATAAGTAAAATCTTTAAAAAAATTTTTTTTTTAAATTGATAGTGATGATAGTTGTACAACTATGAAAATACTAAAAACCATTGAATTACACTTTAAGTTAGTGAACTATGTAATATGTGAACCATATCTCAATAAAGTTGTTGTATCAAAACAAAAAACGGTGACTCCAGAGTCAGGACGGATACTAGAGGTTTGAGGATAGCAGAGGAGAAATTAAATAGTCTCTGGGAGAGTAGAAGAATAAACTGACTACGGAAACATGATGATTGCTGAGCAGTACTGAGGAGCCACTAGAGCTGTGTGGTCTTAAATATACTGTGAGCCTGTCAGCACTGTTGTGCTGCTTGTAAGGACACGTAATAAGTAGGTAGAAGGTTGGATTTAGCCAAAATAGAGTTTTACCAGGGAGAACAACAGAAATTAGAAACGAGTTGAGAGAATATTCAAGGGAATGGTTAATATGATAATCGTGAAATCTAAGTTAGGTAAAAAGTGAGGCCATGACAGGGTAATGGACAATGAAAAGGTGATAGTCTAGAATTGAAACATCCCAGTGGGGCTGAAGGATTATTGGGAGTCAGGATATTAGAGGGAGTGACTTGGAGGAGATGGGTGGTGGTGATCAGAGACACCCGGGACATCTGAAAATGAGATCTTGGAAGTGGCACCGTTACTATTGGCAGGCTCAACCAGAACCAGGGTTGAGGAATTAGGGTTCTTGAATTGGAACCGGAGAACACAGAAAATGAATTGGCTCTTTCTTACTTCTCCCAAGGATCGCACACAACTAGCACCATTCGAGATGCAAAGGACAGAGGCTAATTCATTACATACAATGGATGTCTTGGGCATTAGGCCTACTTTTCTCTCAGAACCCCACTTGAGAAAGGCTGAGATGGTAGCATCCACAGGAGCTGATAGCCAAAAGCTCAAGGAACTGAGAGGCCAGCATATTGGACAGGCCATACCTTAGGTTGAACCTACGAAAACTCCAACCTCATAGGCTTCAGACTAATATGTAGATATTAAAGTCACCAAGAATGATGGCAGGAGTGGTGAAGAGATAAGATAGTAAGCGCTATGTTAAAGTTTTCAAATAATGGCCAGGAAGTGATGTGGCTGGTAAGGGGCACGTGACCAGGAGGATAGTAGATGACTTCAGTGGGCGGGTAGCAGGGCTAGCACAGTGGTTTGTGTTTCATACTAGGTTTTTCTAGTAGTCTGGAAACAAATGAGAGGCTGCTTACCCCACCTCCAGGTCAGTAGTACCATGGTATAAAGAAGAAGAAATAGCCAGTACTTGAGAAGTGCAAAGAGAAACAGTATCTTCGGAGGACAGCCATCTTTCAGTGAGACCAAGCGGATGAAGGAAACGTTCACACAAGCAGCTGAAAACATCGGGGGTTTTATTGATCACGGACACAGGTTCCAAGGGAGAAAGTCATTTTGAGAATAGGAAGATCAAGTTAGCTTACAAAAGTCCCTCCAGATAACAGTCAGGTGGGGTTGAGAATCTATGTGATGAGAGCTGCCATGGGACATTTGGATTTCCCGTGGTGTCCAAAGTAAACACTTAAGGCAGGACAGGATTAGTCGCGGTTCTCTCTTAAAGGAGCAGTGCTAGCCAAAGGAGGTGTCCATATGACAAAGATGTTCTCCATCTGTGGGGTCATATATGATAGCCAGTAGTCACATGTGGCGACTGAGCACTTGAAATGTAACACACACAAAAATGAAAAAAATATCAGTGAACTATGAGACCATTTTTAGGTGGCCTAATACACAGGTAACCACGGTCCCTACAGGGGGGGAAGGGACAGAAAAAAATTTTTGAGGAATTAATGACTCAGAAAATTCCAAACTTGATAAAAACTATAAATCTGTTGATCCAAGATGTTCTAGGAAGCACAGACATAAGAAACAGCATTAGAGGGGGAGCCTGGGTGGCTCAGTGGGTTAAGCCTCTACCTTTGGCTCAGGTCAGGATCTCAGGATCCTGGGATCGAGCCCCGCATCAGGCTCTCTGCTCAGTGGGGAGCCTGCTTCCCCCCTCTCTCTCTGCCTGTCTCTCTGCCTACTTGTGATCTGTCAAATAAAATCTTAAGGAAAAAAAAAAACAGCACAAATTTTAAAAGCACATCATAATTAAGTTGTTTCAAACCAGAGATAGAGGGAAAAAAAAACCCTGAATATCATTCAGAGAAAAAAGGACATGTTACGTGCAGATGGGAAAAACAAGAATTAGTCAGATTTCTTATTAGGAACAACACACTGCAACTCCATATGGTTCTGTCTAATAAGCAGATATTAAAGTCAACAAGAATGATGACAGGAGTGGTGAAGAGATAAGATCGTAAGTGGTATGTGAAAGGAAGTGGGGTAGTTGATGGGGTGGCAAGAAGACAGGCAAAATCTTATAAAATTCTGAAAGAAAAAGGTTACCAACCTAAATTTCTATACCCAGCAAAAAAATCTTTAAAAAATGAGGGCTACTAAATGTAATAAAGTATTTCAGATTAGATCCAAGAATATTTAGTGGGGGGTAGTAGTAGGAAAACTGGTGAAATTTGAATAAAGTATGGAGTTTAGTTGATAGTTGTGTACCAAAGAGGTGCCTGGGTGACTGAGTCAGTTGGGAGACAACTCTTGGTCTCAGCTCAGGTCTTGATCTCAGGGTCGTGGGTCTGATCCTGGGTTGGGCTCCGCGATGGGTGTGGAGCCTGCTTTGAAAAAAAAAAAAATTATGTACCATTGTTAATGTTTTAGTTCTGACAAAGGTACTGTGGTTACGTGAGATTTTAACATTAGAAGAAAGTGAGCATTATAAAGAACATTATAAAGAAATTTCTACATTGTCTTTCCAATACTTTTTTACAATTCTAAACTATTCCAAACTAAAAATGTTATTAAAAATTTAAAAGATGAAATAGAGACTTTTCAGATATACTAACACTGAAACAATTAATCACCAGAGACTTAATTCATAAGAAATATTTAAAGTCCTTGAGGCAGGGGCGCCTGGTGGCTCAGGCGCTTCCCCCCTCTCTCTGCCTGCCTCTCTGCCTACTTGTGATCTCTGTCTGTTAAATAAATAAATAAAATCCTAAAAAGATATTTTAGGTGGCCTAATACACAGGTAACCACGGTCCCTACAGGGGGGCAAGGGACAGAAAAAATTTTTTTAGGAATTAATGACTCTGTCATTAATGTGATCTCTGTCTGTTAAATAAATAAATAAAATCTTAAAAAGAAAAATAATAAAGTCCTTGAGGCAACAGGAACACTACAGTGGACTGGATTGTGTCATCATGCCTCATGTAACTGAGGAGCTCAATTTTAAATTTTATTCTAATTAAGATTTCAGTTTAAACAGCCACACATCTCAGAAAATGGTCGATAATTCTAATGACAGCCTTTTTGCTGGATCTTTAAGGAGAGTACTTATAATACTGGGTCTTTAAGGAGAGTACTGGTAATACTGAGATAGGCATCATGTGGATGGAACAAGCCTCCCCTTCTTCCTCTTACTTCCCACTGAGGAAATGCTAGGTTGGAGGATGGTCAGTCATAGCAGGACCATATATAAAATTCTGTGGCCTCCCTTTTTTTTTTTTTTTTTTACAATTTTAAAATTTATTCATTAGAGGGCTTGCGAAAGCATGAGCATGGGGGGGGGTTGGCTAGAGGGAGAGGGAAAAGCAGGCTCCCTGCTGAGCAGGGAGATGGACATGGGGCTGATCCCAGAACCCCAGGATCATGACCTGAGCAGAAGGCAGATGCTTAACTGACTGAGCCACCCAGACACCACTCTGGCCTCCCATTTTTTTCTACTGAGATAGTTTTGAGTTTGAGGGAGATAGACTGAGTAGAATTTCTCTTGTTTGTATATATAATTTCCACTCTCCTCAAGGAGTCATCATCTTCAATGTTTATAGTTCCAGGCCACATGTTTTTACTTTTTAGAGGGGTTTATTAGAGAGAGAGAGAGGGAGAGAGACAGAGAGCAAGCACATGAGCGAGGGGAAGGGCAGAGGGAGAGGGACAATCTCTGTTGAGCAGGGATCCAGACTTGGGGCTCTATCCCAGCTCAATCCCACACACCCACATGTCTTTATTTTTGATTGCTTGTCTTTAGATTTTGGAAACAGTGTAGAAACAAATGTTTACACAGTATTGATAATTGTTCTGTAAGGTTTTGGTTACTTACTTGACCATTCTTTTTGTACAAATTAGTATGAGAACTAAAGATTAAGCCCTAATCTAAATTATAGATAAGCTGGGCACTAGTTCTAAGGGTAGTCTTTTTTAAAAATTTATTTTTATTTTTTTATTAACATTCTAAGGGTAGTCTTAAATCTTTAGATAAAGCTAAGAAGTAATAAGCTGGAATAATAACGGGAATTACATAATAATAACAACAAAGGTTTGTTGAGGACTTTCTGTGGGCTGGACACTATTACAACTTATTTGGATTATCTGATAGGATCTTCACCAAAACCTGTGAGGGTATGCTGTTACCTCATTTTGTAGGTAAGTCAGCTGATACTAAGGTTAAGTTACTTGCCCAAGTTACGCTACCCAGCACAGCTAGTAGAATCCTAACTTGGACAACTCTGAAGTCAATGCACTTTATTCTGCTAGGTGTTGCTGCTTTTTAATGTATTAACAGTGCCAAGCCAAGTCCCAAGCACAGCTCCTGAGGATGTTTTCCATCCAGTGTTAGACAAAGGCCTGCGTTAATGGTTGTAGGTTATAGGCGGCTCTCTCAGCTCTCAGTGTTATCCCTCCTTTCTGTTTTATCCCTCCGACCTGGTAATTGCTTTTTGGGTAGTTGTCCCCAGATTCCATTGCTTCCTTTTGAAATCTTTGGCTGTTGTCACCAGTAGTTAGGTTTTTGGACTTAAATTTCTTCCTGCAGCTATTTGAAATGGCTGTGTCAACCCTCAGAAACTAAAGCTGTAGGCTCCTTTAGAACAACATATACCTTCGTGCTCCTTCATAGGGTAATATATTTCAAAGGGAAAATGTAGCTGTAGGGTCCAGTCCAGTTCACTCTGCTCATAACATTTAATAATAGAATTAGCATATAGTTTTCAGTCATGAGCCAAATCTCTCCCCTCATATTCTTTTCCACTTGCCCACTCATTTACCACTTACAACTTTTTCTTTTCCCATCCTTTACCCTCTTATTTCCCAGGAAAGGCAGCCTGCTCCTATAAAATAACATACGCTTCTTTGTTTTAATTCTTATTTTAAGATTTATTTATTTGACAGAAACAGCTAGAGAGGGATCACAAGCAGGGAGAGTGGGAGAGGGAGAAGCATGTTTCCCACTGATCAGGGAGCCTGATGTGGGGCTTGATCCCAAGACCCTGGGATCATGACCTGACCCAAAGGCAGATGCTTAATGACTGAACCACCCAGGCAGCCTATTAAGATTTTATTTTTTTAACTCTACACCCAACATGGGGCTTGAACCCACAACTGAGATTAAGATTTGTACACTCCCACCAACTAAGCTAGCCAGGTGCCCCAACATATACTTCTGTGAAGTTAGACTCTTACTTTGTTCCTGGTTCCATGTTTCTTTGTTGTTGTTTTAGCTTTGTGATCTGGATCAGGTTATTTAATATTCATCATCTAAAAAGTACAGATAATCATATATGCCTTGCAGAATAATTGTAATAGAAATTATGTTTATAAAGTCCCTGGCACAGAGAATGTCCTCATAAAACAAGAGCTTTTTTGAGTACATTTCTGTGATTTAATTTGGCAAATGTTTATTAGCATCTAATCAATGCTATACTCTGCTGAGGATGCTGAAGAAACAAAACCCAGAATCTCTGAATTCAGAAAGTTGCTTAGTGTAGAAGGGGGACTGACATATAAACAACAACAGAAATGTGCTAAGTGCTAGGAGCAATTCTTTTCTCAGCCTTGCCTGTGTAGTGCTTTCCAAGTATCTTTTGGAAAAATACTTGGTATTCAAGATGGAGGACAAATAGAGAGAGGGGAAAAAAAAAAACAACCCTTAAAGGTTTCTGTAATCTGTGAGGTGCCAATGTTTTGAGAATTGATTTCAGCAAGACATTTGATAAAATCCCTCATGAAGTCCTTATACATAAGATGGAGAAATGTGGACTGGCTGATAGAATAGGAGGTGGATTTGAAGGTGGTTATATGGCTGTGTCCAGGATGGTTTTCTCCTGGACACAGTACTTTATTTTTACTTATAAAATCTGTAGGTTGGGGGCGCCTGGGTGGCTCAGTGGGTTAAGCCGCTGCCTTCGGCTCAGGTCATGATCTCAGAGTCCTGGGATCGAGTCCCGCATCGGGCTCTCTGCTCAGCGGAGAGCCTGCTTCCCTCTCTCTCTCTCTGCCTGCCTCTCCATCTACTTGTGATTTCTCTCTGTCGAATGAACAAATAAAATCTTAAAAAAAAAAAAAAAATCTGTAGGTTGGAAGGAACCTTAGAAATAGATAGTGTACTTTAACTGTATCTAAGACCTCTCTATAATCTGGTCTATTTTTCCTTCCCTTTTAATTTTTAATTCAACAGTACAGAAAAGTATATACTGCAAAAATATGCCACCCTCCTATTGCATTCCCCAAGTGTCCCTGTCATCCTCCCCAGAGACAAACACTATTAATAGTTGCTTGTGAGGGGAAGGAGGGAAGGAAAGAGTGAGGGAGGAGGAAAAAAAGTTGCTTGTGTATATGTGATCTTGTTTTATTATGCTATCTTTTTACACCTTGTGTTATAGTTATTAAGTGTATGTGCTGTCTCCCTTAGTAAACTGTAAGCTTAAGAACAAGGACCCTGGGGCACCTGGGTGGCTCAGTCGGTTAAGTGCCTGCCTTCAGCTTAATTCATGATCCCAGGGTCCTGGTATTGATTCCCTACATGGGGCTCCCTGCTCAGTGGAGAGCCTGTTTCTCCCCCTCCCTCTTTAGCTCCCCCTGCTTGTTCTCCCTGCCCCCTGTCAAATAAATGGATAAAATCTTAAAAAACAAAACAAAACAAGGACCCTACTACATAATTTCCTATATATCCCCCAAATTACTTGCACATTGAAGATTAAGATTCTCAATTAATACTTGCTTGATTAAATATTTAAAGGAAATTTGGACCAGGAAGAAGGCAGGCTTATCTAGTAAAATGCCATAGGTTTCTTTCCTTGGCCATGTCATTTATTATAACCATTTTCCTCAGTGACTTGGATGAAGATGTAGAAAGCATGCTTATCATATATGCAGATGACACAAAGCTGGAAAAGAGAGTTGATAGCATCAGATGACAGAATCAAGACTGGAGATGATCTTAAACTATAATGTTCAGCTGAAAAGAACAGGGATAAATATAAAGTCCTGTGTTTAAGGGGGGTGGAAATAACCAACAACTTAGTTACCTAAGTATAGAATTAGGAGACTTGTCTTGATAATATTTTATTTGAAGATAATTTGGAAGGGTAGGCCATGAATCTTAATTACCTTTAAGCTCAATTTAAGATTTTCAACAAAGCAAATACAATCTTGGCTGGATTAGTAGAATATGAGTCTCTGTGGGCTAGTTTGTAGTTCTTGTGTTCTCTCTACTGGTCAGACTGCTTGTGGAGTATTTGGTCCGTATAAAGAGAGAGACTGACAAATGGGGATGTATGTAAAGGTCAACTAGGAATGTAAAACTTGGGTATAGGAAATCAGACCGATCTAGATCTATCTTGAGTTCTACCACTTACCATTTGTGATAGCTTGGCAAAGCTAATTCCTCTGAGTCTGTTTCCATACCTTTAGAGTAAGGCAGAATAGTAATACCAATCTAGAGGATTGTTTTAAAGATTAGAATTAACCTAGGCAATCAAAAGTTTCTGCACTCATTAGAGATTGGATTAATGACTAGATATAGTCCCTGCTTTGAAGAAGGTTACATTTCAGTGGGGCAGACAACTGAGTAAATCCAAGATTGAAATGTAGTTTGTTAAGTGTTCAGAGAGCTGACTTATGGAAAAGGGGGTAAACTTACTCATACAGTCCCCAGTAAATACAGAATGAACTGGATTGTTGTGTAGCAATAGAATGAGTTTCCCTAGGAGGAAGTGAATTCCCCTCAGTGAATGTATATAAAATCAAGTTGAGACTGTATGATAACTTGTTGGGGATGCTTATGGAAGGAATTTTTTTTTTTTTTTTTTAATGAGTAGAGGGTTGGACTAGAAGGAAAGGTGAACTATGAACAGCGGGGGGCCAAATCCAGCCAGACATCTGTTTTTTGTGAAGTTTTATTGGAACATACCACACCCCTTATTTATGTGTTGTCTATGGTTGCCTTCTACTACAGTGTAGAGTTGGGTAGTGTGACAGAGACCATATGGCCTGCCAAATCTGAAGTATTTACTGTGGCCCTTTAGAAAAAGTTTCCTGACTGCTGACTAGATCAATGCTTTACAAACTAATTATTTTGTGAACTGATAACCTTCCTAAATTCTATGGCATGGGGATTTCAAGTCAAGAGGGAAGAAGACAAGATTGGAAGTGAGATGGTTATAGTTTTTCTTTTTACTTCAAGGATTGAAGACTAGAAACCAGTTGATTAACCTCCAAGATCTTTTAAGACACTGTTATTTTATAAATTGATGCCTTTTGTTGTGAGACAAAGTATTGGTATGCTGCCTGGGCTAAAGCTGTTTATACCCACTAGCACTGGAAGGTGGTCCTAGTGTGATGGGAAAAACTGGTTGTGTTAACCATTGTGAACTTTTTTCCTCTTATAATTGGAGCACTTCAGAGAGTAAAGATTAGAGCTAATATGGGTACTCATATAGATGTAGCTATCATTACTGTATGTCATAGAATACATCATTGGAGTGTGTGTCACACCAGACAGAATTTTGGTTGGAAAAGTATAAAGGGATTCAGTGTTGCTAGTTGGGGTGCTACACAAAACCTTTCCTTATGTGTACTAGATCTTTTATTTTTTTTTTTAATTAAAAAAATTTTTTTTAAAGATTTTATGTATTTATTTGACAGAGAAATCACAAGTAGATGGAGAGGGAGGCAGAGAGAGAGGGAAGCAGGCTCCCTGCTGAGCAAAGAGCCCCATGCAGAACTCGATCCCAGGACCCTGAGATCACGACCTGAGCCAAAGGCAGCAGCTTAACCCACTGAGCCACCCAGGCGCCCCAAATTAAAAAATATTTTTAAAAGATTTTATTTATTTTACAGAGAGAGAGAGAGTGCATGCCTGAGCATGAGCAGGGGGAGGGATAAGTGGACTCTGCACTGAGCACAGAGCCCTTGGGGCTCCATCTCACAACCCTGAGATGATGACCCGAGCTGAAACCAAGAGTGGGACACTTAACTGACTATGCCACCTGGGTGCCCTTTGACTAGATCGTTAGATCTCATGACAGTAGGGGATAAAAAGATCTCTCATTAGCAGGAATATCTTGTGGCTGGCAATTTCAGTTCATACATTACAGGTGTTATTCTCTGCTAGAAAAGCAGAGGTTTCCCACACAGTGCACTTTTTCCAGGGGAATAGGATTTTAAACTTTGCTTCTTCACATACATTTTATCTTTTATATTTGGAGTCTACTGCCAACTAACAGTTTTTTTCTTTCTCTTTCTTTGTCCTTCCCTCCCTTCTGCCCTCCCTCTCCCCCACCCTCCCTCTTCCTTGCTTCCTCTCCCTCCCTCCCTCCCTCCCTTACTCTTTCCCTCCCTCCCCTCTCTTCCTTCTTTTTTTGTTGAAAGTATTGACTCGGAGACAAAAAGAGGCCAAGAGCAAGAGTGACAGTGGGACAGTTGCCCAGACATCCCTAGACATTGACAAGTAAGTAGGTATGCTGTGTTCTCGGAGCTCTTTTGACATATTATGGCTTATACTGAATAAAGAGATCCATTCCTCTTCTACCGTGGTTTTCCTTGGCCTTCCAATCACTTCATTGCTTTGATGTCTGAATTTATTCTTTTATTCCCAATTTCTGTTAGTGTAGATGGCCTCTGTATCTTTTTATTCCTAATTTATGTCAGTGTAGATGGCCTCTGTATGATTAATAACCCTAAAAAAGTCCTGCCACCCATTCCATTTGTACATTGCTCTTAGATTTCTGTTTTCTTTGAATTTGTGTATTGGTGTTTGGTACTTTTGGGAAGCAGTGAGCTATTTTGCGATGTAATGGTATAGAAGTTGAGTTGCAAAATGTTGAGCAATATAGGTGACTTCCTTGGGTTGTGGGTTGCAGCTTGACTAAGAAACAAAGTACATTCTATGGGATGATTGGGTATAAGTGACACCTCCTGAAAGTAAAGACACTACCAATAATACATTATAGTAGTAGTCATTAGGCAGAAATGTTTATCTTTGAAATATAGATTTTAGATCTGAAATTTCAGGGCTGCTTTCTCTAATTCAGGTGAGCAGAGCTGATCACTTGTTCCTTTTGGAATCCTGTCATGTGGACATTGCTTTAGGACTATATTCATCCTACCATATTGCAGTAATTTTTTTTTTCATTTTTGATACTTCAGTCTTCCTGGATAGGCTGTGAATTATTTGAAGGCACATACTTGCCTTCATTCATGTTTATATCCTCAGCATCTAATAAAATGCATCTGAGACAGCAGTTAACAGTAATAGCTGTTTGTGTAACACCTAATATTATGTACCAGTCACTGTGCTAAGTGTATGATTTACTTCGTAGCTCTCACAATAGCTGATAAGATAGTTTTTCTTTCTTTCTTTCTTTCTTTTAAGTAGATAAAGAAATTGAAGGGAAATTATAAGTAACTGGTTAAGATCATGCTACCAGAACTGGCAAAGCCCACGTGACTCAAAAACTTAAGCTCCTTGCACAGTGCTGCTGTCTCTCATGTAGTAGGGGGTTAATATATGATTTTTGCATTAATTCATAAGTTTTTAAAGGTACACTGGTCTAGCTTTTCTCATAAGGCAATGTTTTGCTCCTATTTTTAAAGACCTCCAGAGTAAGTTTCCGTAGAGCTAATTCAGATCACTCTTGCTGTATAGTAACTGACTAGTAAAGGCCAGAAAGAGTCTAAAATAGCAAGCTTTGGAAAGTTGTCTTTAGCTTCTTAAAACTAAGATGATCTTAAGAATCAAGCAGACCTGGCTTCTGATATTTATTAACTAATAAGACCTTGGGGAGAAAAGTACCTTCTTAATAGGGCAAAAGAATTAATTGAGAAATTGTGTTCAAAGGGCATTATACCAGTTCTTTGCTACAGAAAAAATAGTTAATGATTGTTCATTTTCTTCCTTTGTCCCCAGTGATTCTGTTTTCACTGATGCCCAATAAACCTTACTTCAAGGACACAGTTTCCTCTCTTTCTACAATTATACTGTTATAAAAAGATAAAAATAGCTGTGTATATGAAATTACACAAAAGACTATAGCAGAACTACATGGTTTTGGTAACTTCCTAGTTGATGTTGCAGGTTGTAGAATTAGGGAAGTCAGCATACAGACTTGATTTACTAATCAGACAAGTTCATCCACCCTGGTAAAAATGTCATCTTGATTTAATGCACTTGGTGTTCCTTTTTCTGTCTAAATCTTAACTTCCCTTTGAAAAAAACTATTACACTTAATTTCAGAAGAGTTTGACAGAATATTTTATGTCTGAAGAGCAATCAGCATTGTTTGAGATAGTTAGAAGAACTGATTTCATTACCATCCCACTGCTGCAACAGCAGGGTACAGAGAAACAGCCAGGGAAAACCGCTAATCAGTCAGTCCTTTTGATTGGCGTCGGGTTAGTTTTATTGGCAATCCTGCTGAGCGAATCTGCATTGGTTGACATGTCTCCTCCACAGAATAACGTAAAAACACAATTGAGACAGAATAACATAAAAACACAATTTAAGACTTATCCAGGAGCCCAGAGGCAAAAACAAATCTTAAAACTGCTTTTTCCCCCTTTCTTGTGATTGGCTAGGAATGAGAAGTGTTATCTCTGTAAATCCCTGGTCCCATTCAGAGAGTACCAGAGTCATGTGGACTCCTGTCTCCAGCTTGCAAGGGGTGACCAAGGAGGTGAACCTGAAGAGAGTGGGAAGGTATGCTCAGTTATGGAGGAGAAGCAGCAGCAGCGGCTGAGGAATCCAAAGGTGTGTATGGAATGCTTTAGGAAATTCTCCAAAGTTCTGTTCTATGCTTTTTTCCCTTCCTCCTTACTTTTCTATGTATCTAGAAATAATATTTTGTTTTAAAAGTATATTTTCTTTTAATTAAAAAGTAATATATGCTCACTGTAGGAAATATAGGAAATTTTTAAAAAAGCATAAAGAATCAGGGAAAATTATCACCCACAATTGAGCTACTTAGAGATAACTGTTAGTATTTTGGCCTATTTTCTTTTTTTTTTCTATGCATTTTTAATGTAGTTGAGACCATTGTGTGTATATATGTATGTGTGTGTATACGTGTGTGTGTGTGTGTAAACTTTATAGCATAAATACATTCCTGAGTCTTTTTTTTTTTTAGATTTTATTTATTTGACAGAGAGCACAAGTAGGCAGAGTGGCAGGCGAAGGGAGATTCAGAAGCAGGCTCTTTGCCAAGCAGGGAGCCTGATGTGGGGCTCGATCCCAGGACCTGAGCCAAAGGCAGCCGCTTAACCTACTGATCCACCCAAGTGCCCCACTGGGTTTATTTTCAAACTGTTTTTAAAAATTACTCTTAATGTTTATATTGCTTAACCACTCATATTATTGGACATTCAGGTTCTTTCTAATTCTTTGTATTATAAGATTGTATTTGAACCATTAATCTGTGTACCACTGACTATTTCTTAGATTTCCTAAAGTGGAACTCATGTAAACATTTTAAAATCTGTTGAAATGTACCACCAAATTCCTTTCCAGAAAGGATATCCAGTCATACCCCCACTGCCAGGAACATATTTGAGATCAACTCTATTTAGCACCTTGTGTGCCTGGTCTTTGGAAGCTGTGAGGTCTGGTCCCTGGTATGGGGAAGATGAATGTGCTTTCTGGGCTTTGCAATTAGAGATCAGGAAGATCAAGTCTTGGCTTAGAGATCAGAGATGAAGCAGCAGCTCCATATGCGAGGCTTACTCACTTAGCAATCACTGCACACTAAGATGGATAAGCCATTATCTGTCATGACAAAAGAAAGGGACCCTGGTATGAATGGGGTGATGTGATTGGGAGTTGTGGCTTATAGGTAAGTGCCTGTATCATAGAGCCAGTTGGCTCTTCTGGCATCACTACTTCAAGAAGCTACTCTGAAACTGTTATTTTCTATTCTAAAATCTCTCCAAATCTATCATAGGTCAATGGTTACTGTTCTTTAATATCTTTGTGGAATAATTTGCCTTGACTCTGGTTATCCATTCTTGGATAATATTCTTGGCATAAAGATATATTCTGTTCATCATGGCAGTTTGTGTTTTTACTTGTATACCCTCATTTATTAGAAAGCAAAAGACTTTCCTAGAGCTATGTCCTACATTCCTTCTCTCCTGGAGATAGGTGTGATCTGGGCTAAGGAAGGTTGTATTTTAGATTCTCTGCCATGAGATAATCCTTTGATCTGTTTTTCTCTATCATAGGAAAAAAATCGCAGTGAAGGCCGGCTCCTCAGTCTCTTGGAACAGACTGAGCACAGGACTGCAGGTGAAGACCCCACAACCAGTTTTCTGGGCTTATGTCATAGGCCTTCCAGTAAAAATGGCTACTGCCAACTCACTGTTTGTTGGAGTTATGTGGATTTACATTTGGCCCATTAGCCAGACTTTGAGACTCCTTTTAGTTTCCCTTAACTAAGGAACAGGACTTCCTGTTAAGGGAAAAAAAATTCCAAATCAACAGGGGAATGACACAGCCCCAGATACCTTCCAAAGGAACAGACTTGGGAAACTAGACATGCAGATATTTCTGCCTTCTCCTAATGTTTTGTGCATCATTTATTACTTGCCCCAACCTGCATTCCAGAGGGATTGTAGGAAGTAACTTTGTCTCTTTGTGCCTAGTATTTAGGGAGCAGTAGAGTGGATTGGTTATGAGCATTGCATAAAGTTAGCAATACCAACTTCATAGATTTTAAGGATTATATCTAGTAAAGTTCCAAACATACTCCCTGGCATTAGTAGGCTCTTGATAAATGTTAGCTGCTATTATTATTGTTATTAGTTGCTGTTGTTAAATTTCACTAGATGCAAATGGAAGAGGAGCTTTTGCTTAAGCCTGGTGAGATTGCTTACCTTCTCATTCTAACAGTTCATTCCCACTAAGCAAATCTGTTTTGCCTTCTGATGACTATAAAAAGGCAGCCTCTCCAAGCCCTATAGCCTGCTGCTTCTAGATCAGCATGTTGTGAATCTCTGCAGGTGGCAGATTTCTCTTGGCAACTCCTTGTTCCTCAAGTCCAGATTTGAAGTAGATTATTCAGAGGTTGTTCATTCAAAAGTGTTCACCTTGATACTTTTGCAGCTGAGCCTGTTGGGTGCTAATACTCATATTTTATGGGTTTGGGGATGGGGATCTGAGCTACTTGTTTAAGATTGATGAAAAACAGTGCCCAGAACACAGAAAGCACATGAGCAGTGAGAAGTGGTATGATTACAACACTATTAACATTATTACTTTTTCTCTCTTATAGATGCAGAAATAAAGACCAAGTCTTCAGAGACAGCAGGCTTCAGGTGAATTGGGGTATACACTGAAGTATGGCTGTCAGTAGTTCTAGAAAAGTACAGGCCTTGTCCTGGGTCCTGTGTATAGTGTGATATTCAAACTATTGAAGGTAGAAATCACCATGGAACTGTGTAACCTCTGTGTGTGCTACCCTCCCCCCATATCTAGGCTAAAAATTGGATGGCTAGTTCAGTTTCATGGCGTTAAAACAGGCAGAACAAAAGCTGTGATTTATTCTTTTCTCCTAACCCTGGTCTTCTGACCTAGATTTCAAGATGTTTGGGAATTTGGTAAAAAAATAATTAAAAAAAAAAAAAAGTTTGGGAATTTAGGTCTGACTTCTCATTCTCTCAGTATCTCACTGTGTGACTTTGGGTAATATGATTTACCCAATGTCCTTATCTGTGAAAGGGGAATGATAATACCTACCTGGTTGGATTATTACAAAGATTATATGAACTAATAATGTATGTAGAAGCCTCTGGTATAATGCATGATACATACTTAGTGCTTATTAGTAGGTATATATTGAATTCTGAATTTTCCCCCCTTCTCTTTAGGGTGCCCTCACCAATGATGGAAGAGGCAGGCTGCAGCAAAGAGATGCAGAGTTCCCTTGCACATCTCGACTTAAATGAGTCTCCCATCAAGTCTTTTGTTTCCATTTCAGAAGCCACAGATTGCTTAGTGGACTTTAAAAAGCAACTTACCGTCCGGCCAGGTAGCCGGACACGGACCAAAGCAGGCAGAGGAAGAAGGAGAAAACCCTGAATTTCTAGGGTCCAGACATTGACAAAACCATTAGCAGTAGGGGTGGGCCATGGTCATTAAGTTTTAGTGGACCCTGTTTCATTGTTGAGCAAGTTTTGGCCCTGCAGTTTTCATCACCAGCATCCACTCAGCATTCTTGTTTTGATGTTTTCTATAAGCTATACAGACGATTGTGTATAGTATTCTGTTTTATAACAGTCTGGATTCACTTATAGTTAAAAGAAAATTTAAATATATTTATGTTTGTATGAAATCTTATTTCAATAAGATGGAGATCTTCCATTTTTCCCCTCGGTGTTGCAGGTTTTGGGGTGGGAATATTTAAATTGTGGAGCTAAATTACATGTTTCCAAATTAATGCCATTACTGGTCTTTGACATACTGCCTAAATTCACTGAATGTATAGTGCATATTTCTGAGCACGGTTACTCCCTTGACCTTTTCTGACTTTGACATACTGCCTAAATTCACTGAATGTATAGTGCACATTTCTGAGCACGGTTACTCCCTTGACCTTTTCTGACATCACTGTGGAAAGTGCCAAGGCATCAAATCCTACTTCTTATTTTGCTATCCCTATCATTCAGCAACCTATTACTTCATCTTGCTGCTTCACCTAGTTAACAGTTCTCAGCCAGAGCATAGGACCTTTGAGGGGTATCTCCTGCCATTCTTACCAGGAATTTGTAAGTGAATGCTCTGTTACTAATTCCTGTGCAATTATTTTTCTTCCTAGATTAACCAGTGGGGATACCAGGCATATTCATCTATTAAAGCCAAGATTAGTTCTCTTGCTGTCAAAGGTCATAGCAGTACCAGGAAATAACATCCCTATTTCAGTATGTTACTGGTAGAGGAGTGCACGTACTTGACCACATTGCCCAGGAGCTTTCAGTGCATAACAAGATGTGGTCTATCTGCAGTGTACTTGCAGACTTCAAAGATGAGAGGATGTCGAACAGCAGAAGCAACTACCTGAAGGAGATACCCAAACAAGGATGTTAAGAAAGCTAGCTTTGGCCCAAGCTGATTTGAAGATGTAATAAAAGTCTGTGGGAGGTGGCTGCTGACCAGGAAAGGATCCTGGGACAGGATAAATAGGGATATCACTCAGACTCTACTAACTTCTGATTCATCAAATTTTCTTGATTTTAAGGTGAAAATGAGATAGGTATTAGACTGGGGAGAGGGGTTCAGAGAGATAGCTAAAATGGCAAGCACCAAATGGTCCTTTAAGATACTTTTTAAAAAAATACTTTATTTATTTATTTGAGAGAGAGACAGAAATAGAGCATGAGCAGGGAGGGGAGGGAGAAGCAGGCTCTCTGCTGAGCAGGGAGCCCGATGCCCCAGGATCATGACCCAAGCTGAAGGCAGACGCTTAACCAACTGAGCCACCCAGATGCCCCTAAGATACTTTTCTTGCCTATGCCATTGCACACAAGCTTTTTGAGTTAAAAGAAGGCCAGATGGCAGGCTCCTGATTTTTTCCATGTTCCGGTGTTGCATGACACTGACATTGTGGCCAGCATCACATAAAGAACAGGTGTTATTTTTTTTGAGGAACTACTATGGTTTGGGTAATGTATGTACTTACATTTAATCCTCACAGCAACCCTGTGAGGTAGGTAGTATCCTCTAATTTTCAGGTGAGGAAACAAAGAAAGGCTCAGGGGAATAAATGAAGCCACTTTTTGGTCCATGGCAATGAGATAACAGTGCCCCTCATATTCAGTCCTAAAGAAAATGCTTTACTTTGGCTCTAGTATTGATTATTTTCCTGTCTTCCTTCTAACCCAAAAGTAGTTTATTAGTTCTGTCCCATCAACTTAATTCTCACTAGTCTCTCTCATTAAATGGCAGTTTGTTGGAGGGTAGAACATTATAAATGGGATGGTATGTTTATCTCTTTGCCTGAAGAGAAGAAAAGGAAAAGGCTGATTCTAGAAAGTGCATTTTTTAGCTTATAATTGGGCAGTCTCTCTAGAACATGGCTTCGATAAAGGCTGTTTGTTTTATTCTCCATGTGCCTTGAGCCTGTGGTCCTGTGGGTGGGGCATTAGTGAGAATGAAGAGACAAAAAGTCAGCGGAAAGAGTATCATGTCAGCCTGAGACTGAAATCCTGCTTCTGACATGGGTTAATCCCTCTGAGACTTAGTTTCCTTGTCCATAAAATGGGGAAATCATACTTAACAGGGTTCTAAGGATTAAGCTAATGGGTATAAAGGCACAGTATCTGTCACATGAAGAAGATGAGTAAGTGGCAGCAGTTATGAATATGGTGCTAGTTTTGTATGTCATAAGTAGTGTTTGGGTGAGGGATAAAAAAGCCAGAAAGAGATGGGGAGCAGATGGAAGAGGAAACCATTCTTAGAGGAGTGAGCCTTTGACTGCATTAGCTTCATTGACTACCAGCCTTCCACAACAAATTTGGGTCCTGGGCATTTAGAGCTCACCTAGGACCTTAGATTTGGGGTTTTGTTGTGTTTTGGTTTTGCTTCTTCTGAAAGATGGGAAGCAGTTCTGCTGGTGTTTCCAACTCTTGAAGAGCTGGAAATCTCCATGAACTTCACAAGCTATTACCATAAATTGGGAAAGAGAAGAAGAGTTCTCTGTGTTAGGCATTGTGGTTGTGTAATTTCCTTTCATCCTTACAACAGCCTTCCAGCAGAGGCTGTGGCTTGCGCATTTCCCCTGGGTATTCACCATTCTATTACATACCCACAATGTCCTATTGCAAGAACTTGCAGCTCTATGCCTTAGGACATCTCTAGACTTGTGTGTGGTCAGGCAGGGAGTGCCAGGACTGAGGCCCCTGAGGCAGTCTTCAGCCAGTGAAAAATGGAAGTTGGGGGGTAAATATTTGAGCCTCCTTACCTCTTTAGGTGGGTGCATTCTCCACCAGAATTCTAAGAGGTCCTCTGTGGGATTGAACCTCAATAGCTGCCAGCAGCAACTATTGTTTTGTTTTTTTTTTTTTTCCCTTCCTACCTCACTTCTAACTACCCTGTCAGTACTTTCTAGATCAGGGTTGGGACTAGGATGAGGGGCCTTCAGTCTAGGGTACTTTAGGGCAGAGTGGGTACTTAACGTGAAGGTAAGAAGGCCTCTATATTTTATAGCTAGGCACTTCACATGCATCACCCTAATCCTAGCCCTGGCCTGATTGCTTCCCAGTTAAGGTATTTGCATGCACATTAGGTCTGCCTCCAGGGAAACCCAAACTAAGACAAATCCTATGGAGAAATTAGTCTCTATGTTTTATGCTTGGAAAACTCTTGAGACCCAGAGATGTGAATAGATTTGCCTAAAGTCATACAGCTGGTAAATGGGATGGGATTTGAACCTAGGTGTGCTTGACACTAGAACTGATGCTCTGTGCACCTCACTACTCACTACCTCTTACCTCCCACTTGAGTCCCAAAACTCAGTGGAAACTCAAGTTTGGATGGGCTCATTGTCTCTACTCAAAGCACAGCAGTTTTGATCCCAAGCTGATTTAATAGAAATTGGGCTGAAGGGAAGGCAGGTAGTGGATGGTAGTACCAATGGGAAGATAGAAGAATGTACAAACCGTACAAACTCAGAGTGGAAAGGTTGCTGAAGCCATATGCACCAGGAAGGCAGGAAGAGTTTACGTATTTCTTCTCAGTTACAAAAGCTCTGGACTGTTGAAGTTGTGGTTCTTCAATTTAACAAAAATTAAACCGATACCTGTTACATGTCAGGTCTGGATCGTGGGCCCTGGAACTCCAAAGATGAGCAAGAAACATTCTCTGGGAGCCCACCATATAATGGGGGAAGACAAACACATAAACAGATGTTTGTTTGTTTGTTTGTTTGTTTTTCTAAGTAAACTTTACACCCAGCACAGAGCCCAGTGCAAGTCTTGAACTCACAACCCTGAGATAAGACCTGAACTGAGATCAAGAGTCAGATGCTCAACTGAGCCACCCAGGTGCCCCTAAACAGATATTTTAAATAGACTGTTGTCAATGCAATGATGTAAGCTAATCCAAGACACTGGGATCAATAGACCACACTCAGCCAGGGTCAGAGCCAAGAGGAACTCATCAGGGAAGGCTCCACAGCATTGACAGTGACTGAAGTCTACTTTAAAGGGTAAGGAAAAACTAGGTGAAAAGGCTGGAGAGAACAAAGGGGGGGGGTGGCTATTCCAGATAAATAAGCATGAACAAAGACTTACAGTAAGCAGCAGCTTGATGGGTGTAGAAGATCTGCAAGGCATACCTGGGGTAAAAGGGTGTACAAGGAATGGTGGGGAACTTATTGAGGGCTTTTGTCAGCTGTGAGAAGCAAGCCTGTGAATAGCTCAGAGGAGGGAGAGCCTGGCTTCTAGCCCAACCCTGGCTGCAACCCACCTTTCACTGACCACCAGTTCCCATTCCTTAGTTCCTTCTGGACAGCTGGAGATTGGTACTAAGGGGCTATGAAGGAGGCTTGTCAGGGTTTGTCCTTCTCCTTGTTGGTCAGTGCCATCTGGCATCTGAAGTGAACTGCTGGCCACTACTACACCTCTGCTACATCCGGGGTTGTCTTAGCTGCTCATAGAATTTAAGCCCAAGGCACTTCTACCCTCCATAGGCGCTGACACAGACCTTCCCTGACACTCTACCTAGGGACCCCTCTCCTGGGGAAATAGATACAGGACTTCCAGAAACATGGTTTAAAAAACCCTGGCATTACTTGTCAGGAACATATCCTTACTCTGGCCCAGAAGACTGTGGACTCTTGACTGTCAGCATGAATCACATTCAGTTCCATATTCTTTGCCAACTAGACAAAGCTGAGAGAGACTAGAGCCCCAGGCTAGGCAGGATATTATGTTATGGGTGTCCTCCCTATCCCCACCACCAATTTCCTGTCTTTCAGAGCCTGTATGTCTGATTGATACCCAGTGAAATGTGCAGCAGGTTTGATAATCTGGCATGTTTCTAGGCCAGTCGTGCCAAAAATAATACAAGAGCCACTGTCCCTGGTCTCCATCCTGGTGTCATATGGAGGCCATGTTCTGTCTGTAGACAATGGTAGGGTTAACTGCTAATGAGGTAGCCCAAACTTTAAAATACCTGCTCACCAATTTCCCAGAAATGAAAATTAATACAGTATGTCGTCTCCTATCATGGTGGGTATCTTAGTCTTTACAGACTTCTATAACAAAATACCACAGATTGAATAGTTTATAAACAACGAAAATTTCTCACAGTCTGGATGCTGGAAGACTCAAATCAAGGTGCCAGCATGGTTGGGTGAGGGCCCTTTTCCAATCCAGGCTGCAGACTGCCAACTTCTTGTATCCTCTCATGCTGCAGAAGGGGCAAAGATGCTCTCTGGGGCCTCTTCTATGAGGACGCTGACCCCATTTGTTAAGGCTCTGCCTTTATGACCTAATCACTTTTCAAAGGCCCAATCTACTAAAGTCTTCACTTTGGGCATTAGTTTTCAACAAAATTTGTTTTGGTGTTGGGGAGGGGGATATAAATATTCAGACCATAGCAGTGGTCATAGTGATGCCACAAGGTTCTATGCATTCAAGAAGACTGGGGGAAAATCAGCTTTGTGGGGGTAAACAACTCTACTGTAGCCTGAGATTACCCTTCCCCTTCTGGTAGAGAAGATCCAGGGTATGAACCTACACCCCCTCTACCCCTCCCTGGCCTACCATCTGAGGGCTAGACTCCACAGTCTGGCTGCTACCTCTCCCATCATATATCCTCACCTACATGTATCTTTATTTAGGTCTTTGGAGCTGAACCACATACCATGAAGGTGCCTTGTGCTCCAAGATTTTGCACAGGCTCTTCTCTCTCTGAAGGATTACCTCTGCCAGCATACTGCTAGTCTTTCTTCATGGCTCAGCTTCCTTAATTTGCCCTGCCCACTCTAGGGCAGAGTTAGTCTCTTCCTCTTATGTTCCACATTGCCTCTTGCTCGTTAGTACTTGAACATTTTGGAAGATTGTCTATTGTACTATATATTTCTCATGCTAGCCTCTTCCATCTTTCCAGGTGAGCCATCACCTCCAAACTCAGACTCTTGAGTTTACTGTTTGTAAAGTGGGTGGGGCTCCCAGTATTAGAGAGGGGATGTCCCAGGGTCCTTGACCTAGTTCAGGGCTCCAGCTTCGTACAGTTATCTTGCTTAAGTTTGCACCATAGCCCTGCCTGCCCTGGACTTCTCTTAGGGCAGACTCAGAAGGAAGTGCATCTTCCTGAATTAACTGATGTCTAGATAGTGGTGGCCAAGAAAGAGTGTGGGACATTATAACTCAGGTGACCTGTGAGTTTCATTTTTGGGTGCAAACCAGGTCAGTGGGATGCCTAACATTGCGAGAGAAGAGCTCAAGCCTGAAGAAAGTGAACAACTGCTGCTTCTCCCGGGTAAGACCCTCTTCTACTTACTACAGGTCCATCCCCTCACCATCTCTCCAGCTTGGCCCAAGCTAGCAGAGTAGAGCCTGGAACGACTAAGCCAGCTGTTCCTCAGTGATAGCTCTCATCCTTGGCAGGAGTCCCTGGGATCCTTCTCAGAAGGAAGACTCACCTCATGTATCTGATTCAGCTGAGTTAAGCTAAGAGGCCAACTTAAACATGTGCAGACCCCAGCTGAGTTCTGAGAATCTAGTGATGTGGGAGACCTGTCCCTCCCCACTGGGCTCAGCTGGAAGAGGTAGATATGAGTACATTTACTGGGAGTTGTAAATACTGAGGTTTCTTGGAGGAAGCTTCACAGTCTCTGGCATGTAGAAATGCCAGATAAATGTCCAATAGAAGAGTGAATGAATAAGAGTAAATGAATGAAAGAATGATTGAGTGAGCTGGGCCTCAAAAGGAGAGTGAAAGCGTACTCGGTGTGTAGTGGCTAGCCCTTTCCTAAGATTATAATTGTCTTGGTTACCCTGTTTTATCCTTGAAACAAACCTGTAACATTCAGGAAGTTAACATTCCTACTTGACAGATTTGGAAATGAGATATATAGGATTTTGAAGACATTTGCTGGAAACTGATTTCTTAGTTCTCTGAATAAGAGCCCCACTCCCACACCCCCCACCCCCAAATTTTTCAAAGCTGTATTAGCACACTATGTCAAACCCTGTGCTGGGATGAAGATGCAGGTGACTCAGACCAGTGGTTCCAGACTCGAGGAAAACCGTGAATGAAGGCTGGATAGCAAGAGACAGGGCGAACTTGTAGTCAGTGTGGTTGGAGTGTGAGGGAGAGTAGCTAGAGAGGAAACTTGGGGCCTGCAAAGCTATGCTAAAGAGTTTCAGACCCCCCCCCCCCTGCAAAGGGAAATACCACAATGTGAAGGTTTACCTCCTATCTTAGGGGAGATAGAGCTGGGGAAAATAGAAATATCTATTTTTGTGCAGTTATTCTGGTGATGTGTTGGGAGTTGGTGGGGCAGGGAGATGGACAGTATCAGTTAGGAGGTTGTTGGAATAATCAGATGGGAAGAAGGTCTAGGGCGGTGGCAGTGGGAAGAGGGGATATGTGGGAGAGCACTTTCTGTTCTTAGCTCTTTCAGCCTCAGACCTGATTGCATAGAGGAGAGGTGAGAGTCAGGGTTGTAGACAGGCACCCAAATAGCTGTGTGAGTGAGCAACCTTGATGCCTCCAGCTAAGACGGAGGACAGGAAGAGTATCATGGGGAAAAAGTGAAGGAGAAAATGAATGTGTCTTTGACTATGGAGTTTGAGAAGCTTCTCCAGCATCTGGAGAGGGATGTCTAACAGACCATCAGAATTTGGGATTTGGCTCAGGACAGGGATTTGGGAGACCTGAAACAGAGGTTTTAATCAAAACCTGAAGGTGATACAAAGGGCTGTGGAGAAGAGGGCTATGACCAGAAACAGGGGTGGGGTGGGGCATTGCTAAAGGGGAGTGGAGAGAAAAAGTAATGAAGATTATGAGGGAAGGAGGCCCAGGAAAGACTAGTTGTTGAAAGCCAAGAGACAAGAATTTTGCAGTGAAGAGATTGCTCATGGCTTTGCATGCCTGACAGAGGACAGTAGGGGATAGGGACTGAGGAAAAGACTGGGATGGGACAATCAGCAGCTCAATTTGACCATGAGGAGGGCAAATTCATGGGCATGTTGGGAATGGAGGATGGGCAAGGGTTGCAGGGATGGGAAGGTATTCTTCCCTGGAGTCTTGTGCTACAGGAAGAGAGGTAGACTGATTCAGTGGACAAATCCCTTCTCCCCATCTTGGGGCCTTCACTGCATTTCCCTTTTCCTTTACTCCTGAAAGACACCTAAATCACTGAAGGCTCCCTTGGGAATTTCTTGGAATAGCAGTACCACCTCTAGCTTGAATTAGCAAAATACAACATTTCTACAGTTCTTTACAGTATGCAAACCATTAACTCCTTTAATCCTCACAAGAACTGAATTTTTGTTCTGTTATAGAGGAGGAAATTGAGGCTCAATTCAGATTCAAGTAAATAAATCTGAAGGTACATTCTGCACAAGGTCCTTTTGCATTCATTATTTCATTTGCCCCACAAAGCTCTTTGACATATATTGATCCCCATTTGGCAGATTAAGAAAATTGGGCCTCCCATTTGGAGACCTGGTGCTAGGTCTTCTGTGGAGAGTTGGGTCCTTAACTCTGAGCATACGGCTCTTTCCATTCTACATCACTGTACCTTCCAAAACCCACCCATGAGCTGATGCTTGTGTTGCACATTAAATTTCCCAAAGCATTTTTCAAGTCTTATTTAATTATTATAACAACCTTGTAAAAGCAGTTATTTCCTCCCAGATGAAAAAACTAAAATTCAAAGAAGTCATAAAAGTTATACCACTAGTGGAACCCCTTTCTGAAGTACAGATCCATCCCTGTCCACTTCTCCCTTCAGAATGAAATTTGTACAACATAGCTTGGCATAAAGGCCATCCATAGTCCAGCCTACCTGCTTCTCCAGCAAGTCTTTGGCTCCTTGTTACCTCACACTCTTTGTTCCAAACCTCTAGAACATCCTGAACTCCCAAGCACGGTAGCAGGTCCATCTCTGTTACTGACTATGTCAAGGGTTCTGTGATTGTTGGTAAGGCTGTAAGATTCCTCAGGACCAGCCTACATCTGCTTTATACTCCAGCATCTGGGACAGTAGTCATCAGGAACTGGTAAATGTAAATGAATGACAGAATGAATAAATAGCATTGGGATTAGGAACCAGCCTTCCCAGTGCTCTGTTAATAAATGTGCTTATGGAAAATGGGGGCCTTCTGGTTGATTACTAAAGGATCATTGATGGTCAGAGGTTCTGAACTCTGCCTACAGCTTTCTTCCTCGTCCTCTTCTCAAGGACAAAAGTTAAGGGCCACAGCCTCTGAGGGCCTGTAGACTATGTGGTTCACCTGGGCTGTCCCTTTCCTCCTATAGGTGG
This sequence comes from Mustela putorius furo, assembly GCF_011764305.1. Lineage (NCBI taxonomy): Eukaryota > Metazoa > Chordata > Mammalia > Carnivora > Mustelidae > Mustela > Mustela putorius. Next base: position 34,159,884 of record NW_025421294.1, read on the forward strand.
CCACCCTCCATTGTGGAACCACATGGACTCCATTGGGCCAGTAGGGTTGCGGCAAAGGGAAGGAGCTCCTGGTTGCTCCCAGGAGGGCTTGCCCTGCCCCTCAGACAGCTCTGAGCTGGTAAGTTCAGCACTGGGGTTCTGATTCATGCCTATTTAAGGCTATCAAAGAGCAGGATCAGCCCATGGGGCCCTGAGTTCACAGCCATGCAGCCCCTTTTAGTTTATCAAACCTTTCAGATCTGATCTAGTAGCTGTTTCCTTTGTGACTTCACACAACAAACAGCAAGGTGGGGATTATCTTCTCATTTTACAGCTGAGAAAGAGGGGGCTTAGAGAGGTGAACTGATGAGTTTTAACTCATGACAGGAGCTTGAGCTGAGGTATTTCAGTTGCAAAGGTATTACTTTTTGCCACTTTGTTGCACGGATGCTGCCCCTACCCTGAATGGGTTCACATAGTCTAGCAAGGACCCTTTTGGGGTTTTCTGGTAGAAGACTATATTCTTAAGATACTTCCTTCCCCTATTTCTCTAGTCTCCTGCATATCTCCCTCCCTTCAACATAGCCACTGCAATCAGGCACACAGATGATTTCAGAGCTGAACTCAACTTGGAGGTTATTCTTCAGCATAGTCCCTGTGCCTTGGGTTAGTTCAGAATGAGTTTCTCTTTTCTGTCATCTTGACCAAGATTTAGAAACCCTTGCATGTCACACCATCAAACAGGAAACACTTGTGTAAGTCATTTCATATCTCCTAGTCTGTTTCCTCATCAGTAAAATGGAAGAAAATAAAGTCTAATCCTTCCACCCCCTGGAGGATTAAGTGAACTAATGGGAGATAAAGGACCTGTATAGAGGAGGCAGCCATGAAAGGATTCTTGAATTATTCCCTGCAGTTTCTTTAGTTTTCCAGCTTGTTCTGACATCTGCTGGACTTGGCTTATTGCCCAAACTGGGGGGCATCACTCCTCACTGCATTTCATGCTCCCACTTCACCTTTGTCTGGTCTCTGCCCCAGACCCTGCTGTAAACATTTCCTTTGTATTCAACTCATGGCTGGGCCACAGAAGTGAGAAATGACATGGTCCCTGGCATTGCGAACACAGGGGCCTTCTGAGTATTATTATTTTCTCAGCCTTATTCCAGGGCCACACAGCCAGGAAAGTGGCAGGGCGAAGACTCAGATGTAATTTTCTCATTCCATGGGGTTTCTTCGCTGCAATCTTCATCAGCTTTGGGTTCTTTTCAGGTGAAATTGCTAGTTTTGTTTTTGTTTTTAATTTAAAGATTGTATGTATGTATTTATTTATTTGAGAGAGAAAGCGAGCACACAAGCTGGGGGAACAGCAGGCAGAGGGGGAAGCAGGCTCCTTGCTGAGTAAGGAGCCCAACACAGGACTTGATCCCAGGACCCTGGGATCATGACCTGAGCTGAAGGCAGATGCTTAACCGACTGAACCATCCAGGCATCCCTGAAATTGCTAGTTTTTATAAGGCTTCACATTTGTGTGGAAACACTTCAGTCAGATCTGGGTTCAAATCTCACTCTGTCCCTTAATAGCTGCTTGGATTATACAGATGACTGTTCCTCTCTAAGCCTCAGTTTTCTCATTTGTAACAACATAGGAATAACCCTTCCTAGTGTGCATGGCTGCTAGAAGCATCTCCTATAATGTAAAAATCGAACTGAACATCTGGCACTCCAGTTAGGAACATTTGCCTCCTTAGGAATCTGTTTTCCATTCTCTTTCTAAAGCAGAGGTGGAGCTGAGTCACCCCCATCTCCCTCACTGAACAGCCTCTCCTCCCTGGCTCCTCTGCCTCCTTATTCAGATGCCTGTGTGGTTACTTTACAGACAGGTCCAGTGTGGGACAGTGAGTCATAGGAATGGAATTTCTGTGGGACAGGGAGTGAGGACCTGGGAAAAACTAAGCCCAGGAAATAGAGCTTCAGTTCGGGACTCCAGGGAACCCAGGGAGGCTGCTAGCATCTCTTTGAAGGACTGGCCAGGAGGTCATCTAGGGGAGCTTTCACATAGAGGTAGAGTACTGGGGCTCCTCTTAGCTCCCCCACAGTAAGTTACTGGTGGAAAGGACCCTTGGGTATCCCATCTTCTGCTTTCTGCCTATCTACCCCCTCCCATCACTCAGATTCACCCCTGGCCCAACCTTCCCCCAAATCCATCCCCTCACACCGAAGAAAATCCCTTTATCCTCCACCCCAGATCTTCAAATGGCTTGTCCCCTTCCTTCGTTTAGTTCACTTCCTCAGAGAGAACTTATTATCAAATATCCAAAAACACCTTTTTCTCCCCTGGTCACTCTCAAACTTCTGTTCCTGCCTTAAAAAAAAAAAAAAAAAAAAAAAAAAAAGGCGTGACTGTTATTACCAGAATCATATTTCATGTTTATTTCCTCATTTTCTGCCTCTATGCTGGAATCTGAGCTTGATAAGAACAGAACTCACTGGGTTATGCAACTTGTAGTGCTTAGAATAGTGTTGGGCCCCTAATAGGTACTCAATCAATACCTGTGGGAAGGATGGCTGACGGATAGGAGGACTGTCTTCCAGAATGTGGGTTCTCCCAAGCTGAGCTTACTTAGGCTCCAGATTCAAGTGGATTGAGAGAGCGAAGCACATGTACTTGAAATTCATACCACATTTGTTCGTTTCTTTGCTCATTTGGTGAACGACAACTCACTGAGCAGCTTAACTCTGGGTACTGGGGAGCCAGAGTGAATTAATGGTATGACAGGAATGGCCTCACTAAACCCTGAAGTCTAAGAAATGGGAGGGCTAGGGAACATCCCTATGTTGAGAAGGAATCACCAGAGAATGGAGAAGGAAAAGGTAGGTGGGTCTCCCTTCCAGGAAGGAGCCTTCTGAGAATGTAGGAACTGAGTATGAGGTGTAGGCAGCAAAAGAACCTAGGTGCATGAAGAAGTGAGAAGTGGGGTTGGGCACATGTTGGGGAGACCAGCAAGGCTCAGGGCTTAGGCAGGGCTCAAGTCAGCTCCTGGGAAAGCTAAGGGAGGTGCTGGTCTGGACTGGTAAAGGGAGGAGCAAGCTTGGCGGGGCAGTCCTGGTTGAATTCAGAGAACTTGGCTAGGCAATGGGGCTCCTGACCAGATATTAGCCTGTTTCTCCCCAGGTGCTGGCGTGTCTACAGCAATTCAAGGTGACGGAGACACAGCTACGGCAGATCCAAGCCAGCCTCCTGTGCTCTATGGAGCACGCACTGGGGGGGCAGGCCAGCCCTGCCTCTTCTGTCCGGATGCTGCCCACATACGTGGGGTCCACCCCACATGGCACTGGTGGGTGGCATAGACCAAAATTGGTGGCCAGGCCTAGGGAGAGAATTCTGATCTGGGGACGGAGTTCCTTATCCCTTTCCCCATTAAGAATCCCAACTCTAAGCTCCCTTAATGAGACTTTGCAGTCCTTGGGGATGTTTCTGGGAGGCTTGCCAGCTGCATGCCTTTCTGTGTCCTGTTTGCCCCAGAACAAGGAGATTTTGTGGTGCTGGAGCTGGGGGCCACAGGGGCCTCACTGCGTGTTCTGTGGGTGACCCTGGTGGGCAATGAGGGGCATAGGATGGAGCCCTGGAGTCAGGAGTTTGTGATCCCTCCAGAGGTGATGCTGGGTCCTGGTCAGCAGGTAAGAGCCCACTGCCTAGGCTCTGGGAACTGGCTGGGTGGCTAGGGCTCTGGTGGGCAGAGCTGAGACCTTAATTTGTCCCATAGCTCTTTGACTTTGCTGCCCACTGTCTGTCTGAGTTCCTGGATGCAATCCCCATGGACAAAAAGGGTCTGCAGCTTGGGTTCAGCTTCTCCTTCCCTTGTCACCAGACTGGCCTGGACAGGGTGAGGCAGAGTGGGCATGGGGACAGTGGGTGGAAGGTTTGCAGCCCCATGAAAGCTATTGGAGGATTGATCCAAGTTTTCTGCCCCCAGAGCACCCTTATTTCCTGGACCAAAGGTTTTAGGTGCAGTGGTGTGGAAGGTCATGATGTGGTCCAGTTGCTGCGAGATGCCATCAAGAGGCAGGGGGTGAGTGGGGCAGGGGCAATGGGAAGGCAGCACATAGAGACTGTGCCTGTGCTTCTGGGAGGGCCTGCTTTCCTTTTCTATTTATATCCTTTATCCAGTCTAACCTAGGGTAGTTTTTGCTACCATTCCCACTTCATATGTGAAGAGACTAAAGGCTAAGAAAGGACAAATAAATTTTCAGGACCATGGGGCAAAACATAGATGAAATGACTTGATCCTGTATTCAAGGACCTCACAGGCTAGAGGGAAAGCATTCCAAAAAAGGATTGTCCCTGTCAAGGAGGTAGTTCAGTGACTCTGGTAGCATGGGAAGGGCACACTAGGACTCAGGCAGGGGCTTTAAGGAGTTTGCCAGATGCATAAGCTGGGGTTGGGGTGGAAGATCTGTTTTTCAGAGAAAGGTGCAAACATTTGGATACCAAAGAAAGGTGGATCTGGATCCATCTGGACTAACTGTGATGCTAGTGGATGGAATTCAGGGCTAGGAGGGGCTTAGAGAGTCAGGTACCTACAGTGCAGTCTTCAAGGTGCCGCGCTTGCTCACAGTCATCTTGGTCCTGTGGGGAGCACTGGTATTCTGGAGATGATGACTGAGGTCGGGAGCCTTTGAGAGCCCCAGGGCCTGAGTAGAGGGTGGAAGAGACAAGGGGGAGTGTGGGATGGGAGGAAAATTCTCTGTAGGGTGGGAGGACCGAGAGTATATGTGTGGGCATGAACACACATTGAGTTTCATGGACTCTGAGCACCTCTATCAAGGCCAGGGCCCCTCCATCAAAGCCATGCAGGTTCCCTGCATTACCCACTTAAGTCAGCCATGACCTCTGCCCTCTCCATTGTCTAGGCCTACAGCATCGACGTGGTTGCCGTGGTGAATGACACAGTGGGCACCATGATGGGCTGCGAGCCAGGGTTTGGGCCCTGTGAGGTCGGGCTTGTTGTAGGTGAGCCATGGGCCGTTTGTGATGATGGGTGCGGGGGTACCGCTACCTGATGGGCAGGTCCTGATGGATTCATCCCTGCCAGACACTGGCACCAATGCATGTTACATGGAGGAGGCAAGGCATGTGGCAGTGCTGGATGAGGACCGGGGCCGCGTCTGCGTCAGCGTTGAGTGGGGCTCCTTCAGTGATGATGGGGTCCTGGGACCAGTGCTGACCACCTTTGACCATGCCTTGGACCAAGAGTCCCTGAATCCTGGTGCCCAGAGGTGGCCTGACCTTCTGCTCTAGGGCCTATCACTCTTCTGCTCCCTTCTTCGCTGCTGTCCCTGAACTCAGGCCCTTGGGCCCCTCCCTATTGCTTGCTCATAGGGTTTCCAGGTTGCATCTAAGGGGGCCCTGGCTATGCTCAAAGAAGGAAGGGCTCAAGATTCTAGAACCCAGAATTTTCAACCCATAGCCCTCCCTTATTCCTGACCAGTGTTGGGGATGGGGGTAGCAAAGTGTTCCCTGTCCTCCAGAAGCCCCTCTGAACCTAATCTAAGCCTGAGAGGGCAGCGGGTCTGGATAAACACCCATCTATCTCCTGGGAAACCATTGCTTCTGGAACCTCCAGTCTGGGGGACCCCAAAGAAAATGATCCTTCTTTTGGGACCCTTGGAGGTGGGACCAAGTGGGCTAAGGGCTTAAGGAAAGCTCTGTCCAGCCACCCTTCCTACCTGTAGGTTTGAGAAGATGATTGGGGGCTTGTACCTGGGTGAGCTGGTGAGGCTTGTATTGGCTCACTTGGCCCAACAAGGGGTCCTCTTTGATGGCTGCACCTCCTCCGCCCTGCTGACCCAAGGCAGCATCCTCCTGGAGCATGTGGCTGAGATGGAGGAGTAAGTAAGAAAAGCCAGTAGGCTTAAACAAAGGGCTTCTTGGCTTGGGAGAGGGGAGGATGCTCTGTCCCCCAGGTAGCCATGGGGCTGAGGGAGGGCAGGGAGCTTTGGGGCTACTTGAGTCCCAAAGCAGTACCCTGTGTCCCTCCAGCCCCTTGGCTGGGGCAGCCCGTGTGCATGCCATCCTGCAGGACTTGGGCCTGAGTGTGGGGGCCTCGGACGCCAAGCTTGTGCAGTACGTGTGTGCAGCCGTGTTGACTCGGGCTGCCCGGCTCTGTGCCGCCGCCCTGGCTGCTGTTCTCTCCCGCCTCCGGCACAGCCGGGAGCTGCAGATGCTTCAGATTGCTGTGGCTACCGGAGGCCGAGTGTTTGAGCGACACCCCAGGTACTGGAAATACACACTTCCTGTGTGAGCAGGTAGCAAAAATGTGTTTTCCATTAAGACCCAGAGGGCACTCTAGTTCCATGTGTGCAAGGCAGTGGGTATGAGTGGCAGGGTAAGGTCAGATGGGGACTAAGGGACGCCAGAAGAAGTCAGAAGAGAGGAAAGATGCTTCTCTTCGGGTATGCAAGGGAGGGGGACTCTGAGGACACTGGGAGCACTGGAGATACTGGGCATAAGGTTGGTGTACAGTTGGACTTAGAACTGAAGGGATTTGAAGAGATGGGGCCCAGGGCTTCAGCAAGTCCTGGAGTTCAGGGTCAGGTGTCAAGCCAGGTATGCCTGCTTTGTGTCTGTGTAGTTTCCTCAGCATCCTGCAGGAGACTGTGATGCTCCTGGCCCCGGAATGTGATGTCTCCTTCATTCCCTCTGTGGATGGGGGTGGCCGGGGTGTGGCAATGGTGACTGCTGTGGCTGCCCGCCTCGCTGCTCACCGGCACCTGCTGGAAGAGACCCTGGCACCTTTCCGGTTGAACCATGAGCAGCTGGCAGTGGTGCAGGCACAGATGCGGGAGGCCATGGTCAAGGGACTCCGAGGGGAGGCCTCATCCCTCCGCATGCTGCCCACTTATGTCCGGGCCACACCTGATGGCACTGGTGAGGATCTGGCATGAGTGTGGGGCTGGGGTATGGGTTCATGGAGGTCACAGAACGTGCTTTGTCCTGACTCTGGGGATCTCTGTTCCACAGAACGTGGGGATTTCCTGGCCCTGGACCTGGGGGGCACCAACTTTCGGGTCCTCTTGGTGCGTGTGACAGAAGGAGGTGTGAAGATCACCAGCCAGGTCTACTCCATCCCGGAGTATGTGGCCCAGGGCTCTGGACAGCAGGTACCCAGAGCTTGGACCTAATGTCGGGGAAGGACCCAGGCTGGGCCACACCCTGACTTGCCTTGCACCTCAGCTCTTCGACCACATCGTGGACTGCATTGTGGACTTCCAGCAGAAGCAGGGCCTGAGTGGGCAGAGCCTCCCTCTGGGTTTCACCTTCTCCTTCCCATGCAGGCAGCTTGGCCTCGACCAGGTGAGGGACAAAGGGCCAGGAGAAACTATCCCCAAGGGCTTTACACACTCATACCCTTCATGGAATGGGCAGGAGGCTGGGGAGAGGGCTTCAAGTATCCTGGGCTGGGGGTGGGGGTGGGCAGAAGAACTGCCCCCCTGAGCCAGCCCCTAGCCTCGGTTTCACTGGACATGGTGTGTGCAGGTGAAGGGGGTGTGGTAAATTCACCTGGAATCCAGGACTGTAATGAGGCCCAGGATGGAAAAGATTATGGATACGCCTGGGGGCTGCCAATGGGCAGGAAAATGGAGCCAGGTTAGGTCTGGGCACTTGGGAGCAGTGTAGGCCCGGATCAGGGCTGATGAAGGAACACATTGACTGTCTACTCCACAGGCCTGGTGTACCAATCTAGGAGACCTGCAGGAAACAGCATTAATTCCTGTTTAGTGAAAGGGCTTATGGCTGCCTGGTTTCTAGACACAGCACCAGCTGAGCATACACCTCTACATGTCCTTCAAGAAGAATGCTGGACTTCTCAGTGCACACACCAGAGGGCTGTCATGAAGACAGCTCCTCCCGTACTTTGGTCCAAGCTCCCAAGAGTCTCCTCCTCAACACCCCTAACTTCTGCCAAAAAGCTGCCTTCAGTGAGGAGGAGCTTGCTGCCCCTAAAATCATCCACTATGTTCTTCCTGAAAAGCTCTGCCTTCTTTACACCACCCAGACTTTATGCAGTTTTAGGCTCTGTTCCAGGTGTGACCTCTCTCAGACACAGCTTCTGCACTTGGCTTTCTTTTACACAGTGGCCCTTTGGAATCAAGCATTCAGCAGTGTCTCTCTGCTGGTCTGCCCCACTCTAGACTAAGCATGCTGGCACCATTTGATTATTCCTTGTAAGATGTGAGAAGCAGGTGGGACTCAGTATGCAAAATCATGTGCGCAAGAAGAAAACAGGGTCCTATTCATTATCTAGAACTGAACTTAATTTCTGTGTTAAGCCCACATCCTTTTGGGGGGGATGGCTTAATAATAATCAATCTGGAGGCCTCTTTCCCCAGGTAAGGGCCCCTTTCAGCTGCACAGTACCCTTTGCTGTGTATGCGCAGACACTCAGGGAAGTCGGGAAATGCCTAGGCCCCAGCTGTGAGGACTCTTGACACTTCCTCTCTTGATTCTTAACACCTCCCTTTACAACTCACCTTCCCTTCCATGGGGAAGGAGGACAGAGACCTCCTCTGCTGTCAGATCACTCAGATCTCTTCTGTCTCCTTCCTACCCATAAGGGTATGGTCCAGGTAGAGGTATAGAATGCTTGTCTCAGGAAACTCCAAAACCTGGCTCTGAGGTTGCCTCAGCTCCCCTTCCCCAGACTGGGGTCTGTCTGTCATCTGAGAGCAGGAAAGTATTGGCGCTACTTACGATCTGGGTTCCCCCACAGTAGCCCTCCTTTTTAATTGCTGTCTCACTCTCTGGCTTGTAGTTATTGTGTTTCACACGAGCATTCTGCACTCTGGCTGTGGTTGCATAGGGCAGGGGATAAAAGGAAATGTTGTTGGAGGAAGAAGAGTCAGTTCGTATGTCTAAAATCTTCTGCCCCAAAGATTTTCCTTTCTTTTTTTTTTTTTTTTTAAAGATTTATTTTAGAGAGAGTGCAGGGCAGAGGGCCAGAGGGCCAGGGAAAGAAAGAATCTCAAGCAGACGGTGTGCTGAACATGGAGCCCAGATGCAAGGCTCTATCCCAGGACCCTGAGATCATGACCTGAGCCAAAATCAAGAGTTGGACACTCGACTGACTGAGCCATCAAGGTGCCCCCCAAAGATTTTCATACCTGCTTTGCATGCTCTTACTTTGGGCAGAGCTGTCATTTTTTAACAGCAGGAGAATAACTCCCCCTGCCTGCTCTCTGAGAAAGCACACTTAGAAAAGGATAGTCCTAGGGGCGCCTGGGTGGCTCAGTGGTTTAAGCCTCTGCCTTCAGCTCAGGTCATGATCTCAGGGTCCTGGGATTGAGCCCCACATCGGGCTCTCTGCTCAGTGGGGAGCCTGCTTCCCCCTCTCTCTCTGCCTGCCTCTCTGCCTACTTGTGATCTCTGTCTATCAAATAAATAAATAAATATTTTTAAAAAAAGAAAGAAAAGGATAGTCCTAGATTGTCAAGCCCATCAATAAGTTCATAATTTAAGGCAAGTTTCTCACAATAAAGGCTTATCTGTCTTCTCTCCTCCCATCCTGCCTGGGTGTTCTAGGTTCTAGCTTTTCTTTTTGTCCTTCACTCATATCTGGAATACACAAGTGAATTTCTTTTTGACATGGCTCTGTCCCTAATTCCTCAGTTTCCTTCCTCTCAAATGACTCTTGCTAGTTCTTTCTAAAAGAGCAGAATAGTCTGTCATTTGGACCTCTGAGCCTTCTCTGTCCTCCCCCTTCCCGGACACAGCACTCATTTTATCAGCTCTGTTCATTCCTAACCCAATTATGAAGGGCCATTCCTTCTGGGCAGCCGTCTTAAAACGTCCAGACTCTCAGACCATCTGAGCATTCTGGCACTAATAATAGAAGACACAGGTCGGATGGTTATTAATAGGTTTCTTTACACTGGAAGGCTCCTGGGGAGTTAGGAGGGGGCAGAGGGTAAGGCCCTCAGCCATGTGGCAGAGTGGGCATGGAATCCTGCTTGGTGAGAGGGGATAGCATATGCTTCTGATGAGGTACAGGCTTTGGGGAGGGAGAGAGAGATTCCAAGGGGCCTTCACCTTCTGACCCCACCTTTGTCCCACCCCAGGGCATCCTCCTAAACTGGACAAAGGGTTTCAATGCATCCGACTGTGAGGGCCAAGACGTTGTGTGTCTGCTGCGGGAAGCCATCGGGAGAAGACAGGTGAGGAGTCTGCCTCCAGGGGTGCTTTGGGGCTGTGGCAGGACTTGAAGGGAGCAGAGGGTCTCCTGCTTCCTGACCTGGGGGGGTGGAGTGGGTGGCTCTCTGTAGTAGAAACCTCTGGGTCCAGCGCTGGTTGCCAGGACAACCACGTTGCCCAGCAACTAGCAGCATCCTTTTGTGTGCAGGCAGTGGAGCTGAATGTGGTTGCCATTGTCAATGACACGGTGGGGACCATGATGTCCTGTGGCTATGAGGACTCCCGTTGTGAGGTCGGCCTCATCGTTGGTGAGGAGGGCCCTGTTCTTTTGTGCTCCTACTGCCTGATGTTAATTCATTGCCTTCTGTTGATTCCTCAGGTTGGATGTTCCTCTGGCCTTGGGGATGGGGCGTGATTTCCACCTGACTCAGCTGGGCCCAGCAACACTCATATGGGCTGTGTCTGAACTTTGCTCAGCTTAGCTATACTATTCATAGTCATTTAAGCTTTCTGAGCCTCGTTTGCCTTTCTGTTAAATGAATATGAGCTTTGGAGTCATACAGATTTGGGTGGAAATACTAGCTCTGCCACTTCTGTGTGACCGTGGGCAAATCACCAAAGCCTCCATTTCCTTCTAAGACAGAGATAATAGCAATGGCTATCTCAAGAATCATGAGAGTGAGAGGAGAGGGAACAAAGTGTGGCACAGCTCCTGGCCCGTGGTACACGCTCAGTGCTTGGAACTTGGTAGAGGCTGGGGTGGAGGACAGAGAGTGAGCTGTGAGGCTGTTCTTCCGGTAGTCCAAGATCCTAAGTCTTTATTAAACATTCCTCCTCTGGCCAGATAGAGGCTAGATGAAGGGACAGGAAGACTACACATAAAAATGGGGGTAATACCTATCTTCTCAAAACCCACCATTTAGTGGGGATCAAGCCCAGGACAGCATGTGGCAGTCAGAGCTGAATCTGACTCTGCACAATGGGATGACAAGGTTAAGATCAGAAAGGAAGTGGTCTTAACATGAGTGGGACTTAAAGAATGTCTATCTAGATGCAGGAGGATGGCTCTCATACCTCTTTAGGCATCAGAATCCTAGGTCAGGAGGTTTACGGCAGACTCCTTTTGAAACTGGGAGCTTCTTGAACATAGAGCCGAGTGGGGAGATGCTCAGGAGAGGTATGCCTAGATTGCTTTATGAATAAACTAGTCAGAGGAAATCCAGGTGGGGCTGATAAGGAGACCACTTGTGTAGAGCTAACTATGTGTTGGGGAGAGAAAGGGTGTATCTTAATCCAGAATGTGCCTTCTACCTAGAATTCCTTTCCTGTGTTCCTGGCTTCACAGTCAAATCCAAACATCATTTCCTGTCTGTAGCTTTCTCTGACCCTCTAGGCAGGAAGACTCAGCTATGCTCAAGGCTCCCATCATGCTCTTCTTTGCACTTCTATTTGGGTACATACAGGCAATATCATGTTAGCTGCTTATTGCCCATGCCCTGGCCACCATGGGGCTCTTCATATCTGATTCCTGTCTATGTCCCCAGAACCTGCTAGTTTGACTAAAGATCTGGAAAGCTAGTCCAGGGAGCTTGGGCCTCTCAACTGCTGATAGTGGAGGAGCTCTCACATATCTCCCAGGCGTGCTCTGGCATAGCACGGAAGATACACTGATGGTGATGCTAATAGGGGAAGCAGAGGAGGTCCACAGGGGTTGATGCTGCCAGGGTCTGCAGAAGGAATGTCGGGAAAGAAGGCAGACCAGGACATTAAGACAAGTTGTTGGTGTGAGGAAATGGAGAGGTCAGAAATGAGCCTAAATTTTGCCATCTCAGTTTGGGAAGGGCACAGAGGGAGGGGTCTTATCTGTCAGTAAATGACTTCCACCCTGTCTGGCCTCTCTGCAGGAACTGGCACCAATGCCTGCTACATGGAGGAGCTTCAGAATGTGGCAGCTGTGGCTGGGGACTCAGGCCATATGTGCATCAATATGGAGTGGGGTGCCTTTGGGGATGATGGCTCTCTGGACTTGCTTAGAACCTGCTTTGATGCAAATGTGGACCAGGCATCCATCAACCCTGGCAAGCAGAGGTATGGGTGGGGTTGGGCAGGGGCAGCTGGTGGTGGCTGGCACTGGTTATGGAAGCAGGTAGGGTATCCTGACCTTTGTGCTTTCATGCAGCTTTGAGAAGATGATCAGTGGCATGTACCTGGGGGAGATCGTCCGCCACATTCTCTTGCATTTGACCAGCCTTGGAGTTCTCTTCCGGGGCCAGCAGACCCAGCGCCTTCAGACCAGGGACATCTTCAAGACCAAGTTTCTCTCCGAGATTGAAAGGTGCCTAAGGCCTGTATTGCCTCCTTCCACCTCCCAAGAGAATCTATCTACCCACTTTGGGTAAAATGCTGGTTAGTGGGAGGTCCATTCCGGAGAACTCATGAGGTGGGAAAGCTAATGTAGGACCCTGGCTCTCTGTGTTCTATTCCTTCCTGTCCTCCAGTGACAGCCTGGCTCTAAGGCAGGTCCGAGCCATCCTGGAGGATCTGGGGCTGCCCTTGACCTCAGATGATGCCCTGATGGTCCTGGAGGTGTGCCAGGCTGTGTCCCAGCGGGCTGCTCAGCTCTGTGGGGCGGGTGTGGCTGCTGTAGTGGAGAAGATCCGTGAGAACCGGGGCCTAGAAGAGCTGACTGTGACCGTAGGGGTGGATGGGACCCTCTACAAGCTGCATCCTCAGTGAGTCTGGGTGCTGGGATGGGCAGGGAGGAATGGCCTGGGGGGAATCTGGCTGGCCAGGGCTCACCTCAGTCCCCCTCCCCACAGCTTTTCCAGCCTGGTGGCAGCCACAGTGAGAAAGCTGGCCCCTCGCTGTGTGGTCACCTTCCTGCAGTCGGAAGATGGGTCCGGCAAAGGTGCAGCCCTGGTCACTGCAGTTGCCTGCCGCCTTGCCCAGACGGCCTGTGTTTGAAGAAGTATCTGGGAACTACCCTCACTGGACCAGGGCCCAGGTCCCACATGTCTCCAGTCATGCAGGACTCCCAAAGAGCCCAAGTGTGGCCCTTCTGTGTCCACTAGCCTTGACCTCTGGCATTCCCAGAGAGAAGTAGCACTCGGGTTAGCAATATATATATATAATTTATTTACATTCACGTCCGCTAAAATCCCTACGCGCCCCGGCGGCCGGGCAAGGCTGTGTACATAAGGCCAAGTGTAAGTGCATGAAAGCACTTAAGACAGAGTCAGGGCACGAGCTTCACACAACAGGCCCCACATGGGGGAACCGGCCAGCCCCAGGAACGGGCACACCACGGCACGCACACTTGCCATTGTCCAGCCCGGGACTCCCATTGCATATTCACATGCCCTGTTGGGCAGGGCTCCTCCAGGCTGGGGGCGGGGGAGGATCAGGGAGGAGCCATTGGGTGTCCCTGGGTGGGTGGGAGAAGGGCAGCATGTGAGAGGCAGATGTGGACTGACACTGGGTGTGAGAGACGTGAGTGGCCTCTGGGTATACAGCATGAGATGTGTGTGTGTGTGTGTGGTGGGTTGGCAGGGAGTCTGTGAGATGAGCACACGAGACATGCATGGGCACATGCCCGCGTGGTGGTCGTACGCCTGAATCCAGGGGCCGCCCCTTGTCCAGCTGTGGCCCTTAGTCTCATAGGCTTGGAGCCAGGCCCCTCAGATGTGCCCCTACCTGGCAGGCACAGAAATGTTTGCATAAGGTCCAGCTCAGGCAGGAGCTCTGGGGGCCATGTCCCGAGCCCAGCGTGTGCGTGTATGCCCGTGTGTATGCGGCCTCCTGGCCAGGGGCTAGGAGGAGAGGTAGCATCACACGCACATACACACACACAGATGGGCTGGGCCTGGCTTGGGCTCTAGTCACTGTCCACCCGGAGCCCCAGAGGCTGGGGCAGGGTCAGAGGAGGTGGCAGTACCAGTCTGGCCAGGCAGGCCTTGGACGGGTGGAAGTGTGGGCAGGGTCTGAAGGGCCAGTGTTAAGGGACAGTGTCTGCCAGGAGGGGGCCTGTCCACACAGCTCCCCCTGAGGGGAAAGGGCCCCATCTGGCTTCTGCCCGTCCCTGGTGGGTGCCAAAGCTGGTGAGAGTATAGGCGTTGTAGGCCTGGCTGGCCTCAGCACTCCGCCTCTGACACCGTGAAGAGGCCAGCGTCTGGCTGGCCCAGTCCAGCTACTGCTGCAGCCAGCTGGCTGAGGTTGCCATTGGGGAAGTGCCGCGCCTCCCACAGGTTGAGGATCATGGCTGTGGGGCTGGGCTTGGAGGCAAAGAAGCTGAGATGGCTGTGGAAGGGAGGGGACAGGAGCCAGTCAGCAGCCCTGCTTCACCCCAGGCTGTACCCTTCTGCCTCTCAGCCCACCCAAGGGCAGGACCTCCCCTTGGCCAAATTGCACTGGATACCCTGGCTGCTTGTGGTCGGGGTGCAAGCCCGCCCCACTGAGCTTCTTACCCACCCCACCCATCCTCTCCCACCAGGAAGGACTGCAGGGGGCCTTTGCAGCCCCTCCCTGCCCATCTCCCACCCACCTGTCCAGGTGGAGTTTCTGGGCCAGAGTCCGCCAGTCAGCACCCCGGCTACAGGGCGGGTCGAGGCTGGTAATGATCTTCTGCCGAATGAGGAAGGGGATCTTGAAGGCACTGGGGCCCACTAGGGCTGGGACCCCCCCTTCACTCTCCAGAGCCAGCAGCTCAGCAAATCTTGTGTCCTGGAGGTGGGGGAGGGGTGGAGGTGCCTGTTAGAAATTTCATGGCCCAGGCCCACTGCCACCACCTGCTGGGGGAGCACCCAAACCACCACAGCATGGGGGTAGCATGGGTACTATTTCTTGGGCACCCCTGGTATGCCAGAGCTCTGCTCACTAGAGTTTAGAAGGTCTCAAGGTTCAGAGCTATGGTGACCTACCCAAAGTCTCACAGCCAGTGCAGAGGAGCTATCAAGCCTCATTCCCCTCCTCTCTCCCCATCACCCCTCCCTAAGTCACCGCTACTGATTACTCAGAACTCACTGTGCTCATCTCACTATCTTTGTCCTCCCCACTCAGTTCCCACAGCCAGAAGCCCCCTTTCCCTCACTCTCTGTCTCTTATTCATCCTTCAAGGCATGGTACAAAGTTCCTCCTCCTGGAAACCCCAAGGCCCCCAGGCTCTGTCTCTCCCTACTGCGGCTCCCACATCCTTTTCAATTTCCACCCCCAAGTCAGATAGCAATCGCATCTGTCTGCATCTGTCTGTTTGCATCTGCACCTCTCTCCCTGGAGACTTGGGGGAAGCTGCTAAGCAGTTTCTAGGAGGAGGTGGTCTTGGTGGCAGGACAGGCCGTGTGTGTGTGTGTGTGTGTGTGTGTGTGTGTGTGTGTGTGTGTGTCTGTGTGTGTGTTGGGTGGGGGAGGCACATTTCTGCAGTGCTGATGCCCCCTTCTGCCCACCTTGGTGATGTTGAAGTTGATATTGAAGCTCTGCCCGTCGCCTTCCACCTGCCACACCCACACCTTGCAGGCCAGGTCACTGGTGCTGGGGCTGACGCGCTCCAAGGTGAAGGTGCAGTGCAGGTACTGCTGGGTGCCGTTCCAGATATGATAAAAGGGGATCTCCTGAGGGGGTGGGCAGAGAGGCTGAGTCAGGTGTGTCCAGCCTTGGTTGTGCCCACTGTAGGCACCCTGAGCAGCCTTACCTGGTAGCTCACGAGGAGCTTGCTCTTCCACAGGGAGCTGGGCACATCGTGGATGGACAAACGCAGGTTGTGGTAACTGTCCTTGAAGTGCAGGACTCGGGGCTCCTGAATCAGCTGTCCCCCCAGCTGCTTCTCCAGCTGTACCACCTCCTGTAGCACACCCCAGCTGGTCAGCTGAGTCTGGGGCCTGGAGCACCTTCCCCACTGCTGCCCCTCCCGGGAGGAGAGGCCCTCCGTGCCAGTGGTGGTGTGGCCTCCCTGTGGCAGGGTGGGGGCGGGGGGGTACCTTGAGTGCGTCGTGGGTGTCATGTAGGCAGTAGACTCTGATGTTGTACTCGAGGGAGGTGCAGGCCACGGGGGCAAACAGAAGCAGCTTGAGGCGCTTGGTCGCAGCCACACTGAGGGCCTCTCCCACCAGGGCAAAGCGGCCCAGTTGCTCAGTGAAGACATAGCAGGCGCCGGCCTCCAGCTGGCAGTAGTAGAGGTGGGAGGGTGCCTCCTCTCCCAGATGCAGCACATCCTGCGGGCAAGGGCCGGATGGGTCAGCTCATGGCCAACTCCAACGGTGAGGAGTGGCCAGACTGGGGAGAGGGTGGTTCAAGGGCCAGGTGGGAAGCCCAGGCTCCACTCTGAACTCCTCAGTGCTCAGGTGGTTGGGCTCAGGGCCATTCCTGCTCACCTCCCAGCTGCCCTCACAGGACTGCTTTTTGAGGCGCAGGCTCCAGCTCTCTGGGCAGGGCTCCCCACAGTGGTCCATGGCGAGGATGACCGGCCGGGTGAGCAGGACTCC
The DNA here is from genome assembly GCF_011764305.1 of Mustela putorius furo. Classification (NCBI taxonomy): domain Eukaryota; kingdom Metazoa; phylum Chordata; class Mammalia; order Carnivora; family Mustelidae; genus Mustela; species Mustela putorius. The sequence goes on from NW_025421294.1 coordinate 34,176,525, forward strand.
AGGGGGCCCACAGCTAACGATGGGACTCAGCAGGGTCTGACAGCCAGCTAGGGGCAACCTCAAGTGGGAAAATATGGGTGGAGAGGGAAAGGTGTCAGTGGGCTGTCCTGGGAGTTGGCTGGGGCAGAGCAATTGGCACCCCAGGGTTGAGGCCCCAGGGCTGGGTGGAGCTTATGGGCAGTTCTTCCCTGCCCTCCCCAGGGCTAGGCTAGACCAAGTCTGACAGACGATGGCTAGGGGATATCATGGTGACTAAAGGCAGAGGGCAGGACCCACCCAGCCCTAGCAACAGGGCCCGCGCCCACACCTCACATCCTCTGGCTTGTGCAGTGTGAGGTAGATCTCGTAGATCTTTCCCCGGGGTATGGCATCTGGAGGAATGAGGAGGCTGATCCCTGTGACAAAGTAGGAGGAGGCCTGGGGTTTACCAGGGCTGCAAAGACATCAAACACCCCTCTCTCCCAGCCCCTACAGGCACCTCCCTTTGAGGACTGACCACTGCCAGCCTGGACTAGGGGACAGAGGTGCCAAAGGGACTGCCAGGGGACAGAAGTGCCAAGGGGACTGCCAGGCTGTCCATCTACCCACACAGGCATGAAACGGAGTCCTAGTGACCCCAAGAGAGGCTAAGGGAACTCGGGTGGAAAAAGCATGCCTAGTTAGTCTGAGCACAGAAAGCTCTGGAACAAAAGGTGCTAGGTGTTTTGTACCTACCTGACCTATCACCCAAAAGACACTGGGTGGGACCAGGGCACTCCTGCTTAAAACCTTCCCTGCCTCCAGCACAAGGTCCAGCTCCCTGGCCTAGCCCTTCACCTCTGGCCCTGGCAACCTTTCCAGCAGCTTCCTTAGCCCGGCCTGTGCTGTATTCTTGGCTATTCTGAAGCCCCCCTCTCTTGAGCACACCTCTGCCTGGGTGCCCTGTCCTCCTGTTCCTCAAGCTTTCCTCCTCCTATCTGCCCTGGCCATCTTTGGGGATGGCCATTCTCAGCCACCATGACTTTGCTCCTCATTTTCTAGCAGCGCCTGTAGGTAGGGCAGGCCTTTAACAGCCTTGCTGGCTTTGGTAGCCCTCCCAGGTTTGGGAGACACTGCACTCATGTCCTCTTGTCTGGTGGATTCAGCTCTGTGCAGTGTCCTGCTCGGCAGCACCAGAAGGGACTGCTCAGTGAGGAGTGGTTGCAGGGGAGAGCCAGTAGGGCAGGGGCTGCAGAGTTCCTCTGAGGATGGCAAGGAGTTGTCCTGCTCTTTCTGAGGATGGCAAGGAGTTGTCCTGCTCTTTTGGGATGGGGGCGCCTACATCAGGAGGGACCTCGGAGGCACGTGACTGGGGAGAGGAAGGAATTCTATGACTTTATCCCACCAAGTCCAAAGCTTGCATTTATGCTCCAGAGTGAAGTCTGAGGAGGGCTGGCTGGAGTATCACCACTTCCCAGAAACTGAAGCGCAGGAGAGGGAAGGCACTGATGCCCTATTTACAGCTACTGCTCCCTTCACCAACTCTGTGCTGCCTCCTGGTACTGGCTGCCAGTGCTGGTGACAGTCGCAGAGATCCATGTGTGACTGCTCTCTGAGGCGGACGTATACATTCAGTAGATGCTCACGTCCAGTACTCAGGGCAGTGAGGAAAAACCAGGGGCCCTGCTCTCCTGAGGCACTCAGCCCGGGGGGGTGGGGGTGGGGCAGAAGGACAAGTGGAGCAAAGGGTGCTGGGGGAGGGGGGGCCAGCCCCCCGCCCCAGGGGCAAGAAAGGCTGAGTGTCACTGTGTGCCTGTCCCTTTCTAAGAGCTTGACATGACCATCTCACCTCATCATCCTAGCAGCCCTGTGAGGAGGACATGAGGCACAGAGAGGGAGAGCTGCCAGGCCAACACCTGAATGAGAGCTAGCAGATGAGTTAGTGGATGGGGGCAGAGGAACCGTGTGTGCAAAGGGCAGCAATGGTGTGCTTGGAGTGCCGAGAGCCCACTGTGACTGCCATGTGCACGAAAAAGTGCATAGGAGGGTAGAGGCCACTCCATCTGGCTGGCAGGGGACAGAGAGGTCACTGTGTCCTTGTTATGTGGGCTTTGTGTTGTGTGGGGCATTGGGGAGCCCCAAAAATGGCTCAAGAAGGGGAGGGACATGATTAAATCTGGCTTCATTGGTGAGTGCTTGTTGTCTTGAACTAGATAAGAGGTAGGTATGGCGGCCTGAGCCAGAAAAGGCAGTGGGGAAGAGGCAAACCAGGAGCATTTGAGGAGGAAGAATGACGGGACTGGTGTGTGACTGACTAAAGCTGTTGTGGAGATGAGGGGGGCAAGTGAAAAAGAGTAGAAGGTCAAGGTGACCTCCAGTTTCTGGCTAGAGCAACTTGACTCTGTTGTCCCTGAGGTGGGGAAAGCCAGAAAGCAGGAGGTTCTGGGGGAGGGTGGGAGACAGTGCTGTTTTAGGCACCAGGAATCTGAGGTACTGTGAGACATCCAGATGGAGCTGCCCAGGAGGCAGCTGGGTGTATGATTCTGTCGCCCAGGAGAAATGTGGCTGGGGATGGAGGAGTGGGAGTGATCTGCACAGACATGGCGATTAAAGCCACGGAGTAGGCGAGATTGCTCTGCGACAGGGTGCCAGGAGGGAGCTCTGAGGAACACCTACATTTAGGGCACAGGCACCAGGAGCAGCTGGAGAGGGGTAAGAAAATCAGGGGCAAGTGGGGTCATCTGAGCCGAGGGAGAAGAGACTTTCAGGGTGGGAACACCAGAGGCTGCTGTGCTTCCTCAAAAGAGGACTATGGAAAGGGTCTGTGGAGTCCCTATCGTGGACCCTGTCAGAAGGGTTTCCGTGAGGTGGTGGGCGGAGCAGCCCCCTGTCCCGGCATTTGTCCTCTGCCATCTCTCCATTACTTCCACAGTTCCTTGGGGCCGGCACCTGTCCTACCTCTGGGCCCAGGGGCCAATGCAGAGTCTGGCACATGGGCTGGCTGACTGTGCAAATGAATGGTTAGTAGTCCTGTGCCCTGAAGTAACAGAAGGGCGACACTCTGGCCATGGCCTCGGTGCCGGCCCTACGGCCAGCCATGACTGGATTCTCTCCAAAACACTCTCCCCACTCCTTGGTGCCTGGCTTAGCACTTAGGGTGAGGGTGAGCAGCCCAGGAAAAACATCAAGAGCTGTCCCATCCTCCTCTAGGAGGGACACAAGACTAGTTTTGCCTCTTAGAGCTCCCTGGGGCACCCTGGAGTCGTTCTCACCTGTATTAGGGATCATCAGCCGGCCCCCGAGGAAGTTGAAGGTCCCATAAGTCATGTTGCTGGTGCCACGGGGCAAGGAGCGGAAGTAGTTCTGGGTAGAGAGGCGGGAGACGAAGTCCTCGGCCTCAGAGGTGGGCGAGCTGTGGTGCAGCGTGTGGCGCCCACCACCCAGCGGGCTGAGCAGGTGCCCATTGGCGAGCTGGAACTTGGGGCTTGGCCCGTCCTGCCGGGGACACAGACTTCCCTGGCAGGTGGTGGTGGTGGTGCTGAGGTCTGGCTGGATGGTGAGAAGATGGGGATTGTCTGCAAGGGTAAAGACAGACTCAGGGGGTGGCACTGAGGTGACCTGTTGGGCAGTTCTTGGTGTGGGGGCCTGGCAGGAATGCTGGGAGTGAGGGGGCACCCCACCTGCTTTGCTGGGCTTGATGCTGACGGGCTGGAAGCCTGAGGTGAGGATGGATGAGTCAGCCACGTCTGAGTCCAGCCCTTCCTTCTTGCGGCAATAAACAAGGATGAGGACGAGCAGCAGCAGGAGGAGGCATACAGCCACAGCAATGAGGCCCACGTAAAGGGCCACGTCCTCGGGCCCGGAAGCAGCTGCGGGAAAGAGCGCGGCCTTGGGAGGGGCAGGGTGCAGGAGGCCGGGAAGGAGAGGTCAGCGGTCTACGCCCCAGGAGGATGAGGTGCTCACTCCTTGGGCATCAGCACTAGCGGGGCTGCAAATGTGGTGGCAGGGAGCATGGAGTCAGCATGTGTGCATCTCAGCCCTGCATCTGCCACCACCTTGCTGTGTCACTCTGGGCAAATCAGATCTCTCACTGCTCATTCAGTCTGAGGCTGCTGCTACTGAAGGATGGAGGAGGGGAGGAGACGCTTTCCCAGGCAGCCCTAGTGGGCTGCCAGGTTGAGCCTACTCTTCTGGGGCCCAGGGCAGCTGGGGCTGGCGGAAGCTCCTGGGATCCCCAAAGTAGGGGCTCTACTTCCTGGAGGAGAGGGTCTGCTAATCTAATTCCTAGCCATGTCCCTGGGCCAGAAGCTGGGGTGCCAGGGCTTTTCTCCTGGTCTGCTTCCCCAGGCTTGAGGCAGGGTTGGAGTGGGGGTGATTGACTGCCTGGAGGAAGCTATATTGATTTTAGAAGGGCTTTGCATAATGGAAGAAATGTCCATCAGAAAGGAATTGACACAGATAATTAGGTTTTTAATTGAAAGAATGGGGGAGGGTGTGTTCTAGAGAAAAAAAAATCCAACAGAGATCTTTAATTGTTAGTTATGGCCTTGTAATTAACAGGCCTCACAAGCCCGGTGTCCCCACAGGACTTGTGTGTGCACTTGGGGGACCGTGTGGAGGTGAAACTGTAGGAGAGGAGGGGGATCCAGAAGCCTGGGGGACAGGGGAAAGGTTCCCATGTATGCATGTTTCAGGAGAGGTGGGGGAGGTACTGGGGTATACACGGGCACATGTGTGGGTATGTTAGGGATGGGGAGTTCCCGAGGGTCCTGAACTTTGGAGAGGGCACACACCTTGTGTAAGGGGGGCTGATTCCCTTAGCTGTCACCTCCCTGGGGCTGGTCAGGGCCAATCCTGGCAAAATCAAGAGGACTCCTGGGGCAGAGTGGACTCACTGTGCACACAGAGGTCGCTGGTACAATTTCGGGTATCCAGATCAGCACCCCGGCACTCCTCACCTCCATTGCGGGGTGCTGGGTCAGAACACTCACGACTTCGCCAATGGGTGCAGTCGAGCCCACAGGCTGACCACTTGCTCCATGGGCTCCAGCTGCCATCCACTAGAGGAGAGACAGACAGGGACAGAGAGGAGATGGTGTGGTCAGCCTGGGCAGCAGCACAGGCAGTTTGCCAGTGCGGCCCTGCTGGGCATCCAGACCTAGGTGCAATGCTGTGGTAAGGAGCACACCCTCTGGTGTCCGGCTGGCCTGAATGACGCATGCTAATGACGGGAGGCACGATGATGCCGGGCCTGCTTTACTCTATCCACACTATGGGGCCGTCCTGGCCCTGGGGCAGCAAGGGCACTTGGTCCCACGATGACCCTGTGATTCCAGGCATAGGTGGTTCTGTAGACTCAGGTGGTGCCCTGCGCCTGTTCCACACTGACTGTACCTGTCCTGACTATACTGCAGAGTCTGTGACTCAGCCCCTCTGCTAAGGCCTAGCCTGGACACAGACCAAGCCCTGCTTCCAACCACACTAAACCCCATCCCAGCCTTGGACTGAGCCTGGCCCTGCGTGTGCGTGGGTGGGATGGAGCCATGGGGGGCAGGCTGGTGGGCACAATGGAGCCAGGGCACGGAGATGGCGTGGTGAGGAGCGATGCGGGAGGCAGCGGCCGCTGGTACCTGGGCACAGGGTGGCGCAGGCTGTTTTCTGGACATTCTGCCCCTCACAGAAGGCACCCCCGTTGAGAGGCGCCGGGTTGGTGCAGCTCCGGCTCCGTTTCTGCCAGCCGCGCCCACAGCTGGCGCTGCAGACGGACCACTCGGTCCACGTCGACCACCCACCGTTCACTGGCCGGACAGAGAAGGACTGGGGTCAGGGAGCGGGGGCTTCCTCAGACACGCTGGCCCAGGGGCCAGGGCAGGAGGGCAGAGGGGCTGTGAGCTGGAAAGGGGTGGGCTGTGGCTGTGCTGGTAGAGATGCCCTGGAGGGGAGCCCGTGCTGGTGCTCGCTAACCCCCAGGGCCTGGCAGTACCGGCTCCACAGCCCCTTCTCCCAGCAGGCTCTGCAAGCGCCCAGGGCAGCCAGGCCTAGCTGCAGCTCCCATGCTCCTCCGGCCCAGACCCCAGTCTTTCACAAGGGCAACTCCGGCACCCGCCCCCTCGGCCTGCTCTTGGGGTGCCTGGAACACTCAACTTCCCACACCTGGGACACAGGAGCATGGGCTGTGGTCTGTTACTTTTCCTAGACTCCCATCCTGTGCCCTCATCTCCACTTGCACAATGTCCCTGGCCCATAGGTAACCCAAGGGATGGTCTCATCACAGAGGACCACCAACCTGTCCCACACCTCAGCCCAGTTACGCCCCTTGGCTCCCGGATAACCACAGCAAGCCCTCTCCCTGTCCTTCCCAGGGAGGCCACAGCCTGGTCCACTGGGCCCTGGCTCCATAGGGAGCCACTGACACATCGTTGCCCATCTCCCTATGCCTGGGAGCCCCTCTGCCCCACCAGCACTGGGGCCCACCGTAGACGATGACAGCAGCTGAGGCGCTGCGGCGACGCGCTACGATGTTCTTGGCCACGCAGGTGTAGTTGGCCGTGTCGGCCAGGCGGGCCTGTCGCACCACCAGGCTGTGCTCCCTTGTGATGTACACATTGGGGTCCAGGGACGGGTCCACCAGGTCCTCGTTCCGGAGCCACTCCACCTGGGGGAGGGAGCCATGCCACTGCACTGCCCGCCCATGCTGGCCCTACCTGGAGCGAGAGTAGCCCCTGGGGGCGTCAGGGCAGGCAGGACCCAAGACCCGGGAGCCCTACCCACCTGTGGAGCGGGCACCAGAGCCCCTCTCACCTCAGCCGGGGGGATGCCCTCGGGTGGGCGGCAGGGCAGCACGATGCCCTGCTCCAGGGATACCTCCTTGGCCAGCGGCTCCTGCTCGAAGTTCTTGCGCAAATCTGGGAGAAGAGCAAGAGTGTCCTCCAGCCCGAGTGTCTCAGGCTGGTTCAGCCTTGCTGGCCCTGTCCCCTGGTCCCGCAGCGGCCGTGGCGCATGGCTAGAGAAAGTGCCAAGTGACTAGGGTGATATGGGAGTGGCTGGGGAGTGGACAGAGGCACTTTCTCCGCCATCTAGGCAGGACCTGAGGTTTTCTGAACAGACCCTTACCCTTGTTGATACCCTCCATCCACCCCTGACCAAGGGCCAGGCCCTGGACTCACAGGCAATGCGGATGTAGGCCTTCTGACTCTTGGTGGTGCCTGAGGAGCTCCATGCCACACACTGGCACCAGTACTCCTCCAGCCCAAACACCTTCTCCACCTGCTGCCTCGAGACGTTGATGCGGACCTCCATGGCGGGCAGCCCTGGGGGGCAGGAGGGGTGGGTAGCCAGAGTTCTGGTTGTGCCAAGCCTTACACAGTTCTTGCCGCCCAGATGTCTGGGGGTCTTTGGCTCAGAAGGAGAGTGGACCCTGAAGGCAACCCTTAGCCTGGAAGGAACTCTGCGGGAGCCCCAGGGGATGCTCCATTTATATCTCCCGAAGGCCATTCACTATACTTTGTTACCCAAGGCCTGTCTCCCTGCAGCCGCAGAAATGTCTCTAAAGGGGCTTGCTGTTGTTTCAGAGACAACAGTACAGAGGAGTTTGGGGCTCCAGAGACTGGCCTTCAACGACCCAAGGCAGAAGGAGTGGGGCAGATAGGATAGCTCCGGGGCCTTTGTGGTTAAAAAAGGTGAGGAAGGATCTGGTTCCTCTCCCTGGGGTTTAGCAGGTAGATTATGACATGTGATAATATAATAACAGCTATTAACAGTATAATTACAGCGATTATGTAGTATGATAATAGACCCCTGGGGCTTAGCCAGGGTTTCCCACATGCTGGGAAATCTACTCCCTTGAAGGTATTGCTCCCACTCTACGGATAAGGAAACAGAGGCTTAGAGAGACAGTGATTTGCTGTAGCTGCTCAGGGCTGTCTGAATCCACAGTGCATTCAGGGATCCCCCCTGCCCATTTCACGGAGAAGCAGTGGGGGGTGGGTGAGGGGGCAGTTGCAGAGGAGAAGCTGGCCAGTGATGGGTATCTGGGACCCTCTCTGCCCTGACTGGGCTGGGCTGAAGGGACTCTGCTCAAGGACAGGCTGAGCTTCTGCCATACCTGGACCCCCAAGGAGGCCGAATCCTCTGAGGACCCTGGACAGGAGATCCTAGCCCTCTTCTAGTCCCCTGGCCCTTGGCCAAAACCAGTGTCCCCAGGAGCGAGACAAGACTGTTTCCAATTTCTCCTTCTCCTGACCCCAATTTCCCTCGGGTCATTGGCTTATCAGAAAAAGGGAGAGAGGCCGGGCAACCAATGTGTTTCCATTGTTAACAGAGAAATTCAATTAGGGCTGCATTGCAGGAGGGGCAGCAGCCCGGCTGAGCAGGCAGTCCGGGAGGCTGTTTTCCCTCTTAACTTCTTTAACATGTCTTTTCCTGACCTTTGCCCAGACCGCTCCTCAGGAGTCTCTCCAGCTCCCACACTGGGTCCCCAGAATTTTCCCCCTTGCCCTTGCCCCCCAACAAGCTCTCACAGGAGACGAGGAGGTGGAGGGGGGCGGTGTCCACCTCTGGCTGAGGTCATCATGGCTAAGCTCCCTCTGTTCTGGCCACTGCCTGCAACTCCTTTTCTCGAAGGTGAAAAATATGTGTATTCTTTGGCAGTAGGGTGAGGGCTGAGAACAGAGGGTCCCTCACAGGGTCTGTATACAGGAGAAGGGCCCTGAGCTCTAGCTACCTGACAAGCACAAGGAGCCGTGTATACACTTGGGGGTGGTGACAGGGCCTTCCAGCTCTAAGCCTCTAGGGTTAGTGGTGAGAGACTTTTAGAACATTCTGAACCTGGTAGCCTTCCTGAGTGGACAGGACAGGTCTGTGGATGGATGGACTACTGCATCCCCCATGGTGGTGGTGGGAGCTCAGGCAACTCAGTTTGGGGAGAACAGCACTAAATTTAAGCACTCCTATTTCTTTATCCCCATCTCCTCCCCTCTCTGTCCTGCCACTGCCACCCCCTCATCTCCTTCCTGCTGCCATGAATGAGGGCCAAGTTTGTCCATGATGTCCCAGATCCGGCAGCACCCTTGAGGCCCACAAGCTCCAGGAGGGTGGTGGATCCAGGAGGAGACCCAGACACTGCCCTGCTGGTCCTTGATGCGAAGACGGTGCCTTCCTCCCTGCAGGTCACTGGGTAGATGCTGGGGAGGAAGGATGCAGTGTCCCTGCTGGCCCCGGAGCGTGTGGGGTGTGAGTGGGTGTGTAAATGCTGTGGGCACATGGGGAGGCCCCAGTGTGGGTGTATTGAGTATTTTGGGGAGATGGAGGGTTAGGGGGGTGGAGGTTGGGCTCTGAGGCCAAGTTGGGGTTTAGAGTCTCACTTTTTTATCAATCTGCTTCTAATAACCAGTTTGTTTGACATAAAATAAATTACCTTCCCAGGTGGGACTCCAAGGCTTGGTCTCTCTGATTTTGGGCTTTTATAGCATCAGCAGGTTTGGGTTTGAGGGTTTTCAGGCTTTGGTCCCTCCTCCTGGCCTTCTGGATGGGGAATGGGGACAAGTGAGGGGAAGAGAGGAAGGCTGTCTCTTGGGGTGTCCACCCAGCTACCCACACAGGAATGGGCGGGGCTGCAGATCTGCGCTGACCTAGGACTCCTCCATACCCGCCTGACAACAGAATGTTGCTGGGTCAGGGTCTTTGGTCTAAGTCCCTGCACAGCAGCACTCCCCACTGTAGTGCCATCTGTTCCTGAGCAAGGGAAGCCTATCTCTTCTCAAAGCACTGAATGGTTTTGGGTTGAGAAATCAAGATCAATACAAAGTCAGATGTGCTGGCCATGGGACGCTTGAGTTTGTATGCTCAGGGGAGGAAAGGGCCACAGTGATTATGGGAGGGATATGTCCCCACAAGCTCTGCTCTCCACCTGGTTTGAAGGGAGCAAGGCCAGAAGAGTCTGTTGGGGAGTGTGGGGTGGTGGGTCTTGGCATATGTGGCCCAGCCTGTGACTGCTGTGCAGGCCCTGACCTGGGTCTCAGCCAAGCCTTGGATTCCAGACCTCCTGATGGCAGGAGACAAGGAGGGATCTGTGGGGAATCCTGGAAGGGGAACCTGGGAGCAGCTGGAGACTGGCCTAGAGCCTTCAAACTTCTAAGAAGTTTCAGACAGGCCCTTAATGATGCAGGAAGGCAGTCTCTGACTATAGCTTCCTTCTCCTCATCTGTCCTCTTCCTGGGGGCTCTGTCAGTGGGAGGCCTCATCGTGCCCCAAAGTGGTGCTGGGCCCTGGCTGTGGGGTGGGAAGAGAAGAAAGGCCTGGAGCTGGGTTCACACAGGGTCCATCAGTTCTCATGGCTTCTCCCACCCACCTGCAAGGGGACCCTCCTCACTCCCATTTTGCAGATGAGAAAACTGAGGCCCGGGGCAGGGAGGGCAGACACCCCACCAGTCCCTAAAGGTACAGGGGCAGGGAGGCTTCTGGTACCTGCTGGGGTCTGAAGGTGGGGTCCGAAGGTGGCCAATCATCTTGGGCGCTAACCTAGGCCTGGCACAGGGTTAACCTTTGAGGACTGCAAGAAAGAAGCCGCAAGTAGCAGCTGTGTCTAGGCCCAGCCAGCGCAGAACTCGGGCCGGGGCAGGAACCACTAACTCAGGAGCCAACACCTGGCAGCAAGGAGGCCTACCCCTGCTAACTCGAGAAGGGGAGAGTCAGGTGTGACTTTTAGGGACCGGAATGTTTGGTTGGAACCCTTTTGGGGCCCTGATGAGTCACAGCCATCTGTAACATGACAGGCTGGCTCTGAGGACCAAGTCACCCGCTGCCTAAACTCAAGGCTACTCACATCACAGTTACTGGGACAGCTTCCAAGTCTCCCAGGCTAGGAACCGTCTTGCAGTCTCCTTCTGCCCAGCACCAACTTTCCAAGGTTCTGGTGTGGTCGCAACCCCATGTCCAGCTGTGTGCCCCCCAGGGCCCCTTCTGTCCATACCTGGGTCTCTGCGTTTGGGTCTTGTGGCCCTTCCGCCTGGGAAATGCTCATTCCAGGAGGTTTTAAGATTCATGCTTAGAAATTACTCCTCATCTGGAATCTTTCCTGGGCTACCCAGACCCTCCTGCCTGGCAGCTTAGGCCACCCTTCTGGGCCTGAGGTTTCTTGCTTGCCTTGACATCAGCATGAATTGTCCTGGGCACGGCCAGCCTATACTCGTCTCACACTAGAAGCCGCAGCCCTACAAGTGTGTGTTGTGTGTTTCGGGTCTCAACCTGAGGGCTCCTCATACATGGGGGCCTCACAGAGTCCCAGAGCAAAGGGAGAAGTAAACCGAACTGGGGTCCAGCTAGTGAGGAGGAAGGGAGGGTCGTCAGCTCCACCAGGCCTGCTCTTGGGGAGTGCTGGGACCCAGACAAGCACTCTCACTCACATCCCAAAGCCCACACGCTGCCTGAGGCCAGGGTAGGGGCACAGAATAGGGCATCCCATGGGAAGGGTACTTCCTGAGTCTGCCTGCGGTTCCTGGAACCCCTCCCTCCACATCTTCGCTCAGTCTCTTCTGGGTCTCTGGGTCTGCCCCTTCCATCAGTCCCCTCACCCACATGGGCTCCAAGTGTCACCCAGAGCTCTGACCGTGCCATTTGGCAGTCTGAAATCCCATGGGACTGTGACCCCACTCCAGAGCCTGATGGGCGAGTCTTCCAGATGGCACCACTGTTCCCTGTACACACACCTGACACTCCCTGCTGACCTTGAGCAGCACACCAGCCTGACTCCAAGCGTTTGCTCATGCTGAGCCCCTTTCCTGGAATGCCATTCCCCTCTCCTCTTTTGGACTAGCTCTCAGAACCCCTTCATTTCCATGTCACCTCCTCTGAGGGGCCTCAGTCTGCTTTCCTCTTGCCACCATAGCCTCCAGGGCTCACTGAGAGCTCCCCGTGCCAACCACCTCTCTGCAGGAGCTGGGGCTCTCTGAGGGTGGTGGCTTGTCACTGGCACAAAAGCGGGTGCTCAGGGAATTTGCAAGTGAGTGAACATGCAGATCAAACACTCACGGAGTATGAGGCCTGTGAGCTCTTCTGTCCTCTGGGAGCTACTCCCTCCCAACTCCCTCTCTTTGCTGGCACCTCTCACCAGGCTGCCCCTGGCCTAGCCCAGCCCTATGTCCCTCCAACCACAGCATCCGGGGGCCTTTGTAGGGGGTTCCCTTTTACTCATGCCCTCCCAAGTGGTCAGGCCTGGTGAGGGTGTGGCCTCCTAGGGAAGGCCCCGGTGTACATACAGGGAGACCTAGGTGTGGGAGTCCTGCCTCTTCTGGGGAGCTGGAGTGGTGGGCACGGGGCTGGTGACATCCTGGCCTCCTCACAGGCGTGTAGCCAGAGGCGATTGCAAACCCCCCTCTGGGCCTCTGTTTTCCCTGAGGTGGAAACTGGCTTCCCCTGCCCTGGGCCCTGCCTGGCTGCACAGCCAAGACTCACCGCTTCCATCATCTGTGCTGCGCTCTATCACGTGGTCCACCTGGCGGACCCACTCCCCGTTGCACTTGAAGAAGATCTGCGTGGCAGGCATGGCCTTGCACACCAGCAGCACCGGCTTGTTCTTGACAATGTACACATCCTCAGGCTCCACCAGGAAGTGGGGAAGCAGGTCTGGGTTGGCACCGGGGACCGGGTTGGCCACCGTAGCACTCTGCTGGGCACCTGCAGTGGGGGCAGAGCGGGAAGGTGAGCCGGGGCCACTGGCAGGCTTTTGGGGCCCGTGGGGGCTGCGTGCCCGGCATTCAGGGGCTGGGGCTGGGCTCTGGGAAGGCAGCTGATGGGGCCAGGCTCCCCAGCGATCCAGGCTACTGAATGCTCCCCTGAGCCTCAGTGTCCCCTCTGCCAAATGGGGAGAGCCCACCCACTCTGGAAGACTATGGAGAGCAGAAATGAGATAGGGGTGGGAGTCCCAGCACTTAGGGGGCCCTCCACAGACAACAGAAGTTAGGGCCTCCTGTTACTCAGGAAGGAGTTCAGGGACCTGGGGAGGTAGCCCACCACCCTCAGAGGTCCAGAGAGTGCTGGAAGGAGGGAGAAGACCCCAGCAGGACAGGTGGGCAGGGTCCCTTCCTCCCATGTCCGGCATCTCTGAGGCCACTTCTGGGTTCTTTTCCATTCTCGGCCCCTGGAAGCAGGGGGTGCTCAGAAAATAGCATATGAGAGAAGGAGGCGAAGAGGCAGCTGTGAGGGAGAATATGGGGGTTGCTGGGTGGCCGTGCTATAGGAGAGGTCCAGGGGAGGGGTGGGGGGGGGGAGCCTGTGCTGCTGGGCAGGGTGGGAGCTAGAAGTGTGTGTCTGGGAGCCTGAGGGACCAGGCTAGATGCCGCCCCTTCAAGGAGACCCGAATGCATGCTTCCTTCTAATTTTAACTGAAAACCACAAGCATCCACAACTCATTTGTTGCTAATGACATAGGTAATTGGCTCTGAGGCTTTGGTGGAGGTCATCCCCCCTCCCCCACAGCAGTCTGACTGTCTGTTGGACCAGCAGGACCCCTGGGAGGGTGGAGAAGGGTGAGTTGGGAGGGAGTGGGAGGATGGAGATGGGGTGACCTCAGCCTCCAGCCAGTTGCCCACCAAACAGGCCCCTTACAGCCTGGCTTTTCCCTCAGGGCCACTGTGATTTCTCACAACCCACTCTCACAATCAACAGTGGCCTCAGGGCATAAAGAGGGAAGAACTTGGGCTTCAGAGAACAATGCAGCTCCTTGCTAGTGGTGACCTTGGGTGAATTAGCCATTCACCCATTAGTTATCTGTGACACTGAGGTCCTGTCTGTCCCTCGGGAGACTCTGGAGGGCCCTCCTGTGGTGGGCCTCTTGGGTTATCTACCATCTACCCTTTTGGGGGCAGTCTGAAACCCACAGTGGGCTTCTAACCCAAGAAGGCCTGGTTCCCTCTCTATGTGGAGGGCAGCCACACGGCCCTTTCCCTCCCGTTTGCACAGGGCCGCTCTTTCCAAGGTGGGAGTGTGTCCTCTCCACCCCCAGACTGTGATTTTGGGAAGGGGATCTGTGCCTGGTCCTGTGGGTGTCCTGGGCCAGCTCAGGTGAGCTGGGAATGCCAGCCAAGAGAGGCTGAAACCTGGTGTGACTTCAGGCACACTCACCCCCACCACAAGCCTGTCTCCTCGCCTGCCAGAGGGAGCACCCCACTCTTTGGGCAGCTGTGAGGAGGAGATGAGAAAAGGCACTGTGCCCGGCTCACGCCAGGGCCTAGCGGTTTTGCATTTCTGAGGGCAAAGGAATGCCTCTCCCCTAACTCAGCAGCCATACAGCAATGTCTTTGAGGAAACTGAGGCACAGAGCCAGATGCCTTGCCCTCAGGTTGGGGTGGGGAGTCATGCCCTTGGGTGGGAGGGATGGGGGGGTGTGGAGGGTGTATCTGACTCAGCCAGATGGCATCTGCAGCACAGCCATCCACCCCCTCCCCCTGGCCTCTCCCCAGCCTGTCTTTTCCTCTTTGAGCTCTCTTTGGCATGGCCTGTGCACTTTGCTTCAGCTCCAAGACCAAGGCCAACCTACCCAGGAAAAGCACACTTGCCGTTGGGGAAACAAAGCTTCCCTTTCTCCATCCTGCCTGCTCCAGGGCTCTGCCACTGCCCCCTGGGGTCTGGTGGAGGCTGAGGAATGTGGGGGTGCAGGCAGAGGGGAGGAACGGTCTAGACATCTTACAGATGGAAACTGAGCTCCGAGGGTGAATTCACGGCCCTCGCACCCCCTGACTTGGACCCTGGACTCAGAAAGTGTTGTGACCTTTGTTATTACACTTCCTCTTCGCTGTCACTGGGCGGCCATTCACCACTCCGCTAGGGAGGGCTGGGGCAGGCGTAGGCCTAAGGTGTGCACACGGACGGAAGCGTGGGCTCCTGCGTGCAGGCCTGGAGCAGGGAGCCAGCAGGCCTGGGGCCCCTCTAGACATGGTGTCTCTGCAGACCCCACGGCTGCCCAGAGAAGGGCCAAGCCTGACCACTGAGTGGGGCCTGGAGGGGTGGGGGGGGCAGGGGTCAGCAGCTCCAGCGGGGGATGGGACCCCTCAGTGGCAGGTTCCAGGCTTCCCTGCACCTCACTTCATGGAGGCTGGAAGCAATGGCCGGTGCCTGCCCACTAGCTCAGGGCTGGAAGGGCAGGGGTTCCGGCCGAGAATACAGGCAGCGAGTGGCCCTCTAGCCACCCTATTGCTTGCGGCACCAAGCACTGCTCACGTCAGCTGCCTGCTGAACCCAGCACAATCCCTCATGTCTGCATTTAACTGCTAATGAAAAATAAATGTACTGTGACCAATAAGGGACATAGCTCACTTCTCCAGGGCCTTCGTCACGCCACGCTGGTGCGGCCTTACCCTCCTCACCCTGAGGGGAGGCATTTACGGGGTTGACCCGGGGGCACCCTCCAGGCTGCAGCTATCCCCTCTACCAAGGACACTCTGAGGCTACGCGTAGGGGTAAATTCAGGCCCCACTGGATGTCCTCTTGGAGCTACTAGAAGCTTCAGAGTGGGCTTCACCTCCTCTGGCCCTGAAGCCTGCGACCCCGTGGTCAGCACATGATTGGCCTGACCCTTCACTGTCCCCCTCGGGCTTCTTGCCTGAACTAAGGCGGAGCATGAGCCGCGGGTCCCTCCCCCTCCATACCGCAAGCCACTACTAGAGTGAGCATCTCTGTCTTTGATTGAATCCTGTACTTGTCTAAAAAAAAAAAAGACAACACCAAACAGTCCATGCTCCCGGCCCAGTGACAGGTGATCCTTCCCACAGGGCCCACACTCTCTAGTTTGCCACAGTCCCCACCACTCCCTATTGTCCTACCCCTGGCCTGCCTCTTCTGCTTCCTACTGTGTGCCTGGCTCCAATGGATGCTTCAGGATGGAGCCAGTTGCTTTTGGCTGGCATCCCTGAGTTTTCCATTCCAGCACAGACAGTTCTCTCGCCTTCCTGTGCAGAAACACTTACTGATCCCTTCGAGGCACCACCCCTACCACCTCTAGGTCTCTGTCCATGGTCTTCTCTGTCTCAAACCCCCTTCCTCCCTCCTCTGCCAGCACTTCCCTACCTTCTCCTCAGGGCCCAGCTCTACTGTCACTTCCTCTGGAAAGAGGGGTCCCCCACCTCACTCCCCCAGGCAACCACACATATCGCCTTGCCCTCTGCATCCAGGGCCTGACTTCACTGGTGCTGTAACTCTTATACAGGAGATACAGGTGGGCAGCTAAGCTCAAGGCTGCCTAGTGCTGGCATTTACAACTGGGGACTTGGAGTGGGTTGCCTGCTGCTGCTGCCCTCGGGGCCACTGAGACAATGAACATGGGTGGACTGCTCTCCTGGGCTGGGCAGCCAGGGGCTGCAGGAAGGCTGGCAGGTGCAGGCCACATACAGCCCCGGCAGGCCCCAAATCCCAGCCTTCACTTCCCCAAGAAGCTCTGGTTCACCAGGCCCCAGCCAAGGCTCTCCTACCTGCTAAGGCCATGGCCTAGCTGCCTTACCAGAAATCAGTTGGAAAACCACTTTCACTTACTGGCAGATCCCCAGTAGGCTCTTAGTCACCTGCATACAGATCAGACCCCAAAGCATGACCCAGCTTCTAGTGAGCCCTAGGGCTGGCCAGCTGGCCCCCACCTGTCTTGGGAGGGCACTGGCTGCCCAAGTCAGCCCAAGCCAACACCCCTGCTCTGGACGCCCCATGAAGAGTGGAAGCAACATTCCAAGTAGTCCCCACCCCCAGCATCCCTCATAATGAACAACAAGGGAGAAAGGCTTGGGAGACCACGTAGGTTCATCTGTGTATATGTGGAAGCAGATGGGGGCTTGGCCAGAGCTAAGCCTGGGACTGACTCCCTCCCCTCACATAGGGCTCCCATGACCTGAAATGTATTCATTTGTTCATTCATTCAAACAAACAAACACTTCTGGAGTGCCAGACCTGTTCAGGGATAGAGTGAGCAAGACAAACACAGCCCCTGCTCTCCAAGTTGGAGAAATAAAACAAAATAAAGGATTCCAGATGTTGCTGAGGGTTCCACCGCAGGTAAAAGGGGTGCTATTTCAGAAAGGGTGTGGGCTCAAGGGCTCTGGAGGGGAGGAGGACTCGGGGCAGATCTCTCTGCAGAGGTGATATCCGAGCAGAGCCCTGAATGCCAAAGCCAGATGGAAAAGGGTTTAAGGAACAGGCTGCAGCAGAGGCTATCAGGCAGAGAACAGACAGGCTTGTGTGAGGCCCGTGAGGAGGTCAGCATGGCCAGAGTGGAGGGAGGGCAGGGAAGACTCATGAGAGACAGGGAGCAGGGGCCTGGCCTGTGGTCTTTAGGTCTAGTAGGGAGCTGGGATTCTACTGCAATGGCAATGGGAGCATCTGGAGAGCTGTGTGCAAGGGAATGATGAGATCTTCCCACATGAACAAGTGGAGGGAGGCAGGAGAGGCAGCGGACAGGTGGATGAGGGAGCATCTAATGGAGGGGACCCCGTGGCAGACCTGCCCCATGCGGTCCATCTGGGGGCTCTCACCCAGCCTTCAAGTTATAGCAAACGTGCCACTTTCTCTGGAATGCCTTCCTGGAACCACACTATCTCACTTGTCCCAGTGCCCACGCTGTCTCCTGAGCCTCTCTCCACAGTGCCTTCAGATCTTCAGATCAGGTACTTTCAGAATAGCTTGCACACTGTTGTACTTGCTTGGGGCGGAAGTCCAGGATGCTGATGGAGTGTTTGTTGAGTGACTGAATGACTACCCCTTCTTCTCTCTTGAATTTCAACCGCTCTGCCAAGGACAGCCACCTCACTCTTGCCCTGCAGGGAGAGCCCGCGGCTGTGCAGAGAGGCCTGCAGGTGGAGTTGTAGGCAGGGAGAGGGCTCCTGCATGGGCACGCGTGGTCCCTGCCCTGCTGCTCCTCAGAGCATCCCTTTCTCACTTGCAGCGGGATGATAAGACCCACCGTGCAACTCTGAGGCCCAGGGTGGGTGTGAAAGTGCTTTCAAATGTTTTATTTTTAAAAGCACCATGAAAATATGAGGTGTGATTAATCAAGCTATTAATGAACTTGTATTATCTGAGCAAAGACTGAGTCCTGGGAGTGGGGTGGGGGCAGGGGCAGGGTATCATCCGGCCTCATTCAGCCAGGAGATGTGCGCGCTGCTCCCCCGGGCCCACCTAGCCCCTGCCGCCCCCTGCTCCTTTCAACCTCCCAATAGTCCTGGCAGTCAGAATCACCAGTCCCTGCTTTGGCTATGCATGAGACATATTTGGGATTGGAAATGTGATGGAGGAGGGACCCGGGGCCTGGCGTCTTTCTTTCTCTACCTGAACTTTTCCTGCCCATTCACCCAGCTTGGAGCCCCCTGACCCCTGGGCACTTAAGTTCCTAGACTGCCTTGCCTGGAGATTTGCATTTGGTAGGTCTGCATGGGGCCTGGGTGTCCAGGCTTCATAGGCCCCAGGGCAGGGGGAGAGGAGAGAGTGCTGCAGGCTAATGATCCATGTCCTTCACCTGGCACTGGAGGCCTTGTTGGTGCAGGGCCTGAGCTGCCACTTGGCCTTGTCTCTAGAGCCTCCCTCCAACTGTGCCCGGTGGGATGGCACCTTGATTCTGCAGTTCCTCAAGGGTGTGTGCACACTGCGTGCCAGGCTCTGCCTCCCTCGCCTTCTGGCTAAGGGTACCTGCTTTTCTGCAGAGGACGCTCTCCCCCGACCCCCTTTAGCGCACATGCTCATTCAGTCCAGGTGGGCTGAGCCCATAAATTGCCCAAGCAGTGGGCATCTGACACTGACTGGTTCCCAGACGGACAGGTCATCCCATGAGAGCTGATGGGACTCTGGGATTTGGGTGGGGCTGCTGGGAAGGAAACCTCTCTTTCTTCTGGGCCAATACCAAAGGCCTGGTAATTCCATCTGCCCGGGTGACTTCTACTTGCCCTTCGAGGCCTGCTCAAATACGTCCTCCCTTGGGAAGTTTCCTGGACCCCCAGCCAGAGCCTGCTATACCTCCTCTGATCTGCCACAGCTCAGCTGAACTGACCTAGTGCCTCCAACCTCATATCGTCCCCATCCACAAGTCTGTCTCCCCACAGTCAGTACCGTGAAGGCAGAGACCGAATGGTGACATCCCTTTGCACGTCCCCGGAGCCTGGCCGCGTGTGACGCACAGCGGGTGCCCAGTAGGTGTTTGTTGAATGCATGGTGAACATCACCCCCTTAAATGAGCCCAAGACCCAGAGAGGAAGGCTGGAAGTGGAAGACACACACCCAAATCCAACGGAAAGCTGGCTCTGCTTGCCCTCCAATCAATCAAGCCAGCGATCAAGGAAATCAATGGGAGAGGAACCTGATTTCTGAAGCACCTGTGTTGGACCCCAGGGAGGCAGAGTGTGCCCAAGAGGTCTGGGGAGGGGCTGGGGCAGGAAGCCAGGGCCACAGTGGCAGGTGGGGAGCTAGGGGGTGGCGGAGACATGCAGGGGACCAGCGAGTTCTGCTCTCCTGCCAACTTGCACCTCCACAACCCAAGATTGCTTCCTGAATTACTAGGTTTTAAATGTGGGCAATTGCACGATGATGGACCTCCCCTGAGAGACTTTGAAAAGCAGGGATGAAGCTGCACTTGCTGTCAGAGACGCACAGACAGCGGTGGGACGGGGTGGCCATGGTGGAATGGTGGGCTGGAGGCCCTGGGACCACAGACCTGGGAGCTGCACCAAGAACCCTGAGGCTCCAGGCTGCATCTCGGACACATAGACCTGCCTGGAGGTGACAATGGAGTGCCACAGGATCAGGCTAAGCTGGGGTAGGTGCCTCAGAATTCCTCCAAATCCAACATGTAAGGAATCTCTGCGCAGCCTGTCTGCTGCTTCTGGGGCTCCTTCGGCTGTTGCAGGACCCCCTCACCCCAGCTTTGCTGTTTCTTAAGCCTCGGTTTTCCCATCCAGGGCACACATGCTGACCCCACACCAGGCTGCCCCCCTGCCTGGGGGCTGGAGGTGCGCACCAAAGCCTCTCTTCTTTCCCTGCTCTGCCCCTGGGCCCATCCCTCAGTCATTCGTCTCGTGGGCTGCTGCTTATCGTTCCCAGTAGTGAGGACTTCCCTGGGCAGGGGCACAGGTCTGAGGCCAGGCTCTTTCACCCCAGTGGGTACATGGTCAGTGAGTGAGGAAAGAACGCAGCTGCAGCCTCTCCCTTCTAGGAGTGTGCATGAGGTGGCAGTAACAGGGTGGGAGGCTGCTACCCTGGCCCACACTCACATACACACGTGCATGGCACTCCTGTTTCCATGACGATGCCTGCGTGGAAGTGCCACA
Source organism: Mustela putorius furo (assembly GCF_011764305.1). Taxonomy (NCBI): domain Eukaryota; kingdom Metazoa; phylum Chordata; class Mammalia; order Carnivora; family Mustelidae; genus Mustela; species Mustela putorius. The sequence continues at coordinate 34,196,771 of NW_025421294.1, forward strand.
GCAGCGGCAGCCACCCCCCAAGATCGGAGGAAAGTCACCCCCTTCCCCAGTGGGCTCCGGGGGCCTGGTTACAAGAACAGACACAGGTGCCATGAGGGGGACACGCAGACAGTCCTAACAGCAAAGGACAAAGCGGGTAGGAGTGGAGGACGATGCCACTTTGTCTGCTTGAGGGACACTCACACCTGGTGTGGCCAGGCCATACTGTCTGCAGCTGCCACACCAGGCGTGTCACCTGGGAGCTGTGCTCAGGGGCGCTCTGCTGGCCCCTCACTCTACAGGCAGGGAATGCAAGCTCAGGACTTACGTAAGGTCATCACACTCCAAGGGGCTGAGTGGGTTCTTGACACCTCTCAGTCAGGGCCAGGCATAGGGTATGGGTTCTGGGCATTGACTGGACCAGAGTCTGGCCCTGTCCACCTTGCTGTCCTCTGCTAACTCTGTGTCCATGCCAATGCTCTCTCTTTCTCAAGGCTTCCAAGCTTATCTCACTCCTGGGCCTTTGCACTTGCTTCTTCTGCCTCTAACACGCTGCCCCTTGCTCTTCCACGGCTGCTCCCTTGAATCCCTCAGGTCTCCACTGCACTGTTACCTCCTCCAAGCTACCGTGTCTGAAAGTGCCCCTTCTAGCCTCGCTTCTCCTTCCCAGGAGAAGTTTGGGAACTTCCCAAGTTTGGGAACTTGTTTGCTTGTTACTCTCCATGTCCCCTTCTCTGAAATGTCCATGACAGTGGGGACCACGCTTGTTAGGGTCACTGCTGTAATCCCAGAACCCAGCCTTGGGCCTGGCATATAGTAGGTGCTTGATAAACACATGTGAAGCTCAGGAACCCACAAACTCGGGTCTTCCGACCTGCCCTGACCCAGTGCCCACACTCTGTCACACTGCTACCATCACTAAGGTCCCCAAACCCACCAGGGAAGGAGACTTAGAAACTATCGGGGTGCCAAGGGAGGGAGTGTTATGATGAGGGGACAGGTCCCAGGGGCCTTCTCCCATTGCCCCTTCCTACCGCAGGGCCTTGCTATGGGCCAGAGAAATAGTTAATAAAGCTGAGGCCTAAATAAGCATTTGATTAACAAACGATAAAATAGCTATTGTGTCCCTGAATTAAGCTGTAATTGTGGCTGATAATTGGCTGGTTAGAATTTAATAAGCTGCAATTAAATAGAATGGAATCCAGGGTAATTATGTGGTCGCACAGCCCAGAGAGAACTAGGGAAGGAGGGCTTTCTCCTACTATGGAATCTTCAGCTGGTGCAGTGTGTGCTGCTGTGGGCGTTCCTGGTTAGGGTGGTAGTGGTGGTGTGTGTGCGTGCGTGCGTGTGTGCATGTGTGCGTGGCAAGCTTGCTCCACCTTTCACCTGGCAGAGGTGGGCGGTGGGCGCCGGGCCAGCCTCCTCCCCAGTGCTCAGTGGGAGGTCAGCATGCAAGCTCTGGGCCCTGCCAGCACCGATGGCAGCCCGGGCTGAAAGGACTTAACAGGATCTCTGGCACCGCTCCCTGCAGGGCAGGAGGCTGTGGGAGGGAGGCCAGGAGGGTTCTGGGCAGGCAGGTGGGGTAGGGGTCTACCTGTCTTCCTAATGAGGAAGCTGGGGCTCAGAGGGGATAGGGACTTGCTCAAGGTCACTCAGCGATCAGTGGCCAGGCTGGGTCCGATTCTCACACTCCCTGTGGATCAAGGGTACGTCCGACCTGCGAGCAGGCTGAAGGATGCTGCCTGCCCTTCCTCTCCCCGGTGCCCCAGCCAGTTCCAGAGCTGCCCTTCGCCAGGTAACCATCTGGGCTGGGCTGCAAGCGATACAATTGTTGCACACATGCATCCTTAAAACAAGGTGCCCCCCACTCCCCTCTCCCTTGGTCTGCCTGCCAGAGGCCCTGGTGGCTGTAGAGCTCCCTGGGGTTCTCAGCCCTGCCAGGCCAGGTGAGGCCCCAGCGAGTCCGGAGGGATGATGAACGGCATTGCCGATGCGCCATTTATGACCCCATCAGCATTTTTACAATGTTGCTGGCAATTAATTTAATTAAAGACCCTGTCTTGGATAGGGTGGCATTTCATATCTCAACGGTTTAATGCCAGCCTGGCCAGAGTGGAGGCCAGGGGTAGAAGCAGGAGCCGTGGCTTCACTCCCTCACCTGGGTTGGTTCAGCGTGCGCTGCATGGGGCTGGGCAATTTCAGCCCCTGGACAGAGCCCAGCAACAGGAGGGAGGCACAATACGACGTGCCCTTGGCCGGTGGAAGCCGCTGCCCACAACCACAGCCAGCAAATGCCCACCCACATACACATACATGCGCGCGCGCGCACACACACACACACACACACACACACACACATAGTCTTAGCAGAACATGGATTTTCTGGGCACCTAGGTGGCTCAGTGGGTTAAGCCTCTGTCTTTGGCTCCGGTCATGATCTCAGGGTCCTGGGATCAAGCCCCACATCGGGCTCTCTGCTTGGCGGGGAGCCTGCTTCCTCCTCTCTCTCTCTTTACCTGCTTCTCTGCCTACTTGTGATCTCTGTCAAATAAATAAATAAAATCTTAAAAAAAAAAAAAAAAGAACATGGATTTTCTTATTTAACCCTCAGCATAATTCTAGAAGGCGAAGAGCTACTTTAAATCCCAACTTTAAGGCAATAAACCCAAGGAACAGGGAGGTAGAGTAAGTAGTGAGTGATGGATTCCTACCCAGGCCTGATGGCTATAGTGCTCTAAGCCATTCACCAGGACACACGCGTTCACCAAGTCTGTGACGGATGCAATGTGCCAACTACTGTGCTAGGCACGGGCCACACAGCAGTGCCCAAGAGAGACTTGAGTCCTTGCCCCATGCACTGTCCAGTGGTCACAGTCCCACCGAGGAAGTCCTGGGCACACAGCATTCCAGAATCATACTCACTGTGCCCAGTGTTCTGGCATCCATGGGCACACACACACACCAAGGCTTGTACCTACATACACACACACACACACACACACACACACACAGCAACACTGCCTACTGTCCTTTGGGCTAAATCTGGCTGGGGTGGCCAATGCCCTCGCTATGATGGTACAGCATGGTTACAGGATGGCTGTACCACCCTGTAACCCCCTTCTCGGAAGCTGAGCCCACCTGGACCTCTCTGCATATGGGGACCCATAGGAAAACACAGTGTAGATCCAGCTCCTACCACAGCAGCCTACCCGAGCCTGCACCCCAGCACCCCCTCCATCCCCCACTATGTGGCTTGCCTCGCTGCTCTCCTCTTTCCTGAGGCTTCTGCTCCCATGGTCCTCCAGCAAGGTTCCCCAGTGCCCCTCACTGCTGAGCTCTACTGTTCCTGCCTCCGGACACCTCCCGGAACCTCTTACCAGGCACATCCCAAGTTGGGCTCAGTGGCTCCCCCAAACCTCCTGCTCCCAGGGATTGCTCTCAGTCGGAGGGCTATACCCTTAAGGAGCTTCATGGGGCATCCCAAAGCCACCAGGCCCTCTTACTCCCTGACCACTATTCTGAGCCCCTGAGTGCCCCCCGCCTCTCTCTCACCTACTACTTCCTCTCTCCTCTCACTGTATGGCTCCCCAACTCCTCAGCCCCCACCCCACACTGCCCCAAAGGTGCCTTCCCATGACCACCTCCTGGCTTTCGTGTCATCCTCAACTGTACCACCACAGTGCTATTTCTAGAAAGAAAATCTCAACCCACACTTCAAACCCCTGAAATGGCTCCCACTGACCGACCACAGGTAAAGGGTCAGCTCCCCACCCAATGCAGCAGCTTCATCCCAGCCACCAGCCCATGCCCTGCAGCCAGTCAGTGCCCCAATGACCCCTCTCACCGCATGCCTGTACCCTTCCCCTCACTCTAACTTCCCCTGCACCTGCACGGCACCCCTCTAACTCCTAATGCCCACCAGTCCTGTAGACACCTGATTCAAGGTGTCACTTTCTTGCGCTGCCTCCCTAGGTCCTCTGTACTGGAGACGCCGGGCTTCATCCTCCGGCTCCTGGGCTGAGAGAGCATTACTGAAGGATGGGTTTGGGGGGCAGTGGCCGCTTCTTCCGTCAGACAGCGCACCCTCAAGTGCGTGAAGCAGGTGTGGGCCACCACCTCGCGGTGTCGCCTTCAGGGACCAGCAAGCTGGGGGCGGGGGGCAGTAACTGTGGCTTACTTCTGGCAAGCTCTGGGCTGGGTGCTGTGTTGTTTCTATCCTTATCAGTGACTGGCCAAAAGGCACCGGGGTTTTGTCTTTTTGCGGGGTGGGGTGGGGGGGCGGCGTTGTCTTTGAAGAGAAGCTGGAAATCCATTTTTATGCGGAACTTCCTGTTTTAAAATGTTGACGACTAATTTAAACATTTAAATACCTTGTGGGCCAAGCTAGTTGGCTGGCCAGAGCTCGACTAGACAATGTCCAAGGTCTCCTCCCGCTTTACAGACCTAAGAAACCGGGGTCTGAGCTGGGCAAGGGGCCCCCAGTCACTGCTCTGCCCTCCTGGTCTCCTCCTCCTCCCGGACTCTTCGCACCATTGCCAGCACCCCACCATCCTGTCTTCTCCCCCTGACCCCTCCTCATCATAGCCTCAGGAAGGAAGTCCCTTGGGGTCTGGACCTCTGAAGAGTCCCCTGGGGTCTGGGCAGAGGTGGGAGGAGTCTGGGGATTTAATGTCGGAAGAGTCCTCCACCCTCAGCTGAGGCCTGCCCCTCCCCTAGAGGCTGAGGGTTGGAGAAAGGGGAGAGAAGCTTCCTGCTGTTAGGGGTGGACAGTGGGGTCAGAAGAAGGGGCAGACGGCGGGTGAGGGGCTGCCCTGCCTTGCTTGCCTTGGGTCTAGTCCTCAGATCCTGACCCACGGAGAGCCAGAGAAGGCTGCTGAAGGCAGAGACACAGGTAGGATGGGGCTGGACATCCACAGAGGAAACACCGTGCGACAAACCTCCCACCTCCGCCATCCCCACCCCTTGCAATTCTGGGTGGGTGGGAGCCCAGGCCTGGCTGTGAACTTCCAGCAGGGAAGAGGGTGTATGGCTGCACCCATCATACCCCTGATGAGACAGTAATGAGCCCTCACCCCATTTTAATTACCCGCTGTCCAAATAATTACCAGCTTGTTTATTTTACTTAATGGCAGCCCTACTTTTTTCTCCTAATATTGATTTCATGTTTTCCTGGTTTGTTCATTATCTTTCCTGCCCCTTTAATGGGCTCCGAGGTCTTGGGAGGGGGTTGCTGCGGGGACTGGAGGAAAGTGAGCAAGAGGGTGTGAGGGAACATGGAGGAGGGAGAGACAGGTGGCCTAGGCCTTGCTGTGCAGCCTGAGGCAAGCCACTGCCCTCTCTGGGCCTTGAGTCCCAGAACCCCAGATCCCTGCATATTCTCTCATCCTTGATGTAATAGGGGTGGAGCACTTAAAAATAAGACAGGATGGGAGGGCAGCAGGGGAGAGAGAAGCTGGCAGACACAGACAAACGTGAAGGAAGGAGGGATCTGAGGGAGGGCTGGGGTTGGGTGGAACTACGCTCATGCCAGAATGAGATGGGGGGGGGGGGATGGTACTCCTGGAAACCAGCCTGGAGGAGGCTGCCATGCAGATGCTGCTGGTCAGCAGTGGTGTGGCCAGGCTGGTGGGCAGCCTCCTCATCCTTGAGTCTTCCAGGTCTGCTTGGGAAGTGAGCAAGAGCCTCCAGTCTCATGAAGCCCAGCCTCTCCCTGGGTCTGACCTTGGTCCTTGGCCTCCACCTCACCTGTCTGCCGTAGCCATGGAAACACGGGTGATGCTATGATGTCATCTGGGCCGTGGAAGAGCAGTTCATTTCTCTGATTTGGGGGGAGGGGGCAATAAGGAGAGATGGGGCAAAGGGGGAGGGGAGGGCCAGGGCCTCTGTGAGTGAAGATTTAGAGCCTCTTGAAGGGGTCATTAGCTCTTAATAAATCACTAATAATTGCATGAATATTTAAATCTTAATAAAAAAAAAATACAGTGGGCCCAGTGAGTCTCCCTGTGTGGGTATTTATGGCTCTCGGGCTGGAATATATAAAAGTTGGTATCGGTCTGATTGAACTGCTGTTATCACCACAGCTAAATGGGTAATTGGGAGTGAGAGACGCTATCTGCGGATATAAATTACATACAGTAAACCGAGGGCATTAACTGAGGGTTTATTATCAATTATCTCTGCACTTGTTCCCCTTAAAACGAACTTTAAGTATATTAATGAGAAATTTACAGGTCTTAATGAATTGAGGGAAGCTCAGGGTTGCTGGGGGTCTCCCACCTTGGCTCCTGTTCCCTGGTGGGGGTCCCCACTCAAGAGAGGCCCTGAAGACGACTCACAGGTCAGCATGCCAGGCCACAGAGCCCAGCTCTCCTGCTTGGACCAGCTGGGACGGCAGGTCAGTCCCTGGGGTATGTGGAGCCCCTCTGCCAAACCCTATCCCAGAGAAAGGGGCTAGGTGGGAATGGGGAGGGTCATCTAAGCATCCTTCTGTCCAACAAGGACCCAGCCAGGGCCTGGTCCTGTTGTTGGGTGCATACAGCTGGCTACAGCCCAAAAGCAGACGGACAAGAACAAGGCAGACCTTGGTCTGCCCCGTAACAGAACGTGGGGCTGCTGTCGTTGCGCTGTGCAGAGCGTGATGGGGTGGGGTGGGGGGGCTGGGAGAGGCTGGGGTGCTCCTGTGGAAGCTCCAGGCCAAAGAGCACTTTTGTCATGTCTGGAACCCCCCTGCTTCCTGGCACATCTGCCCCCTGCTGGGATGTGCTTCCCAGCCCACAGGCCTGCTGGCTTGAAGGTCAGCATGACCTCCTTCTGGGCCAATTCACCAACCCAGCAACCTTGGCTCCCTCTGGGGCCTCCACACCAGAACCGTGCCTACTCTCCCTGTCATCCTCAGCCTCTCTCACCAGGCCTTGGGTGACAGCCCAAATTTTATACAGAGGGCAAAACCCAGGCCCCTCTCTCAGAAGTTCACCCACTTATGGAAGACAGACACTGGCTAGTTGTCAGAGCAGGAAGTCCAGGATTATAACCCAGAGTTCTGGCAGAGAAGCACTGGTGGCACATAACTAGGGGGCTTGATCTGAAGCATCCAGAGGGCTTCCTGGAGGCAGCATCACCACACTGTGTAAAATGTCACAAAGGCCCACAGGTCTCCAATGATGCTCAACTCTCCTCCATCACGGACAAGAAAAGTGCTTGTTCATCTCTTTTACTCCTCTCCAGCCTGGGTCCCTTCTCTCTCTTGCCCTCAGCCTGCTTCAGTCCTCCCCCTGTTCCTGGCTCAGCTGTGACTGTCTTGCTTTTACCTCCACTTCTCCACTGAAACCCTTTCTCTCACTTGCCACTGCCTCCTCTGTCTGACTCAGGAGCTCCTCCTGGCCCCCACAGTCGGGGCCCTGCTGAGGCTCTTCCCTTTGTCCTGGCCCTGTGATCTGCTATCTCCTTACTCCGGAGGATTTCGGGCTTCAATGAACACCTTGGGGCAGAAAACTCCAAAATCCCCACGGCAGGATCTTTGGGCCTGTAGCTGCAGAACGTGTCCTCTCAGCCACCCTGCATGGCCATGTCAAATGGTCAGTTCCCCACGCAAACAGCACCATCACTACGCCAGCTGGAAAGCTGCTGGCTCTGCCTCTCCCGTCGTCTTTTCTCCTCTCCTTCAGATGTCATAGGCCATTACCCTCTCCCGCCCCCAAAGCCACCTAAACCTTGGCCTCTCACCTGTTCTCCTACCACTCTAAGGTCATTCCTGCCTTGGAGCCATCGTACCTGCTGTTCCCTCTGCCCAGGATGCTGTTCCTACTGATGCTGTAGCCTCACCCTCATCACCAAGATCTAGGCGCAGGGTACATCTGCAGAGAGGCCTTCCTTCAGTGCCCCATCACAGACGGTACCCATGGCACTCTCTGACAGCTTCCCTATTTGACCTGTTTGCTGTCCATCTGCCTGGGAAGCAGCAGGGCAGCTCAAGGAGTAGACGCCTGTCTCATTCCCCTGGAACAGGGCCTTGAATCCGGGAGGCCCTCACTACATACTTCTGAAGGAAGGGATAAGTAAGTTTGTGCAGGACCTGCTGGGTGCCAGGCCCCGAGCCCCGCACTGTGGGGTGGTTCTGGGGTGCTGATCACCCAGCGTGGGTGGTTGGGGAGTACATACAGTGAGTAGCGTGTGTGCCCCCACCCCGCCCCGCCCAGAGGGATGAGGGCAGGGGGTGCACTTGCACTGCAAGGCAGGGGCCTGGAGGGGGCAGTGGGGAAGGGCATTCCAGGCTGGGGGAAGGGCGGAAGTAAAGAATTTGAGGCAGGACATATCCAGTGGCAGCAGAGGTTTGATTAGAAAAGGTCTGTGCCTGTGCCAAGACGGGGCCGATGGGATCACAAGGCAGTAGGGATGGCTCTGCTGTGCGAGTAGGAGAGTGGAGGCTGTGCCACTCCACAGGGGGAGCAGCATGACCTGGAACAGGCCCCAGGTGGACTGTCTGGTGGGGGGCGGGGTAAGGAGATGCCCCTGGGGCCCGGAGGGAGGGTAGGGGGGGGAGCCAAAGATGCTGCTGTCATTTCCTGCCTGGTTGAGCGGCTAGATGGCCATGCAGCCAGGCATAAATAACTGGAAAAGCCCACTGCTCCCACTCAGGGGAGGGCAAGAACGGTGCCCTCTGGCAAGCACAGAGAGCCATCGACCCACGGTGTGGCATCCCCGGCGACCGCTGCTCCCCAGCCTCAGGCAGGAGTCCATGGCTGGACTGTGCTCTGTGGGCTGCTGAGTACAGTAGGCCAGAGAGTCCCTGAACCTAGCCCTGCCTGGGCCTCAATCTTCTGAATGGACCAACAAGACACCAGGCTGGGTTTCAGAAGCTGCAAATTGTGGGTCCACAGGCCTCCAGATGTGTCTTGTAAGTTTCAACCAGCATTTATTTAAAGAGTGGGAAGTTTCACACAAACATTGGTTTCTATCTCCTGTGAAGAGGGAAGCTGGGGCCATACCAGGCCCCAAACACCCTGAGCCATGATGGGCTACACTCTCTAGGAGTTACACAGTTCCCCCAACTCCCCTCTAGTTTCTTCTCTCACTGGTCTGCTACAGCCAGCAGGTGCCTACATTTGGCTCAGTCTGGCCTCCACTCCCACCTTTGTGAGTGGAAATAACCCTTCGTCAACAGGAACAAGAGAAGCCCAGGAGAAGAGAGCGGGGCTGGGCAATGGGGTGGACGCTGGTCCACAACTCCCTGGGATTCCATGTTTGCCCCATACCCCACCCGGAGAACCCCACAGACCTGGGGGATGCATCCCAATCCATCTCAAGGACATGACAAAGCCTGGGGCCTCAGATATGTGTACTGAGATACTTTCATCAGCGGGGACCTGAGTTTAGTTATAGCTTTTATTTAAAACGTGACTTTACTCCCCCAAATACAGCCCCATTTGCTCAACTCTCCAGCCCTCTGCTGTGTTTCTACGCCTCGCCTCTGAGCCCCTCTCCCTCCCTGCTGCCTCCTGCTTCTGTAAATAATCCTCTGTGCCTATAATTAGCCTCAAGAAGAATAATTCATAACAAACTTTATTTCTCATGGCATCTTTCTCACTAACGTGTCACTGAGTGCCTCACAGGATCAGCAGGAGGGAAACTAGACACAGGAAACAGCCAAGCACCCTCCCCAGGCGCTGCCCTCCCCGTCTACCGACAAGCACAGAGTGGGTGGGGTGGGCCAAGACTCCCCACAGTGTCCTCCCCTGACAGCCCGAACAGGAGGGTGGGTGCTGACGCATGGCCAGGGTGAGTCTGGGACGTGAACCCCCAATCCAGAGACTTCCCTGGGTAACCGCCATCCGAAGAGGAATAATAATGATAATCACAGCGGCAGCTAACACTTTCATTGTGTTTATTATGCCCTAGGCTCTGCTTTTTAAAAAATCAGGGTTGTCTCGGGCGCCTAGGGGACTCAGTGGGTTAAGCCTCCAACTGCTGGTTTAGATTCAGTTCAAGACCTCAGGATCCTGAGATCGCACCCCGCCCCCCGCCCTTCAGTGCTGAGTCTGCTTGAGATTCTCTGACCCTCCCTCTGCCCCTCCTCCTGCTCTCTTTCTCTCAAATAAATAAATATATAAATAATCTTTGAAAAATCAGGTTTTATTCTTTTAATGTAGAAAATAAAACTCGCCCCCTTTGAATCGACAGTCTGATTTGGCTTGACAAGTGTATCCACAACCATGATCAAGATAGAGAACAGTTTTGTTCCCCCTTAAAAAGTTCCCTATAGCCCCTTTACTATCAATCCCTTCTCCCAACCCCAGCAACCACTGGTCTGCTTTCTGTCACCATAGTTTCCCCTTTTCTAGAACGTCATGGAAATGGAATTATACAGTCTGCAGCCTTTTGGGCCTGGCTTCTTCCACTCAGCCCCATGCTTCTGAGGTTCATTGGTGTTGTTGCTTCAATCGGTAGTTGGTTCCTTTTTATTGCTGAGCAGTATTCCATTATATAAAAGTACTGCAGCTTGTTTACTCATTCACCAGTGCTATTTCTAGATTTTGGTGATTATACAGCTGCTGTGAACATTCACATGTAGGCTCTGGTAGATAGGTCTTCATTTCTCGTGGGAGGGGGACTGCAAGGACATATGGTAAGCTCGGGCTTAACTCGAATAGGAGTTCTTTACGTACCACATATATTCATGTAGAACATGTCACTTAATTCTCTCAATAACTTCATGAGTTAGGTACTATCATTACTCCCATTTTATAGAAGACAAACTGAGGCTCAGAGAGGGGAAGTATCTTGCCCAAGTTCACACTGCCAGGAGCAGAAAATCCAGCAGTCTGGCCCCAGGATGCTTGGGGCTTGGGGAAGGCTGCCTCTCATAGCATTCCTGGGTTGAGCCCTGGGTGAGGCTTGGGATGGGAGACAGAACTCCGACCTGAGTGCTGAAGTCCTGGGTCTCAATCCTAGCTTCACCCCTGGCTCACGGTGTGCCCCGTACCAGTCTCTTAGCCTCTGGCACATCCCTATTCACCAAGAGCACCCACAACTATATCCCTGAGCAGCTCAGGGGCTTGAAGAAAATAAATTGGAGCAGACATCTGGCATCTCCTACAACTTGAGCTTTGTCCTCATTACCACGCTGTCGGACCTCAGGACTTACAAGTTCAGTGGAAGAGGAAAGAATACTCCCGTTGCCTGTCGTGGCTTTCGATGCACAGCAAGTCACATGGCCTGCATTCCATGCCTAGCCATTCACCCGCCTCTGCTATGGACTGAATGCTTGTGGGGTCCCCTCCATTCCTAAGTTGAAATTCCCAGTGGTATTAGGAGGCAGGCCTTTAGAAGGTGACAAGATCATTAGTGTGGAGCCCTCATGAATTAGTGTCCTCATAAAAGGGACTGTAGAGAGCTTGCCACCCATTCTGCCATGTGAGGACACACAGGAAAGGTGGCTGTCTGTGAACCAGGAAGCAGGCCCTTGCCAAACACCGAATCTGCCAGCGCCTTCATCTAGGACTTCTCAGCCTCCAGAATGGAGATAGATTTCTGTCTATAAGCACCCCAGTCTGTGGTAATTTTTGTTATAGCAGCCCAAATGGACTGAGACACCTTCTGGCTTGTGGATGGAGGTTTCCAGTGAGGAAATCCATGCCCAAATATCCAGAAGGAGGGGATCAGAGGGCAGCAGCCTTCCCCACCTCAGCCACTTAAGGACTGGGGACATTGACAAGGAGGGTGATACTGGGGGAAGCAGGAAGTTCTCACCAACCCTGCTACCACCCGCCTTTTTGCAAGGTTGTCAATGTGGGGTCACCTGGGCAGGTCTTCCTGTTGTTGGGTCCCATTTGCTCCACTGCAGAATGAGATTTGTCTTAAGTTGTCCTGGACGTAATATAGCCCCTTGTTTAGTGATTCAGAAGACGGTCATCAGCAAGGTCTGGGGCCAGGTTGGGGAGAAGCCTCCCTCTTGGCCTGTCCACCAGCTCCTTCACAGGGAATCCCTACTCATCCCCTCACTTGAGCCCTTGGCCACCCTGGGGTGTGCTCCCAATCAGTTGGCTCCTGCACAGGGTGAGGGTCCCTATCAAACAGAAAGAAATGAAGAGATGTGGTCAGCCCCTGGCTGGGCCCAACAGCTCTTAAAACAAGAGCTTGAAAGTGTGAGTGTGACCTCATTGAGGGAAGCTGGAAGACTTGGTGGTGGGAATGAATAATGGCTCTGGTCCCTCCCCAGACTCATAACCCAATTCCTGTCATGGCACCTCATGTCTGCCTCCCCCTCCGCGTGGCTGTGCTCCTTCACCCTTCTCTCCGACACTCCACTCCAGTGCCCCACCTCTCTTAGGCCAGCAGGTTCCTTACAAGTCCTCCCTCTCCCCGCCAGTGCCAGAGCAAGAACCTGAAGGTTAACACTGAGGAGAAAGAGGAGGCAGTGAAGCCACAGGAAGAAAAAGAGCCCAGGATGCTACCTGGATCCTATCATCGGAGCCTCCCCCAAGCGCCTCCACTTTCAGGCTAGGTAACCATGCACGTGGGCCTTCCTGTCACTTCCAGACTGGCACTGCCAGGACAGCCTCAGAGGCAAAGACTCTACCCACTGACTGGGCAAGTATAAGTCTTCATGGGTGGTGATGGCAAGGGACAACCCAAACCCTGTGGACATGGCTATGAGGGACGGGCCCCAGCCTGCCCAGCCAGTGGATCCTCCTGGCCTGTCTGGATCAGCAATGCTGTTATCCCACCCCATTGAGCCGATGTGACAGTGGCCATCCATCACCCCATTCCACCCAGCACACGTGCCCTGGGATGTGTGTCCACTCCGCTCGCTGCTTATGGATCAGGTAATGGGGAGAAGACAGAAGGGAGAAGTGAGCTAAGTGCAGTGAGGGATCAGAAGAGGTAGACAGGACTTCCCGATGGGAGTCAGCAACTGGGGTGGTGTGAAGAAGGCAGTAGCATTTGAGAAAGGTCACGAAGGTGGCACAGGGTATCAGCAGGTGAGACAACAGGGGAGCAGCTGGTACAAAATCAGGGGAGCAAAAAAGAAAATAATGGGCTCAATGATTGGCCACCTGCTGACCCCTCCCCAGCTTCAGTCTCTCTCATTGCCCCAATCCACTTCTCTGGGGCTTCCCTGCTGTTCTACATCCAGCTATGTGTGTTGGGTGGAAATGACACTCCCACCAGCTCCAGGAGTGGATCCTGTTTGGCTTAAACCAATTGCATTTCCTGTCCTGGATTTGGTGATTGGTTTGGGAGAGGCACTGGAGCAAGTCAATGAATAATGTGGGGGCCAGGATGTGAGGGTTGGGCTGCTGCAGTCATTTTATTACCAAGACAAGGAGAGTATAGAGTTGTTGGGGGGTGCCCTGAGGATGGCAAGGATGTAGCCAATGGCACAGAAACCAGAGCAGAGAAATGGTGAGAGTAGTTGTGGAGTGAGATTGTTTGAGCCAGTGAATCAAGCCTTGCCCAAAGTCAGCCATACCTTTGGGCTTTTCAGTTACAAGAGTCAATAACATCCATTTACTGTTTAAGTCTGTTTGAGTTGAGCTTTCTGTCATACTGCAACCATAAGATGCTTAACTGAGAATCCAGTTTGGCTGGAATGTAGGAAACATGAGAAGAGAGGCATGAAAACAGGACCGGCAAGATGGGGCAGCAACATTTTACCAGGGGCTTGAATGACAGGTTGGGGAAGTGTTATTCATTTGCAGAGGCACTGGGGAACCATGGAAGGATTTTTAGCAGAGGCATGACTAGATGCGCTGGCTTCCTAGAATCCTAAAATACCATCTGAATTGGACCTCACCAATGCCTACTCTCTATCTCTCCAGCTCCCTCCCACAACCTAAGCAGTGGAATCAGGTTTGTAAGAAGGCATCATCTATCTGTTCCCTTTCTGTGGGCATGCAGGGCCACCTTGCCTGGAGCAAGCTCTGGGAACACCAGTGGAAGCCTATTGGGCAGGAGTCCACACCTGGAGGAATGGAGGCTCCGAGGGCAAGGATTTGTTTTCTTCAGTGACGTGCTCTCAGCATCTAAAATAGAGGCCGGCACATAGTAGACAGGTGCTCAGTAAATCCTGGTGAATGGATAAATGAATTCTCTGGAGGTGGTGGTGGGGACCTCCCCAGGGGAGCTAGCAGAGGTAGGTAGTGGGGCAGCCCAGAGAGTGAACAGAGAGAGCGGAGCAGCAGCAGCAGCAGCAGCAGCACCACCACCACCATGTGAAACTGTCCATGGTACTGAAAGCATAGCCCCGCCCCTTGGGACCGCTATCCGTGGTGCTAAAAACAGAGCCCATGGCCCATGGCCCATGCGTGGTGACTTGGAAAGGGTTCAGAGGACCTAAGAACCACTGTGGGGAAGCAGACTCCACAACCTTGCCTCCCCTTGCTAATCCAAGCCCCCCAAGACCTTCTGCATTAGACAGATAACCTGGCTCAGACCCAAGCAGACCTGCTTCCTGATGGTAACCTTGTCCCCAGCATAGGTATTAGTCCATCCTCAGGTGTCCAAGCTCCCCAGGGTTATAGGTTCCTGAAGGGCTTGAACGTCAGTCTTCATTCAGTCAGCCTCTTCTGGGGACCCTGGGAGAGACAGCCAGGCAGAGATGGGCCCTGAGCAAGCAGCCGGAGAGAGAGGCTGCCTGCCAACAGCATTAAGTGGAGGGCCTGGCAGGAGCATCTAGTCCTCCCTGGCTCACCGGCGCTGCCAAGCAAGGTGCCTATTCTAGAAGACAGTATACAGAGTGGGGGCATGTGGCTGCACTATGATGGCAGGTGAGATGGAAGGGGCAAGAAGGAGCACAGGTCAACACCGTGAAGGTGGAAACTGGAGAGCAGAAATAGGGAACAGCAATGGGGGTAAAGAAATGGGGAGGAAATAAAGCTTCAGAACAGCAGTGGACTGATGAATGAGGAGCCATTTTCATCAGATAGGGACAAGGTAGCCCCAAATACAGGCTCACACAAACATATATAAAGACAGGGTGACCGGTGGTTAGGTGTGGCCCAGGCATTTGGCTCTGACAAGACTTCCCCTCTGACATCATCCTCATGGGGTGGAGGACTCCCAACATTCTAATTTTGCCTAAGAACCACTCTGACTCTGCCATCCATGAACTTATCTAAACCTTTCTGGAAGCAATTTATATTACCAGCTTATATCACCTCTAGGGGAAATGATTTTCAAAGTTTATTCCCTGCTGAGTGCAGCAAAATTTCCTGTTATTGGTTTTAAGCTTACTTCTCTTGAGCTTTGGTGGGGTCTAAGAGTGGGGAGGGGTTCATTCTGTCAGGCAGGGATTTAGTGAAGGAGCCCCTATTCCTTCTCTACACCCTTTCTAATGCTATAGATTTCTGCCATATTCCTGCTTAGCTTCTCTCTGTACCCAGAAGTTGTCCCAGGTGGGCTAGTCTAATTTTATATGACAGTTCCCCTCTCATCACAACCCTCTTGATAACAACCACACGTGGTTGTGCTGAACTTTATAATGTCATCGGTGCAAGATCTCAGTCTGTCTGTGAAGCAGGTCCCAGGGATCATGACCTCCATTTCACAGATACACAAACTGAGGGCAACGGAAGGGAAATGAATTACTCAGATTATGTAAGCCTAGAATAAAACCCAGGTTTCCCCTGTCTCGGGTGGGTGGCTCTCCTAAGGAGGCATGACCACAAGTACATCAGAATGCAGGTGCCCCTTCCTCATGTGACAGGGGAAGGGAACATTTATAGCTTGTTTCAAACTCCCTTCCCAACCATGTCCAGGCTTCTATTGCCTTTCTGGGCCATCTTTAGGAAAGAAACTTCAAATACCTTTCCCCAGACACCATTCACATTATTTCCCCCCAACTAAAACTTGCTGGCCATTCTCTGCCCAGCCCACTGCCTTTCAAGATAAGATTTTCCTAAAGCTTATCCTTCACCAGCTTGGCATTTTACTACCACCCAGGAGAGTTTAGATTTAACTGCAAACTTGGTGATTTCACTGTATACATTCTCTTCCAGATCTTTTATTTAAATGTTAAAAAAAAAAAAAAGATTAGCTCCAATTCTTGGCTGAGCTCACATCTTACACTTCTCTATCTAGAGCACTGTTTATTAATTCAGACCTTTTGTTTCCTTTCTTTGTCAGCTTCTTATCAATGATAAAACAGTTGCTTCAAATTCCAGATTAATCCATTTTTAAGATACACTTACACATGGGACCCACACCCCAGAACACTTAGGATACAGAGTCAGAGGATGGACACACACACACACACACACACACACACACACCCTTTATAAAAGCATCCATTTCTACTGATGTTGATGCCTCTATACCGATGCTCAAGCACACAAGTGTTTACTCACACACTACACTTCCCTCCACACTCACATATACACCTGTATGCTGAGGAGAGACTTGGCATTGGCCTTTGAGGAGCCCAGTGATTTCACATTTGACAGGAGGTAAGGGGATGGAGCCAGGCAGAAAAATGCCAGCACATGAGAGAAATGGATCAGAGGCTCTGGAGCATCTGGAACTGTTGGGAGGGGATCAGGTAATTTCCTGAAATCTGGGGTAGGGTGGTTAGAGAAGCCAGGATGAGGACCTCTCTCAGCCATGGGCAGGGGCCCAGATAGCTGCCCAGCTGCCATACAGTGGGCTGGGTAGGCAGCGTCTGTTCACACTTAGAAGAGAGGCAGGCCTGGCAGGTGACCCTAAGCCCCCAGGGGCAGGCATTCCTGCTTTCCAAGCATGCAGTGAGGTCACCTTCACCCAGGCATGTATCTCCTTAGTCTCACCAATACCGGGTGTGCAAAGCCAGCCCCTGGCTAGAGACCCCATTTCCAAGCTCATGGGATATGTGAGAACTCCTGTGACCCACTAAGACACCCTGAATCCACCTCTCTCCCTGGCCACACTGCTTGCAGAGTACAGAAGTCATGTGCAGTGCCAGGCAGGGACCTAGAATTTCCGAATGTTTTCATGAGAAGTAGCTGCCACCTGAAATCCCGAAGGGGCAATGACTCCTAGCCTAAAGAGTCCTCTGAGCCCCAACTGTGGCCCAGAGCATGTTTATCTCTTTCCTGCCTTCCATGTTGCCTTGGGGCTGTCACGCTGGGCTGTTTTCTCTAGCCACCTGGTAAGGGGTGGCCACTCTGGCCCAACTCCAGGGGACAGAGCACACCAAGGCTATCTCCACAAGAGCCCTCCCGGGACACACAAGGCCCCTCAGAAATAGGGAGGGAGGAGGGAGGAATGCCTGCAAACTGAATTATAATCAGGGACACCATCTCTCAGTACCTGAGGACAGCCTGCCCTTGGCGGGGGTGGGATGTCAGGGCTCGACTCTTGCAGGGGTGCAGGCAGAAGGTGGAAGGGAGGGGAAGTACTTATACCACTGGATAGCTATGTGTCTGAGCAAGCTGGGCCCTGATCCCTAAGGCATCTGTCCTGCTGCTTGGGAGTTCTGAAATCAGATTCCTCTTGCTCTCTTTTTCGTCCTCTCCTGGCATTTTTCTTTCCCTCGGGGTCCTCAGAGGAGAAGGCTCCATAGAAAGATCTTTAGATGAATGGCCCCTCCCGGGCCCTGGGGGATAGATTAGAGTGGTGAAGTGATGGCCAAAATGGTGGAAGTAATCCAGAGAAGACAGGGAGACATATCGGGCAGGCTGGGCCGCTGATGCCAACCATGCATCTCGGCAGGGCTGGGGAGCCGCGAGCCACTTCTCACAGGCAGACAGGCCAGGGACTGAGAGGAGGAGAAAGGAGGGGGACCCCCATCTCAGCTCCTTCTTTGTTCTCCTCTGCACTCGCGACAGCATGCAATTATTTCATTTCTTCATTTGCTCACTGGCTTGTTGCCCATCTTCTCCACTAGAACAGCAGCTTCAGGACGGCACCCCCATACTTCCCAGCATCCCCAGGGTCCAGCTCAGAGCCTGGTACCGAAATGGTGCTCAACAAACATTTGTTGAGGACTGGAGTCAGGAAAGTATGAATGAATTAACGAGCGAAGCCATCCACACAGGCTCCCAGCCTGCACCCAAGCCTGTCCGGGAGAGACACGGCCAGGCTCCTAAGGTTGCTCAGAGAAAGTCCCACCCTAGTCCCTGGAAACCGCCTAAAGATTCTCTTCCGAACTTGGACTTGGCCGCAGCCCCAGCTATTCCTGCTGTGCCCTGGGACTTAGCCAACTACCTGCATACTGTAGATGAGAGAGGCCATCACACATGCCAGACCCATGCTTGGCACTGGGTCTTCATGGCTTTGGTACCATTCCTGCCATGGCCAGGGCGAGGGCCTCGTCAGCCCTCATCTGGATCATTCTGGGTCTGAGCTTTGCTCTCTCACCCATTGATCTGCCATTGGGCCACTATGAACCTTCTAAAACACAGATCTGATCACATGTGTCCTGATTTCAAATCGTCAGCAGGTCCCCACTGTCTCTGGAATGGCTTGAAACTCCTTGGTGTGGCATTAAGGGCCTTACATAGTGTGGACTCAACTTACCTTTACAGCCTCAACTTTCGCCACTGCTACCCATGGCAACAGCAAAGCCAGCAGCTAATAGGTCCTCAGTTCTCACCACACACCTTGCCCATGGGTTATTTGACACCCTCATCCTATAGGATAGGTGAGCAATGCTCCCGTTTTATAGATAAGGAAAGTAAGGTGTAACTAAAGCAGTAAGTGATTTGCTCCAAGTTGAATAGCAATAAAAACAAGAATTATTATGAGAGCTAAAATGTATTGGCCATGAACTCGATTCCTGGCACAGTTCTAAGCACTTCACAATTATTACCCCATTTACTCTTCAGACCACCCCTCTCTCTGAACTCAGACTGACAACCAAATGCTTGACTTCTCCATGCCTCAGTTTCTGTATCTGTAAAATGAGGAGTATAATGATGGCACCCCCTCAAAGCTCTGTGATGAGCAAATGTGTGAAAGTGCTTAAAAGGGAGGGGGGTTCCCCCAAGCAGGGGTGGGCCATTTTGGGCTTTGGGGAGGTGCAGGCACAGAAGTAAGGTTGGGTTGGTTGAGGGCAAGAGGACAGATAAGGAGGAGACAGGGCTTATGGGAGGATCAGCTCTGCACAGAGCTCAACTTCAAGATGGTGCCCAGGGCAATGGCCCTGTGTGGCTGGAGGATGGGGTGGCCAGAGTGGAGCAGGGTTGTGGGGAGACAGGCCTCCATTCCAGCTCCAGCCCAATGCTGGCATGTCTTTCATGCAGCAGAAAGAGGGGTCAATCCAAAGTTCACCCTGCAGGGAATGGAGCCTCCAGGGCTCCACTGTGTATGGGCTGGCATATCACCCCTGGCACAGGAGACCTGGCCTGAGGGACAGGGAGAGGGGGGCCCTGGGGGCTCTACACCAGCTGACTGGAGTTGCCAGCTGCAGTCCCATAAATCGTGCCCTGGCCCAGGCTGGCAGTCCATTAACATGAAAGATTTTATCGCGCTTTACAACCTCCCTGTCTTGTACGGCGACAGCAGGTAATTAAAACAATAATTGTTTTCTGATGTTGCTTCTGCTGAACGATAAAAGCTTCCAGTTATTTTCCTTTCACTGGGGTGAGTGGGGGAGGGGTCTGATCTGGGGGTATGGGGGTAGGGTGTGGAGCCAGGCAAGCTTAGGAGGTGCAGAAGGGTGAGGAAGGGCCTCCTGAGTGGCCATTGTGGGGGAGAAGCCGGCAGGAGCCCAATTCCCACTTGGCAAAGCTCTGAGTATCTCCTATCACACACAGCCCAGTACATAAGCAGATTCATGCCACACACGCATCCCCTGCAGGCATATACCTTCACCCCACACCTTGGCTGCCCCATGAACTGCTCCCCTGGGAGGGGAGGAGAGGACTGGCAGCAGTGGCAACCTGGAGGAACTCATCTATCCAAAGCCCTTGGGAACCCCTTCCAGCAGCTCCTGTCCATCCAGAGAGGGAGGCACAGAGGTTCTAAAGAGTGGAGGTGATGAGGACAAGTTGGGGGGTGAGTTGGAGGCCTATGAGTAAAGCCCCAGTGCTAGTGAACTTATACTTCCCAGGTGCCCAGAGTCTGGCACACCAGAGGTGACTTGCCAGGAAAGGCTGGGTTTACGCAAGTCACAGAGAGCTTGATTCAAAGATGATAGGATGCGACATATGGTGAGGGGTCTTCTGTGCCACTCTATATCCAACCATCCATCCATCCACCCATCCATCCACCTGTCCA
This sequence comes from Mustela putorius furo, assembly GCF_011764305.1. NCBI lineage: Eukaryota > Metazoa > Chordata > Mammalia > Carnivora > Mustelidae > Mustela > Mustela putorius. Next base: position 34,216,940 of record NW_025421294.1, read on the forward strand.
TCCGCCCACCTGTCCACCCACCCACCCATCCATCCATCCATCCAACAAATACTGAGCTTCTACTTAGTGCCACGCTTGTTCTAGGCATAGGGGATATAGCAGGGAGCAGGCCAAAGTCCCTCAAGAAGCTAATATTGGGATGGGGAGAGAAAATAAACAAATAAGTAAATCAATAAAGAAGGTCACTTCTGATGTTGCAAAGCTGCCACATGAGGCTAGGGGGCCAAGGGGAACCTCTGTGAGGAGGTGACTTTCATGAAGCTTGAATGACATGGAGACGAGGCAAGAAAAGATAGTGGCAGCTGAAGCTTATGGGTCCCAGTGCCTTTGAGGGACCCTCAGACCACTGTCTCTACCCCCCAGGTCGTACAACACCCCCACTCCTTGCCAACCCCAGCCCCACACCCAGGAAGCCTGTAACGGGCACAGGTAGGCACAGGGTGATGACTGGTGTGAGCCCGACTTACACTGGTGCCCATGAATGACATCACACCTGGGGGCTCCCCCACCCCTGCCCTCACCGCCTCCCAGGCCTGCAGTAAATCATCCTGATGCTTTAAAACAAATACTTCTTAATCACTAAAAATTGAAATGATTTCATGTGAAAATGTTAATGTATTCGGAATCACAGCCGTGCACTGCGTCTGACAAATTAGCACCCAGCCCGCCGCATTGTTTGTAGCTACATTTATCCTGATGATGAGACACACACACAGAACAGAGCAGAGGGGTGGCGAGGGCAGCTCCCAGCTAGGGGCTGGGGGCAGGTATGGAGGGAGAGGGAGCAGCAGACGGACACGGGAGTCTCTGAGGGCCCAGGAAGGCCCAGCCCCATCCTTGATAGCAGGCCTGACCCACTGCCTGCTGCAGGACCAGGTGTCCCCAGCAGCCTGGGGGCAGGCTCACCCCCAGGCCTGCCCTCCGATGTCATCTCTGGATCATGAGAGCCACACCGCGCAGCACTGGCCAGCCTCGTGGCACGTTCCACATGGATTCAGGCGTGAGCAAAGCAGGAGCACCATAAGAGGAGAAAAACAATTTTTTTCAAGAATTTAATGAATCAGAAATTAGCATTAGGATGTGGAGACACTGGAACCCTCATGCATGGCTGGTGGGAGCATAAAACGGTGAAGTTGCTGAGAAGACAATTTGATGTTTCCTCAAAAAATGAAACCTAGGATTACCATAGGACCCAGCAATTCCACTCTGGGGTATATACCGAAGAGAACTGAGAACAGGTGCTCAAACGAACACTGACACACAAGTGTTCAAAGTGGCGTTGTTCACAGGAGCCAAAAGGTGGAAACAACCCAAACGGATGACAATGGATAAACAAACGTGGTTTATCGGTACAAAGGAGTATTATTTGGCCATAAAGAGGAACCATGTACTGATATGCGCCCCAGTGTGGCGCTACATGGAAGGCACTGAGCCGGGTGAAAGAAGCCAGACACAAAAGGCCACATGTTGTCTGATTCCATTTACATGAAAACTACCCAGAATAGGCCACTACACAGGGACAGCTGGCAGGCTGCTGTCTGCCAGGGGCTGGGGGGAAGGAGGGGTGGGGAGCACCTGCTAATGGGGTAACTCCTTGGGGTGAAGAAAATCTTTTGCAACTAAAAGGAGGTGATGTTATATAACACTGTGAATGTACTAAACGCCATGAAATCATGTACTTTAAAATGCGACGGGAGTTTCATGCCAATTAAAAAATATATGTATGCGTGTATGTATACATGCGTCAAAGCACTTGAGAAGGGAATGAACCTCAGCTTCGCTGGACCTCCTTCCGCGCATTTTACAGGCCAGTATTTGGTCCAGGAGGTGGTGGGAGCAGCAGACTCCAAGATAACAGGCCTGTCTTGCCTTCTCCCCACTCCTGTCTCAGGATCAGCTCCAGGACAGCCCAGGCCTGGGTCATTCTGGATTACTGGCTCCATTTCACAGTGAGGCTAAGGTGCACATCTGGTCTAGGGCTCCGGCCTCCTCACCCCCAGGATAGAGCAGGGTCTGGCCGCTCCAGACTTGGGCTCTCCGGTGTCCCGCCCCGCCTCCTAGCCACCTCTGTCACCCCTGCTGGCCTTGTCAGATCTACTTCAGCGCTTTTGTGCCTTTCTCGTAGACAAGGGGTGGGGGCTATAGCATCAACGAACACAGAGAGAAGTCCTTCTGCTTTCTCTTCACCGAATTCCATATGTCCCTACGCCCAGACCACAATGGACCCCTTAGTAACCAAGTTCATTCCCACCTCCAGGCTGGCGCACCCTCTGGCTCTGCCTGTCACTCAGGACCCAGCTGACATGTCCCTTCCTCAGAGATGTCTGACCATCCAGTCTAACCAGCACCTGACATGTCCACATGAGCTCACGCATGGTCACCTGGCCATGTGGTCTCTGTGCCTGCCTTCCAGCTTCTGGAGAACATTCCTCATTATCTGCGTCTACTGGCTGATGGTCCTCTCCTCCCACTAGAATGGTTGTTCCTCAGGGTAGGGACAGTTCCTGCCTTGCTCACTGCGTATTCACAGTGCAGAATGCTTGGCCGGGCACCAAAAGGTGCTCGATCAAATTCTTAATGACAGGTGTGCCCCCATCCTCACCTCGCCCCGTCCCCCAGTCCATCTGCTCCATTTCTCTCACAAGCTCCCTGGGGCCCTGGGCCTCCTGCCGCACCCTCTTCCACAGATGGCATGCAGAGGGACGGGGACTGCAACCTGGCTTTGCGGGTGTGACTCTGGGTGGTCATTTCATGTCACAGCCCACCTGCCGAGAGCTTCTGTACAAGCGCTTTGCAAACACTTGGCTCTCAACCTTGTGCTGCCCCTGCTCCCTTTCTTCCTCTGAAGAATCTTACCTGGCTCAGAGCATTTTCTGGCTCTAATATCCTTGCACCCCAGCTTGACAATTTTTGAGCGTCTGCTGTGTCCTGACACCCACTTTTCCCCACTCTCTAGTGCTGGTTCTGTACTTCCAAGCGTAGGTCCCAAGCAGCTCCTGCTGGCCTTTGACCAGCATGGGTCCTCCAGGCCTCATCTGCAAGCTCCGTCCCCACCTGCAGCCTTTCTTGCCGCCGCCTCCTAGCCCTGCTCCAAATTTGAAACTCTCCTGGCTTCCACTGCTCTCTCTTTGGTCTGCCTCTGGCTTCCTTGGAAACTCCTCCCAAATCTTCCTTGCCTGTGTCAGTGGCAGCCGTCCCCCGTCGCTCCTCAGAATGGGATCTGAGCTCACGGTGCCTGTGACCAGCTCCTTACGAAAGGTCCTTTCATCTCCACTTCCCACCCTCACCGCATCTCCAAGTGCCCGTCCTACCTTTCCAACAGTCATCTAGATGTTTCTGCCTGACCCTCTGCTGCCGCCTCAAAATGCACAGGTGACATCCAAGGCCCCAAATGCAGGCTCTTCAAGCTGGAAGGCAGGGAGGGACAGGAATATGCCCGCCACATGGCAAGCACAGTGTGCGAGGCACAGAACGCAGCCTGTGTGCATGAGTGGTGGGGGCACACCCACCAAGGGGACAGCCTGGTCCTGGCTGCTGTCCCCTCAGGAAAATGGGGTCTCAGTACCCGGATCTGACTCTTCAAGGGAAGCCCAAGATCTGGGTTTTTTTGGTGTGTGAATTCTCTATTTTTTAGAATGCTGTATCTGCCAGCTGGGGGCCGAACGCTCTCCACATTGCCGCCTTCTGGTGCATGCCTTGCCAACTGCGTGGCATTCTCCTGAGATCCTGTGCCAGGCCCCTTTCAGGTGCGGGTACCAAAACCCAGCCCACACCAGTTGTAAGCCTAGAGAGGATGTTCTCATGGGACTGACAGAAGAGTGCAGGGACCCTAGTCTCTAGGGCCTTAGGGCCACCAGGACAATCTTACCTGCTGTCTGTCTATGAGTTCCCTATGGATTGGCCTCACGGCCCTCACCCAACAGGCTCTCTCCACACAAGGGGGGAGAGTTGCCACTGGCCCAAATCCCCACCTGCATCTCACAGCTGCCAACCCCTGAGGCAGAGAAGGCAACTTCTCTACCTCCCCGTGGGAAAAGCCACAAGAAGAATCCTGACTGGTCACGTGGCCACTTGGAACCAATCACAGAGCCCAGGATCTGCACCAGGATCTGCCCGTGACTGACCATCCAAACAGGACCACCTGGTATCGGGGAGGAAGTCAGCTAAGGGGAGAGGTGCTGTGCCCATGAGGACATGTTTCGAATGCTCAAAACCACAGAGAAAACTGCAACATCCCACACAATGGGGGTCAACTTGCCAGAAACCCAGTTCCCAAAGGGCCTGAAACTTCCCAAGTGCAATGAGGAAGGGCAGTGAGGGGCAGTGTAGAGCCCAAGTTGATTCTGGATCCTCAGCCTTGCCCCTTTACCACAAAGCCTCACCAAGGCCACCTGCCTCCCACCCATGATCTCCTCGAGAGGCCCCAAAATGGCCTGTTTCAACAGCCTCCCCCACACTCTCCTCCTGCCAGATGGGGAGCTCACTGCCTCCTGAGACCCGTGAGTCTCAGTGTCACCACCTGTTAGGACGGTCTCTCTCGGTCTCCTGCATCTCCCCGCTGCTGGTCCTGACCCTATCCTGTGGGGCTACACAGAACAAAGCCAATCTACCTTCCCTTCCTGGCTTCAGTGCCTGAAATTAAATAGTAAAACCCCATCCCCACCCAGGCCTTTGAGGATTTCTCTCTCAGGACATGACTGAAGTCAGTCTGTCGGTTACCCACAGGCCCGAGGCAGGTGCTGTCGCTTATGGCCAAAGTGCGCAGGTGGATGGCCGTGCTCTGAAGAGGGCTCAGCACGGCACACTTCCTTGGTTGAAGCCTCCGGCGCTGGGCAGCCTTCTTGCTCTCTCGGCCTCTCTCCCCTCCATTACACAGCTCCCAATCCATTTTCTCTTTCTGACATCACTTCCCCTGACTCAAGAGCTCTGAATCATGTCTGCCTCCTCCTGGTCCCTTGCCCCCAACATGTAACATCCAGGGGCTCCTCCTTTCAAACGTCTCCCACATCCATCTCTTTTCCTCCATCCCTACTACTTGCTTACTGGGAAAGGGCGGGGGGCTCATCATTTCCTGCCTGGATGACCGCCACGGCCTCCTGGTTGGTCTCCTTGCCTCCAGCCTCTCTTTGCTCCCATCTATCCTCCACACACTGCCAGATTAATCTTCCTTAAACACCACTCGCCTCCTGTCACTCCCGTGACGACGAAGCCAGCCCTATCACTTGTTGGTTCCCCTCGGGCCCCGTCTGCTCCAGCTGGCTGTGCCTCCCAGCGTCCCCCGTACACACACAGTCACCAGGGAATGCCTGTGCCTTCATCATCTGGCCCATCCCGCTACCTGCTAAGGCCCCAGATGGAGTTCCTTTTTTCTGGCCTTGGGGCCCCTGGAACTCAGGAGCAGAGGATGGGGACAGCCAGGATAAGGCCCGGAGCCATGCACTGCCCAGTCTGTAGGCCGGCAGGTAGGTTACCCCTGCCTGGCCAAACAAGGCTCTCCAATGTTGCCGTGGCCCCTGCCACCCTTCTGCTCTGCTCAACCTTCGGCCTCTAGGCTGGGAGGCGTCACACCTAGCCACAACGGTGACTGGAGGCACGTCACCCTTCACCATGTCAGCTTTCCTTTTCAAACCCCCAACGAAAGCTTGTACCCCAGAATAAGCACCTTCCCAAGATTCCAGGCCAGCAGGGCCTTGCCCTTATGGCTCTCTGCCATTTCTGTCCACCAAGGACCTTACACTTCTGGCCTTGGTCCCGGGAGAGAGGCCCAAAGTGTCCCCCTAGCATGGGCAGCCCCTACTGTGTGGGCCTGGCATGGGGCTAAGTTGCTCCCCATGGAATATCTCATTTACTCCTTGCAACTCTATGAGGCAGGAACCTTTTATTATCCATATTTTCTGGATGAGGAAACCGAGGCACAGACAGCTGAAGTCCCCTGCCTAAGGTCATCCAGTTGAAGATTCTAACCATCATCTGCAGAGCCCTGGCTCATAGTGGCTCTCGTGCTTTAGGGACTCCCCAGCCTCAGCCCACCAAAAATGCCTGGTGTTCAGAAGGAGCAGCCCTCCAACCCAAGCCTATAGGCCGAGGACTAAGAAGCCTTTGTCACTCCCTTCCTGTGATCACTTCTTCAGAGGACTGGATAACCAGGGAACAGCATCTGCTAAAGAGAATCCATCACTGGGGTGCCTGGGTGGCTCAGTTGGTTAAGTGTTCAACTCCTGATTTTGGCTCAGTCCATAGTCTCAGGCTCCGATCCCAAATCACTTTGGTCCCTCTCCCTCATGCTCATGTGTGCTCTCTCTCTAAAATAAATAAATAAATCTAAAAAGAGAGAGAGAGAGCCGCTCATTAAAATTTCTAGAATTTTGCAAGCCAGTTGACATCATGTTGGTAGCTTAAAATAGGCCATAGTGGGAGTATTTACACCATGGAAATTGGCAAATCAGCCCTCCAGCTCTCCCAGAGTGCCAAGTGTTAAACATTTAGCAGCACATTGCTGCTGGGGAGGGAATGCTGACCACCCTCAGAAAAGCAGCCTGGCCTGTGGGTGGTAGGCTTCAGGCAATCCACACAAAAACAGCCCCTTCTCCCCCCATAGAGCCAGGGATCTAAAAGGATAGGGGTCTTGAGAGGAATGGGTGGGTCTCCAAAGTGGACCTCTGGTTGTATGATCCCAAAGGATCTGGAGAAAAAAAGGTCTCTGGAATAGTGTCAGGGAAGCTCTGAGACTTTTGGTAGACTCAGATTCTGACCAGACATGACCAACATGGAAAGATGGCCCCAAACCAAGTACAAAACCACTGACAAGAGACATGGGGTGGAGAAGCATGTAGGCAGGGCTGAGCTCAGGTCCAGCTGTGGCCTGCAGAGAAGTGCCAGAGCCACATGGTGCAGGGGGTGCTTGTAGGAGGAAGAGCAGGAAAGGGCAAGCCTGCTCTTGGCGGCGGGGGGGGGGGGCAGGGGCTCTGGGAAGTCGAACTTCCCACCCACCAGTCTGTAGCTGAGGACACTGACCTGGTGGGGCAGGGCACACTCTAGTAAGAAAGCACTGAAGATCAAGAAGGCGTGATCAGAGAAGCTGAGTGGTTGTTGGGAATGAGTTCAGGTCTTCTGGGCCAGACAGATCCCACCCCAGGTGTTGGCAGAGGAACTCTTACTGATCTCTGAGGAAGTGGGAGAGGGAGTGGTCATGGGGCAGGAGATGCCTGAGCTGCAGCTAAATTTTCAGAAGAGGAGGCAAGCTGGATTTGGTGAATGCATCAGGGTTTTTCAAGTGCAAGCAACAAAATCCATTCTCACAAATTTAAGCAAAAAAGGGAAAATCCTGGCAAGAAATTGGGTCGTTGAGAGAAGGGACAAGAGGCTTAAAAGCAGGTGCTGAAGTGAGAAAGGAACTAGGAGCAGGGAAATGACTTACCTGCTTTATTGGGTCCTGCTGCTGAGGTTAGGGGCTCTCTAAAATCCCCACTAAGGTTGTATCTAAAAGGAGAGAGGTTATGGGGTCCTAGTGGGCCCAGGGATGGAAGTGGGACAAATGCAAAACCCAAAAAATGTTCACTGAAGGGGCCTCCGCCTGAGGATCTGATGCAAACCCTAGGCATGCTTCCAGTGGAGCTTCTCTGTTGGCTACAGCTGAGCAAGGAAGGTAGAGCCACACGGGGCCATACTGGGACTCCCGCAGACCCTTCCCTCCAGACCAGCTTCCCTGATCACAGAGTTACTGTTCTGGTGGGTCAGGGCCAGACTGGAAACAGTGTATCTGGATTTCTGCCAGACACCTGATAGACTATCTCAGGATCTGCAAATGGAGACACAGGAACCGGATGGCAGCATATTTAAAGGAATGCAAAACCAGTTGGATGGCCAGCATTGTTTTCTAACACCGCTGATTAAATAGCTAATGTGGATCCAAATTTGGGTCTTCCCCTTTGAGCCTCAGACTGTGACCTTGGTGCTCTTCAGCGTTCTTATTAAATATTTGGGCAAACTACGTTTGATGACACACTGGTTAAACCTGAGAACAATGTGCCCATCTCTTCTCGGTGGAGAAGCTGTGAGTGATGGCACGCAGGACATAGTGGCATAGACAGCTTGGCTGTGGGGACTGGTTCCCATGGCACAGCACTTGAGTTGGCCCAAGGAGGAAGGACATTTGTTGCATTTGTTGGATGGCTGAGGGAAGGGATGCTCCCTTCTTCTCCCTGGATTGGGCCTGCAAGAATGTACCCTGGTAAGTTGTGGCAGCCACCTTGGCACTGGGAGGGTAGAGGCTGTTGGACAGTGGTGCCAGCCCCCGAAGAGCAGAGATGAGGCATGAATCCTGGTCCCACTGTCCCTCCTGGATCCAACCATGCCTGAAGCTAACCTACTCCTGGTCTTTCAGTTCCACACGCCAATAAATCCCTTTTGCTTAAGTCACTTTGGGTTGGGTTTCCTAGTATTTGCAATAGATACACCTAGTATCCTTTGCGAGTTCATGCCAGGGCATTGTGTCCCAGTGGGTTGAGCTGGGACGGACATCCAGAGGCAGGTAACAAGGATGCAGGGGACAGAGAAGGGGCTTGGAACCATGCTACATGAGGAACAGCTGAAAGGACTGGAGGTGCCCGGCCTGTTAAGAGCAGATGGGGCCAGGCTGGGGCCCTGTCTTAAATAAGTGAAAAGGGGGAAGCCATTCAGCATGGCCCCAGAAAGAAGAGCCAAGAGCCATTTGGGGGAGCTTACTGGGAAGGATTCCTCCTCATTCTAAGAAAGTGACTTTGAACAGTCCCAACCACCTGAAGGAGTACGGTGGGGGCAAGTTGGAAAGCCAACACCCAGGAGGTTTATATACAAAATCCTGTGGCTTGGACATTCAGGAAGCACCCAAGATGGGGCAGGATATAGAGGGGGCAATGAGCTTGGAAGGGTGGGCGGATTAGCCCAAGACCACATAAAGAATTAAGGTCCCCTGACTTTCTCCTACAGTCTTTCATGTCCATGGGCCACCAGACAAGACCCTGACAGTAAACGATCACATGGGACAGTGTTCTGCTCCCCACAGTGTGGGAGGGGGTAGGGAAGGGGGTCAGGCTGAGCAGTAACAAGGTTCCAGCCCTGCCACTTCTCTGAGCCTCAGTGTCTTCATCTAATAAACGGGACTAACTTCACATACCTGTGGGTTGTCCTGAGGTTCTGATCAAATATTGCAGGCAGAGCCCAGCGTGGGCCATGATTACTACCATTACGAATTTAATTAGGAGTAAAAAAGGTAGCAGTTTACAGCCACTGAAGGCTCCACCTCTCCACCACCCCAGGTTTCTCGCCTAGACACAGGATGAGTTTTGGAGTCAAAGACCTGGACGGGAACTCCAGCCCTGCCTTTTTCGGCCCAAACTGCAGGAAACCGTGCCCTCCCTCATCAGTAAAATGGGACCAACGCCGCGGTGCATTCGAAGCCCCCGGCCTACAGGAGGTGCTCACGGAGGTCGGCGCTCTTGTCCCTTCGGGAGCGAGGTCAGCGGGGGTGCTCTGCAAGTCCTACGCACCCCACCCCACCCACCAGTGGGGCCCACTGGTTAGCCCCGTCTCGGGGGCGCAGCTGGGCGCTAGAATCCAGGCGCCGCGGAGGCCGCCGAGCCGTGGTGCCGGGAGGCTGGACGCCCGCTCCCCCGGCGGCAGCCGAGCGCTCAGCCAGGAACTTGTTAACAGGCCCCGAACAAAGAGCCGCTAATCCCGCGGGCGGCCGCGGGCGGGCTGGCGGGCGGAGGGATCCCGCCCCTTCCCCAGCCCCTGCCTCTTCTCCGCGGCCACCGAGCTCCCGGCGCAATCAGCCCTGGCGCCGGGGCAGGGGCGGGGCCGCGGGGGCCGGACGCACCCCCAGGGTGCTCCTCCCCAAAGTCCCAGCGGGCGAGCCGGCTAATTGCTAATCCCGCGGGCTCGGGCTCCCACTGGCTCGGGTCTCTGCCGCCCCTCGGCCGCTAACGTGCCAGGCAGCCGGCGTCTAGCCCGGGACCCCCGCCCGCCAAGCTACTCGAACAACCGGGCCACGGAGTGGAGATGGTTTTTTGGAAGCAGGTCAGGCTCCGGTCATGCGGGGACTCTAAGGAAGCACTTCTACCTACCCGTGCCTGGCACCCTTTTGTTAGGGAGGAGTGAGAGAGGGCTGGAAAGAAGCAGGCGGGGAGGGGGGGGGTACCCAGCAGCCTCTCAACTCAATGTGGTCTCTGTCCCAATTAGGAGGGGTAGGGTCTCACTCCGGTGTACTCCCAGCAAGCTCTCTGCGGGACGTGCTGGGGTGGGGCCGTGGGGGGAGGTGGGGTCCCACCTGCCCTCCTGGCTGGGGAGGTATCCGGCAGAGGTGGAGTACAGGGTCTGAGCTCTCTACGCCAAGGGCCCTGCAGTTGCAGTTGGGGCTCAGTCAGTCTAGCCTGACTCCCCTCCCCAAATCGCAGGACATATTTGCCTGGAGCTCAAGGTGACCCTGAGCCTTCCAGATGGACAGAGCTCTGACATCCAGGTGTGGAGAGAGTCCTAGCTCTGGGAATTCACCCATCACGGCGCTGGCCCTTGGTGCTTTTTTCAGGGGGCCCCTCCCCCATCTAAGTGGGACCTAAATCCTGCCTCTTTGTGACCTACTCTGGGGACGAGCAGCTGCCACTCAGGCCTCTAGATTTGTCAGTCTCTCCCTCCTTTCCCCTCTCAGACAGGGCTGGGATGGGGTTGTCTACAACCACACCTGGAGAAGGGAAGGGGGGGCGCGGCTAAAGAGAGAAAAAAATGCCAGTCAAAATGCAGGCCTCCCCTCGGGCCTCTGCCCTCCCACCTGGACCCCCAGCTGCACCCTCTTCCACAGAGATGGCACCAAGGACTCCCCGGAAGTGAGGACAAAACAGTGCCCTCTGCCGTATCCATCACCATCAAGTGCTAACATTTACAGAGTGCCTACTGCGTGCTTGGACTATGACACACCAATGACGTGCATTAGTCCACCTAATCCACGCAAGAGCCCTGTGAATTAGGTCCTCCCAGCACACCATTTTTTTATAGACAAGAAAGCCGGAGAGCTTGCTAGGACTAGGGCGGTGCACAGGGGGTGCCAAGGGCACAAAATTGAAGGAGGCTGACCCTGCACTTGCACGACTTATTCCTCACCCTAGTCCAAGTCCTAGTCCAAACCCAGACTCCGGAACTGCCAACTCAGCCATTCCACCACCTCCTCGACATGCCTGGGATGCTGGCTCCTGAGGGCCAAAGGCTGCTTGCAGCTTCTGACATCTGTGCCCAGGGAAGAGGGTGGGCTGCGGGTACTGACACTCTGACCTTCTGGGCGGCTCTAAGAAGGCCTGTTTTTGCCACTGGGGGTGTTCATCAGTTAAGGCAGGGCCCTGGTTCCTGACTCAGGCTCTGGGACTCACAGTTGCCACCTCTGCTTCACAGCCACCTTCGGCTCTGCCTTGGCAGACGCCTGGCTCCAAGGCAATGCAGGCGGCTACCTCGGAGGTGATTGGGGGTTTCAGTGCGTGCTGGGCAGGTTTGAGCAGGTCCTGGGGGAACCTGCTGCTAAGGGCACAGCCCACCCTGGGCTCCCAAGGCAGCCTCCTTGTGTACCAGCCTCTGCTCCAATAGAGTCATCAAGTCTGATGCTTAGGATACAAAGAGGCAAACAGCACAGAGAGGTTAAGGGACTTATCCAAGATCACAAAGCAATCAAATGGCAGAGCTGGGACTAGAATTTAGTCTGGTCCAGGGCCCACACCCTTTTGCTGCCATGTTCTGTGTCAGAGCTGACCATCAGGACATGGTTCCCGGACAAGCTGAACCCAAATCATCATTTTCATAAAGCCCCAAACAAAGTTCTTTGCGCACTGGAGGAATTGGTGTGTGAGTCAGGCCCAAGTCCCTGCAGGGGGCGGTATGTGTACAGATTGGAAGGGCGGGTGTTTACTTCTTCCACCTAAAACCATGACTCCTTCCTGGGACTCCTGCCTGGGGCTGGAGCAGGGACAAATGTTTTTCTCTCTTATCTCTGGACTTGGGCCCTGATCACCTCAAGACTCTAGCTCTGTTCTAATCCATGCCCCTTCAACGCCAGGGAAAATGGGAGGAGTTAAACAGCCAGAGCTGTCTGCTCCACGTTGGGTTTCATCCTGAGGCCCTCTATGTGACCCATCATCTCCTTACTATAACCTATTAAAAAAACATGGAACAGGCTGGGGAATAAAAGCTACTTGTCCAAGGCCAGGTGGCTCAGACTAAAACCCAAGCCTGTCTGTCTTCCAAGCCCCTGCCCTTTCTATGCTACCTGACAGGAGGAAGGAGCTGAGGCTCCCCACAAGGCAGAAGCACCTGTCAATGCCATTGCCATGGGATGGACCTGTAGAACGGATCACAGGAAGCTGAGCTGAGCTTCCAACTGGATGGTGAGGAAACCATCCCCAGGGGCTCAGGGGCCTGACTGTCCTGGTGCTCTCAGTCTCAGGAATCAGAAGTCCCAACAGGTTCTGCACAGAGCAGCCCAAGTCCTGGTGTCAATTCCATTCCTTAGGATGGGGTGGGGCCTAAGGAACAGGCCACCAGGGCAGATGCACAGGGACAGGATGGGCAATGCCATGGTTCCGTGCCCCCCTGCCCCACCTTCCAAGGGCTTGAGTCCTCAGGGCTGGGGCCCAGAATGACAAAATCATTTGTCATGACAAATCATTTGCATGACAAAACACTGATAAGGGATCATCTATTCTAGGAGGGGTAGGGATGAGCAGGGACGTTCCTACTCACTAGTGCTGGGCATATGACCTGTACACCTGTACAAAGGACCCACAAACACACATGATCACATGAGCTGGGTTGCCATCTGTGTGAGGGTCCAAGGCACAGACACCCCATGGTGGGGCTTTAATTTGCTCATTCCTACCTTGGCCAGGAGCCATTTCCAGCCTCTCCAGAGTGAAGAAGTCTGTGTTCAGGGACAGGGAGGGGGAGGGCTGCCAAAGGGGCGCAGAGCAACTTTCTCTTCCTCTCCCTAGCCGTGGCAGCCCTCCCTACCTAGCCAGAGAGCCCAAACACAAGTGGAGGAAAAATATGCACTTGACTGGCCGTGACTCAGAGCATGTTAGGGGCTAAAACCAGGGTCATGGCACTGTAGATGATGGCAATTCCCACAGGCCCCACAGGCCTCTCCAGGGCTGAGGAATCTGTCCCGTAGGCCACTCAAAGCTCAGCAATGTGCCGTGGGCCTGGGAGGAGTCGGGGAGGCCTCCTGGAGGAAGCTGGACTAAAGCTGGGGGCTGAGATAAGCAGAAGAGTTGGGACTGGCAGCAGCAGGGGGGAGATGGCCTAGGTCTGGACAGAGCAGAAGATGTCAGCTATAGGGTGGGGAGGGTGGCTGGCGGGGCCCGGCGCACCAGGTTCTGCAAGGCAAGGGAGTTATAGATTGTCTGCGGGCATGGATGCCCAGCTCACCGGCAGTTAAAGCCAAGACCCAGTAATGAATGATACAGGTGTTTTCCTAAGGGTCCCCAGGCTCAGGGTTGGACTTCTTCTTCAGGCACTGGGGAGCCATAGAAGGCTTTCTAGTGGGGTTCCAGTCTGGATACCAGGGACATTAATCAAAGCAGAGGAGCCACAGAAAGGAGATGAAGGGGGGTGGCCACTGAACTGATCCAGGTGGGAAAGGTGAGGGAGAAAGGGGCTGGGGGTGGGAGTGCTGACAAAGGAAGAGAGGGACACGAGCAATGTCACAAGTAGAGCTGAGCTGGAGGACTTGGTGACAGATTAGACATGAAGCGTGAAGGAGAAGGGAGAGCCAAGAGAGACTGCAAGGTTTCCAGCCCCGGGCTGGAGGACTAGAGGGAGGGGGAAGGCAAGGAGGGGGCCGCAGGAGAGGGCTGGCCTGGATAGAGAAGGCTCAGGCATGCATGTATGTGGACACCACGACCTCTGTGCAGAGACGGGGCCCCTCCACCCCAGGCTGGAGGTAGCTCCTGACTTTAAGACTGTGTGGCTTGAGTCTGCAGGTCTGGGGCCCATAGCAGCCCCAGGAGGGACAAAGTTATGTAAGACAGGAGGGCTCCTGGCCCCTGGCTGAGGCCAGAGCTGGCCACTCCAAGGAACCCACCAGTGGCTCCTGGCTAGGGCTTTGGAACTTGGATCGATGCCAATCCCCAGCTTCCTGAGGCCAGCCCCTCTCAACATGGACGAGGGAAAACAGATAGGCCAGCCAGAGGACCAACCTTCTCCTGGGGACACCTGTGGGGCCCTAAAGTCCAGCCCAACCCATCCCTGAGGCAAGGTGAGAGCGGAGTATCTCTTAGCCCTAAAGAATTAAGACACCCTTCCCCTAACTAGCTGCTGTAGTCCAGGGGTGAGGGACAGACAGAGGGATCCAGGACGAGCCCTGAGGATGGGGGTGGGGCCCGAAGAAGAGGCCAGCAGGACCTACCGCTGGGGTTAGGAGGGACAATACCAAAGCTTGGTGACCCTCAGCACCACCTTCCAGGAGAGCCAGCGCCTCATGGGCCCCTCCCCCTGGGAGTGCAGAGATCTGTGTGGCTGGGCAACCAACAGGTGTGAGGCCCACCCTGGTGGGGAGGCAGGTGCCAGCTGTGTGACCGGGATGAATGGGAAAAAGCTGTGAGGCTGGGTGGGGGCGGGGTCCCTGTGTGCGGTGGCCACACGGGGTAGGGGGTGAGTGTGCTGAAGGGACAGGCTTTTGCGTGAGACAGAGGGTGGGCCCCTGGCCTGGGGAGCAGGAGGCTGCAGTCCTGCTGGCCCCCTGCGCCCCCTGCTGCCCGACTGGCCCGTCCCTCCCTCAGCCACTCACACACATTTTTCACTGGCTGCTGTTGCTGAGGAGATGATGGGTGGTGTGGGAGGAGGGGCGGGAGGAGCTGGGGTCATCTCTGGGCCAGCCTGCCTGGGCATGTGTGCCCAGAGCCTATGGGGGACAGCAGTAAGGGACCCCAGATAAGGAGAAGGGCCCCTGCATGCCCTTCAGAGGCTTCTTCCACAAGCTGAGAGTGGAGGCTCAGTGGCAGCCTCCGCTCCAAAAGGCCCCATGCACGGGTGCCCACCTGCCCCCTCTGGTGGCAACCTCGGACCAGGCCCCAACAGGTGCCCCACCAACCCGGGACAAGGTTCCCCTACTCTGTGACCATCTGAGGCATCCAATGTGGCAACCTCCCCACCCAGGCTGTGGCACCCTGACTCGCCAGCACCCATCACCCCCTTATCCTATTCATATGGGCTCACCTGTGCCACTGCTCACAACCGTCACACACGTGCAGTAGGCCAGCCATCACACAAGCTCATCTGGTCCCCCACACACCGATGCCGCACACACTGCCAGCTCCCATCGTCGCCAGGGCACACATGCCAAGCCAGAGCCCTCACACGTGCTCACGTGGGCGACATGCAGATATGACCACACCGCCTTCTCACACACAGCCGACTCAGTAAACATTTCCTGGGTGCCTACTTGGTATCTGGCAACACCTCCCCTGTGTGAGGACATTGAACACCCCCAGTTCACCATGGTTGGCTCACCAAACCTGCACCCCCTGAGGGCTGCATGCACCACCCGGACACGGATATGTATGCAATAGGAACACACACCCGGCAGCAGCGCAGCCTCCCAGCTTGATCTGGATGAAAAGGGGAGGTCATGGGGCAGGAGGGTTTGCTAAAGTGAGGCTTGCAGGGGTGGGGGTGGGGGGTGACGGGGTGGTGGAAAACGAATGGGGTAGAGCAGAGCAAGGGCAGCCAGGCAGTGTGGGTGCAGGATATGCTACGCAGAGACCCTTTAAAGAAACAGCCATCAGCCTCAATCATCAGGCTGGTCTCAGCTGTCACTCATTGATCTCCAGTCTGGCTTCGCATCTCAGGAACCCCAATGCTCCCTTCTGACCCCTAGGATTAACAATGGCCCAGCCAGGCTGGGAGGCATCCCTCAGGTTCTCAGGACAGCAAGAATCAAGCATTGCTAGGGTGAGCCTCATGCTCCCTTGATCACAGAAATGACACCCCCCCCCCCCCCCCCCCCCCGCCAAATACACACATAAGCTCAGCTCTGCTAAGTGCATGGATGGTGGGGAGGGGGGATGATCAGAAGGCCTTAACAACTCAGCTCAGGTGGAAGCTCAGGGAGAGCAGACAAAGGACGCTGGGGAACTCCCCCCACCCCAAGGGAGGTGGGCTGAGAGCTTAGTTACCAAGCAGGTTAGGGTGGCCAACGGGACATGAGGGGAGAAGGAAAGGCGGTGCAATGAAAGCTAGAAGGGAGAGCAGCAGCGATCCCACAGTACACAACTCTGGCCCCCCATGCACCAAGGAGGTTGGGAACCACAGCCCTGGCCAGGGGCCACGGACCTTTGACAGTGCGGGCTGCAAGGGCCGGGGGCTGGTGTATGCGCCGCCACGCCTGAGTGTGTGCGTGTGCGAGCGTATGGCGGGGACAGAGGACACTGTGTTCTGGACGTGGGCAGAGGCCAGGTGCCAAGTCGGATTTGTGAGTAGCTGTTCGGGTCAGATGCTACCGGGAAGAGGTATCTTAAGACCTCTCCTCATTTTCCTGGGCACTGGTCTAGATCTTCTAATCTGCGACCCTCAGAGTCAGGCTCCCCCGGGCGTTGATTCAAACCCCCGACTCTGCTCTGGGGCCGGGCAACCAGCAAACTTCCCCCGCCCGGAGGCGTGGAGCGTTTACACTCGCCAGCCCCGCGCGCTGACAGCTGCTCCAGCACTTGGCAGATCCCAGGCTTCCGGGGAAGCGCGCGGTGAAGCTGCGCAGCATCGAGAAGCGGCCCCCGCGTCCCGCCTCGCAAAGTTTGGCCTCAGGGGGCTTCCAGCCGGGTCGGGCACAGCGGGTCAGGGACCCCCAGAGCAGGGAGCGTTCGCGCGCACAGTCCCCAGCAAACCACCCCAGAGCGCGCGCGTGACTCACCCGAGCCGAGGAGCCAGACGGTGAGGACCATGCCCAGGAGCGCTGGCCAAAGGCCGGGCCGGACGGCCATGGCCGCGAGCGGGCGGGCGAGCGGGCCGGCCGGGCGCGGGGCCCCGCGGGCGGGAGGGCGTCTTTCAGCGCCTCAGCCCAGAGCCCCAGCCCGGGGCGCCCCCGGGGCCCATGCCAGCGGACTGCGCTGCCTCGGGGCGGCCGGCTGCGGGGCGTACGCGGCGCGTGGCTCCCCTGGGCACCCGGAGCACAGCAATGCAGCCGGGGCGGAGCGCAGCGCCAGCCGCGCCGCGCATCGAGCCAGCCGCCGCGCCGAGCCCGCAGCCGGGGAGCGGGCCGGCGGGCGCCGCAAAACCCGGACTGGAGCAGCGGAGCGGGGCGGCGGCAGGGCGGGGCGGGGGAAGGAAGGAGGGGCCGGGCCGCCCCACGCCACGCGCGCGGGCCACCCCCAGCTCCGGGGATCCCTCCAGGCGTTGCCCGAGGCTCCCCCGGGGAGGGTTGGGGTGGTTGGGCGGGGAGGCCTCCCACCGCCCCGCGCGGTCTCCAGGGACAGGGCCTGGAGTCCGAAACCCGGAATGGATCGGTTCTCCGGATCCGGGCTCTCCCAGGCCCGCCAGCCTGCGCACAGGTGGCCCGGGAGAGGCCCAGGGCTGCAGCGACCCCGGCGCGGAGCCAGCCTGCAGAGAACCGCCTGGGGCAGGGGTGCCGGGGGCAGGTTCCGCTGCAGTCCTCTCCCCCCACCCCACTCCGTTCCCCGCCTCCCGGCAGTGTTCCCTGGCCGTCAGCGTGCTGCGGTACGCCACCAGCCCGCGGCTTGGATAGGGGACTGCGGGAGAGCACCCGGGCCCCGGCGCTCGGGCAGGCCAGACTCGGGGCCACCTGCAGTCCCAACCGTGTAGCCTGGTGGATCCCAGTGTGACCCAAGATTTCTCTAACCCCGTGGCGCCTCTCGCTGAAGGAAAACAACCCCAGGGCACAGCGTCTCTGACTGGGCGCGCGGTGTTTGCGCCCTGAGCGCGCACGACGCCAGAGATGTGGGCGTGAAAGACTGAGCGGGTCTTTAGAAGCTAAGGAGACCCGGTATAGGGTCTAGACGCCTCCGCCTTCTAGCTCTGTGACCTTGGGCAAGTCACGTTGTCTTCCGGAGCCTCCAGCAGTGACCGCTGTTGGAAGCTCCTGCTCCCCACCCCCATTCCCTAATCTGGTTAAAGTAAACAGACGGTTGCCTTGAAGGAGAAAGGAAATGGCAAACGCGCAACATATACCCAGGGCGAATTGTCAGAAAAAGAGACGGTCCTACTCTGGGTCTGGAGAAGGACGAGAAGGGTGAGGGCATGGTCGCAGAGCAAACCTCCTGCAGGGACCAGTCCATGATGTAAATTGGTCCTGCAGGCTGGGTGATATGATAATGGTCTACGCTTCCACAAAGCGATATGAGCTCTCCTATTTTTCTTGAAACCACGAGGCCCTCTCTCGGTCTGTCTTTTGTTTCCCACTTTTGATAGAGAAGAGTTAGGAGAAATGTTTTGCTTTTCTCTTAACTAGTATAAGAAACATCAGCCAATGTCCAGATACACATGTACAGACGCTGGGCTTCAGCGCGGAGGAGACAATGCCGACCCGGTCACTGGGCGTGGGATCCCATCGCAGCGGGGCAGCTGGCTTTTCTACTCCAGGTGCCAACTGGTGTTGAACTGGGGCCCAGTACGGCCATATCGTCCACATTTTCAAGAGAAGTCACTGTGTGTGAAATCTTGGCATTTAAAATTTCTAACTGAAAAGTAATCTTTATTTTATTTTTTTACCTCATGTGAGCCCAGATAGATGAAAATGTCCACAAATATCCAACGGCCTCCAGGTTTTGAACTCTGCTTTGGTGATTGCTTCTATGTAGGCGTTGTCTATCTAATCTACCCAACTGGAGTGAGAGAGAGAGAGAGAGAGAGAGAGAGAGTGTGTGTGCACAGACGTGCATTTGCATGCGTGTGTGTGTGTTGCCAGGAGCGGTGTGTGCCCAGGGTGCTTCCTCTGACTCTATGCCTCACATGCTCCCAGGGAAGAGGTGGGTAGGAGAGGTGAAACCTTACTAGGACCATCATTTGGGGCACCTGGTGGAAGAGAGTTAGGAACTGGGGCTTAGGCACTGAAGAGAAGGAAGTACTGGGATTGGGGGCTGGGATATTAGATAATATCATAATGGTCTCTGCTGGACTCTGTTATGTCCTTGCCTACATTTTAATTTGATCCTCACATGCAATCCTGTTAAGTGAACATTATTATCCCCATTATACAGATGAGGTAATTGAGACTTAGGGAGAGGAAGTGCCTTAGGTCCAGGGCCAACCTTATTCAATGTTTGCAGGGCTAGCTAAGATTGGTTCTAGGGTGGCTTTGACTTCAATGTCTGTGCTCCTTACATTTCCTCTTCCTGCAGCTTTTTCTCTGGGATTAGAGTTTGGGAATAAGGTTTGGGGAACAAGAAAGGAAAGGGTCTGTATCTCTCTTCAGTTCTCTGTGATGTTCACTTCGCTGGCCTCCTCCACTAGAGTAGAATGATCTGTGTAGCTGTCAGGATAGACTAGGTTATGTCATGGTAACAAACAGTCCCCAAATCTCAGTGGCTTCTGTTTTGTTTCTCATTTGTTCACCATGGATCTACTGCTCTAGATTATCCTCCACTGAGGACACAGGCTGACAAAACAGCCACTCTTGGGAGCATCTTTGGTCAGTGAGGTAGAGGAAAAGAGAGCTCTGGAGGTACACCCAGCAGCCATCGATGGCTCAGCTCTGAAGTGACACATGCCACTTCCACTGATAATTCATTGGTCAGAACTGACCCCATGGCCCCATCCAAAGGACCAAGAAGTACACATCTCTTCTGTGCCAGCAGCTGAAATAAGAGGAAAGTAGCATTAATGATGACCACTACCTCAAAGCCCAGCATGATGGATCCCCTGCCTCACTCTGCAACCCTACCTGGACCGTAGCCATGGTGGCCTCCCTTCTGTTTCTCCAGCATCTAAGCTCATCCCCACTGCTGGACCATCCCATTTGCCTTTCTTCCCGGGACACTCTGTCCTCAGATCTTCACATGGCTGGTTCCTTTTAGCCACTTGGGCCTTGGCTTAGCTGTCCCCTTCCAATTGGTACTCAGGGCATGTCAGGCAAAGGAGCAGGGATGCCCTTGCTGAGATGGGGAGTAAATGTCTCACCTGAGTTCTTCTTAAGAATCCAGGTTGGAGGGCTGCCAGGAAATGCTGGTCTCAGGCTCAAAGGTAGATGGTCAGATAAGAGGGCTCCTAACATCTTCAACCTTCTTTGCCTTTGAGCCTCAGATTTAAAGGGAGGGAGAAGCCAGACCCTGCCTAGGCTGGACCCTCCCATAAGTGTCTGTGGCCACCTTTTGCAGTATCCCAGTGACCATGCTTGGGTTTCACCTCCAGCTGCCACTGCTGGCTAGGAATTTCTCCTTGATAGGCAGCAGGAATCTACCCCTCACTGGATCACTGGATTCACATTCTGGGGCCTCATCAAACCTCTCTCCGCACTGCCCCTATGTTCATTTCTGTTATTCAGAAGACTCTTACTACTACTACTTCTTTTTTTTTTTTTTACTTTCGAAGACAAAGTCTGGATCTATCCTGAATTTTCTCCCTTTAGACCAAATAGTTTTGCTTCTGTCACTGGCATGGCAACAGAACCCTGGGGCCCTGTCCTTGCCGCCCTGGCCCCTACTGCAAGTGCTCTCCTCCAAGTCTGCTCCTCAGAAGACATCTCTTGAAGGGAATTGGCACATCTCCTGTGCATGTGCTTGATGCTTTAGCAAGGTCGCTGTCAGTTGCTGGTGCCCGCTGGATAGCGGGACCTCTAAACCCAACAGTGATGCCATCACTGACTTGGAGTTGTGCCAGGAGCTCCTGTGATGCTGGGTAAGATGCCCATCTTCAGGCCCTGCTCATCCTGACTCGGATTCAGAATGTCTGGGGACATGTCTAGGAATCTGAGCTTTTACCACACCTCCCGCTCCCTTCTGGCTATTTCTACTGGTGCCAGTGTTCTGAAGACCCCACTTTGAGGAACAGTGCCCTGTGTCTTTGCCATAGGTACTGCCAACACCTGGATGTTCCTCATCCATGCTTGGGACACTGGCTTTCTGAATTTAAGTGCAGAGACTTCCAATTCATCCCCAATTCTATTGCTCTGTATTACATCCAATCCCTCTTTCCTATATGGTGCCCTCTCAGGGTGTGGAAGCTGTCAGGCAGGATACTTGCTATTTCTCCAGCTTCCAGTCATTCCCAGATGAGATTGGAAACCGTTGATCTTTCAACCAAGTCCTTCATAAACAGGTTGCTGAAGGCAGGACCAAGGGGAGAGCCTAGTGGCTGCCCACTCCCCACTACCTTGTCAGTTGCACTAGGAAAATAAATCACTATCTCTTTCCTCTGCTCAGGGAACTTCTGGCCACACCATCCTTCAACTCCCATCTCATGGCTGCACCCAGAAAATACACAGAAAGACTCAGATTCATAAGCTTTGTCCTCATCCACCAGGCCAATACCTGAAACAAGAAATTAGTTTGGCGGGCTGAACTTGCTCTTGGTGACCCCACGTTGGCTCTTGATAGTCCCTGGCTTGATCCAAGCATCCATATTTTCCCGCTGCTCAGCATCCAGTTTCTGTCTCCTGGAAGCATGAGCTTCCTGTCTTTCCTTCAAGGACTCACCCTGCCCCAACATCAGTGTATGAGATTCATATGAGACTACCCCACCCCAGTTCCATAGGATAATCCATGCTTCAGATCTAAACACTCAGTATCCACTATTTCTTGAGCCACAGTGATTCACTTAGGGATGGACACTTAGGGATGGACATATGACCCAACCAAGTGCTCAGGCTCTTCTCTGGGATTTTTATTAGAACTAAGGAGAGAAAGAATTTCTTTTCTTGCTGAACTTGGAGCAGAGAAGAGGAGAACCATGTGAGGGGCACATGCCCGAGACTGAGTCTGGTTAGGAAAAGCAGAGCCTGGAGAAGAGAGAGACACTTAACGCTGGTTCATCATTCAAGTCCCCTGGATCCAGCTGCTCCTGAAGTTGCAAGATACACCCCTGGTTTTTCAGTTACATGAGCCAATAAATTCCCCTTTTTCTTGTTTAAGCCCATTTTGAAAGGTTTCTGTCATGTACACTTTAATTTTTTAAAATATCTTATTTATTTATTTGAGAGAGAGAGAGCACAAGTAGGGAGGAAGGGTAAAGGGAGAGGGAGAGGCAGGCTCCCTGCTGAGCAGGGAACCTGATGTGGGACTGGATCCCAGGACTAAGGCAGACACATAACCGACTGAGCCACCCAGGCACCCCATCATGTATACTTTTAAAAATGATACAGAATCATCTTTTATAAAAATCTGTTCTCAAGCATTGCCCAAGATGGAACAAGCATTTATTAGTGCCTACTGTTTGCAAGGCTTAATGCCATCCACTTGGGGAAACTGCAGCCTGTGGGAGAACACATAGATGTCTTCCCAGTTGTGTGTTAGCGTGGAATGAGAACCAGGTCATAAGACAAATGAAGAATGTATAGAGGTTAAAAGGGAAAGAGAACTAGAATCAAGCCTCTTAAGAGGACCATCAGCCATATCTGGACCAGTGTCTCCCTCACACAGAGCTCCAACATCCACCCATCCCTGAATCCAACAGACACACACACACACACACACACACACACACACACAGCATGCCAGCACCCACTCAGTCTGTTCCCAACTCAAGTGCACTTCCCACACCCAAATCACACACGTGCATGCCCAGCAACTGAACATGATCAATAAAAACACGTTTCCGTATATACTTACATACACATAAAAACACTTCCAGATATCCCCGTATCCTTTGTGTACCAACTACTGCACTCTCTAGCCCTATGCTATAGAGAACTTTGTGCCTGGGCCTCTCCTGTGCTGAGCACAGGGATGGAGATCTCCTTGCCTTGGCGCCTCCAGAACCAAGGACAGTGCCCAACCCTTCTCCAGATCTTCCCTTGTGCTCAGCACAGGGCTAAGATTCTCAACTGGTTAATCTTTTTTTCTTTTTTTAAAAGATTTTATATTTGATGCAGAGAGGTAGTGAGAGAGAGCACAAGCAGGGAGAGCAGACTCCCTGCTGATCAAGCAGCCCAACTCAGGGCTAGATCCTGGGGTTCTGGGATCATGACCTGAGCCAAAGGTAGATGCTTGACCAACCGAGTCACCCAAGTTCCCCTTACCTGGTTTATCCTTTTTCAGTTCTCACAACTCTTCATTAGGTAGATACTATTATCATCCCCATTGTATAGAGACAAAAACTAAGGCACAGAGAGGGGATGCAACTTGCCTAAAGCCACTCAGCTTGTAAGAGGGGCAGGACTTAAACCTAGAAGATGCCCTAGAAATGTTTGTACTCAGAAACACACATAGAGAAACATACACACCCAGAGTCCTTTCCAGTTCCATGAGCTCCATGGCATCCCAGTCTCTGAGGGGCTACATAGCCCCCATTTCTGGTTTCCTCACTGGGCACTCTTAGGCAGCTTCAGTGGTGAGATCTTCCCTGCTGAAGGGCCTGTTGAAGAGGCGGGGGCGGAGAATCATCAGGAAAGGGCAGGAGGAGCTGAAGAGGAGAAGGAGGAAGAAGAGGAGGAGGAGGAGGACAGGATTGGACCAAGCAGAAGCCTGGCACTGTGCCCTCTGCAGATGACCTGATGGGCATTTTGCAGAGTTAATTTCATTAGCGTCTCTGGGAGATGAACAATTAGCAAGATGCTCTGATGCCTTTAAAAGCTTAAGAGAGGGAGAAGGATGGCTTCTTGGCTTCCCTACCAAACCACAGTGCCCCTCCTCCTCACTCTTTGTGCTCCCTCCATCAGGCTCCCTCCATCTCCCATCCACTGTCATCCCATCATCCCTTCTCCTGCCATCAGACCCTCAACAGAGTCATTTCTATTCCCACCCGACTCCTTGGCCACATGATAGCCCCTCCCTCCCTTTTCCAACCTCCCATCTGCCCCTTGCCAGCCCTGTACTGGACCACTGCCCATGGCGCATCAATTGGTCCCCTGTGTTCTGATCACTCAGACACCCAGGGCTAGGGCTTGGCACAGGTCTAGGCCTCCAAAGTGGCATAGCTATTCTTTGGCCCCAACAGAGGGCAGGGCCAGGTAGAAGGTCTCCCTTTTTGATTGATTTTGCTACCTGGTCCTTGGCAACTCCCAGACAGGGTTCCAGCCCTTGACAGCTCGGAACTCCCATTCCAATTCCAGGGCTGGTCTGGGCTGCTGCACAGGGCTGAAGTAACCTTCTGCCTCCTCTCCCAGTGCCTGGCATATTGAGTACCCAGGACCAGGGTATGTTGGGGCTCCCAGGAGGGAGGTCCAGGATAGTGTGGGGGCATCTGTAGCTCTACTGAACAGATGGAAAATGGGGCTCCAGACACTTTGGATCAGTGTTTGTCCCAGACTCCAGCTGCATGATCCTGGTCTTGGGCACACATTCCTCATTTTGCCTTATCTAAGGGCTAGGTCTGTGGGAGGAGTTCTGGCCCAGCCGCCAGCCTCCCCAACTCTCCCCTGGGGAGCCCTGGGACAGTCTGATATAGGAAGGTCCTGCTGGCTGGGACCCCAGCCTTTGTGGGTTGAGATTCCAAGTTCTCTCAGACTAGGTGAAGGCCCTACATAGACCCCTTCTCAGACTAGATGGTCCCTGATGGTTCTAAACTCCCTCCATCCCCATTCAGGGAATCAGAATCCCTGGGAGCTTTCTGAAACCAGGATTCCTGGACTCCTTGCCCAGGAGCACACAACATCAGGGGTCCCAGATCCCTGGAGCTAGAAACTCTTACTCTGCATCATGAATTCTCAACAAGGGTAGTGTGACCCCCAAGGGGGTGGAAAATTTTCTTTGCGGGTGGTGGTAGGTGAAAAAAAAAAACTGGACTCTTTCTCTTTATAAAGCACAGATCTATATACAGTACATAAGGAGATCTGTAGTGTATCTGAGGTATACAATTCAGAGAGGGGGCGATTCAGAATCAAATGTCTACAAAGGCTCTTTATGGGGTTGATAGTGTAAAATAGGCTGAGAAACCGCTCACCACCAAAAGATTCTAAGAAGCATAAAAACATGACACCCCGCTCACCCTCCACACCCAGACACGTACACACATACCCAGGAACACACACACACACACACACACACACACACAGACATGCACACCCCCCACCCCCAGCACACCCTACACACAAATGCATCGAAAGTCTTCGCTCACACATATGCAAATACGCACACTCCTGTCTTCACCCTCCCACACAGACATCAGAAGGCTCCAATAACACTGCATTAGTGAAGAGAAGACTAGGTTAAGATTTGAATAAGCTTTCAAATAAATAAATATATAAAACCCCCTCTCCTAGAGCCTCGATATGCGTCTTATTAATGTGACATCTCTGGCCTCACGCTTCTCGAGAACAGAGGAGCCATGTGGTCCTTCCATGAATGTGGGCGTGTTTTCGAGTCGGTGCACGTTCTGTTCGTGGCTGTGAAGGGGAATGTGTGTGCCTGCGTGTGGTGTGCTAAATGTGGGGCGCTGTGTGTGTGTGTGTGTGTGTCTGTGTGTGTGTCCAGGCACATGAGGGTGACTTTGGAGTTGTTAGCCAGACACAGTCAGTTTCCGGAGAAGTCGGTCTCTAAATTCTCTCCGTTCATTGTTGTACTGCTCACCTTTGCTAACATGCAGCGCATGAGCCATAAATATGCCCTGAAAAAATGAATGAATACATGAATGCAATTTTACAAGGCATCTTGACCTTCATCATCTTTGTGAAGCCTCATGTCCTACGTATTAGGGTGCTCGTTTTACAGAAGACAAAACCCCCACTCGGAAAATCGAGTGCAGCACCTGCACGGTCTCCATCCAGCAAGTGGTAGATGAACACACGTCTCCTGGTCCCCAGACTATCCTGCAGACACTTGGGAGACCTGAGCTGGGTGGCCCAGGCTGACTTCTCTGTCTCATCTCACGCAGGGTCACTTGCAGGAGGGCTGTGGAAGAAGGGCCCTGTTGGAATCCAGCACCCACAGCAAGACCCTCCTGACAGGTCCCTAACAAGCCCCACCCAATTTTCCCTCCCCCACACTCCTCCAGTGCCACCAGACCCCAGGCCCTCTGGAGCTCACTGTTCCAGTCCCTTGAGGGCCAGCTGAAGCTAGCACTGAGCAGATGGGCGATGTTCACCCAGCGTGGCAGTTGTGACTCAGTCCCTCGGGGGTTGGTACATACTGTGTGCCAAGGTTAATTAAACTGGTAATTAGAAGGAGAGATGCTTAATCTATCTGGTTAATAAAATAACCCCCCTTGCATGAGCGTGCGGACGCTGTCAGTCGGCCAGCGGGAGCAGAGATGCGGCCGCTCCGGTATTGTGGGATCAGTCCAGCAGAATGATCCGCATTCCCTCTGGGTATTGGCTTCCCACCCGCTCTACTCCTCAAGTCCTGGAACAGATTCCTGGGTCTGCCGCAGCGACCTCAGTGTGCAATCTGGAAGGGTCTGGTCTAGGAAGGCAGTCAGGGGTGCCCCGCCCCAGGGAACCTCAAAGGTGAACATCAGCACCTGTGGGGACTACTGCCCGGGCAGGATTCCTGGGGTGGTGGCCCAGCTCATCACCTATGCCAGCCAGGACCCTCTTGTGTCTTTTTGTGACCCTTCATGCCATTTCCTTTAAGAGTTAAGTCTGACCCTCACTGTCCAAATTGCATCCTTGGTGAGTAGCTTTAAAAAATAGTTTTTAATTTTCCATATTAAACACAAATGCCTTATTTTTATAAAATTTTTAAAAAAGACTACAAACAACCTTGGCCCAAGTGTCAGGGATTTCTTTCTAAGGAGAAAACCGCAGGTGAAAGTCCAGTGTGTAGCCTTCTGGGCCTTTCTCTGCATGTATACGGGTATGTCTGCTGCAGCAACTAGGCATAGTTTTATTTGATTTGTGACTTTTTACAACATGGTGTCTTACTGTATGCTTCCTCCTGCAGTGTGCTCTCCCTCCCACCCCCCACTCAACAGTGATGTGGAGACTTGATGTTTCTTCCAACAGATTTTGCAGTAATGGAATTTTCCAGATAAGAAGAGGAGCCTCCCTTGTCCTCAGGACCTTATGCTAAGAATGGTCTGCGACCTACATCAGGGCATCCCTCGAATGTGAGCTCTCAGCCCAGTGGGTCCACCTTGCTCCCCCATGGGTCCATGACCCACCACCCTGTCTGCCCACTGTTCCCCGGGACCCTTTGCTCCTCAGTGACTGGAATGAACCAGAGTCCCAGCAGCATACCTTCCTTCCCTCCTTCAGCCTCTGTCCCTGAGACATCAGGGAAGCTCACAACAGGCTGTCTGTGTGTAAGGCCACCCCAGGCTCAAATGCCAACATACAGATCCCCCCAGCTCAGGAGCAGAGCCCTCAAAGTGACAGGCCACCTCTTATTTCTCATATCCCAGAACAGTTCTGGAGGGACACCCCTCCCTGGGAGCTGATGTGAGGACAAAGGCGCTCAGCTCAGCCTCATGGCTTGCCAGGCAAAAGGGGTGGCCTCCTGCCTCCCAGTTACAGTGACAGGCAGGCCCAGCTGATGGGCACAACAGGCAGCAGGCAAGGGTGGGGGTATGCCCATACAGGGGGAAAGGTTTTATTAACCTCCTAACGATCGGTTTAATGGGCTTTGAAATCAGGTGAATTCAGTGACTAGAGCAGGTGGCATTGAGGCCACAGTGGATGATCTGGTGTGAAGTGGGTGGTCTGGAGGGTCTTCAGCGACCAGAGCTCTCAGTTGGAAAAGGGCAACAGTACATAGTTTTTTTTAAGGGCAAGAAATAAGTGAGTGAGTGAGTGAGGACAGGACCAGACAGGCATGGGCTCAGCCCACTCTCCATCTACCCATCCACTTACTCAACCACTCACCCATCCACTCACCAACCCACCCGCCCACTTACCCACTCACCCACTCACTCGTCTATCTACCCACACTTTTACCCAATCTCCCGCCCAGCCATCGACCATCCACCGTCCACCGACCCGCCGTCCACCCACATATTCTTTTTTTTTTTAAGATTTTATTTATTTATTTGACAGAGAGAAATTACAAGTACACTGAGAGGCAGGCAGAGAGAGAGAGAAGGAAGCAGGCTCCCTGCTGAGCAGAGAGCCCGACGCGGGACTCGATCCCAGGACCCTGAGATCATGACCCGAGCCGAAACACCCACATATTCTTTCATTCAACAAGTACTTATTGACCCTCTGTCAGGCCAGGTACTGTGTGTAGATTCTGTTTTCTTGGATCCTATCATCCCAGTGAGGGTGGCAGGCAGGAGAGCAACTGGCAGTAAATAAGCAAACAAACCAACAAGATAATTCCAGACGATGAAGAGTATAAAATAGGTGGAGTGAGAGGAAGTGAGGGAGAGCTCTGGTGGACATCAGTCCAGAAGCGTGGCCAAGGGACATCTCTGAGAGGGTGATTTTGTTTGGTCTTCATGTTTTGAAGATTTTATTTATTTATTTATTGGAGATAGAGAGAGAGGGAGAGAGAGCACACAAGCAAGGGAAGTGGCAAAGGGAGAAGTGGAATTCCTCGCTGAGCAGGGAGCCTGACACGGGGCTCGATCCCAGGACCCTGAGATCATGACCTGAGCCGAAGGCAGATGCTTAACTGACTGAATCACCTGAGCACCCCATGAAAGGATGATGTTTCAGCTGAGACCTGAGTGAGGAGAAAGTGGCAGCCATTTGGAGATCTGGGGGAAAAGTGTTTGGGGGCAGAGGGAACTGCATATGCAAAGCATCTGAAAAGGAAATGAGCCTGGTGTATTTGCCTAAGCAAAGGAATAGCAGTGTGGAAGTGGTGCCAAAGGAGAAGGGGGGGTCGAATCTGAGAGTTAGGCAGGGACCAGATCTTAAGAGCCCTGGAGGCAGAAGAATCTAGACTACTCCAAGGAAAGCCTGTGGAGGGACAGGGGAGGGTACATGATGTGATCTGCATCGTGCAGTCATTCTTCTGGCTGCTTTGTATTGACTATGGTAAGGTAGGGGGTAAGGGTGGCCCGTGATTTCTATGCCCTATTTCAGTTCCAGAATCCTGTTGTTCTTGCCCCTATTCTATTCTAAACGGTTAAAGATAATCTTCCACATTTGAAGAATGTTTCACCATTTACAAATCCTACTCACAGAATGATTCTGTTTAACCCTCCCAGCAGCCCCATTCAGCACTTTGCTGGGGAAGCAGCTTGTCCAGGCCCCTGCAGAACAGCCCCACAGTGGAGCCTCCTGGGATCTGGAGCCCTAAAAGGTGCAGCTCTGCCATGCCAGCTGGGAGGGGAAGAATACCACTGTTGGTCTTGCTGGGATCTTCTATTATGTGCCAGCCAGGCACCCAGATCCTCTTCTGGGAGAAGCACCCCCATTCTCCTTTGGAGAACCTCTACTGCCACCACTCACAGTCTCCATGGTTCTCCATGGTTCTAAGCCAGTCCCACCCCTGGCTCCAGAGGTGGCAGCTAGGGTTTCCCAGTCGCCTGGCTTCCATCATGGTTGGTTCAGTTTGGGCTTTTAGTTCATATGAGAATCAATCTTGGGACTTAAGCCAGGGCTTATATAGGAGAAGCTCCCTTTCAGATGGGGATGGTCATCTGTGATCCTGGGGGCCTGGAATGGCTTATAGCCACCCACTGAAAAGAACCTACTTAAGAAGGAAGATCCTACAGAGAAGAGCTAAGAAGAAGACAAGGAGAGGGACTCATTTTGTTGGAGCACCCTGATCCAGCCAAGCCTGAAGCCAATATCACCTATATAGAGTACTTTTGACTTTTTAAAAAGATTTATTTATTTATTGGAGAGAAAGAGAGAACACATGTGCACAAGGAAAGGGGAGGGTAGATGGAGAGAGGGAAATCCTCAAGCAGACTCCTTGCTGAGTGCAGATCCTGAAGCTAGATATTTATTTATTTGTTTGTTTGTTTGTTTAATTTATCTTTTTATTTAAATTCATTAGGAGGATTTTTTAATTATAAGAACCCTTTTGAGTTTCAGTCAGTTTGAGGGGTATTTCTGAGCCTTGAAGCCAAACGAGGCTTGGTTCCCTCTTAGAGCAACTTTGGAGGTGGGCATTATTATCTCTAGTCCATAGAGGAGGATGGTGAGGCTGAAACCTGAGCCGTGTTGCCGGATGTAGGGCTCGTACTCAGACAGAAGTCTTCAGTCATTCCCATCCTGGAGGTGAGGGCGAGGCTACCATGCATAGACCTCCACCAGGACCTTCATTTCAGTCATGAGCCAGAGCTCTGTTAGCCCTTCCTTTGTCTACCAAGGAGCATGACCCACTTTTCTGGCTTTTCTCGTCTGGCCACTGCCCCCTTTGGCCTGGGATCCTTGTAAGCCTGTTGTTTCCTGTGACCCCTGTCTTCTGCTATTTCAAGCAGCCAAGGCCCTTTTAGGAATGTTACTGGGAGAGCTACACTGTGACCAGCAATTGCACTACTAGGTATTTAACCAAAGGATACAAACATGTGATCTGAAGGGGCACATGCATCCCAATGTTCATAGCAACAATGTCCACAAGAGCCAAAATTCGGAAAAAGCTCAGATGTCCATCGACAGATGAATGGATAAAGAAAATGTGGTATATACATACTATGGAACATTACTCAGCCATCAGAAAGGATGAAATCTTACCATTTAAATTGACATGGATGGAACTGGAGAATATCATGCTTAGAGAAAGACAATTATCATACGATTTCACTTACACATAGAATTTAAGAAACAAAACAGATGATCATGGGGAAGGGAGGGAAAAATAAAATAATAAGATGTAATCAGAGTGGGAGACAAACCATAAGAGACTTTTTTTTTTAAAAAAAGAAGATTTTATTTATCTATTCATGAGAAACAGAGAAGGAGAGGGAGAAGCAGGCTCCTGGCAGAGAAGGGATCCCAATGCGGGACTTGATCCCAGAATGCCAGGATCATGACCTGAGCTGAAGGCAGACACTCAACAACTGAGCCACCAAGGTGTCCCCATATGAAACTCTTAACTCAGGGCACCTGGGTGGCCCAGTGGGTTAAGCCTCTGCCTTCAGCTCAGGTCATGATCTCAGGGTCCTGGGATTGCTTCCCCGCCCCCCCACCCACCTGCTTGTGATCTCTCTCTCTGTCAAATAAATAAATAAAATCTTAAAAAAAAAAGAGAGAGAGAGAGAGAGAGACTCTTAACTCTAGGAACCAAACTGAGGGTTGCAGGAGGGAAGGTGGGTGGGGGGATGGGGTAACTGGGTGATGGGCATTGAGGAGGGCACGTGGTGTAATGAGCACTGGGGGTTCTATGCAACTGATAAGTCACTGACCTCTACCTCTGAAGCTAATAATATGCTATCTATTAATTGAATAGAAATAGAATTATATAAAAAAGGAATGTTACAGGGAGTAACTCAAGGGACATAGACCAGGCCCCTAAGACCTTTCTCCAACCCGCTGGGAGGCCACAGGCCACAAGCCACAGAGGAGAAACTCTGAATACATAATTAACAATTAAGCTGCAATTACTTCATTTACAAATGGGGTTAGTAATACACCAGCTCCAGGTGATGAACATTCGATGTGATAAACTGAGCAAAACCTGTGCTCAAATGAGCACTGACATCATGAGTGCCTCTGTGGTCCTACCCCCTGTCTCCATCTGCATTCCCCTCTGTTCTGTTTGGTTTCTTGGATGTGAGCTCCACATTCTGGGGACACTTGGCCTTTCTCTCTGTGATTCACTCATTTCACTGAGGGAATATTTATTAAATGCCTACTGTGTTTCAGGTTCTGCTCCAGATAGTAGGAAACAGCAGTGAACAAGACAAGAGCTTGCGTTCTATAGGGCAGACACAGACTAAAAACATACAAAGGACATGTTTTCACATAGGGCTCTATGCTGCATAGTATGCAAATAAGCAAAACCCAGGGAGGTGTGATACTGCTCAGAGGAAGGAGGGGGACCTTCCTAACAGGGATGGTGTCCGGCCATCCAAGACCTAAATGATCATAATGCAACTAAAGCAAAAATGGCAACTGGAATGTCCCAGGCAGAGAGCACAGTAAGTGCAAAGGCCCTGAGGTGGAACCAGGTTGGAGGAACAATAATGCTGGTGTTGATGGAGGACAGTAAGTGAGGAAGAAGTAGGACACGAGGTGGGAGAGGTAGATGGGGCAGACCCTGGTGGCCTTGTAAGCCAAGGGTAGGATTTGAACTTTATTAAATGTGCAGTGGGAAGCCATACATAAGCAGGGGAGGGACAGATCCAGTGCTCATTCTGGATAGAGCAGTCTGGCAGTTGTGGGAGGATGCATGGCAGGGGCAAAGAGGAAGCAGGGCTGTCAGCCCAAGCCCCTGCCTTGTCCACACCCTGATGGAGCTAGTGCCCCACAGCCCAGCCCACCCCAAGCAATCAGATGGCATCAAAAGCCCCTGAACTCTCCACTCATCTGCAGGTACTGGTGAACAGCTCTGGGCACCCAGGGAAAGATGCACTTGCCAAGCCTGAGCAGACACTAGAGTTTCTCCACTAGCATCCTCAGTTCTCCTTGATGCCTCATCCCCAGGGTTCAACACTCACCACACCTGCTTCTGTAATTAAAATGGTCTGTAGCTTCCTACTACTGTTACTAACAGAGACATACCTCCTCAGACCCCAAGTAATCTGTGTAAGAGAAGACCCCTTCCCCACCAGAGACTCCTTCCTCAATAGCATCTTCAAATCTGGGGGGTCCGGTGGCACCTGGCTGGCTTGGTTAGGCATCCAACTCTTGATCTCAGCTCAGGTCTCGATCTTGGGGTTACGAGATCAAAGCCCTGCATTGGGTTACATGCCCAATTCCAAAGAAATTTTTTTCTGGACGGTCCAGCACCCCTCTCCTCGCACCCCTGATGAGCATTAGGGTGCGTGCATGTGCAAATGCCCCGCCAGCGTGCCCTCAGGCTGTGTGTGTGAGTGCTGATGACCAAGGGGAGCAGGCAGGGAGAGGTTCTGGTGGAGCAGAGAAAGGCCTCAGGCTATGGGAATCCAGCCACCACCGCCTGTCCATTCCTATCAGGAGAGCCATTGGCCACACCGGCTATTTCATTTGGCTTTATTTGTCTGCCTGCCTGTGTCCTGCTCTATCTTCTGATGTGTCCGTCTCAGCTGTCAGATGCTCCCTCAGCTGCCACTGGTCTTTCTGAAGTCAGACAGCCCGGATCTTTCTCCTGGAGGCCGGGCGTGCATGCTCTCAGGTCGTGGGGCCCCACTGCCTCTCTCAGAGCAGGTCCACAGCCCGTGAGAAAGAGCAAAACAGCTCCTTGGGCTGCACAGTACTTTACAGTTTGCATTTCTCTGTCCCACGCATGTGTTTAATTATATCCTTGTCTTGTTCCCGAAGGAGTTCAAGGCACTAGTCCTATGTTTGTTCTTTGCAGTGACGCTGCAGGATAGGCAGGCACCGACCTAGTCCATTGGCAGCCAAGGAAACTGAGGTTTAGAAGGGCTTTGTCAAGGTCACGGAGCTAGTGAGCATTAGGGGCAGGGCTGGGACTCAAGCCTCTGGCATGGGTTAGATTGCTATTGCAGGAAGTTTCCAGAGCTCTCCCACTCCCAGAGGTTGGGAACCTGCTCTGCTGGGGAGTGTCCTGGGCCACCTGGTCTGTTATGGGCTCACCAGGTAGAGCTGGACACCTCCTGGCTCCTTCAGGCCTCTGATGCAAGCCTCAGTTCTCCTGTCTGGAGTCCTGGGGGAGACTCTGGGGAGCAGTAAGTTGGGGAATCCCACGAGAAGTAGGGAAGGGGAAAGAGGTTGAGAGTCTGGGCTGTGAGTAGGGGGCAGGTAGGGTGGCAAGGATTGCTATGAATGTCCCTGCTTGGGCCCCTTTCTGCAGCCTGGCCATGGGGCTGACGGCTGGGGACACCTGGAGGTGGCTGGAGGGGGCTTGTGGGGGCGTGGTGGGAGAGAGAAGGGGCTGCCCAGCTGACAGCAGGTGACAGGATGACTCGGAGCCCAAGCTGCTGCTGTTGCAACAAAGGAGGGGAGTGAGGGGGACAGCAAGGCTTGGCAACCGCTCTCCCAGCTGCTCTGGGTTTGAAGCTGAGCCACTTTGCTGGCTCCAGCACAGCGCGAACAGGTGGCAGCAAGATTGGCACAGCCAGGAAAATCCATCTTGCGGAGGCCAGCGTGCAGCAGAGCGGTAGAGGAGCAGCCAGACGGAGGAGGAGGATGGAGAAGTAGAGGGGGACAGGCTGTAGGGAAGGGACCCTCTCTTCCCCTCCACAGGCTCAGCCACCCCTGGAGGCCGCCGCAGAGTGTCTACACGTGTCCACGCAGCTACCTCTGCACACTCAAGCCAAAGCACTCCAGACCCCTCAAGGTCCTGAGGGCCCACAGGCTGGCTGGGGCTCCTACCCTAAAGGGCTCATGGGACACCTGCCTTCCACTTTTGTCCCTGTGCCTATACCTTCCAGTCAGCTCACCTCTTTAGCTGGTGCCAGCTGGCACCGGGGACACCTGAGCACCTGGGGTGGATGGAGGCACCTGAGCCTCGCAGGTGGGCTCCCTATCTGAGGAGGGGCAAATTGAGTTTTCTTGCCCGGTTCCTTGCTCCATCGGGACAGGGAGCTCCCAGCACGTGCTGTCTGGTGATCTGGCTGCAAACAGGCTCACTCCACAGTACCCTGACTCATGGCCATGTGGGCTACCCTAGAACCTCATGAGTTCTGCCTGAGTGACGTTTGCCACTCAGCAACTGCAAGGCTAGAACACCTGGTTTATGCCCAAATAAATCAGGTGGCTCTGGTGTTCCCTCAGTCTCTACTCAGTATATATGTGTGAAGAGCCCTGCTCTGGGCTCTGCACTGTATCAGATATGGAGGGCAGAGCAGGAAAGAGAACAGACAGGTCCAGGGCTCATGACCCTCAACGGCAAAGGGACAAGTCAAGCAAACAAACGAGGTAATTTTACTTTTTCTTTTAAAAAGATTTTATTTATTTTTTTGACAGAGATCACAAGTAGGCAGAGGTAGAGAGAGAGGAAGGAAGCAGGCTCCCTGCTGAGCAGAGAGCCTGATGTGGGGCTCGATCCCAGGACCCTGGAATCATGACCTGAGCTGAAGGCAGAGGCTTTAACCCACTGAGCCACCCAGGTGCCCCAAAAACGAGGTAATTTTAGATAGTGATAGTTATGTACAAATAAATAGAGTGAACTGGAAAGGGGTTTTTTTTAGTTGAGGGGTCTAGGGAGGGCTTTTCTAGTGGGCTAAGAACCCAGTGAGGACCTGGTCATAAAAAGGGTGAAGAGTGTGCCCAGCGGAGGGAATTGCATGTGCAAAGGCCCCGGGGAAGAAGGATATTGACCTGTTTGAGGGACAGAAGGAAGACCAGTGATATTGGGAGCAAGTAGGGCCTGGATCATGCAGGACCTGAAGGGCAGCAGGAGGAGTTGAGCTTTTCATCCTATGTGGGATGAAAAGTGTTTGGAGGAAAGATCCATCTGGTGGCTGTGGGTAGGACAGGATGGACGAGGTGGGGGAGGGTGATTAGGTAGGGGTGTCTGCTGTCGGCTGAGTGAGAGGAGGGTGCTGGACTGGAATGGAGATGGTGAGGGGGTGAGAAGCAGCTGCATTTAGGTGTGTTTTAGAGGTTGAGCCCATGGGACCACTCTGGAGTTGGATATAGAAGAGGAAGAGTGAAAGCTATGTCTAAGGTTGAGCTGGGCAGAGGGGGCATTCCCTAGGTGGGGGAGGAGTGGGGACTCCCATGTAGTTAGGGAGGAGACACAAAGGACATTCTTTCTCCTCTTTCAAAAGCACAACCCAAAGGGGATCCCCTCATTCCGCGTGCCTGGAGCCGTGCATGCCCCTGCCCCTCATCCCCACTGAAGAG
This sequence comes from Mustela putorius furo, assembly GCF_011764305.1. Taxonomy (NCBI): domain Eukaryota; kingdom Metazoa; phylum Chordata; class Mammalia; order Carnivora; family Mustelidae; genus Mustela; species Mustela putorius. The sequence goes on from NW_025421294.1 coordinate 34,252,836, forward strand.
AGGAGTGACCATCCCTACTCCACTTCCCCTCAGCCCCCAGCTCTGCCGCGCGTTCTGAGCAAGTCAGATCCCTTCTCGAAGATGGACGGCACTTTACAAACTCCATATGCTCAGTTTTCTTTTATTATTTTAATTTCTAAATACTTGGGAAGGGTTCCAGCATTGGCTTCTGCTATGATCCTGGTGCCAGCAAACACACTTTTCTATCTCCCCCTCCTCCTCATCCCTTCCTTCATCCAAACCACAGCGCTTTCTTCCAACCTGGAGGAGAACTGGCATTCGGTGTGTGTGGGGGGAAGTCCAGCCAGCACGTGGATGCCCTATGGGTCTGGTCAACATTAAACTGACCCCAGAGGCACCGGCAGACAGCAGAGGGGGCCTAGCTGTGTGGGTGGCAGCGTGGGTTATGGATCAAGTCGTGGGTTTCTAAAGACTCTTTCAAAGAGGCCAGGGTACCGAATGGACACAGCAGGCCTCCCCACCCTGCCCAGTCCATACAGCCACCCTTCAAGGGTCTCTTCCTTGCCTGAGCCTCACGGGGGCTGACTGTCCTCCTCCTCCTGTAATCAACTCTCCAGCACCCACTTCCCCCCACAGTTGGCTTGCTTTCTCTTTCTCAGACAACTGTCAGGGACTTTGCCTTGCTCTTCCCTCTGCCTGGAGTGCTCTCCCCCAAAACCTTTCCAGAGCACACCCCTTTTCACCCCAGTGTTTCCTCTTCTGCAAATCCTTCCCGGGATACCTGATCTGAGTCGACTCCCCTGAACATTCTTCATGGTCCTTGTCATGCTAAAATCTCCTGTATTGCTCTGAGGTCACGTTCCCATAGGATCAGGACCCTCTCTTTGTTTGCTGCTGTACTTCCAGGGGCTGGGACAGCCCCTGGTGTAGAGTAGTAAATTCTTGAATGAGCACACGGGTTTCCTGTCCGCCTCCTCGTGCCACAGCCCATTTGTGGAAGGAGCTGGGAGCATTCTGAGGAACGCGCAGTTAGGTATACAAAGGGACAGGACAATCTTACTGACTGGCTAACCATGCCAAGAACAGACCAAGGGACCATTCAGTGGGAGACCCCATTTGATTCACAAGAAAATGAAAGCTCAGAAGAATAAAGGAACTTGCCCAGAAGCTGGCATCTTGAAAACTGGGGAGTCCAGTTCAGATTCTCAGCTTCCTACCTACCGGGCTGCAGGTGACCACAGATAAATGACCAATTTCCAACAAAGTGGAATAATAAAGTGCACTTAGCAGCCTGCACTATTATTGACCATAAATCAATGGCACTTTGATGACTCAGGAGGCAATGATTCCAGAGACCCTCAGGGCCCTGTTGAGCTGGGTCCTGATCTCCAGTGTGGGGCCACCACTGTGTCCCGTGTGGGACCAGGATGAAGCTGCTGTGGCTCCAAGCTGTGCCCCAGGGGGCTGTTTTCCAGCTGACACCTCTCATCCCAGCAGGCCATCCCTTGCTTTTTTGCTTTTTTGTACTGAAGAAAGGAGCACGGGGCACCGATGTGAGGTTTCCTGGGGCATGTCTCTCTGACTGTGAGGAGTGTCCTAAACTAGTCCCAAGCAGGAGAGGCTGGCAGCACCTCAGTGTTTCTTTCTGTCTCTTTCACCTGCTGCAGTCCTTCCCTGGGTGTCTGTGAAACCAGGGCTCCACCTCCTCCAAGCCTGTACTCATTGCCAGGTTTTCCATGAATCTTGACCAGGCTGCTCTGTCCCCGCTCTGCAGTCATGCAGGTCCCAACCCCCATCTAACAATCTGTGCATTTTATTTGTTTTGTTCATGTCTCACCCACCTCCTGCACCATTAGACTGTAAGCTCTGTGAGGCCAGTGTTTGGCCAGCTCCGTTTCCTGCTGGATTCCCAGCACGTGGTAGCTGGTAGGCAGTCCTTTTTTGTGCGATGAATATTCCTCCAAACTTCTTCGGTCATTCACATCCCACCTTCACAGTTGTGGTCATAGCTGTGTCCCACTTGTCTTATCTAATATTTTTCTTTCAACCATCCCCCTTTAAAAAACTTACAGAAATGAAATGTAAAAGAAAGCTTTTTATCACTGCCATAAATGGAAAGCCAATATCACTTGCCATAAATAGAAGACAACTGTTAAAATAAATGCCACGAAAACAAAACAGTGTGAGGGAATTTGAGCAAGAGCCTGTTGCCTGCAGAAGGCAAGAGGCTGAGGCCCACACTCCCCTCCACATCCCCCCTCTGCTAAGAGGAGGGGTCAGCAAGTGCTAGAGAGGCGTTAAAGACAGGCCAGCACCAAACGGAGACTTTGTCCCCGATAGGAGGTTTTAGAGACAACTGCATGGGAACAACTTTCTCACCATCCCAGTGAGACAGTTGGCTTGGTGCCATGCTCAGAACCTCCTAAAATCCCCCACCTTTCATGGTCCTCATCCCACATTTTGGGGAACAGAGAATCTGGAGAATTCGATAGGGCTATGCATGGAGGGACTTCTCCCCTACCGTACCTGGTGCTTGGGACCATGCTGGCGCCTAAGGTGTCTTTGTGTCGATTTGGAAAGACTGGCCTCTGGGTGGAGGTAACAGCATGACTTCATTGACAGAGAAATTCACCCTGTCTCCTGGGTTCTGCCTTCCTGCACCGTCTCCCCCAGGCTCCCAGGACTCAGGGGTCTCGATCTCCATCTGGGCACTTATCTTTGCCCTGTTTGGGACCCAGTGAGCTCTGCTTGAGCCTGTCTTCCTCACCAGACTGGCAACTCCCTGCTGTGAGGACTGTCCTGTTTGTACGTGTGTCTTCCATCGCTGGGCAAGGTCCTGCATCTGACTGGCTTTCAAGAAACATTTTTGGACTTGAATGGGAATTGGTGATTAATCAAACTCAAAATAGCTGACATTTCCTCCTGTCCAGACAAATAATACCAGGAAAAAAAAAAATTCATCTACTCTCTCAGCCCTGGCTTTTTTTCTGAAGTTCTCCCAGCACCAGGTGAGTGGGTGGATATTCCGATTTCCCACATCCTTTGGAAGAATTTCGTCTTCCTGACTCCCGAGCTCTCCTTCCTGATCTTTTCTTAGTTTAGTCCAGCTGGCAGAGCTGCAGTTAGAACGTTTTGTGTTGCAAGTGACAGGAAAACTCAGGTCTGATTGGTTACATCATAGGGGTTGTTATGGAGCTCTGCAGTTTTAAAGTCTGGAGGTAGCGTCAGCATCAGGTGAGGCTTGGTCCAGCAACTCCCAAGATGTCACCAGAGACCTTGTTTCTCTTCCTTGACAGTGTCACCATCGGGCTCCCCACAAAGCCTCCGCCGACCCTCACCTGTGTAAACTCCACACTAACCCCTCCTGATAGCAAAATCCTATCACCATTCTCATCTTATACCGCATCCTTCAGCAGAAGAGTAAAGATCTTGTCCAGGCTTGCTTTCCCAGAAACTCTAGGAACATTCTCCTGTCTCCTTGACTCTAATTACGTTAACTGACCATCTCTGAAGCAATAGCCACAGCCAGGAGGAGGGACTATGCTGGGTGGCCAATCAGATGGTCTGCTCCTGAAGGTGGGGGGGTGGAATCAGCGCACCAATCAAGGCTGAGATATGGGAGGGGTGGTCCTGAGGGGAGTTTGGAGGCTGGTTTCTGGATTCTGGGGGTAAACTGCACGTGTCCTCAACGTGGAGGACGTAAGCCTAGCAAGCCAGCCACTGTGGGCCTTGTTGGAGTTTTGTAACAGCTTCTCTCCCTCCCCAGAATACAGTTAGGTGGGACTCCTGGCTGCGGCCTTTCTCTGAATCCAGGTGCTGTTGGGTTCAAAAAGGACAAGAGGAACCCGGTGAAACGCACTCCAGGCCCCACACAAATTCACAGAAGGTTCAGGCTGGAGGAACCATCAGCTCAGGGGTCTTCACCTAGGATGCACAGACAGGAACCTCTGAAATTACTTGCCAAATCCACGGGGTCCCGTGTGTACGGTTTTCTGGGCAGAGAATCCACAACTTAATGAAGCCTCACAGGGGTCTGCTGCCTGAAGGAGGTTCACTGAGGTGGGCAGCTACGTGCTCAAGTTAGAAAACGAGCTGGAGACAGAATCCAAAAGAGAACCTGGGTCTCCCAGTTCCCTGCCCCCCTGGGCCTGGGTGGGATATCACCACAACGTTCTCACTGTGTGCACAGCCCTCTCCAGCCCTCCCCTCCTTTAATCCAATCCCCTGCAACTGCTCCACGAAGTCGCGGCTGTCCACATTTTGTGGGTGAGAGAATGCATGGTTTGTTCAAGGTCACAAGTGGCATAGTGGGTTCAAACCCAGGTCTTCAGGGGCCTCAACCTGAAGTGGGACCAACAATCCATACCTTGCAAGGCTGTTTGGCGGGTCCCCTTGGGTCCTCCTTGTGACCACATCACGTGCACGGCCAGACCTGATATAGGTGAGAGGCTGCTAGGGGTCTTGGGGGACCTATGGTGTCTTTTAGAGGTCTTCGGGTGGCTTCCCCAGGGCTCACCATGGAAGCGGGAAAATAGCTCCGTGAATGACAGCGGCTCAGGAAAGTAAGCCTTGGGGGGAAAGTCACTTGGCCAGGTGATACAGCTGTGGTGGCTGGGATTCGAACCCAGTTCTGTCTGAGGCCAAAGGTGATACATTTCACCCGCACCCTTGTTCTCTATGAGCCACAGGGCAGAGTCTGGCGCTGTTTAATTGAGGTGCCTGGACCTCTACAAGGCCGACCTGACCACCATTTAATTTAGACTTGTTCCTTGCAAGCCTGTCAAGGAAGCGCCAGGGGCCATGGCCTGGCTGGGGACAGTCTGGCCCAACCTCATTGCTCCTCTCGCCCTCCCTGCCGGCTGCCCTGCCCTCAAGTCGCAACCAGCGCGGGGGTCACCAGACCCACTGCCCCCCGGAAGGGCCAGGCTGCCCTTGGGTCCGGCTCGGGGAGGGGGCCTTCCCGCTCTGGTGTGAGAAGCCACCGCCACCACACACCGCTCCGAGCAGCTTCAAAAGCCATAAAGCAGCAGAGAAAAATGACGGCAGGCGAGGAAACGAGCCACGGAGGAAATTAACTCTCACCCAGGGAGCTGCGCGGCTTTCTGCTGACAGAGAGGGCCGGCTAGCTCATAAAACTAAACACTTAAACTCTCCTCTTTACAATAATCACAGCGCCTTGAACGCCTCTTCCCCCTGCCCCGGCTGGTCCAGGCCTGCTCTGCCAGGGGACCGGGAAGCCCCACAGGGGAGCTAGGCCTCCAGAGACAAGGGGTGGAACCCGTGTCACCGCAGCAGCGCCAAAGCCTGTTAGAGCTGGATGGGACTTGGGGACTGGCTGCTCCAACCCCTTCATGTGACCTATGAGGAACCTAAGGGCCCAGAGAGGGTTGGTGACTAAGTGAAGGTCACCCAGCCAGATACAGGTAGGACAGACTAAGGCAGTTCCTCTTCCAGTGGGCGGTGAGACCCGTTTCCACCAAACTGCCGCCTTAATCCCACAGACACTTTCCGAAGCCCATCCAGGAACCAGACTCTGTGCCAGAGCCCGGTGAAAACACCAAGGGCCCGCCCGTCCTCGGCCTCAGTTAGAAAATGAGCTCCCGTCTGTTCCCCTCACACCACGTGCACACTCAGAAAGACACTCTCCTGACCCCAGGAAGCCACTGGGGCGGACTTCAGAGCAGCACTCCTGCCCTCGGCTACGAGTGCCCTCCTTACACCCTGCCCATCTGGGGCAACCCCCGAAAACCTCCGACCAGCAGCTACCCACAAGCCAAGATCCTCAGGAGCGAAGGGCATGCCTGCCAGCTAAGGCAGTGTCAGACTCCAGGCTGGAGAGGACAAGACTGTTCCCCAGATGCACACGGCTCTCTGGGCCTTTGACCCCAGCTTCTGTTTAGCTCTACGTCGCCTGCAGGGCTGCCCAGCGGCTCTGCTGCGGAGGACCCCTGCCATCTGTGACTCCACACCTGCTTCCCAGCCCGCTGTATCCGCCCCCCACCTCTACCCCATTCCGCCATTCCCTGCTCTCGGACTCCTCCCCCTGCAACAGCCTTCTTCTCAGGCTTGGCACAGGGCCGTCTTCTGTACTTCCGAGGCTCCCCCACCAGCCCCCTACCCGACTGAGGGACAGCTGTTGTTTTTTTCCTGCAGGCATCATCCCCCTCTGCGTGACTGCCCCTCCCCCCTGCTCAGTCCCTGAGGTCGGGAAGGAGCTGATCACTGGGAGGGGGAGGGGGGCGCGTGTCCCAGCCTGGCCCTCAGCATACCTCATTGCCCTGGTTATCAGAATAGTTGAGAGATAAACAGGAAGACCAGAGTCTGATCAAGGCCAATCCCGAGACTGTGGGGAGGGGTTCTCTTTTTGCTGGGACTGCTGAGCTGAGTGGGTTAGCCTGAGGCTGCCCCAGTACTTGAGAGGGAAGTAAGTGGCAGAGGAAGGTGCAGAGAGGTGGGAACTTACAACTTCTTGAGGGCTTGTTTAGCACCTGGGCCCAGCAGTGCCTGAAATAATAATCAGGAAATAATCTTATTTATAATGATATTATCAGGAAATAATCTTACTTATAATGATATTAATAATTATTAGATTATATAGTAATATGATTATGTTTAAGATTATATAATTATTAATTACTATTGTTGCTGTCTTGGTGTAAATATTGTGAATAGTAATTTTATTATTGCTATTTTGCTTCAGTCAATCTGAATTTAGTTTCTGTTGCTTGTAACTGAAAAGATTCTAAGTAATATGGCAAGACCCCCCGTTTAAGGACCCAGCTGATCCTGTAATGGCCTCTTCCCAGTTCCTTGAGAGAGAGAGCGGTCTCAGGGCCGGCGTGGGTCTGAGCTCTTGGCTCTGTTACTCCCTCCGCAAGTGAAAGCTGGGTCTTCTTAGTTTGTTCAACCATGGCTGCCTGTCACTCTGGGGACAAATACATTAAGCAGAAGTGGCCAGATGCTCCTGCCCAGGCTCCTTGAAGGTCCATATCGTGACTTTTTTCCCAGACCCTGGCTCCCAAGAAGGTGAGCAAGAATACAGCTGACGTAGCTAGCCAATTTGTGCTTCCAGTGGTAAATCATTGTACACGCAGATTTGTTAGCACACATTTTCTTGTGTTGGAAGTCACATTGGGCTATTGAAAATAAAAAAGAAAATTAGAAGTGAACATAGAGTGGCCCCTGTTCTACCACCCAGCCCAGTTTCCACCCTCCTCTTCAACCTCTTTGTCTAGATACCTTTCCTCTGAAACCACCCCTTTCATGAGATGGCCACTTGGGACAGGCATCTACCTGGCCAAGGCTTGTCCACCCAAAGCCTGTCATGCCTGACATAATGATGTCAGGGTAGTTACATGATCCTGGACAAGACAAGAGGAACTCCATTCTGGGTCATTTATTACATCATGAAAAATGAAGCCCCTTCTTTCCTCTGGGGTAGTCAGCCTATAGCACACAAATCTGGAGCTGCTGGAGACCACTTCATGGGAGGGGCCGATGAAAAATAAAGTCAGTGCAGAGGAAACAGACCTGGATTGTGGGAGAGGAGCAGAATCCTAATGACAGTGGTTTTTTTAACGCCTGGATCCAGCCATGCCTGATGCTGCAGTTCATACCCTTCGACTTCCCAGTTTCCTCATTTTCTTGAGTTGGGTTTCTGAATCTTGCAAACAAAAAAGTACGATGAGTATAGCAAGTATTCCAAAGAAGTCATTTTAAGGAAATAACAATGACAGCATTTTACAAGGTGCCAAAGTCCTGAATGACTGGTATCTTAGACAAGATCGATAACAGGATAAATGGACTGAGAGCAGATTGGCCCCTCTGTGCAAGCCAGGCTCTGAGTAGCTGGGTAAATAGAATGGTCCTTTTCTCTTGCGTGTTTGGTGTAGACTGTGACTCTCAAATGATGGGATAGCTTCCACCAGCCTCAGTTACCAGGTGGCTCTGTGCAACTTTGTTGACTGGCTCAGGTTTTTCCTCCTTTTCCTGTTGAAGGGAAAAACAGGAGGCAACAATTAGTTAGCAGGGTCCTGAAGGCTGGCTTCGTGCCCCACCTCCATGCCCAGCGGGAGGGAGGGTAGGGGCTCCCGGCAGAGCAGGGAAGTCTGGCAAGTCCCACAGGAGTCCTGCTCCCGGGTCTCCCAGGAAGTCTCTACAGGGTCCTGGAGACCCCAGTGGGGGTGCCCCCTGGCCAGAGCACTCAACATGGAGGCGCTGCCTGTTCCCAGCCACTCCCAAATACTAGGATGGCAAAGAATTCTAATTGGAAAACACATTACCCAAGAAAACAATCCCTCTCAGGTCCCAAGTTGTCAAAACATTTCTTCTGGAGCCCTGCTTAGCTCTATTTCTCCTTTTTGCACAAACGAAAAAGGACACAGATGGCTTTGAAAAATTCTCGAAAGAATCGCCAAAGGTCCTTACCTTCGAAATCCTCTCCCTGTCTCTGTCCTGTCTCTGTTTCTGTCTCTCTGTGTGTTTCCTTCCTGCATCACTGAGAACCCGTGTCATTCCCTGCTCACAGCAGCTCACTGCTGACTAAATTGAATCTAAAGTTTTGGCCCTGATTCTAAATGCCTCCCGGGCCATGATCTCCACGTACCTTTCTCGAGCTAGATCTTCCTATTCTAGGCACTCTGGCTGCTGGCTGTTCCCGAAGCACATCCTGTCTTGCTAGTCTCGCCCTGTCCCCGGAAAGCCCCCGTAGGCCAAACAGCCACCATTTATAGTGCTCCCAACACATGCTCTACACATCACCGCCCTTTCTAGAGACAGGCAAGCAAGCTCTCAGAGAGGTCCGGTGAGTCCCTCTGCTCATCTAATTATAGGGAGAGGGTCCAGAATCCAAACCTCCTGTGCCTGGCTCGAAACCCCTTCCTGCTTCCAGCATCCCTGTTTCTCACTCCTACCCGTGCAGACCCTGCAAATGCCGCATCAAATACGCTTCTTCCTGAAGCGCTCCCTCAACCTCCCCATAGAAATCAACTGACATCTTTTTTGATGCTCACCCCCTACGTTATCAGGCAGGTTTCCAGCGGGAGACAGAGGGCGCTCAGCTAGGGCTCTGAGAAGAATTTAATGAGGGCTCCGTTTGCAGAGATGCAGGCAGGGTTAAAAGGGAAGCCACGATGGGTGTGGAAGCACCAGGGACAAGCCACTGGGAAGCCACAGCCACCCTCCCCCCCCCAAGCAGAGGAGGGGAGGGAGGAGTGGTGTGACCAGAGCTGGTCAGAGCTGCCGCAGGAAGGGCCCTCCATAGTTGCAGCCCTCATTGGAAGCAGGGATAGAGGAAGGGAAGAGATATTCCCGTTTCTCCTTCTACCCCCCAGTGTCCTGGGGATGTTCTCAACGAGGAGCCTGAGGTCCAGGGAGCCTGGGTGTGCAGCCTTGAGAGTGTCAGCCTGCCCCCGACACAGCTGAGAGAGAAGGGGGCAGAGGGAGTGGGGCACAGAGTGGAGGGGGAGGCAGAGGAGGGTGCTGTATTGGTTTCTGAGTGCTGCAATCACAAATCACCACCAACTCGCTGACTTAGAATAACCCACACTTATTCTCTTACAGTTCTGGGAGGTCAGAAGTCCAAAATGAGTCTCATGGGGCTAAAATTGGGATGTTGGGAGGGCTGCTTTCCTTTCTGGTTGCTATGGGGGAGAATCTGTGTCTTTGCCGTTACCAGCTTCTAGTGTCCGCCTGCATTCCTTAGCTCGTGGTCCCTTCCCCCATCTCCAAAGCCAGGGATGGTGCCAAGCCTCATACAGCCGTTTCTCTGGTTCTCTTCCTCTGCCCCCACCCCCATTTAACGCCCCAGTGCTTACATTGGGCCCACCCAAAAATATCCAGGATAATCTTATTTTAAGGTCAGTTGATTAACAACTTTAATGCCATCTACAACTCTAATTCTCTCTGCTGTGTAATCTAAAACATTCCCAGTTCTGGGGATTAGACGGCAGACAAGACTGGGGGGGCCATTATTCTGACTACCGTGGGTGCCAAACAGGAAACAGTTGGCCCACCTGCTTTATATGCTGGTTTCCCTAGGGGCTTGGTTTATTTTCTCTACTGGTGGAAGCATCTAGAGGACAGGACAAGACAGGCTGAATTAGCTACAGCATGTAACAATCCCCTCCAAGACTCAGTGGCTGAAAGCAACACTTCTTTATTGTCACTTGTACATCTGGGGATCAGCTTGGGTTCAGCTGAGCAGTTGGCTGTTGGTCCCCTCAGTGTCTCACTGGGCATCCATGCTGGCTGGGGTGGGTGGCTCTATTTCATGTTCCTCTCATCCCCTTGGACCAGCAAGCCAGCCAGGTGCGTCTTTCCTGGGCAGCGACAAAGATGCACAGCAAAACAGGGAGGAAACACATGGCGCCTTCTGAGCTGTCAATTCCACCCATTTGCCACTGGGCCAGGCAAGTCCCATTGGCCAAGCTCCAAGCTGAGGGGTCAGGAGATGCCCTCAGCTCTCAGGGAGTCTGTTGCTGAAGGCAGGGAAGAGGGAGAAATGGGGGTACAATCCAGTCCATTCCAGGGCCACATCTTAATCGTGTTTGCTTTCCCACTGTCCTACAACTTTGTTTTTTACTGGGGTGGGTCTGCATGAAAATGTATCAGGTAAATAAATGAATGAATGAACAAATGAACACCCACAGGTAGGACACCCGCATCCAGGCTTAGTGCCTCTCACTGTAGTGGAGGTGAGCTGGAGATCACAGCTGGCAGAGCACAAACTCCTCTGTATGGTGAGGGTTTTGCAGCGTGGGTGGGGAAGAAGACACCAAGAGCTCAGCTCCCTTGGGGGGGTGGGCACCTGAGGGGTGCGGGGTGCCCGGGAGGGTGCGGTTCCTGCAGACACGCCATCTCTGGCACCTCTGTTCTTTGCTCCTCTTCTCCCTTCCCCTGAACACCAGGCCCATGGGACAGGCTGGAGCTGAGCCCACAGTACTCAAGGCCGCCACCAGGGCAGGCCCTGTCCCCAAGATGCTTACAATCTCCCGAGGACCCCGAGTGCAACAAGTGAAAACAAGAAGGTTTCAGAGCCTGCATAACCGAGTGTGGAAAGAGTGCCCTGGGAGCACTAACTGCCTCCAGGCAGCCTCGGAGCTGAGCCAGGAAGACCAGCCCAGCCCTGCTCCCTGGGCAGACAAATGGAGAGCAGTCTTCAGGGATGGGGGCGCAGCTGGCATGGACAAGCGCACTGTCCCTGTGGGGACCAATCTGGGAACTAAAGAAGTTTGGTGCCGCGTGTCATGCGTATGAACCATGGAGAGGCAGGGAGCGTGAGTGACAGACGAGGAAGGGTGTGGCTTTACGCCAGACAAACGGTTTGGATTTATCCTCTAAGCCGGGGATTGACAGACCTCTTGTGTAAAGGACCAGAGAGCAAATATTTCAGGCTTTGTGGACCATACAGTCTTCCCTGCAACTTCTCAGCTCTGCCGCCGCAGCGGGAAAGCGGCGTTGGAGGGTATGTAAATGAACGGGCATGTTTGTGTTCCAGTAAACTTTATTTATCAAAACAGCCATGGCCCAGATCTGGGCCGTGGCTGTAGTTTGTCAATCCCTGCTCCCCGCCCAGAGTCACACGCTGGCAGCCCACAGGCCAATTCCGTCCCACAGATTTTTGTTTTGTTTTTTATCGTTTAGCCAACATTCAAAGATGAACTGATTTCACATAAAAATCTACATATAGATTCCCTGGGTTCCTTAAAAAGTCTGAAGCTCCAGTCACAGCAGGCTTTCAACCCTATGGGGCAGTAAGCCACCGGAGGCCCTTCACTAGCTCATGGTCTCTCCAGTTTGCCAGAATCTACACCACTCCCTATTGCCTCCCACTTACGTTCCCCCTGCTGTGCTAATAATGCTTTGTTCCCCACTCCCACCAACAGTATTAGTTTCCTAGGGTTGCCTAATGACAAAGTACAACACACTGGGTGGCCTAAGTGACAGAAATGTATTGTCTCATGGTTCTGGAGGCCCCAAGTCCAAGATCAAGGCATCAGCAAGTTTGGTTCCTTCTGAGGGCTGTGAGATCTGTTCCATGCCTCCCTCCTGGCTTTGGGTCGCATCAGGCATTCTTGAGATACCATTCTTCCTGTCTGCCAGGGAGAATCTCCCTGTCTCCCTGTCTGCATTGTCTGCCCCCTATGCATGTCTCTCTGTCAAAACTTTCTCTTTTTATAAGGACATCAGTTATATGGGATTAGGGCCCACCCTAATGGTCTCATTGTAACTCGATTACCTCTGTAAAGATCTTACCGCCAAATAAGGTTACATTATGAGGTACTGGGGGTTAAGACTCCAACATATTTTTATGGGGGAGGCACACTTCACCTACCCATCCCTTTGTGGCCTTAATATTTCCTGCCTGATTGCCTCTGCCATTAAGAGTGAAGACCCAGAAAAGTGTTCTTGGAACATTTTACAAAGATTGTACAGGTTAAAAGCATGGCCAGTGCCTTTGGAGGGGGCAAGACCTAGACTCAGAGGACAGATGATGGGGGCAGATATGCCAGTGCCTAGGCCAGATGGGACCAGAGGAGGTGGTGGAGTCAGGAGGGAGCAGGGAGGTGAAACCTACCCACAAGCCTTGGTGAGAGCCTGGAGGAAGGGAGAAGGGAGCTAATGTCCTGGTTTTCATTTTCTGTGGGGTTTTTGTGGGATTTTGTTGTTGTTGTTGTTTGTTTTTTTTTTTAAGATTTTATTTCCTTGGGGCTCCTGGGTGGCTCCATTGGTGAAGCATCTGCCTTGAGCTCAGGTCATAATCCCAGGGTACTGGGATTGAGCCCCACATAGGGCTTCTTGCTCAGCGGGGAGCCTGCTCCTCCCTCTGCCTGCTGCTCCCCCTGCTCATGCTTTCTCTCTCTCTCTCTGACAAATAAAATCTTTAAAAATTTTATTTATGTATTTCTTTACCTGAGAGAGAGTGAGCAAGGAGGAGAGATATGGATGAAAATGTCAGGCTGAGATGGAGAGAAGACAGAATTGTACTCTCAGACTTTCCACTGAAAGAGAGCTAGGCCAGGCTGACAGAAAGAGGCAGGGGACGTTCAGGAGGCATGAGGGGGACACAGAGCACGGGACAGTGGATGGGAGCACTTCTGAGGATGGCGGGCTGCCAGGGTCTTCAGAGACCATGTAAGCCCAGCGCAGACTGACTTGCTGGTCCCGATGTCTACTCCTCCCTCTGTGACTTTGCAGTCTCTCTGTACGGAAGCGGAGTGTCCCCCTGCTCTTGAAACTCAGGTTCAGTCATGGACAAGCTTTGGCCAATTGGATGTGGGCAGAGGTGCCCATGCCTGGCCTTCAGAGTCCTCTTCACATTTCTGCTTTTCGTCTTGGGCCTCTGCCATCGCCACTTGAAGACATGACCTGGCTACTCCCTCTAGAGCTAGACCCAGCCTGTCACCTGGTGTAGTCTAGGCTGGGTCGGCCAACATTCTGACAGCTGCAAACAAGGGAATTAAATAATGCTCATTGTTGTTTGACGCTCAGAGTCTATGGCTGTTTGTTACTTAGCAATAGTTGACTGAGATACAGTCAAATCGCACCATTGTGCACGTGAGGAAACTGAGCTTTCAAGAAGGTAAGGGATTTGCCCAGTGGTGTATAAATGATAAATTGCAAAGGTCTCCTGATTCTTAGCCTGGGATTCCTTTTTTCCACTCCATTGCAGGGACTGTCACCTAGCTTCTGATTTGTTAATTCATTCATTCAACAAGTGTGTTACTAGAAATACCTAGGTAACTTTTATCTTAGCCCTCAAAGAGCTCCATGTGGTCATGGTAGGGAGGTAGACCCCAAGCAGATCACAATGTGGCAAGTGAGGTCCTAAAGATGGGCTCAGACTCCCAGAATATGAGCCTAATTCAGCTAGGGAAAATCAGGGCAGGCTTCCTGGAAAAGGGGGTATCTGAGCTTCATCATAATATACGAGGCAAAGCAGAGGAAGGAAGGGGTTGGCATACGCCTGGACGAGAGCTGAGATACAGCTTGGGGCTGTGTGTATGGTGGGGGCCCAGGCAGTGGAAGGCAATAGCAGGAGAACTTCAAATTCCCTAGAGTTATTCAAGCCCTTTCAGGTGAGGTGGGGCCTGGCAGGAGATGGGGCTGGAGAGGAAAGTGAGGCCCACATCAGAACCTTTCTCCGAATGGCTCAACCCTTGCACCAGCAGGTGTTTGGAGGCTGTTGTGAGCATAGTCAGTTCATTCCCTGGGCCTTGGTGTGTGCGTCCCTAATACGAAGAACCCGACCAGATGGTCTCTTGGGACTTCAAAGCCATTGTGGGGGACTGCCTGGGAGTGGGCACACCGTGGAGGAGACTGTCAGTCCTTGCAGCCAAGAGCGAAGGAGTCAGGGCCCCCATCTGCCTGAGGGATGGAATTTGGGTGGCCTCACCAAGAACCAGGCAATCCTTGTCTCCGCTTTGGTGTGGGGTGGGGAACTCTCTTCTGAGCCAAAAGCTGGTCTGGGAACGCAAAGAAACAAGGACAAATTGGACATTCAACACCCAACACAGGAGCATCCTGATGGAGACAGTGACTTTCTGTTTCACTTCCTCTTCTCTCTGCAGAGGGAACACGGGGGTGGGGATTAGTCACTGGCTGGAGGGGAGGGGGGCTTCCAGGCCACCATCCAGGCTCAAAGAGCCATGTCCTCCCGCCCTGCCTCAGAGCCCCCAGCAGAAGCCACCCGGAGGAAAAACGGACACCTAATACAAGAACCCACTATTTAACAGAAGAGGGCCAATCCAGCCAGGCTGGCAAGAAAATTTCAGGTAATTGATGTTATTTTCCCATTGACTATGTTCTGCTAGAAAAGATTTTGGTTACAGGGTGTAATCAAATCACACTTAAGAATTCTACTAAAAGATTACTTTTATAATGAGAAAAAGGAATCTGTGCCATACCGTCCTCGGAGGGCAATTTGGCAATACCTATGAAAGTGGGAAGAGCGTACATTCTTACGTGTAGCAATTCTGCTTGTGGGAGTGGGTCCGACAGGCGTTTGCACACCCATTCATGCCCGTGTCGGAAAAGATGCTTCTCTTGGCATTGTTTATGGGAGTCGAAGATCGGAAACAACCTCAAAGTCCATGAGTAAAGGGCGGGGGAGACCAGTCCACTGTGCATCCATACGATGGGATACAAGGCAAACATAGATGAGACCATGGCAGTTGTCCATGAGAAGATTCTCGAGCAATGGTTAAATGAAAAAAGCAAGAGGAATGACACTGAGCAGGCTGTGCTTCATGCGTGTGGAAATGAGGAGGAGAGATAGAGACAGGAGCAGGAACTCCGGATCACTTTCCCGTGGCTGCTGTAACAAATGACACAGACTCGCTGGCTTAAACAATAAGATTTTCTCTCTCTCTCTCTCTCTCTCACTGTCCTGGAAGCCAGAGTCTGAAATTCAGGTGTCAGCGGGGCCACACTCGGTCCTAAAGCTTTGGGGGAAATCCATTCGTTGCCTCTCGTGGCTTCTGGTGATGATCGGCCTTTCTCAGCTGGTGGCCCCAGTGCTCCAGTCTCTGTCTCCGGGGTCACGTTGCCTCCCCCCTTCCCTGCATCTGTTGGATAAGGATGCTCACACTGGATTTAGGGCCCACTTGGCTAATCCAGGATAATTTTCTCATCTCCAGATCCTTACTCAATTATATTTGCAAATATCCTCCTTTTCCCTCCCCCAAATAAGGTCACATTCGCAGGTACCAGGAATTAGGGCCTGAGCATAGATTTGGGGGGCCGTCCACCATTCGACCTACTTTGGATTTCAGTTCCATGGGAGAGCGGAGGCCTCTGGGAAGGAAGATCAAGAGACCAGGGGTCAAAGTGAGCAGAGACTTGCTTCTTATACACCGTTCTCCTTAGGCTGCCGACTTCTTTCCCATGAGTACATGTTACCTATTTTTACAAACTTCAAGCTAGCCAATGTTTTGAACACCTTAAAAGGGCCTTTTCACACATGTCGTCTCATCAGAACGCCAACCGCCCTTACTTGAGGCCCTGACCAGAGTGTCCAGCTTACCAGGGCAGAGGGTGGCCCTAAACATCTTTTGCGGGTTCCACAGCCAAACCCACACCAGGTGTCAGGAAGGTCCTGCTTATGGGGTTCGAAATCCATATTCAAATGAAGCAATGGCAACTTTCAGCTTCACCAAGAATATGACTCAAGATGTTCCCAAGTGAGACGCAGACAGAAGTTCCCAGTAGTGAAAACTTAGCTCCCAAGGTTGTGTCTATGCTCTAGGAATCGTCCCCACTGCAGAAAGGACAAGCGGGGCCAGAGGATCCTTCAATGCCACTTGGGGTCGGGTCGTGATGTGCGGTGGGGTGGGGCGGGGCTTATTTCCCACAGCATCTTAGTGAATTGCTTGCAGGCAGACACAGTTTGCTTGCCTATTAAACGTGTCAGAAATGTCTTCATGGCCAAGAAATAGTGTCTCCCCCAACTTTTCTCCCTCTTGCTCTGTGTTTTATTTGACGGCTTTCAATAAAGAGGAGCTTTGAGAATTATATTCCTTTCTTCTTAAATCTTCAGAGAGGAAATCAGCCAGGCCAACTAGGTGATAAATGGCAACTGACACTTGGCCTCGGGGTGGGGAGAACTTGAGGGACGGTGGAGACTGTGACAAAGAGGTCAGAGCTCCAAGGGACAGTCTGTTCCTAACCCCAGCCCAGCACCCCAGAGCTTCAGGCTTTTCAGGAGAAACTGAATATCCAAATTTGTATATAAGCTCTCCCGATAATTTAATGTCAGAAATTGATTTAAATTTTTTTGTAACTGCTGTATAGGCCAAATAAAACACAGTCATGTCAGATCCAGCCTGCAGCCCTCGCTTTAGAACTCAGCCCTAATGCATTAGCACTTGAAGTTCGGACCAGCCTCAAGCTATGTCTTCACTTCTACTTTTATATCCAGGCAAATCCTTATACTTATTTATTTATTTATTTATTTATTTATTGGTGGGGGCGCGTTTTTCTCTGTTCTTATCTTCACGCGGTAGAAACAAAACAGTCCGTGACCATGTGCTGGGATAGGGAATGACAGCCAGGGAGATACAGGCAGAAAAATGGGCTTCCTGCTTGTTTGGGAAAAGGGGCGGCTTGTCCAGCCCAGGCTGGAAGGGGGCAGTGTCTGCTCCCTGGCTAATCGCCTGGTTGTTTTGGACATTTGCTTGTGTAGACTGTTCTGTTCTCAACCTAATGATGCCATTTTTAGTGACTCATTAGGATCCTCATTAAGAGTTGTTAGCACATCAAAACAGTGTTGGTGAGGGCTGGCGGAGGGCGGCTTCCTGGACATTAGCAGTTGTCTGAATTTCCCTGGCAGCAGGGAAGGGACAAAATGGCAGTAAATGGATTCCTGAATGCTAGCAGTTCAGAGGGTGCTGTTTCTGCAGCGAGCACTCAGTGAGCACCTACGGTATATGTGTGTGGTGGGCATACGGTGGCTTTCCCTGGCCCAAGAATGAGATGCAAAGTGGCAATTCCTACCCTTCCCATAGTTTAGCCCTTCCCGTTATACCAACCCTTCTCCTTCATGGACATGTCCAGGGGTGCCTGCCTCAGGGCCTTTTCACTTGCTGTGCCCTCTGCTTGGCATGCTCTTCTCAAGTCTCAACTCCCCAAGATCCCCTTTCTGGAGAGATTTTCTCTGACTTCTCATCCATTGATGTAAATCCTTGCCAATCACTCTAACCTATTGCCCTATTTTATTTATAATGTGCTTATCACCAGTTGAAATGATCATATGTATTTGCTTACTGGCTGTCTGTGTCCCCTCCCCTAGAGTGTCAGCTCCATGAGGACAGGAAGCTCTTCTGCTGGGTTCCTGGCTCCCACAAGAAGCCTGGCACATAGTAGCTACTCAACTAAAATTTCATTAACAAACGGCAGATGATGAGGAAGGCACAACCCCTCAGCCCAGGGTCACAAACGATCTGGCGTACCCTGCAGATTCCCCTACCCTGCCCATTGTACATCTCCAGGGAAATCAATCTTGTGGCTTTCTTAAAGAAATCTGAGATCAGGCTAAAGGAAAGATAACACAGGAATTTCTTCAGTGAATAACTCTCCTCAGCAAAGGATACCTGTGCAGGAGCCCCAGCCCAGGCCCTGCCTCCCACTCCCCGGTCCGGTCAGCCCCTGAAGTGAGCCTCAGGTGCCCGTGGCAGCAGGCAGAGATCAGGCAGGGCTATCCCAGGGCCAGGCTGTGCCAATAGATTATTTCTCTGAGTAATTAAGATGGAATTAAAAATTAATTCTTTCCTTCAGCCTGATTGCATTTCAAGGGATAAACAGAGTGTTATGGCTTTTGTGCACTTTTTTCTCCCTAAATTAAATTGGATCTTGTTTTCAGAGGTGGGGGAAGTGAGAATGCTGGGATTCATCCAGCAGCTCAAAAATCCCTGGGGAAGGAGCCAGGTGATTCTGCCTTGGGAACAGATGAACCTGAAGGTATGGCTGCTCTGGCCGCCATGGTGGACTTGGCTCCCCCGGAAGCAACGTGGGGTCATGCTGGGAGACCCCACAGTTCTGATCTGCTCTTATCACTGTCAGGTGGGAAGTGAGGCTACCTTGTCTACTCCCCACAGAGGAAGTAGCTGAATCAGTCGAGAGTCAGACCCAGGCTCTCAGCGGGCTCTGACACTTGCTGGTGGCAGTTGTCTCAGCCAAGCTCCTCTTCTCTCTCAACCCCAGCTTTCTCATCTGTGAAATGGGTGTAAACAGCCTACCTCCCAGGAGAGTTGGGAGCACTGTATGGTAAGTAGGTTAGCCCAGTGGTGTGCATATCTGATAAATGTGTACAGGTTACAGGGGAAGGAGTTTCCCTCATTTCTTTTCTTTTTTTCTTTAAAGAGTAATTTATTTATTTGAAAGAGAGAGAGAGAGGCAGCAGGGAGAGGGGCAGAGGGAGAGGGAGAGAAAGAATCCCAAGTAGATTCCTTACTGAGAGCAGAGCATGATGCAGGGCTCAATCACACCACCCCGAGGTCATGACCTCAGCTGAAATCAAGAGCCAAACACTCGGGCGCCTGGGTGGCTCAGTAGGTTAAGCCGCTGCCTTCGGCTCAGGTCATGATCTCAGGGTCCTGGGATCGAGTCCTGCATTGGGCTCTCTGCTCAGCAGGGAGCCTGCTTCCTCCTCTCTCTCTGCCTGCTTCTCTGCCTACTTGTGTTCTCTCTCTGTCAAATAAATAAATAAATAAAATCTTTAAAAAAAAAAAAAAGAGCCGAACACTCAACCCACTGAACCATCCAGGCGCCCCTCCCTCATTTTTTTAAAGTTTCCTTCCTTCCTTCCTTAATAGGATAATGCATTTCCATGATTCAAAAGTCAAAAGGTAGAAAAGGGTGTATGGTGAGAATCTCCCTCACACCACTGTTCCCAGGGCACCAGCTCCTTTCTACAAAGGCAATTAGTGTTACCTGTGTCTTGTTTAACCTTTTGGACATATTTTATGCACACATGAGAAAATAGGTTCACGTCACCCCTCTCCTTTTTGCTACACAAATGGCAATATACTAGATGTATCGTTTGGCCCCTTGTTTCATTTTACTTTGTGTTTTTCTCCCAACTTTACAATATATTTTGGAGAGTACTCCACATTGGTGCATAACACGGTTCCTCAGTCATCTCTACATCCGGATAGTTCTCCGCTGCATAGACCTTCCATGGTGCATTGAACCAGTCCCCTGTGGATAGACATTCATAACATTTCCTGTCTCTTGCTATTCCAAACAATTCTGTAACAAATAATTTTGGACAGAAATCATTTTTTTCATATGCATGTATGTCTCTCCAGTAAATTCCTGGAAGGGAAATTGCTGGTCAGAGGGAACAAACTCACATTTGTTAAATTTTTTTTAAAAGTCCGTGTTATGGAAGAGGGAACACGTGAAGCAAGAAGTGCAGAATATTTGTCAGAGCTGAAGCTGACCAGTACCTGGGAACTCATTGTACAGTTCTTTCTCCTTTTATGCATACTTAAAAATGTCCGTAATAAAAAATTGGAAAGATATGGGACTGAAGTTCAGACAAAGAGCTTGGAAGTTACCTCTCCCATCCACAGAGGAGAAAGGTTGAGCAAACTGAAAATCAACAACTTTTCTTAGACCCAGAAGGGAACAGAAGTCATAGGACAAATTAGCATTCCCCAAATTGTGATACAGAGAATCACAACTTCTCACAGCAGAAACCCAGCAATAGAAATCCCTGGGAGAACCAGTCATGGTAGGGAAACATAGGCTATCATGGATGAAATGCTGGAGGCTCGGTGTGGATGAAGTTCAGAGTTAAAAACTCATGGGGGACCCACTTTTGGGGAGGCCCCCACGGTTTTGTGAGTATTTCCTCCAGAAGCACTACCAAGTACTCACATTGAAGATTAGAACTAAATCCCCTCTATGTTCTCTGGCAGGAGAAGGGGGAAAGTAGCCATTTTGAAATATACCAGAACATTCTGTTCCTCTTAACAAGGCCTACTTGCCCCCTCAAGAGGAACTATTTTGCCAGAGCTTATGACCTGGTAGGAGAGAAATACCCAACTTCAGCCCCATCTAGCTTTCAGTGTCAGGGGATAATACTCACCTGCAGCCCAGTGTAGTCTTCCTGTTCCATCCAAGGTGGAGTTGGGGAAGGAAGGGGTGGTGGTGGTGTTGGGTCCCCAGTGTTGGGTCCCCCAATAATGGGTCCATGATTAAAGGAGCGAGATTGATATAAAGCGAAGGTCAAGCAAAGCTTTATTTCGCGCCAAGCATCAAGAATCAAACCGACTGTCAAACAGATCGGTCGGGGCCGCCCCTTACAGAGAGGACCTCTGTTTCACAGACTAGCTTTTATAGAGCAAAGGCCATGTGGTTGGGCCTGGCCATGCACAGGTGGCCAATGAAGTTGTAATACACAGAGAAAGCTGCACAGTCATGCTGGGTGACCAAATGAATTACAATTTACCCTAGTAAACATTTGAACCAGCCTATCTCCTTGGTCGGAATTGGTGCCCAAAAAGTGCCCAAAGGGCGGGGCCCATACTCCTTGGTAACTAGGGAGACAGTATGCACCCCTCCACTGATTGGATGTCTCCACATCCATTGAGAGACCCACCCTTGGATTTGGGCTTTGTTACCTGGGACTGGTTTCTGGGACTTGTTTTTTTTTTTTTTTAAAGATTTTATTTATTTATTTGACAGAGAGAAATCACAAGTAGATGGAGAGGCAGGCAGAGAGAGAGAGAGGGAAGCCGGCTCTCCGCTGAGCAGAGAGCCCGATGCGGGACTCGATCCCAGGACTCTGAGATCATGACCTGAGCCGAAGGCAGCGGCTTAACCCACTGAGCCACCCAGGCGCCCCCCAGGACTTGTTTTTAAGTAAGTTCCCTGGGAGGGGGGGCAGAGTCAATTTAAGTTTTACAACAAAATGGCAGTTCAACTCGGGTGGGGCCGCTCTGGCTGAATAGGCCCTTACAGTGGTGAACTAAGAAATACTTGCAAAAGTCACAGCCCATGGCACAGGCTCACTAAAAGTCAGAGCTAATAATAAAGCTACAGAAAGCTTCCCTTCACCCAACACCTTACCACCACATCGCTAAAGGCCTAATTACCACAGTTCCTTTTGTTCAGTACATCATGTCCATCTTTCAACAAAAAATTACAAGGCATCCTTAAGGGCACAGTTTGAAGAGACAGAACAGCATCAGAACAGATGCAGACATAACAGAGATGTTGGAATGATCATGATCAGATTGGGAATTTTTTTAAAAGATCTTATTTATTTGTTTATTTATTTATGAGAGAGAAAGAGAGAGTGTGAGCATGGAGAGGGACAGAGGGAAAAAGAGAGAGAGAGAATCTCAAGCAGATTCCACACTGAGGGTGGAGCCTGATACAGGTCTTGACCTTTCCACCCTGAGATCATGACCTGAGCCAAAATCAAGAGTCAGACACTCAACCAATTGAGCCACCCAGGTGCCCCAGATTGGGAATTTAAAATAACTATGATTAATATGCTAAGGACTCTAGGGGCATCTGGCTGGCTCAGTTGGTAGAGCATGTGACTCTTGATCTCAAGATTATGAGTTCAAACTCCACACTGGGTGTAGACATGACTTAAAAAAAAAAATAAAAAGTAAAACTATTTTTTAAAAAATATTAATATGCTAAGGGCTTTAATGGAAAAAGTAGACAACATTCAAGAACAGAGTATCTTTCCATATGCTAATGAGGTGACTCTTGGTGGGCCCCTAGATTGTTTCAGGATGGGAACTGGTGGCCAGAGGAACCAAACCATGTGATTAGAGGGTTGGAACTTTCAGTCCCATCCCTAGATCTCCAGGGAGAGGAGAGGGACTAAGGATTGAGCTGGTCACCAATGGCCAATGATTGAATCAATCATGCTTACATGATAGATTTTCCATAAAAACTTTAAACAACAAGGTTCAGAGTATTTCCAAATTGGTGAGCACATCCACATGCTGGAGGGTGACACATCCCAACTCCATGGGGATTGAGTAAGCTCCTGCATTCTGGACTCTTCTAAACTCACCTTATGTGCCTCTTCATCTGGTTGTACATTTAAATCTTTTATAATACCCTTTATAATAAAGTAGTAAATGTAAGTTCATGTTTTCAAGTTTTCTGAGCCATTTTCTGCAAATTATTGAACCTTCTGGGGTGCTATGGGAATATCTAACTCTGTAGCCAAGTCAGAGAGAAGTGTAGATACCCCAAGGACGCATTACTTTTGACTGGCATGTGAAGTGGGCAGTCTTGTGGAACTGAGGCCTTAACCCGTGGAGTCTGATGCTAACTCCAGAGAGTTAGTGTCAGAATTGAATTAAATTGTAAAACACCCAGTTGGTGTCCAGACAGTTTGAAAATTGGTTGGTATGAGGGAAAAACTCCCATACAGTTGGTGTCAAAAGTACTGTGAATAGAGAAACAGTTTTCCCTTAGGCTTGAATAAACGTTTCTCCAAAGAAGAGATTCAAATAGCCAATAAATACATGAATAGATGCTCAGCATAATTAATAGTTATGCAAATGCAAATCAAAACCACAATGAGATATCACCTTACACCCATCCGAATAGCTGCTACCCTCCCCCCTAAATAAAGACCAAAAAACCAAGAACATAATAATTGTTGGGAAGGATATGGAGAAACTGAAACACTTGACCACTTTCAGAGGGAATGTAGAATGGTGCAACCACTGTGAAAAACAGGATGGCAGTTTCTTGAAAAAACTTAAACTAGAATTACCATACAATTCAACAAACACTTGGTAAGATTAATCTTAATTTTTGTAGTAGTTATCTTAATGTGGTTTTAATTTGTCTTTCTGAGATGACTAAAGAAGGTAAACACTCTTTCATGTGTTTATAGACCAATTCCTTAGTCCCTGTTGTGAAATGCCTATTCAAGTCTTTTGCCTATTTTTCTATTGTCTTTTTTCTTTTATTTGATGTGTTGGAATTGCTTCTATGCCTATTCAAGTCTTTTGCCTATTTTTCTATTGTCTTTTTTCTTTTATTTGATGTGTTGGAATTGCTTCTATGTACTAGATAAAAGTCCTCTACCAGTAATATGTCAGAAAATATATTCCTCCCCTCTGTGGATGAATTTTCCACTGTCCTAATAGTGTTTTTTTGATGAATAGAAGCACTTTATTTTTAAAAATTTTTAAATAATTTATTAATTTACTTGAGAGAGAGAGAGTTGAGAGAGCACAAGCAGGAGGGGCAAAGGGAGAGGGAAAGAGAATCTCAAGCAGACTGTGTGTTGAGTGCAGAGCCCAATGTAGAACTCATTCTCATGACCCAGAGATCAGAACCAGAGCCAAAACCAAGAGTTGGGTGTTTAACTGACTGCACCCCTCCTTGGCACCCCCCAGAAGTCTTTGGTTTTAATGTAGTCTAATTTATCCATATTTTCCTTGATTTATCAATATTTTCCTAGTGCCATTCTTCCCCAGAGTCACAAAGATCTCCAATGCTATCTTCAAGCAGCTTTATTATTTCACTTTTCATATCTTGTGGGGTAAGAGATAAGATTGATTTTTTCCATATGGCTATCCAATTGATACTGCCATTTACTGGAAAGACCATCTTTTTCTCACTGTGCTGTGATATCAGCTTCATAAGAAATCAAATTTCCACATGTTTGTGTATATCTGTTTCTGAATTTTATTCTGTCTCATTGGTGTGTTTGTCTACCGGTGTGCCAATATCACACTTTCTTAATGACTTATATTAAATTTTAATATCTGACAGTGCCAGTCCTCCCACTTCCCTTTTCTTCTGCAAGATTGTCTTGGCTATTTCTCATCTTTTACATTTCTATGTAAAATTTAGAACGAGCCTGTCAATTTCTACACCAAAAAAATTGTTTTATCTCTGACTGCCTTCAAGATTTTCTCTTTGTCTTTGATTTTCAGCAGTTTTATACTGATATACCTAGATGTGGTTTTCCTAACTGCTTGAATCTATGGCATATTCTCTTTTGTATGTTTTTTCAGAAAATTCCTAGTCATTATCTTTTCAAACAGTGTTACTACCTACTCTTCTATCTTCTCTTTCCTCTTCTTCCTGGATTCTAAATACTTATTACATGACTCATACGTCCCTTATGTTCTTTTCTGTATTTTCTTTCCTGTATTTTTTTCATACTTCAATCTGGGATATTTGTCTTACAGTTCCACAATCTTCCCTTCAGCAGTGTCTGTACCCAATTATTTAGTTCTTGCTTTCAGTCGTTCTGTTTTAAGATTATTTTTTTCCATTTTATACAGCTTTTTTGGATCATAAGTGATGAAGAAATGTCGGTACACATTTGGAGTATGCACTTTGATCAGGTTTGACATAGGAATACACCATTACCATAATGAATATAATGAGAATATCCATCACTCCCAAAGTTTCCTCATGCCCTTAACCTGTCCCTCTTTGTGCCCTTTCCTTGGGCAATAACGGGTCTGCTTTTTATCATTATAGATTAATTTGCATTTTCTAGAATTTTATGTAAATGGAATCATAGAGTATGAATTTATTTTTGGTATGACTTGTTTTTAACTCAGAATAATTATTTTGAGATTTATCCATGTTATTGCATCAATATGCATCAACTATGTTGTATTAATAGTTCATTCCTTTTTAATGCTGAGAAGTAGTCTATTATATGGATAGCCTACAACGTGCTTATTTATTCCTTGATGATTTTGGATTTTGGACCTTTGGATTTTTACAGTTGTTGGCTGTTGCAAGAAAGTTATTACAAACATTCATACACAAATCTTTACGCAGACACACACTTTCGTTTCTTTTGACAAATACCTTATACTAGAATGTCTGGATTTTATGGTAGTTTTCTGTTTAAGTTTTTGAGAAAGTAACAAATTATTATCTGAAATAAGTATACCAATTTTGTACACCTACCAACAGTGCATGAAAGTCCCAGTTGCTCCAGATCCTCATCGACACTTGGTATGACCAATATTTTTAATTTTGGCCATTATAGTGTCTGCATAGTGGACTCTCACTGTGATTTTTAACTTGCATTTCCTTAATGACTAGTGTTGTTGAGCATCTTTTCATGTGCTTATTTGACAGCCGTTTATCTTCAATGGTAAAAGTGTCTGAATAAGTACCTGCCCATTTTAAAAATTGAGTTTGTCTCATAATTGTCTTATTATAGAATGGTAATAGTTTTTAATGTATTCTAGATACAACTTATTTGTTAGACCTATGTTTTGCAAATTTTTTTACTTTCAGTGTTCTGAATATTATCTTTTCCTCCCATATTTAACAGTTTTGATAAAGTATAATTCACATGTCATACAATTTACCATTGTAAGTGTATAGGTCAGTGATTTTTTAGTACATAGTACAGTTGTTGAACTATCACCACTATCACGTTTTAGGACAATTTCATCACCCCCATAAGTTCCCCATAAGTTCCCTTGTGCCTATTATAGTCACTCCTTACTCCCAACATGGGCCCCAGAAAATCACTGATATGTTTACTTTATCTATGTTCTGCCTTTTCTAGAAATTTAATGTAAGTAAAAATATACAAATTATGTATTTTTTTGCCTTCGGCTTGGGTCATGATCTAAGGGTCCTGGGATTGAGCCCCACATCAGGCTCTCTGCTCAGCAGGGAGCCTGCTTCCCCCTCTCCCTCTCTCTGCCTGCTTCTCTGCCTACTTGTGATCTCTGTCTGTCAAATAAATAAATAAAATCTTGAAAAAAAAAAAACAAATATTTTTTTTAGTCTGGCTTCACTTGGTAAAATATTTTTGAGGTTCATCTATCTCATTTCATTTATCAGTAACTCATTTCCTTTTGTTGCTAAGTAGTATTTATTGTATGATTCACTATTTGTAGGACATTTGGATTATTTCCAATTTTTGGCTATTATGAATAATGTTGCTACAATTATTCACATGCAAGTCTTTGCGTGGACCTATCTTTTCTTTTAGGATTAGAATTGTTGGGTCATATGACAAGTGTATATTTAATTTTTTAAAACACTGCCAAACACAATCATGTCTCATGGAGAGTAAATATTTTTAATTTGGATGAAATTTAATTTATTGACTTTTCATTTATAGCTCATTTTTTGTGACATATTTAAGAAATCTTTACCAAACCTAAGATCACTAATATTTTCTTCTAGAAGCTTTATAGTTTTAGTTTTTATGTTTAGATCCATGATCTATTTCAATTTAATTTCTGTATGTGATGTAAGGTAAGGGTCAAGGTTCTTATTTTTCTTTTTGCATATGGTTATACAAGTGTGCCAGTAATGTTTCTTTCTTTCTTCTTCTTCTTCTTTTTTTCTTTTAAGATAGGCTTCACACCCAGCAAGGAGCCCAATGTGGGGCTTGAACTCACAATCCTGAGATCAAGATCTAAAATTGAGATCAACAGTCAGACACTTAACAGGTTAAACCACCCAGGCATCCCACCAGCAAAATTTCTTAAAAATAATAACCCTTCCTCATTAGTTGCCTTGATATCTTTGTCAAATAGTGTGGTCTACTACTGGACTCACATTTCTGCTCTATTGATCTATATGTCTGCCTTTACACCAATACTACACTGTCTTGACTATTGTAACTTTATATTAAGTCTTGAAATAAGGTACTGTAAGTTCCCCCAACTTACTCTTCTTTCTCAAAATGTTTGACTGTTCCAGATCATTTGTATTTTCCATATAAATTTTAGAATCAACTTGTCAAGTTCTAAAAAAAAAAAAAAAATCCTGCATTGAATTTATAGATCAATTTGGGGAGAACTGACATCTTAACCACATTGAGTCTTCTGATCCATGAACACATATATTTCTCTGTTTATTTATATCTCCTTTAATCTCTCGGCAATGTCTTGAGTTTTACATGTGCAGCTCTTGCACATCTTTTGTCAAATTTATCATCTCCTTTTATCATTTTTAGAATTTCCATTTGATTATTTTTTGATAGTTTCCAGTTCCCTGCTGAAATTCTTCTTGTCATCGAATTTGTTGACCATAGTAACTATAGTTATTTTATTTCTTTCCCCTACCCCCCACCTCAGTAACTACAGTTATTTTAAAGTCTAGCCCTGATGCCTAATATATCTGGATCCCTGTGATATGTTTCTAATGTGTGGTTTTTCTCTTGATTTTTGTCCCATTCGTTTATTTCTACATTTTGGTATTTCACCGAGTATCAGACATACTAGATGAACATGGAAAAGGTAATTTGAGGCTCTGGATGTTACCTTTCTCCAAGGAGAATTTACTTCTACTTTTGCCTAAGCTGGGAGCACCAGTAATCTCAGGCTGCATTTATCAAATCAGGAATTAAGATGATTTGACATGGGCCGCCCATCCCTGAGGGAGGGCTGGTTTAGTTCTGGGGCATTTACTCCTAGTATTTAATACTCCTAGTGTATAATCCTTTGGGTCCTAAGTGAAAGCCTGGACTGTTTACCAGGGTCCTTACATCTTCTTTTCTTTCTTTCTATCCTTTTTCCTCTCTTTCTCTCTTTCTTTCTTTTTAAACTACATGTAACATTAAACTTACCATCTGAACCATTTTTATGTACAGTTCAATGCCATTAGGTACACTCACATTGCTCTGTGCTACCATCACCACCATCTATCTCCCGAACTCTTTCCATCTTACAGAACTGAAGAAGGCCTGTATTCGTTGAACAATGATTTCCCATTGTCCCCCAGCCCACACCCGGCAACCACCATTCTACTTTCTGCCTTTATGAATTTGTCTATGCTATGTAACTCTTATAAATGGAATCATACAGTATTGGTCTTCCTGTGACTGGCTGATTTCACTTAGCATAATGTCCTCAAGTTTCATAGATGTTGTAGCAGGTGTCAGAATTATGTATACGCCACATTTTGTTTATCCAGTCTGTCAGTGGACACTTGGGTTGATTTCACCTTTGGGCTATTGTGAATAAGCAGCTATGAACATGGGTGTACAAAGAGGGTCCTTACTTCAGAGACCTGCACTCCAATTTTTGTCTCCCCAACCCCACAGAATTGCCAGAAGCTCTTCTCATCCTCTCAGTTCCTGTTTCAGAATTAGAAAATGCCTCAAGAGGTAGAGCACTGCCAGACATCAGGCTTCCCTCTCTGAGCTTCCCTTTTCTCTGGGATCTTGGAGACTTGGTAGTGATCCAGTATCTTCAAACAGTGGTTTTTGTACAGTTTCATCCAGTTTTCCTAATTATTCTCAGTAGGATGATTGGTCTGATACAAGCAGCCTATCATAGCTAGAAGCAGATGTGTCAATATAATTTTAATTTGCGTCTCTCTTATTATGGATGAGGTTGAGCATCTTTTCTGATATTTAAAAGTTGTTTGTGTTTTCTTTGAAATCCTTTCCCATTTTTCTACTGGGCCTTTCTTCTTCCTGATTTGTGGGCATTTATTTCCATGTCTGGAAACTTGGGCTCTGTCTTTGAAAGAGCTTTCTGAAAAGCCAGTTCTAACTTACCATATAACTAGGTCACTTTCACTTCTTGAAACTTGGTTTATTCCTCTGTGAAATGGGTGACAGGGCTAGACTTCCCCCATATGGTCTGTTTCTTTTTGATCTCTCATTCATGGCTTGATCATCTCCTTCTGTAAAGATGAGACAAAGACATCTGGGGAGGAGGTTATTGAGACCAGGAAAAAGAAGAAGGAGGAGGAGGAGAAGAAATACATCGCCCATCTTACCTCCGCATCCCAGTATGGATTTGTATTGGATCCACCACTCTATGGCTTCAGAAACATTCATTACTGTTAACTGGAGGCAGAAGCAGGGAGCCTGGGTCCATGTGGGCTTCCCTGGGCCACAGCAACGCAGCACAAAGCCACTCTCCCCACACTTCAGCCCTTCCCGTGAGTTCTGTTACACCTATGTACTATGTGTACTGTTATTTACATGTTTCCCGCAAATTGACTTATTTGTTTTAAATCTAAATACCTTTACCCTCCTCTTCAAAGTAATGTGTGAAATCACAGGTTTGCTGCATGAGGGTATTTTTTTTTTTCCTGCTATAGATTAACTCAAACAAATAACAATTAACATTGGAAGTGTTTTGGGATGTGCCTCTTCCACCCTTGGTGAGCAGCCATGGGAGAGGATCCCTGGTCTGGTGGCCAAACATGCCAGGCACAGCCAGCATTCCCGGAGCCTCCACCCACCAGCCAAGAAACTTAGCCCAAGCATTACTCAAACGTTACTCATTATTACTGGGGTATTGGCAACCAATGCCCGCACACGGAAGCAGAACCTTTCCCACTCCGTGGTTGTGGGTTGTTTTTGTGCTGAAGTGTTTGCAGCCTTTGATGAAAGGTGGCCTCAGCTGGCCTCCCGGATGGAAGGCAGCTTGCTGCGGCTACCACCTGAGGTCTCCAGAAAATGTTCTCCTTTCAGAGGCTGTGCTCTTGCGACGCGGAGCCTTTCTCCTTTTTCTTCGGAGGTCGGCTATTGCTTTTAGCCCAGAGCGATGGCAAGACTCAGAGAGTAGAGATGCAGCAGGAGCCCTAAAATAAATTATAAAGTCCAAAATGGAACGCGCTTTAAGTGAGCTCTGAGTGAAAAATAGGTAACGCTTTAGTGCTGTTTTCATAAAAGAAACCGCCAGGCCAATATATCATTGGGTCTTTTTAACTGTGGCATCTTAGTATATTTAATTCTGATTTTGATGTGACCAGTGCAGTTCCAGCATTTGAGCGGTTGTATCAGACCTAAGCCAGATGGTAACTAGCTGACCGCTTCTTGTCTACTTGGGAGTAATTAATTCATTTCTCCAGCAAATAGCAATGAAGAGCTGCAGAGTACCAGCTTTCTGCCAGAAATTAGGATTCTGTGTTGAGCCCCACCATCCACAGGGAGCTTGGGGTCTGGTGGACAAGTTGAAATCATCCCGGGAAACTTCTGGCACAGACTTGGAGATACCGGAGGGGCAGATATGAAGGCCTCGGGCCAGGGAGTTTCCAGGAAAGTTTTGCTGGACCACAAGACCACATGACCTGGGGCAGGAAATGTCTTTCTCTTTATGCCACCGTCCCCTCTCACGGTTCTCCAGCCTCCATTCTGGAGGGTGAACAGAGTGGGGAAGTAGCCTCTCATTCCTGGCGCTCAGACCAGCGTCACTCCTCTCCAGAGCACTGCTGGCGAGCCAAATGACCACTGGTGACCACAGGCGCCTATAACGTTTCTCAGGGCAATGCAGCGACATGGAGCACGGAGCACGGAGGCAGTCCTCCAGGAGGAGCAGGAAGGCCGGGTGTGAAAGGGAGCCTCGTGACACCTGACATGCTAATCCAGGCGAATCCGGCACAGGGTCCCCTCCCACCTCTCCTCCCCCTCAGCCCCAGCCAACACGAAACCCTGTCTATCAGCATCTGCCTGCCTTGTGCCTGGACCAGTGGGTTTTGAGCCTTTGCAGCCTGGATGCCTGGTTCTGCAGCAAGTGACTCATGCTTGGCTCTGGAGGCTGGGAGAGGAAAGACACCCTAAGGGCAAGGAGAAGAAATTCAGTTAGTGCAGAGGTGGGTGAGTGGGAGATAAACACACTGATCAAAGCTTCAGTGTGCATGAGCTCATGTACCCAGCAACTTGCCAGAGTACCACCAGTGAGTCAGGGATAAGCCTATTGCTCAAACTAGACATGAGTACTGCTAGGAAGTTCCAGAGAGGGGAAGCCTCTTGGAAAGGGCTCTTCTGACCTTGGTTGTGAGGGCAACTTCCACAAGGGTCTGGCTGGGAGCTGGAAACAAGCACGCAGGCTAGGGGCTTGTCAAGTTCTCTCCCTTCTGGGGCAAGAGGCAGTTTCCTCTTAGAACAGGTCTGCAGCCCACGGTTTCTGGGACGGTGCCAATCCAAGTAAAGGAGAAGTATTAGATGGCTTCTGTGGCCCTTCTCAAATCATGAGGTTGGGGGCCCAGGCTTGGGGATGAGCAGGAAGGATGTTGAAGAAGCAGGAAGCCAAGCAAATGACTTGAACCTTGTTGGGGTGGTGCTGGGGTCACCAAAGTGCCAGAGCCACAGGGGGACAGGACAGGCCCTCCTGCTGTCCCCAAGGTCTCTGAGACACTTGATCGAGGGCCAGGGTTCCAGCAGGCATCTGATGGGAAAGTTCAGGCCCTAGGCCTGCACCAGGGTACATCTGAGGTTTTGGAGGGGGAGGTTAGTACCTGTGTTCCTGCCCTGGAGGAAAAGTGCCTGAGTCATTCAGATACAGAGGGGGAATTCAGGGTAATATCTGTGAAGAGGGTGGATCCTGAGCAGCCAGAAAATGATCAACAGCCACCATAGTCAGCGGGACCGCATTCCTACCTTTTGCATTCTTTTGGCTCTGTTCTGATTTTCCCTTGAGCTCATGTGAGTTGTAGCATGATGAGTTTCCCATCAGAGGCCCCAAAGGCCTCATCAGCTGCACTGGAGAAAAGAGTGTGAGGAGAGAGACTGCACGCCCTGAGCCATGGGACAGTGGCCCTACCCACACCTGGCATCCTGGAGAGCCTCTTCTGTGACTATAGGGGACATCTGAGATTTGGCTGGGCAGCATCTATTCGGCCCACTCTCATATTCTCCTTCGGGTTCTGGGGGTGGGCAGTGACCAAGACCCCAAATGACCAGTTCATTCCAGGCATGGTGGTCGGCCTTCAAAGGTCCAATTCAGACCAGTGTGTTCAGGATCAGCCTGATCTGCCTTCTGGGTTGACTCCAAAAGGAAGAGAACTCAAAAGGCTGCAGGTGGGTCTTGCCACCCCAGAGGGAGGTTCTGGGCTTCTGAGGGCCCCCACACGAAGCTCCAGATTGAAGCCAGCCCAGCAGAAGGTGGGCCCCCAAGAGAAAGAGAAATGGAGTCCCAAGGAACCCATCTCAATCCCAGATCCGCCTGTGTCTAAAGACCCCTCTGACTTTTCAATGATGAGAACCGTTACATAGCCTCTTTTGCCTAAGCCAGTCTGGGTTGGGTTTTCTGTCGCTAGCAAGCAAAAAAGACCTGGCCACAAATACAGTGGGGTGGAAAGAATCTGGGTAAGATAGGCTCAGTGCTCCCAAAGGTTCAAGTGAGAGACGGCGGGGGCAGGGGAGCATACCTGGGGCGCAGGGTGTGTGTGTGTGTGTGTGTGCAATTTTTTTTTTTTTAAATTTCAGCCCTGCTCAACTGTACTGAAGGAACGTAAGGTTTTTATTCTGCTTGAGCCAGAGTTTTAAAGCAAGAAGCCACACCTTGGGAGATTCCCATAGTAATAGAAACAGAACTGACAATTCTCTCAAGGGGGAATGTGAAATCTGGGAGGGGAGGGTCCCAGCCTCTTGTTCCTCCTGTTCTTTCCCACCTGGAGACCTTCCTTCTAGAGCTTTTCCGTGTTCTTTTAATAAGAGACCTGATTCTTTCCTCCAGTATTAATCTCATATTTTAAATGCAGCTTGACTCAGCTTTCAGAATCAACAGATAGCGCCGTAAACACCCGGTGCGCGTCTAGTCGTCACTGCGGACCCTTGCCCTCCCCCCACTCCACCCCTTCCTGCTCCCACTGCTCCCTTGGCACCAGAGTGGCGCCATCATCTCCCTAGGTTGGTTCTCAGCCTCCTCCCATAGCCTCGGCCCACTGTCCACTCACCCCGACAGGCCAGAACCATGGTGATGGCAGGCCCAGATGCCAGTCACAGAGTCGCCCTGAGTTCAGCCTTCTCCCCTTGTGTCTACGTGGATCTCTGCTCTCACCTCCTACCTTTCCCACCTCTGAAGCAGTTCACATCCCCGTTAGCAGCTTCCCCTCCCTCTCTCCCCATTACCTGTGCCCCCAGCCTCCAAGAACGCACTGTCACAGCCTGGTGGCCCAACCTGCCACCCCTCACCTATGAGGCCCTCAGTTCTGTGAGCTGCGCCCCCAGATCCCATCATAGAGAACATCAACCTGTCCCCGTGGGCTCACTTCCACCCACAGTACTAAAGTGCACTGAGGCAGGAGAGCTCCTGACCCACAGTGGACTTTGGAAAAATTGGTTTTATTGATCACAGCACTCTCCCTAGGTTGCTGTCCCCTCTACGCCCTCTGTCCCTGTGCATACACGGGGCTCATTCATTCACAAATCCCCACACCCACACCCACAGGTGTCTCCCCTGCACACACACCGCCTGCTTTCTCCCTGCTTCAACACACACACACACTCCCACTGTTTCCCTTCCTGCAGACGTGCGCCCACACACCGTTAACATAGGACGGGAGGAAATTTTGTCTTCCGCAAAAAGTTCTTCCCCTCAGGTAGGCGAGGTGGGGGATCAAATATAGGCTTCTTAAGGCTGAAGGAACTTACGCTGGTGTATCCTACAGATATCATTCAGTTCCGAGAGAGGCAGGAAGTAAGAAGGGAAAGAGGAGACAGGGTGATGCGAGAGGGGTCCCTCCCAAGGGGAAATTACAGGTCCACCTTGCCATTCAGCCTGCACCCGGCACCCACTGACAGTTAAATCCACTTCCCGTGTGCTTTATAGACATTCTTTCAATGTCAGAAAGCAGTTGATCAATTTATTTCTCTGCCTTCAAATTTTATTTCAAGTTAGAGTAAATTATTATACATAACAATGTTCACTCTTGCGTTGTTAGGAGTATGCCCTGGTCAGATACTACCCTCCGAGCATGACACGCCGCATTCATTTAAAGCTGCACAAAATTACAGGTAGATAGCACTATAATCCCCGTTTTACAAACAAGGATACTGAGACCCTGACTTGTCCAAGGTCACACGGCAAATGTGGCAGAAATGCAGCTGGAGCTCAGGTCTGCTGACAACTCAGTCATAATCTCAACCAGCAAAGTGTAATGCTTTACGCTTTAGAAATTTCCATTAGATCTGAAAATCTCCACTTATTTTGCCAGAGCAGGTGGCTACAAAATAACTTAGCTGTTGTTTGAGAGAATAAAATTATCTTGCATGTATGTGTTAATACTTTGTTGTTCTGAGGCTTTCTTTTAAAATCCAGTACATGTGAGCTTCCTGTAGCTAGAAATACATTTGATTCATCCTTCCATCTTGATGTTCTGCCTAATATCACTTGGCACACAGGAGGTGCCCAGTCTATGTCCAAAGGAAACAAAATAAAATGAAACAAAATCCAGGTTTTTGCTGTAGCTCTTCAACAAGGGGCAGGGGGAACCAACATGGACAAAAAGAACACTAAATGCGGAATTCCTTCAGTGGGTCAAATGGCGAAGCCCCTCTTCCCAGCTCTTAACCCACTGAGCCACCCAGGCGCCCCTCTTCCTAGCTCTTTAAGGACTCTCTCATCAACGGGCGCCTGCGGGGGCTCAGTGGGTTAAGCGACTCCTTTTGGCTCCTCATGATCCCGGGGTCCTGAGATGGAGTCCCGCATTGTCAGGCTGCCTGCTTAGCGGGGAGTCTGCTTCTCCCTCTGCCCCTCCCCTTGCTCATGCTCTCTCGCACACTCACTCTCTCTCTCTCTCAAATAAATAAATAAAATCTTTATTTAAAAAAAAAAAAAAAAGGACTCTCCTCAAACTTTCAGTCTCTAACCTAGTTAGGAAGGCCCGCTCCTGGTTCCAACCTGGTGAGCCATTTTCCAGATTCTGAAAACCTATCCCCACCTTGCGTCTGTGAGAAGAACCCCCACACTCATGCTTCCTATACACTCAAATGGAAAAACCAAAGCTTGCACGCTTGGCAGTATCACGCAGAGGGGAAGAATGTGCAGTGCGGACATGAACCTGGGTTTGGTTCTGACAGGAGTTCTCTTATCCGTAAGCAATGGCTCCTACTCGCCTGTCGAGGTTGACGGGGACACTGAGGGTGATGTGGACCAGACACTGGGCACAGAGCCTGGCACCCAGCAGGCACCGGGGAGCAGCGGCGGTTCTCAACCCTTCTCCTGCATGTTTCTGCCACGGCTGCTGGTACAACAGAGGCGTGCCCCAAGAGCCCATCACCTGTCAAGACGTTCTCATCTTCTTAACCTGGTTCTGCTCAAGCCTCAGCTTTTCGTAATTTCCCAGAGACAGTTCCCCACCCAGGAGAGCACAGCCCCAATCCTTGAAGTAAGTTTCTAAACCCACCTCTTCCATCCCTGCCATGTCCCCATTTCCTAACCTGGCCCTTGTCTCCCCTCCCCCCTCCACCCCCCACCACTCCTTCCCGGACCTGTGAGATAGAGCGAGACCATCGAAAGCGGAATTTAGTCATACACATGGAAAAAAAAAAAAAAAGATTATGAAAATGAAAAGTAAATAAATACGGATGTTGAGGACCTAATTCTGATAAGCGGATTTTCAAAATTAGCCATTTGCAAGAGTAGATTAAATGCATTTAATGTGGTGGGTGGAAGGAAGTCGATTAAGATGCGCAGCAAACCCCAGTTCAGCAGATTCCAGGGAGAAGGCATTGCAGGCCCCCTTTGCCGTGCGCTTGTTTGCTGGGATAAACGCTGAATGCCTTTTAAGAGCACTAATTTGCTGTTGTCGTGCTGGTAAACAGGCCTCCTGGAAAGGGGCCACTCACTGCCTTCTGTGCACGAGGCGAGGCGGACCGGCAGGACAAGGAGGGGACTGCCGGGGCTGGGCTGCGGAGGGGCCAGCTCCAGGGGTGCGGTGGCGAGGGGGATGGGGGGGAACCACTGGCTGTCTGCAAGGATGCAGGAAAGCACCAAGGACAAAAGAGACACTGGCTTCCCCATCACCTTCCCCAACCACCCGCCCCCCGCCCCAACCGGGTCCTCTGCAGTGAGAATTTTGATCCCAGAATACCTTGCAACTCCTTCCATGGCAACAGTCGCTCTCCCTCCCCGCAGCACTGTCTCTGCCTCCTTCCTTCCTGCTCCTTCTCCCCGCAGCCCACTCCTGTCCCCAGAGCCAGGCCTCAGAGAGGGTTAGTGCACCCCTCAAGCAAGTGGCCAACCCCGCCATGCAAGGAGGAGGGGCAAACACAGATATCAAGCCACGCCAGGACCCACACCAGAAAGTGACCAGCTCTTTGCTTCCCTGGGGCACTACATTCAAAGACCTCGGAAAAGAGCTCCGAGAAGCTCTGGCTGGATTTTAGGTTTGTAGAAACAAAGGAGAAGGAATGTTCTTTGCTGTGTACCTGATGGCAGAGAGGCAAATAAGCACATGGTGATGTCTTTGAATGCAATCTCAATGCCCAGACTTGGGAACAATCTTAGGTTCCTTATAGAACCTGAGGCCCCAAGCCACCACGTGACCTTAATGCCACCACCCTGGAAGAACTGCCTGCTGCTGATCTCTGACCGCTCCCCCACACGGCTTCTCTCTCAGGAGGCTCATCTAGCCACACCAGCTGCCTTCAGGTCCCTTGATAACTCTCCCCCCATTCCTGCCCCAAGGCCTGTGCATGAGATCCTCTCTGCCTGGGACGCTCTGCCATTGCTCACGTCAGGTGATAAAGAGCCATTCAGGTCTTAATTCAGGTGCCAGCTCCGGGAGGTGCCTCCCCCCCCCCAACCGGCCCTGGCAGTCCTTGTCCATCACCACTGCACATCCCCCTCCCAACACAACACACTCCGCCGCCCCCCCCCCCATCTTGCCTTCACAACAATTATCACTATTTTCAGTCACTTTGTTTTACTGATCTGTTTGTGAGTTGATCATCCGGAAACAGAGGCCTTACCCCGTGGGAGAGCTGTACTCCAGCTCTGAGAAAGGACTTGCCCAACATCATACAGATGACAAGGGGTGAAGCCCCTTGGAAGCCTCGTGGTTTTGGCTGCAGAGCCTTCCCTTCTCCTGAAAAAGATCACTACCGGTTCCTGATGAGGAGACGGACCAGTCTAGGGACTGGCTTCCATCTGTGACACCTACCTGAGTCACAATGCTCTCCCCACCCTAGGAAGTAGGGCTTGGAGGAGGCTAAACAGAGGCAGTGGCTTCTGCTTCTCTCCCATTTCACAGATGAGACAGCTGAGACAGGGATGTGAGGCACCCAGCCAAACTCTTCCAGCTCATTGTGGCAAAGATGGGGCTCAAAGTCAGGCAGTCTGGGGCAGGAGAGGAGACAGTTGAGAGGGGTTCTATCCTCTAGAAGCACGACATCTAGTCTAGGGTAAAGAGTCACAGGCATTTCAAAGCAAGAGACTCCGAGACATGGATTTTGTAGCCCTGCTTCAGTGATTCTCAGCAGGACTGAGGTGGGGACCCAGAACCTGCATGCACCCCAGGGGACTTCAAACCAGGAACTACAGGGACCCTCAGGCTTTGATGGGTGGTGTCCTGGCCAGAAACCAGAGGTGCTATCATGCCATGTGCTCTCTAAAGCCCTTTCCACCTGGCCTATCTCCAGCTCCAGAGTGAGGTCGTGAGGCCAGATGGACACAGCAGCGGCTTTGCTGCAAGTCCTCTGCGGAGCTTCCTGCAAGGTGGGCAGCATAGGCGGACAGGAGGAAGGAAAGTTCTGGACCAGGGCCATCTTCTCTGCTCAAGAATCCAGAACAACAAACACGAGGGTTGCTCCCAACTCATAGATCAGAAAACTGAGGCCAGAGAGGCTAGCCAGATGAATGACAGAAAGCTCGGCCTCCCACCTTCTTCTCAGCGTCCCAGGCCTGTGCCAGTGAGGACAGGAAGCTGCACAGCATGGCAGATCTGGCTGCATGGAAGACGCATGCAGTGTCTGTGTCCATGCAGCAACTAGAGCCATGCAGAGGGTCACCCGGGGACACAGCGTGGTGTGAACCAGTTGCTAAAATATTGAAACACTGCCATCCCAGATAGAGAGTAGTTGCTGCCTCTGGCTCCCTGCGGCTCCTGGCTCCTCAGTCCTGGCCACTCTGGTCTCCCTGAGCCTCCAGGGTCCCCTAGACCTGTCCCATCCCATGGCTGGCCACAGCTCTGATGGATCAGCGCCTGGGCCTTGGGGTTGGTAATTATTTTGACGGTCACCCAGGGTTTCAAGAGAGGATTTGTCACAGATCTGACCTGAAATCTTCCCTAAGCTATGGAAATCTGTGCCCCCGCAGAGGCTGCCCACTTGGTTCAGGAGAATAACACAGGTGGGAGCCTCAAACCCTCACAGACGGAGACCCAGGTCTGTCCAGAAGCAATCCATGTTCTAAGCCTCAGTTCCTTCTTTGTCAGAACCAAGAGCCCTCCAGGCCCTACAGCTCTTCAGCTCCCTCAGAAGCCCCCTCCCAAACCCCTTCTTTCCTGACAAGCTGTATTTCAGAATTAGTCTTCAGTTTGGAACAAAAGCAAAAATCATTAGAATTTTTCATCAGGGACTCGCCTCATTTGTATTTGCCAAACCCCATCCCAGGGTCTCTGCAGTTCACTATTTGTATTTTTCTTTTGTCACCAATGAGCTGTTTTCCAAATCCGGTTGCCCGTGTTGGAGGGAAGCTTGGGCCTCCCACACGGTGCTCAAACTGGCCTTCTCCAGCTCACATGTGGGGGAAGGGAGAATGGAGAGCCTGATTCCAGATGGCTTAGGGAGCCACGGTGGGACGGAGGAGATGGAGGGACGAGAGGGAGAGGGAGCGTTGAGCGCTGAGGTAAACAAATTCGGGGCCAATTACCCGTGGCAACCTTGCCCCCCAAGGAGGGGAGATGGCTGGAGATACATGAAAATAATATCTAACGGACCACATGATGGAGGAAGTTGGTACCCAGCTGGGAATTTACTGCTACCCCCTCCCCCAACTCTGGGAGGTGGGGGAGGAGGAGAAAATTCCAGAATCTGACAGGACAGGGAGGTTGGCAGAAGAGTCTACGAAGCTAACAAGTACACAAAAAGGTTTGGAGGGAGGGGTCCTGTGGTTAGGAAAGGGGAGAAAGAGAGTAAGAGCAGGCGCCTCAAGCCAAGCTGCTGTCCAGCCCTTGCCGGACATCCCGTGCCCCCACCTGCAGTGCCTGCTGGGTAATGAGGGCCCAGGTCTGCTCCAGACGCAGGACGCTCCCTTCCTGCAAGAACATCTTTTTGTCCTTGAGCGGGTGGTGATAGATAGAGAAACCAACTCAGAGTAGTGAGGTAAGTAGCCCAGGGTCACCTGGAGAATTAATATCATAATTGAGAATAACAAGTAGGCCTCCTATTTACTAGATAAAATAGCGCCAGGGGATGTGCTGAGAGAGACGGGAAAATAGAATTTGAAATCATTTTTTATTTCTCTGCAAATGTAGTTGGTGTTGCCTCTTCCCCCGTCTTCTCCCCTGGAGATGCTGGAGCTGCCACTTTTTCTGGTCCATGCATGGATGCTGAGACCCTGTTCCCCTGGATTTCATATCCTCCCACCTGCCTGGGCAGGTTCTCAGAGCAGGACCCAGGGACAGGCAGAGAGTCACCGGGGTGGAGCTGGTAGGGCCACCAAGTTCCCTCCAGGGCCACCCCATGAGGTCAGAAGTATACCCGGGAGCTGAGACTGACCACTAACTAACTCTACTTATGCCAGGAGCTCAGGACAGAGGAGGGGGTGGCGGTTCAAATCCCAGCTCTGCCCACACTAGGCCCTAGAGCCTCAGTTTTCCCTCTCTGTAAAATGAGCCTACACTTGAAAGGCGATTAGGAACATCTAATGCAACCTATGTGTCCAGGACCTTCAGATGCAGTGGGCGTGCCTAGATCACCCTGCTTCCAGAGATGTCGTTCTCACCGTGATGATTAAACTGGAGGGGTTTTTAGGGCAACTTATATGAGAACTTTCAAGAGCTATGAAATTAATTGGAAGTGTTAACTGAAGAAGAAAAGTAACAGAAGAAAATTACCTCTGAAGAATTAGAACAAAGCAATTAGCAAGAAAGAAAATGTCCTAGAGGAGGAACAAGACACATGGAGATAGCTGTTAGCGTTAAGACCCGGACAAGCACAGTCCCTCAGTCAGGGCACAGGAGCCACAGGGGCCACGGGAACTGAGTGAGGCCCAGGAAACTGGTGAGGGGTGGGGGGGAGACGAGAAACTGAGGCCAGCAGGCAAATGAAGCCCAGGCCCATAGAGTTAAGAGCAGGTTCCCAAGCAGCGGGGCATAGGGGACAATTAGACATGGACTCTAGTTTCTGTTCTGCATTCACTGTGTGACCTTGAGCATGTCACTGGAGGAAATTGAAAGGAATGAGCTTTAAGATCATTTCCAGGCCCCAAATCTAGGCATCTAAAGCCTCTGGAATATCAGGGGCAGGGGCAGGAGGATAGGCTCAATCAGCAGGGGTTGGAAAGGACTTGGGACAAACTAGAATAAGGCTGGAATCCCAGTCCAAGTGTGTGGCCTTGGGCAAGATCCTCTACCTCAGTGTTCTCATCTGTCAAATGGGAAGAAGAATCTCTGCAGAGTTGAGAAGGGTAACTTGGATAAAGCATGTGAATGCAGGCTAAGTTGTCAGAGCTAATTCTGCTTTCCTCCTAATCAGCCCCTGCTCTGAGCCCTTCCCTCTGGGAGACTTGAATAAAATCGATACCCTCCAAAGCTCTTCCAGCCCCTTGGAAGGGGCCCAAACAATCAGCATATCCCCTCCTTCTGGTCACGATGATTGGTTTAGGGAATGGGCACGTGACCTAAACCAGACCAATCAGAAAGACTCTTAGGACTTGCTGGGAATGCCTGACCAGAGACTTGCTCTTCCCTGTATCTTAAATCGGACATGTGGTCTCAGAAGCTACTAAATGTTCTCACAGCAAGTCCTGGATCCAGCCATTCCTGAAGACTGCTTGCCACACAAACCAACACATTCCCCCATTTGCTGAAGCCAGCTCGGGTCCTGGCTTATTCTCAGCCTTTACTTAATAAAGCCTCTTCTTTTGCACCCAATCACCAGCTCATCTGAAATTGAGAGGCTTTTCTCACAAGTGCCCCTGCCTGGCTCCCAGGTGGGAATTTTCACCTCCAGCATGCTCCAACCTCCCAGCAGCAGAGAGCAGGGATTGTCAAATACGGCCACTACTGCTCCTCCCACTCAGGAGCTCCATGTGCTCACTTGGCTATTAAGCATTGCCAGGAGACAGCCTCCTCTTAGCTCTGGGTCCCTGTGCAGCCAGGCTCAGAGCTGCATTAAATAAAGACGTTAGTCCTGAAACTGTTCAAAAGGATCTGCATCAAGGCGGACAGCAAGGGGAGGCCTTTAAATAGATGATCACCAAGATCCAGCCAAGGCAGG
Organism: Mustela putorius furo; assembly: GCF_011764305.1. NCBI lineage: Eukaryota > Metazoa > Chordata > Mammalia > Carnivora > Mustelidae > Mustela > Mustela putorius. Next base: position 34,294,411 of record NW_025421294.1, read on the forward strand.
CAAAGTTTGCCTTCAGCATTATTCTCCACTTGGTCCCATGCTCCTCCTCTGTCTACTTTCAGCAGGCCTCACCCCAGACCCCGTCATAAATTCATTCACACTGTAGTGGCTTCAGGTGTTCTCCTTCAGATTTAAGAGAGGACCAAAACATAAGGGTGGACAATGTTTAATCTGAGGGGTAGGCACGAGGATAAGGGAATTTTAGGCATCATAAAGCCACAAGAGAGCCTTGAAATACATGCCCAGGGTCAGAGAAACTTCAGCCCCCACTCGAGCCACACCACCCAGCGTCCACTACCCCCATAATTTCTTTTTTTTTTTTTTAAAGATTTTTTCTTTATTTATCTGACAGAGATCACAAGTAGGCAGAGAGGCAGGCAGAGAGAGAGGAGGAAGCAGGCTCCCTGCAGAGCAGAAAGCCCGATGTGGGGCTCGATCCCAGGACCCTGGGATCATGACCTGAGCCGAAGGCAGAGGCTTAACCCACTAAGCCACCCAGGTGCCCCCCCCATAATTTCTTTCACTGCTGGTGAGCCCTACCTGACTTACTTCCTCCCGAGAAGCTATTGCTCAAAATAAAATTCAAAGCTCAGTCCAGGTCTGTGCACACCCTCCTCGGGGTGGGGGAGGGGGAATGGAAAGAGGGGAGCCTGTGTTTTGGGGGCAGGGGTGCCTTGGAGACTGGGATCAGATTTTCTGCTTGGCCAGGAATGGGATTCATCATTGGCTGCAGGAGCTTGAAGGGGAACCTTCAAGGGAATTGGTACCCAGGAGGTCAGACCTTCCCTGGGGTAAGATTGCCTCAAAGCCCACTGCATGGCCAGGGGCCCCCTGACCTCTACCCAAGGAGCCAGTCTCCCCACCCAACCAGGACTCTGAGCTTTGCTTACTGCCAGGCACTCCCCAATGGCCTCGGCTGCATTGTCTCCTTTGATTCTCACAACTAGCCTATGATGTAGGTACTATTTTACAGCAGGTCTCCATTTCCCAGATGGGGAGAGTGAGGGCCCGAGAGGTCAAGTAGGCTGGTGATCAAGGTCACCAGGCCAGGGAGCCACAGAGCCAGGATTCCAGCTCAAGGAGGTTGGCTCCCAAGCCCCAAATCTTGACCTCTACACTATACATCCTCTCTGTTGAGTTGCCTCTTTCTATACGCCACTACGTCCAAGAGCCGGTGCTTACTGCCCACCATATGCCAAGCACTGAGCGAGGCAGTTTACAGTACATTTCATTGGCTCTTTGTTACCACCTTACAAGTGAGGCTGGGAGCCCCATTTCACAGACTGAGGGTGAGAGAAGAGATGAGACGTGACCGACCCTAGCCCAGTGAGCTTGTGAATGGCCGTGCTGGGATTCAGACCCCGCGACATCCATGCTCTGATTCCAATACCCATCTAGGGTCCAAGAACTTCCGGGTTGTGACAGCCTACTAAAAGATTCCCTGTTTATTTTGGAATTATTAGACATTCACAGTAAGTGGGCAGACTTAGCACACAGAGACCCCACATGCCCCTCACTCATCCCCCCGCAACAGTGACATCCTGCATAACTCCAGTGTAATAATGAGCGCAGGAAACAGGCGCTGCGACAATGTGGGCATCATTTTGTTACTGTGGTACGTTGGAGACATCCCCACAGCCATCAAGGCACAGACCTGTCTCATCCCCACAAAGATGCCCCTCATGCCCCTGGTTTGTTGTCCCGTCCACCTCCCTCTCTTCCACCATCCCTAACCCCTGGCAAGCACATATCTGTGTGTCATATCTGTAACAGCGGGCGCGGGTATGTTATGTAAATGGAATCATAGGATATGTTAGCTCTTGAGGGGGCTTTTTTTTTTTCCAGCCACAAAGGCCTTATTTTAAAATAAATACTTACTGAGTACGTACTGCTTACCAAGCAGGTGTTAGTCCCTTTTAGGAATATATCAAAGACTCTTTGGGTTGCAAGTGACACAGTCCAACTCAAACTACATCGCAAAAGGGAATGCATTGGCACGGATAATGGAAAAGTCCAGAGGTGGGCTGGCTTCAGGCCCAGCTGGATCTAGGGGCTTGTTAAAACTGCTCTCATTTTCCGTATTTTGGCTCTGCTCTCCTCTATTCTGGTTTCCTTCGCAGGTTGGCTCTCACTACTTGGCAGCTGTGGGGAGCTCCAGTTCCATGGCCGGCAAAAAGGGAAAGAAGTAGGCCCTTCCTTAGAACAGTTCAGCAAAGATTCTGGCCCCAATTGATCTGACTTGGTGTCCCTGAACCAATCACTGACTGGGTTGCAGTGCTCTGGATGGCTTTCTTGGTCATGTGCCCTCTCCTGGAGTCAACCTGATGACCGCCCTGTCAAAATCCCAGAAATTGGGGGAGGAGGGGCTTAAGGAAAATTCGGGGTGCTGTTGCTAACAGAAGGGGAAGTAGGTGGTTGGCCTATGGGATATATGATGTTGTTTTTTTTTTTTTTTTTAAAGATTTTATTTATTTGTCAGAGAGAGAGAGGGAGCGAGAGCGAGCACAGGCAGACAGAGTGGCAGGCAGAGACAGAGGGAGAAGCAGGCTCCCTGCCGAGCAAGGAGCCCGATGTGGGACTTGATCCCAGGACGCTGGGATCATGACCTGAGCCGAAGGCAGCTGCTTAACCAACTGAGCCACCCAGGCGTCCCATGATGTTGTTTTAATACCTTAATGCAAATCGTTTGTTTTCCAAAAAATATGGAAAAAGTCAGATTTGGAAAGATTTGCCCAAATTCAGAGCTCTAGGTCCTGGAAACTGAATCCTGGCTTGAGATGCCCACCTTCCCCTTACTTCTGTGCTCAGATGCAAATGGAAAGTCCTTGCCTTACACCAGCATTTCAGTTCCTGCCTGGTTGTGGCCTTAGCAAGGCCTGACCTCTCTGAGAGTCAGCATATGGCCCATGTGCTCCTCTGAGGTCACCCAAGTGGAGACTGGCCCTGAGGGGCACCGCCCCCCCAGACACACAGGCTGCCATGAAACGGCTCACAGTCCCAGCCTCACATGAGTGCTGGCACCTGATACACGCGTGGGCCGCCACGTGGCTCAGGGAGAGCCAGGAAGAGACGGCCGCTGTCCCACAGCGAGGACAGGCAGATGGAGCGAGTGACTCAGCACTGGGGACAGATGTGGCCAGATGAGAAGAATAAACAGGAAGGCCAGAGGCCAAACTTACCACGGCCCCCCTCTGAGCTAGGCAGAGATGGTGGGGGCCCATGTGGTGACAGACAGACGGGGACGGGGATGGGGGAGATGGATGGCCCCATCGGGCTCAGCGGAGTGAGGAAAGCCAGACAGATGGTCTCGTTAAAGAAACCAGCCCGCATGAGGGAACAGGGCTCCGCCACCGAGTGGGGGAACCAGAGGCCAGCTCCTTCCTGCCAGGAACTTCTCCCAGCCGGGTCCCTCTAGCTAGTGCTTGGGCCCTGCCCTCATTGTGCCTACAGCGGCCCCCCGGTGCTGGCAGCCTTTCCCCGGGGTCTGTCTCAGGCATGGCCACTGCTGGGATTAAGAACAGCTCAGAAGCACTGGCCACAGCAGGTGGGCCACGAAGCCCCCGAAACTGATCTCCAGTGCCGAGAAGGTCCCACGCCCACCCCCCAACTCCTCCTTGCTGTCAACACTATCGAGCACCAGTGCTGGGCATTCTCACTTGCCTTTGCTGTCCCTCTGACCCAGAACCCTCTTTCCTTGGAGGCCCTCACTGTCCACCCCACAGGCAGGGGTCCCATCCCTCTCTTGCCCGGGACACGATTTGAGTTTTGTCATGGCTCATCACCATCTGAGCTCATCCCAACCATTTTCTCCCTGGCTTGTCCCTCTGTTAAAACAGGAGGTCCTCCAGGATGGGGACCAGGTCTGTCTTGGTCTGCTCTTGGCTGTGTCCCAGGTCCCAGAACAGTGCCTGGCACATCATAGATGCTTATAAATGTGTGTGGACAGAATCTTCACAGCTCTGGGAGCGGCCTGCCCAATCCTCCTCTCCCATTCCCTGCTTCCTTTTTCTCCTTAGCACTTCCCACTGCCTCTCCATGTATTCGTCTTCATTCTCCATCTCCCCCACTAGAACAGAAGTGCCATGAGAGAAGCAATTTTTGTCTGCCTCCCCAGTGCTTTGTTGGTTAGCAAATGGTCCTGCGGGAGCTGAGTGGGAGGAAGGAACAGCCCCCGCAACCCAGAGGGTCAGGCTAGAGCCGAGCCAGAGCCAGGCTGCCCAGCCCCAAGTCCTGTTCCTCTGCTGTGCCGGGACTCCGCCCCCCATCCCAGGCACTTTTGCCCCCACCGACCCTGCTCCTCCTGGCTGCCAGGGGAGGCCCCCAGGCCCTGAGCCAACCGAATGGCCAGTGCAGCAACTGAAGGGTGACCCCCCAGAGATCTCCAAGTCCTCATCCCTGGGACCGTGGGATCTGTGAGACGCAAAAGGGACCTTGCGCATGTGGTTGAGTTATGGACCTTAGGATGGAGCGGCTGTCCTGGTTTATCCAGGTGGGCCCCAAATGTAGTACAAGGCTCTTTATAAGAGGGAAGCAGAGGCGGATTAGACACAGAAGGACGTGTGACAGCAGAAGCAAGAGGCTGGAGCAACAGGAGGCAAGGGTCGCGAGCCATGGCTGCAGGAGGCCCCCCGAAGCCAGAAAAGGCAAGGACATGGATTCTCCCCAAGAGCCTCCAGAAGGAGCCAGCCCTGCCCACACTTTGATGTTAGCCCAGTCAGACTGATTTTGGTCTTCTGGCCTCCAGAACTGCGAGCTAGTAAATTTGCGTTGTTTTAAAAGTCACCAAGATACAGAGTTCCAGTGCTGCAAGATGGAAAAACTCCTGGAGCTGTTTCTCAACAATGTGAGTATACCCCTCAGGACCAAACTAGACACTTAAAAATGGTTTAGATGATATGTTTTAGGTTATGTGTTTTTTACCACAATGAAAAGAAGAGTCACCAGACTTGTAATTTGTGACAGCAGCCACAAGAAATGAACATAGCCAGCCTGCAATTGACCACACGTTGGGGGCACCAAAGCCTGTGTGTCTCGAGAAGGCCAATCCCGGCCTCTTCCCTGGGGAGCCTCCCTAAGGAGCAGTGGCAGGGAGGGAGTGCGCTGGGAGCCAGCTCTGTGCCGCTGACTGGCTTGACAGAGAGAAGAGGAACCATTCTGGCATTAATCCAGCCCTTCCCGGGAGCCCTGCTCCTCTCAGCATCCTTGAGAAGCAATTTCTACTACAGTCCCCAACTTCCCCACAAGGAAACCAGGGCTCAGAGAGGTGAGGTGACTGGCCCAAGGTCACACAGCCAATAGCCTAGCTGACTTCTTAATCACCGTTTCCTGCATCACTCAAGGCTGATTCAGCCAGTGTCTCATGGCTGCTGTCACAGGCCTTCAACGCCCCAGTGCAGCTTTTCAAAGAGCCATAGTATTGCCTTCTTTCTCTCCATTTGTAACCAGGCATTCTCTTCCAGTTAATCATAGACCGGAGAGTCTCATTCTGTCCCAATACGCCCACAAGTGTATGAAATTGCCTCGAAAAGTGCAAAGAACTGAGTTAGCTCATGTTCTATGTGCTGTCCTCCAAGGCCCTCCAGTGTAGCCCGAAATGGTGGGTGGCAAGCCTATGGCACCAGGCCATGGCGAGACTGAGGAGGGGTTCTGCTTGGCCTGAGCCATATTGGGCATTATTTGTCATGGGTGCCCGACATATAACATCAGAAGATGTCTCTTCAGAATCAGAAGTCAGGGTAGCATTTAGCTCTAACCAAGGCAGGCTGGGCTCCGGCACAGTTGCAAACCCCTCCGAGTCTCAGAGGCTTACCGCACAGATGTTTATTTCTTTCTCACTCTAGGGTGTGAAAGGCAGGTGGGCCAGGGCTCTCCTCCACACAGTCATTTAGGGACCCAGACTGATGGAGGTACCACCATTGTGTAGTGGCAACTGAGACACATGGCCTTGTCAGTTGCTATTTCAGGGAGAGAAGAGACAGGAAAAGAGCACTTGGACATTCAAAGCCTCGGCGTGTTACACCCTTGTCATTGACTAGATGGAGTCATGTGGCCCCTCTGGATCCCAAGGCAGCTTCTTTGAACACTAGTTTCATTCGTTCTGACATGGGTGAACACTAGTCTGCCATACCTTCCCCTGTGGCCGCAATTCACTGGAGCTGAGTGAGCATGCCTGAGTCAGAGCTACCATGGACAGGTGTTCAGGATGTGCATGGCACAACACCTGGATGCACCAGTCAAGTTGTAATTTCTGGGACTGGTGCCCCCTGCAGGTGTGCAGAACTTGACCTGTGGGGCTGTTGGTAGCAGCCCTTCCTTCCCTAGATGAATACATGTTCTCTAGCTTGTCCCAGGGCCAGGTCAACCTCTTCACTGAAGTCCTGGTAGCATTCTGACTGCTTGCCTGTCACTACAACTGTGCTCAGTCTTTCTCTTTCCTCAGAGTGGACAGGACCCCGAGACTCAGCCACCCACAGCTGTGCTAAACCTCAGAAGCTCTCAGAGGACAGGAGAGTCTCAAGAAAGCTTTTTACATAAAGTCTTTTTATGTTAAAAATGCAAGAAATGCCCCCAAAGTGTTGCAGAAACTGTGGGATAATTTAAATACTTATATTAAACCATTCATTCATTCAGCATGTGTTCATAGGCCTCCTACTATGTGTGGGGCACTGTTCTAGGCACTTTTCACAGGGGGTGAAGGGGTTCTGTTTTCATAATCACCTACATTTAAGGTGAGGCAGAAAGATAATAAATATGTAAAGGGTCAGGTGGTCATAGGTCTATGAAGAAAAACAGAGCAGAGCCTAACAGGGAGGGAGGACAGGAGGTCAGGAGGGAAGGCCTCCCTTTTCTATTGGATGGTTCCAGAATGCTTCCTTAATAGGGTGACATTGGAGCAGAGAGCCAAGGAGAGAGGCAGAGAGGGGGTGAGACACATGGACATCTGTGGGGAGAACCTTTCAGATGAAGAGAATAGCAGAAGCAGAAATCCGAAATAGAGAGCATGCCTGCGAGGGGACCAGCTGCTGGAGCAGAGCCTAGAGCAGGAGGGAGAAGCTGAGGCTTGGTGCTCTGCTGGCGGGATCAGAGCAGAGGGGACAGTGGGCATGTTGGACAAGACCCTGAGGAGACAGTTAACAGGGATTGCTGAGAGAACCCTCAGGGAGCCCAAGAGAAAACAGGACTCAACTATGACAACAGTTAATGCTCAGTGATGAATGTTGTCTTTTTCCATCCTGACAGAGCCTCTCTTGGACTCTGGCGTCACCTCATCTGGGGTCTGACTCTGAGGCTTGTTAAAGCAAGGCCCCGGCCAGCTGGCCTCCCAGACCCCCTTCCTGCCCTGTTGGAGAAGCCCCCGGTCCTGGTAGCACCCTCTTGACTCCCTGGGCAAACTGCAGTGTATGGATGGTTGGCCCATTTTTAAAGGCTAGGAGACCGCGCCTCAGATGAAGGATGAGTCCATGAGGAGTCAGCAGGGCCCCTGGGCCCTGAGGGTGAGTGCGTCCTGCTTCTGGAATCCTACTGAGGTACCTGCCAGGGGGTGGGGTGTTCTGTGGAGAGAGAAAAGAAGACAAAACAATTTGGTATCCAGGCCTCAGGGGGTGAGACAAAAGATCCATCGGTCCAGGAAGCCTGCCCTTGACCAAAATCTGAAGCTGGTCCACTGAAGAGAGTGGGTTTTAAGGGCCTGGCCGTGTTTGGGGTTCATAGCTCTTAATTCCATCCTTGCCCTCCCGAGCAGAGAAGACGGCTGGGGAGGTTGAGGGGGGGGAGTGGCCACCTCTGTGGTTCCAGAATCCCTTGTGGGAGAAGATGCCAGGAGTCCCTGGAGGCTCACAGCCACACGCCACCCGGGCCCATGGGCCAGGGGAAGCAGAGGACTGAACGCCCCTCGGGCAGGGTTGGAGGAGGAGCAGGAGCGCTGTGCCCGGACTTCCTCCCACTGGCCAGCACCTGCCCACCCCCACTCCAGGGCCTGGGAAGAAAGGAAACATGGATAGTCCCACAGCCAGCTTGGAGACCTGCGCTTCCATCCAGGGTCACCCCACCACTGTGTGACCCCAGATGAGTCCCTTTGCTACTCTGGGCGTCACTTCAGGGTGGTGAGAAAGAGGGCGTGGGCCTCGACTGTGTCTAGGGACCCTTTTGATGCAAAGTGTCTGAATCAAATAGGAAGTTTTATACCCACAGTGGCTATGTAAACAGCCCCACGTGCCAGGCGCCACATGCCCTGGCCAGTGGCAAGCCAGGCAGGGAGAGGTGACACCCTCCACATAGGGTGCTGGGACACTCCCAGCATGTTTGGTGTGAGCCAGAGATACTCCCTGCTGCTCTTACCCAGAGGCCTGTGGCTCTGGTTCTATTAGCCGTGTTTGGGTCTACCTCGTGGTCTCTGGTCCTATACCTTCCCCCAGAGCGGGGGTGGTCATCCTGGCTTCACATCCCCTACACAGCATTAGCCACTGCCCCAGCATCCTGTCCCCGACCTCGTGCTTCAGTTCAGGGAGTGGACTGGCTTTAGGCACTGGTGGATTACCATGGGAATGCAGGTGGGTGCAGGAGGTACTGACTGGGTCATGGGTTCTACGCCCAAAAGTCCATTTGGAGGAGGCACCAAAAGTCCAGGCCACTGCCCTGAGCAGGGTGGAGGAGGGAGTAACTGAGACCATCTTTATGCTACAGACCCTGGTGTCTTCTGCAGCGCTCGGTTCTCTGCTTTGCCTCAAAGCAGATTCTGGGCTGGTGGGGACCCCGAAAAAGACCATGGTGCATCATTTGGGGGTTTTCTTTTTTACCAGCTCTGAATGTCTCCTGTTCATTATGCTTGAGGGCAGTTTTGGGAAAAAGGTTTTACAGCTGCTGAGCAAAGAGTAAGTAATGCAAGATGGGGGGAAAAGCAAATTCACAAGTCCTTTCTGCAAAGGCTTGCCGAGCAGATGAGCTGACAGAGGCAGATAGATGACCCACAATTACCCGCCTGGATCCCCCCAGCCTTGCCCGGCTCCCTCCCACCTGGTCTCCAAGCAATTTCAGATTTTTTGTACAGCTAAAGCAGAGATTGTATACGATTTCTTTCTCCAGCAGAAGCGGCTTTCAGGTTGGGGGGAGGCAGCCCTGGTGTGTTTATTTGAGAACAAAGGCAGTTGGAGACAAAACGGGCAGACAGCCCTCCCCCAGCCTCCGTGCCCTCCCTCAGCCTCCGCTCCAAAGCCCAGGGCTCACATTCCAGCCGCAGAGGGGAGATTTTGAGGTGTGTGCTCAGCTCAGCCTCTACAAATGTAAGGATCGAGGGACAAAGGTGTGAGCTGCTCAGCCGGGGTCCCATGCATGAGACAGTCATAGTTGAAAGTGGGAGCAGGTGGCCTCTGTGAGTATGGGGACCCGGCCAACATGGCCTGTCATTGGACAGCTCCCTAACCTGGGCAGGCACCTCTGAAGACCTCTTTCTTGGGAGGAAAGCAGGATTTAAGGTGTCTGGTTTCAGCAAGAGGTCCCTTCATCAACACCCCTAGACACATGGCAATGGGACAATGGGAACAGACACTGTGGATGGGTACACAAGCAGCAGGCAGTCACATGCACTGAACTGGGCAGGGGTCTGGATGAGTCGGTGCCAGCCCCATTCTCTCCCCCAGCCCTCTGAAGGCTTTTGTGGATGAAGGAATAGTCTGGGTATGAGGGAGAGCCCTAAGTCACAATACGGAGTAGTTCCCAAATTCAGCCATCATCTGTCATCTTCAGGATTTTGGTCACATCCACATGCCACCTCTATACTCATCTGTTTTTTGTTTTTTTTTTTTTGTTTTGTTTTTTTAAGATTTTATTTATCCATTTGACAGATAGAGATCACAAGTAGGCAGAGAGACAGGCAGAGAGAGAGGAGGAAGCAGGCTCCCTGACGAGCAGAACTCTGGATGTGGGGCTCAATCCCAGGACCCTGGGATCATGATCCGAGCCGAAGGCAGAGGCCTTAACCCACTGAACCACCCAGGCACCCCTATTTGTTGTTTTTTAAAACCCAGGGAATACAGCCAAGTATTTCCAAAGCAAAACAAGGCTTAAAGGTAGATGGAGAAGTCTCTCTCCCGATTCAATCCCCGACACCCAGTCCCCCACCCCCTCCACCAACCACAAAAAGGCATTAGGTTTTGTCTATCCTTCCAGACCTATGGACACTTTCTTTTCCCTCTTTCTTGTGCAAAACATAGCATAACCTGTAGACTGTTGTATATCTTCTTTTGTCTCATGATATATTGCACGGTATTCTACTTTGTCCATATGAGTGGCCAATGTACAAGGCTAGCCACTGCACTATAAAAGCAAAAGGATGAAGGCAACTCAGTTGTCCCCCAAGAGGGAGCTGGCTCAGTGACATGTGGCCTGTCCTCACAACAAAATACTGTACTGTGGGAAAAAATAGAGAAAGCCTCGTGGGCTGGTTGGAGAAGAAAATGGTTTCTGTGTTCTGATCAGGAAGGATCTCCAATCTCCAGGCTATAATAATTGGATAGGGGGACATCTGGGTGGCTCAGTTGGTTAAGCATCTGCCTTTGACTCAGGTCATGATCCCAGGGTCCTGGGATTGATTCCTGCATTGGGCTCCTTGCTCAGCAGGGAGCCTGCTTCTCCCTCTGTCCCTCCTTTCACTCATTCTCTCTCTCTCTCTCTCTCTCTGTCAAATAAATGTATAAAATTTAAAAAAATTGGATAGGATAGGAGTAATGCAAATTCCCAAAAGTGGGAATATTGGGTCAAAGGATATATCTACTCACAATTTTGATAGATACTGGCAAATCTTTTGTTGCTTCTGGATTTCTTTTTTTTTTTTTTAAAGATTTTATTTATTTATTTGACAGAGAGATCACAAGTAGGCAGAGAGGCAGGCAGAGAGAGAGAGGAGGAAGCAGACTCCCTGCTGAGCAGAGAGCCCAATGCGGGACTTGATCCCAGGATCCTGAGATCATGACCTGAGCCGAAGGCAGCGGCTTAGCCCACTGAGCCACCCAGGTGCCCGCTTCTGGATTTCTGAATATTAATTTGAAAGACGCTTTAACTGACTTAATATTTTGCCTTACATCAATTTATTTTTAAATTTAATAAATGTATTTTTATTTTTTAAATTTATTTTTCTTTTTTTTTTATAAATGCATTTTTAAAGGGATACCAGATAAGGGGAAAAAAAAACAAAAAACAAACAACAGAAGTTGAAAAAGTGATGGACAAGCCAGGGTCTCTCAATACAATAGAACTGAATATAATTCAAAGCAATAGCAATATATTCTGGTGGATGTAAACAGAAAGGTGCTCCTTAAAGGATATGTGGACCCCCAAAGACCCTCAGGGAGGCCTGAGCATCATGTTCACGGGCTGAACACGCAGGAAGAAATCATAAAGACCCCTTGCCCTTGCTCTTGGCTTTAACACCCCAACCTTCCTCTGGAAGCCAGAAGAGGCTGCTTTTGTATCTAATGCAGCCACCACCCATCGATAAACAGATTCTTGAATTGAGGGTGGTCCCTGCTTTCTTCGTGACCCTGGCTAGTTGGGACAGTTGTGACTGATGGGGGAGCCTAGTGTTCAGGAAGGCCTGGAGTCCAGCATTCAGCTTATACGGAGAGAGGCTGGCTCTTCCTTGCCAGGAAAGAGGTTCTGGTAATGGGTGCCAGAAAAAAGCATGAGAGTTTGCCCCCAAAAGGATGGGCTGTGTCTCCAGAGACACAGTGCTACATTGGAGAGGGTGAAGGAGACCATGTCTCAGAACTTGCAAAGCTTTCTGCAAGAAAGAGAGTGTGGGACTGTGATCCCAGTGAGGACCCAGCGGGTAGGCAGATTGTGGAAACACACGGGGCAGCCAACCCAGGGGTCTGGGAGCTCCAGGAAAAGGGAGGGAAGACAAGGTGGGGGAAGAAAGGGGGCCTGCCTTAAGGGTGTTAGGATGGGGAGGCTAGGGAGAGCCTGAAGAGGGTGGAGGCTCTGGGCTAAAGCTTGAAAGAAGGGTAGGGGTACACAGGGAGAGGTTGAGCCTGGAGGGTGGGCCTGGGCACCTGGGAGGGGTGCAGAGTGTTAAGGGAAGGCAGGCTGGGGGGACTGAATGATGGGTAATCAGGGCACAGAGTAGATCAGGGGACAGGAAGACACGCAGGAGAAGGGACACAGAGCATGCACCCCCAAACTAGGCTGTGGCTTCCTTGCTGAACCTGGCAGAGAAGGCGTACCTGCTAGTAGGGTCCAAGAGGAGAGTTCCCATGTCCTCTGCATTTCCCCTAAATCTCCAGAGATCACTGGAGCCCACTTTGGGAACCTGGGATGTTTTTCCCTACGCCTGAGCTTCCCTCACACCCACTCAGCCGCACACAGAACCGGGGCAGCTGTGTTTTCTACAGCTCCCCCTGACCCCATCCTCTTTCTCTTCGCGGCTCTTTCCATTTGTGGTGAACCCTGCCTGGAGGGATCACGCCCAGCCCTACTTCCTCATGGCAAGGCCACACTTTCAGTGAGGTTGAGGGGGACCCCATCTCCTCTCACACCTCCAGCAGCCGCAAACCCTGGGCTGTGTGTGTATCCTCCATTATTCATGGCTCTCAGATCTCAGCAAAACATACAGATCTGGCTTAGCACAGGCACAGTTTTCATCTGTAACTCCCAGCCCTCTCCTTCTCTCACGATGCCTTTGCATTTGATCTTCTGCAAATTTGCCTCTTTGTTCTTCAGACAGAATCATATTGCCAGGGGCTCCCGACGGCCCTCGGTGGCACAGACTGCTATGGAAATTCTCTTTAAATAAAAAAATAAAAACGTCCCCAGAGCAATAAGCGAGACACCTCCAGGTGGAAATGTCACAACCTACCATGAGACAACAGCTCAGAGCAGAGAACAAAGCAGGCCCCGACCCAGTTGTACAGGGATGAGTGCTGAGAACTTGCGGGAAGAGAGAAGAGGCTGAGTCTTGTTTCTCTCTCCTTGGATCCCTTGTTTCCTTCCCGGATTTCAAATTCTAGGCTTGAAAGTTGGTTGATGATAATACGCAGCACTGACTAGGCTGCAGAGACCCACGCTACTGATTCACTGCTGGGGGTGGCGTATGTTTCTAGAGAATTCCAGTTCCTGCTTATTCTACTTAAATCTATTTGCTCGCCCAACAACATTGTGCCAGGCTTCTAGGAGCCAGTGACAGCGAGTCCAGCTCAAATTTGATGGAGATTGGCCCCTAGAATTGGAACATCAGGGAGTAGTAACCGCTTCATTTAACTGCTAAATCCAGAGGTTCCAGATGTCTTCAAAACCCCCTCCAGTGGTCCGCATCAAAATGGCTACAATGGTAAACTTTATGTCACGTGTATTTACCTCAATTAAAAAAAAAAAAATTTTAAAACAAAACAAAAAAACCTGTGCACCGTGTCCCATCCCAGCAGGATGGGGCCTTCAGATGGTTGCTTGCACCAGGTAGGCAGTGCCCTCTCATCATTTAGAGGCCTCCCTGAGGACCGGTCTAAACAGCCACCCTCCTTTGTCCACTGGCTCTCACCCTCCAAAGCCCTCGCCACTTCTGGAAAGTGTTTACTCACTTATTTACATATAGGTCTACTTGTCAGGACTGCTTTTCCCCACTAGAGTATCCATGAGCTCCGTGAGAATGGGGCCTCTGTCTTGTCACAGCTGTTTCCCCAGGGTGGGAACAGGCCTGGCACAGAGTGGGATTTAACAAATAGATGTGGCAGGAATGAACGAAGAAAATGTGCTTTCTGTCTTTAGTGCTGCCTTCCTTGCACTTGACACCATTCTCAGGAGGGGGGTCTCCCTGGATGGTGGCCGAATGGCTGCAGGCAGCTCCAACGTCCCACCATCAATATGGCCTCTTAAGTCAATATTACACCAACGATATTACAGCCTCAACGCATCTTCACAGCACCAAGATCAATCGGAGGAAAGGGCTCCTCTCTCAAATATCCCAAGGTCGCAACTCATTGGCTCTGATTGGATCATGTGACCTTCCCAGAGCCAATCCCAGCGGCCGGGGATGCAGCGCTCTGATTGGCCAGCCTGAAGCCCAGGTCCACCAAGGGGGCAGCACCACCAACTTTGAGCCTGGTGGGGAGTGGTCCCTTTCCCAGAGAAGATACTGGGGAAAGCCGCACAGATGTGGGGTGGGCATCTCAGACACACCAGCTTTTGTACCGGGCTCCGGAGAGTCCAAGATAAATAGCACTTTAATAAACACTCGCTGAATGAGAAAACTCAGTCCCTGATCTCTCTGCAGAGCGAGGGAGACAGAGATCCGTGTAGTCATCAAACGTGTTTATGCTGAAGGGAGACAGGGTTGTGTGGGCACCTGTGTCCCACCTGTGAGGTTGAAAGGGTTTAAACCTCACCAAGGTGGCAGGTTGAAACAGGCTTTAGAGCCAGGAACCTGCTTGACGCAGGGATTCCATGAATTTTCTCAAAAGGAGAAATAAACGATATTGAGGCAATGATTGTTGCAGCGTTATTTGTGGTAGGGGGAAAAAAAAAAAAAACCAAACACCTGGAAACAACCCAAATGTCCCCCAGTAGGGGACTGGTTAACTAAATTATGAAACATCCACTTGATGAAATATTCTGGAGCCGTTAAAAATGATCGTTATGAAAACTACAGAGCAACAGGGGGAAAGGCATCTGTTCTACTGTGCAGTGACAGCGCAGAATACAAAACTGTGACCGTGAGAAGCACGCCATGTGCCCTGCCCTGGGCTTGGAGCACAGAGACTTAGGGGACACGATTCCTGCCCCCAAGAAGTTCCTGGTCGCAGTAGAGGTGGAAGCAAGGAATAACACTTGGGGGTGAGAAGGGCAGCAACAGAGGGGGAAGGAGTTCCTTGGTGTCCCAGAGAACTGCCCTGGGAAGTGTCTTTGAGCTGGATCTTAGGGTAAATGCACACCAGGACTGGAGCTTTTAGACACGTGGGCACTTGTCAAAAAAGGCTTAAAGGCAACACACGCACACACACACACACACTCACAAATGAATATAGTTGTGCCGGTAGAATTATGAGTGATTTCCCCCCTCTTTTTTCCAAAATCCCTTTCATGTTATATTGTTTTTACAATAAAAGCTAGTAGAAAACTAAGCTCAGATAAGAAAGAAAAATTTTCGCTGCCAACATTTGTGTCTGTAAATCATACATGAGTTCATAAGCACTTTGTTTCCTCGACAGAGCAGGGATGTGGGGAAATATTTATTGAACATTTTGCATGTTGCCTGGCCCTTGTGCTCGGCTGTGAAGAGATGAGACACTTACAGTGTTAGTGGGAAGAACAAGATAGAAACATTGGAAATAGTAAATTTTTTCATATTAAATAATGGTTTGAGATGACTTTGGCAGCCAAGGGCTGGGGCACTGCTCTCTGGGTATCCCAGGGCACAACCTGGGTGAAACAGCGGGGTGCAGACATGGTCAGAGCTGATGGAGTTATGAGATCAGCCTGATTTCACCTGAGGAGATAGCCACAGCCAGACTGGGGCTTGCCTTGGGATAAAGGACAGGAGGTCAAGGGCCAGTAATTGGGAGGGGCAGGAGAGGGTCAGTCCAGAGAAGCAGAGCTGGACAGAGCTGTGAAAACGTTGCGGGTGGAGAAGGCCCCCTTTGGGGAGGTTCCGGTTGGAGCCTCAAAGTGGTGGATGGAGTAGGACCAGCCAACACAGGAAAGACATGGTGTTCCATGAGAGACCTCTGCCCAGCTCCAGGTCTACCACCAGCCAGATATATGTGGCACTCAAGAGTTCTTAGCTCATCATCTCCAAATTCTGCTAACAACCAAGTAGTGAGGACAGCAGTGCCACCATCCCAACCGGGGCCACCACAGCTCACACAGGACACAGAGCAGCCCCTGCTGTTCCCCCAAATAGAAGATTCTCCCCTGCCCCTGCTTCTTTGCTCACTAGCTCCTGGGCCCAGGTGTGGGATGAGGAACATCTTATTGGCTGGACTTGGGTACAGACTCACCGGCTGCCTGCTAGGGACAACAGGCCAGTGCGGGTCTGCATTTTCAGTTCCCACAATGGGAGGCGAGCCTCATAAAATGAGTATCTGTAACCAAACGATGGGCTTCAGATGTACAGATGCTATTCATCTCCCTAGGAAACCCTGGGCACACACCCCCGTCCCCTCATTCGTAGGATAAGGAAGCAGGATGGCCAAATGAACACCCATATGTGATTGCACTCCCTTCCGGCCCCCACTAAAACTACAGCAAATGATTTTTAAAAATACATCAACTCAATAGAAAGTAGGAGATGGTGGCAATATGATGTTGGAAGCTGGAAAGAAGGAGAAGGGACACCTGACTGAGAGGTCCTGGATAGACAGAACAGTAGCCTGTTTGATCTCCAGAGGACACTCAAGTCTGTTCTCGCCCCAGACCTCAAAGCCTCTGGATGGTGCATCCACGGGAACACCTGAAAATGGGGATGAATGAGAGTTAAAACAAGGAGTACAGAGCAAAGGCTTTTGTAATCTGTGGGATCTGGATTCCCCAACTCACTTCAAGCTGTTGGGCAACTGCCCCTCATCTCTCCTGCAAAAGTCCAGAGCTTATACTCTCAGAAGAAGGCGAGGCACAGCTAAGATCTTAGATGCTGGACTGAAAACTGGATACAGAAGCTCTGACCACCACCCAGTTCCCTTCCCCTGCTCAGCTCCAGCAGGCACCAAGCCAGACCTCTTCCCCAGGAGGAGATGGACAGAGTTTCCCTGGGGAGTCTGACCAGCCCCACAGGAAAGACCTCGAGGCACAGACACTCAGGGATTCCCCCGCTAGTAGGCCATAGAGATCTCAGAGTTTCTAATCAGCATTTTGGTACTTAATCGTGATCTGGTGAACCACAATTCACCAGACATCTGAGGGACACCTCTGTCGTGGAACAGACAACAAAGCAGACAAACTGAAGATAGAGTGTCCAGAAACAAGCTTCTGCAAGGTGCAGAAAGCCCTTATAGACTATTGTTAGGGACACCTAGGTTAAGCCTCTGCCTTTGGCTGAGGTCATGATCCTGGGGTCCTGGGATTGAGTCCTGCATCAGGCTCTCTGCTCAGCGGGGAGCCTGCTTCTCCCTCTGTCTGCTGCTCTCCTTGCTTGTGTATGCACGCTCTCTCTGTCTGTCTCTCTGGCAAATAAATAAATAAAGTCTTTTTAAAAATAAAATAAAGATTATTAATAATCACTTGGAGATAAGAGGAGATATTACATCCATAAAGCTCTAATTAAAGGAACATTCAGAGAATAGAGAATTAAAAGAGATTTACTTAAAATTAAAAGCAGAAAGAAATGACTTTTAAAAAGAAATAGGTGGATTAGAAGACCAATGTGAAGAAATATTCCTCACATTGTGAACAGAGTGAAATAGAGTGAAAAGACAAAGAAGTGGAAAACAGGCGAGGGAAGGTAAAAACATTGAAAACTCAACACAAGAGATTCTACAGCTGAGTAACAGCAGTTGAAGAAAGAGAAAACAGCAAGAAATTGTAAATGAAATACTTCAAGAAAACTTCTCAGGAATGAAGAACATACATTTTTTTTTTCATTGAAAGGACCCAAGTTTTGCACCACAATGGATGAAAACGGACCCACATCAAAGCGCATTGCTGCAAAATTTCAGGAGCCTGGGGACAAGAAGCCTACACATTTCTAGAGAGACTGGAAGACATGACATCATACCCTCGAAATTCCAAAAGAAAATTGTTTCCAAACCAGATTCTATACCCAGGCAAAGTGAGAGGAGATAAAAAGTCACCTATAGGGACTCCAGATCTCAAACAATTAAAATCTCTCCGCTCTTTCTCAGGGAGCCCCTGGAGTCTGTGCTCCACAACGTGGAGGAGGGGGAGCAGACTATGAGAGAGGATGACTGGAGGCACCGGGACCAGGAGAGCCAGCCAAGGAGAGAGGGCAAAAGGAATCCTGAAGGTGACAGTCACTAGGGATCCCAGGATGTCTGAGTCCCAGGCAGAGACTGGAGAAAACTCGAACATTTGTGGCCAAGCACAGTCGGGGCTCCACAGCCATAATCACCGTTCCTCGGAGATGAACAGACGGGCACAATGAAAGTCAGAGGAGCCACTCCTTCCACAAGGTGACACCAAGTGAGGCGTGACGAAGTCCGTTCCTCATGTGAATGGCCGCGCTAAAGTGGGGCCTCTTGTCAAGACCCTTCTTACAGCCGACCCCATCGCACAGAGAAAGCACGAAGGACCAATTCTCCTTTATCTGCATATACATCCGTGTGTAAGCAGGCAGTGCCCAGAGCGCCGAGCAAAAGGGACCTTCCCTCTAGTGTGGAGCGTACACATAAAACATGTAAGTTTGGATTGTACCAAATGTATTGGAAAAAATGGAACAGGTTAATGGAGTTGAGGGGGCGCTATAAGGGGAAGGTGAGAGCAGGCCTGATCTAGGCCTGACATCCGACAGGCACGATAGGGTGAGCTGACTGTGCAACTGTCTTGGGAGAAAGACTTACAGGCAGGGGCAACAGCAAGTGCAAAGTCCCTGAGGTGGGAAGGAGTTTGGCACATTGAAGACACCGACCGAGAGGGAGGAGGAGGGCAGCGGCGGCGATGGGTTAGGAAGGGGCTGGTGTGGCCAGAGTCAGCCAGGCTTTGGTGGCTGGCATGAAGGGGCCACAGGGGAATGGAGGCTCAGGGAGTCTCAAGCAGGGAAAAGCCTTGACATTATTTACTTGGTGTCACTATTAATATCCTGGGATAGAGATGACTAATTCCCTTCCAACATCCATTCCTCCTTCTGTCTCACTGCAGAATCCTGGGAAAAGGGCTCAGGGAAAAAAAAAAAAAAACAAAAAAAAACCAAACCCTACATTTCCCAGCCTCCCTTTCAGCTAAGTATGGTCAGTGCACAAATTCTGGCCTCCTCCATTTTTCTCCTTCCAGCCTGATGTGATGGCCAGAAGTCCAGCAGCCATTTTGGCCCATGAGGCGACCTAGGATAGGAGCCACATGCTAGGGAAGGCCATACATACACAAGTAGAAAGAACCCGGGTCCCGGATGACAACAGATGGTCTTAACAGCCTTATGCTGCCAACCTCCAGACTTGTTTTATGGGAGGAAATGAACCTTGTGAGGGTAGGCTGCCATCTTGCAGGCCATCTTGATTCCTGAGACTTCCCTTCTGGTAGACAGAGATCTTGCATGGGACTCTTGGAATCATTGATAGGTTGGAGGTGTCAGCTTCTTACCTGCCCATTTCCTCCACTCACGCTCAGGCAGCAGGCATCTCAAAGATTCCCTCTACCTTCCAAATCTCAGAGTGTCAAAAAAGAAGGGGCCTTTGTCCCCCAGAAAAGGGTACTGACATTCTTGCTAAAGGAGGGGACCATGGGGTTTTCCCTTTCTTGGCTCCGTGGGGAGAGAGTAGTAACGAATGAGATGACAAGCAGGTTTCTATGTTTAAACTTTTGTATCCTGATCCCTTCCTCGGCAACCAGAACCCCCCAGGGTATGTTTTTTTATACACACAGAATTCAGCCTTCAGAATTGGAGTTTGAAAGCTCAGAGCTTCATCAGAATTACCTGGGTATCAGATCATTAAAAATACAGATTCCTGGGACCACACCCTTCTGTCAGGCATCCAGTTAGGCTCCTGATTTCCTCCCGCAAGTGTCCTTGCCTCCAGGACTGATTCAGGCTCCAGACCTGGACAGTCTTTCCCTCAGTTCCCTCCCACATGCACTCCATGCCCTGCTGCTGCTGGCTCCACCCCCGGACCCATCCCAGACCCCCCTGCCCACTTGCCTCCATCCATGGCCACCCTCCTGGCCTGAGCCCCCTCCTTGCTCACTACAGCCTCCTGAGTTTTCCTACCAATTCTCTCCTTTCTGAAAGAGCATCCAGTGTTTTTTTTACTAATGTCAGCCAGAAGCTGGAATTCTGTAGGTGAAACTCTCCAAAGACTTCTACGCTACACTTAGAGTGAAATGCAAACTCCTTTCATGGCTGAATCTTTCTGATACTCTCGCTCCCTCTGCTTCAATCATTTCCCTCCTTTCCATGCCCCACCCCCACCCTGAACATTCTACACTGGTTCCAACATCAGGGCCCTGGCTGGGCTGGCCTGTTCTCTCCCCAAATTCTCCTCATCTCTCAGGTCACAGTTTAAGCACCACCTCCCTCTCCTGCCCCCACCCCCCAGAATTCTCCAGCTCATCTCTCCGCTTTATATTCTACACCACAGTTATCTGATGTTATCTTGTTCGTGTATTTGCTTACTTGTCTATTGTCCTCTTCTTTCCTCACTGGAGTGTGGAACATGAGCAGAGACCTCAGCAGACGTGTCCACCAGACCCCCATGGACCAAGTGACACCTGGCACATAGTAGGTGCTTCATAAGTATTTGTTGAATGGATGAACAAACATTTGTGGCACTTGCCCACCCACCGTCTTATTTAATCCCTGCAGCAGAGGAAGACAGTAGGGCACAGAGCTGCACGTCCCCCTGGCTAGGTGGCTGGGCCAATGACCCATGGACGCTCTCCTCGCCCCGGCTTGGAGGATCACCCGTCTACCACAAGCCCATTGCTGTGGAGTGGGCAGAACCTGTGTTTGGCGGCTTCCCTGACTGCTTTAGCTCCCGACACTGGGCTGGTGCCTGCATCCCACCTTCCTTCCAAAAGAGGCCGTGCCCGATGTTCTCAGTCCCTCCCTGTGTAGTCAGAACCAAATGCCCAAGCAGGAGAAGGGTGTTCTGAGCAGCTGCCTGGTGGGGGTTGGGGGGGGATCTGCCTGCTCTCTCTATTCAGAAGATGTTTTCCCAAGCTCCTCCTGGTGCTAAATCATTCCTCCAAATTAGCAGCAATGCTCATTACCAACCCAACCATCTCCCATTAGGCAGTAAATGTGTGTCTGCTATGGAAGCTCCCCCAGACCCGGCCACCTCCCTATCACTCCTGGATGGGGGGAGGGCTGACTAGGTGGTGGGGACAGGTGGCCACCCCTAACTGGTGGGAGGGCATGTCCCAGTGGCTGTAAGTCCCCATTCTGTGCCCTCACTCCTCAGTCCCCTGCTCTGCCAACCCCTGCTTGGAAGGGCATATGTAGAAGCCCTGGCTTTCCAGGACAGTTTGTGGTCCTGCCTCTGTCACTTGCTGCTGGGTTTTAAAGAAGATATCAGGGCAGGGGCATTTGTAAAGCAGTGAGAGACCAGAAACCATTTACTTACAGAAATGCTCTTAAAGTTCAGTTGCTGCACATTCTACAATTTGATGAGAGCTTTTAAAACAGCCCGTGGGTGCTCTCAGACTCCTGTCCATTCCCAGGCCTCCAGGGCTCCCTGCAGCTGGACAGGGCCTGGAAAGCACCTTGAATCCCAGGCTCCCAAAAGGTGTGCTGAGAGCCTCCAGCTTACTGTGGGCTTTCGAGGCCGCTCACAAGACCGTCTTCAGGGAAGGAGACACTCATTAGAACTCAGGAGTGAAATGGCTCATCCTACACAATGTGTATAATAAATATTAGACAACAACAATAACAATAATAATAATTCTGCCTGCATCTTCCATGTTGTCTAAGGAAGTGTCAGAAGCACAATTACAGACTGGTGAAAAAGCAACATTTGGCTGCTTGAAAATAGCCTCTTTTGGCTCATTAGCGGGGCGTGTGCCTGAGGGCAGGGAACGTTCATTCAGCTCTGGAATTTTTATCACCACAGTGGCTCCACACATCATGCTGAAATCAGGCCGATTTCCTGAGACCTTTCTGCTAAGCACAAAGGGAGCCCTGGAGCTCACAGTGGGGAGAGCTCATCATTCACTTATCCAACACATATTAATTGAGCTTCTACTATGTGCCATGCACTATCCACAGTGCTGTGGTACTCAGGAGATGGAAAACAACATGTCCCTGCCTTTGTGGATCTTTGTCTATTGTTGTGGACGTGGCGAGGCAAACAAACAAAACCCAAAAGACAATTACAGATGAGCATGATGGAAAGCCAGGAAAGCTAAGCCGAGGGTTGTCATGGAGAAAGACAGGGTGGGGGCAGCAGGTGACTTTAAATGGAGGGATCAAAACAAGACTCACTAAGTCAGAAGCTATCTGGACCATTAGCTTCAGCATCCCTGAGAAATTAGGAATGCAAGTTCCCTGGGCCCCTGTGATCTGGGTTCAACAAACCCTCCCGTGATTCTGATGCATGCTTGAGCAGTGCATGAATTAAGAGCTGAGTAGGGAGCCTAGGGTGCCAGGAAGAGAGCAGATCAATGAGGACGGCAGCTAGAGCTTAGGGTACGGGAGGTAGCATGGGGCAGCCATCAAGGGCCTCTTGGGCCTTCCTGAGAAATTTAAATTTCGTTCCAAATGCGAGCTGTCCTCTCACCTTCCCCCTGGCTTCACTGATTTGCTATAAGTGCTCCGGATTTCACCTTCCACCTTTTTCCTGGGGAAGAGTCAGGGATTAACTCATGCCCAAACTCTCGGGAGTTTTCAGGTTTGATCCTGTGCCCAGATGAGTTGGCTGGTCATTTGTCCCCTCCACTCTAGTATGGCAGAAAAGGATGAAGGAGAGACCCCGCTATTTCTAAAAACAGGGAAATGAGTGTGGGGGCAGCAGAAGTGGAGATTCAATGGGAAAGCTGAGAGGGTCCAGTAAAACAAGCCATGATGGTGGGAGTGGGGATACGGGCAGGGGTCTCACAGTAACTAAGGAGACACTCAGAAGCCCTCACTTTCTCCCAGAACCACAGATCAGCAAACACAGGAGCCCCCAACTTGCCACCTGACCACGGGAAGAGCAATACAGTGTGTGGCCACTACCAAACCCATCACAAACTGTCTGTGGGCCACATTGGCAATGCACAACCAAGGGGAAGAACTGATGAGCTCCTGGGGACCCACTGGAACATTTCTCCTGCAAGCCAGTCCACAGCCCTTCCCATGGACACTACCTCAGCCTGCAGGTTAGTGCTGCTGGCAAAAAAAAAGCTTCCTGCCTGGTTGGTACTCCAGAAACTCATTTTGAAGCCTGGTGGGCAGCAGACAAGCCAGACTGCCAAATGGAAGTCCCAGCCCAAAATGCAGGACATGCATAGGAAAGATTTGATGAATTCAGAAATCAGAATGGCACATAGTGAATTCTGTGAGGCTATTCATTCGCTCTTCCTGTTGTCAAAGTATTTCCTGAGCATCTACTCTGTGCTGGGGACTGTTCTAGGTTCTAAGGATCCCACGTCCTTAAACGAGATGGACAAGGTTCCTACTTCCCCAGAACTTACCCATTCTAAGGGCAGGAGATAACAGTAAGTGAGATTACAGTTAGGAATATTTCAGATTGTGAGTAGTACTATAACACATGGGGATGTTTATGGTGAGAGCTATTTAAGAAAAGCCTCCCAGGGGAGCTGAGAGAGGAGCTGAGACTTGCAGAAAGTGTGTTCCAGGTGGAGGGAACAACAAGAGTAAAGACCCTGTCACAGGAGGTGGCACACACTGTCCCTTTTCCCCAGAACAAGCCCAGGTGCTCGCCTAAGTGGGGTTTCCCCATACTCCACGGGCCGGTGAGAAAGGAGACCCTATCAAAGACAATCAGCCTGATATTTGCAGGTCCCTAGGGGCCAGGCAGGATTTTAGGTGGTGATAGGAGACAAAGCCAGGGGCCTTAGAGTCAGCCAGACGTGGGTGAGGGTCCCAGCTCCGTCCCTCTGCCGCTGTGTGACCTAGGAAAATTGCTTCATATCTCTGGGCTTCCATTCCCTCACCCCTATCTTGTTTAGATGTAATTTCTGAAAATGAGATTTGTAAATTGCTCTGATAGGTAGCTGCTCCATGCTCAGTAGCTGTGGTTCCGGCATCAAATTTCAAGCCGCATTCTGTGTTTGCTCTACAGGGTTTATTAAGCACCTACTAACCACACAAGGGAAGATGACGTGATTCCCATCCCCCTCCCCCCACCTGTACACACGGAGTGGGTGATGTTCTCAGGGTACAACGCAGAGCAATGCAGGCACTGCAGGGGCACTGTATGTCGTTATCTTGTCTGCCTGGCTTCCAGGCCTTCTTTTCTAGAAGAAGCATCTGGAGTTTCCATCTGTCACTGAGGGTGAGATGGGATTCCTCCCTCCTCTCAGGTGCACTGGTCTAGGTCTGGGCCCCGCCCTTCAACTCGTGCAAGCCCCGCCCCCTTCAGTAATTGGTCAGGGATGGACCAATGAAAATCACCCTGGGACTTGGGCTGACGGTTGGGCTAGCCAGCCGGTTGAGCACCGGACTGCTGGGGCCATCCTTCAGCTAGTTGGTGAAAGCTTCTTAAGAATAAAGTCACAGGGAGGAGAACAGAGCTGAGAGATGGAGAGAAACCAAACAGCGATGACAGAGTCCCTGGAACCACCCAGGCCTCATGCCAGCAGCACTATCTCTGGACTTTACAATTATGTGAGACAATTTCCTTTTGGCTTATGCCAATTTTAAGTGGGTTTTTTTCTTTTGAAACGGAAGAGGCCTGACTGATACAGAAGGTTGCATATGGAGGGATAAAGCTGGAACTTCCACGAATGGTGGTGGGCCAGTGATTAGGAAAACACGAGGGTATAGACTGAGGAATGGCAAGAAATTCTATGATTGCTATCCCATTGAGTGATGGTGTGGCATGTGCTTGCTACTTCACCACCATCCAGTTGCTCCCCTCCCCCTTCCTCAAGAGAACCCCAAACTTCCTAACCATGCATTTAGATAGAAATGACTTCACAGGCAGCCCTGGCGGGAGCCCAGGTACACTTAGCCAATCAACATTTCCCACTGCACAGTGACAGGTAAATTAATAAAGGAGCACAGGACCCATGTCCACACGATCAGGACCAATGAGATTCAGTTCTGGGAATCTTTCCCACGGGCTATGAATAAGGAAGCAGGTGGCCTTGGAAGCTTCTGGCAGCCATCTTGGAACAATGAGGAGAAAGCCTGCTAAGAATGGAGTCTGTTCCAAGGCAGAGCCAAAATCTAGGAAGGACAGTCACATTGTGGGAATCCCAAATTGAGCCTTGCTTGAAGAAAGAACGATCCCGGACCTCTTCAGCTGAGTGAGCCAATGCAGTCCCTTTGGGCTTAAGTCAGTTTGGTTCAGTTTTCTGTCATGTGAAAAAGAATCCTTTCTACCTTCACTGGGACTCAAGGTGGGGCTCCCATTTCCTGTCTTCCACCTCACAGAGGCCCATGCAGCATCTAGTGCAGCCTCCCTTATAGCCTCCAGGAAAGCATTTTGGTTTTCTCAAATTCTCAAAATCACCAGAACATAGGGATCTCTCTGGAGCTTTGGAACAGAGATTCTTGAAGGGCCCAGGGATTGATGGAAGCTTGTCTGCCATGCAGGCTGCTATGAGCCTGCACCCTAGATGCCCTGGGAAAGGTAATAACTCATCCTGGGTCCTCTTTGGCCCTTCCCCCAGCCCTGTCTAGGCAAGGACAGACATCAATCCCACTTATCAGGCTCCTTATTTCATCCTTTATCCAACTGTCTCAGATGTCACTCCACATCCTTAACACAGAGTTATGAGAGATTGAGCGCTCAGGCCTGGGCTGGCTGAAGGATTCATTGGTCCAGGGCTGTCCATTCATCAGGAATAAATCTCAATGGCTATGGGGGGTGAGGTAGAATTTGATCAGCTGGACCTGGGCGTGGGTGTTTTGCTGTCAGTGACCACAAATATCAAAGTCAGATAGAGGAGGGTGATGGTAATGGTGGTGGCACTGGGTGAGGAGAAGACCACTGTGTTCCTGGAAAGACAGTTCCAGACCCACCAGGGTACAAGGAAGACCAGCTCCAGCAAGCTATATTTGTCAGACAAACACACTTTACTCAGTAATTGTGAGGCTTCCCAGGCAGGGGAACCCTGGAAGGTAAGGAGCCCAACTTGTCCCCAAAGTAATTTAAAAAAAAAAATCTTTTTAAAACTTGTATTAGACCATGTCTCTGCCCTGCTTAAATAGCCCCTAAATGTGGGTGCCTGAGTGGCTTAGTTGGTTAAGTGGCTGCCTTTGATTCAGGTCATGATCCCAGGGTCCTGGGATAGAGCCCCACATCAGGCTTCCTGCTCAGTGGGGAGCCTGCTTCTCCCTCTCCCTCTGCTGCTCTGCCTGCTTGTGTTCTCTTGCTCTTTCTGTCAAATTAATAAGTAAAATCTTTAAAAAAAAAAACAAAAACCTTAATGGCCGCTCATTGCAATTAAAATAGAATGCTGACCCCTGACCCCAGCTCACAGAGCCCTCCTTGATGGAGGCTCCAGCCCACCTTGCCCATTAACACTCCAGACTCTCCAGACTCTGCCGGTTCTTGGGACACTTGGATTCACTTCTGCCTCAGGACCTTTGCACTTGCTGCCCCCCCCCCCAGATTCACTCTCCCCAGGTTATTGTCTGGTTGCTTTCAAGGCTCAGTGTAGATGGAATCAGGCATCTCCAGAGAGGTCCTCCTCCAACCCCCTCCCCAGTCTCTCTCTGCTGTATTCCTTCAGTGCTTAGCACTGGCTGAAATTGTCTTGTTCCTTTTCCCTTTTCCTTCAACAGAACCCAGCTAGAATTCTAGTCCCTAAAGGCAGGTTCTGTCTGTCTTCTACATTGCTGGGTCCCCAGCCATCATTTGGTGCATTGCTGGAACTCATAGACCCTCAATAAATATACATTAAAATGAGCAAACTACTGGCCAGCTGCATCTTCCAGAGCAAAACCCTAAGACAAGGTGAGTTCGAAAACGTGTGGAGGCCAAACTATGGTTTTCTGTCCAGGGTGCTGAAGGCTCCCCCATCCACCACTGCTGTGGCTTTTCTAGGAGACAGGGAAGAAGGCAGTCCTTTCTGGGAAGAATGGTTGTATTGTGTCACCAGGAGGTTGCCATAGGAACGCCTTGTTGTGCAGCAAAGACCCCTACTTAAAGTTAGAGATGTGGAGATATGAAGCAATTGTGAAAGTCGATGAAGTATTGACCAGTAGCTGTGGAGCCCTTGAGGAAGGACTTTCAGGTCACACTCCTCCCCCTACCCCTGCCCTCCGCTTCATCTTGCAACTCCTTTCTGTCCCTTCACTTCCAGCTTCACCCCTCCCCAGCCCACTCCCATCTGGGTTGCCAGAGCACTACTCCAGAGGGCCATGAGAGAGGAGTGAGGGGCTGAAGGTAGACCAAGTGTCATGCCAGACTCATCTCAGGCATCTATACCTAATGCCACAGCAATCACAGAAGTCATAGTTGAAGTACGACAGTCCCATGTACAGAGCACTTACTTTATGTACATCATATTCAGTGCTTAGACTCAGTATTCAGACCTCATGAATTAGTAGACTGAAGCCTACACAACCCAGAGGGAGTTATTATGATCCCCATTTCACAGATGAAAAACCTAAGGCTCAGAGAAGTTACATGAAATTTTTGAAAATTCTCACTTAGTAAGGGGGTTGTTCCAGGATTTTAACCCAGGGAATCTGAATCTAGAGTTCAAGCTTCTTCTTCTTCTTTTTTTTTTTTTCCAAGAGTTTGTTTGTTTGTTTTTAAGTAATCTCTACACCCAATGAGGGGCTTAAACTCACAACTCTGAAATCAAGAGTCACATGCTCCATTGACTGAGCCAGTGAGGTGCCATCAGAATTCAAGCTTTTAACCACACCACCATCTCAGCAATTCTAAACACAACAAATGTAGCAACTCCTGTGTGTTGAATGGTTACAGTGGGCCATGCATTCTGGGAAACTATGGATTGCAAGGGCAAAGTTACTCACCCAAGTGTTAGAATCTGGATCTGCATACCTATCCAGAGTCCAAGTTCATTCTCCAACATCAACAGAGGCCTGGACCTACAGGGTCGGAGAAGACCCTCCAGGCTTGCCACTCTGGACTCAGAGTGCCAATCTGAGGCCAATCCTGGCCAATCCCAAGCTTTATAGTAATGACCCCTTTCTCCAAACCCACCATGCCTCAGAACCAGGGAGGGCACTGAGAATACCTGACAATCTGAACCCCCAACGAAGTCACTGGATGGGCTGCAGGGTAGCATGGGACCATAGACCAGAGGAGGATGGCACTCCCTGTTGCTCACGTGGGCAAGGCCATTAGCTTCTCTGAGCCCAGCTCTCCTTGTCATAACTGGAGGATAACCCTCCTCTCTCCACTCAAATGCATAGAGGTTTTGAGACTACTCTGACAGTGCTTCCTAACTTGTCACTCGGTGAACGTGGCTGCTAGAGTGTAGGCGAGCCCACCATTAGGAATTCAGATAGAGAGTCAATACTTACCATTGCAAGCCTTCCTCAATTCTTCAACCTCCAACTGGATTCTCTTAAAGGCATTTCAAATTATAAAACTTTCATCTAAATGCTGTCTTCTAGGGATACCTGGGTGGCTCAGTGAAGTGTCTGCCTTTGGCTCACGTCATGATCCTGGGGTCTTGGGATCGAGCCCCACATCAGGTTCCCTGCTCAGCAGGGAATCTGCTTCTCCCTTTCCCTCTGCTCTT
Organism: Mustela putorius furo; assembly: GCF_011764305.1. NCBI lineage: Eukaryota > Metazoa > Chordata > Mammalia > Carnivora > Mustelidae > Mustela > Mustela putorius. Next base: position 34,322,887 of record NW_025421294.1, read on the forward strand.
CTACCTCCCCCCTGCCCGCGCCCAGCTCGTGCTCTCTCTCTTTCATTCTCTTTCTCTCTCTATCTCAAGTAAATAAATAAAATCTTTTTTAAAATAAATGCTGTTTTCTGGGAATGTGCCAAGTGGCTAAGAGCTGAGAGGCTATGTAGGGCCCAAACTAGCCCAGACCGGGGGTGGCCCTGGGTTTGCTGTGAGGACATGTTCCCCAGGCCCTCCCCCTTGGCTCTTCTGCCCTCTGCCTCCTGGTTCTGTCTTCATTCATCTTGAGGGAACAGGTAGCAGAGCTTGGGGCTAGGGTGGGCTGGGCTAGGGTCTCATTGCTCTTTTAGGTCTTGTTCTGGTATCTTCTCCCCAAAAGAAGCCTCTTTCTCCCAGCCCCCTGGCAATAAAAGGCATGAGACATCCTGCCAGAGGGAAGACCAGACACCCCTCTAGATTTCAGAGAGCAAAGGGGGTTTTTCTGGAGGAGTCCTTTAATTTCTTTTCTGATGCTCCTCCCAACCCCCACACATCCAGAACGCCAAAACTCTAACCTACCAACCTTTGCCTATTGACATTAGTCAGCTATTGCTGTGATAATGCTGTGCAACAAAGGACCCTAAAATCTCCATGACTTACAACCACTTTTATTTTTCTTGTCTGCAGTCAGAGGACTGGCTGGGTGGCTCTGCTTTGGGCCACAGGGTTGGTTCAGGTTTGCCGCAAATGTCTTGCATTCTAAGACCAGGGGCGATTCAGGGCATGTCGTTCTTACCGCAGCTGGAAGAAGCGCAGGAGCCCAGTTCTATTCACATCATAACTCCTAACATTACACAGGCCAAGGTGAGTCATGTGACACATTCAATATCAGTGGGATGGGGAAGTGTCCTTAGTCCATTAGAGTGGGAGCTACTACAAAGTCACATGGCACCCCAAAACCTAAGCCTCTATGTTAACTAAACAGCAAAAGAACAACAGCAGCAGCAAGAAGGTGTGGCTATATAATTCCATCAGAGGAAGAGGGGTGGTTCCAAATAGGGTGGAGTGGGTTTGTGTTATCATTGCCTTTAAGTCCCTTTTCTTTGGGAGGATTCATCGTCCCTGTTGGGAGCAGCCTTGTTCTCAGTTTGAGTGGGACTGATCTCACTACCAGCTCTAGAGATGGACGTGGACTAGCTCAAAACAATCTGACAGCCCATCCCATGGCCACAGTTGTTTCAAGGATAGGCATATGACCTAATTCAAGCCAATGAGAGACACTGAATCCCAAAAGAATCCAGAAATTTCCTCCCTTTCTCACTGGAAAGAAAAAAATATAGAGTCCCAGGAGCTTTTGGCAACCAAGTTATGATTCTGAGGGGACCCAGCCCTGAAATGAGTACAGAAAGTGGAAAGAAATCAAGTTCTGGGGAGATGTCATTCAGCTCGACCAAGCATTACCTGAAACTTGACCTACTACTTGACTTTTCACTTAAAGAAGCAAACGCGTTCTCATTTTTGTTTAAGCCAGTTTAGGTTTTGTTCTCCATCATTTGCAACCCAAAGATTCCTAAGTGAAAGATGATATCAGAGAGGAAACCAGAGAACTGAGGTTCTCTACTTACTGTCACCCCCATATCACACCAGCTAGAAACACTGAACCTAAGAGAATCATGGGATTTGGTCATCTCTGCTTAGAGCATTCAGAGCAGGCCATTCCCCCTGGCACCTCACTCCACCACCCTGGGCCTCCAGCCCTCCAAAATCACCTTCCACATCCAGACCTGTTCACCTTCTTGATGCAGCCTAAAGTCTGCCCCAAAGCTCTGGGAGTCTAGAGTTGCTGCCTCATACATCAAAGATGCTTTTGCTCGAAGGGAAAAATGTAGCTAATTTTTCAATGTGTGTGGCTACCTTTGAGCAACCCTGAATGCCGGAAGCGGGGCTGGAAAGCAGTCGTAGATAAATGGGATTGCCCCCAGAAGGAGCCCTGTATATCTGCCTACTCTCCCTACCCGAAGCGGGTGGAGGTGGGGAGAATCTTGGAAAGGGGCTGCGGGTGTGTCCCATGCCACACACACTCACAATAAACCCGGATGAGTTTGGCTGTCTCTGGACCCCAAAGCATTGTCCCCAGCCCCTAGTCACTGAGAAAAGAGAAAATCTCCGTGTTATTGTTGGTTTAAAATTGTGTTTTGTGAACGAGAGGAAGAAAAAAGACAGGTCCATTAAGTCATTTATCCTAACACTCCAGCCATCACAGGCTCCTGGGGCTTGAAGAAAAATCAAGAAAATTAGTGCTTGTGAAAGGCAGAGAGCGACAGCGTTGGCCTGGGAGAGGCACAGAGGGGGACCCACGCAGCCCTCCTCCCTCCGGGCTCAACCCCTCCCTGATGCCGGCTCTCTGCTCTCCCCAGACATTCAGTGCTCCTTCCTCTCCGCGGCCCTTACTCCCTTTCCTTCCCGCCCCGGCCCTGCCCTGCCCTGCAACCCGGGTGGGGCGGTGTCTGTACCTCCCACTCCCTCCCTGGCCCTCCCGCCCAGCCCGCCTCAGGTCCGTGCTCGGGCGGCCGCGCGCCGCTCTGCAGCCTAGACAGACAGTGCCCCCCTCAGGCCACACTCAGCCCTCGGCGGCGGCGACCTGCGCGACAAAGACGAACACCCGTGGGGACTTAGGGGGAGAACACGGGCGAACCTCCACTGGTGACCCCAATTTCAGATTCGAACCCAGGTCTCCAGAGGTGAGTGCGAAGAAAATGCCTAAATTAAAATGCTAATTACCGTCTTCGGCAGTTGGTTAGGAGACAGTCACTGGTATCTATTATTAACAGCTTCCCGTCACAGCCGTGGCTCGCCAAGAGACACGGATAATTTAAAGATTCAGGTGCAAGAGAAAATAACAGAAGGCCGTGTCTGCACGGTGAAGCTGTCTGTGGGGGTGTCACCCCATTCTGCCCACCCTGCAGAGAGATGATAAAAGGTGGCCAAGGGCAACAAGAGGTGAGGCCCCAGCAGGTCCCTGGGGGCTCCCCAGGTGGGAACTTGGGAAGGGGTTGGATCAGCCAGGTGCACCGAATAACCCAAATCCTTGTGTTTACAAATATTTGCAGAGCCCTTTATGGCTCTCAAAATCCTCCACGATTTCTTAATTCAACACCAGGGTTTGGTGAGGGCAGGAATCTGAGCTTCTGTGCCCAGATAGGAGGACACCCAGGTAAGATGTGACCCTGGGCATGAAGGCTAGCCCCTGACGCTGCCTGCTCCTGGAATCTGGAAGGTTTGCTGCTGGGGAAAAGATGGCCTAGGAGCCAGGCTGTCATTTCCCAGGTGCACCACACGCTGGCACTTGGGAGAGCCAGAGTCCCCATGCCTCAACTCCACTGTCACTGTCACCTCTAGAAATAAGACAGAGCTGGTCCCAAGGGATGCCTCAGGGTCTTGGCAATGCCCACGGAGAGTCTGCCCAGGTGGGGGTCTTCCGGAGGGGGGGCTTTGGCAGCTGGGGAGAGAAGAGGCACGAGGAATAGAAAAGGAGCATATAAAACAGGGAACAAGCGAATTGCAGAATAACAGAGCAGAAAAAGCCATGAGCATCTACCCTCCTCTTTGTTCATGGCAGGCAGAGAGGGACTGAACTGCCCAAGGTCACTAGGAACTGCCCAGTCAGGCCAGAGGCAGCTTCAAAGGCCCTTCCTAGACTCACAGTCTAGACCCTAAAGGGACAATGCAGAGAAGCCTTGAGCCTACCCTGTTAGGTTGCTGTCACAGTCACTCCAGTCCACTGAGAGGATTTTGTCCTATATCTGTGTGCTCATGGAAGCAGGCATTGGGACGAAGGGTGCTTCGTGATTTCTTATGGACCAATGAAGAAACAAATTCGATGCTATATATGAACAGCCTCATACACAGGGCATTCTGGGGCTGGCTCCTCCCGGCTCCTGGGAACAAATTGTTAAATATTCAAGATTTGTGAGCTGGTTGTTAAACAATGGGCAGCTGGAACTCAGGCCTAGTGAGAGTATTTACACCACGGCAATCCGCAATCCGTAAATGCTCCTAATCAGGGCTATTTACCCTACCCAACCCTTACTTCCAGCCAAATGCTAGAGCCACTCTTCTTAAGACTTCTTCTTGGGTTAATCTTCTTAATCTCCGAATCTTCCAACTACTGGAAAAGCTGAAATGTCTCCTGCATTTTATTCCCTCATTCGCTTTCCTTGGGTGCAGGATTCCCCTGCATTTTCAGTCACCCCCTGTGGCCACAAGGCCAGGCCCCCATTGGAAGCCAGTGCGAAAAGAGTTAATTCCCCATCAGCTCCCCCTCCCTCTCAGGGCACCACCTGTTCCACGGGGCTCTGGCCCCAGGTGAGGTATAAACACCCCCAGTGATGAATGGCCCCGCCAGCAGTGACGCGGGGGCCCTCTGCTCTCTCCACCACCTGTTCCATCCCAGCTGGAGGAAGGCACGTGGAGGAGGGGGCTTCCATCTGAATCAGAATCATCCATCCTAAGTAATCAGCTGCCGAAGAAAATGCAAACCCATGGAGGGGAGCAGAGATGCCCCCCTCCCCAGCTTCTCCAAACTCCACCTGCCCCAGACTTGCCTCAGACACTGCTGGAAGAGCCAGAACCCTGAGGACAGGATGCCATCTGCCAGGACATGGGGTCTCTTTGCAGAACAAATACTAGGACGCTCCTTTCAAGACTGCCGCTGTCAAGCCCAGGCAGGGACCAGCGCACACCTTCCCTCCCAAGGCTTGTGCTCTTGCCCCTCTATCACCGTCTCCTCAGCCAGGGAATAGAACGTGTCCTTGCCAGACACCACTAGGCCCGTGCCCAGTGTCCATTTCCTTCTCACCTGACTCTTGGTGTTCCCATGACCCATGTCCCAGAGTGGGAGGGAGAGGGGGTGTGGTCCAGTTATAGTCAATGACATATGAAGGGAGGTCTGACGTATCTGATCCTAGGAGAGAATCATCACAGGGAGAGATGCTCTCTTCTCTCTGTCTCTAAGCATTGTGGCATCTGGACATGAATTCTGGAACCTTAGCAGCCACACTGTGACCCTGAGGGCTGCCAGACTGAAGCTGGGGCTGAACAGAGGCAGAGAAAGAGGCCAGTGAGGTCCCTGGTGATGTCCCTGGGTCTCTGATTCTTGTGCCTGGAGGCAGCACTTCTGCCTCCTGCCATGGGAGATAAGAAAGGTCCTTATTCATTTTTATTTTGCGTGGCTGCCTGTAGCCAAAGGCATCTCAACTCAGGGAAAGCAAAGGCTGAACGTGATTACCCAACTCAGTCAGGCCCTGATCTTGGACGCCCATGTGAGTAACTAGCTTTGGATTGTGCCTGATGCCCAGACCTCTTGCTCTGCTCAGACTAGTGCTTTCCTGAGGCCTTTCTCTGGCCTCAGCAGGGCCACTCTTCCCTGTGTTCAGGCCCCAAAGTGCCAGGAAAGAAAATGTCCCAAGAATAGCCTTCAACCAACGACTGACAGGAGATGCTTTATAAATACCCCATATCCTTCTCCCTTTGGGTAGGAGAACTCCAAGGCAAGCTGTCTATACTGGCTGCCAGGGTTCCAGGATTGTGCTCTAGTTGTTCACTGTGGTAACCTGCTAGAGAACACTCCTCTTATTGGCTGCCTCCCCCTTCCCCATCATCTTTCAAAGATGCTACCTGCACTCAAAACCTCATCCCAGGGTTCACTTCCCAGGGACGCAAAACTTAGGCTACTTCCCTCTTCAATGCTCTGAGACCTGCTCTGCGGCAGGCACTGCAGAGAAACCAGGAAACAGGTGTAGGTCTCCTGGGCCCTGGGGTTATTTCATTGCAGAGACAGGAAATCAACAAGTCAACTAGTCATTTGAGGTGGTCTTAAATACAGGGATCAAGATAAAACTGGATAGTAGCAATGTTGGGGAAGGGTACAAAGAGGGCAGGGGCTGAGAGTTCTCTCCAAGGCTTGTCTGTACTAAGAGCTACCAGAGGAAGATTCCAGGCAGAGGAAACAGCAAGTGCAAAGGCAGAGGCGGCTCACGTGGTAGGTTTGAGGAACTGAGAGAGGCAATGTGGCAGGAGGGAGGTAAGGCAGGAGAAAGAGGAGGAGGTAAAGTGCAGAGGGATGGCTCCTGAAGGGCATAGGAAGGAGTTTGTGGGGTCAGGGTCAATGGGAATCTATTGCAGGTTTATAAGGTGGAGGGGAATTAGCTGATCCAAGGCGGCAGCCTTCTGCGTACTGTATGGAGACAGGATTGGGGGGGGGGGCTGCGACAGTGAATCACAGAGGCCAGCTGGGGCCATCTGAGCGGAGCACACACGTGGGGGATGCTGCCACCTGGAGCTACCCTGTGTTCTCTATAGGGGAATCTTCCACTTGCAAACCTGCCTCTTCCCTCTCCCAGCCTAGGACCGGACCCTGACCCATGTGTGCAATTGTCCCCAGTCCCTGGGGTTGGAGGTAGCCACTAAACCAAAGGTCGATGCATGAATCCTTGTTGCCCTGGACCTTCCATGGTGCCATCTCTCACTGACCACCCACCTGCTGGGGCCCACAAATTCTTGCTTTCTGAGTTTGGGCACTGCTAGGGTCTCCTGGCCCTGCCTCCCAAGTCCTCCTGCCCCAGAGTGAGCAGGTACCATTCCAGACTGCAGTACCCTCCCCCAACCCCAGACTGGATGATCTGTGGGAACAGCTCCCTGGTCGGGCCCAGAACCCCCTCCCAGGGCCCAGAACAATTATCATTTAGTAGCACCTAGGGCTCTTGCCGCCGCTCTCCCTGAGTTTCTCGGAAGGCATTATTCACATTATTTTTCACTCGAAAAGCGTCGAGAAACCCTTGAGAGAGCTGAAGGACGTGGCTAGTCCTCGTTTATAGACGGGCTGTGCAAACAGAAAGGTTTTCAAATTTTTCAGGAACCGGAGTAGCAGAGCTCACTTTTGCTAAAACTAACCCCAGCATCAATAACAAATGGACCCGGCCAGGGGAAGACCTGTAAGCCTCGTATGGAGACAGGGCTGTGGGTTTGGGCCATGCTGTCGGCCTCCTCTGGGGAACAGCCACTGCAAACCCATGTGGGACCGAAGTTGCTGGGGACCCAAACCCATGGATGGGACAAGAAAGAATGATCGATGTTGACTTTGAGAAACCTCTCTCCAGCATCTAGACTCTTGATTGAGGGGAAAATCTTGTTTTTCAGGCCTGGTTTTCTCTTTGGGGTGGTGTCTGTCACTCACAGCTGAACTAATCCTCATCCCTATAGACAAGAGCCTATATCGCTATCCCCAAAGCCCAGGCCAGTCCACCACAGCCCACTGCTTTATCATAAGTCCCAAGGGAAGACTACAGTGCTCAGATAGGATCAGTATAGTTCAAGATCTGCCAATGAGCAGCCCAGTAAACCAGGCTCAGCCCTGGCTCAGCTGACCCTCCAACACTGAGTTCCAGCTAGAAGGTGCCAGCAGTCAGCCTGATGGGGTTTCTGGAAATGGCTAGAGGTTTGGTTCCTGAGAAGGGCAGGAAAGAGCTTAAAGAATGAGAAGGCTGAGGACAGGAGAACTGGCTTGAAATTCCTTGCTGCCTGGCTTAAATCCAACGTCTGGAAAAACAGAATGCAGGCATACATCACTTTATTGTGCTTTGTTTTATTGTGCTTTGCTAATATCGTGTTTTTTTATTAATTAAATGTTTGTGGCAACTCTGTTTCAAGCAAGTCTATCGGTGCCATTTTTCCAAAAGCATTTGTTCACTTTGTGTCTCTGTGCCACATTTTGGTAATTCTTGCAATATTTCAAACTTTGTCATTATTGTATTTGTTATGGTGATCTGCGATCAGCGATGATGACTCACTGGAAGCTCAGATGATAGTTAGCATTTTTTAGCAATAAAGTATTTTTAAATTAAGCTTTGTACATTTCTTTAGACATAATGGTTCGCACACCTAATAGACTACTGTATAGAGTAAACATAAATTTTATAGGCACTGGGAAACAAAAAAATTCATTTGACTCACTTTATTTCCATATTCTCTTCATTGCAGTGTCTGGAACCAAACCCCCGATGTCTCCAAGGTATACCTATGTACACTGAACAGGCCAGCAAGCAGGAGGCCTCAGATGCCCAACTTCATCTCAGAGCTGGTGAGTGCTTCCCTCTACCCGCCAAACAGAAAGGACCCACGTGAGCCCCCTTCCCCCACCTGGGAAGACGGAATGCCACAGCCCACTTGTGGCCATGTAGTGGCCATCTGTGTTCCCACAGCCCAGCACCCATTCAGACATTTCAGTGCTAATGTAACCCAGCTTTACTCAGGGAATCCCTATCCAACTTTCAGTCCCAGGGGAGTGGGACTCCACCCTAGGGCCACAGCCACCATGTGACTCAGTCCTGGCCAATCAGAGTGCCTGTATTTCCTCTGCCACTCTGATTGATCAGGAAGGAGCAAGTGCCCCCTTAAGACCAATGAGACCCCAGGAGATTTACTTTTCTATTGAGAGAAGAGCAGATTTCTTTTGCCAGGGTTGGAACCCAACAGTAGCCATCTGCTGGCACGTGGAGCATCAGGAAGAAGCAGAAATGGGCAGAGCCAAGGCAGGTGTCCTGGTCCTAGCTGGATTTAAGCCTGAAGCTTGTCACCCCTTGGATTTATAGATATCAATACATTTCTTCCCCCGTCACTACCCTTAACTAGCTGCCTGAGCATGTTTTGGTTTAATGGCAAAACCATTTCTTCTCGAGTTGGCAAATTTCCTTCCAGCGTCTCAAGGCCACCTTAACCACCCTTCCCGTGATGGGGTGAGCCCTCTGTCCCCTGGCCAAGTTGAGCAGGACCACGCTGAATGGACCTGTTTCCATGTCACCTCAATGACAGGACCTGTCTTCCCTTTAACACTGTAGCCAGGGCCCAGCATCCAGTAGGCGCTCACTAAATGCTGATTGGAGAAATAAATGAATGACTGCAGAGAAGCAAGCTACTCACTCATCAAGTTTATGGATGACATGAAATTGGGAGCAGTTTCTAGCCAGAGGTTAGAATCGTAAAGCAGATTGGCTTTCGCAAATGAGAGTATGGCAAGGCTGAGTCGGAATTGGATGATGTTCATTAAGTAACTAGTTTGAAGAAGTCATCGCCAGCAGTCTGTGTGAGCTGGGGAGGTAATGCTTTCTGTGCATGTTCCAGGACAAGCTGTGGATAGCAGGCTGGATACAGCAAAAGAAGCTGGATATTGAGGGTCGGTCTCCTCACGGAGGTCACTTCATGGGCACCTGACAGGCAAGACCCTGGCAAGTCCTTCGCCTCCAGGAAGGCATTCTCTGCTCTGTATTTCGGAGACATAGAAGATTCAGGGAAGCATTAAAAATAGGGAAAGGGAAGACAAATTGGATTTCTGAAGTCAGGTTAAAGAGACTGGGGTTGCTGCATCTGGAAGGAAAAGAGGGAGAAACCATTTCTCCAATGGGCTTTTATGAGGGGCGTCACCCCCCCAGAGCAGAGAAGGTGCCCAAGAAGGGGAATAATGGGCAGGGAGGCACTGGCAGCCCGCCCTGCCCCCACTGCCGCCTCCAGAGCTGCTACCACCCCTGCTGTTTACGCTTTTATCGTTTGCAATGAAAGACGATGATGTGTGTGTGCGCTGTATTGATTGTGCCTCTTAGATTTTTATGTCATTGTGGAAAGCAGCAATTATGCTTACCCGCTCTGGAGGGAGCAAATAGCCCCGGGGGAGGATGCCGCAGGGCCGGGGAAAACTCCAAAAGCAGGTGGGAGGGGTCCAGCTCAGGAGGTGGAGGCAGAGACAGCCAGAACAAGGGTAATTGAACCTGAGAAGGGAAGGAATACCACCAAGTGGATGCACCATCTACCCTGTAGCTGTTTATTAAACACCTATGGTATGCTAGATACTCAAGTCCTTGTCCCACACTCCTGTGAAAGCCCTCCAGTGGCTTCCCTTTTGCATTCATAATAAATCCGCTCTGCTTATCAAGACATATGTCATCTGACCCTCACCCACCTCTCTGGTCCCACCTCCATCTTCTCCCCTCCTCATTGCCACCTAGCCATCTGGCCTTTTCCTGGTCAGCCCGCTTACCAAGCTTAGCCCTGCCTCAAGGCCTTTGCCCTTGCTATTGCCTCTGTCTGGAATCCTGTTCCCGACCTTTATCCTGTCATTATCTTCACATTCAGATCTCAGCTGAAATATCACTACCTCACAGAGTCCCATCATGTCATGTCCACGCTAGCCTCTCATTGTCACTCCATCTTCTTTTCTTCATAGCACTTCTCATTCTCAGATACGCTCTTGTCTTTGGGTTCATTGTCGGTCTCTCCCACCAAAATGTAAATGCTAAAAGAATAGGGGTCTTATTTACTTCTTGTTCACTGCTTTGCCACTAGCATCTAGAGGAGTTCCTGGCATGCAACATGAGTATAATGGATATTGATAGCTATTATTAGCTAGTTAATAGTAGAGGAAACTGAGATTTAGGGAGTGTATTAATTAGGACCATATTTAACTGGAAGTAACAGGATATCCACCTAATTTCAAGAGGTGATTGCTAACATTGGTCCAATTGCTCAATGATGGCCTCATAGACTGAGGAACTGTCCATCTTTCTTCCCACTTTTTCTTAGGCTGTTACTCTCAGCTTGCCCCTCATGATCACAAAGTGGCTGCTGCTGCTCCTGATATAATTTGGCATTCAAGGCAGGAAGGAGCAGAGAAGGCAAAATTCTTGTCTAGCTGAGTATGTCTCTCTCTTTACCAGGTCTTTCCCGTTTCTAAAACACTCCTCACCAGGATTCTAATTCCAGCTCATTGGCTGGATCTATGTCACTTGCTGTAAGAGATTTTGGGTAACAGAGCTCTCTGCACTCCAAGATAAAGGAAGGCAGAGGAGAGGTGGGTTGGATGTGAGTGTTGAGTGAGCCAGCCTCAGCAACTACAGAGAAGTGAGCAGACTTGCTCACAGCCATAGCCATAGATGGCAGAGTTGAGATTTGAGTCGACATGTCTGGGCCAGGGTCATGCCCTACTTGTCACACCCTGGCACTTCCCTCTTGGCATCTGGGTAAGAGGGCAAAGGCACTAAACAGACCATAAATGCCATCAGGCACATCCTTCCCCCTCCTGCCCCAAACAGTCCTGCCCACACTGGCTTTTCTTTATCCCAACATCCCCCCCTCCCCAGGCACACAGTGCTCTAGCCACAACAATCTACTCAGGGTTCCCCAAATGCACACAGTCTTCCCTCCCCTGTCCCTTTACACACATTGTTCAGAGCCCCTGCCAACTCTCACCACTCTGCTCATCCTTCAAAGACCAGCTCAAGTGTCGCCTCCTGTAACTCTTCCCCTTCCTTGCTTATTCACCAGCTAGAACCTGTCCTTGTAACAAAGAGGAGACAAAAAACAAAATAAATAAGACCATTTTATAGACAGATGGATGTGATGAGAAAACAAAACAGGGTGACATGTTAAAGAACAACCGGGAGGCTGTTACAGATGGAACAATGCCCCCCAAAGATTTTATGTCCTAGCCCCAGAACCTAAGAATATGTTAGGTTACATGACAAAGGGAAATTATTAATGTTGCAGGTGGAATTAAGGTTGTGTATAACGAAGATTTGGCTGGCTTCTGTCCCTGCTTCCTGAGAGGTGACCCTTAAATCCTTGGTATTTCTGGAGTGATAGGATTGTCTTTGTTGTTCATGGTGGCCCCTCAGACCACACCTGAAGATTTATGCTAACAAAGCCCTTCGGATGAGGGCTGACCATGCCAGAAAGAGCAGCCATGTGATTAGAGAGTTGAAACTTTGAGCCATCTGTAACTAGCCTGCCCTCCTCGGAGGAGGGAGGCTGGACGTTGAGTTCAACCACAGGGCCAGTGATTCAACCAATTCAATCAGTCATGCCTACACAATGAAACCCTGATAAAAACTGACACCAGAGTTCCAGGGAACTTCCTGGTTGACAATATGGTCACAAGCTGATGAGCTGGAAGGGTAACACATCCTGATGGCACAGGGCTAGGACATAAAAGCTTCAGATTTGCCCCCTGCACAGCCCTCATCCCCCGGGTCTCTCCCTTTGTTTCTGAGTTATCGCTTTTTTTGCTTTCCTGAGTTTTCTGAGTCCTTCTAGCAAATTATAGAACCTAAGGCAGAAGTTAGAACTCCTGAATTGGTAGCCAGCTGGTCAGAAATGAAGATGGCCTGGGGACCCTGAACTTCTGCCTGATATTTGAAGTGAGGGTAGTCCTGTGAAGGACTGTGGCCTTGACTCATGAAGTTTGGGCTCATTCCCCATAGTCAGGGTTATAGCATTTGGCTAATCAACTGTCCTTGAGTTGGGAGATTATCCTGGATTATCCAGTGGGCTCAATAACATGGGTTTTTCCAACTGGAAGAGGGAGGCAGAAGAGAGAGAACCAGAGAAACAGCAGTGTGAAAGCAGCTCAGCCCAACGTTGCTAGCTTTGAGGAGGGAGAAGGGAAGATGGCGGACCCCAGCTTCTAAAATCAGGCAAAGGTAAGGAAACAGATTCTACCCTGGAGCCTCCAGAAGAAATGCAGCCCCACCGGCACTTGATTTTAGCCTCGTGAGACCCAGTTTGGACTTCTGACCTCCAGAGCTGCAGGATAACCAAAGTGTGTTGTTTTAAACCCCTTGTTTGTGGTCATTTATTGCAACAGCAGTGGGCAAATAACACGGGGGTATTTTTTGGTGGGGATGCACGTTCTTCTGTCACTCTGTTACTGGCTTTGATTGTAAGACCTCAAAAATGTAAACCTTACCTGATTCAATTTTCTACACACACTACTTACTGGAGACCCAGCAGGGATGGGAGCTTCTTCCCTCATAGCATTTTCATTTTGTTTAACATTGTGTGTGTGTGTGTGTAGTCTACGAATTTTAACACATGTAGAGGTTCATGGAACCACCACAATCAGGATATGGAAGATGTCGGGCACCCCCACAAGACTCCGGCATGCTATCCTTTCTCATCACACATTTCCCACGTCCCTAAGTCCTGGCAACCACTGACCTATTCTCCAATGCTATAGCTCTGTGATTTTGAGAAACTCCCATTAATGGAAACACATGTTACATAACCTTTTGAGACTGGCTTCTTTCCCTCAGCATAATGCCTTCGACAGTCATTCAAGCTGATGACTGTATCAGTGGTTCGTTCCTTTTTATCACTGAGCTGTATTCCATTGAATGGATGTACTGCAGTTTATCCATTCACCTACTGGAAGACATTTTGATTGTTTCCAGTTCTTGGCAATTACCAACAGAGATGCTATGAATATTTGTGAACCATGCAAACATAAGTTTTCATTTCTTTAGACTGAATACCTAGGAGTCTAATTGTTGGGTCATATGGTAAGTATATATTTAACTTGATAAGAAACTGCCAAACTTTTCTGGAGGAACTGTACCATTTTGCCTTTCCACGGAGAATGTGTGAGAGTTCCAGTTTCTCCACATCCTAGCCAGCACTTGGTTTTGTCAGTATTTTTTATTTTTATTTTTTTTCCATTCAGCTAGATGTGCAGTTGTAACTTTTTGGCCTAATGGTTAATGATAGTGAACATTTTCTCTTGCGCCTATTGGCCATGTTTATATTCTCTTGGGTCAAGTGCCTGTTTTCAAATCTTTTGCTTGTTGTTGTTTTTTTTTTTTTTTTTTTTTTTTTTTTTTTTTGGCTTGGTTTTTAAATAGGTTATTTGGTTTCTTACTGTTGAGTTTTGAGCTTTCTTCTCTGGGAGCTCCTCTGGACTTTCCAGTTCATGGAGGTGCCCCTTTTCTAGTGCTCAGGACAGAAGGTGGGAGCATTATTTACTTCCATCTGTCATGCCTTTCCTGTAACTGCTCATGTTGGTCCCAAGTAGCTCATACTCTTACTGCAACTCCTGTGACCACATTGTTTGGTTACTGGGGTAAAGATTTCTGGGTGGCTCAGTTGGTTAAGCCTCTGTCTTCAGCTCAGGTCATGATCTTGGAGTCCAGGAATCATGCCCCACACTGGGATCCCTGTTCAACGAGGAAGCTGCTTCTCCCTCTGACCCCCATCTCATACTCTCTCTCAAATAAATAAATAAAATCTTAAAAAAAAAAAAAGTCAAACAGGAGACTTATGTTTTCTTTCTCAGCAATGGAAGACCCCTTCCTTGGTCTTCAAGCCAGAATTGGAAGGTTTTTCCTGTAACTCTCTCTGTCGATGCTAATATCCCCTTCAAGATTTGGGGCTGCATTGCATCACCCATTCAACCCAGGGCATAGTAGAGTGGGAGGAAGTAGTAAACTTACCACCAATTTGGTGTTACTTTGCTATCTGGTCTTTTCAGAGAGTTCAAATAGCTCATGTGCATTCTCTCCAGGTGTATTCAATGGGAGAGAGAGGGTGGAGTGTCTTATCTAGACCTGGAACCTCCCAGAAATTTTTTAAAGTACATGATGCATGTTTACACACACAGTGCCAAAGCCACCATGCAGGAAGCACCTCTTACATCAGGCACAGGAACAGAATTTTGTGTTCAGAGGGTTATGCTTAGGCAGCTATCCCTCTTTCTAGCTGTGTGATGCTGGGCAAAAATCCAAATGTATCTGATCCTCAAGTTGTCTTGCCATAAGAGTGTGGCAAAGATCAGACCCAATAATATGTATAAAGCCCTTCACCTCAGGACCCAGAACATAGTAAGTGGCCAAGAAATGATAGCTACTCTTGATGTTATTATTTTGTTGTGGGCAGAGTCCTGGGGTTACAAGCTGCAGAGAGAGACTCTGCCCATGTTGTGCAGAAAGGGAAGGTCCATTTGGAGCTTCCGGAATCCAGGAGCTGAGGGATCAGGTCTAGGAACATCAGGGACTGCAGGCTGGGTCGAGCCTCACAGTTGAGTTTGCTCCTGACACCACATTGTAGGACAGGCTGCCCTCAAGGCTCCCACGGTGGGAGGTGGGTGTCATCCCTGCCCTCCCATGAAGACCACACCCATGGGGAACTTTCCATGAGGAAATGGACTAATAAGCAAGGGGGATTTAGGGAAACCCTCCCCTTCAAAAAATCTCCTTTCCTCTTGTGAGTTTAAAGACCACAGGCAGGAAACCTAACCTCTCTGTACCTCGATTTTCTCACCTGTGAAATAAGGTCATAACCCTATGAACTGAAGATTTCACCCAATAATATCGGGAAAGGACTATAACTCCGGATCAGACACCGAGCTAGTACCCAATTCTGAGTTTTATTATTATTACATGTCACTGCCCATTCAATCCTCAGAACAACCTCTGGGTGTTACTGACCTCGCTTTCCCAGTGGAGAAACTCATAGGGGTGCTGCGATTTGGCCAAGGACACTGACTTTAAAGCTGCTTTTTTCTTTTCTCTTCTTTCCTTTTTTTAAAAGTAGCCTCCATGCCCAGCGTGGAGCCCAAAGTGGGCCTTGAACTCACGACCCTGAGATCAAGACCCAAGCTGAGATCAAGAGCCGGATGCTTAACTGACTGAGCCACCCAGGTGCCCCAATGCTGCTTTGATCTCAACAAGCTTTCCCTGTCCCCAAGGTGGGGGTGGTCAGAATGCCACCAGCTGTGGGGCAGGCCCCAGTGTATACAGCTGATGGCAGCCACAGCAGGGGCAGCACTCAGGGAAGGGGGTCTTGTAACACAGGGGGTTGTGAGAACGCCCTCCATTCGAGGTCCTTCGTGTGTTGGAAGCAAAGAACTGCCTGCAAAATGAGCTCACCTGTGTACAAAATACATCTACCCTCAGTGCTCCCGTGTTTTGCTCCATGCTTTTCTCATGAAAGATATCAGTTATTTGGATGAAACTGTCAGGATGAGAAATTGTGGGCTAGGAGACAGGACAGTGTCCCTAGCGGGTCTGTGGGTCACGAGGTTTGGCACCAGAAGCCCTGAGCTGACTGGGCACAGGCTGGGGTGGGG
This sequence comes from Mustela putorius furo, assembly GCF_011764305.1. NCBI lineage: Eukaryota > Metazoa > Chordata > Mammalia > Carnivora > Mustelidae > Mustela > Mustela putorius. The sequence continues at coordinate 34,338,788 of NW_025421294.1, forward strand.
CAAAGGCCAGGGCTGGACCACCAGCTCCACAGGAAACCTGGGGCAGGGGAGCCTAGGGACCAATCGGGACCCATCCCGGGGCGGGAGGGTATGGTGCTACAGAGGGCTCCTTGTTTTCTTTCCATTTTTTCCCTTTATTTCCCCTCCACTTAAGAAAAAGCTGTAACGAGACAGCCTATGGAACGACAAGATTGATTGTGTCGTTCTGGCCTTTGAGGGAAGAAGGGGGGAAAAATCAAATTATTGGACAGGTTCCTTTTAAAGAACTGCTGCTTTAATTTATTTTCTTATATTTTGTCGATAGCTGTTGTTTTTTTCTTGAACAAGTGCTGCACTTTATAAATGGATTTCACTTGGGCAAAACAAACACAGTCATTTCATACTTCTCCTTCCTTCTAAAACTTACTTAAAATGTGGTGAGTGGCTGAGATTTACACACGGGGTCTGACCATCACTCGGGAGGGGGATAGGTGGCTCTCGAGAAAGCACCCTGTCTCAGCTGGGGAGGGGACAGGCAGCAGCGGATGTGGCCACAGACCACCTCCCAGCCACACAGTAAGGAGCCCAGGCCTGTTGGGGCTCCCTGTCCCCCACCAAGGAGACATTTTAAGGAAACAGATCCCCCCACCCACTCTTAAAGAGTCTGATTCAGTGAGTCTGGAGTGGATCCCCAGACTCTGTAGGAGTTTTTAATCTCAGATGATTGGATAATAAATCCAAGCTGGGTGACCTCCCGGCCTCACCCCTACCACCTCCAAGTGCCCTGGACTCCTCTGGTGCCCCCAGCCTCTGCCCCTCTGCTTCCTCGAAGTGCAAGTCAGACTCACCTTTTCAAATGGCAAAATCCTGTTCAGCCTCATAACCCAGGGCGGGTGTCACCATTCACTCACTCAGTTATGCAGCTGCTCATTGCAAATGTATTTATTCAGCACCTTTATATGCCAGGCACTGGGCTTGGCATTACAATGAGTAATATACAGAGATACAGAAAGAGGAAGAGAGAGAATCCTTGCCCTCCAGAAACCCACGGAACAGCCAAGAGGGAGGGAGAGAGCTCTTTCTGGCCCCTGCTGTGCCACACTCGGAGTGGGGTCTCGAATCCAGACATCCCCGGGGGTCCAGTAGACCCCTACGTGAGCCAAGAAGCAGGCTAGGCCTGGCTGGGGCCAGGGACGGCCCACCCTCCCCATGGGGCTGCAGCCCAAGTATGCCTTGTGGAAGGGAGCTCAGAGTAGACAACTGGTTTTTCAGGAGAAGCTAGGAACCCACATATTTATATGAAATCTCCTGTTTTTTTTTTTTCTTTAGATCTACTCTCCCTGGGAGCCACACAAACCTGCCTGCCTGGCGCTTGTGCTGGGTGTGAAACTTCCAGAGCCCATCTCCTGCAGAGGGAAGGGAGGGGCAGTGTCTGGCTGAGTGATGCCTGACCAGAGAGACTGAGCTGCAGTTGGGTTCAGACGCCTCCCCTGGCTACTGCCACCTGGGTCCCCAGGTCCTGGAGTCACCCCACTCCAGTGCCCAGGAGGCCTGGCCAACCCAGGCCAAGCAGTCCCCTTTCTCTGCCGCAGGATCCTCCAGCCCGGTCGCTCTGCGGACTTAAATAATAAATTGCAGCAGAGAGAGGGAAATTAAGCCATGCAGTGGGGGAAGTGGGGGCTGGGGGCTGGAGGCTGCGATGGAAATCTAATGAGGAGTCAGCCAAGTGAAAAGGAGCAGGCAGACGGGGGGGCGGGCTGCAGGGATTGGCGAGGGGTGGGTCTCTCCGCCACCCCATCCCCTGAGCTTAGGCCTGTAGCAGAGCTGCATGGCAGCCTCCATCTGTCCACACTAGAAATCTAGCTTGCTCCTGCCATTGGGTAAAGCAAGATGAAGGCCCCTGTCACGCCCTCACCTCCTCAACACACCCCTTCAGGACGAGCCTCGCTCACAGGGGCTTGGCACCCAGGACCCCTCAGCTTTGTCCCCATCCTGATCCACCCTGATGAGTGGGAGTAGAGCTCGGCAGGCTTCTTCCTTGCACCCTTTACTCTCCCTTCCTCCCCGTGTCCCCCCTACGCTGAGGACCCCAGGGTGCCCAGTGTCTAAGGTTAACACGGCACAAGCAACAGGTCAGAACGTTCTGGTCCACCACACTAGAAGAAGCCCCCCCACCCCACCCAAGCTGGGAGAACCCTGGAGTGAGGGGCCTGGGAGAGGTGGGGAGAGTTAGTCTGGCCCTGTGTGCCTCACTTTTTTTTTTTTTTGACAGAGAGAGAGCACAAGCAGGGGGAGTGGCAGGCAGAGCGAGAAAGAGAAGCAACCTCCCCACTGAGCAGGAGCCCGACATGGGGCTCCATCCCAGACAGGGTCCTGGGATCATGACCCAAGCCAAAGGCAGATGCTTAATTGACTGAGCCACCCAAGCGCCCCTGTGTGCCTCACTTTTGAGGCAAGGCCTGTGGAGCAGCAAGGCCCCTCTACCTGTCCCCCAGCCAGCAAGACATAAGAAACTCCTTTAAGAAGGGTAAGGACAGACAGGTTTACGGTGGCTCAGAAGGTCCCCGTGTGCCCCAGGGAGCCACAATATTGGTCTTAGAGTGAGATGGCCACCAGAGTGGTCCTGGAACGTGACTGGTGGACCCCAGTGGCCAGGGTGGAGCACATGGCAGAGGAAAGACCCTGGACTAGGAGAAACTGGGGATCTCAACGGAGAACTCTGGGAATGAGGGCACAGCAAGGAGGGTGGCACAGATGCAGGGTGAACTTGGCCCTCATTCAAGCCTTGACCCTTTGTGGGCCCTTCCTCTATGTTAATGAGAAGGTGGGGACTTGAAACTGAAGAAGGAGACCCAGAATTAATCAAGAACACCTGAACTGACTATATTTACACGGAGTTGACCAAAATAGGGGCTGAGATAGAAATTAAGTTCAGTATTACAGAACCATCTTTGCCCACCTGAGTTTGAAACCCTGGAGACTCTTCCCATGCTTGGCACCGAGGTCTCAAGAGGCATTTGGTGTGCGGGCAGAGACCCTCCTGAGTGTCTGTTCTGCTCCGGGCTCAGTCCGGGGGCTGGGGGTGAAGCTGAGGTCCCAACCCTGCCTGCTGATATTGGACGTGGAGGAGACTGTCGGTGTGAAAGTGAGAGTGACTGCATGAGCTGATGTAAGATGCTGGGAACTGTGGCCTGAACCATCTGCGCAGGTCCTGTGATCAAGATTGCCCTGGAGGGGACCCAGGAAGGCCTCTCTGAGGAGGAAACACTGGGCTGAGTCTCCAATGAGGAGAAGGAGCTAAAGGGGAAGGTCAGAGGAGAAGGCATTTCAGGCAGAGAGGACAGCAGGTGCACCGGGCCAGAGATTGGTGTGGGCTTGCAGAATAGTGAAATGGGGCCCAGTGCATAGCAGCATGGTATGAGCAGGGTCAGTGAACCCCGCAAGGCACAGGGGGGCCTGCCCTTCATTCTATGTGATGGGAAGTCAGGAGCAAGAGAAGCAAGGAAGACTGGTTTGATTTACTTCTTTCAAAGACTAGATCTTGATGACAGGGGACAATCTGTAGTGAAGCATAGAGTCCCCTGCCCCCTTGAACGGTGCCAGATGCATTGTTCAAAGCAGGCTCGTGGCCCAGCTGGCAGCCCCTTGCCCACCCCATGAACTTCACCTCCAAGATGCTATTCCTCCACACCGCACAGCCTCGCCATGCCGTCTCCATGACCCCCTGTGGGAGTCCCCAGTCACTGTCCCCTGTTAAGCTGTGGTTCGTATGTCTATTCAGGCCACTGACCCAAGTGTGCCAAAGCCATGACGATATCTTCCTACTATCTGCATTCTTTATTTCAACCCATTTTCCGCCCTGCAGTGGAATGTAAGACTTGGTTATCTCAGGGATTAGGGTTTAAATTCTGTTGATTCAGATCTTCTTCTCCCCCATCTCCTTGTTCCTGGATTTTGGCAAATGTAGGTGGTGTCTCAACATGGCGGGGGTGGGGAGGGGGGGCTGCAGGTGGGTCATAGGTCAATGTCTTCCCTACTGGCACTCACCCAAGGCATGTCTTGGCTGTCCTCTCCCTTGAGCATTGGCAGCAAAGAGGTGTCTGTGTCCCTGTCTGGTCCCTGCTTATAAGTGTGGGTGAGGGGTCTCCCTTTGTCACAACTGGGAGGTCCAGTTGTCCCCCTAGTGCTCTGGGACTGGGAAGCTCCCTGCGCTAAGGACCTTGCTGCAAGCCACCTCTCACCTCCTGTCTATTGTCACCACACCCTGTCAAGGCATAGGGTACCAGAGGACCTCACCCAACCAGGAAACAAAGCTCAGGGGCTCCCTGTGGCCAGATCCTCAGCTGACCTGGGGGCTACTCCTCCCCAGCCCTGCCAGTGATTGCATAAAGAGGTCATTGCGGACATCCCCAGCCCACACTGGGTGAGATGAAGCAACTAGGAGAGATGAGGCCATCTCTGGGGACAACTTGTGCTGAGAGCTACACGTGGGGGTGGGGGCTGGCTCCAGGGGAGGGGGTCCCTGCCTCGGGGGCAGGTCCATCAAGGCAACAAGATGCCCACTGAGGACCCCTCCAAGTTGTTGTTCTCCATCCCCTACTCTGCGTTGATACCATCCACAGACTTGGACTTTGCCTTAAACCCCTTCTTTGGCCCGGCTGGCCAGCCACACGTGGTACCCTCTGATTCCTGCTGTTACCCACCCTCCAGCCCTTGCCTGTGTCCCCATCATTCTGTCCAGCATCATGCCTATTGGCCTTTTGCCTCCCTCACCTTGTTGGAGAGGACCCACAGACCCTGGAGCCCAGTCCCTGGAGCTCTGGGGTCGAGTCTCCTCTCTTCCACTCTGATGCCCTGTCCATCCAGGTCTTGGCTGCTCCCTTCTCTGCTGTCCATTTCCTGCCCAAGACATGGGCAGGAACCACAGCATGAAGCTCTGTGTGCTTTCAGTCACATTCACCTGGGAAATGACTGCTGCAGACGGGCTGCTGGGGACAGGTGGCTGGAGCCCCATAGCACAGCAGAGACACTTTGGGCAGCAATGGGACAGTATTCTGTCCACCTGTAAATACACGCCCCTCCCCCCGCCAGAGAGTCCAGTACTCACATGCCTTCCAGAAACTGGCCTAGCTGCCTGGGAAGGAGACAGGGATCCTTTGCAGCATGGTTTCTAATTGTGAAAAGCTGGGAGCCACCTAAGTATTCATCAAGGGGGCACTGGGTGTATAAACCTCGGACTAGCTATGGAAGGGAAGACCACATGCGGTTCCAGGAAGGATCGAGAGCCACGCAGATCTATGCACACAGAGCTGAAAACACATTGGTGCAAAAAAAACGAGAAACTGATGATACTGTATGATACCATTTTAAAAAGGAAAAAAGAAATCCACAAAAGAGTACTAACTCTTTTAAGGTACATTTATGTATTTGTAAAATCAAGAGGGAAAAAAAATCATAGTCGTTCCCTCTGGGAAAGGGAGAGAAGGGGTGGGGTTAGTGCTGGTGGTCACAGGGGACTTTATCTGGAATGTTCTAATTTTTTCAAAAGAAGAACGGATCCTTGTATGACATGTGTAATTTATCATAACTGAAGAAGGACAAAGAACTCCAACAGCCGGGCCACATGCCCCTTGTGTCAGCCTTGTTCTTGGCTCCCCGCCCCTCCCCCACTCTCCCCACCTTGTCTCCCCACCCCTCAGGCCTTCCTCCAGTCCCAACCCTCTCTCTGGACCCAGAGCTGAAGGCTGTTAGATCTTCCATTTAAAACTCCTCATCCGCGCCCGCACTGAGGAGTTTCTTACTCCCTTTCAGATGTAACTGCCTGTCACCAATAATAGTCTTTTTCGATTTCATTTCCTTCAGCTCCTGCCAGCCACTCTGAGAGCCTCCTTCCCATCCCTGCTGCCACCACCCCCCCCACCCAGCCCCAAGTCAGTGGAAAAAAATACATTTTTGCCTTTACTATGATGTATGCGATCCCATAAAACAGTGAAACAGATATGAAAGGTTGAGAGAAGGTAGATAAATGGCTCCTATTATTCTACCAATCAAATGAAATACCTCTCCACGTCCTCATTTGAATGATAATAAAACTCGGAGAGGCTGCTGGTTCACTGTTGTCATCGCTGGCAGCCGCTGGAACCGAGGAGCCACAGGCCAAGGTAACCTTGGGGTGTCCTCTGCAGCCTGCTAGGGCTGGTAGTCCTGGCTCCTTACTCTCCCCCAGCCCAGGGCTCTCCTTACTCCCACTCCTGCCCCACCACCAGCTCACCCACTGGACAGCTCTGTACCTGTATGCCCAGCCCCCAGCTCTCTCCGAGCTCCACAGGGCAGAGCCAGGGCCCCAGAATAAGAAACCAGGGTACTGCCAAGAATGCTCTGCTTCTCAACTTTCTCAGTCCAGACCTCCCCTGAAAGTCCCTGATGGCCTATCTAGATTGACCACCCACCCCAGGCATTCCCGAGGCACTAGCCACACGCCTCAGTGATGGGGCTGTCACTTGTGTCTTGTTCTGTCCCTAGTCCAGGGCATGTCTGTCTCCACAGCTTGGCTCTGAATTCCAGAAGGCGGGGACCACACGGGACTGGCTTGGCAGTGCCTCACAGCCTAATCATGTGTGCGGAGTCTTCATTCACTCCGCCAGCATCTACCAAATGCACCTGGAACCCCCTCCTTAGTTCAGATGCCTCGCCGTTGAAGAAACTGGTGAGCAGCCCTTCCTGGGGGAGCCCACTCCATAGGTGTGGGGCGCAGGTCAAGCCACCTCCCCTTTTGAGCCCTGCAGTACCACAGACTGTAAGTGCCCGCAGTTCCATTTCCAGTGCATTTTTAGGGCCTCCCATGCGTCCTGGCCTGACAACCAGGGAACCCCTGTGGCTTTGGCCTTCCTGCATTTCCCCCACGCTGCTGGGAGCAGCACCCAAGGACTCCCCACTTCCCTGCCACGGACAGTCCTGGCAGCTGTCAGTCCTGAGACCGTGTACCCTGGTGTGTGCTAACACGGGTGGGTGAGGCCAGGCAGACTCCACTCTGCGCATGGGAGACTCTTTGGCAGAATTTAACATCCTGACAGCCACACCCTAAAGATACTTGAAATTCTCATGACTCAGATTCCTAACAGGGCCATGATTTTGGCCCTACCCTTCAAATAAATTCCCCTCGTTTAAGGTAGCCAGGTCAGTCACGGACCCCAGGATTGCCAAGGTCGGACAATGCCCCAAACTGGCCTGCAGGGCCCCAGGACTTACCCTGTTATCTTGTTCAAGTGACATCTCACTGTCCGCCCCGGGCCCCATCAGAGCAGAGGTCTGGCTGAGGAGGCTCCCCAGCAGCATCGGGAGCAGCGCCTGCCCACAGGAGGCGTGGATGACAATGACTGAAACAGCAGTAACAGTACCCATTTAGAGATGAGGAAGAGAAGCCCTAGAGGGCCAGAAACAAGTCAGGACCCAAATCCAAGCTTTCTCTCTCCTTGCCTGGGCCTCCTCCCTCTGTACCAGTAGCTCCCATATACCAGATTCTCTCTCTTCCTCAAGCCAAGGAACACCCCTAGGAAGAGACAAGCCAGAGCTGAGACTCAGTTCCCTAAAGGGGGAGGAGACTAGCAAAGTCCGTCTGTGGGGTTAACTCACTGCACGCAGAGGTAGTTCCTGGAATGCACTGGAAGTCTGTCTAGCAGTTCACTAGACTGACATCAGGCAGAACACGGAGGCCTGGGAGGGACCAGGAGCAAGGGCTGCTCGGAGCCTGCTCCAGCTCCTTCTCAGTCCTTGGGTCAGGCCTCAAAAGCCCAGGACAGGCGTAGGCATGTGGTCCTCCTCTGGCTGGCTGCCCCCATAGGCAATCTAACAGACACAAGTCAGCACCATTACCTCCTGCAGAGGGAGTGGTCTCGGAGCTGCTGAAGCCCCACAATCTAACGAGTGAGGCCAAACAGACTGTGACTCCTGGTTCCAGGCTGGCTCAGACTCCCAAGGGCTGCTTTGGGCCTGGCCGCATTGCTCAGGCTTTTATAGGCTTAAGAGCACCGGCTCAGAAAGCCAAGGGCTCCTTGGAGGGAACTGAAACGGAACATTCTGCGGCTGGGGAACGGAGGGCTGTGAAAAGACGGTGACAGAGCCGAAGTCCCCCACCACAACATGGGGCTGACCCGGATGAGGGACCCTCAGACCTCCACCAGGGAAGAGGCAGTGTGGCTGAGGCAGGAAGAGACAGTGTGGCTGACCTTCAGCAGGCCATTGCGACTCTGAGTCCCTACCTCCCCATGTATAAGATGAAGCCGCTCCTCGGGACCACTGTAAGGATTAAACAAACATGAAATTGATTTGTTTATATGAAAATAACTTGGAATGGAAATGAAAACATATATCCACCAAGACTGTACATGAAAGTTCGTGGCAGCCTTATTCACAATTGCCAGATACTGGAGACCATCCAAATGCTCCGTCAATCGGCGAATGAATAAAGAAACACGTGTCCACATGATGAAATACAACTCAGCACTCAAAGAAACAAACCACTGATACACCCCAAAACGTGGATGGCTCTCGAAAGCATAATGAAGGCCACGTGGCAGAGTCAAACTCAAAGGCCGCATCTGCAGGATTCCGTGCACAGCTGGTTCTTGCTGTTCGCGGTCACCATGTTCTGAGAAGTGGCCGCAGACACTGCGTTTGTGAATTCGGACCTACCACTCCAAGGGGCATTCAGGGTTCGCTTCCTGCAAGCCTCCATCAGCCAATCAATACACAATTGTGTTGTATGTGAGGTTCTGTATCCAGAAAGACACTTCGTGTAATGTATATTATTGATTCATTAACATTGAACCCACAGCTGGCAACACTAAAACTCATATGAATGAAGCTTACCTAACACGTGTAGTTTCTCCACAGGGCGCGTCACAGTCTTCTTGACACCTCAGAACACTGGGCAGCCCTGGAGCCCTACCCTTGGGGGTTATTTTAAACAGTAAAACCACCAACAAAGAGCACAAAAATCTCAAAGGCAGGGTACTCAATGAACGTCACAAAGGACACTTGTTTACAGTATGAGAGCTGGAAGAAGAAAACGAGTGTCACCTTCTTTAACCTCAGCGGGGGACATGTGCTTCAAGCAAAATAAAATATGTTTTAGTTATTTGTCAGAGAGAGAGCACAGCACACAAGCGGGTGGGTGGGGGAGGCAGAACAGGCAGAGGGAGAAGCATGCTCCCTGCTGAGCAGGGAACCCGACGTGGGACTCGATCCCAGGACCTGGGGATCATGACCTGAACTGAAGGCAGACGCTTAAACGACTGACCCACCCAGGTGCCCTGCAAATTAAAATATTCACCACTCTGTACATGTCTGTGAATCACCATGAAAGCACCATGAGTCTTAATTTGGGGGTTACAAATAAACTTTAGTGAGTAAACATGTTTACAAATACAGAATCTGTGAATACTGAGGACTGACTGTATGTAAAAGTCTAAAGAAAAAAATCAGACCCACAGTGACAGAAAGCAAATCAGTGGTTGTCTGGTGCAGGAAAGCACAGAGACCGACAAGGAAGGACCATCAGGCACCTTCTGGGTGATGTTCTCTATCTTGATTGTGGGGAGGCGGGCATTACATAGGGGGATAAATCTGTAAAGCTCACTAAAACATACACTTGAAATGGATAAGTTTTATTGTTCATAAATTATACCTCAATAAGTTGAATTTACAGAAATGACTTAGCATGATGTCTGATCATTCTGCCTTTCCTTTTGGGATCTCGGGACCAGCCTTCTTGGAAGGGTCAGCAAAGGATGAAGGAAGAAGCAGGGAGTGCCAACCTGGGCTCCATTTGGAAGCTATTTGTGTCTTTCCCTCCCCATGAGATGGCGTGTATGACCCAGACCTTTGGTTTCTCCCACGCAGACTTTTTCATTCCCACTTTGTCCCTCAGAACACTTTTGGTTGCACATGTCAGAAACCCAGTTCAAATCAGCTTAGATAAAGTGGGGAGAGAAGTTGGTTTTTGCTCCTGTCTTGGAAAGAAAGCTCTGCATCAGGCATGGCTAGATCTAGGACTTAAGTGTGGTCACTGGACCAAGGTTGACCACCCACTCCTGAGTCTGTTTCTCTGGGTCAGTTTCACTCTGGGACCATGAGTGGCAAGGTGGTCCCTAGCAGCTCCGGAACTCCAAGGAGAGGGAACTTCTCTGTCCCAGCAAAGATGGAGAAGCAAGCATCCTTTGCCCAATTCACTGCTGAGGGATGGAGTGTGCTGACTGATCAGGCCTGCATCCTGTTCTCACTTCCCATGAAGAATATGGACCGAGGATAGGGGAAGAGTCTTCCCAAAAGAAAATCCAAAATATGGGACAAGAGACAGGGGCCATGTGCCTAACAGCCAGTTTGCTTTGAGTCAGAGCTCCTTTTCCTGGGCTGATATCATAAATACATCAAGAACCTGGACCTGGCAGGGAACGGATGGGAAATTGGAATTAAACTCAGTATTCTAAACCCCGATGGAAAAAAAGGCAGGATAACTGCGTAACTGCCCCAGGAGAAGAAGCAGAAAGATCTTATCTAGAAGTAATTGCCTGGCTTTGCTGCCCCAGCTCCCCACTCCTGATGCAGAATCCAGGTACCATCTTCTTCTCTTGCTACAGAAATTACAGTGACCTAAAAATCTTGTCCCTATTTTGAGACCAACAGCAATCATTTTGGAAAACTAAGTTCTTTCCTGCATGCCAAGAGTTCTGTCATTCAGTTCTGGCTTCTATCTTTTTAGCTGGACATGATCATGAAACCACCTGAGCATCAGTGAATTTTCTTAGACTTTTGGTAATGGAGGATCAGCTCTGTCCCTGACTTTTTCAAGAAAGATCTTTGAGAACACACTGAATTTTTCTTCAATTTAACAAACATTTATTAAGCATCCACTTAATTGGAAACAATATGAAGGAGATGGTCCCAGCCCTTCTCTCTTTCTTTCTAATCTTTATACTTATTTATTTTCTTGTGTTAGTGCATTGGTTAAGATTCCACTATAATACTGAATGGTAGTACTAACAGCATCTTTGCCCTATTCCTGCTAAATATTTCAACATTAAGTATGACGTTTGCTCTGTATGTCTGATAGATGCCCTTTATTGGGATAAATAAATTTTTTAAAATTTCTAGTTGTTAAGAAATTGTGACTTTTTAAATTTAATTTAATTTTTTCTAAGTAGGCTCCACCCCCAGCATGGAGCCCAATGCAGAGCTTGAACTCTGGGCCCCTGAGATCAAAACCTAAGCTGAGATCAACAGTTGGACACTTAGGGGCGCCTGGGTGGCTCAGTGGGTTGAGCTTCTGCCTTTGGCTCAGGTCATGATCCTAGGGTCCTGAGATTGAGTCCCACATCGGGCTCTATGCTCAGTGGAGAGCCTGCTTCCACCTCTCTCTCTGCCTGCCTCTCTGCCTACTTGTGATCTCTGTCTGTCAAATAAATAAATAAAATCTTAAAAAAAATAGTTGGACACTTAACCAACTGAGACACCCAGTCACCCTGAAATTGTGATCTTTTTAAATTATAAGTTGAGGGGCACCTTGGTGACTCAGTCGGTTACGTGGTTGCCTTTGGCTCAGGTCATGATCCCAGGGTCCTGGGATCGAGTCCCACATCAGGCTACTTGCTCAGCAGGGAGCCTGCTTCTCCCTTTGCCTCTGCCTGCCACTCTGCCTGCTTGTGCTCTCTCTCTCTCCCTGACATATAACTAAATAAGATATTTTCCTAAAAATAAGGAAATAAGTTATAAATTGAAGTTGAAATTTACCCAATACTCTTTCTAGATCACTTTTTACTGGGAAGTGTAATCTAAAAGCTTTACTATTCTGAACTTTAATAAACAGTAGACAGGAACCCATAGGAGGGGTTGAGGAGGACCAGGGACAGCCAGGGAAACAAAGGAACATCTGAGTAGGTCCTTCAAGGATGTGAAGAAACTGACCAGCATCAATGCAGGGAATTCTCTAACAAGCCGTCAGAGAATGGGGACTCGTCTGAAGTGGTCCTTTCATGTGAGACACCTCTACTCGTTGGCAAATGCTGGCCTGCTGTGGGTCCAGGACACACCTTAGCCCTGAAGAAATGGCCACTTGGGCACTTGATAGTGAAGTCAGCACAGACGGCAAAAATCAAGAGAACAGTCAAGATTACCCTTGGAAATTGCTTAAATTGTCCATAAAACACATACATGGGTTTTATGTCTAAAACCCTGTAAGAATTCTAGAGCGTTCCTGCTTACCCGCTAGGCTAACTCCAACATGCTTCTGTGTTAAGCCTTTTTTTTTTTTTTAATTTAAGATTTATTTATTTATTTGACAGAGAGACACACATCAAGAGAAGGAACACAAGAAGAGGGAGTGGGAGAGGGAGAAGCAGGCTTCCCGCTGAGCACGGAGCCTGATGTGGGGCTCAATTCGAGGACCCTGGGATCATGACCTGAGCAAAGACGGACCCTTAACGACTGAGCCACCCCGTCGCCCCCACTCACATTTAAGCTTTATCCTGTGAAGTTAATGTTCATTAATAGATTTGTTCGGTTCTGGGAGGATTACTTGAGTTTCATCTCAAGTCATCCAGAAGGTAGACAATACAGGATGTCACTGTGATGTGCAGGTAGCAGGCACTGATCGCCTTCTCCTGGATGGCCAAGAAGGTCTCTGTGTCTCCTCTAAAACCGGCTGAATTTGGCCCAGACACCCCTGGGAGTCCCCCTGGTCCCCCTGAAGTCTGCAGCCACAGTGACAAGGGAGTGGCAAGGGTCTTCCCAAGCCTGGCTTCCCCAGGACCTTCCAGCCCAGTCAACCCAGGCAGGACTGGTGTATGGCCAAGACCATCTCAGGAAAGGGGTCCCATCCACCATGACCCCACAGACCTGGTAATGGGGCTTCTGGCCTTGACCATGACTCTCCTTGCTTTATTGCCACCAATTCCTCAGCTCATCTCCTCTTCATGGGCCACACTCTAGCACAGTGGTCTCTTCATCATCCCCTTCTTCTATTATTTTTAAGACTTTATTTTTTAATTTTTTTAATGTAATCTCTATTCCCACGTGGGGCTCAAAATCACCACCCCTAAGAGTCGTATGCTCTTCTGACTGACCAGCCAGGCTCCACAGTGGCCCCTTCTTGTTCCTCAAACACCCCAAGTTCACCTCCTCCTTAGGACCTTTGCACTTCCTGTTCCCTTTGCCTGAACTGCTTTTCCTTCTCCTTGTTCAGGTCTCAGCTCATGTGTTGCCTCCTCAGAGAGGCCTCCCCAGGTTCCTTCCAAATGTGCCACCTCTATCCCATCACCCTAACACACAACCCTGTTTCCTGCCTTCTGACCACTAACCATTTATTACCGTCTTCAGTGTTTGTTTTCCTAGTTCCTCTCTATCACGAAGAAGGTCTTGATTGTTTTGGTCACCTGGTAGCTACCCAGTGCCTGGCACACAGGAGGTACTTAATAAATACTTGTCAGTTGATTATGCGATGGAATCCTTATTGCTGGTCGCTCCCATGACTACTTGGTCCTGCTTTGAAATGTCTTTCTCTCTCCCCCACACATGACTAATTGAGGACATTGCCTGCCCTACTTTAGGGCCCTGATGCTTTCCTGGGATGCCATCCCAGAACTCCAGTCCTGCCCCCTAGACGGCCCCTGCCCTTACCCCAGCAGACAGCTGAATTCCAGAGCCCTTCTGCCCACCTGTGTGCTCATGCTGCCCCAGGTCCTGGGTTGGGAGCCAGATGGCAGCCTTGGTTGCTGGGCAGAGGCAACTACAGGCTCCCCGTATGATTCATGGGCCTGCTCAATGCATCTCCATCTCCTGCCCTCCTCTCCACTCCTGCACGGACCTCCGGGTGAGCGTCCCTTGGCGGCACCTCCCGCCCCATTCATCCCCATTAGCCGCTGTCCACACTGGGCCAGAGGGAGATCAATTACCAGTGCTGGTCACTGAACCGTGCTAATGAGGATGAACGCTCGCCCAGCTGGAGGCAGGGGTGGGTGGGAAGGGGTAGGGGAAGCAGCCAATGTGCACTACCTCACTAAAGGCATCCGGGAGGAAGGCTCCCTCTGGGGACGCTGGAAGGAGCCCCCTTTGGGGCAGGGACCTCAGGAACCAAGGTTCAACTCAAGCTGTGTTAGGAAGAAGAGGAAACAGCCTGGCTGGGGAGTAAGGTCTCAGGAAGCAGGGGTGACCCTGCTAAGAAGAGGGCCGTCCTCAGGTCTGGACTAATCAGGCCCTGGCTCAGGCCCTTCCCCCTGCCAAAGGTGTCCTCTGCGTGCCCCACGCTCCAACAGCCGGCTCAGAGTGTCGACCTCCACCCTCACCCCAACGGCCTCCTGCTCCCAGACCTCCTTAGACCTTGCCCTGCTGGATTCTAACTATGTCAGATGGTGCTGTTCTGTATGAAAAGACGCTTGACCTCTCTTGTAAGAGCCATGCAAAGGAAAACCGCGAGGAAATCGTTTCCTTCTAACAGATTGGCAAAGAGAGAGAAGGCGGACAAAGGCAGAGCTGGTCGTGCTGACGGGAGCAGGAGGGGCAGGGGCAGCTCTGCGCAAATGGGTGTGATCACTTCAGAGGATGATTTGGCAGTAGCTATTTCAATTAAAAATGCGCACGCCCTTTAACCCAACCATTCACTTCCGTGCGTTTATCCTCTGAGATATGAGTGCCCAGTGGTAAAAGTACAAGAGTGTTCACTGCCCGGAAACATCCCACATGTCCATCAGGAGCAGCCATGGAAGTCCAGGAGGACTCATCACACCATGGGGCCTTTCCCCAGCCTCCTCTCCTGTGCAGCGAGTTAAGTGGGGTGCCCGTCTCCAAGCTGGGGAAAGAGATCAGTTAATATAAATCAAGTGCTTAAGGGCGAGGATCAGTTTGGGGAAAGAGATCAGTTAATATAAATCAAGTGCTTAAGGGCGCCTAGGTGGCTCAGTGGGTTAAGCCTCTGCCTCCGGCTCAGGTCATGATCTCAGGGTCCTGGAATTGAGCCCCACATCAGGCTCCCTGCTCAGCAGGGATCCTGCTTCCTCCTCTCTCTGCCTGTCTCTTTGCCTACTTGTGATCTCTCTCTCTCTCTCTCTCTGTGTCAAATAAATAAATAAATAAAATATTTTAAAAAATGAAGTGCTTAGAGGAGCATCGGCACATAGTAAGTACAAGTTCCTGCTATTATTATCGCTTTGCTATTGTTGAAAAGAACAGGGTGGGTCTATCCATTCCATACTGATATGTAATTATCTCCCAGAAATGCTGGTCAGTGAAAAATGCAGACAGAAGATTCTGTTGGAGGCGCCAGTCGTGCAGTGCGTGGACTGGGTTCTGGCTTGCTTTGTTTCTTGAGGAGATCTGCTTTTGGATGCACAGACCATCTCCGGGAGGACACGGCCAGGACTAACAATAGTGGCTGCTCTGGGGAGGAGAAGGTGACCAGGAGACGGGGCGAGAAGGGATTTGCACATATCCTTCCCTGCAGCTTGTGGTTTTTAACCACATGCCTGCACCGCCTATTCAAACAAATAAATCACTTGTCAAGCCTGGGGACTCACCTGCCTGAATCTCCCATCAGCCCCCGAGGCCCCTGAGGACAGAAACCGTGTCAGAGCTGCTGCCAAGCTCGGGGCACCCAGCATGGCCTGGCTGACACAGATACTTTGCAAATGTTGGCTGGCAGGCAAGCCACCTGGAATTCCATGTGACCCCTCTGCCTGGAACCCCCTCTCCCCAGGCACGATTCCAGGAGACTCTCCCAGATGGGGGCAGGCCAGTACTGGAACAGCCTGGGGACGGTCTGGCCTGATCAGGAGGCAGGCTTGAGAGCTAATTTCCAGAGGATCATACCTGGAAGCAGGACCCAGGTGTCCAGATGTGTCCAAGCCTCCAGGTGTCTAAGCCTCTGCCAAGAACTAGAACTTCGCGGGCCACAGCGGTGGCCCCTCTGTACACAGGTTACCGATGTCCCCATCTGTCTGCATAGCTGCACAGGGGACCAGGTAGGCATCACCACGGCAACGGCCTTGGCAATGCCAAGGGGCTAATTGTGCGGCTTTCACGTCTCTGATGGGCTGAGCTCCAGGCCCCCAGAAGCAGTAACTGCTGCCTATCAGGCCAATGCTTGGGCTGAGGAGCAGAAATGAGGCCCCAGGCCCAGGAAGGGACCTGCCGGGGCCAACGCTGCCATCAGCCCTGACTTGAGGCCACCCTTCTCCGTAGCCCTCACCCTCTTGTCCAGTGAAGGGGTAGCTGCTCCAGTCTAAACCCCAGGAGCAAGGGCTTGCCTGTGCCTCTCACCAGAGCCTTGGAGTTGAGCCCAAGTGGAAACAGCTTGACTCTCGGCCACCTATCAGGTAAGGGACAGAGAGGCAAAACGTGGCTTGTCCCTGCAGGGAAACACCCCAGCAGTCACACAAAACAAAGCAGCTCAACATGCACAGACATGACCAGGTCTTCAAAACACATTGTGGGGTTTGGAAAAGCAAGATACAGCAAGACAGGAGTGGTGTCCTGGCATGTCAAACACACACACACACACACACACACACACACACGATACCAATATCTTCTATGTGTGTGTAACATGAGTGCAAATTTTTTTTTTGAAGATTTTATTTATTTATTAGACAGAGAGAGAGCACAAGCAGGGGGAACAGCAGGCAGAGGGAGAAAGAGAAGCAGATTCTCTGCTGAGCAGGGAGCCTGATGTGGGGGCTCGATCCCAGGGCCCTGGGATCGTGACCTGAGCCGAAGGCAGACACTTAACCAACTGAGCCACCCAGAGGCCCCATGAGTGCGAAGTTTTAAAAATATAAAATGTCTGGAAGGATTTATGCCTCACAGCGGTGATGACAGGGGAGGAAGGCAGGAGAGGGGAGTAGAATGGGAGTTAGGGAACTTTAGTTTCATCCATTTCTTAAGGCAATTGGGTTCCTATTTTAGCTGTGCTATCAAAATAATTTAAAATTAAAATCAGGGGTATCTGGGCGGTTCAATCGGTTGAGAGTCAGCTCAGGTCATGATCTCAGGGTGGTGGGATCAAGCCCTGCATCGGGCTCTGTGCTCGGGGAGAATCTCTCTCTCCCTCCACCACCCCCCCTCTTCTCTCTCTCTAAAATAAAGAAATCTTTTAAAAAATAAACAAAACAATTAAAATTAAAGACTTTATTTCATGTCGCTTTTTCATAGAGAGCAAGACCACTCACTGACCACCCCGCACACTCCCAAGGCCCCTGTTCTCTCTGATGTTCCCATGGCGCTCAGGCTTCGGCAGCGGAGTGACTCACTGTGACGCTCACTGGGCAGGATTTCCTTCCTTGGCTGGTCTGCAGCTCTAGCCCAGGAGGAGTCCTGCCCACTGCCTGTTTCCATGTAGCTCCTTAGCTAAGAATGGGTTCATGTTTTTTGATGGTTGATCATCAAAAGGGGGACAATATTTTGTGACACATGGACATTATATGAAATTCAAATTTCAGTGTCCAGGAAATCTTAGGAGAACACCGCCACGCTCATCTGTTTGTCATGTCAAGAGCTCCTTCCTGCCATAAAGCAGAGCTGAGTGGTTGTATGGCCTGAAAGCCTAAAATGTTTACTATTTGGCCCTTTGTGGACAAAGACCGCTGACCCACCCCCCTCTGACCCGACTCCGTCTGGTCTGTGAGTGCCACAGGGGTGGGGGTCTTCGTTTTGTTCCTTATGTATCTTTTTTTTTTTTTTTTTTTTGGAAGATTTTATTTATTTGACAGAGGGAGAGACAGTGAGAGAGGTAATACAAGCAGGGGGAGTGGGCAGAGGGAGAAGCAGGCTTCCCGCCAAGCAGGGAGCCTGAAGTGGGGTTCGATCAAAGGACCCTGGGATCATGACCTTAACGACTGAGGCACCCAGGTGCCCCTCTTCCAATGTATCTTTATACTACAAGTGTCTGACACATAGTAGGTGCTCATCAAATCCGGTTGAATGAGTGAAGGTGTATGTGTTGGAGCCTGTTGCCTGGACCCCCTTCCCACCATCTGTGGGGGCCTGAAGCTGGACTCAGGCAGCGTCATTGGCTCTGAGTCCTTGAAGAGAGGCCAGAGGATGGCAAGACCTGGATTTGGCACCAATAAGGTGGGCCCCCAGGTCTGTGGAACTGTAGCTATGGCCTTGCTCAGCCCCAGCACCCACCACACCCTTCCTCCTCCGCAGTGATGGGCACATCCAGAGCCGCCCGCTGTCCACAGCGGAGGCAGCTACACTGCATGGGCTGTGCTTTGGTGCCCTCTGGTGACCACTGGGAGTGGCTCCCTCCAAGGTCTGCACCACCTTGATTAACCTCACTGTCCATCTTCTGGAGGAAACCCTAACCTGGCCTCCTGAGCCTGTCTGACCTCCTTATCCAGAGATCCAAGGGCCCACCAGCCCAGGATCTCTT
This sequence comes from Mustela putorius furo, assembly GCF_011764305.1. Lineage (NCBI taxonomy): Eukaryota > Metazoa > Chordata > Mammalia > Carnivora > Mustelidae > Mustela > Mustela putorius. Next base: position 34,357,185 of record NW_025421294.1, read on the forward strand.
TCTTTTCCAGTTCCCCTATCTGGAGTAGCCTGATGTCACAGGATCCCCTCCCTCTAAACCAATGTCAGACACTGCCAGCAGCTCTCCTCTGGTTAGACTCTGCAGGCCCAGGACTCTGGGAGGCTCCCAGGCTGACAGACAGTGGCCACCTCTGTCATAACCAGGGTACGCTCCTCCCTGACAGAGGGTGGGAGGGTGACCTTGGTCCCCATGGCCTAGGGACCTACCTAGAGGGGTGGGCTGAGAGAGGATAAATAAAGCTTCCTTATATTTTCTTCACATCTGGAGAGATCCCCTTCTGGGTAAGGATTCCTTAGCACAAGAGAAAGAACTGCTCTGGGTTCCACTTTGGGGATAGGAGACGTATCTAACCAGCATGAGATGCCACCTAGCAGTGACCATCAGGAGTTTGTCATGATATACACATTACAACTATTCCAACTGCCTCTACCAAGAGACCGTGGGTTCCAGGACAAGGGCGAGTTTGAGCTGCCTCAGTAACTCCAGCCTCCATCCAGGGAGTACCTGAGTGGATGATGGTGGATGGGGAGGAGTGGATGGATGGATGGATGGATGGTTGGATGAGATGGTTGGATCGGTGGGTGGGTGGACGGATGGGTGCATAGGTGGATGGATGAGCGGGTGAATGAAAGATAGACAGATGGATATCCTATAGCAGAACTGAGATTTGGAGAATCCTGGGTCCCTAGCCAGGGTCACAATCACTCCCACCAGTCAGACCCATCCCATCTCATCATTCCCATTTCCAAATATATTCTGGCTCTCCCATTTCCCTCTGTCCCTCTCACCACTCCCACCTCTTTGGTACCCCAGGCTCCTTTATGCCAAACCCATGCCAGCAGCAGGGTCTCTAAGGCAACTGGGACTCAAACCTAAAGAATACTGTTCCCCTGGAGCTTCCCAGAGATGGCAGCCCTTCTATCTCCCCATCAAGGGGCCCCTTCTCCCAGGCACCACAACTGTCATGGTCTAGCCATCCCTCTTCCTTTCTTGAGAGCATGTATTACTAACACAGATGCTTCTGCCCCTACCCCTTTTTGTGTCTCCTGCACAGGGGCGAGGAGCTTGACCTTTCCCCCGCTCCACACACCTAAGCAGGCAGTCGGACATCTGGGCTGAGACATATTCCTGCCCCTCATGAGCTGACACTTCAAGTGTGCAGGTTCCACCTGGATGCTGCAGAAAGGCAGGACTGGTGCCTTGCAAGCCAGCAAGAGGGGTCAGATGGGGGCGGGGTGCGGCCCTCCAACTGTGTGCTCCAGGGAACCCATTCCCCCAGAGGGTTTCCTCACTGGGAAAAGACTCAGCCACCTCAGGAGGTGCTGTGAGGTTTGAGGTAAAGTGAAAGGCAGAAGCGTTTACAATCAGAAACCACAAGACACGTGCACAATATCATGAGCCCCATTTATTGTAGCATGTAGAGCCCACCCATAGCCTATGTGTCCCAGAGACCCCAGGACACCGCCCAGCCCACACCTGGGAGCCATGATGGGTGCTGGCCCACAACCCGCCCACCTGCAGCAGCTCCCAGCATTCCTGAACCGCAGACTCACCAGGGCCCCCATGGGGCACTGTCCCTGAGGGACCTATGGTGGGGGGGTGCCAAAGATGGCCCCCACACCTTTTGACTATCAGGGTTTAAGAGGTTTTTCTCATTAGCTGCAAACAACTTGAAACTCGGGATAGTTCACATGAAAAATCTAGCTTCTTGGCTTCCCCAGACTTCTCCCATTAGACAGACCTACCTACATTCTCGCTGTACAGCCATTAGCTCCAACGGAAGGACAGATACCAATTTCAGGTGGGAATCTGTGGTTTGCCACAGTCCCCACCACCCCTTGATGTCACTCAAGGCCAGTTGCCCTTAGCGACTCAGACTCAATCATGCAAGTATTTCTCAGCACAAAGCAATGTCTCTCTATGTCCCATCTCCAGGAATAGTGGGAAAAATTAAGTCCCAAAGGCCTCACAACTCAAAGGCCTACTTTATTTTTATAACCCACCCGGCCCTGAGGGCATCTAAGTTAAGAGACTGGGCACTAGGCCAAACCTCTCCTTTGATTCACAAATACTCCACACATACCGCTTTGTGCATATCTGAGAACAGCAGCCAGGCTTCCCCAATCTGAGCCACTCTGCTCCTTTAGAAGCTTGTAAATTCCCTGAAACCCAAAGAACTAGTAAGCAGGGTGGACACACCAGGCACAGGGCTGTACTGGGTGGGGTTGTCCTAGGAAAGCCAGACCCAGGTAATGCTGTGTGGGCACGCCCTCTAGTGGTCAGGAGGCAACTCTACAGGCCACTGGGAAGATTTTGAACTGAATTCCAAGCGAGGCTAGGAGTCCTACCATCGGTGGCCCTCAAACAGGGCTCTCCCCATCCCCATGGATGACAAGCTCAGGCTTCCAGCTATGTCCTGTCCAAAACCTTCCTGATCTCCATCCCACCCTCTGGCCACTCTCCTGGGCACGGTGGCACCCATCTTGGCCCCCAGGAGGGCCAGACCCTTCCCAGGCTGCGGCCTCTTCGGGGCAGGCTCCAGCCTCCCCAATTCTTCACCATCCAGGCTTCGATCCAGGGTTGGCCCACAGCAGCCTTGCAGCATTTGCAGGGGAAAAACTTGCAGAAGTGGAGGAGGCCAACTCCCGGCCTCCAGGGTCAGGCAGGCAGGACACTTGGGTGAGAAGAACAAGCCAGGTGGGTCCCTCAGAGAACAGGAAGCGCACGTCCCAGGAGACGAAGCTATAGAAGAGCTGCTGTGGCCAGATGGCCATTCTTCACAAGATGCTGGGGATCTGGACTTTTACATGAAATATGCCAAGTTTTAAAGGTTGGCTCATCGTATGTACTACCCAGGCCAAGAAAACATGTTGGCAGGGTGGGTCCGGGTTGGGGCCCCAGGCGGACGGCACGGCTGAGGCCCTGCGGCCCATGGAACCTCTGAGATGGTGGGCGTAAGCCAGTGGTTTTCAAGGTTTTGTTTATTTGAGTAGTTTGTAGCCATCATCATGTTTGATCCTGAGAGGCAAACAAAGGAGAAAAAATTCTTGGACCCATTCTAAAGTCTGACACATTGAGGCCAAAGGGGGCTTCTGGCAGGGTCAAGGTCCCAGCTAGTAGAGAAGACAGCTCTGAAGCTGAGTGAGGCTGTGTCCCAGGCAACAGCCCGCCAAGCCTGCCCTAATAGCCAAGCACAAAGCAGTGTGTCCCAGCCTGGGCAGGGACAGGGCAGGCCCCTCCCACCCCACCCAGCCAGCACCCTCTTAGCTGCTTAGCTGTGCCATTCCTAGTTTCCTGGAGAGCCCGCCACCCCACGGCAGCCAAGATGGTGCTCCCTGTGCACATTCACAGACACACCCACCCTCCATGCACATAGCTCCAGGACAGGCAGCATGAGCAGAGGCACACAGCTGTCCCCATGGACGTACAGCGCACCCACACTCAAGCCCCTTGGACCCCTTGGTCGGGTCCAAGCAGAAACACCTGCAGCCTTGCCCATCATGGGTACGGTGGCAGGGGAAGTGGGGGTCCCTGGGTAGGCCAGGCAGGTAGCCATGGCCAGTGTGGCAGCCTCACCAGTTGGCCTTCACTGCCTTGATGTCACTCACAAGGTTCTGGGCCAGGCAGATACCAAAGATCTGTAGGGACAAAGGGGCAAAGTGAGGGAAGGTCTGCTGGCAGGGCAGGGGTGTAGGGGGCATGCTGGGCTGAGGCAGTACCTGGAGGAGAGCGATGCCCACAAAGACCCCAGCCACAACGATCAGGTTGTCCTGCAGCCACTTCTCAAACTGGCCCACACAGCCTTTGGTGTGTATGGAGCCCTGCTGCTCCAGCTCCTGGGGACAAACAGGCAAGGGGCTTGGCCCACCCACTCCCACAGGCCTCCTCTCAGTCCAGCTTGCTAGGCTCATCCCTGCCCCAGGGCCTGACATCTTAGCACCTGCTGCCTAGATGGAGCTCTACCACAGGGCCTTTGCATGACAGGCTCCTGCCAGTCATCAGGGTCTCAGAACGGATGTCCCCTCCTCCAAGAGGCCTTCCCTGACCACCCAGCCCCAATCCTATCACCTCCCTTACTTTATATTCTTCCAAGTTCTTGGTTGAAAATGTCACATTACTGTTCATGTGTGTTTATTTGGGAGCTCACTGTCTTTCTCCCTCTACTGGAGTGGGAGCTCCTTGAGAGCTGGGGCTCTGTCTGCCTATCTCCTAAGTGGGAATTCCCAGCATCCAGGGCTGCCAAGTGTGAGCACCAATGCGTGCTTGACAAAGAACTGAAATGAGCAAACACTGATGTGTCTGTGCCCACCAGTCCACTGTCCCCATGACTGGCAGTACCAAGCCGAAGGTGCCTGGATGGTTCCTAGGACTTAGCAGCCCTGCCCCCAACCACAGAATCCCTGAGGCCTTTCAGAGGAGCCTATGAGAGGCTAACCTTCCCTTCTCAGTGCCCCCAATTCTGTCCCCAACCCTCTCACCAGTTTGAGCCGGACATCATAGCCACACTGGGTGTTGAGGACATCTTCCTGAGAAAAAAAACAGGCCAATGAGTGACTTGGTGAGGGGGTACCCCACAGGGGCGCAAGGCGCCCAGCGCTGCAACGGTTCCTGCTTCTCAGGGGAAGGAGATGGAACCACGGACTCTGTCCATGCCCTGCACTGCTACATGAGGCTCACTGAGGCCCACGCACCTCTTTCCCTGGTGCCAGAACAATGTCAGCCTGAGCTGCCTCCTATTTAGAACTCCTGTCTGCTCATGTATTGTAAGAATGGGAAGAGTCCTGGCCCTCAGTGTTCCAGGTGAACTATGATGGGAGAGATGTCCCTGGGAGAAGTTTCTGCTCTGAAGAAAGCCATAAAAGGGTCAGAATCCCTATGCCCTGCCACTCCAGAATGGTGGCCCAGTGGTGTGGCAGCTGGCTCACCACCATTGAAAAGACAGGTTTGGCTGAAGGGTGTAGCCCCTCCCCCAGCAGGCCTCACTGCTGCCCACTGACACAAAGTCTACTTTGTGTCTACTAGGAGGACTTCCCCCAGCACCCGAGGCCCCCAGAGCGGGCCAAGCCCAGCCAGCCCTGTGGGGGATTTTTCCCCACGTGGCCCGTGCACTGCGATGTCCCCGCCCATCCCCACCAGGCCCCACTCACCGCAGGGTCCCTGACACAGCAGGAGAAGGGCACCCCGCAGCGCTCTCGGCTCGGGTTCAAGTCAGTGCAGTTGAAATAGATATTGAGGTTCCAGTCATTAGGCCCTCGGGCTCCGCAGCAAGACCACTAAGGAGCGAGAGGAGAGCCACAGGTGAGCCAGGCCCACACCAGGAGCCCCATCTGGCTGGGAGCCTGGGCTGCTGGAGACAGCATAGGGCCAGGCTGTGATGGGGGTCAGGAGGCCACTAGGCAGGGGGCTTCTGTGGAGAGGGGAGGTCTTGAACTCGAACACATTCAGAGGCCAAACAAAGAACATAAACAAGAGAAGAGGGCCGACGGGTATAAAGATACAGAATGGCAGAGACGATGGCAAACAGAGAGCCCCTGTACCAGCAAAGTGGACAGCAACATTGTAACCCCGGCCAACACGAGCAGTCCAGAGTTTCTTAGAAGGGGAAATCTGTATTTTTCTATCAAATTTCTTCCTTTAAATGTGTTGTAAACCCTGGCCTAGGAGCTGCCAGGTTGGAGCCTCCGGCTTCTGTACCCCAACACCGTGTTCCCACAGAACTAGGCACATCGAGGACCTACAAGGATCACAGAAGCTGGCTTCACCTCAGACAAGGGGTCTGGCCCTTTCCCCTGGGGTGTGAACACAGGAAGCTTGCTCTCTCCCACATCTGCCCAGCAGCAGACTCCCGTAGGTGGAGCCCGCTGGCGCAGGACTCACATATTCCTGAGCAAAGTCAATGAGGTTCTGGAGGTCAATGTCATCCCGATAGGCCTTGACGTTGTTGTTAATGAAGAAATTGAGCTGGTCTCGAATCCAGTCCTTGAATACGAAGGCCAGGATCCCTGTTGCCAGCTCCAGGAAGAAGATGAGGCCAAGGAACACTGAGAACTGGGGTGGGGGACACACAGACGGTTGGCGTCAGAGATGCAGGGCCTTGGGGGGAGCATGTGGCGGAGTTCCCCCCACCCCGCACCACCACCCCAAGACAGCCGAGAGAGTCCCCACCTTCTCTCTTATTAGTATTGTTTTATGATGGCAAATGACATCGCGGCTCTGACCTACCCACTCGTTCTGCTTCCGCAGGTAATCACCCTGGTGTCTTTGAGAAACCACGCCCCCACGTACACATTCAGCTCCTCAGGCCCAGCCATCTCCACCTCCTTTCCCATTCCTGATAGAGGACTGGGCATGCGCCGGAAGCCCACCAATCAGAGCACTACCTCTCCCGGGGCCACAGGGATTGATCCAGAAATAGCCGATCTGCCCACTGGTTGGGAAGAGAGCGCCTCAGCCTCGAGTGGGAGCCCCCACCCATTCGTGGGAATCCTTCCGTCCCACGGGGAATGGAGCCTACTGGAAGGACACACTAGAGAAACAGAGAGACCAGGCCAAGTGACACTGTGATGGCCCCTGGATCCAAATGTGTGGTCACCCAGCATACCCCTGGCCTTTCCTTGGTGAGCCCATAAATACCCTTTTATGCTTGGGACACAGGGTTTCAGGCATAACAGAAAGGATCCTATAATTACAGATAATACAATTCTGATTATTTTTTGTTATAATAACACAACAGTAATAAAATGGCCATTATTAAGTATGAACTATATGAAGAAGTCAGTGGGAGGAGGTTGGGATCCCCAGCGGATCTAGGTGGGGGGTACACTCACAAACTTGAGCAGGAAAGTGTTCTCCCGGAGGGCCCCGATGCAGCCAGCAAAGCCCAGCACCGACATGACGCCTCCAACCACTACAAACAGCCACACAGGGTCGAGGCCTCCCAGATCGGTCAGCGCAGAGATGTTGGAGAGAACACCCTGTGCCAGGGGAGCAGAGGCAAGTAGTCGGGCTGATGGTTCCATCGTCTCAACCTAGGGCAGCCCCATACCCGGCTCCACTGCCTTACCTTCTCACCCCAGGCCCACAGGCCGATGGCCAGGAACAGGGCTCCCAGCACCTGCAGAAGCAGCAGCAAAGAGTTAAGCATTGGAGTGTCAGCATCCTTCCCCACCCCCAGGAGAGTCCCTCACTGTCTAGTAGTAGGGGTCTTGGGAAAGGGGAGGGGTAAGGGAACTGGACTATAAATGGGGTCCCGGGTCCTTTCTACCTCCCCAAGAACACATTTCAGTCCTCACCCTAGCGCTTTCTGGAACTCAGCACTGCGGCAGAGGGTGGCCGGGACACTCCTGCCAAGCAGCAACAACAGTGATGTGCTGAGCCTCTCCTCCCACCAAGCCTGTTCTAGCTTCCGGGCTGCTAGCCTCCTTCCAGCCTCCTCCCAATCTGGCCATCCTGCTGCCCGGCAACTCTGTGAAGGCCGCCCTGCTCTGCTCTGTTTTCAACCCTCACAAGCAAAGACCCATGAATGACAAGGAATCCTGATGTGAGCAGGATCCAGCGGAGGGACCCCCATCTGGCAGAGGCTATGACCTTGAAAACATTTGGCCACAGTTCTGCCTGGACCTTCTAAGCACCACCCACCATCCTGCCTCAGGTCCTTACTGTGCAGAGTCCTGGATGTCCAGGCCATATGCTTGAGCCTGAGCAGGTCCCCAGATATCCAGTCTCACATGGAGAGTGGCCCTTCTGCCCCAGCACAAGGCCATGACCCCGCCTCTTCACACCTTCCCCACCCCCCCACTTTCCCAGGTTCCTTCCCCTTCCCCCACCAATTCCAGTCCATTCCACCATGACCACCCACTTTTAATGCTTTCCTCTCTCTGAAGACTCTTCTCGCTGCAGTACTCTTCTCGAAAAATGTCTTTCCTTCCCTCCCCCCACACTAGATCTGGGATGTGAAACCAAACATCACTGTTCCCACCTCATCCCACGGCATGGCCTTGCGCTAGGGCACACCTGCCTGAGGCAAACACCTCTGTGTTCCAGGCTCGGTTCCATGTGTGGGAACTACATCAGCAAACAGGACAAATGAGCTCTCTGCCCTCAAGGAGTTTACACTCCAGTGGGGAAAATCCACAGTGAGCAAACAACGAATTACAGATACCAATGGATCCTTTAAAGAAAAGCAAACAGTAATGTGGTGAGGAGTGACTGGGGGTGGTGGAGGTGTGCTTTCGTTAGGGAAAATGGGGACATTTTAGCTGAGCTCTGAATGATGAAGAAGTGTATCAAGGAGAAGAAAATTTCAGGTGGAGGGACTGCTGGAAGCCCAGGGGTAAGATGCAGTGTGGCGGTGCAAGGGACAGACTGAAGGGCAGCAGGGCCAGACCCCAGAGGGGACTAGAGATTGCTGGAGGAATCTGGACTATATTAATCGCTGAAAGGTTCTTAACAGCGTAACACCAGGGTCCATGTTCCATTAGAACAAACAAAAATCTCTGGCACCTCCCTCCAGCCACCTGGACCCAAGGTGACTTCCCTAAGGGGCCTAGTCCTGTCAATTCAGCCTCATAACTTCCCCTGGAGACTTCCTCACTCCCCACCCCCCCAGCTTCCCCCCAGCCCTCCTCCCTGGTCTCCCAACTTCCAGGCCCTCTGTATGTCCCCCCTCCCCCCAAAGAAGGCAGACAGATCTGCCTCCAATACAAAAGCCAAAACAGACCCATCACCTAGCAATGAAGCCCTCACTGCTTTACACTGTACTCAACGTGAAGCTCTAACACCGTCCCAGACCTGGGGCCTTTCCTGCTCTGGCTCCCCAACCGCACTCCCCTGCAAAAGTGGGTGTGCCTGGAACAATCCTGGGCTTCTCTCACCTGTCCCCCTTGGCATCCGGGGACTCACTCTTCTCCATGCTCTGCCTTACCCCACCCACTGCCCCCGGTTTGTACCTTGGCTCTACACTTAACTAGCCTTGTGACTCTCCGTTAAACGACTTAACCTGTCTGTGCCTATTCCCTCATCCATAAAATGTAGATAATAAATAACAAAGTAGCTGTGTGAATACAAGTTAGAATTCATTTAATCTGCCTAAAACCCCAAGGGGCAGGCTTTAGTATCACCCCTCCCAGGTAAGAAGGCCAGAGTCTTGCTGAACAAAACTGAATGGGCCTGGCATTTTGACTGAAGGCAGCAGGAACAGAGACTGTAGAGGCAGCAAGGAGCCATAGAGCTGGGATGCGGGAGGGAGAAGGGAAAGATGACTTGGCAGAGCCCTGGGGCAGGTGCTACTCTGGGAGGGCTCCACTAGCAGCTCCCTTTTCTGGCAGGGGCAGCACCGCCCCAAAGGCTCGGTTTTGTCAGCTGCGGAATGTTGAATTCTGTTCCTCCAGGGTCAGCTCCGGACGTCTCAACAGGGGAGATCTCCTGTCCCCAGCAGAGTAAACTAGAGCTACTGGCCCTGCCAGCCCGCAAGCTCTCAGTATGGAGCAGGCTGACCTACCCGCCACCCTCCCATCCGCCTTGCAGGAGCTTAAGGCTAGACGAGGGGATCCGGCCCTTCCTTCACTGAGACACTCCTCCCTGTGGACGAAACCAGGCGCGGAGCTCAGCGCACAACCACACTCTACACTCCAGGGTAGTAAAGGAGCTGGGCAGGAGACAGGTCCGTGGGACCTTCAAGGAAACACCTCCCCTTTTTCCACCAGGGCTAGAGAAGATACAGGGAGACTCCACCTCCATACCCTACCCCCACGGCGCCTGGGGCCCCGCCTCCAGCAATCCGGGCCTCCCCGGGGTTCCCTGGGGTGGTCCTGAGAGTGGGCGTGAAGGAGGGTGTGGGAAGAAGGTGGGGGGGTGACGGTCCCCAGCCCTTAAGGCAGGGAGTGGTCCCTCCACCATCACCACCAAGTAGGGAACTGAACCTCCTTCTCCCGCCACCCACAACACGGGGCCCGGAACCCACCCCGCTCTCACCCAGAAAACAATGTTGAAGCCAAACAGGAAGTATTTCCCGCAGCAGCCGACCTCGGGTTCCTGGAAGTGCTGGTGTTTGCCCGGCATGGTGAGCAGCCGCCCGCCGGCCCGGGAACCGGAACCGGAGCCGGGGCCGAGATCGGCCCTCCACGGGCCGCCCTGGGCTGGAGCCGCCCGGGGCCTAGCCCGGCGGCTGCGGCTTCATGCCCAGGGCCACACAGAGCGCCGATCCGGCCCCGCCCGCCCCGCAGGGACCGCCCCCGGCGACCCGCTCGCCCTGCTCTCCCCGCCCACACAGTCTCGTCGGAACCCCGCAGCCTCTAGGCCTGACTCCGCCCCTGCCCTGCTCCGTCCCCTCCGAGCCCCGCCCCCAGGCAGGCTCCGCCCCCTACTCGGAGCCCCGCCTCCAAGCCTGACCCACTCCGAGTGCTGGCAGCTGCGTAGAGCTCCCCAGCGTCCTGCGGACCTGCTTGCAAAGCCTGATGATGGCCCCGCAAGTCGCAGTCACGAAGCACCCCCAGTCACTCCTACCCTACAAGGCTCAGTACCAGAGCCACCCCAGTCCCCAACCTTGTTGTCGGAGTCCAGTCCAAGAGAGGAGTAACTGCTGCTCTAATGAGCAGATGGGGACGGTGATACGGTGTTTTTAAAACACGTGCCGTCCGCTTTATTACAGTGCAGTCGAATCAGATGCGCTTTTCACTCAATGGAAATTCATCTCGACCTCTCCTGGCTCAGACTCAGGCCAGAGGACAGTTGGGTCTTGTGAAGGCCGCGCCTGCTGCTCCCTGACACTCTGGCATTGCCAGGGGCATATATATACCCGACTCCTGGTCTCTAACCCCTCAAACATGGAAACCTGTCCCTCACTCTTCCCATCTTCCCTGCCTCTCCCCGTACTCGCTTGAACCTGATTGGGCCCCGGGGGTCTCACATGAGCCTCCTTAAGGCCGGACAGGTGATTATGGTTTGCGGGGGGCCCAAATCTTACTCCATTTTAGAACTCTCGAAAATAATTCTAATTTTATTCAAAAGTGTTTATTTAGAACAGGAACAGAAAAAGGGCTTAAACTCCATCACCTTTCAGCTAATCCACCTCAAGCAGAACCATGAGGGGACCTAACCACCGTTGTCCTCCATTCCTGGGCGAGGACCTCGTCTGCCTACCCACCTCTGCAGCCTGGCCCTGAGGCAGACAAGGCCCAGACACCCCGGACACAGCTGAGGACAGGGCAAGAGGGCACACTTGTCTCTCTGTGAGATAGAGGCTTGGAGGCAGAACCCCACTAACACTTGTGACCTCCCATATAGCCCTGCTCCAGGGACCCACCCACATCTGGTCAAGGGAAGGCGCAACATACAGTACAAATCTCATGAGAAGGCAAACACATAAAAAGGCTTGAAGTAGAGTGATTACAAAGACGAGAGCCCAACCCCAGGCCCTGTTCTTGAGCCCCAGCTCTCAGTGTCTGGGGCCTTGGGCCCTCTCCCCCAAAACAGAAGATTCACCCTCAGGCCACCCAGCCCTTTTCCCAGGAGTACCCAAAGTAAGTGCTGGACTGTAGGATTCTCTTGTCATCTTTCCACCCTCAGTTGAGCGCTGCTTCCCCCAGTGACTCACCCCAACCCACCCTCTGATGAAACAAAAACACCCACGGCTTTCCTCCACCTTTCCTGCGTCCTCAGGCTGGCTCCCTGACCACAGAGCTGTCCCCTAGGCCTGAGCCCCAACTCAGGCCTAGGGACATGCTCCTATTCACTCCAGGACATGGGAGTTCAAAGAATGATCATATTCACTCCAGGACATGGGAAAACCCAGTTGTCTACCTCCCAGTCTTGGCCAGCATCAGCACTGTAGCCCAGCAACACTTACACACACACACACACACACACACACACACACACACACACAGAGCGAGAGAGCAGGGAAGCTCAGGGACAGTTGAATGGAGAGGAGGGGAATGGAGGTCTCATCACACCACAAACTTATTCTTAGTTAGGGAGTTGCTCTTGGTGGCTGTGTCTGCGTGGGCTTGATACCCAATGACGATCTTTGTGGAGAGGCCCAGACGCTCTTTGTAGACCTGCCTGGATGATGCGTAGAAGAGAAAATGAGACAGAGTCACCAGCGAGCGGGTCGTGGAGATAACCTGGGACCCCGGGTCCTCTGCCCAGAGCTCCCACCCTGGTTCCAGTCACCCTTACTCTCTCTGCATCTTACCTACGTGGAAACCCCAGATAGCACTCTTTAATGCAAAAGAAGAGTCCTGTTAGAAATAGCTTGAAATATGGATTCCAAACCCCCATAACAGGTAGGTAAGGAAGGAGGAGAGGACACAGAAAGTTCCAGAGGTCTCCCTCACAGGCCAAGCCACCACCCATCACACACACTCACCTTCTCCCCTGGAACAGACCCTGTGCCAGAGCTACCCCTCACCCAATGTGCAGCACGCCCGCCTGGTTCTCTGCCTCCCTCGTCCACACGGCGATCTTGTCCCCCTTGGTTCGGATGTTGATGACAGCCCCACACACCTCCCGGCTGTGCTCCTCGAAGCTCTCCCCTATCAGGCACAGCAGCTGGGGCCCAAAAGGGAGGATGGTGAGACCTCTGAGTCACAGGGAGTGCTCCCACTATCCTGGAGACCACTGACACCACATCAGCCCAGCCTCTTCTAGTGGGGGACACTCCCCAGCCCTCCCTCCATCTCCCCATGGCCACTCACAGTCTCCAGCCACAGGCGGTCCAGCTCGCTGTGGCGCTGCTGCTTGGCGAGACTGACCAGCCAGCGGCCACCCCTCTTATTCCTGCTGTCCTCCCACATGGGCTCAATGCCATCCTAAGAGGTGGGATAATCAGTCAATAGCCTCCCTTTGGTCAAAGGGAAAGATGGGCCCAACCACCTTCCCAGGCCCTGCTCTGGCCCCTAAATCAGCCTCCATAGGCGAGGGTCCCTTTTGCCTCCAATTCCTGTGAACAAGCAGGTTCCACCACCAGCCACTCAGCCCCCCAGACCCTCCTATGGGCTCCCCAGGCCGCTGATACTCGACACTTGTCACCTTTTACAACCTTGTAGATATAAATATATGTTTGTCTCCTTTACCAAACTGAGTTCCTTGAGGCCAGGGTTCAAATGCCGGGGGCAGGGGGTATTAAGGAAGCCTCAGGGGCCACCGTAGTATGTACATAAATCATCTGGGGAGGTCTTTAAACACGGAGGGGAGGGTCCCACCATGCACACCTGCTGGGTCAAGACCTCCAGAGATGAACACTGATGAGGGCTTGGATATTGATGCAGAGTGTTCCCGGACAATTTTGAGGCATGGCCCTAGTTAAGGAGCCCGGCCAGAAACCTGGGCTTCTTCCAAATTCCCCTTATCCCCCATCCCCTTTCGGACACTTCAAGGTCCTACAAGGCACAGCTCTAGCCTGACACGCTGCCCAAGCTTCTGTATAGCATTTCCTTGGACTGGAAGTCACATCTCAGCTAAGGAAGGCTGTCTGTGGCCACCCCCATCCCCAAACCCTCCACGAGGGAGGAAGGCAGCAGAAGCTGAGAAGGATCAGCCCTCTTGGGGCCTGAAGGGTCCCCAAGTGGGGAAGGGAGAGGCAGAGCTTACCTTGAACAGGGCGTAGTCACAGCCGGAAGAGAGCTTACTGGCCAGTTGGATGTGACTGTACATTCTGGAGAGAACCCCCACCCCACCCCACCCCCAGGCTGAAAGTCCAGACTTTTTACGGCCTGGTTCCAACTTGCCTTGTCCCCCACAACTTCTCACCAGAATCCACTACTTTCCATCCACTCTTCAGGCCTCCAAGACTTTGCTCACACCCTCCCACCCCCTGCCTGGAATCCCATCTCTACTTACCCAGACCCTCAAATGCCACCTTCTCCCTGGAGCCTTCCCTAATCATCCAACTACCTGGGGAGGCTTTTAGAGCTCCCAGGGCTGGGTGGGAGAGGGGGAACAGGCACCCCTCCCCAGCTGAGCCCCAGACTCTCACCTGCCCCTCAGGTTTGTGTCACACCTTTCAGATTCCTTCCCTTGATCACCCACGGTCAGACCAGATGGTCAGAAGCAACCGGGCAGCCTAATCCTTCCTTTGTGGCTGAGACAAAGCTCAGAGAGGGAAAAGAACCTCCCCAGAGCCGCAAAGCCTTGGAGCTGCAGAGTCTGGGGCAACTCCTGGCTTCTCCCACCTCGTAGCCTCTCTCCCGAAGCCCCGAGAAGGTTTCGGGGGGGTCCATGTCCCAGCCCCCAGGGTCCCCACCCCCAAGCGGAACCCACCAAGCCCCAGCCCTCAGCAAATTTTGAGAGGTCCCAGGGAGAGCTGGGAGGAAAGAGCTCCATGGAGGGGTGGGGCCTGGGAAGGATCGCCCTCTCACAATCCTCTGGCTCTGGCCTCCCCAGCCAGGAGCAGACACTCACGCCCAGAAGTCCTCCACAGTGTCAAACTTGGTGACCAGATGCAGGTTGTCCTGCCAGGCTCGGCTGCGGTCATTCTTGAAGAACCACAGCGCCCACCTGTGGGGAGGGGAGGCCAGGAGGAAGCAGAGAGCCAGCCCTCTTGGGCCCATCACCAGCAGCACCTGTGCTGGCGGGGAAGTCATGCTCCTTCAGGGACAAATGATGAGATGGGATTTGGGCACAGGACACCCCCCTCCCAACCCCGCCACGGTGAAAGGCTGGGCAGGATGGGGGAATTTAACACAGAATCTTAGTTGGGTTAAGGCCAGAAGGGCCAATAGGGCCCAAGCCTTATGCCCACTCTGACCTTTCTTGGATGAGGAACCGGGGCTAAGAGAGGAAGGTCTAGTTTAAGGCCACAAGACCTGCCTTACCTGTTCAGCAGTGGGTGTAACTCCAACTTGACCCCCTGGGGGCCCCCATCCTGGGCCTTCCTCCTCTGGGACAGCAGGGCCCCGGAGGGATTCAGAGCCCCCTCTGCCATCAAGACCGGCCCTGCTGCCCCCTCTTTCTCTTCCTTTTTCTCCTCCTTCTCCCCGCACTTTCGGATTCCACCCTCAGCCTCTCTGGCCTGACCGAAGAAAGAAATCAGGGTGAGCAGCAAGACCCGCCCCCCCCATCCCCGTCCCTGCTGCATGAGGGGCCGGGAGCTGGACTTACAGGGCTGGTGGCGGTGGCGGCCATAAGGCAACCTGAGCTTCATTGCAGTTGGCCCCCAGCTGCCGGCTTTTAACCCACCAGCGCTGCCCCACCCCTCCCCCAGAGGACGGGATGGGGAGGAGCCGGAGTAGTGTGGCTGGCGCTCAGAGGGGAAAGGGCTTGCACTATGAGTTTCATCAGCAAGCATTTAGTGAGCACCTTTGCATGCAGGCAGGTGGGAGGGGGACAGGTGTGACCAGACAAACCCAGCCACCGCACACATGGCCATGGGCTGGCTGGGTCACAGAAGGTAAGGGTCAGTATTAGGGATCTGCCCTTTGTGCAATCACAACCCCTGGAGCATGGGCCTACAATGGGCGCAGTAGGGAGGGGGTGGGGTGGGAGAAGGAAAAGCTCTGGCTCTGGCTACCCTTCCCCTTCCTTCCCAACAACACTCTTTTCTGCAGGAGCTGAGGGCTCCCCAAATTTCTCACCCTCCTCTTGGCTACTTCTAGGGTCTGAGATCTATAAAGAGACTAGTCTCCTCCGCCTACACCCAGGGAAGCCCTTGACCACCTGGAGGCTGACAGTCAATCTGTCTCCAACCCACATGCCCTAAACTCCAGGTACCGGCCAGGCATGGGACTGGATGCCGGGAAGCACTGAGGGGTCAAAACTGAGTACTCCTGTGCTCTGCTCTATCAGGGGAAGCCAGAGAGCAGGGACTCTCACAAACACCTGTATAGTCACAGATTCAGACCTCGGAAGGAAGGGAGTTCGCAGATGGAGAAAGATAAGTACATGACCTGAACTGGGGGCTTTCGAGTGGCAGTTCTCCAGTGCATGGATCAGAACCACCTGCAGGCCTTGTTAAACAGGCTGCTGGGCGCTGCCCTCAGAATCTGATAGAACTGGCATTTCTAACAAGCTCCCTGAGGTTGCTGGTCAAGAAGCCCATTTTGAGAACCACTAGCTTAGAGGCAGTTCATGGATGAGGTGATGTTGGCGCTGATACCTAAGGCATGAATAAGAGTTAACTAGGTGGGTAGAAAAGGGCATCTCAGAGACTGGGAGCAGCATGTGCAAAGGCCCAGGGGCAAAGGGAACATGGGGCACTGGAGGAAAAAAAAAAAAACACTGGTGTGGCTGATGCCCAAAGGAGGAAAGGCTGGTAGGTCTTGATCTTGGGAAAATGGAGAGCCACTGAGGACTTCAAGTGGATACAGATGGGCTGGGGAGGTAATCAGATGGGCTTTCCAGCAAGTTCTTTGGGCTTCTCTGCAAGAAACAGACTCTGTGGTATCGAGAGGAGGAGATCTATTCATTTGCTAATATAGTTGTCCAGGTGGCAGATCTGGTGACAGGGAAGGAGGAGAGAACATGACAGATGTCAGAAGTGTTTGGAAGGAAGACTGTCTAGCCTCTGGTGATGGATTGGCTCTGGAGAGGTGGGCCACAGTGTCCCAACTACCTGTTGCCACATCACAAGCCACCCCAACCTTAATGGCTTAAAACACCAACAGTCCTCTGTTTGGCTCACCAATCTACAGTTCAGGTTGTGCTCACTAGGGACAGCTCAGCTTTGCTCCAAAGTGCTGTCAGTCAGAGTGGTGTATGGGCTGGGGCTAGAGTCATACGGTCCCTCCCTGGGACAGTTGATACCAGCAGTCAGCTGGACCTTCAGCTGGCAGTGTGGGCTGAGACAGCTCTATGTACCTCTCCATGTGGCTGCTTGGCCTCCTCACGGCATGGTGGCTAGGTTCCCAGAAGCAGCATCCCAAGAGACAGGAAGCAAGAGCTGCCAGCTTCTTAAGGCCTGGGCCCAAAACCTGGCACGGCATTGTGTCCGCTGTATTCTATTAGTGTCCCAGGGCCCACATTCAAAGACAGGGACATAATCCCACCCCCTGATTGGAAGAGTGTCCAAGAATTTTGGACAGAGGAAGCACTGGAGGAGGGCCAGGATTGGGGAGAGATCATGAATCTATATTTGATGGAGAAAAAAGGAAAAAGGACCTTCCCTGAGTGCCAGGCTTGGTCTTAGCTGCCTGAGAGTCCTGGCCCAGAGCCTGGCATAGAACGCCCCTGCCAGCCGCAGTGCCCCTTCCCACCTTCTTCCACACCTTCCTGCATGGTACAGCGTGTGGATTCTGGAGTTAGATCACTAAGGAAAGACCCTAGGAATAAACCTCTGACCTATGGGGTCCTGGTCCCTACTCAAAGCCCTCCCAAGTCTATCTATGGAGGACTTCTATTTTTTTTTTTAAGATTTTATTTATTTATTTGAGAGAGAGACAGTGAGAGAGAGCATGAGCAAGGAGAAGGTCAGAGGGAGAAGCAGACTCCCCGTGGAGCTGGGAGCCCGATGCGGGACTCGATCCCGAGACTCCCGGATCATGACCTGAGCCAAAGGCAGTCGTCGTCCAACCAACTGAGCCACCCAGGCGTCACTCTGTGGAGGACTTCTGCACAGTGGGCTTCTGCACCCCAATCCTACCATACTATTCCGAAAATATCTTGAATCTGCCCATTCCTCTGACTCCCCACTGCCCCCACTCTAGGCAAGCCTGCCATCTGTGGCCTGGACCACTGCCCAGGTCTCTCCTAACACTCTCCTTACTTCTACTTCCTCCTCCTTACAGAACATTCTCCACTTGCCTCAGAGGGCTCGTTTAAAATAATCTGACCACTTAAGTCCTCTATTTAAAACCCTCCAGGACACCCAGATTGTGACCCAAAGTCCAGGTTGTGGGCCTGCAGGTTTCTGCATGATCGAGGCTCACAGTGCTCCAAGCACACCGAGCCTCCAACAGGCCAGACTGGCTCTTGCCTCAGGGCCTTTGCACTTGCCATTTGCTCTTTGCGGGACTGACTTCTTGTCCTTTTGGACTGGGCTCAAATGTTGCCTTCTCAAAGAGGGCCTCCCAGTGTAGCCCCTCCTAACACACCATGCATTTCCCTTATTTATTTTACTCATCTGCCTTCCTCTACTAGAACAGAAGAACCATTCACAGCTGTGCTCTCTAGTACCTGTAGCTCTTAGCAAGGACTCGGAGGGCTAAGCGAGGAGGGAGGGTTGACCTTTAGATTTAGCAGGTGGACATCACTGATTTGGACACGAGCAGCACCATCTAAAACATCTCGTCTGGTCACTGGTTCATTGGCTGTCTATTGCTTCCTACTAGAATTTCAGTTTTAGAAGAGCAAGGACTTCATGGTTTTGTTTTCTGCTGTATCTCTGGTACTAGAACAGGGCCTGGCACCTGGTAGATAGATACTCAGGAGAAACTGACTGGAAAGAATAGATGCCAATGGCGGGTTATATGACTTCCCCTCTTTGGGTGTTGGCTCCCTCATCTGTAAGCGGCGGAGGGGACTGAAAATGCCTGTTTTCCAGGCTTGGTTTTAGGGATTAATACAATTAATACAACGGAGGCCATGCCTGCAATGTGCTAGGCGTGCGGTGAGCATCGTTCACTCCTCTCTCTGTTTTCAGTGCTCACCCTGCCTGCCGGCCTTCCTCCCCAACCTGAGGCCTCCGGACAGCAGGAATGTTGATAAATGTTTAATCACGCTGTCAGGCACCACACACAGATTTACAAAGACCCAGCTGGATTTTCAAAAAACCCAGGCAGGGCTGGGATCACCAGGATCTCCGTGATCCTCTTAAGAGAATACCCACCGCTCCCCAGCTGCTCCAGCCCCTCCAGCTGCTCCAGCCCCTCCAGCTGCTCCGCTGGGGATTTTCTCCCAACCCTTCCCCACATTCTCCCACTCTTCCCTCCCCCAAGCTCCCACAACCATTCTCAGTACATTCTTGGGAAGAGGGGAATGGAGAGCCCCATTTTCCTGGGGGAGAGAAAATGGAACCGAGGAGAGGTCCCGGAGAATTCACAGGATCAGGGCCTGGTCAGAAGGAGGCCCAGAGGGGCCTGGGCTCTGCCATCCTGTACCCTAAAGGGGAGAGAGGGAGGAGGTGGGCCGCAGTGTGACACAGGGTGAAGAATCTCTTGTGCTGGTAAGTGGTGGCCCAGTGGCCACGCAGCCTTCTTTCTGGAGACAGTACATAGAGAGGACAGTACATAGAGAGTCAAAGAAAGATGTAGCAGATGTTAACACCTGGTGAATCTAGCTGGAGAATATTCTGGTATTCATTACATTACAATTGCAACTCTTCCAGAGATTTTATTCGCTGTAGTGTGGTCCTCGCAAATTTTCTCTAGGTTTGAAGTTTTTAAAAATAAAAAAGCTGGGTGCAAAAAGAAATAGTGACAGCGATGCTAGTGGCCTTCTCAGTAACCATGCTCCCCCTCTCATACTTTGATTCTGGGAAGTCATAGGCCCAGTTAGATTGGCACACATTTCCAGCCTCCCTAAAGCAAGGCATAGCCTGGAGACATGCAGAAGTTGTTAGCTTCTGAAAACTCCTTGGGAAAGAGACAGAAAACTGGCAGCTGCCCTTTTACCCTACTTCCTCTCTTCCTGTCTTCTGCATAGATATGATAGCTGGAGCTGCAGCAGCTGTTTTGGACCATGAGATGACCTTGAAGGTAGAATTTGTGTACTAAGAATGATGGCACAGGTCCCACATCGGGCTCTCTGCTGGGCGGGAAGCCTGCTTCCTCCTCTGACTCTCCCTGCCTCTCTGCTTACTTAAGATCTCTGTCAAATAAATAAATAAAATCTTTAAAAAAAAAAAAAAAAAGAATGGTGGCACAGGAAGGTAGGAGTCTAGATTCCTGAGGAATGTGCAGTTGTCAAACCAGCTGTGGCCTGCCTACCACTAGGCTTCTTTAAGTGAAGGAATAAAAACCTGCTTTGCCTAAGCTTCTGTATTAGCAGCCAGATGAACTGTCTGCCTGATTCACAATGTAGCCCTGTCTTCTGCTCCCTTTTCACCCTGGACTTTTTCACCTGTTGAATCTTCTGCCAAGAATGTTCACCATCACTTGTGAGGTTCTTCTCATCTTTCAAAACCCAGCCTGAATATCACTTTCTCCTGGAGGCTTTCTGGAGGTGCCCCTTCCCTCCTAGGCTCCCATAACCCCTGTGCTACTGTTAATGTCCCTGACGGCCCACTTGCTGTGAATCTGAGGGCTCATTACTCCTTGTTGCTTTTGGCCCCTCTGCAGCATTTAACCAGCTGTCCTCTCATCCCCTTGGTTTCCCAGCTACCAATCTGTCCAGCTTCTCGTCTTCCCTGTGCTGCTCCTTCTCAGTCTCT
This sequence comes from Mustela putorius furo, assembly GCF_011764305.1. Taxonomy (NCBI): domain Eukaryota; kingdom Metazoa; phylum Chordata; class Mammalia; order Carnivora; family Mustelidae; genus Mustela; species Mustela putorius. The sequence goes on from NW_025421294.1 coordinate 34,377,508, forward strand.
TAGCCAGGTCCTCTGCCCCTGGCCACACATGAAGTTTGCAGTGCCTCAGGATTCTGTTCTGGACCCTCTCCTTGTCACTCTCCATGTTCTCCTGGGCAACCGCATTCCCTCCCACCACCACCACCACCCCCCGCCCCGCCATGACTCTAACCACCACCTGCATGCTAATGACTCCAAATCCAGTGGGATATTGGGCTGCCTTAGACCAGCTCATGAGAGCAATTATTACAGTTTCAGGAGTTTGTGAGCCAGGTATTAAGGTCATTATTAAAAATTAAGTTATATAAGCTTATGGTTATATAGATTATGTTTAAAACAGATGATAAATGCTCAAAAAATAGCTTTCTAGTTATTTTATTATTATCAGTGCTTTTAAGATTGTTCTTATTAAATTTATCTGTATGATGAAAATACTGTAAAAGGCCATACTGTGGCCCATCTCTTTCCAGTTCTCGCTCTGTGACATCACACTGACAGTGAAATCAATCACAAAGAGAGAATTCACACCATGGATGTGAGGAACTTCTACAAATCAAGGTATCTCCCTGCTTAAGAAATCCACACGTTAAAGAATTCCAAGTACACAGTGGCCCAAATAGATACCTGCAGCCAGCCCCAAGTGATGCCCTCAGCACCAGCTCAGATGTCCATCTGCTGGATACCTCCTTCAGTTTGTCTATCAGGCACTGCACAATGAGCTTTATTAAGCCTCAAACATGCTCTCCATCCCATCCACCCAACCCCAATCCTGGAAGCTGCCTCATCTCCTCTATTTTCTTTCTTTCTTTCTTTCTGATTTTATTTATTTATTTGACAGGGGGAAAACACAAGCATGGGGAACAGCAGGCAGAGGGAAAGGGAGAAGCAGGCTTCCTGCCAAGCAGGGATCCCGATGCAGGGCTGAGATCCCAGGACCCTGGGATCATGACCTGAGCTGAAGGCAAACACTTAACCAACTGAGCCACCCAGGTCTCGAGCCACCTCAATGTCTAATTCATTTTGCAACAGCATCTCTCACCTGCTGTCCTAGCCAGGAACCTGGGAATCTTCTCTCATCTCATCCCTCTGCCTCTTCCCCAACACATAATAGGTTACCTCCTAAACAACACCCAACTGTCCCTCCAAACCTGTTCCAGCCTCACTGAGGCTTTTCTGGTTCGGGCTCCACCATCAGTCCTGATGGATTCTGCCCCAGATTTCTCATGTGTCCCAAACCCTCCGACCATTCACCTCCATGTGGTCCCACAAAATGCAAATCTCATTTCAGTCTCTCTGGTGCTTAAAACCCTTCAGTGACCTCCCAGTCCCTACGACAGAAATACAACACCCTTCGTGTGGTCTTTCTCTCTTCCCCCCTCCCTCCTCTTTGCTTCTTCATCATCTATTTTGACATTCTGGGGTTCTTAGTTGAGAGTCACAAAAATCGTTTCTGGCTAATTTAAGCAGATAAGGTTTTTATTATCCAATACTGGGCAGCTCAGAAACTCTCCAGGAAGGCCAGAGAGTCCCCCTTGAAGACAGCGCATCCTGGATTAATGCTCCAAATGACACTGCCAAGCACACTCTAGAAGGTTCCCCCGGTGTTACAGCTGGGCATGGACAACGTGGTTGCGCTATTGGTGCTGGATGCACCCAGAAGCAGTATCACTGCTGTCCGTGGTCCCTAGTAGGACCTGCCACCACCAACACCACCAGCCCTCGCCAGAGCTAAGAGTCCTCCTTCCCTGCTAATTCATGTTCAAGGCTGGGGCTGAGGTGTCTGGGGCTGAGGTCACAAGTCTAGGCTTCGAGGAAGGCTAGGAAAGCACTTGTCAGCTCCCAGAGGGGGAGGTGGGCCCTGCCTCAGAATGTGGGGGACCTCCCCAAACATAAGAAGGAGACAGTTCCAATGCTGAGAGGCCAAAAACAATAAGAGACATCACCCATGATAGCTTTTAGCCTGCTTCCCCTCTCTCTCTCTCTGCCTGCCTCTCTGCCTACTTGTGATCTCTGTCAAATAAATAAATAAATAAAATCTTTAAAAATAAATAAATAAAAATAAAATACTATTCAAAGTAAAATAACCAAACAGCATAAGAAGGAAGGTGATAAAATGTAAAAAACTTCCCTCCTTGAGTGCTCTCAGCCCCATTTGCCAGGGGCAACTGCTATAACCCTATTTTGGAAGTCCTTGTTGGCATGATCTTTGTATATCTAGATGTAAGTATGTATATATGTGTGTATAAGGGGTCTTATGTAACTGTGTGTGTCTATGTATCAAAACTGACTAGTTCCCCACACTGCAGTTTAGTACCTCCCTCTCTCACTTCACACCATTTCTCCATACACTGCCATGTCAGTACACATGGGTCCTGCTCATCCATTCACCGGACAGATGTCCCACAATTAACTAGCCAGTCCCCTACAGATGGACATTTGCATTATTTTCAGTGCTGTAGTGAACATCCTTGTACAAACAGCTTTGTGCGCCTGTGTGAGCAGATCCAAGGAATGAATTCCTGGAAGGGGAACTGTTGGCTCAAAAGGAGCATGCATTTATGTTTTTGGTAAACATTGGCAGACTGCCTTCCAAAAACCATGCACCAGTTTGCAGCTATTCATCAGTGGCCTATGAACACTTTCCCTCCCAGGACCTTGCACTGTCTGGCTGCCTCCTCACCTCATCCCCTGTCATTTACCCACCCTGCATTTCCAGCCACAGTGCCTTTGCCCATGCTCTACCCATAGCCTAAAATGCCGTTCCAGCCTGTCTTCCAAGTAAAAACTTATCTCTCCCGTGAAACGTAGCACAGAGGTCACCTCCTCCGTTCAGACTTTCCTGATTCCCCTGATCTGCTGTAGTCCTCTTCCTCTGGGATCCCATAATTTCTTGGGCATAATTCTGTCGCTGCTCCAACTGAGCACCTATGTGTGCCTGGCATTCTATGGCCATTTGACAATCTCCACCATAACCACACATCAAAAAATGGTCTTGTCTAATCCTCATTCATGCCTGGCTATCCAGCTGTACTTCCTTTTATTTGTTCCTAAGCACAGTCCTGTCTCAGGACCTTTGTATGTGCAGCTGCCTCCCTATGGATCTTCCCCATATTGGCCAGGATGCCTCTCTGGGGTCTCTGCTCCCACTGGCCTTCCCTGGCCACTCTGTCTCAAGCACCCTCTTCTAGTCATTCTGTTACATCACCATTCCATTATCTTCATAACATTGCTCACAAGCTGAAACAACCTTGTTAGGTTTAAGTGCTGACACGTTTGTTTTCCCATCTCTGCACACACACAAACACATCGTTGTAAACTCCCCAAGGGCAGGGACCTTGGTTTCCTTTTCCACTGTCCCCAGCCTCAAACCTGCCTAGCATCTGTCTAAACGTTCAATCAACATTCGTTGAGCGAGTCATCTATTATTTTGCCGAAAAAGAAACTGGCGTTCAGATAGGAAGGCTGAGTAGCCCAAGGTCCCACAGTTAATAAGAAGCACCCCTGAGATTCAAACCCATTTGAACCCCAAAGCCAACTGCAGACAGTATGTCTTCCCTACTCTTGGCGCTCTGCATTGTCTCTCCTCCCCGATTAGACTCTCGGGGGCTGAATGCGGGTCTGACGCCCAGAGGTCCCCAGCGGCGCGTCGGGGGCCGGCCCCGGGAGGCTAGCGGGCTCCGCGGAGATGTCACCCTCCCCGCCCCCTGTCAGTCAGGCTGAGGGGGCGGCGCGGCCGCCAGAGGGGGCGCTGAGCTCAGAGCTGCCGCAGCGCCCGAGCGGGAGCCCGAGCCGGAACCGGAGCCGGAGCGTGCTGTCCCGCAGGGCGCAGGGCGCGATCCGCGGCTGGCGACGCACCGAAGGCCCGGGCATCGCTGCGCCCCGGCTCAGGGCCCGCGCCCCGCCTGCTGCCGACCGACCTGGGCACTTAGCGAGGCCCCGATTCCTCCATCCGCCCCAAGCCCACCCCAGCCCGGCCTAGCCGAGCCCCTGCGTCCGCTCGCCGCAGCCGCAGCCACTCCTCCATCCCCAGCCCGGGCCCAGCTTGCAGGTGAGGCCGCCGCGCTCCGGACGCCGGGGTCCGGGAAGGGGCTGGGGAAGGAGAGGGGACTGGGCGGGATGGGGAAGCGGCTGGGAGCGGAGACGGGGAACCCGCGCGAGAACGCAGAGAGGGTTCCGGTAGGTGCAGGTCGGTGTGCGCCCTGGGGTGTTTGTGTGACTGCTGCCCTGTGCCCGCAACTGGCTGGGTGGCCGTGTGGTCGTGCTTCCAGGCCCGTGTGTTCCTGTGTGTCAGGGCGTCCGTGCGCGTTTGAACGTCTGCGTGTCCTGTATGTGCACGTGAGCGTGTCGGTGGAGAATGTTTGTGTGTATGGTCGTGTGACTCTGTCGTGTATACAGGCAGGCCCCCGGACTTCGCGCCGAGCCCAGCACCCCGATTGCGCGGGGCTGCAGGTTGCAATGCCCCGAATAACCGAGGCAGTGGCTCCTCCCGCGTCCCCGGGTTTCAAGGACGCGGGACTTGTCGCGGTCCTGTGGCCTCCCGCTGGGGAGGGGGCATGACAAGGAGGGGGCCCGGCCTGGAAGGGCGCCGGGGTCTCAAGAGCGAAGGGAGGTTGGGTAACCAGCGTCCCAGAGGGAGGACTGGGGTGAGGGTGCGGGGCCAGCGCACCCGTGCCGGTGTGTTTGCCCTCCCCAGGCCGCCAGGATGGACGTGTTCATGAAGGGCCTGTCCATGGCCAAGGAGGGCGTCGTGGCCGCCGCGGAGAAAACCAAGCAGGGTGTCACCGAGGCCGCGGAGAAGACCAAGGAGGGCGTCCTCTACGTCGGTGGGCAAGGGGCAAGGCTTCTGGGGCTCTGCGGGGTTTGGGGGTCCTTCGAGGGAATGGGGCCAGGGTCCTTGGAAGGAGGGAGTTGTCCACGGAGGGGTCTGGGTGGGAGAATATGAGTCAGCAGATGGGGCGGGGTCAGTAGGGGTCACTGGGGACACAGCCAGCGGAAGGAAGGAAGCCTGGGTCAGTGATGAGACCTATGGGGAGAGGAAAATGGAGGGAAGAGTTGGGGAGAGTGGGGCTCAGCTGAAAGGCCGGGGACAGATGCATGGGTCAAAGCAGACAGCCTTGTTCTTACTCACATGATTACTAGTTCCTGGTGTTTAGCCCTTATTCTCTGCCGAGTACCCTGGGAAATGCCATAACATCCATTACCTCACGTGGTGCCCCTCACCCATTCCACAGACCAAGAAAAGTGGGCTTCCCAGAGGTTTAACTACAGTGCTCAAGGTCACACAGCTGCTGAAACCTGAAGCTGGAGTTGGAGCCAAGCCTCATAGACTCTAGAGCCCCTGTGTTATTGGGACTGCCCCTTAGCCCTCCTCTCCTGCGAGGTCCACCTCAGAGCCGCTGTTAGGGTCTTCCCGCCTCCCGATGCCAGGAGCTCCATCCTTGCCTCTGGGTCCCTCCTCTTTGCCGCTTCCAGCTGTGTGAAGAGAAAGGCCGAGTGATTAAAATCTCTCATCCTAAGTGTGAGAGGAGAGGGAGCCCGCAGGGGCATTTGCATAAGGGGATGCAAGGCCCCAAACTGACGATTAGCGAATTTCCGTGGTGATTCAGGGCTTACCGGTGTGTAGTAGGCAGAATGATCCTTTGTGTGGGCGGAAGAGGGCTGGTTAATTTGCCCATGGTTGTGGCAGATTTGGGATTGTGGCAATTTGAAAAATACCGACTTCTTACTACACGCTAGTAGGTGCCGACTCTCCTGATAGTGATACAGAGCACTCCAGTCGTGGGATCTGACATCCAGCGGCTGGGATGGGGACCACTGCAGTAGCGTAATCATAGAGGCTAGCATTTGAGCTGAACCCCAAAGAATAAGAAGCTGGCTGGAGAATGGGGAGTTGGAGGAAGCAGAAAAGGGCTGAAGGAGACAGGGTTAGAGAGCAGAGGGCAGGAAGCAGTGGTGGGGGTTGAGATCAGAAAACCCGGGGAGTGACAGCTCACAAGGGGGCCTTGATGCCCAGGCCAAAGGATCATTATGACCTGCCAGGAGAGATTGTAAGCTAGGGACTGACATGATCTGACTTCAGCGTAGAAAGTTTCCTTGGGTCTCTGCGGAGAGACCAAATGCAGGGAGGACTGGTGAAGGGTAGTGTAGCCAGCCGATGAGGGTGGCTGGAACTAGGGCACAGGTGATGGAGGTAAGTTGGAGGCTTGAGCCCACACCTGCCAGGCCCCAGCTCTGGCCGCCCTCCTCCTATGTATCTTGCCGCCCTTTCGCTCCTATGTATCCCTGGCACCCAGCTCGGTCTTCCTGCTAACAGACTTGAAGCACCCCCTTCCCCTTAGTTTGGCACCTCCTGCTCAGGAACCTGCCTGCCCAGGAACCTGCAATGGCCCCCAGTTCCTACACATTAAAGCCTCAGCTTCCTGCAGCCTGTAACTCAACGCCATTCTCGGTCCTGCCTCAGTCCGTGTGTCCATCTCTCCAGGCGCACAGATAGCACTGCTGGGCTCTGTGCAGCCCAGGTCTGTCTCTGTGCAGACACCTTTCTGTGCCCTATGGGTGGTTTCCTGTGCCTGAGATACCCTCCCCAGTCTCCTTTCTGCATATCCCCCTGCTCCCCATTTGTCAAGGCCCAGGCACTGCCCCTCCCCTACCATGTACCCCTTGGAGGCTGGATGGAAGTCCTTGCCCCACTACTTGAGGTCTAGGGTACCAAATCTCTTCTCTTACCCCATCTGATGGTGAGCCTTTGGCCTAGGACCTGGCACAGAGCAGGTGCCAACAAATGTTTGTGGGAGGAATGACGGGGTGCAATGCAGCACACCCCCCCCCACTGTCTCTGTCTGGCTGGCCAGAGCCTGGGGCATTCCTGCCTTCCTTCCCATGCCGTCCTCTGCTTCCACTAGCCTCAGCCCTCCCAGACACCCATTACCCATTTCAGGGTCTACCAGCTGTTGTCTGTATGGCTACATCCCCAGAATAGGAGACTCCCCACTACTCTGAAGCCTCCTGCCTACCTCCCTGCCCACGTCGGATCAGACCATCTTGCCTCTCCCAGCAGTTACCCTCCCGAGAAGACCCAGCCAGTGCCATGGGTGTCAGGCACCCTCGGACCCAGACCCATCACATACTTGAGAAGCTCCTCACTCTGGCCAGAAGAAGGAACTCACACCCCAGTTAGAAGAAATGGAGTGGGGGCTGGTGGGTGTGAGGGTCGATAGGTGGGATGTGGGCAGTCAGGCATCAAGGGCACCAGAGGAACCTTTCCAAATACACACCACTACTATCGCCACCCCCCCCCCCCGCTCCACCCCTACTCCCACCCTCACCTGCTCAAGGAGGCTGAGAGGTAAAGGAATGCGCTTTGAGCAGTGTTGGCTCCCAGGCAGCAAGCATCCCCCCAGAAGGCATGGAGCTCCTTTCAGGTGGAGGAGGGGCCGGCAGTGAGGGAGAACTCAGGGAGAACTCGAAGTCCTCAGGAAGTAGGTGTGGAGGGCTCAGTGCTGTGATGGGGGGGGGGGGCATCTGTGGGATTTGTGATGGCGCCAGGATGCCCACTGCTGACTGGGTCCCTCTGCCCACTCCATAACCACCACGCTTGCCAGAGGCTCTGTTCCCTCAGCTCAGAGTCCTGATGTGTGCTCCTTTTTGTCTCTGCAGGAAGCAAGACTCGAGAGGGGGTGGTTCAAGGAGTGGCTTCAGGTACCAGCCCAGCCCTGGCACAGCTCCCTTCCCTCACCTCGGGCCTGGGATCTGGCCGGGATCTGGAGGGGGGGTGGCAGTGGAAGAGGGCATCCCCAAGGATTCCTGAGAGTGTGCTCCATGAGGGAAGCCAGCTGGAACACCATGTGGGAGAGAGACGCATTTCTTTCTGCTTTACCTGGGCCCCCAACCCCCTTCCCCAATCGTCTCCCTGCTCCAGTGGCTGAAAAAACCAAGGAGCAGGCATCCCATCTGGGAGGAGCTGTGTTCTCCGGGGCTGGGAACATTGCCGCAGCCACGGGCCTGGTGAAGAAGGAGGAATTCCCCGCTGATCTGAAGGTGAGCTGTCCTCTCGCCATACACACGCACATGCACACACCCACGCGTGTATGCACACACATGGCAGGCACAACATAAACATGCCCCAGTCAGCCGGAGGCACACCTGACCTTACGTTCTACGGAGCTCTACGAGACTCGGCTCAGAATGAGTTCACAGGGTGGGTAGGGGTGCGGTAGTCCCTGTGACTGTGCCCCCAGTTCTGGCTGTATACTTGTATCCTGCTTCTGAGTGTGACCCGGACCACTTTGGGCCACGTCCGCATGTCACGGATTGTTTGTTCTTTCTTGTCTTCAACAAGTATCCATGCCAGAGAGGAATTATTCTAGAAGTTGCCATGGCGAATAAGTTCCTATGTTCAGGGAGCCGATGCTATAGTGGAAGAAGATAGATAACCAATGAATGAGATGGTTTTAGACGGGGCTAAGTGCTATGAAGAAAAGACAAAGATGATATGGTAGAGAGTCAAGGCGTAAAGAGACTGCTGTAGTTGGGAGGGCTTCTCTGTTGAGGTGACATTTGAGCTGACCCCCAAGGGATGAGGTGAGCCTTGTGAGAATTGTATTTCAGGCAATAGAACAGCATTGGCAAAGGCCCTGAGGCAGGCATCAGCAAGTGTGGGCCACGGGGGAGGGCTGTGTTGTCCATCGCATACTTGTGCAGACAGGAGAACAGTACCCCCACGTGCATGAAGGAAGACACCTTCATTGGGACCCACTATAGCATAAGACCTGTGAACTCTGAAACGCCAGAGTTGGATCCAAGTGCCACCTCCACTACGTCCTGATTCTGTGACCCTGGGCAGAGTCCATCACCTCTCTGAGCCGGCTTCTTTGCCTATAAGACAGAAGATGAATGCAAGAGGGCTTTTACACACATTAGGTATTTATCAGAGGTTCTCAAAACTTCTGTGTCCATCCAAATCAGCAGGAGGCCAGGTTAAAATACAGACCGTCTGCCGCCTCCCTAGAATTTCTGATTCAGTAGGTCTGAGGTGGGACCTGAGAGTTTGCATTTCAAACAGATGCCAGAGTGATGCTGGTACTACAGGTCCAAGGACCACCCTTCATCACAGGCCTTTACACATTGACCCTTTCGCCTGTCACTAGTCTGGGACCAGACTTGGAAGTTCTGGCTTAGGTCCCGTGTATGCGTTTTACCAGCTGTGTGACTCCCCATGTATTATTGTTCCAAGGATCCTTCCTGTTCACTGATCTCTTATGTGGGCAGGCAAGGTTCTAGACTCAGTACCTGGAGTAACTCACTGAATCTTTATATTCCCTGGGAAAAAGGTACTACAGCATGTCCATTTTACAGATGAAGGAGCCGAGGCCCAGAGAGGTGAAGTGACTTGCCTGCCTCTCTAAGAAGGTACTTGAGAGGAGAAGCTCAGGTTTACGGCAGTGAAGTTGCTGGTAGCCGCCTCAGGGCCAGGGTCCGTGCTGGGAGCTGGGGTGCAGAGAAAGCCAGATCTGAGCTCTCAACCTCGAGGGCCCTTTGCCCAGAACCATTTCTCTCAGGCCTCCTCTTCCTACCAGCACTTCTGACACCCCAAGCCTCTGCTCACAAGGGAGCTCAGGATCATGGACTTACTATTTAAACAGCAGCCCTTTGAGGCTACGAGGCATGTAGAACCCACGCAAGCCCAGGGTGCACATTTCCAAGTGTCCCCACCTCCCATTCTGCTTCGGTGCCTTACCATGCGACCCTCCCTGTCCCCCTACAGAGCAGACAGCACCATCGCATTTCCCATCTAAGGCAGCTGAGTCCAGAGGTGAAGTGACTGACCTAAGCTAATGAGTGGCCGGGCTAGGATGTTTTTAAAGTAAACTTTTTATTGAAGTACAACATACATACAAAAAGCACACAGCCCCAATAAATTTTCACAGAGCGAGCCCCCTGTGTAACCAGCACTTACATTAAGACACAGGACATCAGCCCCTCAGAAGTCTGCCTTAGGCCTTCTTCCAGTCCCTGACCCCCGGAACCAAGACAAGGGTAAGATGAGGGAGGATACTGGGGCCCAAAATTTGAGGGGGACACCCACTCTGGGGTCTCATGTGCTTGGCCCTACGAGTGGGGGCCTTCTTAAATGTGTACCCTAAGTGCCTTATTCACCTTCCCTTGGTCCTTGCACTGCCTCCCTCACCAAGGGTCATTGCTCCTTGACTTCCATCAGCACAGATGAGTTGGGTATGTTTAACCCCATTTCCTTGTTACCACAAAGCACACACTCTTCTCCTGGCTGCTCGTGCTCAACTGTGCAGCAATTCAGCTGGGCGTGATAGGTGCGGCCCTTCTCCCCTCTCGCTGTGCGCCATCCATCCCTGATGGGCCATACTGCCCACCTCCGTTCTGCTACTGCTGGACGTGTGGGTTGTTGCCAAGCGATGAGTTCCAGCTGGAATTTTTAATACTGGGTGACTTGGGGCAAACTTCCAATTCACCCACCTCCTAGGCCTTGATATACCCATCTGTACACTGCGGAAAATGAGCCAGGGCAGTAGCTGTAAACTCGGGTGCCCACGGGGCCCACCTCCACTGGCCACGTGAGGGAATTGAAGCTACCTGGATGGGGGTCAGGCAAGCCTTCTCTAGGCCAGCCCTCCAGGCTCCCAGGATTCTTATCTCTGCCCAATAGGGAGGGACAGTGGTTATATGTGGGGAACGGGGAGGTGGTATAACCTCCTACCTCCAGGGGCCCAGGAATGTGCCACCCACATGTGGCCGTGTGCAGCCGTGCATGGACCCCAGGTGATTGTGGGTGGGCGTGTGCAGCCAGCTCTGTCTCATATGTGTGCACACACGTGTGCTCACACACAGGTGGCTGGCCATGTGTCTGGCAGCCCCCCTGCTTGTGTGCCTGCTGGTCTGCACCCGTCTGGGCAGCAGATGCAGGGGGGAGGGGAGAGTCTTAGCTCACACATCCAAGCAACACCATGAGCTGTTGCTTCCAGCTTATCTTAAAATAGCAACAGCTGAAGAAACCAGGCCACACAGGACCCTGGGGGAGGGATGGATGGAAGGTGGCAGGGGAATGGCTCCAAGCTCCTGCCTGGCCCTGTCTCAGAGCTTCCATCTCCCTCCAGCCCAGAGGAGCCTCCAGGGTTCTCTCTGGGGTCCCGAGGCTCAGCAGAGCCTAACACAAGACAGGTAAGGATAAGTCGGTGATGGAGTATACTGTCTATCTCCCCATCCCATCCAGTCCAAATGATGGAAGGCTACCAGGCTACCAGGCTCTGGGGAGAGGTGTATGGACAGCCCCTCTTCTCACCACTCCCAGCTTCATGGTGATCTAGGGGGATTTCACCCCTCGTGCCTTAGTCCACTTCCAAGGCACTCCAAATAGACAATGGAATTCTGGTTATACAGCCAACGAAGCCTAGCCTTCCCCCAATCAGCCAAAAAAGGTTCCCAGGGTAGGAGAATTTAGGGGAGCATCTCCCAGCTGCCCTCATGGCCCTGTCCCTTCTCTGCCAGCAGCCAGAGGAAGTGGCCCAGGAAGCTGCTGAGGAGCCACTGATCGAGCCCCTGATGGAGCCAGAAGGCGAGAGTTATGAGGAACCGCCCCAGGTGAGTGGTGGCAGGGCTGGGTGGGGCTTTGGGCATCCCAGAAGATTGCCACCATTCCCAGCTGGGGTGGGAAGTCCCTGAGAGGATAGGGTTGGGCCAGGAAACTTCACACCCCCTTTTCTAGAACCCAGGCCCTAGGAGGTGGCAGCAGAGAGGGAGGACAGATGGGGCCAAGCACTGGGGCCCAGGCACCCCTGCCCAGGGAAGTCCCAGCTGTCCCAACTTCCAGGTTTTTCCCCTGCCCCAGGGAGAGGGGCATGCACTGTTCCTCCTTGAGGGGGAGGAGCCTCGGGGCCAGAACATGGCCACTTGGTCTCCAACCCCTTCCTCTTTTGCTCTTCCCCACTCCACCCCCATCCCTCTGATGCAGGAGGAGTATCAGGAGTATGAGCCAGAGGCGTAAGGGCCCAGGACGGCCCCCCACCAGCAGCACAATCCCTTCCCTGTCCCCTGCCCCATCCCCCAGAACCAGGGCTGTCCTTCTACCCCTTCCCCCCAAACACAAGATCTTCCTTTGCTCCAAGGGGCCCCCTTGGAGCCTGTGTTGGTGTCTGTCCATCTGTCTGTCCTACCCGCCCGCGTGGATCCCTGGGGCCTGGACAGGGCCGGGGCTGCAGCCGTGGCTGGTAGCTCCGCCCCACCTATGTTGCCTCCAACCCACCCTTCCCCGTCCAATGTCTGCGCGGATGTAGCATGTTCTATGTATTTTTAAAAGAAGATCAGAAAGCAACGGCTCCCCCACACACTCCCAACAGAGGCTCTCTGAGGGTCCTCTGGGCAGCCCCAGAGTCTCCCACCCGACTCCCACAACGACCCCAAGAACCTTTTTTTTTTAGCCAAACCAGGAGCCAGGCTGTGCCATGCCCCCTCCCTCAGCCAGCCCAGTCCGAACGCGGGCGTCGTGTGTCGTGATTGTGGCATGGAGAGCTCCCCAACCCCCGTGTGAGCGTGTCCTGGGTGGGCGGGCCCGGGTGCCTCCCCGCTCCGTGTGTCCACGAATAAAGCCAATCTGTCTGTAGCCGCCGCCGCTCGGGCAAGGCAGGGTTGGGCGGTGGGTGGGGGCGGCCGGCGGGCTTCCACGCCCCAGACTACTCCACGCCGCTCTTTGGTGCCTGGCACCTTCAGCCCAGGTACAAGACTGACCACTTCCGGCCTCAGTTTCCCCCACCCCGCCCGGGATGACTCAGGGGAGAGGGTCTACCCAGACTGGGAATCGGGGTTGGCAGGGAGGCGTGAAGGTGGCCTCGGGCGCCACCTGCTGGACTGTAAAGCGCCCGCTGGGGGTGCAAGGCCAAAGGAAGCCCCTCGCCACCGCAGCGCAGGGTGGACGGGCTCACGTCTCGGTACACGCAAAGCAGGGTCGCGGATGACAACGCACACGCAGACATGTGTGTGCGTACACTGGTCCTGGCGCGCCCGCCTGAGTGTACGCACCTTGGCAGGGGCACACGTGCAGACACGCATGCACGCTTGCTGACCAGCACGTGCGGACTCGCGTGCGCACTCAGTTACGCGAGCCGCCCAGGAGCCCTCGGAAACCAGGAGCACGGGCACTGAAAGAGCCTTTTACGCTCAGGCAGAACGTTTACAGGCGCTCAGCCCTGCGCACAACTGACCAACGCAGAAAGACCCGTCCAAGGGCAAGGGGAATGGACAGTTGCCCCAGAAGGAGGCAGAGCGCGGGCAACCGGCGCCCCATCCCTCTCGGAAAAGCGTTCGGAGGCTTGCGGCCTCCGCAAAGGTGGGCAAGGGTCCTCAGAAAGCTGGGACGCCGGTCCGAAGCCCTGAGCAGATAAGGATCAGCACTAGAGGGCCCCCAACACCGCTTAGGTGTGGGGAAGAAGGGGGCGGAGACGCCGCGGAGAGGCGCAAAGGCCCCGCCTCCGGCGAGGCGAAGGCTCTTCTCTGCTCAGCTTTGAGGCTCCCCACGCCGAAGCTCCGCCCCCGCTAGTGACAAGCCCCGCCCCCATCGGTGCGGCGCTCGGGCCTCGTTTGCCGCAGCGGCTCTCTAACCAGGCTTGTACGAGGCCCCACCCCCGCTCATGCGGAAGCCCCGCTCTGCTTTGCGGCAAGGGCCCCCACCAAGTCTGTGCAAGACGTCACCCTTTTTCTCCCGGGTGCGACCTCCTTTCCGACTTTAGCCCTGTTTCGCCCTTCAGCCCCAGGGCCGGAAGGAGCTTGCTCCATTTAATCAACCCCCGGGTGTTAGCGTTTCGTCCTTCCCTGAGTCGTTGGGGGCGAGAGATGGTGCCTGGGTAGGCCTTGAACCCTGCAGGAGGCCGGTCCACTCGGGTCACCTTGGCCTGCAGTGTGCAAGCCATTATTTCCGGAAGTAGGAGGCAGCTGGCGGACGTGCGTGTAGAGAACAAACCGGTGGGCTCAGATCCTCTGATTCAGCATGCAGGTGCCTGGATCTCAGATCCCTTTTGACTGAATTAAGACCCTATTTACAAACCCATTCTTCGCGGGGATTGCAAAGTCGTGGCCCTCGTGTTAAATTTGGCCTGTAGGGATGTTTGTGCTAGCCCAAAGTTTAAATTTTTCTCATTTGATTCCAGTTAGCGACAGCCCCTTTCCCTCCCTCTGGTCTTCATCTCATCCATTTTCCTCATTTTTATGAACTACCTGGCTGGTAAAGAATTTGAGTTTGCCACCTCCCCTCCCGCTACCAGCACCTGATTTCCATTTTTGGATGCTGAAACCAGGTTCACCATCTGGCTTGTGGGGAGGTTTATTCTTCCTTCCTGGGTGCCAAGCCATGCACCTGGTTTCCTGCTCAGAGACCCATGTTCTCATCTGCCAGGGTCACTTTAAATGCATTCCAGGCATCCCAGACGCATCCTCAGAAGATGCCAGCCAGCCCTGTGTCACAGGGCACTCCTGACTCTGGGTACACGTGTGAGAAGACACAGCTCATGGGTTTCTCTCTTATGAAAGGATGAAGCCATTTCTCAAGTGCCCAGTAGGTCCCCAGCATCCAACACTTGACTCCATTAATTTTATTTGAAACCATCCTCAAGGATTCCTTGTTATTCTAACTCCCCAATTTATGGAGGAGTGAATGGAGGCCAGAGGGGCGAAGCTGCCTTCTCTGGGTCACATTGCTGGGGAAGTGGCAAAGACCACATTTCAGTCGCATCTTTGAGTCTGAAGCTCACCTCCTTCGGAATTTTCCAAAACGGACTTGCTCTGAGAGAGACAAAGAACACCTACCATAGGGAAACTTGGAAGCGGTTGCAGCACAGAAATCACAGACACGCAATTTCACGGGCGTTGCAAGCGAGGAGGGGAGGGATGAGTTGGGGGTGATGCAGGTGTATCTGTGTCCACGCGTGTCTGTGGATGTTGCCCGAGTGTGTTGTGTGCTATTATTTAGTCCTTTGATGATGCCTGCCATGTCTGAAACACGAGGGGCTGCAGGCAACAGCTGTGACAGGACTCACATCCCACGGGTCAGCAAATACTTGGAACAAGATAATCTGGAGTTCCACGACCAACAGAAAACAGTGATGTGAGAGACGATGACAAGGAGGGGGTGATGACCAGTATTAAATTGGGGTGGTCAGGTCAGGTATCGGAGGAGGTGAGGTTGGAGCAGAAACGTGAACAAAAAGGGGGATCGCATGGGAAGATCTGGGGAGAAGAGCACTGCAGCAGAAGAAGGGCCCACCTCTCTGTGTCTGTGTCCATGGCGGGCGGACAGTCAGTGAGGCTGAGCCCGACCCAGCCTCCCAAGTCCAGCCCCACCTCACCTTCCCTTCTTGGGCCTGTGCTCTTTCTTCCACCTGGGTAGCTGCCCTCAACTGTGCCTGTCGAAATCCTTTCCTCCACTGATCTTCCCCTCCTTCTCCAACCACAAGTGATTTCTTATCACCCCATTCTGCTCAGCTGGGCACTCAAGGCCCCACCCCCCACCCCTGCACCGCCCCCATGTCAGCCCTGGCGGGCCTTTGCTGGCTGGCTCATCTGAAAATTGTCCTCTTCCCCTGACGAAGCGCTGAGGGCTGTCCTGGTGTTCCTCCCATTTGCCTGTCTCCCTCCCAGTCTCCCCCCCCCCCACCCCTAGTAATCTGGCTCCACAGCTTTCTCTGGAACTTTATTTTTGTTTTCTCCCTTCCCTATTTATAGCTCTCTCCCCTCCGAACCATCCCTGCATCCATCCCGTTGCCTAGAAACTGGCTCTGGGCTGAGGGTGGGGGAAGGCCAGGCCGAGCCCAGGCAGGGGGGAAGGAAGAGCTGTCACCCACACCCCACCCTCAGCACCACCCCCAGGCTCCCAGAAGCCCACCCCGCCCTCTGCCCAGCACCCATGGGTGTTTTTTAAAAGATAAAACAAAATGTGAAAAACAGCAGCTATGGTAAAGCCCTTCACAGCCGCTAAAGGGCAGGCTGCCTGTGATTTCACTTGGGCTTCTCAGTGGCCTACCCCCTAGAGGCCTGGACCCATTTTCTCAGATGAGAAAACTGAGGTTTCAGGAAGCAAAGACCCCACAGCTGAGGTCTTCTCAATAGCAACACCACGGCTCTGAATTGTTAGCTTTGGGATATTGGCCTGAGACACTGAAAAGGAAGATTTAACAGTATAAAAAATTCCATAACCGTGAGTTGCAGAGGGTAAAGAGAAACATTTTGTCGCGATCCTTCTGCACACTAAGGAACCGAGAATGCCTCTGCCATGCCCTCCACGGTGCTCCTTCATGCGGGTCCACCAGCACCCCCTTTTCTTTAGAGGGGGGAGGGGCAGAGAGAGACTCTTAAGCAAGCTCCACACCCAGCATGGGTGCCTGATGTGGGGCTCGATCTCACAAGGCTGAGATCATGGCTTCAGCCAAAATCAAGAGTCGGAGGCTTAGCCGACTGACCCACCCTGGCACTCCTACCATGCCCCTTTTGATGCCCCAACCAGGCCTTCACCATACCACACTGCTGTCCCCCTACCATGTTGCCCCTATACCCCACCATGTCCAGTTGTAGCTCTTCTCTAGCCCTGATGCTTATCTTCCACAGGCTGGACAGGGAATCCTGAGCTTGATTCCTGGCTCTGTCATTTCACCAACTGGGTGACCTCGAATAGTTCATGTAACCTCTCTGAACTTCAGTTTGCTCAGCTCAAAAGTAAGGATATGAATTTTCACCCCATAGCACTGATAAGAGAATTAAATAAGATACTGATGAAAAGGTGTTTTGCAAACTATAAAGGGCTGTACCATGTGAGTGATCAATTAGAATCGTAAATGTTGTTATTGTTGTCATCATCAGGGCCAAGAGATGGGGCAGAGCAACCAAAGTGGGCCCTCAGATCAGAGAAGGAGCCCATGCCCTGTGTTGGGGGAAGAAAGAGCTCCTTCCCTGGCAGAATAAAGGCCAAGGGTAGGGACTGCCTGAGAGCACCTGCAGGCCACTGAAGAGCAGAGTGTGCTCTTGTGCCTGATTCCTCTTTCTCAAGCACCCCTATTCCCTGTCCCCATCCCCTACTACCCCCTCTTCTTGTCCCCCACCCCATGGCCCACCTCTGCCTTCAAAATAGCCTCTTTGGGGAGAATGGGGGAGAGGGCTGCCAAGGAGCAGCTGGGCCATGATTCAGCCTGAGTCACCCATCCAAATCCTAGGGCCGCCCCCAGCTGGGCCAGGGCCTGCAGCTGCCAGAGGGAGGGGGGGTGTGGCAAGGGAGGGAGGGGGCCTATGTGGGCAGCAGATTTTGCTCAGAGGTGCCTAGTCTGGGGGCTCTCTGGAATATCAGGGCAGAGCTGGGAGGGCCTGGGAGTGATGCATACGAGGAGGTCAGGGTGGGGAAGGTCACCCCACAGACATCAGTTATCTGGGCTGACTGAGGAGGCAGGGTTTGTGTGTGTGTGTGTGTGTGTGTGTGTGTGTGTGTGTGTGTCTGCACAGGCACGGGGTGTCACAGGTATATGTGTTGTCACTTTCTAGCTCTGTGACCCTGGCAAGTTACTTAACCTCTCTCTGAACATCTGTTTCCTCACTTAGGAAATGGGAAACATATTATCAATCTCAGATGGTTTTCCTTAAGTATTAAATGTAATAAGATGACCTAGGCAGTCAGTCAGTGAACGGAACACCACTACCACCACCGCCATCATCTAGGGTAGAGTGGATTATATATTGCTTGTGTGAGAATGGATACATATCTGAGTGCTTGTATTCAGGGGCGTGGGTATAAGCCTCAGTGGGGAGAGGGTCTGGATGAGTGTTTCTTGAACTGGGTGAATGTATTCTGTGTGTATGTTTCTGAAGCACAGATAAGAATTCTTCAGAAAGTGGGTTTATGTGGCACTGTCTGCCATATGGTCCCACCCCTTCTCTCCCTCTCCCTACCCTTTCACACACATATATACACTCACACACACACACACTTCACACCTCCCTGAGAGGCCATGATTTGCTGAAATTCAGCCTAGACCAGGACCAGTGCTCAGGCAAAGGAGTTGAGAAACTGTGGACGCTGCTATATTGGCAATCTCAGACTTTCTTAAAAAGCCTTTAACCTCAAGCAAAGCTGGAATGAGTGTGAAAGGGGGAATGTGTGTGTTGGAGTGGATATGAACATGAGAGAGCATGAGCTCTGTGTGTGTGTGTGTGTGTGCATGCACACACGCGTGCACACAGGGGTGGAATTGGGGGGTGGCTGCATCTCTGCTCTGGTACAATCTGCTTGTCTCCATGGCGCCTGTTGCCACACACGCTTGCTTTTCAGAAAGTCACTGGGATTGTTTATTCCACCCCCAGCCTGGGTGCCAGCCAAGGAGCTGCAGGCACTTGTTTATCTTCTGGTGCGTAAGAGTGTGTATGGCTTCCCAGCAGCAGACCAACCCGAGATACGTGCGCACACACACTCACACGGGTGTGATGACCATGTTAGTTATCACAAGATGAACCTGAGCCCCAGGGTGAGCCACAACCCGGGCCTGGGCATATTTGCTCCACATGGGGACAAAGATGAACCCCCAGCAGCTCCACGTAGACACACCACCAATTTAGCAACCCCTAAAGGGCCAGGAAAGTGTGAGAGCCAGTTGCCCTGATTGTGGTCTTGGGCTCTAGCCCTACCCCCAGAACTAATCACTGCATGGTGGTTGGCCAGTCCTAGGTCACTGCCCACCCCTAGAGCTGACAGTGAGGCCCATCTGATGCCACCACATAGACTGGGGTGGGAAGGTAGCCCCCAAGGAAAATGGAGGTGCTGTGCTCAAAAAAGGGTGCACAGTATTGGCCTTGCCATAACCTTAACGTCTATTATGAGTGCTATGCTATGCTTGGTGCTTGGTGGCTTTATCTCTTCCTTTATCCTCTTCAGAGCTCTGAGAGCTGAGTTACATAGGATGAAGTTGAGGCTCAGACAGACCTCAATCAAGGTCACACAGCTAGTGCTGGCAAAGTCAGGATCTGAACCCACACTGCCTACTTCCATGCCCTTTTTGAGCTCCCACTGTGCTTTAGCAAGTGTTTTGTTGTCTGGAAATTTTCATTTTTAAACATGTTTATATCAATAAGTCCCCATGAAACAAACATGGTTGGAGAGTGTGACAAAGGGCGCAGATGGAAAGAGGCCCTGACTGTGCTCATGAGGCAGACACAGCTAGAGTTCTGACCACATCCCTTCAGAGGCCCTTACAATTTCTGCACCCACCAGCAAGACTCCCAACAGGTGGTCCCCGCACCTTTGTCAAAAATCTCCCCTTGGGCTTCGGAACCCACTTTACCCACATAAACTGTGTGCCATAAGTGCCTGGGAACTAACACATAGCTCCACGGACTGACCCTTCATCAGTGTCCGCCAGGTGCTGGGATATAAATATACCAGCTCCCGTACCCTCAGCCAGGGGAATTCTGAGGTGTACATTTACCCCATTTTCTAAACTTCCTGCAGGATTACACTTCACCCACCCACTGGGATAGCTGGCTTAACAACCACCTCTTACTGGATGCCTTCCCCTCCTGGGTCACCTTCCCAGTCCGCTGCTGACACCACCTAGGGAGGTGTCTCTGCACCTCCCAAGTAAACCACTTTCCCTCAATCTTCATCTCAGGATCTCTGGGCTGCCCCAGGGCTCTGGATCCCATCCTCTTCTTCCACCCTGAGCATCTGGGCCCAGCCATTGTGCTCTCCCTTTCTGGCATCTTCCCTTTCTCTCACTCCTGGCCGCTCTCATCAGAATTTAAATGCCTCCAAATCTCCTCAATTTAACCTTCCATCCCACGGTAGAGCTTATGATATTGCCTGTCTCCCTCCAAGCCCAAATCTACTGAGAGTCATATGCTTGCTCTCTTTACTTCTTTACTCCAATTTACTCATCAATTCCCCCGCCTCAAGTCTGCCTTCCACCCCCATCACTCAGCTCACTGCGTTTTCATCAAATTTCCACTACCTTCTCTGCAAAGTCCAGAGATCATCTCTCAGGCCATATCTTGTCATCCTGATGCAGTTGACCCTGTCTTCCTTCTGGAACATTATCTCCCCTTGGCTTCTAAGGCATCATTCTCCAAGTTTCTCCTGGTTTATCAGATTACCGTTTCTCACTCTTCCTTGCAGTCTTCTTTTCCCACCTGGTACCTTAATGTTGGCATTCCTCAGGATGTAAGATTCTTGTCTCACCTTCTTTGGTCTATACTCACCTTTCATGTACTGATACCCCTCTCATGGCTTCCATCACCCTTGTCTGTCTCCAGCCTAGTCACTCAGGAGCTCAGTTTTAGACTCAGACGTCTCAGCATGGAGATCCCACAAGCTCCTTCTTTCTCCAGGGCTCATCAGGTACCTGTCCTCCATATGCTCAGCTCTCCAAGTCAGAGCTTCAGACAGGCAACAGAATCCTCTCTCCCTTCACAGCCACAACCACCCATGACCAAGGCCTGTTGACTTTACCCTTAAATAGGTATCAAACCCAGCCCTTCCTCTATCCCAACAAACACTGCCATGTTGGACATCATCATCTCTCACCTGGACAACTTCATGGCACCCTAACGCATGCCCTGGTTCCACTCTTATCCACCCTCGTCCTGACCCAGGGGGAGCTTTTTAGATCACAGGTTGGTTCTTGCCAATTTTGATGTCTTGAGCCTCCCCAAGACTTGATGTCTTCATCTGTGTCATGGGGCCAATAATGTTTACCTGGAAGGATTGTAGGGGTAGTGGAATGAAACAATGAATGTAGAATAGGTGTGAAGCAAAGAGCTCTTGTGGGCAGCAATTGAGGAATTTTCAGGGCCTGAAACATTAGGAAGCATTCCTTATGTTGGTGTTGTCCATGGTGCTGAAAACTTGTTCTGCATCCTGAGGATGCTGGATGCTGGGAATCCCTGGGATACTGGTTCCCTGGGATGCTGGCTGAAGACGTTGGTCCGATAGATTTTCATTTGCTGCCTGGATTTTGAAAAGATCACGGTGATGTATGGTTCATCAGGTAAGTGGGAGGAATAGAAGTTAACGGTTTAGCGTGAGGTTTCAGGAGTTAGCTCCACTGTTAACTAGCTGTGTGAAAACGAAGTAACGCATCAGTATCTCAGTTTTCACACCTGAAAAATGGGGCAATAATAAATATTAATTCGCTCCTAAGTAACTGGAAATGAAATTTTGTGACACCTGTAACAAAAACTTAGCACGGTGTCTGACCCTAAATAAATGTTATATTAGTTGTTACCATTTTTAATAGGTGGCTTCACTGTACAGGTGAGAAGGTCATATCATCTCTTGGCAATTACAGAATTATTTGTTCAAATCTGGGAGGTCAAGGAGGATGGGACTATTTCTCTGAGAAGAAAGGTCCAGAGGGTGGTAGGTAAAAAGGCCTCATGTTCTTGGCAGTTCAGACTCAACTGGAAACCCCTGAACACCTACTTTGGGCTCCTTCATCTTTTCAAGACCACTGCGAGGTAATTAATGATAGTCCCATTTTACAGATTGGGAAACTGAGGCTCAGAAATGGGGGAATATCTTGCTCAAGGATACCCAGAGGGAAGAGAGCCAAGCTTTCATAGCCAGAGACTGGGCGGGCATCCTGGCTGGGGAGGCCCGTAGCGCGGGAATGGAAGGAGCCTCGCTCCCACCCTACTCGTGTCCCTTCAACTCGCGGGAGCGTGGGCGGTGGCGAGACAAAGAGGTGGGGGCGGGGCGGGGTGCTAGGAGAGAAGGCCGGAAGTGCGGCCAAGGCGGAGGCGGGAAATTTCCGTGCAGGGGGAGCTCGGAGATCGCGCCGACCTGCCTCCCTATACAGGCGCAGCGTGCCCTTGGACAAGTGGCTTTCCTTGTCTGAGTCCCAATTTCCTCCTCGGTGAAACTAGTAGAGGGAGTTCGCGGGGCTGGATTGAGTGAGATCTGACAGGCTACGCGCCCCGCCCGCAACAGGCGCCCAGCAAATGGGCAGGCGCTCCGCCCCTCAGTCTCCCTGTCTGTGAAATGGGAACCGGGTCGAGGAGGGCGGGGAACCCAGGAGTCCCCGGACCTTGGCGAGGAGCGCCAGGCGAGGGGCGCCCCTCCCTCCATCCACCCCTCCGGCCTCCTCTTCCTCACCGGCACCGCCCCCTCCCGGCTTCGGAGGCCTCCAGTCGGCCAGCGCGCATGCCCGGGGCGGGGCGCGAGGCGGGAGCGCGGAGCGCGGAGCGGGCGCGGGGGACGGCGGCGCGGAGTCCGCGGGTCCGCCCGCCAGCCCCGCCGGAGGCAGCCGAGGCCGCTCGGGCGGCGGCGGCAGCGGCGGGAGCCGGAGCGCAGCGCGCTAAGGAAACGGAGCGGCAGCACTGTCGGGTAAGCGCCTAGCCGGCACCTGCTGCCCGCTACGGGCGGGCTACATCGACCCCATTTCTCCGCTCAGGGCGGCCCCGGAGCCGCTGTCCAGGGTCCTCGAACCACCTGGGTGGCGGGGCTCGCGCACCATGCGTGGCGTGTGCCCAGCTTTCGCCCGGGGTGTATGTGTGCGCGCGCGGCCGGGGGCGGCGGGTGTCCATTTCCAGGCTCCTAGCCGGGGCGGGGCGGGGGCGGGTCCCGCAGCAGCGGGCCTGGCACTGGAGGGGCCCTGAGGGCCGGCCCGCCCTGTGTGTAGGACCCGGACCCCGCGCCCCGCCTCGCCGCGTGCGGCCGCATTGTTCCACAGGGCTGTGCGGGAGGGGGCGCTTCCCGCCACCGCGGGGAAGGGGGTCCGCCCGCGTTGATTCATTCCCCCCGCCCCGGAGAGAGCTCTGTGCTCGAGTGGCTCCCCTGGAACCACCGGCACCACTGAGCACACTCGCTGTCGCACACTCAGTGTGCCACACACTCTGGGGCACCATCACACACCCCATCACACACTTACCGCGTTCGCACACCAGTATCTCTCTCCTGGATGAGGCCACGATCTTCACACACACACACACACGCCCTTGGTCATTCCATCACACTCATACACACGGCCACCTGTACACCCACCCAGTACACCAAGTAGGAGCCTTGCGTATACACCCAGGCATAGCTACGCATTCATACCAGATATTGCCTATCACAGCACACTCAACAATATTCCCTTATCACATCACACTCCCAGCCACCCTGCTCTGGCTTGCTTTTCCCTATTCACACTTGCTCATGGTGTCCCTCTTGCAGCCCTAGACCCTGGAGTAGGCTGTGCACACACTTCCTCTCCCATACTCCCCATCTCTTAGCTTGCTGCCCTGCACTCCCTTAGCTCAAGTGTGCACACCCCTGCAAGTCTACTCTTGCCCTCCTGTGGATGAATGGATGGATGGTCTGAGGGCCACTTCTGGAAAAAGGTATGGGTATCACCCTTTGTTACACTCTTTCTCCCCTCCAGTCCCAGGCAGGAGGCTTTGCTGCACCAAGGCTGCTGGGAGCCAAGGGGCCAAGAGAGTGAGGGGCAGCAGACCAGGATTGTCAGAGACACACACAGGCACACACTCACACCTGCTGAAGCACTGCCAGCCTTTGTTGGTCTTGTCACATGGGAGGGGGTGTTTGCAGGTGCCTGGCAGCCTGGGCTTCTTATTGGGAAGAAATCCTAGAGAAGAAGGAAAGGGCTGGCGTGGTCCCGGGGCCAGAATAAACATCCACAGAGGCTCTTCTGCCTAGGAGTGGGGCACAAGGCCCTCTGTGTACATCCAGGTCAGCTCTCTGTGAGAGACCCTGAGGTCTCTCATGCTCACACCCACAGGGTCTAAGTGGCCCCCACAAGATGTAAATGCACAAGACATTCTGCATATATGAGTCGCATGTATACACACCAAGGTCTTCTTCAGCAGAATGCAGGAGCCAGGTCCTGGCTTTCCAGGCTAGCCTAAGCTGGCACGGACATCGACAAGCAGTCTTCACATTCCTCTGCATGCCAGGTGAGCTGGCCCACACACCTTGGGGATCATTTCAATCTTTTACCCGAATCAGGTCACGTAAGCGTGCAGGCTCATCTGTTCATCTTGGTGGTGTGTGCAAATGGGGACATTCATGCTTCCTCGGGTTCAGGGGATTGGGAAGACCCTTGGTCTGGCCCCAAAGAACAGAAAGGAGCTTTAAGAGCCAAGCATCAGTGTCCAAAATCTTAGCGGATACAAGCAGGAAGAACCCAGACTTCGGGTTCAGACACAGCAGGCTTTGAACTACAGCCTCCTGCACCAGCTGCGTACCCTTGTCGAGCCTTTTCTCCCTCTGACCTCAGTGTGCACATCTGTGAAATGGGATGATAATGCCCCTCCATAAAATCATGGTGGAGTCCAGATGACCAAATGAGCCTGAGAGTGCTGGGCCCATGGCTGAGCCCAGAGCGGAAGAGTGATGGAACTGGGTTCCAGTGGGAGGGCTGGGCACAAAGAGGGGGCACCCCAGGCCTGAGCTGCCTCTTGGAGAAGTGGCCTGAGGATACTGAGGATCCCTCGAGAGCCAGGAAGCACCCAGTAGAACTGTGAGCAGCAGAGTCTGAGAATGGTTTCTTGGCAGATCTTAAACCCAGGGCTGGGCCAACAATTCTAGATATAACTACATCCCTTCCCCCATTTCAGAGACTGAGGCCCAGACCATGGAAATACTCACTCAAATTCAAGGAGCAAGTCAATGACCAAACTGGTACCTGACCCCACCTCTTCCTTATGCCCTGGCCAGGCTCTTCATCCCTACCCCAGACCTCCTTCTGTGTCCGAGAACTGCACACTGGGAACCAAGAAGCCAACATTTTCTAGGGTGGTTTTCAAAGGAGACGTGTTACCAGCCAGGCCATACCTGCCTCTCAGTTTCCTCTTCTGGAAAATAACACAGCACCTGCCTGGCAGGTGGATGAGGTCTGCATAGAGTAAACGTACTAAAGGCTTGATGTGTGAGGTCACCACTCACCCTTCTCAGCATCTAAGTCAAGGGTCAAAACTCAGGGGGCTATAGGCCAGGCGGATGCCTATGGGAGGGGCTGGCTATAAGAAAAACGAGCCAGTGATAGAGAGCAATGTGAAATCTGCCCCGGCATCCAGGACACATAGGGAGGGGTGGAGATTGGGGCTAATTGGGGAGTACACCCCCATCCAAGAAGGCAGCCACTGCTTGGCTCCTGCTGACTGTTGCCACGCAGGAAGCATGCTCAGATTGCCAAATTTTAGTTTTCCAAGAGAATCTGGAAATCTGATTTTCACATGAAATCTTTGAATTTTTAAATGTTGACGGTTAACGCCTTTAAAAATTTCCTTTTAGCACTCTGGGTCAAACAAGCAGGTCTGAGGGCTAGATTCTGCCAGTTTGCACCTCTGCTGCAGGCTGTCCGTCCCCTGCCCCCTCTGGGGAGCACAGCTGGGCTCTGACAGGCTTGAGTAGATAAAAACAGGCCTTCCATGTACACAGCCCAGCCCTAAAGCGAGCAGAGCCCCACACACCCCTCATCTTCTCTAATCCTCACAGCAGCCTCGTGGGAGCAGGGGCGGCTTTCTCAGGGTCCCCAGTGAGGAGAAGAGACTTGTCGCAGCTCATAGAACTGCTAAGTAGGGAAATGCCGCATCTCTCTCCCCTTATCAACCTCACTCCAGCCACTCTGGCCTTTTCACGGCTGCCTCAGATGCTGGCTCCTCAGAGGGGCCTTCCTCAGCCAGGTGTGTAAGTCAGCTGCTCCCCACCCCCATAGTCCCACAAGTCCCTCGGCTTAATTTCCAAAGCCAGGTGCCCCATTGTCCTCTGCAAGGGGTAGACTGCTCCAACTCTAGTGTCCCCATATTGGTGATGACCCCCCTCCGCCCCAGTCCCATAAGCCCGAAGCCTGGGGGACACAGTAGTGAATAGTATCAGCTCAATCCCCATCGAGTGACTCAAGGTCTAGGCAGGGACCTGGAGGTCTAAAGGACAGAGTGGCATGTGTCTGGTTAGAGGAAGAACAAGAGGCCATAGGAACTCCTAGGAAGCTGGTGGGCAAAGAAAGCTCACTGGAACAGGAGACATTTAAACTGGGACCTGAAGGTTTAATGGGAGTCATGCAACTGTTTAGAGGCTGGGGTGAGAGAAACTGTGAAGCCACGGATGAGCCCAGAGAGGTTATCACACATGCAACACCTGTGTGTGCCCACACGTGTGTGCGTGTTTGTACCTACTTTGAAGAATGTGTCCTGAAAGATAAAGCTTAGCGGGTAAGTGAGTACATGGGGGCTTGGGAGCACATGATAGGATTGGACTTGACCCTAAAGGCAATAGGGAGTCTTTAAGGTTTCTCCCCCAACCCCCATTTAAAAAAAACAGAAGTAATATATGCACACATAACCACAATTTCATGCATTGCAAAGGGGCATACCAAAAAAAAAATTCTCTTCCACCTCCAGATCCCTGGTCTCACTTCCCAGAGGCAATTGCTACTAAGTTTTATGGGTTTCCTTCCAGAAATTTTCTCTTTATAAATAAACCCATATATGTGTATCTGTCCTTTTTTCTTGTCTGCATGCATGGAATCCCACCAGTCCTAGCTTTTTTCACTTAATTTATCTTAGACATCATTCCTTATCACTCCACACTTTCTGACAGCTGTGAGGGGGGATTCCGTGAGGCTGTCCCATATTTAATGAACTGGCTTCCTGTTTTTTTTCTCATCACCAGCCATGTTCTCGTGCACCCTTGGTGCACCATCCATCCATCTTCAAGACCGTTCCTGGAGGTGGGCTTGCTGATCTAAATGCCAAGTGCATTGTAAACTTCTATAGGAACTGACCAACGTCTTGCCAAAAAGATTACAGCTAATTTACTTCCCTAGCAAGAGCAAGGAGGAGTTGGAGACAAAGAGGGGCATGGTAGACCAACATCTTAAAAAGATCATTCAGTCATTCATTTAACAAATTATGTCTAGGGGACTACTTGCTTACTATATGCCAGTCATTGTTCTCAATCCTGAGTGTATATAAGTAAATATTACAACGTTCCCATCCTGCTGGAGCTGACAGTCTTTTTTTTTTTTAATTAAAAAAAATTTTTTAAAAGATTTTATTTATTTATTTGACAGAAAGAGAGAGACAGACACAAGTAGGCAGAGAGGCAGGCAGAGAGAGAGGGGGAAGCAGGCTCCCTGCTGAGCAGAGAGCCCGATGTGGGGCTCGATCCCAGGACCCTGGGATAATGACCTGAATGGAAGGCAGAGGCTCAACCCACTGTGCCACCCAGGCGCCCCTGGAGCTGACAGTCTAATGGGAGAGACAAACCATGTGTAATAAACAACGGTATGTAATATATCACTGGTGACGGGTTCTATGAAAAAAAGCTGAGCAAGGCAGGGGGGATGGAGAGTGCCAACCGGGGCTGGGGAGGAGGGGGTCAGGAAAAGCCACAGGGAGCAGACCATGCAGATTTTAGGAGGGTAAGCATTCCAGGCAGAGGAAAGAGCCAGTGCAAAAGCCCCAGGGCAGCGTGCATCCAAGGATCAGCAAGGCAGCCAGTGTGACTGAAGCAGCATGATCGAGAGAAAGTGGTGGGAGACAAGGCCAAGATCAGTGATGGGGCCAGAAGGTGCAGGGACATGTAAAGAGTTCACTTTTACTTGGCATGGCATGGGGAGCTACTGCATGGCTCTGAGCAGAGGAGAGATGGGCTACCTTGGGTCCTACTGAAACCCTTCCAGCCGCTGTGTTGAGGTTGAACCGTACGGGTTGAAGGAAGAAGCCAGGATAAGCCAGGAGGGAGACAGTCCAAGTTCAGCTCAGGAGAGTGGCCAGGTTCCGGCTGTATTTTGAAGGGAGATCTGTCATGTTTTGTTAATGGATGGGACGTGGGGTGTGCAAGAAAAGTCAAGGGTGATTCTAGGGCTTTTGGCCTGAGCACTAGTGAGATGGCTTTGGGAAGGAGGGTAGGTGGAGCAGGTTTGGGGGGAATCCAGCGCGCTGCTCACTCCGGCTGCCGGTGTGTAGTAGGGACGAAGTGGCTCACAGATCCAGCTGCCTGCTAGCCCCTCTTCCCAATGTTCCCCAGACACTGCACACCCAGCTTGTCTAAAACACAGCTCCCCATTTCCCCAGATTTCCTGCCTCACTCCCACCCCAACCCTGGCCAGAATCCCACAGGCCACCCCTACTGCCACCCTCTGCAGCCGGCTGGCTCCTGTCGGTTTTCCCCAGGATCTCTCAGTTCTGCCAACTCTCATCTCTTGGACCTTTACTGTGCCAGCTCTCATCTAGATTATTGCAGAGAAGGGCTGGATGAATGAAGGAAGAATTGGAAGAAGGGGAGATTAAAGAATGGTTGGCTAGCCCCTCTGGTCCCGCCTCCACACCATCCCAGAGCGGTCTTTGAAATCTCACATTTCAGACTATGTCCCTTCCCAACTATAAATCATCCACATCTTCCCAGGGCCTGCACAGACCAAAACTGCAGTCCACAGATATATTTTATTTGACCCACGTGGTGTTTTTCTTTTTTGATCTTGAATTAGGATATTTTACGTTGAAGTCCTGGATCTCCGGCTACTCACTGATACTACCGGGATGAATATGTCCGGAACAGTGATTGGCTAGCGGAGGAGTGGCTCCCGCCTTAGGGCATACCTTCTCTGCTTTGCAAACTTTCCCTGCCACTCCCTACTGTTCTCCACCCAGCCTGTTTCCCTCACTTAAATTACCCTCCTGGCCCCTATGGCATCAGAGTTTGTAACCTGCGTCCTAGAAGATAAAAGCGTCACTGCAGAGTAGCATGCCGAATGCGGCGGGCTGACAAGGAAGACAAAGGGTATCTGCTGCATGGGGTAAAGATTGATGACGATGACGTTGAAAAGTCAGACCATGAGGGCCCCTGGGTGGAACAGTCTGTTAAGTGTCCGACACGTGGTGTCAGCTCAGGTCGTGATCTCAGGGTCATGGGATCGAGCCCCCCATCAGGCTCCTAGCTCAGTGCAGAGTCTGTGTGAGGCTCGCTCTCTCTCTCTCCCTCTGCCCCCCTCCATGTTCTGTCTCCCTCTCTCCCTTAAATAAGCAAATTTTCTTTTAAAAAAGGAAAGAAGTTACACTGTGGCCAAGTTGTGAAGGGCCTTGAATGCCATTTTAGGAAGTTTGACCTTTATCTAGAGGGCCACGGGGAGCAGAGAAGCAGGGGAGTGATGGGGTGGGACAGAAGAGGACCAGATGGGGGCAGAGCACCCAGGGAGGAGGCCCAGCTGCTAGGAGAAGGGTGGGAGGGAGGAGATAGAGGCTCCTCGTCACGGGGTCTTCCCTGAGTCTGAGTCTGTTTTCTTTGTGTTTCAGAACCAGATAGAAGCCTGGGCCACAAGTACGGTTAGGAGGGCAGTTGGGCAGTGCTGAAGACCCAACCTGGCTCCAGCTTCTTTGGAAGAACTCCAGCCCCCCAGCACCTCAGCCCACAGCCCTCTGCTGCCCACAGGATGGGAGCCTGGGGGCTGGGAGCCCAGCCATGAGGGACTGCTGCCCCTCCCAGCAGAAGGCCAGCTCTGCACCCCCTAGGCACAACCCTGCCCCAAGCCCAGGCATGGACTCTAGACACAGCAGCTCCAGTGGGGCTGGGGAAGGGGCCTCTTGTTCTGAGGGCCCTGGTGGGAGCTTGGCCTGCATCCCTCCCCAAGAGGCAGCCAGCAAAGAGACACTGGGGGCACATGGAGCCTTGATCTCAGGGACACCAGACGCCAACTTCTCTGAGAAGCCAGAGCCTGTGTCCTCAGTGAAAACTGATCCCTCATCCTTGGAGAACAGAAATCCTTTGTTTTTGGAGAAGATGGAGTCCAAGTCTTCAAAGCAGGCAGATTCCACTTCCACAGGAAAGGAAGCTGCTGGGTCCTTGAGAACAGCAGATCCTGTGTTTATAGTAAAGACAGAGCCTGCAGTCTTGGGGAAAGGGGATCCTGTGGCTTCTGGAAGGATGGATCCTGTGGCCCCAAGAAAGGAGGATCCTGGATCCTTAGGGAAGGTAGATCCTGTGTACTCTGACAAGGTGGAACCAGTGTCCCCAGGAAAGGAAGCCCCTGTATCCTCTGCTACATCGGATCCTGAGTTCCCAACAAAGGAGGAGCCCTGGTGCTCAGGAAAAGAGCTTCCTGTGGCCTCAGAAGAGGGATCTGTGGGAAAGGGAGATCTTGTGTCCTTGGGAAAGAGAGTTCCTGGGCCCTCAGAAAAGATGGATCCTGGGTCCTTGGAAAACACAAATTCTGCAACTGCAGGAAAGCTAGATCCTGCCTCCTTGGCAACACCGACTCCAGGGCCATCAGGCAAAACTGGGCCTGTGTCTCCAGGAATAGTGGCTCTGGGGTCTTCAGGAAGGATGGAGCCTACTCACTTGGGGATGACAGATTCTCTATCTGTTGGAAGTGCAGAAACTGGGTCCTTGACAAAAGAGGACCCTCAGTTCCCGGGGAAGATGGAGCCTGCCTCCTCGGGAAAGGAAGATCCCATGTCGATGAGCGTGACAAAAACCATGTCTGCTGGGCAAGTGGATGCTGTATTTTCAGGAAAGATGGAACCCACATCTTTGAAAAATGTGGATCCTGTGTCTTCGGGCAAGGTGGGTCTGGTGTCTTTGGGAAAGATGGATCTCGTGTCCTCCGGAAAGCCAGAGCCCTTGTCTCCTGGGCAGGTGACAGAAACTGTCTCATCACGAAAGGAGGACCCAGTGCTCTCCACCAAGGTAGATCCCATTTCTGTGGGAAATACAAAAACATCATCTTCTGGAAAAGCGAATCCTGAATTGAAAGGAAGGTTAGACTCTGTGCCCTCAGGTCCAGGGAATCCCAAATTCTTGGGAACAGTGGGACCCTCATCCTCTGTCAAAGCTGACACAGTGACTGAGAGGAAAACAGAGCTGCTGTCCTCAGAGAAGGCAGGTCCTATGGGCTCTGGAATGGTGGGTCCCACAGCCTCAGGGAAGGCTGACGCCATGGCCTTGGGCAAGGCAGACACTGTGAGCAGAGGGAAGGCAGAAGGTGTTCTCCCTGGAGAAGTAGACTCTGTGTCTTCTGGAAAAGTGGCCCCTGTGTCTCTAGAAAAAACAGCCCCGGCACCCTTGGGAAAAGGAGAAGCTGTACCGGAGGGAAACATGGATCCTTTGCCCCCAGAGAAGGGGAATCCTATGAACTCCGCAAAGGTGGATCCCAGGGCCTCAGGGAAGGCAGATCTCAAGTCTGAGGGCAAAGCAGAAACAAAGCCCTTTGGGCAGGAGGGCCCTGCTTCATCGGGAAGGGCAGAGACTGCACCTCTGCGGAAGGAGAAGCCGCTGGCCTTGGAGAAAGGGGAGCCGGAAGCCTCAGGAAACGTAGACCCTATTGCCTCTGGGAAGGTGGGGCCTTTGATTCCAGGGAAGGCTGAGGCCGTGCCTTCAAGAAAGGCAGAGTTCCCCTCTTCCGGGAAGTTGGGTCCCCTGCCTGTGGAGAAGGCAGAGGCCTCCTCCTCCTCCAAGCAGTCAGATGGCAAACCCTGGGG
The DNA here is from genome assembly GCF_011764305.1 of Mustela putorius furo. Taxonomy (NCBI): domain Eukaryota; kingdom Metazoa; phylum Chordata; class Mammalia; order Carnivora; family Mustelidae; genus Mustela; species Mustela putorius. The sequence continues at coordinate 34,408,951 of NW_025421294.1, forward strand.
CCCAGGCCCTTCTCCCGCGGGGACCGGGAATGGCGGAGGCCTCTTGGAGTCAGTGCCAGAGCCCAGCGCAGAGGCCTCCAGCCTAGGCCAGAAAGACCTGGCGGCCGCTGGGGTCGAGAGAAGCCCCGGCCCGGAGGCCATTGGGCCCCCACCCGGGCCGCGGACTCGCGACAACTTCACTAAGGCGCCGTCGTGGGAGGCGAGCGCCCCACCGCGCGAGGACGCGGGGACGCAGGCGGGCGCCCAGGCCTGCGTGTCGGTGGCCGTGAGCCCCATGTCTCCGCAGGACGGCGCGGGCGGCCCGGCCTTCAGCTTCCAGGCGGCGCCTCGCGCGCCCAGCCCCGCGCCCAGGCCACCCTCGCGCCGGGACGCGGGCCTGCAGGTGTCGCTGGGCGCCGCCGAGACGCGCTCCGTTGCCACGGGGCCCATGACGCCGCAGGCGGCTGCGCCGCCGGCAGCGCCGCCCGCCTTCCCCGAAGTGCGGGTGCGGCCCGGCTCGGCGCTGGCGGCTGCCGTGGCGCCCCAGGAGGCGGCCGAGCCGGTGCGCGACGTGAGCTGGGACGAAAAGGGCATGACGTGGGAGGTGTACGGCGCCGCCATGGAGGTGGAGGTCCTGGGCATGGCCATCCAGAAGCATCTGGAGCGACAGATCGAGGAGCACGGGCGCCAAGGGGCGCCCGCGCCGCCGCCCGCCGCCCGCCCAGGCCCTGGCCGTGCAGGCTCGGTGCGCGCTGCGCCCCCCGAGGGTCCCGCCAAGCGCCCGCCTGGCCTCTTCCGAGCGCTGCTGCAGAGTGTGCGCCGGCCCAGGTGCTGCTCCCGAGCCGGACCCACGGCTGAGTGATCTGCTCCCCTTTTGTACGCCCGGGTTTCCAACCTTTTCAGGCTCCCTTCTTGACCCCAAGGTCCTAGAAGGGAGCCCCCTCGACGGGCGGGAGGCCCCCCTGAGAGGTGGGCAGCCTCTAGGGCCTTCTCATCCTCTTCTTCCCCTGCCAAACTCACCAGTGAACCCTCTCTACCCGGCCCCCTCATGGTCATGGGACCACGAACTCAGCCCTGACACCCCCCTGTTCCCTTCCAGCCCTCATCACTCCCTCCCTCCCTGTCACAACTCGGGGATCTGCTCAGCAGGCCCAGCCCTGAGAGCTGAGGCAGGCTCCTGAGATGTCCAGACTGGTAGGCTGAAGTCTTCAGTGGCCACCAGGTCCCCAGAACTGGAGAGACTATATACAAAAGCTCCAAGTATGCAAGGATTGGTGTGTGAGACCCCTGAGTGTGCAAGGCTCCAAATATGGGGCCCCTGGAAGAGTGTGTGTGTCCATGCAGTGGGCTGGCCCCCATGGCCCGGGCATGTCTTGCATGCTGGTAGTCATCCCCAAATCCTGTCGCCCCCTCATCTGGCCCAGTCCCCAGCCCTATCCACCCTCCCTGGACACTGTTCACAATTCCTGACAGCAGGAAGGCAGCTGCAGGAATGCCCGGGGGGCACAGATGAAAGGAGAGTCTCAGACAGGTCTGGGAATCACAGTCAGAAGCTCATGGAAGGTCTTGAGTCCCAGGCAGCCTGGCAGCTGGTCTTGGGTATTGGGGGCAGGACAGAAAGCTCACTTTATAACCATAGTCCTCCTTTAAAGGCTGCCCTCTCTCCCTCGTCCCTGTGTGTTGTGAGCCCCACGAGTCCCTTGTGACCACTCAATACCCCTGTCCCCACCCCTCCAGCCACAGTTTTTGGCTACAAACTGTCACAATATACATTGGTAATAAAATTGTCCCCCAATTCTTGGCAGGTGTGATTGCCTACAAGCAGAAAGGGACAGAGTAGCATGATATATTAATGTATTCAGAGAGGGGTAGGTGTGGTTTGGGGTGACAAGACTTCTTCCGACGTAGATCACCATGTGGGGCTCTGCAGCAAAGGTCCTGTGGCAGGGACATCACAGGTCTGTGGTGTCCAGGCCAGCATTGGTGAAGGACAGCTCCTGCTGTCCACCTCTGTCCGTCTTCCTTCCTGACAGCACCATGCCCAGAGGCTCTGTATCTAGCTCCATCGGACTGTGTAGGGCTTCCTTCTGTGGGGAGAAGGAGGGAAGGTATGAAGGGTAGAGATGGGGTGATTTTCCCAGTCTGTAAGGGACTCTTCAACCCATGACAGATGGCTGCTTAACTGCACACCCACATGCTCTTCCTGGGGCCTGTTTCTTGGCTGTGTCCCAGAGGTGACCATGGTCACTAGTGGTGCAGATGGGCTCAGGTGAACAGGTGAAGGGGTGGGCCTGAGGGGGGAAGTCTCCTCTGGCCTTTGCCTGACCCACGGACACAGCAGGACTTCGGTGTTGTTCTCAGTCCTGAATAATAGCAGGCTCAGTGTCCTGTGCCAAGGAGTCAGTCCAATCCAGTTCCTGCCACCTGTACCCCAAGGCCAGCACTGTGCTGGGCGCAGCCCATGACCTGAAGTACCCACAGGGGACCCCTGAGGCAGGGATCCTGTACCCCACTTTACAGATGTGGAAACCGAGGCTCAGAGGGCTCTCATGGCCAGGAAGAGGCAGAGCAGGGTTTGGATCACTGGGTCTTGTTGGCCCTAAAGACTGTCCGTTGCTGCCCCTGGTTGAATCTGGCATCTCCCTATGCCACCCTCAAAGGGCCACATCACACCCAGGGTCCCACCTGCAGCTCATCACGGCACACTCTCATCTCCCTGCCTTTCCTCTTCCCCCTTCCCTTGCAACTTGCCCCAAACTCAAACCTCCTCACAAGGGCGCCCTCCTGTGAAGCCTCCCCCAGGCTCAGCTCCACCAACACAGAGACACCTCTGGGGGCAGAGCCCCTGCCACCATTCTCCCCAGGGCATTCCACGGGCTTTTTCTGGACTAGGGCTTTTCCAGTCCCTGATAAACGGGGAACATCCAAGGGGCCCCAGGAAGGACTAAACAGGGATCCCCTGAGTCCTCACCGTAGAGCCCCGGTGAGAGCCATTAGTGCAGTGCAGCCTAGGACAATTCAAACTGTCCTTGGAGACAGGAGACCTGAGTTCTGGTCTGCCCTTGCCTTGCAAGCTTTCTGACCTCAGGCAGGTCAGCCCCCAGAGCCTTCTGGCCTTGGTTGCTTGTGAAGGTTGCATTAGATCACCTCTCAGGTCTCTCAGACCTTCCACACAAACATTTACGGAGGTTTGGGGTGAGTTAGGGCACCAAGAGATCCTCAGAAAAAGGTCCCACCTGTGTTCCTCACCCAGAGACCACAGCGCCCACCCACTGTTGAAGGAGAGACGTAGAGTCTGGGCAGCTTCTCTGAGTTATAAAAACCTCTGTCATCCTAGGACGGTCTTGACTCTTTTCTGGCTTTTGAAGGCTCTCAGTGGCCCAACCTCCCCTTCTCTAGACTCATCTCTCAGGCTCCCTGCCCCTCCCAGCCCACAAGCCCAGCCCCACCGGGAACCTCCAATGACACTCCCCTATAGGGGTCTGCCTTGGCCTCCACCAGGGGCCACCAACCTGGCCACGAGTTCTCACCCACAAGACTGTTCTCTTCTTCCTCTGTTCCCCCCAGAAATATTCACTGAAGTTTTGGCCCCAAACCATCTTCAACCAGAGATGAACCGTCCACCCCAATACCTTCAGCGCTGCCTGGCCACCCGGATTACCATCTGTGACCTCCATCTTTGGGGGCCCATTTGGTGGCCTCCATGCTACAGCCAGATCCCTGTGCAACAACCCCCCCCCACACCCCACCTGCTGATCTCCTCCCTGGTTCTCTATCCTGCACATTAGAACTTCAAGAGCTTTAACAACACACTCAAGCATGTTGGATCCCCACCCACTGAAACAGAATCTCAACGTGGCTGTGACACCACGTTGGCATTTCTAAAGAGTTTCCTATGCGATTCTAGTTAGCAGCCCAGGCTGTGCGAACTCTTGATCTAATTGAACCATCTCCCCTACTGAACAAATAACAGCACTGCTATTTATTTGAGCCTCCCTTCTCTCCTTTACTAGTCTATGTCCACCTCTGGATTTCTTCCCTGCACCCCGCCAGCTTTCATACAAAGGTATGAACAGAAGGAACCAGATTTTTTAGGTCTTGCTTCATACCAGGTGGTTTTCATACCTGCTCTAACTTCACTCTCAAAAAGCCCTGCATGTTTAGTGTTCCAATCTCCATTTACAGAAGAGAAAACCGAGAACCAGAGGGAAATCACCCACCTCAAGTCTCAGTGAACCAGTAGAAAAGCAAGGGTTGGGTCCCATCAAAGGCTCTGGGCTTCTCAGGGCCTGGTGTGGAGACATTCATGTCAGCAGCAGGTCCTGCAGCTCTGTCCCGCACCCCACCCCTTCAGAGAAGGACCCCATGTCAAGAAGCCCCAGGCACCGACTCATCCCCCAGCTTGCCTTGATTATCTCCTTGTCCTTTTCCAGGTCAACAGAGTTGTCATCCAGGGAATTGAGACTGTGGGAGAGATGATGGAGCTCAGTCAGTAGCCCCAGTCTTCCCTGTCCATGGCCAAGAACCACCATTGCCTCCACCATCATCACCACATGACCGTCTCCATCTCCACCACCATCACCTCCACCTCCACCATTACCATCACCTCTACTACCAACACCACCACACCACCAGCACCACCAGCACCTCCACCACCAACACCTCCACCATTGCCACCACCACCTCCGTCACCTCCACCACCATCACCTCCATCACCACCACCATCACCATCACCACCACCATCACCACCATCACCAACAACACCACCATCACCACCGCCGCCGCCGCCACCACCACCACCACCACCGCCATCACTGACCAGCATGGCTGTGAGGGTCTCTGCTCACCTCATGTGGTCTAGGTCACTGGAGGAGGATTGGGAATTGAAGTTCAGGTCCTTGGTGGGGAGGTCCAGCATAGGGTTGGCCCTGGAGAGAAGGCTTATTCAAGCAGTTGTGAACCTCAGACTCCCCATGGAGCTTCTTACCCACTCTCTGACCCCCGCTCACCGCTCAGTGGTGTACATGTTCGTCCCAGGGATGGCAGAGGCCAAGGGCATTACCCCTGCCGCTGTCTTTTGGGCCTCCTTAGCAGCCTTCACAGCCCGAAGCTTCCGGTGGTAGCTGTGGAGAGCCAGGGGCTGGGAGAGTCACTACTTTGCCTGCATGCCCACTGTGTGCCCAGTGCAGGTACTGAGAGTGTGGCTTCACAACAACCCTGGCAGGTCAGAGGGTTAGTACCATAATACCGAGGGCACAAGTGAGAGCCAGGGAAAGGAAAGGACTCATCAAGGGCTGGCCAGTGGCAAGTCCTGGAGTCAAATCCAGATGTGGCTGCTGGCCCCAAACATATTGCAAAAGGAAAAAGAGGCAGCATTTATGAAAAGACTAGCATTTTCCTGCTTGCAGGATGCACGTTGCGTCCTTGTGCACCTTGAGGAATCTAGTGTTGTACTCATTCTACAAAGGAAACCGAGGCTCAGGGAGGGGAGTTGACCTATCTGAGTGATCACAACAGGTTTCAGGGGACTAAATACAGATATACTGGATGTCTAAAGCCAAGCTTTCTCTACCCACCAGATGTCTCAAAGGGTGGGAAACGTAGGGCTGGAGACACAGGGGCTGATGGGAGTAATACCTCTTCCGGATACACACGAGGGCCGTGGTCATGATCACGATGACCAACAGCAAAGCCACTCCCAATCCTGTGATGACACTGACGAGCAACTTTGGCAGGTCTGACTCCTGGCTCTCCTGGGAGCCCTGGAGAAGAGGTGGGAGGGAGGTTGTGGGTGGACCTTCCCCCTCCCTGCTCCCCTCATCATCTCCCCTGCGCTGACACTCACCAGTACCACCAGCCCCAGCTGCAGCAACTGCATCAGTGAGTCCTGGTCGTTCCGGATCATCCTGGCCACAGAGTCCCACTCAGACCCAAGGGATGTCGGCATCCCCCAGGGTTTTGCTCACCCTCCTGCCCACCCAAGGGGAGCCCCACTCACACACTCAGCTCATCAAGAGTCAGGGCTGTCCCGTTTGAGAAGACAAAATAGGCATCAAGGTAGGAACGGCCCCGGGCCCTGGAATGGGGCAGGGGTAAAGAGGAAACCGTCCAGAACCACCCAGCAGGCCCCTCATGCTGCTGCTTCTCATTTCACTCCAACCACTGAGCCTGTGGGCACTCACCGAGCTGTGGATTCCATGTCCTGAATGCTCACAACATAGACAGTAGTCCTGGTGGCCTGAGTGAGAACCCTGCAAAGGGGGCAGATGTCACTGAGGCATAGGGTAGGAGCCTTAGACCGGGTCTGTGGCCAGGACTCTGCCAGGGGAATTAGGAATTGTGTGAATTAGAAAGGGACACCTCCTCTGGACAGCTTCATTGGCTACTCAGGTAGCACCTCTGTGCAGATTAGACAGGGTAGCCCCTTCCTCTGGGGTTGGGCTTATGACTTAGTGAGCAGAATGCCCCTGTGCAGCACACAGCCTTCACAACCATACATGACGGTCCTATTTAGGCCTCTCTCTCCCCAGCCAACCCTATGCTTCTAGGAGCATTGAGAGAGGAAGTGCAGGTACAGGTACAGATCAAAGACAAGGACAAAATCAAGTGTAGGTCAGGGACAGGTTTGACCTACATTCTGTCCAGGTCTTGTCAGGGATCAGACTCTCGGGCCCTGTTCTTCCCCACAGCCCCCTATAGGTGTCCCAAACCTACGTGATAATCTTCTCCATGTTGGCGCCCACCTCCTCCTTGTTCATGGAGAACTGCAACCTGACACGATAACTTTGGTCCACAGTGAAGAGCTACAGGAGGAAGGAATGGGGAAGATGAAGCACAAGGGACCCAGGAGCTGGCAGAGGGTACCGGGGGCTAGAGGCAGGACCCAATACTCACATTCAGGGTGATTTTAGCTTCCTGAGCAGGACCCACTGAAGGTTTGTCCTGGGCCTGGACTGTTACTTGGTAGGTGCCTTGGAGAGTGGAATCAAGGTTGGTCACCAGCCTATTGAAGGTAGATGAGCATGGCTCAGTCTTGGAACCCAAACTGGAGTCTTCTGGAACTCACTGTCTTGAGGCCCCGTTGACTCCCGCCCATCCAGGGGCTGCCCACAGTTACTCAATGTTGCCAATGAACATGTCCGCCTCTAAGGTGGTAGTGACCCGGAAGTAGCCCTGGAAAGGGGTCGTGGCCCCATCCTTGGCGATGAAATCCACTTGGAGGATAGAGAAGAGGATGGCCCCGTTATTCCCTGAGTCATTGTCTCTGGCCTGGGAGAAAGAATGGACAACACCTAGGGGCCAGGCCAGACAACCCTTCACCCACAGCAGAGGTGAAGGGCTTCACTCTGACTGATGAACACTGAGCCATTGGCCAGCACAGAGAACCAGCAGGTGAGATGGCCTGGGCTGGTCCCAGTATTTCTATCAGCCTCCTCCAGGCCACCCCAACTAAGCAAACACCTTAAACAGTTGGCTTGCTCTGCAAATCCAGGTTTGGACAAGTCCCTGCTTCTGGCCCTCTAACTCAACAGGTTGCTGTCCAAAGTCTGTCCCATGTGGAAATCCTGTCCTGCTTTGCCCCAACCCAAAGCCACACACAAACACACACACACACACACGCACACATTTCCTGAACACCTACTATGTGCACCTTCCCTTAAATCCCTCATTTCAGTGTTCACTGACATGAATACAAATTCCCTTAGCAGACCATGAAATAATTGGAGCGCGGGGGCCCCACAAATGTTCTTATTCATTCTAGTGCCTTTTAGAGATATGTAGAGCCAACACATAGACCTGTGAGTCTACTGTTCAGAATGAGACCAAAGCTGGTGTTTAAGTTAAAAAAAAAAAAGTCAATTTAAAGAAAAGGGCTCCAGGCTACGGCCACTCATGACATTGGAATGTAATGAAAGATTGGAAGACTCTTTAGGGCTTGAAAGAAACTGGAGAGAGAATTACTATCCCTATTTTATAGAGGAAACTGCGGTGAGGACTCAGCTTGAAGCGGGGAATGCTGGCCTCTTTCCACAGCATATCACCCAACACACATATCACCCAACCTCTTCATCCCCACACATCACTGCCAGGAACTGCCAGCTTCTTCCAGGAGGGAAACTGAGCCCCAGAAAGGCAGGCAGCTCCCCAAGTCAGTTAAAGGGCCCACCAGAGCCCCAGTTCCTGGCCTGTGTGGGAGGCCTCGCTCGCCCATGTAACACACCCAGCACCCTCTAACAAACATACTCACATCCCACATCCCTTGTATAAAAATACACAGAAGTATTTTTATAATTTCACTCTGGAAATTATTTATCTGCAAGGAACTCATTTAATTTACAGCTGTTATGATTTGTCTGTATGACTCAAGAATTGTGGCATAGTGAAAAAAAATCTAGCCTGCAAATAGTTTTTATGATCATGAAATTTTTATGACAACAAAACGATAATTAATGGAGTTTAAATCCTACCAATTAGGCAAGTGCTCATCTCCATTCTGGGGTTTTCTTTTGATATGTTGGAGCCAATAAATGTCCTTTCTTGTGTTAAAACAGTCTGGGGGCGGCCAAAAGGCCTGAAGGCCTTAGTCCTGTGTCTCCTGGGGCTAATGTGATGGACAGAGGCAGGAATCGAGGGCTTACCTGGACAGAAGCCACCTGCTGGTTGGGGACCACAAGTTCTGGGATGATAACTACAAGTGTGAATGAGAAAGAGTCAGTGGGGTCAGGGCCAGTGCCCACCCAGCTGAGGGCTGATCCTAAGTCCAGCTCAGGACACAATCCTCCTCCAAATCTTTCTTCAACCTCTCTATCATCAAAATCCCCATTACAACAGCCTCTGTGCCATCAAATTAGCAACCCATCCACCTCTCATTGTGCAGATGAGGAAACTGAGGCCCAGAGGGGAGGGCCTGGCCCGGGGTCCGATATTATGAGTTGGGGCAGAGCTGGGCTGAAAACTCAGATCTCCCCACTTGTTGAAACTTTGGGGGAGAGGTGGATTGGAGGCCTTCCTTTCTCTCCACGGGCCAACCTGGGGTCGGAAGAGGGCCTATGGGAGCTGCCCGAAGGAAATCCTGGCAGAGTATGGAGGGAAAGGCTGGCCGCTTACCGAAAGTCTTATTTTCAGGCAGAAAATAGGGGGCGTTGTCATTCATGTCCTCGATGGTGATGGCAAGACTTCCTACAGGAATAAGTTTGGCTGGTTCTGGCCTCTGGGTCAAGGCCTGACCCAGAAGGCCTGGGCCTCAGCCATGCTTTCTGCTGCCTCCCTCCCACGCATCTCCCATACACACCCCCTCCCCTGCTCCTGCCCAGGGATGCCCACTCAGTTTCCTCTGGCCTTTGTGGCAGGAAGTATCCTCCCCATACTTCAGAGAGGGGAGCACTTGTCCAAGGTCATCCGGCAAGGACTGAGCCCGGCCGGGGAATGTCCCACCTCTTACTCGTTAGCTGTGTAAGCTAGGTTACTGGCACTGTGTGCCTCAGTTTCCTCATCTGTAAAATTGAACAGGGTCACCTAGCCTACCAGTAGTGTGGGAAGGACACACAGGAGGACTTTTATGGTGCCTGGCACAGCTCTCAGGGTCAGGACTGTCTCGGAGTAGGCTAGCTGTTAGTGCAGTTCCTCTAGCAACCACAGTCAGAGGTGGGCTATGAGCACGGTGACAGCTGCCCTCCCCTTCACCCTGCCTCACAAGTGGCTCTGGGCCAGGCACCATGCTAAATGCTTTACATGTGTCCTGGCCCCTGTGCAGCAGCCTCCTGGGCCCTGCAGGCTGGGCCACCTCACCGTTGTCACTGTGGGCCAGGAAGCGGGGGTCCGTGGTGATGTCCCAGGCCCGCACAACCAGCGTGACCAGGTCACAGGACTCATAGTCGATGGCCTCACTCTGACTGATGAACACTGAGCCATTGGCCAGCACGGAGAACCAGCCACGGCACAGGCTGCCCACGTTGACCCCGGCCTTGGTACAGATGACGTTCACAAGTTGTATCTCCAGCTGGGACAAGGTATCCACGTCCCAGGCCACCACCTGGGCCACCAGGCCATGCTGTGAGCCATTCTCAGAGACCCGGATGCCCTGGAGGGAGGCTGGGTCCAGAGTGGGGGGCTCATCGTTCACGTCCTCCACGGCCACAGAGACTCCTGCTGTGGCCTCTCTCCCGTGGGGGTCTGGGTTCTCAGCACTCACAGTCAGATTGTAGGAGGCCTGTGTCTCATAGTCCAGGCTCACATCTGAGGGCAGCCAGAGGCGGCCCTCAGCCCACCCGGACCCCAGCACTAAGCCACGCAGCACGAAGTTGTTGGCGCCGCTCCCCGACAGGAGGAAGCTGATGCGGTTGTTAGCTTCCGTCTGATCCGCGTCCCAGGCAGTCACCACACCCACCAGCTCGCCTGTGGAGGAGGGCAGACTGCACAGGGACCCCGGGCGCAGCCACCGGAGGCTTCCCCTGCCCTCGCCTCCCTCAAGTGCCCCCGGGAGGGATTCAACACCTCGCCTGACCCCTGCCCCAGTGCCCGGCCTGACCCAGAGAAGACTTACCTCGGTCCCTCTCCTTCACTGAGAAGGAGTAGACGGACTGGTTGAAGATGGGCAGGTTGTCATTAATGTCCTGCAGGCAAAGGAAATTCTGAGCACATGAACCTTAGGAGTCCCCACGGTTCGGTCTCCCCAGAGCCAGTCTGAGAAGCTCGTGTTTCCTCTGACCCAAGGCACAGACTCTCTGTCAGCATCTCCGCACTTCACCAGTGAGAAAAGTGCCTCTGAGAGGACAGAACCAGGCCAGGGCGCACACCTGGAGCTCACAGGCACAGCCTGCACCACCCCTGTGGGGTGGCCCCACTCCTCCCTGCTTCTCTGACCACGACTCAGAGCCATCTCAGACTCTGCTTTCCAGAAGGGGAGTTGAGCTCCTATCGGCGTCCCCGTCTGGCCCAGCCAGACAGTGTCAGTCTCTGTAGGTGTAGGTGGCCAGGGCCGGAGAGGGTAGGCAAGAATGGAAGACAGTGGGTGTCTAAGGCCAGGACCAGGCCTGAGCCTTGGCAGGCTCCTGGAGTTCAGCTCTGCCTGAGCACAGAGCAAGGGTCCTGGGGTCAGCTGAGCTCAGGAAGGATAGGCAAAAAGAGGGGACAAGGGAAAGCCTGGGCCATGGGCCTTTGTGGAAACAGTGAGACCAACAGAATAAATCCAAGACATGGTGAGTCAAGCTGGGCCAGACAGGGACATCCCAACCCAGTGACACACAGGGGTGCCCTGTGGGGTGGTGCAGGCTGTGCACTCCACAGGCCTAGGGGGCACCATCCACATCATAGACATTGGAGAGGCACACATTTGTTACAACACTTCTTTAGAGGAAGGTGCCCTGGGAGCTGGTGGCAGCCTAAGAACCAGACAGATCGGGTTCAAAACCCCATTCTGTGGCTCTAGGCAAGACTCTCACCCTCCGTGCCTCAGTTTCTTGGTCAATAAAATGGTATTCACCATCTCTATCTTGCAGGGCCAGGTATGCAGTAAACCCTGTAAATGCTGATTTTTCACCCCTTCTCTTTGCCTGTGAATGGTGGTGAGGCGATAGGAGAGTTTCAGTAGAACTTCGTGAATTATAGCTAGAACCAAGAGTAAATAGTTCCTGCTTCATCTGTGGGAGAAACGTTCCAAGACTCCCCAGCAGATGCCTGGAACCTGGTACTGAGCCCTATACGCGCTATTTTTTTTTTTTCCTGAGCAAACATACCCGTGATAAAGTTTAATTTACAAATTAGGCATAGGAAGAGATCAACAATAACTAATACTAAATAGAACAATGGTAACAATATACTGTGATAGCAGTCAGTGTGAATGTGGTCTCTCTCTCTCCTCTCTCAAAATATGTGATTGTCCTGCACTCATCCTACTTGTCATGCTGATGTGAGATGATGACATGCCCCCATACATGAAGAGAGGTGGACCACATGGGTGTTGTGACGTCACTAGGCTCCCGACCTTGTGATGACCTGATACATCATAAGGGGGATCATCTGTTCCCAGAACTCTGTTGACCGCAAGTGACCCAAACTGGGGAGAGTAAAACCATGGAATTAGGGGGCAAATGGAAACACTGAGGACCTCCCCTGGGTCCGGCACTCTGCAAAGCACCTTCCACTCGTTAACTCACTTTCTGGCATTTTTGTCACCATTTTACAGATGAGGAACTTGAGGACACAGAGAGGCTGAGTGGTTGCCTAAAGCCCCACAACAGAGCCAGAATCTTAACCCAAGAGGCCTGCTTCCAGAACTCTCTTGCCCACCCTACCACAAAGGGCAGAAATGTGACTCCAGCTGGAGGTGTGGGGGTGCCGGGCACCTGTTGGGAGCTCCCTAACACGGGGCCCATCCTGGCATCCTGCCCACAGCTGAGCCAGGCCTCACCTCCACGTTAATGGTGACGTTGACTTCAGTGCTGAGGACCGGCTTGCCGCAGTCAGACACAAGCACGGTCAGCACGATCCGGCCCCCCAGGGCAGGTTCAATGGCCTCTCGGTCCAGGGGCCCCAGGTTCCTGAGGATCCCTTTACCGGGGTCTACCGAGAAGTTATGGCTGTAGGCGCCGGGCAGCAGGCTGAAATGCAGACGGCTGTTGTTGTTGTGGGGCTGGTCATCGTCCCGAGCCTATGCGAGAACCAGCATCCAGCATCAGTTATTGGGGCTTCCCAGCTCCCCAGCGCCTCCCCTGCAGCCTGGCCTTCCCTTCCAGCACCGGCCCACAAGGACAGTAACCAGGCCTAAAGCCGGTGGGACACAGGCTCATCTCTCGGCCTCAGTGTCCCATCAAGGAGGGTCACATCAACAGCTTGCAGGATTCTGAGGTATTCAGCCCTGAGCTTGTTCCTCGATCCCACAGACATTTACTGCACACTCCCAGGTGTCCGGCCCCGTTCTAGACACTAGAGCCGTGATCAAGACAGTGCCCGTAGGGAGCTGAGGTCCTAGTGGACAGCAGGCGTGGGGCAGCATATCATAGATACTCAAAAGTCAAAAGCAAACAAGTGTAAACGGGGTGAAGTCCAACAAGATTCTGATTTTCCCACAACGACTACTTTAGTGCTGTAAAACAGCTAATTGATTCTTCACCCAACTCCTGTGTGTGTGTGTGTGTGTTCTTGTCCTGACAGCGTCCTGAACGTGTGCTTGGTTTGCCTTTGGGGTGACCCAGCATGAAGACTACAGCAGGTTCCATCATGCTCCCGGGCCTTTGCATAAGCCTTCCCCTCTATGCCTCTCTGCCTGACTCCGGGCCAGGCTGGTGATTCCCCTGGGCCTCCACTTCCCCTGAGCTATCTTCAGCACAACACAAGTGACACCCTTGGGTGACTCTCCAGCGCTCTTCCCCTAACTGAGAGTCCTGTGTGGTGGGCATTATGGTGGATTCGTCTCAGAGGACAGGGACCCAGCAGAGAGCCTAATGCATAGCAGGTTCTTCGGCAAACGTGGCTTTGAATCCGGAGCTGGGCTACTCTGACTTGGAACCTAGTCTTTTCCCTCCCCCATTCTTTCATCTCAGATCCTTTGGGATGTTGTTTATTAAATACCTCCCCTACAGACAGCCAGAGATGATTTTTCCAGTAGCCTGATCCTGTCTTTTCCCCTCTTAGCACTTTGAATTCAGGCCAGTTAATTCACCAAGCTCGTCTCAGGGCTCCTATTAGTTACAGCGGCAGATCTGAAATGCTCCTGCCCCAAGGAACCCACAGACCAGAGGAGCAAGAAGCAAAGGCCCAGGTTTCCCTGGCAGAAAGTTCTGTGCTCTGGTTTCAGGGCTGCCACCTATTGGCTATGCCACCCAAAAAAGTCGCTGAACTTCTCTGAGCCTCAGGGTTCCCCTTCTGTGACCTGGGGACCATCAGAGCACCTACTTCCCACGTCAATCAAGACACCAGAGATGGGAATGTGCTCTGGAAACCTCACAGCTCCAGGAGTGGGAGAGCGCTCTGTGGCCACATGATTGTCATTCTGAGCACCTGGTTTCTTTCCCACTTCTTCCAAGGCCCCCTTTTCAGATGACTCTGGGAGACACGTGTCTCTGATATGTCTTTGGAGCCAATCGTGGGTTTTTAATCTCATAGACTCTGCGAACCTGGCCGCTGTTATTTCCCTTTTTGCACTGGCCATCAGAAAGCTCAGAACTGAATGTTCAGCTGCCCTCCTGGCAGTAGCATGGTTCTCTGTTCTAACTTTACTTTTGTGCCCATTAGCAACACCGCTCTCATTTTCTCTTTTTCCTTATTTCTCCAATTTTTTTACCTGAATTTTTAATCAAAGTCACCTCAAATCCTTTCTGGAATGAGAGAGGGGCTGGAATTAAAGGGGCTAATATATTTTTGAGTGCGTGCTCTGTGCTGGGCTTTGTGCTGAACACTTTACACATATTATCTCATGGATCCCCAGTGACCCTGGGAACAAGGACCATGATTGTCCTCATTTTCCAAAGAGGAGACAGAGGCCCGGGAGATGGATTAACTTTCTCAGGAACCACAGAGGAGAGCCCAGATTCCAACCCAGGGCCGCCATGATCACAGAGCCCGTCCCTGTCCTATCCACACCTGGATGGTCACAAAGACGTCGCCCTCCTCCTCCTGCACAAAGATGTTGTAGGAGCCGCTGACCACAGGCCTGTTGTCGTTGATGTCCAGCAGGACAATGTGCAGCGTAGTGGAGGCTGACAAGTTCCCACCGTCCGTGGCCTGCAACGTCAGGTAGTACTCGGCCTGCTTCTCTCGGTCCAACGCCTCACCGTTCCTCACTGTCACTGTGCCTGAGCCCTGGTCCACCTCAAAGATGTCTGCCCTGTGCAGCGTGGCCAGAGGGAGGCAACAAAAATACAAGATGCCCACTTGAGTTAGAATCGCAGATAAACTGTCAAAAATATTGAAGTATGTCCCCTGCGATATTTGCCATCCACTTATACTAAACAGATTATCTGTTGTTTATCTGAAATTGAAATGGAACTGGGTGTCCTAGAGTTTGCCTGCACCCTAGCCCCATAGCAAGGCAGCGAGGCAGGCCCGGGCCCCACTCATCTGCCTGCTGCCCCCCCTCCGCCCACCCTGAGACCTTACCCGTTCCCTGGAAGCAGGCTGTAGGTGATGCGGCCCCCCTCTCCTGTGTCAGGGTCAAAGGCCTGTGGGGCAGAGAGTTAGACAATGGGACATGGTTTGGAAATGATGGTACTCGCTGCCAGCCAAGCGCTCGAAGGGGACAGGACTGTACTGCTTCCTGTCACAAAGGGAGAACGCCTGACACACTCCGATTTACAAATAGACACCCCCCACACACACGTGTGCATGCTGGCTTGAGCCTGAGGACATCAGATGATAGACATGGGCAGGGTCACGGTCCCCAGGTCCGTGTTTCTTCGTGTCTCACCGAGGCCAGCCCCACAGGGTCATCCTCACTCACATGAATGCTGTCGGTGACCACAGTGCCGTCTGCACTGTGCTCCCAGATACTGAGGTTGTAAAAGCTGTAGGGGAATGTGGGCCGGTGGTCATTAATGTCTCTAAGGTGGATGGTCACCAGGGCGATGGAGGCGTTCCCACTGACTGAGTCAGTAGCCACGACCTGAGGATAGAGGAAGAATCAGCAGTGTGGGGACCAGAGGGCCCATGGGCTGAGCTCCCTGCTGGCCCAGAACACCCCTCACCTGCACCAGCATCACTGTCTTATCCTCATAGTCCACCAGCTCGGGGGCTCTCACCAACACCTGCACGTCCGTGGAGCCTGCTGCCCGATCTGGGGAGACGCTGAAAGCTTCAGCATCAGGTCCCCCCACAGATAGCAGGAAGGTGCCATTGTTGCCCTGTGGAGATGGGTTTAAGGTATAGTAGAGACCCCAACCCCTGCAATGCACCACCCTGCCCCTTGCCCCTAATCCTGGCTGTAGGTGCATATGTCAGGAGGCCCTGCCTCTGAAGTCCCATGAGGGGAGGCTCTCAAGAGACTGCGGCAAGAGGAACCTGGGGAAGCGGGGCTGCTCACTGTTCCCTGCAAAGGTGGGCTCGTTAGAAGACATCTGCAGGTGACTGGGATCCTGGTTTGGGCTGGAAAGACAGAGCCTGGACACATTCCCCTCACTCCCAGAAGACATTCCTGGGTCTTCTTTACCAACCCCCACTCAACACAGTCAGCCACCATACCAACACCAACCACCAGCAACATCCAAAGTCACCCCATTACCCACATCACCCTCCATTCCACACCCTTTCCACTCCACTCAACGCCAACCACCAACTCAACACACCTACCCATCTACCACCACCCGACACCTCCTCCACCCACATACTGTACCAACTCAATATCACCAAATACTACCAAACATTGTCTATAGGTAGTCATTGTTCAATACCACCCAGACTGCCCACCACTCAGTATCAATGTCCACTTAAGAATACACCTCCAGGGGCGCCTGGGTGGCTCAGTGGGTTAAAGCCTCTGCCTTCAGCTCAGGTCATGTTCCCAGGATCCTGGGATCGAGCCGAGCCCCACATCGGGCTCTCTGCTCAGCAGGGAGCCTGCTTCCTCCTCTCTCTCTCTCTCTGCCTGCCTCCCTGCCTACTTGTGATCTCTGTCAAATAAATAAATAAAATCTTAAAAAAAAATAAAAATAAAAAATAAAAAGAATACACCTCCAACTTCATACCCACTTAGGCTACTTTATGCTCAACACTGCCACATCCCTCAACATCCCTCAACTTCACCAAGCACCCATCACCACCCTCTCCTCGACGCCACTCAACATTACCTAGCAAAATATCAACCCCCACTCAGTGTTGTCTTTCTGCTTACCAGCACCTAGCACCGCCCTGAGCACAAAACTACACATCGGTGTAACATCACCCAACATTTCCAAATGTCACCGAACAACTTCGATTTTCCACCGCCGCTCATGACCATTACCACCATCCCCCACCCTCCGCTCCCTCCCCACTTCACATCTGGGTACCTTGTCCTATGGGTCACTCCCCACCATCTCCCCTAGCCATCTCCCACCATGACCCTCACCCAGCCACCCCTTGCCTGGGCGCCCCTACCTTGTCTGGGTCGTAGACCACCATGGTGAGGCTGTCGATGGGGATGCGGGTGGAGGCATGCTCATCCACGTAGCCGGTGAAGTTGACTTGGGCCTCTTGGGGGGAGAAGGTGCAGGCCGGGAGGCTGCAGTTGTAGAACTCAGGTTTGTGGTCATTGACATCTGTCACCATCAGCGTGACCCATGTGCTCACCGTGGCATTTTGTCCATAGATGTTGGGGTGCATCTCGGTGGCCTGGGACCCGAGCAGAAGCCAGAAAGCAGAGGTCAGAGAACCAAGGCTCAGAGAGAACAGAGATCAAAGGTCAGAAGTTGAAGTTCGGGTACAAAAGAAGCAGTGGACCCCTCACTCACCGTGACCTGCACCTTCACCTCCTCATCCTCCTCCAGCAGCTGCTCACGGTCCAGGGAACCGGTGACCCTGATCACCCCATCCGGCCCGATGTCAAACCAGCCGGGCATTGTGGAGTCTGGAGAGAGGCAGTGGGAGCTGCTGCTTCCAGTAGCTCTGACAGAGCTCCCATCCCTTCCTCCACCTGGGGACACCCCCATTCTCACTGGAAATGCTGTAGGTCACCGGGTCATTAATGCCTTTGTCACTATCCACAGCCTCTACCTTCAGCACCGATTCTCCCTGTGCAGAGAACCAGCTGAATAAGAGTCCCAGGCCCTTTTTCTGCCTCTTTTTTTTTTTTAAAGATTTTATTTATTTATTTGACAGACAGAGATCACAAGTAGGCAGAGAGAGAGGAAGAAGCAGGCTCCCCGCTGAGCAGAGGGCCTAATGTGGGATTTGATTCCAGGACCCTGAGATCATGACCCGAGCCGAAGGCAGAGGCTTAACCCACTGAGCCACCCAGGCGCCCCCTTTCCCTGCCTCTTGTGTCCACCCAGACCCCCCCGGGTCCTCCGGCACACCTGGGGTGCATTCTCAGCCACAGAGGCTGAGTAAATCTCCCTGACAAACTGGGGGTCCAGGTCTGGCTCATCGACCACAGAGATGAACAGGAAGACATGTGAAGAGTTGCGGATGATGAAGGTGTTGTTGTATATGCCACCTGAGTCCTGTGGGGAAACAGGTCTCCGTAAGGCCAGGCCTCAGGTTGTGGGGCCCCTCCATCTGCTCCTCCACCCCCACTCACAGAGGCCTTCAGCTCCAACTGATAGAAGGCACTCTTGTTGTTGTAGCTGAGGCTGCCGTTGAGGATGATGGAGCCATTGGGTAAGATCTTGAAGAGGTGCTGGCTCTCCTCAGTGCTAGGGATGACCTAGGGCAGAGCACAGTCAAGCCAGAACCTCTTTCAGACAGACTGGGACTTGAACCCTAGCTCTGCTATTGATCAGCCCTGCCACCCTCACCAGGTCACATAACCTCTCTGAGCCTCAGTTTCCACCTCTGGGAAATGAGCTCAGATATGTCAGCAGCGGGTTGAGAGGAAAGTCAAATGGGGTAATGAATGTGCTAGGCTCATCATAGGCACTTGGGAGATAGGAGCTATAGCTAGCAAATATAGCTAGCAAACTTGTCTTCAGGAGAACTGGGGTCACAGCCCCCGCTGTCTGTGTGACCTTGGACAAGACACTGTACTTCTCAGTTTCCTCTTCTGTGTATCAGACACCTGGTGATGTCACACGAACCCAACAGGGATGCAGACAGTGCCCCAGGCAAAAGGGTGGGGAAGAAGGGAAGAAGGGCCCTGTCCACAGAAGGGACCCTTAGGTAGCTTGGCCAAGTGAAGTTCAGAGGGGGCCAGCAAAAGGTTTGGAAGCCGGGGCTGGGCCACCACTAAGACCCTGTCCTCACCCCAACACTCAAGGTTCCTGTAGGCTGTGTGTGACATGCTGCCCTCTGGTGGCCATGAGAGGCAGTGGGGCCCATATTCCCACAGGACTGGCCCATGCTCACCTTCTCTATGGAGTACACCACCACTCCTGCAGACCCCGTGTCTGGGTCCTTGGCCAGCACAGAGAATACCAGGGAGCCGACTGGCAGGGTCTGTAATGAGGAATTCCAATCCATCCCCTCCATGACCGAGCACTCATGTCCACCCCTCGAGCTTGTGTCCCCAGTTGTACCATAGACATAACACCTTCTAGAGCCTGAAACCCAGTGTTCCCCTTTCTTTCCCACCTGGGCTGGGCCTCTGGAGACAGTTTGGGGGAGAGAGGGCAGGGAACAGAGTACAGCCATTCCAGAACCAAGGATGTGCCACTGCCCAGCTCTTCCTGTGGGCTTTCTACAGCCTACAGCAGTACATTCCAGACAGCACTCTGCAGAGCTGGAAGGTTCTCTGGGGAAGCCTTTGCCCCCTGTGACCTGTCCACACTTTCAGTATTTCTACACAGTGGCCAACGTGATCTTTGAAAATCCTGAATCAGACCACATTACTCTTGTGCTAACCCCCCCGCAATGGTTCCCCAGAATGCACTCCACCCTGCTTCTATAGCCCTTTGAGGTCTAGGCCACTGGCTAATTCTCTGAGCTCACCTTCTCCTCACCTTCTACCCTCCATTCACACCAGCTTCCTGGCTATGCCTAGAACACTCCAAATTCATTCCCAGCTTGGAGCCATTGAATCTGCTGTTCCCCTGCCTGGAACATTCTTCCCCTGGAGCATCCCACAGCTGGCGCCTTCTTGCCATGTAGGTCTCTGTTCAGATGTCACCTACTCAGAAAAGCCTTTCCTGGTCGCTCAACCTGAGCCAGCCCCCTTCCATGTCACTTTCTTTCATTTTACCCTGTTTTATGCTCCTCGTGGAGCTTAATGCCACCTGAAATAATCCTGCTTATTTATTTATTTATTTTTAAAATTTTATTTATTTATTTGACAGAGAGAGATCACAAGTAGACAGAGAGGCAGGCAGAGAGAGAGAGGGAAGCAGGCTCCCTGCTGAGCAGAGAGCCAGATGCGGGACTCGATCCTAGGACCCTGAGATCATGACCTGAGCCGAAGGCAGTGGCTTAACCCACTGAGCAACCCAGCCACCCTAATCCTGCTTATTTAATGTTTCATTGATTATTGTCGATATTCTTCATTAGAATGCAAGCTACTGAGGGTGGTAAGACTAGGTCTGCCTTATTTACCGGGTAGTCTCAGCACCAAGGACAGTGCCTGGTATCCAGTGGGTGCTCCATCAAAGTCTGTCAAATGGCTGCCTGGACCTCACTGGTCTTATGCCTGACCTAGTGTGGGGCCCCACATCTCATACATCTTCAAAGCCATATGGTTATGAAGATCCAGGAGTGGTGTTGTGATTGCTGCTCAGGGACCACTGGGGAACCTCTTCCCCATGCAGGTGGTTCTAGTGGGCTTGCCCTCCCCTGCTAGGTGGGGGTGCCTCATGATGTAGACCTGGCCAAACAGAGTATTCTGAACCCCTAGGTTGATAGGCACATGACCCCAAATGGGCCAATGATAGTCAATCCTGGAGTTTTGGCCAGGACAATGGAGAAAGAGACAGTCTGTGTCCAACTTACAAAGAGTGGAGCTGCTCTCTTATCACCACAAGAGAGAATGGCCCTCTTACCCAAGGATGGAGGCAACAAGATAAGCAGAGCTGAGAAGTAGAGAGAAATCTCTTCTTTTTTTCCCCCCTTTTTTCTTTTTTTTAAAGATTTTATTTATTTATTTGACAGACAGAGATCACAAGTAGGCAGAGAGGCAGGCAGAGAGAGAGGGGAAGCAGGCTCCCTGCTTAGCAGAGAACCTGACGTGGGACTCGATCCCAGGACCCTGGGATCATGACCTGAGCTGAAGGCAGAGGCTTAACCCACTGAGCCACCCAGGTGCCCCGAGAAATCTCTTCTTGCTGGCATGGCTTGAGTACCTGGATTCATCATGCTTGAAGTTAGTATACCTCTAAATTTTTCAGATACATGAAAAAATAAATTCTCTTTGTTTTTCAAAAAAATTTGCTTTCATAACTGGAATCATTCTCATCCAGTCTTGTTGTTTGTAACATGTTGCTGTAAGTATTCCCTGGGGTTACATTCCCCTGAATTTGGTTCCTGCAGCTACCCCTTTTGAGGGGTGCTTTTCCCCGATCCTGGACCCCCCTGCTGGCTGTCTCTGGTCCTTTGCACCCTGAGAAGAGCTTCTGGGAAGCCTGCATCACACACACACACACACACACACACACACACACCCCTCTAGGGCAGATGTTACCTCATTGATGCTGGTGGAGAAGCCAGTATTCTGGAAAACAGGAGCATTGTCATTTCTATCCTCCACAATCACCTGCATTGGCCTCTGCACCTGCAGGTGAGAAACCTCAAGTGAGCCTGGAAAATGCAAGAGCTTGAGAAGACAAAAGGAGTGTCTGGCTGAGACTGCAAGTTGGCTTCGTTTCTCAAGCACTTTGGCAATAGTTGGGGTACTCTCGTTTTTGATACAATTTCAAACACCAGAATATATACACAAAACTCCCAAAACTCTTCACCCAGATTTAGCCATTGTTTGATCTCTCTCTCCACATGTTTACAGAACCATTTCAGAGGAAGTTGCAGACATAATTAGGTCATTTTGAAAAAATCTGCAATGTGTCTGTTCTTCTACAGGAATGTTCATTTCAGATGTGTTTGCCATAGTTTTAAGCTGCGGACAACCTAAGTGTCTGTCCAAGGAGACCAGCTAAAGCATCATGGTATGTCCCCAAATGGAAAATAGTACAAGAAACGGGCAGCTCATGAGGAGACACGGCAGAGCTCCAAAGCTGATTGTTGAATTGGACAGGGCAGTTCAAGATACTATGTTCAGTAGGATCCCATCTGGGTTTCAAGAAATGCACCAAAACTACAATCTTTCTTCCAGGGATGCATATATATGTAAATGCATAGTGAGGGGTGTGGCAGAACTGTGACTGGACGTTTTGGCTGGGAGCGGGCTGGAAAGGGTCTACCCAGGGGACTCAAGCTTGAGCTGCAGCTTTTGAGATGTTTACAAAGAGAATATATTCATGAATGTCCAAGTCATTAAAATGATTTTTCTTAATGGACAGGGCTTGGGGAGTGTATTTTAAAGACAAAATCCTCAACTTTCACAGATGTAAGGTACAGTGGTGTCAGTGTGTCATTTAGAAATCTGAGTGCTGACACGAACACGTTTAGCCCAGAGAGTTGAAAGTACTGCCTCGGAAGAGCTAAGAGAGGGAGGTATTTAGCACTTGTTTTTTATTAATATTTGTATTAACATAAATTAATACAATTAAACTTATGATGTAGGTGAGATCTTTATGTAACTAAAGTAAATTAATAATAATGTTAATATCTTGGTAATATTGTGTGGCCCAAAATGGATGAGTATAATTTAGATGAAAATAAACATTGAATTCAGTTTTTGTTAACTAGGGCCCTCTCTGCTTGCTTGAGGTAGCGGATGCAGGCCGGAGGGGCCTCTAGTGCCCTGCTCTCCGATTCCAGGGCCACCTCCCCTCCCCTCCCCACTTCCAACTAACTCACTGGCTTGTTGTGATGGTCGGTCACGGAGATGATGATGTGGAGCAAGTAGGCGGTCTGCAGCAGGTTGGGAGAAGAGATCCCAGGTGAGCCTCTGCTCAGGGTGAGGGCACAGGGAGGGCCCCCACCTCCCCATGCCCCTCCTGGGGTCTTCCAAGGCTGCTGCCGTTTACCTCATAGTCCAGAGGGTTAGCCAGCTTCACTTCCCCGGTGGTCGGAGTGACAGAGAAGACGGAGGCATCTGGGCCACTAATCCCATAGGTCAGTGTATCATTGTCCTGGTCCTGAGCGACCAACCAGAAGGCCTCGGCACCTGGAGGTGGGACAGGGAATGCCCACAGTCCATGGTCACCTCTTTCAGCACTGGCCTGGCTGAGCTGGGCTAGGGGGCCTGTCTTCTCTGTGTGCAGAAATCTGGGACCTCCCAGCCACCAGGGCTCTGGCCATGGTGGCCATAAACGTCAGGTTTGATTTTGTTGCTTGGCACCTGCACAATGGCTTTGATAACAACATGCTGATTTCCTCCAGGGGATGACCCCTTCTGCCCTGGACATGGCAGGGTGGGCTGCGATCCAGGCATCACCCTTTCTCCTGGCCCTGGAATTCCCTGCCTGGCATTTTTTGAGAGGAGACCAAAGACACCTGGAGGGGAAGTGTCTGGCGTGCAGCTGCTGGGGACATCCTTGGACAGGGGACTCCTGAAGTCCCTCTGGGGGTGCCTGGGTCACCTCAAAGCCCTCCCTTCACCCAGAGAGCTTGCTCAGAGCCTGCCAGAAACACCACTTGGTCCGGTGAGCATCTACTGCTAGCCAGGGGCCCCCATTCTTTCACTGTGCCCCAGAGGGCATGTCCCTGGGCAAGGCAGGGGCTTGGAGATATCGGGGGACTCGAAGATCCCAAGGCCATCGACTCTCCAATCTCAAAGAAACTTTTACAGATTCATCCAGCCCTGCTCCAAGACCTTACCTCCATTAATCCACCCAGCCTCTGCTCTGCCACCAAGAAACGTTACGCTCTTCTCAGCCACCTCCTTCCATTGTCAGACAACTGTCCCTTAGCAAGGGCTTTCTCCATTTCCCCAAAGTGTGTTTCCCTGTAAGTCCCAGCTGTGGGAACCCAAAGGCCTCATCTGTTCTGTCCATGAGGTATGGAACCCAGGGCCTATGAGACTTTTAGGAGACCTACAAGAATGTTTCATTTCTATCATAAAATATAATTTTAATATAGAGTCAGGGACCCATAAAGTTCAAAAGTGCCACAACAAATTCCATGGGACCCTGCGGCCCCATGCTCAGCCTGAGGGCCTCAGCGGACCAGCCCACCCCTCCTGTCCATAATAGCTCTTCAGCGACAGGTTCCATGCTGTGCCCCCAAGGCTGCTCTTCTCTGGCCCAACAGTCCCTCCCACAACAACTCAGAAAGCTTGATTAAAGTCCTTCCCCACCAAGACCCCCTCCTCTAGGAAGATCACCAAACCAACATTCTACAAAGATGATGTCGGTGTCTATTTTATGTTTCCTCAATTATGAGACACACTATCAATGTAATGACTGCTTCTGGGGGGAGAAAAGTCACTCTGTGTTAAATGACTACCTCAATGGTAAGATAAACCCGATTCAGTTAAAGTGCAAAAAGATGTGACCTTTATACCGAAGGAAATCCAGGAGGTGTGTGGATGGGCATAAACCCTTACGTGTATATATTTGACTGGGGGAATAGAAACATGCATCAGGGAGGAAATGCTCTTTTTTCTTTTTTTAAGATTTTTATTTATGTATTTGACAGAGAGGGAGAGCACAAGAGAGGGAACACAAGCAGGGAGAGTGGGAGAGGGAGAAGCAGGCTTCCCACTGAGCAGGGAGCCTGATTTGGGACTCAATCCCAGGACCCCGGGATCATGACCTGAGCCAAAGGCAGATGCTTAACTGACTGAGCCACCCAAGTGTCCCAGAAATGCTCTTTAAAAGTTGACCTGAAGGGGAGTTGGATGGGTCAGTCAATTAAGCCTCCAATTCTTGATTTCAGCTCAGGTTGTTGTCTTGGGGTTGCGGGATCTGGGTTGTGGGATCAAGCCCCAGGACTGGGCTTTGTGCTGAGTGTGGAATCTGCCCGAGAGCCTCTCTCTCCCTCTGCCCCTCCCAGCTGCTCACACACTCTCTAAATAAATAAATAAATAAAATCCTTTTTTAAAAAGTGGCCTAAAAAAATTAAATGTAGGGGTGCCTGGGTGGCTCAGTTACTAAACATCTGCCTTCCGCTCAGGCCATGATCTCAGGGTCCTGGGATTGAGCCCCACATCAGGCTCCCTGCTCGGTGGGGAGTCTGCTTCTCCCTCTCCCTCCTCTCCTGCTTGTGTTTCCTGTCTTACTGTCTCTCTCTGTCAACTAAATAAACAAAATATTTTTAAAAAATTAAATGTAATTTTTATTTTTAAAAAATTTAATGTAATTAAAATAAAATCTATAAAAATAAAAGACCTATATTAGGTCTCTGCATATTAAGAATTACATATGTTTGGGGCGTCCAGGTGGCTCAGTCACTTAAGCAGCTGTCTTCGGCTCAGGTCCTGATCCCAGGGTCCTGGGATTGAGTCTGCATCAGGCTCCCGGCCTACTGGAGAGCCTGCTTCTCCCTCTCCCTCTGCCTGCTGCTCTGCCTACTTGTGCTCTCTCTCTATCAAACAAATAAATAAAATCTTAAAAAAAATAAGAATTATGTATGTTTGTCACTAAACTAAACTTGGTACTTAAAACATCATAATTATATATTTTTTAATTTATTATCATTATTATTATTATTTAATTTTTTTAAGATTTTATTTATTTATTTGACAGGCAGAGATGACAAGCAGGCTGAGAGGCAGGCAGAGAGAGAGAAGGAGGAAGCAGGCTCCCTGCCGAGCAGAGAGACCGATGCGGGGCTCGATCCCAGGACCCTGGGATCATGACCTGAGCCGAAGGCAGAGGCCCCAATCTGCTGAGCCGTCCAGGCGCCCCTATATATATTTTTTAAAAGTCTGCCTGATGAAACAGATCTGTGGTACAGTGTTAGTGTCAGGAAAAGAAGTCTTGTGTAGGGAAGAAAGGACAGGAAGCGACCGAGGGACGAGAGAGGGGGACCTGGAGCTTTTGGCAACATTCTAGTTCCGGATCCAGTGGTTATTCCATGTGATTCAATGCACTTTCCTGCACATATATTATACTTCAAAATAGAAAGTCTAAATGGCATACTTGAAAAAAAAAATCTCACAGAAAGTGCTTTCCCATGGTAAGAGAGCTATAGAATTTATCTCAGGAAGAAGGAAATCGCCCTTTGGTTTAAGAAAGCCCAGAGCAAAGCCATGTGGTTATCAAAGATCCTCATTTGATCTGGCTCGGGGAGGGAGGTGCACTGCTCTGAACAATAAAGCTATTGGTTTTCTGTTTCAGGGGTGGGAGGGTTGCGGAGGGCAGAGTGTGCAGGAGCCCCAGGGCTGGGGAGTCGAGGAGACATCTTTCATTTCCGTTTCCCCAACCCATATCCTGCCTGCTGGGAATTAGGTCTTCAGTCCCTGCAGCTTCTTCCAAAACGATGCTTCCCAGATGTCATTCTCTCTTGTACGCTGCCGTGATCTTTACCATATCCAGTGTCTCGTTCTTTATGATCCTTTTTTTAATCGACTTAGCATTTCATGTAAATACATTTATATTAAATAAGCTTTAGGGATGCCCGGGTGGTTCAGTCAGTTAAGTGTCTGACTCTTGGTTTCAGCTCAGATCATGATCTCAGGGTTTCGGGGCCAAGCCCCACTTTGGGCTCCACACTCAGTATAGAGTCTGCTTGAGATTCTCTCTCCCTCTCCCTCTGCCCCTGTCCCCATGCGTGTTCTCTCTGTCTCTCAAATAAATGTTTAAGAATCTTTTCAAAAAAGAAAATAAAAGCAAGCTTTAGATTGTGGCTGTAAATAGAAATCCATTTCACTTGCCATAGATAGAAAGCAGCTCTGTGAACAAAGGCAATGGAAGTAAAACACAATATTCACTTCCGGTGAGAAGTCTGTGAAAGGCTTTGAGCCTGAGACCTGCTTCCTGTTTAGGGGGGAGAAAAGCAGAGAGTGGAGGGAGGTTAGCAAGTGTGAGAGGTGGGAGAGAAAGAACGGTCCCAGATGGATCCTCTCTCTTTGGGGCATCGGAAACACCAGCCAGAGATGGGAAACAGGAAGAATGTTCTCGTGCGGTGTCTTGGTTACTTGACGCCATGTGAGAGCCCTGACACAAAAGCTGAAGAGAAGAAAACAAATTCTAGAACAAACTCCCTCCAGGCCACCCTCGCCCCGTGATGAGCCACGGGGCTGCAGGATGGGAAGCAAGCCCATAAGGGAGACCCTGGGACCCTCTGTGGGTAAGGGCTTGGCACAGTCTGTGCACAGGGATGGTCACTCACCCACTGGTAGGTCCTCAGGCAAATTCACTCTTGACATGTTTCCTAAGAACACTGGGGCCGTGTTGGCTGTCACTGTAGAAACAGAGAGCACTTAGAACACTTGGATGCCCCTGTGAAGCCTGACCCCCTCTGGCCCTCTGTGGGAGACCATACCAGTCCCAGCTTCAGCTCAGCTCACCCGCCTGGGCCTGGACTCCTCCCTAGGCCTCCCCAGGGCCACCAAGCAGGGGTCTAGGTCATAGGAGCTGGGAATTTGCTGATGAGGCAGTGTCACTCTCTTCTAGAGGGTCTTGCCAAGGATCCGCAGGCTAGTGTTACTCTAGTGGGGGAGGGGAGGTACCCACCAGACACCACGAGGGTAAGAAGCAGGAGGCAGGACAGCCACGGCCATGCCATCATGTCTGGAGGACCTGAAGGAAGAAGGAACAAAGAAGGGGCTACTGTCCCAAGGCCTCCCTCCCTTTGGTGGACCCTCCCTCTGTCTGGGTCTGAGCTGAGCCCACCCCCCACTCCAACTCAGCAGTTCCCCAACCTCCAGGGCTCCTGTCACTCACAGCCCTTTTCCAGAAGTTCCAGAGTAGTGGGGGGGAAACCCACAGGGGTAGGCAGGGTAGCTGAGCCTGGTCCAGAATTCCAGCCTGAGAATGACCCCGAGCTTGACTCCAGAATTCAGCGTCCTGTGTAACAGGGACAGCTGTAAGCACATTGTATGTGTAATCTCGCTATCGTTGCAACTGTGAGGTGGCTGAGAGAGGAAAGGGCTTTCCTGAGGCCGCACAGGGCATCAATGACAAGACTTTGCTCTGAACACAGGAGTTTGGGACTCTAGAATTCATTCCCTCAACCACTAAACTACCCTGCCTATGTCAAGTGTCTAAGCTAATAGCATACTTCAAAATCAGGTACCTAAAGAGGGACTGTGACTTATTGAGGACAATCCAGATGTTCTATGGGTGGGCAAGTTCCCTTCTCCTACTTGCTGATTCATTTAATAGCCGCCTTGGCAGCCTTTCCCAAAGTGTGCTCCCTGGAACCCTGGCCCTGTAAGATGCCGCACAGTGGGAGGGTTCCCTAGTCAAGTCAGTTTGGGAAGGACTCCAAAGCCATGGGAGAACCAAGAGAAAATGACCCCAATCTATGGCTTATTCCAAAAGATGCGGGTCCTCCAAGGGGAAGAGAAAGAAACAGCAGAGCAAGAAGGGCTGCCACAGCTGAACCTTGACAAAGAAACTGCATCAAAACCCAGAAGTCTTCTCCCTCATGCCATGCTCCCCTCCTCCCAAGTTCCCGCCTCAGGAATGCACCCATTTGCCCAGGTCACCCTTGACTCCCCTTTTCTGGAGTGCCCCTATCCATCTCTGATGACCCCTGCATTTGTCTCCATCCCGCAGTGGCCACACTCACAGCCACCTTCCCCCCTCGCCTGGCTCA
The DNA here is from genome assembly GCF_011764305.1 of Mustela putorius furo. Classification (NCBI taxonomy): domain Eukaryota; kingdom Metazoa; phylum Chordata; class Mammalia; order Carnivora; family Mustelidae; genus Mustela; species Mustela putorius. Next base: position 34,437,304 of record NW_025421294.1, read on the forward strand.
GCCCTCCTCCAGGCCTCCCTCCCTTCAGTCTCTAGTCCAGTCCGCTCAGCTCAAGTAATCCTTCCTCAACCCCTCTGATGACCTCCCTCCCCATTCCAAGCCTTTTTTTTTTTTTTTAGATTTTATTTATTTATTTGTGATAGAATGAGAGCAAGTGAGAGAGAGAGACAGAGCACAAGAAGGGGGAGCAGCAGAGGCAGAGGGAGAATCAGGCTCCCCACTGAGCAGGGAGCCCGATGTGGGACTCGATCCCAGGACCCTGAGATCATGACCTGAGCCAAAGGCAGGTGCTTAACCCACTGAGCCACCCAGGCACCCCCCATTCCAAGCCCTTTAATGGCTTCCCACCGCCTGAGTCCAAACGCCATAGAAGGGCTTTCATAGACCCTCCATGTCTGACTGCCACCTCCCTCCCCTGGGTCTTTTCTAACCATTTCTAACCATGCCCCGTTTCACCCCTCATGCCTCGCCAGGCCACAGGTACACCCCGTTTTCCTTCACTGCTGGGAAAACCACAGGCGTATCAGGAGGGTTGGCATCTTAAATATCTGCTGACATTTCCTGAGCACCTACCATGTTCTGGGTACCCTGATTCATTCATTCATTCATTCATTCATTCTTTCTTTCTTTTAATAATTATTTAGGGATGTCCATGGTCCCCTATGTGCTAGACCTTTTTCCCAGCACCGGGAGAATAATTACGAGCAAAAAGAGCCAAGGGGATGCCTTCATCGAGCCGACAGCTTAGTGAATAAGACAGACCCTAAACAGGTAAACAAGTCTAACTGCTTGCTGCCTTCCGTGCTATGAAGAAAGAGAACGAGGCTACTGTGAGAGCCTGAAGAAGGCTGCTACTTTAGGCAGATAAAGAGGGCCACAGACCTTCTGACTCTGCTCCCAGCAAGAGATGAGATGTTTTTACTTTCTCTGTTTATGAGGTTTTAATATCTCGGGGGCCTCACCATCCTTTCCCAGGGGAGCTAGTTCCTAGAGATGGCAAATGACTTGCCTGCAAACACTCCTCTCCTATACAAACCAACCAATCCAGAGCCCACACTCCAACTCCCTCCTTTGTTTAACTCACACACCAAGTCAGAATTGTTCCCTGCCCTGAGTCTCCCCAGGACTAAGCAATGGGTAACTAAGGACGACCCCTTCAAGAGCCAGTGCAAATTATTCCAACTGTTCGGTGCTCAGCTTGCTCTACTGGTTGACCTGCAACTTCCTTCCCACCTTCCTCCCCATGGAAAATGCATTAAGGCTCTAGATCATGCTTTCTCCGTTCTCCTTCTGCCTCCTGACCCAATGCTCCCCCCATGTGGCCGTGCATGGTATGGCAAGCCCCCTTCTCTAGAAAATCGAGACAAAAATCTCTCAATGGCCTTAGGCTTTCTTTGTTGTTACACAGCCATCTCCATAAATTAAAAATCCCACCGGTTGGGTGCCTGGGTGGCTCAGTCATTAAGCATCTGCCTTCGGCTCAGGTCATGATCCCAGGTCCCTGGGATGGAGCCCTGCTTTTCCCTCTCCCACTCCCCCTGCTTATGTTCCCTCTCTCGCTGTCTTTCTCTGTCAAATAAATAAATAAAAATTTTTAAAAATCCCACTGGTTTTATAATTAAGACCTCTGGGCAGCCGCCATGACTGATGGATACAATATGGCCCCAGAGACGCTGTGCCCTTTCCAGGGGCACAGAAAGAAAACCCCAGCAGTCTCTTGAAGAAACTCACGTGGACAAGAACCAAAGCCCCTGGCCAACAGCCCAGTTGAGCTCCCAGCGAATAGCCAACATCCACCCGTTTGAGTAAGCCGTGGGCATAAACCATCCCAAGATGGATGCTCTCCCTCCTAATGAGCCACCCATGCTGAGCAGATTTCTAGTCATAATAAACGACTGCTGCTGCTTACCAGTAAGTCTTGGGGTGGTGTGTTATGCGGCAGCAGCTAATGGGAGCATACAGGGCGGAGTCTCTGAGGAAGGGACATGTCTGAAGGGAAGAAGAGGGTATCCTGTGAGGAGTGGAGGAGGGAGCTTCCGGTTCAGCATGGAGGATTCAACATTTATCTCCACTTCCTCCCTCTCGAAACCTCATTAAAATGGTGGTAAAGATTTTAGAAGTTCAACAGAGTTGATAAGAGATGAGCAACTTTTCAAGCTAGTGACAGTTACAATTTTTTTTCTTTTAATGTACTCGACAGAGAGAGAGAGAGCACAAGCAGGCAGAGCGGCAGGCAGAGAGAGGGAGAAGTAGGCTTCCTGCCAAGCAGGGAGCCCGAGGCAGGGCTCCATCCCAGGACCCTGGGACCATGACCAAAGCCGAAGGCAGACCTTCAACCGACCAAGCCACCCAGGTGCCCCAAAGCTAGTGACAGTTAAAACTAGAGGGGGGGGCGCCTGGGTGGCTCAGTCAGTTAAGTATCCGACTCTTGTTTTCAGCTAAGGTCATGATCTCAGGGTTCTGGGATTGAACCCCGTGCTGGGCTCTGCACTCAGTGCGGAATCTGCTTGTCTCCCTCTCCCTCTGCTCCTCCCCCACCTCATAACAATTAAATAAACAAACAAACAAATATAAATAAATAAAACAAGGGTAGGGATGGCACCCACAGGAAGCCAGCTCAAAACCCTAGCAAAGCTGAAGTATTGAAGCTTCTAGAACCCTCTGAAAACAAAGGTGTGGGGTGGCCTAAAAGCAGGAAAATTGGTTAAAAGTATCCATGTGAGGCGCCTGGGTGGCTCAGTGGGTTGAGCCTCTGCCTTTGGCTCAGGTTATGATCCCAGGGTCCTGGGATGGAGCCCCATATCGGCTCTCTGCTTGGCGGGGAGCCTGCTTCCCTCTTTCTCTCTGCCTGCCTCTCTGCCTACTTGTGATCTCTCTCTGTCAAATAAATAAATAAAATCTTAAAAAAAAAAAAGTATCCATGTGAAGTCATTAGACTCCCAGATACCACTCCCCACTCCATGCAGTCAAGGGCTGACACCCTACCCCCCAACACTAGATAATGTACCTGGAGAGGCTGAATCAGAGAGCTCTGGACTCCAGGGCAGTAGGACTGGTGGAGGTGGGGCCCCACAGCAAAACAGGGGACTATGTGAAAGACTGCACAACAAATGGGGACACTCTCAGCCCCTCTCCCTGTCTCAGTCCTTAAAGCACTGACAGATGATAGGACATTTCCCCGTTGCGTCACCCTGGGAGGCTCAGTCAGTGAAGCATCTGCCTTCCCTCGGGTCATGATTCCAGGATCCTGGGATCCGTGTGGGGCTCCTTGCTCAGCGGGGATCCTGCTTTTCCCTCTGCTCCCAGCTCGTGTTCTCTCTCTCTCTATTGCTATCTCTATCTTTCTGTCAAATAAATAACATCTTTAAAAAAAAAAACAAAAATGGTAGGGGCACCTGGGTGGCTCAGTGGTTTAAAGCCTCTGCCTTCAGCTCAGGTCATGATCTCAGGGTCCTGGGATCGAGCCCTGCATCAGGCTCTCTGCTCAGCAGGGATCCTACCTCCTCCTCTCTCTCCCTCTCTCTGCCTGCCTCTCTGCCTACTTGTGATCTGCCTGTCAAATAAATAAATAATTTTAAAAATCTTAAAAACAAAACAAAACAAAAAAAAATGGACACCTCCCCAAACCACCAGAAAAAACAAAACAACAACAACAACAAAAACCAGATAAAATGGACCATTCAAGAGAAAAAAAAAAACACAGATTCTGAAACGTGGGGGCCTCCTTTGGATCACTTTATGAAGTGGCTTCCAAAAGACAAGCTCCCCCCCAACCCAGGGACATCACTGGACCCAGAGCCTTGTTCTTTATCATGAACAGGGAGCATCAGACACTGAGGGGAAGACGGTGCCATCACACACTAGAGCTGCTACTGAAAGCCGCCATAGCTTCAGGAAGTTTAGAAGCTGGTTGGCATTATGTTCATGGTTTGAAGTGAGCCCGGGTGGAAGCATTTCCACCATGGAAATAGGCAAAAAGAACACATCACAGAAACCTGAACACTAGGGACAGGTGCCAAAAAATCCAAACCAAATCAAACAAAAATGTGGGAAAAGCCAACTCAGAGGTGGATTGTCATTATAAATCTTGTAGTATTATTTAAATTTTTTAAAATTCAGTTCCCAGTGGGTAAAGCATGCGACTCTTAACGTGGGGGTTGTGAGTTCGAGTCCCATGATGGGTGTACAGAGTACTTAAAAATAAAATATTAAAAAAAAAAATTCAGTCCCAAGACACCTGGGTGACTCAGATGGTTGACCTTTTGCTTTCGACTCAGGTCATGATCTCCGTGTCCTGAGATCAAGCCCCCAGTGAGCAGGAAGTCTGCTTCTCCCTCTCCCTATGCCTCTCACCCTGCTTATGGGCTCTCTCTCTCTCTCTCTCTCTCTCTCTCTCTCTCTGTGTGTGTGTGTGTGTGTGTGTGTGTGTGTATCTCTGTCTCAAATGAATAAGTAAAATCTTTTTTAAAAATTCATTCCCATGTTACACTGCTAAAGCGAGCACTGTTACAAGGTTGCTCCGGGTAACTCTGCCAATATGAGAGATGGCCCCTGGCCAACTAAGAACCAGGTGTGTTCCAGAAATTGGAATATGGCTGGAGCAAAGGGAGAGAGGGGCAGGGAGAGAGGCGGGGATGGGGAGGCAGGCAGAGGCAGATCATGCCTGGCCCCATAAGACTCGGTGAGGACGGTCTGCTTTAGTCTAAGAAAAACAGAGGGTCATTTCAAGGTTTAAGCAGGGGAATGACAGAGACTAATTTGCTTTTCTAAAAGATCTTTCTAGCTGCTACGTGCTGGTGGATTGAAATGGTGGCAGCAGGGCTGGAGAGAAGAGGCAGGAATAGAAATGTGGAGAGATTTAGAGGCAGAACATTTGAAATTCACATAATTTAATCTCCCCAGGAACCCATTTTGCAGACAGAGAACTCAGAGGAGCTCACAGCTAGAAGGGAGAGGGACTCTCCCATACACAGAGGGAAGGGTGCAGCCCTCACCTTCCCCCAGGGCTCCAGCAGGAGAGGAAAACCCCACATAAGCTGTGAACCCCAAACCTTCAGAAGATTTGTCCTCTCTGACCTGGTAATCCAGCTAACCAAAAATAAGGAATCTCTTGCTGTGGCAAACTGTTCATCACAAGCAGTTATTTATAATCATGGAAAACAGAACTAAACTAAGCGTGGAAACACTAAGGAATGGTCAACAAAGCTGTCACCAAGGTGTCAGCGGATACGTGGCAGCTGTTAAGGGTCACGAAGGAGCAGCAATACCTGTCATAGAAGGAATGTCTACTTTGCGTCAGACACTGAGCTGGACACAACTTAACCAGAGAACACTGGAGATAAGCTCTACTAGATGATGAACGTGGAAAGACAGGTGGAGCTGTTGGAGGCTGCAGTGGGATGGTGGTGGGATGATGGCGTGAGCGCACGGCAAGCCCACAGATGTTAGACACCAGTGATGGTTCATCCATCGTGTGAGCAAACTCCAGGTCACCTTAACCCTGACTGGATGCAGCCAGCCCTGACGTCCTCTCTCTGTGCAATCTTGGACCTCACCTCTCACCTCTTTTGTTCCCCTCCTTCCCCTCCTTCAGAGGTGAGTCAGTCCCACAGGACAATTAGTCATTGAACATGATGCCACAGGCATGCAAAGTGTTCTCTTCACTATGACAAAGTGCAATTGGGAAAACAGGAAACTCCTGCCCTCAGGATCCAGTCCTCGAGTGGAAAAAATAGTCAGGATGAGCCAGGTGCTGTGACTGGCACACCCTGAGCCATTCAGCATTCTGCACACCATGGTCCAGGAGCAGAAGGGACATGATCCAGTCACTAATGGGATCAGAACCCAGAGCGGGAAGTCTGTGCTCTCTCTTTCCCACTTCCAGTTTGCTCTTCCTCATCAGCCAGACTTCCCCTAGACACGGAAGAACACCCTAGGGGAAGGTAGAGGGACAACAGCCTTAACAGGCAGCTTGGCCCTCCAGGGTCCCTGACGCCTCCACCTCCAGGCCCCCTCCCTAGAGCCAGCTACACTCATGGCTCATGGAAGCTTCTTCCAACTTCTCCCTTCCATTCTCACGGGCCTCTAGAAGCCTGATAATCCTTACTCGGGGCAAGAGTGATGACCCTCTACATTAGAGTAAGGCAGACCTGAAGTCTTTCCTCTGCATCTAGTCCAGACCATCCTCCTAGAAGGCAGAGGTGGCTGTCAATCCCCTTTATGCCTGAGCTGGGGGTGGATAAGGCTCCTGCCCCATGCCCCCAAGCCAGCTGGGGGCAAAGCTGGGATGCCGCCCCTCTGCCTCCCATACCTCCCAGCCCAGTGTTCTTTCTTGCTGTGGTCCTGCCTCTCCTCCCCACTTCATGCCTCCGAGCTCGGTTTCCCACAGTCTTGGCCCCTTGTTCAAGACTTTTTACACACACACAGACACACGCACTCATTTGATCATAATGAGGCCAAAGTTCTTCGGTCCAGAGTGTCACCTTTGGATTTGGTCATTTGAAAAAAATTCACAGGGCCTGTGTGAGCTAGAGAAGGAACAAGAATGAACCTGCCCCACCAGTGAGCCTTCCCACTCACTGGGCACAGCACAGACCTCTGCCAGGGCTCGGGCTGGCTGGGCGACACACTTCCTGCCCCTCAGCCTGGCGGGCTAAGTCCTCATAGGTCCTGACTCCTCTTCCCACACAAGCTCCTCCCCCTCCACCTTCTCCTGTGGTCCCGAGGCGTTGAATGCTCCCTTCTCAGTCCCCACCCTCTATTTTCCTCCCTCCAGACATTTGCATATGCCGTCCCCTCTGCCCAGAATGCGTTCCCTGGCCTTCTGCATCTGTGCAAATTTTCTCCATCCTCTGAGGCCAGGTCAGGTGCATTGACGGTCCCTCCTCTGGCCCCGAGGTTCCTGGCCTCCCAGCAGGAGCAGGGGACAGAGCAATTGCAGATGAATAAGACAGGAATGGAGCTGCCTATGGGCTGGGACTGGGGGAGATTTGGACGGTGCCCTGGCCAGCCCCCCTGCCCCAGGCTTCCACAGTGCCAACCCACCCGGGCTTTCCCTGGGCCGTCCACCCAGGGCCTCTGCTATGCCGGAGGTGGGGGGCCTGGGTGGGAAGGAGGCAAACTCACCCCATCCCCAATACCATGCAGCCACTCCCAGAGGCTCTTCGTTCCTCCTCTCCACCCCTCAGTTTGCCTTCCAAAAACTGGGACTATCTATATCCTAGAAATTCCAACTTCTTTCCCCCCACACTTACTCTCCTTACTCTCAAAAAGGGCTGCTTGGAGAAGCGTCAAGAAAGGACACAGAGGTGAATCGGGTGCTCCTGAACCCCTGGGGAGGCCCCTCAGGTTTGGCACAGGTGCACTCACCCTGGGCTTTGGCAGCACCGGTTCCTTGACCCCAGTGGGCCGAGGCACCAGCCACAGCCCCCAACAGCCCGGGGCTCCCAAACTTTCTCCCACACTGGGAGGACCCCAGGTGTGCCCAGGGCCTCTAGGACGGCCAGAGAGGGAAGGGCCTTCATCATCCACAGGCCACCAAAGAGTGAACTTGGCCACCAAGGCCGCTGCCGCCTCCAGCTCACCACATACTTTCACTTCCGCTCTGTTTCCTTCTCACAGCTGTGCCCCTGCTGAAGGCATTATCGTCCCAGGGCCCAGGTGAGAAACTGAGGCTCAGAGAAGCTTAGAGAGGGATGTCCAAGAACAAGGGACAGAACATTAGACCCGGACTAGCTCCAATTCCAGGAGTCCCTGGGTGAGCCTTGTTCAGAGCTCCACTGGACTCCATGGAGCCCTCTGTAAACCCACAAGGCAGACACCAGCCCACCCAGGGAGCACTGGTGCAAAGATGTGGACCCCAAGGGCACTGGGCTCCCTGCCATGGAACCCCTCCAGTGCCCATCACCCTGGCTGCCTCAGTGACAGACAGGTACTGGGGTCAAACGGCCCTGGTTCAGATTCCAGAATCTTTCTTACTCACTGTGCACCTCCCCTGCCCCCTACCACCAAACCCCAGGCAAGCCCTTACTCCCTCTGGGCCTCAGTTTCCCTACTGAGAAATGGGGTGACATTAAGAACTACATAGTCCACACACAGCTTTCCATCCATGATCCCACTATTCCCTGAGCCCGGGCGTCTGCTGCCCTAGCCTGGCTGTGCCTGCCTCAGGGAAGAGGCCCACCCTGCCCCTGGCTCTCAGCTGAGTCTCCACCTGGCACACCAGGCCTGGAATGAGCCAGAGCTGAGGGCCAGCCTACACTCAGTGCCAACCGGACACATCCTAGTGCTGGCTAAAGTGGCCGTCCATCCACGGTAGACCACTGGCCCACCTCTGCCTCCTGGTTCTCCAGTTTCCTTCCTGTGCTGGGATCAGCCTGCTTCTACAGATGTGGCAACAGAGGTCCAGAAGAATTCCAGAGCCCCCCAAAGCCAGGATGGATCTGGGATCTGGACCCAAGCAGTTGGGCTAGAGCCTCATTCTTTCTCCTTGAGCTCTGAGGCCCCCCAGCTCGGCCCCTCTGTCTTTAATCAACAGCCCCACCTGAAGATACAGACAGCCTGGAACTCAGCTCCAGATTCGCCCAACTCAGCACCAGCGCACCCACTCACCTGGGTGGGACCCCCTGGGTTCCCCTGGGCCCCTACTCCTGACCAGAAGACTCCCCAGCCCCTGCAGCAGCCAGGCTCTGCAGTCCCTACCTGGGCCCCAGAAGGGGCCGCGGATGCGGCAAATGGGCTCCGGCGGGCACCGTCTGGAGCCTGCCACAGCGCAGCAGCCGGCAGACTTTGGCACCATCTCCTCCTCCCTTGAACAATCATTAACGCTGCCAGAGACCACACCCCCCCAGGAGGGGAAGTATGGGGCCAACTCCTCAGCAGGTGCTGACCATGGCTGGTGAGGGGGCAGGAGGGCGGGATGGAGGCAGCCCGCCCCAGTACTCTCAGGACAGGATGCTCGGGCGCCAGGAGAGAACGCCCGGCAGAACCTGAGCCCAGAGGACCTGGGACCCAGGCCCAGCCCTGGAGCAGGCAGGAGGTGGGGAAGGGGACAACAGAAAGTCCTGACAGGCGGAAAGTGACACCTAGCCCCTTCATCCCCACCAGGCTATAAAGGGCCTCAGTGACAGGGAGCCTGTGGAGAAGGGGAGAGAGTGGTTAAGTCAGGAGAAGGAACTAATAAGCAATCAAATATGGAGATTCCAGAGGGCATCTGTGAGGTTTTCAGAGAAGCGTGATAGCAGTCCTGAACTTGGATAAAGCACTCTCCTGCCTATTGCTAACATTCCCCCTCCCTGAGGCCCTCAGAAGGTATCTCCCTTCCGCCAGGGGTTCATCCACACCCAGGCTGGCTTTATTTTTTTTAATTTTTAAAAAAGATTTCATTTATGTATTTGACAGAGAGAGAGAGAGACAGCAAGAGAGGGAACACAAGCAGATGGAGTGGGTGAGGGAGAATCAGACTTCCCACTGAGCAGGGAGCCCAATGCGGGGCTCAGTCCCAGGACCCAGGGATTGTGGCCTGAGCTGAAGGCAGAAGCCCAATGACTGAACCACCCAGGCGCCCCCAGGCTGGCTTTAAATACCATCCAGGTGCTCAGCAGGGTCTGAGCCCCCACATCCCCCCCCAGCCACACAGCCCCAACATCCCTGCATTGACACAGGAGAAAGGGGACCCCCGGTACAAGATCACCAGCCTCTTCTATGGTGGCCTCTCCTTATGGGTGGGAACCACTCCAGACTCAATAGAAACGGACCCGATGTTACTATGGGTCAGGGGCTTTCAGGGGGATGTTTGCTCACCATCCCCACCCCCACGCCCCCCAAATTTAAAGTAGATTATCAAAGTACACATGCTTTGTGTATACTCACGTTCGCAGCCTCCTTATTCTCATCAGCTAAAACGTAGAAACAACCCAGTGACCATTGACAGATGAACGGATAAACAACATGTGGTGTATACACACAACGGAGTTTATTCAGCCTTAAAAAGGAAGGACATTATCACACACGCTCAAACACGGATGAGCTTTGAGAACATTATGCTGAGTGGAAAAAACCAGTCACAGAAGGACAAATGCTGTATGATTGCACTTACATGTGGTATATAGTCAGATTCACAGGGACATAAGGTAGAATGATGGTCACAAGGGGCTGGGGGAGAGGGAAGAAGTTATTTAATGGGGACAGAGTTGCAGTTTCGCGAGAGGAAATGAGTTCTGTGATGAGTGCCCGGCATTATAAATGTGCTGAATACCTCTGAACTCTACACTTGAAAATAGGGAATTATGTGTTATGTGTATTTTAGCCCAACTAAAAAAGTGGAAAAAAAATATATGCTTCCACAAGCTTTAAAAAGGTGAAGAAACCAGGATGAAGGGAAAGGGTATACGAAACAAGGAGAATATAGGCCTGAAGGAAATCCATAAAATATTTAAATATTTGCCTTGGAGTTCTGGTTGCTTGTCAGAGGTGAGTCCTGAGTTGCACTCCGAGCGTCTTGGCAGGCAAAGGGAAGAGAAGAATATGATCTACTGATCCATTAAGCCCAGCATCCATCCACTAAATCACTCACACACACACACACACACACACACACACACACATACACACGGAGGGGTGCAGGGACAGGGGCAGGGGATGGCGGAGAACCTGCAAATGTCAGGATCTGGGAGCCAAGGCGATCGGAGTTCTGGTAACCGAGAGGTCCTTCCTTCTGTGCGACTCCTAGGAACGGATGCTGCCAAAGGTGGATGGCACTTGACACGACTATCACAAGATGGCTGTTGAGGGGGCACATCGCTGGCCCAGTGTGTAGAGCATGTGACTCTTAATCTTGGGGTTGCAAGTTCAAGCCTCCCATTGGGTGTGTGGATTACTTAAAAATAATAAAATCTTAACAAGGGGGCACCTGGGTGGCTCGGACACTTGGGCGTCCAACTTGATTTCGGATCAGATCGTGATCTCGGTGTCATGAGACGGAAGCCTGCATGGGGCTCTGAGCTCAGTGCCTAGTCTGCTGGAAATTCTCTCCCTCCACCCCTCCCCACACCCTCGGGCTCACTCTCTCTATCTCTTTTAAATAAGTAAGTAAAATCTTTAAAAAACAAAACAAAACAAGGTGGTCGTCTAGAGATTTGGCTCAGTGGCCAGAGAGCCAGGTTCAGTTGTGGTGGAGCAAGTTCCATCACCTCTGTAAGCCTCAGCTCCCCTGCCTGTAAGTCGTGGATAACGTAGGAGACCCATCTCAGAAGGGGGTGGGGAGGGTGAAATGAAGTTCTACATTTAAAGTCCCAAGCATGATCGTGGGATTGAGCCTCATGTCAGTCTCTGTGCTCAGTGCAGAATCTGCTGGAGATTCTCTCCCTCTCCCTCTGCCCCTCCCCACACTCATGCTCTAAACAGATAGATAGATAGACAGATAGATAGATGATAGATAGATAGATAGATAGATAGATAGATAAAATCTTTTAAAAAATAAAGTCCTGAGCACAGTATCCAACACAGGGTAAAATGTCAATGTTTCTGTTGTGATGTGGTGGGCTTTCTGGTAACCTAACTATTAAGAAGGCCAGGCAGCTCCCTGCAGGGCTCCAGGCTCCAGACCTGCCCCAGACCAAGGGAATCAAGGCTCCAGGTAGGGAAGGCCCCAAACCCAAGGCCCTGGTCTCTCTTCCTGCTGTGACACCAGGGGCCAACAGCTCTGAGTCATTGCTCCTGCCCCAAGAGGGCATATCCTGGGCTTCCAGACCTTTGGACAGCATCTAGATGGGCCAGGTGAGGCCTATTCGTGCCCTGCCCATCTCAAGCAGCACCTGTCTGCCTGCCACAGTGTGGACTGAGAAGCTCACTGAGCTCCAGTCTGTGAAAATCCTGTCTGTGAAAATCTGAGTAGGAGTCTAGGATCAGTTTTAGGGAAAGGCAGGCTGCCAGTCAAGGAGCGGGGCTAAGAGGCCAGGATGTGGATTCAGATGACTTGGGTCCTAACCCTGCCACCCACTGACCAGCTGGGGGCCTTGACTATCTTCCTGAACCTCAGTGTCCTCATCTGTAAAATGAGTGTAATGGCAGAACCCAACACAAAGGTTTATTATAAGGGTTAATCAGGTAGGTGCAGTTCTCTTGAGCTTACCCACTCTCATATCAGGAGAGTGTACTTTTTGGTTTCATAGACCTTCCCGCTTGTGTTACTCGTCCCCTATTTGGAAAAAAAAAAACAAAAACAAAAAACCCTCAGGGAATACAGGGAAGCACTTAACACAATAGCAAGAGATAGAGATGTGCACATGGTATAGTGATTCAGACACACACCAGGGCTCTGTCCTAGCCACTGTTCTAGGTGTGTGGGTTCTTTTTTTAAATTTTGTTCAGAAAAGCTTCCCATTGCCTGTCTTTGTTGGCAACCTACTGTCTGCACCCACTATGTGCCTGGAAATTGATCGAGTTGAAATCAAGTCCTCACTTGCCTCCAGCTAGCTGGATGACATTGGGCAAGTCACTCCTCTCAGACCTTCCCCTTGTTCATCTGCATCATGGAGACACCATACACCTCCCCTTCCCACCCCCCATCCCTGCCACATGGTATAACCTCAGGAGTTGAGCTGGAGAGCCTGAACTGGGAGTGTCCATTTGCTGTGGCTGTGTCCAAATCCTCCTCAACTTCCCAGTCATCCCTCTACGCTGCACACAGCTTTGCAGAGTACAAGATTTCTTCCTTCCTCCATTCTACAGCCCAAGAACAGCCCCTCGGTGTCAGAAACTCACAGCCTCCAACCCTAGAGAGAATTTAGGACCCAAGAAACCAGCTCCTCCCCAACCCCAGACCCCTGAGCCCCTTTCCCAGACACACATTCCCTCTAAAGTACCCTTTCCAAGTGGCTGCTTTGTCATGCTTGCATGCCTCCAGTGATGGGGAGCTCACCTGCTTACATGGCCTCCACTCCAAGACTCCAGCCATACATGTCTCACTGAGTTGAGAGCTTCCCTGACCACTTCCATCGGGTCCACCTTCTGAGAGTACCAGATCCTGCTTCCTGTCTTCCAGAGCTTTCCCTCTGGAGCTTTCCCAGGCCCCTCCAGCCTCTCCCCACTAACAACAGAGGCAGGAGTAGCGGCCATGCAGACCTAGGTTCACATTCCAGTTCTGTCCCTTTTCTGGCTGTGTGTCCTAAGGAAAGCCACTCTCCTCCTCTGAGCTTTATTTAGCTTCTGCATCAGGAAAATAAGGGAAACGAATCATGTGGCTATTTCCTTTCAGAAGTTTCACTAACCTCAGTTAGTGGAGTTCTGAGATGGAACATAACGCCTCTGAGCCCTCTAGGAATGTGACTTGATGCCTCATGGTCCTGCTGGGTCTCCTTGACACTTCGGTGTTCTTTCAACAGACAGGGATTGAACACTTGCTTTATGCCAGACACTGTGCTTGGTTGAAGGGGACCAGGTATTCCTGCCCCACAGAGGAATAATCTGAATGAGAGCAGAGTAGGCCAGGCCAAGAGGAAAAAAGGGAAGCCCAGGCACACAGAATAGGGTGTACAAAATCCCATTCCAGAAAGAGCCTGACCCTTGAGGGGAGCTGAAAGACCAAGACTGGAGCACAGAGGCCATTTGTTCAGAAGACTGGGTTTCAAAAACGATTGTACATTTATACAGAGGAATACTATTCAGTGACTTAGAAACATCTCTGTGTCCATGGCAGTATTATTCACAGTAGCTGAGACCTTGGGAAAAACCTAAGTGTCCATCAACAGATGAATGGATAGAGAAGATGTGGGATATATACACAGTGAAATAGTATTCAGCCATTAAGGGGCGCTTGGGTGGCTCAGTGGGTTAAACCTCTGCCTTAGGCTCAGGTCATGATCCCAAGGTCCTGGGATGGAGCCCTGAATCAAGCTCTCTGCTCAGCGGGGAGCCTCCTTCCTCCTCTCTCTCTGCCTGTCTCTCTGCCTACTTGTGATCTCTGTCTGTCAAGTAAATAAATAAATAAAATCTTTAAAAAAAATAAAAAATTAAAAGTTAAAAAAATGATTCCACATATTAATGACATGATGCAATATTTGTCTGTCTGGCTTGTTTGACTTAGCATGATGCCATCCAGGCCCATCCATGCTGTCACAAATGGCAGGATTTCCTTCCTTTTTTTTTTTTTTTTTTTAAAGATTTTATTTATTTATTTTTTTGGCAGACAGATCACAAGTAGGCAGAGAGGTAGGCAGAGAGACAGGCAGAGAAAGAGGAGGAAGCAGGCTCCCCGCTGAGCAGAGAGCTTGATCCGGGGCTCCATCCCAGGACCTTGGGATCATGACCTGAGCCTAAGGCAGAGGTTTAACCCACTGAACCACCCAGGCGCCCTAACTTTTAATTTTTTTAAAGCTTTTATTTATTTATTTTAGAGAGAGAGAGAGAGCACGAGCAGGAGGTGCAGACGGAGAGGGAGAGAGAGAGACAGACTCTCAAGCCAACTATGCACGTAGCAGAGCCTGATGCAGAACTCGATCCCAGGACCCTAAGTTCATGACCTAAGCCGAAACCAAGAGTCGGATCTTAACCCACTATGCCACCCTGGTGCCCCTATACGTGGAATCTTAAAACAAAACAAAACAAAACTGAATATGTAGAAACAGATTGTAGAATGTGGTTGCCAGGTGCCAAGGGCTGGGGCATCAGGGAAATTGGGTGATGTTGGTCAAAGTGTACAAACTTTCAGTTATAAGATGAGTAAGTTCCAGGGATTTAATGTACAACATGGTGACTACAATTAACAATACTGTATCTTATTTTTGAAAGCTGCTATGAGAGTACAGCTTTAATGTTCTCATCTTAACAACAACAAAATGGTAATTATATGAGGTAATGGATGCATCAACCAATGTTATTGTGGTAACATTTTGCAGTATATACATGTATCAAATCATCAAATTGTACACCTTGAACTTACACAATGTCCTATGTCAGATATATTTCAATAAAGCTGGAGGAATGATGGGAAGTATCAGACTACTCATACACACAATAGATAGGATCTCAAAAACATGAGGACCACTGAAAGGAGGCAGTATCTACAGAGCCAGCCATTCCATTGATCTGAAGTTCTAAACCCATGTAACTAATCTATAGTGACAGGAACCAGAGGAATAGTTATGTCTGGAGGGAAATGACTTGAAGTAGGTAAGAGGGACCTTTCTGGGGTGATGAAAATGTTCTCAATCTTGACTGGAGTTTTAGTTATACGGAGGCATACATTTATGAAAAGTTCACTAAGCTATACACATAAGGGCTTGTGCATTTTAGCGTTTATCTGTAAAATATATTCTAAATTACGCCTTACTGTAGATGTAGTTCTGATGAGGGAAAGGGGAAGGAAGAAACAGGTTTGTTAAAGGATGAACCGGAGTAAGGCAGAAAGCAGGCTCCAGGTGTCAGGAGTGAGTAGAAATCTTGGAGTCTGCCACTTCCTAGCAACATTTCTTCACCTCACTAATGCCTCGGTTTTCAAATCTATAGAACAGGGATAATAATAATTTTCTCTCTCTGAGTTGTTAGACTTTAAGGAATAACGAAGTTAATTCATGTTAAGCACTTAGAACATTGCTTTACACGTGATAGAAACTCAACAAATGGAAGCTTTAAAAAATAAGACGGCCTCCAAGCATCTGGCAGAGGAGCCCATCCCCGGATCGTGGGGCAGCCTCTGCCAGGCGAGGCCTGCAGGGACTACAACGGGATCGACCTGGCGGGCGCGGGGCAGGCTGGGAGTTGTAGCTGTAGTTCTCGCCCGGCTAAACCGCCCACGGACGCGGGGCCACCAGGATCAAGGATCCGCTCTGGGAGTGGGGAATGTCCGACCAGAGGAGGGGGCGGTCAGCTCTGCTCCGGGGTATCTCTAGCGATGGGCATATCCGTCCTATTGTCACTGGAGTCTCCTAACCTCTCGAAAAGGGAATCGGCGCTCGCAGTTCGAAGACGAGAAAACAGGCTTAGAGAAGGGACCAAAGCTGGGAACATCTACGGACAGCAGTCTTTACTCTGTATTACTGACCCTACCCCCCCCAATCCGAAGCCGGGGAGGGGGACAAACTCTCCGGGCAGCAAAGGTTCTTTGAACGGGCATGGAGTCGCGTTATGTTCTGCATTTCACAGACAAGACAGAGTCACTCGCTCGCCCAACATCACGCGGGTATTAAGTGAGCCGCTGGGATGCCAAGCCCTAGGTGCTTCGCCCTTGCACGCCCTTTGCCGCCGCACTCTGAGGGGCGTGGCCTAGAGGCGCCCCGCCTCCTCCACCCTCCGCTCTTGTGCACTTGGTGCGGTCCAGGTAGTTCCACACGCGCACAAGATTGGGGGTGAAGCTGCGCAGCCGCCGTAGGCCGCGCGCCCGGGTGGTGAGGTCTGCGGACGGTTCCACTGCACGGGGCCAGAGGGGGGGCCGCGGCAGGCGGCGCTCAGGCCGCAGCGGGACCCGGACCCCGGGCTGCAGCGGGAGCGACTCGCCGGCCGCCCGGTTGGGGTGGAGCCCAGCCGCGGTCCCAGGTAACGCCTGGCTGGGACCCTGCGCCATGCGCCTCAGGCTCGAGGCCAGCGAGGACGGAGCGATAGGGGGCGGTCGCGGGCTGACAGAGTAGCTCAGGGACTTCCAGCGAGGCCTCTGCCTGCGTCTGCAGTGCTGAGCTCGGTGTCCCGGGACCGGGAGCCGGAGGTGCTCCGCTCACCAGGGCGTCCGCCCGCCCGCTAGGTCCTAGTGCCCCCGTTTGGGGACAGCCCCCCACGAACTACGAGTCCCAGAGTGCCCTGCGCCCCGCACGTGACCCGACCGGCACCCACCCCACCCCCACCCCGCGCGGGTTCCGGCTCGCGCAGGGGCCCTGTTGTCAGGGAACAGGAACTAAAGTGGCGCCGCAGTCCTCCAGCTTCGTAACGTCCTTCCAAACATTTTACCAGCGCTCCTTGTGCCAGCCGCTGGGGAGCCAGAGCTTCCCGAGCCTTGCCCTGGAGCCTCTGCGGGTCCGAGGAACAGGCCACCACACCCCAGCGCCGTAGATACAGCTTTCAGAATGGCAGAATGAGGGGGCGGGGGCGGGGGCGGCGGTCCAGAGAGGGTGTGTGTCTTAGGCAAGGTCACACAGCTTCCGTTGCCTAAGGATCTCTAGACTCGAACTTGAAGGGCTGTCGGGGGTCAGGGCGGTGGTGTGAACAGGACGGGGTAGGAAGCCTGGCCCTCAGGAGAGAAACTTACATGGAGAGAAAGTGGGGAATCCAGTTGAACTCATTTCCTTGGGTCTGCCAGGTGCCGCACTCCTGCAGGCCCCCGGTTTTCATCTCTGGATGATGTGATAGTACCTGCTCCCACCTCTGCAGACCCCGGGAGTTACAGCGGCCAGAGCTGCAGCGGGGAGGGAATCAGAAAGGGGAACCCCTTCCAACACCGTGCCCACAAAACTCACACACTCAGGTGCAGACCCAGACTCAGAAAGTTGGGCAGGTCGGTCAAAGATGCGCACACAGTGGGAGAAACTGTTGACCCACTGAGGTAGGTACTGTCCCCTCCGTTTTACCCCTGGCCAAACAGCTGTAAAAAGGTGGTGACTTCCTCAAAATGACATAGCTAATAAGGGGCAGAGCCAGGCTCCAAACTCAGACAGGCTGACCAGAGGCTCTGTATTTAACCATCAGTGTGTGCCTGTCCTCAGTAGCCTGTAGGAGATGAATAATAGTGGTACACACTAAGTGCTCAGTAAATATCATGTGTCACTAGTGTTATTGTCTTGATTTTACAGATAAGACTAAGGTAGAGAAAAGCCAAATAACTCACCCAACTTAGAACTAAAAGTACCCCTGACCTGAGCCCCAGGCCCATGAACACCTTAATGGACGCCCTGCCCTACCCCCATATGCACAAACAGCCACTTCTTTTTAGGGGAGCCAAAGCTTGGAGCTCAGATGTGAAGGTGGTGTGTTCAGGCGTGTCCTGAGCAGAGAGGACTTGGCAGGGAGGCCATCAACCCCCAATGTGGGGTGTGTGAGGCTCTGGGCTCAGGTCCGCAATGCTCAGTGGTAGCTAGGAGGTCTTTGTCCCAGGCTGGCTCTACCAGGCTGTGCTGTGTGACCCTGGGTGATCCCTGCATCTGTAGAAGTTGAGGAGTCTTAGAAGAAAGGAGTGGGGTGCTTTCTGACCCTGAGGGAAAGGAGGCAGCGAGCTGTCCAAGTTCTTAGGAAGGGCAGGGCCCCAGCAGGAATCCATGACCACCCCCCTTTCTGCCAAAGTGGAATCCCTCCCATCTGAAGAGGAGGCTTGTGGGTGGAAGCTGGAATGTAACATCCAGGGCTTTGCCTTGGAGGGACTGGGATTTGAATCCTCTGCTGCTCATGCACAAGTCCTTGAGCCTCCATGGTCTATTTTTGCCTTGGTGTATCTGTTCTTTTTATTATTGAGCAACCCTTGGGGACTCTCTTTTGACATTTGTATTGCATGAACCAAACTTAATGTGAGATTAGAATGTGATCCCAGGTTTGCCCCTTGATGGCTAAGTCATTCCCCTCCTCACCCATTTCTTCATCTGCAAAATCCTGGTGCCTAGCTCTTTGGTCATCGGGAGGACCAGTGAGATGATCAGGATGGGACTTCCTTAGATTGTGCAGGAAACCCTAGAACCCGAATTTCTCCACAGAACCTCACTGCACGTGCTTGCATAAGAATGAGCCGCCCCCTCCTGTGGCCTCTGGAATCCACTGAGGCACAAGGAGAGGCACTTCCTGAACCACTTTCCTCATATGTGAGATGAAAACAGAACCAGAGGCACTTCCTGAACCACTTTCCTCATATGTGAGATGAAAACAGAACCTGTCTTCAAGTGGTGGGGGTGGAGTAGGGTGGATGCGAGTGGGGCACACAGTACATGTGCAGGCCATATCACCACGTTGGGGTTCCCAAGCAGACCTGTAGGTGAACCTGAGGGGATTTCACCGGAAAGCCCAGACTTCTGGCTTCTCTGGGAATCTGGTAAAATTGAGCCTCCTGCCCACTTGCTCCAGGGTGATTCTGCATGTGCCCAGGAAGGTTTTTCAGATCAGGAGGAGAAGTGTTACTGGCCTCTGGCCCTGGGGGCACCCTGGGGGTCTGTGGGTGCTTGCTTAGGGCCTCCCAGGGGAGTAAGCCAGAAGGTCATGCGTGAGAAAGGACAGAGCAGGGTTTTCCCAGCCCTGTAGCATCAGAGGTGAGAGTCAAACTCCAAGCCCCTTCCTTAAGCATCTGCTGCCCAGTGTGAGCCAGCACCTGCTGGGGTGGGGGAGCAGCCCCATGGAGACGGTTTTTCTGCCAACCTGGTGCAGTGTGGTAACAGCTGTGCTGTGCATTAAGGAAGCCAGGGCAGCTGACTGCAGAAAACAGGTCCAGGGAGGCCTCGCAAAAGCAGTCTTGGAGCTGAACCCCAAAGGCTGAGCAGGGTTCTGCTGGAGTTACAAGGTGGTGGGGAGGTTTTAATTAGAGTTGTACAGTCAGAGGTTTGGTGGCTTCAAAGTACCTGGCTTGATTGTGGCTGAAGAATTGCGTTCTGAGGGTGCAGGAGTGGTAAGGTAGTCTCTCTCCGGCAAGTCACTCTTGGGCAAGTCACTTCTTTCCTTGAGCCTCATATCCTCACCCATAAACTGAGCCCTTCTGGTGAAGGCTAGATGATAGTGCACTTAAAGATGATGAATTCCCTTAGGCCAGCTGGGGGTTATGGAGTGAGACATGAAGTGAAGTGACCGTGACAGGGCTACGTGCAAATCAGATGATATGAAGTGAAGACTGGGGTACGTCTAGCCCTGAGTTCAGAGATGGGGGAGGTTCAGTACATGCTGGAGACCCCAGAGCTTCCTATAAGAAGTGAGATGAGAACAGAGCCCTGAAGGACAGAGAGGAGAAATAGATTGGTAGCAAGGAGGAGAGAGGGCATCTGAGGGAGGCAGTCCATCTAAGCACAGGCAGGAAGATAGCAGGCAGGGAAGGCCAGTAGGTGCTCCATCGTGGCTGTGGGAGAACTGGGGAGAGGTGAGCCTGAAAGGCTAGGGGAAGCTGGTTAAGGACAGCACCAGGGGCAGACAGTAGGGAGCCATTGCAGGTTCTGTCCCTACACAGGCAAGCAGGGGGTGGTCTTAACAATGTGGCATCTTCCAATGAGGGGAGGATTTTCTAGTTGCTTTTACATAATGGGGAGAAATAAAAGGTCAGAAGGGACATAGGAGAAGGGAGAGTTGATGAAAAGGAGTTGCTTAGAGAAAGGCATCCCCTCTACACCCCCATTCATTCTCATGCACACATAATTAAAAGCATGGTTAGAGTTGGGCAGGTAACATCGACAGTACTGCATCATGAACTTGCTCTCCTGTGCTTAGATATCTGCAACGTGCCCCTGGGAACCATCTTCAGTCATTGCATTACTGGCTGCACATCCACTGTGCAAGTATAGATTGTGGCTGGTCTAAACAAAACTTGAATAAGTATCTCTGTTCCCCAAACTTCTGGGTTGTTTCCACTGGATAACTTTCCTGAAGGGGGATTTCTGGATTTCTTACTTTAAGGGAACAGAAGTTTTTATGGCTTAGAAGATTTTTAAAAAATACTCTTTCACAGTAATTTTTAAAAATTTAATTTTTAAAAAAATATTTTATTTGAGAGAGAGAAGGAACAAGCAAGGGACGTGTCACTCAATCCCAGAACCCTGGGATCATGACCTGAGCCAGGAGAGAGTCTTAAACTCCATGCTGAGCACCGAGCCCAACACAGGGCTCAGTCTCACCACCCTGAGATCACTACCTGAGCTGAAACCAAGAATTGGAGGTTTAACCGACTGTGCCACCTAGGCACCCCTGTGTAGTTTTTTGTTGTTGTTTTTTAAGAGCAAATGTACATAAGCATATACAATAAAAAGTCTTATCCTCCGGATCCCATACTCTCTTCCAGTTCTCCCTGAGGACAGTTGTTTCCTGTATCTTCCAGAAGTATTCTGTGCAGATATATATCTAGTTTTCAGGAAAATGGATACATTGTAACACCCTGTTCAAGCAAATTGCTTTCCATTTTTATTTTTAAATTTGGAGTTATGAAGTACACCAAAGCAGCATAGAATATGACACCACCCCACCCTCAGTAGTTCTACACACAGGCTTTAATAAATGTTAACATTTTGCATTGGCATCTTGTTTAGTGGGTAGCCCTATGTCAGTGCAGCCCCACGCGGAGCAGTCCGGTTATTGATCATATGCACATGATTCTTTTCAGCCTATGCCCAGCTCTTGGATATTTAGAGCATTACTGATTTTTTTTCTTAAATAATCGATGTGGAGGTAATACCCCACTTTGTATAATGTTGCCCCTGTATTAAGGCAGAGGAGAATGAGCTCGGCTGTGGTTTCGGTTCAAATACCTATTCGGCCACCCTTCATAGCTGTGTGAGTTGGGAGTGAGTGGGTAACGCCCCCCTTGACCCTCCTGACCCATCTGTAAAATCCTGTAGCAATCCTTCCTTCTCATCGTCGCTGGGAGGAGTGCAGTAGGAAACTGAAGACTTATTTGGGCTTAGTTTTCCAAAACTCTTAAGCAGGGAGCCCTCTATGGAAGAGACCAAGCTCTCCCAGCCACGCGCCGACTGCTACCGGAGCGCCGGACTAGAGCAGCTCCTGCTTCAAACTGTTCCCCGCCCCTTTCCCGGGCCACGCCGGGGGCGGGGCGGTTAAGTGTCTCTGTGGCGTCGGCGCACGCAGGACCAATCCCCTTGCCCTGCAGGCGTTAGCTCGTTTGTATGGGTCACCCGCTATTGGTCCGTTGGGCAACCCAGGTGTCCCAGCTTTTTAAAGCTGCCGCGTAGTATAAACAAGGAGATGCAGGGCGGCCAGGCCATGATGTCATCGCGGCGCGGTAGCTCTTGGGGCTGACGTCATCTCCGGGGAGGTTGCCGACCCAAGGCTGTTAGAGCCTTCCTAACCCAGTTGGGCTGGTTTAAGAGGCCCCTCCTGCCTCGTCGAAGGTCAGTCCCATTGCACTTCAGTATCCCAGGAAGCGCCCCGTCCCCGAAGAGAAGACCATGACACAGTAAGTCCGGGCTGCGGCTCTTCTAGGGGGACCCATTTCTCCGGCAGGGAAACTGAGCCTCAGAGGCGCGAGTGGTTCACGAGTTTGCATAGCAAGTTCGAGTTGCAGCTGGTTGGCCTTGCCCACGCCGGGGTCTCCCATATTTAGCTCAGGCCATGTGGCCCCGCCCCCTGCTTGTGATGAGGGCGGTCACTTTAAGTGCGAAGGTGGGGGCAAGGAGGAGGTTTTAAGAAAATCTGCCTTTCAAGATGGCGTCCCATTAATCACGTGCCGAGTCGCGGCGAGCGATTGGCTCTCATAGCCCCCGCGGGGCGGAGCTCTTGGCTGGGCTGCCGCGGGCAGCAGCCGGCTACTGTTTGCCGGAACCTCCCGGCGCGCCCCCGCGAGCCCCCCTCCCGCCCGGCGCGCGACCCCGCCGCTTCGAATGTTGTGAATCAAATGTGGGGTTTGTTACATTCCGCTGCCGCCGCGGACAGTTCTTAAAGGGCCAGCCGCCTGCAGCTGCGCAAACCCGGCTGCGTCCTGCGCCGCCTCCCGCTCCCGGAGGGCCTGGGCTGAGAGGCAGACCGCGCGTGGGCCTCGCGAGGCAGACGCCGGCGGACCGACAACAAAGAGAGAGCCCCGGAAGGAGCTGGACTGCCCCCGGACCGGGGGGGTGGGGAGGGGAGCACATTGTTCCGCAGGGCGGGGGCTCTTAAAGGGTCCAGCAGCCCCCCTCCCCTCTGTCCAGCTTGGCCGTCCTAGATCGGGAACAAAGGAGCCAACGTGTGGCCTGGCGGCCCAAGGTGAGTAGGGGCCAGAGCCCCAACTCCCTATTTCCGCATCCCTGGAACTCCTGTCCCTCTCCCCTGGGATTGGGGGCTGTGATCTAGCTGGCTCCGCAGGGGTTAATCACGGGCGGTCCAGAGGGGATAAGGAGAGACCTCTAGAATCAAGGAGGATCACCCCCCCAGCCCCCAAGGCCGGGTCGAGCCTCCCTTCTCTGGAGGCTGAGTGCTGCGGAGGCTGAGTGCTGCGGTTGGAAAGGAAGGAGCCGCCCCCTCCCCATGCCGCCGCCACTTCCTTTGTTGTTGCTTTTGTCTCACGCCGAGCACATGGTCCGGGAACCTCGGCTCTTAAAGTCACAGCGCTCTGGCCCCAACGCCGCAGTCCGGCCTCCCGCCCCCCATGTCCTTGCGAGCGCAGCACAAATGAGTGAGGGGGGACGTTGGGGGTCTCCTCGCCGGGCGGGTGTCTGTACCTTGGCCCCCCATCCCCGGGGAGGGGTGGATGAGGAAGCTCCCCGGAGCCCCTGCGCCTGGCCCGCGTTGAGGAGGGGCAGGTCCTTCAGGAACACTGGTTTCCTCCCCCGCTAATGTGACCACCTGGTTTCTTGCGTCTTGGTTCTTTTGGCTTTATTTAGGCGTTCTAGGAAGGAGAGATTTCCACCCCCATTTCACAGCTGTGACAACTGAGGCTTACAGAAGCAGAGAGATTTCCTTGACCAAGGTCACCTAGGGAACTTGGGCTATCCAAGGACTCCTAGCTCTGAGGCTGATGGTCCTACTCTCAGCTACCTCCAGGCAGCACACGTTCGGAGAGCTCTGCTTGCCTACCAGGCAGTAGTGGCTTAGCCTGCCCCTGGCGGGGAAGGGGGCTTCTCATCCTGCTTAAATCTACTCCGGCTCTCAGGCAGACATCCCCAGGGCAAATGAATTGGCAGGGGTTTCCTAGACTTGGACTGGAATAGCTGCATGGGGCACTGGAAGTAGGGAATTGGCTGCCTCCTGGGGAAAGAGGTGGCTGCAAAGTGTGGTGCCTGCTTCAGGCAAGATTGGGTTTAGGGATGGGACCCTGCAGACCCATTTATCCACACCTCATTGAAAGTGCAGCACCAAGGACTATGAAAAGACAGAAATTGGGGGTGGTCACCTGGCCACCCTTGCAGTTTGACCTTGAGCAAGTTGCTTCCTCCAACTCTGGGTCTCAACTTGCTTCATTCACCACAATAGTTAGTCGTGAGTGCCTAAAACAGAAAACTCTTGATCCCCTTTAGGTACTGAAATTAGTTGGGATTAGGTGGGTTTGGGGGCTACTGATGCTAATGAGAGTGTCAGGGGTTGGGGGGATCTGGGCCTTGGTGGCCAGCAAGGCAGAACTAGTTCTGTCTCTCTCTGGCTTTGTGGGCTAGAACAAGTTACTTCCTTTCTCTGGGTCTCAGTTTCCTCAACTGTGAAGTGGGTGTGTCCCTTCCGCACAACCTCTGTTCTTAGTAGGACTTCCAAGAACCAGGGGTCCTTCCCTTGCCAGCTGGGATTTCCCCTAGGGAGGCATATTTCCCAGTATCTCTTGCAGAGCTTGAAGTGGCACCTGTGAGGGTGAGAGTGGAGGTTAACCTCTCTTAATTTCTAATAGTGATCACTCACACATGCGCTTTAGAAATCACCTTTCCTTTGCACAGTCCTTGCCAGTCCACTTGCAGGTGGTTATCTGGCTGTTCCATCTTACAGGTGAAGAAGCTGAGGCTGAGAGGGGAAGTGATGTGCCCAATCCTCAGCCAGGACTGTGGCCAGAGTTGGGGTATCGTGTAGAAGAATGCAAGGGTTGACACTTAAAACTTTGGCACAATCATCTACAGCGGGAGGCCCTTTGGTCTGCTGGTTTGGTTTCTCAGCTCCTTGCCACTTCCCTTTCCTGAGGAATGGGTGTTTTTGAAGGGGCTGACCAGAGCAGATTCCCATGTGCCTGAGCGCCTATGCCATCCACATCCCACAGACTTCAGCAAGGCAACCTGGAGCCGTTAAAGATGCTGCCTGGGCCATATCCCAGTGTACTCCAGCTCTGGCTGATAAGACTCTGGACCTCACCTCACTGAGCCTTAGTGTCCTTACATCTGAGGGTTGCTATGAGGACTCAGGATGGCATGTGAGAAGTGTCATAGTCATTACTGTTACTATTCTTTATCAGCAGGACTGTCGGCTCCCAGGATCTCCGAGGTCAGTTAGAGCAGAGGTGCCCAAACCTGGCTGTGCCATAGAAACTGCTGGGGAATTTGGTAAAATATCTCAATGTCTTTGTTTCCCAACCCTCCAAAGATTCTGATCCAGAAGGTCTGGAGTGGCCTAGGAGTCTCTCATTTCAGATATTTAGCAGTATACTAGGAGTCTCTCTTGGCCTTTTTGCTAGGCTGGATTGTCAGCAAGAATCAGGAAGACTGTGGGTGTACACATGTGTGAAGGATGTACACTTGGCTCACCCCAGGGGTTACAGACCTAGTCACCTACGGTGGGCAGGTAGAGAATGGGCTTTCGGTGGTCTGGAGAGAAAGCTTCCGCTCCAGTGAGAGGAACCAAGCAGAAATGAAGGCCTAGTGGGACCAGATTTTCTGCTTTTTTTTCTCTCAGGAAGGAACAGATTTTTATGTAATCTCCCAATTTTTAATCATAGGCACCAATTTCCCTCCTGCCAAACTGTGTGATGGGCTCTCGAGTGTATTTACCACATCATTGCTGGACACAGGCCGGTCACTGGGCTCTGCCCTCCCTTCTGCCAAGTGCCAGAACCCAGGTTAAGCAGGAGAAATGTGAATTCCAGCTCTTACACGCCTGGCTGTGGCCATGCCAGGTGCTATCCTAGCAAGTGAAGAGCTTCCCCTGGACGCTGGCTATGAGAGTTAGGGCCCTGGTTTGTAAAGCCGAGCACAGAGGAGGTGTTCTTGCCACTGCTGGCAGGAGGGAATGAGGTATTGAGGGTATGATGCACTGGCTCCCCAGCTGTGTCAGCAGGGAGGGAACACTGAAAGCTGGGTGTCGGAGATGCATAGGATTTCTGTCAGATGGAGAAGGGGCGGTTGGAGGAGGCCTCCCCGTGGCAGGAACAGCAAAGGGCTGGTCCTATTTGATGCACCCTTCAGCTTTGCACGGCCTGACAGGTTCCAGAGTTTTCTCCGCCAGGGCCTCATCCCAACCTCTGGAGTTAATAAATGGTCCCCCCAGCTTATCCCACCTGGACCCCCCAACTCCTACCCAAGGGAGGACACCTGCCCCACCCCTTTCCCACTCAACTTCCTCCTTTAGGTTCTCACTTCCCCTTTTTTCTCAGCAAGCCCCACCGCCACTTGGGGGCTGTGTTAGGCCCCCAGAGCAAGGGCCTGGCTGTATGCCAGACGCACCCACCCACCAGTGGCCACTTGATCACCTCCTGCAGAGCACTTGGGCTGGACCCCTTCTTGCTAGCATCAGGGTGCCGTGAGAGGCTTGTGGCCAGCTCACCTCCCAGCTTTGACACTTGGCCAAGTCTCTTTCAATCTCATTGACCCTCAGTTTTCTAGTCTGTGAACTGGACCTTGAAGAGTAGATGAAGTCACATGTGGGTAGGCACTGTGGCAACTGGTTATGAAAAGAGAGAAAGCTGATTTGAATTGAGAACCCCTGAGGGCAAGAACTGGGTCAGAACCTCTTACCTGGCAATAGTGGAAAGAGAAGGCCTGATTGGAGTCCCCCTAGAGCCAACACAATGGAATGGAGGAAGCTGGAGTGCCCTCCCAAGGACCCCCTGCTTCCTGGAGGTTGAAGTTATGGACCACCACACCAGAACAGGGAGCCCTGGGGACTCCAGCTTGAGGGAACCTTATTGGAGACACCTGGCCTGGAAGCATGCTGGCCAGCCCTCTTAACTCACCTCTTAACTCACCATAACCCTGAAGGGGAACTTGATTCCATTTCATAGAGTAGGAAACTGAAACCTGGGCTCCCTGTCCCTGATCTGTCATCCTGGATCCCCAGTGCCCATGAAGGCGCCCAGACCCAGAGTGCACACTGCGAAATGGAGTACAGTGGCGTGGTGGACATAGTAGCCCTTAGAATCAGACTGCTGAGGTTTGATTCTGTCTCCACAATCCCTAATGGGGCAAGTGACTGGACTTCTGTGTGCCTGAGGTTGTTTATCTGTTTGCTTCCTAGGGTTGTGAGCCCTGGCCCAGCCCCTCCACCCCTCTGCCACCCCTGATGCGACCATGGGCTCTGGCAGTGACTAGGTGGCCACCCTCTGCCCCTGTGGGTCAGCGGCGATTCTCTGTAGGACCCGGCACTACCCCGGGCCAGCTCCGGGGAAGGTAGGAAGGAACCTCCTAGTCCTACAGAGCTTAGAACCCCTGGTACCAGCGCTGTCAGCTTGGGTTGGGGCATAGGGGCCAGGGGTGGCAGGGCACAGGGCCCTGAGCGGTCTTCCTTCCCTAGTGGGTAGTGACCTTGGCTTCTCTCCATGCTCTCTGAATGAGTGGCTCCCCTCAGTCCTACTGGGGCCTCCTCTCTGTGGTGCAGCCCCAGCCGCGAGGGCCCCCTGGCCAGCCTGCCTGCCCAGGATGAGCGCTTACCCTCCCAGCAGCCACCACCCCGACCACCACACCTCCCTGTAGAGGAGCACCGAGCCTCGGCTCCTGCCGGCAGGAGCCCCCGAATGCTGCACCCAGCCTCCCAACAGAGCCCGTTCATGGTTGATCTCCACGAGCAGGTAGGCAGAATACCCATCACCTCCGTTTCCCCACCCTGCTGGCCCCTCCCCACCAGCCTCTGGCAAGCCTGTCTGAGGACCAGAGGTAGCAGAACCCTGATTTCCCCTTGCTTTACTCATTGCATGTTCAGTGAAGCGTTATTAGCCCTGTTTTACAGGTTGGTAAATTAAGGCCCAGAGAAGGGAAGGGCCTTCCTTAGGAATACACAGTGGGTGAGTGGTAGAGTTGGAAGCCCCTCCCAGGTTCCCAGAGGGTTCTCTCTACCCTCTAGGGCTTGGGACAAGGAGTACCGGCAGGTGGGTACCTAGGTAGGCCCCAGCTAGAGAAGGGAAGGGAGGTGGCCCAGTAGGGCTTTCTCATTTGAGGGCAGCAACATGGCTATTTCTTCCTTACACTTCCCGGGTTTCTCTCTGCCCACAGGTGCACCAGGGACCTGTCCCTCTGTCCTACACAGTCACGACAGTGACGACCCAAGGCTTTCCCTTGCCTACAAGCCAACACATCCCTGGCTGCAGTGCCCAGCAGCTCCCAGCATGCTCCGTGATGTTCAGCGGGCAGCACTACCCCCTCTGCTGCCTCCCACCCCCGGTGAGTGAGTGCCTCCACCTCCTGCTCCATCCCCACTTCAGAGCCTCAGACAAGGCCAGCAGCAAAAGCAAACTGAGCTTATGACACCCATCCACACTATCAGAGCGCCTGCCTAGCTCTAGGCTTCCACCCTGCCCAGAAAGGCACGTGTATATTCGCAGATAGTGAGGGAGCACCTCAGGGTTCAGGGACCTTCCCAACCCAGTGCCTACCTTGTGGTTTGGAATTGTAACTGTGGGCCTTAAGAGTGTAGTGTCCTGCCTGGGTGGCCTCTGGCAGGGGTAGGAGGGGCCAGAAGGCTTCAGTGAGGTTACCTCTCAATGGGTGGAATGGCCCCTGGCCCTTGGCCCAGGCATAGGCGCAACCCAGAGCCTAGAACATTCTGCAGCCCCCTACCCCCTCCCTCTCTTGGCAGCTGATCCAGGCGTGTACCATGCAGCAGCTCCCCGTGCCCTATCAGGCCTACCCTCACCTCATCTCCAGTGACCACTACATCCTGCATCCCCCACCGCCAGCCCCACACCCCCAGCCTACCCACATGGCACCTCTTGGGCAGTTTGTATCGCTGCAGGCCCAGCACCCGCGGATGGTGAGTCTGGACAATGGGTTTGATGCTCTAGGGGATGGCATGGGGGCCACGGCTTCCCTTGTTAGTGAGTCTGGCTGCCCACCGCCCCCACCACCCCCCCTTCTTCTTCCAGCCTCTGCAGCGGCTTGACAACGATGTGGACCTGCGGGGGGACCAGCACCCCTTGGGGAGCTTCACCTACTCCACCTCTGCCCCAGGCCCAGCCCTGTCCCCATCTGTGCCCCTGCACTACCTGCCCCACGATCCACTGCACCAGGAGCTGTCCTTCGGTGTGGTAAGTACCGTCCCCAGCCAGACTCTAGAGTGATCAGGAGACAGGTCCACTGGGCTGATCTGCACCTGGCACCCCTCTCGTAGCCATATTCCCACGTGATGCCACGGAGACTGAGCACTCAGAGATACCGCCTGCAACAGCCGCTGCCCCCACCACCCCCACCGCCACCCCCGCCACCGTATTACCCCAGCTTCCTGCCCTACTTCCTGTAAGTACCAGTACATCTGCCCCAGAGCCATGGTGCTGTGGTCTCCTGGGGCCTCCAGTTGTTGGACCCAAACAAAGCCCCATGGGGTGCCTGGGGCCTCTGAAGCCATCTGGCATCTCCACCAAACCATATACATTCTCAACACTCACCAACTGGGTTCCTGGCCCTCCTACAATGTCCTGGGACAAACACTGGAGTCCCTGGTGTGAACGGTGCAGAGCTCTGGGCTTTGTTTCACAGAGGGAGTCGGGAGCAGCTCTGCACCCCCTACACCTACTGACCTTGACCCTGGGCCCCCCACACCTGTCTCCCCCTCCCCTAGCTCGATGCTGCCAATGTCACCAACAGCAATGGGGCCCACCATCAGCCTGGATCTCGATGTGGATGACGTGGAGATGGAGAACTATGAGGTCCCGTGGAACACTGTCCTGGGAGGTGGGAGCCTGGGGGACCTTCAGCCCTGAGTATTAATGACCTTCCCTTCCCGCCTGGATACAGGCCCTCTTGAACCTGGCAGAGCGGCTAGGAGATGCCAAGCCCCGAGGCCTCACCAAAGCGGACATCGAGCAGCTCCCATCGTACCGCTTTAACCCAGACAGCCATCAGTCAGAGCAGACACTGTGAGTGCTGTGCCCCTATCTCCTGTCCCCCTGTGAGCACAGGGAGACTACAAGGGGACCCCTTTCTCCGGGGGGTTTTGTACTATGTGATGAGCCTCCCCCTGCCATCAGTGACGCTCTGTGCCCCCTCCCAGGTGTGTTGTCTGCTTCAGTGACTTCGAGGCACGGCAGCTGCTGCGAGTCCTCCCCTGCAACCATGAGTTCCACACCAAGTGTGTTGACAAGTGGTTAAAGGTAATGCAACCCAGGCCAGATGCCAGATGTTCGTTATGTGGTAAGGGAGGGGGGTGGATGTTGGAGGGTTTCCCTTGTCATCATCTAGAAGTTCAGGCTCTTTTCAGGGATCAGATCCCAGAGGTAGAATAGACCCAGCTGGGGTGGGGGACAGGCAAGAGTGGAGCCTGATGTGTGGCTGCTCCCCCAGGCTAACCGGACGTGTCCCATTTGCCGGGCCGATGCCTCCGAGGTGCCCAGGGAGGCTGAGTGAGGCTCACAGCTGCCCAGGATAACCCTGCCCGAAGCTCTGGAAGCTTGGGTTGGGGGACCTGGGGAGGACGGGGAGGGAGTGGCCCAGGCCTGCCCCGTCACTCCCGCCTGCATCTCCAGAGCTGGTGCCAGGTCAGCCCCAAGAGAAGTCCCTGCAATAAGCCCCTGCATTTGCCAAGCTCCAAAGACTCCTGTCCCAATCTGCCTGCCAGTCTGCCCACCACGGAGCTGCCTGAGTTTCCTTCACTCAGTCTCCCTCCTGTTTGCCCTCAAGTCTGTCTCCTTTTCCTGCCAGCCCTGGGAGCCAGGAGTCCATCCCCTCACCCTCGACCCCAAGTGCATCTGGGGGAGATCCTCAGCCCCAGAATGGGCAAAGGGGGCTCCATCCTGGGTTGCCTGGTCTCTTGCACTGAAATGGTATGCTGCTTGCGGACAGAGGGTAGCATGAGGCCATTTCCCAGGCCTGGGTCCTCCTGCCTTCAGCCCAGACTCAGGCAGCCAGCCCTACCCAGGCTGCTGTGAGGGTTGGCTCCCTCAAGGACCCTCACCCCAGTCACAACATTCCAGCCCACCCCCAGGCTGGAGGGTATCAGGGCCAGCCTCCTGAGCAGATGGGAGACAGGCCCTGAGCTGGGGTGGCCTGTGACCTGAGAGGGCCTGGGCCATGCAGGGGAGACGTGACCTCCTGTGTTCCTGGCGGCCACCCCTTCCTGGCAGTGACGGCAGCCAGACACACGCCCAATCTCCCCTTTCTGTTGTTTTGCATGAACGTGAGGAGCAGCAGTTTTTGTTTATTCATTTGGCCCAAAATCGCGTGTAGGATTTGGGGGTGTGGATTTTTAAATAATTTGTTTCCTTTTGGTTTAATGGGGGATATAGGGACCAACCAGGACCAAGCGCCCAGGGGCCGGGAATGGTCTGGTGGTGCCACCTGGTCTGCATGCATGTGTGCGGCTGGGGCTGGGCTGGGCAGCTGGCAGTCAGGGCTGGGGTTGGGGGGTGGTCTGTGCTCAGCTGATAACTGCCATGCACTGTACTGCACACGTCCCCAGAGCCTACCGGGACCGTACGCTTTTCAGGGCATTTCTCCCTCCAGCCAGGGCCTGTCTCCCACCTGACGGGGCAAGTCTCCTCCAAGGAAGTCCCAGGAGGACAGGGACCAGGGAGGGCGTGGACCCCACCTCCAGGGGCCCCCTCCCAGCCTGAGCCCTGCCCTCCAAGGTCTGGAGGAGGTCCCCGGTAGGGTCTGGCTGAGCTCCCATCTTCTCTTTCCCTAGTCCCATTCCTTTCCTGTCCTACCCCCAGCTGGGGTTGCTGCCCCGAACGAACCGCGTGTGGGGCCGGCACATCCTAGCAGGCAGCCCCTGGCGCCTGCTGCCTCAGGGATGCTCCAACCACCCTCGTTCTCCCTGCAGCGGCCCTGGCTCCCTGCCTCCCCTCAGCCTGCCATGGGGCCCCATCAGCCTGGCCCCACCCCCATGGAGAACCCAAAGTCTTACTGTATATAACTCCAGGTGATGTTTCTATATTTATAGCAGTGTTGAAACCCCATGTGTTTTACAGAGAACCACCCTCTCCAAACCCCCCCTCCCTTTCCCACCCCGACAAAAGGTTTTCCAGATCCTCAAGGTTCCTGGGGCGGGCGGAAACAGGCTCACGGGTTGTGTGTTGGCTGCAGCAGTCATTCCGATGAGCAGCTTTGGGGGGGAATACAACATTTAAAAAAAAAAATCATTAAAAAAAAGATTTATAAAACAATTATTTAGGATGTTTGTGATTTGCCGACCTTGCTATAGATGCCATGTTACCAATGATTTCCTGTGGTGGGGGCTTGTCATTGTTTACTCTTTTATTTACCAACTTCTGGCCTAGGCATGACAGTGGGCACCATCCCCCAGCCCTGGCTGGGCCCAGCACCTGTGTTCTGTGTTAGAAAGGTGTTTTATGTATATGTGTGTGTGTGTACACACACACACACACACACACACACACACACACACACATATATATATAAAATTACATATATATATATAAAAATACATGTAATTTGGGGGGCCCTGTTCCTTGCACATTTTACAGTTACCTCATTTTTCCCATGTATGTATTTGAGAAAATGCTAATATATAGAGAAAAAAAATGGTTCTTAAAGCTTAAATGTGTGGTTTTTTCCATTCCATTGGATTCACATTGGTTTGTAGCATTTAACATAACTAGTATGTTGTATTATATATATGTGTATACTGATTGAAATTTTTAACAGATTTGTACTTTTTTTAAAATGAAAGTTGCTAGTTCTGCTTGACCAAGTAGTGCAATCATTATTTTTTTTAATATTGTTGCTGATTTCAGAGGGATATTCACTAATAAATGTATGATGTATATCAAGTATTGCCCAAGCTGCCTTTGGCTACCTGTGTTCTTTCTGTGGGAAGTAGGGGTAATGTCAGTCTGAGAGTGGGTAGGGGATAGGGATGAGGTGGGCAGAAAAGACTGTTCTCTGCTGTGGCACCTTGGGGGTACCTCCTGATCAAGAGGGTCTGCCAAGCCAGGTTAGTGATAACATTCTGGGCCATCTGCTTCACACTCAAATTAGGCAGGATTCTGTTGGCAAGTGGCAGGATTCCATGAAACTGGTTTTAGGCAACTGTCACTTGTTGGTCTCTCATTTCAATTCTGGAGGTAGGTTCTGCCTCAGGCGTGACTGGATTGGGCTCGGGCATGTTATAAACCAAGGTCTCCTGTCTCCTGTGTGGTGGTTCTTGGCAGCTCTAGTTCAGTTTCTTCTAGTTTAGCATCATTCATGGGAAAACCATTTTTTCCCCGAAATTCTAATGATATTTCTGGGATGGAGTCTTGTTAGACCTGGTTTGGATTGTGGGTGCATCCCTGAGCCATTCATTACCATATCAGGGAGCTACACCAGCATGATCAGCCTAACTTGCATTACACACCCTCCCACACCCAGGAGACTACCTGGACTTGAGTCCCTCATCTCCAGGCTCAGTGGGAACTAGGGGCCTGAGAACCTCCCAGGGGACCAGGTTGGTGACGCGATTATATAACCCTTAACCCATGATGGTGTATGGTGCTGCAAGAGTATCGGCTGATTGTTAGCATGTCAAAGCAACATGGTCTGGAGCAGGAGCAGTGGGCTGGGGTCAGGAAACCCAGGACCTGGTGTCTGTGTGATGCCACTGTCTAGCCTTGGTCAGGTCACTTCTCTTTCAGCCTCTGGATCAACTGCAAAATAAGGGACAATTAGTCGAGTGGTTCCCTGTGTCTCAGAGAAAGGGTTATGAGAGCATAAGGGGGGTTAAGAAGGGTTCTGTTAAACAAGTTTGGGAAATTCCACACTAAAGGTAATAGGAGCCGACTGGGTCTTGGCCAAGGTCACATAGCAGGAAGTGCCTGGTTCACTTTGTTCATATATTTTTTTTCTAACTCCAGGGCCCATTCTCTTAACTGCTCCACTATTTTCCTCTCCTTTGAACTACAGCTAGTTTTCCTCGTCAGCAAGGGGTAGCGAATGCCAAAGGTTTAAAAAGAAATTATGGGGGACGCCTGGGTGGCTCAGTTGGTTAAGCAGCTGCCTTCGGCTCAGGTCATGATCCCAGCGTTCTGGGATCGAGTCCCACATCAGGCTCCTTGCTCGGCGGGGAGCCTGCTTCTCCCTCTGCCTCTGCCTGTTATTCTGTCTGCCTGTGCTCGCTCTCTCCCCCTCTCTCTCTCTGATAAATAAATAAAATCTTTAAAAAATAAAAAATAAAAAGAAATTATGGGAGGAAAATTTTAAAAAACCCTCATCATTAACATATTTCCCCTGCAAATGAAGACATTAACATCATTCTGTTTTGTCAGAGGAACACCCAAGATTAGGAGTATAAAATGCATTTCACTGGGCTGCCTGGGTGGCTCAGTGGGTTAAGCTGCTGCCTTTGGCTCAGGTCATGATCTCAGGGTCCTGGGATCGAGCCCCGAATCGGGCTCTTTGCTCAGCAGGGAGCCTGCTTCCCTCTCTCTCTCTCTCTGCCTGCCTCTCTATCTACTTGTGATCTCTCTCGGTCAAATAAATATATAAATGATTTTTTAAAAATCATTTTAAAAAATGCATGAAAAATGCATTTTAAAAAAATTTTTTTAATGTATTTTTTAAAAAAATGCATTTCATTGCAGCAAGTTTTGAAGACCCCTGAGCCAGACAGAATGACATTTGGCATAGAATTCTCAGGTATATTCGTCTCCCCATGGGACAGGTATCCTTGCCTTCCCAACAAAAAAAAAAGGTAATAGGAGCCTATGCTGCAGGGCTTCTCTGAGCCATGGTTATGCTGATGAGTGTTACAAGCCTCTAGAAATGGATACTGTGAGCAGCAATTGCTATATTGGGCTTGTCTGGCTAAATGTAGTGCTCCAATTGCATTCTCTGGGGGCACACTGGGAAGTGCTGGACTAGACCAGTGATAGTGATGGAGTTCCAGGGCCCTAGTCTGAAGTCTAGGGAAGTCTCTAAGCTTTTTCCAGTATTTACAAAAAAAAAAAAACTTACAGGAAAGTTGATCTTATCAGTTGATTTAAAAAAAAAAAAAACTTGGCAAAATTGAACATTTATTCATGATAATAACTCAGCAAGCTAGAAATAAGAAGATAACTTCCTCAACTTGGTAAGTAACATTCTACAAAAAACTCAACAGCTAACAATATAATGGTGTGAAAGACTAGGTGCCTCACCCTTGAGATCAGGACAAGGCAAGAATATCCACTCTTACCACTCCTTTTCAATATCATATTGGAAGTCCTAGCGAGCACAATAAGATAAGGCAAAAAAAAGGAAATAAAATTAAACATAAGATACTGAAAAGAAAATTGTCCCTATTTATAAATTTGATGACCTATAAATTATCAAAATCCCATGAAGATTTTGAAAATCCCAAGGAATCTAAAAAAATGGAACTAAATGAGTTCATCAGGTCATAGGTCACAAGATGAATATACAAAAATTATAGTCTATATAGTAGCAATGAACACATGAAAATCAAAATTTAAAACTACAGAGTCACTCAAAAGGTGAAACCTAAATCTAACAAAATAAGATTTGTGTGTTAAAAATAAACACTGGATAAAAGAAATCAAAGACCTATATAAATGGAGAAACATGTCATGTTCTAGAATTAGAAGACTCAGCAATAGGTTAAGATGTGATTTCTTCCCATATTGATCTATGGATTTAATGTGATTCCTATCAAATTCTGGCAGGTTTTTGTGTGTGTGTGTGTGTGTGTGAGATGACATTCTTCAAAATTCATATGAAAAGGCAAAGAAACAAGCAGCTAAGATAACTTTGAAAAACAAGAAGAAAGAAGAATCACCATACCTGATTTTAAGAGTTACTGTAGATCTGCACTAAGACAACATGGCAGAGGAACAAACAAGTAGATCAACGGAACAGAAAAAAGATTCCAGAAAGAGACCCGCACAAGTAAGGCCAGCTAATTTTTGAGCATTCAATGAAAGATAGGCTTTTCAATAAATAATACTGGAGTAGCTGAACATCCACTAGAAAAATTAAAAAGAAACTTAAGTCACAATACAAAAAAGAACTCAAAACAGATCAAAGATTTAAAGGTAAAGCATAGGGGCACCTGGGTGGCTCATTCAGGTAAGCATCTGCCTTCAGCTCGGGTCATGATCTCAGAGTCCTGGGATCAAGTGCCTCAGCAGGGAGCCTGCTTCTCCCTCTCCCTCTCCCTGCTACTCCCCTTGCTTGTGCATGCTCTCTCTCTAATAAATAAATAAAGTCTTTTTTAAAAAAAAATAAAGGTAAAACATAAAAGTAGAAAACATTTAGAAGAAAACAAGTGAAAATCTTCTTTAGGACCTACAGTGAAGTGAAGAGATCTTAGACATGGCACTGAAAGCAATCCATAAAGGAGAAAAGTAATAAACTAGACTTCACCAGAAATTAAATGCTTAATTTGAAAGTCACATATATGAGAAATGACTCATGTCAGATAACAGAACTCTCAAAACTCAAGAAAAGATAGTCCAATGAGAATATGGGCAAAAGACATGAACACATTAAACAAAGAGGATATTTCATTTGTTCACCACCATAAGCTATTAGGGAAATGCAAATTCAACCACAATAAGATTATTACACACCTGTAAAAACAATGAAAATAACAAATAGTGTCAATATCAAATTCTGGTGAGGATGCATTGCATCCTCCTACATTGATTTCTCCTACATTGCCGACAGGAATACTAAATAGTACAGCCACTCTGGAATACAGTCTGGCAAGTGTTTGATACAATCTATGATAAATAAGTCAATAGAGGTTCCACTCTGCCACTGAAGCATCTGTGAAGAGCCCTGTACCATTCAACTGATAAGCATCTAAAGGATGTCCCATCTTTCATCCCAGCCACCACACACACCTTCCATGTTCCTGTCTATTAACTGCTTCCAAATCCAGATGACCAAATAGTTCTTTATCCCCTGAGTAAACTAAAAATGGTTGGCTACTCATTCCAGGATCTGCACCCCTCCTAAATCCCAGGCAAATCATGAGAGGTATAAGGTTCCAGGAGCTGGCAAACTGGCCCCCCTTGAAGGGATGCTGCAGCCTCTGCTTGGCCTCTTTGCTCAACTTCACCATCACGACAGCCTGGTAGTTTCCTCTAAAACTAAACATATACTTATTACATGACCCAGCACTCCTAGGCATTTATCCCCCAAAAATGAAAACATGTTCACACCAAAACACATACATAAATGTTTATAGCTCCTTTACTTATAATCACCCCAAAGAGAGAACAATGTACACATCCTTCAGTGAGCAAATGGTTGAATTGTGATCCATCCAGATCACAAAATACTACTTAGCAATAAAAAGGAACAAACTAGGGGTGCCTGGCTGGCATGCTCACTCAGTGAGCGTGCAACTCTTGAAGTCATGAGTTCAAACCCCACATCTGGTGTACAGTTCACTTAAAAAAAAGGAACTATTGATACATGCAACAACTTGGATGGATCTCAAGGCAATTATGGTGAGTGAAAAAAGCCAATCACAAAGGAGATTATATATATATATATATATATATATATATATATGACATTCTTCAAAATTCATATGAAAAGGCAAAGAAACAAGCAGCTAAGATAACTTTGAAAAACAAGAAGAAAGAAGAATCACCATACCTGATTTTAAGAGTTACTGTAGATCTGCACTAAGACAACATGGCAGAGGGACAAACAAGTAGATCAACGGAACAGAAAAAAGATATATATATATATATTTAAATATATATATATATATATTAAAATATATATATATATATATTCAATATTAGAGATGGAGAATAGATTAGTGGTTGCTAGGGGTTGGGGATGGTGGAACAAGGGTGTGTGTATGTGTGACTATAAAGGGGTAGCAGGGATAAGATCTTTGTGGCAATGCAGTGGTTCTGTATCTTGATTATAGTGTGGTTACATGAATTTATATAAGTAACGAAACTGACAATACAAATACACACAAATGGGTGGATGTAAAACTGGTGAAAACTGGATTATATCAATGTCAATTTTCTGGTTTTATGCAAAATATTATTGGTGGGGCGCCTGGGTGGCTCAATCAGTTAAGCGTCTCCCTTTGGCTCAGGTCATGATCTCGGGGTCCTGGGATCGAGCCCAGCATTGGGCTTTCTGCTCAGCAGGGAGCCTGCTTCCCCCTCTCTATGCCTGCCTCTCTGCCTACCTGAGATTTCTGTCAAATAAACTAATAAAATCTTTAAAAATAAAAATACATACATAAAAAGATGTACTCATTGGGTTATATAAGACATTTTTGTAATATTTTTACAAGTTCCTATAAATTTATATTTATTTCAAGTAAAAAATTTTTTTAAAAGCCTTTGGGAAATTGGGTAAAGGCTGACATTATGAATCAGATTAAAATCCTATCATTTTTATAAGATACACAGAAAATCCTAATGACTCCACCAAAAACCATTAAAAGTAATTAAAGAATCAAGTGGCAGGACATAAAATTAATGCCCAGAAATTGGTAGTGTTTCCATACACTAATAATGAAGTGGCTGAGAGAGAAATTAAAAAAAAAATCCTATTTACAGTTGTACCAAAAAGAATACCTAGGAATAATTAACCAAAGAGGTGAAAGAACTATACTCTGAAAACTATAAAACACTAATGAAAAAAACTGAAGATGACACAAACAAATGGAAAGATGCTCCATGCTAATTGTTTGGAAGAATTAATATTGTTAAAATTTCCATATAACCCAAAGCAAGCTACAGATTCAGTGCAATCCCTATCAAAATACCAACAGCATTTTTCAATGAACTAGAACAAAAAATACTAAAATTTGTATGGAAACTACAGAAGACCTACAGAAAATTTGATTAAGAACAAAAAAGCTGGAGGTATTCCAATACCAGATTTCAAGACATACTAAGAAGCTGCAGTAATGAAAACAGTATGGCACTGGCACAAAAATAGACACATAGATCCATGAAACAGAGAAAAGATCCCAAACATAAACTGACAATTATACGGTCAGTGGTCAGTTAATCTATGACAAAGAAGGAAAGAATACACAATAGGAAAAAGACACTCTTTAATAAATTGGTGTTGGGAAAACTGGACAGCTACATGTAAAAGAATGGAACTAGAATCACTAACACTATGTACAAAAATAAACTTGAAATGGATTCAAGGCCTAAATATGAGACCTAAGACCATAAAAATCCTAGAAGAGAGTACAGACAGTAATTTCTCTGACATCAGCTGTAGCAACACTTTTCTAGATGTGTCTCCTGAAGCAAGGGAAACAAAAGCAAAAATAAACTATTGAGACTACATAAAAATAAAAAGCTTTAGCACTGCAGAAGAAACCCTCAACAAAACAAAAAGACAACCTACGGAATGGGAAAAGATACCTGCAAATGATACATCTGATAAGGGGTTAATTTCCAAAATATATAAAGAACTTATAGGGACGCCTGGGTGGCTCAGTTGGTTAAGCAGCTGCCTTCGGCTTAGGTCATGATCCCAGCGTCCTGGGATCGAGTCCCACATTGGGCTCCTTGTTCAGCAGGGAGCCTGCTTCTCCCTCTGCCTCTGCCTGCCATTCTGTCTGCCTGTGCTCGCTCTCTCCGCACCCCCTCTGATAAATAAATAAAATCTTAAAAAAAAAAAAAAAGAACTTATACAACTCATCACCAAAAAACCCAATCTGATTAAAAAATGGGCAAAGGACCTGAACACATTTTTCCAAAGATGACATAGAGATAGACACAAACACATGAAAAGATGCTCAACTCAACATCACTAATTATTAAGGAAAGGCAGAGTAAATCTACAATGAGGTAGCACCTTACACCTATCAGAATGGCCAAAATCAAAATGACAAGAAACAACAGTATTGGCAAGGATGTGGAGAAAAAGCAACTATTGGTGGGAATGTAATGTAGTGTACAGCCAACTGTGGGAAACCTAGAAGGTATTATACTAAGTAAAATAAGTCAGACTGAGAAAGACAAATACCAAATGTTTCCACTCATAAGTGAAATATAAAAAATATATATATTAAACAAAAAGCAGAATCAGACCTATAAATACAGAGAATAAACTGATGGTTGCCATAGAGGGGGAGGTTCATGGGAGGATGAGCAAAATGGGTGCAGGTGAGTGGGAGATACAGGCTTCTAGCTATAGAATGAGTAAGTCATGGAAACAGAAGGCACAGCATAGGGAATATAGTCAATGATGATTGTAATGGCATTGTCTGGTGACACCAGCTACACTTGTAGTGAACATAGCATAATGGATAAACTTGTTAAATCACTGAGCTGTACACCTGAAACTAATGTAATATGGCATGTCAACTATACTCAAATAGAAAATAAGTTAAAAAAAATTTTTTTTTGTAAATCCTATCATCTTGGGACTCTTGGATGGCTCAGTTGGTAGAGCATGCGACTTTGGATCTCAGGGTTGTGAGTTAAAAAAATAAATATTTTAAAAAATCCTATCATCTTTGAGCTGTAGTTCTGTTACTTAAAGGTGTGTTGCGGGGTTGGGGGTGGGTAGAAGTTCATTCTGGTTAGCGCGCTCTTCTATCAGAAGCTCTGCCTGCCAGTAACTACAACTATGCCTGACCCATGGTAACCATTTCTTGAAGAATGAATGAAGTGGCAGTCAAGTGTGTCTTTACTTTAATAACGGTTGATAGAATTGGTAATATCTCACCAAGGGCTGCACACCACAGGTCCTCAGAGAGAAGAAGGTGGAGCTCCAGGAACAGATACTTTCTCTCCCCTTTGGCTGTGGTGCCTCAGCACCATTTGAACTCAGCCTGTATGCTCATGGGAAAGACTTTCACGGTTCTTCTCTGGGCACAGGTGTAAAAGCCTACATACTCTATAAGGGCTGTTTAACTGTCACTGAGTGCTCAGCACCTTGTGGGTTGCTTTGCATGTTGTTTGTGCTAAATAAAGTCATTCAACAGAACTGGCTGAGTGTTTCTGCCCAAAGTCATGCACTGTTCTAGGCAGTGGGGGAACTCCACTGAATGAGACAAAGTTCCTGCCTCCAGGAAGCTGGCATTCCAGGAGAGACAGACAATATATAAGTAAAGAATAACCTCAGATTATCACAAGGGTCATGAAAATGGGGCGGTCTCCCAGAGGCGACATTGAGATCAGTGAGGCCTGAATGATGAAAAGGAGCTACCTAGTCAGGAGAAAAGCATTCCAGGAGGAGGGAACAGAACATGCAGAGGCCCAGAGGCAAGAAAGAGTTTGGGCAAGAGCACAGGGTGAAGTTGAAGAGGTGGTCATGGGCCAGGACCCAGAGGGCCTTATAAACCATAGTGTTTCATTTGCTCTTCAGCTCCCTGAATTGAGGCATTATCATCTTTGGTTTCCCGCTGGAGGAGCTGCAGCTCAGAGAGGCCCCAGGCTAGCCCTAGGCCCACGT
Source organism: Mustela putorius furo (assembly GCF_011764305.1). Lineage (NCBI taxonomy): Eukaryota > Metazoa > Chordata > Mammalia > Carnivora > Mustelidae > Mustela > Mustela putorius. The sequence continues at coordinate 34,478,622 of NW_025421294.1, forward strand.
AGAAAATGGCAAGAATCAGGATAATCTGGTAGTCTTTCCACTTCTGCATTCTCCAAGTCAGAAAACCCACTTTTGAAAAACCCTAACAGAGGTCTTCAGTCCGTTTCCCTCCCCCCACTCCATGCTCCACTGCTACCTTACAGCCTCCTGGGATGCAACAGAAAATGGAAGTCCTCTGTCCCTTACGGGGTTTGTAGGGATGACAGCCACAGAAGGAGTGTTGTCTCCTCTTTTTTTATGAATGGGGAAACTGATTGCAGCCCTGAAGATAAACCCCCTTTGTCATTTCACTGGAAGATGGGTGATGTCAAAGAAATGGGGTTCCATACTTGTATTTTCCTCCTTTCCCCTGCCTCTCCAGCTTCCCTGTGGGAGGGAATGGAGGCAGTAGAACTATTATCACAATCTCGTCTCACTCTTGTCAGCCCCTGAGTCTCCCCTCCTTCCTTCAAGTCAGACCAGGTTCTCATGGTTTCCCCAACATGTTGTTTTTACCCATATTGTGCATGCTGGTCCCCCTGCTTGGAAGACCATTCACATTTCGTGAATGCCTACCATACTGCTGAGTTATCCTTCACGGAGTCCTTCTGTTTTCTTTACTGTAAAACTGTTACTACCTTCCTCATACTTCCTGCTGAGGAAAGGGAGGCCCAGGAATGGGAAAGGACTTGGCAAAGATCCCAGAGCCAATACACAGCAGAGCTGGGATCAAGGGCTCAAGACCAGGTCGGTCTACAACCCCTGAAGCCTTTGCCTTGAACCACACTATGTAGCCTCAAATGCCTTAATATTTCCAGGTAATCATGCTCCTTTCCCAAAGTCGAGTTTGAATGCCTCTCCTCAAGTGAACTTCCCCAGATCCCTCCCTCAAGCCAGAGCAGGCCACACTTCTACTCTGTTTCCACAGCCCACCATGCAGACAGCTTTCCCCCACACGTCTCACCTGTTATGATCAATCCAGTTGGCTGCCCATGTCTCTGCTTCACTAGACCAAGGGCCATCACAGTCACCATGTTCCCAGATCCTAGCAAAAGGGCATGGACACAGTAGACATCAGTGAGGGTTTTCTCAACAGGTGATTGAATAAGTGAACAAATAAGCTGCTGGGAGGGAAAGTATGTGGGAAGTTGACCCCAGCCCCAGGGCCCAGGTGTTTGCCCAGGCCCTGCCCTCTCTTCTTTCCATCGTCCCAGCATAGTAAATTAACTGTTATCTGTCCCGTATCCAATGATCTTTCTGTACGATGATGATTCCTCGAACCATCCCCTCCCTGGCCTCCAGAGTTCTGACAAGCTGAGGCAAACTCATTGGCCTCTGCTGTTATTTCAACCTCAGATCAAGCACACTAGGAAAGGCCTCTGAAAAACAGAGGGCTCACTGCTGGTCAGTGCCCAACACAATGGCAGGTTGCTCTATCAGAAATTAGCCACATGGGGCGCCTGGATGGCTCAGTGGGTTAAAGCCTCTGCCTTTGGCCTAGGTCATGATCCCAGGGTCCTGGGATGGAGCCCTGCTTCGGGCTCTCCGCTCGGCAGGGAGCCTGCTTCCCCTTCTCTCTCTGCCTACTTGTGATCTCTGTCAAGTAAATAAAATATTTAAAAAAAAAAATTAGCCACATCTGCTGAGCATGAAGGGATTTATTTTAGCAAATGTATAAAGATTTGATGCGATTTTAACCAAAGTATATCCGGCGGGGGGAAAAAAAGCTTGAAGCAAATATGCTAAAATATTAATAATTTGGGGTAGTAGAAATGTGAATCAGGGTTATTTTCTTTTTTATACTTTTCTGCAATTTTTAAAAAAGGCCCTGCCATATATGGGGTGAAACTAAGCACAGAAACCCCAATCTACTTGCCAATTATGTTCCTCCCTCCCAAAGGTGGGAGTCCTGACTTCCCAAGGGTATCTTCTACCTCTGACAACACCCTCCCACCAACCTACCCCTTCTGAAACCTGGACCTCACCCTTTCTGTGATCTGACTTTCAGTTCTGGGACCTACACCATGGTCTTTCAACACATCAGTTTTTCCCCTTAAATTAGCTACAGTGGGTTTCCTGTTTGTTACTTGCAACTAAAGATCTCTAATAGAGGCACCGAAAGGTAAGAGCTACCTGAAAAGATCCAGATGTATACAATTACTGTGTTCCTAAATTGGTATACCATGCTAATTATGATTTATATCTCCTCTCCTTGCTAGTACCTGTGTTATAGTAAGCCAGAGTCTTATAAACAGGATTCTGGAAGACCAGAATCATGTGGTCTAGGCACTGCCTGCTGGCCACCAGACGAGTTTGAGGAATTGACAGAGTGTCTTAAACCATTTCTCTTGTGGTGCCTGGGTGGCTCAGTGGGTTAAGCCTCTGCCTTCGGCTTTGGTCATGATCTCAGGATCCTGGGACTGAGCCCCACTTCGGGCTCTCTGCTCAGTGGGAAGCCTGTTTCCCCTTCCCCTCTCTGCCTACCTCTGCCTACTTGTGATCTCTGTCAAATAAATAAATGAAATCTTTAAAAAAAAAATAAACCATTTCTCCTGAGTGCCAGTTGTGTTAGTTTATCTTTAGGCAGGAAATGCACGGTATATTTAGGGAACAACCAAGAGATCCATAATCATTAGTTAGTGTGATCATGAACAGAAAAACAAAGCTATGAAGTTCTGCAAGGGCCCAGAGTTGAAGTCTCCAGCTCTAGGTTGAGGAGCTGGACTTTGACCTGGGACAAAGGAGGTGCTGAAAACTGAATGGCCGCATATGACCCATTTTCAGAAAGAAAATTGGCAGCAGGAAGGAAATAGACTGGTGACAGGGCCTGGCTTTTCGTGTCTTTCCCTACTATGTATTGTGGTTTGAGTCTCGCCTGGGCTGTTTTTCCAGAAAGCCACCTGTCTTCCTATACTCGGGCCTGCTCTCTAAAATGTCTATTTCAAATCTTCTTCAGTCCTCTTAGACATCTGACCTCATCAATCCCCACAACCTGACAGAACAGAGCCCATCACATGCACACACTCTCAACTTTTTGCCTTCAAATCTACAAATACCTTGACTTGTTCCCATCCTTCCTCCTAAGGCCAACCCTTCCCCCACCCCAGGGGCATCTTTCTGTTTTCCTCTCTCTGTGGATCTTCAACCTTTTCCTCTAAAATCTCATTGCTTTTAACATTTACACTTAATGAAGTCTCTCCCACCTTAAACAAATGACCTTTTCTCATTCACAGCTCCTCTCTGGCCTGTTCTATTTCCTCCAATACCTTCTACCTACAAAGTTCCCAAGAGCTACCTATACTTCATCTCCCATTCGTTATTTCTACCTTCCGATACTGTACTCCCCTGAAATAGCACCTGTGAAAGTCACCAGTGACTGTCTGTTCCTAAATGCAGTTGTCAGATCCTAGACATCACCCTCAATTTCTCAGTCCATCATCCTCCATATATTATCAGCCTCCAGGTCCTCTCTGGTCATTTTGCTTCCTAAATAGTTCTCATTTCCATCATTAACACCCCCACCATTCCCAAATCATTTCTGATTCAGGACTCTTATCATATCACCTCTTAGTCCTGGCTCCCTCCCATTCAGTCTCCCCAGTGACAGAATCAGCTTTCTAACACCCAAATCTGATGCATCTCCCTTGCTTAAAGCTCCTCAATGGCCCTCAAGATAAAGTGTGATTCCCTTACATAGTTCACATAATCTGACCCCCAATCTGTGGGCCAGAAACAAGGGGACACTTGAGTCTGTATAAGGTACCAACTGGGGAACTTTTATATTTACAGAGATCTTGTAAGAGATCAATTAGGCGGGTGCCTGGGTGGCTCAGTGGGTTGGGCCGCTGCCTTCGGCTCAGGTCATGATCTCAGGGTCCTGGGATTGAGTCCTGCATCGGGCTCTCTGCTCAGCAGGGGGCCTGCTTCCCTTCCTCTCTCTGCCTGCCTCTCTGCCTACTTGTGATCTCTGTCGAATAAATAAATAAAATCTTAAAAAAAAAAAGAGAGAGATCAGTTAGGAGGTTATAGCTGACCATAAGAGATGGTTAGTGGGGATGGAAGTTCAATCAAAAGGAGGTTAAGAAAGAAGTGGAAGCTGGTTGTGCAAGTCATCTTGGCAGGAAAGGAGGTAGGATGGTAACTTGTGGGTAAGTTTAAGGTTTTGCAAGGGAGGAGATGCCAAACATTTTTAAATGGAACATGAAAGGAGACTCAAGTGATTGAAAAGGGGATAGTTGTTAGTAAAGGTTCTGGCAATGCTGACACAAATGGGAGACTGAGCACACAGTGCTGGCAGAGTTTGCTGGCAGAAATATAACTTTTCTGCACTACAATTTGGAAATCAATCATTTAAAAAGCAAAATTCCATCCTTTTGTGACTCAGTAATTTTGCTTCGATTTCTTTTTTCCCCTGAGAAAACAAACATGGATGTGAACATTTATCACTACATGGATGCTTATTAAGTTATACATAGAAAAGCAAAAAAAAAAAAAAAAAGTTGAACAACCTAAAATGTCATAAGAGGATTTTTATTAGTTTATAGTTTATGGCACATCCATTCAGTGAAATGCTGTATAGTCATTTAAAAATATATAGAAGATGTGAAATTGAGATAATACAGTATTTACAATGCCATCCCCTTTTTTTTTTTTTGGCCATCCCATTTTTCTTTTCTTTTCTTTTTTTTTTTTAAAGATTTTATTTATTTATTTGACAGAGATCACAAGTAGGCAGAGAGGCAGGCAGAGAGAGAGAGAGGAGGAAGCAGGCTCCCCGCCAAGCAGAGAGCCCGATGTGGGACTCGATCCCAGGACCCTGAGATCATGACCTGAGCCGAAGGCAGTGGCTTAACCCACTGAGCCACCCAGGCGCCCCTGGCCATCCCATTTTTGTAGAAGAAAAAGTTTTTAATAGGTAACGTCTGGGAAGACATACACTGGAATATTAACGATAGATACCTCTGGACAATGTGGTATTATACATTTGTTTTATTGTTCCTTTGCACTTCCTTAAGTTTCCTATCATGAATAGGAATACTTGAATAAAGAAATCAATTGATGGGGCATCTGGCTGGCTCAGTCAGCTCAGTGATTCGATCTCAGGGTTGTGAGTTCAAGCCCCATGTTGGGTGTGAAGACTTATTAATTTAAAGAAAAAAAACCACACACACACAACAGGAGCACCTGACTCTTAAGCATATGACTCTTCATTTTAGCTCAGGTCATGATATCAGGATCATGAGATCAAGCCCTGTGTTGGACTCTGTGCTGGATGTGGAGCCTGCTTACAATTCTCTTTCTCCTTCTTCCCTTCCCTCCTCTCCCCCACCCCAATTCATGAGCTCTAAAAAAACAAAAACAATTTATAAAATCACACACACACACACACACAATGAGTCCATTCATATGAAGTTTAAGAACAAGCAAAACTTCTATGTAAAAGAAGCCAGAATAGCGGTTGTCTCTGAGGAGCTATAGACACACAAGGTAACTTTCTAGAGTGATTAAATATATTGCACCTTGATTTTGGTATACACATAAAGAAAAAATATAATCATGTTGTGGATTTAAGATTCGGGGATTTTATGGTGTTTTATCTCCTTCAGGAGAAAACAGACCTACAAGATAGAAAAGAGAGGAAACAGGTAACAACACAGAACCATTTGGAAGTGAAAAAGAGGATGGAGTTCTGTGACAAGAACTTGAATTTCTCAGTAAGTAGGTTGCTTAGCAGTGGACTTAGAGTGAAAAGGATGCATTAGGGCTTGGATTTGGGAAAGGGGACACACTAGAGCAATACTTATGAGGCAGAAACACATGGGGAGTTTCCCAGAGCTGGAGCACAGAAGTGGGCACCAACACCAAGGCTCCTCAGTTTACTGTGATATATAAGCTAGGACTTTGCAACTTAAGGAACAAGAGGAGAGAAATAAAATGGTTCATTTAATTTGGGGAATTGTGACAGCACTGGATTATAGTGGAGAGAGGAATGAAGCCAACAGAATTCTGGTAGGGAGAATTAAGAGGTGTAGAAAGGGACAGAAAGGCCTTATGGGCAGTGTTGGGACAATGGAACTGGAGCACTAAAGGCTATGGTCAGTAAGGGTTTGGTTCTGAGGTCTTGAGGGTGAAGCAGTTCACACTGAAGGCTAACCTCAAAGCACAGCACTGCTGGGACAAGAGCGAAGAAAGCAAACATTTACTAAGCATTCTTCCACCTACCACCAGGCACTTCACAGCAGTCCATTTAAAGAGCACCTAAACTTTGCAAGGATGCACTGCCTTGATGTTTATAGATGAGGAAACACCCTAGATTACTCAGCAAGGGGTAGTTTCAAATTCAGATTTGACTCAAAGCCTCTCTACTACATTCAGCAGCTGTATAAGTCAAATCAGGAGAAGGACCAAAATTTTAGGAAATTCACATATATAAGATAAGAGTCACCTAGGTTGCTGGTGGAGAAGAAAGTACCAGTTGCCAGTATCTGGGAGAATGTCCAGTAGCAATCAGAACAGTACAAAGTAGTCCAAGGAGATGGCATGTGCTTCAGGAACACCATCCTAGACAACAGTGGATCAAAGCAGCAGAAGAGAAATGCAGACCCATTTTCTGGTTTCTAGTTTTGAAGGAAAATGAACAGTCCCTGATTATGGGTTTTTCTGAAGTGGTATCTTCAAGAGAAAACCAGGTTTCAGCTTACCAGGGTTAAAACCTGGAAGTTTGGGGCATCATTCTGAGAGTTCCCAAGAAGGGCAGACAGAAAAGGGGAGAGTTAGAGCCATGAGAAGGAAGAAAGGCTCAGCACAGAGCTCACGGTCAGGAAGAAGAGACTTTGGGGCTGGTGGCTCCATCAGGGTAAAAATACATGGTGTTACAACACCGGAGGCATGGCAAGAAAAAAAGTGTTGGACATTATCCACCCCTAAGCAAAGCATCAACTTAACCCCTCCCCTTTTGCTCTCCTTCCTTTATCTGCATCTAGGATGGACTGTTAGCAGTGGGCAAGCTACAGACTGTGCTGCAAACAGTAATCAGAGCTATTCCTTAGTGAACACCTATTGTGTGCCAGGTCACTGCAGCAGCAATTCACTTTATCCTGACTGCAAGGCTACAACTGGCCCCATTTTACTGATGATGAAACTGAAACCTAGAGAGCTAAGGTCATTTGGCCAAAACCATGGCCACAACCAGGATTTGAAACAAAGTATATCTGGCATCAGAGTTCAAATCATCCTTTAATCTGTCAATCGATGGCAAAAATTTTACACATAACCTTCACAATCAATTGTGAAGTGTTCGTTTTTATTTATTTTTATTTTTAAATTCATCTTTAAAAGATTTTTATTTATTTGACAGAGAAGTAGGCAGAGAGGCAGGCAGAGAGAGGAGGTGGCAGGCTCCCCACTGAGCAGAGAGCCTGATGTGGGGCTTGATCCCAGAACCCTGGGATCATGGCCTGAGCTGAAGGCAGAGGCCTTAACTTAACCCACTGAGCCAGCCAGGCACCCCTATTTTTTAAAGATTTTTATTTATTTATTTGAGAAGAGAAGAGAGAGAGCATGAGAGGGGAGAAGGTCAGAGGCAGAAGCAGATACCCCGTGGAACTGGGAGCCCAACATGGGACTTGATCCTGAGACTCTGGGATCATGACCTGAGCCAAGAGCAGATGCTCAACCAACTGAGCCACCCACGCGCCCACAAAGTTTTTATTTTTAAAAGTGGATTCTGACCAAGGTGAACCAATGTTTCTTGCAGACTTACAAGACTGAGCAGAAGACATTCTAGTTTACACTTAAGATCTACATTTAAAAAAAACGAACAAGCAGTGCCTGGGTGGCTCAGTCGTTAAGCATCTGTGTTCAGCTCAGGTCATGGACCCAGAGTCCTGTGACTGAGCCTTGCATCAGGCTCCCTGCTCAGCAGGAAACCTGCTTCTTCTCCCTCTCCCTCTCCCCTGGCTTGTGTTCCCTTTCTTGCTGTCAAATACATAAAATCTTAAAAATAAAATAAAATACACTCACACACAAAACCAACAAAAAGGAAGCCCACATCTTCAGATAAGCAACAGGGTAGACTATGAAGATGACAAGAATTCATAGCTCACAGGAGTGAGTTCTTTGAGCAAGGTCAGAGAGTGGGGAAGAGAAAGGAAAAGAACCAAGGCTTGCATTTCCTCTCAGAAATTAAAAAACAAGCAAAAATACCTTAGGAGGGGAGTTCCAACAGTCCAGACTTTGTTAGATCAAAGATGACTCTTCTTTAGGCACTCATTCATTCACAAGGAAATGGGAGTGTTCTAGCAGGAGACATGGCATCCCTTTTGAAACTGACAGTTAAAACTGCAAGAAAATATTCCTTCAGAACACACTTCCATGGAGAAAAGGAACAATGACACCTGTGTTGGGCACTTCATATACATTTGACTAACCTACAAACCCATCTTGACACAGATGGTGTTAACTTCATTTATTGTTAGAGGCAACTAAAGAATTTGTCTGAGGTCAGAAAAGCCCACTCAAACCTGAATCTGTCTGCTTCTTCTGCTATACCACACTGTGTTGCCTCCTTTCACTGGAATACAGTATTTTAACTCCATAGTCTTCTTTGATTCTCTCTTGCTTTTCGGCAATGCAGTACCCTGTTCCAACCCCCATGGTTTCCCAAACTTTCCTTCACACATAGGAAAATACCTACCACATCTCTCCTGGACAGAAAGACCCACAACTTGTTTGGAGATTTTTGTTATAAAACATTTAATGTTAACCTACAATACAATGTAAACTTTTATGAAAAAAATTTAAAGTACACTAGATTTCTTCAGTAAATTATCACATAACTATTCAGGTGCAGTACAAGTTAGGGCACTGCGTCCTTTGTGGATGGATTTCCTGTTGCTGCATTCCTCACAAGTCCTAAAAAAACCAGTTGTAAAGTGGAGCTCCTTGTTCAAGCACCAGATAATACTCCCCTGATTTTGCATTCTGGGGGTTATCACTTCTTCCCACAGTCATTTTCTGAAACTCTTTCCTTGGCCTTGGCACCATTAGCAATTTTCATAATGACTGCTCAGTTGAAGATTCTAGGTTCCTTTTTTTTTTTTTTTTTAAAGAGACAAATATTATCCTCTGCTCATTTTTTTATCCAAACTCATAGTGGAAGAAAGCAAGGACAAAGAAGTATTTGCTGCAGGAAATTCTGTAGAAGTGGAAGAAAAGACCAGAAAGGCCCCACTGAGGCTGCAGAAATTCAACTGACTCCAACAGGTGTCTTGGTCATTTCCCATGGTTTTTCAGCTGAATCTACAACTTGTTTTGGGACTGCAGAACAAAAATTGAAACAAGTGTTTTTGTTAGGTTGATGACTTGCTGTTTGATAAACAGCTGAAATAGCCCAGAGGTGATCTGGAAATGAGCAAATCCTTGCAGGTACTTCTCAGTTATTTTCTCCCTTACAGGTCCCATTGAGTTCCCAGAGGTCCTTGGGAGTAACATACAGATTGTACTGGCTTTAAATGACAAAACGTGCATCCTTCACGGAAGAGGGAGATGGCACCTAGGCAGCAGCCCTAGGGTCAGCAAGGAGACAGGAATGGGGTCTGAGCAAAGCAGGCCCATTTCAACATGGACTAGGAAGGAACATGTGCTCCAGATAAAACCTCCTGAAACCTGAAGTAATGGGCAGGCCATTCCAAGAACTGTACCGACATAGACTTTTTCTTAATATTCTGGCATTTGACCTTCACTGAACAAGTTTTAAAAGGGCAAGAGACATAAAGTGCACATTGTAGAATAAGATGCAGACTGAATTAAGGAAAAAGTTTTACAACTTCCCAAAGAGGTGTGGGCAAGACACTTGGTACCCCAACCTAACGAAGGCCCTTAACATCCTCCCCTCTTGTGTACTGCCAGGGAAACAGCTGCAAGATCGACAGGTAAGGAGGCTCTGAGTTAAGCGGAAAAATTCCTCTTTGCATGGTTGTTATCAGGAAGCAGAATTCATATAAGGTTGGATGGAGAATATGCTTTATCTTGGTACTCACTCCAGATTCCTTTAAGGCCAACACAACAGTCAGACAGTGATTTCCCACTCCTGCTTGAGGAAGCAGGAAACAATGGAATAATAGGCAGTCAGGAGCAGAATTAAATTTTCCTAGAAACAGTGTTCTAGAAACCTGTGCTAAAGCTACTGGGAATTTCCTAGGCTTCCCAGGTGCTTTGTGTGAGGCTCCTTACTCTGTTCCTTGATGTTTACCCAACCCCTGAGGGCTGCAGAGAGTAGAAGACACATCACTGCTACCTAAAAGAGTGGCCCTTAGATTTTAGGAAGCAAGAGAGAAAGCCTTTGGAGGCTGGAAATCTATCATGTTTTATCTTGACGTGAACCCCTGGCCTCACAGCATGCTAAGAACTACAGTTACTTCAGTAGGTAGCAGTGTTACATGCCTGCACCAGTCTAGCTGTAGAACACTTTGGAGTATTTGCCAGCTCATGCTGGCATCTGTTAATACATGGCCTGACCCATGCACCCATTACCATAAACTCAACCAGAGAATAGATATTCAGAGGTTAAAAAACCCTATTACTTCAACACAGCAATAGAGAGGATTAAAAACTGCGTCTAGCAGATGGCTACATCAGAAACTAAATGTGCCTTCCAACAGTTTACACAGGCTGAGTGTTGGCTTGGCTCCCTTCAAGGTCTCTAGTTCTATCCTTAAACCACCACCACCACCACCACACTCCCACTGAGATAGGCAGGGAACTCTCATGGGGTTCCTTCTGGCTCTGCCACAGGTCCTGCCAGTCCTTTGGGAAAGCACCAAACTTGGCAATTCAGGAAAGCTCAAGGCTGGGCAGGAAGAGCATGCACATGTCAGAAGAGGAATGAAGAGCCGCTATCCTTTGGTTCAGATCCCATAACCACTTGGTACAGATTCCAAGGGAAAGTTGCAGTCATGTGTATACTCAGTATACGCAGAATTCACGCCATGTATATGGGTCTATCTGTATAGACTTTTTGGGGCAATGAACCCAGATTTCCTCCTAATATTCCCCAGTGGGGCACAGAGATGGCAAGAAAGGACAGCAAGAGTTGGACCAAAAAGAATCACCTCTCTGGGAATGTGAGAGGGAAAATGGCAGAAATAAGCATAAACCAGCCCAGGCCACCTTTATTACACTCTTGTGGGCTAAGGAGCCCAGGGCATGAACTCATGGGCTTAAGAATTGGCTCTCATCAAATAAAGTTGAGGAAAAAAAACGCCTATGTCAGCCTCATTCCTTTGGTCATTACAAAGCAACAGAAAACATTTAGAAGTTATTCATAAATTGTGGGAAGTTCAAGAACATCTCTGTTCTGTGCCTTCTCTTCCCTCTCTTCTCTGGTGGTGGGAGAAGCAAGTCCTCAGGAGATGCTGCAGTAGCTGGTTGATGGACGTCTTTTTCACTTTTATTTTCCATAAAAGCAAGAATGAATGAGAACTAGTGGGAATGTCCACCCTTCCCCAGTAGGGACAATGACTGGGTTGGAGGTGAAGAGTCTCCTTTTGTTGGAAGGTGCGTGGTGCAGAGGCAGTAGGAAAGGGTGGCCTTGCCAGCGGGAACGTTCAATGCTGACCTCGCACGCACACACAGGTGGTGACTCTTTTAGGCAGCATGGTTTCTGATCCTTCCTCAGGATGCAGCAGTCTTTTAAAAAAAATATCGTATTATAATAATAATAATATGAATTTCTCTCTTGTTTTTTTTTGTTTTTGTTTTTCCATTTCTTTTAGGGATTAGGGTAGGAGGGGGGGAGGAAGAGAAAATGTCATTCATCTGTTAGGTCCTGAACAAAGAGAACTTCTGTGTGGCTGAGTCCGGCCTCCTGCAGTGTTGGGGGGTTGGGCCACTCCTCTGAAGGGATGCAGGGCAGCACCCGCCGGGGAAAGTTGGCTTCAATCTGAAACTTTTCCGGGCTTTCTTTCAAGGAAAATAAGAAGTCATGGATTACCTGCAGATCATACAGAAAAAGGACAGTTAGAGCAAGTCACAGACAGACAACACAACTATGAAATCAAATATCCCCTTGCCAGCTCTCTCCAGGATGACTCGGAATATGAAGTCATCGCATGACACTGGAATTCTATTATGAGGTCCTTTGATTTCACAGAGCAAATACATAGGGCAGCTCTTAATTTTAAGAGATTACATTCCCCAATGCTAGTCCTACTTCTGAAGGAATTCATCTGTTTTCTTGACAACTTGATATAGAGCTAAAAATTTACTTAGAAATAATCAGAGTTATAGAACAGTGGGAAGTACAGAACATAAAATTTTTTTTCTTTGAACCAGCTGAGAATGAGCTGCCAGCCTGATGGCCCATCACCCCTAAAATACTTGTGTATGTCTTATAAACAGGACAATCTCCTACATAACCATGATATAGCCCTCAAAACACAGGAAATTTAACTGGCACATTAATGCTGTAACAATACATATTAAATCATTATCAAAGTTTTCAGGTTTTGCTAGTTTCCTTTCTTAGCAAAAGCATCTAGTTAGAATTATGTGTTTCATTTCACATCTATATCTGAACTTCCTTATATATATGTACACAGAAAAACCATGAGTTCATTTCCCCCTCCTTACCCAGTTCTGGCTTTAACATCCTACACCCCACACCACACCAGAGGCCACTCGGGCTCTGACTCTGTGCACTAGGCAGTCCTCACATCTAGACCCTCTCCTTAATTTGGTCAAGATCTGACATTCTTCCTGCAGACCTCTCTTCTATGAGAATGCCCTTCTCACCCTGCTCTGGCTCTGACAGAATAAAGGTAAATTCTTAATGAGAAGTAAGATGACATCAAGAAAACTCCCATTACTAACACTTAAAATGTGAGGTACTATGAATAGGCCACCTTTACTGTTCCCTGTCTCTTGACACCACACATTAAGTACTGGCATACTGGATCTATTCTATGGCCCTCTTCAGCCGGCATGCTACTTCTACCAAAGAGTCTGAAGGATATGTTGTGAGGGGCAGTGCTAATCTCTTTCAGGTCAATCCCGAAGATCAGGAACGTAACACTCAAGTTACCCTATTTGGAGGGAATCTATTTTCTTTTTGTTCTACCTCTCATAAGTTTAGTCCCCTTTGTGTAAGCACTCCTTTTTCATTTGTCTTAAATTTACCTCTTTAGAGCTTTTAAGAGGCTACATATGACTCCAGAATTTAAGAAGTAAATCCACGCTCCTCTTCCCTAAATCCATTCATGATTTTATAAATTCATATACTTTAATCTATCAACCTCAATCATTTACAGTTCCTGTCTCTCTGTGCAATTTCCATTAATATTATTTTCCTTATGCTGAGATGCATCAATTAGACTTGCAACAAATACTACTGGTATGAACCCAACACAGACCTTAAACAATATTTTGTTTCCTTTTTAATCTTGTTGAAAATATTCAACCCTGGTATAAAACTGGCATCTTCTGTTTACCACTGACACTGCACATCACCTTCAGAGGTCACTTTTGGTTCCTAACAGATAGAAAAATGATTTGGAGTCTCTCTAACATGCATTCATTTAACAGAAAGTCAGCTGCCACTTTTCTGCCCACTCATGAAACCTGGAGATTTTTTTCTACAGTTTATTCTTTTTTATCTTAGCATTTTACTACTATCAAGAGCTGAGCTTTGTGCAAATTGAGTATTCCACTGCACATTCACTTTTTGGGATTATTTACAAAGAGGAGATCTTACAGGAAGATGATACAAAGTCTGCAAGAACATGAAAAACTATTAATTTCTACTCAGTTATATGTATAAACTCCATGGATGTTAAAGGCCCAAAGCATCACTACACTTTACATTTCTTTCCCGTCTCTGAGCTTTGTCCCCACTTATGATCAAGTATTTCAGTCAGAGGTTTGTTTTTTTAAAAACTGAGAACCTATTTAAGAGTTAAAGGACTGGGGAGGTCTGGGTGGCTCAGTTAATTAAGCAGCTGCCTTTAGCTTAGGTCATAATCTCGGGATCCTGGGATGGAGCCCCACATTGGGCTCCCTGCTCAGCTTGTCTCTCTCCCTCTACCCTCCCCCCCCCCCAACTTACACACTCTCTCTCAAATGAATAAATAAAATCTTAAAAACAAACAAAAAAAGTCTTTAAGGATTAAATAGCTAACAGATGGGCTGGTTCCCCTTAGGCCAGAAGCCTATTCTGTTCCACAATTCTAATAGATTTTTCTTCTGAAACTCTCAAGAGAGTCTATTTTTGTTAGGTTTTTCACATTCACAGTTAGAGTTTAGGGAGTAGAAGCTCCATAAAGCTCAGGTATACTTTGATGTGAAACTGTTAGTGAACATGGTTGCAAGCTAAAATCCAATGCAAACCTCCGTAGTTAGGAGGGGAAGGGAATGAACATTTAGTAACTACCTACTACAATGGTATATACTATTGAGGCTCATTCATGTTATCCCAATTTAAGAATCCAAAGTTAGGAATGTGAACATTTCACTCTAAAAGAAATAAATGCATAAATGGGAGATAAATAAAATGAGAAAGCTACTCACTTTTCTCTCCCCAGGATTCCTCACAACTTTTTACTTTGTATTAACTCTGAGTCGTACATTCCCTACTGACCGTAAGTTGCATGAATGCCAGATCCATGTCTCACTTATCTGTATAACCCCTAGAGTGCCTAGCGCAGTGCCTGAGGTATCTTCAGTTTACATTTATCAAAGGGCAGATTATATCTCCATTTAATTGATGAAGTATCTGAGGCCCTGTAAAAGACTCTACAACTTGTCCAATGTTCTTTACTTAAACAGGAGAAGTAATAAATGTGCCACCTGGCCTCACCTGACTGCAGTGCATACTCATTTCTATTATGCAGTTTACTCTGTTTTCAGTTATCAGGGAAATGGCATAATCTACTATAGTTGGTAAATTTTTTTTTTTTAAGATTTTATTTATTTATTTATTTATTTGACAGAGAGAGAGAGAGATCACAAGTAGGCAGAGAGGCAGGCAGAGAGAGAGAGAGAGGAGGAAGCAGGCTCCCCGCTGAGCAGAGAGCCCGATGCGGGACTCGATCCCAGGACCCTGAGATCATGACCTGAGCCGAAGGCAGTGGCTTAACCCACTGAGCCACCCAGGCGCCCTATAGTTGGTAAATTTAAAAAGATAACACACTATCAATATAAACAGAAATTTCCTTTTGGTTATAAATACCAAAAGCAACAGTTAGCATGTGAGTGCTTACTATGAGCCAGGTGCAATGTTGAATACTTTATGTCTGAACTTAATCCCGACAACAATCCTATCAGGGAGTACCTATTATGATATCCATTTTACAGATGAAGAAACTTGAGTCAAAAAGTACACTGATCAAGAAAACGAATCCATTAATCTTAGAATGAAAATCTGATCCCCAGTTTTTAAAAAATTTATTTATTTAAGAGAGAGACAGAGAGAATGTGCACAAGTGGGGGAGAGGCAGAGGGAGAGGAAGAAGCAGATTCCCCGCTGAGCAAGAGGCCTAACAGAGTCCCGATCCCAGCACTCAGGGATCATGACCTGAGCCAAAGGCAGAGGCTTAACCAACTGAGCCACCCAGGAGCCTCATCATTCTGGGGGAATCTAAGAGACTCTGCTTTTAACTATTTCCCTATGGAATGACAAATACTATTTAGTTCTAGATACCAAATACAAAAGGTAGCCCCACAAAGTGGGGATTCTTATGGGCTAAATGGATAGAAACAAAGAGTGACAACTGCATGCAAACTGTACATGCATTTATATTCAGATGTGTAATTCTGATGCTTTTAGGTCAGTGGAGACAGAGTGTGCTATGGAGACAGAGCAAGGGGTTCTGCTGGGATTCTGAAGCCAATGTGAGCTGAGCAGCATGGAAGAGCCTCCCACCTTAAATACCCAAGTCTTCTGTGGAGCTTCCTGGTGAGGAACACTTCAGAACTCAAACACGATGAAAGAAAACCTTAGCAGCTCCTTTGAGTTGGCAGCTGAAGGAACCTCACGGTTCATTGCACTCCTCTCTCTGCCCACCCCTTCCTGTTCATCAGAGCAACAGATACACCAACAACACTTTCAAGAGTCCTTAAAAGCTTCCAAATCTATAGCCCAGACCCTACATACACTTCACACAACTTAGGGGGTCCTTACTGTTAGAGACTGTGAAAAGTGGAATCGTCTCTCTACTCGAGAATCATTAGGTAATTTGAAAATGATCTTGACACTTTCAGGGTCATCAGGGGAAGGCTCCGGGGGCAGGCACTCCAACTTCCTTTCCTTTTCCTCTTGTAAATTCTGTACAGACACAAAACAAAGTTGAGACTATGGTTCCAACAGGGAAACAGGACTACTATCATCACGTAGGTTTACTGTGCAGCCAGAAGGAAAATGAATGACAGCTATCATAAGAAAAACTTCTTGGCAAGAATCAGAAACACCCTAATTCAAAGTGCTACTGCATTACATGTATTATTTATTGACGATGTTATGGTATTTACCTGTCAGGAAAAAAAAGGAAGGGCTAAAAGACATCGGCTATAATCAAGTAGCAATACGTGATGAAAGATCATGAATGAAATGCAAAATTAGCTAACACTGATTAGTGCTAAGAAATAAAACATATTGCTATGAATTCTCAACTGCCTGTTACCCATTTACACTTGCTTTTCATGGAACAGAGTTGTTTTGTCTGACTTTTGCTCAGTGATGTATTTGTTCTTAATAAAAAATTGAAAAAAAAATTTTAAATTACTTTTTGTAGTAAACATAAAAATGGCAAGGAGGGGGCAGCTGGCTGCCTCAGTCAGTAGGGCATACAACTCTTGATCATAAGTTCAAGTCCCACACTGGGCACAGAACTTACTTTAAAAAAAAAATGGCAAGGAATTAAAACACCCACAAATCCCATCATTTTCAAGTTTTTTCCTTTCACACTTAAGATCAGTTTGGGAATCACAAGGAGGAAAATATGGGCTCATTACCCGCCGACGTCTCTCCTCTGCTAACTTTTGCTGCTGCACCTCCTCTTCCTTCCGCCGCTTCCGTTCCCGCTCCTCCCGTTTCTTCCTTTCTTTCTCCTGGTCAGCCCTGAGAGAGGCCAGGTAGGCCTCATCCTGCTGTTGTCTCAACACTTGGGTCTGGTTTCGTTCTTCCCTGTGGCCAGACCAAAAAGGAGAGAAGGAAAAAAAACAATCTCTTTTTTTCTCATACTGAAACTTCTGGGGAGGTAAAAAGGTTGACAATCTTGACAGATGAGTATTTCATTCTACCATGAAGGATTCCAAAGCAAAGCATGGCAGAATTTGAATGAGCTTTCTTCTCAGTTTAATCTGGCAGAAAAATAAATGGCAAGCCTCTCCTTTACCTTTTAACTTTACAAACAGAACTATCCTTTTCTCAATTCTAACAAAAGTAACAATATTACTGCCAAAAAGTGATCATCAAGATCACGTTTTACATTTAAATACCCTTTTGGGTTACTGCATTTTTGTACATATTGCTTTCATAAAACTAAAAACCACATACATGCCTTTTAGAAGATTTGGAAAATGGAAAAATATCTTGTTCAGAATCCTACTAACCAAAGAGAAAATACTGTAACATTCTGGTGTACTTCCAATTTTCTCTCAAAAAAAAAAAAAAGTGTGCATGTATACGTAGGAGTGAGTGAATAAAAGATATTGTGTATCTATAAAATAAAGTACACCAGAATATCAAAAGTTGTAGTTAAAAGATATTGTGTATCTATAAAATAAAGTACACCAGAATATCAAAAATTGTAGTAGGACTGTGGGTGATTTTTAATTTTCTTTTTTGTGCTTTTCTGTGTTTTCAACATTTTCTACAATTAATGTACACCACTTAATGTAATGGGGGAAGAGTTCTAACGATTCCACATTTTTTACATGGTTCAAGTATTCTAAATGACATGACATATACATTCTTGAGCACAAAGCCTTGTCTTTATTTTGATTCACATCTCCAAGAACAGATGACCTGAAGAGAGAATTCAGTCAATGTACATAAATATTTTAACACTAAATGCATAAGGTTTTCAAAATTGCCCGACACAGAGTAAGTCAGGATCTTTGAAGCCCTGGGTTAGCCACTCAAATCTGTAGCTGGTCTCTCTGTTCCAGAAAGGAACTCTCCTGTACCTTTCAAGGCGTTCTGACACCAGGTAAGTCTGGTTTGCATCCATGATAAATGTAAGCTGGTTAATGAGGTCATCGGGTTGAATGAGGCCTTCTAGCCGTCCCACCACAGTCATTCTCCGATCCTTCAGCATAATCATGGCCAGGAATGGGTAGGTGTTCTCTCGTAAAGCCTGTGAGACTGACAGAAAGAAGAGCCAATAGGTGAAGTGCAGCCCTAGGGATGAATCAGATCAGCTCTTCGACTTTTCACAATGAGCAAGAGAGAAAGGTTTTAATCCCACTTGGGAAAGAAAGGAGGTCTCACTTATTCTCTAAGTACCTTTTTTTCATCCTAGTTTCTTAATCTTTGCTGTTGTTGTTTTATTTTTGTGTCTCTATTCCCAGGTAATTTGATTAGAATGGAACAGGCTTTTCTGGTAGAAGGTGGCTGTCATAAGGATGCTATGGAAGACTGCAGGGGTCAAGGACAATGTCTTTTTGATAAGAAAGGATCTATAAAAAAAATCTGACTAAGCATGATTTTTTCCCTATGTGGGGTGTCAAGCCTAAAGGAAATAAGGCTGCAAATCTCAGCCTTGTATCACTGGTGATGAGCTCCACCACTGTCTTCTGCCTTTTCTTCCTCTTATTCAGTCCCTTCCTTATCCCCTTTTTTAAGTCTCCCCCACATCACCCTCAAACAAAAGAGGTAGTTTTTCTGTTTTAAAGGAGTTTCAGAAAGTTGGTTTTCCGAATAACCAAGGTTTTACCATAATGGAGTTTTACTTGTTTTCCTTATGGTTTGAAAGAAGAGATTTTATATGCTTCTATAAAAAATATCCTTAGTCTCACTCTATCCACTACCCTCCAATCCCAAAGCCATATCTGAATGGCAGAATGCACACTGTACAAACTTATCAGATGCTTAAAAACCAATTAGGAGTAAAGATTCAGATGTTAAGATGTAGGCAAAACATCTCAATTCTTAGGATCTAGCATAGTGCCTAGTATGCTAGTATATACTCAAGTTGCTGAACAGAAGTAGCTGCAAAGTAACTATATTTTTCTTCACTGGTTACCTTTGTATGTTATACTGAGTTCTAACAATACTTATCTCCAGTGAAGAGTTATTGTCAGCAAAGATTTGAACTTTCTGAATCCCTCTCAGCATTCAAGGTACTCAAATGATCTGTTAAAATTGCTGATGACAAGAGTAAACTCCTCTGTAAAAAGCCATTTAGATTAAAAGTAAGTTGCTGGACAGGACTGGGTGTTTTAAAACTCAAACAGGTCCTGGCAGTGGTTACCTATAAAGAATGGACTGAGTCTAAAAGACCTGAGCTTGCTAACTGTATGATCTTGGGCCAGTCTCTAAAATTCTGAGCCTGTTTCCTAAACCATAAAGTGGAGATGATACAACCCCCATCTCAGGACTACTGAGAGGATTAAATAAGATAATGTATAGTCCCTAGCACTGTGTCTCACACGGAAAAATCATGCACTAAATGGCACATTTTCCACTTATTTCAAGGATATTTCACCAATCTCAATGAGGAAAAAGAACTACAACTCACCCCTGTAGCCCTCAGGTTTATTTGTGGAACACGCCCAGAACAGCATCCTAGTGTTAATCAGAGAAATAACTTCCGGTGAACAGAGTGTGTTGCTATGGAGAGGGATGAAAAGGACATGAACAGAACTTGATTACTACAGAATATCAGCAGATCAAAAAAATTAAATAACAAATGATTAATCTACTTACCGACAGAACTCATCAGAGTCCTGGTGATCATCTCCATGAAGATAAACCAAAAGGAAGCGAAGCTCCCGCTTGGCATCATTAAGTGCCTGTGGAAAACAGAAGATAACTAATTATTACGATGACTGTGCCTTGAGCTTTTAATTAGGCTAAAGGAACAAAAGGAGAAATGAGGAAAAAAGGTGAACAAGAAATCAGATTCTGGGCTCCTACCTTCATATCCCTGGCATTTTTCTCCCTATAAAAAGTCCACACTAACAAGCTTTAATGAAAAGGTTTTAGTGTTGTTAGGATTTAAACTGTATTAGGCACATGAGAGTAGACAGGCTGACAAAGAAAGGTCCCCAACAAATCACAGAAAAGTCAGCTGTTCCCAAGTCTAAAGGAAGATAAAAACAGGAGAATCTGACTGGGTGAAAGGGAGATGAGAATTTTGCCTCTTTACAGCTACACCATCTTTGTCCATAAAAAAATACTGCAAACATGAGCCTGACCCCAGGGATGAAAGACTGGGGGACCCAAATGCATTCCAAAGAGCAAAGGGTTTAAAAGATCTTTCAAGACAAAGCCAGTGTCCAAGATTCCTATGTATACTTTTGCATTTCCAAAATCCTTAGCACATTACAATTCAATTAAGATTTCCTGAATGACCAATGGCAGTCTACCCTCAGGATCATAGCAAGGAGGGTGCATGAAAGGTAACCATCTCATTCACGTCTGCATCTCCAGCACTGAGCACACCATCCAGCATACAGTGGGAGCTTAATGCTTATTGAGTAAGGTGGCAGCAGAGCCACTGAGACCAACTATGAGAAAAAGCTGATATCGGAGAATCAAAGCAGGAAGCAAGAGTAAGCATTTTTCTTTTTTACCAGATAGATTCAGGAATACAAAAACCTGAAACAAAACCATCCTTTGGACTATGTTCAGTGTTATTTCTATATTTTTCTCTGGCAAACTAGAGATATGCCTAACACCCACAAAACTCTTAATCTTCACCCCGAGAGTTAACAGTTCAAAGGCCTGTGTGGCTTGGGTTGAGTAAGATGTGCTGCCTTGAGTCTATGGTCTATGCCCTTATTCAATTCTGTGAGGGATCAAAGATAACTTGGGCTTTGCCTTCGAGGGGATTACTCTCTGATACAGGAGATAAAACATGAACACAATCAACCATAATATAAGGAAGAATGTGAAACTGCTGTAAGTTTTCCCCCCAAAAAGCTATGAAAGCACAGAAGGAAAGACTACTATTTTAGATTGCAAGCTAGGCCAAGTAGGGCACATCAAACAGAAAGGGTATAGGGAAGGGAGTGATATGACCTAGTTGAAGGATGGGCAAGGTTCCATTTAGCAAAAATGTGAGGAAGGCATTCCAGGTAGAGGGAAAAGCAAAAGCAAAGGCACAGAGGTGAAAAAAGTAGAGTATGTTCAGGAAATGGTTTAGCTGGAACCTAGGGTATGGAGAAACAAGTTATATAAGAAAAACCTCAAAAGGAAGTTGGGATTAGATTAAGTAGGGCTGGCTTTCTTTTTCTGTAAGCAGTGAAGAGGTATTTAAGGTTCCTGAGTAAAGGAATGACATGATCAGTGCTGGGCTACGCTTTCCTTTGTGGATAGAACCATATCAATAAATTGGCATCTATATGGTTTGTGGCACTGACCTGGCTGTACGTTCCCTGGTAGAAGACAGGGTGTGCCCTCCCATATTTCTCTTCAAAAGAGTGCATAAATGAAACAATGTCCCCAACGGGGTCAGTGACCCGGCTGCGAGGGTCAGGCCGTATAAAACGAAGAGCAAACCTGGGGAGGAAGGAATAAATATCACATGAATCGGCTTATTGTAGTGCATATGGAGTGGGCCAGTTCGTAAAGATTCCTACAACAGAGCCAGAGGCATGGCAGCAAAAGGAGGTGAATGGTCTATGAATGGACCATCAAATCTGAGAGTAGAGTCTGGCTCAAAAGCTGCAAAGTAGCAAGTGTTTTTCCATTGCCCCTTCAAGACAAATGTAAACTACTAGGATTATAAATTCCAACAATGGCCTAAACAAATCCTGAGTGTTTTTTTGCAGAAAAATTCAGGACTAGAAAAATTGTAAAAGGAAGACACAGTCCAAAAAGATCATAGGTCAGACTGTGCCCCCAGACTCCCTAGAATGGCACTGTCTAATAAGGCAGCCACTAGACACATGGGGCTAAGTTTAAATTAACTAAATAAAATACAAAATGAAATTCAGTTCCTCAGTTGCTCTCACCACATTAAGTACTCAATAGTCACATGAGGTTAGTGGCTTCCACACTGGACAGCGAAGATACAGAATGTTTCCATTATCACAGAAAATTCTATTGCATAGAATTGCTCTAGAATAGAGTTCTGTCTCTTTTTCGGTTGTCCTACTTGCCTCTCCCTCTCCTTTCTATTGTCCTGGGATTTTGAATTTCCAGAGCATACTCCCAAGTTATTCAAATTATGGAAAGGCTTCAACCCGAACTTGTGGACATGATTTACTTGCTTTTCAAGGAGGCAAATAAAATTCTGCTAAATGGCTGGCGGTTAATCGCATCCATGAAGGAAGTTTTAAAACTGACCTAGAGTACACTGGTAGATTTGGAGACCTGGCAGCTTTGTCAAGTTAAGGATGATACCACACATCTGTTTCTTAAAAGCCTATCTTCTATTTGTATTGCACAACTTATTTACCCTTTGGGTTTCCACAGAAGGCAATGGACAGAGTTTTGACAAGTCAATGAGCTACATAACATTAAATAAGTTGTCTGGATGATACAGTTGCATTAAAATTAGTCAGACATGCCATGCATACTCTTTTTCCAAGGAAAGCACACAATACTCACGTACTTGAGGCATTTTCAGCACAGAAAAGTTGACTAAACTATGACACTGTCCTTTCCAAATACTGAGCCAATTCCTTAGCCTCTCAAATTCCCCACGTGTATACAATTTCACTTAGAAATTCTCCTAAGTAATCAAATCAAATTCACTGACACAAACATTGCAGAGGAAATTAAAAACAAATGTAAGAAGTTGTATATGTGGGGAGTGGTTAGAAATCATTTAGAAAATTGATTTTGGTAACTTTCTTGGAAATTAAGGATTTAAGACTATTTTATTATTCTCTTAAGTTTTCAAATTTTGATGAGCAAATGGATAAAGGCTGTAACTTTTCTTTCTAATTACAATACATTCCCATGGCTTAAATAATTCAGGACAATCAGCTTTTTTTTTTTTTTTAAAGATCTCAATTCAGTCTTTGTTATGATTTTAACAGTTTATATGTGCCCATTTTAAAATTAAACAGGATGGAAAAAGTACCAATTGATTAACTGGTAACCAATAAGAACTTTGCTAAAGCTAAGAAGTCATGAAACAGGCAACTCCTAAAACAACCAAGTAGTCAAGGTAAAAGGTATTACCTGATCCTTGCACTTTTACACCGCTGGGTCCTCACCTTCAAAGCCTCTGCTCTCTAGAGCAAGGCAAAGTTTTTCCATATATGGGGGGGAATATAGGTTGCCATGTATACAAGGCCCAGACCACATATTCTAGCTCCATCTGTTGGCCTGGATGCCCATACAACATGTTAGTTCCCCATAAAGCCTAAGTATGGGTTCATTTACTACTCAGCTCTAGACCAGATGCCCCAAGACCAATATGCCAGAAACTTGGTCCCCTTTGACTTTTCTAGCCCAGGCCCCTCTTTGTCTTCCAGTGCTGAGCTCTCTGAATGGTACATGAAGGAGGCAAGAAGAAAAGTGAAAGTATGAATCAAGAGGGTAGACATAAGGAAGGATGACAGTGTCAGCAACCTATGGGTTGCCAGTACAAAGGAGAATGTACAGCAGTGTCTGAGAGGTAAAACTGTTGTGGGAGAGAGAAATATAGGTAATCTCAGAGCAAGACAGTTTGTTGGGATTAGAAGTAGTCAGATGAAGTTAGATGGTTTAGGGTAAAAGTTATAAGGAGTGTATGAGATAATGGTGGTTAGAAAGAAAAGGGTGTGAAGATTAACTAGGGAATGTAGAGGTGACAAACAACGTGGGCAGAAGGAGGATAATGATAAATGTAGGTAGACTGACCTTCAGAACAACAGGCAAGATTACTTTACAGGGTCAATTTAAAACAGTTCCATTTCACAACATTTGTTATGTTTGATCAATTTAAAATCTTGTCATACTACGTTAAAAGATTGTTCAGGAAGACTCTTCAATGTGATGACAAACTGGCAAGTCAAAACCGACAGCAAAAACCTTATTATTTTGGTCTATGTTTCAGCTCCAAAGTCTGCCCTATTGCTACTGACGCATAAATACAAAGGTACATACCTAAATATATCAAGTATTGTGTAATAGGTAAACCGGAATGGAAGCATTATCAAGTAATAACCCCATCCAAGCAGCCCCTGAAATTCCAAAAACAAAGTTAGACACCATTCTCTCAATCCCTAATACCCTGCAAAAATGACTAGTTCAGATTTTCACTCTCCTTTTGTTCTGAATTTCATATGATTCCTCCCTCTACAATATGGTTCCCTCTTCCCTGGCCACCCTTTTCTTTCCTATCCTTCCTAAAGACCTACTGCCTTTCATCTCATTTCATCTGATACTATCATATTTTCCCTTATCACATAATTATTGTATTAAATCTGCTTCAGCACTTTCTGCAGTTACTTATACTAGTAGTCAAATTTAATTACAAGTATGCCTCCCAACATTGTAAATATTCATTCTTTCCTTTTCAGATTTCACATTACACATTAAAATATGGTATACAGAAGTAACAAGAAAGATAACCACCTTGGGACATTTGATTATAAATTTGTATATAAATGACAGATAATTATATTAACCACAATTATAAATCCCAAATGGCTGCCAATATTAATATTAATAAATATTAAAATAAAAGAAAATAAATAATAATAAAATAATAATAATTACTATTATTTTAGCAATGCTAATTACTACTGCTGTTATTATTAACTAGAATATATAAGGGGCTCCATAGTTTACAAAGCATTTCTTCTATGTCACAACGTGTTACTGTGATACCTTCCCTGTGTCTATGGCCAGGGGGCTCTGAAGCCCCATGGCTGACGATAGGGTCCCAAACACTGAATCAAGCCCAAAACAAACTGAGGAAATATTAGGCATATACAGAATTTCTGGAGTCATATAATTGCTCTAGGAATCTGTTTTCTTCTACTTAAGAATACCCTACAACAACTAGTTAAAAACACTGTTTTTAAAACGTTGTCAAGTACTCCATAAACAAAAGTATGATAATGGAGTAAATTCTAACTGCTGGAAGGTTAAAGAGAGTGCTTTCTTGGAATTTTAAGCCTGGATGGTTCAGTTGGTAAGCATGTGTGTCTGGCTCAGGTCACCATCCTGGGATCCTGGGATCAAGACCCACACTCGGCTCCTTGCTGAGCAGAAAGCTTGCTTCTCCTTCTCCTTCTGCCTGTGGCAACCCCTCCTTGTCTTCTCTATGTGTCAAATAAATAAAAAACTTAAAAAAAAAAAAAAGTCCTCTGGAGTTCATTTATTAGTATACATTATCTGACTTTCCTAATTAGACTAAAAGAGCAATTTGAAGGGGGAGAACTGGCTCTTTATTCATATCTGGATCACCAACAGCAAAATACCAGATACAATAGAGCACCCTTAAATGCCTGCTGAATTTAAAGGAACCACCATCACCTCCCTGCTACTAGCTATTCAAGACAAATTTCAAACATATGACCAAAGACTCCACAAAGATTCCAAGTACTTCCCCAGAAGTAGCTGAAAATTAAGTAAAATGAAGTAACCAAGAACTAAGTAAACATTCTAACTTAAAAATGAAAGTGAAAGACCTAGGGGTGCCTGGCTCAAGTGGCAGAACATGTACTCTTGATTTCATGATTGTGAGTCTGAGCCCCACACTGGGGAGATTATGTAAAAAAATAAAATCTTGGGGTGCCTGGGTGGCTCAGTGGGTTAAAGCCTCTGCCTTCAGCTCAGGTCATGATCCCAGGGTCCTGGGATTGAGCCCCGCATCGGGCTCTCTGCTCCGTGGAGAGCCTGCTTCCTCCTCTCTCTCTGCCTACTTGTGATCTCTGTCTGTCAAATAAATAAATAAAATGTTAAAAAAAAAAATCTTGGGGCACTTGGGTGGCTCAGTGGGTTAAAGTCTCTGCCTTCAGCTCAGGTCATGATCCCAGATCCTGGGATCGAGCCCTGCATTGGCCTCTCTGCTCAGCAGGGAGCCTGCTTCTGCCTCTTTCTCTGCCTGCCTCTCTGCTTACTTGTGATCTCTCTGTGTCAAATAAATAAAATCTTTAAAAAAAAAAAAATCTTGGGGAAAAAAGTGGAAGATCTATTTAATATGTAGCAAACATTTTTAGACATGTAAATAAAACTGTGTACTCAAAACAAGGTACAAAAAACTCCTAAAAAAAACTAGCAAAAGGGGGAAAAAAAAGGATAGTTATCAATTCATTGAGGAATAAATCAACCAGAGAGCCAGGTCTAGCTAAGGCTCCCATTCTGATTATTTCCTTATTCCTGTCATACAGAGATCAATACAACCTAGTGAATGGACTTATAAAATAAGGGGGAAATTCCAGCTACAAATAACTTGCCCTTGGTTGTGGTCTTGAGACAACATAGCTGTAGATCCTGTGGTCAGCTGTATTAACTTGCAGGGGTCGGGATGGAGGTGGGTTGAAAACACTTGGTACACCTTCTTGCTCATTCAGTCGGTCCTGTACAGCAGCCTGAGAAGGAAAAAAGAGCATTAAGAGTTTCAGTGATACTCAATTCAACCCAAAAGAAAAGATGAGGCAACCACTGCTTGGTGTTTCAAAAAGGATTACTTGAGGAGTATACCTTTATAGACATTTAACGCACTATGCTGGGAGTCAGTGTGTGGTGATAGCTCCAGAATTCACAGAAGTCCAAGAAGCTTATCTGGAAGCTCCATTAATGCGGCAAACACAACTGCTTTTATCCAAACGGTATGTGTTATTAAGGGTGGCTGGGATCCAAGGTGCTTCACTGTAGGAAGGAAAGCCATCCACAGAGAATACCTATAGACATGCAATGGAGCAGTCATGATGAGCAGTGTTTGATGGAGGGCTTGGCTTTGGAACAGAGAAACTTAGGTCTGAATCTTAGCTCTATCACTCAGAAGTCGATTGGCTTATGAGCCTCAGTTTCCTCACATGTAAAACAAAAGAATACTATTTTCAGGGTTAATTTGAAAATTTAATAGGATGTCTATATAAGATCCTAATATAATTTTTTAAAGATTTTATTTTTAAGATTTTATTTATTTGAGAGAAAGAGAGTGAGTGAGACAGCCAAGCAGGGGGAGTGGCAGGCAGAGAGAGAGGGAGAAGCAGACTCACTGCTGAGCAAGCAGTCTGACGCAGGGCTCGATCCCAGAACCCTGGGACCATGACCTGAGCCAAAGGTAGATGCTTAACCAACTGAGCCACCCAGGTGCCTCAAGATCCTAATATAATTCTTGATAGAATATTCAATAAAAAAACCTTATTCTCTTTTTTAAATAAAGATTATTTATTTATTAGAGAGACAGCAAGTGCGTGTGAGTGGGGGGAGGGGCAGAGGGAGAGAATCTTAAGCAGACTCCCCACCGAGTGTGGAGCCCCATACAGGACTCAATCTCATGACTCCAAGATCATGATCTGAGCCAGAACCAAGAGTTGGACGTTTAACCAACTGAGCCAGTTTTTGGGTGTCCCTCAAAACTTTACTCTCTTCTTAACTTTGCCCCAGAAAATGAGTATTTGTCACTGTCATAAAAAATCTGGCCCTACCCAAAGAGAGATCTAGGTTTTTGGTTTTGGATTCTGGGAGATAATCTCTGATAGGAGTGTCTTTGTTACCAGATCTCAGGGCAAAAATGGCCATCCCGGAAAGACCAACCATATGTTTTAGGGTGGGGACTTTGTGTAATGAGTATCAGTTGATCTGGAGACTGAGCTCAATAGTAGGCAACCAATCAATTCAATCATGACCATGTAATGAAGCCCCAGTGAAAACTCTGGACACAGAAGCTGAGATGAGCTTCCTTGGTTGGCAATACTTCATGAATAATGTCATAAATCTTTGATTCCATTAAAGAGGAATATGGAAGCTTTGTGTTTAGAAGTCAAGATTCTGCCCTATATGTCTTTTCCTTTAGCTGATTTTAGTCTGTATTCTTTCCATGTAATAAACTGTCACCCAAGTATAATAGCTTTTAGAGAACTCTTCTCATGAATTATCAAACCTGAGGGTGGTTTTGGGAAATTCCCAAACCTGCAGTTACTGTCAGAAGTGAAGGTGGTGGGGCGCCTGGGTGGCTCAGTGGGTTAAAACCTCTGCCTTCGGCTCGGGTCGTGGTCCCAGGGTCCTGGGATCAAACCCCGCATCGGGCTCTCTGCTCAGCAGGGAGCCTGCTTCCCTTCCTCTCTCTGCCTACTTGTGATCTCTGTCTGTCAAATAAATAAATAAAATCTTTAAAAAAAAAAAAAAAAAGAAGAAGAAGAAGTGAAGGTGGTCTTTTACGAACTTGTGTGTGCTAACCATGATAGTTGGCTTTAAACTTTGTGAGGTGGCTAACTTCATCAGGTAGTTCTCTAAGTTTTCATATTTTTGAGTATTATGGCATAACAATGTGGAAAGAGCATTCTTCAACAAATGATGCTGGGACAACTTACTGACATGCAAAAGAATGAACTTGAACTCCTAAATCACATTATATGCAAAAATTTACTCAAAATACATCAAAGACCTAAAGAGCTGAAATTATACAACTTGTAAAAGAAAAATTAAAATCTTCATGACCTTGTATTAGGCAACTGTTCCTTAGATATGACACTAAAAGCACAAACAAAAAAAGAAAAAAATTAGATAAAATGGACTTTTCACCAAAACTGAAAACTTCTGTGCATCAAAGGGAAACTACCAACAGAATCAAAAGACAGCCCACAGAATCAAAGAAAAGATTTACATATATCTTTAAGAGTGTGGTATCAAGGGGCGCCTGGGTGGCTCAGTGGTTTGGGCTGCTGCCTTCAGCTCGGGTCATGATCTCAGGGTCCTGGGATCGAGCCCCGCATCGGGCTCCCTGCTCCGCAGGAAGCCTGCTTCCCTCTCTCTCTCTCTCTCTCTGCCTGCCTCTCTGCCTACTTGTGATCTCTGTCTGTCAAATAAATAAATAAAATCTTTAAAAAAAAAAAAGAGTGTGGTATCAAGAAAACATTAAAAACTTATGTTTTTAGAACTCATCATCAAAAACATAATAACCCAATTTAAAAGTGGACAAATAGACATTTCTCCACTGATATATAAATAACCAACAAGCACAAAAATGTTCTATATAATTAGCCATCAGAAAAACGCAAATCAACAGCACAAGAAAATATTTCACATCCACAAAAAGACTATAATATAAAAGATTAACAAATGTTAGTAAGGATGTGGAGAAATCGGAACCTTCATACACTACTGCTGGGAATGTAAAATAGTGTAGCCTCTTTGGAAACAGTCTGGCAGTTCTTCAAAAGGTTAAACACAGAGTTGTCACAAGACTCAGCAACTCCACTCCTAGATATACATCCAAGAGAAATGAAATAATCTCCACAAAAATTTGTATACTACTGTTCACTGCAACATTACTGATAATGGAAAAAGTGGAAACACCCAAGCATTTATCAACTGTGGTATATTCATACAAGGGAATGTGATTTGACAATAAAAAGGAATGAAGTATTGATACATATTATGACATACATAAATCTTGAAAACAACATGCTAAGTGAAGTAAGCCAGACATAAATGGACAAATACAGTCTGATGCCACTTATAAGAGGTATTTAGAATAGCCAAATTCTATAGAGACAAAAAATGCAATTATGGTTACCAGAGGCAGGGGAAGAAGATAATGGAAAATAATTGTTCAAATTTAATAGGTACAGAGTTTCAGTGTGGGACTATGAAAAAGTTCTGAAGATGGACAGTATTACCATTATCACAACAATATAATTGTACTTAATGTAACAAAATTGTAAACTTAAAAATGGTTAAAATGGTAAGTTTTTATGTTTATTTTACCACAACACAAAAAAAGGAATGCAGTGCTGATACATGCGAACATGGATGAACCTTGAAAATATCGAGTGAAAGCAGCCAGTCACAAAAGACCATATACAATTCCACTCACATGGAAGTCCAGAAAAGGAAAATCTATAAACAGAAAGTAGGTTAGTAGTTGCTTAGGAACAGGGAGGGATAGAAGTAGGTGGGTAATAGCTAAAGGGTATGGGGTTTTTGGTGTGTGGGGGGTCAGGGTCTCAATATTCTAAAACATTTTTGGGAAAATGTTTTAAAACTGATGGTGGTAATGGCTGCACAACTTTGTGAATATACTAAAATCTGCTGAATTTCACATTTTAAATGGGTGAACCGTTTGGTATGTGAATTACGTATCAATAATAAAGCTGTCATTTAAAACCCACAACTGAAAGCAATTACTGTCAATGATAAATTAGAGCTTCTAGGCAAAAATTAGAATTTTAGAAAACTTGTATTTGCCATTGTAAACTTGGTGATTTCCTAACGCCTTTTAAAAGCTTTTCTGATTAGTATGGTGGTGCTATTAACACATGAAATTATAGGGGCGCCTGGGTGGCTCAGTGGGTTAAAGCCTCTGCCTTGAGCTAGGTCATGATCTCAGGGTCCTGGGATCCAGGCCCGCATCGGGCTCTCTGCTCAGCAGGGAGCCTGCTTCCCTCTCTCTCTCTGCCTGCCTCTCTGCCTACTTGTGATCTCTGTCTGTCAAATAAATAAATAAAATCTTAAAAAAATAATAAATATAAATAAATAAAAATAAAAAGGACATTTATGGGGCACCTGGGTGGCTCAGTCAGCTGAGCATCCAACTGTTGATTTCAATTGGGTTCATGATCTCAGGGTTGTGGGATCAAGCTCCAAAAGAGGTCGACGCTCAGTGTGGAGTCGTCTTGTCCCTCCCCCTCTGCTCCTTACCCTAGCTAACATATGCACTCTCGCTCTAAAATAAATAAATAAACCTTAAAAAAAAAATCATTCATAAGAACTAAACAACAACAACAACAAGTGCAAGAAAGATCAATAGATTTCAATGTAAAAGAGTGGAAAGTTCCTTCATATGGTTTCAAATTCCATATCACAGCTAATAAGAAACTGCCATGTATCAGAGAACAACCATGGTTATATGGAAAGGTTACTGAAGTATTTTTCTCATTTTCAACTATAATTGGGTGAAACTAGATTTTCTTCACATACTTCAACTAAAGCGATGTATCAAAACAGATTAAAGGTAACGCAGATGAAAATCCAGATTTTTTTCTCTATTAAGCTAGACATTTAAGAGATTTGCAAAAATTTATGTTAACATGTAATGGATTTATTTTTAAAATGAGCTAAAAATTTTTTTGGTTTTAATTTGTAATACAGTAATAAGTATCAATTGATAAAAGCCAGTATAAACAAGCTCTATGGAGGTTCTCAAATTCTTAAGTGTAAACAGTGGCATGAAAAAGTTCAAGAACCTCTGGATTATTTGGGGGAAATATATACATAAATTTTTAGATAGGCATAAAAATATCTGGAAACATTTAATATTATTTTATTAGGGGTTTAGGATTAAAAGATTGTAATAGAAATGTGATCTGAATGGGATTTTTTTCATATTTCATTTTAGGCTTTAAACTTTTTAAAGCCAGGATTATTTTAATGTATTTCATGTGTTATTTTTATGAGTTACTAAAATAGATTAAGGTGAAAAAAACTGTAAAGATGGCATAATCCCACTAGTGTAGCAAGAAAATTATATTTCAATCTACAGTCATATAAATAAATATAAAAAGTCCAAAAGGACATACACTAAAACTTAATGCCAGTAGTAGAATTAAGGGAGAGGGTTTTCTTCTTTATGCTTTTCGGAATTCTTTATCTGTGTGGGTATGCACATGTACACAGGTATTTTGCAACAAGCTTTTAATATTATAATAAGTCATTTCCTATTAAAGGATGGTCAACATTATGCCAGGTAATTAAAAAATCAATAAAGAAAAGCAGGCACAACAATATTAATATATCAAGGTAGAATTTAAAGCAAAAAGTATCATCTGATAATAAGAGATATTACAAGAAAGCTCTAACAGGCACTTGTTTTTCTGTGTCAAATATTCAAACTGTAAAATTAGAAAAGTGTCTCCCTAAGAATAAAGCATAGTATTTTTTTTTTTTTTAAGATTTTATTTATTGGGCGCCTGGATGGCTCAGTGGCTTAAGCCGCTGCCTTCGGCTCAGGTCATGATCTCGGGGTCCCGGGATCAAGTCCCGCATGGGGCTCTCTGCTAAGCAGGGAACCTGCTTCCTCCTCTCTCTCTCTCTCTGCCTGCCTCTCGGCCTACTTGTGATCTCTGTCTGTCAAATAAATAAATAAAATCTTTAAAAAAAAAAAAAGATTTTATTTATTTATTGGACACAGAGAGAGAGAGATCCCAAGTAGGAGAGAGGCAGGCAGAGAGAGAGGAGGAAGCAGGCTCCCCACTGAGCAGAGAGCCAGATGCGGGCCTCGACCCCGGACCCTGACACCATGCAGAGGCTTAACCCACTGAGCCACCCAGGAGCCCTAAAACATAAAATTTATTAATACAGTTTATCTGCACCATGGCCTGCCTTTCCACAGCATGTACTAAAGATTAGAATTTCTTTGACATATTTGTTATTAACACTGGAAAAATATATACATATATTATCAGTACACTAAGCCGAGTTACATATATATGAAGATCTGGAAGAACATACACTAAAACATCAAATATGGTTATCTTAAATGTGATTACCAAGAACTTTTACTTTATTTATTTATTTTTAAGATTTTATTAATTTGAGAGAGAGAAAGCACTGATGAGCAGGGAGCCTGGCATGGGGCTCAATCCCAGGACCCTGAGATCATAACCTGAGCTGAAAGCAGATGCTTAACCAACCAACTGAGCCATCTAGGGCCCCTAAGCAAATAGTCTTAAATTGCAACAGTTAAATTAGATGTCATTGGACACTGCCTAGTTTTTTTTAAAAAAAATCTTTTTTAGAGAGCGTGAACACATGACTGGGAGCAGGCAGAGGCAGACTCTCAAGCAGGCTCCAGGCCCAGGGTGGGGCTCAATCCCACACCCCAAGATAATGACCTGAGTCGAAATCACAGCCTGATGCTCTACCAACTGAGCCACTCAGGCACCCCAAGAACTTTCACTTTAAACTTTATCAACTCTGTATCTTAAATTTGGGGTAGACATGTACTGTTTTTGTAATTAGAAAAAAAGACATCACCAGTGAGAAACAAATCCAATGTGGAGCTCAATCCCAGAACCCCAAGATCATGACCTGAGCCAAAACTAAGAGCTGGATGCTAAACGGACGTACCACTCAGGCGCCTCAGGAAACAGCAGATTTTAATTATACAGTTAAATAAGCTTGATTGAATACAGACACCAAATCTTTATCCAACAAAAAACACATTCCTTGATAACCACCTAGTTGTCAACAGCGATTACTTCTTAAAAAAGAAGGAAAAGAAAGGAGGTGCGGGTGTTGGAGAGGAATGACATGCAAGCAACTTACATGGGGTGTGATTTTACCCATATGTGTTTATTTTACTAGTTTTTCATTTATATTTTTATATACACATTTTTTTTCTTTTCAAATTTTTATTTTAATTCCAGTTAGTTACTATACAGTGCAATATTAGTTTCAGGAATAGAATTCAGTGATTCAGCACTTACATGTAACACCCAATGCTCATCACAAATGCCCTCCCTTAATGCCCTTCACCCATCTAGATCATCCCCCACCCACCTCCCTCTAGCAACCCTCAGTTTGTTTTCAGCCATTAAGAGTCTCGTATGGATTGTTTCCCTCTCTCTAATTTTGCCCCTTCCACATGTTCATCCGTTTTTTTCCTTAAATTCCACATGTGAGTGAAATCATATGATATCTATCATTCTCTGACTTACTTTGCTTAACGTAAAATATTCTAGTCTCATCCACATCATTGCTAATGGCAAGATTTCATTCCTTTTGTTGGCTGAGCAATATTCCACTGTGTATGTGTCTGTGTGTGTGTGTGTGTGTGTGTACACACACACACATACATCTTCTTTATCCATTCATCAGCTGATGGCCATTTGGGCTACTGTTGATAATTCTGCCATATATATACAATGCTGCTATAAACACTGGGGTGCATGTACTCCATGGAATCTGTATTTTTTTTTTTAAGATTATTTATTTATTTATTTGACAGGCAGAGATTACAAGTAGGCAGAGAGGCAGGCAGAGAGAGAGGAGGAAGCAGGCTCCCCACTGAGCAGAGAGCCCGACGTGGGGCTCGATCCCAGGACCCTGGGATCATGACCCGAGCCGAAGGCAGAGGCTTCAACCCAATGAGCCACCCAGGCGCCCTGGAATCTGTATTTTTGTATCCTTCAGGTAAATACCTAATAGTGTAACTGCTAAATTGCAGGGTAGTTCTACTTTTAACTTTATGAGGACTCTCCATGATTTTCCACAGTGGCTGCACCACTTTGCATTCCCATCCAACAGTGCAACAGGGTTCCTCTTTCTCTGTATGCCCACCAACACCTGTTCTTTCTTGTTGTTCATTTTAGCCCTTCTGACAGGTGTGATGTGGTATCTCATCGTGGTTTTGACTTGATGAATGATGTTGAGCATCTTTTCATGTGTCTGTTAGCCATCTGGATGTCTTCTGTCCATTTCTTAAGTGGATTATTTGGTTTCTGAGTGCTAAGTTTGACAAATTCTTTATAGATTTTGGGTACTGACCCTTTATCAGATACACTGTTTGCAAATATCTTCTCCTATTCCTTTTAGTTTTGTTGATAGTTTTATCCATATTTGTTTAAAAAAAGTTTAAAACAAGGATTGCAAAATGCCTGGGTATCAGGAGCTGGATGGTAGGTACATGGCTTTTCACCTTATCTCTACATTTTTCTCTAAATTTAAAGTATTAAGTTAAAAATATATCTTGGTGCACCTGGGTGGCTCAGTTGGTTAAATGTCTGCCTTTGGCTCAGGTCAAGAACTCAGGGTCCTGGGATGGAGTCCCATGTTGGGCTCCCTGGTCAGCAGGGAGTCTGCTTTTCCCTCTCCCTCTGACCTTCCCCTTTCCCCTCTCCCTCTGCTCTTCCTCTGTCTCTAACTTTCTCTTTCCCAAATAAAAAAAATCTTTAAAAAAATTTTTTAAAAACTTAAAAATACACCTCATAATATTAATGGAACATTATTAAGCCACAAGGACCTCAATACATGTCTATATGAAATAAAATGAAAGATTAATATGAAAAGGATAAACAAAAAACAAAAAAACAAGCTACTAAAAATTCCAAATATGTTCCTAAATAACTTCTGGGTCAAAGAAAAAAATCTAAACTTTAAAAGGCTATTTTCAGAAGAAAATTCATAGCCTTAAATGCAAGAAAGAACATAAATAAACCAAGCTATAAAAATCAAATCAAGATGCTAAGTAAAAGAATATAAATATACAAAAATGTGTAGATTTCTTTTTTCTTTTTAAAAAAGATTTTATTATTTGAGAGAGAGAGTGTGTGAATAGCTAGGGAGAGTGGCAGAGAGAGAGGGAGAAGCAGGCTCCCCACTGAGCAGGGAGCCAGATCTGGGGCTCAATCCAAGGACCCTGGAATCAGGATCTGAGCAGAAGGCAGATGCATAACTGACTGAGCCACATAGGCACTCCAGATTTTTCTTAAATAAAAAAACAAAACCAAAACAAACAAAACCAGAAAGAACTGATAAATACAAAAGCTTTTTATAAACCAAACAAATAATAAAATAAACCAATCTCTACCAAGTCTCCTTTTTTAAAAAGGAAAACAATAAAAACAATGAGGGTTTCCTGGGTGGCTCAGGTCTCTGCCCTCTGCTCAGGTCATGATATTGGTGTCCTGGGATCAAGGCCAGCACTGGGCTCTCTGCTCAGTGGGGAGTTTGCTTCACTCTCTCCTTTTGCCCACCTGTTTGTGCTCAAGAGCTCTCTCTTACTCTCTCTCAAATAAATAAAAAAATAAACAAATGAAATCTTAAACAAACAAACAAACAAAAAACAATGGGGTGACTCAGTCGGTTAACCGTCTGCCTTCAGCTCAGGTCATGATCCCAGGGTCAAGTCCTGCATCAGGCTCCTTGCTCAGAGGGGAGTCTGCTTCTCCTTCTCCCTCTGTCTGCCACTCCCCCTGCTTGTGTGCGCATGCACACGCGCTCTCTCCCTCTCTGACAAAAAGAAAAAAAAAAAAGAACCAACAATGAGAAGAGGGGCGCACAGAACAAAGAGAGAGAAAAGATATGCTACTTTGTACAGCCTAAGCTAAAAAAAAATTTGAAAATCTCTAAGAAAAAAGCATCTCCTAAGTAAGCTTATGAAGAAAGATGTAGCAACCTCACACCAGTCAGAATGGCTAAAATTAACAAGTCAGGAAATGATAGATGTTGGCGAAGAGAACATGCAGAGAAAGGGGAATCCTCTTATTCTGTTGTGGGAATGCAAGCTGGTGCAGCTACTCTGGAAAATAGTATAGAGTTGAAAGTTGAAAATAGAGCTGCCTTTATGATCCTATAACTGCACGACTGGGTATTTACCCCAAAGACACAAATGTAGTGATCTGAAGGGGTACCTGCACCCCAATGTTTATAGCAACAATGTCCACAACAGCTGAACTACAAAAAGAGGCCAGATGCCAGATATCCATCAACAGATGAATGGATAAAGAAGTAGCATATGTATGTGTGTGTGTATATATATATAATTCATATATTTTATATATATATAATGGAATACTACTTAGCCATCAAAAAATACAAAATCTTGCCTTTTGTAATGATGAGGATGGAAGTAGAGGGTATTATGCTAAGCAAAATAAGTCAATCAGAGAAATACGATTTCACTCATACGTGGAATTTACGAAACAAAACAGTGACTTATAGGGGAAGAGAGGGAAAAATAAAAAGACAAAATCAGAGAGGGAGACAAACCATAAGAGACTCAATCATAGGAAACAAACTGAGGATTGCTGGAAGGGAGGAAGGCAGGAGGATGGGTTAACTGCAGGATGGACATGAAGGAGGGCGCATGACATCATGAGCCCTGGTATTACATAAGGCTAATGAATCACTGATCTCTACCTCTGAAATCAATAATACTTTATGCGTTAATTAACTGAATTTAAATAAACTAAAAAAAAAAGAAAGATGTAGCAAAGAAATTATGGATGGGGAAAACATGAAAAAGTTAATAGAGAACTGACAGAAACAAATTTTGAAGTACTTTCTTTCAAATCTATGCTATGTACCATTCCTGATTCATCTTATCAAGACAGTCATCTTACAAAGTCAGCACGTACTTGAAATAAAAATTTTAACAAGGAAATAGCACAAAATTATACAGAGCAACATCATTTCTTCAGCCTAAAATGCATTCTCTGCCCCAAATGTTCACATTCACCATCCCTTTTCATCATTCAGGTGTCAACTCAAATATAGCCACCTCAGAAACGCCTTACTTCACCACCCTATTTAAAAAAACTCAAGAGTTCCTGTGACATTTCCTACTCATTCACAGCATTTATTACGAATTATAATTATCTAGAATTAAGCTCCCTGAGAGTAGGATTTTAGTCTTATTCTTTGGTATAGTAACAGAGCCTAGAACTTCATTGCTTAAAAATGTGCTAAATAACTAAATATCATTTAGGAATATATTTTCATAAATCTAGAACACTATTCAAATAACATACTATAATTAAAATGTAATCTCAACAGAGATCTTCTGAATAGACTAAGATTGGAAGATAGTAGGCAGATATTTATTGACAGCCTATGACATGCTATAATTTTTTTAAAGATTTTATTTATTTGACAGAGAGACAGTGAGAGCAGGAACACAAGTGGGGGGAGTGGGAGAGGGAGAAGGAGGCTTCTAGCTGAGCAGAGAGCCTGATGTGGGGCTCGATCCCAGGATCCTCGGATCATAACCTAAGCCAAAGGCAGACACTTAACGACTGTGCCACCCAGGCACCCCTCTAGAATGTTTCAGAAGACGGCAGTCAGCAAAACCAAAAGCTCTCATGGAGCTTAATTTCTAGTGACTTAGGTCAAAACAACATCACACTCGATAACAAAACATTAGAGGCATTATAGTGAGGACAATGTTTACTATTACCATTATTAAGTGACACTGTTTATGAAGTTCTAGAAATTCAATGATCAAGTAGAAGAAACAGAAGATCTATATATGGAAAAAAAAAATCACTGAGATGCAGATGACAGAGCTACCTAGAAAATCCAAAAGAATAAGCTATAAAATATGTAATAAGAAAGTTCATATTAAGGTATTTGGTTACAAACCAAATATATAAAAATCGAGTTTTCCTGAAGAGTCACTGAAAAATTGAGAAGGGCACTATACAGAGGGATCTCATCACCATCTTATAAAAGATTGTAACAGACTTTGATCATAATTTTTACCTTTCCCAACACATTTATTTTTAAACACTAAAGAGTTGTAAATTAAAACAAAACAAAACAAAACTATGAGGAGAAAGGACTCCTGCTGTGAAAAAATACATGTCTTTGGTTCATTATCAAACCAGGAGAAAAGAAATAAGCTCAGAATGAATCTTACTATACCTCTATGTTCCAGTTATGCTGTTCCAAGGTATGGCGACATTGATCCATAGATTCTATGCCAGTCAGATCCTGAAAAGAAGGAAAAACCAAAAAGTTACTTAGGGAGAAACCAACAGTAAATATATATTTTTACCTTTTATACTTAATGAATGCTGCTGGGAAACTACACTGGAAAGTATTGAAGACAGATGTTCAAGTATGGTAAAAATGTCACTATTCAGAATTTATCTAGGGGGCACTTGGGTGGCTCAGTGGGTTAAAGCCTCTGCCTTTGGCTCAGGTCATGATCCCAGGGTCCTGGGATTGAGCCCCACATAGGGCTCTCTGCTCAGCAGGGAGCCTGCTTCCCCCCCCCCTCTGCCTACTTGTGATCTCTCTGTGTCAAATAAATAAATAAAAATCTTTTTTAAAAATTTATCTAGTCTTTTATAGCAGGTGTTACTCCCATAGGAAAATAAAAAAAGGAAAGTTTCTTACCCTTTAAAACTTCAGGGCTTTCAATTAAATGACTACTGATTAAAATCAGTTTCTCCTCTCAAACTGAAGTTTAAAAAATTAAAGATTCCTTCAACCACTGGGTCCAGCAAAATATTCTTTAATGTTCAACAACAGTTCTGCTTATAATACATAATAAAAAAATAACATAGGTTTCCTGCAAAATGTAATGCCTTCCAATAACTTACATCATTTTACCTACTGGCATATAACCTAGCTTATAATATGAACTGTGTAAAACTGAATCTGTTATTCACAGGTTTCCCTATGATAAGTATTTTCCCTTCTCCTTGGACTGTTCTCCGATTTCACTTTGTTCCTTCTCTGGCTCCTCTTCTGCCACCCCTCTAAATGGCATTTCCCTAAAGATGCATCCCTGGTTTTCATCTCTCTATACCTACCCCACCCTGGCAATCTCATTTAAAGATTTTATCTTATTTTACTTTATGTTTGTTTATTTTACTTACTTACAGAGAGATAACAGGGGAGGAAAAGGGAGAGAGAATCTGAAGCAGACCCCATGCTGAGCACAGAGCCCGACATGGGGCTCAATCTCATGACCCTGAAATCATTACCTAAACCCAAACCACAAGTCAGACACTTAACCAACTAAGCCACCCAGGTGTTCCACTGGCAATCTCATTTGATCCTTAGTCGTCAACCACCCTTTCTACTTAGATGACTCCTAATTTATTTATTTATTTATTTTTTAAAAAGATTTTATTTATTTGACAGAGATCACAAGCAGGCAGAGAGGCAGGCAGAGAGAGAGGGGGAAGCAGGCTCCCTGCTGAGAAGAGAGCCCAATGCGGGGCCCAATCCCAGGACCCTGACCTGAGCTCAAGGCAGAGGCTTTAACCCACTGAGACACCCAGGTGCCCCAGATGACTCCTAATTTAATCGCTGGGCCTGCCATCTCTTCTGAAGTTCAGAAGCATACTTCCAATAGCCTATTCAACACACCCACCAAGCTGTGGCATCAGTATCTCACATGCATCATTTAAAACCACTACATGATAGGGGCGCCTGGGTGGCTCAGTGGGTTAAAGCCTCTGCCTTTGGCTCAGGTCATGATCCCAGGGTCCTGGGCTCAAGCCCCGGATTGGGCTCTCTGCTCAGCAGGGAGCCTGCTTTCCTCTCTGCCTACTTCTCTGCCTACTTGTGATCTCTGTCTGTCAAATTAAAAATAAAACATAAAACCACTACATGTATTAATGTCATCACCCTCCAAAATATACAGGTGGGGTGCCTGGGTCAGTTAAGCACCTGCCTTCAGCTCAAGGTCATGATCCTGTCCTAAGATTGAGCCCCACATCAGGCTCCCTGCTCAGTGGGGAGTCTGCTTTTCTCTCTCCCTCTGCCCCTTCCCCTGCTCCTTCTCTCAATTTCTCTCAGATATATAAAACTTAAGAAAAAAATATATATATGTATGTATGTATATATATATATATATATACACACACACACATATACACATGCGCACGCACACACACACACCCATACATTCACACAGGCAAAGATGACCTTGGGAACCTCAGCCTCATTTTTGAGTACTCTATGTCTTAACTCCACACTTTGTCAGCAATCAAGTTCTAACCATTTTCTGTATTATATCTATAACCACATTTCTATTCTCAGATCCAGCATCTTTAATCAAGCTCTTATAACCCTTCAACTGAACTGTCAAATCATTTTCTCTCTCCTTCTAACTCTGCCTGTATGTGTGTGCACATGTACATGCATGTATGTGTATTACTCCTCTGCTCAAAACTTTTCAGTTGATTGCATAGTAAATTCCAAAACGCTAAACCTGCCATTCAAGTGTTTGTATTACACGGCCCCAGCCTAGCTTTCTAGGTTATCTTCTATTTCCCTTTAGATGTGCCAATACTTAATAAATCTAACAGTTCATATGTTCTAATGACCAGAATTTCCAGCGGGCTAAATCCTAGACTTCCTTTGAGGTCTAATACAAAAGCCAAATCCATCTATCCATCCATCCTTTCACATAACAAATGTCTATTGCTATTATCTATTCTCTGTACTACTTACTATGCCCAAGAGATACAGAGTCTCTATTTTTTTTTTTAGTAACATTTTTTTTTTAAGATTATTATTTATTTATTTGACAGAGAGAGATCACAAGCAGGCAAAGAGGCAGGCAGAGAGAAAGGAAGGGAAGCAGGCCCCCTGCTGAGCAGAGAGACCGATGCGGGACTCGATCCCAGGACCCTGAGATCATGACCTGAGCTGAAGGCAGCGGCTCAACCCACT
Organism: Mustela putorius furo; assembly: GCF_011764305.1. Lineage (NCBI taxonomy): Eukaryota > Metazoa > Chordata > Mammalia > Carnivora > Mustelidae > Mustela > Mustela putorius. The sequence continues at coordinate 34,520,065 of NW_025421294.1, forward strand.
GAGTCACCCAGGCGCCCCAGAGTCTCTATTCTAAAGAAATTTCTCTTAACAACCAGCAAGCAGCAGGAGAAAGAGACTGATCTCAACCTCACAATAACGTGGTAATATGGACTCCTGAACGAGCCTGAGGTTCTTGCCTTGATGCTGTACCCTGTAAAAATGGACCAGACACATTTTAACTCTTTAGGATTTAATTCTAAAAGATTTTAGCTTCTTTTATGCGCACCATAAGGGGCTTAATTTGGACTGGTTGTCCTTTCTAGACCTTAAAAAAAAAACACAAAAAACCCCTTGGACACCTGGGTGGCTCAGTCATTAAGCATCTGCCTTTGGCTCAGGTCATGATCTCAGGGTCCTGGGATTGAGCCCCGCATTATACTCCCTGCTCAGTAGGAAGCCTGCTTCTCCCTCTTCCACTCCCCCTGCTTGTGTTCCCTTGCTTGCTGTTTCTGTCAAATAAATAAATAAATCTTATAAAAAACAAATAAATAAAAAACCTAAGTCTGAATTATTTAGTTATGCAGTTGTTTAAAAAAAAAAAACCCACTACTATATAAATTTTGATAAGAAAAAGTGTTTATGGTTGTGGTTCCAAGTCCTGGGATCAAGCTCTGCATTGGGCTCTCGGCTCAGCCAAGAGCCTGCTTCCTCCTCTCTCTCTGCCTGCCTCTCTGCGTACTTGTGATCTCTGTCAAAAAAATAAAATACTATACAAGTTTCAAAATTAAAATTGTTAAGTTCTGTTAATTACTATAAAGCTCTATTAACAAGATCCAGTGGTTGAGGGATGCCTGGGTGGCTCAGTTGCTTTAGAGTCCAACTCAGATCATAAGATTGAGCCCGGCCATCAGACTCCGCCCTGGGTGTGGAGCGTTAAACTTAAGATTCTCTCTCCCTCTGCCCCCATGTGCCCTCTTCAAAAACAAACAAAGAAACACTGACTTTGACAGCTCTAACAGTCTAGCCTTTAGTTTCTGACCATTCTAGGCCTTTCATCAATTTGGCTACTGCCTTCTTTAAAAAAAAAAAAAAAATACACACACACACACACACACACACACACTTATTTATTTATTTATTTATTTATTTCAGAGAGAGAGAGAGAGAGAGAGAAAATGAGCAGGGGGAGGGGCAGAGGGAGAAGTGGGCTGCCTGCTGAGTAGAAAGCCTGATGCATCTCATCTATCCCAGGACCCTGAGATCATTACCTGAGCTGAAGGCAGACGACCAACCAACTAAGCCACCCAGGTGCCCCTGCCTACTGACTTTTAATAGGCTCCCCCTTAACTTCCAATTTCCTCAAGACCTTCTGCAGGAGACTGGGATATCCAGGGTTTTCCCTCCTCTGTATACACTGTCATTAAAAATGAAACTCCACTTTCACCTTCTTCTCTGGGTGAATGGCCAAGCTGCCTTTATTTAAAGAAGATTTTATTTATTTACTTGAGAGAGAGAATAAAAGAGGGAGTGAGAGAGCAGGAGAGGGGGCAGGGTCAGAGGGAGAAGCAGATTTCCCACTGAGTCTGGAGACTAATGTGGGACTCTATCCTGGGACTTTAGGATCATGACCTGAGCCAAAGGCAGACACTTAACCAACTGAGCCACCCAGGTGCCCCAGTCACTGCTTTAAATTGTTTCCTATCTCTCTTATCTACATATTATTTTCTGCCTTCTATTATGATTATTTATACTCACTTTATTGCCTTATTAGAACATACAGATGCTTTGAGAGCAGTGTCTGGAATGTATCTATAGCACACAGTAAGAATTTAAAAAGTTACAGAAGTAGTTACTTAGGACACAGTAAGGACCTAAAAAGTTACAGAAAAAGTTAGTCTAAATTAAAAAGACCGGGATGCCTGGGTGGCTCAGTGGGTTAAGCTTCTGCCTTCGGCCCAGGTCATGATCTCAGGGTCCTGGGATCCAGTCCCGCATTAGGCTCTCTGCTCAGCAGGGAGCCTGCTCCCCCCACCCCTGCCTGCCTCTCTGCCTACTTGTGATCTGTCAGTCAAATAAATAAATAAAATCTTTTAAAATTAATTAATTAATTATTTAAAAAGACCTTTTTGTATACGCTTTGATGACTAGCTATAAGCTGAAATCCTCCAGACAGTCTCACCAGATCTCATTGTATTAATACCCTAGGGCTTTAAAATCCCCAAAACTTCTGACTAGATGCTAAGCTGGGTGTTAAAAACATAAATGTGCAGACTTTTCCTGAAGGTAGGTCAGATGTCAAGTCTGGGAATTTTTTTTTTTTTTTAAAGCTTCTTAATGAATTCTAATATACACTGGGCTGGGCAATTCATGGTACTGTACAGTGCTACAAACAACGAGAGATTATACTGTATGTCACTTACTAATTTAAAAAAAGAGTTATAGACATTATAGGAGAGAAAAGTCAAGAGTTATAGACATTATAGGAGAGAAAAAAAATGCACATCTTCGATATACTGAAATACTTAACCTAATCTGCAAGCAAAACTCTTTCGTAAGTAGTGAATCAGGGTGAACTGGAAGCCCAACTGAATAAGCCTGCTTTTCCATAACTACTAATGAGTACTAAAGCCATGCACTAGGAACAAGCAATGTGGACACACCTAGGACAGGACTACTTATTCATCTATCAACAAATGTTCACCACCCCAATATTGTAGATATCCAGTATACAAATACAGTTCAAATACAGTTCCTTTTTTCATTAAGTTTATATCCTACCAGAGGCAGACTGAACAAAACAAACCACACACATAGAGCAAATAAAATGAACACTTTTCTAGGTTAGGAGATTCCTCTGGATTGAGTGTTCAAGGAAAGCCTCCACAAGCGCTAACATTTCAGCAGAAAACTGATGAAAGATAAGGGTCCAGTCATGGAAAACATGCAGGAAGAGTATTCTAGGCAGGACAACAAATGTAAAAACTCTGACAAATGGATACGTGACACTATGCATTTGTTAAAAGCCATGGAACTTCATAGCAGAGTGAATCTTAATGCATGAAGTTAAAAAGATCATTTAAAAGTTCAGAGGATCCTAGGATGGAACACCAATTACAATGAAAGAATCTAATTGTATTATAAATATATGAAACAACCTCACTGAAGGTGAAGAAAGGGAAAGGTGTGGACCTACATAGCTGCGGAAATGAGTGGAGTCTATTAAGACTAAAGGCAAAAGAAACTGCACGTAAGTGCTGTTCTCCAGGTGATAAAGGTGTTTGCCATAGGGTGTTAATTCTGAAGCCACTAAATCTATCAACATATACAGGAACTGAACAACTAAGTAAACAGATGAGGGGAAGTCAGTTTCCTCAGTGTTTGAAGCAGGAAGTTACAGGAAACCAAGGGGAGAAGGCTAGAATGATCCATGTGGAAATGGATTAGAGTTGGAGACATCTGAATCAACTCTTGTTTAGCTTAATATAGAATGGTTAGAGAGAGAAACTCTTTGTATATACATATGTATACCCCTGCTCCATCAACTGAGAGGACCTAGAAGCAACAACACACACCCCAGTAGCAAGCACCCATTAACATCCAGATTTTGGTTGCTAACATCATTCTCCAAAAAAAAGGAACCACGTACCCTGGAAAAATGGGTGATCCTAGGACTAGGGCAGGAAATATATAAGGTAAGCCTAGAGAATCTCCTAGCGCCAGAAAGTAAGGAAGTGCCCCCAAAGAACCCCACAATGATGGGGGTATATCAAGAGGAGTCAACTCAAAGAGCTACCAGTAACCAAAGATAGTACAATTTGAGTAACAAAATAGTCATGGATTATACTACAAAATAAACATCCATGAGTCCACATAAATACATAAATGAATAAATGGGGGAGAACAAATATCCTGTGCAAAACAACACCAAATAATTGTGTAGATAACTATGCCTTCAAGGAGATATAACATAACCCTGTATTCCTTAAGTGTGAGCTGCGCACAGTGGCTTTCTTCCAAAGAGTACAGTATGGAAAAGGAGGTGAAAAGATTAATTATACAGCTGGGAAACCCAACACTACCACAACCAGGTAATCAAGTCAATGTCAATGGTGATAAATTGTGTTCACATTATTACATCTTATCAAGGGTACATAAACAAAGCACTTTCCCTCTGTGGTCTTCCTTCCAAAAATTAGTAACTCTTGTCTAATCATGAAAAAACCATCAGACAAATCCTAGCTGAGGGACATTCTACAAAATACCTGACTAATACTCCCCAAACTGTCAAGATCATACAAAACAAGGAAAGTCTGAGAAACAGTGACGGCCAAGAGGAGCCCAAGGAAACTCAGCTACTAAGTGTAATGTGGTACCCTAGATGGGATCCTGAAACAGAAAAAAGAACATTAAAACTAAAGAACTAAAAACTAAGGAAATCTGATTAAAGTACGAACTTTAGTTAATAATAAATACACCATAATAATAATACTGATTCATTAACTATAACAAAAGTACCAAATTAATAATGTAACATGTTAATAAGAAACACTGAGTGCAAGAGACACGGGAGGTTTGTGTACTATTTTTCCAACTTCTCCATAAATCTAATTCTGAAGTAGAAAGTTTACTCGAAAGTGAAAAACTGGGGCGCCTGGGTGGCTCAGTGGGTTAAAGCCTCTGCCTTTGGCTCAGTCGTGATCTCAGGGTCTGGGATCGAGCCTCACATCGGGCTCTCTGCTTGGCAGGGAGCCTGCTTCCTCCTCTCTCTCTGCCTGCCTCTTTGCCTACTTGTGATCTCTGTCAAATAAATAAATAAAATCTTAAAAAAAAAAAAAAGAAAAGAAAGTGAAAAACCAAAAGTAGGGGGGGAACTTCTGAGGCAGAACAAATCTGGCAAGCTGGCAGATAAGGTCTGAGAAGAAGGCAGGGGAGAGAACATTAATCTAGGGTAGTTTTCTGAGAAGACCGTGTTATTTACTCAGAATGAGGAAAACAGCTGAAAAAATTTTTGCAGAACTGTGAGAAAAATTTACCTTTGGTAAAAAAGCAAGTGGTTTTTAAAAAGACTTATTTATTTATTTTAGAGAGAGAGAGAGCACACGTGAGTGATGGGGAGATACAGAGGGAAAGAGAGGAAGAAAAGCAGATTCCCCACTAAGTACAGAGTCTGACACAGGGTGAAGACCCTGACTGAGATCTTGACTTGAGCCAAAATCAAGAGTTAGATGCTTAACTGAGTCACCCAGGCGCCCCTGAATTTGGGGTTTTGATTCAATCTCCATCCAAACTTTTAATTATAGAAGGAACTGGTTAAAGGGCTTTGCTTCTCTTTCCCAGACTACAAGCATCTTGAGAAGAATCTATCTACTTTTGCTTTCTGATCTTTGTAAGACTCTTCTGGTATTTTCTCACCTAGCTTGGGAACCAATCCCTCTACCCCTCCTCCCTTTCCACTAACCAGTCCTCCCCCCCACCTCCCACATCACTGCTTACAGTCACCAGGTGAGAAGCTTTCTGTATTTTCTCTCCCCTGTGAGACTCCTCTTTCCTTGATACATACAATTTTGAGCACTCTTACTTAATACACTAAGTAACTATTAGTTATATAATATTCCAATTGGCCAAAACAATTTACATATAGATGTTACAATTGCTTCTGATTTTCCACTATTAAAATAGCACTTTGATGAATATTTTTGCTTGTAAAGTTTCTTTGCATTTAGAATTTCTCCCTTTAGGGTTCAATTAAAATTATGAGCCAAGGAATACACCTAATTTTTAAAGTTCTTGATACATATTGCCAAAATGCACTTTGAAAGGACTATTTCAATTTACACTAAACAGGGCTGGTTTCAATGTGAGTCAAAAGCTAAATATCTGGGGCGCCTGGGTGGCTCAGTGGGTTAAGCTGCTGCTTTCAGCTCAGGTCATGATCTCAGGGTCCTGGGATCCAGTCCCGCATCGGGCTCTCTGCTCAGCAGGGAGCCTGCTTCCTCCTCTCTCTCTCTGCCTGCCTGTGATCTCTCTCTGTCAAATAAATAAATAAAATCTAAAAAAAAAAAAGCTAAATATGTCTCAAGCCAGTATTCATTCTCACCTGGTGCCAAAGGGAGTTCTGCAACACTAGCTTTGTTCGAACAAAAAATGTAGCAGTTTTGGCTACAGATATTACATTAGCTTGCAACCAATTCTTTCCTTCTCAAGAACATAATGTTTGGCTACTGACACTTAATGAAAACAGGTAAAACAGAGAACTTAGAAAATGTTGGGCTTAATAACCTTAGTCACTGGTTTCCAGCTTCTCCAAAATTAATTTATTTCAATTAAAAGGAACTTTTAATTTAAAATTAAAAACTTTTTAACTTGCAAAGGAACTTTTAAAAGGAACTTTAAAAAAATATATATGTTCTATGCCCAATGAGGGGCTTGAACTCATGACCCCCAGATCAAGAGTCACACTCTCTATGCACTGAGCCAGCCAGGTGTCCCTCTTTTCCCCCACCCCGCCTGCACTCAAAGGAACTTTCTTTTTCATATAACACCACATATTAACTGTACTGGAATTTAAAACTTTAAAAGGGGGGCGGACCTGAATGGCTCAGTCAGTAAAGCATCTGCCTTCAGTTGGGGTCATGATCCCAGGGTTGGCTGTGCTCTCCCTCTAAGTCAAATAAAATCTTTAAAAACAATAAAAATAAAATTTTAAAAAGGGAACATTCTTTTGTAGAGAGAACCCATTTATTTATATTATCTTCAAGATGCAGTGAAGTGCCTCAGCAAATAGCAGAAAATATTTGAACAAGGGTGACTGGGTGGCACAGCAGGTTTAGCATCTGCTTCAGCTCAGGTCATGATCTCACAGCCCTGGGATCAAGCTCCACATTGGGCTCTCTGCTCAGTGGCAAGTCTGCTTCTCCCCCTCGCCCCACTGCTACCACCATGATCTATCTTGTTTTCACTCTCTCAAATAAATAAAATCTGAAGAAGAAGAAGAAGAAGAAGAAGAAAGAAGAAAGAAAGAAGAAAGAAGAAAGAAGGAAGAAGAAGAAGAAGAAAAAGAGGAGGAGGAGGAGAAGGAGGAGGAGGAGGAGGAGAAAATGTTTGAACAAATGAATCCTGTTCCTTTGCCAATAATTGACTTTATCCCTGTTTTTTTTTTCCTTTAAATATTTATTCATTTGAGACAGCGAGCCAGAGAGAGCAGGGGGAGGGGCTGAGGGAGAAGCAGATTCTGCACTAAGTGTGCAGCTCGACTTGGGGCTTGATTTCACAGCCCCAAGATCATGATCCAAGAAGCTTACCCAATTGAGCCACCCAGGTGCCCCTAAAGATTTTTATTTTCAAGCAATCTCTACACGATGTGGGACTTGAACTCCAAAGTGAAGAGTTGTAGACTCCACTGACTGAGCCAGCCAAGCACCCCATCTCTCTAGTTTTTAAGTATTTTTAAAATATTTAATTTTAAATATTGTTCTTCTCATTATCACATACTCCTACTTTGCGTCAGGCTACTAGCCATCTTTACTACATTTTCCCCAACAATCCTATGAGACAGATATTACCATCATACCCATCAGCAGTTGAGAATACTAAGACTCTAAAAAGAATTATGTGCATGTACCCCACACCAAGTCAGGTAGCACCGTAAGTGCTCAAAAAAGTTCAGCTAAATCTGCTAACCTTTATCTCCTACCTGGCTTGCTTTTCAGAACTCTGGTTTACATTTAGATCTACTAACATCTGAAGTGGCTTGAGATGGCACTGGATAAAACAGCTGCCATGGAAATAAAAGTTAATTTTAGCACCTGTACATTAACATTGGGACCTCTTTCTCCCTCTAATCTCCCAGGGCCAGCATCTAATGTCAACTGCTATTATAAATCCCCTACTGGGAAGGTGCATCCAGGTCTGTCTTACAGAGAAATATCCCTTGCTCTGAGACAGAGAAATATCCCTTGCTCTGAGATGATCTTTCCTTCCCTTCTCCTCCTCTCAGAGATAACTCCTCTTCCATTAATTGCTCTCCTAAGGATTTAGGATACTACTGCATTAATTACAACAATTTACACAAAAGTGTAATTGATCTATAGCAATAGTAGGAGAAAGGTATATATCTTTAGAGCAAAAAATACCCTGAACCCCAACCAATCTCTAATTAGCAAAATGCACTGGGGAAACTGGAGGGAAGTGTGTGGACTATTCTATATCCTTCTCCTTTTCCATCCTTGGTCTAACTTCCTCCTCTCCCAAGAGGAGGAAAGTGTGTGGACTGTTCTATAACCTTCTGGATATAGAACATAGAACTAGAGGATATAGAATACAGATACAGAATATAGAACTAGAGGAATGTGTGTGGACTATTCTACATCTTTCTCCTATTCCATCCTTTGTCTAACTTCCTCCTCTCAGAAGACAAGAGCACAGCAACACCACTTGACAACCCACTTCCAAAATACTGAAATCCTTGACCTATCTCAAGTATGATTCAAGGAAGGTATTATAAACAATAAATGGTGTAGTGTTTTACCTAGATGTCTCATTCAACTACTTGGATAGGGCTTAGGTAACACTCTAGATTACCCAAGTGTAATCACTAGAGTGCTTTCCTAAGAAGTGTTTCTCTTCCTACACCTCATCTGTTTAATCTAACAGACACTGTAGGAAGGAGGCTGATGTGAAATCTCAGTTGAAATTTAAGTACTCTCTAAATTCCAATTGGAGTGTTGGCTCTAAGTTGCTGGGGATGGATATAACTTGTTTTCAGTTACTCCCAGAGAGAAATTTGACAAAAACCAGTGATTTTTGTTCCCTCCTACTACACAGATACCTTTGCTGTATGCAATAAGCAATATGCCCTCTCTAGTAGTAGCAAGAGAAATGGAATTTGAGGTCCTTTCAGGAAGCAATCACATACAGCCTCTATCTATTACTAAAACTCTTATATTCAGATCTTTATTATTTGTAATTACTGGGCTCCCCTAAATTAAACAGCAGCAGATGGGGTGCCTGGGTGGCTCAGTCAGTCGAGGGCCTATCTTCAGCTCGGGTCATGTTCCCCGTGTCCTGGGATGGAGCCCCATGTTGGGCTCTCTGCTCAGCAAGGAGCCTGCTTCTCCTTCTCCATCTGCCTGCCACTCCTCCTGCTTGTGCTCTTTTTCTGTCAAATTAATTAAATCTTTAAAAAAAATTTAAATACTAGCAGCTTCCATTTCCTAAGCACCTAATACTATGTAATAGGCATTATAAGTAATAAAGCCCTCATTTTCACCACTGAGAAAGCCAACGGATTCAAGAGGTTAGGTAACCTAAGAATATCCTTGTCTAGGAATAACAAGAAGTGGTAGAGCTGAGACTGAAACCTAGAATAACTATATCCAAAGTCCAGTTTCCTTCCTATGCCATACTGCTTCCCAATATAATTTAATTCCTATTAGAAGACAAGTTTTAAAAAATTCTCAATTCAGAAAAATTTAAAAAAAAACAAACTTTTTTTTGTTTGAGAATACCTGGAATGTTTCTAATTTTCCCATTAAGGATTAAAGATAAGTCGGAAAGAGCAGGGACGCCTGGGTGGTTCAGTAGGTTAAACATCTTGCCTTCAGCTTGAGTCATGATCCCAGAGTCCCGAAGAGAGTAAATCAACCCCTCATTTTGCACAAAAGGCTTAGTGATGTGAAAAAGCTTTCCCAAGTTACAGAGCGTCTGGATGGCAAAACTGTCTGGTCTTTGTATTCCTGGTTACTGCTTTCTTCCTTCCCTTCTCTCTCCCCCCCCCCACCTTTTTTTTTAAAAGATTTTATTTTTTAAGTAACCTCTACACCCAACATGGGCCTCAAACTCACAAGCCTGAAATCAAGAGTCACAGGTTTTACAGACCCAGGCAGCCAGATACCCAAGGTTCCTTCCTCCTTACCTACACTTACTGGTAGCTAACTACCAGCTCACAGATGTATACAAAATTGTTCTCCTTTATGCCTAGATTCAACAATTTATTGGTATAGTTTTGCTCTATGAACAAAGGGTTTGGTGTTAAATAAGCCTAGAAAATGCTGCATATAAAAATCCCTTTTGGAAATTCCCAATACATCTTTTAAATGTCTTCCTTTTAGGTAAAAAGAAAATTAACTTCACAACTGCACAAAGGAAAAGGTCTATTTTAAAAGAATACTATTAATATCCATTGAGGAGCTATCCCATAGAACTGACCTTGGAACCACAGATTAGAGATCATCACTGGATGTTATAAACCAAATGGTCCATGTGAATCAAGAGATAATCCTACCCACCTGTGTAGATTCTTAAATATTTGAAAAGTGACTGGAAACAACAACAGTATGTAGGATATTTTATGCGCAAGTATTTGAATCTACATTATTTTTTGTTAAGATTTTGTTTAATTATTTGACAGACAGAGATCACAAGTAGGTAGAGAGGCAGGCAGAGAAAGAGGGAAAGCAGGCTCCCTGCCGAGCAGAGAGCCAGATGTGGGGCTCGATCCCAGGACCCTGAGATCATGACCTGTACCAAAGGCAGAGGTTTAACCCACTGAGATACCCAGATGCCCCTTGAATCTACATTAAAATGCCACATGGAGGGGTGCCTGGGTGGCTCAGTCCTTAAGCACCTGCCTTTAGCTCAGGTCATGATCCCAGAGTCCTGGGATTGATGCCTTCGGGAAGCCTGCCTCTCCCTCACCCTCTATGGGACTCAATCCCAGGACTCATGACCTGCCTGAGCTGAAGGCAGACTGAGCCACCCAGGCGCCCCAAGTGGTTGATCTTTGCTGGAAAATTAGAGGAGACCAGAGTCTTCAATAATGCTTCATTCTAACTCTACTGCTAACTGGCTTGGGCATGAGTCTGAGGTTCAGTTTATGTCTTAGTAAAACATAAATAAAAACAGTGACTCATTGATTGAGCTGTAAAGATTAAGTATACAATACTCAATACAGCTATTATTACAAAGAAACATGGAGGAAACATTAAAAATGAGAATGTTAGGACTTTCCTCTTTACCATGCTGCAAAGATGAGAATATGACTAACTAGATTTTTTTGTTTTCCCCTTTCTCCTAAAAATGGAATACCTAATACTATTGGAAATACTTCAATAAAAGGGAGGGAGAGAGAAAAAAAACATTAAGAACAATTGGAACAAACCCCCTCTGGTTAAGTGAGATTTCTGGTGAATTACTCAACTCATTCAAAAAATATTAATTCAGCAACTGTCCTGCAGCAAGTACATCAAAGAAATCAAAGTCCCAATCCCCAGTAATTTTGTGGAGTAAAATGACATATACATGACTGTATTGACAACACACCAGTGCTAAAATAATCCTTAAATCTTTCAGGGGACTAGGGGAAAATGCAAAGGAAGACACAAAATTCCAAACTGAAAATTAGCAGAAGATAGTGTTTCAGAGCAAGAGATGATTAGGTATGGAGGTACCTGAAAAAGAATGTTACATTAGGGGAACTAGAAAGTCTACAAAGTATCATTGGAATAGAAAAGGAAAAGGATATGCGGCAGTTTAGCTAGCTCAATGGGTAAAGCATGCAACTCTTGATCTCAGGGTTGTAAATTCAAGTCCCGCATCAGGTGTAGAGATTACTTAAAAATAAAATCTTTTAGGGGTGCCTGGGTGGCTCAGTGGGTTAAGCCTCTGCCTTCAGCTCAGGTCATGGTCTCAGGGTCTGGGATTGAGCCCCATACACCAGGCTCTCTGCTCAGCAGGGAGCCCGCTTCCCCTCCTCTCTCTCTGCCTGCCTCTCTACCTACTTGTGATCTCTCTCTGTCAAATATATAAAATCTTAAAAAATAATAAATAAATAAAATCTTTAATTATCGGGTTGGACAGTAAAGTATGGGTCAGCTCAGGAGATTTAAAGATTTATGCAGGGCGCCTAGGTGGCTCAGTCGTTGGGCGTCTGCCTTTGGCTCGCGCCCAGTGCCCTGGGATTGCGAGGCCCATATCAGGCTCCCTGCTCAGTGGGAAACCTGCTTCTCCCTCTCCTAGTGTTCCCTGTGTTGCTCTTTATCAAATAAATAGAATCTTAAAAAAAAAAAATTGATTTATGCAGTTTTGATCAATGCAAAGCGAATAAAAAAGTCTTAAGAGAGTGACATGAAATGTTTGTTAAAAAATTGTTCTGGAAAAAGTAGGAAAGCTGAAGTTGAAAAAGAGATCTGAAACTAAGGGCACCAATATAACGTTACTGAAATATCCAAAGGAAAAATAGAGTGTACACTAGGGTAGAGGCAATGCAGATATATTAGAGGGTTAACTGAGGATAGTGGATTTTTTTGTTTGACTTCTCTGTAATTTTTTTTTTTAGTACTTAGTTCCTTTTATTTATTTATTCTGAAGAATAGCTGACACACAATTTAACATTAGTTTCAGGTGCATAAGATAGTGATTCAACAAGTCTATACATTCTCCTATGCTCACCACAAGTGTAGCTACCATCCATCACCATACTACCATACAAGAGTACAATTCTAATGACTATATTCCCTATGCTGTAGTTTTGATCCCTGTGATATTTCTTTAATTTCAATAGGAACTTACACATACTCAAATACTTTTTTTTTTTTTAAGATTTTATTTATTTGACAGAGAGAGAGACAGCAGAAGAGGGAACACAAGCAGAGAGAATGGAAGAGGGGAAAACAGGCTTCCCACTGAACAGGGAGCCCAATGTGGGGCTCAATCCCAGGACCCTGGGATCATGACCTGAGCCAAAGACAGACACTTAACAACTGAGCCACCCAGGTGCCCCTAAAATAAAGACTTAAAAAAAATCCCCAAAGGGCACCTTTATTTGAGAGGGTTTTATTATGTTTTTAAACAAACATTTTGGGATGCCTGGGTATCTCAGTCAGTTAAGCGTCTGTCATCAGCTCAGGTCATGAGCCCAGGGTCGTGGAATAGAGTTCCGCATTGGGCTCCTTACTTGGCAGGGAGTCTGCTTCCCCCTCTGCCTGCTGCTCCCCCTGCTGGGCACTCTCTCTTTGACAAATAAATAATCTTTAAAAAATTTAAAAACAGGCATTTAAAAAAAGATTTATTTGAGACAGAGAGAGAGAGAATGAGAGAGTGCACACAAGCAGGGAGGACGGTCAGAGGGAGAGGGAGAGGCAGACTCTCTGCTGATCAGGGAGCCTGATGTGGTGGGCTCAATCTCAGGACCCTGAGATCATGAGCTGAGCCTAAGGCAGATGCTTAACTGACTAAGCTAGCCAGGCACCCCACAGACATTATTTCTTAAAAGGTTTACAGAAATACTCGAAGTATAGCCCCCACTCTGCCCCAAAACCTTGTGTATGGCAATAAATACCATATGCAAAGTGAAAGACCTAGGAATAATATTGATAATTTATTTCACAGACAGGTTAATATTCTTAACATAGTTTATAAAGATAGATAAGAAAAAGGACAACAAACTGACAGAAAACAAAAACTATACAGAGTTTGACAACACACTGTTGGTAAGGCTCTTAGGGGCCTCATACATTGTTCATGGGAGCACAAAATAGTACAACCCTCATAGAGGAAAATCTGACAAAATCTAACAGTTACATGTTCAGATATACACACATAAGCATCTAACCTTTGAGCCAGAAAGCTTTCCAGGAAGCTATCCCATAGATGCATTAGCAAAAACATAATGTCATGCATAACAGTACTTATTGCCCTACTATTTGTAACAGGTAAAGATAAGAAATAACCCAAAGATCCATCAACAGGGGGCCAAATCATGGTATATCCATATAACAGAGTATCACACGGCTATAAATATGAAAGAGAAGTAATTCCCTACAATGCTATGCAAGAACTACCAGGAGATAATAGGTATAAAAATAAGATGGAGAATGGCAGGCAGTGGGGGGGGTGCACGCAGTAACTGTTAACAGACCCTCTGTTGGTTTCAGCTTGTGATCTGAGGGTCATGAGATCGAGTACCCCCACATCAGACTGGACTCCATGTTCAGAGGGCAGTCTGCTTAAGATTCTAGCTTCCTTTTCTTGTGCCCCCCCTCCTCATATACACGTGTTCTTGCTCCCCCACCCAAAAAAATATTAAACATCTTGAGGCCCCTGGGTGGCTCAATGGGTTAAGTGACTGACTCTTGATTTCTGCTCACGTTGTAATCTTAGGGTCATGGGATCGATCCCCATATGGGGCTCCATGCTCAGCGTGGAGTCTGCTTGTCCCTCTCCCTCCCCCAGCTTGTACTCTCCCTCAAACAAATAAATAAAATATCTTAAAAAAAAAGAAAGAGGAATAGAAGCTAGATTTCTTTATGAGCATATTCATAGGGAATCTGGGTGGCTCAGTTGGTTAAGTGACTTCCTTCAGCTCAGGTTATGATCCTGGAGTCCCAGGACTGAGTTCCATAATGGGGCTCCCTCCTCAGAGGGGAGTCTGCTTGAGTCTGCTTCTCCCTCTGACTCCTCCCCTTTCTTGTGTTCTTGCCCTCTCTCAAGTAAATAAAATCTTTTAAAAAAACATATTCATAAATCTATATTTATTTTACATATTTATAATATGTAAATATTTATAAGACAAATTTTAAAAAGCAGCAGCAATCCCTAAACACAAGATTTTAAGTCAAAGACTATAATAAGAGATGAGGAAGAACACTATATCATACACAAAGGGTCTGTCCAACAAGAAGATCTAACAATTTTAAATATCTATGCCCCTAATGTGGGAGCAGCCAACTATATAAACCAATTAATAACAAAATCAAAGAAACACATCAACAATAATACAATAATAGTAGGGGACTTTAACACTCCCCTCACTGAAATGGACAGATCATCCAAGCAAAAGATCAACAAGGAAATAAAGGCCTTAAATGACACACTGGACCAGATGGACATCACAGATATATTCAGAACATTTCATCCCAAAGCAAGAGAATACACATTCTTCTCTAGTGCACATGGAACATTCTCCAGAACAGATCACATCCTCGGTCCTAAATCAGGTCTCAACCAGTATCAAAAGACTGGGATCATTCCCTGCATATTTTCAGACCACAATGCCCTGAAGTTAGAACTCAGTCACAAGAGGAAATTTGGAAAGAACCCAAATACATGGAGACTAAACAGCATCCTTCTAAAGAATGAATGGGTCAACCAGGAAATTAAAGAAGAATTGAAAAAATTCATGGAAACAAATGATAATGAAAACACAACGGTTCAAAATCTGTGGGACACAACAAAGGCCATCCTGAGAGGAAAATATATAGCGGTACAAGCCTTTCTCAAGAAACAAGAAATGTCTCAAGTACACAACCTAACTCTACACGTAAAGGAGCCAGAGAAACAACAAGAAAGAAAGAAACCCTAAACCCAACAGAAGAAGAGAAATCATAAAGATCAGAACAGAAATCAATGAAATAGAAACCAAAAAAACAAAAGAACAAATCAACGAAACTAGGAGCTGGTTCTTTGAAAGAATTAATAAGACTGATAAACCACTGGCCAGACTTATCAAAAAGAAAAGAGAAAGAACCCAAATAAATAAAATCATGAATGAAAGAGGAGAGATCCCAACTAACACCAAAGAAATACAGACAATTATAAGAACATACTATGAGCAACTCTACGCCAATAAATTTGACAATCTGGAAGAAATGGATGCATTCCTAGAGACATATCAACTACCACAACCGAACCAGGAAGAAATAGAAAACCTGAACAGACCCATAACCAGTAAGGAGATTGAAACAGTCATCAAAAACCTCCAAACAAATAAAAGCCCAGGGCCAGATGGCTTCCCGGAGGATTTCCACCAAACATTTAAAGAAGAACTAATTCCTATTTTCCTGAAACTGTTCCAAAAAATAGAAATGGAAGGAAAACTTCCAAACTCATTTTATGAGGCCAGCATCACCTTGATCCCAAAACCAGAAAAGGATCCCATCAAAAAAAGAGAACTATAGACCAATACCCTTGATGAACACAGATGCGAAAATTCTCACCAAAATACTAGCCAATAGGATTCAACAGTACATTAAAAGGATTATTCACCTCGACCAAGGGGGATTTATTCCAGGGCTGCAAGGCTGGTTCAACATCCGCAAATCAATCAATGTGATACAACACATTAATAAAAGAAAGAACAAGAACCATATGATACTCTCAATAGATGCTGAAAAAACATTTGACAAAGTACAGCATCCCTTCCTGATCAAAACTCTTCAAAGTGTAGGGATAGAGGGCACATACTTAAATACTGTCAAAACCATCTATGAAAAACCCACCGCAAATATCATTCCCAATGGAGAAAAACTGAAAGCTTTTCCGCTAAGGTCAGGAACATGGCAGGGATGTCCATTATCACCACTACTATTCAACATAGTACTAGAAGTCCTAGCCTCAGCAATCAGACAACAAAAGGAAATTAAACGCATCCAAATCGGCAAAGATGTCAAACTATCACTCTTTGCAGATGATATGATACTATATGTGGAAAACCCAAAAGACTCCACTCCAAAACTACTAACTCATACAGGAATTCAGTAAAGTGTCAGGATATAAAATCAATGCACAGAAATCAGTTGAATTTCTCTACACCAACAAGACAGAAGAAAGAGAAATTAAGGAGTCAATCCCATTTACAACTGCACCCAAAACTATAAGATACCTAGGAATAAACCTAACCAAAGAGGCTAAGAATCTATACTCAGAAAACTGTAAAGTACTCATAAAAGAAACTGAGGAAGACACAAAGAAATGGAAAAATGTTCCATGCTCCTGGATTAGAAGAATAAATATTGTGAAAATGTCTATGCTACCTAAAGCATTCTACACATTTAATGCAATTCCTATCAAAATACCATCCATTTTTTTCAAAGAAATGGAACAAATAATCCTAAAATTTATATGGAACCAGAAAAGACCTCAAATAGCCAAAGGAATATTGAAAAAAAAAAGCCAAAGTTGGTGGCATCACAATTCCGGACTTCAAGCTCTATTACAAAGCTGTCATCATCAAGAGAGCATGGTACTGGCACAAAAACAGACACACAGATCAATGGAACAGAATAGAGAGCCCAGAAATAGACCCTCAACTCTATGGTCAACTAATCTTTGACAAAGCAGGAAAGAATGTCCAATGGAAAAAAGACAGCCACTTCAATAAATGGTGCTGGGAAAATTGGACAGCCACATGCAGAAAAATGAAATTGGACCATTTCCTTACACCACACGCGAAAATAGACTCAAAATGGATGAAGGACCTCAATGTCAGAAAGGAATCTATCAAAATCCTTGAGGAGAACACAGGCAGTAACCTCTCTGACCTCAGCCACAGCAACATCTTCCTAGGAACATCGCCAAAGGCAAGGGAAGCAAGGGCAAAAATGAACTACTGGGATTTCATCAAGATCAAAAGCTTTTGCACAGCAAAGGAAACGGTTAACAAAACCAAAAGACAACTGACAGAATGGGAGAAGATATTTGCAAATGACATATCAGATAAAGGGCTAGTGTCCAAAATCTATAAAGAACTTACCAAACTCAACACCCAAAGAACAAATAATCCAATCAAGAAATGGGCAGAAGACATGAACAGACATTTCTGCAAAGACATCCAGATGGCCAACAGACACATGAAAAAGTGCTACTTATCACTCGGCATCACGGAAATACAAATCAAAACCACAATGAGATATCACCTCACACTAGTCAGAATGGCTAAAATTAACAAGTCAGGAAATGACAGATGCAGGAGAGGATGCAGAGAGAGGGAACCCTCCTACACTGTTGGTGGGAATGCAAGCTTGTGCAACCACTCTAGAAAACAGCATGGAGGTTCCTCAAAATGTTGAAAATAGAACTACCCTAGGACCCAGCAATTGCACTACTGGGTATTTACCCTAAAGATACAAACGTAGTGACCCAAAGGGGCATGTGCATTCGAATGTTTATAGCAGCAATGTCTACAATAGCCAAACTATGGAAAGAACCTAGATGTCCATCAACAGATAAGAGAAATTAAGGATAAAGAAGGATAAAGAAGATGTGGTATATATACACAATGGAATACTATGCAGCCATCAAAAGAAATGAAATCTTGCCATTTGCGACAATGTGGATGGAACTAGAGGGTATCACGCTTAGCAAAATAAGTCAATCAGAGAAAGCCAACTATCATATGATCTCCCTGATATGAAGAAGTGGAGATGCAACATGGGGGGTTAAGAGGGTAGGAGAAGAATAAATGAAACAAGATGGGATAGGGAGGGAGACAAACCATAAGTGACTCTTAATCTCACAAAACAAACTGAGGGTTGCTGGGGGAGGAGGGTTGGGAGAGGGGGTAGGGTTATGGACACTGGGGAGGGTATGTGCTATGTGAGTGTTGTGAAGTGTGTAAACCTGGCGATTCACAGACCTGTACGCCTGGGGATAAAAATATATTATATGTTTATAAAAAATAAAAAATAAAAATACAATTAAATAAATTTAAAAAAAGGCTACAGCATGGGATGCCTGGGTGGCTCAGTCGGTTAAGCTACTGCCTTTGGCTCAGTCATGATCCCAGGGTTCTGGGATTGAGTCCCACATCGGGCTCCTTGCTCCACAGGGAGCCGGAATCTCTCTCCGCCTCTGCCTGCCACTCTGCCTGTTTGTGCACTTGCTCTCTCTCTCTCTCCCTCTGACAAATAAATAAATAAATAAATAAAATCTTAAAAAAAAAAAAAAGCTACAACATGGATGAATCTTGTGACTGTTAATAGGCACAGTTTTCTGATGGGTATGATAAAAATGACTGAGAAGTAAATACTGGTAATGGTTGCACAACTCTGTAAATATACTAAAAATTACTGAACTGTGTATTTTAAAAGGGTTAATTTATGGTATGTGAATTATTGCTCAATAAAATTGTTATTTTTTTTTTAAGATTTTATTTATTTATTTGACAGACAGAGATCACAAGTAGGCAGAGAAGCAGGCAGAGAGAGAGAGGGAAGCAGGCTCCCCGCTGAGCAGAGAGCCCAATGAGGGGCTCGATCCCAGGACCCTGAGATCATGACCTGAGCCGAAGGCAGAGGCTTTAACCCACTGAGCTACCCAGGCACCCCTAAAATTGTTATTTTAATAAAAGAGCCCAAGAGATCAAATTAGAAAACTATTAGTAATGATCAGAAAACATGACAAGAAATTAGATAAAAGAACCAAAAACTTAAGATAAATGTGCAAAATGTGCAAAATTCAACAGCACTGAATATCTACTGAATATCACTGAATATCTATCAGTAACCATTTAGAATAAAGGAATGTTCTATTTACAAGGATGACCAAAACTATAAAATACCTATGACTAAATTTAATAAGGAACATACAAAATCTAGATGAAGAAATTTACAAAAAAACATTTTAAAGGATATGTGACACATCTGAATAAAGAGATGTACCCGTTCCTGAATGTCAACCAGCTCCAAATTAATATACACATTTTAGGCCATTCCAATAATCCAGCAACAGCACAAAATGACTCTTAAATGTATATAAAGAGGAACCTGGGTGGCACAGTCAGTTAAGCATCCAGACTCTTGATTTTGGCTCAGGTCCTGATCTCAGGGTCATGAGATCGAGTCCCATGTCTGGCTCCACATTTAGCACAGAGTCTACTTAAGACTCTCTCTATCCCTCCCCCTTTACCCCTCCATGTGCTCTCTCTAAAAATAAGTAACTCTTTTAAAAAAAAAGTATATAAAAAACCTTGTAAGAATTACCAATAATTTGTCAAAAAATAAATAAATAGGAAGGAATCCTATCCTATCAGATATTAAAACTTAGTGAAAGCCCACTGTTATTAATCAAGTAATGGTACCAGCAGACAAATTAGTGAAACAGAATACAGTATGATAAAGAGGACTACTCACAGTGGGGGAAGGGATGGATTATTCAGCTAACCTATAATCTCCAGTGGAAGAAAGTAAAGTTAGGTTCTTATATATACAAAAGATAAAGTTCCACATGGATTAAAGATCTGATTTTAAAAAAAAAACCATGGGATGCCTGCGTGGCTCAGTTGGTTGGACTGCCTTTGGCTCAGGTCATGATCCCGGAGTCCAGGGATTGAATCCCACATCCAGCTCCCAGCTCCACGGGGAGTCTGCTTCTCTCTCTGACCTTCTCCTCGCTCATGTTCTCTCTCACTGTCTCTCTCTCAAATAAATAAATAAAAATCTTAAAAAAAAAGAAAAAGAAAAAGAAAACTATGGGGGCACCTAGGTAGCTCAGTGGGTTAAAGCCTCTGCCTTCAGCTCAGGTCATGATCCCAGGGTCCTGGGATAGAGCCCCACATCGGGCTCTCTGCCCAGCGGGCCGCCTGCCTGCTTCCTCCTCTCTCTCTGCCTGCTTCTCTGCCTACTTGTGGTCTCTGTCTGTCAAATAAATAAATAAAATCTTGAGAAAAAAAAAAAAGGAAGAAAGAAAACCATGAAACATTTTGAAGAAAGCAAAAGAGAACGTTTGTATAACTTCATTAAGTGCAAGCATTCTTAAAAAGAACCGAAAAACCAAAAGCCATAAGGAAAAGAAATGTCAACTTGGTAACAATTTAAACAAATGTAAAGATAACAAAATAAAAGATGAAAGAGATCATGAAAAATATTTGCAGTATGTGACCAATATGCCTTTTTATATAAAGAACTACAAACTGATAATAAAATGTCAAATAATCCAACAGTAAATGAAGAAAGGATAAGCAGGCAATTTACACAGTAAGTGTAAATAACCAGAAGAAGCTCAATCTAGGGGTGCCTGGGTGGCTCAGTGGGTTAAAGCCTCTGCCTTCGGCTCAGGTCATGATCCCAGAGTCCTGGGATCAAGCCCCGCATTGGTCTCTCTGCTCAGCAGGAAGCCTGCTTCCCCCTCTCTCTCTGCCTGCCTCTCTGCCTACTTGTGATCTCTGCCTGTCAAATAAATAAATAAATAATCTTTACAAAATTAAAAAAAAAAAAAGATCAATCTATCAGTAATCAGAAGTTTATGGAATGGGATTCAATCTTCAAATAAGCATTTTTACTCTACAAACCTCTCATTCACCTAGGGACACTGACATTATCTCTTAAACAATAGAGACTGGGGGACACCTGGGTGGCTCAGGCCATTAAGGGTCAGCCTTCGGCTCAGGTCATGATCTTAGGTCCTAGGATTGAGTCCTATATCAGGCTCCTTTCTCAGTGGGGAGCCTGCTTTCTTCCTCTGCCTGCTGCTCCCCCTGCTTCTGCTCTGACAAATAAATAAAATCTTTAAAAAAAAAAAGAGGCCAAAAAGCCAATCCCTGCCCTGAAGTTCCTTATTCTCTCCTAATTTTCCTATTAGAAATAGCTTAAAACAAGTGTTTGCATTAGTCATTTAAACTTGACTGAAAACCAAAACCAAAATCTGCAACCACCACTACCACTAAAAGTGCAAAATTAAAACAAGAACTTTAGGGACACCTGGGTGGCTCAGTTGGTTAAGCAGCTGCCTTCGGCTCAGGTCAGGATCCCAGCGTCCTGGGATCGAGTCCCACATCGGGCTCCTTGCTCGGCGGGGAGCCTGCTTCTCCCTCTGCCTCTGCCTACCATTCTGTCTGCCTGTGCTCGCTCTCTCCCCTCTCTCTCTCTGATAAATAAATAAAATCTTTAAAAAAAAATAAAAATAAAACAAGAACTTTAAAAATTTAATCATACTGACAAAAATTCAAAAAGCTACCATCCAATGCGGGCAAGGGTATGGGGAAACAGGTCCTCTCAAAACTCTCTGGAAAACAGTCTGACAGGAGCTACCAAAACATACAAAGTACATTTGTTTTGAACCAGTAGCACCAGGATTCTGTTCTACAGAAATAAAAGGTCTGCTATACCAGCAATATCCCCTATATCCATAACTATGTCTCCGAACATTTCCTTCACTTTCATTGTCTAACTGAAACCTGGCTTTTCTCTGAAGATACTTCTTCCTTTGAAGTCTTCTATCATTTTCTCTCTCAGATCTGTAAGTATGGGAGTGGGAAAACTGTCCTCTTCATTCATTTCCACTTTTGAGATTCTTCTTTCTTTCTGGTTAACAAGTCCACTTTTATCCTGAGTGATGATATCCAGAATTAGTACCATATTTTTGACTTGCTTTGCTGTGTTTGCTTTCTTAATACTACCACAGAGCAAAGGTTAAGTGGCTGACTCTTGATATCAGCTCATGATCTCAGGGTGATGGGATCGAGCCCCATGTCTAGCCCTGCACTCAGTTTGGAGTCTGCCTGAGCTTCTCTCTCCATCTCCCTCTACCCCTCCCACCACTGCACACAAACTCTCTCTCAGATCAAGAAATCTTAAGAAAAACAAAAACAAAAACAAAAAACCCTACCACATAGCTATTGTTATTGGTCCTAGTCATTTACCTGTAGTTGAAAACAAATCAATACCTAATGCTGGAGAGGCAATGCTAGGAAAGAGGAGGAAAGAATCCAGAGTTCTAGATTCAAATCTAAGCTTGTTGCTACTAACCTTAGGTAAATTAAGTATTAATTTTACTTTACTCACCAATATCAGAACCTACACCATTTATTTTTTGAGAGTAATCAATAACACAATGGATCTACAGCACTGTGGACAGAATACAGTAAACACCTGAACAACATGGAAGTGAGGAGCACTGAGTTCCATGCAGCTGAAAATCAAGTATGACTTTTGACTCCCCAAACTTACCTACTAATAGCCTACTATTGAACAGAAGCCTTACTGATAACACAGTTGGTTAACATGTATTCTGTAGGTTTGTATTATATACTCTTAAAATAAAGTAAGCTAGAGAAGGCAAATGTTATTAAGAAAATGGTAAGAGAAAATATATTTACAGTGCTGTATTTATTAGGGAAAAAACCACTTTTAAGTTCAAACCCATGTTGTTCAAGGGTCAACTGTAAACACTCAATAAATAAGTGACCACATAATATCAAAAATACCTTCAAATCTCAAAATTTCTTTATGTATTCTTACTCTACAGATGACTTCAAACAGTTTCAGGGCTTTAAATATTTTCTACATACAGATGATTTCCAAATTTATATTGCTAGCCTAGATTATTCTCCTGCCCTCAGTACTAGTATATACAGTTAGACATCTTCACTTGATGTCTAACAGAAACCTCAAACTTTACATGACCAAAACTGAGTTACTCATCTCGCCCCCACACCCAAACGTGGTCCTCCCATAGCCCTCCTTATCCCAGTTAATGACTCTTCCATTTCTAGTTACTTAAGTCAAAAAGCTGAGATATCTTTACTTTCTTCCTTTCTCTCTCCATTCACATACAACCCCTTAGGAAAATCCCATCCACTTTATCTTCAAAATATATTCAGAATCCAACTACTCCTCATGATTACTTTCCTACTTCATCCTGGTTCAAGCAGTCTTGCATCACTGCAAAGATCTCCTAACTGATCTCCCTACTCCTCCCTTACCTTCCTTGAGGGTATCTTCAAGAAAACAGCCAGAATGACCCTAATAAATCATAAATCCTGTCATCACTCAAAATCCACCTTGCTTCAGAGTTAAAGCCAAAATCCTTACAATAGCCTACAAGGCCATTTGTGAATTAGCCCTGCCTTTAACTCCCTAACCCTGTCTCCTACTACTTTCTTCCTTCCTCCCTCCCTTCCTTGGTACTAGCCACACTGTCCTCCTTGCCATTCCTGGACAAGGTCCCTTGAGGCTATGCTTTAGGACTCTTACATGCTTTATTCCCTCTATCTGGAATCCTCTTCCCCTAAGCACTCACATGATTTCTTTGGTACTTAACCTTTAGGTTTTCACATAACTGATACACTCTCCTCGAGGCCTTTCCTTGATAATCCTATTTAAAATTAAACACCCCACTATCCCACTCCCCAGGCCCTTGGGTGGCTCAATTGATTAAGCTGATTAAGTGGCCAGCTCTTGAATTCAGCTCAGGTCATGATCTCAGGGTCCTGGGATGGAGCCCCAACTCTGGCTCCAGGTTCAGCAGGGAGTCAATGCTTAAGTTTCTCTCTCTCTCTCCCTCTGTCCCTCCCCTGCTCAGGCAGCATGATCTCTACCTCTCTCCCTCCCTCTTTCTAAAATAAATAAATCTTTTTAAAAAAAGATTTTATTTATTTAAGAGATAGTGAGAGAGATCACAGAAGAAGAGAGAGAAGCAGACTCACCGCTGAGCTGGGAGCCTGATGCGGGGCTCGATCCCAGAACCCTGAGATCATGACCCAAGCCCAAAGCAGACGCTTAAATGACTGAGCCTCCAAGGTGCCCAATAAATAAATCTTTAAAAAAAAAAAAAAAGTTAAACACCCCCCCTCAAAATTCTGTTTATTTCTCTCCATAGCATTTATCACCATCTAACACAGCCTATATTCATTCCATTTATTTAGACTCTTTGTCTCTCCCACTAGAATGTTAACTCTACAAGTGTAGGAACTATATTTAATATTCCCTTATATCCTGTGCCTAAAACTATACTAGCACATAACAGGTCCTGAAAAAGTTTATTGAGAATGGGATAAATGTTTGTGGACAAGAATATTCACTGTGACATTAGCTGTATGAAACCAAAAAATGAAAACAACGTGATTGTCCCTTAATTTTTTTAAAACCAAAAAGTAATAACTACAATAATGTTTAACATTCAAGCACTTAATATTTGCCAGGGCTTTATATATATTAACATTAATTACTGAAACAACACCTTGCAGTAGGTAATATAGCTAGCAACTGCACACATGAAGAAACTAAAGTAGAAAGGCTAAGTAACTTGCCCAAGGTGACAAAGTTATTAACTGGAGAAGCTAGGATTCAAAACTAGGCTGTCTTACTTCACAGCCTGTCTTCATGACAACTTACTATGCTAACTTTAATAATTATATGATCCTACCTCTATTAAGACAGAGACAGCAGAAGCTCTTATCCAATGAAAATAAGACTTACTAGTCAATTAATTTAAAAAGTCACTTAAGGGTGCCTGGGTGGCTCAGTGGGTTAAGCCTCTGTCTTCAGCTCAGGTCATGATCTCGGGATCATCGGGCTCTCTGCTTGGCAGGGAGCCTGCATCCCTCTCTCTCTCTCTCTCTCTGCCTGCCTCTCTATCTACTTGTGATCTCTCTCTCTCTTTCTCTCAAACAAACAAATAAACAAATAAATAAAAATCTTTAAAAAAATAAAATAAGGGACGCCTGGGTGGCTCAGTTGGTTAAGCAGCTGCCTTCGGCTCAGGTCATGATCCCAGCGTCCTGGGATCGAGTCCCACATCGGGCTCCTTGCTTGGCCGGGAGCCTGCCTCTCCATCTGCCTCTACCTGCCATTCTGTCTGCCTGTGCTCGCTCTCTTTCCCTCTCTCTGACAAATAAATAAAATCTTTAAAAAAAAAAAAAAATTAAAAAAAATAAAAAAAATAAAATAAAATAAAAAGTCACTTAAAGTGAGGAATAAAAACATTTCATACACATATATTTCATTTAAAACATAAAGCATACACATCTATGCAGCAATTTTTTGATGAAAGCCTACCCTTTCTTAAGGGCATGGGTCCACCAGCATTCTTTGGAGTCTTTCTAGCATAAACCATATCCATAAGACACTGATTTAATTTCTTGGAGTGGAACAACTCCAAACACTTGACAAGAATTAAGTGCACAATACTGAATCTCAATGATTTTTTCCCCAAAGTTATCTATGTATCTATCTTGCCCACACCTAACTGAACAATATTCTAACAACTTGACCCTATAGATCTTTCCCAAAGCATTTACTTTAGCTTTCAGATTAAAAAAAAAAAAACCTCTCACACTGATGCTTAAATTGTTTATGAATTATATTTTTATGACAAATATAACCAGCACACAATGATTTGGGAGCAAATACAACTGACTTTTGAGGTGCCTGGATGGTTCAGTTGGTTAAGCATCTGCCTTCGGCTCAGGTCATGATCCTGGGGTCCCGGGACTGAGCCCCATGTGGGGCTCCCTGCTCAGTAGGGAGCCTGCTTCTCCCTCTCCCTCTGTTGTTCCCCCTGCCTGCATGTGCTCGCATGCGCACACGCGCTCTCTCATAAATAAATAAATATAATCTTGAAAAAATTTTTAAAAATAAAACTGACTTTTGTCAAGAGTACAACTCCACTGGTGAAAGCAAAACTACTTGGACATATTACAGAGTAGATCTTAAGAAATAGAAGCCACATGCTTCAACTAATCAGCCAAGTGAAGGGTAAGAGAGCTTATACATTAATTATGTGTATCTGTATATGCAGAAGAAAAAAGTATACAATGACACACAACAAACTGGGAATGAGGAAAGGGGAATAAGATTAAATTTAATTACACTTTTATGATTTTATGTTACTGACTTCCATAAAGTATGCATTACTTGGTAGTTTTGGGTTTTTTTTTTTACGCAAAAAAAACCACAAAAACCACTGTGAACTAAGTAATAGTATCCCCATTTTATAGGGGAGGAAAGATTCAAGAAAATGGGAACATGCCCAAGGTCACAGGACTCAAGAGAAGCTAAGCTGAAAGGCTAATTCAGGTTTGCCCCAAGTTTCAAAGCTCATGGTTTTCCTACAATACGAAGTTCCTGGTCAAAAACTTCACACAGATCACTCTGATTTTTTGTAAATACATGAACAAAGAGCATTGTGTTATTCTTTTTCTTTTAGGTAATAAAAGAGTCAGATGAAGCCAAAAAGATTTTCCAAGTGTATTATAAGCTTGATTCTACAGGCCAGAGTTCAGAGTTAACTTTCTATAATTTAAAAGAATAAAGATCATATACCCTAATATTCATTTAAAAGAAAAGAAATTTCTTACACCTGTACAAAAGTAGAAAGGGATAATTTCTTCCTCCACTGGCCACACATATAGCTCCTTTAGCCCCTTCTCTCTGTCCATGTCATCTTTCTCCAGGGGTTTAAACAGCAACCTAGAAGCAGTAAACCAAGGCACTAGGGGAATCTGTTATATTTGGAAATTTGAGAAAATGGATTTCTGTAAAAGTAACCTTACCCATACCTGCATTAATTCTTCTTTCTTTTTTAAAGATTCTATTTATTTACTTGAGTGAGAGAGAAAGCATGAGTGGGAGAGAGGGGCCAAAGGAGAGAGAGAAGCAGACTCCCAGCTGAGCAAGAAGCCTGATGTGGGGCTCAATCCAAGGACCCTGAGACCATGACTTGAGCTGAAGGCAGACACAACCAACTGAGCCACCTAGGCATCCCCCTGCATTAATTTTTTTTCCTTAAAGATTTTACCTACTTATTTGTCAGAGAGGGAGCACATTCGCGCACAAGCAGGGGGAACGTCACGCAGAGGGAGAAGCAAGCTCCCCACTGAGCAAGGAGCTCAAAGCAGAACTCCATCCCAGGACCTTGGGATCATAACCTGAGCTAAAGGCAGACACTTAAGCAACTGAGCCACCAAGGCGACCCTGCATTAACTCTAAAGACCTATTCTCCTCCATTTGAAACAGCTTAAAACAAATGTGTGCATTTGCTATTCATACTCAATTGATTCCAAAACAAACAGGAGAAAAGGATAACTAAAAAAAATCTTAGAAAACAGCAAATGGACTGGTAAGTGTGATAAATCTACTCTAGGGAGTTCCAGTCAAATCACATATCACAAAAAACATGACAGAGGAAACCTAAGATTTCTAAAAATATTTCACTTTTGCTAGTTTCAATGTATCAAATGAAGCAACATACTGAGAACTAGTTCCTAGCAGTATCGCCCAGTTCTGTCGCGACTCCTAGGGATATTCCAAGCACACACTCCATACGGTTAGTGAAGCAAACCTGAAACCTACTGTTATGTTACTCTCTAGTGGGAAAAAAACTGATGGCTCCCTATGTGTACAGATCAAATTTTAAACCGTTCTGCACAGCTTTGAAAGGCCTCCAAAATCTGGCTCTAATTTACCTATCCAATCTTATTTTCCACTTCCAATTCTCTAAATCCATCACAACACGCCATACTATTCCATCTTCATACATTGCTCAAGCCATTTCCTCAGCTTTGAGCATCCTTCTGCCTACCAACTGCTCAAATTCTATTCCTCCTTCAAAACTAGCAAAGTACAGTGGGAAGAGCTGAACCTTCAAGCCTGACCCAGACCCATGCCCACCAGGTTTCTAAATATAATTCCATTCTCACTATTTAATAACTTAATGAACTTAGGCAAATACTTCAATAGATCTGTTTCACCACTTAAGAGTAGCTATATCATCTACGGCACTTTACAAGTCTACTGGGAGAATTAAGCTTAACAGTTATCAACTACCTATCTAGCACCATGCCTAAGGTATAGTAGATACTTAATAAATGGTTAACTCCTAGGTCATCCTTCTCTCTTCTCTCCTCTTCCCACCTCCATGGATACTCCTGTTTCTCCCTAAATTCCTATAGCACTTTGTTTACACCATGGGCACTAATATACTGCAGGATACTCATTATTCACGTATGTATGTATCTTGCTTCTCCAATAGGTTATAGCTAAGACGGTTATGGGTATGGATTTCTAAATCTCTGCCACTTAACTAGTGTGAATTATTTGACCTCTCAGAACCTGCTTCTTTAACAAAATGAATGAGGGTTAATTCCTTACAATGTTATTAAGAGGTTTAAAGGAGTTAAGGTACATTAAATACCTGGTATAATGCTTGACACCTACTAAGTTTCAAAGAATTTTCAATGGCAACTGAATGGTGAACCTCATCCAGCAACTGCTTAAGGAACACAAAAATGCATTTGCCTTGGTAAATCCAGTTTCATAGAGCAATCTGCTTTTTTGGTTTTTGTTTTGTTTTGTTTTGTTTTGAATTTTACACCCAGTGTGGGGCCTGAACTCACAACCCTAAGATAAGGAGTCACATGCTCTACTGACTGAGTCACCCAAGCATCCCTCACAAAGAAATCTTAATGCAACTTTAAATAACCTACCACTCACCCCTTACTGATAAAAATGCCCAACGAGGGCACCTGGGTGGCTCAGTGGGTTAAAGCCTCTGCCTTCGGCTCAGGTCATGATCCCAGGGTCCTGGGATCGAGCCCCGAATCCGGCTCTCTGCTCAGCAGGGAGCCTGCTTCCTCCTCTCTCTCTGCCTGTCTCTCTGCCTCCTTGTGATCTCTGTCAAATAAATAAATAAAATCTTAAAAAAAAAAATGCCCAACGAAGACAAAAGAGAGGTACCCATGAACTTTACCTCAGAAATACTACCACAAATTCATGCCTTCCCAGTATCGGACTAAGTACATCATGACATATAACTCACATCACCTTGTAACACTTACTCTCGGAGCTTACCTTAAAGAGCTGTGTAAGGGGTAAAATGGCCTGTCAAATTAAACAAATTCTGAAATAAGGGGTCTACCAGGGAGAGAAGGCTGGTTGTCTGATATTCATTCACTCTGATCCTAATTTGCTGTCTTCAATTTCTCTACTCAAAACTCCAAACAAATGTCAACTGTTTCTATAATAGCACTTTTCCATTAACACACTTCCAACCCACTGCTCAATTTAAAGAAAAATTAACCTCAAATTATAGTGAAATCTAATAAAGGAATGTGCAGAAAAGTGATAATTTGTTTAAAAAAAAAAAGACATACCACAACATTTGCATTCCACTCTCAGCTGTACACTGATATTTACACAAGTGGTACAGCACACAAGAGCTCAGGAAAAGTTCTGGAAAGATGGACCTGGCTTTAAATCTGCTACCACCACTTACTGGGTGTGTAAACTAAATATGTTACTTCTTAAGCTTCATATTCCTCATCTGTAAAATAGGGATTGTAATAGCATGAGTCTCATACAGTTGTTGTATTAAATGCGATCATGTGGGGCACCTGGGTGGCTCAGTGGATTAAGCCTCTGCCTTCGGCTCAGGTCATGATCTCAGGGTCCTGGGATCCAGCCCCACATTAGGCTCTCTGCATGGCTGGGAGTCTGCTTCCCCCTCTCTCTCTCTGCCCACTTGTGATCTCTCTGTCAAATAAATAAATAAAATCTTTAAAAACAAAAAATTAAAAAATTAAAGCGATCATGTACACCATGTGTTTAGCCAAGTACTTACAACATTGTAAGTACTCAATAAATGGCATCCGAACTAGCAGTGCCTGAGCACTAAAGTTCTTGGTAAATAACGCTGAATTAATGAATGTTCTGTACACTTTATATTAGGAAATAAGTGTACCACTAACTTTAATTCTATCCTAAGTTAATGATTAATGGTAGCGATACTGCTTGGGAACCAACATTTCAGTTTACAAGCCCTTCATACATCCAAAAACTCATTTGATCTCCACAATATCCTTAGGGGGGGTAGACATTTTTAAAGAGAAGTATTTTAGAATTAAGGAAACTGGCATCCATAGAGTAATAAACAGCCAAGGTTACCCACCCTAGTGGTCTCCTTCAACCATATTCTCCAACTCGGAAATTAAGAGCTTAGTGCCAAAAGTTTTTAACATGACAACCACCACCAAGGAAGCAGATTTCTGCAAGTTACCACCCACCTCAAGAACTGTCAAGAACGTGAGTCCAGGAATAAGCCCAGGGTAAAAAACCCCCGTCAGACGCCACTGATGACACTTATAATTGTTGCATTGTTTCCTTATGTGGTGTCCTCCCACACCTTTAGGGTGGGGGCCAAGTATGCCCCCTCCCCCACCACAGCGCCCAATACAGGACACCAGGCACCCAAGAAGCCATCAATAAATATTTGTAGAAATAGCGTGGGATGCTGGTAGATTTCCCAGAGACCCGAAACGAGGCCAGCTACGCGGTAGGGATTAAGCATCTCGGTAGATCTAGAGTCGAAAGGCGGAGAAGGTCTGAGGGGTAACCGGATTGGGAAGAATGGTTGAGGACGGGTACCGCTAAAGGAAACCAGGGAAGCTGACCCGCTGAGGGAAGAGGAGAGGGCCGCAACCCTGGCTAGAAGGCCAGGGACCAACAGAGGCTCGGGGGCCGGGAGCAGCAGGGCAGTTGGCGTCTGGGGGGGAGGGGGCTGCCGCTGGTCTGAGAAGAATCTCGGGCCCAATCTGAGGAGGGTTCTGGGCTCCTCCAGGGGCCCACTCCCCAGCCCGTGGCGGCATTTGCTGCACCGAGTACTCGCTGCTACCTGAAACTGCAGCAGCTTCTCTGTCTGCTCCTGGGTTAGATCCCGCTCCTCAGGCGCCGCCATTTTGCCGCCGCCTCTACGCTTCTGACCCGTCCGCACCGTCACCCGCCGGAAGTGACCTCAGCAGCAACCACGTCCGGTCTGAACGGCCGCCAGCGTGCAACTGCGTCTGCGCATACTGGTGCAGCCGGGCGCTGCTGGTGGTGACAGTTCCCGCCGTCAGAGGGCGCCACTCTCGGGCCAATACCGAACACTTCCGGAAATTGCCGAGGGACTGTTGGCATCAGTCGCCCTCACGGTTTAGGCCACAAATGGGTCTGCAGAGACCCAAGACTCCTGAATAGATCCTGAAGAGGCGAGAGCTCTCGTGTGCTCCTCGAGAAGCTCCGGAAATTTTCGAATGCCAATTCGCAGATTTAGCCTGCTTCCTAACCGTTTTTCCATAGTCTCCAATATTTCAGAATATATCTTAGGACACTGTGGCCCTTCCAAAATATCAGCCGTTTGATGTTTAATTCCTTCCGTGACGTTTCCGAAAGCGCCTGAGCATCTCTCAGAAGATTCCGAAAGTCCCTGAATAGCGGATGCTATTTCTGATGCTGCCCTGAGCTAGAAGTTGTGAAAGGCCTCACAATGTGAAAATCGGGGCTACAAAGTCGTTTGCTAGGATTGTTTGGACTTGGCTACTTGAGTCTTTGATGGTTAATGGCGCTGCCAGCCTTGGGCAGAATTTCCATCCACTCGGGTGGCAACTCTGCTCCTACCTGCCTCAGGCCCATTGGCCCGATGACCCGGTGATAGACCGAAGGAAGTTC
The DNA here is from genome assembly GCF_011764305.1 of Mustela putorius furo. Lineage (NCBI taxonomy): Eukaryota > Metazoa > Chordata > Mammalia > Carnivora > Mustelidae > Mustela > Mustela putorius. The sequence continues at coordinate 34,551,978 of NW_025421294.1, forward strand.
CTGGATTCTTGGGCTCAGGGTCTAGTGCCCACCTGGCAAAGTGCTGGACGTCCTTGGGCAAACCACCCCCCTCCCGGGCTCCATTTTGCCATTGGTGGAATGAGATTCCCCCAAAAGCCACTGACACACCACCTCAGCTTATTCTCCTTGGAGGGAGGCTCTTACCCTTTCCACTGTCTAATTTCCACCCTTCGCTGACTTCCTTCGCACTTTGTCCCTTCAAACTGCCCCCTCTGTTTAGAACTCTCTTTCTCAATTCCACTTTTGTTCTCCTGCCATCACCCTCAGAAAACCTCCAGAAGACAAAGGGGTCTGGGTCTGCTGTATGCTTTTACCAGACTACCTGTGTACCTTGGAAATCACTCTGCCTCCCCCACCTGTGGAATTCCACTCATTTTCACAGGATTGATCAGGCAAGACAGGACAGGTGCTTTGAAAGCTGAAGTTCTGTGAAGACTATATTAAAGGATGGAAGGGCACTACTTGCAGGCTGTATCATGTAGGTCTTAACCAGGTCTGCACAAAAAGCATAACAATACCTTGGAACTTTTCTTAGATCTTTAAGATAAATCTGTGGAAGCAAACAGATGTGACTTTACATCAACTCAAACCTCGAAGGAGACCTGGTACTATTCAATATCTTCGATAATGTTGGAACAAGACAAACTAGATGAGAGATTGCAAAATCATACAGTCTGGAATTATTGCATAATTCTGATTTAAGATCTATTCCTTCAACAGACAAACTCTGTAGCTGTATTACACACCATAGAACGTTCTTCACGTAAAGAAATATACAACCTCTTGGTCTACTTTTCTGTTTTATTTGAATTAAGACATGGTTACAAGAAATATTTTGCTTTTCTTCCTTAAAACTCTACTGGTAAGAATTTGTCTCATTGTAGAGAATACGGTATGGCAAATTGGAGAGTCCATTCTCTGTCCAAAGGTGGTTTCTGCTTTTTAGCTGTAGCTGATGGCTTCCATATAAGACCAATATTGCTAGAACTTCCCATTTCTTTTTATAGGTAATACCTTTATTTTATTTTATTTTTTTAAGTGAGCCTTTCACCCACCTTGGGGCTTGAGCTCATGACCCCTGCGATCAAGAGTCACATGCTCTACTGATGGAGCCAACCAGTCAACTAGAACTTCTTAATTTTTTTTTAATTTTTGAAAAGATGTATTTACTTATTTGAGAGAGACAGTGGAGAGGGTCAGAAAGAGAGGGAGAGAGAAACTCCAAGCCGACTCTGCACTGAGTTGAGCTTCTTCTCACAACCCTGAGATCGTGACCTGAGCTGAAACCAAGAGTTGGACACTTAACAGACTACACCACCCAGGTGCCCCAAGAAGTTCCCATTTTTAAAAGAATAGCTACAAATCCATCAACTGATGAATAGATAAAGAAGATGTTGTGTATGCATGTGTATACATATATGTACACATGTGTGTACATGTGTGTACATATATGTATACACATACACTATGGAATATCATTCAGCCACCAAAAAAATGAAATCTTGAAATTTGAAATGATGTGGATTGAGCTAGAATGTATTATGCTAAGTGAAACAAGTCAGAGAAAAGACAAATACCATATGATCTTAGTCATATGTGTAATTTAAGAAAGAAAACAGAGGAACATATGGTAAGGAGGAAAAGAAAAGAGAGAGGGAAACAAGCCATAAGAGACTCTTAATGACAGGGGCACCTGGGTAGCTCCTAAGTGTCTGCCTTCAGCTCAGGTCATGATCCCAGCATCCTGGGATTCCTCTCCCCGCCGCCCCCCACCCTGCTCTGCACTGGACTCCCTGCTCTGTAGGGAGCTTGCTTCTCCCTCTCCCACTTCCCCTGCTTGTGTTCCCTCTCTTGCTGTGTCTCTCTCTGTCAAATAAATAAATAAAATCTTTTTTAAAAAATCGAGAGAAACTCTTAAGGACAAAGAACAAACAGGGTTGATAGAGGTGGTTGGGGGATGGGCTAGATGGGTGATTATTAAAGAGAGCACTTGAGATGAGCTCTAGGTGTTGTATGATGAATCACTGAACTCTACTCCGGAAGCCAATATTGCACCGTATGTTAACTACCTAAAATTTAAATTAAAGAAAAAAGAGTGCCTACAAATTTGGAGCTGCATATGAAATTTCCCCATTTTAAAATGATAACTTACTCAGTTTTTAAGAAAATTACTCTGTCAACCATAATTACAGCCACATTCTTTTTTTTTTAAGATTTTTTTTATTCATTTGACAGAGATCACATGTAGGCAGAGAGGCAGGCAGAGAGAGAGAGGAGGAAGCAGACTCCCTGCTGAGCAGAAAGTCCGATGCTTTGCGGGGCTTGATGCGGGGCTTGATATGGGGCTTGATGTGGGGCTTAATGTGGGGCTTGATGTGCGACTTGATCCCAGGACGCCGGGATCATGACCTGAGCCGAAGGCAGAGGCTTAACCCACTGAGCCACCCAGGCGCCCCAGCAGCCACATTCTTCCCTATGAGCTGTCAGTCAGCCCCCTCTGACCTAGATAGAATCCTGATGTGCTCTGTTTGCCATGAAAGAAAGTGGCCTTGGAAAAAACCTTTGATCTCTTGATATAGTCAAGGTGAAACCTATAGAAAGTGTAATTAATTAATTAATGGCTTGCCCTCTCCTTTAAGAACAATTTTTCCACCTGAAATTTATTCTGCCTTTTGTAGCAGTGCTGTCCAATCAAAATATAATGTAAGTCACATGTATAATTCTAAATAATCTAGCAGTCACAGTTAACACAGGTGAACTTACATTTAGTAGTGTATTTTATTTAACACAATATATCCAAAATATTCTTTTTAAAACGTTTTAAGTCTTTAAAATCTGATGTGTATTTTACATCAGATTTACATCAATTATCCCACATCTTTATTTGGACTAGTCACTTTTCAAGTATTGAGTTGTCACATGTGGATAATGACTACTGTATTGGATAGTGACGTTCTAGAACATTCTAAAGATCTTTTTAATAGATTTACTAATTATACTAGTCTCTAGATTTTAGGAATTCATTCAGCAAATATTTATTGAGTGCTTATGTTGAGCCAGACTCTGGACAACATACTGCACACAGTTTAATGGTCAATTAAATGGATTTCATCATTTTCTGGAAGGATTGTGTGCATGTGTGTGCGTGTGTGTGTGTGTGTGTGTGAGATAGGTTCTTGAGTCCTGGTTTTATGCCACATACTAGGATTTGTAACTGAGAGTTACTTTAGAGAATCTAAAGAATATATGTGTTTCTCTAATCACAGTAATAGGCCTTTGTTAATACATTACCATTTTGTTCCTGATAAAGGACAAATTCTGTCCTGCCAAGTCATGGAAATCCTAGAACAAGCCCTCAATTTCTAAGTGGCTGGAACATAAGATATTTTCTACCAGTTGGGGACACAGTATCTTGATTGCTGAGTAAAGCAGACTATTGAGATGCCAGCAACAGTTTTTTGTTTGTTTGGTCTCCTGCCCCATCAAATTAATGAGAAAGGTAATACCTGCACCCTCTAGTATATTATAGATCTTCAGGCTTCTGCTGGGGTTATTTGGACTGATGAAACAAATTAGGCTTGGAGGCAAAGTTTTGCCTTACATAAGTCACAAATACATCCATCTCATGCTCTCCAGGGAGGCCTGAGTACAAACTGATGCCACCATCAATTGACTGTGTGACTTTGGCAGTTTGCTCATCTCTCAGCTCTAAGCAAACTAATAGTCCCTATCTTACAAGGTCATGGCAAGTATTAAAGAGGGCATGTAAAGTCCATGGCCTAATCATAGCTACCTTGCAGATTTGAGAAAAGAATGGGATGAAATAATGGATTAAGAAAAGGCTTTGTCAGAGCACCTGAGTGGCTCAGTCGGTTAAGCATCAGACTCTTTTTACATCTGCAAAATGTTTTTGGCTCAGGTCATGGTCTCAGGGTCATGAGATAGAGCGCCCTGTGTCTAGCCGTGCTCTCAGTGTGGAGAGTTTACTTCTCTCTGCCTTTCTACCGCTTGCATATGCATGTGTACACTCTCTCTCTCTCTCTCACTCTGTAAAATAAACCTTAAAAAGAAAAAGAAGTGCTTTGTCAGTGCTAAAGTCCTTTGCAGAAATTACCACTTTAGATTGATTCAACACACATTTGTTACTGTCTTACAGTTGCTTAATTCTCAGGATGACCTGGTATTAGGTAGGAATCTCCTAGTCTAGCGGGAAGTTAACTGCAGTATCAGGCAGGAAGTGATAAGAGACCCAGAAGTATATAGTTGGTAGTGGACTGTATCAGTAACATAGGCCCTATGAGCTCCCATCTCATCTCTCACCTGATCACTGTAGGTACCTATTAACCTACTGGTCTCCTTGATTTTACTCTTACCCCTCTCTAATTCAGTCTCATCACAGTTGCCAGAGAATCTTTTCCTTCTCTTCTCTTCTCTTCTTTTTCTCTTCCCTTCCCTTCTCTCCTTTCCTTCCTTTCCTTTTCTTAGGAGGCCCCATGCCCAGCATGGAGCCCAAAGCAGGGCTTCAATTCACAACAATGAGATCAAGACCTGAGCTGAGATAAAAAGCTGGACTGTACAAGTTCAACCAACTGGGCCGCCCTGGTGCCCCAGGAATCTTTTTACAAATGTAAATCAGATCCTATTGTTCCCTGACTCAAAACCTTCTATTGGCTTCCCATTGTCCTTGGAATGGAATCAAGCTCCTTAATGTGGCCTACAAGGCCCTTTGTGATCTGGCTCCTACTGGTTCTCTGACCTCATTACTGGGAACTTATTACTTTCAAACTTCCACCTCATTATTCTCATGTATACCTCAGGGATTTTTCATTTGCAGTGCCTGCTGCCTGGAACACTCTCCTTGAGTCCTCACATGGCTGGCCCCTTTTGACGTTCCAATCTCAGCACATGTGTGCTGTATCCTCAGTGAAGACCTAAATATATTCTGTTTCCTCTGAAGCACTTATCACTAGATGCTCTTATCTTGTTTACCTGTTTATTTTTTTTTTCCCAGCTCTGCATTCCATGAGGGTGACAGAGGCCAGGTTGACTTGAGCCACCACTAAGTCTGTAGTGCTGAGAATTGCGGTTGGCATGGAGTACAAGATCTGTAAATATTTGGCACAGGCCAGATCCTTAGAGCAGGGCCTCACGGATGGTGGGGGGGGGGCGCTTATGGGATTAAAGTCATGAGAACTAAATGTGAAAATTAAGTGACTGTCTGTAGCATATAAAGGGATGGTCTTTAATTAGAGCATCTTAAATCAAAAGACAAAAGAGGGACCACATCAATTTTGGGCGATGGGAGAAAAGAGTGCTGATAACAGGTGACCTTTAAAACAGAGATATTTATTGCTCATTTAAAACCCCCATGCCCATAAAAAATTACATGATTTGTGAACTGTGAACAAGTTCAAATAACACCTCAGCTGGCAGAATGGAAAAGGGAGGAAAGCAGGAGACCTATTTACAGATGATTTAAATAACCCAGATGCATTTAAATTGTCCCTACAATCAGACTCTGTCTGATTCAGAGAGGAGGAGCATGTTTCTCAGGGGACAGAGTGTGGGTTTCACTGAACTGGGTACTCCGATTACCATCTGGACACCTTGGGGTCCTTATGCCTGTGAACCTGGAGATGGTGGAGCTACCATATTGGCCAGCTAATGCCCCTGATTACAATGAGGGGCCAGTGTTCCTGATATGCACAATGGAGTCATGAAGAATATGCCTGGAGTCCAGGGGATTCACTGGAACATCTCTGGGTACTCCCATACCCAATGATAACAGAAGATAAGCAATTGTAACAACTACGATTTGACAAGGGAAAGGCAACTAAAGGCTCAGACCCTTCAGAAATGAAAGCCTGGCTTAGTACACTGGAAAACAATCAGGCCAACTGAAGTATTAAGACAATAATGAGGGAATCTAGAATAAGTAATGGAGGAAAGAGATGCTATGATTATAATTTACAGCCTTGGGGACAGCTGTGGCATCAAAGAACTGTAGTTTATTTCCTTAACTCACTTGCCTTATGTCTTCACAGAGATTGTGGCTGGTTACTACATTAAAGGGACTTCTGTAAGTGATTGGACTTCCACAGTTCCTCTTGGGAGGAGTGAAGGCATTTTGTCCCCATGATGGGAGAGAACCCATATTGTAGTATGGGACTGGACATGTGAGGGGAAGGAGCATCACTGAACAGTACAAGGAGGGTGACTGTCTCTAACACCTCTTAGATTTTACCTCCGATCGGGGTGCCTGGATGGCTCAGTCGTTAAGCATCTGCCTTCAGCTCAGGTCATGATCCCAGGACCCTGGGTTCGAGCCCAGCATTAGGCTCCCTGTTTGGCAGGAAGCCTGCTTCTCCTTCTCCCACTGTCCTTGCTTGTGTTCCCTCTCTTGCTGTCTCTCTCTCTCTCTCTCTCTCTGTTAAATAAATAGATTTTACCTCCGATCTTTGCACTCAGCTGTCTCTGGGGCTCTTGGCCACTTGTTTTACTTCAGCCACTTCTATGGTAACCAACTCTACATAGATTCTGTCTGGCCACCACCCTGGTGACCAGCTTACCCAGACACAACCCATCAACACCTCACCACATGCACGTACCACAAGCTTCCTGCCTTCTACCCTACAGCTTGCCTATTGCGACTAAAGCACAAGACACCACAGGCCAGCACAATCGCCATACATGCAAAACTCAGAAGTGCAGGGGAATTAATGTCCCGAGGGAGCAAAACCCTGACAAATAAGAAATGGGATCCAGCAAATAAGAGCCCATTTCCGGCCCCATAATGAGCGATCTTGAGATGCAGTCATTCAAGTGGGCTTTCTGGGATGGAGCAACACACTTGCTACCAAACAGTAGCCAGCCCCTTGTACTTGCCCTCCATCTTTCCCTGCCCTTTCCCTGCCCTATTCCCGCCGGTTCTGTCATGCTTGATTCCCTGGGATTGCACTCCCCAGTAAATAAGAAAGCTTTTGATTCAGTCTATGTTTTCTATGAAACCTGGGCTATGACACTATATATGAACTTAGTGGCTCAACTACAAGGAAAAATAACAATTTCAGGTGAATTTAAAACACATAATTTGCTTATATATTTCCTATAGGTTTTATTCTAAAAACACAAAGATTAGCAAAGAAATCTTAAATGATACTCAGTAATCAGTGTCAATAGTAATATTGATATTGTGGTTTTTTAATAGATTTTATTCATGTATTTGATAGGCAGAGATCACAAGTAGGCAGAGAGGCAGGCAGAGAGAGAGGAAGGGAAGCAGGCTCCCTGCTAAGCAGGGAGCCGGATGTGGGGCTTGATCCCAGGACCCTGGGATCATGGATCTGAGCCGAAGGCAGAGGGTTTAACCCACTGAGCCACCAGGTGCCCCTGATATTGTTATTTTAAAACTATACATATATGGAGGTGCCTGGGTGGCTCAGTGGGCTAAAGCCTCTGCTTTCAGCTTGGATCATGATTCGGGGTCCTGGGATCAAGCCCCGTGTTGAGCTCTCTGTTCAGTGGGGAGCCTGCTTCCCCCTCTCTCTTTCTGCCTGCCTCTCTGCCTACTTGTGTTCTCTGTCTGTCAAATAAATAAATAAAATCTTTAAAAAATAAATAAATGAAAAAAAATAAAACTATACATATATGTAAATAGAGCAAAAAAGTGTATGTTATGCATTAGGACAAAGATTTTCCAGAGGAAGGGAAAATGCATCTAAAATCAAAGAGATCAAGTAAAAACATTGTACTATTAAATTTGAATTAGAAATATTAGTTGAGGGGCACCTGGGTGGCTCAGTGGGTTAAAGCCTCTGCCTTTGGCTCAGGACATGATCTCAGGGTTGTGGGATTGAGCCCCATATCGGGCTCTCTGCTCGGCGGGGAGCCTGCTTCCTCCTCTCTCTCTGCCTGCCTCTCTGCCTGCTTGTGATCTCTCTCTGTCAAATGAATAAATAAAATCTTTGAAAAAAAAAAAAGAGAGAAAAAGAAATATTAGTCGAGGCACCTGGCTGGTTCAGTTGGTAGAGCGTGCAACTCTTGATCTCAGGGTTGTGGGTTTGAGCCCCATGTTGGGAGTAGAGATTACTCAAAACCACAATCTTTAATAAATAAATAAATAAATATTGGTAAAAACACAGTGCATTTTTCTTTTTCAAAAAAAAAAAAAAGTGTTTCCTAGATCTGTTGACTAAAGAGGACTATAAGAAGTATTTAACTACTAAGGGGCGCTGACAATAGTTTCCAAATATTTCCCCCACTAAAAGGTTGTAGAACTCTTTGAAGAAATGACTGATTCCAGTCTGGGACAGGAAACGTACATGATGAGCCATGAACACCTAGATTACCAAAAAGCAAAGAAGCTATCAAATTGTTACAAGGGGATGAAGATGGGAAAGTTTAAGCATCAAAAAGTCCAAGGATTGGATATGTTTATTATCTTTTTATTATTATTATTATTACTATTATTATTATCTTTATCACAGTGTGGGTTTCCTCAGTTATGCATATGTTGAAGTGTATCAAATTGGAAACGTAACATAGGGGAAGTTTATTGCATGTCAATTATACCTAAAAAAAGGTATTAAAGGGGCGCCTGGGTGGCTTAGTGGGTTAAAGCCTCTGCCTTCGGCTCAGGTCATGATTCCAGGGTCCTGGGATTGAGCCCCACATGGAGCTCTCTGCTCAGCAGGGAGCCTGCTTCCTCCTCTCTCTCTGTCTCTCTGCCTGCTTGTGATCTCTCTCTGTCAAATAAATAAATAAAATCTTTAAAAAAAAAGGTATTAAAAAGTATAATACCTACATTTGATTTTGGAACTCAAACACCGTGCTTGAAGAAACCACAGGGAGAAAGAAAGAAGAAACCACCACAGGAAGAAGTTATGGGGGGGAGAGGGCAGGCCATCAGACCCAGCGGAAGTTCCAGCAGCCAGCCAGCCTCGGTTGCCAGGAATAAGACATGCTCAGATGACCTCAGCTTGAGTTGGAACACATCAAATATGTACAGGAGTTCATTATGATACCCAAACAACAACAACAACAACAAACCCAAACCCAAAAAACAAACAAACAAAAAATATAACCCAACAACAACCCCAAAACAAATAGCTCATTAATCACTTTTGAAGACTGTTAGCATATTAAGTCTTTTTTTTTTTTTTTTTCTGAAAGCTGGTGCATTAAGAGAAGTAGTCAAGCATTTTACTCATCCTCTATGAACTCTATACCTCTGGGTAACCAAACTGATAATGAATGAAAGTTCTTCAAAAATTTCTAGTCAATGACAAAGATATACCCCCTCACACCTGTCAGAAGGAATAAAATAAAAAACACAGAAAACAAGTGTCAGCGAGGATGTGGAGAAAAAAGAACCCTCTTACACTTTTGGTGGAAATACAAGCTGGTGCAGCCACTCTGAAAAACAGTATGGAGTTTCCTCAAAAAGTTAAAAATGGAACGGCTCTACAATCCAGTAATTGCTCTACTGGGTATCTACCCCCAAAATACAAAAACACAGGCCCCTAGGTAGCACAGTTGGTTGGACGACCGATTCTTGCTTTCAGCTCAGGTTGTGATCTCAGAATCTTGAGAGTGAGTCTCACATGGAGCTCCACAAGCAGTGCAGAGTGGGCTTGGAGTTTCTCTCTTCTTCTCCCTCTGCCCCTCACCACTGCAATTTCTCGCTCTCTCCCTCTAAAATAAAAAAAATAAATACATCTTTATTCTGTTAAAGATTATTTATTTATTTATTTATTTGAGAGAGAGTGAGTAAGAAAAAGCAAGAGCCCGAGCAGGGGGCGGGCAGAAGGAGGAGGATAAGCAGGCTCCCCGCTGAGCAGGGAGCCCAATGCAGGACTCCATCCCAGGATCCTGGGATCATGACCTGAGCTGAAAGCGGATGCTTAATCGGCTGAGCGACCTTGGCACCCCAATAAATACATCTTTAAAAAACAGAAAAACATTAATTCGAAGGCACACATTCATCCCTACATTTATAGCAACATTATTTACAATATCCAAATTATGGGAGCAGTCCGAGTGTCCATTAACAAATGAGTGGATAAAGAAGATGTGGTACAGGAGCACCAGGGTGGCTCAGTCATTAAGTGTCTGCCTTGGGCTCAGCTCATGATTCCAGAGTCCTGGTATCGAGCCTCACATCAGGCTCCCTGCTCAGCGGGAAGCCTGCTTCTCCCTCTCACACTCTCCCTGCTTGTGTTCCTTCTCTCACTGTGTCTCTCTCTGTCAAATAAATAAATAAAATTTAAAAAAAGAAGATGTGGCACATTGGTATGTACACACACACACACACACACACAGGAATATTACTCAGCCATAAAAAAATTGAAGTACTGCCATTTGCAATGACATGGATGGAACTACAGAGTAAAGCACTAAGCGAAACAGGTCAGGCAGAGAAAGACAAATTCCATTTGATTTCACTCATACGTGGAATTTAAAAAACAAAACAAATGAACAAAGGAGAAAGAGAGATAGAGGAAAAACTAAGAAACAGACTTTTAACTATGGAGAACAAACTGATGGTTACCAGAGGGGAGGCGGGTAGGGGGATAGGTGAAATAAGGAGAAATAAAGGGATTGGGAATAAGGAAGGCACTTGTTACAGTGAGCTCTGGGAATGGAATTGTATAGAATTGTTGAATGTGAACTACACTGGAATTAAAATGAAAACTTCATTAAAAATTTTTCTAGCTAATGCAGAGATGTTGACAAAAGTAGGATCACACAATTTTTTAAAAAGATTTTATTTATTTATTTGGCAGACAGAGATCACAAGTAAGCAGAGAGGCAGGCAGAGAGAGGGGAGGAAGCAGGCTCCCCGCCCAGCAGAGAGTCTGATGTGGGGCTCGATCCCAGGACCCCGGGATCATGACCTGAGTTGAAGGCAGAGGCTTCAACCCACTGAGCCACTCAGGAGCCCCATGATCACACAATTTTTAAGCCTCAAATAAAGTAATTGATTTAGATGAAGATCACAAAGGCTGAAAAAACCTGAGGGGAAAAGCTGATCTGGAGCTTTGCTATTGATGGATCAGGCTGACAACACTTAAATCTGCTGATCGATCTTAGTGTCACTAGGAGGTAACTAGATGTGCCATAATGCAATTGGGTTTCCCAACACTAAATATGAAATAGGCTTGTAAAAAAAAAAAATGATGTGGAATCCGATCAAGTCTCTAAATCAGGGTTTCAACTTGGGTATTACTGACATTTTAAGTTGGGTAATTCTTTTTTTGTGTGGGGGCTGATCCATGCATTGCAAGATGTCTAGTAGCGTCCCTGGCCTCTTCTCACGATGTTAGTGGCACCTCTGCAAGTTGTGACAATGAGAGAAGTATCCAGATATTGCCATATGGTCCCTGGGAGGTGGGGAGCGGAGTGGGGAGAAAGTGGAAATCAACCTTGGTTTAAGTGAGGGAAATCTATTTTGGGGTAGTAAAGAAGCTGAAAGTCAGGAGAACAAGAAAGGCAGTTGCAGATCTTGGAGGAGAAAATGTCAGCATAAGGAGAGAGTCTCAGCACAGGCAGATCCTTCGGTTGGATATCCCTGCAGCCTTCATGTGGCTCTGAATTTTCTAGGCAGAAACAGGCAGTTCAGAAACAAGGATGAGACAGGAAAACTGTGAAATTCCAAGACCAACAACTGTGGTCGAGGATTCCTCCTTCCCTGCCCCCTTAGGACCCTGTGCCCCATCTAGAACCTGCCAGGATGCACCAAAAGTGCCAGGACTTCAGAATGCTCTCTGCCATCCCTGGGGATGTGTGTTTCATCGTCAACCAGAAAGCTGTCCTCGAACTCCTTTGGAGAAGAAAATTTTGTTCAAAAAAAAAAATGTCTCTGTCTAGTTTCAGCAACTCCACTAACTCTCACACATCCTCTAAGAAGAATTAACTCTGCTCTTCATAAACAATGATGTTAATCCTTTACAAACACATTTGGGGTTTTTTTCCCATTTAAAAAAAAAAAAGAAAGACTTAAGAGGAGATAGCTACTTTTCCACACTGACCATGAAGGAATAAAAAGGTTCAAAGTTACTTTCCCACTGTAAACAACTGGAAAACTGGACAAACTATGTGTAGAATTGTTTTTAAGATATTCACAAGAGATAGCACAGAACTGTGATCCCTGCAAGAAGAGAAGCAAAGATGAGCCCTGTGATTTTTCAAGCTTTCTCCCTGAAGGAATTTCTAAACTGTTGGGTAAGAAAGGGGAACTAGGGGCGCCTGGGTGGCTCAGTGGGTTAAGCCGCTGCCTTCGGCTCGGGTCATGATCCCAGGGTCCTGGGATAGAGCCCTGCATCGGGCTCTCTGCTCAGCAGGGAGCCTGCTTCCTCCTCTCTCTCTGCCTGCCTCTCCACCTGCTTGTCATCTCTCTCTGTCAAAAAAAAAAAAAAAAAAAATCTTTAAAAAAAAAAAAAAGAAAGGGGAACTAAAAGACAGGCCTGTGGTCTCAAGAGTCAAGGAGACAGAGATAAAGAGTTTGGGAAGGATAAAGTACCTATGGTTTACAAGGCAGAGTACTGGGAAGAGGGAGCGAGGCAGAGCAAGTATCCAGAAATATGCATGGATGGTCCCCATGAATCCTTGGCTAAATAATAATCTGCTTGCAATGATGTGATCTTATATGTAAAAAACCCTAAAGATCACACACACACACACACACACACACGCGCGCGCGCGCACGCGCGTGCTCACATGGTTACAACTAATACATGAATTCAAAAGGTAGAAAGATACAAAGTCAACACATTAGTTCATTCGTATTTCTTTTACTAACCACAAACAATCTGAAAAAGAAATTAGGAATAATTAGCATCAAAGAGACTAAAAGGGGCGCCTGGGTGGCTCAGTTGGTTAAACGTCTGATTCTTGATTTCAGTTAAGTCATGATCTAAGGGTTGTGAGATTGAGTCCTGCATTGGGCTCCACACTGGACATAGAGCCTGCTTAAGATTCTCTCTCTCCCTCTCTCTCTGCCTCTTCCCCACTGCCTAAAGAGAGAGAGAGAGAGAGAGAGAATAAAATACTTGGAAATTAACTTAATCAAGGAAGAGAAAGACTACTTACGATGAAAAATACAAAACACTGCTGAAAGAAATTAAAGAAATCCTATATAAGTGGAAAGACATCCAATGTTCATAGATTGGAAAACTTAACAGTGTTAAAATAGCAATGCCACCCAAAGCAATCTACAGGTTCAACGTAAATTCAGTTCCTATCAAAATCCCGATGGTATTTTTGGCAGAAATAGAAAAGAACCATGACAAGAAAAAAATTTCTAAAATCAATATGGACTCTCAAGGGGTCTTGTACAGCCAAAACAATCTTGAAAAACTGGAGGACTCACACCTCCTGACTTTAAAACTTACAGCAAAATTAAAATAATCAAAACAGAGTGATACCAGCATAAAGAGACATATAGACAAATGGAATAGAATATACAACCCAGAAATAAACCTTCTGCATATATATTCAAATGATTTTTGACAAGGGTGACAAGAGGCAAAAAAGTAGGGAAAAAAAATCTTTCAACAAATGGTCCTGGGAAAACTGGACATTCCCATATAAAAGAATAAAGTGGGGGCACCTGGGTGTTTCAGTGGTTTAAGCCTCTGCCTTCAGCCCAGGTCATGATCTGAAGGTCCTGGGATTGAGCCCCGAGTCGGGCTTTCTGCTCAGCGGGGAGCCTGCTTCCCCCTCTTTATGCCTGCCTCACTGCCTACTTGTGATATCTCTCTCTGTCAAATAAATAAATAAAATCTTTAAAAAAGAAAAGAATAAAGTGTGACCCTTATCTAACACCATATGTAAAATTTAACTCAAAATGGATCTAATGGATCCAAGACCTAAAACAATAAAACTCCTAAGGGAAAATATAGCATAAAAGCCTCCTGACATCAGATTTCGTAATGATTTCTTGGATATGACACCAAAGGCACAAGCAACAACAAAAAAGGCAGACAAATTGGACTTCATAAAAATTTTAAAATTTGTGCATCAGGGGTGCCTAGGTGGCTCAGTGGGTTGAACTTCTGCCTTCAGCTTGGGTCATGATCTCAGGATCCTGGGATTGAGCCCCACATCGGGCTCTCTGCTCAGTGAGGGGCCTCCTTCCCCCTCTCTCTCTGCCTGCCTCTCTGCCTACTTGTGATCTCTGTCAAATGAATAAATAAAATCTTTTAAAAAATTTTTTGTGCGTCAAAAGATACTGTCAACAGAGTAAAAGGGAAACCCACAGAATGGGAGAAAATATTTGCAAATCATATATCTGACAAGGGATTAATATCCAGAATACAGAAAGAATTACTAAAATGCAACAGCAAAAGGTTAAAAAACCCAGTTCAAAAACGAGTGAAGAACTTGAACAGACATTTCTCCAAAGAAGATATACAAATAGCTCATAAGCACATAAGATACTAAACATTAGAGAAAGGCAAATCAAAGCACAATGAGATGCCCTTTCACACCCATTATGAGGGCTACTATATAAATAAAACAAAACACACTGTCAAGGACATGGAGAAACTGAAACCTTTGCACACTGCCGATGGGAACGTAAAATGGTATCACTGCTATAGAACTGCAGATGACACAGAAATTCCACTTCTGGGTATATACTCAAAAGAATTGAAAGAAGAGTCTTGAAGTGATATTTGCACACCTATACGCATAGCAACATTATTCACAGTAGCCAAGAAGTGGAAACAACTCAAGTACCTATCAACAGATAAATGGATAAGCAAATACATATATGGTATCTACACACAATGGAATACTATGCAGCTTTAAAAAGGGAGGAAATTCCAACGTATATACAATATGGATGAATCTTTAGGGCACTATGCTAAATGAAATAAGCCAGTCATAAGAAGATACTTCATGGGGCACCTGGGTGGCTCAGTGGGTTAAAGCCTCTGCCTCAGCTCAGGTCATGATTCAAGTGTCCTGGGATCAAGCCCCACATCTGGCTCTCTGCTCAGTGGGGAGCCTGCTTCCCCCTCTCTCTACCTGCCTCTCTGCCTACTTGAGATCTCTGTCTCTCTCTGTCAAATAAATAAATAAAATCTTAAAAAAAGAAGATACTCATTATTCCACTTACATCACTACATGATTCCACTTACAATGATAGTATTCAAGATCATACCTCAGAGTCCACAATCTGCTTCCCAGGAGGGGAGAGGATAAAGTTAGAAAAACTGAACCAGATCTAGAGCAGAGCACCAAAACACCATTGGGGTGGCTTCAGCACACCAGAGAGGGAAAAATCACTTAAAATATAAATACACATTTAATGCATGGGGAAAGATACCCTGCAAACAGTAATTGTAAAAAAGCTGAAATGGCTATATTAATATCAGACCAAAGAGATTTGGGAATAAAGAGTATTACCAAGGATTAAAAAAAATATCTTATCATCATGATAAAGAGTTAAATTCATCAGGAGATCTTACAGTCCAAAATGTATATGTACATAATAACAGAGTCTCAAAATACTAAGAAGCAAAAATTAATAGAACTGAAAGGAGGAAGGGGCTCCTGAATGGCTCAGTGGGTTAAAGCCTCCGCCTTCAGATCAGGTCATGATCTCAGGGTCCTGGGATTGAGCCCCGCATCGGGCTCCCTGCTCGGTGGGGAGCTTGCTTCCCCCGCCCCCGCCTGCCTCTCTGCGTACTTGTGATCTCTGTCAAATAAATAAATAAAATCTTTTTAAAAAGAGAGAGAGAATTGGGGCGCCTGGGTGGCTCAGCGGGTTAAAGCTGAGCCTTCGGCTCAGGTCATAATCCCAGGGTCCTGGGATCGAGCCCCACATCCGGCTCTCTGCTCAGCAGGGAGCCTGCTTCCTCCTCTCTCTGACTGCCTCTCTGCCTATTTGTAATCTCTGTCTGTCAAATAAATAAATAAAGTCTTTAAAAAAAAAGAGAGAGAGAGAGAGAGAGAGAGAGCTGAAAGGAGGAAAAGACAAATCCACAATTACAGTTGGAGATTTGAATGCTTCTCTCTTGGGGGCGCCTGGCTGGCTCAGTCAGTCAGAGGAGCCTGTGACTCTCCATCTCAAGGTCCTGAGTTCAAGCCCCATGTTGGGTGTAGCAGAGATTACTTAAAAAAAAAAAAAAAAAAAAAAAAAACTTAAAAAAAACCCCACATGAATACTTCTGTGTCAGGAATCAATAAAACAACTATAATGTAAATCAGTAGGGATATAGAAGACAAACAATATGACCCACTAACTTGACTTAAGTAATATAAGACGCTGCCCAAAACTGTAGAATACATGTTTTTTTTTTTTTTTCCAAAAGCATATGATAGATTCTATGCTGGGTCATAAAACAAGCCTCATAATATTTCAAATTACTGAAATCATGTAAAATATATTCACTGTAAAACTCCCAAATCTTCGTAAATTAAATAACACACTTCTCAATGACTAACTCAATGGAAAACTCGTGAGGGAAATTAAAACTTATTTTCACTAAATTAAAATTAAAATACAATACATCAACCTTTGTGAGATGCAGCTACAGTTTTATAGTTTTAGCTTTTAAATTGGGTCTATGATCCATTTCAAGATAATGTATATGTGTGGTGTGAGATAAGAATTAAGATTCTTTTTTTTTTTTCTATATAATGTCCACCCATTCAACTTCATAACTCACCAATAAGAAAACAATCCAATAATGTAAAATGGTACAACCACTTTGGAAAACAGTTTGGCTGTTCCTCATAAAGTCAAACATACACTTTCACGCAGCCAGCAATTCCATTCCTAGATTTTTATGTGAGAAAATTGAAAATCTGTCCACACAAAGATTGTACATGAACTTTCAAAACTGCTTTAGGCATCATAGCAAAAACTTGGAAACAATTCTAATGTCGATCAACAGCTGAAAAGATACACAATTTAGGTTATATTCATACTACAGAGTTCCACATAGCAGTGAAATGTTGATACACGCGGGGCAACTGGGTGGCTCAGTCGGTTGGTTAAGTGTCTGCCTTCGGCACGGGTCATTATCCCAGGGTCCTGGGATCGAGCCCCATGTCGGGCTCCCTCTTCAGCAGGGATACTGCTTCTCTCTCTCCCTCTGCCTTTTCCCCTATTTGTGCGTGCTCTCGCTCTATCTCGCTCTCTCTCTAAAAAAAGAAAGAAAGAAAGAAAGAAAGAAATGTTGACACACGCTACAACATGGATGAACATACAGGAAGTGATCTGTGGTAACAGAAACACTCGTCACCTGGAGCTAGAGGTTGTGTTTAGCAGGGGGAGTTGACTGAGAAGGGGCACAAGAGAAATTTTCAGGGCAATGGATGTGTTTCATATCTGGAGTGTGCAGGTAATAACACAAGTATATATACCTGTCAAAACGGGAATTGTACACTTAACACGGTGCACTGTATTGATTATAAATCTTACCTCATAAAATTGATTTTTCTGATAGCTTTAAGAAGCATAAATAAATGCAATGTGGAGCACGAAAACCTGAATATGGACTGGATGTTTGGTGGTAGGGGTATTGGTGACGGTTTTTGATCTGTAATCATTATATTGTGGTTATATTGCCAGAGAGAAAAAGAAGTCCTTCTCTTTTGGAGAAGTACTCACAGATGACTTGATAGAACACGTGAGATTTTCTTTGAAAGAATTAAAGCACAGGGCAGTGAAATAAGTTTGGCTAGATATTGGTAACTATTGAGGCTAGGGGATGGGCACACCGGCATTAATTATGTTATGTTATTACAATTAAAATTTCCTTGTTGCATTAACTTTGCTACCATCCCCACATTTGTACATGTGGATATACTTATTTGCAATGTGTTCACCTTCTCTGGGTCCTGACTGAGCAAACTCACAATAGGAAGATATTTACGGGACAACTGGGTAAATCTGAATACTGGCCAGCAGTATTGGCTGGTATTCCTGAGTATTCCTCAGCTGAGACTGAGGGATTTGGGGAAGAAAGTTTGTGATGTTATCATAGTTCTATGGGTGTGTAAAAAAGAAGGTAAAGATGAAGATGGAAGAGGAAGAGAAGAAATTGCAACTGTAACAATGATCCCACCTGGCACCCAGAGCTTGGTTCCTTCATTTTCCACCAGGAGTCCTTGTAGAAATGGCTTGTTCTTAAACCTGGAACATTTTATGGTGCCAGAAAGTAAGAAAGCATTCCAAGATGATGAGGACATAAAAACGTAGGAGTCAGCTTGAAGGGGCTCCCACTGCCCCAATCTTGACAATTTAAACAGTAAAAGAAATCATGATAGCAAAGTATCGCAGCCCCGGGGATAATTAAAAAAGTCTGTGAACCCATGGAGACTGAAACAAATAAATGTTCTCCTTGTAGTAGAGAGCCAATTAATAATTGTATATGGAATGACTATGCTGGAAAATTACCATTTGGCAACTATCACTGTGATCCCTGAATCATGGGAAAAAACAAAAAACAATAGATGCGCTAAGGAATGAATAGGTGAGAGTCGGAGGAGTGACATAAAATTTATATAGTCTTAATGCACCTGTGATTAAAAGAGAGCAAGTAGATAGCACAGGATATTTGCGAATTATACAAGGAAAAATAGTGAGTTAGCCGTGTAGAAACCTGACAGACGCCACCTTAATCAAATGCTCAATGTTAACATCATCAGTAACTAGACGTCAGCATCATGCCAAAAATGTTTAGCCTGCATCTATAATTCAGGGCTAATCATGCCAAAAATGTTTAGCCTGAATCTAACCATTAGGAACATAAGACAACTCAAGCTGAAGGACAAAGTAACTGGCTAGTAATCTTTGAGACATCACTGGTCATGAAAGACCCAGAGAGGAACTGATTAAAAGATTAAAAGAGAGCAAGTAGATAGCAATACAAGGCGTAATCTGGGATTTTCTCTTCCTCTATTGTTGGGGCATTTGGTGAAATCTAAGTTATGTTGATTAGATAATGGTTTTGCATTGATATTAATATCTAGATTTCGATCATTGTATAGTGATTATGTAAGTGAATGTCCTTATTTCTAGGAAAACTGTGAAATAGGAATAAAGGGGCATCACGCCTGCAATTCACTGTCCAACAGCATGAGGAAAATAGAAAAGGTGAGAGAAGAAAAAAGGATAAAGCCAGTGTGGTAAAATGTTATTATTTGGGGAATCTGGATGAGAGGCAGATGGGGATTATTTGCAATTTTCTGTAGGTCTGAAATTATGTCAAAATAAAAAGTTGGAAAAAAGTGAGAGAAAAAAAAACCCAACCCTTGAAAGTAAAATCAACCAATTCAAAACAAAACAAGAAAGAAATTATTAATGGGAATGTAAAATGGTACAGTCCCTATGGAAACCAGTATGGCAGTTCTTCAAAAACTTAAAATAGTAGTGCCTGGCTGGCTTAGTCAGCAGAGTATATGACTCTCAATCTACTCTTATGTATACTTGAAATTTTCCCTTAAAAAAGTTTTAGGGATGCCTGGGTGGCTCAGTCGTTAAGCATCTACCTTCCGCTAAGGTCATGATCCCAGAGTCCTGGGATCAAGCCCCACATCAGGCTCCCTGCTTGGCAGGAAGCCTGCTTCTCCCTCTCCCACTCCCTCTGCTTGTGTTCCCTCTCTCACTGTGTCTCTCACTGCCAAATAAATAAATAAAATCTTTTAAAATAAAATTTTATTTATTTATTTGACAGAAGTCACAAGTAGGCAGATAGGCAGGAGGGATGGGGAGAAGCAGGCTGCCCTGCTGAGCAGAGAGCCCCACGTGGGACTTGATCCCAGGACCCTGAGATCATGACCTGAGCTGAGGCAGAGGCTTACCCCACGAAGCCACCTAGGCACCCCAATAAAATGTAAAAAAAAAAAAAAGTTTTAAAAAACTTCTCCACTTCAGGGGAGCCTGGGTGGCTCAGTGGGTTTAAAGCCTCTGCCTTCGGCTCAGGTCATGATCCCAGGGTCCTGGGATGGAGCCCCGCATCGGGCTCTCTGCTCCGCAGAGAGCCTGCTTCCTCCTTTCTCTATCTCTGCCTGCCTCTCTGCCTACTTGTGATCTCTGTCTGTCAAATAAATAAATAAATAAAAATCTATAAAACAAACAAACAAACAAACAAAAACTTCTCCACTTCAGACTACATAAATTGAAACTCAGATTTTGTGAGCTTGTCCCATATGTTTTACTCAACTTTATTTATTGATGTCTTTTGACCATCACTAAGTTTCACAATTAAATGGAGAATTAAAAAACTAGGATTGTCTTTAGAGGTCTACAAAGTTGGAGGTGTCAAGGTGCTGGGTATCTCCAGCCCATAGAAATGCTATATGGTCCAAAATATAGCTTTAATAATGACTTTTAATATATTAATGCAGAAAATTGGGGTAATGTACAACAGCAAAAGCACAGCTGTAGAATAATTTGGACCAGTAACTTGCATAACTCAAGCATGGAGTTCAATGCTGCTGATGGCTAAATTAGTTGGCCCGGAAAAGGAAGGAGGAAGAGGAAAGAGCATCTACGGTGGATTTGCTCGTGGATTGCCCAAGTTACTGACTGAAGTCTCCAGGAATCAGGTAAGAACAGCCTATGGAGGTCACTATGGGCACAGTGTTCACAGTCCTTCTGTCTCCACAAAACCTGGAGTTGATATTTAGGGCCGGTTTGTTAAACTAGCAAACTTTCTAGGTCTCTCCAGCCCCTGGGCTTGCAGCTGGAGAGAGATGTGTGATGATCATGGAGTAGTATGCTTGGACGGGGTTGTGCAGGGCCTTAAGTGTTTTTCTTTTTTACACTCCTCATAAACAACTCTATTTTTGTAAGATTGAGACCTACATCAAAGCATTACTGAGCCAAACAGAAATTCCCTCCACCCCAACCCCATTAGGAAAACCACTACTCACAGTTTAGGGCACATCTTTTCCTTCTCTCTTCTAGTTCATAGCTGACCTTCAAGTCTCGAAATCACAAAGAGAAAAATCCCCAAGTCCAAATCTGATGGTGGTTCTCTGGGTTTCCCAGGAAGAGTTTTTTAATGTGTTTAAATGTTTAATGTTGACATGTCAGAGCACCTCACCCAGGATGCTGTGATGGGCCATTTGCCATCTATTGGTCCCACAGACTGTAATCTCTCCTTGACCAAGGCTGGCCTTACTACTCCATTTTGTTGCCGTGGAGCTGGCGGGGAGGAGGCAGAGACTGTTCTGAGGGCTGCTAAGTGGAAGAGTGGCAGGCTCCTAGACAAACTAGGTGTGCCCTTCTCCAGCAGTTTCATACTTTAGGGATATTTAAGGGACGCAGCCTCTAAGATAGAGGCCCAGTCAGGTCATCCAAACTGGCAGTCTGAGCTGAAGCCACCCTAAGTGCAGAAAAATGCATAAGAAATGTACGTTAGCAACAAGGCCCAGAGGGGACAGCCCTAGATTTGCAGGAAGGAGGCAAGAGGTCATAGGACACAGCATCACCTCTCTAAGCCTCCTTCTCCACCTCCTATAGAGGGGAGGCTCACAATAATAGGATTCATAACATTTGCCCAGCTTAGGCAAAGAAACTTGTAGAATGACTCAGGAGCGAAATCCAGGCAGCGCCTCACCCCCCTCGGTGCTCCCCAGGCCGGGGTCGCCTGCCCGCAGTGAATAAATTTGGTCTTTCTCAGGCCAGTTCATACCGAAGGGACTTTTAAGGCGCCCAGCCTCTCAGTAGGGGCCCAGCCGGCTCATACAAACTCTGGCTGGCTGAGCTGTTCGTGTCCCGGCCACCTCGCCCCGGCCAGCTTGCCCCTAGACGCAGCGGGCGCTGTGTCTCATCCTGGTGTCCTGGCAAAGAGCTGCCCCGGCCTCCGGGTCCCCCGGGCTGCGCCGCCGTCCTGCTGCCGCCCTCCTGTGGCCGCTGCGAGGCGACCTCCGGCCGCGCTGCGGGCCCCCTCCCTTGGCCGGTGACATCACCGCATTCCCGTCCCGGCTCCTCCCGCCTGCAGCTGCAGTGACAGGCGAGCCGGGCCCGGTGGCGGAGAGGAAGTGTGGGGCCGCCGCGCCGAGCCCGTCCCAGCCGAGGCCGGCTCCCCGGGCGGCTCGGGTGACAGTGTCGCGGCCGCCGGGCGCAGCGCGGGGCACGCGCCGGGCAGAGCCGAGCGCCAGGAGGACGCTTCAGTAGAGACGCGGGGAAAATGGCTGATGACTTTGGCTTCTTCTCGTCGTCGGAGAGCGGGGCCCCCGAGGCGGCCGAGGAGGACCCGGCGGCTGCCTTCCTGGCCCAGCAGGAGAGTGAGATCGCGGGCATAGAGAATGACGAGGGCTTCGGGGCACCTGCCGGCAGCCATGGGGGCCTCGCGCAGCCGGGACCCGCGAGTGGGGGTGAGTCAGTGCACGGGCCTGGGAACTGAAGGGCCTGGGGCTCGCACCCGGGTACCTGGCGGCGCAGACCCGGCCTCAGGGCCCCGCGGCCGAGTGAAAAGGGCCTGGTGTGGCCGGTCAGGTGCAGGCCTGAGGCTGCGTGTGTTTGAGAGGGACCTGGTGGAAATGGGGAGGAATCTTCTTGGAGAGCTTCATCTGAGGCCCTTCCTGGGGCCGTGAACCCCGTTGCTCTGCGCACAGGAATTTGTCATGATATTTCAACCCAGGGCCAGCTCCACCGCTGCCCTGGCTCTGAAATCCAACACGGTCCGGCTCTCAGAGTCCCTCCCCAGCCGCCCCTTGGTCTGGTCATCCCAGGTCCCCACCTAAGCCCTTTGGGTATGGGCAGAGCCACAGACCTCCCAGCCCCTCAGTTTTAGCTCTTTCCTACAGCTGGCAAAGCAGGGGACAGGACACTGGGTGCTCCAAGAACTCACAAACCTTCTTTGGGAGACCACCTGCATCCTGCTGGACTAAGCACTTTATTTACATTTAGTCACTTCATATGCGTTATTAAACCCATTTCAGAGAAGGCAAAACCGAGGCTCAAAGGGTACACTACTGAAGCAACTAGTAAGTGGGCAGTGAGGATTTAACCTGTTTCTGTCAGACCAGAAACTCAGTCTCCTCTTGACCACTCTGTCTTCCATATGCCTGGCTCTGGGTTAGAGACCAAGGTGGGGGGCGGGGCAAGGGCTTCAGTTAGATGTGGTCCTGCCCTCCTGGGGTTTCTAACTGTCCATTAATGGTTGTCTAAAGGTGGTGCAGGGCTACTGTGGTTAGCTTTAGATCCCGGCTCAGGGCCTGCTCCCTGTGATAGCATGTTTATCAAGGATTTTCCTGTTCTTGTTCTGGCTTGAAAAGACAGTTTCTTAAAATATTTAGTTAAAGAGTAGATACCTTCATGGGTGCAACCAAAACAGCCTGTGCTTCTTGTTAATGTTGTTGTTTTGGTGGGTGTTTATGGGCCTGTTGGAATGAGTGATAGCTTACATTAAAAAAAAAAACGTTTATAAGTTAGGTTCCTTATAGTCATATTTGTATTTATTCAACCTTTATTGAGTGCCTACTGTGTGCCAGGACCCCTGGGGGTACAGAAATGAATACGACAGTTTCTGTGGCTTGAGGAGTTTGATATATCTTTATATCCGTTGATATAAGAAATGTAACAAGTGTGGGCGCCTGGGTGGCTCAGTCAGTTAGGCTTCTGCGTTTGGCTCAGGTCATGATCCCAGAGTCCTGGGATCAAGCCCCATGTTGGGTTCACCGCTCAGAAGGGAGCCTGCTTCTCCCTCTCCCTCTGCTTGCTGCTCCCCTGCTTCTGCTCTCTCTTTCTCTCTGTGTCAAATACATAAATAAAATCTTTAAAAAAGAAAAGAAATGTAACAAGCTTTTTGTAACATCTAAGAAATTGGAGGCCCAGAAAACCTGAGTGTCTTACTCAAAGTCACACAGCCATGAGTGACAGATCTGGGACTTGAGCCTAGCCTTCCCAACTCAGGGCCCCACACTCTTCCAAACGCTATAGCAGTCACGCTAGGAGGTGATGGGCAGGGGGGGTGGCTTTTGCTACCCAAGCAAGCCAGAAGTGGAGGGCTTCTGTGGCAGCAGCTCCTGGACCCTCAGCAAGATTTGCACACATCCCAGGGAATTCGGAGGAAACGCCTGCCTCTATTCATTATTCACTAGTCCACACTGCCTCTGTGAAACCACCAGTTTTCTTGGTCTAGCTTGGCCTCGAGGAGGCCCCACTGAGAAGAACTGATACCAGAAGCCCTTGACAGAGAGGGGCAGGTAGAGCTTAGGCTGAACGCAGCCAGAGGCATCTGGAAGTTTAAGCAGATTGTGGCCTCTCCCAGGTCAGTGGGGTTCCAGGGGGTGACAGTCTAGATGGGAGTTTCCCTCTGTGGCAGAATTGGCCCCAGACCACAGAGGGCCAGGGGAGAAGCAGAGACATGGCCTTCTGAAGGTCTTCCAGACCTATACCTGCTGAAGCTGCCAAAGTTCTGGGTCAGGGAGGTATTACAAGATGGTGGCTCAGTAGGTGGCCAGACAGGATGGAATTGATCTGACCTACCTAGGCCTCTATGGTGCTGAGCAAGTAATCTTCCCTGACCAGTGGTGAATGTCAGAAGCTCAGATGGGGTGGAGAAACAGTGCCTAGGCCTGCTGGGAGCTGGGAGAAGCTGGCTTCCAGAGCTGCCGCCCATCAACATGTCTGAGTCTGTTCTCCTAGACGATGCTCCCATGCCAAGTGCCCCCCTATGGGGCTCCCTGCTACCCCGGGGTGTGGGGAAGAGGTGTCTGGTCTAGATCTGAGCCGGATCCGTATTGAGTCTCTCCTCTGGGGCTGCATCTGGGGCCAGTCAAAGCAATGGACACTTTGTTTCCATTCATCAGCCTTGGGGAGGGCCTAGCAGGTTTACATTTTCACACCCAGATTTCTGAGCCCCAGCCTGGCTCTGCCTCTGACTTGCCCAGTCAGTTCCTGGCAAGCCTGTTTCCCCTGCTGGGCCTAAGTAAGCTCCCAGGAATGTTCTGGACCCTGTCTGCCCTTGTTGCCAAAAGGGGTCAGGAATCCGAGGGAAGCAACGCCCACAGCGTTATCCGTGGCACTCGTATCTGCCGCGGTCCTGTTCTGCAGGCCTCTGACTGTGGACATGTGATTGTAAATGTGCAATAATCAGAAAGCATTGTGAGAACAGATACTCGATTCTATGTGTGGGTAGGTGTGGATTCTCAAAGCGGCTGAGATTTCATCTCCAGAGGAATGTCCACAGGACTGAGAAACCGAGGCAGAGAGACTTTCTGAAGACCAGGGGAGGCACCGAGACTGTGGACCAGGGGCCCAAGACTGGTCCGGTCAAAATGGGGTGGGGTCGGGCAGCTTGCACTTCAAGAAGGCCAGGCGTCCCACCTGGCACATCATGGTGAATGGACACTGATAATTTCAGGCCCTGAGGAGGTGCCCCAAGAGAAGAAGCCCCTTTGCAGATGTTGCCACTAAAATTCCATGGTGCCCCCCTTCGCCCCCTGACTCAGGGACCAGGCCACCCGTGCAGGAGTCACCCCAGCTGAGTGAGCAGGGATGACAGGAGACATAGTTGGTTAGAATCAATCACTGTTTGAAAATTTCTGTCAGCCGGGGATTATTTCCGTTAGATTAAGGATCCCTCCCTTCAGTCCCCAGGCTGAAATCAGTGTAACTCCTGCTCACAGCCCTATCTGGCTGGAAAAGGGATGCTTGTCCATCTGTTGGAAGTTCATGTCACTTCCTGTGGCTCTTTGCTGGGAAGCATCACAGTTTCTGAGAGGCCTTAGGAAGGCTTTCCAGGTCACAGTAGACTCCCAAAGAGCTGTTCATTGTCCATTTAGCCAGCATGCCCTGCTCACCCGTTCTGCTCAGGAGCCCTTAGGAACTGAATAGGATATAGAACCGGGCTTGATAGGGAGTGTATGACCCTTGGGAGTTCACAGATAATTGCCTAAGAGGGTGGGGAAATGCTGTGCCTTATTGTGGGATATCCCAGAGGTGAGGCCTTTCTTCAGGGCCTAGAGAAGCAGGGGAAGTAATGGAGGTCTTCCCAGAGGAGGTGACTTGTGAACTGAATCTTGAACAATAACTGACTCCAAAAGAGCATTGTGTTGAGAGAGAAGGAGAACAAAAGGCATGGGGAGCAGACTGGTGTGTGTGGGGAAGAAGGAAACCAGAATAGGTTATTGTTGTTGTTGCTAAAAAGTTTTTTGAATTTATGTATTTGACAGAGAGAGAGAGCTAGAGACCACAAGCAGGGGGAGCGGCAGGCAGAGGGAGAAGCTGACTCCCTGCTGAGTGAGGAGCCCGATGTGGGACTCGAGCTTAGGATGCTGGGATCATGACCTGAGCCGAAGGCAGACACTTAACCAACTGAGCCACCTAGGCACCCCCCAGATTAGTTTAGTTTTGTTTTGTTTTTACAATTTATTTATTTACTGAAGAGAGAGAACATGCACGCTTAGCAGGGAGTGGCAGAGGGAGAGAGAGTCTCAAGCAGACTCTGCCCTGAGCACAGAGCAGGATGCTGGGCTTGATGTGCTCAATCTCACGACCCCAAGATCATGACCCCAGCTGAAACCAAGAGTTGGATGCCCAACCGACTGCACCCCCCCAACCCATCCCCAGGATAGCTGGTGAGAGGGACTTGTGGGAAGCGAGGCAGGAAAATGGGCAGGGCCAAAGGGTAGAGGTTCTCACATGCTATAGTCTGAGGTTTGATGTACTCGCTCAACAAGTATTTATTGAGCCCAGCTATATGCCAGGCACTGTTTCCGACGCTGGGCACTAGCACTGAGTGAAACCAAGTCCCTGACCCTCACGAGGGGCCATTCATGTGGGGAGGATAGATAGTAAGCCCCTACACAAATAAGCATACCAGCCAGTGGTAAGTACTATAAAGAAATACTGCAGGGGGGGGAGGGAGGGTCGCGGAGCGGCAGGTGTCCGAGAGGGTCCGGGGAGGCCTCTGCTGAGATAAGGTTTGAGCAGAGGCAGAAGGGAGTGAGGGAACAACCCGCATGGTGTGGGTAGGAAGGCCTTCCAGGCCGAGGGAAAGAACCTGCTGGTCCCCAAGGCAGGAGCCGACCCTAAAGGCCACTGTGGTCCGTGGGAAGTGGGTTTCTTTCTGGCTTGCTGTAGTGTCATAGGTAACTATATGCTTTACAAAATATCAGTGCTACTGGTTGGTTTGAAAGAGGGCTGGGAGAGGGTGAAGTTGGTGTCAGGGAGGCCTGTGAGTGATGTATTTATTCATGTTTATTTAACACATACGTTTCCGAGCTCTTACTGAGTAGCGGGCGCTGGGTACGCGTCTGGGAAGGGCTGTGGTGAGGAGCAAGGACCCAGGTCTGGCCTTCTAGGTATCTGCCACTAGCAGGGTAGGCAGACTGGACAGAGAGCAGAGGGCAAATTGGAAGGTCACCGTTGTAGCAAAAGCCACAGGAATTTGTGACTAATCAGCTATCAGGGAAAGGGACCGGGAAGAGTTATTGTTGAGGGCAAAAGAAAATCCTTTTGGGAGGAGCAGAGGGAGGAAAAATAGGCCAGGTGCTGCCTGGTGGGGGCTGCCGTTCCTGCTCTCCCAGGAGGAGCAATTGCTCGAGGCATGGCAGGGACAGGCAGCGGCCTGCTAGGCCCCTCTCCATTGTGCACGCAGATACCGCCCTGAGCCGACAGCCCTCTGCCGGCTCACTGGGCCCAGGCCCCACACACAGTCAGGCCATTCCTAGCCATGGCCAAGCGTAAATCACTTTCAGGTAGGTGAGGGGCTGTTACTGGCTGGGTGGCTATTGACAATCATCTAGCCTCTCAGGCCTCAATTCCAGTATCTGTAAAATGGGTAGATAACTTCATCACAGAGTAGTGGTGAAAATCAGATGTGACAACGGCTGTGAGAAGGCTTTGTCAACAGTCATGGCTTGATTCCAGCTTATTTATGTATCCAGTATGTCTACATGGGGAGCGGGTGTTATGGCACGCCTGGACATAGACGGAGGTTGGCTCAGGGCACTAATGTAGGACCGTCTGTGTTTGCTTTAAGCTGCGCAATGAGTAATGCCATTTCTTTGTTCTCTTTCCAGCTGGTTCTGAGGACTTGGGGACCACGGTCAATGGAGACGTGTTTCAGGTAAGCAAGATTCTGTTGTAGCAGCGTAGGGACTGACAGCTGGGCCTCGGTAACTTATGGCCCCATCACCGGTAGTATTAGGGCTCTGGTTATTCTGTTCTGCATTAGAATGGGAGCATCGGCAAGGGTTTTGACATGTTTTCTTTTCTTTTCTCTTCTTTCTCTCTCTTCTTCCTTCCTTCCTTCCTTCTCTCTCCCTTTTTCTCTTTCTTTTCCTTCCTTCCTTCCTTCCTTCCTCTCTTTCCTGTTATGTAGGGGAAAGGCACAAAGAATAAGTACCACTATAGACTGGGATTGATGGCATGTGGCCATAGGTTGCCCATGGTGATGTCTCGCAGGGAGAGATAAAGTGGCCCAGAGTGGCACAGTGCACACTGGGCCCTGGCACGCTTGCATGCCACTGGTGGGAAGCAGGACTGAGTGGCCATGTCTGAGCATTTTAAGTGGGCAGGTCTTTGATCCAGAGATTCCACTTGGAATCTTCCCTAGGGAAAGAATTAGCCAAAGACTCCCAGATTTTTGTGGGATTATTTACAATAGCAGACAATGTGGTGAGCATAGAATGACATACACAGGAGTTGAGTCACTATGTACTACATACAATTAATGTAACATTGTATGTTACAGTATTCAAATAAAAAGGTAAAACAACAACAACAACAACAAAAAACAGACAAACTGCAATGACTTAAGTATCCAGCGTCAAGGGCCTGGGCAGGTAAATTGGAAAACCGCACTGCCATTCAAAAGAGCAATCAGAGCTTTCTGTATTGATATGAAAAGATGCCCACGATATAACAAGTGGAAAAGTATCTTGCAGAATAACTTACACAGTTTTGGTTTTTTTTAAAGATTTTATTTATTTATTTGACAGACTGACATTACAAGTAGGCAGAGAGGCAGGCAGAGAGAGAAGGGGGGAGGCAGGCTCCAAGGCAGAGGCCCAACACACTGAGCCACTCAGGCGCCCCCAGTTTTTTATTTTTATTTTTTTAAAGATTTATTTATTTATTTGTCAGAGAAAGAGAGAGAGAGAGAGAGCACAAGCAGGCAGAGTGGCAGGCAGAGGCAGAGAGAGAAGCAGGCTCCCCGCTGAGCAAGGAGCCCGATGTGGGACTCGTTCTGGGATCATGACTTGAGCCGAAGGCTGTGGCTTAACCAACTGAGCCACCCAGGCATCCCATTTTTATTTTTTTATTGGGCCAGTTTTTTATTTTAGAAATATATTTGCACAAAATCTCTGAAAGGATGTGCCCCAGCTGTTAACAATGGTTAAGAGTGGTTAGCCCCCACGTTGAGGTGGGGAGGGGTGAGATAAGAAAAGGAAAAGGCTTTCACTTTCACGGGATTGTCTTAAAATTCCTCATAATGAGGGGTGCCTGGGTGGCTCAGTGGGTTAAAGCCTCTGCCCTCGGCTCAGGTCAGGATCACAGGGCCCTTGGGATCGAGCCCCGTATCGGGCTCACTGCTCAGCAGGGAGCCTGCTTCCTTCTCTCTCTCTCTCTCTCTCTGCCTGCCTCTCTGCCTACTTGTGATCTCTGTCTGTCAAATAAGTAAATAAAATATTAAAAATAAATAAATAAAGTTCCTCATAATGATCTTATACTACCCCCCCCAACACACACACACCTCCTAGTAAGGCTGTTTCTAGTTAAAATTACTTCTATCTGTACCCACCTCCCCCTTCCCCACATTCCTACACAAATGGATTTAAGAGTCTTTACACTGGGAGACCTTGGACCACAGATGGCATCCCCAGTATCCCGCAGACGGAACAGTCTCCCGCTCCCCCATGCTTGGGCAACATAAAGTCTTCGCTAGTTGAGGCTTACTTCCCACTGGGCTGGGCCAAAGACCCTTGACGCCTGGGGCTGCAGCTTCAGGATCTCCCGAGCCCCACCCCATTGAGGAGCTGGCCTCCCAAGTCCTCAGTGGGGAATAAACAATACTTTCTTATGTAGGAGGGCTAGGCTCGTACCTTACATGGGGAACCTAGCCAAGTCCCATTTCTGGAAAATTACTCAACTATCAGCAAGCTAGAAAAGTCAGTGTCCAAGACTTCGGGGGCTTTGTGTCTCCTTAGGCCTGAGAACACCCAGTGAGCTGTGTTTACTCCTCTACAATCCGGTAGATCATGGAAACCCGGACAGCCCCTATCCTGGGCACACTCAGAAGGACTTCACTTGACCCAGAAGGTCTATATCCTAAAGTGGAGATACACTTAGAACTGCAGAAATATCTAGAACACTGTGATCAACCTAGTTTCCCCTTTCTGTAGCTAAGGATCTTGAGGCTTCTTTGACCCTGACCATCCCCTGCCAGCCTCACTTTGTATTTGGTAGATACAGGGAACCCCATGCCTCCTTTCAGCGTCAGTGGGAACTCTTGTTCTCACTGCTACTCATAACCCATGTGTGATTATTTGCAAATCATTCCACTCCATGCCATCCTAGAATCCTTACAGGCAGGGGAGGGGTCAAGAATGAGGTGAGTCACTTAGTGGCCAAGCTCAAGTTCTCTTAGATCTCCTGCCCCTGATGTGGTGCCCTCTGTCCCACCCCTTGTGCTGGAACTGGCCTGCCACAGCGGCTGGATCTTTCGTAGAAAGCCCCCGCAGACTTTTGTAGGATTGACCGTAGACTCGGATCTGGTTTGTGCTGCCGGAGGTGGGTAGGGGGAAGCCTTGAGTGGACATGCCCAGCACTTTCAGGGGTCCTGGGCAGAGCTCTCTTGCTACATTTCTTATTCTATCCTGGCAACCTCTGGGCCACAAGGGGGTTCAGCTATAAACCTGGTCCTCGAGTTGTAAGGGTAAGTCTGCCTACACCTATTCCAGTCCCATCTGGCACTGCCAGGGACAGGGATAGAAAGCCCCTGCAGGCCTCCCTCTCCCTGCACAAACTTTCTCTCCCCCCCATGCATTGCCATCCTCCTCCTCTGAGCTACTTAGGGGAATCAAGAGCGCAGCTTAGCTTTAGCTGGAAAATCCCAAAGATGCCTCATCCTTCTGGCTGTCTCTGGAGCCTCCAGCCTGCCCCACAGAGGCTCTCAGGGTCATGTCCAGCAGAGGGGTCCCCCAGGAGGGGGAGTGCCAGGGAATTGGATCAAGATAAGCCTGGCCTGACTGTAGCCTTTTGGTCCCTGCCCCCTTCCCTGTCGAGCTTGGGGGCTGAGGGGAGAGGGGGCACAGTGCTCAGAGCATTCCTGCAGTCCCTGGGGAGCCCGCCTGGGCTGCCAGCCTGTAGCTGACCCGCTTTCCTCTCGGGGGCACTGAGTGATTCAAGAGGAGCCCTGCTGTGGCCCTCGGATCCCAGTGCTCACTGGCAGGGGTTTGGAGCAGGAAAATGAGTCCAGCGGGGCCAAAGAAGTGGAGCCAGCAAACAGCTTCTCAGGGCTCGGCGCCGCCCACACGGCTGTGTGGCTGTGTTCTTCCTAGCCTGGCGTGCGCGGAGTCTCCTGGGCAAACCGTGAGCGGCACAGCCCCGCGGACCCGCCGCGGTGCGTGTCCTCCGCAGCTTACAGCGGACCCCACTTCTCACTCCCATTTAATAGGCGATGAGACACAAGGAGCCTGGGGAAAGGACTTCTCAGAGGTCACATATCCACTGAGTGGCAGGAGGGGACCTAAAGCCCAGGGCCTCTGATGCTGTGTGCCGTGGGCTTTGCAGACAGCCGCTGGCCCCTTCATTTCGTCAGCTCCCAAGACGTGAGTGCCACCCACTGTGTTCGGGGCGGTGGATGTAGGCAAATCCCCCACTGTCCTCAAAGAGCTGGCTTCTGACAGAGGACAGAGCCCTGGAAGGAACTGATGGTAGTGCAGGATGGTAACGGCTCAGATACAGGGGTGGTATCAGGTGCTAGGCGTTTGAGTTCTTCACAATGTGTCAGGCATCACCCAGGAGCTCTCCGCAGATGAACTCTTTTCATCCTCCCAGCACCCCCGTGATGGAGGTTCCGTTTTTACCCCCATTTCACAGACCAAGAGGAGGATGCCCAGGGAGCTTTCATAGCTCACTCGTTCTGCAGCGGGGAAGAGCTGCGACTTGAACCGGGATCCTGCTCCAGGTGCCGCACTCACTCACTCAGTGAGTGCCACCGGGAGGGGCTCCTGGAAGTGGGTTTCCAGGCTGCCCAGGGGCACATGGGTGGTCTTGGCTGGTAGGAAAGAACGTGCAAAGGTACAGAGGGTCACAGGCACTCTCTTTGGGCCTGGCCTGGGGCCAGTGGAGTGCTGGGGGATCCCAGAGAGGCCAAAGCATCACAGCTCATGTGATGCGAGGGGAGTACCCCTCACCCCTACCGGCAGCGCTGGGCACAGCTACCATGCGGAGCCTGTTAGTGGGCCCTGCTGCTGATGCACAGATAGGGGAGGCCCATCTAGCTTGGCCAAGCTTCACACCGTGGGCCTTGGGCATGGCTGCCTCTGGGCACCGTGTGCTTGAAACTACACTGAGCAGTGCTCAGGGATACGTGGTGCCCTTGGATGTGCTGCTCCAGGGCCCAGGAGAAGCACCCATGGGGGTCCAAGTGGCTCCTTGAGGCTGCCCCCGCACCCAGGCTGGGGTGCTGTGGTGGGCTGTGGCAGAAGAATTTGGAGTGAACTAGAAGGCCTGGGCTTCAGTTTCTGGCTCTTCCCAACCAGAAGGACTACTCTTAGATTGTTCTGAGTTGATTTCTCACTTGTCGAAAGGGGATTAAAGGCCCTGCCCTGCTGTCCTCCACTGGCTGCTGGGAAAAGTGCTATGATGCCCAGGGAAGCTTCTTCTAAGTTCCTGGACATGCTTCTCAGTGAGCTGAGGGGTGGTAGTGTGTGGGTGTGAGACATGGGAGATGTGGCAGGGGACACTTGGAGGAGCAGGCACCCTCTCCGATCTTGGGGAAATAGACTTATCAGAGAGACAGAGAGTGTGTCACAAATCATATGACACAGAAGTGACTTTGGTCCCTGCTGCTATGTGGCCAGTATGTTTCCCATCCGGGAATTCAGTTGGAGTCTCAGCTCTGCCAGTTCCCAGCCCAGTGACCTTGGGACTCTGGAGCTAGACTTTCTCGACCTATAAAACACTGATGATAAAACCCATCATGCAGAGCTGTAAAGATCAAAGAGAACTGTTTAATTGTGATTTCTCTGCAAGCTTTAAAGCACTATAACCTGGGCATCTTAATTTTAGGGTAGGCTTTATAGGGATGGTGGGCCTGAAGGACACCAGTGTGACCAAACTCCCACCCTTCTGGAGAAGAGACCCTTCTCCAGCCCACATCCCCCACCCCTTTCCCTCCCACACCTGGAAACATCACTGTACTCAAGAGTTTCCCAAAGGCACTGCCCCCCCCACCCCGCCTTACCATTTCAGTCTAATCTGAAATGGTCTTTCCCTGTCTCTTCCCGCCCTACTCTGCCCCAGACTAGAATGACCTTGTGCCTGCTCTTTACCTGGCTTGTTTTATAGCATGTACTCTTGCCATGGCCCTCGCTTGTGAGACACTCCTCCTGCCAGACTCCTGGGGGACAGGTGGTCTTGTTCATCCATGGCCCAAGCCTGAGCAGATGCTAATTCATTCACGAAATGTTCTAGAGATCCTCCTACAGCCAGGCCTTCCCTGTTCTAGATACTATACAGAGACAGGTGGTCTCAGTCCTTATGGGGCTCACTCACTTGTGGCTGGGGTGGGAGGTCGGTGGAGACAGAGAGTAAACATGTAAACACGTCATTTCAGATAGCCAGAAGTGCCATGAAGAACATGAAACACAGCCCCTTAATAAACACATATACACAGAGGTAATTGCAGTTGTCTGCAGATGGGACATCCTATAGGATTACATCCCCCCCCACCACCCCGCGCCTGGCCTCAGGACAGGGTTGTTCCCGGAAGGGGGCAGGGTGGGGCACACTCATTGTCAGTGACCAACTTGTGTTCTCCAGATTAGAGCCCTGGAAGGGCCCCTTGGGTGTGGTGAGAGACTGTCTGAATTGAAGTGTAGTGCTGTGCCAGAAAGAATAGGGTGGTGCTCCAACTGTCCCACCCAGGGGTAGGCCTGACCCCAGGGAGTGCCAGGCTACCCGCCCTGCCCTGGGCCTATCCTTCCCTCTGCCCAGAGACAGCTGGAGACAGCAGTCCTCCCATTCCCGCTGTGTGCTCCTTCACTGGGCTGCCCACACCCCATTGGACAGGCATTGACCCAGCACATCTGGCTCCAGGGGTATGCATCTATGAAGCCACTGCTTACTGAGCACTGGTGTGTGCCAAAGACAGTGGGGAGCATCCCTGGGTGGGGGGCGGCACCAGACACTGTCTTGTGGGGAGAGGATATTAAATACCAATGTTCCTGACTTTTTTTTTTTAAGATTTTTTTTTTTTTATTCATTTGTGAGAGAGCACAAGTTGGGGGGAGGAGGCAAAGTGAGAGGGAGAGGGAGAAGCAGACTCCCCCTTCAGCAGGGAGCCTGGTGCGGGGCTCTATCCTAGGACCCCAAGATGCTGACCTGAGCCAAAGGCAGATGCTTAACCCACCGAGCCAGCCCTCGGTCTCTGTTGCTGATAGTTTTGATGAGGGATTGAAGGAGGAGCACAAGGAGTGGTGAAAGGATGGGGCAGGGGTTCAGAGGCTATAAATGAGGACCTGCTCTGCCCCCCAGGAGCTCCTGGTCCAGCCGGGAGACTCGAGCAGAACATGAAGTCTGTAACAGAAGCACAGAGAAGAAGGGGTGTGAGATCTGCCGAGGGGGGTGGATATCCTAGAGCTGGCAACTCTAGACGATAGAAGATTTCATCAGCTGCAAAAGGGAGGGGAGGGCAACACTTGCAGCTAAAGCAGGAGGAGCCAGAGGCTTGGGGCCCGCAGGAGTGTGTGGGGTGTGTGCAGACTGGAATGTGTAGGGGCGGAGTGTCGGGAGCGTGGGGTGGCAGGAGATGAGGCTAGACTGGGGTGGCAGGAGATGAGGCTAGACTGGAAAGGGTCCGTGGCTTTGCAAGACCAGAGGGGAGTCACAGCCTTGCTGGGTTGAGCTCTTAGTCCCCAGCTCTTGGGAGTGCCTAGCTCTGGCAGGGCTGCTGAAGGAAGTGGGCAGAACCCCGGCCTGGGGGGCGCCTGGGTGGCTCAGTGGGTTAAGCCGCTGCCTTCGGCTCAGGTCATAATCTCAGGGTCCTGGGATCGAGTCCTGCATCGGGCTCTCTGCTCAGCAGGGAGCCTGCTTCCTCCTCTCTCTCTCTCTGCCTGCCTCTCTGCCTACTTGTGATCTCTCTCTGTCAAAAAAAAAAAAAAAAATCTTAAAAAAAAAAAGAACCCCGGCCTGGGAATCAGAGGCCTGAACACCGGCCACGACACCGGCCACGACATCACGCCATCACTCCTGGCCTCAGTTTCCTCCCCTAGAAGATGAGAATGAATAATAATAATAATTCTAGCTACCACTCACGGAGCCATCACTCCACACTGGGCCCGCTTCTAGATGTCCTACAAAGACAGTCCTGTGGAACTCTGAGAACAGCTCTTAGAGGTGGTTTTATTATTATTTTCATTTGGGGATGAGAAGGCTGAGGCTCAGCAAGGTGGAGCAACTTGTCCCTGGTATACGGGCACCTAGTGAGCTGTGGAGGTGGGATGTGAAACCAGACCATCTGCCTGCGGTCTCAGCCACGGCCATCCTGCCTGTCCCAGGGCTGCTCACTCACATAGCAGATGTTCACTGAGTGTCTTCTGTGTGCCAGGCTGGGCAAAGGGGACATGGCGATGAGCAGGCTAGACAAGGACCCTGCTGTCATGAAGGTAGACAGTGGACAAGCAAACATAAAGTGAGGTCATTTCAGATTGTGTAAGTGTTAGCGGGTTAATAAGACAGCAACAGAGACTTTAAGAACAGTAACACAGGGGACTCACTGTGTGCCAAGAAGTGTACAAGGTTCTTTAGATATTTAAATTCCTTGCCTTCTTCTATCAGCGTGAAGAGGTGGCTGCTCTTACCAAGCCCGCTTCCTGACCAGGAAGGTGAGGCACACAGAGGCCCCGTCACTTGCCCAGGTCCCCCTTGGGGGAGCATTGTTGGCAAAGGGCACAGCAGTTATAAAGGCAGGGTACGGTCCCAGGAGGCAGCAGGTGGGAGGCTGTTGGAGCCGGCTGAGGCAGGCACACGTGGGGGTATCTGGTGCTCAGGCAGCAGTGGCAAGAGGGCCAGGCACAGGCTGTGCACACTGCTGTGTGTTTGTGCCCTAGGAGGCCAACGGTCCAGCAGATGGCTATGCGGCGATTGCCCAGGCTGACAGACTGACTCAGGAACCCGAGAGCATCCGCAAGTGGAGAGAGGAACAGAGGAAACGGCTGCAGGAGCTGGGTAAGAGCAGGCCTGAGGCTGGGAGCGGCTCCCAGCTGTATTGGCTGTTTGGCACATGTGGGACTGGGGCAGCCTTAGGGTACAGAGTCACCCCCTTGACCCCCTGCTCGCACTGCCTTAATGTGGGTTGGGTGAGCATGGGCCCTGAGGCTGCCTGGCAGGGGCCGAGGGGAGGACTAGCCAGGACAGCTGTGCCCTCACATTCCTACTGGAAAGCTGCCACTTACTCTCCTTTTGGGGTCACAGATGCTGCCTCCAAGGTGACAGAACAGGAGTGGCGGGAGAAAGCCAAGAAGGACCTGGAGGAGTGGAATCAGCGTCAGAGTGAACAGGTTGAGAAGAACAAGATCAATAACCGGTGAGAGGCGCTGTGGGGACATGAGGGGACTATGAAGAATGAGGCCATGTGGACAGTGACAGAAGTTATGGGATGGGGACTGTCTTGTGGATGGGTGATTTGGGGGCAAGAACATAGAGGCAAGAGAAGCTGAACCCCTCAGGGTTGCTTCCTCAGTTGCCTGTGGAGTTCAGAGCCCTCCAGAGGCGGGACACTGTTGAGCTGTCATCTCAGCATGACACAGAGAAGCAAGTTCTGTGGTGAGCAGAAGAGGTCCTGGGACCCTGGCATGGGAGCCAGACTGCCCAGGGCACCACAGTTAGTGTCACAGAAAGCACAGGCCTGGCCGGGAGTGAAGAACTAACCTGGGGACAGGATTTTACTGCTTGTAGAAGTGGCAACACTTCAACCCAGAGAGGCTAAAGAATAAAAGGAAGTTGGTGGCCTGTATGACCGAAAAGGCCAGAGGTGGGACTGCAGGACTAGACTTGGGGGCTCAGACGAAGTCAACTGGCACTCACTTTTACTGTCTCCCGACACCGCTTTCCTCTCTTATCTGGAATGGGACAGGGGGCTGGGGGGGGGGGCAGATGGCCACCATCAGCTCCAGGCTTCTGCTATACTCTTTTGGCAACCTCTGTGAAAATAGCATCTTGCTCCCAATGGCTCACTGGAATCATTGACCTGATCCTCACTGGTTTGGTATGGGTCCTGTGCCTGTCCCTGAGACTATACCAGGTGAGGGACTCTCTGATGGATCCTGCCTGGACAATGGTCCCATTTCCTGGGTTGTGCATGAGGTCAGTCTCACCCAAACCACAGGGACTGAAGTGGGGCCAGCCTGATCCTTCCAAAGGCAATGAGGTTGCCCTTCCTGGGAGGAAGGGGCTGGATGCTGGGCAGGCAAAGACAGTGGATGCCCACCAGAGAGCAATTTCAGGGAAATGGTCTCAGACCACTTCTGAGACCCTGGCCAGCAGCTCTGCCCTTGGAACTGTGTCCTTTGGGGTAGTGGCTGGCTTAGGAAGGCAAGGCTGGCCCTGGGAAGCTGCTGTGGGCCAGGCTCTGGATTGGGCACTGGGGAAGGATGTAGTCTGTATCCTTGAAGAGCTCAGAGGAGAGAAGCACACATGTGCACATGAACTCACCAGTAGGACTTTCTACAGGAAGGCTGTGGAAGCAGGGGGTATGGGTGGGGGAGGGACCTCTGTGTCTAGGACCTGAGCTTTGCAGGATGACTGGAAGTTCATTAGGGCAGGCTTGGACAAGGGTGTTCTAGACCAGGGAACAGCATAGTGTGAAAGGCTATTGTCTTGGGCACCGGGGAGTGGTAGGAGAGAAGGCAGGAATGAGGAGCCCCATGGGGAGGGCCTCCAATAATGGTGTTGGACAGACGGGGGTTGGAGCCTTGGAAGGCTTGTGAACAGGAGAAGTAACATGATCAGGGCAGTTTTAGAAAAGGTGCTCAAGCTGGCCCAGGATTCCTGCTCTCCTTTCTGGGTCGTGGATGACTGCTGAGACTCACAGGACTATGCTTCCTAACACTCTCCAACTGGAAATACTAATGCTGTCTCCCTTTCTCTTTAACCCTCTGCCTGTCTGTCTGCCATCTGTCTTCCCCCACCTAACCCTTTCCCCTCAAGGATCGCTGACAAAGCATTCTACCAGCAGCCAGATGCTGATATCATCGGCTATGTGTACGTGTCTTCTTTGCTCCTCTGTCAGGGGGAGTGGGAGAGGGCAGGGGCCCCTGTGTATGCTTTGAGTGTCCTGCTTGTGGGCTATAAATGAGTGTGGCCAGGCGGGGAGTGGGGTGGGGATGGGGCAAAGATCAGAGCAGGAGGTAGTACAGGCGCCCACCTTCACCTCTGTCGCTGCGGCAAGTGTTTATTGAGGATCTATTCCTCCTGCAGTCAGCTTTGCTGCATCAAAGCAGAGCAAAGAAAAAGAATGCACTGGCTATCTCAGGTGGGAGGGGCAAATGGCGAACAGCCCAGCTCTGTCCTTCTGAGATTCCTCTTAGGGTTGGGAAGTGGGGTAAAGGAATCTTCTATTGAACAAAACGTCGAGTGCCAGAGGCATAAAGAAGAGATGTTCCCCCAAATATCCTCCCCATATTCTACTCCTACCCCCAATGCACTGCTCCTTCTCAAAGCCTCAGGCCAAGTTTGGTGACCAGACCCTGCCTAGACCACTGTGGGCCCTTCTCTCATATTCCTGTTTTGCGGACGAGTCAGGACTATGCCTAATCTGGATCTGAAATGGAAGATGGGGTCCCTGTTGATGGGTGGTTGACAGCCTGAGGGTATGTTGGGATGGTGAAGGGGAAAGAAAAGCAGGGATGAATAAGTGGTTCCTGCCACGGGTGCACATGCCAAGTATTTGGTGTCCCAAATACTAAATACCACTCTGGGGTCACCCTTAGCAGGCCTCTGATGCTGTCTAGGCTGGCATTTCTCTTGCAGGGCACAGGGCCCATCAGAGAAACAGTCTTGTGTTCCTTCCTTCTGTCCTGTACTTAGTGGGACTTGCCCAATGCCAGTCTCTGCTGGAACAGGAATAAGACATGGCCTGTCCCCATAAGTTGCTCATGGTCAGGACAGCGTTGTCCTAAGGGCCGTGTGGAAGGGCACACCAAGGCCTGGGAGCCACCGTCTGCGGGGGGAGCCAGGGCAGGCTTCAGAGAGGCAGGCCCTTCAGCTGGACCTTACAGTGTGATGAGCTTAGTGGTGATGGTGGGAAGAGGGCAGGGGCAGCCTCTGTGAGTGGGGCGTGGGGCTATGGGGATGGCTGGGAACTGAGGACAGGTCAGCTTGGGGCTAGATGCAAAATGCCTGTTGGCCCAGGTCTGCCAGCCAGGGCTCAATCCTGAAGTCAGTGAAGATCTACGGGAGGCTTCCGACAGAAGAGTCAGGGTGACCAGAATATCGGTGCTGGGGAATACGCTATATGGGGGGGGGGGCGGTTTCAGTACTCTTGCTGCACTTGGGGAAGTAGCACCCAGGGGGTCCTGTAGAGGGGAAGAGCCTGGACCAGTGCTTCCCAGACTTTTCTGTGCCCTAAAATCACAAGGGGACCTTATTCAAAGGAGATTGGGATTCAGTAGGGCTGAGGCGAGGCCTTGAGTCTACATTTCCAATGAGCTCCATGGTGAGGCCAATACCACTGGTCCATGTACCACACACTATACAGGCAGTTTAGAGGACAGTCTCCTGCTGATCTAGCAGGGACAGCTCCTAAGACAGCACCCTTCATCCCACCGGTCATCCAGCTCCACACAGTGCTTTACTCTTTCCAAGCCTGCACACACATTGCCACTTTGTGAGATTCTCAAGCTGGTGAGACGGATCACCAAGGCGGAGGCTCTGCTCTTCTCTCTACAGGTTAGGAAATGAGGACTCAGAGGGAAAGGAAGATCACTAGGCAGAGGTCAGGCCACCCCCCCCCCCACCCCACCCCAGGGCACAACCAAGGAGATCAGTGGATCAGTGGATCAGTGGAGATCACTGGTAGAGCTCCCTGCCTGGCATGTGGCAGAGCTGATCCTGCTTGATACACAGAAGGAGCCGTAAGGAGAAAGGGGCTTTCCAGGGACTCTTGCTGGCCAGAGGATGCAGAACCAGCCCTCTTCATGGAAGATATTTTAATTGTTTTCCTCTTAATGAGTCCCGCATTTGGGTTTGCACTCTACATTCTATTTCTCCATTGTTCCTTAATCAGTGGCTTCTATAACTGTCCACCAGAACTACTGATGAACAAACCCCCAGTTTTCAGCCTAACCTGATTCCAACCAAAAGCAGATACTTCCATGGAGCATTCCCCAGGCTGTGGCTCCAGAGAGATAAGTCATTCTGGGCTAAAAAGAGCGCTATAGTCAAATAAACTTGGAGTGTGGTGGATTCTGTCTGCAT
This sequence comes from Mustela putorius furo, assembly GCF_011764305.1. Lineage (NCBI taxonomy): Eukaryota > Metazoa > Chordata > Mammalia > Carnivora > Mustelidae > Mustela > Mustela putorius. Next base: position 34,592,620 of record NW_025421294.1, read on the forward strand.
CTTACAGTCTGCCTGGGAGGTTCGGGGTGCACCCTGGCACAGTAGAGGCTTTGGAAGTTTTGCTTTAAAGATCCTCTTTAACTGAAATTTCCATGTGTATTTGACCACAACCCTTTTCCAGAGAACACTTACAGGGTCCACAGAACACCGAGGCAATGCTGAATCAGGTACTTCAGTTAGTAAGGTGGTTAGTTAATGTCCTACCTCTGCTAAGTTTCTGGAAATGTTTAAAATAGCTGAGGTACTGCATTAGTTTCTCCAAGGGTCTTTAGGTGTTGGGATTCCCAGGTTGGGAACTCTGGCTGGAGAGGTAATGAACAGAGTGCTACGCTGGGCAGGGGTAGGGGAGGCTGGCAAGGGAAGATCATTCTGAGGTGAGTCGTGCACTCAGACCTGAATGAAAAGAAGTGACAAGCTATGAGCAGGTCTGGCAGAAAGCATTCCAGGGAGAAGTGACAGCTAGTACAAAGGCCCTGAGGCAGGACCAGAGTAGGCTTCCTCTGATGCCAAGGCTGTCCTGGGGGCCTGAGGTCACAGGGCACAGGGCTAAGAACTCTGGATAGACTACCTCAGAGTAGGCCAGGCAAAGCAGCCTTCCTCAGTAGGAGCAGAACATAACTGATTCAGGAGAAAGGCAGACAGCAATGAAACTTCTGTCCTGTCTCTACCTGCAGGGCATCTGAGGAGGCTTTCGTGAAGGAATCCAAGGAGGAGACGCCGGGCACAGAGTGGGAGAAGGTGGCTCAGCTCTGTGACTTCAACCCCAAGAGCAGCAAGCAATGCAAAGATGTGTCCCGCCTGCGCTCGGTGCTCATGTCCCTGAAGCAGACACCACTGTCCCGCTAGGTGCCTGTCACAAGCATGGCCACAAAGCATGGGCTGGGCCTGGGCACAGGAGGAGCAGCTGCTTCGGCCAGGGTTGGGGGACAGCGCCTCCAGCAGCTGCTACACACAGCCTATCTGTTCCTCCCCATCTCCTGGGGCTGGGAAGGGGAGCCCTCCCCACTCTCACCCCATTCCCTCCTGGCCCTGTGGCCCAGCCCCTCACACCTCCTCTCAGTCCACAAAATTGTGACTGTCCCTCCTGATGTATTTTTTTTTTCTTGGCTTAAAGGGTGTGTTGTTAACTCTTTTTACACTTATTTATTATCATTCTTATTTCTCTGGAAGCCATAACTGGTGTCAGGGCTGTTTGTGCTTAGAATTTTCCCAGCTTCATGGCCTTGAGAGAAGGTGAAGCTAGCCCCCTGGAAACCATCCCACCTGGAAGTAGGTGTCCCAACTTGTGTATGTCTGCTGCCTCCCTCTCCAGGAAGAAAGACAACCTCTAGTGGAATGCTTTTGCAATCTTAATCCTTTCTGATCTTTGAATAAGCCTGTGAGGTAGGGACTCTGTTGTCGTCATCACATAGCCATGGATACCAAGGCTCCCAGAGAGTAAGAAGGTTTAAGTGGGAGCAAAGAGGCAAGACCAGAGGTTCCCTGTGGTGGCTCCCTCTAAGCCCGGGTTGAGGCTGGTGAAGGTCGCTGCTGCCAGACTCCTTTCCTTGGGTCTGGCCAGTACCCTCTGGATGTGGAAGACTCAATGCTTTCCCTCCTTCAGATAGTGTCCCCTGCCTTGTAGATCTGGGATAAATACTCAGTGATCATACCTTCTTCAGCAGAGGTTGCAAACAGGCTGTGTTTAAGCCACTGTGACCTGTACAATGTTTAAAAAAATTTGAGTAATCGCCAACTTTATTTTATTAGAGATGCCATAGCAAAGTACCGCAGTGTCTGGCACAGAACAACAGAAATTTATTGTCTCACTGTTCTAGAGGTCTGAAGTCCAAAATCAAAGTGTCAGCAGGGCCACATTCCATCTGAAGGCACTAGGGAAGGATCTGTTGTACAGGCTTCTCTCCAAGCTTCTGGCAGCCTCAGGCATTCTTCGACTTGTGCATCACTACAATCCCGAGTTGATCTTCATATCATCTATGCAGTCTATCTTTGTGTCTAAATTTCCTCTTTTTATTTATTTATTTTTTAAAAAGATTTTTACTTATTTGACAGACAGAGACCACAAGTAGGCAGAGAGGCAGGCAAGAGAGAGAGAGAGGGAAGCAGGCTCCCCGCCGAGCAGAGAGCCCGATGCAGGCTCGATCCCAGGACCCTGGGATCATGACCTGAGCCAAAGGTAGAGGCTTAAACCCACTAAGCCACCCAGGTGCCCCTAAATTTCCCCTTTTTATAAGGAAGCCAGCCAGAATGGATTAAGGCCTACCTTAATGACCTCATTCTAACTTAATTATCACTGTAAAGACCCTATTTCCAAATAAGATCACATTCTGAGATACTGGGTTAGGACTTCAACATATCTTTTTTAGGGGAACACAATAGCACCAACAGCTAAAAATAATGGCCTTCCTCTTTAGAGGTGCCATAGTCCTCACCCCTTCCTATCTAATTCTTGAATCCATCACCAAAATGTACTGCTTCACATTTATAATCTCTGCCTTGCAACTGAGAGACCATGATGAGAACAAGAAACTTAGTGGGCCCCTACTCATACACTTCTCCACTTAGAAAGCTAGAGGGTGTTAGGGGGCCCCCAAAGTGTGTCTTCCTTACTTCCTCTTTCCTTTCTGGCAGCTTGCAGCTGGTGTTGAAACTGAATGGAGTCATACATGGAAGGAAACTGGGTCCCACCGAATCAGACTTTAGATCTGACCACAGTCCAAGAATACTTGAGACTTTGCATGAATGAGAAACTCACAAGTTGCCTCTTGTAGAGTTCACTCAAGGTCTCCAGCCCCTTTTCTTCCTTAATCCTAAAACACTAGATACACGGAACAATGGCAAGCTTTGTGACTACACTCTTACCACTCCACCATGCTGCCTTCTCTGAGGCTCAGTTTCCTGTTCTTTAAGATGCATCAAGAACCAAGTGGGGGTAGTCTACATCAGTGGAGTCTAGATGCTCTCAGGAGGTGGGAGTGGGGTGAGGAGCAGAAGCAAAGTGGAGGGCAGAACCTCCCTGCCTGGGGCAGGGCCATGGCCAGCCTCAACTGAAGGAAGGGTTTCCAGTTGAAGGTCTGAAGATTGTTGGAAAGATCAGTTGTTGTTGTTGTTTTTTTCAAATAGCATCACTCTACCGAATATCGGACTTTAACAAGTTCCCCCAGGTGATTGTTACCAGAAAAGTTTGGTAATCATTAGACTGCAAGATTTCTAAGGGCCCCTATAGTCTTTAGACAATCTCCTAAAACCAAAGACCAAAAACCCTGGGGGTGCTAGATTGAGAATGAATTCACCAAACTACAAGTGGATCAGTTTATTAAGTAGGAAGTGAAGAGAGTGAGGCACAAATACAAGTATGCAACACCCAAACAAACGAATCCGAGATTCCCGAAAAAACACCTGTCAGTTACACAATTGGCCACTTCCTCGCCCGCTGATAGGGGCCTTGTCAGGGGAGACGAAGGAATAAGTCAGGTAGCGGGGCCGGTGGTTGCTCCTGGGGCCGGGAATGATCTCCGTGTAACGTTCAAGGCCAGGTCTCGGACTCAGGATCGAGACCTCATAGCAGATGCAGCCAGACCCAGCAAGATGGCTGCGACCGTGAAGCCCTGGGCAGCGATCCGAGTGCGCATCATGAGCTGAGAGCGCCGGCTCTGACCCCGGTGGAAGCAGTAGAGGCCGTAGGTGAGGGCGGCCGCCGTGCCCAGGCAGCCTGAGGAGGGGACAAAGTAAGTGGGGGAGTAGCACGTTCCGGCCCTGGAGGCCCCTCCCCGCCGTGGGCCTCCAGTACTCGGAGTCCAGAGCTCTTGAGTAACGGCGGAGGCAGAGGGGGCCTAGTGGGAGGGTCTGGCGGAGGAAGGGTCCTCCCAGTTACAGCGCTCGCCCTATCTCAGGGCCCCAATCCCGCCCAACTCCTGCTCCAATCAGGATCACCTCTCACCCCCCCGGCCTCGGCGCCACAACTGTGGTCCGCTCTCACTCCCTTCCCCCTTGGCACTCCCGGTCCTCACCTAATTCATTCCCTCAGACATCACTATCCTCTCCGTCTACAGTTCCTATGACACCTGCTTACCTATGGGTACCATTGGGTTCTCGCGGGTCTTGCGAATAAATTTTTCCTTGAAGCTTTCTTGAGTGCGGTAGATACTGGGGCTAAAGCCCTCAATGACTGGCGGCTGTGCTGGTTCAAAGGGTGGCCCCGGAGTCACAGGACCAGGAGCCGCCATGTCTCGGGAAGCTGCTTTGGGAAAAAATGCGAACGCTAAGCTCCGCCTTCTGATGAAGTCATTGAGGGGGAGGGGCGAAAGGGCTTTGCTGAGCTTGTACGCAGACGCCAACCGCTCGTTGCATTCTGGGAGTCGTAGTCATTATAGTAAGATGCATGAGGTCTCTATAGGATGGACTACATTTCCCGAAGAAGCCCGCAAACCCTTGCGAGCATCCACAGGAAGTAGTCGGAGACACGAGGCGCTGCGTGTGAGAGGCATCCAGTTCTAGTTGTCGGTTCGGTGGTCAAGGAAATGCCCAAAGCCAAGGGGAAGACCAGGAGACAGAAGTTCGGTTACAATGTTAACCGGAAGCGGCTGAACCGGAATGCTCGACGGAAAGCAGCGCCACGGATCGAATGGTGAGGGGACCGGGGTTTGGAAGGCAGGGGACCTCGGCTAGGACGGCCGGCGAGATGACGGTTCCGCGATCTCTCTCTCTTTGCCTGTAGCTCCCACATCCGACATGCCTGGGACCACGCCAAATCCGTGCGGCAGAACCTGGCCGAGATGGGGTTGGCTATGGACCCCAACAAGGCGGTTCCCCTCCGTAAGAGAAAGGTACTGACGTGGCAGGGTCCTCGCCCTTCATCCCTGTTTGCTTCCATACTTAGCTGAGTTTAAGAACTTCTTCCTGTGCATTGCCACGCTTACTACGCCTTTCCTGGGTTTGCCAGCTCCGGCAGCTTGCACTGACTGTGGTTGAAGAACTCTTTACTACCTCCTCCTATTTCCCAGCACACATTGGACCTGGGTTGGAGCTCCCCTCTTTTCTTCTCCACTCATTTTCTTTATCCCTCCGAAATGAGCTTGTTTGGGTCCCTTGGGATCCCAATGGTATGTCTCAGGATTTATCTTTTTCTGCCCTTCACTCTCCTACTAAGGACTCCCCAGAGTTTGGGATTTTTACTTACTCTTACACCTTCCCCCAGTCATCTAATATCCTTGGTCTGAGGCTTCCTTAGTTTCTCCCAAATAAGTCTTTTTCTGCACCACACTTAAAAAAAATAGAACTCTTTTACCCAGTAATTTATTCCCAGCTTTAACTCGTAGCACTTGTAAATACTTGATGGTGTTTTATATATGTATTTGTTTATTGCATGTGCCTCTTTCCCTCAACATAATCTTCTTGGGGACAAGGACCTTGTGTCTTGTCCAGTGGTGGTTAGAATGTGACTAGTGCTCAATAGTTAACCTAATGAATGGACTTGCTGATTGGATTTGTCCCATTGTTATTTATTTATTTATTTATTTGAATACTTTTTAAAGATTTTATTTATTTATTAGCAAGCTGAGAGTGGAGCACGGGAAGGGCAGAGGAAGAGGCAGACTCCCTGCTGCATAGGGATCCTGACATGGGGCTCTATCCCGGGACCCTGAGATCATGACATAAGCTGAAGGCAGATGCTTAACGGACTGAACCAGCTAGGCACCCTGTGCCATTGCTTGTAGATAAATTTCTTCTTATCCCTTCATGCCAGAGGAAAATGGCAGTACTGTTTCTTGATCAAATGTGAAGCTATAGCCAAGCACTGTCAAATTGCTTCTCTTCATAGAGAAGATATCTGCTATCTTTTCATTGTAAATTATAAAGAGCTTTCAAGGGCATTGTTTCATTTGATTAGCACACATGAGGTGAGGTAGCATTATGCCCATTTTTTAGATAGGCACAGAAAGATGACTTGCTTCCTTGAGTCCCTTTTAGAAACCATAAGGCCTCCAGGGCACTGGTTGTCTCCGTCATCTGTTCCTGCCTGAGTATGTGTCGGGATTCTTATGGATAATCAGTTGTGTTGGGATGGGCAGGAGCCTCTAGAATTTTCCCTCTCTAAGATTCTTCCTTTGTCTACTGGTCTCACAGGCTGTGTTCTCTGCAGGTGAAGGCCATGGAGGTAGACATAGAGGAGAGGCCTAAGGAGCTTGTGCGGAAGCCCTATGTGCTAAACGGTGGGTGCTGTCCACATTCCTCTAGTTCACCTTTCCGCACAGTCAGGGCCAGAAAGGGCCCTCAGATGTCTTCATTTTACAGATGGAAAAACTGAGATTCGGAGGGAAGAAGGGAGCTGGTCCAGGGCTCACAAAGTTAAGACTGTCTCTGACTGGATATTTTTAGTCTACTTAATAAACTCAAACATGTGAAGTGAGGTCAGAAATGTTCAGGGAGGATGCAGCCAGGTGCCCAAGAGGATAGAAAAGAAACCAGTGTCTCAGACATATGTTCAGCTTGTCATGAATTTAAGGATGAACAGATTTTTATAGATTCCACCATCTTATTTAGTCTTTTCAGTTACAAATCAGTTTCATATTTATTAATGCTATAGAGACTGAATATTAAAACAGAGTAAATTCTACAGGGAAGCAGGAATACTCTGAAATTCTCCACTCATCTTCCTCTTACCTGTCCAAGATGTTAACGGTTCTCCTTAAAAGGGTTTTAAATGGCCAGGCATTTGATAGAGAATTTCTTGAGTTCCTATCAGTGATTCTCATAAGAATTCTCGTAAGAATTACTGCAAAGGATTGCATGAATAAAATTAGGTGTATTTTCTGTCAAATTTCTAAACTTTTTACTTCTTTTTATTTTATTTTTTTACTTCTCATTCTTTAAAGAATTTTTTTAAATTGTGGTAGAAAACTTATCAAGTTTACCATCTTAATCATTTTTAATTATATAGCTCAGTAGTGTTAAGTATGTTTATGTTGTCATACATTAGATCTTCAGAATTTTTTCATCTTCAGAAATGGAACTCTACACATTAAACAACTCCCCATTTCCCTGCCTCCCTCCCACCCCTGCCTCTGGCAACCAAGTCAAAGATAATTTTGACTATAAGCACTTAACCCCTGGATAACATTTGACCACCTTGTTTCCCTGAGCTGTTTTTCTCCTACTTGAGAAATGGGGAGTATTTGCCTACCTATTTAATTTAATTAGTTAATTTAATTTAATTTTATTTTTTTATTTTTTTTAAAGATTTTATTTATTTGACAGAGAGCGATCACAAGTAGACGGAGAGGCAGGCAGAGAGAGAGAGGGAAGCAGGCTCCCTGCTGAGCAGAGAGCCCGATGCGGGACTCAATCCCAGGGCCCTGGGATCATGACCCGGGCCAAAGGCAGTGGCTTAACCCACTGAGCCACCCAGGCGCCCTAATTAGTTAGTTTTAAAGATTTTATTTATTCCAGGGAGTAAGGGAGAGAGTGAGAGTGGAGAGAGAAGTAGAGGGAAAAGGACAAGCAGACTCCATGGTCAGCATGGATTCCCACATGGGGCTCAGTCTCACGACCCATAAGATCATGACCTGAGCTGAAACCAAGAGTCGGATGTCTAACTGATTAAGCCACCCGGATGCTCCTGCCTAGCTATTTTAACAGTGAAGGCACAACTTGTGGTATGCAATGTGTCTTCACCTTTGTACCCAGGACCCAGTACTAAGTAGAGATTATTAATTTGGTCCCTGCCCTTTACCCAGCTGAGACCCAAGAGAGATGACTTACCTTTTAGGTAGTTGCCATAGTGATAGATGATTGTGTCATAGGCAGGGCCTGGAATCCCAGGGGCTGAAGAGCACTGAATTTGGGGCTGGAGAGGCAAAGCCCATCTGATGGCCTTGGTTTGGGATGGGTGAAAGGGTGATTGGGCAACTTAAAAAGTACGGGAGGCAAAACGTCATTTTCTGTGTCCTGGTTTCTCTCACCCTAGACCTGGAGGCAGAAGCCAGCCTTCCAGAAAAGAAAGGAAACACGCTGTCTCGAGACCTCATTGACTATGTGCGCTACATGGTGGAGAATCATGGGGAGGACTATAAGGTGAGTGGTTCAGGCCTGGCAGGAAGAACCACTTAGGTCTGTTAGGAAGGTGCCCTGGACCATTTGGGGTCTGATCTTATCTCTTGCCTGAGACTGAGTGCAAACGAAGGAAAGAGAGACTTTAGGAAATTGATCTCATGGACAGATGCTTGTAGCCAGAACTGACTGATTGGCCTGTGGTTTATTCCACTCAGACATGTAGTTTTATTTGCATGGTATTTTTAAAGAACTTGAACTAGGTGCCATTTTAATTATGAGAGTTTTTGAATTAAAGGTACTATTTTTGACTTCTCTTAAAAATTGGAAGATCTGGCTGCACTGGATTCTGGTGCCCAGATGGGATCAGTGAGCTATGGATGGAGCATTAGCCATTCATATCTGGCCGCAGCCTGCCTTGTTCCCAAGGGCATTTGCATCCATTTCCCCACATACACCATGGTTTTTGAGGTGAGGAACGTGGACTTCAGGGACACTAAGTGGCTTGCCCAGCCCAGCTCAAGCAGTACTAGGATTTGAAACTTTGCCTGTCCAGCCCTCCTCAAGTGGCTTCTCCCTTCTTAGGCTATGGCCCGGGATGAGAAGAATTACTACCAAGATACCCCGAAACAGATTCGGAATAAGATCAACGTCTATAAGCGTTTTTACCCAGCGGAGTGGCAAACCTTCATTGATTCTTTGCAGAAGAACAAGATGGAGGTTGAATGATTGGCTTATGCCTGCCCTAGGCTGAGGTCTCCTCCTGGACCAGAGAAGCTCAAAGCCAGGGTTTAAGGCAAGGAGGGGCATGTGGCTAGATGAGGCTGGTCAAACCTCATGGAATCAGGTTACATACACATGCACATGCATGCACACACTCATGCTCCCCTTTCTGAAGGGAAGGAATGGTCTCCAAGAAGCTTCTGAGTGCCCTGAGAAAAGCCAGAACCTACTGTTTTCAGAGTGGGTGGGTGGTTTACGTATAGCCTGTATATAATAAAAAGACTATTTTACTTTTCTGGTGGTTGTGTGTTCCCTTCCCAACCAAGCTCTGGGACTGTCCCTGTGAAAATCCACTCGGCAGGGCAGAGAGGCCATCCAGCCCTTAATGTGCCACAGTCGTCCTCCCCTCTTAGGTGTGGCCTCCCTCCTCTTGTCCTCTGTTCCGGTTGCATTGCTCTTCTTGGTTTCCTGCACAGGATTAAGCCTTCTACATAAGCCTGCTGCTAACCTTGGGCTGCTTAGGAGGTATGTCTCAGTAGATTGGCTCAAGGGCCAGAGGGGAAGTAGCTGGATTGCTGCCTTCTTATGACTGGCCTTCACTACTCGTCTTGAGATTGCTTGCTCTGAAAGGAACCTGAGGCCCCCAAGTCCACTGAGACTGGTGGACTGCTGAATAGCATCTGTCCGCCAGGTACTGGGTATACACTGTGTGGCCCTTCTCTGGGGTAGGCCTGCCTAATTTGGCTATGTGAGGTGATGACACACAACAGGATCACAGGCACTGTGGGGTGGGCACTGGGCATTTTCTGCTTTTGATACTTTATCTTGAGCTATTGTAGTACAAAACCCCTCTCATTGGGGTGTCTGGGTGGCTCAGTGGGTTGGGCCTCTGCCTTTGGCTCAGGTCATGGTCCCAGGGTTTTGGGATCGAGCCCTGCATCAGGCTCTCTGCTCAGCAGGGAGCCTGCTTCCTCCTCTCTCTCTGCCTGCCTCTGCCTACTTGTGATCTCTCTGTGTCAAATAAATAAAACCTTTACAAAAAAAAAAAAACCCTCTCATTCCTAATGTTTCGCCTAGAAGGGCACCTCAAATCTGGTTCTCCTTATTCCTCTTTAAAAAGATTTGTTGGTGTTTTTATGCAGATCAATTCACATAAAGTCCTGCAGGGTGTCTGGCTTCACCATTTTACAGGTAAGGAAACAGGCTTGAGAGGCCAGCGTAAGGTCTGAAGTCAAGTCAGTACAAGCGCTAAGCCTGGGTTTTCACCTGCTATATCCTCTCCATGAGCCCCTGAAGGCAGCCTATCTGTCCCATGCTATCAGGGCAGGCTGGAAACGGGGCCCCAGAAAGCCCTCCTATGCTGGCTTAGCCCCCAGCAGTGAACTGGCCCTTGTAGCAGTGTGCACACAGGCTTTGGAATCTAGTCTCCAGGTAGGGGATTCTGTATTTCAAGTATGTTCCATGCCCAATTTGGGGCTTGAACTCATGACCTTGAGATAAAGAATTACATGCTGTACCTACAGACTGAGCGAGCCAGGCATCCCACTCATGAGGGCTTTTATTTGGCCTTATAACATCCTCCATGGTATTCCAAATTCAGGCCTTTGACAGCTGTCCCTTTGTTTGTTTACCCAATTCAGGTGCCAGTTTTGGAAAGCCTTTTCTGCCACTATCCCCCATCCTTATGCTATGTTAAGTGTCCCGTCTTCCCTATGCCCCAGCCTTCCTGTAGCAATACATACCAGTTACAACTGCTTTTTAATCAGCTTGACATCCCCTGGCCGACTGCGCTTGAGTGCATGAATCTTCCCTGGGCATCCGGAGCTGAGCCCAAGGCAGGTGCAGGGGGAACGCTCCATTCTGACTTCTGGCCCCATCAGCTAGAACTCCCAAGAAATGGCCGCCAGGTACAGATACAAATGATCGTGTTACTGAAACTTCTGGGACCATCCCCCATACCTGCCCCTCATTGGAACTATGAGCACCCAGGATATACTCCTCAAAATCAGAATTCAAGTGAAACCATATTTGAATTTTTGGCATTTATTGTGTGTCTCAAACAGCCATTGGGTCTCCCTTAATGCAATTTGTCCTTGGCAACCCTGTGGGTCTGGGTTCACAGGGCTTGGGGTGTGACAGCAAGGCCTCTTCACTTCCAGATCTTTGATGGGAATTCTCTTTATGTACCTCGTGGGCCCACCTCGCAGAGGCAGCAAATGAGGAAAAGCTGGTTTTCTTTGCACAGCTACTAGAAACGACTGAAGATGTGTGAGCCAACAAATGTGACAGGAAGATGCTCAGACTATTCCAGGCCTGAGATGTGGGCAGGTGCACCAGGATGAATACCACAGGTGAGTTTCAGCAGCTAGTTCAAAGTGCTGGCAGTTGCTATTAAGCAAGCTTAAGAACAAAATGTTTTCCATAGACAGGTTTTGCAATCTAGCGTTTCATCCACACAGACAGGCAAGAGTCCTCAGATTTTCATCAGCACCTCTGTGGAGGGAGGGGAGCGCTGTGACAGGCTGATTTCACCATCGACCCCCGTCCTTACGGCTGGATACCAGTGTGTCAGGGCAAGAGGTACCAGAAGAGGCTCCTGTGAATAAGCAGCCAGTCAAGGTGGTGGTCTTGGAGCCTTCTTGCTTAGACCATTCACATGACCAAGCTTTGGGCCAAGTCAGCCTCTCAGAGGGTTGGCAGCAGGTGAGAGGATGGAAAATCAGAAGCCACATTGCATTAATTCTTAAGATCAGAAGCCGTTGGTGCCAGGGTGAATGATCAGGCATCGGCTCAACAGGCAGGCAAAAGCAGAAGCTTCCTTTTGATGTGGAATGCCCACCTGCTCAGTCAGATCCAGAGCCTGCCTTCCAGTTGCCTTCCTTAGAAAAGGAGAGGGGCTGACATTTGACCCATATCCCATGTTCAAGCAGGCTGGGAGCTACAGTGTTGGGGCAGTCTTGGGGGAGCAGTGTCACCCAGGCTAGCTCAGAAAACTCACTTTGAGATGAACTCCACAGATAATGGCTGGTTTCCAGGAGCAGGTGATCTGGGCTGGTGAATCAGAAAGTCACATTCAGGAGCAACTGGGTAAGAGCAGCACAGGCCAGGCACTCGGCTATTCATGAGAGGCCCGTTCTCCACTTTGCCCAGTCCTGGCAGAAACCAGAGCGGTTGAGCAGTGTTGACACTCTGCCTGGACGACAGGCCAGCAGTCCCACCAGAGGAGTGTAACAGTCAGCCACAAATGTGATGAGGCACACCCACGGGTCAAGAGAACATCTATTTTCTGCACAAGCATCAGGGTGGTACTCTGGACCTTCAGGCCCCCTCAGTGGTTTGTGTTCTGGGAGTGGTCTTCAGAGGTCACTCGTGGATATACCTATTCAAGTTCACTCCCCTCACTGCAGACTTTGAAAACTGTATTACATAACGATACTCATTAGACCAAAGAGAGATCTTAATTAGAAAAGGGTCCCCTACAACGATGCTGGTTCCAGAGGTAAATGTCAAGCACTGGAGAACAAGGTGAAGTTTATAGAACAAAGACATAAAGTTTCACATTCTTTAAATGTCAAAATGAAAAGCTGTCGGCAAAAGTTCAAAGGGTACTCTAAAAGTCAAGTCATTCCTTAAATATTTAAGATAAAAGCAGACAAATCTTTTTTCTGCAGAAAGTTAATTAGAATTTCAAAGGACAGTGATTCTGTCATACACCCACAGCCCAAGAGCATAGCAGGCCACTGTAACTCGTCACACTTCTGGACTTCTAGAGCGTCCATCCCACCTTCCTCCCTGTGCTGCCTCTTGTGTAGGCCACAGCATGGAACTGAGGCACGCTGAGTCAATGTCAAGTGAAATGAAGGCACATCATCTCTATTCTCAATTAAAAAGCAAACTGAGTTGGCTATCTCTGCTAAAAAAAAAAATCCCATCTGTGGCTACTGATTACTCAGCGCAGACAAAAGTCTCCGTCCTTGGCCTCCACTAAAGTGTCAGCATATAAATAAACTGTGAGTGTGCACTGGAGAGAATAGAAATTCTGTCCAACTTTTGGCTAGGGAATCAGCAGGTCCAGAAAGACTGAGGTACCCAAAGCCTCAGGTATCCTGTTGGCTGATCTGCTAATTCCCATTTTTGTTTACTTGGATTTACATGATTGAAATATCCTTTCTGTAGCTTGTGACTACCAGCTACACGGGAGGGGGTTGTGTCCTTCTGACATACTGGGCCAAGTGGCAGAGTTTTAAGTTCATGTGGGTCACCGTAAAGGGGGATGCCGATTATAGCTGTAAATGTTGGGGGAAAGCTAGAGCTTTGTTTCCACTGACAAGTGCAGGTTATCACACGTCTCACAATTCCAGCTGTTTTCCTCAAAGACACAAATTTTTCCGTGGCAGTCATCTGGGGCTTTGATAACAGCACCTAGAAACAGAACCTGAGACTTTGGTCTGTTCCTTGTATAAATAAATAAATAATTAGAATGCAGTTCTGAGGCCAACACCGAGCTTCAGGTGACGGTCTTCTCCCCAGGGACACAGGCTCCTTCCCCAGACTTCTGTAAACACAGGCACTGGCACAGAGCAGCAGTTTCTGTCCCCAGATGAGGGGGAGGAAAGCCCTCCGTGTCTCTGCTCAGGGCTGAACACCACTTGATGTTGTAGTCTGGCAGGCAGGCCTTAGCTTACAGAAGCAGGAAGGTTTCAGAGAACTCCTTGTCTCCAGGTTCATCCCAGCTCTTCTTATCTTCATGGCTGGAAAATCTATCTCCAAGTGAGTAAAAACCAAGGAAGCCATCTCTTTAAAATTGATGGTCACAGGGCCAGAGAGGCAGAGATAGCACAAGGCCTCAAGCCAGTCCGGCGGAGCTGGGGCTGCAGGACATTGTGGGCCCTAGAGCCAAGGCTCACTGTGTGCTGCCCAGAACCTGCCTGCGTGATGGGCATGAGGTTACCAGGAGGGAACGGTTTTAGACTGGGAGTACTTCTGACACTGTCCCGATTCTCAGTCACTGGGACCTGCAGAGAGGAGAACCAAGCCCACTGAGCACCTTACTGTACGCATCAGAGAAGGAGGTGCCTTCAGCGGTGAAAGCCTGATCCACTTCCAGCCTGGAGTGAGCCAGACACTATGTTCTTCCACTATCTGCCTCAGCCGCCTCCCCACTTCAGCCTCATGGCCACCTCACCGTTGGAAGGCTTCTGTGCGGTTCCTGGCCTTGCCCAGGCCCTGCTCTGGAGGGTGGGTGGAGAGAAGGGCAGTCCTGCTACATGGCTCCTGCCTCAGGCCCACACTGGCAGTAGACAGGAGGAGTGGCAGGACTAGGGTCTTCAGGGTTGGGTGGCAAGCTGGTGATAGCCGGCCTAGGAGAGAAGCTCCAAGAGCAGTCTCCAGATATGCACGGTGCCAGGGTTTTCAAAGCCGGGTCCTGCAGGGGCGATGCTGGCTGCCAAGAGGAACACCTCCCGCTGGCTATCGATAGCCCGCAGGCCCAGCTCCTGCTGTAGCTCCACCATACTCATGGACTCACTCAGGTCCTGGGATGAGACGGAGAAGCCGGTTGGAACAGAGCTCACAGTTTCCCAGCACCCACACTGTCATCCATGAGAAAAACTGTTCTTTGGCTATCCTGGGAAACACTGGGGCCTAAGTTCCCAGAAGTGGCCTCTGGGCCTCTTGGTCTAAATTCTCTCATCTCCGACTTTCCTTCGTACCAACCTCTTTTCATACTACCATTAGCCACTGCGGTGAGAAATAGCTCTTCCTATAAGCCAGGCATTGCTGAGAGGCACTTGGAGTTATCCTCATAATTATAGTTTATAAGTAGAATGATGATGTAATTCATCATCCAAACTAGGGTACTTCTGAGACTTAAAGTGGACACTATTAATAATTATACCAGAACAACAGCCATAAATGAGGGCCATCCCAGGCAGACCAGGACATATGGTTACATGCTTGTAAGTGCTTGTCAAGGATATCCTGATAGGCAGGAGAAACTGGGATCAAAGATGTATAGCTTCTTTCCAAGTCAGGTTGGAAACAAATGCCACAGCTCTCAGGAACGTGGGCCAGGCCACAAAAAAAAACGACAGAACTCTGTACTGTTGCTAAGTTTTACCTGGCATGTATTGAGAGTGGCACCTTCAGTCTGTGATGCTGAGGGTGGCTGGGCCAAAGGCCCAAGAAAAGTAGAGCATGGTTAAGAGCAGAATCTTTGAGGAAGATCCTGGTTTTGCCACATACCAGTTTTAACTTTGGGCACTGAGGATAATAATAAGGCCTATCATGGGGTTTTATAGGATTTAAGCGAAGTCATGACGGTCAGGTGCTTAGCCTGGCACACTGTAAGCACACTTATAAATGTTATTTGTTATTGTTATTGGAATATGTTCCACTTATCACTTCCTAGCTTAGGTCTTTGATCTAGAGCTGGAAGTCACAAGGACATGGCAGAGTGGAAAAGGCACAAGTTTTGGAGTTAGACATTGCAATTCCACTATTTTCAAGGTGTATAACCTTGGGGAGATTACAGAACCTCTCTGAGCTTCAGATTTCCAATCTGTAAAATGGATCCTGTAGGATCAATTAGAAGCATAATGTGAAATGTCATTCAAAACCATACCTTATATATAGTGGATGCTTAGTATTTTTCTCATTTCTTCAGGATAGTGGGTGACAGGGAGGCGAGGAGGAAGGCAGACAGAGAATGAGGATCAGGGATGAGGAAAAAGCAGAGGTAGAAGAGTTGGGGACAGTATCTCACCCGAGTGCTCCAGATCACAGGCCTGGGCCTGAATCTCTCTCCTGTGCTCCCTGCCCCTGCCCAGGGATCAGTGGATCAAGCCCAACTGGTCTAAGCCAGCTTCCCTCCCATTATCCTCACCTGCTTGTTGGCCACCACGACGACAGGTAGGTCAGGGTCCTTGTCCAGCAGCTTGTGCAGTTCCTGCCGGGCCCAGGGCAGCCGCAACCGGTCAGCTGAGTCCACCATGAACACCAGCACGTCTACTTCATTCACAAACTCTTTCCAGTAGAAGCGTAGGTTCTGGCTGCCGCCGACTGAGGAGAGGCCAGGGGCCAGCTCAGAGCCTCCCTGGGCCCCAGCTCTCTATATATAGCCCCATACCACCCCATTTACAGCTTCCCAAGGCTCCACCAACCAGGGGCAAGGAAGACCACAGGTTCTGGAGCCAGTCTGGTTTAGCTCTGGCTCTAATAGCTGGGGCTTCCTAGGCAACTCACTACCTTCGAGTAGCAGCGTTCTCCTCACTGAACTTACCTACTAACAGGTTGCAGGAAAACCCAAAGGTACCACACGCAATGCGCCTTTCACAGACTAGCATACAAGGTGCCCATTAAATTGTACTCTCTGGTTCTTTTTCCTGAGCTGCTTTCTGCCAGTTCCTAGCTTTCTCTCCCAGACAGTAATGGCGTGGTCAGAAGCCAAGACTCCATGCCCAGCCTATACATAACCATTCCCCATTCAGTGTTTCATGTTCAGTCTGGTCACCCCATTTTCTTTCCTTGAAAACAGCATACTCAGTCCTACCACCACATGGCTGCCCACATAGTACCCCCAACCTGGGTTGCCTTCTTTTCCCTCTGCACAGTCCCCATTAGCCACATTGCATCCTAGAGTTTCTGGATATACTTCTAACACTTGAGGACTCTGTGCTCTTTGAGAGTTAGAGCTATTTACATCTGGATCCCCCCAAAGCCCTCAGCACAATGCCTGGCACATAGCAGGCACTCAACAAATATTTACTGAGTGCTTACTAGGTGCCAAGCACTGATCTGGGTGCTGGGGATACAGAGGTGAGCAAGGCAGACAGGGCCCTGCTCTCAAGGAGCTCCCTCTGTAACCAAGACAGACACAGCAATAGCACATAAGCACATTTCAGAAAGGAAATAAAAAAGAAAAAGTGAAAATGGCTTGGGGTGGCTTTGGATTGGGCAGTCTGGGAAGGTCTCCCTGAGGAGGCAGCATGTGAGCGGAGTCTGGGATAACGAGAAGGAGCTAGCTAAGGGAAGAGGCAGAGGAAAGCATTACAAGCAGAGTGAAGAGCAAGCTCAATGTGTCTGAAACAGAAGGCAGCCAGGGTGGCCAAGGCAGTGCCAGAGGGAGAGGGGAAGAAGCCACAGCTAACAAAGCTGGCCAGGGCTTGACCACATGAGGGCTGTCAGGCTACAGTGAAACTGTGGGGGAACCCCTTAAAGGTTTTATGCAACAGTGACATGGGTTTCTGAAATATACTGCTGGTTGACAGTAGGGGACAAAGTGAAAGCAGGAAGACCCGCAAGGAGGCAATTATAGTACTGAGATGATGGTGGCTTGGACCAAGCAGGCAGTGGTGGAAGTGGGGAGAAGTGGAGAGATGCAAAGTCTATTGGAAAATAAAGCTGAAAGAACTAGCTAATCAAATGGATAGGATATAGGAAGTGGGGGGCGAGGAAGGGAAGAGTCATCAAAGATCAACAAAGGGCTCATGCTTGGGTGGCCTCCAGGCCAGGCACTGTAGACTATAGCCAAGTAAGTGTCATGGGAAGGGAGAGTTCCAAGGCTTGAATGGGAGATCTGGGTTAGAATCCAGGAGTGACTCTATTGAACCTTAGACTCTTGGGTAACATGAAAACACCAACCCCCTTCTCCTAGGTTTGGGGGGTACTATCTCTGCCAGAGTGGGAGTCAAGTGCAGAATACCACTTGACCCTTCTGCATCCCTGACACAAGAAAGGGAGACCAGTAAAACCTTGTTTAAAGGACCATATTCCAGGTGAATATCAACGTTTACCACAAGCAGGGAGGAAAGATATAGCCAGGCCCTCAGAGTCTGATCCCACAAGCTGCTGCTTAACTAAACCCACCTAGTCTTTATGGTCTGAGCCCTTTGGTTGGCAGGAAGTCCACTACTCTCTCACACCCAGTCTGCAGCTGGACACAGGTGGCCAAGTACTGCTGTCTTCTGAATAGCCCCTCTGCCAACCTCTCCTAGAATCCCAAGAAGCCTAACACTGAGGACAGGGGCGGCCCAGACCCTTTCTGATCACTCACTCAACAAGCTCTCCCAGTTACTTGCTTGAGGCTGGGCGCTCGGGACCAAAGCTGGATCAGACTCATCTGTGCCCCAGAAGCCTCGTCAGGGACACAGGCTGGTATGCGGCAAATGCCAGCTCAGAGGAAGAGCCCTTAACCTAGCCTGGGAATCAGATAAGGCTTCATAAGGATATCATGTTTGATCTAAATCTTTTTTTTTTTTTGAAGATTCTTTATTGTTTTATTTTTTAGTAGGCTCCACATCCAATGCAGACCTTGAACTCATGACCGTGAGATCAAGTCAATGCTCTGTGAACCGAACCACCCATGTGCCTCTGATCTAAATCCTGAAAAGAGGTATAGCAGTTTTTGAAGGGAAGAAAGGCTTTCCAGACTGAGGGAAGACTGCAAGCACAGACAGAAGAAAGAAAACAGCAAGTACCTTTCAGAAACAAGCAATGTAGCAGCATGCTGCTGAAAACCCAGAGCCTCCAGCCAGAGTCTGCATTATCCATCTGGCAAGCTGGGTGAGCCAGGATTTTATTTAACTTGCTGGGCCTCCCTTTCCTCATGCATGTAACAAGGGTAATAACTGTTTCCAGTTTTTTGTGGAGTTGTTGGGAGGGTTTTATTAAGTAATGCCTGGCAGATGTTTGGAAACTTTAGCTTTTGGAATCTCAGTGTTAGGCATGTGAGCTTCAGTTGGGGTGAGGGACAGGCAGTGACCAGGCTGGAATTGCCCAATCATGAATGGCCCATCATGGTCAGAATACAGAGCGTGGACTGTATCCTGTGCCCCAGAGAGGCAGGGAAAGAATATCATACATGGATGTGTCCTGTGAGATATACATGCTGGAGACACACCCAAGCAAAGACCCGGCTTGGGTCCAACTGAGGTGATGGGGGAGACGGCGTGTGTGTGTGTGGGGGGTCTGCTCACTCTCTAACAGGTCCACCTCGAAGTCCTT
Source organism: Mustela putorius furo (assembly GCF_011764305.1). Classification (NCBI taxonomy): domain Eukaryota; kingdom Metazoa; phylum Chordata; class Mammalia; order Carnivora; family Mustelidae; genus Mustela; species Mustela putorius. Next base: position 34,611,394 of record NW_025421294.1, read on the forward strand.
GGTGGGCAGCCTCACAGAGTTGAAGCCCCAGGTGGGGATGTGGCCTTCCAGCGGTGGCTTTCCGGACAGCACCCGTAGGAACGTGCTCTTCCCCGAGCCGTCCAGCCCCAGCACCAGCACCTCACGCTGCTCCAACTCCTCCAGCGCTGGCTCTTCGTCCTCCTCGTCTTCAGGCTGTGGGCACAGGTCAGGTTGCGGCCGGCACCCTCCTGCCGGACCCTTCCCAATGGAAGACCTAAGACACCAAAGCACCCATCCCCGCCCTCCACCGGTCAACTGGCAGGAAGGCAAGGCCGGGTGCAGTGGGACCAGCGCTGCCTTCGGAGTCCTGAATCCCAAACCCCGTTCTTCTGGCTTCTCCCGAGTGACCTCGGTGAAATTTCTTCCCCTCGCGAAACCTCAGCCTCCTCAGACTGAGAGTCCCTACGTCCCAGGCTCTCCGGGGACACAGAAGGGGATAAACTCGCATCCCCGCCCCACGCCGGGGAAGGGGGAGGCAGCCTCTCCCGACATGCCCTGGGCCGCGGGCTGTGCGCACTGCGCAGGCGCCGGGCGAGCGCGGGCTGGACCGGGCGCGGGCTCGACTGAGCTCCGGGGCCGCGCCCTCGGGGCTCCGGCGCCCACGAGGAGGCCCGGGTCCCGAGGCCGCGCAGGGCGGTGCCGCACACCCTCCGAAGTGCCCACCCATCACTAGGTTGTGGGACTCACGACGGCCCGGCTACCACTGCGCGCCCTTTCGCCAGGGTCTGAGGCGCCGAGCCCCGACCTAGGCGCTTCTGCCCTCGCCGGGCATCACACCCCTCAGCCGCACACGCGGAGGCCCAGACCCTCGCCCGGCACTCACGTCCCACTCGTCCCACTCAGGGAGGCGGGCAGTCTCCGCGCCCCACCAGGCCTCGCCCCGGTCCCAGCGCCGCTCGCGTCCGCGCCTGAAGTAGGCCTTCCAGAGGATGAAGAGTACGGAGCCCAGCACGGCCGCGGCGCCGCCCAGCGCCAGCACCAAGGGGCTCAGCGGCCGCGGAGCCATCGGACAGGGCGAGGGGCACGGGTGCGGGCTGCACAGGCCGAACCAGCCGGCCCGCCGAAGATGGCCCCGCTGCGACTGCGGCGGCCGCGCCCACCCACCCAACCCCAGCCCCACACTACAAGCCCCACAATGCACCACTGCGGTCGCGACTGGCGGCTCGCGCCAGGGCTGTTGGAGTGGGGGGCGCTGACCCGAGCGCTGGCACGTCCCACTCCCACTGCTACGTGCCGCGGAGAGCTAAAGGATGTACCTGGGCAGGACGGGAGTCGGTGATGTTGGCACCTCCCGAGCACTTGCTGTATACCTAGTGGTTAGCTGACCAATGTTCTCGGTTACTCCGTAAAACGGTGTTTCCTAGAATGGAAAGCGGAGGCCCAGTTCGCACCGTAGTGCATTGGTGTAACCGGCACTCAAACCCCAAGCGATGTTTCCTGGGCATCTCAAGACTTCGGGGATCAAGTTGAGGCAAGTCACACGGCTATAGGGTGTCAGGTTATGGAGTGGCAGAGACGGAACTGGAACCCGGGTCCCTGACTTTTAGGACTCTACCCTCTCTGGGCTGCTTCTCAGACCCCAGGAGTTCTGCTCTCTTGGGATCCTGGGCATGCTAATGAAGCAGGTAGGATTAGGGGTCAGTGTTTAGATCTCATTGCCTACTTGACTTCAGTGGCTGCCAAGGTTTCCAGGTGTAGCAGGAGAAACAGTCTGGGGTCCTTCAAAGGAGGGCTAGATGAGGGACTACAGAATGGATAGGTGTTTTTATTGTAAGCAAACCCAAACCATCTTGATGACCAGGAGGGACTCTGGGTTCTTTTCTGGTCATTTGCGGATAATGCTCAGATCTCTTTTGTTTCAGGAAACTGTCCTCCCTCACTGGTACTACCTTTCCTTTTCATTGCAGTGCTACTTCGGATAATGTTCATTTCCTATTCTTCACCCAACCCACCCAGGGAAACTGCTCTCACCCGGTCTCTAACAAATGCTACCCTGTTAAATCCGTTGGTAACATCTTAGTTCTTATTTTGCTTGACCTTGTAATATTTAACACTGTTAAATCTTAGCAGAGATGCCATTCAAAACCTGGCCAGGGTGCCAGCTCATTCCTTGAGGGATCACCTTCCTGGTGAGACAAGAGTGCGAGGTTCCCAAGGAGAAAAATTAGCACTAGTGAATATCCGAAACTTTGTGGTCGGAAAATTTAAAAAAAAAAAAAATTAAGGGATTTAGTCTTGGATTTAGTCTTGGTAAGTTTTATGTTGTTTCAAAAGAGAGAACCTTAATCCCTTGAGCGCTAAAGGCTCCTGGAGGTCTAATTTGGAATTACCTTACCTTTCCTGCCTCTTGACACACAGTGGGTGATCATCCCCTTGTCTCTCAGCTGGAATTCCTGGAATTCAGCAGTCACCCTGGGTGGTCACAGTCTCTGCCTGAAGATGTCTGTCCTTCCACTTGAAGATGACAGACCAGGCCTTTGTCTTCTTGGGGGTCTGATGTGTTCAGTATAAGAATGAGGCCCAGAGGGCGCCTGGGTGGCTCAGTGGGTTAAGCCGCTGCCTTCGGCTCAGGTCATGATCTCGGGGTCCTGGGATCGAGGCCCGCATCGGGCTCTCTGCTCAGCGGGGAGCCTGCTTCCCTCTCTCTCTCTGCCTGCCTCTCTGTCTACTTGTGATCTCTCTCTGTCAAATAAATAAATAAAATCTTTAAAAAAAAAAAAAAAAAAAAAAGAATGAGGCCCAGAGTTCACACTTAACACATTTGGAGAATTGAATCAATTGCATGTTCTCCTCCCTTGGCTTCTATGACACATTCTTTTCTTGAATCTTTTCCCTCCTCTCTAACCAATCCCTTTCAATCTCCTTTTGCCTGGCATTGGCTGCCATTAGCTGAAACTAACTGGACCATTTGGCAAGGAAACTCTGGAAATGGAATTGTCAGGACTTAGCCCCCTGTCATGCAGAGCAGAGCAGGTGAAGGGTGAGGAATGGAGCTGTGATTAAACAGGCATGTGGCCAGCACAGTCGACTCCTTTGCATCCAGTTTTACTCTTATATCCATTTTTAACTTTGTGTTTCCCCATTCCATGATGCAATATCCATTAGAAAAATAGTCACTCTTTACCTTCTGAAAAAAGAGAAGACAAAGTCCCATCTGTCAATATATCCATCTCTGGGTGATGCTAATTCCTCTTCAGTCATGACCCGATCTGGATATTCTACAATTAAAGATTAAATTATAGAGGCGCCTGAATGGCTCAGTTGGTTAAGCATCTGCCTTCAGCTCAGGTCATGATCCCAGGGTCCTGGGCTCGAGCTCCATGTGCTCTCCCTCTCCCTCTGCCTGCTGCTCCCCCTTCTTATGGTTTCTCTCTGTCAAATAAATAAATATATCTTTAAAAAAAAAAGATTAAATGGGGTGCCTGTGTAGCTCAGTCGTTAAGCTTCTGTCTTGAGCTCAGGTCATGATCCCAGGGTCCTGGGATTAAGCCCCACATTGGGTTTGGCAGGAAGCCTGCTTCTCCCTCTCCCACTCCCCTTGCTTGTGTTCCCTCTCTCGTTGTGTCTCTCTCTGTCAAGTAAATAAATAAAATCTTTTAAAAAAATAAAAAGATTAAACTGTGAAGATAACTATTGCCAACTTTACTTATACAGTCCAACTTCCATATTGCTACACAGCCATCTTTACAAAAGAAAACCTGGCAATGTCATTTTCAGGTTAAAATTCCTCAGTGGCTTCCCACCTCCACCAGGATAAGTACTACAAGTCTCTGATGACAGGAGCAAGAAGGGCAGCAGGGAACTGACATTTAACCAACTAGACATCAACTGTACATTAGGCTTTGTTCTGGTATAAAATGTACTGCTGTGCAAACATTTGTCTGTCTTCATCTTCTGAGAATAGTTTTCCTAATGATTGAATTAACTGAAAACCTGCCATGATTTTGGCTTTTTAAAAGATTTTTATTTATTTATCAGAGAGAGAGAGAGCACGCACAAGTGCACAAGCTGACAGAGGCAGAGAGAGAAGCAGGCTCTCTGCCAAGCAAGGAGCCCGATGCGGGACTCGATCCCAGGATGCTGGGATCATGACCTGAGCTGAAGGCAGTGGCCCAACCAACTAAGCTACCCAGGCATCCTGAAAACCTGCTATGTTTATATGACACTTGGCATGAATAATTAGTCAGTAATAATTAGATCAAGCTGAACCAAGGAGACTGTTCCATGGGATTCTTAAATGTGGTACCCAGCATCTTGAGATCCATCTGTCTTGGGTGGATTAAGAAGTAAAACTTACCAGCTATAGGTAACCATTTTCCCCGCATTTAAAGAAGAAGGCTTGAGGTCAAAGAGGCTGAGATAGAGCAGGAAAGGCAAAGTCAGAAAGCAGAGCTGGAATCCTGGTGCCATTTGCTTCCATGGGTACTGTCATTCCTAAAGTCCAGGGTATATTTGTGTTCAACCCTTTTGTAATTCCTTCCTTCCTTCCTTCCTGCCTGCCTCCCTCCCTCCCCCCTTCCTTCCTTCCTTCTTTTCTCATCACTATCTGGGGAATCAAGTATGCCCCATCCACGGGGTGCAGTCACAAACAACATAGCATCCAACGAGGGGAACTGCTTTACAGTGAGAGGTGCAGGAGTGGGTCCCTGACCACGGTGTCCCCTGGTTAGATCATGTGCCATGCTATTCAGGGATAGCCAGCTTCACAGAACACTGGCTTAACCTTTTGCTTTTCAGTTATTTATACCTTTGTCATGCCTTTTAGGGAATTTTCTGAACCTGGTCTTCCACTTGTTTATTTGGTCCTTGGCTATACACACTCTGCTATTCACCCCAGGCTTTCAGGGCTTTATTTCATCTATAACATTTTTAGTGTCTGGTTCTGTAGTTGGTTCCTTATGATTTCTTGTCTCCCCCTTCATCTTTCCAAAATCCTCTCTCTTCTTTTTTAGAGTGATATTTTAAATGCTTATTTTCATTCGTTGTCCTGCCAAGTCCATTAACTCTGGTGTGTTTGGATAAGGTAGTCCTGTATGGCATCTTTTCTCTCATTGGGTGTGTGCCCCTCAGACATCTCTTATCTGCCCCTGTGAGCTCCTTTCCTTGGGGCCAGGACTAAGTGCCTGGGGGAGGTGGCATAGCCCAAGTGTAGTGTATTGCTGGTGAGTTGGGAAGGAGACTCTCTGGGGTACAGTCCGCACCCCTAATTCGTACTGCGCTGAGCAGACGCCTGCATCTCTGGAGAAAGTCCTTGTTCCTCACGGCCCAGGTAAATCTCTTACTAACGCCCATTGCCATAACTTAGTGCTTAGGGTACAGGGAGAGGGAAGAGGATTGGTAGGAGAGGGAAGAGGAGTGGTGGGAGAGGCTGCTGAGGTGCCGGCCAGTTCACTGCACTGGAGTTTGTTACTGACTTCCCCACCCAGCCACTGCCTTTTCAGCCCTTGGTAACGATGACAGGACTGGCCAAGGTCTGCCCACTGCAAGGCAGGAAAGAAGTAAGGGTCTATCCGTCCGAGAACCAACAGGGCCTGATTCCCTTCTTGGAGCTCTGTCTTTGGCTCTGGGTTGCCATTGTCCACACCCAAGCCCAACCTTTTGCTGATGGCCACGGGGCTGCTCTCTCTGATCTGCCAGCTTCCCTTTGATTCTCAGGTATCCCTGGATCTGGGGCTGGTTTGTGCTATCTGCCTTCTGGTCAGCTTATCCCCATCTTATAAAAGAGAAAACCAACTTGAGAGAGGGGATGGTTTCTCCAAGACCATTTAATGAATAAATGAGGCAGCTATGACACACATATGTCTGTGTGTCTTGAAAACCATGCTCTTAATATGTTGTATCCCCCTATACAGACCCTGGAATCTAGGTCCACTCATTATATCAAACTCTTCTTCTGAAAAAGAAGGAAAACTCAAGGGATTGGCTTTGAAGTCTCTCACATGGGTCCTCGGTTGGATTTTAGGATGTTTCATTTTCACATAGATGAGCTCTTGAGTTGTTCATCATTTTAATTAATCAGCTCTTAATGGGGGTACCTGGGTGGCTCAGTGAGTTAAAGCCTCTGCCTTCAGCTCAGGTCATGATCCCAGAGTCCTGGGATCAAGCCCCGCATTGGGCTCTCTGCTCAGCGGTGAGCCTGCTTCCCTCCTTCTCTCTCTGCCTGCCTCTCTGCCTACTTGTGATCTCTGTCTGTCAAATAAGTAATAAATTTTTTAAAAATCGGCTCTTAATGTTTTTAAAATTATTAAATGTGTCAAACAAACATGTTCAGATACCCATGTATTGACCGAAACTTGAGAATTAACCTTTTGCTGTACTTTTTATTAAAAAAATTTCAAGCATAAATGAGATGCTATTCCTATCTTCAGAGATAATCGTGATCTCCAAGTTGATGTGTATCATTCCCATTATGTTTTTATGCTTTTATTTTATTAATACATATCAAAATGTTTTTTGGCTTAATAATATACGTAAATGGTAATGTGGCATATTCTGATTGAATGGGGGCCGGCACAGGCGGTGAAAGAATACACCCAAGGCAGAACCAAAGAGAGAAAAGTTGAATATACCACAAGGGAGCAGAAGGCAGGACAGCAAAGGAGAGACTGTCTGCCAAGAGGCGGTCATGTGGGGCTATAGTTATAGGATGGGGTTAAGAAGTAAGGGACTGTATGGAATTTTCTCTTTTTTTGTAACCTCTGGAACTGCGCCTGGTTGTAATTGGTCAGTTAGGGCCTATGGTTATTTTGAGGTGGGTCGCTTGATGAGCCTGTTTCAGCTTGGTGGTCACTGTGGGCCCTTTTGCCTTGTTTATGTTTCCACTGCTCAAACCTGTTGCCTAAAGTGAGCTCTGCAGGGGTGCCTGGGTGGCTCAGTCACTTGAGCGGCTGGCTCCTGATTTCAGCTCAGGTCATGATCTCAGGATCGTGGGATTGGCCCCACGTGGGTCTCCATACTCCGTGTTCAGTGTGGAGTCTGCTTGAGATTCTCTCCCTCTCCCTGTGCTCCCCACCCAGCACTCAAGCTTGCGTGCTCTCAATCTTGCAAAATAAATAAGTAAATAAATACATAAATAAAATCTTAAAAAAAAAAAGTGGCCTCTGCTGGTAACATACTATTATCTTTGTTTAACACAACATAATGTTTTTGAGACTGACCGTGTTGATACCTGGAGATCTAGTTCATTCGTTTCTAACGTTATGTAGTATTCCCTTGCATGACTATATCACAGTTTACTTTTTTATTTTTTTGTCATTGAAATGTTTGGGCTGACCATATTTTTGCTCTCAGGAGCAGTGATGCAGTGAAGGTTGTTATAGGCGTCTCCTTGAGCATATTTGTGAGAACTTTTCCCAAAGTATTTTCTGGGAAGGGAGGCCTGGGTGGCTCAGTTGGTTAAGCATCTGCCTTTGTCTCATGATCTCCGGGTCCTGGGATCGAGCCCTGTATTGGCCTCCCTGCTCAGCAGGGAGTCTGGTTCTCCCCTCCTTCTTCCCCTCCCCTACTTGTTCTCTCTGTCTCTCTAATAAATAAGTAAAATCTTTTCTAAAAGTCTTTAAATAAAATAAAGTGTATCCTGAGGAGTGGAATTGCTGTCATTCTGTTGTGCATCTTCAAAGTTAAGATTGCCAATTTGCTCTTCGGAACGGTTGTCCTAATTTGTAATCCATTTTAAGAAGCTACTGAGTCTGTATTTCCCCATATTCTTGCCAACATATAGTATCATCAAACTTAAAATCTTTTGTAAATCTGACAGAAATGAACTCAAATTTCTTTGTTTATTGGATTTTTCGCCTTTGGAGTGAGGCTGAGCAACTTTTTATATACATATTTTCAGATTTTATTTATCTGACGGAAAGAGAGACAGTGAGAAAGGGAACACAAGCAGGGGGAGTGGGAGAGGGAGAAGCAGGCTCCCACTGAGCAGGGAGCCTGATGCAGGGCTTGATCCCAGGACCCTGGGATCATGACCTGAGCTGAAGGCAGACATTTAACTGACTGAGCCACCCAGGTGCCCCCCAGATTTATTTGAATTTAATTACCCTTTAAAGACTTTATCCCTAAATACTGTTCTGTTCTGAGTTACCAGGCATTGAGACTTCAACATGTGACTTTTGGGAGGACACAATTCAGCTCATAACAGGCAGGGGCAGTGTCTTCTTTCCCAGTGTATCCCTTGTGCAGGGCCATGCTCATCTCTTCTGTATCATTCCAATTTTAATATATGTGCTGCCAAAGCGAGCATATCCTCCCCGGTGGATCTCATGCTCTGAGCATCATGCCTGACGTTAAGTAAGACACAAGAACACTTTTTCTATTTAATTAACTGCTAACTGTGTGACATTGACCTGGTTCTTCTATCCTCTGTACCTTAGTTGTGCCACCTGTGATAATACCAGGCTGGGGAAGTTGTTCTCTAAGGACCTTCTTTTTTTTTTTTTTTTAAAGATTTTATTTATTTATTTGACAGACAGAGATCACAAGCTGGCAGAGAGGCAGGCAGAGAGAGAGGAGGAAGCAGGCTCCCTGCTGAGCAGAGAGCCCGATGTGGGACTCGATCCCAGGACCCTGAGATCATGACCTGAGCCAAAGGCAGCAGCTTAACCCACTGAGCCACCCAGGCGCCCTCTAAGGACCTTCTTGACAGTTGACATAACTTCCTTTAATTAATCTCTTCAGTGAAATCTCTCCCCCTCACCACTAGAGGGAGATGTGACTTCTAATTTTTTTCTCTGTGGGTGGTGCCTTCAACCCTCCTGTCCCGGGGATATTAAAAGTGGAGAAACTGAGGCCAAGGACACCGGGCAGCCAAGCTATCAGCAGGGTGTTCAGCCCTGGGCTTGAATTTCACCTCTGCCGTTTCCTGGCTGAGGTATCTTTGCCAAGGTCCCCCTTGAGAGTGTTAGTTTTCTCTGCTGCTGAGTGGGCAATGGGAATGCCTCATCTGTGATGATATGCAGGGCAGGCTTCCAGATGGAGCTAGCTCCCCGTCTAGAAACCCCAGAAATGCAAATGCCCCACTTGCTTCTTTCTCAGTAAACAAGTTCCTGTCTGCTGATGGGTCATTGAGAGTGTTGGCAAGTCTGTCTAAGGCGTGGGCCTTTCTGAGGGCTTGGACTGGCCAGGGAGGGCAGATGTCCAGAGAAAGGCAGGCAGGCAGGTTCAGTCCTGCTACCTGCCTCCTCCCCCATGAAACAGGTATGTAAGATGCTTTGGCACGGGGCGCCTGGGTGGCTCAGTCGCTGAGCGTTTGCCTTTGGCTCTCTGGTTATGGTCCCAGGGTCCTGGGATCCAGCCTCGAATCAGGTTCCCTGCTCAGCAGGAGGCCACTCCCCCTGCTTGTGTTCCCTCTCTTTCAAATAAATAAAATCTTAAAAAAAAAAAAAAAAAAACAGATGCATTGGCAGATCCAGTGTGGATCTCTCTCTGTTAAATAAATAAATAAATAAATAAATAAATAAATAAAATCCTTAAAAAAAAAAAAAATCCCAGGGGCGCCTGGGTGGCTCAGTGGGTTAAGCCACTGCCTTCGGCTCGGGTCATGATCCCGGGGTCCTGGGATTGAGTCCCGCATGGGGCTCTCTGCTCAGCAGGGGGCCCGCTTCCCTTCATCTCTCTCTGCCTGCCTCTCTGCCTGCTTGTGATCTCTCTCTGTCAAATAATTAAATAAAATCTTAAAAAAAAAAAAATCCCAAGCTGATGCTTATCATTTATATAAGAGTGCAAAGTCCTGTTTCTCCCCCTTGACTGAAATGTTACTTGTAGCCTATCCTCTTGATGGAGGAGTGCAAGGGGACAGCTTTACTTCTGCAGAATGTAAAAAAATATAGCATATTTTAAAAGTTCCAGATTAACAAAAGTAACATTTTTAATTTTTTAAAACATTTTATTTATTTATTTATTTTGGGGGGTTTTTGGTTTTGTTTTCTAAAAAAAGATTTTATTTACTTATTTATTTGAGAGAGAGTGAGCGAGGGGGGTGGGAGGAACAGAGGGAGAATGACAAGCGTACTCTGCGCTCAGCACAGATAGGAGGTTCCATCCACAACCCTGAGAACGCGACCTCAATCCAAATCCAGACTTGGCTGCTTAACTCACTGTGCCATGCCCAAAGTAACACTTTGTTTTCCCAAAGTAACACTTAACACACACACAAAAAATCACACTGCAAATAAATAAATAAATAAATAAATAAATAAATAAATAAATAAAAGTCACACTGCAGTGTAATTGTGCTTTTCATAAACTAATTCTAGAATCATAAAAGACTTGGATTCATGGTGCGCTCAAGCACTGTTGTTTGGTAATGGCACTCAAAGTTTAAAGTTGCAGGAGCAAAGCTTGTGGGGCCTTCCAGTAGGCCCAGCAAAGGTCCCAGGCAGAGTCCAAACGAGAGATCCACCTTCAGTCCTCAGAGGCCCCCTGAGATGAGCCCTGACGACAAGCTTTGGACGTGGGGTAGAAACGGGGATAGGGGAGCCTGGGTGGCTCAGTGGGTTAAGCCTCTGCCTTCAGCTCAGATCACGGTCTCAGGGTCCTGGGATCCAGTCCCGCATCGGGCTCTCTGCTAAGAGGGGAGCCTGCTTCCCCCTCTCTCTCTCTGCCTCCCTCTCTGCCTACTTATGATCTCTCTGTCAAATAAATAAAATCTTTGAAAAAAACAAACAAGCAAAAAGAAAAGGGGATAGATTTCTTTTTTCATCTTCTTTTACTTCCTCAACCTTGTTGTTTTGTCATATTTGTAAACACATTAGGGGGGAAAAAGATTTCTTCCTTCGGGATGTGACATTTGATATGTCATCTCTCCAAGTGTCACTTTTCTTAGTGTAAAAGGGAAATGATATTAGGACCACGTCACCGAAAGGAGAGCAGGCGCTCCTCGGTTGTGCTGTTAGTATGAACCCTGCCTAACCCAGCTGTTTCTGGAAGGGGGTGCCTGCTCACTTTACCTCTTCTCGGTCACGTGAGGTCTCATCTCTCTGGGCCCCAAATTCACCTCCGCGAAACGGGTTTGAGGGTGTCACTTTGCAGTGCCATCTCCATCTTCCTCAGCCTGTCGCGGACCAAGGCAGAGGATGGTGGAAAAGGGTGGCTTTTCGTCAGGGAGTTGGCTGGTTCTACACTCGGAACTAGTCCCCCAACTCACCCTGCAAATGAAGTCGCGGAGCCTTCCCGACCTTGGACTACAGCTCCCAGCATGCCCTGAGGGCCTCTTGGGCCAAGTCTCGCGTGATGTGAAGAGACCTCGGAAAGCTTTACGGAAAAGCTGCCGGCTGGCCCGGCGGCCTGTGTTCCCTTGTTGGTACCTGGGGCCTTCGGTGTTGCCACCGGCATAACGCTGCTCACACCATGGCTTGGGTCCATACTGCGCCGCAGCGTCTCGTGAGACGTGGGTCCTCAGAGCCTCTTTAGTGCCAGAGCTCGGGCCGCAGGCAGCCTCGCGGCGGCGGAAGAACAGGTAATCAGACGGACGGGGCCTGGACCTCCTTGGGGCTCTGTCCTTCGAGCATCCGAAGGGGCGCGTCTCTGGATCCTTCACCAAGGAGCCGACCCGGGGCCTCTCGGTCCCTCTCCTTTCTTTCTTCCCCAGACGCAGACCTCGGCCCGACTTCCCCTTGCCTCTCCTGTCCCGCCTTCTGGGGTCTCCCAGTGGGACTTCTCTCTGCGGGTCCCCCTGCATCCCCTGTACCCGGCTTCCTCAGATTGACCTAGGCCGGGACCTCTTCGCCCTCACCCCTATGCCTCCGCCTTGCCCTGCCCTCGGAGGACCTTCAGCTTGTGCCAGGGCCGGGCCTTAATCTTTTCCTTAGTCTCGCCGGGTGGGAGTGGGGTTGGGTCAGACCTGGCCTTTCAAATCCTGGTGGCTCTGTTCCGTATTCCGTGGAGTCGCGTGAGCTCTGCGGGGGAGTGGGAACAGGGAAAGGGAAAGGGAAGTGGAAAGGATGTATGTGGGTCGGAATGCTTCCTGGACCCGGAGGATGGCTGAACTTTGGTTTCTACGATGCTCTTTAATGAAGAACTAACTAGTTTGTCCCCTGAACTTAATCAGGTGGAGGGGACAGTGTTGCAAGCTGAAAAGCAAATAACTTGGCTTTTTCAGGGCTTTATTTTAATACCCCTAAAAATGGGGGTGAAGCCTTGCAGATCGGCTACTTATCTGTGACCTTGGATAAATCACATAATCACATCTCTTGATTTTTAGTTTCCTTCTTTTAAAATTTTAGGGGATACATAATACGTGCCTTGCAGAGTTGTGGCAGGGTTAAAACACAAGATAAGTGTTGTCTAAAACCCCTAGGAGTATTAGTGTTAGCAACAAAGGATGGATTTACCCATTATGGTAAATAGCATCTTACAGTTGGTTAAGTAAGTCCTAACTTACTTAAAAATGATGTGTATTATCACTCTTGCAAGGTTGTGGGGAATACATGAAGGTCAGGAAGGTGTTTGGCAGACTCTGAAGGGCTATACCAATGCTAGTTGTTTGTCACTCTTAGAACCTCTGAAATGGATGGACTCTTCCTGAACAGCTTTACTAATGTGCAGCAGCTGGACAATGTTCCTCGTTAATACCTGTTTGTCATCATAATCAATCATCACATCATTTCACTCTGGTAAGGTGACCTTTCTACCACTTATAGTGTCTTTGTCATATCACAGGTGTTAATATCAGCCACAGGTGAGACCTTTGATTTTCTCCTTAAAAAAATTTTCTTAATCTCCTTTGGCACGTTTGTCACCCATTGGCTCTTTTATGTGTGCTTCAGCGGTGTAAACAAGCCATAAAACTCTGTGTGCCTGTCAAAAGAACAGCACTGGAGCTATTCTTTGGTGTTCACTGTAAGAAAATGCCCTTTGTTATTTTTATTAGGTGGCAGGGACTCAGCTCCGAATTCTATATAGAAAAAGCATCTGGATCCCAGTCTTTCAATGGCTTCGAGACAACCAGAAGTGCCTGGTAAACTTAATTCTTTTTGATAAAGTCTTACTTTGCCCTTAATGTTTTAAGCTAAATAGAAACCACTTTTTTTCCTCAACCGTGTATTAGTGGTTACTTTCTGCCACCAGGCAAGTATTTAAATCTAATAGATTGGCATCATTTAAACATTATTTTATTAACCACCCAGGCAGTGTATGAACCCAAACCCTAAACTGAAAGAGAACAGTCATTTCATACTTAAAGTTATGCCAGATTTGTCACTTTCCTACAGATATCAAATAAGAATACAGAATAAGTTGTGTAGTTCTTGTAATACGTACGTATTCCCCTTTTTGGAGGGGATTGGGGGTAGGCAGAACAGAGGTCTGGGCAAAACGTCTCCAGCCTGATCGAAAGGCAGATTAAACTTGGGGAATTAGGAAAATGCTCACGGTAACGTTTAATGAATCCTGGGTCTGTGTAGGGCAATACTTTCTGCGTTACTGAAGTCATTGATCCCTCCCAGGACTGTTTTAGTGGGAAGGGCCAGTGATTTTTAATGAAATCTGCATCACTCAAATTCTGATTCTCAGTAAAGATAGTGCCTCTCTCTCAAGGTTGCTCTGAAGATAAGCATTACATACGTGGAAATTGAGTTAAAATTTAATGATGAATATATATTTACTGCTCAATTTTTTTTGTCTCTGTCTGTAGGAGTATATTACCTACTGAATTTTAGCTGGCTTTATTATTTTTAGGAGGGCTGTCAGATGGCTGCTGGGAGGAGGCTTTAGGATATTTCAAAATTGCTTCCAAATTAAGTGGATTAATAGGGGCATTTCCCCCATGTCTCCTGATGTGTATCCATCTCTCGTCTCTGACATCATCCGTTTGTGTTTTAGTTTGTCTTTCACTGTTGCTGTGGTTACCATAAACTCCCTGTAACCCCCTGGGCCATAGAGTTATGCTCAGAAGGTTAAAGCGTTGTAGTGTGGGGAGTGCGGAGTATTGCCTGTAGAATGTGAGCACTGGCTTAGATCTGTTATGCCGGGTGTCACTTAAAACCTATGCTTAGTTTCCTGAGCTGGAAAATGGGAAGAATAACTACTTACTGAGGATCAGGTAAGACGAGGGCTGTGGCTGGCCAGCAAGGAGAGGTATTTGGTAATCATTCTTTGCTGATGCCTTTGTTTTAATTGAGAGAATACAAATGTCATATAAAATTCCCATTTAAAGTGAACAATTTTGTGATGTTTAGTATATTCCCATGGTTGTATAGTATAGTATATACTATACTACTATACTATACTATAGTATAATATAGTATATTCCTATGGTTGTACAACCATCACTACCATCTAATTCCAGAACATTGTATCACTCCAAAAAGAAAAGCCTGTGCCCATTAGCAATGACTCCTTATCTGTCCCGTGCCAGTCCTTGGCAACCACCAGTTCTTTATTTCTATGGATTTGTTAGTAATTATTATTAATAGTAATAAAAATAATAGCTGCTTGTTCCCCTTGCTGTTTAAATGAAGTGTCTTTGTGGGTTTGGGACTTACTGCCATTGAAGTTGATGCCTTAGAGAGTTATGGTATAATTTTAAGCAGGAAAACATGCTGAAGGCAGGATCTGGACTGATGTTCTGCTATAAAAGGATTAGCGGGCAAGCAAAATGAACTTTGCTCCCTGGCCTGGCAGAACTGAGAGTGCCCTTGAAGTGGGGTGCCTGCGTCACTGCGGGACATTCCGCCAGTCCTTTCCAGTGAACTGGAATGGCAGGAGCGCCTGCCAGCGTTCAGTGAGAGTGGTTGCCAACAATTTCAGTGACGGAAATTGGCTCTGTGTTTAAATCATACAGAATACTTGAAACTAGAGGTGACACTGGACAGCAAATTGTTTTAAATATTTCTTGTAATAGCACTTTTGTTTTTGGGTTTTTGTTTTGTGTTTTGTTTTGTTTTGGTAGAGTTAGATAGGGAAGGCAGAAGATTTGCAGTTGAGCCCCCGCTGGCTACTTTCTGTATGAGCTTTGGCAAATCACTTTATACCGCTGGAGCTAAGTTTCCTTATCTATAAAATGGGATCAACAACTTCATATCTTTAGTCCTGCGTGAATTGAGAACCTTGGCATTGTGTGGGGTGGCTTCTGTGGCATAAAGAACATAAGCTTTGAAGTCAGATAGGTTTAGATTTTGATTCCAAACTGTACTTTGAAGTTGTATGAGTTTGCTCAAGTAAATTTAAATTGAACTTTGTTATTCTACTCCATAAAAATGGATTAGGGCTTTTGAATGGGGTAAAGTGGAGAATTCAAGGTGTCCTTCATAAAGAAAGGACTTAGTACTGTTACTTTTCCTTGAGTGGATTAGCTATTCCAGAATGAGCTATGGCTCTGTCCAAGAATAAGTGTTTCAGAGCTTTCCTGCCTAGAGATGAATTTAAAGATATTAGCGTGTTCAACTGCTGAACCTGTCCTGACAGGTATCTCTGTTCTTAGCTCTTGGGCCTAGTGGGCCTCTAGGCAAGATGTCCCTGCCCATCGGGATGTACCGCCGGGCATTCAGCTATGATGATGCCCTTGAGGACCCTACACCCATGACTCCTCCTCCATCGGACATGGGCAGCATCCCCTGGAAGCCAGTGATTCCAGAGCGCAAGTATCAGCACCTCGCCAAGGTACCTGACGCCACTGACTGCTTCTGGCAAGCCTGACCTCTTTGTTTTCCTTCCTCTGCTCCAGAAGCCTTCAGTGGCTCTGGCCCTCACAGAATTGGGCGGTCACCAATTCTTGTATGTGTTCAGTGCCTCAGCTGGAGTTGGTGGGCTTTTTTTTTTCTTGTGAATTCAAATGAGAATGGTCATGTCTGCTACCTGAGACTCTTCTGTGTCATCCCTCTGCCGGGTGATCCAACCACGCAAATTATTTAAGATTTCTTGCACTTACTGAGTATCTTACGCCTCTAAGTCTGGTGTCACACTGCTCGTTGCCTGGCATGTTTATAGTCCCAATCCTGTTCTTTTACCCCTCTTCTCACTCCAGCTGCCTGATAAGTGGTATCCTTTAAGTCTCAGCTCAGACGTCTTTTCTGTGAGGGTTTTCTTCCATCCTCCCGATAAGACTACTACCTTTCCCTTTGAGCTCTTCCCTATACCGCAGACCCTTGTTGTAATCCCTACATTACTTTATCACCTCCCATTAGCTTTTTGAGGTCAGGGCCATGGCCCATTTTGTACTCCCATCGGCAGTACCTAACAGAGGACCTGGCATAAAGTGGGTTTCTAAAAAAATCTTCATTGGGTGACGGGGGGAAAATTGGCTCTTTTCTGAACACATGCTGTGCTATTCCTCATGCTGTTCCTCCTGCCTCAGATAGATGCCTCTTTCCACTGCCATCTTCCGTAAAAGCTTCTTCTTTCGGGTAACTGGGTGGCTCAGTTGGTTAAGAGTCTGCCTTTGAGTCAGGTCATGATCCCAGGGTCCTGGGATCAGGCCCCACATGGAGCTCCCTGCTCAGTGGGGTATCTGCTTCTCCCTCTGCATTCTGCTTTCCTGCTTATGGTCGCTCTCTGTCTCTCTCTCTCTCTCTCAAATAAATAACTAAATAAATAAAATCTTAAAAAAAAAGGCTGCATTTTTCCTAAGGCCCACCACACACACACCCACACCCACACATACACACCCACACATACACCCTAACTGCACCTTGATCTGCTCTCCAGCGCTTTTGTGCAGTTTGGCCTCATAGGTTCTCACATGCTTGTGGCAGACTTGCTTCCTGACTGCAGGGGCTGTGTGTCTCCCTCACCTCTGACTCTCCAGCCACCAGGCATGCCTGAATAAACTAGGCCCGCCAAGTTCCATGAGGCCATTTAACCTGCAGCTAGTTTCACTGAACTTTGAGCCCCGTGACAGCTTAGGGCATGGCAGGAAGTACACAGTAACCAGCTGCTCAAGCAGACTTGGGTGTGAATCCCCTAAGGGACTGTGTACTAGCAATGACCTGGGGGACACAGCTTTGCCCCTGAGTCACAGTGTTTCTCATCTGAGAGCTGAGAATACTTTATGGCATGGACGTGTTGTGGGGATTACATAGAAGAAGATTAGAAGGCTTGATATACTGGGTAGTGTGACTCCTGGCTCCTTACTAAACTTTCACTTGGTAGAGCTGTATTTAATCCTTCCTTTCCAATGAGGCCCCCTTCCCTTGCCCAGGAAGCTCTCAAAATAGGGAGCTTCTTTCTACGAAAGCGTCCCCTACAGCTCTGGGGGAAGTTTTCTAGATCAGTTATCTACGGAAATCTGACCCAGTCATTTGTTGAAGAGAAACCATTCAGTGTTGAAAGTCCAGGTAGTGCTGGGGAGAAGGGGCCTGGCAGCCTGGCTGCGAGGCCAGAGCAGCAGACTCAAGGGACAAGGGCAGAAAACAAGCATGGCTTCTTCCTTTTTTTTCCCTAAAGATTTTATTTATTTTAGAGAGAGAGGCATGAGTGGGGGGAGGGGCAGAGGGAGAGTGTGTTTCAGGCAGACTCAATGCTGATGGAGCTGGACTTGATCTCGTGATCCTGAGACCATGACCTGAGCCAAAACCAAGAGTCAGATGCTTAAGCGACTCAGTCACCCAGGCGCCCCAAGCTTGGCTTCTTAGAGTGCTTTGGCGGAGCACACGCATTTCATGGTAAAGGCTGCTGCTTATTCCACTGGGCAAGGGATGGGCTTCCAGTTTTCTCTCGTGCCCTAGCTGGAACCGTTGACAGTTTGGAACAGCTGCTCTCTCAGAGGAAAGCTTGGCTTGACTCATTACATGCATTCTTTTTTTTTTTTTTTTTTTAAATATTTTATTTATTTATTTATTTGACAGACAGAGATCACAAGTAGGCAGAGAGGCAGGCAGAGAGAGAGAGAGAAGCAGGCTCTGCACTGAGCAGAGAGCCCGATGCGGGGCTCGATCCCAGGACCCTGGGATCATGACCTGAGCCGAAGGCAGAGGCTTTAACCCACTGAGCCACCCAGGTGCCCCTCATTACATGCATTCTTTTAGTCCTGATGCTCCATTCCCAAACACAACCACGCTGCAAGTAAGGAAGCAGAGATCCCTTTTATTCAAGTAGGGTTACAGCTAAAAGATGTAAATCCTATTTTGTAACAGGGTTGCAGCATTTCAGGACTTTATTCTGCTGTCTTCCTTTTGGACCATCTTTTTCCTCAATTCCTTTGGAGAAGCAGAGAACGGAATAAACACAGTTTTTTCCCCCTGCTACTCCTGAGCCTAGTGTCCAGTGTTTAGATGACAGAAGGTGCTATGTCTCAGTTCTTTCATGTGAAAGACTGGGAGCTACTTAGATGATGATGATGATCATGATCATGATCATTATTTTGGTTTGTGTTAAAAGACTATTGAACCTTTTGGTCTTGGGCACCAGTAGCATTAGCATCACCTGGGAATTTGTTAGAAACATGAATTCTTGAGCTGCATCCTCCCCTCGCACCGAATCAGCTCTGGGCTGTGGCCAGCAGTCTGTTTAACAAGTCCTCCTGTGGGATTTTGATGCTCAGCAAAGTTCGAGAACCACTTAGTAAATGTAGTGATGAAGCAAAAGCCAGCACAGTGCCTGGTACATGGTCAGGGCTTAGTAATAAGAGTTTCTTTTGCATTCTTAGGGACACAGTAGTATAGGATATTGGACAGACAGGGGCTGGGAAGGTAGTAGACCTCAAGAGTTTCAAATTCTGGCTTTCCCATGTTTATAGATTCACACTGTGCTTATAATGTCTTTGTGTGTTGTCACTAAAGATAATACCTATGTAATTAGTTGGAGACAGCCAACCCCCCTTCAGCTATTTCTTTATGTATCAGATGAAAGGTAGTTCAGTACTTTTTTTTTTTTTAAGATTTTATTTACTTATTTGACAGAGAGAGAGATCACAAGCAGGTAGAGAGGCAGGGGAAGCAGGCTCCCCGCTGAGCAGAGAGCCCCATGCGGGACTCCATCCCAGGACCCTGGGATCATGACCCGAGCTGAAGGCAGGGGCTTAACCCACTGAGCCACCCAGGCACCCTAGTTCAGTACTTCTTCCCCAAAGGAGTAAATCTGGTTGTGTGACTCCCCTGCCCAGCTTAAGTGCCTCCTTACCTCTCTTGAACAGGTGGAGGAAGGGGAGGCCAGTGTCTCTTCCCCTGCCGTGACCCTGTCATCGGCCACTGACGGTGCGGACAAGGCCCCTGTGGTGAAGGCTAAAGCGACTCATGTCATCATGAACTCTCTGATCACAAGTAAGCACTTTGCATCCTCAGAATAGAGGGCCATGGGGGTGGGAGGAGTTGGGGCTTCCTGCAAGCTGGCTCTGGGGGATGGCGCAGCGTCTGCACCTTTGCATGACTTGGCCTGACAGCCTGGCGCTTGTCAGCGTGGTCGCTGACACACCGGTGCTGGAGATGCATTTAGGTGGAAGATTGGCCCTATATGAATCATCTCGGTTAATTTAGGTTCCCTCTCGTTGCTCTGTCGGTGATGGTCTTACTTTCCCGTATGTGTCAGTGTGGCATTGGGCAAATGACTTAACTCTTGAGGCTGTTTCCCTCTCCATGAAGTAAGGAATCTGGTGCTTGGTGGCTGTGAGCCACTGCCATGACTCCCAGTCCGTCCTGGAGAAGGAGACACACCATAGCATCTCCCACCTGCCCTGCCTGCACTACTACTACTTCTTTTTCTTCTTCTTTTTTTTTTTTTGTTTAATTGAAAGGCTCCAAGTTGTTTCTCTTTCTGGACCTGAGGCAAGTTTGGTGCCTCAAGCGTCTTTCGCCTTAAGAATGTGTGGTTTGCGGTTCTAATGAGACCAGGAATAAGAGAGCTTGCTTTTCTTTTTCTTCCCTTTTTTTTTTTTTTCTTCCTCTCTTTTAAAACCTTGTAACAAATTAAGGGAACTTGTCAGTTCTGGAGGGCGCTTCTGGAAGCTGTGGGAAGTTACCATCTATCAGATGCGCAGCCCTGCCTGTCTGCAGTAGCTCACGTGGCACATAGAGGTGCTTTGGTTGGCTCAGTTTCCAGGTCAGAAGCTCTTGTTCATCCGCTCCAGGAGGGCATCTGCTTGTCTCGGGCAGTCCTGGAGAATTCACTGAAGAACTAAGAGTCCAGACTCTTACTCAGACTCTTGTTTTTTCCAACGTAAAGGACCACTGGACTCGGCAGATAACTCCCTGTGTGTTGCCAGCTTGAGGACATACTGTGGCAGGGCTCGAGAGCTCAGCCTACGCTCTCTTAGTACAGGGTCACTTGGTCATTGAAAACACTGTCCCTCACTGTACGGAATGTGCTGGCAGCCCAGTGTGCTGTGTCACTCAGACACTTGCCTGGTCTCGTTGCTTCCACTTTTAAATGTATTTTTATATGGTCACAGGTAGAGTAGACATACCATCCTATTTTTCTTTCTTTTTTTTTTTTTAAAGATTTTATTTATTTATTTGTCAGAGAGAGAGCGAGAGCAAGCACAGGCAGACAGGGTGGAAGGCAGAATCAGAGGGAGAAGCAGGCTCCCTGCAGAGCAAGGAGCCCGATGTGGGACTCGATCCCAGGACGCTGGGATCATGACCCGAGCCGAAGGCAGCTGCTTAACCAACTGAGCCACCCAGGCGTCCCCCATCCTATTTTTCTTAACTAGTATTTCCATGAACTTTGTTGCTCTGGTCTTAAATTAAAAACAAAAAAATAACTTGAATTTAAAATCCTGGTACTCATTAAATCCTTTCCTGCTTTTTGCATCTTCAGGTGGCTACCTGGTAAGACTGGAAAACATCTTGATGCATTTTTTTCCCTTTGCTTCGATTTCTAATGATCATAAAAGAGTTCCTTCGGAGGGGAATGACTAAGTCATAAAGGACATCTAGCATCTAGGCTTTGGGTCCACAGCCGCCACATTCCTGTGTGAAGGGGTGGATTACGTAGTGTGGGTGCCGTGGAAGCAAAAATGCAGCTGTCTGCCATTCCACAGGCTCACTGACTTACTGGTGAGCTGTCAGGCCAGACTGAGCTAACACTGAGTTCGGCCTGTCTGTTACGCCAGGTGCTGGGATGGCAGAACTCATACATGAGAAACATTGGCCAGTCCAAGGCATGTTCTCTGTGGTTTGGATCTCCTTGGCATGTTGGTGCCACGCAGCCAAAATGTGGCACGTTTCTCTTTGGTGGAAGTCTATGTGTGGGTGGTGAGTTGAAGCTGAGGAAGCTTTGCACTTGGAGAACTTGGACTTTCCGGAATGTCAGCTGCCTTCTCCATGCTGAGTTTCTCAGTACGAAGAAAATGTCAGTGCACAAGTAAAGGAGGGTGAGGAGTGTTTCCCTGGAGGTTACCTGACACTCCCTTCAGGAGTAATCTGTTCTTAGCATGGTGTAAGGGAGGGCTTCCTTCTCATTAGAGAACTTTTGTACAAGGTTCAGCATTACTGCTGTGATGCTTGTCTGGGGAACCCCTCTTCCTCAGGTGGTCAGTGTGGTTGGTCTCTTGCTTCTGGGGAGAAGAGTGGCTGTCTGTGTTGAACTCGCCCAGTTTGTGGTGGGAGGGGGGATGGGTATGACCATCATCTCCTCTGTTCCCAGAACAGACCCAGGAGAGCATTCAGCGTTTTGAGCAGCAGGCAGGGCTGAGCGATGCTGGCTACACACCCCACAAGGGCCTTACCACCGAGGAGACCAAGTACCTTCGAGTGGCAGAAGCGCTCCACGTAAGCTTGTTTCTTAGGAACTTTAAAAAAGCCCTCCCTGTTCATAGCTTGAGGTGCGGCTGTGGCTTAGATGTTACTGGCTTGCTTAGCTGGGGGATGTGGAGAGCAGTGGAAAGCATTAGGTGAGCATTTCAGCTCTGGTTTAGTCCCATGTGGGGGTGCTTTCTGTTTGAAAGCTCCAGGGCTCTTAGTCTGTGGTTTCTGCTTACCTGTCTATAAAGTGGGGGGATCTGCTTTGTTTCCTTATGGTTAGGAGGAGCAGCTGAGACTTGGAGCTTATAGGTATGCTGTGTGTGAGCACATTAGGGCCCACAAAGCGGGTACTTGGTGTACCAGAGTGACCAACTTTGAGGGAGAAAGGAGAACCAGGTAATGTTAACAGAGGTCACACTTTAGCGGGAAAGGAAGATCATGCTCTGTGTTTCCTTTTTACAAAATTAAAATCAGATGTAGAATGGAAATGTTTCTGCCTTTTCATTTCTAAAATTGTAAACGAGTGAAGAATGATTTTTGGTAAGGTCAATAACAACCAAACAGTCGACGGATGACGTAGTTTCAAGGCATTTTCTGTCGCAGAATGCCAGTTGGTACTTCATAGTGATCTGTGAGGTACTTGCATACACTTAATCTTTGTATTGATCCTGGAGGTAGATACTATTGTTTATATCTTATAAATGCAGAGACCAATCCAATGTCATATATTTAACCAGTCATAGTACTAGAACTCAGGTCTCCTGTTTCCCTATTTCCTGGTGTTTTTCCCCCCATATTCCAAAGTTGTCTGAGAGTCTGGATCCTGAAGGGGCTCCCAATACACAACATATAGAAGGCTCTGCAATAATACGGATCTGGTGGCCCATGGCCAAGGATAGAAGACATTGTGGACTGTTTGCATTTCACAGTGAACATCTCAGATGATTCTTTGCATTCTAAGTTTAGAAACCACTGCCGCAGGGGATCAAGGTTGGGTTGGTGACCAGCTCAATCTCTCAGACGACAGAAACTTCTGGAGAGGGGTACTCTCAGTCTTTGAGAACTTCCCAGGCGAGGTGTGAGTCAGAATTCCTTAGTTGGGCAGTTCTGACTTTGGCTCATTTTCTGCATCTTGGCCACACGAGTAGAACATGAGGATGGCTGAAATGCCATCTCATGTAAATTGATATGGTGCATGTTTGAGAACATTTAGACATGTTCATTTGTTTGAAATATAGCTTGGACTTACTAGACATGGAGCACAGAGACAGTGGGGGCAGGGGCTTGATCTAGAAGAACTGAGAGGTTGACTTGTCTCTCTCTTTCTAGACAGCTAGTCTGTATGTCAGAGGCATGTTTACAATGCCCAGGGAACCCAGAGTCACTGGCTGTGGGAGGGAAGAGAGAGAGAAGGGGACAGGCGCCACAGAGAAAGCATTTAGCTGGAGAGGAATAGCATGCCTGAGTCTTCTTGGCTTTAAGACACTGGGAAGGTCAGTGCTTGTACCTGGTAGAAGAAGCAGCCTAAGAGTTCAAGGCCCTACTTAAAAGGCCTGCAATGTCTCCAGCTTGAGTTCTTGTTCTTCCATTTACTGGGCAAGTATGGAAAAATTACTTCTCCAAAAGTAAAAGCTCTAGTGTGATATTTAGCACAGAGCTGTTTGAGATATGTTGTAGAATGAATAGATTTTCTTAAAGATGAAATTTTGTCTAGTATGGCAAAATCAAGGAATATCTGTTCTATAATCCAAAATTATTCTACGTACTAACATGGTTCCTTTTGCCTGAAGTTGAAGTGAAGTGTGAACCATGTTATTTACACCCAAAGGAGCTATTTTATATTTGCTTTCATTTTAAAAGAATTTCTCTTCTTACCCATCTGGACAGAAACTAAAGCTACAGAGTGGAGAGATAACGAGAGAAGAGAAGCAGTCCGCCTCAGCTCAGTCCACCCCAAGCAGCAGCCCCCACCCTTCCCCTAAACAGAAGTCCAGGTGAGCCCTTCTCATGAGCCTCCCGAGCTGCAGTGTGCTTCTAGAAAAGCTAATGCTGCATACGAAAGTGGACTTTAAGCCTAGTGGTTTCGGGGGAATAGGGGGAGTGGAGTTCTCCGTCTCTCAGCATGAGATGCTTCTAGAGGCATAGGAAGAGGATATAATGGTATGCCTTATTCTTTGTCTTCCAGAGGCTGGTTCAATTCTGGTCCTTCCACAGCCTTACCTGGCCCAAATCCTGGCACCATGGATTCTGCAGGTGGGGACAAGGACAAAAACATGGCAGATAAATGGAGCCTCTTTGGACCGAGATCCCTCCAGAAGTCTGATTCAGGTAATGCAGCTCCTTCCAAAAACACCCATGTGGATGGCATTTTACCATGTCCATTGGGGGTTGCCTACTAATTTGAAATAATTTGCTTTTTGGTTTACTTCTGTAGGAGGTTTTGCCACCCAGGCTTACAGAGGAGCCCAGAAGCCTTCTCCAATGGAACTGATCCGTGTCCAGGCCACCCGAATGGCCGAAGATCCAGCAACCTTCAAGCCACCAAAGATGGACATCCCAGTGATGGAAGGGAAGAAACCACAGGCACGGACCCATAACCTCAAACCCCGTGACTTAAATGTGCTCACACCCACTGGCTTCTAGAGCTCTTTGTATTCCAGAAACTCTGGATAGAGGGTATCTTGTACCCAACTCCCCTTTTACCTTGGCTTTGACATAGGAAAGGGTTTTTTTTTTTTTTTTTCTTTTAAAACCTCTTAAACCAATGCTAGAGCTGGAGGTATACTTGGTTTTTGAGAAATGTTAGTGCAAAGCTTATCCTTGTGTGGAAGAAACCATGTTATATGGTTTAAGTGATGTATGGGGGATCTCATGACCATTTTTGTTATCATTTACCTTAGACAAGAACTTTGATCATTGCTTACTAGGTAAATAACGTTTGTGTTGTTCCGGAACTTAGGTTTCTCGACTTCTTTACCACTGTAAACATGTGCGTGGCCTAGTCATGGAGTAAAGCTGTGCCCGAACTAGCTGAGACTTTGACCCTCATGACTGTGCACTTCCGTGTGCTCCAGTCTTGTCAGCTGGGGGACCTGAGATCTGTTTGGTGGCCAGACTTGGCAGGGACCCCCCACTTCCTGGGCCGGAACTGGAGCATTCTTGTGTTTGGTAGCCTTCCGGGTCACCTCACCTGTAGCCACTTCTTACAAGAGCACTTCTGGCCAGTGCTATTGGGAGGGATGCTTCGTTTTTCTGTTTCACAGAATAAACACTAGTTTTGCATATTCTGTTTTGCACTTTTAAAATGAAAATAATTTATCTCCAATTTGATTGAAGACTTCCTAAGGGAGAAAATTCAGTCTACTGGTTTGGTATAGATAAATAGATGTTAAACTTTTTTCAAGTATGCACAAGGCGGCACCTACATTTAGATGGTAGTCTTGAGGTTCACGTGAAACTAGCGTCATCCTATTTTGATTTTCTTGTTCAGGTCAGGCATAAAACTTTTTTTTTTCCCCCTGGGAAGTGCAAGAATTTAAAATTTTTCTGTATGAAATCATTGCCCCCAATAAAGAGCTGCATACTTTTATAAATATGTAAGTTACTGAGGGAAGGAACTAAGAACGCCACTTTATTTCTCTTCACCATGTATGTGTTCAGTCATTGTCTTAAATGCGGTCTCAAATTCCCACTGTTGTGTTTTTTTTGGATACTATCATGTGTACATAAGGAGCTGAGCTGACCTTTCCATAGAGAAGCCCTGGAGTCTAAAATGATCAAAATAATTAATTTATTTGTGTCTTCTGTTATGCTTGTATCTCTTATTTGTTTTGACAATAAACAAACTTCTTAAACTGCTTTCTCAAATGTGGATAGTTTTTTTTTTTTTTTTTTTTTTTTTAGTTTAAGAGTTGTTCTTACGTTCTGCCTACTCACAGCCATAGAACCTAAGCACGGTAAACTTGGTATTTTGAAAAACCATTGCCTTTTTATTGTATCCTTTTAACATCAAATTATTTGTAATACACTCAGTCCTTTTGTTTCTACCCCCCACCCCCATTACATTAGATCTTAATAGACTGGCCACAAAGTCAAATTCATAGGCAATATAACAGCTCTAATAGAAGATGTTTGTGTTTCATCAGGGAGAAATGAGTCTCTCTTTCTCTTCTGAAACAGGTTGTCTGTACCTCAAATGACATACTCTGATGTCCGAATTTGTTCAGCAGAGGAATTCTTTTTTCACATATTGAAAGGAAATGTTAAACATATAGTGCATATAGTATTACCTGTTTCAAAAAAAGTATAGATAAATAATTTATGAAAAAATATATACACCTTGTATATTTAAGCCATATCTGAGAATGGGCTAGGATAGAATATCAAAAAAAGATATTTACTAAAGAGTTAGAAAGTCATTATAACCTACAGATAAATAAGACAGGTTTGGTCCTGTAAGATTTTTAACTACTTCAGATACTTCTAGAACTTCCAGGTAGCTGGAGCTAGAGTTCAGGAGGTATTCTTGGTGTTCAGTGCTTCGAAGGACCTCAGGGGTTGCTCCAGTTCTTTGGAGGAGGCTCTGTGTCAGGGTTCAAGTCGGCGGCATAGAAGAGCAGGAGCTTCAACAAGTGCACCTTGTCTTGGAGTTGGGGTGCCAGCGGCTCCCCCAGCATCTGGGTCAGGCGGCCACGGAAGGCCTCGATCTGCCTCTCCACATCCACCGCTGTGATGTCATCCCCTTGTTGGGGCTTGGGCTTAATCCTTTTGATGATTAAGTCTTTCCGATCAATCACTGAACTCCGCAAGTGCTCTGCAAGAGGGGAAAAAGTCAGTGGAATCTTCTGAACTGCTTTTTATTCCTTTACGACTTACGATGAACTCCAATTTTAGCAGGTAGGGTCTAGGCAAAGACTTAACTGGTAGTTACTGGAGTATAAGTCAAAGGCCATTTGAATATCTGTGGTCACTCAATTTCTTAAAAGGTTTCTGTTCTTGGTTCTCTCTGGTCCTCAAGTTTTACACATTAAAATTGTACAAATTAAAACTCTTAGTTTTTTCCCTTTTTCGACTTAAGCAATGAACCTAGATTAAACAATACAACTATACTTCAATTTAATATAACCACTTGAAAAAGACCCATGTGAGTTTTTAATATCTTCTGGGAGACTGATTCTGAGTATAAGAAGAATTGCAAAGAAATATTGAATTAGCTTTTTAGTTTACTGTAGTGTTGGTCTCTCATAAAACATACACAAAATTGTTTCAAACAGAATTACTACAATATGTGTATGTTGTATGAGAGACCAAGTAAATATATCCATGTTTAAAATAGGGGTTCTTGCTGTGGGAGAAGAGTGATTCAGTTATGGAATAGGAGGAGAGGAAGAATTCTGAGGGAGTGGAAATTGAGGTATTGTTATGAACACCTAGTTCTTTAAAAATTATGTAATTTACTAGCTCTGTTGTCAGAGGGCCTAGAAGCAGGAACCCCAGTAGTAATCAGCATACTTAGCACCCAGATCTTGATTTCTAAAATGCTCTTCCTCACTCCCTACTAAGAGAAACCAGAATTTTTTGGGAGAAAAGGGTGATTCTAGGACCACGAAAAGGAAATTATAAGGTGGACCTGGAACATCTTTTATAAGAAAGTAGGAATGCTTAAAAACAAGGTGGGAGGAAAGCAAACACACACACACACACACACACACACACACACACACACGGGAATACGTCAAAAGGATAAAGAAGCCAGCACGATCATGGTTGGCTATGTTTGGGGCATGATCATAAAAAATAACGACAAATACGGATTAAACACATTAAATTCTAAAAAGTGCCGAGTCCATAACAAATAAAAAAGGAGGGGAGGAAGAAGGGAAAGTGGACTTCAGCCATTCTGCTCCAGTTGGCAAGGCCTTGGATTTAATGCTTCGGTAGGCATGAGAGGTCTTAACATCAGAGGCTGTTGGTAAACTGTGTGAAGTGATTTATGTAAAGGGTTTAGCACAATGCTTTATACAAGATGTTCTGGCTCATAGTATTACTGTTAGGTTCCTGGATCAGGTTACCATGGATAACTATTATTATTACCATTTTAAAATTAGGCTATTTATTTATTTATTTTATTTTTAGCAGGGGAGAGGGAGAGGGGCAGAGGGAGAGGAAGAGACAGACTCTCAAGCAGACTCCATGCTGAGTGTAGAGCCCAGCGAGGTGCATGAGCTCACAGATCTGAGCTCAGGACATGGGCAGAAACGGGAGTCAGAAGTTCAACTGACTGAGCCACCCAGGCGCCCCCTAGAGGTAACTATTACTATTTTATCATCATCATCATCATCACTATAGGAATCTCCACAACAGCCACACCCCACTTCTCTGTAGATCTGTATCTTCTTTATCTTTGCTTATCTTCTCTGTAGATCCTTCTTCATTTATGTCCGTGTCTGCAATGGTAGAACCTTGGAGACACGTTTCACACTCAGTCACCCAAGGCCTGAGAAACTGATCTTCAAAGTGCTTCTGTCCCATTCACTGCGTTCCCTACTGCACACAACCCACACCCTCACCAACATTATCCACGCCCCACCCCCACACATCTCTGGTCTACCAAACTACTCAGCTTGAGGGCAGAGCAACCTTATGCAAAACCACTTTTTTTTTTTTTTAAAGATTTTATTTATTTATTTGTCAGAGAGAGAGTGAGTGAGAGCGAGCACAGGTAGACAGAGTGGAAGGAAGAGTCAGAGGGAGAAGCAGGCTCCCTGCGGAGCAAGGAGCCCGATGTGGGACTCGATCCCAGGACGCTGGGATCATGACCTGAGCCGAAGGCAGCTGCTTAACCAACTGAGCCACCCAGGCGTCCCGCAAAACCACTTTGATGGCTTCTCTTCACTCTTGGAATTGAGTTGGCATTTCTTAACATGGCCCAGAAGGCCCTACTACTATTCTAGTTTCATCTTGCTATTTTCTCCTTGCTCTCTACATTCCAATCTTACTACTAGCTTGTTCTATGTTCCTTAGACTCACTAAATAACTTCTAGCCTCAGGGCCCTTAAACATGCCATTTTTAGTTTTTTTTGAAAACTCTGCCCTATGTGTCTGGCTAACACCAGTACTGTTTTTTTGTTTTTAATTTTTAAAAAAAATTTATTTATTTATTTGACAGAGAGATCACAAGTAGGCAGAGAGGCAGGCAGAGAGAGAGGAGGAAGCAGGCTCACGGTGTAGCAGAGAGCCTAACACGGGGTTCCATCCCAGAACCCTGGGATCACGACCTGAGCTGAAGACAGAGGCTTTAACCCGCTGAGCCACCCAGTCACCCCAGTTTGTTTGTTTTAAAGATTTTATATATTTATTTGAGA
Organism: Mustela putorius furo; assembly: GCF_011764305.1. Lineage (NCBI taxonomy): Eukaryota > Metazoa > Chordata > Mammalia > Carnivora > Mustelidae > Mustela > Mustela putorius. Next base: position 34,640,393 of record NW_025421294.1, read on the forward strand.
GAGAGAGCATGAGTGGGGGTGGAGGGGGCAAGGGGGGGTGGAGGGGGCAGGGGAGGGGCAGAGGCAGAGGGAGAAGCAGATGCCCCACTCAGCAGGAAGTCCGTGTGGAACTCCATCCTGGGACCCCGAGATCATGACCTGAGCTGAAGGCAGTGCTTAACTGACTGAGCCACCCAGGCGCCCCACCAGCACTTCTTAGCTCAGCTGAAGTATCACTTCTTCAGAGAGGCCTTTCTTCTTCAGAGCAGGTCCCTCCGAAAATAGATTAGGTGCACTTTTTTGTGCACTTCTCCTTTCCTTCAGAGCATTTATTTTAACTGTGATTATATGTTACTTATGTGATTATTTGTTTAGGGTCAATCTCTTCATAGTGAGCTCTGTGAGGGCAGTGGCGTGTTGGTCTTATTCACTGAAGTTTTCCCAATGAGCCAGGCACCCAGAAGGTATTTTGTATCTGTTTCCTTGATGAATATGACTTGACCTGATCTTGCCTGCATCTGCTTTTTTTCTTCTCTCTGGATAGGGCTCCTTGTAGAAAGGCTGTGTGTGTCTCTCCTCAAAATGAACTGAGGTCTGACTTCTGTAGGCCATCCTGCCCAAGTTGTCTAGCCAAGTGGAATACAGGAAAAGCAGATGTTTTTCTTCCTTTAAATACTGTATGTTAAAATTCCTAGCATTCATAGTTTCAAAATAAGAGACATTAATAATTCACAAATACCGGGGCACCTGGGTGGCTCAGTGGGTTAAGCCGCTGCCTTCGGCTCGGGTCGTGATCTCGGGGTCCTGGGATCAAGTCCCGCATGGGGCTCTCTGCTCAGCAGGGAGCCCACTTCCTCCTCTCTCTCTCTCTCTGCCTGCCTCTCTGACTACTTGTGATTTCTCTCTGTCAAATAAATAAATAAAATCTTTAAAAAAAAAAATTTCACAAATACCAGGAAAACTGATGGCATAAAGCAATTTGCAATTTCGCTGAGGCTCACACTTGAGCTGCATGGCTATGGAACTGAGGTGCGGTGGGACTGCTACTCTCAGCCAGAGAATGTGAGCTTACCTGGCAGCCTAGCATCTATGGCTCCACGGGGCTGCTCTGCCTTCTTTGGAAATATTTACAAAGTATGGGATATAGTTTTCCCCATGCAAAAGTAGTTTAACCATATACAGAGAGTTTAGAAAACAGGGAGTTGGAAATTCCTTAGACTCTCACCTTCTAATATCATCCAGTGATTTCATAGAACAGTAATTCCTTCCACTGTGTTTTCACTGCACACAGACTTTGGCAACAGACCTAGGTTTGAATCCTGGCTCTGCACATACTTTTCCCTCAGCCTTTTGTTTCCCCATCTATGAAAAGGGGATGATACCTTCACCAGGTTACTGAATTACATATGCCAGGGTGTGTGAATTTCCCTAGCCTTTCTTCTCTTCCCCCATGCTAAGATGTTCCCCTAAACAAAGGACAAGCTTGGGCTGCCCAGCCTCTTCCCTTCTTCTCCTTCCTGCGGAGTTGGACAACTCAGGCTGACCCAAAATGCCTTCAACGATGTCCTTAGACCACTTGCAGAGGGCAGGGATGACTAAAGAGCCCTCACAGTAAAAAGCCTATTGACAGGGATACTGATATTTTCAGAGTACCATTTAGCTGTCTTCTTTGGAGGACAGTGTTTCCAAACTATTGGCTCCAAATATTTTTTCTCCTTCTTAACTTTTGGTCTCCAAAGAAAGTGGAGAGGATGGTAAGGCTAAAATAGCATTGGAACACACCTATTTATTCTTGGTCAATGTGCACTGGTCTACGGCTTTCCTCTCCCTTGTTAGAAGCATAAAAATATTCTGAAATGAAAGTGGGTCCCATGTCCATGTTAAATTACTATTGCCCAAGGACCATCTGTATTCCCTGGGAAGCAAAACAGAAGTAAAACAGGAGTGTTAAAGGTGAACTTTCAGTGAAACCAAGCTGCTTGAATATTAACCTTTCTGTTTGATTTCCAAAAGAACAATTATGTAAACCTTGATGAGGCTAAGTACAACATGGAATTTGCCTCTGGGGCTTTGCTCTGAGAAGTCCGTGTACCTTTCTTTGAGGGTGCTAAAAAATGCACAAACAACACAACCACAAAGGTCATGGCCTTGAAAATGCACTTAAAAAAAATTTATTTGAGGGAGAGAGAGAGTGAGAGAGAGCATGAGAAGGAGAAGCAGACTCCCCATGGAGCTGGGAGCCCAATGTGGGACTTGATCCTGGAACTCTGGGATCATGACCTGAGCCGAAGGTAGTCACTTAACCAACTGAGCCACCCAAGTGCTCTGAAAATGCACTTTTAAGTTTTAGTTACAAGAGCCTGAAATGTAAAGATCTCGTAGCTTACTCCAGGCTGGGCAAATAGGCAGTCTGAGATTTCACTAACACTGACTGAGTGCTCACTATTTTTTCTCACATCCATTAACAATCAGTCTTGAAAAGTTCTATATTACCATCCCCACTCCACAGAAGAAAATGAGGTTTAGAGATATAAAGTTAGCAGAGTAAGTGGTGGAGTTGGAATTCAAACCCAGACCTTCTGTCTTAAATTCGGTGCTGTATTCTTTTATTTCTCTGCAACAGCTTCCTCAGTTTTAGGCCCAAAAGGGTATAAGGGCCATTGTACCTTCTCCAGTACCATTACTGAGCTAAAATCAACCTCAACATGATGATGGCAAGTAAATATAAAATGTGGGGGCGCCTGGGTGGCTCAGTGGGTTAAAGCCTCTGCCTTCAGCTCCGGTCATGATCCCAGGATCCTGGGATCAATCCCTGCGTTGGGCTCTCTGCTTGGTGGGGAGCCTGCTTCCTCCTCTCTCTCTCTCTGCCTGCCTCTCTGCCTACTTGTGATCTCTGTCTGTCAAATAATAAATTAAAAATATATATATATATATAATGTGGATTATATAGAAATACATAAATTTACACATAGTTACATATAAATACATACTGACCCTCCTCACTGTTTAAGAAGAAGTTGAACATTGTGCCCTTCTACCTCTCAGTACTTCACTCTGGATTTCCTAAGACTGAGGACAATTATTTTCATAGCCAGGTTTGTTATCAAGAATAGGAAATTTAATATTAATATAATATTATTTAATCTATTTAAATTTCATCAGTCATCCCAATAACATACTTCATAGCTTCTTTTCCCTGGTTCAGGAGCCCATCCAGGATCATGTTTTGCATTTAGTATTAATGAGCTTTAGTTTCTTTCTAATTTGGAACAGTTTCTTGGTCTGTCTTTGTTTTTAAGACACTGACATTTTTGAAGAGCACAAACCAATTACTTTCTAGAAGGTGTCTCCTGTGCGAATTTATCTGATGCTTCTTTGTGATTAGATTCAGGTCATGGATTTTTGGCAAGAACACTGCTTAAGTAATGACACGTCCTTCTCAGGACATCGGATTGAGAGGAATGTGTTTTCTCCCCTAAAAAGTTACTATCTTTTCGGGCATGTGGGTGGCTCAGTTGGTTAAGCACCTAACTTGGTTTCAGCCCTGACTCATGGGATCGAGCCCCAGCTTGGGCTCTGTGCTTAGCGGGGAGTCTGCTGGAGATTCTCTCTCTCCTTCCACCTGCTCATGTGTGCTCTCAAGTAAATAAAAAGTATCTGTTAAAAAAAAGTCACTATTTTTCCTTTTGGAAATAATTACATCAGTAATTGGGAACAAGGGTCTTATTAATCTTTGGCTAATAAAATCATTCTCATTTGAAGCAGCTATTCCATTATTATCCTGGTCAATATTTGCTTCCTGAGTGTTAATTAGTCTAACCCTCTTGGATCCCCCTTGATCACTGGCTCTGCCTGGGACTGGAGCAAAGCCACTTTCACAATCTGTAGAGCATCTTACAACTTCCGCGAGGTGTATGCTTTTTCCCTCCCACTGATTGGCTCTGGGTTTGTATCCTACTGACCGATGTTTATAATGTCCACAGTCACTGAGCAAATGACCCAACAATGACTTCGCAGTGACGGGCCAGGGTAAAATGCTAGGTCTAATCAGGTCATCACAAAGTACTTCTGGTATGATGGCTGCTGCTTGCTGGTACAGCCTAATAATTGCAAAGACCAACATATTATCTGCCACAAAAAAAGTACGTGATTTCTTCTGTTTTATAGCAATGATTCCAAAGAAGTCATTCCTTGCTCCTATAGTTATAACCAAGGAACGATGCTTTCCTTAGGCTAACAAATTAGAATCTCCTGTGTAACTTCAATTCATGACAGGGGCCATTGTGAGACTCCCCTACAATCTTGGCTGCTTACCTCTTAACACGTGCTGATAACTGGACAGCAGGAACTGCAGGTGCTCAACCAGCTCATCCCATGTCTGCCACTGGGTTTTATCCGACTGCAGAGAAGCGAAAGCATTTGGTGGGGGTGCCTTCTTCAGTTACATGCTCAAGGGTGATGGGGAAGGTGTTCTAGGCCTGCCCGAGGCAGGGAAGCTCGTACCTGACACTTGAGCAGTGATGTGGAATTGTTCAGAAAGTAGAGGGCCTGGGCCAGAGACAAGGGCAGGCGGGTGGGCGTCTCGCAGCTGTGGAGGAATATGATTTCTAACACTTTGCAGCGCAGAAGGTGGCTTTCCATGGTAGTAAAGAACATCTCCCTGAGTGGGGAAGAGAAAGAGGGTTAACCACCACCGCTGCCACTTCAAGGAATACACACCACAGTTCCCTCTGAAAGCTCTAACCTTTGCCCTACACCAGACAGCTAAGAAGGAATATGATAGAGACCTACAAATTCACAAACCTTGTGAACAGGACAGAGGTGGGTTTGTTCTTGAATTAACAACTGCCAGAAAGAGGGAAGGGTCCTTGATATTTGGAAAAGAAAAGTTTAGGACACACTAAAAAGATTAACTTCATATTAGCAGAGAATTAATACTGGGAATAAATATTTCTAAATGTTTGGCACAGCAAAGAATATGAAGATAAGTAGAAGAGGGCATTTCTCTCAAAAATCTGACTGTTGACCAGAGGCAAAAGGTATGCAGTGTTAACTGAAATAAAGTGCAGGCCCGGGCATGTGGGCTGCCTGTGGTGTTCCAGAGAGACGCACAGGAGAGAGTACATTTGGTCGGGGGACCAGAAGGGGCCTTCTAAGGGAGGAAGAGGCACGGGATGGTGGTGTAGTGGGAAGAGAAAAGGCTCAAGGCAGGAGGCATTTCACCAGAGGGGGAAAAGCCTGGACAAAAAGAAGTAAGTGAAAAAAATACACAGCTGTGGGCACTGCACCTTCTTAAATTTCAAGTCTAGGACTTGAGAGTCCCAGAGGGAACTCTTGCCCTTGAATTTGTCACTTTACCCAGTGCAGGACTTGACCAGCAAGTGGTGGGCTGAAGTATATTCAGTATATTTTGAACCTCAGAAAGGAAGAGCTACAAAACTGCAGCTGTGCTTCAGGAAGGTTAATCAAGCTCATTGTTCTAGGGTCTTTTAATTATTTTTTTTCTTAAAGTAGGATCCATGCCTGGCACGGAGCTTGAACCCTGACCCCAAGATCAACACCTGAGCTGAGATCCAGAGTCAGTTGCCTAACTGACTGAGCCACCCAGGTGGCTCTCAAGCTCATTGTTCTAACAGCAATGTTAGCTTCCAAAGGAATGTTAGAAATCGTGTATCTCTGGACTGCCCGAAGGTGTAAGCTTACAGGTCTGTTTGTCAGTCCTTGTCAGGTCTACTGGTCATAGCAGTAGTTCCAGGAGCAGACAGCTTGTAAGTACATAAGGAGGTGCAGCGATGAGGAACAGAGCTAGCCCTGATCCAAGAGGTTTTTCTCCTGTAACATCTTGCCCCTTTGTAGTTTTGCAACCTCTGGAAAAATAAGGGATTCTTTGTGCCACTGCCATTTACAAAAATGATAAATCGTAAAGTATCTATTCATTTCTCTTTTCTCTCTTTCCCTTTGCTTTTGTACCAAGCACATATATTATTTGTAGAAAAGCAAAGTTTATAAAGCAAAATGAGTATTTTTAACCTTTCCCTCTTACTATTCAAAAGTTTTGAAAAGTCTAAAATTTTGTGAAAATCCATTTTATTTAATGATGCAAAAACCACTGTATACTTTCTCTGACAAATTTTCTTCTTCTTCTTTTATAAGTAGGCTCCACACCCACTGTGGAGCCCAACACAGGGCTTGAACTCACAACCACAAGATCAAGACCCAGACTGAGATTTTCAAGATATTCCCCAAATTCTTTTTAAATTTCAATTTCTAGGGGTATATGGGTGCCTCAGTTGGTTAAGCATCCAGCTCTTGGTTTTGGTTCAGGTCATGATCTTGTGGGTTGTGGGATCGAGGCCCACATTGGGCTCCATGACCAATGAGCAGTCTGCTTGAGAGTCTCTCCCTCTGCCTCTCCCCCTACTTGTGTGCTCTTGCTCTCTCTCTCTCAAATAAATAAATGAAATCTTTTTTTTTTTTTTAAAGATTTTATTTATTTATTTGACAGAGAGAGATCACAAGTAGGCAGAGAGGCAGGCAGAGAGAGAGAGAGGAGGAAGCAGGCTCCCTGCTGAGCAGAGAGCCCGATGCGGGACTCGATCCCAGGACTCTGAGATCATGACCTGAGCCGAAGGCAGCGGCTTAACCCACTGAGCCACCCAGGCACCCAATAAATGAAATCTTAAAAAAAAAAAAAAGTCAAATTTCGGGGCACCTGGGTGGCTCAGTGGGTTCAAGTCTCTGCCTTTGGCTCAGGTCATGATCCCAGGGTTCTGGGATAAAGCCCCACATCAGGCTTGCTGCTCAGCGGGGAGCCTGCTTCCCCCCTCCCCCGCCTGCCTCTCTGCCTACTTGTGATCTCTGTCAAATAAATAAAGAAAATCTTTTTTAAAAAAGTCAAATTTCTATTCTGATTTGGCCTATTTCTCTCACAGGACAGTTTTTCTATTCAATAACCTTTTATTTCAAACTGTATTTTCTCTTCTAATTTTATTTCCGGTGTCTGTGTTTGTCTTAGTTTTTGGTTTTTGTTTTTTTTTTAAGAGTTTATTTATTTATTTGAGAGATAGAGATCACAAGTAGGCTGAGAGGCAGGCAGAGAGAGGAGGAAGCAAGCTCCTTGCTGAGCAGAGAGCCCAATGCGGGGCTCGATCCCAGGTCCCTGGGATCATGACCCAAGCAAAGGCAGAGGCTTTAACCCACTGAGCCACCCAGGCACCCCGTTTGTCTTAGTTTTATAATCCACAGGTGGCAAACTCAGAGATATACAAAGGACAAAAAACTAATTTTAGTGCATTGGCCATAGTAGGAAATGGACTTCGAAAATCCATAGCAATTCAAATTTGAGTTTCAAAAACAAGATACAGGGGCGCCTGGGTGGCTCAGTGGGTTAAAGCCTCTGCCTTTGGCTCGGGTCATGATCTCAGGGTCCTGGGATCGAGTCCCGCATCGGGCTCTCTGCTCAGCAGGGAGCCTGCTTCCTCCTCTCTCTCTCTCTGCCTGCCTCTCTGCCTACTTGTGATCTATCTCTGTCAAATAAATAAATAAAATCTTAAAAAAAAAAAAACAAGATACAGAGGAAGGCCAACATCCAGATTTACAGAATACTTGGCATTGGATTTACCCTCGGGTCATAAACAATTATAAAACTGGAGAAATATATGCAATAATCATTTTCAGGCATTGGACCAGCAGCTTTAAAGTACTGTTGTTCTTAAAAGGGAAACAAAAGTGGCAAACCCCACATTTATCCCAGATTTCTTAAGGGGGGTACTTTCTAAGGTGGAGGAAAGTGTGGATCCCAAACACAAAGCAGTGGGCTTGCTGGGCAGAGCAAAAAGAGACTGATGGTCAAGACAGCTGAGGCTGGAATTAGTGGAGGAGGAGCTAGAGAAGAGTGTATAAAGGGGCCCTTGGCACACGTGCAGGAGGAAGCTCAAAAACCTGAGAGAGAACAGCAACTGGAAGGCTGGGAGCCGAGAGGAGATTCTGGAGATCTTCCAGTGCGAAGAGACACTGGGGTTTTAGTGAGCCACTGAACACCTCGGGCCTCCAGTTGAGGCCCCAAAAGGACTAGGCCTCAAGACTCAAGCCCTTTAATAAGGGCTGCTTTAGAAGCACCCTTACAAATCCTAGAAACAAGCCTCAACAGGAGAAAACTAATCTGCCAACAAACTGATCGCCTGCCAGAATAAAACTCAACACTCTAAAAGAACAGGCAGCAAATTTCAGACCCTCAACAACAAAGTATTTATAATGTCTGACTTTAAAAAAAAAATAAGTAGAGGGAAAAAGCAGGAAAATATGACCCATAACCAGGAGGAAAATGTCCAGAGAAACAAACAAACAATATCCAGAGATGCTGGAATTAGTAGACAAGGCCTTTAGAACAGCTATTATAGGGGCGCCTGGGTGGCTCAGTGGGTTAAAGCCTCTGCCTTTGGCTCGGGTCATGATCCCAGGATCCTGGGATCGAGCCCCGCATCGGGCTCTCTGCTCTGCGGGGAGCCTGCTTCCTCCCCTCTCTCTCTGTGCCTACTTGTGATCTCTCTCTCAAATAAATAAAATCTTAAAAAAAAAAAAACAGCTATTATAAATATGTTTAAGATTAACCAACCAACCAACAGACCAAGACGTATATAATGAGTGACCAAATGAGGACTATCAGCAGAAAGAAACAGAAATTATAAAAATGAACCAACTGGAAACTCCAGATCCGAAAAATACAATATCTGACATGGGGGAAAAAAAAAAAAAAGACCACTGGATAGGCTTAACAGCAAATTAGGCACTGTGAAATAAAAGGTCAGGAATCCCGAAGTCTATTCAAACTGAAAGAGAGAAAAAAATCAAGACAAAACAAAGCAAAACAACAATAGAAATCATCAGAACCTTAGTGATCTGTGGAACAGTGTCAAGCAACCCAACATACATGTACTTGAATCCCTGGAATAAGGTAAGAGTTTGGGGCAAAAAAACCATGGCAAAAATGTTTCACAATTTGGTGAAAAATATCAAGTCACAGATTTAAGAAACTCAATAAATCCCAACCAGAATAAATGTAAAGAAACTACATGTAGGTATCATAATCAAATTGTTGAAAATCAAAAATAGAGCAGCCAGAGAAAAAAGACGCATGACATATGGGGAAACAACAGCAAGATATTCTAATAACTTCTCATTAGCAAGCCAGGAGGAGATGGAACATCTTTAAAATAAATAAAGAGGGATGCCTGGATGGCTCAGCTGGGTAAGCGTACGCCTTTGGCTCAGGTCATGATTCCAGGATCTCGGGATCAAGTCCTGCATCAGCCTCCTTGCTCAGTGCGAAGACTGCTTCTCCCTCTGCCCCTTCATACTTTTCACCAAATGCTTATCACATCTTCTCTATCCTCTTTGTCTTTTAGCTGTTTTCTCTGAACTACCTGAGAGTAAGTTGTAGACATGATGCCCATTCACCCTTAAATACGTCAGTGTATAATTCTGAAAAACAAGGACATTCTCTTAGATAACCAGATACAATGATCAAAAATCAGGAAATTAACTTTACTACAATTCACTACTATTTTATTATCCACAGATTTTAAGCAGATTGTTTTCATTGTCCGCATGATACTATTTATAGCAAAAGAAAATCGCAGATTACACATTGCATTCAGTTGTCCGCTTTTGTAAAAATCCTTTGATCTGGGACAGTTCTTCAATTTTACTTTGTCTTTCATGACGGTGACATTTTTAAAAAGTGCAGTTCGGTGTTTTCATACAGTATTTCTCATTTGGGATTTGTCTGATATTACTCCACAATTAGACTGAGGTTATACGTTTTGGGGGAAGGGTACTGCAAGAACTATATTTTGTTTTTCTCAGTGCATCATATTAAAAGGCATGTGATGCCAACTTGTCACATTGTTGGTGTTAACTTTGAACACTTAGTGACGAAGGTAGTGCCTTCACCATAAATTAATTACTGTTCCTATTATAATTAATGAGTATCTCAATATTAGGGAATAATAGGAACAATACTGTTCCTATTATAATTAATGAGTATCTCAATACTCATTATGAAAATACCTTGGTACTCCACGAACTTGCACCATTTTAATATCCATTCACACCTGAATGAACTATCATGATGGTTATCAAATGACATTTTTTCTGAACTCATGATTTCTTCTTACATTTATTAGTTGGCTTTCAACTATAAGGAAGAGCGTCCCTTCTCTTCCTTCCTACTTGTATTAGAACCGTAGTTTCTTATTTTATTTAATAGTTTACAGTCTTTTATTGTCAATATTTATTTTGACACTCAAATTATCCCAGATTTGGTCAGCAGAAGCCCTTTAACTTGACATGTTCTGAACATTCTTTGAACATTTCCTTACTTTCTTAGCATGAGATGTTCCGGGTTCATCTTGTACTTTTCCCTACCTCACCTGGGCAAATATCCTTTTCTTCAAGGGAACTCTGGTTCCTTTTAGTGTAAAGTGGTATTTAGAAACAAATTCTGGGTACAAGGTGACCTTACAAGGTGTAATTATTTCTGTACTCTCTCAATGGGTAGTAGTAGGAACAAGACGTATGAATACATAAATTCCTTTATTTACCTATATTTATTAGAAACCCCAAGTTCATGTTGGTATCTCCAATTCTAATCCAGCACCACAGGGTTCCTTCTATCCTTCCCCCTTTTCATATGCGTAATTCTCTTCTCTGACAGTAAGAAACCTGGTTCTCATTATCCACAATATATTTGTTTAATCCTAGAATACACATAAGGTAGTTTTTGAATTCATACCTCTGTGAAAAAGAAATCCACTAACTAGAGTTCAGTATTTATTTACAGTTCATTTTCTCTTTAGCCTGAGAATACTTAGTCCAAATACTGTGTTTTAAGTTAGTTGGACAGGTTAGTGGTTGCCAGGAATTGCGGAAGATGGATGATGTGGCCATAAAAGGAAAAGGTTCCCTGTGGTGATGGAACAGTTCTGTATATCTGGATTGTGCTGGTAGTTACATGCATCTACACGTGCGATCACACTGCACACAGATGAGTGCATATAAAATGGGTGAAATCGGTATATGTTCTATGGATTCTACCAATGTTAATTTCCTGTTGGTGATACTGTACCATAGTAATGTATGATGGAATCACTGGGAGAAAACAGGGTGAAGGTACATAGGGTTTCCCTGAATTAGTTTTTGCAGCTTCCTGTGAATCCATAATTATTTAAAAATAAAAACTGAAAAAAAAAGTTACTTGGGCTTGTTCTCCCTCATACCCCTTCCCTTACCCCAGTTATGTTATTTATTAAAGCACAGGTTAATTTTGCATCTGTAGTAAATGTTAGGCCCTCCCTTGATAGATCTTTCAACTCCCTTGTTGATTTATTTTCCTTTTTTGAGACTATAAACACTTACATGGTTCCCAAATTCTAAAAGTTATAATTATACAAAGAAGTACACTTGGAAGTATTATGCCATCATTAGCACCATCACCACTTTGGCCCAGTACCTTTTTTCCTTTCCAGCCCATTCCCACGTAACCCCTGTATGTAGGCAATTTGAATAGTCTGCCATTTATCTAAACTTTGTTTCTTTTCTCACAGCTGATCATAATTAGGTACATGTTTAAATTCTCCTTTCATACAAAAAGATACTCGTATTGACTATACATATTCTTTTGTATTTTGCTTTTTTGACTTAACAATATGTTTTGGAATCAGCTCAGAAATTTTGCTCCTATTAAAAAACATTTTTTTTCTACAGCTGTGCAATACTCCATTGTGCAGATGTACTATAGATATTCAACTGCCCTATGGATGGGCATTTGGGTAGTTTCTAGTATTTTACAATTACAAATAATGCTGTAGTGAATATCCTACATATTGTATTCTCATACTGTTAGAAGGGTGTCTTCAGGGCAAATTCCTAGAAATGAGATTGCTGGGTCAAGAGGTAAATGTACATTTAATTTTCCTGATAGGTTTGTACCATTTTGCATTCCTATCAGCAATGTGTATCTGCTTTCTTAAAACCTCTCTGATGGAATGTATTTATTGTTCTTCAAAATTCTTAAACTATTTGGATAGGTGAGAAATGGCATCTCACTATAGTTTTAGTTTATATTTCTTTAAAGATGGATGAAGTTGAGCATTATAAGAAAAGGACATAATAGGGGTGCCTGGGTGGCTCAGTGGGTTAAAGCCTCTGCCTTCGGCTCAGGTCATGATCCCAGGGTCCTGGGATCGAGCCCCATATCAGGCTCTCTGCTTGGGGGGAGCCTGCTTCCGCCTCTCTCTCTCTCTCTGCCTGCCTCTCAGCCTACTTGTGATCTCTGTCTGTCAAATAAATAAATAAAATCTTTAAAAAAAAAGAAAAAAAAAAGAAAAGGACATAATAGATATCTCTATAAACACAGATATAAAAGTTCTTAACAAAATATTAGTAAATGGAATCTGTCAATACACAAAAAGGATAACATATCACAATGAAGTATAATTTCTTTATTCCAGGAAAGTAAAATTTAGGAAATTAATCAGTGTAATTAATCACATCAATGGAATAAAGAAGAAAAATTATGATTACCTCAATAGGTGCAGAAAATAATGTATTACACAAATTTCAATACCTATTCTTCATAAAAACACTCCACTCAGTAAACTAGAAACAGAAGGAAGCTTCCTCAATCCGACAGAGGACCCCTCTGAAATGTCAACAGCTAACATTATACTTACTGGTCAAAGACTGAATGTTTCCCCCCTAAGAGCAGGAATAAGGCAAGGATGTCTGCTCTTACCACTTCTTCAACATTCTATTGGATCACTTGTCCATATAATAAGGCAGGAAAAAAACACAAAAGGCATATAGATTGGAAAGGAAGATGTTAAACAGTTTTTATTTGCAGACAGTATGATTGTGTATGTAGAAAATCCCAGGAAACCCACAAAAAAATTCCTAGAAGATATAATAAGTGAACTTGGCAAGGCTTCAGCGCTTCCATGTACTATCAATAAACCACTGGAAAATGATAGGTCACATGGGTTATGCATTTGTCAAAATCCATGGAATACTTATGTAAATTAGTTATATGATTTAATTGTACGTACATTTACCTAAACTTAATAAAATTTTAAATAAACCAAGGCAAAGGGTATATAAAGTATATTCTAGTATAATTTGGGTGCTTGCCAATTTGTCCTGAGTTTTCTATTTATTTATTCATTTTTAAAAGATTTTATTTAGGGGGCGCCTGGGTGGCTCAGTGGGTTAAGCCGCTGCCTTCGGCTCAGGTCATGATCCCAGGGTCCTGGGATCGAGCCCCGCATCGGGCTCTCTGCTCAGCCGGGAGCCTGCTTCCTTCTCTCTCTCTCTGCCTGCCTCTCTGCCTGCTTGTGATTTCTCTCTGTCAAATAAATAAATAAAATCTTTAAAAAAAAAAAAAAAAAAAAAAAAAAAAAAAAAAAAAAAAAAAAAAAAAGATTTTATTTATTTATTTGACAGAGATCACAAATAGGCAGAGAGGCAGGCAGAGAGAGAGAGGAAGGGAAGCAGGCTCCCTGCTGAGCAGAGAGCCCAACACAGGGCTCGATCCCAGGATCCCGAGACCATGACCTGAGCCAAGGCAGAGGCTTAACCGACAGAGCCACCCAGGCACCCTACCCTCTCTGAGTTTTAAAATAAGGTCAGGCTTTATTTAAATTATTTTTGTCAATGTTAAGTCTAAATGTGTCTATAGTTACCCATTCCTTAGATTTCCTGTCTTTCCTAAGAATCTGGGTTTGAATGAACGGTATGGGATTTGGACCCAAATGAAATATTCATGACAAAGTGACAGAGCAAGCATGACATTTATGTACACTTCTTTTGGTCTGACTGCTATAGCATATTTCTTCTTTGAACACTGAATTTGGGATTAAAAAGTCCTGGCTTTAAATTTGGATTATGAATCTAATTAGCTATGCAAACTTGGATTAATTGTATCACAACTTTGAGTATTTTTCTCATTTGTTCAATAGGAATAGCATCATAGTTCCATGAAAATATGAGAGTTAATGTGACAATGACAGCCACACAGCAGAGACCCAATAAATGTTTTTCTTAATCTTAGTGGGGGTATTTTCATTAAATCTCTATTACGGTACTACATAATTTGACATTTTCTTCTACTAGAGGAACCTGAACTATGTAATAGTCTTAATAGTCTTGGCTGCCAACTGCGAGTTTAGGGGATGGGCGTGAGAAGTCTAACATAGAGCTGACGGTGATAACTTCCCTGAGGATCACTATTGTACAGTGGCTTTCTTATAGTTATTCCTGTGCTAGCAACTATTCATGAATTCATATTCATTTATTTTCCTCTCTAGATTCTAAAATTACTGGTTAAAAGAAGGAATCATTGGTTAGAACTCTGTTTCTTTATCTCCTAAGGGAATACTTTACTAATTCACTGGTAGAGAAATGGGTTCCTTCTTCTTAAGCTCCATCTGCTTTCTTTCTTGGCTCACCACTTCTTCCCCTAATATGGGACATGCCTATTTCATTCACCCATCAAGACTTTAATGAACATTTATATCAGGCTCTGTAGTTGTGGATCAAGAAATAGATGAAACTTACGGGATGATAAAGTTTTTAGTCAAATGAATAAAGTAAGAAATTGTAGGCTCCAGTTATGGTATCTAGCCTGTTTCAAGAAATTATGCCTTGCTTGGTTGCCAGTAATTTGTTGAGAACCTCTTTTTTTCAAAAGCTTAAAGAGACAGAAACTATCTCTCCACCTCTTTTTTTCCCCAATTTAACTACTGTTTGGAATTTTCTTTTGAAATTCTGTTCCCAGGGGCACCTGAGTGGTGCAGTCAGTTGGCATCTGACTCTTGGTTTCAGCTTAGGTTGTGATCTCGGGATCGTGGCATCAATCCTTCAGTTGGGCTCTGCGCTTAAGGCAGAGTCTGAAACTCCCTCTCCCTCTGCCCCTACCCACCACCCTGCTCACTCTCTCTCTAGAATAAGTAAGTAAATCTTAAAAAGAAAGAAAGAAAGAAAGAAAGAAAGAAAGAAAGAAAGAAAGAAGGAAAGAATTTCTGTTCCCAGAACTGTTCTGTTCCCAAAACAGAAACAAAACTAAGACTCACCTCTGACTCCTTTCAGGAATGTCCAGCACAAACCCAAACATCATCTCGGCAATTTTATTGGAGCTGCACGTGGGGGTCCTGTCCACCTCTACAGCTATGGACAGCATCCTCTGCAGCTGACACACAATCCTGTGTCCAGAACACAAAACACAAGTGAGTGGGAGAATCTGGCAGGAGCCACCTGGCCAGCTGGGAGGTCCCCACCCCTGTACTAAATGATCTTGTGAAGCACAAACTAGGTCACAAAGAACTACTCAAGCCATCAGCGTGCTTTTATTTAGCATTTTCACCTACCTGAATCCCTCTTGTCAGATCATACTATCTGAACCTCTCAGAACCTGTGGTTGAGCTGGAAAAGCAAGCTACTTTTAAATTCAAAAACAGAAACATCTGATCTTAAGGACCTAGAGAACTTTAAGGATCATCTAGTCTATAACTTTTCTATTTTCCAGATGAAAAAACTGGTCCAGAATGACTATTAGTTATTCAAATTTCTTTGATACAGAAGAAAATACATATTTACCATATGGTTTTCCTGTCACTGGTTCCTTTACAATTATCTTTTACTAAGTTCAGTCTCAGAGCTTCAACTGGTGGACTGTGGCCCTCTCTCTCATCAGACCTAAATATGGGAGAAAGCCAGGCTGATGTAGCAGAAAGAATCTAGGCTACCCCTCAGAAAGGTGGGCCTGGCCTGAAGTCAGCCTTTTTAAACATGCATTATTATCTGTGACAAAAGAAAGGGCTCTGTTTTCAGAAAAACTGCAGTCAGTAATACGATAGGTGGCCCAGGGGCTTTGGCATCAGATTCTGGCTCTGCAATGACAAGCTGGTCAGCTTTTGACAAATTACTAAACTGCTCTGAGCCCAAGTCTTCTCCTCTCTAAAAAAGGGAGAATAATACCACCTATTCCATAAAGTTGTGAGCGCTATGTGAGATACTGGCAGATATGCACTCATTAATAGTAAATGGTAGTGTCTATTGTTGTTAACATCATGATAAATTGACTTATAGAGGGCCTTATTTTTTCTAGTAATATTTACTTACAATAAATAAAAATATTAATTTATATTATAATAAAATAATTTAGATTATAATAAAGATTTTTCTCCCATTGAAGGAACAGTGTCTGTCTCTCTCTTGGGTCTGTATACTGGGGTTCTAGGATAACCCAACTTTAGGGCCTCCCCCACTCTGTCAAGCAGATGCTTTATTGTTCTGAACATTCTCCTTTCACATATGAGATTTTCTCTTAGTTAAAACCCATGGACCTTATATGAAAATCATTTTGGTGCAACTAGATTATAAAATAGTGTTGTGCATTTAGGCACAAATGCTGTATTTGAAGTGCCAAGTGTGACTGGCTTTTAACAATATGACCGACGTGGCACAGTAGGTTACTTGTGCAAGGACAGGTCTGAATCCTACAATCCTGGCATGTCTCAAAAAATGCCAAAACCACTCTCAACCCCCAAAAGAAATGCTAGGAATCTCTTTTCAGTGTGGTCTAAAGTGATGGGACCTTCCCTGGTCTGAGCCATTGCTGTTATAATCTGTTAGAATCTGCAGGTTAAACTGCTATTCTTCTCCTAGGACTGCAGGAGAGACCTGAAGGTCCTTGAGGACTAGAGGCTGCTAGAACACCCACTATCCATGACTCCTCCTTTTCTATCAGTGGTCAGCTGAAGTGATGAGGAGCTGTGAGCTGGTACTGTCTCATGGACCACCCCCTTTTTTTTGGTTTCACTTTAACTTTGTAAACTTACGTTCATTTAGTTAAGTCTTATTCATCTGAGAGGGAAAGCATCTGCTTGTTTAACTTTGGCATTAGAATTGAGCCTGTAGCCAAACTAAGATAGTCTTTAGTAAGAATCAGCCTATGTTACAAGAGCTTGTTAATTTTGTGGAAACTTAAGAAAAGCTGCTGTTCTCTAAAGTAATAAATTCCAACAGCCCTGGGAAAGAAAACCTGTGCCTGCCCCTTACAGCTGATTGGTGTTCTTTGTCAGGTTGGGCTGGGGAGAAGGATGGCTACTGCTGTCCTTTAAGACTCCTGTTCCTGAAGAGGTTTGATTCCCATTTGTGGGCTGAGTTAATCCGTCTTCAGTTACTACTTTGACCAGCCACTTGATGACATCCCTGCAACAGAAAAAAGATAAAAAAAAAAAAAGTTTAAACTTCTGTCCTTTTAAAAATATATATATATATATTTATTTATTTATTTGACAGAGAGAGACAGAGAGAGAGGGAACACAAGAGGGGACAGAGGGAGAGGGGGAAGCAGGGTCCCGCCAAGCAGGGAGTCCAATGTGGGGCTTGATCCTTCCTAGAGCTCTGGGATCACGACCTGAGCCAAGGGCAGACCCTTAATGACTGAGCCACCCAGGCACCCCTTAAACTTCTGTCTTATTGTATGATGCTCAAAACCACAGCCTTAACCTGGGCTCCGAGGCCCCTAGATTTCCCCAAAGGCAACAAAAAGGGTTCTGAGGTGATTTTCAATATTTAAACAGTCTAATGGAAACCCCACATTTAGTGGTAGTAAGGTTACAAAAGCTAAAGAAATATCAACATTTTTCTGAGTTATTACTGAAAGGTACCTCTAGGGTCAAAGAGTACTATCCGTGGCTTCCTGATTAGGAACATGCATTAAGCAGACAGAAAGTTAGACTGGATGACCACAGAGATCCTTGCTGGCTTTTTATGATTACATGTCATCTACTAATGCTAATAATAGAAGTTTACAGTATGTGCAATGGAGTCATACTTTATGCAGAGTGAAGGCTCTAAAAGTTAGTAAGGTAAAAACATCTCATATAGTCAAAATTACTTTTTTTTTTTTAAGTGATCTTTTTTTTAAAAATATTTTATTTATTTATTTGTAAGAGAGAGAGAGAGCGCGCGAGCACAGGCAGACAGAGTGGAAGGCAGAGTCAGAGGGAGAAGCAGGCTCCCCACGGAGCAAGGAGCCCGATGCGGGACTCGATCCCAGGACGCTGGGATCACGACCTGAGCCGAAGGCAGCTGCTTAACCAACTGAGCCACCCAGGCGTCCCTCAAAATTACTTTTGAAGATCATTTAGGTGACCCAGGTAAAAATGGTGGATTTAATACATACTTCTACTTTTGTTCCTTCCTAAAATCCCACTGATGCTAGAGTCAATAATTCTTTCAAAAATCCGCAAGGAAGAGGAGAAAAGGAAGAGAGACAAAAACAGTGAAATTTTAGAAGATGGAAGGGAAATGAAGTATAATCACAATAGAATATTACATAGTACTGAAAATGAGTATGCTACAGTGATAAATAACAGTATGGACAAACCTTAATACTCCATAATATAAAGTAAAAAATAAAAGTCCCAACAGATTATGTATAGCATGATATCCTGTAATATACAGTAGGAAGGAACTAAAATATAAACATATACTTTACAGGCATTTAGATATAATAAAACTACACAAAAGTGGAAAGGAAATGAAGAACATACAGAATGCTGATCACTTTGGATGCAGGAAGGTGCAAAAGTAGGTGATGGGGGATGGATGTGTGGTTAGATGCAGGTAATTGTCAAGGTCCCAGCCTCTAATTTGGGGGGTGGCTTAAGAGATGCTGATTATAAAACCAGGAGTGACCAATTAACTAGGTAAGGCAGTATGTCATGTTTTAAGGATGATCTTTTTTTAATTTATTTGAGAGACAGAGATCACAAGTAGGCAGAGAGGCAGGCAGAGAGAGAGGAGGAAGCAGGCTCCCAAATCAGCAGAGGGCCTGATGTGGGGCTTGATCCCAGGATCCTGGAATCATGACCTGAGCCGAAGGCAGAGGCTTTAACCCATGATTTTTTTTTTTTTTTAAGAGAGGGAGAGAAATGGGATGGGGGCAGAAGGAGAACGAGAGAAAGAATCTTAAGTGGGCTCCACGCCCAGCACAGAGCCTGATGTGAGGCTCAATCTCACAACCCTGAAATCATGACCTAGTTGAAAATCAAGAATCAGATGCTTAACCGACCTTGCTACCCAGCTTCCCCTTTAAGGATCATTTTTATTTTTTATTTTATTTTATTTTATTTATTTTTTTTTTTTTTAAAGATTTTATTTATTTATTTGACAGAGAGAAATCACAAGTAGATGGAGAGGCAGGCAGAGAGAGAGAGAGGGAAACAGGCTCCCTGCTGAGCAGAGAGCCCGATGTGGGACTCGATCCCAGGACCCTGAGATCATGACCTGAGCCGAAGGCAGCGGCTTAACCCACTGAGCCACCCAGGCGCCCCATTTTTATTTTTTAAATTAACATATAATGTATTATTTGTTTCAGGGGTACAGGTCTGTGATTCATCAGTCTTACACAACACCCAGTGAGAGACAGCAAGAGAGGGAATACAACCAGGGGAAGAGAGAGAGGGAGAAGCAGACTCCCCGCTTAGCAGGGAGCCTGATGAGGGGTTTCATGTGGGGCTTGATGCCAGGATCCTGGGATCATGACCTGAGCCGAAGGCAGATGTTTAACCGACTGAGCCACCCAAGCATCCCTAAGGATGATTCTTAGAATCTAAGTGTATGACTTTAGAAAAGGGATGGATTTTAACTGACTTAGCAGAATTGAGAAAGCTGAAGCCTAAACCAGCAATAGAGAAGAGCAATTCTATTTATTCTATTTAGTCCTATTTACCAAAAAAAAAAAAAAAAAAAAAAAAAAAAAAGGAAAGAAAAAAAGAATCTTCAAAAAGCTGTGCAAATGGCAGTGCAAAGCTTCTTTGAAGGAGAATGAAAGGATATAAGGGAAAATAAGCATGGATGGTTTGTATGCTCTTTAAGAACATTTTAGACTCTACACTACAGGTTAACACTGTGGAGCAATAAAACAGAGGGTCTTTGGACTAGGACACCAGGCACAGCTGGGAGGCAAGGGCACCAAAGCAAAAGAGCAGCACGAAGTAAACACACACATGCTGAACACAGAGACCCTTGCTATTTCCCCACACTTGTCTTCCAAAAACCTGGCATCCCAGTCTTTACCCTTTCTGTAGGAGATTGGAAGTCTTCTCTGAAAAACCCATCCAGCCCAAGAGGAAAGACCTAGACACCAAAGGTATTTTCTAAAAAACGGGCAGTCAGTTCCACCTACAGGGAAGTACAGAAATGACAAGTCCTCCCATGTTCTTGGAGCTTTCATCAGCGGTTGAGTCTGTCACCCTTAAACTCGGATAGACTACCAAGGTCTATCCATATCAGACATGTATGGAAATGTTCTACTATGAGAGATAAAGACCAAAATAACCAACGCCAACTCTCCTCTCCCCCTGAAAAAGCAACTTGGGAGAAAATAAACAAAAACAAAAGGCATCATTAGTATCATTGAAGATATGAGAACATATGGATCCATGAAAGAAGAAAGAACAGAATACTATTAATTAATTTTAAAAAGGAACATTTAGGGACGCCTGGGTGGCTCAGTTGGTTAAGCAGTTGCCTTCGGCTCAGGTCATGATCCCAGTGTCCTGGGATCGAGTCCCACATCAGGCTCCTTGCTTGGCGGGGAGCCTGCTTCTCCCTCTGCCTCTGCCTGCCATTCTGTCTGCCTGTGCTCGCTCTCTCCCCTCTCTCTCTCTGATAAATAATAAAATATTAAAAAAAAAAAGGAACATTTAGAGACAAAGTAAAAAAAAGCCCTTGGAAATTAAAAAGACAACAATGGAAATAAAAACTCTATTTTCAGGAATAAAGGATGTTTCTAGACTGAATGCCCAGAACAATGGATGAATTACAGACCTACAACAAGCATACTGGGCAAAAAGATTCTAAAAATTTTCAGAGTTAAAAATTAGGGCATATACAAAAAACGAGTAATCAAAGTAACTTACGACTTCTTAACAGCAATTGTGGAAGCTAGAAGAAAATCAAAGATTTCCTTCACTGTTCTGTAGAAAAGCTATTTCCATCCTAAATATCTATACAGTCATCAATCAACATATGAGAATATAAATATTTTCAGACATATAAGATCTCAAAAATTTTACTTCCTACATCCATTTCTAAGAAGCTACTGGAGACTGGGGTGCCTGGGTGGCTCAAGGGGTTAAGCCTCTGTCCTCAGCTCAGGTCATGATCTCAGGGTCCTGGGATCAAGCCCCGCATTGGGCTCTCTGCTCAGCAGGGAGCATGCTTCCCCCTTTCTCTCTCTGCCTGCCTCTCTGCCTACTTGTGAACTCTGTCAAATAAATAAATAAAATCTTAAAAAAAAAAAAAAAAGGAAGCTACTGGAGACTGATCCATCAAAATGATGGAGTAAACCAAGAAAGAGAAGATATAGGACAAACACACACAAAAGATGCAACTTTGGAAAGAAGTAAAGGAAATTCTCACATTTATGATAAAAAATGGCAAAGAGGACAACCAATCCAGACTGAAGGAGGTCTTTTTTTTTTTTTTTTTAATTTATTTGACAGATAGAGATCACAAGTAGGCAGAAGGCAGGCAGGCAGGCAGGCAGAGAGAGAGAGGGAAGCAGGCTCCCTGCTGAGCAGAGAGCCCGATGCAGGGCTCGATCCCAGAACCCTGAGATCATGACCTGAGCCGAAGGCAAAGGCTTAACCCACTGAGCCACCCAGGTGCCCCCTGAAGGAGGTCTTTAGGAAGAAGATGACTACCCAGTGCAAATGAACATCTTTAGGGGAGATTTAGACCAAACAGAGAATTTAGGGTTGACTTCCAATATGCACAAAGAATACAGGGGAACTAAAAGTAAGGCAATTATTAACTCTAAGGAAACACAAAGGTATAAATGAAAGGAAAAGTAATCATAGTTTAGTACTTGGCTCAACTCTGACTAGCACACATAGTCCAGTAATAGAAACACTGAATATTGATCTGAAGAAAATTATGATATAAATCAATTAGTATGGGGGCTGGGAAATGTGTGTGTCAGGGAGGAGGTAGGGAGGAAAATGAGCTAACTTCTTATCCTTCACGTAGAAAGTCAACAAATAATAGCTAATAATGGAAAATCAAGAATTAGCAACACAAGCACGTTATTTAGTCATACAGAGGTAAATATCCAAAAAATCACTTAAACAAGTAAAGTGATTACCCTTGTGGGAAAGGAAAATGCAGGTGAAGGGACTTGGGAACTAGTGTATTTCTTAAATCTTATAGAACTAGTTTACTCTGTATGCACAGTTAAGAAAAGAAAAGAAAGCCCCATATGAACGGGTACTACAGGGACTGAATTGCTATCTCTCCCTCTTTTTAAAAACTACTATCTT
Organism: Mustela putorius furo; assembly: GCF_011764305.1. Taxonomy (NCBI): domain Eukaryota; kingdom Metazoa; phylum Chordata; class Mammalia; order Carnivora; family Mustelidae; genus Mustela; species Mustela putorius. The sequence goes on from NW_025421294.1 coordinate 34,662,760, forward strand.
TGAGACAAGAAATAACAAATGCTCGCGAGGTTGTGGAGAAAAAGGAATCCTCATGCACTGCTGGGAATGTAAATTGGTACAACCACTGGGGAGACAGAATGGAGGTTCCTCAAAATTTAAAAACAGACATACCATTATCATCTAGTAATCCCACTACTGGGTATTTAAAGAAAATGAAAACATGAATTCAAAAAGATACATACACCTGTTCCGTATGGATAGATGTTTTTGTGATTTCTCCCACAAAACCGACCATATGGACATGCATGTACACAGGCAGGCTAAGGAATGTTGTTTGTGAGCTTATGCTATGTGAATAGCCTTGGAAGCCTGGTTGTTTGAAATACATTTTCTGGCCTCTGGGTCAGAACTGGCCCTTCTGTTCTGGACACCAAGGGCTACAATTCATGTCTCACATGCCCTCCTACTCTATGCTGGGCTGACTTCCTGGAATGGAATCCTGGAGGGGAGGCAGACACACAGAGCCCAGGTTCCTTGAAAATATAGAAATACGGTAACATGGAAATGCAGCTTGCTCCAAACTGCATGTAGGCAAACAAATATTTAACTTCAAACCCTGTCATTTACCCTATAAATATGGCCCTTATGGGAATGGTCAGTTAGAAGTCTCGCCCGAGGGGAGGATGCTCTGCCCAGGCTTCTCAGTCGGGACTTCAGCCTGGCTGTCCACGGGGCTTCCCCAGCTGCTGAGGCTGGATGTTGTTAAGTACCTGATTTGATGTGACTTTGCCTTATTCTCATGTTTTGTATATTATTACCTTCATCTATGCATAGGTCCATTTCCTTTTCTGTTTCTACTAGGCTTCTATAATAATTAATAATAATAATAATAATAATAATATTAATAATAGAGTTTTCTTTCCTTTTTGAGAAGGAAACATGGCTGATGTGAATCTTTTGTTCAGAACAGCACCTATGTTCTATGTAGCATTATTTATAGTAGCTAAGACATGGCAGTAACTCAAGTGTCCACCAACAGAATGGATAAAGGAGAAAGAATGAGATCTCGCCATTTGTGAGAACATGGATGGACCAAGAGGGTATTATGCTAGATGAAGTAAGTCACAGAAATACAGATATCATTTGATTTCACTTATTTGTGGAGTCTAAACAAAAGAAAAAAACAGAAACAGACTCATAAATACAGAAAACAAATTGGTGGTTGCCAGAGCACAAGGGGTGGGAGGATGAGGAAAGCGGGCGGAGGGGGTTAGGGCGCACGGGCTACCAGTTATGGAATGAATGAGTCACATGGCTGAAAGGTACAGCATAGGGAATGTAATCAGTGATATTATAGCAATGTAGTGTGGTGACACATGGTGGCCACACTGTGGTGAGCAAAGCACAACATACAGTTGTGTCCAATCAGTACGCTGTACACCTAAATCTAATACAACATGTATCAGCTATATTCCAATTAACAAAAACTCATCTTTAAGGTTTATGTACAATAAATTGCATACAGGTTTTTACCTGATAAGCTTGATAAATAGATGTATACATCTGTGTAACCACAACCTCAATCTAATATCCATCTCTTAGTGAATCAAAAACAACAAGTTTTTCCTTCATCTGAACAGATGATTATTCTTGTTGATAAAAAGCAAAATAGAGGATATGGCTTGACTATGAAGCCACAAATGCCTACCTTTAAACCTTAAACCCGAGATCACACTCTGCATAGTGCAAAGTAGAAACGAAAGCAACTGACATGACTGGGTCAAGTAGGTCTGTCCCTCGTCTTCCACTCAGTCCAGTGCCTATGCTCACAGAGCAGAATGGTTGCTAGAGTTGCTCTCATTAATTAAACTGTCGTTTTTCCATTCAAAACACAACTATGCGGGACTCCTGAGTGGCTCAGTTGGTTAAGCAGCTGCCTTCGGCTCAGGTCATGATCCCGGCGTCCTGGGATCGAGTACCACATCGGGCTCCTTGCTCCACAGGGAGCCTGCTTCTCCCTCTGCCTCTGCCTGCCATTCTGTCTGCCTGTGCTCACTCTCTCTCCCTCTCTCTCTGATAAATAAGTAAGTTAAAAAAAAAAAACAACACAACTATGCTATTCTGTGCTTTTTGTAGATTCTCTACTTACTGGTTTTCTATCCTACAGTCATTAACATTTAAGCTACATAAAATGCCATGTCTCGGAAAATGAAGACAGCCATGCAAACTAAGCAGGGAAGCTGGATGATGCTCAAAACAATATGAAGGTTCCTCCTTTTCTACTGAAGTAGTTATAACAGTTAATATCCTACATTGGCCCACAGAATACTATTTTTAACAAACATGCAAGAACATATGGGAACATAAACATGAATGGAAGAGTTTCAAAGGATGCTGGTACTTTAGTCTGGTGAAAACCATTTCCAAAAAAAGCAAGAGTTGTAATTCGCAGAGGAAAATTCCAGCCTGAGATCACCACCCCAGAAATCACAATTTCTCCCACCGATATGGTGTCTCCCTGCTCTGAAGCTTCCAGAAGCTCTCTCTTGCCCTGATTCTACAAAAAAGAACACATGCTTCCTAGCTACCATTTTGTCCTGGATTGTTAGCCACATGACCTATTATCATATATTACTTTTTAGAAACTAGTAGTGACAAGTAAGTTATTTTGAGTTACTCAGGAATATGAAAATAAATCGAGGTTTATGAAAGCTGTGAAAAGTTTTGCATAGTTAAGATCTCCCCTTGGGTCTCCTGAGGCTGTCTGGACAATTCTGAAATACACCAAAGAACATCTGATGATCTTGAGAAAAACCACGAAGGCTGAAGTGCCTAGCACAGAGCTGGTACAGAGAGGTTTTTCTTTTAGTATCACCTATAGTTTTGTTTTGAAAAGATATTTATTTATTTATTTCACAGAGAGACAGACACATACAATGAGAGAGGGAACAGAAGTAGGGGGACAGGGAGAGGGAGAAGCAGGCCGAGCAGAGCCCAATGCGGAACTCGATCCCAGGACCCCAGGATCATGACCTGAGCCAAAGGCAGCTGCTTGCTTAATGACCAAGCTGCCCAGGCACCCTGTAGGATCATCTATAGTTTTGTGGTTTTTAAAAAGATTTTATTTATGTATTTGACAGAGAGAGATACACAGAGAGAAAGGGAACACAAGCAGGGGGGCTAGGAGAAGGAAAGCAGACTTCCTGCTGAGCAGGGAGCCCGAAGTGGGGCTCGATCCCAGGACGCTGGGATCATGACCTGAGCTGAAGGCAAACTCTTAATGATTGAGCCACCCAGGTGCCCCAGATCATCTATAGTTTTAATAGCTATCACTGTTATACTATCAAGTGACTCTAGCCTCATCCCCACAATGTTCTCGAGGCTTGAGTCGCTGCCCACCTATGCTCCCAACCTCTCGTCAGCCCCGGGCTCAGACCCTGGTTACCTGACATTGTGGGGCTGCTTGTCGCAGGACAGCACAGTGCTTGCAATGGACTGCTGCAGGTGCTGTCGCTGCCTCCTCAGGATCTGCTGGAAGTCATCCTCCAGGGTCTGTACCACATAACGTAGAAAAAGGACTCGCCCAGGCAGATTCTGTCCCTGTGGGGGCAAAAAAAGAGAAGTATTTCCCTCAATTTCCTGATGACAGTGAGTATTGGGCTCTCATAAATATGCAGACCAAGGGAAGGCCATGCGGCAACAAGTTTGTACCTAAAAGAAGTTCCTGAGAGCAGGCAGTCTACGTCATTAGAAAAAAGGGAAAATAGGGCAGTCTTGGAGCCTGGAGCCTCAGGACTATAGGCTTCCTAATTTTAAGAGACATATAGCCATGAGAAGTCAGTCTCTCACTGAACTTGACTATCAGTCTCAGGATAAACCCCAAACTGTGGCTATCAGAACAGAAAGACAAAAACTGGTTCCTAAATGACCCTGCTGGGCTGCTGATTGAGCAGTCAAGATATCCATACCACTGCTAAACTTCTAGTAATGTGAGCTGATGCATATCTTCATTGTTCTAGCAAGTCTAAGTTGGGTTTTCTGTTACAGTGAAATGATCCTAACTGAGAAAGCCCAACTGATGTAGGTAAGAATGTGGGCTTTGATGGCACACAGACCTTACGTATTTATTTTTGCTTGACGTTTTTAAACTCAGATCCACACCTTATTCAACTTGTCCTTCTTAGTCTCAGTGTCTCTGTGATTTACGTGGTGATAACCATAACCATACCAAAATCACTGTAAGGACCTGTGACACACCAGGCAGACATAACACCATTTGCTGGTTTCCCTTTACTGGGAGACAAGTGCTGGGACCCAGGTCCAGGAGCTCAGGCTTTGAAAATTCAAAGAACGAGGCCCTGAACCATTGCTGGACTCTTAAGCTTTTCAAACACTACGGGGTAAGCATATACTCTGAGAATATATACTCAGGGACTAGGGTATGGTTTAGTCAGCAGGAAGAAGAATAAACATGGTAGGCACAAATAATTTTTTCCTTTTTAAAGAGGAGGTGGGGATGGATAACCTTGTCTTCCAAATGTGTGTATTTTTCTCTTATCTTTATTAATTGGTGCAAATGATGTTTTAAAAAATCAAGTACTTGTGCTAGATTTATGATGGAAGTCTTCCACTAACACCCCGCACTCTCCACTACTGCTTGCCCCCTGCAGTACCTTAGAGGGAAATTTTAAACTCTTTCTTCTGAAAGTTAACCTAATCATCTCTAAAAAGACCTTCTACACTGTTGGTGGGAATGCAAGCTGGTGCAGCCACTCTGGAAAACAGCATGGATGTTCCTCAAAAAGTTGAAAATAGAGCTACCCAATGACCAGCAATCGCACTACTGGGTATTTACCCTAAAGATACAAATGTAGTGATCCAAAGGGGCACGTGCACCCAAATGTTTATAGCAGCAATGACCACTGTAGCCAAACTGTGGAAAGAACCTAGATGTCCATCAACAGATGAATGGATAAAGAAGAGGTGGTATGTATATATTTACATATACATATATACACACACACATACACACAATGGAATACTATGTAGCCACCAAAAACCCAAAACCTTCCTATTTGCAACAAGGCGGAGGGAACTAGAGGGTATTATGCTAAGTGAAATAAGTCAATCAGAGGGCGACAATTATCATATTATCTCACTGATTTGAGGAATTTAAGAAACAAGACAGGGAAGGGAAGGAAAAATGAAACAAGATGAAACCAGAGAGGTAGATAAACCATAAGAGACTCTTGGTCTCAGGAAACAAATTGAGGGTTGCTGGAGTGGAGAGGGATGGAAGGGATGGGGTGGTGGGGTGATGGACATTGGGGAGGGTATGTGCTATGGTTAGTGCTGTGAATTGTGTTAAGACATGATTCATAGATCTGTTCCCCTGAAATAAATAATACATTATATGTTAATTTAAAAAGGGACAATGTCAAATAGAAAAAGAAAAAAAAAGGTGCTCTGATCACTATTTCTTGATTTATTAACTTTAGACGTTACCTATTGGCTTCTGCTGTGCTAGATAAGGATTTAACTTACTGTGCCATTTTCCTGCTCTTCCTAAAATAACTATCTCAATTTATGTTCCAACATCTATAGATAGTATCTCTTGACTCCCCACTTGGGATTGAGATAAAGATGTTATAGCAATCCTACTATTCTCAGAGATCCTATCCCTTTTCATCCCCTAATCTTTATCTTCTATGCTTTTGTTTTCTGTCAAGGCTAATAAAATTCCTTTATGCCTTGTATATAAATTGATTCTAAATATTATAAATAAATAGTATTTACAGTATGAATACTACGTTAAAATTATTTACTATGGCACAGGAGAGAGACTGGTGGCTATGCTTTTGAGAGAGAGAAACATCTGGGTTACAAGGCTCTTTATGTGGGGACTAGCAGTCTTCCATGGACTGATGATGGAAATCCATATAATAGTATATTAAGAAAATCATTCCTTTCTTCTGAAGCTTTTTGTTTTTCCCAAAGTTTCTTTTCTTTATTCTCTGTACACTGCCTACAGTGAACACTTTGGTTCTTTCAACTCCTCAAGAATGGTGTTGAATCTTGAGAATACCTGTCTTTTCCAATTTTTTTCATTTTTAAAACTTTATTATTAAACCTCAAAAATTTACCCATTTTAAAAATACAATTCAATGATTTGTTGTAAGTTTATTGAGTTTGGCAGCTACGAGCATCAATTTTTAGAACATCCTCATGGGGTACCTGGGTGACTCAGTTGGTTAAGTGTCCAATTCTTGGTTTCAGCTTAGGTCATGATCTCATGGGTCATGAGATTGAGTCCCATGATGGGCTCCATGCTCAGTGTGCAGTCTCCTTGAAAATTCTCTCCCTCTGCCTTTCCCCATACTCATGAGTGCTCATTCATGAATAATGTTAAAAAAGAACATCTTCATTATTGAAATGAGATCTCTCATGCCTATTTACAGTTAATTCCCATTCCCACCTCTAGCCCCAAGTAAAAACACTTCTCTACTTTGGGCTCTACTGTTTTGCCCTTCTGGACATTTCATATATGCAGAATTATACAGTATGTGACTTGTATACGTGGCTTCCTTTTACTTAGTTTAATATTTATTTTGAGGTCTGTCCATGTCATAAGCATGTTATCAAGAGCTCGTTTTTTAAAATTACTGAATAGTATTCCCATGTACAAATATAGCACATTTTGCTTACCCATTCAATTGTTGATGGACATTTGGCCAGTTTCCACTTTTCGGTTATCATGAATAATGCTGCTATGAACATTCACATGTTAGCCTTTATTAGACATATATTTTCAGCTGGGGGGTCAGTATCTGGAAGTGGAAGAGCTAGGTCATATGAAAAGCTTGTTTGATTTTTTTTAAAAAACTGCCAAACTGTTTTCTGAAGCGGCTGTACCATTTACATTCCCACCAGCAATTTATGAGACTTCCTATATCTCTACTGTCTTGGAAACATTTGTTATTTCCTGTTTTCTTTTCTTTTTTTTTAAAGATTTTATTTATTTATTTGACAGAGAGAGGTCACAGGTAGGTAGAGAGACTGGCAGAGAGAGAGAGAGAGAGAGCGGGAAGCAGGCTCCCTGCTGAGCAGAGAGCCCGATGTGGGACTCGATCCCAGGACCCTGAGATCATGACCTGAGCCGAAGGCAGCGGCTTAACCCACTGAGCCACCCAGGCGCCCCTATTTCCTGTTTTCTTTGTAAATTTGTGGTAAAAAACATGTAACAAAGTTTACTATTATAACCATTTTTAAGTGTATGGTTTAGTACTGTGAAGCATATTCACATAATTGTGCAACAGATCTCCAGAACTTTTCTATCTTGCAAGATGAAACTCTACACACATTGAAAAATAACACCCAATTTCCCCCTTCCCCTAGACCATGGTAATCCAAATTCTATTTGCTTAAAAAAAATTTTTTTTTAATTTAAGTAGGCTCCACGACCAGCGAAGAGCCCAACATGGGGCCCAACACAGGGCCTGAATCCACAATCCAGAGTTCAAGACATGAGGTGAAATCAGCTGTTGGACACCCAACCAAGTGAGCCACCCAGGTGCTCCCATTTCTTTTTTATATTAATATAACTACTATAGACAGTTCAGGTACATCAAATTATATACTGTATTTTCGTAACTGGCTTATTTCACTTAGTATTTTGTCTTCAATATGCTACCATCCATGTTGTAGCATATGGGAGGATTTCCTTCCTGTTTAAAGCAAAATTAATGTTTCATCTTATCTGTATATACCACATTTTGTTTACCTAGTCATCTGTTGATGGACACTTCAGTTACTTCCACTTCTTGGCTATTGTGAATAATGCTGCTATAAACATGGGTGTGCAAATATCTCTTCAAGACCCTTCTTTCAATCCTTTTACATATATACCCCTGTGGGAATATATGAAGTGGGATTAATGGATCATATGGTAATTGTTTTAATTTTTTGAAGAAACACTATATAATCTTCCACAGGGGCTATATTATTTTATAATCCTACCCACAGCAGGCAAGGGATCTAATTTCTCTACATCCTTGCCACTATTTATTTTCATTAAAAATGTTTGCTTTAAGTAGGCTCCATGACCAGCGCAGAGCCCAACATGGGGCCCAACACACTGTTGAGTGTGAAATGATATCTCATCGTAATTTTGATTTGCATTTCTCTGTGATTAGTGATGTTGAGCATCCTTTCACATGCTTATTGGCTATTTGGATATCATCTTTGGAAAAATGTCTATTCTAGTCCTTTGCCCATTTTAAAATCAGGTTAGTTTGCTGCTCAATTTTTTCTTTAATTCTGTCAGTTTTGTAGTGAAATATTTAAATGTTGTTGAGTTATAGGAGTTCTTTGGATATTCTGGATATTAATATCAGATGTGACTTTTTAAAAAATATTTATTTGAGAGAGAGAGCGTGCTAGCACAAGCAGGGGCAGCAGCAGCAGGCAGAGGGAGAGGGAGAAGTAGGTTCCCTGCCGAGCAAGGAGCCTGATGTGGGGCTCGATCCCAGAACCCTGAGATCATGACCTGAGCTGAAGGCAGATGCTTAACCAACTGTGCCACCCAGGCACCCCCAGATATGTGACTTTCGTTTTCTCCCATTCCATAGACTGCCTTTTCACTCCTGTGTTCTCTGATGCACAGAAGTTTTAAACTTTGATATAACTCCATTTGTCTTTTTATTTGCTCATGTCTTTGGTGTCATACCAGAGAAAACAAAGCCAAATCCATTGTCATGAAGGTTTCCACTATATTTTCCTAACAGTTTTATCATTTTTGGTCTGATGTCAGAGATCTTCATTCCATTTAGAGTTAATTTTTGTATATGGTATTAGAGAAGAATCCAACTTCCTTCTTTTGCATATGGCTATCCAGTTTCCCCAAAACCATTTGTTGAGACTATCTGTTCTCCATTGAATTGTCTTGGCACCTTTGATAAGTGTCACTTGGCCATACTCACAAAATTTTTTGGAGGGGGATTCTCCATTTTATTCCATGTGTCTGTATGTCTGGCTTTATGAGTACTATACTGTTTTGATGACTGTAGCTTTATATTTAAAATCAACAAGTATGAATAGTCCCATTTTGTTCTCCTTTTTCAAGGTTGTTTTGGTTACTCAGGGTCTTCTGAAATTCCATATGAATTTAGGATAAATTTTTCTATTTCTGCAAAAAGTGCTGTTGGGATTTTGATAGGGACTGTGCTGATTCTGTGGATTACTTTGGGTACTACTGACATCTTAACAATATTAATTCTTTCAGTCTATGAGCATGAGATATCTTATCATTTATTTATGTCTTCTTTATTTTCTTTCAGTAAAGTTTTATAGTTATCAGTGTACAAATTATTTGTCTCTTTGGTTAGGTTCACCCCTAAGAACGTATTCTACTGTTCTTGATAATTTAGTTAATAGAACTGTTTTCTTAACTTCTTTTTCAGATTGCTAGTATACAGAAATGCAATTGCTTTTTTGTGTCTTGATTTTGTATCCTGCAACTTTGCCGAATTTGTTTATTGGCTCTAACAATTTTTCCGTGTCGAATCTTTAGGGCTTTCTTCATATAAGATCATGTTGTCTATGAATAGAGATAATTCTGCTTCTTGCTTTTCAATTGGGATGTCTTTTATTTCCCTTCCTTGCCTAACTGCTTTGGTTAGAACTTTCAATACTATGTTGGATAGAAGAGACAAAAGTAGGTATCCTTACCTTATTCCTAATCTTGGAGGAAGAGCTTCAATATTTCAACACTGAATATGATGTTTGCTGTGGGCCATATAGTACTTTTATGAGATAGTTTCCCTCTATTCCTAGTTTGTTGAGAGTTTTTATGAGGAAATGTGTAGAATTCTATCAAATGCATCTTTTGCCTCAACTGAGGTGACCATGTGGTTTTGTCTATAATTCTGTTAATGTAGTGTATTTCACTGATTGATTTTTGTAGACTGAACCATCCTTGTATTTTCAGATAAATCCCACTTGATTATGATGTATAATCCATACAACATGGTGTTCAATTTGGTTTACTAACATTTTGCATCCATGTTCATAGGGATATTGGACTGCAGTTTTCTTCTAGTGTCTATCTGGCTTTAATTATTAGGGTGATTGCTGGTTTCATAAAATGAAGATACTTTATATGATATCTATCTTTAAAAATCTACTGGGGGGGCACCTGGGTGGTTCAGTGGGTTAAAGCCTCTGCCTTTGGCTCAGGTCATGATCCCAGGGTCCTGGAATCAAGCCCCGCATCGGGCTCTCTACTCAGCAGGGAGCCTGCTTCCTCCTCTCTCCTCTCTCTCTGCCTGCCTCTCTGCCTACTTGTGATCTCTATCTGTCAAATAAATAAATAAAATCTTAAAACAAAACAAAACAAAAATCTACTGGGACTTAATTAGTGGCCTAACACATGGTTTATCCTGGAACATGTCCCACGTGCACTAAGAAGAAGGAGCATGCTGTTATTGGTAGAATATTCTGCATATAACTGTTAGACCTGGTTGGTTTATTGCAAAGTTTATTTAATTTTTTCTCTTTCCTTACCTATCTTCTATTCTGGTTATTCTATTCATTAATGTGAGTGGGGTATTGAAGTCTCCAATTATTAATATAGAACTCTCTATATTTTCCCCTTCAATTCTGTCTTTGCTTCATATCTTGACTGCTTATTATTAGGTACATAAATATTTATGATTGTTGTATCTTACAGCTGTATTGAATCTTTTAATTAATATATAATGTACTCCTTTGTGTATTGCAACATTTTCTGATTTAAAGTTTATTTTGTCTCATATTAGTACAGTTTTGGTTACTGTTTTCATGAAATATCTTTTCCCATTCTTTCACTTTCAACCTACTTGTGTCTTTTGATGTAAAGTGAGTTTCTTGCAGATAGCATGTAGTTGGATCATGTGTTTTTATCTATTCTGCTAATCTATGTCTTTTGACTGGAGAGTTTAATTCATTTACATTTACAGCAATTACTGATAAGGAAGGATGCACTTCTGTCATTGTGCTGTTTTCTAAATGCCTTATAGCTTTTTTGTTCCTTATATCCTATATCATTGTCTTTTGTCTTAGTTGATATTTTTATAGTGAAAGTTTTAAATTCTTTTGTCATTTTCTTTTGTGTATTTCTATAGCTATTGTCTTTGTGGTTACCATCATGACTGACTTTAATATTCTGATGCTCTAATTTGAATTCATACAAGTTTAACTTCAATAACATAAAAACTGTTCCTTTATAGGTCTGTCACCCATTTGGTTGTTGATGTCACACAACTATACCCTCATACAAACAAATTAGTAATTCTTTTAAATGATTATCTTAAATTATGTAGAAAGCAAAATGTGGAGTTTCAAAGTTTTAATAATACTAGCTTTTAGACTAATAATTATGAAACTTGAATTAGTCACTTAACCATATACAAAACCAAATGTTATAAAATGTTGTTATAATAATAGTAGTTTTTATAATTGCCCATATATTTACCTTCACTGACATCTTTATTTCTTCGTATGGCTTCAAGTTACTATCAGTGTTCTGTTTTACTCTGCAGGATTCCCTTTAGGCTTTCTTGCTGGGCATGGCTGGTGGAAATGAACTCCCTCAGCTTTTGTTTATCTGGGGATGTCTTTATTTCTGTCTCATTTTTGAAAAATAATTTTGTTGAATAAAGCAATCTTGGTTGAGTTTTATTCTTTAGCACTTTGACTATATCAGCTTACTACCTTCTGGCTTCTAAAACTTCTGATGAGAAATCTGCTGATTATCTTATTGAGATCCTGATGGGATGTGTTGCTTCTCTCCTGCTCTCCCTCATTTTTGAAGGATAGCTTTGCTGGATATAGTATTTTTGGCTAATAGCTTTTTTTTTTCCTTCAGCACTTTGAATATATCATTCTATTGCCTTCTGCTTCCAAGGTTCTGCTGAGAATTTTCTGAAAATCTTATGCAACCTCTCATGTATATGGTAAGTCACTTTTCTCTTGCTGTTTTCAAGAGTCTGTCTTTAACTTTTGACACTTTGACTGTATCATGTCTTGGTATGAGTCTTTAGTTTAACCTCATTGGAATTGAGCTTCATGAAATTGTATGTCTATTTCTTTCCTCAGATTTGGGAAGTTCAGGGTCACTATTTTTTTCAAATAAGCTCTCTGCTCCTTTCTCTCTTCTCTTCAGACTCCCATAATGCATATATGGTCCACTTAATGATATCCCATAGTCCCTTAGGCTCTCTTCAATATTCTTCATTTTGTTTTCTTTTTGTTCCTCTGTCTCAATGATTTCAAATAACCTTCCTTCAAATTCATTGACTGTTTTCTTCTACCTGTCAAGTCTGCTGTTGAATCCCTCTAGTGAATTTTTCAGTTCAGTTATTATACTTTCCAGCTCCAGAATGTTTGATTCTTTCTAATAGTTTTTTAATATTCTCATTTTGTTCGTGCATCATTTTCATGCTTCAGTTAGTTGTCTATCCCTGTTCTCTTTTAGCTCCTTGTGCATTTTTTAAGAAGATTTATTTATTTATTTATTTATTTTTAAGATTTTATTTATTTGTCAGAGAGAGAGAGGGAAAGAGAGCGAGCACAGGCAGACAGAATGGCAGGCAGAGGTAGAGGGAGAAGCAGGCTCCCTGCTGAGCAAGGAACCCCATGTGGGACTCAATCCCAGGATGCTGGGTTCATGACCTGAGCCGAAGGCAGCTGCTTAACCAACTGAGCCACCCAGGCGTCCCAAGATTTATTTATTTATTTATTTTAGAGAGTGAGTGTGTGCACACGTGTGCATGCATGAGAAGGAGGGATGTGCAAGAGCAGAGGGAGAGGAAGAATCCCAAGCCAACTCTGTGCTGAGCACAGAGCCTGTTGCAGGGCTTGATCCCATGACAACCTGAGCCAAAATCAAGAGTTGAACACTTAACTGACTGAGCTACCCTGGCGCCCCTCCTTGTGCATTTTTGAGATAGTTTAAAAACATTCTTTGTTAGGAAGTTGAGAGATCTGTGTTACTTTATGGTTGGTTTCTAGAGTTTTATTCTGTTCCTCTGACTGGGACATAATTTCCAGTTTCTTCATATGCCTTATAATCTTTAGTTGAGGTTTAAGCATTTGGAAAAAACAAACACCCTTCTCAGTCTATTCACTGAGTTCATGCAGGGTGAGATCTTCACCAATTAGCCTGAATAAAGGTCCTGGATTTTCTTAGAACTTTCCTGGGGATATGTTTTCTCTGGGCTTGTATCTGTGCTTTTATCTGTCTTAATTTCCTAAATGACTTGCCTTTGTTTCTTCTCAGGAATGCAGCCTCCTGCTCCCCTGGTACTGCCTGTGGAACTACAAAATTCCTGAAGCTCTAACATGTGGCAGTGCTCACCTCTCTTTTCAGCAGCTTTCAAATTATACCACTATTCCCATTAGTGATTTGAGTCATGTGAGACAAAAACTATCTGTTGGGCAGCTCCCTAACAAGCCAAGGCACTGGACTCAAAGTCGACTCTTTTGTTTCCACCCTGAGGGAGGAGCTGAGATGTGTGAGGTTTCCTACCAGTTGCACCATGCTACGGTAGGTAGAGGAGGGGCATGGACACACAAAATAACCCTGATTTCCTACTCCTTTCATTGAGTCCTTTCTTAATTATGCATTTTCTTGGGTACTAGAGATTCTCAATTATCTCCAAAGTTTTCACAGAAGTATACTGGTCCATATATTTTTCTTAATTTGGCATTTCCATTGGAGAACAATAGCCTGGAGCTCCTTTGTCTATCATCTTGGTGATGTTTCCCAGATAATTCTTAAAGTCCTAAATTATTTTGTTCCAATCCGGAGTGAATGCTCTCTAGGTCTACTATTCAACATAATTTTAGGAATTCTATTATTCTCTTGGAGAAATCTCGTGTTCCCTGGATCCTGTGCCTCCCTCTTTATTACTCCTCCATTCTCATTCTTTTGATGCATACCTTTAGGTAACCAAAGAAATGGGGTGAGGGGGTATTTTTTCAAGTTCCTACATGTCTTTATGTTACACTCACACTTGAATAATAGTTTGGTTGAGTTTAGAATTCTAAGTTGAAAGTAATTTGTTCCATCCAAGTGCTTTGGGTGAGCAGATAGAAAGCTGGCAATTAAGTTTAAGGATCCCTAGAAATCAGAATGCGGAAGAGTTTTTCTGGAATACCAACTCTATACTAGGTGCCTTTGTTTATGACAGATAGTTCATTCAATGTTTTTAGACAATAAACCCTCTGACTTTCCCCCTGAAATTAGGTAGCCTGATGACTGAAATTTCTGTACTCAAGAATGGAGAGGTTGTCAGTTCTATCTACAAATTTTTAACAAAGTTATGGCCTATCTCTGAATTCAACCCTCTTATATATATTGTGTTTCTGAGTTGAAAACTCTCTGCTCTAAAGGGTAGATTTTCTCACTCCTTGGCTGCATGTATTATAGCCTGTGGCTTTCTCTGTCTAGCTTCACCAGTAACAATCTTACATTTCCTTTAGTTCTTTTAGTTTTCATTCAGATCTGTTGCCCTTCCCCTTATCTTCATTGACATGGATTTATATCTTATCTTTATCTATTCCTTTACTATTCTTTTAAATGGAATCTTAAGAAGGGGAGGGATAAGTGAATGTACTTAATTTTGAATTAGAAGACAGCATATACCATTTTAACAGGGATTTTTTGGTGGGTATGGGAGTACAAGGAGGGAATAAGGTCAAAGACTTTACTACTAGATTTGCCATCACTTCTGTTTCTAATTAAGACTTGCACACCCTCATAATTGTTATGTTACCTCTTCCTCCATGACGTAAGTGAGCAGCTTCCAGTCCCACTCCACTGTCTTGGCATTAGCTGGATGTAGCCTGAAAGTCAAATGACACCAATTAGAATTCTGGAGAGTTCAGTGGAAGAGGGGATGGGATGTGGAAGATGACAGAAACAAGAAACCTCCTTTTATTCTCACTACTCTTGCCCATCCTTTGACATGATACCATGTCACCTGAGGGTAGTGCAACTTTCACTATCCACTTCTCTTTTGGAAGGCACTAGTAACCCAATTTTGCCTTGAAGAAATCAATACTTTATTACTCTAGCCCATTAGTTTTATCTACTAGGATCCTATGATGAAGCCTATGAAGCATATTTAGCCAATCATGATATTCTATCCTTCAGTTCACAGTGATTGGTTTAAAAAAGAGCTCATGTCCTATGTTATGGCAATTAAAGCCCGTAAGACTCAACTTCAGAAATCTTGTGTGATTATAAAGGAAGTGGACTCTCTGTCCCATAAAAGCTGGAAGCTGAAAAGACTACTAAGTAGATCCTGAAAAGAAGAGCAAAGCAGGACTGAAAAATGGATCCTGGTAACAATTTTGAACTGAATTAAATCTTATTCCTAGGTTTCTAGTAACATGAATAATCAAATTCTCTGTTATCAGATGTTAAAGCTAGTTTGGATTGGGTTTCCTGTCACTTGCAACCCAAATAACACTGACATACTACGTCACACTCTTGAATGGTTAGCTGAGTCAAGCTTAGGCAAGAGAAAGCTGTGCCCTGAGTCCAGGTTCCCTAGGAGAGTCACCAACATCTAAGGTTCATACTGTTGAATTTTCATGAGAAGCATATAGGCCTCCTTTAGGACATCCACGGTTTCGGAGCCACTGAGCAGGATTTTCTGGATGATGTGAGCCACAATTTCTCTGGGTGGGTAATGCTGGGGTGACACAAAGTCCATCAAAAACTGCACAGTCCCCAGGGGAAAATTTTCTTCAATGGTGTTTGTTACCATTCTTAGTCTTCGATGAGGAATGGGTTCTAATTTTTGACCCTTACTCTGTAGAGATAAAAAGAAGAAATTAGGATAGGTTTCTACAGACATAAAAACAAAAGGTTCTGAAACAGGTTGAAGACAGCAAAATTTTCCATGCATTTGAAATATTCATAATTTAAAAAGAAAAAGACTGAAAAGCCTTATCTAAAAAACTTTTAAGGACATGGGAAAATACTTAATATTAAGTTAAAAAATAAGAATTTGAAGTTGTACATATAATATGATTGCATCTGTGCTAAAATATAGCATAGCAAAGAAAGTACAAAAGAGTCAAGAGCTAGCCTAAGTTGATTTTGGAGTGAGGGTGAGAAGATAGTTAGGGGTAGTTATGATACTATATCAGATACTGAAATAAAGAGTGAAGAAAGATGTTTTAAATATGTTTTATTGTTAAAAAAGAATCCCAAACAGCAAAAGTTACTTCCCTTCCACCCCCTAAAAGTAAGTATCTAAAAAGATTGGGAAAGAATATGTGAAAAGTGGTTTTCTATTTTCTGGGTGGTGGGTGGAATAATGGATGACTTTCCTTTATATGCCCTTTTGCATTTTTCCATAATAGATACCTATTAATTTCATAATCAGAGGGAAAAAGTTTAAAAGTTTTTTGATATTGGAATATAATAACAATAATAAGAATAATTTTTGAACATTTGACTTATCCTCACTTAAATTCTCACAACAACCTAATAAATACATACTATTATTATTCCTATTTTATAGATAAGGAAACAGATTTAGAGAGTAACCATTTGGCATGTAGCAAATGGCAGAACCTGATTTCACATATGGGGTGATATAACCCCAGATCTAATAACAATAACTATAATTTTGTTAAAAACCCCCATTATTAAGAAATTTAAAATGCTTATGTATAAAAAGGCAACTTAGCAGGAAATACACCAAAATTATTAACAATAATAAATGCTGACTGATAGCACAGTAAGTAATTATTTATGTTTTAAAATGTTTTATATTAGGGGCGTTGGGTTAAGGATGGCTCAGTGGGTTAAGGCCTCTGCCTTCAGCTCGGGTTAAGGTCCCAGGGTCCTGGGATCGAGTCCTGCATCAGGCTCTCTGCTCGGCAGGGAGCCTGCTTCCCTTCCTCTCTCTGCCTGCTTCTCTGCCTACCTGTGATCTCTGTCTGTCAAATAAATAAATAAAATATTTTTAAAAAAATAAAATAAAATAAAATGTTTTATATTAAATAAGCATTTTTTTAAAAAATCTGAGAGTAAGTATTAAATTTAAAACATCAACTAAAGATTTGATAGCTTATGTATAACAGTAAAACAGTGATGGCTAGACCTGTCCATTCAGAAAATCTGCAGAAGTCCACTGAGCTTTCCTTATGTCTCAAATCTCCTGAAGGTAACCCTGATCTCACTGACCAAAGACCAATACTGTATCTGGCAGGTAATGAAAATTAAGAACCAGAGAAGAGAAAAACAAAAAAATCTTACTTTGGTGACTATTTTACTTGTGAGGCACTTTACCTATATTTGAACTTTTTCATTTCTTGCCTACAAATGGGGACATCTACAAATAGATAAAGTTTACAAAATCTTTTGATGCCCATATACTTAAGGGGAATGAATACTTATAAAACATTTCTTTAGGCCTTGAAAGGCGACTGACTTTGTGCTTTATGTGGTTTTGGTTTTGTTTCTGTTTTTTTTTTTTTAAAGACTTCATTTACTTGACAGAGAGAGACAGCAAAAGAGAGAATACAAGCAGGGGGAGGGGAGAGGGAGAAGCAGGCTTCCGGAGGAGCAGGGACCCCAATTCAGGATTGATCCCAGGACCCCCGGATTATGACCTGAGCCAAAGGCAAACGCTTGATGACTGAGCCACCCAGGTGACCCTGTGCTTTATGTGTTTACTTTTAAGTCAAACAACTTTATGATATGGTCATTATGACTTATTTTAGAGCTAAACCAAGACTCAGAAGACTCAGAGGCAATTAATGGTATGTGGCAGCATGGGGACTGGCTAAGAAGTTCTGGGCGAAAATGACCTAGTGAAGAAGTACTTATTAAAAGCCCAAAAGAGGGCGCCTGGGTGACTCAGTGGGTTAGGCCGCTGCCTTCGGCTCGGGTCATGATCTCAGGGTCCTGGGATCGAGTCCCGCATCGGGCATCGGGCTCTCTGCTCGGCAGGGAGCCTGCTTCCCTCTCTCTCTCTCTCTGCCTGCCTCTCCATCTACTTGTGATTTCTCTCTGTCAAATAAATAAATAAAATCTTTTAAAAAAAAAAAGCCCAAAAGAAAACATGGGACAGAAAAGATTTACAGGTGAATGTAATCAGATGGCCAAGGTTCTTTAAAGTAAGAAACGGAGACAAAAAAATCCCTTTTGTTTGGCCTAACTGCCATCTTTTTACCTAAGCTATGTTTACATAGAAAGGGAATGTGGTATCCCCATTACATCTACTGGTGGCTTCTCTAGTTGTGCAGCACCTAAAAAGCACTACAGCCTTGACTAGGGAAACACTACCTCTCTCAAGTCCCCCAAATGCTCTTTATAATGGCCTGATATACACCAGGCACACCCACAGGAAAAAAGAGAATGAGCTAGTGGCTGGGGAGAGTCATTCAGAAGAAGACCTAAAACATATCAGAAGATGTAACAACAATAAAAATGAGAGAAAAAAATTCACTCTTCAAAACCAAATCAACGTGAATGCCTGATACATACTATGCTGGATTGCTGATTGCTCCAAGAACGCACCTTTTGAATTCCTGTCCTACCTCAAGCCAGTCTTCTTAATGTTGATAATAAGGTTATGAATAATGAAAAAATAGCTTCATATTGTAGGACTCAGGCACAATTTTTTTCCCTTCCCTCTGCTAAGACAAGCATCTGGTTTAGTTCTCATAACTAAATAAAGACCAATGGGAAGTAGCATTCCCATTAAAATCTTAAAATTGAATTTCCTCCTCCAAATCAGGAAGTAATGATTTTGGAGGCACTGAAGTATCCAGAGTATCACTATCTCTGTGATATGGGAGTGGTAAAAAGGGCATCAAGAAGGGGAAGGCAGAGGAATTGAAGAGAAGTAATTGATGAAGGCCTAGAAGGAGCCAGACACTCTAATAGGCACTTTATATATGTTATGTCATTTAATAATCCTGTGATGTGTGTTCTTATCTCCATTTTACATTTAGGAAAGCTTGGGCTCAGGAAGGTATAGTGACTTCTACAGTGCCAATTGCTAACTGAAACTTGAACCCAGGTCTGACTCTACACTAGATGATTCCACAAGAAAAAAGATAAAAATTTCAAATTTATCCTGGGCCTGTTCTCTCATGCATGGACTCCTTACAGCATAGTGACTTCATGCGAGGCCTATACAGAGGACACCTAATTTCTTGGGGAAGATATGTTAGCTCACCTCTCTTGCGTCTTTATCTGGTATTAGTGTCTGGAAGAAGAGGTGATGCACTGGAGGTCGTAAGAAGTACTTCAGTCTATGCAGGCATGGTCTGTTGT
The DNA here is from genome assembly GCF_011764305.1 of Mustela putorius furo. Lineage (NCBI taxonomy): Eukaryota > Metazoa > Chordata > Mammalia > Carnivora > Mustelidae > Mustela > Mustela putorius. The sequence continues at coordinate 34,682,063 of NW_025421294.1, forward strand.
ATAACCCACCTTGTGGTGTTTGTGCTTGTACCTGGGCAGATCCGGCATTAGCAGGCTCTGACAGTGATCTCTCTTTTCTGGCTGGAGTTTCTGTGATGGGGAGCCAAGGAACTTTCTGTAAGGAAGTTTCAGACTGTGGAGACTGTGGGCTGGGAGAGAACCTTGGTGAGGATGGAGCTGAGACTTCCATAGGAGCGTCATGGTTCCGTATATCATTTTGGAGAGAGTAAGACCTGTCTCGTGGTAAGTGAGGCAAGTCTCCAAGTGAGTGTGGCATGTCTCCTGGCAAGCATGGCATGTCTCCAGGTGAATGGACTGTATCTCCTGGGAAGTCTGGGACTTCTCCAGGGGAATGCGGCACACTTTCTGGTGACTGTGGCACATCTTCTGGTGACTGTGGCACATCTGCTAGTGACTGTGGCACATCTTCTGGTGACTGTGGTATGTGTCTTGGTGACTGTGGCACATCAAATGATGACTGTGGCACATTTTGTGACTGTGGCACATTTTGTAAATGTGCCACATTTTGTGGATAAGATATGTTTTGCGGTGGGCCTGGTACATCTTGAGGTAGGCCCTGAGAGTCTTGAGGTGGGCACAGTGAGTCTTGAGGTGGGTCAGGTGAGTGCTGAGGTTGCCACGATGAGTCTGGAGGTGGGCTTGGCACATTCTGCTGAAGGCATGGCATATCTCGAGAAGGGCATGGAACTTCTTGAGGCAGGTGAGTCAAAGCTTGTACTTGGCACTGCACGGTTTGTGATGTGCATGACAAAGCTCGTGGTGGGCATGAGGAGGCTCGTGGTGGACATGGTGAGGCTCGCAGTGGGCATGGCAAGATTCGCAGTGGGCATGGCAAGGCTTGAGGTGGGCAAGGCACATCTTGCTGTGGGCATGGCAAGGGTGCTCTCTGATTGCTTGTTGGGGAGAGGGAGCAAATATCTGAAGATAGCTGTAGGCTTGCCAAGAAGCCAAGGTCACCTTTGAATGATGTTGAGCTACAATTTGGCTCTGCTGGATAAACAGAGTCCCCACTGATGGATGTAGGGGGTTGTGGACATTCAAATGCGGTTTCTTCCAAAAGGTCCAAATCCACAGGATCGCTGTTAATGATTCTCCGTGCTGTAGGCCAAGAGCTTCTGTCTACCCGCCCTTCTGTCACCTCTTTGCTGGAGAGGCTGGCACATGTCTGAAGACTGGCTGGCTCTTTCTGGGAAGCAGCAACAGGTTCTAGAGTCAAGTCAAGAGTGGCGATAGGTCTGTTTTCTTCCTCAGTTCTTGTCAGGTCAATCACACAGAGTCCATTGCGATCCTTTGCCCTTGGTCTGGTTTCTCTAGTTAAGTCAATGAAGTCCTGTTAAAGGATTGTGAGAATATAAGAGGTCAAGTATGCTTTGCTTTATCTAAGAAGATTTACATCTGAGCTTTTAAGGATAACCATATTTTACCTTTTCAATTCATTGATAATTTATACATTTTATATAACATAAGCATTAATTTATTTCCTTTGGTTGAAATTCTGCTGTCAATTTCTATACCTTCCTAAATTATCCAAGTGCCACATGCATGTAATTGAGGGCATAGTGGGAAATTTTCTCTGATCCAAAGTAAACAGAGGAGAAGTTGGGAAGATTTCAACCATAAGTCACAAGGGAAAAAGCAACCTTTGTTTCGAAAACCGAACACACAGGATAATTTGTAACAGGGACTAAAGAAGGAGGTAAGCTAACATAAGAGAATCTACTATGTACTAAGAACATATTGAGTGTTTTCATGTATCTTTAATTTTCATAATATTCCTACCAGGTAGGCATTATAATCTCCATTACACAGATCGGGAAAATGGAGTTCAGAGGGGTTAGGTCATTACCTAAGGATTATATAATTAAGTCACAAAGACAGACATTCAAATTCAGGTCTGTATCCTTCTTTCTCTGTACAATTTCATTTAACATATAATCAGTCAGATATATAGAATAACACAATAACTGTTGCAAAACCAACAGGGTTAAGTCTGAATCCTAACTAGGTTAGTTACTGGAAAACCTCCTATCTTTACCTCCATTCCTTGCCAAAATGATTAGGCAGTTCATAAATCCTGATGATGCCAGCCAACAGTACTATAATCAATCTCTATGCCATAAGCCTGGAAAAATATTATACTCCCTTTCATTCTCAAAATTGTCTCAGTGTGGATGACAAATAATATCACCCTAATTACTGATCAGTCTCATTGACAAATATGAATGTAAATATCCTCCATAAAGTATTAGCAAATTGATTCCAGGATTTAAAAAAAAAAGAACTCCATTTCTGATCAGAAGGGCTAACTAGATACTCTGATTACCAACCAAATAAAAGTTAGAATTGATATATAAATGTAAAAACATGGGAGGAGATAAAACAAGAAAAAAAACAACCAAAAGAAAGCCAGTATCAGACAAATTAGATTTCAATGAAAACAGCATTACTAGAGATAAAGAGGCCACTGTACAATAAGACTTAGTTCATCAAGATATAATAATTTCAAAATGTAAGCCTAGGGGTGCCTGGGTGACTCACTTGGTTAAGTGTCTGCCTTCTGCTCAGGTCATAACCCCAGGGTCCTGTGTAGGGCTCTCTGTTCAGCAGGAAACCTGCTTCTCACTCCCCCTCTGCCTGTTACTCCTACTGCTCATGCTCACCCTCTCTCTGTCAAATCAATCAATCAATCAATCAATCAATCTTTAAAACTGCATGCCTAATAACATAATCTTCATAAAACAAAAAAAAATACAGGTACAAGGAGAAAAAGGAATATCCATAGTCACTGTGAGAAATTTTTACATGTCTTTCTTGACTGGTAGATCATGCAAATAAAAAAATTATTATGGATACAGAAGATCTGAACACCTTTAACAAGCTTCATCTACAGGACTCAGATATTCATAATTACATAAAACATTTATAAAATTTACCAGATACCAGGAGTCAAAGTACATCTTAATCAATATCAAAAGATTATCACTCAGATCAAAATACTATTAAGTTAGGAAGCAATACAAAAAAGTAACTAGGACAAACTCCATATTGCAAATTAAGAAGTATGACCAAATAACATATAGGTCAAAAAGAAATCATAGAAATTAGAAAAATTTTAGAACTGAACAGTAACAAAAATACTAGGTATTAAAATGTTACATGCAGCAAAATAACTGTATAGAAAAAATTTACACTTAGACATTTAATTAGAGAAGGAAAATGGAAGTAAATTAATGTTCTAACCACATATATTTAGAGAGCAGAAAAAGGACAGAATAAGCCCAAAGAAAGCAGAAAAGAAGAAATAATAATAGTGCAGAAATGAATGAAACAGAGAACACAGAAGAGAAGTGCAACAATGTCACAGGTTTGTTCTTTTAAAAGATTATTAAAATTACCAAAATTAGCAAACATGGTAAGAAAATTAAGACAACAAAGGCACAAATAACCAATATTAAGAATGAAAAAGGGACAAAATTACATACGTTTTTAAGATAAAAAGAAAAAAGATGAGAAGATGTTATGAACAATTCTGCAAAAAAGCTTCGGATCTTGGATGAAATAGATAAATCCCTGAAAAAATAAAGCTTACCAAAACTGACTCAGAAAACTGGATGATGAGTATGTGGGTGATCATTATACAGGTTGCTTTATTTTTCATGTTTGAAATTTTTCATAGGGGAAAGTTATTTTTCAAGTTGACTTAAGAAGAAAGAAAAAATCAAAATAGCCCTTTAACCAATGAAATGAAAAATCAAAATAGCCCTTTAACCAAAGAAATGAAATCAGTAGTTGAAATTTTTTCCTTCAAAAAATTCCAGACCAAGGTGATTTTAAAAGGAGAGGTCTGCTAAAAACTCAAAGAAAAAATGATTCTACTTTACATAAGCTATTTAAAAGAATTAAAAAAACGAAGGGATACCTCCAACTCATATTATGACTTAGCATAAACTTGATCCAAAATCTGAAAGTACAAGGAGGAAATATAAGTCAATATCACTTCTGCACACGGACATAAAAATCTTAAACAAAATACTATAAACTTGGTCCAGCAAAACCCCAACATGAGTCTACCTAGGAACCATACCTAGTTTAGCATTAAAAAAATTAATATAGCTAGCCACATAAAGAAGAAAATCAAATTATCATGTGAAGAGGCCAAAAAGCATTTGATAACAAATTCAAACTCCAATTTTATAAAGAAAAAATAAATTCTTGGGGCACTTGGGTGGCTCAGTCAGTTAAGAATACAACTCCTGATTTTGGCTCAGGTTGTGATCTTGGTCCTGAGTTAGAGCTGTGCGCTAGGCTCTGCACTAGGCGTGGAACCTGCTTAAGATTCTCCCTCTCCTTCCCTCTCTAAAGAAAAAAAAAAATCTCGAAATAGAAACAGAAGAAAGCATCCTTAACTATTAAAATTTACTTACAAATCACACACAGTAAACATTATACTGAAACACTGAAAATATTCCCTTTAGGAGCACAACAAAGGTGCCTACTGTCACTAACTCTATTTATTTATTTACGATTTTATTTATTTATCTGGCAGAGAGAGATCACAAGCAGGCAGAGAGGCAGGCAGAGAGAGAGGAGGAAGCAGACTCCCTGCTGAGCAGAGAGCCTGATGCGCGGCTCGATCCCAGGACCCTGGGATCATGACCTGAGCCAAAGGCAGAGACTTAACCCACTGAGCCACCCGGGCGCCCCTACTAACTCTATTTAGTACTGCGCCAAGGCTATACATACAATGCAGGAAAATAAGAAAAGATATAAAAAGTAGAAAGATTATAAAGACTAAAAATGTCCTTCATGAATATGATTATTTATATGGGAAACTCAAATAATCTATAGAGAAGTATCAGAATAAGAACATTTATCATGACTTTTGGATATAAAAATTACAATTTTTTACAATTCAACAACAGTACCACCATGTTGCATAACTCCCACATCACACAACTTCAGGGGAAATCATTCCTATATTCTATATGAATTGCACCCTCTAGAGCAAAATTCTAGGCAATCCACACAGCAACAATAAGAAATCTTTATATACATGCATACATGTGTTTTTTTAAAAATTCTTATTTATTTATTCATTTGCTAGAGAGAGAGAGTTAATGAGTCCAACAGGGGGAGCAGCAGGCAGAGGCTCTCCTCCGAGCAGGGAGTCCAATGTGAGACTTGATCCCAGAACTCTGAGATCACAATCTGAGTCGAAGACAGACACTTAAACTGACTGACCCATCCAGGCATTCCATATGTTTGCTTCTTTTTAAAAGATTTATTTGTTTGAGAGAGAGAGAGAGAGAGAGAGTGGGAGGGAGGGGCAGAGGGACAGAGAGTCTTAAGCAGACTCCATGCTGAGCATGGAGCCTACCCAGAACTTGATCTCACAACCCTGAGACCACCTGAGACAAAATCAAGAGTCAGTTGCTTAACCCACTGAGCCACCCAGGTGCCCCAATATGTACACTACGTATGGGTGTGTATGTATATACATCTATGTGTACACACGCATGCATGTACATGGGTACACACACACACACACACACACACACACACTACATGTGGCAGTTATTTTTGTGGGTTGCCAAACATTTCCAGTTATTTCCTTAATGGTACATGGTAGACTGTACTTCCTGAATCCTATGATTAGGTGGGGTTATGTGATTAATTCTGCCCAATAAATTATGAGTAGAAGTAACATGTATTACTTTTGGGCTCGGCCCTTTAATTTCTGGATGCAAATACTGCAAAGCCTTCTTTTTCCTCTGATATGTCTCATGCCCATGTTTAAGATAGTGGCAGCTCTGTCAGCCTGTGTCCCCACATGACTATGATATGCAGACATACTTCTTCCTCTAACCAACATGTAAAGGACATGTGGTAATGTAAATGAAAATAAACCTTGTTTTAAGCCACAGTATAACCTAGCTTATCCTGACACACACAGTACTTGAGAATAAATTTAACAAGAAATGTGTAAGACCTGTGTGAAAAAGTATTACAGAAATGTACTGAAGAACACTAAAGTAGGCCTAAATAAAAGTATATACCATTGTTCATGAATTAGAAGACTCCGTGTCATAAATATTCCAATTCTCTCCAAACTGATATATGAATTCAATACAATTTCAAAGTCCAAACAGGTTTTATTAAGGAACTTGAGAAATTAACTCAAAATTTGAATGGAAAAACAAAAGACCAAGAATAGCTAAGACATTTCTGAAGAAGACAGTGTGGTACTGGCACTAGACAGTCAAACAGATAAATGGCATAGGATAGCAAGTTCACAAATAGAGCTATACATATAAGAAAATTTGATTTATGTCAGAGGTGGTATTAAAGATTAGGAGGAAAAGATGGAACCTTCCATTAATGGTACTGGTTATGCATTTGGGGAGAAAGTGAAATAAGATCTTGACTTCATGCCAAAATCATAAATCAGTTTCAGAGTTATTGAAGACTTAAAATAAAAAAAAAAAACTAAAAATTTTTTAGAAAAAAACCCGAGAGAATATCTTTATAATCTTTGTGTAAGGAAGAATTTCTTAAAATACAAAGTAGAAACCATAAAAGAATAAATGGCAACATTAAAATTAGGAATTTCTGTTTATTAAAAGCACCATGAAGTTGTAAAATAAGCCACAAACTAGAACGTTCTTGGTAGCCTGATTTGGGAATACTATGTAGAGAAGAAGATAATTAAAGTCACATGCAATAACATTGATTAACTTTATAAGCTTAATATTGAGGCCAAAAGAAAAACAAAAGAGAGTAACATACAATATAATTCTGTGATACTGGACTGCTGGGGATACATTCCAAGACCCCCAGTGAATGTTTAAGACCACAGATGGTACTGAAACCTATACATACTGTTTTTTCTATACATACATACCTAAGATAAAATTTAATTTATAAATTAGGTAAAGTAAGAGATCAACAATCATAACAATAAAATGAAAAAAATTGTAACAATATGCTGTAATAAAAGTTATGTGAATGTGGTTTTTCTCTCAAAATATCTTCTTGTATTATACTCATCCTTCTTGTGATGGTGTGACAGGATAAAATGCTTGTATGAAGATGAAGTGAGATGAGTGACAGACATAGGCATTGTGATGGTAGTGGTAGGTTACTATCATCCTTCTAATGATATGTCAGAAGGGGGTCATCTGCTTAGAAATGGCAGTTGACTGGGTCACTGAAACCTTGGAAATTGAAACCACAGATTAAGAGGGGACTACTGTCTTGGTCTTCATCCTTGGCTCCAAGCAGAACTCCAGTAAACATAATTTGCTGAATAAAAGAGGAGGGTCTTTTGTTATTCATAAGCCCCTTTCAACCATACCTCAGTTTGCTAATGACTGATGACTGAAAGCTCCTCTGTAGCTTCAGGATTGGGGCTAGTTGTTACAGGAATTAACCATGTTTTTAAAGGGTTAGAATTTTCAGGCCCACTCCTTCAATCTCTGAGAAGGGGAGAGGAGGTGGAGACTGAGGTAATCACCAACAGCTAATGATTTTAATCAATGATGCATGTCATGGATTATTCATAAAAATCCGAAACAACAGTTTTGAGAGCTTCCAGGTTGGTGGATGCATCTATGTACCAGTAGGGAGGTGTACCCCAAACTCCAGGGGGGACAGAAGCTCCTGCACTTAGCACCCTTCTGGACCTTGCCCTATGTCCCTCTTCATCTGGCTGTTCATTTGCATCCTTTATAATAAAGTGGTAATAGTAAGTAAAGTGTTTCCCGGAGTTCTGTGAGCTGCTATTATCAAAACTAAGAAAAAGAGTCATGGGAACCCCCAATTTATAGCCAAGTTGGACAGAATGGTGGGAACGAGGGCCCAACTACTCACAATTGGCATCTGAAATGAAGCCACCTGGTCCTGAACTTGTGTGTGTGTGTGGGGGGGGTTTTTTTTTTTTTTAGGAGTTTTTCGTTTATTGATTCAACTTCTTTGCTGGTTATCAAGTCTGTTCAAGTTTTCTATTTATTTCTGCTTCAGTTTTGGGTTTTGCATATAGGTTACAGGTTTCTAGGAATTTATCCATTTCTTCTAGGTTGTCTAATTTGTTGGCGTATAGTTTTTCATAATATTCTCCTGTAATTTTATTTCTGCAGTGTTACTTCTAATTTACGATTTTGTTTGAGTGATTTTTCTTCTCTTCTTTATAAGCTGGCACTAGAGTTCTATCAATTTTATTGATTTTTTTCAAAGAACCAGCTCCTAATTTCACTGATCTGTTCTACTGGTTGTGTTTTGTTTTGTTTTAGTTTCTGCATCACTTATTTCTGCTCTAACCTTTATTGTTTTCTTCCTTCTGCTGGTTTTGGATTTTGTTTGTTCTTCTTTTTCTAGCTGCCATAGTATAAAGTTGGGTTATTTATTTCATTTTTTCCTTGCTTCTTGATGTAGTCATGTATTGCTAATTCCCTCTTAGAGACACTTTTGCAACGTCCCAGAGGTTTTGGACCACTGTGTTTTCACTTTCACTTGTTTCCATGTAATTTTTAATTTCTCCTTTGATTTCCAGGTTAACCCATTCATTGTTTAGCAGCATGTTGTTTAGCCTCCATGTATTTGTGGTCTTTCCAGATTTTTTTCTTGTGGATGACTCCTAGTTTCATAGTGTTGTGGTGAGAAAAGATGCATGGTATAACTTCAATCTTTTTGAATTTGCTGAGGTTTGTTTTGTGGGCTAATATGTGATCTATTCTGGAGAATGTTCTGTGTGCACTTGAAAAGAATGTGTATTCTGCTGTTTTTAGGATGGAATGTTCTGAATATACCTGTTAAATCCATCTGTTCCAGTATGTCATTCAAAGTCATTATTTCCTTGTTGATTTTCTGTCTAGATGATCTGCCTAATGATCTAAGTGGGGTATTAAAGTACCCTACTATTATTGTATTATTATTGATTAGTTCCTTTACCTCTGTTACTTACTGTTCTATGTATCTGGGTGCTCCTATGTTGGGTGAGTTATGTGATTTTTTTACAGAAATGTTCATTTTTACTGCTTTTGTGTTTCCTACCTTTACACTGTCATTTTTGGTCCTTCCTTTCTACTCAGAGTCTCCTTTAATATTTCTTGCAGGGCTGGCTTAGTGGTCATGAATTCCTTTAGTTTTTATTTGTCTGGGAAATGATTGGTCTCTCCTTCTATTCTGATTGATAGTCTTTCTGGGTAGAGTATTCTTGACCACACATTTTTCCCATTCAGCACTTTGAATATTATCATGCCACACCTTTCTGGTTTGGAAAGTTTCTGCTAAAAAATCCCCTACTAACCTTATGGATTTTTCCCTTGTAAGTTACTGTCTTCTTTTGTCTCGCTGATTTTAAAGTTTTTTATCACTTTATTTTGCCAATTTAATTACAATATGTCTTGCTTTGGATCTGCTTTTGTTGATCCTGTTGGGTGTTCTCTATGCCTCCTGGATCTGGATATCTGTTTCCCTTCTCAGATTAGGAAAGCTATTTCTTCAGCTATTATTTCTTCAAAAAATTTTCTGTCCCTTTTCCATCTCTCTTCTTCAGGGACTGCTATAATATGTTATTATGTTTGATGAAGTCACTGAGTTCCCTAAGTCTGTTCTCATTTTGCATAATTCTTTTTTTCCTCTCTTTTGTTCAGCTTGATTACTTTCCATCACTCTATCTTCTAGGTAATTAATTCTTTCCTCTGCTTTTTCCAACCTATTGCTTATTCTATGAAGAATGTTTCTCATTTAATTTATTGAGCCTTTTATCTCTGCTATATTATTCCTTATCTCTGTGTTAAGGGTCTCAGTCATGTCTTCCAATCTCAAGTCCAGTGAGTATCGTTATGATCATTACTTTAAATTCTCTATCAGGCATGTTGATTTTATCTGTTTCACTTAGAACTTTGGCAATGGCCTTGTCCTTGTTCTGTTCTTTCATTTGGGATGAATGTCTTCTCGTTTTATCTAAGTCTCTGTGCCTGTGTCTGTGTATTAGGTAAGGCAGTTATAACTCCTGTAAGGACCTATGTCTCCTGAAGATAATGGCCTTAAGAAGAAGAGGTGCTGTAGTGTCCTGCCATGTAGTGGTCCTCTGTTCTCCAGGGCCTGGGCCTTCTGGGATTGTCTTTACCATGCGCTGTATATGCTCTGCTGTTTTATCCTGGCCACTTTATCCTTCAGGCCAGTCATCTGCAGGGGCTCTCTTTGCCTGTAGTGGGCAGTGTTTTGTCCGTGGCCTGAATATGGCTCATTTTAGCTAGGTGTGCTCTGGTCTGTTTGTGAGATAAGACCTGTCACCACTGGCACCAAAACTGAGGCTCTGCAAAACTTCTGAGTTGGGAGACACACTGTAAAGAGGGGTTTGGCCCAGTCTTCCTGGGGAGGGAGCCCACTGTGCTGGGAGTGAGCCAAGCTTGACTGGAAGTGGTGGTTCCACTGGAGTGTGTGTGTGGGTGGGGCTTGTTGTAAGCAAGTTGCGTAGTGAGTGCTGGCACTGCTCTGGTTCTTCCAGAGCTAGTTTCGTTGATCTGTTCTACTGTGGTTTTTGTTTGTTTTGGGTTTCGATATTATTTATTTCTGCTCTAATCTTTATTACTTCCCTTCTTCTTCTGGTTTTAAGCTTTATTTGCTGTTTCTTTCCCAGGTCCTTTAGGTGTAAGGTTAGGCTATGTGCTGGTGACTTTTCTTGCTTCTATATATATACTTCCCTCTTATGACTGCCTTTACTGCATCCCAAAGGTTTTGTACTGTTGTGTTTTCATTTTCTTCTGTTTCATGTATTTTTTAAAATTTGTCTTTTTATTTTTAAAGATTTTTATTTATTTATTTGACAGACAGAGAATAAGCAGAGTGAGCAGCAGAGAGAGAGGGAGAAGCAGGCTCCCCTCTGAGCAGGGAGACTGATGTGGGAATCAATCCCAGGACCCCTGAATCATGACCTCAGTTAAAGGCAGATGCTTAACTGACTGAGCTGCCTAGGCATCCCTCTTTATTTATTTTAAAGATGTTCCATTTTCTCCTGGATTGCTAGTGAGAAGTTATTAGAATATCTTACTATTGTTTCCCTATAAGTCATGTGTCTTTCCTAAGTACATAAGACTAGTTCAATATCTAAAAATCAATTAAGAGTGGGAGGAGTTTAGATGGCAGATTAGTGGAAGGGACCCTGGGCTTGCCTCCTCCCTTGAACACAACTAGATTGGCTTCAACATATCTTGAACAACTGGAAATCAGTATGAGGATTAAGAGAACAATCTCTTGATTGGGAAGAGTTTTTTCTTTCCGCGTAATTCTAGATGATTAAAATGTTAGACTATTAGATTTGGCACAAATCTAATTAGTTTGATAATATCGAGGTTGGCCACAGTATAAGAAAATAGGTATTTTCATATACAGTTTGTATAAGAATATACGTTATAAACTTTTGGAAGTGTAATTTGATGGCTATATATCAATCAGTGATTTTGGTTGCAAGCATAAAACAAAACAAATCACCCTCTAATTTAACCACAAAAGGAACTTATTAGAGGATAATGGGTAGAACTTAGAATCCAGACAAGAGCCTAAAAATTAAGCTTGGAATCTACATAGCCAAAATCTGGTACTCTGAACCATGCTGCACAACTGAATACCCCATTATCACGGTCACTGGGCATAAACACCCCGGCTTGTATGGCCAGCAGCACAGTGTTGTACCCTGCCACCAGAACCTTTATAACTGCTATATGTCATTGCTGATGCCACCTACCCAAAATGGAGTGCACTGACTCTGCTTCTTCTCATCACCAATCTCTAATTTAAAATTTGGAGTAAGTATGTCTGACTGGTGTCTGAGGCTGAAGCATGAGAATGTATCTGGCATTTCAGCTTCTTTAGAAAGAAACAGACTATATCTCTAAAGGTGGGAGTTCTGCAAACATAGTTGTGGGTTCTGATATTAGAATCCCACAAAGTGGGGCGCCTGGGTGGCTCCCTTCCTCTCTCTCTCTGCCTGCCTCTCTGCCTACTTGCGATCTCTCTCTCTCTCTCTCTGTCAAATAAATAAATAAATAAGAATCTTAAAAAAAAAAAAAAAGAATCCCACAAAGAATGACACGATATCCACAAAAATGGTATACATTAAAATTATAAATACATACTACTCTTTAACTCCAAAATTCTGCTGTAAGGAACTTGTCCTACAAACATGTAGAGAGCTTATCACATCATAGTCTATAATAGCAAAAAAATTAAAATCAGTAAGAGGCTGGTCCCATAAATTATGGTATTTTTTAGAATATTAGATAACAGGAAGCTCATAAAATATTTATTAAATGAATACTATGTGTCAAGTATCATATTAAACACTAGGAATACCACTGTAAGCAAAATGGGCAGTAGTCTGAGTGAGATACTAATATTTTTAAAATTTATTTATTTATTTATTGAAGATTTTATTTATTTGTCAGAGAAAGAGAGAGAGCACAAGCAGGGGGAGCTGCAGGCTCCTGCTGAGCAGGGAGCCCAAAGCAGGACTCAATCCCAGGACCCTGGGATCATGACCTGAGTCAAAAGCAGATGTTTAATAACTGAGCCACGCAGGTGTCCCTTTTACTTTATATTTTTGAAGATTTTAATTGTTTATTTGAGAGAGACAGAAGTAAGTGCGAGCAGGGCGGAGGGGCAGAGAGAGAGAGGGATAAACGGACTTCCTCCTGAGCAGGGATCCTCATATGGGCTGGATCCCAGGAACCTGAGATCATGACGTGCGCCTAAGGCAGCCACTTAACCAACTGAGAAACCCAGGAGCACCCCCCACTTTGTAAAGATTTTATTTATTTGAGAGGGAGAGAGCACGAACGGCGGGAAGGGCAGAAGGAGAGGGACAAGTAGACTCCCTGCTCAGCAGGGAGCCCAACAGGGGGCTCTATCGTAGGACCCTGAGATCATGACCTAAGCCGAAGTTAGATGCTTAACTTACCAGGTGCTCCAATGTACTAAAACCTATGTATTTTTTAATGCCTAAAATATATTTAGACATAAAAAAATTAGTGTAACGTTATTAGGAAAAAAAGACATTTATGTATTTTTGTGTACACAGAGAGAAATTTTCTGGAACAATACACAAAAACAGTTATCTCTGGAGTAACAGTGGATGGGGGAGTTTTTTTTCTGATACCCTGAAATTTTTTTACATATATTTAAAATTTTAAAAATACCTTTTATAATTTAAAATGGGGAAATTTTATTTTTCAAATGATATGATTGAGTACCTTAAAACAAACAAAAACAAAGAGAACCTTGGCGAATATAGGGTTTCTTTCTGGAGTAAGGAAAATGTTCTAAAATTAGACAGTGGTAAGGCTTAAACAACTCAGGGAATTTTATGGGTGATATTTATGTAAGGTATGGCATTATATCTTAATAAAGCTGTTAATGGAGAATGGGGGAAGTGATCTTCAGGCTTGTGTGGGACCTGACCCTGATTTAGGATTTGAATTAGTTTGGCATTTGATGTTTTAAATTCAAAATGTAGGTGAACTTTGCCTTTTACTCTAGACATATACATTTTTTTTGTTCAAAAAATCTTTATTAGTCTGGGGAAAAAATTAGCCTGGGATAGGTTCCATATTTATCCTTTGGCTTTCCCATTACAGAAGGTTATTTTGATATAACTGTAACAAAACTTACCAGGAGAAAAAGATTCCTCAGAAAACCAGTAATAAGAATTCTGTTTCTGGGCGCCTGGGTGGCTCAGTGGGTTGAGCTGCTGCCTTTGGCTCAGGTCATGATCTCGGGGTCCTGGGATTGAGTCCCGCATCGGGCTCTCTGCTCAGCAGGGAGCCTGCTTCCTCCTCTCTCTCTCTGCCTGCCTCTCTGCCTACTTGTAATCTCTGTCTGTCAAATAAATAAATAAAATCTTAAAAAAAAAAAAAAGAATTCTATTTCTCCTTGAACAGTTACTGAGCACCTACTCTGTTCAAGGCATTAAGCTACTTGCTGGGGATATGGATGTGTCCAACAGTGAACTTATTATTTAGGGGGAAGAGACTGAGAAAAAGATGACAATTTAAAAAAATATTTTCAAGTAGATGATAGAGTTTTAAAAAACAATTTTGGATTAAAAAACCCCAATGGTGGGTGCCTGGGTGGCTCAGTGGATTAAACCTCTGCCTTTGGCTTAGGTCATGATCTCAGGGTCCTAGGATCCAGTCCTGTGTTGGGCTCTCTGCTCAGCATGGAGCCTGCTCCCCCTCTCTCTCTGCCTGCCTCTCTGCCTACTTATGATCTTTCTCTGTGTGTCAAATAAATAAAATTAAAACAAACAAACAAACAAACAAACCCCAATGGGTCTATTCTTAAATGACACATTTAAAGAATAGAATTATATTTTGTAATTCCCTTTTTTCAACTATCCATTTATTTCTAGCATCTCCAGAGGATGTACCTTTGGAAACCTGGTAAGAGGTTTGCAAGCTCACTCCAGGATTTTTAAGATTGAGAGTAGCCGTGGTAAACCATCTCTACCAGTTAGCACCTGGTCGCCTGCCTCAGATTCTTCATCTATCAAATAGGGGTAACAACACTATCAACCTTATGGGGCTGCAGTGAAGATTACATGAGATAATCCATGCAAAGTACTTAATTAACATGCTGCCTGGCATAAATGCCAGCTATTCTTACTATGTGAGGCTCACCGTGATTAACATGTTCAACCCTAAGAGGCAACCAGTCATTCAGAATCAAAACATTAGCTCCAGGAAAAGAAAGGCACAGGATTCAAAGAAAGTTTTACTGATTGCCAAAAAGTAAACCCCATAAAATAAAAGTTAAATCATGTTTCTAATTAGGAAGACAGTATTAAAAGGATATTAGTTCTTTCCTAGTTAACTTCTGAATCTAATGTAGTGGTTCTGAACCAGTGGCAATTTTGCCCTCCAGGAGACATTCAGCAGTGTCTGGAGACATTTTTGGTTGTCACAAGTGAGGGGAGGGAAGGGCCGCTGCTGGCTGGCATCTAGTGGGCAGAGACCAAAGATCCTACTAAACATTCCACAGTGCACAGGACAGCCTCCCACAGAAAAGAATTATCTGACCCAAAGAAACCCTGATCTAATGTAATCCTTGACAAACTGATTGTAAAATTCTTTTGGAGGACTAAATGGGCAAAATCACCAAGAAATTTTGGGTAAAAAAAATAAGGAGAAGTAATTGCTCTATTAGATAACAAAAAATATTATCAAACTACAAAAATAAAACATTAGAATTCTGTCACTGAGAATAGACAAATCAATAAAACTTACACACACACAAAAAACCCCCCAAGAAACAGACACAAGTGTGTAAAATAATTTGGTGTTAAAAATATGTTTCAGGGGTTGCCTGGGTAGCGCAGTTGGTTGAGCCCTGAGTTGGTTTTGGCTTAGGTCAAACCCTGAGTTGGGTTGCAGGCTCAGCAGGGAGTCGGCTTCAGGATTCTCTCTATCCTTCTACCCCACCCCACTTATTCCACCCCCTGCTCGCTCACATGCTCGCTCTCTCTAAAATAAATAAATAAATCATTTATAAAAAAGATTTTATTTATTTACTTGACAGAGAGAGACAGCAAGAGAGGGAACACAAGAACGAGGAGTGGGAGAGGGAGAAGCAGGCTTCCTGTTGAGGAGGGAGCCTGATTAGGGGCTCGACCCCTGGATGCTGTTACCATGACTGGAGCCGAAGGCAGGCATTTAACAACTAAGCCATCCAGGAGCCCCTAAATAAATCTTTTTAAAATATGTGTTTCAAATAAGTGGAGAAAAGATAATTATTTGAGAAATTATTCTCAGACAATTGATTAATACCATATATTATAAACTCTAACATCTAGAATGTTTCCCCCATACATCTAGAATCAGGGTACATCTAAGAGTTGCTCTCACATTTCATGTGTTAGTTTCTTTTTTCCTGAAAAGCTGTTTATCTTAAGTTGACAGCAAATCTTAGATTTGGTGCTATCTTAGAAATATGGTAATACAGTAGGTGGAAAATGGTGAGTATACTTCACACCATCTAAAACATTTCAGATGAATTAAAGACCTAAATGTTAAGAATGAGATGGTAAAGGAACAATAAAAAGGAAATAAAAGGAAAGTAATCTCAAGACAACAAAGATCTCTCTAAACATAAAACAAACAGACAAAAACAAAACCCATAAAAGATGCACAAATATATACATAAAAGTGTAAAACTTCATTAAGTAAAACACCACAAACTATGGATTTCTCAATTTAGTGTAATCCCAATTTTAGAAGTAGAAATTGTTTGGAAGTTGACAAAAGGACTTTAAAGTTATCTGACAGAGTAAATATATAAAAACTAGTCAAAAAAATTCTAAAAAGAACAATGAAGAGTTTTTTCTATTTATTATTATTATTATTATTATTACTATTAACCCTGAGATCAAGAGTCATGTGCTCTGTTCACTGAGCTAGCCAGGTTTTCTAAGCCCCTCTTCTGCTTATTATTAAAGTAGCACTGGGGCACCTGGGTGGCTCAGTTGTTAAATGTCTGTCTTCAGCTCAGGTCATGATCCCAGGATCCTGGGATGGAGCCTCACATGGAGCCCCACATTGGGCTCTCTGCTCAGCAGGAAGCCTGCTTCTCCCTCTAACACTCCCCCTGCTTATATTCCTCTCCCTCTGCCAAATAAATAAATAAATAAATAATATTTTAAAAATAAAGTAGCATGTACCAAGGCCAGAAGAGAAGGTCCAAAAATAGATATAAAATATATAAAAATTTACCATTTGATAAAGGTAATATTTCGAACCACTGAGTAGACAGAGTAAAAAATCCAATAAACAATGTTGGGACAAATAGCTAACCATTTGAAAAGAAAACTATTAGATTACTGTTCTCTCTCTTTTTTGAAACTAATTCTAGGTGGATTAATAAATTAAATGTAGGGACGCCTGGGTGGCTCAGTTGGTTAAGCAGCTGCCTTCGGCTCAGGTCATGATCCCAGCGTCCTGGGACCGAGTCCCACATCGGGCTCCTTGCTCCGCGGGGAGCCTGCTTCTCCCTCTGACTCTGCCTTCCACTCTGTCTGCCTGTGCTCGCTCTCACTCGCTCTCTCTCTGACAAATAAATAAATAAAATCTTTAAAAAATAATAATAATAAATAAATTAATTAAATGTAAAAATACCTTTATAATCTTAAGAAAAAAGCCTTTTGAAGGAAAAAAGTGATAAGACTGACTACATAAGAACTTAAAACTTCTATAAAGGGATGCCTAGGTGTGGCTCTGTTGGTTAAGCATCTGCCTTTTGCTCAGGTCATGATCCCAGGGTCCTCGGATCTAGTCGCGTATTGGGCTCCTTGCTCAGCAGGGAGCCTGCTTCTCCCTCTGCCTACCACTCTCCCTGCTTGTGCTCTCTCTCCCTGATGAATAAATAAAGCCTTAAAAAATATATAACTTCTGTGAAGAACCAAAAAGAAGTCAAAAGTCGGGCGGGGGGAAGCAATGTGTATGACACAGGGAGCTGTATTATTTTCCTAGCACAAATTACTGCAAACTAGCTTAAAACAGAAATTTTTCCTCTCACAGTTCTGGAGGCTTAAAAGTAAAAATCAAGCTGTATGCAATACCACACTCCCTCGAAGTTGCTAGGGGAGAATCTGTTCCAAGCCTTTCCGGTGCCACCAGCAATCCTTGGCATCCCTTCATTTGCAGTTGCAACTCCCATCTTTGTTTTCACCGTCACATGGTGTTCTTCCCCTGTCTTCATGTCTTCTCATAAGGGCAGCAGTCATATTGGATTAAGGGCCCACCCTACACTGTATGATCTCATCTTGAATTATAACATCTACAACTACCCCATTTCCAAATAAGGTTACATTTCTGTAGTGGTGGTTAGAACTTCAACATTATCTTTTTGGAGGACCCAAGTTAACCCATAAAAAGTCTTTAATATGTAAGGAAAATGTACAAATAACACCCCAAAAAGAGAGCAGGTAATTTTCACACGCACACACCATCTCCACCGCCATGTGTGTATGTATGTGTATGCATATATATATATATATATCAATATATATATATATATATCAATATATATATATATCTATATCTCCAACATGTCTGCTGGCGATAGAGCTTTGCAGCTCTACTATGTGCAGAGCACACACTCTGATCTCCAACCCCACTAGCTGCTCCTCCTTCCCTTGCCTTTACCTGAGGCAGACACTGTGGTGTGTCCTACCACTGGGTCCAGATGTTCTTCCTCTTGTAGATTCTTAGCCTAGGTGATCTCACTCAGATCAATGATTTTATTACAGTCTATGTGCCAATGACACCAAATTGTGTCCCACGTCAGAACTTCTCCCCTGGTCTCCAAACTCAGTACAAACAATATACCTTGCATCTCCAGCTGGCTATTCCATAAGCATCTTAACTTTTAACACTTTCAAACCAGAACTCTTGAATCTTTCTTCCAATCCTGTTCCTCCTCAAGTCTTCCTTCATTTCTGTTAATGACAACAACATGCATCCAGTGGTTCAGGTCAAAACCAGGGTATCATTCTTGATTCCTCCCTTTCTTTCACTATCTCCATCCAAGTTCTCAGGACTTGATTTTACTTCCTAAATATCTACTAAATACTTCCAGTAACCCAGCCCACTCTATTCCAAGCTACAATTATTTTTGGTATGGACTATTACAGCAACCTCTAAAAATGATTTCACTGATTCCACCTTGGTCCTCTTACAGGAACATGATTATACTTCTGGTTTGTTTGGGGAAGTTCCAGTTTTTACCTGTTGCTTGACCTTCCCTCCAGTCAGCACCCGCTTCATTTTCAAAATGATTCCCATTTGAATACTACATTTTATGATCACCTTGCCTTAGAGTCCTATCTTCTCACAGTAGCTAAAGTCACCTTTTAAAAATATGAATCAGATCATGTCATTCCAGTGCCTTGAAACCCTTCAAAGATTTCTTATTATATAAGGATAAAATCTGAACTCCTTATTATGGTCTACATGACCCCAAATGACCTAGTCCACCTATTTCTCATCTCTTAGGACTCTGTTGTGCAACCATTCAAGCCCCACTGGTCTTTTGATTCCTATAACTGGTCATGTCATTTCTACTTCCAAGTCTTTGCTTTAGCTGCACCCTTTCCTGCTACCTTATTCCCTTAGAACTTCCCATAACAAATCTGTTCTGTCATTTTGTTCTCAGATCAAATATTAACTCTTCAGAGAGAGGTCTTCTTTGAAAACACATCAAAACGTTCCCAACCCCACCCAAGTTACTATTACATTGTTCACTATTTAACAGTTGTTTATTATTTATATTTCCCCACTAGAATGTAGGTCCCTTGTTATCTTGTTTACCTCTGGTCCCCGGGGTCAGAGCATGTGCTCAATAAGTATTTACTGAAAGAATGACTTACATCCAAAGAAAAAAATTAAAACCATAACAGCTCAAAGAATTTGGCTATCATATCAGCAAGAACAAAAATGAACAATTAAAACAATTAAAAGAACAAAAATGCCTATTTTCCTTTCTAATGCTTTGCATATTGTCTGAAATTACATTTATGTGATTATTTATTGTTTGACTTCCCCTCACTAAAATAGAACCTCCACAAAGCCAGGGACTTGGTTTTATTCACATCTGTATTCTTAGCACCTACAAGTGCCTGGCATATAATAAATGTTCAGTAAATATTTACCCCCAAAATTGACAATATCTGGGGTGACTAGATAGTAGAGAAAAGGGTATGGTGAGAATATAATTGGTGCATAATTTCTGTAGGAAATTTGGCAATGTGTATCAAAAGCTCTCAAAGGGGGCATACCTCTTGACTTCACACTTTCACTTCTAAGAGGAACTTATCCTAAACAAGCAAATGAACAAGGGTACAAAGATTACTTATGAGGGACTTTATACTGTGTTAGGACACAGAAAATTTAGAATGTCAGCATGATATCCTTTTTTTTTTTTAGCATGATATCCTTTAATAGGAGGTTATAAATATGATTATAAATCTGTACAATGAAATACATTAACAATATTTCAGAGGAGGGGCACCTGGATGGCTCAGGTCATGATCTCAGGGTCCTGGGATCAAGCCCCTGTTGGGCTCCCTGCTCAGCAGGGAGACTACTCGCCCCTCTGCTCCTCCCCCTGCTCATGTTCTCTTTCTCTCTCAAATAAATAAATCTTCATAAAAAAGTTCCTCCATGTTAAAAAAAAATATTGGGGAGGCACATATGTATTGGTGCAGCAAGAGATAAAAAGTATATTAAAAGGCAAGCTGGGGCGCCTGGGTGGCTCAGTGGGTTAAGCCGCTGCCTTCAGCTCAGGTCATGATCTCAGGTCCTGGGATTGAGTCCCGCATCGGGCTCTCTGCTCAGCAGGGAGCCTGCTTCCTCCTCTCTCTCTCTGCCTGCCTCTCTGCCTACTTGTGATCTCTCTCTGTCAAATTTAAAAAAAAAAAAAAATCTTAGGAAAAAAAAAAAGGGCAAGCTGAACAACCCCACATGTAGGGGCACCAGGGTCGCTCAGTTGGATAAGCATCCATCTCTTGGTTTTGGCTCAGGTCATGGTCTCAGGGTCCTGAGATGGAGCCCTGTGTTGGGCTTCTCGTTCAAAGTGGAGTCTGCTTGCAATGCTCTCCCTCTCCCTCTTCCCCTTCCCCTGCTCTCTCCTTCTCTGTAAAACTTTGTAAATAAAATCTTAAAAGAAAACCCCACATGTAGAGCAAAATTTCATTTTTGCAAAAACAATGTATGGGGAAGACACATGGCATTATGTATGAATGTACACAGGCATTTACAGGTAAGTTTGGACAGACAGACTTCAAAATGTCAACCCTGGTGATCTTTGGATGGTGAGAATAATGGCAATTTTAATTTTCTTCTACATACATTCCTAAACTTTTCATAATTAGGTCAACAAAAATTACCTATGTTCTGGTTTTTAGATGGGAAACAAAAAGCAATTAAGTATTATGGAAAACACAGACACACTTCATAAACTTAATGAAGACTAGAGCCCAGGTTTAGAACCATGGGTTCAGAAATGTTAACTACAGTACTGGAGATGATTTTCTGATTTCCTGAGTTCAAGCAAGTTGTTTTCTCAGTCAATATTTGTAAAAAAGATAAATAAAACTTGTTTATTTCATTGCCTGCCAAGCTTGAGAAGGTCAGGCTTCATTGAGAAATAACACAAAGTGTAGCAAAAGCTACCACTGATAACTAGGCATTTTCCTTGTATTGCCTCATTGAAAACCTTCTAATGGTCCTGCCAGGTATCAACATTCTCAAATGCAAAAGCTGAGAGAGGTGACAGAAATTGTCGAAGTTCTCCCAGCTGCTATATGGAAGATCTTGATTTGAAGAGGTCTCTCTGGGGGCACCTGGGTGGCTCAGTCGTTAAGGGTCTGCCTTCAGCTCAGGTCATGATCCCAGGGAAACCTGCTCCTCCCTCTCCCACTCCCCCTGCTTATATTTATTCTCTTTCTCGCTGTCTGTCAAATAAATAAATAAAATCTTTAAAAAGAAGAAGAAGAGGTCTATCTGACCTGAAGGCCTTCAGGGAAAGTTAGAAAAAGGAGCTTTAGGCTTTAACCTTGCAAGTCTCTTAATGCCTCTGATTGCTTACATGACTATCCCACTGCTCTATTTAATTTGCAAGAACAGTAAAATGAGAACGAGCCTGGTGTTTTTAAGAAAATTGGAGTAAAAATATGGAGAAGCAAGATTTATAGTGGGTACTATTCAAAAGGCTCAAGGTCAAAATGCTTGGTTGGGTAGTTACAGGGGAGGGGAGCAGTTTGAGAGTGTACCCGTGTATGTGTGTATGAAGGGCCACAAGAGACACCACAGAATGGGATAAGGATGACATCTATGCACTTGAAGGGAGATGGGCCATGATGAGGGAAGCTGGACAGTACCTGGGAAGAAAAGGAGCTGGTAGACTGACAAAGTGTAAAGGGGGATAGAGAGAAGGAGCAATAGGAAAGAGGAAGAACTAGGAGGAAAGGCAGTTACAAGTTATTCTGTAGTATTTTTTCCCTCCACCGTTTTTTCTCCCTTTAGTCTCTTCCTTGCTGATCTCAGTCACAATTCAGCCCTCAGTGCTCTTTTCTATCTGGATGATTACAAAATCTCTCCAGTCCTGACCTTCCTCGAGAGTTCCAGAGTCCCCTCCTCTGAGGTCCAAAATGAATGCAGCATCCCTTTTACGTCAAGCCTGCTCCAACCCTTGTACTTGCTCTCACTTAATCAAACATGTTCTCTCTCTTCTCTTCCTTCAACCATTCTTTCATCCAACAAACATTTACTGTGGCTCTATTATGTCCTACACACCGCCATTAACTTACCAAGTGGGCTCACTTCTACTTTTTTTTTTTTTTTTTTAAGATTTTATTTATTTATTTGACAGGCAGAAATCACAAGTAGACGGAGAGGCAGGCAGAGAGAGAGGAGGAAGCAGGCTCCCTGCTAAGCAGAGAGCCCGATGCGGGACTCGATCCCAGGACCCTGGGATCATGACCTGAGCCGAAGGCAGCGGCTTAACCCACTGAGCCACCCAGGTGCCCCCCTCACTTCTACTTTGAAAATCTTGTCTGTCCATCTCATCTAAATTCTTACCTGAGATTTACTGAGAAATCCTTCATGCTTCAGCCATGGCTACACAGGACTCTAAGATAATTGGTTTTGCATGCCCTCCATTTTGTAATGACCACCTAGTGCGAATAGCATTATACCTGAGACACAGAAGGGGCTCGCAGTGGAGACTTACAGACTGCAAACTAGTTGGGATTGGAGGAGAAGCTAGGAGATTTGGCTTGAAGGAGTATTTGCATACGAAGAAAGATGTCTTCCTTAAAGTCTTGGTTACAGATCTGTACAAATAACAGCAGCGTCAGAATTCTTTTATTTCTGGGGTGTGGCCATAGGAGGCTGGGAAGACCGCTTAAATCTGAGGTTTAGAGTCTTCTGATAGAGAGAAAGCCTGTCCACCTCCCATCCCTTGAAGACTCAATAGTCACTTGTTGAATCTATCACCTTCCATGAGAGGGACCACGGATGTTGTGTTCTCCTTTGTATCCCCGGCGCCTAGCACATGGAGCCCACATTAGGGATTCAGTAAATATCTGTGGAGGATTCGAGAAAGGCAGGGACCATAGATATTTCATTCATCGTCTCAGGAAGAAGGACAAAGACTAAGGGGCTCGAGGTGAAACAGTGCAAGGTATTTCCCTCCCTATTCCTTTAGAGGTTGGTAAATGTTTGCTAAGCGAAATAAATCGCCCTCTTGCACAGCTCCAAAATCGGGCCCCTCGCTCGGCTGCCAGGCCCTGGAGCCCGGCCACCATCTGGCTCAGGCTCAGGCCCGCGCTTCCCTCTCTCCCAGCCCAGGCTCCTGTTACCTCCCTGCACACATCTGTACTCACAACAGGCCCAACAATTACACGCTCCCGCGGCCCTGCCTCGAGATCCGGGACAGCCCCCAGGACCGCGTCCCCTCAGCTCCCCGCCCCCAACCCTGTGTCCGGGGGAGCCCGCGGCCCGGCCTGAGGCCGCCTCTTGCAGCGGGTTCCCGCACCCTCAGCCGCAGGTACGCCAGACGCCGTCCATGTGCTCGGCCGCCGTCGCCAGCCCCGGCCCGCTGCGGCTGGAGCGGGGAGCCCGGGAGGCCCGGCGGCCGCGGCCCTGGCCCGCCGCGCTGCTCCGGGCGGGAGAGGCCGGCGGGCGGGGAGGCGGGAAGCGGCTGCAGCTGTGAGGCACCAAGGGGCGGGAGGCGGGGGCGCAGGGGACAACGGGCCAAGTCGGGGTTGGGAGGCGGCACCCCCGCCGCGGTGGGGCTTGGCGAGCGGCGGCTCGCTCACTCACCACAGTCCGGCGGGGCAGGGCGCCGGGGGTCCGGGACAGGGCCCGGCGGAGCCTCCGTGCCCTGCCCGAGCGGGCCCCCCCGGAACTCTCGGAGCCGCTGTCGTCCGAGATCACGATGAAGTCCTCCATGGCTACGGGCCCTAGCCGAGGCAGCTCGCGGGCCGCTGGCGACCGGGGTGGCGGCGGCAGCGTCGGCGACTTCGGCTCCCGCTGCTGAGGCGGCGGCGGCAGCGGCGGCGGCGGCAGCGGCAGCGGCAGCGGCGGCGGCGGCGACAACAGGAGCCATCACCCCGCCGGCCCCGCCCCTTCCCGCTCCGAGCCCCGCCCCCGCCGGCCGGCCCCGCCCCTCCTGAGCCTGCCCCCACTCCGTCCCCAACCCCCGCGACAGGCGGCTGGCGGCCGGGTAAGGGAGGCGGGCGCCGGTCTCGGCGGGGGCACTCGCCCTCCCTTCCCGGGGAGTAAAAAAAGAGAGAGAGAAAATCAAGTCGCAGCCAGCTTGGGCCAGTGTTGCGGGTATGCCTGCGTGACGCTAAGGCTGCGAGGGCTTCCCCACCTGTTTCCAACCGACCCAAGTGTGAAGTGAGGTGTGAACAGGCCTCTGACTGAGCCCGCGTCCCAGGGGTGGGACTTGGCCTCCGGACTGACTGACTGAGGGTAGATGGCCTGGCTTGTGGCCAGGTGGGGCACAGAGGCCCCACTTCCTTATACACATGTGCAGTTGGTCTGTAGGATAAATTCCTAGAGTGGAATTAGAATTAGTGGGTCAAAGGTGATGTTTCTGCTGTTTGGATAAATGATGCCAAATTACTCCTAAGTTGTACCAATTGGCAGTTTCACCAACAATCTCTGTCACTCAGGAATTTACGCTGTGAGATCTAGACACTTGTACAGTTGGTAGCAGGGTCAGAAACTTGAAAAAAGGCACAAAGGGAAGCCATGAGGTGGCACACATCTGGAATAATAAGGTGTTAAGAATGAGCAAAGCTATAAAGATAAAAAGAAGGATATACCCCATAGAGGGTGAAGTGGTAGGTAGTTGGCTAGTTGTAGGTTACCAAAATTAAAATCAAGATAGGATCTGTGTTACAAGAAATGTGGGGTATTGACAAAAATCCTGTGGCTTATGCACCAGCAACTTGATAATATGTGTTGACAGATCCAATGGGAAATTGTATTTACCTGAAGAGGGTTTGGCTCTCCAAGGATTGCTTGTCATGTGCTACCTAAGCAGTGTCTAGGGCAGTGATTCTCAAACTTTAGAGAGCATCACAATCACGAAGGAGACTTGCTCAAACACCAATTGCTAGGCCTCACTCCAGCGTTTCTAAATCTGGGGTAGGAGGTATGAGGCTCTGAATTTGTGTTTCTGAAATTTCCCAGGTAACACTGATGCTGCTGTTCTGGGGACCATGCACTGAAAATCACAGCTTTGGTGGGTGAGGAGTCCACGGCCAATGGATTTCAAGTTCTGGTCAAATGACTGAAATCATCCCTTTTGTGAAGGGCTTCATTAAATTGTCTTCACCAAATGCCATTAGACATTTGGTTTATTTAACTCCCTGTTTCTTTTTTCTTCTTCAAAGTTTTATTTATTAGAAAGAAAGAGAGTGAGAGAGAGTATGAGAGGGGAGAGGGTCAGAGGGAGAAGACTACTCCCTGCAGAGCCCGAAGCCAGACACATCCTCGATCCTTGGACTCCGGGATCATGATCTGAGCAGAAGGCAGACACTTTACCGACTGAGCCACCCAGGTACCCTTAACTCCCTTTTTCTTGAAACACTGTCTTCACAAGGCTTCTGTGACTCTGCATCTCTCTTACCACTTCTTTTTAGTCTCCTTAGATGACTCCTGCTCTACTACTCACTCCTTAAATCTTGATGTTCCTCAGAGGTCTGACATAGGCCACCCGCACACACCTTGCCCTACGCAATGTCAGCTATTCTTGGGGCTTTAAATGATAATTTTCATGCCGATGACTCCCTAGGTTTATCTCAGGCCTGTTCTCAAAGCTCTAGATGTATATATCCAAATGTGTATCAAATCTCACAGGCAACTCAAGTTGACAACCAAACCCCTGTCCCCTCAAAAAAACCTGCTTCTTCTTCTTTGTTCCCCATCTCATTGCATGATGGTACCACCAGCCTGCAAATGCTCAAGTGAGAAATCTGAGCATTATGCTTGACTTCTACTTCTTTCTCACCAACAAGTCCTGTCTCTTTTTATCTCCTAAATATTTTTTGCACCCCTTCACTTCTTTTGGCCTCTACTCTTAGGACTTTCGGCAAACTAAGAGATCAACTCTGGCCCAGTCTACTATAGCAGCCTCGTATCTTGTTTTCCTGAATCTATTCTTGCTCTCTTTCATTCCTTTTTCCACATTCAGCCAAAGTGATTTTTTTAAAAGATTTTATTTATTTATTTGAGAGAGAGACAGTGAGAGAGAGCATGAGCGAAGAGAAGGTCAGAGGGAGAAGCAGACTCCCCATGGAGCTGGAAGCCTGATGCGGGACTTGATCCCAGGACTCCAGGATCAAGACCTGAACTGAAGGCAGTCGTCCAACCAACTGAGCCACCCAGGCGCCCCAGCCAAAGTGATTTTTTAAAAAAGATTTTATTTATTTATTTATTTGACAGAGAGAGATCATAAGTAGGCAGAGAGGCAGGCAGAGGGGGGCGAGAAGCAGGCTCCCTGCCGAGCAGAGAGCCCGATACAGGGCTCCATCGCAGGACCCTGGGATCATGACCGGAGCCAAAAGCAGAGGCTTTATCCACTGAGCCACCCAGGCGACCCAGCCAAAATGATCTTTAAGAAAGTATGTAATCAAACCGCCTTTAGTGGGTTCCTAATAACACTATGTCTAGCTGTAAGTCTTAGTTGGCTTAGGCTGCCATAACAAAATGACATGGTCTGGGTTAACTGAACAAGAGGAGCTTATTTTCTCACAGTTCTGGAGACTGGGAAGTCCAAGATCAAGGTGCTGGCTGGTTTGGTTCCTCTCTCTTTGGATTGCAGATTTCTTGTTATATCCTCACATGGTCTTTCCCCAGTGGGTGCATACAGGGAGAAAGAGAGGGAAAAAGAGGGGAGGGAGGGAAGAAGGGAGAGAGAAAGGGGGAGGGAGAGAAATCTCTTCTTTATAAAGCCACTAAACCCAGCATGAGGGCCCCATCTCCATCTCTAATCTAACCTTAATTATCTCTCAAAGATCCCATCTCCAAAAACCATCACATTGGGGGTGGCATATGGTGGCATATCTTTCTTTTAAAAAGAAAGATAATATATATATATATATATTTGTAAGTTATGTGTTATATTTATACATAGTAAATATATTATTTCACTGTAAGTAAATTTTACTTGAAAAAAAAGAGACATGGAAAAAATTTTGAACTCTACGATATATATGCTATAGTGAAGGGATGAAGTATACTGATGTCTGCAAGTTACTTTGAAATGCATCTAAAATAAGATAGGTGAATGTGTAGATGGTTAAATATGGATAAAGCAAATATAATAAAATGTTAACATTGTCAAATCTTCATGGTAGTTATATAGATGTTTATTTTAACTTTTATGTAAATTTGTATGTTTTTGTATTATGTTGAGAAAAAAATCTAAAATTAAGAACGTGAGTTGTGATTTTCCCACAATTTAAAAACTTTTTCTAAAATGGTGAGAGAAGGGGTATCTGGGTGGCTGTTTTGGTTAAGTGTCTGCCTTTGGCTCAGGTCGTGATCCAGGATTCTGGGATCAAGTGCCACGTCAGGCTCCCTGCACAGAGGGGAGCTTGCTTCTCCCTCTCCCTCTGTTGCTCCTCCTGCTTGTGTTCCCTCTCTCTCTCTCTGTGTCAAATAAATAAATGAAATATTTTTTTTTTAAAAAAGGAGAGAGAAGATTATAGTGAACCCTCTGTGTCCATCATCCAGCTTCAAGAATGTACAATCTTATTCCACTTATATTCTCACCCACTCTCTCATCCCCACCTTCCTGAATTATTTTAAAGTAAATGCAAGACATCACACGGTTTATTCTAGAGACATTTCAGTTTCTAGCTTTAAAAGATAAGGAATCTTCATTTAACAATTTGTCGAGCACATATGGTGTACTCAAGGGATACAGTGGTGAACAAGGTAGACATGGTCTCTGATTTATGGTGATTATAGTTTATAAGGGAGACAAACAATAAACTAGTAAACTGATAATAAACTAGTAAACTAATAAAATATGACAATAACCGCTTTGAAATATCTTAACTTGTGAGATATAAATATGAACGATTTTATTGTTTCTCCAATAACCATTACCACTGTCCCCAGAAATCCTCTTGCTCTCTGACAGTGAATTCCCCTAAGAATATCCTACTCTGGGGGCACCTGGGTGGCTCAGTGGGTTAAGTGCCCAACTCTTGATTTTTTTAAATTTTTTAAAAGATTTTATTTATTTATTTATTTGACAGACAGAGATCACAAGTAGGCAGAGAAACAGGCAGAGAGAGAGAGAGAAGGAAGCAGGCTCCCTGCTGAGCAGAGAGCCCGATGTGGGGCTTGATCTCAGAACCTTGGAATCACGTCCTGAGCTGAAGGCAGAGTCTAACCCACTGAGCCACCCAGGCGCCCCCCAACTCTTGAGTTTGACTTGGGTCATGATCTCCGGGTCATGGGCTCTAGCCCCACGTGGGGCTCTGCACTCAACTCAGCATCTGCTTGTCCCTCTCCCTCCCCTTCTGTCCCTCCCCTGTGGTCTCTCTAATAAATAAATAAATAAATAAAATCTTAAAAAAAAAAAAAAGAATATCCTACTTTGGTCCTTTATCTATGAAATCACTTTCAGTAACCAATGCAGTCTCATTCTAAGTATTATGTCTTAGTCAGGCCCATTTAAAATCTTTAATCTCATATTTAATTCATAGCTCTTCCCATTCTCCTGGTGCCAGTGGACTGGAATTGTGGTTATAAGTGGATTAGTGGAGGGAGTGGTAATAGCTCCTTCTTCCTCCGTGGCTCTTGTTTTCTCTCAGGCAGGGATGAGGAGGAGGAGAGAGAGTGTTCTCTGCAAGACTGTCCAGAGTTGTTTGTTCTCTCTCTGCTGGTTGTTGCTACTTCAGTAGCAGTTCTCTCAGTGTGTCAGGAGTCCATATGCCAGCAGTTCTTACTTGGACTGGGCACAGTTGCTCTCTGGAGCCTACCTTGCGCACTTCCCAACATAGAAGTCGGTATCAACTTCTTTCTCCCAGACATCCCCTCCGGTCCCTGCCAGGGGTAATCTAATATATAGCCTTTTGTTTTGGGGGGGTCCTTGTCTGGAAGGGCTTCTTGGGGAGTGCCAGCAAGAGCCTTAAGCCTCAGTGATCTTCTGCGCTCTCTAGTCGACTCACAGATGGAGAATTTACATGCTTGATGACCCTATCTCAGCATCAACTAGCTCTTTTCTCTCTTCCTTCACACCCAACAGCAGGGGCTCATTCAAGTCAGTGGTTCAGCAACTTTCAGACAAGTTCTCAGCTTGGGGAACGGGAAGAGATAGTTTGCTGCACTTTCAAATTGTGGGAAGGGAATGGGAGGAACAAATTGAATGGCCCTATCTTCTTCAGCTAGGCAGAAGTAATGGGTGGTTGCCATCTGCCATAAGTAATATTCTTCCATGGATATTTGAACTAATTGGAAAAAAATTTAAATTCTATTTCTGTTGCAGAATTTATGATAAGTGATTAATATTAGTAACTTTCAAGCATAACAACAGAGATAGGACTGGGGCACTTGGGTCACTCAGTCAGCTAATGCCTCCAATTCTTGATTTTGGCTCAGGTTAGGGGCATGATATCAAGCCTGTATCAGGCTCTGTGCTGAGCATGAGGCTTGCTTAAGATTCTCTCTCCCTCCCTTTGCCCCTCCCTCCCCAGTTTGAGCGCACATTCTCTCTCTCTTAAAAAAAAAAAAAGTGATAGGACTTTAGGGGTACAACAGTGTTCAGATTATATATATCTTTCTCATCAGCCATCCTGCCTGAAATTCAGGAAACACAGAGTCCCTGGTTGTGTAATAAGAGTATACTTGAAAAGTACCCTGACCTTATCTGACAACACAGATGGAAGCTCTGAAGCTGCTTTTCTTAATGAGTAGTGTTATTTGGTCATCCTGGATCTGTCTTGAAATATTCTGTTTACCCAAGGCTTCCAAAAGGATGGCGTCTTTTTCAAAAACTAGTATGTGTGTGTATTTTCCTCTTCTTTTTTTCTGGGTGATTTGTCTTATTTTATTTTTCCAGATTTATTGAGATACAGACATATATTTATTGAGATATTGACATATAACGTTGTATACGTTTAAGATGTGATATTTTGGGGTGCCTGGGTGGCTCAGTCGGTTAAGCGTCTGCCTTGGGCTCAGGTCAAGACCTCAGAGTGCTGGGAAGGAACCCTGCATCAGGATCCCTGCTCAGCAGGGAGTCTGCTTCTCCCTCTGCCTCTGCCCCTCCCCACTGCTTATGCTCTCGCGCTCTCTCTGTCTCTCAAATAAATAAAATCTTTTTAAAAAAGATGTATAATGTAATATTTTGATATATACATATATTATGAAATGTTTGCCATAATAAGGTTAGTTAACACATCCTTTACCTTGCATAATTATCATTGTTGTTGTTATGGTGAGAACATTAAAGCTCTACTGTCATAGCAACTTCCGAGTACAAGAGAGTATTACTAACATTATCAACGTGCTGTACATTAAATGTCCAGAACTTACTCATCTTAAAACTGAAATTTTGTTCCAATTGATTAATAGCTCCCCATTTCCACCCCCGCCACCAAACCTAGCAACCACCACTCGCCTCTTTGTTTCTGTAAGTTTAATGTTTTAGATGCCACATATAAGTGAGATCATAGAGTACTTGTCTTTCTCTGAATTATTTTACCTAGCATAATTCTCTCAGGGTCCATCCATGTTACTGCAAATGGTAGGATTTCTTTCTTTTTTATGGCTGAATAGTATTCCGTGTGGGTTTCAAGGTGATACTTCTTCATAGACTTATTCCTCTTCACTCATGCATCAATCCCATGTATACTGAGAGGCTAGTGCAGTCATTTATCTACCCAAGAGTCACCCTGCCGAGCTCTGTCCCCGGCAGCCACACTCAGCATCCCAGCATCCAGCCACTGCAGCTTCGAACTATATCTTTGAGCATTTGTGTTTTCTCTCAATTTATTCTGTTAACTTGTACCAAGATGTGTCCTATGGTAATAGAACAGCCTAAGAGAGGTTATTTTTTGGGTCTGGGAACACTCAAAAAATTCCATATAAATTAATGATAATTGCTTCTTTGCTTTATGCCACTTCAGTTTACAAAAGGTTTCACAGGAGCACTCCAGTTTTGGGTGGCAGGAGAAACTTGTAGTCCTGAGTGCCCACTGGGTGCCAGGCACCTTGTTAGGGGCTGGGAATAAAACTGAGCAAGACAGGTGTACCCTCTTTCTTAGAGAGCGTAGCAGCCCTAGTTTGTGAGTGCAGAAAACAAATCTCAATCCCTTACTTTCTTTTATTTAAAAACTTGAATATGAAAAAAATTTGTGAAAATGGAAGTCAAAACCATTTCACACCCATTACGATGGCTATTATTTTAAAAATACGGAAAACAAGTTTTGGCGAGGATGTGGAGAAATTGGAACCCTTGCTCATTGGTGGTAGGAATATAAAATGATGCAGCTGCTATGGCATACAGTTTGGCAGCTCCTCAAAAAGTTAGACATAGAATTATCATAAGATCCAACAGTTCCACTCCTGGATATTTACCCCAAAGCTTTAAAAGCAGGGAGACAGATACTTTTCCACATATCTTCATTGCAACATTATTCATAATAGCCAAGAGGTGGAAATAACCTGTGTCCATCAGCAGTTGAAGGAATAAACAATTCTATTCAGCCTTAATGGAAGTTATGACACATGCTACTATATGGAGGAGACTTGAGGACATCACGCTGAATGAAACATGCCTGTCACAAAAGGACAATTATTGTGTGATTCTACTTATATGAGCTAACTGGAATAGACAAATTCATGGAAAGAGAAAATAGAATAAAATTATTGGGGGTATGGGAAGGGAGAATGGGTGCTATTTAATAGGCGCAGAGTTTCTGTTGGGAAGGTGAAAAAGTTCTGGAAATGGATAGTGGTGATGGTTGCAAGATATTGTAACTATATCCTAATGCCATTGTATATTACACTTAAAAATGGTTTAAGGGCCACATGGGTACCTCAATCAGTTAAGCATCTGACTCAGAATCTCAGTTCAGGTCTTGATCTCAGGGTTGTGAGTTCAAGTCCCATATTGGGCTCCATGCTGAGCCTGAAGCCTACTTAAAAAAGAAAGAAAGAAAGAAAGAAAAACTGCTTAGAGTAGTAAATTTTAATGTATATTTTACTACAATAAAAATATGTGAATATTTTCCTTTTATCAAAAAACTGAAACATTATGGATAATGTTAAAACCTTTGACCACCACCTCCATCCTGATCCCAGTTCCCCCTCTTCGTTGGTTCTGTGTTTCCTTCTCTAGAGCTTTTCTATGTATTTGCTTGCATTCAGAAGTACTTAGAAAAAATGACATATATTTTTAGCTTTATCCAAAGTGCATGTCTGCTTTATCGTGGAGATTTGGAACCATCATTTGTAGTAAAAATGTTCTGAGCAGTAGGGCTTTCTGCCTTATTGGGGATTTTTTTTTTTTTTTGATGGATGTACCTTTTTCCAAAGTTGTGATTTTCTTTCATTTTTCTTTTTTTCATTATGTTGCAGGGTCAGTGCCTGTGGACCTCTTTTGTTTACGCTACAGCTAGCCAGCTCAGATTTCTCCTGTGCCTTAGAGAACACTCTGTCCTTCCTGCTGGATTCCAGGTATAATCTCCCAGTTTTGGGTCACTCCTAGCTTTTCCACTGGACTGCTTTAGTAGGCAACCTCTCATTGTACATAACTTAAATAATTTTCTTATCCTTTCCGTTTACATTCCTGTTTCTAATTTGCTGAGATACCAAGTAAATGTCAAAATCTTCATAAAAATTTTGCTTTATCCTCTCTGTTCAAAGATGATACATCCTCATTTTGTGAAATTTAAAACAATTTAGAATGCTTATAAAACAAAATGTGTAACTGCATCACCCACTTGCATAACATCTTTCTAGACATCTCTGAATGGTGATTACTCACAGGTGCATGCAATTTTACAGAAACAGGATCATACTATGTATATTGTATTGGAATTGGCTTTCTTAGTTTCAAAAAATATTTCCTTACAGTTTGCTGTGTCAGTGAATATAATCTACAATAGTATCCATTTTATTGGCTCATAGTAATAGTTTTTTTAAATAGTATGACATGTTTCTTCTTATTTAATAGAAAAGCACAAAGAAGCAAACAAAAAAGTGTATCACATTCTCTCAACCCTGATATCCTACATTGAACAGTTTGTAAAATTAAAAGAAACATATCTATGAGATTAGCAAATTCATGCTACAGAAAGTTACAAAATAAAAAGTGCAAGTTGAAAGCCACCCTCCCTTTTCTAGTTCAGTCTTCCCAAGGCCAAATGCTTTTCTCAGTTTCTTGCAAATCCTTCAAAATATACAAAATTACTTACATATCTGTATTTCTTTTTCTTTTTTGTGTGTTTTAACACACACACACACACACACAAAATCACATTATTATATAGAGTTTTTTACTTTGCTTTTTTCATTTGATCTATTTTGGGGATCATTTCTTAACTGTAAGGTAAATAGATCTTTTTTAATACCTGCATTTTAAAAAAGTCATTTTTAGGATACACCAAAATTTATTTAACCAATTCCTTGTAGTAGATATTTTTATTGTTTCCAGGGTTTTGCTTGTTTGTTTATTATGCAGTTTTGATTTTACTATTACCAGTAATGTTGCAAGAACATCTCTGTACTTACCTTAACAAGGCTTGCCAACATATCCACAGAGAAAATCTTAAGCACTGGGGAGTGGGTTAAAGGGTGTATGTGTTTTACGTGTGGGTAGAAATTGCCAAATCATCATCCAGAAAGGTTGCACCAAATAACATTATGACAAGTGTTTGAGAGTGCTTGTTTCCTAAAATTCCACAAGCATTAGTTATCAAACGTTCTGGTTGTTGCCAATCAAATGAATTAAAATTGTTTTTTTGCTCTGATTTGCATTTATTATTATCAAGTTGAGATATTTTTTGTTATGCCTGAGTTTTCGTGTCTGAGAGACCACCAAGGAGCCAAGCACCAATGCAATCACTTGAGGGTTTATTTGACAAGCTTAAGCTTGGGCCCAAGTATACCCAGCACAGCCTAGTAGCGACTTGGACCCCGAGCCAGATTACAGTCAGGGTTTTTAAAAGGCAGAGTAGGGGTAGACTCAGCGGTGGGTGAGGACAAAAGGGGGTTATGGATGATGTAAGTCTCTAAGGAATTTTGGAAGCGAGGTCTCCAGGACCTTGAGAAGCTAGCTATTGTCTGGGGAAAAGGTTATTCATTATCAGTAATAAAAATCTTTTCGTGAGACCCTTTAGATGTGTATCAGTGGGTCATATGCTTGGGAATGATTGCTGACACTATCTTGGAGGTTTAGAGATAAAGTTTCACATTTCTCCCATCAAGTGTCCTTGCTAGTGAGATTTAGGTTTAGAAGAAATTTAACTTTATTTACATTTCCTTCTGCCTCAGCCTCCTTAAGTTTTATGGTGGGGAGGGCGACATTAGGGCTTAAGGAACTGAGTTATTTGTCTCTTGAAATTGGGCTATTGAGAAGATAGCTTCTTTGTTGTAAATCACTAGGACATTTGTAAACTGAGGGAGACTCCTGTCTTGCAGGATTGTGATCTCTGCAAATTAACTATTTGTTTTTCTTTTAGAGCAGCCAGGTGTGGCTGAGGAATGTCACACATACTACCGAGGGGAGGGGAGCGGGTGGAGAGGGGGTTCAAGGTGCCAGCTTTTGCTTTGCCAAGATGGCTGTACTTATGTCAGGGCTAGACTGGAGGTGGGTACAGCCTTGTTTTTCTTGGCCTCCACTTTTCAAATGTGCACTGAATGTAGTTTTTTCCTTGAAATTGTTCATACACATTCACTATTTTTTTCCTAGACTGTTCATCTTTTTAAATAGCTATCAGTAGAATTTGTGTGAATAGGTAAGATATTATTGAGCAAGGGAATATTACATTGCTTGGGTAATGTATTCAACTAGTTCCCTAATAATGAACAGCTAGAATGTTTACAATATCATACTATAGTTTCAAACTTCTTGTACTTGCATCTTTGTGTTCTGAATCAAATATCTCTTTAAGTTAGATTCCAGAAGTAGAATTGCTCATTGAAAGCCAAATTCCTGGGGCACCTGGGTGGCTCAGTGGGTTGAAGCCTCTGCCTTCTTCTCGGGTCGTGGTCCCAGGGTCCTGAGATGGAGCCCCACATCCACATCAGGGTCTCTGCTCAGCGGGGAGCCTGTTTCCCTTCCTCTCTCTGTCTGCATCTCTGTCTACTTGTAATCTCTGTCTGTCAAATAAATAAATAATACCTTAAAAAAAAAAAAAGAAAGCCAAATTCCTTGTCAAAATTTTCAAAATAGCGTTGTTTGATGGGGGATTCATCCAATTTGGGGAATGGGGGAAAGAAAGAAACTAAATAGGAGCTTCTGATTGGAAGGCTAATCTGCTCTAAATTAGAATTGAACTAAAAGGCTAATTGGTGATGTTATCGTCTTAGCTGCTTTCATCACAAGCTTCTTAAAATCCTAAATCTCCTCCCCTATTTGGTGCCTGGACCTCCTGGGAGTCTGCAAATTCTGCGAAGGGAAAAAGAAAAAAAAAAGTAATTTCCAAGTGAATAATAGTATTAAAACATAATTATAAGCACATTTTTGAATCCTTGTATGGCCATGCAATTTTGGTGCTGGCTTTACCTTTCTGTTTACAATTATCTGAGTGGTGCATACTGTTTGAAAGAACATTTGGCATTCTGATAATTCATGAATTTAAATTGAATGGAAGGAAGTAGTGGGAGACTTGAGTCAGCCTACCTACAAGACTGGTGGCCTCCTGCTGAGCTGAATTCACAAAGAACCTGTGCAACAAAGCAATCCATTAAATTAGAATAACATAGGAAATGATTTGGGGAAGGATGAATTGCATAAATGTTGTCTTTGTACCTAACAACTTGTTCATTAGTAGTTAGTGTCCTAGAAAAGAGAGTGAAGAAATTTACCTTTCTGATTGGAGTGATAATTGGATTAGGACACCCATTCAGTCCAAATTGCATTAATGACCACGAAGCCAGCCTTAGTTTTACTAGGTTTATTAGGTGACACTGCATTACACTAGGCATCCCAGGATTGCTTGGGCAACTTTGACCAAGTATGAGGTCTGTCTCCGTATCTGCAAAGTTAAAGAAACAAAGTGAGTCACACTGATGAGGGAGTGGAAGGCGAGCTGAGGGCAAAGCACAGGCTGACACCGTGCGGCCTCCCCACCCCCTCCACTCCCAGGTGGAATCTGTAGGACACCCCTCAGGTACTCCTCGCTGCCCTAAAACTAAGGGAAGGAAAAAACAAATAGGTAACTGATAGAGATCACTGTCCTGCAAGACATGAGCCTCCATCTGTTTACCAGTGTCTTCGTGATTTACCAGGAAAAAGCATTCTGATCAATAGCCTAGCTTCCAGAGACCCATAACTCAATTTCCTGGAGCCCTAACATCACCGTCCCTTCTAGGAGTGTTGTTGGAAACAGAGGCAGAAGAGAAAGTAAACAAAAGTTTCTTTATGACCTGCAACCTATTAACAAGGACTTGTAATTGGAAGAGTATAGCATTCCTCCAGAAAGCTCCCCACATATCCTAATGTTAGTGCCTTACTGAAAGGAAAAACAACCTTAGTTTGACAATAGCAAGGCCTCCAGCATCCTGTAAATCTTCTTTAGCATTTGAAAGTTCTTTTGAACACCTCCCTTTTTTCCTTACCTCCCACAGCTCCCAAATATATAATCAGCCATTCCCCCACAACCACCATGGAACAGCTCTTTCTGCCCACGGGTTCTGTCCTGGTGCTTTAATTGAAATCAACCCCCCCCCCTTTTTCTTCACCAAGGACGTCTCAAGGATTCTTTCTTGGCCATCAGCTCTGGACCTCACCAACATTCCAAAATTACATCAATACCACTTTGTACAACATAATTATCCAAACAGACATTTTCTGCATTAGTATTTTGACAGACAATAAATAGACGAAAATTGGTTTGCTCTCATTTTTTGTTCTAATATGCATTTATGTAATTATTATGAATATAAATATGCACATACATGTAATGTTAATATTTTTTCTTTTGAAAAAAAAATCCTAGATAAAAATCTACCATTTAGGGGCACCCGGGTGGCTCAGTTGTTAAGCAGCTGCCTTTGGCTGGGGTCATGATCCCAGGGTCCTGGGATCAAGCCCCAGATAGGGCTCCCAGCTCTCCAGGAAGTCTGCTTCTCCTTCTCCCACTCCCCCTGCTTGTATTCCCTCTCTCGTTGTGTCTTTCTCTGCCAAATAAATAAATAAAAGCTTTTTTAAAAAACCCTACCAAAATTAAGTTTTCTTTTATCTTTGTTACTTCTACCAGCATATTCAGTTTTACGTATTTGCAACGATGTTATGTTATGTTAACATGGCATTTCTTTTAACATATACCATAAATGTTTTCCCGTTTTACAAATCTCTTTTTATTCTTGTTTCTCTTTGCTTTCGTGCACTTCCCCTTGTCCACCATCGTGTGCCCAGTGTTTGTGCAGGTATGTGAGCTCACTCATTTTTCTCCATAACCATGTAAGCCTAGTAGAAAAGATATACAGATACATGTGTACACATATAAATAAATATATAAAATACATATAAAAAGTTGTGAGTTGTCATTCGCTTTTACAAAAGCGAGATCATAAACTGTATGTATTTTTAACTTATATCTTTTCATCTTTAATTCGTCAGGGCAGACTGCTGGGTCAGTTGCCACAGATCCAAGTCGATTTTTTAACAGCAACCTAGTTACCCATATTGTAGACATACACATTATTTATCAATAGAGAATCCCTCTGCTGACAGACTTTTAAGTTGTTCTCAAGTTTTTGTGTTATTATAAACAATGCCACAATAAATATTCTCATAGACTTGTTCTTAGATTGTTAGTAGTGGGATCACTAGATGGGGGGGGATGTGTATATACATATATACATTTTATTTATTTATTTATTTATTTATTTATTTAAAGAAGGAATGGGGTGGGAGGAAGGGCAGAGGAAAAGGAGAGAGAGAATCTTAAGCAAGCCCCACACCCAGTACTGGAGCCCAACATGGGGCTTGATCTCCCGACCCTGAGGGGCTTGATCTCCCGACCCTAAGGGGCTTGATCTCCTGACACAGAGATTATGTCCTGAGCTGAAATCTAGAGTCGGACACTTAACTGCCTGAGCCACCCAGGAACCCCTGTATTTCTTGTTTTTTAATGTATAATGCCATATTACTTTTAAAAGCTGCACGTGGATCTTGTCTAGACCTTGCTTCAGGTAAACTATAAAATTAAGAGGTGTATTTATAAGACAATTAGAAATTTGGGCACTGACTAGTTACTTCATTAAATTAAGGAATGGTGGGTTTTTTTTTTAAATGTGATATTGGTAGAGATACATACTGAAATATTTATGGATGAAGTAAATTGGTTCAGAAAAGTACTGGAGGGAGAGAAGTGGATTGAAGCTGATATAATGGAATTCATTATACCGTCGTCTTCTTTTACATATGTTTGAAATTCTTCGTAATAATAATAATGATAATGAAAGCTGTAACAGTTCATGCTATATAATGTATGAGAAAACGTATTTCCTTACATTTCCCATAGCACTGGGTGTTAATACTTTTTTATTTTTGTCAAACTGATGTATGACAAAAGATATTTGTTGCTAGTTTGTATTTACCTTACTATTAAGGAGGTTGATTATCTTGCAAAAGTGTAAAGCAGCTAGCGGCCAGGCCATGGTGTTCCTAAATTAACATAAACAATACTAAGGGACCCTGGGTGGCTTAGTTGGTTAAGCGTCTGCCTTTGGTTCAGATCATGATCCTGGGGTCCTGGGATGGAGCCCTGTTCCAGGTTCCCTGCTCAGTGGGGGGTTTTCTTCTCCCTCTCCCTCTGTTTCACCCTGTCCCCATTCATGCTCTGTCTCTCACATGCTCTCTCTCTCTCTCTCAAATAAATAAATAAAATCTTAAAAAAAAAAAAAAAAAAACAACCATGGGGCACCTGGGTGGCTCAGTGGGTTAAAGCCTCTGCCTTCAGCTCAGGTCATGATCCCAGATCCTGGGATCGAGCCCTGCATCGGGCTCTTTCCTAAGCAGGGAGCCTGCTTCCCCCTTTCTCTCTGCCTACTTGTGATCTCTCTCTGTCAAATAAATAAAATCTATTAAAAAAAATACTTCTTAGGCTATAAATAAACTGTACACAAGACCACTCAGTGACTGTTTCTAGAACAAGACAGAAAATGACCGCTTTGCAACCATAAAAACAATAGAACATCCCCCACTTCCGACTAAACTAAGTCACAGCAGCTCCTTTACTAGTGACAACTTTAGCCTTGTTTTAATCCTCCTAATTCCTAGATAAAAATTATTCATTTAGGGACACCTGGGTGGCTCAGTGGGTTAAAGCCTCTGCCTTTGGCTCAGGTCATGATCTCAGGATACTGGGATTGAGTCCCACATCAGGCTCCCTGCTTGGCGGGGAGCCTGCTTCCCCCTCTCTCTCTGCCTGCCTCTGTCTGTCTACTTGTGATCTCTGTCAAATGAATAAACAAAACCTTAAAAAAAATTATTCATTTATCCAGTTACTAAATTGCCCCAACTTTTTGACAACCTTCAATCCATAACTGGTCCCTACTTTTTTCTTTTCTGGGAATAATCCAGCACAAGTCCCAATACTGTGAGATGCCACTTCCAAGGTCCTCTTGCTGAGGCATCTACAGTTCCTCTGGAGTACTTTCTCTCTTGTTGTGTAGGAAAGTAAATCTAATTTTTTAATATAGATATGTTCCTAGAGGAAAAAAGCCCTACTGGGCTTTTTGAATGTTTATTGTCTATTTCTTCTTTGGGATATTCTCCCAATTCAGTGGGTTTTCTGAAATTTTCCCTTTTGAGAGTCAGTACCTCTGTTTACCTCCCCCATTCTTCTCTAGGAGCCATAGGCTCTACTTTCTTAGAAGAGGTAAAAGAGGGGCACTTAGGTGGCTCAGTTGGTTAGGCACCTGCTCAGGTTATGATCCCACACTCCTCAGATAGAGCCCTACATTGGACTCCCTGGGCAGGAAGCCTGCTTCTCCCTTTCCCTCTGCCCCTCCCTCTGCTCACGTGAGCATGCTTTAGCTCTCAAATAAATAAATAAATAAATAATTTTTTTTTTTTAAAGAAGAGGTAAAAGATAATGATTCTTTTTTTTTTTTTAAAGATTATTTATTTATTTATTTGACAGATAGAGATCACAAGTAGGCAGAGAGGCAGGCAGAGAGAGAGAGAGAGGGTAGGAAACAGTCTCCCTGCTGAGCAGAGAGCCTGATGTGGGGCTTGATCCCAGGACCCCGGGATCATGACCTGGGCCGAAGGCAGAGGCTTTAACCCACTGAGCCACCAAGGCACCCCCAAAAGATAACTCTTCTTATCTGAGTTGGATCACTCCAGGTTCACTATTAGCAAGAATTTTCAAGATCTTATTAATTCACCAGTAATGCTACCGGGAGCTAAGTAAAGTTGGACCTCTCCATTTGCTCCAGATCCTTCTGGTTATTTTCTTGACCACCAGTCCAGTTTGGCTAATGTTGACAACATGTGTGTGTGTACCATTTATTGCTCATTTCATTAGGTATTAAGGGAGAAAATTCATCCTCTTAACTCAGAAGTCTGGCATTTATATTAGATTTTGGTCTATTTACTTAAAAGCTCTGATGTGAGATATGTAAAAAATTCAGTACTTCTTTGTTAATTGTTCTTTTACTGATATGAAATATCACTGTTTGTTCCTTTTAGTGCTTTCCATCTCAGATTCCACTGTTTGTTACATTAACATTGTAACACACATAACATAATCTTTTGTTTGGTGTGCTGGGAAAATATTTTGATATTTAAACCCATGTGTTTTTATCCAGTATGTAACTCTCTATTCAGATGACTAGACTCTGAGTCATCCTTTGCCTTAAGGGAGATTGTCTTAATAGAACCAGAATACAAAAGAGGCAAATTCTTGACTTGTGGATTTTGAAGCTGGAGTTCAGGTATAAGACACCCTGAGCCAGTTTCTTCCCCGCTGGCTCATAGGAGAGTCATGTTCTGTTTGGCCTATTCTATTTCCTAAGGTGTTACTTCTTTCTTTTGTGGGGTGTGGTGCTTCTCATTTTTGATATTAAAATATTCCTCAAATGTTTTGTCATTCTTGGTTGGGTGCTCATCTTAATTTTTGAAGTTCCCTATTAGCCTACACGTGAGTGCTGCATCCATTTATCACATCTTGTTGCCATTAATTACAGGGAAGAATTTGGACTTGCTGCTCTGTGGGGGAATATTCTTTAATATCTAGAACTGGAACTGGGGACAACCACCTTATTGCCATGGCCATGGCAATGCCTTGACTCTTTGGCTGAGCTGCTTATAGGGACACTCACTTCTCATACTGCCAGTTGCTTGACAAAGGTAAGAAGGTAATCCTCCTCAGCTGCCCATGTCTCATTCCTATTTCCACATATCCCCTGCCTCTGAGTCTGAGAAACTCCCAAGTTGTCCTCAACCTTTTGATCAATTTTTGTTTCAGTTTTTCTTCCTCTGGAAATTTGAGGTTATGATTTTTTTTCCTTTTTTTTTTTTTTAAAGATTTTATTTATTTGACAGACAGAGATCACAAGCAGGCAGAGAGGCAGGCAGAGAGAGAGAGAGGAGGAAGCAGGTCCCCTGCTGAGCAGAGAGCCCAAAGCAGGGCTCGATCCCAGGATCCTGGGATCATGACCCGAACCAAAGGCAGAGGCTTTAACCCACTGAGCCACCCAGGTGCCGCGATTTTTTTTCCTTTTAAACAAATTTTATCTATTTATTTATTTGTCTGTTTATTTGTTATTTATTTATTATTTTTTTTAATAGTAGGCTCCATGCCCAACATGGAGTTTGAACTCATGATGCTGAGATCAAGAGTTGTATGCTTTCCGGACTGAGCCAGACAAATGCCCCATCATTTTTTTCTTTTAATCTGATACCATTTGCTTTCCCTTTTGAGAGATTTCCTTATAATTTCCGCAGACTAATATGATTATCATCATCATATCAGCCCTCAACCCTCTGCATGATTCTGCATCTAATTGGTTTGATTTTCTACTCTCTGCAATTATTTATGTCACATTTACTACTTGCCTTAAACTTCTGACTATTCCAGCTTCCTTCATACTGTCAGAAACCTTGCTATTTTTCACATGAAGAAAAGTAAAACCATTAGATGGGAACTCCCTCATCCTCCTCAAGCCACACTCCAGTAGTGCCCACAACCACATCCATCCTCTTCTTCTGCCCTCTTGTGGCACTAGATGTGCTGTTTCTCATCGCATCTAAGGCTGGGCTCTACAGGGGTGCTCTACTCGCAGTTCCCTCCCATTGTCCCTAAAGCTTACAATCTCACATGATTTTTCCCTTACCCATGTATTCCGCTACTCCTTCCCATCTCTGTCCTTCCCATGCTCATGAATAAGTCTGTCCCACCTTAAAAACAACCACAACCTGGGGTGCCTGGGTGGCTCAGTGGGTTAAGCCGCTGCCTTCGGCTCAGATCAGTCCCACATTGGGCTCTCTGCTCAGCGGGGAGCCTGCTTCCCTCTCCCTCTTTCTCTGCCTGCCTCTCTCACTGCTTGTGATCTCTGTCAAATAAATAAATAAAAACCTTTAAAAAAAAACTTATGAAAACAACCACAACCTGAACTTTCTTTTCATTCCACTCACTCTCTCCTCTAGCTCCCATCCCATTTCTTTTCTCCTTCATAAGTTTTCAGAGAAAGTCATTTACATTAGCAGCCTCCATTTCCCAGCCTCACATTGACTTCTCAACCCACTCCAGTCTGTCCCTCAATACTCTGCAGATAAAGTGCTCACTTAGATGACCCGTCATCTGTGGTCGTTTTAAAATATGGCCACAAATTCTTTAATATTCCTCCTTTACAAGGTAGAGTCTAATCCTTAAGTGTGGATTGTACTTGCTTCCAGGGCATTAAATATTCTGGAAGTGATGGTGTGCGACTTCCAAGGCTGAGTCACATTGTAGCTTCAACCTCTCTCCCTTGGATTGTTTGCTCTGGGGAAGCCAGCTCTGTCCTGGGAGAGGATCCTATAGCACAATTAACCCCTCAGATGACTGCAATCCTGCCTGACATGTTGACGCAGCCTTGTGAGAAACTCTGAGCCAAAACCATCCAGCTGAGCAGCTCCTGGCTTCCTGGCTTTCAGGAATAGTGTGAGTTAATAAACATTTGTTGTTGTAAGCTGCTGAAGTTTACAGTATTGTTACACAGCAATAGATAACTCATATAACCTTCATTTGTTAAGTCTAAAAAACTCTGACTTCTCAGCGGCATTGGACGCTGTTGATCTCTCCCTCTCTGGAGCACTCTTCCCTTTGATTTCCAAAGTCTCCTACCTACCTTCCTAGAATCATTTGCAGGCTTTTCCTCTTCTGCTAGCTAATGTGAAACATTGTGCTCCTTAAAATCCAGTCCTAGGCTGTCTTCTCTTTTTAATCTTCTCTTTCCCCAAGGGTTTCACTCAGCCTCTCAGTAAATATGCAGTTGACCCCCAATTTCTTCATCCAGCCCAGACCTCTCCCCAGGACTGTTCACCTATATATCTAACTGTTTGCTTGTCATTGTTTTTGATTATCCCCAAAGCAAATCTCTGTACTCTAAGAACCAACTATTTTTCCTCTCAAAACTGGGTTTTCTTTTTGTGTTTTCTATTTCAGTGAAGAGCACCATAACCATCTGTCCAGTTGCTTTTGACCATCTAGGTACTTCCCTCTTCCTATTCATACTTACCTAATAAATTACCAAGACTGTTGATTTTTAGCTTCTGAATGTCTTGTAAATCTCTGCCATCCAAGTCATTCTTTCTTGCTAGGACCATTGCAGTAGCTTCCAAACCCATTTCTTTACATGTATGGTAAGGCGGTCTCTATCGTCTGTTTTCCACATTATTGTCTGAGAGATTTTCAGTATTTTTAAAAT
This sequence comes from Mustela putorius furo, assembly GCF_011764305.1. Classification (NCBI taxonomy): domain Eukaryota; kingdom Metazoa; phylum Chordata; class Mammalia; order Carnivora; family Mustelidae; genus Mustela; species Mustela putorius. The sequence goes on from NW_025421294.1 coordinate 34,726,255, forward strand.
TATGACACAGATCTGGTCATGTTTCCTTTCTGCTTAAAAGTCTTTTAATGTTCTCCTATCCATCTTTGAACGAAGCCCTCAAATTATTTTTTATTCAAGTATTTATTTATTTATTTTAAAGATTTTGTTTATTTGAGAGAGAGAGTGAGAGAGAGAGCAGGAGAGGGGAGATGATCAGAGGGAGAAGAAGCTTCCCTTCTGAGCAGGGAGCCTAATGCGGGACTCGATCCTGGGACTCTGGGATCATGACCTGATCCGAAGGCAGTCGCTTAACCGACTGAGCCACCCAGGTGCCCCTTTAACTTTGTATTTAAATTCCAGTTATTTGGGGTGCCTGGGTGGCTCAGTAGGTTAAAGCCTCTGCCTTTGGCTTGGGTCATGATCCCAGGGTCCTTGGATCAAGCCCCACATCTGGCTCTCTGCTCAGTGGGGAGCCTGCTTCCTCCTCTCTCTCTGCCTGCTTCTCTGCCTACTTGTGATCTCTCTCTCTGTCAAATAAATAAATAAAATCTTTAAAAAATAAATAAATAAATTCCAGTTATTTAACATATAGTGTTATATTAGTTTTGGGTGTATGATACAGTGATTCAGCACTTCTGTACATCTCCTGGTGTTCATTACAGCAAGTGCACTCCTTAATCCTGACACCTATTTTACCCATCCCCCACCCCTCCTGTCTGGTAACCATCAGTTTGTTCTCTAGACTTTAGAGTCTGTTTCTCAGCTTGCCTCTCTCTTTTTCTCCTTTATTCATTTGTTTTGTTTCTTAAATTCCACATATGAGTGAAATCATATGGTATTTGTCTTTCTCTGACTTATTTTGCTTAGCATAATACTCTGTAGCTCCATCCATTTGGTTGCAAATGGCAAGACTTCATTCTTTTTTATGAGCAAATAATATTCTACTGTGTGTGTGTGTGTGTATGTAATTCCATATCTTCTTTATCCATTCATCAATCGATGGATACTTAACGAAGCCTCAAGTTCTTAGTATGACCTGCCTGTCTCTGCATCCTTTTATCACAATATATATCTTTAGCCTAATTATGCCCATTTCCTACTTGTTGAAATTCAGCCATACTGAACTTTCAGCCTTTCTGATGTGTCATAGCTTTTGTAGGGGTCTTTCTGAAATGCTTTCCTTGATGGTGGATCTCAGCACAAGTATCCCTGGGTCAGGGAAGGACTCCTCCTTCCCATACTTCCAGGCTACATCAAGTTCTTTTTCATATTCTCCTGGAGAATTGGGGCCCTTTTCTCTCGAGCATTGCCTAATTAATAATTGAGTCTAGAGACAATACCCTCCTTTTTTAAAAAAGATTTTATTTATTTATTTGACAGACAGAGATTACAAGTAGGCGGAGAGGCAGGCAGAGAGGAGGAAGCAGGCTCCCTGCTGAGCAGAGAGCTGGATTCGAGGCTGGATCCTAGGACCCTGCGATCATGACCTGAGCCGAAGGCAGAGGCTTTAACCCACTAAGCCACCCAGGCGCCCTGAAACAATACCCTTTGATTAATATTGGCCTCACTCCTTTTGATTATAAGTGCCATGAGAGCACTGAAACTAGTACGGTGCCTGGCACAGGGCCCAACACATGTTGGCCTTTTGATAAACAAGTGTGGACTAACTGTTCCTTGAAAATTTGGAAGGATTGCAGATATAATTCTCTAGTCTAGTGCCTTTTTTCTTTTCTTTTTTTTTTTATTGTGGTAAAACATGCATAACATAAAATTTACCTTAACCATTTTAAAGTATAAATGAAAAGTTCAGTGATATTAAATATGTTCATAATGTTATGCAACCATTGCCACCATCCATCTCCAGAACTCTTTTTATCCCATAAAACTGCAATTCTTTTTTTTTTAAGATTTTATTTATTTATAAAAAAAAAAGATTTTATTTATTTATTAAAAAAAAAAGATTTTATTTATTTATTTGACAGACAGAGATTACAAGTAGGCAGAGAGGCAGGCAGAGAGAGAGGAGGAAGCAGGCTCCCTGCTGAGCAGAGAGCCCGATGCGGGGCTCGATCCCATGACCTGAGCTGAAGGCAGAGGCTTTAACCCACTGAGCCACCCAGGCACCCCTAAAACTGCAATTCTATAACCAATTAAACAATAATGCTCCATTGCCCTTTTCCCCTAGCTCTCAACAACCGCCATTCTACTTTCCATTTCTATGATTTTGACTAAGTATCTCATTTAAGTGAAACCATACAGTATTTGTCTTCTCATGACTGCCTTTTTCCACTTAGCAAATGTCCTTAGGATTCATCTATGTTATAGCATGTGTCAGAATTTTCTTCCTCTTAAAGGTTGAATAATATTCCATTGGGTGTGTGTATGTATGTGTGTGTGTATGTGTATATATATATATATATATATATATATATATATATATATCACATTTTGCTTCTTCATTCACCCACTGATGGATACTGGGTTGCTTCTATGACTTAGCTGATGTGAATAACAGTGCTGTGAACATGGGTATATAAATATCTCTTTGAGACCTGCTTTAATTCTTTTGTCTATAGTCAGAAGTGGAATTGCAGGGCGCCTGGGTGGCTCAGTGGGTTAAGCTGCTGCCTTCAGCTCAGGTCATGATCTCAGGGTCCTGGGATCGAGTCCCGCATCGGGCTCTCTGCTCAGCAGGGAGCCTGCTTCCCTCTCTCTCTCTCTCTGCCTGCCTCTCCATCTACTTGTGATTTCTCTCTGTCAAATAAATAAATAAAATCTTTAAAAAAAAAAAAAAAAAAAAAAAAAAAAAAAAAAAAAAAAAAAAAAAAAAAAAAAAAAAAAAAAAAAAAAAAAAAAAAAAAAAAAAAAGAAGTGGAATTGCTAGATCATATAATAATACTATTTTTAATTTTTCAAGGAAACCCTGCATTGTTTTTCATAGTGGCTGTATCATTTTACATTCCCACCAACAGTGTACAAGGATTCTAATTTCTCTACACCCTCACCAACATTCGTTATTTTCTGTTTTAAGTAGTATCTTCTTAAGCAAAAAAAAAAAAAAAAAAAGTTGTAATGTTGGTGGAATCTATCAAATTTTTCTTTTATGGGTCATGCTTATTGTTGGTCCAAGGTCATAGGGGTTTTCTCCTGTGTTTTCTTCTATAAATCTTGTAGTTTCAGCTCTTACATTTAGAACTATACTTCATTTTGAGTTATTTTTTGTGAATGGTGTGACAAAAGGACATAAATTCATCTTTTTGCATGTGAATATTCAAGTATCCCAGCCTTATTTGTTGAAAATAAAGGTTTTCCCCTGTTGAATTGTTCTGGCAGCTTTGTTGAAAATGCTCAACTGAGCATAAATAGAAGAGTTTATTTTTGGACTCTCAACTCTGTTCCACTTATCTATATGTTTATCTTTATGACAGTACACTGTCTCAATTTCCATAGATTTATAATTCATTTTGAAATTGGGAATTGTAAACCCTTCAACTATGTTCTTTTGCAAAATTGTTTTGACTCTGCCAGGTTTTTTGAATTTTTATATGAATTTTAGGATCATCTCGTCAGCTTCTGCAATAATGGCAGCTGAGATTCTGATAGGATTATATCAAATCTATAGATCAATTTGAGGGAGAATTGCCATTTTAGGAAGATTGGGTCTTCCAATCCATGAACATGGAATGTCTCTCCATTTATTTAAATCTTCTTTAATTTCTCTTAGCAATATTTTGTAGATTTTAGTGTATAAGTCTTATTTTCTTTTGCTAAATTTATTCCCTAAGTGTTTTATCTTCTTATACTATTGTAAATGAAATTATTTTTTTTTTTTTAGTTTTTAAAGATTTAATTTATTTTTATATATTTGTCAGAGAGACAGAGCGAGCGAGAGAGAACACAAGCAGGGGGAATGGCAGGCAGAGAGAGAATCAGGCTCCCTGCTGAGCAAGGAGCCTGATGTGGGACTTGATACCAGGACCCTGGGATCATGACCCAAGCTGAAGGCAGATGCTTAATGGACTAGGCTACCCAGGTGTCCCTGGAATTATTTTCTTTGTTTCATTTTCAGATCGTTCATTGTTACTAAGTAGAAAAAGCATTGATTCTTACATATTGATGTTATAGTCTTTGATCTTGCTGAAATTGTCTGTACCACACTATTTGTTTATTTAACTGAGTTTTCTTGTTAGTGCTTGTATTACTAGTTCACTAAATGCCCATCTGCTCTTGTCCTGACAAATTCTAGTGCCTTTTCTGTTGTCAATAAGGAACCCCCAGTTGTTTGCAGACCACTCAGCCTGATCAGGAGCCAATGCAAAGTTCATTAGGGGGAGTATAGCTAACCATCTCCCTACTTTTAATCCTCCTTTTCATCAGGGTTGGAAATGCAGTCTGGGATGCCTCCTACCAGGGAAAGGACTAAGATGCTGAAAGAGTCAGTGGTTAAAACTGAACAGCAACCTCTCTGACCCAGTTCCATACTTGAGCAGTCCCAGGATCTGGATCCCCTGGGGGAATCTGAAGGTTCTTGGATTTTGTTCCAAAACTCTACTCCAGCTCCCTGGGAACTGAGGAACTCTACCTGGTACTCCAAGTGTGCAGAATGTGGCTTGTTTTGGTAACATATGTTTTCCTGGGGAAAGATGAAGACTGGGCACTTTTCCTGCCTTGTCCCTGTTTCTCCAGCTGCACCTCTGCGACTTCTCAGCAGACATGACTCCCATCTAAGTTGATGCCAGCCTGCAGGGGTTGCTCTTCTCTTTGGGGGACCCTTGCATTTTGGTTACTGGGAACTGCAGCTGACACTTGGGCAGCTTTTTGTTTGGGAAGTTGAAATTGTAAATAGGCCAGATGGGTAACTGTGGGCCTTCCCCAAGGCCAGGTATTAGCATTGTAAATAGGATTTTTCAGTTCTTGTTAGTAAGGTAATGCCCAGGGAGAGTAGGAATTGTGCCAAATAAGGAACGATTTTTTTCTTATTTTGTAATTTTTGCCAGCAGCAGGAGGTTCTCAAAACACAGCATCTGTCTTAGAAGGCTCCATGCTCTCTAATTGTCATAATAATTATTATAATCATAATGTGAATTTAAATTTCAGTCACAATCTCAGGTGTGCATAAAGTGTAATTTTATTTATTTTTAATACCTCTTTAATTTCTGACTCTGCATCCTCATTCTGTAAAATGGCAGATAGCTACTTGCTGGTCCCAGTTTACCTCAATCCTCTTGGTCAGTCTCTGCTGACCAACTTGGACAGTATCTCTTCCCCAGATTCAGTGATAGCCTTTACTGGATCCTGCTTCAAACTTTGCTCATTGCCCTATAAAAAATCTCAAACATCTAAGTAACTCCTTGCCCAATTTTTAGTTGACATTTAAACTTTTTCATCATAAGTTTAAATAGTTAAAAAAGATTTATTAACATAATGCATGTATTGATTTTTAAAAACAAAACTATTATCCCATACTTTTAAATATATCCAAAGAAGTCTAAACACTATAGCAGTTTAATTTTGTTAAAAATGTTGTAATATTTTAAGATGAGGAACAAGCTAGGGGTGTTTGCTTTCACCACTTTTGTTAAGCATTATACTTGAGTTCCTATCCAGAGTAGTAAGATGAGGCAAGGAAATAAAAGGGCCACAGTTTGGAAAGAAAGAAGTAAATTGTCTTTATTCACAAATGAAGACCACCCAAGTGAACATAGGCTGTTTATTCAGAGTTTGTTATATTGCAGATAGTCGCTAACACTTGCCTGTGACAGAGACTCAGATCAGGTAGGAGGGAGGGAGAGCCTGTAGATAAAATGAAAAGCTTCAGGTCTGCACTGATTAGAGGCTATTATCATAGGGAGGCTAGACACGGGTTAACTAGAAGTGGTGTCTTATGTGATGGTTTGGGGAGCATGTTTGTGCTTTTTTGCTTGATCTTGAGTTGGAAGCTGTGTCAAAAAATAGGGACCCTAGAAGTCACTGATCAAGTTCTGACCATACTGGGTTGATTGCTTCAGAGGTTGCAATTTGGCTTCCTAGAGCGGTTGCTGCCTAGGGTGGTGGGTCACAGTTCTGTTGTCACATATGGTCTGGCTACTGTCTGTATAGTCAGTCCCTCAGACAATGTGAACAGGTATGTAAAAAATCTATTTTATAAAAATAAATGATATAAGGTCAATACATAAAAATTAATTCTACAGATAAATCCATAGAAATAGAAACAGATTAGTGGTTGCCAGGGTCTGGGAGAGAGAGAAATGGGGAGCAACTGCTAATGGGTGGAGTTTCTCTTTGGGGTGATGAAGATGTTTTGGAATTCGATAGTGGTGATGATTGTACAACCTAGTGAATATACTAAAACCATTGAGCTATATTCTTTAAAAGGACAAATTTTATGGTATGTGAATTATATCTCAATATAAAAAATTTTATGGGATGTGAATTATATCTCAATATAAAGAACATTTAATTGTATTTTTATATAGAGGCAATAAATGATTGAAATTGAAAAAGTAAAAAAATCATGTATAGTAACATCAATAGATATGAAATACTAAGGGATAAATTTTAACAAAATATATGCTAGAACTGTACACTGAAAATTTTGAACAGTGTAAAATCACAGAGATATTAAAGAAGATAAAAATAAATGGAGAAATACACTATATTCATGAATTCAAAAATTCAATACTATTACGATGCCAATTCTCTCCAAATAGATTTATAGAATCAATGCAACCCTAATCCTGGCAGTCTTTTTTTATAGAATGATAACCTGATTCTAAATGATTTAGAATAGCAAAAATAATTTTTGAAAAGAAAAGTTGGAAGATAGAGGGATCTGCATCCAGGTAGCCAATTTCCACCACTTATTAGCTATAAATCCTTGATCAAACTTCTTTGCCATCCTGACCTTGCTTTCTTGATCAGTAAAGAGGTAATAATAATAGTGTCTACTTACACCGGATTTTTGAGAGGATTAACTGAGATAATACATATAAAGCACTTAGGAAGGTAGTTGGAACATAGAAGCCTTCAAGTGTACTGTTACTGTTGTTGTTGTCATCTCTGCCTTGACCAGTCTGGGAGCCTCTAGAGACTGAAGCAGTCTCCCTGACTCCTTGCCCAGATGTAGCATCCTGTCCTTTTTACTGTATGCCCCTGTCCACTGGTACATCTGTGGACATCTGTGAGTACTACTCTCAAATGCCAGACAGGAGGTGGTACCTGTCTTATTCTTGGGTCCCTCAGATTTCAATTGGCACTTCATTGCCTTCTCCCTCTGCCATAAACTTAGATATAGGGAAGATGGTGTGGAGCGTGAAGTGTGAAGCTACTACATTGCTTCTAATTTTCTTTATTTGTTTTCTACACTCTCCCATCTGTGGGACTTGGTAGTCTTAGGCCAGGTAGAAAAGCCAGTTTTCCCTGTTTGCATGGCCTCAAAAATTTCTGTCTCTTACCCACTAAACACTAAGAAGTGGTACCTTTTTGTTCCAATAGGGCAGTCATTAGCTTAAGATGCTAATTTTTAAAAACTAAATTGAAAATTTACATGCAGTGAAATGTGTTAATCTTAAGGGTATAATTCAATGAAATTTGACAACCAATACCCCAATAAAGATATAGATTTCTGTTGCCCCAGGAAGTTCCTTCATGCTTTATTATAATCAGTCCTCAACCCTCTTCTCTCAATAGGCAACCGCTATTCTGATTATTATTATTGAAATTGGTGGTTATAGCTCCTAGATAAGGCAGCTATATCAGGTCCCAGGGAGTGATAATAATCCAGCTAATATTTTGAAATAAGCCACAAGAAAACTACTACACTACTGTTACTGTGAGCCTTTCTTGATTATTTATTCTGTAACAATCACTTCAGAAAGCACTTTATGTGAATTCTCTCATTTAATCGTCAGGAGAGCTCCATGTCATCCCCATTTCCCAATGAGAAAACTGAGTCTCTGGGAGGTTAAGTTGCTTGCCAGGTGTTTCACAGCTATTAAGACCCAGACCAGAGATGAAAATTTTGAAGGAATTTCAAAGCCAGTTCTTTTTTATGAGGGGGACATAGATCTATAACTTTCATATAATTCAAAACATGTCCATTTCTAAATTAATAACTGAAGTCACTTGTTTTTGTTTTAATGCTGATTTCTAAAAATTTCTTAGCATGATTTATATTCTTCAGCAGAGTGTACTCTTCTAAATTGTCAGCATGGTATATCATGATGACTGGTCTTCCTCTTAAGGTTTTTTTTTTTTTTTTAATATTTTACTTATTTATTTGACAGAGAGAGAGAGATCACAAGTAGGCAGAGAGGCAGGGAGAGAGAGGAAGGGAAGCAGGCTCCCTGCTGAGCAGAGAGCCTGATGCAGGGTTCGATTCCAGGACCCTGAGATCATGACCTGAGCTGAAGGCAGAGGCTTTAACCCACTGAGCCACCCAGGTGCCCCTGTTTGTTTGTTTGTTTTTGTAAAGATTTTATTTATTTACCTGACAGAGATCACAAGTAGGCAGAGAGGCAGAGAGAGAGGAAGAAGCAGGCTCCCCACTGAGCAGAGAGCCCGATGTGGGGCTCAATCCCAGGACCCTGGAATCATGACCTGAGCTGAAGGCAGAGGCTTTAACCCACTGAGCCACCCAGGTGCCCCCCTCTTAAGGTTTTTATTGTCTTCCACATTTGGGGACCACCCTTCACAACTCTGTAATCAGAATTATTACCTAACAAAGTATTTAAAGGACACTGTTATGGAACACGGAGAGGATATTACATTACAATAACAAATGAATGTAAAGTGAACAAGTGAAAATTTAACTTGGGAAAATTTTCGGAAGCACATAAAAGCTATAGTCTTTCTTTTTGCCTGCTGAAGGATGCCAAATTTGGCAACTATGTAAGCACAGTATACAATTCACCCAGCCTGCTAGTTTTGAGATTATGTGATTCTTGGCAGATGTTTTAAATTGCGGTGGGGATTGGATTACTTTTATTTTCTGCACACAGTGAGACTTTATTAATATTTTAACTATGGTACTATCTCAGGGTATATCATTTTTTTTAAAGATTTTATTTATTTATTTGACAGAGGGAGATCACAAGTAGACAGAGAGGCAGGCAGAGAGAGAGGGAAGCAGGCTCCCTGTTGAGCAGAGAGCCCGATGCAGGGCTCGATCCCAGGACCCTGAGATCATGACCTGAGCCGAAGGCAGAAGCTTAACCCACTGAGCCACCCAGGCGCCCCCCTAATTGATCTCTGTAAATGTAAAATGAAAACAAAAACACAACATACCAAAATCTATGAGATGCGGTTAAGGCCCTGCTTACAAGATTTACATGGCTATAAATGTGTATATTTAAAAATAAGAAAAATCTCAAATCAACGACCTTCTACCTTAAAATACTACAAAAAGAAGAGCAAATTAAGCCTAAGGAAAGCAGAAGGAAATAAATAACAATTAGAGCAAAAGATCAATGAAACAGAGAATAAGAAGCAATAGAGCAAATCAAGGAAACTAAAAGTTGGTTCTTTGCAAAGACCATCAAAATTGATAAGTAAAGCTAGGTTGTGCAAGAAAAAAGAGAAAGACAATCCAAATTACTAAAATCATGTATGTAAGAGGGGACATTACTACTGTCCCTACAGAAACAAAGTCAATGATAAGAAAATACTATTTATGTCAACAAATTAGACGAGCTAGATGAAAGGAGATGGACAAATTCCTAGAAAGACAAAAACTACCAAAAGTGACTCAAGAAGCAATAGAATGGGATCAACCCAATGTCTGTCATTGAGGAATGGATAAACAAAATGTGGTATATCAATATAATAGAATATTATTTAGTCATAAAAAGGAGTAAAGTACTGACACATGCTACAATGTGGATGACCCCTGAAAACATAACTGAAAAAAGCCAGACATGAAAGGTCACATATTATGTAATTCCACTCAGATAAAATGTCCACAATAGACCAATCCATAGAAACAGAAAATAGATTAGTGGCTGGTAAGGGAGAGGGAAATGGGGTGTGACTACTAATAGGTACAGAGTTTCTTTTAGGAATGATGAAAAAATTCTGGGAGACAGTATAGTAAGTAGAGTAAATAGTGTAAAAATTCTGAATATACACTTTAAAAGGGAGGATTTTATAGTCTTTGAATTATATTCCAACTTTCAAGAAGGATGTTAAAACAACAGACAATGTTTGAATATGAATTTTATACCAGATGACAATATTGTTCAATATTAATTCTCCTGAGTTTGATCATTACAATGTAGTTATAGAAGAGAATTTTCTTCTTTTTAGGAGAAACACACTGAAATATATAGAGGTAAAAGTTCATAATATTTGTAACATTCTCAAATTTTTCAACAAAAATAATAATAAAATGTAATGAGTCAATGAGGCAGTTAATAGTTTGCAAAATATTGATTGGTGAGTCTAGGTGAGAGCTCTTTGCCCCATTCTTGCAAATTATGACACCATTCTTAAAACTTTAAAAGTTTTTCAAAATACAAAAGTATTATTTAATGAAAAAGGTCTAGGACATTCGGAAAGGTTTAAGCAATATTCTGAACTTATATAAAAGTCACATGGACAGGGGCGCCTGGGTGGCTCAGTTGGTTAAGCAACTGCCTTCGGCTCAGGTCATGATCCTGGAGTCCTGGGATTGAGTCCCACATCGGGCTCCCAGCTCCACGGGGAGTCTGCTTCTCCCTCAAGGAATTAGCCTTGCTCTCTTTATCTCTCTGTTCTCTGATTTCCTCCTCAGTCATCTCATTATCAAGCAGTTTTGCCACGGTGAAAAAATGGTTGTCACCAAGTTCAGGCTTATATTCTATCCTCTCAGCAACTCCAGTAAAAAATTAATTAATTAATTAAAGCATGCTTGTTTAACAAATCCAGCAAATGTTTCATTGACTCTGACTGGCTTGCCTTAGATTATCTACAAAGTCTCCCATCCAAGTACTAACGAAGCAAAAAAGATACAAAATTGTCTGCTTTTTCAAGTAGGCAAATTAGATTAAAGTAAAACAGAAACATATTGCATAAAAGTAGTCTCCCTTCCTCTCCTGCTACCCAGTTCATCAGTTTTTCCCAGAGACCACATTGCTACCAATCTTCTGGCAAACTTCCCAAGAAATTCTTCTACTCGACGGTCACATATGTGTGGTGCATGCATGTGCACACTTACACACACACACACACACACACATAGAGGGTGGCATACTGTACCTCACTGTTTTCACAATATAATAAATCCTGGAAGTTGTTTCATTTCACCACACATAGATCTACTTCCTGATTTTAATGGATGCGTCGTACCAAAAAACAGGAATACACTATAAATACCTCTTTCATTCAACAAACTCTCATAACAGATATCAGAAATTCAACGTCTTGTAAGTAGAGTTTGGATTCCTTTTCTCTAACATCATGAAATTGTCCTATTTTTCTTTTCTTTTTTTTTTTTTTTTAAGATTGTATTTATTTATTTGACAGAGAGCACAAGCCAGGGGAGCAGCAGACAGTCGGAGTAGAAGCCGGCTCCCCGCTGAGCAGGGAGCCAGATGGGGGGCTCCTGAAATCATGACCTGAGCTGACGCTTAACCAAATGAGCCACCCAGGCACCCCAGCCCTATTTTTCTGCCCTCCAATACTCTTTTAAGCTATTCCTACAAGTTATCTTTATATGATTTGAGACTGTCCCATCCAGAAAAATCTCTTGGTCCTGCAAATGTACACATTTCACTACCCATTCACTTGTAGGAATCATTTCTTTTCTTTCTTTCTTTCTTTCTTTCTTTCTTTCTTTTTTTTTTAAAGATTTTATTTATTTATTTGACAGAGAGAGATCACAAGTAGGCAGAGAGGCAGGCAGAGAGAGAGAGAGGAGGAAGCAGGCTCCCCGCTGAGCAGAGAGTCCAATGCGGGACTCGATCCCAGGACCCTGAGATCATAACCTGAGCCGAAGGCAGCGGCCCAACCCACTGAGCCACCCAGGCGCCCTCTTTCTTTCTTTCTTTCTTTCTTTTTTTTTTTGTAGGAACGATTTCTAAATGTGTTCAGTATTCACAGACTTGGCTGAAGATGGAAAGTTGGTCAGTGTCTCCATGCTGTTCTCTAAGCGATTTGTTCCTATTCTCATTTCATAAAGAAGGCAGTTAGTTTATGTTTGAATTAAAACTTTTGGATTTTAATCCAAACTGAGGGTGCCTGGGTGGCTCAGTGGGTTAAGCCGTTGCCTTCGGCTCAGATCATGATCTCAGGGTCCTGGGATAGAGTCCCGCATTGGGCTCTCTGCTCAGCAGGGAGCCTGCTTCCCTCTCTCTCTCTGCCTGCCTCTCTACTTGTGATTTTTCTCTGTCAAATAAATAAATAAAATCTTTTAAAAAAATGATATACCCTGAAATAGTACCATAGTTAAAATATTAATGAAGTCTCACTGTATGCAGAAAATAGAAGTAATCCAATCCTCAGCCCAATTTAAAACATCTGCCAAGAATCACATAATCTCAAAACTAGCAGGCCGGATGAATTGTATACTGTGCTTACGTAGTTGCCAAATTTGGCATCCTTCAGCAGGCAAAAAGAAAGACTATAGCTTTTATGTGCTTCCGAAAATTTTCCCAAGTTAAATTTTCACTTTACATTCATTTGTTATTGTAATGTAATATCCTCTCCGTGTTCCATAACAGTGTCCTTTAAATACTTTGTTAGGTAATAATTCTGATTACAGAGTTGTGAAGGGTGGTCCCCAAATGTGGAAGACAATAAAAACCTTAAGAGGGGGGCACCTGGGTGGCTCAGTGGGTTAAAGCCTCTGCCTTCAGCTCAGGTATTTTCTAATTTTCCTTGTGACTTCTTCTTTGACCCATTGATTTTCTTTTCTTAGGAGTTCGTTTAATTTTCACATGTTTATGAATCCCAGTTTTTTCCTGTTACTTCTAATTTTATTCCGTTATAGTCAGAGAACATACTTTGTATGATTTCAGTCCTTGTAAATTTGTTGAGACTTGTTTTATGACCTAACGTATGTTTTATCCTGGATAATGTACCATGTGCGCTTGAGAAGATTTTGTACTCTGGTTTGGATGAAGTGTTCTCTACGGAATCTGTTAGATATATTATCTTACAGTGTCGTTCAAGTCTTCTCTTTCTCTGTTGACTTCCCATCTATTTGTTCTATTATTCAAAGTGGAGTATCAAAGTCTCCAACTAGACAAGTCCACCTGTCTATTTCTACCTTCATTTCTTTCAGTTTTTATATTATGTATTTGAGCAATAATGCTCTCTTGTTTGCAATGAACTGATCTTCACTCTAAATTTATTGTAATGAACAGATTGATGCTAGTTTGAGGTTATGTTGTTTTTGCTTTTTGGTATTCATCAATCCTTTCTTCAACAAAATGATGAGAATAGTAAATGATGGCAGTATATATATTTCAGATATCTTTTACTTGGCAAAATGAAAGTTGACATCCCTCTAACTGTACTTTACCTTTTTTTGTTTTGTGTTTAAATTTATAGTAGCTTTTTATAATGTACAATTCTATAAGTTTTAATATACGAAAAGATTCCTGAAACCACCATTGTAATCAGAATCAGACCAGTTCTATCACTTTTTTATGGGTTGAATTAAATCCTTCCTTCCCCTCCAACTCCCCACTAATATGTTGAAGTCCTAACCTCCAGTACTTGTGAATGTAACTGTATTTGAAGAATCTTTGGAGATGTAATCAAGTGAAATTGAGGCCATTAGGGTTGGCTCTAATCCAATATAACTGGTGTCTTTTAAAGATTTTATCTATTTATTTGAGGGGGGTGGTGGTGCAGGGCAGGGAGCAGAGGGAGAAGCACAAGCAGACTCCATGCTGAGTGCAGACCCCAGCAGACCCCAGCACCAGGCTTGATACCATGACTCTGGGATCATAACCTGAGCTGAAATCAAGAGTTGGGTGCTCAATTGACGGTGCCACCCAGGCATCCCAGTGTCTTTTTTTTTTTTTTTAAGATTTATTTATTTTAGAGAGAGTGAGGGAGCACATGCATGTGTGAGCACACACACAGTGTGGGGGAGAGGGGCAGGGAGGGACAGAGGGAGAGAGAGAATCTCAAGAAGACTCCCCACTGAGCATGGAACCTGATGCAGGGCTAGATCCCAGAACACCGAGACCGTGACTTGAGCTGAAATCAAGAGTCAGTCACCCAACTAACTGAACCAACAAGGCATTGCAGCGTCTTTTCTTTCTTTTTTCTTTCTTTCTTTCTTTCTTTCTTTCTTTATAATTTAAATTCAATTAGCCAGCATATAGGACATCATTAGTTTTTGCGGTACTGTTGAATGAATCATTAGTTGTGTATAACACATGGTGCTCATCAGACTGCATGCCCTCCTTAATGCCCATCACCCAGTTACCCCATCTGCTCACTCTCCTCCCTTCCATAACCCTCAGTTTGTTTCCTGGAGTCAAGAGTCTCTCATGGTTTGTCTCTCTGTCTGATTTCTTCCCGTTCAGTTTTCTCTCCCTTCCTCTATGTTCCTCTGTGCTATTCCTTATATTCTACATATCAGTGAAGCCATATGATAATTGTCTTTCTCTGATTGACTTATTTCACTTAGCATAATATCCTCCAGTTCCATCCATATCAGTGGAAATGGTAGATATTCATACCTTCTGATGGCTGAGTAATATTTTGTTTATATGAACCACATCATCTTTATCCATTCATCTGCTGAAGGGTATCTCAGCTCCTTCCACAGTTTGGCTATTGTGGACCTTGCTGCTATGAACATTGGGGTGCACGTGCCCCTTCTTTTCACTACATCTGTATCTGGGGTAGAAACCACTAGTGCAGTTGCTGGGTCATAGAGTAGCTGTATTTTTTTTTTAAGATTTTATTTATTTATTTGAAAGAGAGCTAGAGAGAGAGCACAAGCAGGCAGAGGGAGAGAGGGAAGCAGAGTCTCCACTGAGTAGTGAGCCTAACGCAGGGCTCAATCCCAGAACCTTGGGATCATGACCTGAGCCAAAGGCAGCCCCTTCACTGACTAAGCCACCTAGGTGCCCCAAGTAGCTGTGTTTTTAACTTCTTTTTTTTTTTTTTTTGCTTTTATTTGTATATTTTATTTTATTTTATTTTTTTTATTTTTTATAAACATATAATGTATTTTTATCCCCAGTATTTTTAACTTGTTGAGGAACATCCATACTCTTTTCCAGAGAGGCTGTACAAGCTTGCATTGCCATCAACAGGGCAAGAGGGTTCCCCTTTCTCCATATCCTTGTTGACATTTATTGTTCCCTGTCCTATTAATTTTAGCCATTCTAACCACTAGTCCTTTAAAAAAGGTCCTTTAAAAAATGAGGAAAATACCATTCGAAGTTAGAAGCACACATGGGTAAAGGCCATGTAAAGACAGGATTTGAGCTATGCTCTCACAACCCAAGGAATGTAAGGATGCGGCTAGGAGAAGCTGGAAGAGATAAGTGAAGTCCTCTTCTAGTGGTTTCAGAAGGAAGATAATACCTATCTTCAGTCTAATACCTTGATTTCAGACTTTTAACCTCTAGAATTGTGAGAGAATAATTTTGGTTGCTTTAAGACAACCAATTTTGTGGCACTTTGTTATTTATGTCAGCTCTAGGAAACTAACACATACCTTGAAACACTCCATTATGGACCTCTTTAAAAGAGATAGCCTCCCCTGGGACCGACTTGGCAACCACTGAACTGATATCCTTCAGTAGTTTGTCTTAGCACATGCATCATATAAATAGAATCATATTGTTTATAACCTTTTGAGATGAGCTTTCAAATAGTATACCTTCTGAGATTTATCTAGACACTATTGATACATGCTGAGTAATAGTCCATTGGATGAATGTACCAGTTTATTCATTCACCTAATTAAAGAACACTTGGGGGCGCCTGGGTGGCTCAGTGGGTTAAGCTGCTGCCTTCGGCTCAGGTCATGATCTCAGGGTCCTGGGATCGAGTCCCGCATCGGGCTCTCTGCTCAGCAGGGAGCCTGCTTCCTCCTCTCTCTCTCTCTCTGCCTGCCTCTCTGCCTACTTGTGATCTCTCTCTGTCAAATAAATAAATAAAATCTTTAAAAAAAAAAAATAAAGAACACTTGGGTTGTTTTCAGTTTGGGCAATTTATGTTCCCCTGACAATTACCTTGGATTGGACCCTACCCTGGATTCCTGAAGGAACACATACCTTGGACCCTTTTCGAATATAAACCCCTAACCTCACGTGACAGGGAGACTCACTTCCACCTTTCTTAGGCTCCCAGCCACTTTGTCTGCTATATTCTCTTACAAATGTTATTCAATAAACTCTGCTTTCACTTCCTCCTGGCTTGCATTTGGTCTATCCTAGGTGAAACCAAGTATCTTCCTGGGTAGTCCTGTGGGACCTGGACCTGGCCTACCTGTGTCAGAAGCATTAAACATTTTAATATATTTTAATGTATTTTTCCTGTGTATGTATTTTTTTTTAAAGATTTTATTTATTTATTTGACAGAGAGAGATCACAAGTAGGCAGAGAGGCAGGCAGAGAGAGAGAGAGGAGGAAGCAGGCTCCTGCTGAGCAGAGAGCCCGATGCGGGACTTGATCCCAGGACCCTGAGATCATGACCTGAGCCAAAGGCAGCGGCTTAACCCACTGAGCCACCCAGGCGCCCCTGTGTATGTATTTTTGATGTAGTTGGAATCATATAGTAGATATAATTTTATATCCTGCATTTTTTAACATAATAGCATACTGTGAGCATTTTTCTACTTTAATTTTAATGATAATCCTGATACTGATAAAAAAAACAACTGAAGGAAGGTCAAATCATATATTATTTCAATGAACCAAAGAAATAAAATATTGGTAAAAATCAATCAATTTGCAAGGCAGTGCGGATTAGTAGAAAGAATTATGTCCTTGGAGGCAGATGGGACTTATTTCAGAATGCTGGCTCCACTGCAAAGTATGACCTTAGTTAAATCACCTATTTATTTATATAGTGAGGTTGAAATTAATGCCTTACCAAACACTAATTAAAGGAAGCCTGGATAAATATGGAAACACGTCATGTTCATGGACTGGAAGACTCACTCAATATTGTTAGTTCTTCCTAAACTGACCTAAGATTTAAAGCAATCCCAACCAAAGTCCCAGAAACTTCTTCTATAGAAAAATATTTATGTTCTCAACTCTCCCACAATTCATATGTTGAAACTTAATCTTCAGTGTGATGGTATCTGGAAATGGGGCTTTTGGGAAGGGATTAGGTTGTTTAGTGTGGAGCCCCCATGAATGGGATTAGTGCCCTTACAAAAGACACTCCAGATAGCTCCTTTGCCTCTTCTGCCCTGTGCTGTGTGAGGACATAGCAAGGAGACAGCCATCTATGAAACGGAAAGCAGCTCTCAACAGACAGTGAATCTACAGGTTCTTGATATTGGACTTCCTAGTCTCCAGAACTGAGAAGAATATATTTCTGTTGTTAGTAAGTCTCCCAGGCTATGATACTCTGTCAAAGCAGCCTGAAACGACTAAGATAGCTTCTTTGTAGATATAGCTAATTCTAAAATTTATATGGAAAGAAACTAGAAAGCCAAAACAGTTTTGAAAAAAGAACAGAATTGGAGGATTTCACTACCTGTTTTAAGATACATGTAAAGCAACAGTTGTCAGCACAGCATGATATTGATGAAAGGAAAGTCATACAGACAAATGAACTATATATATGATATAAAATCAAGCAGTCAACTGATATTTGACAAAAGTGCAATGGCAGTCCAATGGACAAAAGACAGTCTTTAGCCGATGGTGCTGGACTATCCACATGCGAAAAAGTGAGTCTTGACCTACATCTATGTCACCTACAAAAATTAACTCGAAAGGGATGATAAGCCTAAATGCAAGACATAAAACTGTGAAGCTCTTAGAAAGAAGCATAGCAGAAAATCTTTTTCCTGGATAGGGTAACACAAGCTTGATCCATAAAGTAAGAGTTGATATATTGGACCTAGCGAAAATGAAAACCTTTTTTTTTTTTTTTTTTTAAAGATTTCATTCATTCATTTGACAGAGAGAAATCACAAGTAGTCGGAGAGGCAGGCAGAGAGAGAGAGAGAGAGGGAAGCAGGCTCCCCGCCGAGCAGAGAGCCCAATGAGAGACTCGATCCCAGGACCCTGAGATCATGACCCGAGCCGAAGGCAGCAGCCCAACCCACTGAGCCACCCAGGTGCCCCGAAAATGAAAAACTTTTGCTTTGCAAATATTACTCTTTAAAAAAAAATGATTTTATTTATTTATTTGACAGACAGAGATCACAAGTAGGCAGAGAGGCAGGCAGAGAGTGGCGGGGGGTGGGGGGAAGCAGGCTCCCTGCTGAGCAGAGAGCCTGATGCTGGGCTCCATCCCAGGACCCTGGGATCATGACCTGAGCTGAAGGCAGAGGCTTTAACCTACTTAGCCACCCAGGCGCCCCTGCAAATATTACTCTTAAGAGATTAGAAAACCAGCCCCATATTGGGAAAAAATATTTGCAAACACACATAAGAAAAATTATTTGCGGGACGCCTGGGTGGCTCAGTTGGTTAAGCAGCTGCCTTTGGCTCAGGTCATGATCCCAGCATCCTGGGATCGAGTCCCACATCGGGCTCCTAGCTCAGCGGGGAGCCTGCTTCTCCCTCTGCCTCTGCCTGCCATTCTGTCTGCCTGTGCTCGCTCTCTCCCCCTCTCTCTCTCTGATAAATAAATAAAATTAAAAAAAAAAAGAAAAATTATTTGCGTCTAAAGTACATAAAGAACTCTCAAAACCCAATAAAACTTAACCAAACCAATTTAAAAAGTGGGCAAAAGCTTTGAACAGACTTTTCACCATAGAGGATAAGAAGGTGGCAAATAAGCAACTGAAAAGGTGCAACATCATTAGTAATGATTAAAACTACAACGAAATATTACATACTCATTAGAATGGCTAAATTAAAAAATACAACATGAAGTGCTGATGCTGAGTAGCTAGGACACTCACATTTCTTGTAAGGATGCAGACGGTGCTGCCATTTTGGAAAAGAGCTTGGCAATTGTTTCAACAAGTGAAACATATATTTATCATGTGACCTAGAAATTTTACTTCTAGGGATTTATCCTAGAAAAATGAAATGCTTACACAAACATCTGTGTGTGTGTGTGTGTTTATAGCAGAGTAACTTATAATCATCAAAAACTGGAAACCACCCAAATGTCTGTCAGTGGATGGATAAACAAACCAGTATATTCACACCATGGAATTAACAATGAAGAGAAACACAGCATGTACTGAGGCACACAACCACATGAATGACTCTTAGATGTGTTAGTTAAGTGAAAAAACCTTGTTTCAAAAGGCTACATAATATTTTATGTGTATAACATTCTGGACAAGGGAAAAATATAGGTGCAGAGACCAGATCAGTGGTTACCAGGAATTAGGGTCGGGAGTTTGAATATGAAGGGTCACCTACAAGGGAGTATTTTCCTTGGTTGGAATTATTCTACATCCTATCTCTAACAATGGTTATAAAAATGCATGCATGTTTAATATCTCATAGAACTGTTCACGAAAAAAAGCTAATTTTACTGTTTGCAATTAAAAATGTAAAAAAAAAGCTGTTTTGCTGGGTCATCATTGGTGTTCAATGAAATAGGATTCGTCTGATTCATAAAGGGCGCTCCATAGACATAAGCTGCTGTGGTTACCGTTTTCCTGGGGAGTAGAGAATAGGGGTTCAGAGCATGGGCTCTTAACTGGCCTACATTCAGGTCTTGCTCTGTCACCTACTGGCTTGTGCTCTCTCGGTGCCTCAGTGTTCTCTGTAAAATGAAATAATGTTGTCTCTATCTTACAGGGTTACTAAGCAAGTTAAATCAGTTAGTGTAGGCAAATACTTAATGATGTACACTGTACACTTTTATTATTAACATTATTTATTGGTTTTTCTATATTGATTTCTATAGGAAATGTAGTGGAATAGAGGAATGTAGTGTTGGGTCTCTGACCTTGGCGTGTATTGGCACCCCAAAAGGCCTCTGCTGGCGTTTGCCTGTGATGACAAAGATGGTAAATATGACAGCAGTTGGGAAACAGGAAGTGTGAAGCTATTCGGGCTTCCTAATAGACTCCTGATAGGAGGCCCTTATGTAGGGAGGGGAGGCACTGGCAGAGGCCTTCCTTTGTGTATTTGATCCGTTCTCTTAGAGTTGGTAGAGATCTTAAGTATTTAAAAATTGGCTGCCTGAATATCTGTTCCAGGAGTCGGAAATTGCAACTTCCTGTTTCCCCAGACTGACAGAGGCCCCTCATTTGAGAATGGTGGCATAATGTTACTGCGTGATGATTGCTTGGCTGCAGCATTAGGTTCTGACTGAGGACCTCTCGAAATTCTATTCCAGGGTTTTGAGAGAGTGGTTTTATTAGTGCCTCCGAGTTCTTTCCTCAGGAGTGAATTTGCTGGGCTTGTTACTACTTGCATGTATGAACATTTAGTGGAGTGGGTAGGGAAGGGAAGGAATTAAGTGTGGTCTTTTTAAAATTAAGAAAGATATTCTCAAAATTTTATATGTTATAAAATATGTTATATATAAATATAAACTATATAATATGTATAACTTTGAGAATTAAGCATTAATAAAATTGACCTTTTTTTAACGATTTTTTTTTTCTTAATTTGACAGAGAGAGAGAGACAGCGAGAGAAGGAACACAAGCAAAGTGAGTGGGACAGGGAGAAGCAGGTTTCCCGCTGAACAGGGAGCCTGATGTGGAATCCTTGGAGGATTTTTCCAGGACCCTGAGATCATGACCTGGGCTGGAGGCAGACGCTTAATGACTAAGGCACCCAGATGCCACATATTGACCTAATTCTTTTTTTTTTTTTTTAAGATTTTATTTATTTTTTAGACAGAGAGAAATCACAAGTAGGCAGAGAGGCAAGCAGAGAGAGAGAGGAAGAAGCAGGCTCCCCACTGAGCAGAGAGCCCGATGCGGGGCTCGATCCCAGGACCCTGAGATCATGACCTGAGCTGAAGGCAGAGGCTTAACCCACTGAGCCACCCAAATTGACCTAATTCTTAGGCTTTTAAAATTTTGTCATTACAAGGAGATTTTGTGGTTTTGCGTTTAAAAAAATTTTTCGTATTTATTTATTTATTTACTGAGAGAGAGAGGGGAAGGGAAAGGGCAGAGGCAGAGAGAGAGAATCTTTTTTTAAAAAAATTAACATATAGGGTGCCTGGGTGGCTCAGGGTCCTGGGATCGAGTCCCGCATCAGGCTCTCTGCTTGGCAGGGAGCCTGCTTCCTCCTCTCTCTGCCTTCCTCTCTGCCTACTTCTGATCTGTCTCTGTCAAAGGAATAAATAAAATCTTTAAAAAAAAAATTAACATATAATGTATTATTTGCCCCATGGGTACAGGTCTGTGAATCATCAAGCTTACACATTTCACAGCACTCACCATCGCACATACCCTCCTCAATGTCCATAACCCCACCACCCTCGCCCTACTCCCCACCCCCCAGCAGCCCTCAGTTTGTTTCGTGAGATTAAGAATCTCTTATGGTTTGTCTCCCTCCCGATCCCATCTTGTTTCATTTTTTTTCCCCTCCCTACCCCACACGACCGCCCACCCTGTTGAGAGAGAGGGAGAGAGAGAGAGAGAGAATGAATGAATCTTTTTTTTTTTTTTAAAGATTTTATTTATTTATTTGACAGAGAGAGATCACAAGTAGGCAGAGAGGCAGGCAGAGAGAGAGAGGAGGAAGCAGGCTTCCCGCTGAGCAGAGAGCCTGACGTGGGACTCGATCCCAGGACCCCGAGATCGTGACCTGAGCCAAAGGCAGCGGCCCAACCCACGGAGCCACCCAGGTGCCCTGTGAATGAATGAATCTTAACTGGGCTTCATGCGGGGCTCAATCTCACGACCCTAAAATCATGACTAGGGCCAAAGTCAGACACTTCACAAACTAAGCCATGCAGGTGCCCTACATTATTATTTTTTTTTAATATTGGAAATAGAGTTTAAAGATGACTATATATTTCTGTTATTAATGTTGTAACCAAGAACTCTGTGGAACCCAAGAAATGTGAAATGAAGTACATTTCATTTGATGCTTGAGAGTTGTCAGTTGTCTGTGTGTGTGTATGTATACCAGGCCTCTTTCTCTAAGGGGTTTGTGGTGGCTTATGACAAACACTGAGGAACATAGTAAAATGTAAATTAGAAATATGAAACCTAGATAACATAAATGTAAGTTAGAGTAGAAAGTCACGACTTGGGCAAGCAGAGAAATAGGAGAGAAGAATAAAGCATTGAGGACCTAACTGAATGATTGAACTAAAAATTTGGCTCTGAAAAAAATAGGTAAATAAAAATTGGGCTTTGGGTTCCCCTGGCAAAGTGAAAAGTGTGTAAGTCAGTTAGCTAACTCTTACTATTAAAAAGAAAAATACAGGGCACCTGGCTGGCTGGGTTGATGGAGCATGCAACTCTTGATCTTGGGGTTGTGAGTTTGAGCCCCATGTTGGGTGTAGAGATTACTTAAAAATAAAATCTTTAAAATAAATAAATAAAAAGAAAAACACATACTAGCTCCTAAAAGAAAGCAAAGCTTTTATTAACTCTTACTTCCAAAAGAAATGGCTCATGCAGGTTCGTTTGCTTTTTAGCATTTTGGCATAAAAAAGAAACCAAGGTATGCATAAGTGAAGTTTGTAGAAAAGTTTGAAAAGAAAGGTAAGCAAAAATAAGACAAAAATCATCCGTAAATACAACTCTCTAAGGTAAGCACTACATCTTGGGGACGCCTGAGTGGCTCAGTCAGTTAAGCTGCTGCCTCAGGTCGTGATCCCAGAGTCCTGGGATAAAGTCTGGCATCCCGCTCCTTGTTTAGCGGGGAGCCTGCTTCTCTCTCTGCTTCTGCCTGCCACTCTGCCTGCTTGTGCGCTCTCTAACATTTAATAAAATCTCAAAAAAAAAAAAACCCCAAAACCAAAGGAAAGAAACAGTACCTCTTGGTGTATATACTTTGAGGATTTTTCCTGTGCTCATATTTGCATATAAAAAAATATTAGTTTTAGTTTTTTTTGTCTTTTGAGGGGTAGACAAATCAAGTATGACAAGGTAAATCGTGGGAAGTATTCAATACAATTGTAAGCAATCTGTAGCCAAAATATAAGCAAAAATCTAGTAACTGTTAGTAGACCATTTTCATTTATTGGGCATGTCCTATGTGCTTGGACTATAATTGATGAAGTTCTAGAACCTAGGTGAGGTTCGGTGGACTGAGGTCCGGAGCCGATGACCAAGAAAGAATTCTTGAGACATCTTTGGTGCAAAATGGTGGTTTATTAAAGCACGGGAACAGGACCTGTGGGCAGGAAGAGCTGAGGCCCCGCATTTTAAGAGATGGCAGGTTTTGTACCTTGCCGTTGGGGGAAGGTGAGGGGAAGGGAGGTTTTAACGGAGCTTTCATATGCTAAAGAGGGCCTACCAGGTACCGGGTGCTGGGATACTGGAGGCCTTGCGGCTTGATTAATGTTGTCTTTCGGCAAGCCATTCACATTTCTGCTATCAAGCATCTTTGTTAGTGAGATTTGGGGAAGAAATTTAACTTTATTTAGCACTTAAGGAACTGAGTTATTTGCCTCTGGAAATTGTGCTATTGATAAGGTAACTTGTTTGTAGATCTCTAGGACATTTGTAAACCAAGGGAGTCTCTGTCTTGCAGGATGTGATCCTTGCAAGTTAACTATGGCAGTCAGGGGTGCGTGAGGAATGTCACACACATTACCGAGGGGAGCAAGTGGAGAGGGGATGCAAAGTGCCAGCTTTTGCTTTGTCTTCAGCCAGCCTCCTGCTCCCTCATCATAATAAGCATTTTATATAAACTGCCATCCAGTTGTCCCTACAGATCTATCTCTCTCAAACTCAATTGTTACCACCATTTTATGACTTTAGGGAAATTAAGTAACTAAAGGTTACATTGTAAGTGACAGTATTCAGAATCAGGTTTGTCTAAAAGTGTATATTCTTCATCCTTTTTAAAAATGATTTATTTGTTTTTTGGTGGGGGAGGGGTTGAGGTGGAGGGAAAGAGTCTCAAGCAGACTCCATGCTGAGCATAAAACTTGACTCTGAGCCTGACACAGGGCTCAACATGGGGCTCGACATGGGGTTTGATCTCATGACCCTGAGATCATGACCTTAGCTGAATCAAGAGTTGGACACTTAACCAACTGAATCACCCAGGTGCCCCCAAAAGTCTGTATTCTTCTATTGAAGTGGGTTAACCTGTCTCTGCAAGTATGACCATTCTCATTTTACAGATGAGTAAACCACGGCTCTGAGAAGTTGACTGTTGGCCTAGGCTAACGAACTCTGGAGCCATGTTTCTGGTCTGTGAGTACCGACTTTGCAGAATAGCTCCTTCCTACCTCTCCCGAAGAATGTTGTAAACTAGCCCCCGACCATTTTATATTGGCAGGATATTGCTGTTCCGATGCAGGTGGAGCACTTACTCTTCTGTTTCCCTGAAAGGTCAATGAAATGAAACTGTTAGGTGTTTGTCTTGCTTTTGCAGTTATCCACCATTATGATGGCTGCTATTGTTCCATTCCTGTAAATATCCCTTTGGTTTTGGGAAATGCAAAGGGTGTAACCAAACCAAAGGAGAGTTTGTCTTGCTGAAGAGCAGGAAGCCAATTTAAACAACAACAACAAAAACAAACGGACCTGAGCTTTTGTAGTGCAGAAGGATAGGCTGATGTATCCGTGTGGCCCCACCCAGAACAGTCCCATACTCCCCAATAGCTAGCCAGTGAGGATTTTTAAGGGCAAAAATCAAGGGTAAGAGACTTGGTGTCACGGGTTTTTCTAAGGGTCAGAGATTGAATAAACTTCAAGATTGATTGAGTCATCTTTCCGGAGCTGGTCCATTTGGTTTCATCAAGATTGTGGTCAGGTGGTGAGGGGTTCCTTTTCCCGGTCTGGGTGGGCAAAACATCTCAACAACGTGAGATGGCAGTGGTGCTGTTTTTGTCAGCAAAAGCAGAGGTTGTTCACCTTGTGACTGTTGAAGACTGTGCAGTCTATTTAATTTTTTATTTTCTTGAGCTACATTGTTGTTCTCTCAAGTAACGCATCCTGTGTTTTTTCCCCCAATAATCTTTAACTATGGGCTATGTGGCTTTCTGCAGACTTAATTCTGTTGGTGGTTTCAAGGGTTTGGTCTGGGTATCATTTGATCTATTAACAGCAAATTCCCATCAATATGGATTCTTTCATTTTCTTTTTCTGGCTGTGTGATAAGCAAAAGTAGCAAACCTTGTCCCTTCTCACTTAAACAAGAAGAGAGCCATCACCTTTTGCTAAAGGAGCAAATATACCAATAGGAAAATTATTAATACACACATCAGTGAAGAAAACCTGCACTTGTGGCTGTCAGGGTCAGGGTCCAGCACCCTCTTTTTTTGGCTACACAATCCTAGATGGCTTGATATGCAGCCCTAGAGAGCAGCCAACAAAGAGTTTGGAGCTTGAGACTCTGCCAGAGAAATTATTTACAGCAACTCAGACTCAGAATTCTACAGTTTGGTCAGTTGTCCAATTTCTTCACAGTCACATCTGGCTATTTATTTACTTATTTATTTAATTTTCTTCTTAGAGAGAGAGAGTGGGGGCTAGGGGGCGTGGAAGAGGGAGGGGCAGAGGGAAAGCTCGTGGGAGAGGAGACAGACAGAGAGAATGAGAGAATCATAAGCATGCTCCTGCAGAGTAGGGAGTCTGCGAAGGGCTCAGTCTCATGACCCTGAGATCACAACCCGAGCTGAAATCAAGAGTCAGAAGCTTAGCCACCCAGGCACTCCACATCTGGCTATTTATTGCTGGTAAGTCTAAGCATACCCCATCATTTCCTCTCTAAACCTTTAGCTAGTAAGCTAGGAAGGATGGCGTTTTGTTTTGTTTCATTTTGTTTTGTTTTTTGTTGTTATTCCTAGTCTTCTGCTGAGACCCAAGTATCTCTGTAGTCTAAGATCCAGTAAAGGATGAATCATTCATCCTGACAAATATGAGGTATGAGATACATGCCTGTGCGTTGTGGATTATTTCCTTCATGCTAACCTGCGTGGGGGTGAAGCTGAGACACCTGGCGGAGGGCCTGGTGAGGGCAACTGGGAGACCAGAGCAGAAGGGTAGAGTCCTGGCGAGAGGCAGTTACATTCAGTGAGCAGGAAGCAGTAAGTTCTATGGGTAAGCTTTCCTCAGCTTTCCTCAGCGGCAGAGTGCCGCGTGGAATACCAGCAGAAGGAGGAGACACCAGTTTGGGAGGGACCAGAGGAGTGTGTGTGTGTATTATGAGCTGCTTGGGGTGTGATGTGTCAGTGACCTTTTATTTTAGAATGGTCAGGAATGGGGTAGATAAACCCTTCTCCCATTCCTGTTTCAAAGATGTGTATTACTCCCTAAGGGTTTTAATCACAAAAGGGACCACAAAACGACTTCCTTCTTTGGAAGGGAAAAAGCCCATGAACAGGGTTAAAAGGTAAGTCCTCTCTTTCAGAAGGGGAGTAGAGATTGTACACCTTGAAGAGCCTTGCACGCTCAGAAACACCTGTGTGTGGGTAAGTGCTGCCTTCTCCGCTCCCTGTGACCCTGCCGTACAGTGAAATGAAGGCTGGTTTCCTAGGCAAACGGAATGGGCTTTGAGTCCTGGCTCCGGCAGTGACGGACCTGAGTCCACTTTCCTCGCCTATAAAGTGCGGGTGATACAGCCCCTTGTCCTTGGGTCGTTTGGAGACTCAGAAGGATGTGCTGTGTCTGTAAAGGGTCCAGCACAGTACCTGGCGTGCAGGAGATGCTTAGCACATCCCTTCTTTTTAAGAAGGAGCTGCTTTTCAGGAGAACAGAGGCTGGCTGCAGAGACATGTCGGCACTCTGTCGGCTTTCTTGGCTCTCAACGCCAGAGCTGAGCGAGGCCCGTCCATCATCGACTCTGCAATGATGAGAGCGAAGAGGAGGCTCACCCTGTCCCACTTGGGCGGGGCGGGGGGTTCAGAGGAGAAACACGGCATCTGCTTTGTGTTGCGGTCTGTTCGGGGCCGTGATGGAGCTGTGTGCATGTGGATAAGCAGCGCCTCAGAGCTGTGCACTTGAGCGGGACAAGTGAGAAGAGGAGGAGGGTAAAGCTCCTCTAAAGGAGGGGAGAAGGCGGGGCAAGGATTGGAGGCAGAGGAGGAGGACTTAGTGCCAGTCTTGAATGGGGGGAGGGGTGTGACCAAGTTGGGGGGGGGACATGTGAGAAGGTGCTGCAGCTTGGGGGAAAGCGGAGGGGGCGGCTGAGTTCTGGGCTGTGGAGAAGGTGGTCAGGTGGAATGTGAGGTGGGGTTGAAGTGACACAGAAGACACAGGAAGAGGCCACTTGCCAAGGAGTACAGGCAGCCTCAGTAAGCTGGAAAAGGCAAGGAGATAGGTTCTCTCTTCTCCTCAAAAAATTCAACCCATCAGTGGTCCCTGATTCTCTTTTCCACCTGTAGGTAGCCATGTGGGATTTGATAAGTTTCCTAACTCATGTGAGCCTCTGGGTGTTTCCTCCTCTCTAGGTGAGACACTGCCCACTTCCAAAGGCAGTGAGAGCATTCAGGAGGCTGTTTACTATTTTTATTAAAACAAGCGAGCAGGTTGCCACTGAGGTGCTAGGGAGAGGTGAGGGAGAGGCTGAACGAAGCCAGTGGCTGAGGGATGGAGGGGCTGAGGAATGGAGAGGAGGGGATCTGGTTTCTTTGAGAGGGAGGCTCCAAGCCCGGCGATCCTCCCTTACTGGAGCCCAGCTAACCTCCTTCCAGTCCTGGGAACTGGGTTTAAACTCGCGGGCGTGTCCCTGTCTGGCCACTAGAGGGCAGTGGAGGCAAGGCCGCAGGGAAGGAGGTGGGCGTCCAGAAGGTTGGCGCTGGTTTGTGTGTTCAGCCTTTATTCCTGCTCTGTGTTTGCATTGTGCTCTCCCCTCCCTCCTGCTCTGTGTATTTGCTGATGTTTTTGGAAAAAACTTGGTTCTCATTGCAGGGCCCCTCCGAGTTCCTGCTTGTCCTGTGGCTGAGGATTAGCCCTAGCTGAAGCATCCTGTTTTCTGGCAGCTGTGTTTATTTCTCAAGGGCAGGGGCAGAGCAGAACATGGGGGCCTGGGCCCTGCAGCTCAGGAGAGCCTAGCATGGGCCACAGTTGTTCTTTTGCCAGCTCAAAACTTGGCCTGTTCCATCTTGCATTCCTCCCCCATGCCCCAGGCCATGTCACTACCACCCAAATCACATGGACTGAAGTGACAGGTGGTGTAGTATGCTGGATGTGATTCCTCAGAAATAACCCAGATGCAGGTAGAATGGATGTTTAGTCAAATTCACAGATGTCCATTCCAGCTACCACATGGGAATAGATTAATTCACCAGTTAGGAGCCCTGGCCTGTGGCTCTGGTTCCCAGAGAAGGAATCCCAAGTTCAGCCTTTACAAGTTGTGTGACTGTGGCTGGCTCACTCACTGGTTGGTCTGAGTCTCAGTGTCCCCACCTCCACAATGGGAGCAATGGATCACACTGTAGGCTGGGATCGGTGTGAAAGCACCCCGCAGAGGGTCAGGCAAGCTCCAGCTGGTGTCAACTCCAATCGGCTGCTGCACGAAGTCTGCAGTCTCTGCATGGCTGCCCAGCCAGTTCTGGGGCGGCTGTCCGTGGACAGGCAACCATTGGCCTCCGGGTTCAGGTTCTCCATCTGCCACTCACTGGCCACGTTGTCCTCCTCCCCGAAGTGAGGACCATCGCTCTTGCCCCCTGGGTTGTTGGGAGAAGTGACGAGGGGACACGTAGACAGTGCCCGGCACATGCCTGTCTGTAACTAATGATGGCCGTGCTCTGAGCACAGTTAGTTCTCCAGAGCACGTTTGGAGTCCAGGTATGAACTCCGGCAGGACAGGCCACGTGCTGTGGGAACAACAACCATCTTTCTGCATAGAGTGCATTTGGCCATCAGCAGGGGCCTTGGGAGGCGTGGTGAGGCCTGGCCCTTCAGTCCTTCCTTCAACTGGGGGAGGGTATACCCCTCCCCAGAGAGGTTCGCATTTCCCTGTTAATTACCCCTCAGGCTCTACACTCAGCCTGTCTTTCGTTTCCCCCACAAGGCTCTGAGCCAGACAGTTTGCACAGAATCTAGTCTGGAGTGTGTTAACTTTTCTCCCTCATCGTTGGCAGGGATCTGGAACAGCTCTGCATCAGGACAAGTTGTAAATAAACACGTTTGCTTAACTGAAGCTCCTCCTCCTATCCCATAGCCTGGTTTTGATTTGGGCAGCTTCAAGTCAGGGAACATAGAGTGTTTGGAAAAGACCCTGGAAATTATTTAACCCAGTCTACCCATTTTACAGAAGAGTAAATTGAAGATGTTTAGTTAAGTTCCTTGTGTTTACATAGACTATTAGAGGCTACAGACAGAGATAGAAATCAGATATTAGTCCAAAACTCTTTCCATAACAACCCAGTACCTCATTCATTCATTCATAAAATTTGTACTGGTTATCTAACTACTTATGTGTTGTCCTTTTGTGTGCACTGGAAAAACAGATAAATAAGGTACAGTCTTCCCTTGGAGTGCTTATGAACCCTTTGTCCATTGGGCCATCCATCCATCTAATGCATATGTCTCTTCATCATCCATCCATCTGCCCATGTTTCTACCTTTCCTGTCCATCTTCATGTCCATCCATTGATCTTCATTCTTTTGTACATTTGTTCTGTCCATTCATTTCTCCATTTATCTCACCATTGTTTATCTACAAATTGATTCATCTTTCTATTTTCCTGCCCATCATCTGTTCCTGTATCCATCCAGACTACTACTCTCTCTCTCTCTTTTAAAAGATTTATTTTAGAGACCGAGAGAGAGTGTGAGCACATGTGAGTCGGGGAGGGGCAAAGGCAGAGAGAGAGAGAGAATCGTCAAGCAGACTCCCCTCCAAGAGTACAGGCTGATGGAGGGCTTGATTCTACAACCCTGAGATCATGACCTGAGCTGAAACCAAGAGCCAGACACTAAACTGATTGTGCCACCCAGGCACCCCCAGTCTACTTCTCTTCTGGTCCATCCTCTGGTCTCTTTATCTATCTAGAATTTATCTATCTATCTAGATCTAGATCTATCGATATATAGATAGATATCTTTATCTATCTAGAATTTCTCGAGTGTCTATATGGCTCCAGATTTTTGACTGGTACTCAGGACTGAGATAAGAAGCATTTGTACTGAAGTCTTTGTATGAACACATACTTGTCTTTTTATTGAACACCTTTGGAGTAGAATGGCTGGATCATATGGTCTGTATTCGCTTAACGTTTTAGGAAACTGCTAAAATGTCTTCCAATGAGTTTTTACCCTCTTATATTTCTACCAGTTTCTCCATAGTCTTTCAGATTTTTTGCATTATCAGTCTTTTTAATTTTATCCATTCTAATAGGTCTAGTTTTAATTTGTTATTCCCCTATGACAAATGTTGGCAAGCATCTTCTGTGTGCTCATTTGTTATCCATATATCCTTCTGGGAAGGTGTGTGCAAATCTTTTGTTCATTTAAGATATTGAGTTCTGGGCCACCTGGGTGGCTCAGTGGTTTAAAGCCTCTGCCTTCAGCTCAGGTCATGATCTCAGGGTCCTGGGATCGAGCCCTGCATCAGGCTCTCTGCTTGATGGCGAGCCTGCTTCCTCCTCTCTCCCTCTCTGCCTGCCTCTCTGCCTACTTGTGATCTTTGTCTGACAAATAAATAAATAAAATCTTAAAAAAAAAGAAATTGAGTTCTTAGAGTTAAATATGAATTCTGGATTAAAGTTTTTTTTTTTTTTTTTTTTTTACTCAAATAAACGCTTTATCAGGTAAATATTTTTTCCTCCGTATGTGGCTTGTCTCGTCATTCTTTAAATAGTGTTTTCCAAAGAACAGTGCATGAATTTTGATGTCAAACTCAGTAATCTGTTCTGTTATGGATCTTTCTTTTGAATAAATTTGTGCCTGGAACAAGGTATAGACCCAATCCCTCCCTCCCTTCCTCCCTTCCTTTTTCTTTCCTCTTTCCTTCCCTTCCTTCCCTCCCCCTCCCTTCCTTTATTCCTTCCTTCCTTTTTTCTTCTCTTTCTCTTTCTTTCCTTCCTCCCACCCTCTGCTCCTTCCTTCCTTCCCTCCCTCCTTCACATACAGAAAATTGTTTAAGCATCATTTGTTGAAAAGGCTGCTTTCTCTACTGAATGGGCAGTTTTTGCATCTTTTTTAAAATCAAATATTCACTCCATTAGCAATGAATGCACACCTAATGCCCAAATCTTGTTTTTTTTTTAAATACCATTTGTTGATAAAAAGATCCAGGGATCCTTGGAGAAGTGGATGAT
The DNA here is from genome assembly GCF_011764305.1 of Mustela putorius furo. Taxonomy (NCBI): domain Eukaryota; kingdom Metazoa; phylum Chordata; class Mammalia; order Carnivora; family Mustelidae; genus Mustela; species Mustela putorius. Next base: position 34,757,674 of record NW_025421294.1, read on the forward strand.
TTTAAGGCTGGGGCAGGAAATAATATAAAATGGACCCAGAGCATTTTGAAGCCCCAGAAATGAAGGAAGTGCTGAAAAAAGAAAATCCTATATTGATGGGATTCTGTCAAAAAAACACAGCAGCCAACTGAAGGAGATCCCAACAGCCAATTTGAACAATATGAGCAATATATAAATAAAGTAGTATTGGATTATAACCTAATGTATAAAATAAATATCCATGAGTTTATACTGATAAAATTATTGGATAAGTAATGAGGGAGAAGAGAAAAATCTGTCTTGCAAGAGAATTTCAGGTAATTTATGTAGATATTCCACACTTAAGTAAGTGGAGTATAACTTTCCATTCCCCAGCTGTGGGCTGTGTGTAGTGACTTCCTTCTGAAGAGTATAGTATAGGGAATTGGGGAGGGGAAGAGTACTTTTATAGTGGAGAAAAGTGACAGACCCTATTTCAGCCAGGTGTGGAGGGTTAATCATCAGATACATCATGTTGCCAGTATATAACATTGATAGAACATAAGCACTTTATGTTTAAAGTATTCCTCCTCAAAGTACGTACTCTAGCCTAATGAAAACATCAGACAAATCCCAGTTGAGGGACATTCTACAAAATACTTGTCCAGTAATCCCCAAACCTGTCAAGGTCATCAAAAATTTAGGGAAATCTGAGAAACTGTCATAGCTAAGAGGAGCCTAGAGAGACATAACAACGAGATGTAATCTGGGTAGAATCCTAGAACAGAAAAAGATACTGGTTAAAACTAAGAGAATTTGAATAAGTGATGGACTTTAGTTAATGATGGTGTGTCGATGTTGGTTCATTAATTATAACATATTAATATAGGATGTTGGTAATGGAGGAAATTGTTGAGAGGCATATAGGAACGTTGTGCTATCTTCTCAATTTTTCTGTAAATTTAAAACCATTCTTATAAATGAAGTCTATATTTTATTTTATTTTTAAAAAAGATTTTATTTATTTATTTGAAAGACAGAGATCACAAGTAGGCAGAAAGGCAGGCAGAGAGAGGAAGGGAAGCAGGTTCCCTGCTGAGCAGAGAGCCCAATGCCGGGCTCTATCCCAGGACCCTGGGATCATGACCTGAGCTGAAGGCAGAGGCTTTAACCCACTGAGCCACCCAGGCGCCCCATGAAGTCTATATTTTAAAAATCCATTGTTTGTGTGACTGTATATACACATATATATTCAGCTTCATTGATCTATTTGCTGTTTTTATGCCAACACCGCACTGTTTGGGTTACCAAAACTTTGTAATAAGTCTTGAAATCAGTTAATATGAGCTTTCCAATTTTGTTTTTTTTTTTCAAAGTTGTTTTAACCATTCTAGGATTTTTCCATTTCACATGAACTTTAGAATCAGTCTGTCAGGTTTTGCGCACACACACACAAAGCCTGCTGCATCTTGATTACTGAATTCATTTACCAGGTCTAGTAATTTTTTGGTGGAATCTTTAGGGTTTTCTATTTTTAGTATTGCTGACATCTTGATCTGAATAGAAGGGTGAGGAATAATTTTGTTGTTTTAAACCACAAAATTTGTGGTAATTTGTTAGGGCAGAAAGCTAATACAAGATTCCTAGATATTGTCATGGAACACAGCTTGAGGCCCCCCCAAGATCACCTTCCTCAGAGCGTAGATATGACAACATTCATGGAGACACTGACTTTGTGCCCAAAGATAAACCCGAAACACATTTCTTGTGGGGATGACTCCAGGGCTGTCAGTTGCCACAGAGAGGTGGGATTGATCTGGTTGTGCATGAGTGTGTTTGTGTCTGGTGGGGTGGGTATGATAGAAATGATGAATATTCTCATTCTTCCCACTTCTGGTTCATTCTGATTTCCCTTCAGTCATTTTCCTTGTTTCCCACTCACTGTGCTACTGTTCTCCCTCATACTGGCCACCATTGGCATCTAGGTCATCCTGTTGTCCTTACGTGGAATATTTTACAGAAAGTATGTATAAAACAAAGAGGTCTCCTTATGAGTTGAACATTTGCTCTAAAATGTATTAACACTGCAGACATTAAAGATCCTTAAGTAGCAAGTACCCTTTCACTGTGTCTTGTTCTCACCATCTCAGATCTTACTCTAACAACACTCTAAACATGTACCCCCTCGGCTCTGTGTGACATTCAATAATTTTTCAAAAATGCAAAAAATCGCTGTTTTGAGTTTGGGAAGTGGGGAGAAGTGACTCAAGACTGGAGTGAGTACTCGTGCCTCCAGCTTTGAATCCAATTCCATTGCAGTCTGGGAGAGCCCGCTGAAGACTTGAAGACTACACAAGAGACTTGCAAGCTTGTATACAGCACATTTTTCTTCCCTTCCAAGCCTTGATAAGACCTTCCCTTCCTCCCCTTTGTCATCATTTGTGGGAGTAGGGTCGAAGAATAAGGAAAACTGCTTTACCACCCCACCCCAGAGATCCATAGTGCTCAGGCCTCAGTAGCCAAGGTCATTATATGCATGTTCCCTCTCATGCTCTCACAATGAGCTGTTTGTGCTCTCTCTGGGGTTGAGGTGGGTAGGAGGGAACCTGTGAACCCTTTTCATTTGGGACAGAGAGATGAATCAGTCCCCAGCAGCTTCCTTGACAATTGCACTACAGGGAGTGAACGATTTCTGAGGGAGATTTTCTCCCTAGGAGGGGTTGGAGGGGGACTTTTTGGCTAAGCAGACATGCATTCAATCACTTTTTGGCCTTTTGGCTAAGATTAAGTGTAGCAGACGCACATTCCCTGAGACGGAGCCTAGTGCAGTGACTGGCGCAGCATGTGGAACCCGGCACCTTTGACTCCCCGGAACATGGAAGGAGTTGCTGCTCTTTAAATTCCATAATTTTCTCAGATTTTCTGTCTTTTTCTATGACTGGCTCGCTTCTGCTTAGAGATTTCAAAACTTCAGAGGCTGCGACACTTAATTGCTTTGATCAAGGTAGGAGGTTCCGTAATCATAGGAATGTCCAGCTATGTTCTCTGTCTGGGCCTGGGGTTCCTGTTCTGACTCTCCTTCTGCCCATGAGACACATGCCTAAGCCACAGTCTCGCTTCTGGAATCAGGCCCTTGACAGTATCCTCATTACCCATAAAACCAGTTCTGGTTTGAAAAGGGCCTGAGCTCTGTACAAAGACTAACATCAATGTGGTTTTTTTTTCAGAGGACTTTGTTGGCATTCGCCTTTTGTCTTGAACTGAAGCCACTGAAGCAAATGCCTCCTTCTTTGAACTTAACTTTTGTGAAGAGCCTGCCCCTTCTGTTGCAGGATCTGGGGTGTCTTACTTCAAAGGTCTCTGCAAATCAGCTGTCCAGAGCAGGGTGGCTCTTTCCACTGGTGTGGGAAGTCCCCACTCTTGCGTGTTCTTATAGAGATTGACATCACAAAGAGTGTGAGGTCATATGAGGCCACCCTTTTCTTTACTCCGTGTTTACACTAAGAGAATGAGCAGCTGGGAATCACACTATCCTCTCTGTAGACAAGAGGGCTGTTTATTATTCATGAGCAATATGTCAGTAGTCTTCTGCATTGAGTTCATGGATCTCTGTGTTCTTTCCCTGTTATTCATTTTTTAAATGTGTAAAAATATTTTCTATTGATCCTTCTTTGAAATATTCAAGTGAAAAAACTGCTTTCAATATGTGATTCTCAATGACATTTCAGTCAGTTATCGTCTCTTTAAGAAGGGTACAGATTCTTAGATGTAGAGGTGCAGTTTGCTGTTAGGTAGGATTCTGGTCCTGGAGGCTAGAGCCAAGTTTTTGGCATCTCCTCGGAGGCTGTTAGAAGATCATCATTGCTTTGCATTTTAGACTTGGCTGAGAGACCAAGATTCTGTATGGGAAGGGAACTGAAAAATAAGTTTTTGAGGACTCTGTCCTGCTGTGAGTATTCCAAATTTCTTGTTTTGTCTTTGAGATTTTTTTAAAATTTGAGTTAGTTAATATACTGTACAATAATTTCAGGAGAATTCAGTGGTTCATCACTTAAACACAACACCCAGTGCTCATCACAACAAGTGGCCTCCTTAATACTCATCCCCCATCCAGTCCATCTCCCACCCACATCTCTCCATCAACTCTCTGTTCTTTGTTGTTAAGAGTCTCTTATGGTTTGTTTTCTTTCTCTTTCCCCCCACCATATGTTCATCTATTTTCTTTTTTTTTTAAGGTTTTATTTATTTATTTGACAGACAGAAATCACAAGTAGGCAGAGAAGCAGGCAGAGAGAGAGGGGGAAGCAGGCTCCTTCCTGAGCAGAGAGCCAGATGCGGGGCTCCATCCCAGGACCCTGGATCATGACCTGAGCTGAAGGCAGAGGCTTTAACCCACTGAGCTACATAGGCACCCTCTGTTTTGTTTCTTAAATTCCACAGAGTGAGATCATATGGTATTTGTTTTTCTGATTGACTTATCTCATTTAGCAACTACATTCTTGCTCCATTCATGTCAGTGCAAACGGCAAAGATTTTTTTTTTTTTTTTTTTTTTTTGGTCACTGAATAGTTTTCCATTGTGTATATATACACCACATCTTCTTTTTAAAAAAGATTTTATTTATCTGACACAGAGAGAGAGAGCACAAGCAGGCAGAGAGGCAGGCAGAGAGAGAGGGGGAAGCAGGCCCCCTGCTGAGCAGAGCGCCCAATGTGGGGCTTGATCCCAGGACCATGACCTGAGCTGAAGGTAGAGGCTTAACCCTCTGAACCACCCAGGCACCCCATATACCACATCTTCTTTATCCATTCATCAGTCGATGGACATTTGGGCTCTCTCCATAGTTTGGTTATTGTTGGTAATGTTACTATCAACATTGGGGTGCATGTACCTCTTGGAATCTATTTTTGTAAACTTTGGGTAAATATCTGGTGGTGCAATTGCTGGGTTGTAGGGTAGCTCTATTTTTAGTTTTTGGAGGAACCTCCATATTGTTCTCCGGAGAGAATTCTGCTCCAGTTTGCATTCCCACCAGCAGTGCAAAGAGGGTTGTCCTTTCTCTGCATCTTTACCAACACCTGTCATTTCTTGTGTTGTTCTTTTTCGTCATTCTGACAGGTGTGAGGTTGTATCTCATTGTGATTTTGATTTGTATTTTCTTGATGATGAGTGATGTTGAGCTGCTTTTCATGTGTCTGTTAGCCATCTGGATGTCTTCTTTAGAAAAGTATCTGTTTATATTTTCACCCATTTGTTAACTGGGTTATTTGTTTTTTAGGTGTTGAGTTTGATAAAGTCTTTATAGATTTTGGATACTGATCCTTTTTCAGATACGTCATTTGCGTTTATCTTCATCCATTTTATAGGCTGCCTTTTAGTTTTGTTGATTTTTTCCTTTGCTGGGCAGAACCTTTTTATCTTGATGAAATTCCTATGGTTCATTTTTGCTTTCTTTTCCCTTGCTTCCAGTAACTTGTCTGGTAAGAAGTTGCTATGGCCAAGGTCAAAGGGGTCGCTGCCTGTGTTCTTCTCCAGGATTTTGATGAATTCCTGTCTCACATTTAGGTCTTTCATCCATTTTGAATTTATTTTTGTGTATAGTGTAAGAAAGTGGTCCAGTTTCATTCTTCCGCATGTGGCTGTCCTGTTTTCCCAACACCATTTGTTGACAAACCATTATAAGAGAATACTATGAAAAATTATATGCTAACAAACTGGACAATCTGGAAGAAATGGACAAATTCCAAACTTCTTATTTACCTAATCCAGGACCTCAGAAACCAGAGGATGTTCCCGTGGAGCCCCTAGATTTACTGTGAGCTTTGAATAGAAGCCCTAGTTGCCACTCTAACCTCTGCTGGTCTGTGCTGTTCCCCTAGAAGGATGATGTTTTAATATTTTGGAAGAATTCCCATCTCAGTTATCTTTGCAAATGGTTTAGTAAAGTTTTACTAAAGGTTTTAGTAAAGGAAGAACAGATAAAACGAGTCAGTGTGTTCTGGAGCTTAGGTCTAGGGATCTCTTACTCGATTTATATCTTTATTTTTCACAGATATTAATAAAATTGATTTCAGTTTTGGCTGCATGTTTTTGGTGGTCTCTCATTAGGTGCATAAATGTTTATGATATGTCTTTTAGCTATATTGAAACTTTTATTAATACATAAACTTTTTTTATTTAAAGTCCATTTTGTTTGATATTAATAAAGCCAACTTCCTTCCTTTTGGTGGTTATTTTCATGGAATATCTTTCTCCATCCTTTCAATATATTTATGTTTTTATATCTAAAATAAGTTCTTATAGACAGCATATAGTTGATTCATATATATATATTTTTAAAGATTTTATTTATTTGACAGAGATCACAAGTAGACAGAGAGGCAGGCAGAGAGAGAGAGGAGGAAGCAGGGTTCCTGCTGAGCAGAGAGCCCAATTCGGGGCTCAATCTCAGGTCCTGGGATCTTGACCCAAGCCAAAGGCAGAGGCTTTACCCACTGAGCCACCCAGGTACCCCGATTCATATATTTTTATCCATTCTGCCAATCTCTGCCTTTTGATTGGAGAGGTTAATCTACTTTCACTTAAAGTAATTACTTATAAGGAGGAAGGAACACCTGGGTGGCTCAGTTGGTTAAGTGCCCTGACTCTTGATCTCAGCTCTTAGGTCTTGAACTCAGAATTGTGAGTTCAAGACTGGTGTTGAACTCCCAGTGTGGAGCCTACTTTAAAAAAAAAAAAAAGTAATTACTTATAAGGAGAGATTACTTCTGCTATTTTTCTGTTTGTTTTTTACCCATGGTCTTGTTAGCCAGTTCCTGCAATAAGTCTCTTAATATGTATCTTCCACTAGTTTGCTTCTGTGGTTGAACCCTGACTGATACATACCTACATGCTGAGGCTTTGCTTAGAATGACAGGATCCTTCCTTTTGTGACAACAGCTTTCCAAGGTCCCCTACTATCAAAGGACTTCTACTTCCAGCCCCCCTCTTTCTTTTCTACTCTTCCTGCACTGTAGTATGTCTCCCTCACCCTCTGAATAGTTCCTCTAAATATCCTGTCATCTCTAGTTTTATTGTTTATGTCCTGATTCTGCCCTGAGTGACTACAAAAATCTAAAGACATATGTAAAAATATTCTTTGGAGTTTGAGCAAAGATCAGTTCCTGAAAGAGAATTTTTGGTGGCAAAGGGACTATAATGATAGTCCATCAGCTATATTCTTCAAAAAAATGTGAATATCATAAGTACAGAAATCCTGGGGGATTTTTATAGATTCAAAGAGACTAAGAAGACAGGTTAACTTAATACAATATCAGATCCTAGACTAAATCCTGAACTGGAGAAATGCTGTAAAGGATATTACTGGCCAAATCATTGAGATACAGACAGTAGATTAAGGTATGTTGCTGTTCAAGTTACCAAGGTTGATAACCATATTGGGGATAGGAAACAGAATATCCTTGTTCTTAGGTAATATTCACTGGAAAATTTCAGGGTAGACTATAATAACATATGCCATTTACTTCCAAACATTTAGGCCAAAGATATGTATATGTATATGCTCTCTCTATAGAGAGCGAGTGGAACAAAATGCTAAAATTAGGTGAATCCGGGCTGTAGGACTAGCAGCATTCTTATTATCTTTGCATCTTTTCTGTAAATTTGATTTTTTTTCTGAATACAAGTTTAAGAAAATGGCCCATGCCCCTGTTCCCTTGAATTTTATCTCTCCTTTGAGATTCTCTGGCTTCAATCAAAGAGCCCCCACACATATGCTATTCTAACTTCAAAACAGTTGTATTAGCTCCTGTCTCAGAGAAGAGCAGCAGGTTATACTTATCACAAATGAGGTTCCAACATTTGTGTTTACAGAACACAGAAAAGAACACAAGGGAAAGTGAAATAGAGAACACACATAATGTACAAAGATACAAAATTCGGGGCGCCTGGGTAGCTTGGTGGGTTGAGCCTCTGCCCTCGACTCAGGTCATGGTCTCAGGGTCCTGGGATCGAGCTCTCTGCTCCGCAGGGAGCCTGCTTCCTCTTCTCTCTCTGCCTGCCTCTTTGCCTGCTTGTGATTTCTGTCTGTCAAATGGGTGAATAAAATCTTTAAAAAAAAATACAAAATTTATATAGAAATACTAAGAATTATGTTTATAACATGGGGATTTCAGGTACTGAGAATCAGAGTGTAGATTTGGTCATTAACAGCTGACCAAATATTTGCTCTGTCCAATAGCAACCATGTGATCTGGAGCAGGACATTTTGCCTCTTTGTTCTTTAGTTTCCTTATCTGGAACCCAGAGATGGAAATCCTTTGTGTTTGTAGGGGGAAAAAATGCTAGCATATGAAGACAATACTTGAAAATAAAAGTTTAAGGAGGGACAACTAGACACCAAATAGTCTCCTACCCTAAGATTTTAGTGAGCTTCATTGATATTCCGTGGAGTCTAAAAAGCTTTGAAGTCTATAACAATTCGTGGTTGCAGTGGGGTAGAGAAGGGAAATGGGGAAATAGAAGGCCTCATTTACTAAAGCACATATGCTTTACATGTGGCCTCATTTAGTATTTAGGATATTAAGACATTCTCCTATGTTGCTGATGGAATGGAGATTGTTAGAATGCTTTCATAGATATTTGGGCAATATCTGTTTGAATAAAAAGTGCGTATGTGCACAATGAAGTTTGTATAGGCATATTTACTGCAGTATTGTTCTAAAAGCAAATTCATGGACACTAAATATCCTCATTCATTCAATATCCATTAAGGGGATCAGTTGAATAAATTATTATACATGCATATCATAAAAGACTACATTCATTAAGAAGAGTGAAACATTTGCATATACTGATAAATTAGTCATGTGTGTTTACCTTAGAAAACAAGTTACATAAGGAAGGCTACCATTTTTTTCTCGTGGTGTAAGAAGGATATACACAGAACTATAAGGATATACACCTCCCCAGAGGTGCTGATTTACATTTAAACTATCTCTGGAAGACCACACAAAAAAGTTAATATTTTTCAGAAGGTAAATTTTGGGGCACAGGAGGTAAACTTACTTTCACTCTATTCTTTTTTTTTTTTTTTTTTTTGGTAAGACTCTGGCTGCTTTCAGCTCAGAAACTTTTTTTTTTTTTAAGATTTTATTTATTTATTTGACAGAGAGAGAGAGAAAGACAGGCGGAGGGAGAGGCAGAAGCTGGCTCTCTGCTGAGCAGAGATCCCAGGACCCTGGGATCATGACCTGAGCTGAACGCAGTTGATTAACTGACTGAGCCACCCAGCTACCCCTTCCTTTTGTATTGTTAACATTTGTAACCCAAGTGCTCATATTACCTTTAATTTTTTTTTTTAAAGTCGGCTTCACACCCAGTGTGGAGCCCAGTGAGGGGCTTGAACTCAAGACCCTAAGATCAAGACCTGAGCTGAGATCAAGATCTGGATGCTTAATTGACTGAGTCACCCAGACCATCCCCCCAAAATTTGTTTCTCTAGCTATCTGCTTACCACCAAAACCCTTCCCCAGCCCACAGTCCTTCTCCAGGGCCTTGGTTGGTGCAGGCAGCTCATCGGTGGTTTCTTCAGCAAGAAACCACAGGACTTGTGGTTTAAGGTAGGAGTGAGAAGGTTGGGAATAATCTGTGTGTGTGTGTATGTGTGTGTGTGTGTGTGAGACACAAATGGACATTTACTTTTTGTTCTGTATCTTTTACGTTTTTGCATATCTAATCATGTGCATGTAGTGTTGTGGGATCACAGAACATGATGGTAAAGAAAGAATTCCTGAGGTGTTTTGCGGTGCAAGTTAGTAAATTTACTTAAGTGGCATGGGTGGTAGGTCCTGTGAGCAGAAAGATTTGCTCTTTTGCTGTATGAAGCTGGTGGTTGCATGCTTACTGCTCAAGGGGGTCAGGATGTGCAGGCAGTATTAGATCAGAAATGTTTTCTTTAAATTTCTACTCATGGGGGCACCTGGGTGGCTCAGTGGGTTGAGCCTCTGCCTTCGGCTCAGGTCATGATCTCAGGGTCCTGGGATCGAGCCCCACATCGGGCTCTCTGCTCAGCGGGGAGCCTGCCTCCTCCTCCTTTCTCTCTCTCTGCCTGCCTCTCTGCCTACTTGTGATCTCTCTGTCATAAATAAAATATTTAAAAAAGAAAAAATTTCTACTCATGAAACTATTTTCGAAAGATTTCTCTGGTGCTTATCATTCAGCTTGATATTAACTATTGGCGAGATACACAGGCAGTCATGAGACCTTTTAGGAATGTAACCAGGGGTGCCTGAGTGGCTCAGTCAATTAAGCGTCTGCCTTCTGGTCAGGTCACAATCCCAGGGTCCTGAGATTGAGCTGCACCTGAGGCTCCCTGCTCAGCGAAGAACCTGCTTCTCCCTCTCCACCTGCCTGCTGCCCTGCCTATTTATGCTCTATCTCTCTGTCAAATAAGTAAAAACCTTTAAAAAGAGAGAGAGAATGGAGGGAATGTAGCAGCCATTATGCATTCCATCCATACTGGAACTATGCAGGCTATACATCAGGCTTCCGGACTAAAGGTGAACATTTTTTTTTTTTTTTAAGATTTTATTTATTTATTTGACAGAGAGAGATCACAAGCAGGCAGAGAGTCAGGCAGAGAGAGAGGAGGAAGCAGGCTCCCTGCTGAGCAGAGAGCCCGATGTGGGGCTCGATCCCAGGACCCTGGGATCATGACCTGAGCCGAAGGCAGCAGCTTAACCCACTGAGCCACCCGGGCGCCCCTAAAGGTGAACATTTTTTTTCTGCTTCTGTCCCTCATCAATAATACCTTTCAAGACCGTAGAATTTGTTTATTTAAAGCTATGTCAAGACTCCTTCCCGGGACACCTGGGTGGCTCAGTTGGTTGAGCAGCTGCCTTCGGCTCAGGTCATGATCCCAGCGTCCTGGGATCGAGTCCCACATCGGGCTCCTTGATCAGCAGGGAGCCTGCTTCTCCCTCTGCCTCTGTCTGCCATTCTGTCTGCCTATGCTCGCTCTCTCCCTCTCTCTGATAAATAAATAAAATCTTAAAAAAAAAAAAAAGACTCCTTCTCAATCCCTCTCCTCCCCACTCTAGACCCCCGCAAACCTCTAGTTCACCAGCCGGTCCTTCTCCAGCCGGAGAGTCGAGGACCTTCTGTTCTAAGGTAGGAGACTGAGTGGTGGGGATCAACCCTTGAATAAAAGGTCTTTTGTTAATGGGGATTTGAGGTTTGGGAGGATATTGTTGGCTTTCCTTTTTAAAATTAAGCACGGTACAAATAGGCCCTTAAACCTCCATAATCACTAACTGAAGGACGCTTAATAGTAATCATTCCTGTTTGAAAAGGAAGCGCGCGCGCTGCATGCCGGGATTTGTAGTCCCTGCTCGGATGGCCCTCATTGCGGCTGTGCAGGAAGAGCCTCTCGTCCAGGCGCATGCGTGCGGCGGCGGCGGCAGGACTGACTGCGCTAAGGTGGCGGTAGGAACGCGGCCTCCTGGGAGCTAGCCATGGCGGTAGCTGCGGCGGCTATGGGGCCCTCGGCGCTTGGTCAGAGCGGTCCTGGTTCAATGGCTCCATGGTGTTCAGTGACCAGCGGCCCAACACGCTACGTGCTGGGAATGCAGGAGCTGTTCCGCGGCCACAGCAAGACTCGCGAGTTCCCTGCACATAGCGCCAAGGTGCACTCGGTGGCCTGGAGCTGCGATGGGCGTCGCTTGGCCTCGGGGTCTTTCGACAAGACGGCCAGCGTATTCCTGCTGGAGAAGGACCGGTTGGTAAGCTGTCAGGGACCGGCCCAGGCCAGAGAGAGGGTCTGTGGTAAAGCCAGGTGTGGAGAGCCAGGTGTTGGAGAGAATGCGGGATGGAGGCGAGGAGAAGGGAGGGGTGTGGGGAAAAGAGGGTTGTGTAGAGCACGCTGGAGGAGTGCGGGAGTGACAAGGGTAATGATTAGGGATCTGGAAGGAATGTGGTAGAGAGGAAGATGGTGATGGTAAGAGGGAGGTGGGGATGTGAGGGAGTATAGCAGTAAGGAGGTGTAAAGATGAGCTGGGAGTGGAGGCGAGGAGAGGATGAGGACTGGTGGTGAGGAGGGTAGATGGGATTCGAGTGAGGTGGGGGTGTATGGGAGTGGTAGGAAGGAGTTGTGTGGTGGTGAGGAGTGGCTAGAGGCTGTGGTGATGGTGGGGTCCCTATGGTGGTAAGGAGGCTTCCTGTGAGAGTGAGCAAGAAGATTGGGAACCTTGGTGGAGTAAATGTGGAGAACCAGAAAGAAGGAGGAAGGCCAGGGAGGGCAAAAGAGTTAGAGCATTGCTGTGGAATCCAAATCTTAGAACAATTCAGAGTGATTGGAGAGGAAGGGAGGAGGGTATTGGGAAGAGTTTTGGGGAAGGGGTTTAAAGATTTAAAAATTCTTTTAAATTTTCTGGCTTTTTCTTTGCCACAAGGTACCTTGGTTTGAATAAGGTTTAGAAGTCACATGTGGAGGCAGGTACTTATGTGTGAAGTAGCATTTGGATTCTGTTCTTTCAGGTTAAAGAAAACAATTATCGGGGACATGGGGATAGTGTGGACCAGCTTTGTTGGCATCCGAGTAATCCTGACCTCTTTGTCACAGCATCTGGAGACAAAACCATTCGCATCTGGGATGTGAGGACTACAAAATGCATTGCCACTGTGAACACTAAAGGTGACTCTTGAGAGAGAGGGCAGAGTAGGAAGATGAGCAGCTTATAGTCATTCAACAAGCATTTCCCAAGTATCTTCTTTGTGTGTGGCCTCGTGTTAGGTGTGGGACATCCTGGGCTGAATAAGACAATTTCCAGCTCCCAGGACCTGTACTAGGTTTAGTGCAGGGAGAGAGACATATGTGTTAACGAAAAAACCTAACGTGATATGATATGGTTCATCTTACACTGAAGAGTCTACAAGATGGATACCTAGAATGGAAATGCTTAAGTCTGACTCTTGCCTGTGAGGACATTTGAGCGGAATTTGAGCAAATTCTTAGAATAGGTAATAGGGATTTAGTGGTCAGGGTACAGTGCATGGGTGAGGGGTGGGGTGCAGCTCTAGGAGGGAGCTTCATGTGTAGATAGATGGAGAATTTAGGAAACTGCTGATAGGCCAGAATGACTGATCTTGGGAATGAATAGTCTTGGTGGTCTGGGAGAAGACGACCTGAAGTTGTATAGTACATTTGTAGAATCTGTTCTTCACCAGGTATTGTCCTATAAACCTTGAGATCACTTACTATGTTTTACTGACTAACGTGTCATTGATTATAACATGCACCAATATTTTATGCGTTGTTAGGAAGGAAAATAAAGTTTCTAGATAAGCATCATATACCAAAAATTTCGAGATGCCTCCTAATGCATTTTAAGATATGTTGTAGAAAATAAAATGTGAAAATATATGCATCATAGAATTGATAAAGTTGGTGAGATTTTTAATTGACATGTTCACTGTGGGCCACTGGACTTTGTTGACAAGACTTGTCCCTGGAGGTGGAATCTTGTAGTGCTTTCTCCAAGTAGACAACTGGTGATTCTTAAATGAGTTAGATAGCACGTGGATGAACATTAAAAACCGGCTGTGTATGTATTTTAATGCCTACCAGAAAGAAAGATCTAGCCCATAGAATTTATTGATAAATGGAAACTGAATTTATTTAACTGAAAATTTTTGAGTCAATTTTAAGAAAAGTCTTGAATAAAGAAATATAGCTGTTATTTTTATATATAGCTATATATATTTATATATATACTTAAAGATATAGCCAACATGGATAGGACAAAAATTGGAAAAGTGGCATGTGAATGACTGGAGTTTGGGAAATGGTGGTATAAGACTAGGGGGCTTTGGAGTCAAATCTGGTTTCGAACTTGGGTGTGTTACTTCATGGCTTTGACACTTTGGCTCATCTCTCATATCTTTCATATCTTCATATGTAATATGGGGATAATAAAGTATTCCTTAGAGAGTTATGAGAGTGCATAAGGGGCAATTTGTAGACGAAAGTGTTGGACTCATAATTGGTGAGTAAGTAGTCATTCCCTTCTGTTGACTGGGACCTTGGTGAATGAGGTTTGGAGATAACTCTGGTCTTTGTAGTATTAAAAAAAAGTTAACTGCAGGATTATAGGCAAACAGTATCTTGCTGATTATATCTGGGTTTCCAGGGGAGAACATTAATATCTGCTGGAGTCCTGATGGGCAGACCATTGCTGTAGGCAACAAGGATGATGTGGTGACCTTTATTGATGCCAAGACACACCGTTCCAAAGCGGAGGAGCAGTTCAAGTTTGAAGTCAATGAAATCTCCTGGAATAATGACAACAACATGTTCTTCCTGACAAATGGCAATGGTTGTATCAACATCCTCAGGTGAGAGGGTTCTAGCTTAGGGACTGTCATGTCTTTGTGCTGGGTGCTGCATGGATACAGAATGAATTAGATGCAAGCCTGGCCTGAAGGAGCTTAAAAGACAAATGGTAATAAAAAATCCTAACCTCTGTTGAGCACCTTTGAGCCAGGCACCTTATATTTACTGAGTCCTCAGAAATTCTCTGGGGTTGTTATTTGAGTCTTATTTGACAGATGAGGATCTGGGATTCAAGAGAGTTTAAATTATTAGTCAACAGGTGAGCACTAGAACTAGGTACACCTTGAATTATGGTTAATTTATACCCATAAAGTCTCTGCTTAAATTTCTTAAAATTTCTTTAAAATTAATTAATTAATTAATAGATAAAAAATTAAAAATTTAGTATTTTAAATATTTAATATTTTAATTAATTAATATTTAATATTTTAAATTTTTAAAAGATATTTAAAAATATCTTTAAATATTTTAAAATTTCTCTCCAGGGCAGCCATCTTCAGTACTTTCCTACCTCCCTAGCTTAAAAGCTTATTTTATGTACTTCCTGTTGGCAGCATTTCTCATTCTGTATTATAATTAAATGTTTGTTTGTTTTAAAGATTTTATTTGTTTAGTTGACAGAGTATACAAGCAGGGGGAGCAGCAGAGGGAGAGGGAAAAGCAGGCTCTCCACTAAACAGGGAGCCAAGTGCGGGGCTTGATCCTAGGACCCAGGATCATGACCTGAGCCGAAGGCAGATGCTTAACTGACTGAGCCACCCAGGCACCCCTATAATAAATGTTTAATTAATCTATATCTGCCATTAGACTATAAATGACATGAAGGTAGGGACCATGTGTAACTTGTTTCCTGTTGAATCCCTTGTTCCTACCTTAATACTTGCTACACAGAGTTAGGATCTCCATAAATATTTATTCTGTAAATGAATGAAGTGTTGGAATTGAAATTCAGGTCTGTTGACTCTGTTCTTTCTGCTGTCTGGGTGGGCAATGCAAGGCAATGTGAAATAGGTACTTTTCGAGAGGCATGGAGTTTGCTTTGGAATCCCAGGGATAGAAACTTAAATTGACTATGGGAGTTGGGGATTGAAAGAGGCAGCTTCTGATCTTGACCTTGAAAACTGAGTAGAATTTTAAGAATCAGCAGAAGGGAACCATACAATGGGCAAAGGTGTGAATGAACATGGCCTGTATAGACAGTAGTTGGTAGATCACAGTTGCTGAGAATGGTATCAGATAAGGTATCTGAAGAGATAGCCTGAAAATGGGAAGATAAAGTTGAAATATAATCTGGGACCAGATTATATAAAAGGCTGGAAACCTGTGCTTAGCAACTTGAATTTTATTCAAGTTGGTGTTCTATAGCTTATTATTTTTTTTTAAGCCTTTCAGTTAGGAAATAAAACACATACACAGAAAACCACTTAAAACAACATACAGCTTGGGACACCTGGGTGGCTCGGGTGGTTGAGCAACTGCCTTCGACTCAGGTCATGATGCCAGAGCCCTGGGATCAAGTCCCACATCAGGCTCCCAGCTCCGTGGGGAGTCCGCTTCTCCCTCTGACTTTCTCCCCTCTCATTCTCTCTCTCACTGCCTCTCTCTCTCTCTCTCTCTCAAATAAATAAATAAATAAATAAATAAACAAAACAAAACAAAAAACTGTCTTTAAAACAACATACAGCTTAATGAACTATTATCTGTGTAACCCCACCCAGGTCAAGAAATATTTGCTGCATCCCGGAAGTCCCTCCATGTCCTTTGTTCTAGTCCTCAAAAGGAAACACTATTTTGATTTTTATAGTATTTCTTCATAGTTTTAGCTACTAAGTATGCATTCCTAGACATTCTAGATTTGTCTATTTAAAAAAATTTGATGTCTTTTAAATGTGTTAAACTATGAAGTTGCTCTTCATCCTCTTCTACTTATAATATAGACTGTTAACCTGCAGAGATTCTCCTAGTCTGGATTTTGCTGATTCTGTATGCTTATTTATTTGTTGGAATATAACATACTTCCTCTCATTTACTGTTTTGTTATTTAATAATATAGTTCACTTAGGAAAGGCAGGATAAATGGTTCTTTCCCTTTGTCATCAGATAATGAATTAGTTCTCCATCACCTCCAAAGACGATTAGCTAGGTTTTATTTTTAAGACTTACTAGGGACGCCTGGGTGGCTCAGTTGATTGGACGACTGCCTTTGGCTCAGGTCATGATCCCAGAGTCCCGGGATCGAGTTCTGCATCAGGCTCCCAGCGCCATGGGGAGTCTGCTTCTCCCTCTGACCTTCCCCTCGCTCATGCTCTTTCTCACTGTCTCTCTCTCAAATAAATAAATAAAATCTTAAAAAAAAAAAAAAAAGACTTACTGTAGGGGCGCCTGGGTGGCTCAGTGGGTTAAGCCTTTGCCTTCGGTTCAGGTCTTGATCTCAGGGTCCTGGGATCGAGCCCCACATCGGGCTCTCTGCCGGGCAGGGAGCCTGCTTCCCCCTCTCTCTCTGCCTGCTTGTGATCTCTCTCTGTCTCAAATAAATAAATAAATAAAATTAAAAAAAAAAAAAGGCTTACTGTAAACTCTTGTACTTAAGCATGGGAGATGTGTTTCAGTCCATTGGAGTAATTATCTGTATGGAAACTCAAAGTATCCCTTCTTCAGCTAATGGGAGCCTCTTCAAGTTGTTCCTGAGTCTTTTTTTTTTTTTTTTTTTTTTTTTTTTAACAATGCAGGTAGTCTTCAGTTTGTTGCTCTCTGATAAGACAGGATATGCCAGGTTCATCTTGTATGTTTCCTGGCTCAGACCTTTAATCAGAAAATTCTCTAAGAATCCTTGGATTCTTTTTCTGAGAAAAGGTACTGGAACTACAGATGTCCATATTGCTGGTTTGGTCATTATTTCTAGACCTTTCCTGTGGACAGAGCAAGGACATGTAAGTGTTTATTTTTAAAGATTAAAATATGTGAATAGTGAGTTTATGTTGATAACATTGAACTAAAATTCAGGACTAGTGGAATCCTACTGCGGGCACCTGGATGGCTCAGTGGGCTAAAGCCTCTGCCTTCGGCTCAGGTCATGGTCTCAGGGTCTTGGGATCGAGCCCCGTGTCGGGCTCTCTGCTCAGCAGGGAGCCTGCTTCCCCCACCCCCGCCCCCAATCTGCCTCTCTGCCTACTTGTGGTCTCTCTCTCTGTCAAATAAATAAATAAAATTAAAAAAAAAAAAGAATCCTACAAAACATTTTCTATATTACAAATAACTCTTTCCTTCCAAACTGAATATTTGAGTATTCTGATTCTCAAGGACACTGGGATTATAGAATTAGAATATCCCATGGTTACTTAATACCTTTCTCCATATTACACATAGAGGTATCTCAGAATAACAGTATTCCCACTACCACCACCACTGTGATTACTTAAAATAGTAAATTTTGCTTTTTGCATTGTTTTCCTAATTTTTCTTCGATTAAAAAAAACAGTTAATATTATATTATCAGACCCTGATATGAGGAAGTGGTGATGCAACATGGGGGCTTAAGTGGGTAGGAGAAGAATAAATGAAACAAGATGGGATTGGGAGGGAGACAAACCATAAGTGACTCTTAATCTCACAAAACAAACTAAGGGTTGCTGGGGGGAGGGGGTTTGGGAGAAGGGGGTGGGATTATGGACATTGGGGAGGGTATGTGCTTTGGTGAGTGCTGTGAAGTGTGTAAACCTGGTGATTCACAGACCTGTACCCCTGGGGATAAAAATATATGTTTATAAAAAATAAAAAATTAAAAAAAATATTACATTATCAGAGTATACTAGCTACTAGGTACTATGCCTTTCTTTTACATCTATAATTTCTACAAGAAGCTGTATATGTAATGCTCATCACCAGTCCCATGCTGATAAGTCTCTAGTCATTTTGATTGTCAAAGTTCATTCTTTAGATTCCTCAGGAAAGGTTCACGGGACAATATTCTTTAAGTTCATGCTTACAACTTATATACCTATAAAACTTACAGATATTTAATTGTGTTTACCATTTGAGCTCTTTGTAATTGATAGTTTTGCTAGATATAAAAATCCTTGATTCCTATTTTCTTGCTTGTATATCTTAAATATATTATCCCATTTTCTTTTGGCATAAAGTCTTACAGTCAGAAAGGTCTGATAATAATCTATTTTTTTTTAAAGATTTTATTTATTTACTTGACAGAGAGATCACAAGTAGGCAGAGAGGCAGGCAGAGAGAGAGGGGGAAGCAGGCTCTCTGCCAAGCAGAGAGCCTATTGTGGGGCCCGATCCCAGGACCCTGAGACCATGACCTGAGCCGAAGGCAGAGGCTTAACGCCCTGAGCCACCCAGGTGCCCCATAATTTTTTTTTTTTTTTAAAGTCCAGGAAAGTTTGTTTGAATTACAGTCTGATACTTGGTTGTCTTTGATTTTCTTCTTTAGTATCTCCCGTTGTCGTCTTAGTACCACAGTCCTCTTCCCATAGTTTAATTGCTGTCTGTCTTGTTTCTTAGCTATCCAGAGCTAAAGCCTGTGCAGTCTATCAATGCCCATCCTTCCAACTGCATCTGTATCAAGTTTGACCCCATGGGGAAGTACTTTGCCACAGGAAGTGCGGATGCTTTGGTCAGCCTCTGGGATGTGGATGAGTTGGTTTGTGTTCGGTGCTTTTCTAGGTAAGCAGCTCTGCCGGCACTTTCCTTGTTGGATAAATTAATTTGACTTTATTTTGGATGAAATTGTGCCCTACACTTACTGGGTTATTCTAACATGTCCTGTCTCCACTCTGTTACAGGCTGGATTGGCCTGTGAGGACCCTTAGTTTTAGTCACGATGGAAAAATGCTGGCGTCAGCCTCGGAAGATCATTTTATTGACATTGCTGAAGTAGAGACAGGTAACTGATACCCTCACTACCATAGTGAGTCTTCTATCTGTCATCTGTTGGCCATTAAGACTTTTCCTGTCATGTGTGTTTATCTTCACATTACTACTTCACTTGCATTAGCATAAATGAATTTTCCTCTTAAGACAGCTTTGTTTATTAGGACTATTATAGTCAGGTCATAAGGGAGCAAAGAGTTTAGAAAGGAGCAGGTCTGAAAAAAAGGAATTTAGGAAAATATTTTGCATTTCATTAACTGTCAATTCTTCTGTTATGAAATTTTTAAAATGTGGAAAATAGGAGGAAGAAAAAAGTGATACTTTTGGTTCCACCTCTAAACACAATCTCTTTTAGTGTTGTGGTATACTTTTTTCCTGTATTTTGCCTGTATTTTAACTTAAAATAATCTTAGGAATTAATAAAATACATGTGATTTGCTTTAAAAACAACCAGTAGAATTTGAAAATAGAAAAATGAGAGGAGAGTATTCATTTTATGAAAGAATTTCCTTAGCTTTA
The DNA here is from genome assembly GCF_011764305.1 of Mustela putorius furo. Lineage (NCBI taxonomy): Eukaryota > Metazoa > Chordata > Mammalia > Carnivora > Mustelidae > Mustela > Mustela putorius. Next base: position 34,777,426 of record NW_025421294.1, read on the forward strand.
CTTATTTTTAATTAATAATTTTTTATTATCAAAGTATGACGGACATGATATTATATTAGTTTCATGTATGACAGTGATTTGACAGACATACACATTAGTCATTGATCACAATAAAGGTAGTCATCATCTGTCACCATATAACATCATTATAATATTATTGACTATATTCCTGTTGCTATACTTTATATCTTCAGGATGTATTTATTTTAGAATTGGAAGTTTGTACCTCTTAATATTTCACTCATTACCCCAGCTTTCTCTCCTCTGGCACCCAACAGTTTTCTTTAATTATGAATCTGTTTCTGTTTATTTATTTACTTGTTTTGTTTTTTAGATTTCATGTACAAGTGAAATCATATTGTATTTGTCTTTCCTGATTTATTTAACTTAGCTTAATAACCCTTAGGTCCACCCCATGTTCTCATAAATGGCAAGATCTCATTCTTTTTTTATGACTGATTAATATTCCATTGTGTATATATATCTCAGATCTTTATTCATTTGTCTATCCATGGATACTTAGGTTGCTCCCATATTGTGGCTATTGTAAATAATGCTGCAATAAACATAGGGGTTTACATATCTTTTTGAATTAGTATTTTGTTTTCTTTGGGTAATTACCCAGTAGTGGAATTATTGGATCATACATTTCTATTTTTAATTTCTCGAGAAAGCTCCATACTGTTTTCTGCAGTAGCTGCACCAATTTATATACCCACCAGCAGTGTATGAGGATTCCTTCTTCTTTACATCCTCACTGTTTGTTTTTTATTATCTGTTTGATACTAGCTATTTTGGTAGGTATGAGGTGATATTTCATTGTATGTGCATTTCCCTGATGATCATTGATGCGAGCACCTTTTCATGTTTGTTGGTCATCTGTGTGTCTCCTTTGGAAAAATGTCTGTCTAGGTTTTTTGTCCCCCTCCCCCCACACTTTTTTTTTTTTTTAAGATTCACCCATTTGGGAGAAAGAGAACATGAGTGGGCCTGGGGGAAGGGGCAGAGGGAAAGAATCTCAAGCAGATTCCCTGCTGAGTGTGGATCCTGACATGGGGCTCAATCTCAGGACCCTGTGATCATGACCTGAGCCGAAATCTTAAGAGTTGGATGCTCAACTGACTAAGCCACCCAGGCACCCCGTTTTTTAATCAGCCTATTTTGTTTGTTTGTTTGTTTGTTTGTTTTTTAGTGTTGAACATAGAATTGTTTATATATTTTGGATATTAACCTCTTAATGGATTTATTATTTGGAAGTATCTTCTCCCATTCAATAGGTTGCCTTTTTGTTTTGTTGATGGTTTCCTTTGCTATGCAGAAGCTTTTTATTTTGGTGTAGTCCCAGTATCTTATTTTTGCTTTTGTTTCTCTTTGCTTGAGGAGACATATCCATAAATACATTGCTAAAGCTGATGTTCAAGAGATTGCTGCCTGTGTTTTCTTTTAGGACTTTTATTGTTTCATATCTCACATTTAAGTCTTTAGTCCATTTTGAGCTTATTTTTGTGTATGGTGTAAGAAAGTGGTCCAATTTCATTTGTTTGAATGTAGTTGTCCTGTTTTCTCAGCACCATTTGTTGAAGAGACTGTTTTTTCCATTGCATATTCTTGCCTCCTTTGTTGTAGATTAATGATCATATTAAGTGTGGGTTTATTTCTGGGCTCTCTATCCTGTTCCATTGATCTAGCATATCTGGTTTTGTGCCAGTGCCACATTGTTTTGAATACTATAGCTTTGTAGTATATCTTGAAGTCTGGGATTGTGATACTTCTAGCTTTGTTCTTTCTTAAGATTGCTTTGGTTGCTCAGAGTCTTTTGTGGTTCCATACAAATTTTGGGATTATTTGTTCTAGTTTTGTGAAAAATACTGGTATTTTGATAGGGACTGCATTGAATCTGTGGATTGCGTTGGGTGATACGGACATTATAACAATATTAATTCTTCCAGTCCTGGACATGGTTTATTTTTCTATTTGTGTTACCTTCAATTTCTTTCTTCAGTGTCTGATAGTTTTTAGAGTATAGGTCTTTCCCCTCTGTGGTTAAATGTATTCCCAGGTATTTATTCTTTTAGGTGCAATTGTAAATGGGATTGTTTTTTAAATTTTCTTCCTACTACATCATTATTAGTGTATAGAATGCAATGGATTTCTGTATATTAATTTTGTTGCCTGCAACTTTATTGAATTCATTTTTTCTAATACTTTTTGTGGAGTCCTTACCGTTTTCTATATATAGTATCATGTCATGTGCAAATACTAACAGTTTTACTTCTTTCTTACCAATTTGGGTTCCTTTTCTTTTTTTCTCTTGTCTGGTTGCTGTGGCCAGGACTTCCAAGACTGTGTTGAATAAAATGGTGAGAGTAGACATCTTTTTTTTTTTTTTTTTTTAAAGATTTTATTTATTTATTTGTCATAGAGAGAGAAGCGAGAGCAAGCACAGGCAGACAGAGTGGCAGGCAGAGGCAGAGGGAGAAGCAGGCTCCCTGCTGAGCAAGGAGCCCGATGTGGGACTCGATCCCAGGACGCTGGGATCATGACCTGAGCCGAAGGCAGCTGCTTAACCAACTGAGCCACCCAGGCGTCCTGAGAGTAGACATCTTTGTCTTGTTCCTGATCTTAGGGGAAAAGCTTTCAGTTTTTCACCATTGAGTGTGTTGTTATCTGGGTTTTTCATATATGGTCTTTATATGTTGAAGTGTGTTTCCTCTAAATCCATTTTGTTGAGAGCTTTTATCAACAATGGGTGTTTATTTTTGTCAGATGGTTTTTCTGTGTCTATTGAAATGATCATATAGTTTTTATCCTTCCTCTTATTGATGTGATGTATCATATTGATTTATTTGCAAATATTGAACCATCCTGGAATAAATACCACTTGATCATGGTGTATGATCTTTTTAATGTATTGTTGAATGTGGTTTGCTAATATATTTTGTTGAGGATTGTTGCATCTATATTCATCAGAGATGTTGGCCTGCAGTTTTTTGCTTTTTGTTTTTATTTTTGCTTTTTTTTTGGTAGTGTCTTTACCTGGTTGTGGTATCAGGGTAATGCTGGCCTCATAGAATGAATTTGGAAGTTTTTCTTCCTCGCCGATTTTTTGGAATAGTTTGAGAAGAATAGGTATTAACTGTTCCTTAAGTGTTTAATAGAATGCACCTGTGAATTCATCTGGTCCTGGAGTTTTGTTTTTTTTGGAGTTTTTTGATTACCAGTTTAGTTTCATTACTAGTAATTGGTCTGTTCAAATTTTCTCTTTCTTCTTGATTCAGTTTTGGAATATTGTATGTTTATAGGAATTTATCCAGTCCTTTGGGTTGTCCAATTTGTTGGCATATAATTTTTCATAGTATTCTCATATAACCCTTTGTATTTTTGTGGTGTCAGTTATTTCTTCTTTCATTTCTGAATTCATTTATTTGAGTTCTCTCTCTTCTTGATGCGTCTAGTAAAGGTTTATCAAACTTGTTTATGATTTCAGAGAACCAGCTCTTAGTTTCATGGATCTTTTCCAATTTTTTTTAGTGTCTATTTAATTTATTTCTGCTCTAATCTTTTTTGTTTCCTTCCTTCTACTAACTTGGGGCTTTGTTCTTTTTGTAGCTCCTTTAGATGTAAGGTTAATTTGTTTATTTGGGATTTTTCTTGTTTTGTAAGGTAGGCCTGTATTGGCATAAACTTTCCTGTTAGAACTGCTTTTGCTGGATCCCAGAGATTTTGGATTGTTGTGTTTCCATTTCTATTTGTCTTCATTTTTTAAAAAATTTCCTCTTTGATTTATTCATTGACACTTTGGTTGTTTATATTGTTTAGCTTCTGTATGTTTGTGTTTTTTTCCAGTATTTTTTTTTTTTCTTGTAATTGATTCCTAGTTTCATACCATTGTGGGTCAGAAAAGATGCTTGATAGGGGTTCCTGGGTTGTTCAGTCTATGGGCATCTGCCGTTGGCCCAGTTCGTGGTCCCAGGGTCCCAGGGTCCTGGGATCTAGCCCCACATTGGGCTCCCTGCTCAGCGGGAATCCTGCTTCTTCCTTTCCGACTTCCCCTGCTTGTATTTTGTCTCTTGCTGTCTCTTTCTATCAAAAAAAAAAAAAAAAAAAAGATGGCTTGATAAAATTTCAGCCCTCTTAAATTCATTGCAACTTGTTCTATGGCCTACTGTATATGATCCATACTGGAGCATATTCCATGTGTGCTTGAAAATTATGTATATTCTGTTATTTTTGAATGGAATGTTCTGTATATATCTGTAAAGTCCATCTGGTCTAATGTGCTTTTTGTTGATTTTGTCAGGATGATCTGTCCATTGATGTGAGCATGGTGTTAAAGTCCCCTACTATTGTATTACTGTCAGTTGCTCCTTTTATGTTTGTTAATATTCACTCTATGTTTTTAGGTGCTCCTATCTCCTATGTTAGGTACATAGATACTTACAATTGTTATATCCTTTCATTGGATTGATTCCTTTATCATTATTTAATTCCTCTTTTTGTCTCTTGCTATAGTCTTTGTTGCAAAGTGTATCTTGTCTGATAGTTTTTTTTGTTTTTTTTTTTTTGGTGGGCAGCAAGGCAAAGTTTATTGGGCAATAGCAAAGTGATAGTACAAAGGTCCTGAGGAGGAAGGGGACCTGAGAGGGCTGCCTTTGTCTGATAAAAATATCACTATCCCAGTTTTTTTTTCACTTCTGTCTACATGGAATATTTTTTACTGCCCTGTCACTTTCAGTCCACATGTGTCTTTAGATTTGAAGTGAGTCTTTTTTTTTTTTTTTAAAGATTTTATTTATTTACTTGACAGAGATCACAAGTAGGCAGAACGGCAGCAGAGAGAGAGGGAGGAGGAAGCAGGCTCCCTTTTGAGCAGAAAGCCCGATGCGGGCCTAGATCCCAGGACCCTGGGATCATGACCTGAGCTGAAGGCAGAGGCTTTAACCCACTGAGCCACCCAGGCACCCCTGAAGTGAGTCTTGTAGGCAGCATATAGTTGAGTCTTGTTTTTTCAGTTATCCAGTCACCCTGTATCTTGATTGGACCATTTAGTCAATTTACATTTGAGTAATTATTCATAGGTATGTATTTATTGCCATTTTGTTCATTGTTTTCTGTTGTTTTATGGTTCTTCTTTGTTCCTTTCTTCTCTTGCTCTCTCTTTCCTTGTGGTTGATGACTCTCTTTAATGTTATGTTTGGATTACTTTCTCTTTATTTTTTAAATACCTTTTAGAGGTTTTTGATTTGTGGTTACCATGGAGTCATAAATAACATCCTATTTGTGTAGCACTCTTTATTGTTAGTTGCTTAAGCTTGGACACATTCCAAAAAGCACTGAATTTGTACCCCTCAACATTTTATGTGTATATCATATTATATATCTTTTAATTTTGTGTATCCCTTGAGTAATTTTTGTAGATGTAATTGATTTTGCTGCTTTGTGTTTTAACCTTCATAATGGCTTTATAAGTGATTAGTCCACTAGCTTTAATCATATGTTTGCTTTTACTAGTGAAATTTTTTCTTTCATAATTTTCTTCTTTTTTTTTTTTTTTTTTAAAGATTTTATTTATTTATCAGAGAGAGAGGGGGGGAGAGAGCGAGCACAGGCAGACAGAATGGCAGGCAGAGGCAGAGGGAGAAGCAGGCTCCCCGCTGAGCAAGGAGCCCGATGTGGGACTCGATCCCAGGACGCTGGGATCATGACCTGAGCCGAAGGCAGCTGCTTAACCAACTGAGCCACCCAGGCGTCCCTCATAATTTTCTTCTAATCATGGCCTTTTCTTTTCACTTAAAGAATTCTCTTAAATATTTCTTGTAAGGCTGGGTTAGTGGTGATGAACTTCCTTTTGTTTGAGAAACTCTTTATCTCCTTCAATTCTGAGTAATAGCCTTGCCAGGTAGAGAGTATTCTTGGTTGTAGGTTCTTTCCTTCCAGCTCTTTGAATGTATCATGGCCACTCCCTTCTGGCCTGCAGAGTTTTTGCAGAGATCAGCCTATAGCCTTATGGGTTTTCTCTTGTATGTGACAACTTTTCTCTTGCTGCTTTGAAGATTCTCTCTTTATCTTTAATTTTTGCCATTTTAATTATTATGTGTCTTGGTGTGAACCTTTTTGGGTTCATCTTGTTTGGAGCTTTCTTTTGTTTCCTGGATCTGATGTGTGTTTCCTTCCTCAGATTCAGGAAGCTTTCAATTGTTACCTTTTCAAATACATTTCCTGCCCCCTTTCTTTTCTCCTCCTTCGTGGACTCCTATGAAGCAAATGTTATCATGCTTGATGGTGTTGTAGAGGTTCCTTCACCTGTTCTCACTTTTATTATTCTTTTGTCTTTTTGCTGTTCATCTTAGTTATTTTCTATTACCCTGTTCTCAAGATCTCTGATCCGTTCTTCTGCACCACCCAATCTGCTGTTGATTTCCTTTGGTGTTATTTTTCATTTCAGTTACTGTATTACATTTTCTGTCTCTTTGTTGAAGTTCTCAAGGAGTTCATCCACTGTTGCAAGTCCAGTTGAGTATCTTTAGGAGCATTACTTTGAACTTCCCATCAGTCATATCACATACCTCCATTTTGTTTAGTCCTTTCTCTGTGATTTTTGTCTTGTTTGTTCATTTGGGACATATCCCTCAGTCTCCTCATTTTGTCTAACTGTGTGTTTGTTTCTGCATGTTAGGTAGGTCAGCTACATCTGACCTTGAAAGTAGTGACTATACATAGAAGAGGTCCCGTGGTGCCCTGTATGCTATCTGCCCTGGTCACCGGAACCAGGGCTGTCCCCTCTATGAGCTGTGTGCACCCTCCTGCTGTGGTTGAGCTGTGATTGCTATGGGCATGCTGACGGTGGGGGATGGGGGCTGGCTTTCAGCCCAGTTGGCTGCGCTGACCTGCTTTGCCTGCTGCAGGCGCACTGGGCAGGGTTTGCTTCCCGTACTGTGGAGAGGCCTGGCTGCAGCTGCCATGGGCTTAGTGGTGGGTGGGGCTGGCACTCAGTCTGCTGTGTGTAATTAGCCTGTGTGACAGCTGCAGGTACATGCAAGGGCAGGCCTTGTTCTTTGGGGTGCCAGCTGTAGGAACTATAGGCAAGCTGGTGCATAGGGTTATCTCCCCTGTCCCCTGGGTGAGGAGTCACTTTAGTGGGGTCCTGGTCCCATGTGGGCCTGCCTGCTGGATATGGCAGGGGAAGAGCTGCCTTGGAGGGGTGCCTGTGGAGGCCAGTGGACTGGGTAGGGTGGGTGGTAGGGGAATGCTGGTGTGGTGCATGTGTTGCTAACAAGGAGAGTGTTAGAATTGGCTTCTGCAAGCATCTAGCTATCAAGGCTCACGGTGGGCAAGAAAAATGGCACCCATCAACACTTTTTTATTCCTGGAGAAATCTGCACATGTTTGCCATTCCCACACACACCCTAAAATTACTTATTAAATCTCCTTCATGTATACTCTAGGCGCTTTTTAAGCTGCAGCTTCAGTGCCATCTCTGGCTGAGATACTTAGTAGTGTGCTGCTGGCTCTTTTGCCTTTCAGTTCAACTGGAGTTAAGCAGCACTGATTCTAAAGCTCCTGGAGTTAAGCCCTGCTGATTTTCAAAGCCAGACATGATAGGAACTTGTCTTCCCAGCATAGGTCCTTACAGCCACGATTGCCCCGTGTGGGATCTGATCCCTTCACTCCTCCATGTTTGTGATGGCTCTCCCGTTGGTGGTTATTTGTACAGGGGTTTGGTTCCTGGCCATGTCTCCACCCCTTCTACCCTTTCAGTGTGGCCATGTCTCTATGGTCAGCTGTGGAAGATCTCTTCTGCTGGTCTTCAGATCATTTTCAGAGTTAATTGCAGTAGATACACTTGTTGCCTCAGTGTGTCTGTGGAGGAGGTGAGCTCAGGATCCTCCTACTCTGCCATCTTGTCATTACCCTCAGATTTGTTTTGTATTGTAGCTTTATTGTTTTTGGAAATACATGATGCTTTAGTAAAAGCATTTAAACTATATATATAGAAGACTTCAAAGAGCAAAGTAAAAAAGTTGAAATTCCACCATTTAAAAATGCCACTGTTGATGACATTGTGCTAAGTGTTGTCCAGCCATTCAGATATGCAGCTCCTTTGCGTCTGCTTTGTTTGTGTGATGTGTGGATCCTCTCCTGCTCTAGGCTGTGCCTGTTCCACCTGAGCATGTTACAGCTTCGTAATGTCAGCTCTGCTGCTGCTTGTAATGCAGTCCTGAATCCCATTGAATATGTCAGGATGTTCTCAAACTGCCGGTCTTTACTTATTTATGCCTGTGAGTGCTTCAGTTGCTCTGCTCTTTGGTGGCTTTTCATCTTCGCACCATTATAAGTAAAGCTGTGAGAAATATTCCTTATGGTCTTCACTTTGGGTCATCCTTTTGGGGAAACCAGTGAAGTGGGATTGCTCCCTGAGTCCAAGGTACTGACATTTTGTGAAGGACCAAACCATGTACAGAAAAGTTATTCCAGTGTTTGTTCTTAACAACGCATGCACGTGCATGTTTTTCCCATGTTGTCCTGGCACAAGTTTGTCTGCCTCACCTAATACATATAAAATGTGATTTATTTTATTTTTATTTTTAAAAAAGATTTTATTTATTTATTTATTTATTAGAGAGTGTGAGCGAGAGAGAGCACAAGTGGGCTGGGGTGAGGGTGGGCGGAGAGTAGCAGAGGGAGTGGGAGAAGCAGACTTACTGCTGAGGAAGGAGCCTGACGCGGGGCTTGATTCCAGCACCCCAGGATCATGACCTGAGCTGAAGGCAGATGCTTAACCCACTGAACTAGCCAGACACCCCTTATTTTTTATTTTTTAAGATTTGTTTATTTACTTTAGAGAGAGAGCACAGATGGGGGCAGGGGCAGAGGGACAGGAGAGAGAATCCTCAAGCAGACAACCAGCTGAGCACAGAGCCTACCACAGGGCTTGATCCCAGGATCCTAAGATCATGACCTGAGCTGAAATCCAGAGCTGGCTGCTTAACCCTCGGAGCCACCCAGGTACCCCTAAAATATGATTTAGTTCACATATACTCTTTCAGGAATATATCAAATATGGCTGTATTAATTTTTCTAAGTAGTTCAGACATATACTTTTAACATTTTTTTAATCTTTTCTATGACCTAGGCTAAAAATTAAAAGTCAGATGACTATCAAAGGGAAGCACAATTATAGTTATAGCATTATTTCATACATAAAAGGGAAATAATCTCAATTTCATTATGAAGGACTGATTAAATAAGTTGTGATACATCCATATTACATTGTGCCAGGAGAAAAACATAGTTCCATATGCGCTGAAATGCAAGACTGGCAAGGCATTTTACTGAATGAGCAGAGCAAGTAGCCAATCAATGCACTTGATGTGTTCCCACTTAGGTAAAGAAACTAAGGCTAAATTAGTAGAAAGACTTTTGAAAGAATTTATTTCAGACTTAGAAGATTGGGAGAAGATAAATTTTACTTTAAATTATAATCTTAAGGGGCGCCTGGGTGGCTCAGTGGGTTGGGCCGCTGCCTTTGGCTCAGGTCATGATCTCAGGGTCCTGGGATCAAGTCCCGCATCGGGCTGTCTGCTCAGCAGGGAGCCTACTTCCTCCTCTCTCTCTCTGCCTACTTGTGATCTCTCTCTGTCAAATAAATAAATAAAGTCTTTTAAAAAAAATTATAATCTTAAGTATTATTACTGAAATTAAGTAGATACAATGAAAAATACCGTTTTTTAAGTTACCCTAGGTGCATTTTAAGGACTTAAGTAGCCACATGTGGCTGATGGTTTCTGTATTGGATAGCACAGATGTAGAATGTTTCCATCATAGTGCTGTTTCCCAGTGCTGCTCTGTACCCTAGTGCTGTTTGAATTTTATGCAGTAAGCATGTTTTTGTATGTTGGTTTGTAAAATAGTATATATGCTCAGTATAGAATACTTGGAAAATGCTGGCCATTAAAAGGAGAAATTAATCACACATAGGTCCATAATTTGGAGATAGCTAATTCCTAACATACTAGTATATTTCCTTCCAATCTTTTTTTCATATGTAGATATTTATATATCTGTATAGATATTTTATATATAGACATTGATTCATCTGTATGTGTATACATACACTATACTATGTATAGGTGAAGTCATATGTTAAGTGAGGTTTTGTGTTTTACATATTTTTAACTGTTAAATGTAAAAGTAAGAATTAATTTTATTTCTGATAACATTTTTTTTTTTTAAATTTTATTTATTTGACAGACAGAGATCACAAGTAGGCAGAGAGGCAGGCAGAGAGAGGAGGAAGCAGGATCACCACTGAGCAGAGAGCCCGATGTGGGGATCGATCCCAGGACCCTGGGATCATGACCTGAGCTGAAGGTAGAGGCTTTAACCCACTGAGCCACCCAGGCGCCCCTGATAACATGTATTTTAACAGTCCACTTAATTTTGGCTTTTTAGACACACCATACATATTGCACCGAGTCTTTTAGAACTTCAGTGATCTGGAGTAGTCATGTCAGCCCCCGATAGCACCTTATTTATCATTCAGAGATTAAACTTTCCAATAAAACTGTCAAGATGTTGAATTTTATGAAGCCACATTGTTATTTAGGAAACATTTTAGGAGGCCTCTTCATGTCAGTTCTGAGTTTCTTGAACTGTATAAATTTTATTTTTACCAATCCCACGTGACGGACAAATGATGGCATAAAGGCCAGAAGAGAAGTAAAAGGAGGGTAGCAGCCTGTGAAAGTATTCTTTATGTTTGTGTAATATAGAAATTTGCTCAGACATATAGCTAGACTGCCAGATACTAGCATCATGAGAAATGTTTAACTGTCCCTGAAGTAGGATTACTTAACAAAGAGGGTCTCTCTTTCTCTCGCTCTCTCCACACACATATGTGTGCATGTTATACATATATTTTAAACAGCTTTATTAAAATATAATTTACTGTATAGTTGACCAGTTTGAAGTATATAATTTAATGTATCCTGCAACTTCAAAATAACACTGCATTGTTAATGTTTTATTACATTAATCTTAAGATTCTTTACATGAATCTTAACATAAAAGTAAAGTGGGACTAAAGGAATAATGGCTTCAGAAAAATCATGTTTAATTTCAAGTAAGAAGAGTGACATTTTTGGAGGAAAAAAATCTGTTTGCAAAGCATTGGGATTTAGAAGAAGGACCTGTGGCTTTGGAAACAGACTCACTTCATATGCTGACTCCTATGAGTATGACTTAACTGTTCACCTGTTCCTTTATAAAATGGGGTTTAAAATCATTACTTGCCTTGCTGCATTGTGATTATACTTTATTTCTAAAGTATAATGCATCTGATTCCTAAGGGGTACTCAACAAATAACTAACTGCTGGTACTGTTTTCCTAGGGAGTATGGAATAGGTTTAGCTCATATGCTCTGCATTCAGATCTTGCTCTGCCACCTACTGGCTTGTGCTCTCTCTCTGCCTCAATGTTCTATATAAATTGGGGCAATGATTGTACCTGTCCTGTAGGGTTAGTAGGTGGATTAAATGAGGGGTGCCTGTGTGGCTCAGTCAGTTAAGTGTCTGCTTTCAGCTCAGGTCATGGTCAGGGTCCTGGGATTGAGCTGCATGTTGGGCTCCCTGCTCAGCAGAAAGTCTGCTTCACTCTCCCTCTTTATGTTTATTCTCTTCCCTCGCATCCCCATCCCCCAACCCCTCGCTCCTGTGCGTTCTCTCTCAAATAAATAAAATATCCTAAAAAAAGTGGATTAAATGAGCTAATGTAGGCAAGCACATAATGAATGTGGTTTCTTATTAACGTATTGATTCGTTTTTCTATATTGATTTTTATAGGAGACAAGCTATGGGAAGTGCAGTGTGAGTCCCCGACTTTCACCGTGGCTTGGCACCCCAAAAGGCCTCTGCTGGCGTTTGCCTGTGATGACAAAGATGGCAAATATGACAGCAGTCGGGAAGCAGGAACTGTGAAGCTGTTTGGGCTTCCTAATGACTCCTGATAGGAGGCCTTCAGGGAGAGGAGACGCTGGCAGAGGCCTTCCTTTGTGTATTAGTTTGGTCTCTTCTCTTGGAGTTGATGGGCACATGAAGTGTTTGTAAATTGGTATAAATTATACAAGTCTTGTCAGTCTGCCTGTTCCAGTTCCGTTCTTGTTATGTGAACTCTTCCCATTCTTTCCCCTCCACAGGAGGTTTCTGCACGATAACACCAGAATATCTTCCTGTCTGGGTACTTCCTGTCTTCCCTGCCCTTGGCGTGTGTGGTAGACTTTTTTGGGTTTGCTTCTGCTTGGACAGTACCTACCTTGGGGGGTGGGGTAAGTGAAGAAGCTGTGATGGGGTTGGAGATTTTTTACAGTAAAAAGAAATGTATATAATTTTGAGATTTGAGCATTTAATAAAGCTGACTTTAAGGGACTTCTGCGACTTTAAAAGTTATGGTATGTTTGTTATTATTGTTGCAGATATTGGGAAATGTTGCAGTTTTGCATTTAAAAAAAATTTCAGGTTGGATTAAAGGTTGACATTCTATCATTTAATGTCCTAACCAAGAATTCTGTGAAATGCAGGGACCCAGCATGAAGTGCAATAGCAAGCCTTAAATTCTTCAGCTTGAGTGTACCCTGTCTTAATCTACAAAAGATTTGAGGACAATAAATTTATGGTAAACATTGTAAAATATAAACAAATCCAAAATCAGGAGAAGACATACAGATAAGAATAGAAAGTTGAAATTGGGGAAATTAAAACAAATATGCAAAGAATGAGGACCTGATTGAACTAAAATTTTGGCTGTGCCCCCTGGTGGCAAAGTGAAGAAGGGAGAAGTCAATTAATTCTTTTTTTTTTTTTTTTTTAAGATTTTATTTATTTATTTGACAGAGAGATCACAAGTAGGCAGAGAGGCAAGCAGAGAGAGAGGGGGAAGCAGGCTCCCCACCGAGCAGAGAGCCCGATGTGGGGCTCGATCCCAGGACCCTGAGATCATGACCTGAGCAGAAGGCAGAGGCTTAACCCACTGAGCCATCCAGGGTTCCCAGAAGTCAGTTAATTCTTAATGAAAAGCAGAGCACATGCCAGTTCCTCAGGGAAAGCAGAACTTTGTTAGCTCTTACTTCCAAAAGAAGTTGCTCAGGTAGGAGATTACCTGTGAACAATGTCTTGATTTTCATTGTATTTTAATGTATTTTGACATTAAAAATACAGAAATAATGATGTTTGTTGAAAATTCTGGAAAAAGCAAGTAAGTGAAAAGAAAAAAAAATCCTTATTTCTCCTCCCAGGAGATAGTCACTATTAGCATTTTTGTGTGCATCCTTTTAAGAGTTTTCCTATGTTGTATTTATGTTAGAAACATGTTTATACAAATCTTGCAGAGTAGACAAATCAAGTGTGACAACATAAAGCATGTAAAGTGCTCAATACCATGTTAGGCAGTATTAAAAACACTCAGAAAGTCTTAATAGAAATTTTTAGTAATTAGACCTTCCTTAGGCTTGGTACTATAATGAGCACTTCACTCAGTTTTTGCAATAGCCTTCTGCAGTTGGATGTTATCATCATTTTACTACTCAGGGAGTTCAACTCAGTGTTATTCATTAACTGACAGTATTCAGATCTAGATGTGCTTAGAGGTCCATATGCCTTCTATTTGCAGTGGCCATTCTGTCTCCACTTGCCATTCCCATTTTGCCAAGGAGTAAAACTTGACTCTGAGAAGTTGACTTTTGGCCCAAGTTAATTAGTGATTGGTTGAGTCCAGTCTTCAGGCTCAGTAGTGTTTCCTTCAGCCTCCAGAATAGCCTCTGCCTGCATCCTTCCCTGAAGGTGGTCTTTTTAGTTGCAAACCAGCATGCCACCTCATTATGTCGGAAGTTCAGTGTTGCTCATGTCACTGGGAGTAAACGTGGCACACTGTTTTTGTTTTTATGGTTATCTGTCATCCCTGGAGTTGCTGCTCTCTTTTTCTATATATCCTCCTTAGCATTGGAATCAGACACCAAGTTTTAGTCTAGCTCTTAGTATTTGATCAGTTCCCTCCTCTTTGATCCATGTGGATTTTTTCCCTCTGCGGTTGTGTAAGGTAATGATCCGCTCAACTTTTCACTAGGAGATTTGTTGCTTTCAGCTGGCTTTCACTTTTAGTGACAGAAAAACCCTTATTGGAAAGAGCTCGAGCTTGTGGCAGCTTTTGCTTACTGTCAGGGCCTTGCTGACAACATTTCTGTGCCCTGATTTCAGAGTCCTAGGGAGGCTTAGAAGTTGGGTCCATCTTGGAGAAATGTATAATTTGTCCCAGACCTGATGCCCTTATGGCTTGAGTGAGTTGTCTTATTCAGAGCAAGAAGGGAGCCATTCATAGTCACCCAGCAATTGATGGATTCAATCAGTCTAGCCATGTTATACAGTTACTGGTCCAGACACTAGCAAGTCAAAAGAAGGTGGTGACTTCTGCTCTGAGCTAGGCTGTAGTTGGTAAAGAAGGTTTGGGATTTGCTGTACCAATGACCCATTGCTGTGTAGACTTGAGTTACAAGTCAGGCTAAGAAACAGATAGTGAAGGCTTTAGTATGTTTTGTGCTAGGATTCTGGTTTCTCTGTGGCATGAGATACAGGGAAGAATGAAACCTGCAAAATGTTAAAGCTTGTGTAAGGTGTATGTGTGTACCTTGAGGATTATCCCCCTGCCCTAAGCTGTGGTGGGGATAGCATCCTGATACAGGGGGCTGGGAGGCTAGTGCAGGGAGTTTTGATGAGAGGCAATTAGATGTAAAAAAGGAATCAGGAAGAGGCCAATTCTATGAGGTCCAGAACAAAGACTCTGTGTGTGTGTGTGTGTGTGTGTGTGTGTGTGTATTATGAGCTGCTTGGGGTGTGATGTGTCAGTGGCCTTTTATTTTAGAATGGTCAGGAATGGGGTAGATAAACCCTTCCTCCTATTCCTGTTTCAAAGATATATATTACTCCCTAAGGGTTTTAATCATAAAAGGGACCACGAAACGGCTTCCTTCTTTGGAAGGGAAAAAGCCCATGAACAGGGTTAAAAGGTAAGTCCTGTCTTTCAGAAGGGGAGTAGAGATTGTACACCTTGAAGAGCCTTGCACGCTCAGAAACACCTGTGTGTGGGTAAGTGCTGCCTTCTCCGCTCCCTGTGACCCTGCCGTACAGTGAAATGAAGGCTGGTTTCCTAGGCAAACGGAATGGGGCTTTGAGTCTTGGCTCCGGCAGTGACGGACCTGAGCCCACTTTCCTCTCCCATAAAGTGCGGGTGATACAGCCTCCTGTCCTTGGGTCCTTTGGAGACTCAAAGGACGTGCTGTGTCTGTAAAGGGTCCAGCACAGTACCTGGCGTGCAGGAGATGCTTAGCACATCCCTTCTTTTTAAGAAGGAGCTGCTTTTCAGGAGAACAGAGGCTGGCTGCAGAGACATGTCGGCACTCTGTCGGCTTTCTTGGCTCTCAACGCCAGAGCTGAGCAAGGCCCGTCCATCATCGACTCTGCAATGATGAGAGCGAAGAGGAGGCTCACCCTGTCCCACTTGGGCGGGGCGGGGGGTTCAGAGGAGAAACACGGCATCTGCTTTGTGTTGCAGTCTGTTCGGGGCCATGATGGAGCTGTGTGCATGTGGATAAGCAGAGCCTCAGAGCTGTGCACTTGAGGGGGACAAGTGAGAAGAGGAGGAGGGTAAAGCTCCCCTAAAGGAGGGGAGAAGGCGGGGCAAGGATTGGAGGCAGAGGAGGAGGACTTAGTGCCAGTCTTGAATGGGGGGACGGGTGTGACCAAGGGGCGGGGAGGACATGTGAGAAGGTACTGCAGCTTGGGGGAAAGTGGAGGGGGCGGCTGAGTTCTGGGCTGTGGAGAAGGTGGTCAGGTGGAATGTGAGGTGGGGTTGAAGAGAAAAGGAGAGAGGGTCTTGGGCTCCAGTGATCTCTGTCTGTGCTGGTTAGTAGTGCGGCCTGCTGAGTAGGGCAGACTTGGATAGAGCTGGATTCAAATCCTTTTTCTGTTGTCACTAACGGGGAGACTTGGGCCCAGTTACTTCCCTTCCATGAGCTGCAGTTTGATTATAATGTCTATAGTAATGAAAACCTTGTTAGGGTTAAATGACTTGCCACATGTCAAATGCCTGGTGCATCATGGATGTTGAAGAAGTAACTATTATGTAGGTGTTAATGCCAAATCTGTGTGCAATATAAACCTCCTTACCTTATGAAGCTTCACTGTCTCCCAAGCGCATCACATTCTGTGCATTAAAAGGTGGGGAGTAGGATGGGGTAGGGTTTAGAGAAGATGAACATTTAACAGTTATTTTTTATTGTTACCTTTTTTAAGCAGGCTCCACACCCAGTGTGGAGTGCAGTGTGGATCTTGAACTCACAACCCTGAGATCAAATCCTGAGCTGAGATTAAGAGTTGGATGCTTAACCAACTGAGCCACCCAGACACCCCTTAACAGTCATTTTTATTTATTTATTTTTAAAAGATTATTTATTTATTTATTTGACAGGCAGAGATCACAAGTAGGCAGAGAAACAGGCAGAGAGAGAGGAGGAAGCAGGCTCCCTGCTGAACAAAGAGCCCGATGCGGGGCTCAATCCCAGGACCCTGGGATCATGACCTGAGCCGAAGGCAGAGGCTTTAACCCACTGAGCCACCCAGGCACCCTGTTAATCAGTTATTTTTAAATACTCATTTGTAGAGCTAAGGACTGGTGGTAGTTAGGAATATTAAACTGAGAACTATTAAGCCAATAGCTGCAAATTTACTAGAGTTTACGTGTTTGAAATTGTTGCTACATGGATCCACGAGGTGATGAACTTCAAGGCATCCAGGATCTCCCTTTGGCAGAGCAGGCAGAATATGCTAACATGCCTGTCCAACCAGCAGTGTCATAGCACACTGGGTGTAACTTGCCATGGCTGCAATGCCATTGGGGACTACTGGGGCCACCATGGATTTGCTTCCTTTTACCTTCTTGAGGCTGTTAGGATACAGGTCAGGCAATGGTGCAGGTAGGACAAGGAATCTGACAGAACATCTTAGGATGTTCTTGAGGACCAAAGGAGATCTGGGCTAGGCACAAGCCCGTTTGTACCTGCTCTTCAACTATACCCAGAATGGGGATTAAAGTTAACTTGGAGAAAAGTTTCTCTCCTAAATGAGATAGGCACCATGGAGGTCAGGTTGAAGATGATCAGGCCTGTGCTTATTATTGAACATTTGAACATTGAACATTGAACATTTATGATGGACTGCATCTCCATGATGGTGGCGAAGTGCTTTGTTCAACGCATGGTAGAGTTCCTGCCCTCTTACCCTGTTTATAGAAAGCAGTCTTTTGTTGGATTGACTACATGTCTGAGCTTCCTGTGAGTGTTGGGTATTGTATGAGAAAGGGGAAAGTCAGACTAGCTTACCTTGGACCCACTTTACAGATGATAGTTGAGGCTCAGGGTTGGGGAACTCACCCGGGGTCCCCTGGTCAGTACATTTGTTTGAAGCCCTGCACATGGATCCAGAATTCCAGCTGTTTAAATTCAGTCCAATCTAGATGTTGCTTGCCAACCACACAGATAGAAAGCCTTGGGAGTCTTCGAAGATTGTCCATCATCAACATTTTGGTTCTTTGTGGCAAAGCTGCCATGATGCTGATAGGTAGAAACTAGACGAAAGGTTTGGCTTGCTAAACCAAGGGAAGTAACACACGAGGGGCAAGGAGGTTCATTCAGCCAGCCACTTAGCGCCTACCCTGTGGCAGGCCTGGGCTGAGTGCTGAAGGTGCAGATATGAAGATCAGCCAATCTCTGCCCCTGGGAACCCACAGCCTGGTGTGGAGATGGTGATAATTCAGTGTGACAGTGGTTTTGTAGAAGAGTTAGTCAGATCGTGCCTCTCCCTTGCTGAAAGCACTGCAGCAACTTCCATTTGAACTTTACCCAGATCCAGTCATTTCAGTCTGTGTTCCCTTCTGTGTCTAGGTCTTAACTTACCTCCTCTTTAAGGTAGCTTTGTCCCATTGCCCAATCTCTTCTCACTTGTTAAATTGAGAGTACTTCTTATCATCAGAAGTCACTCATTTGCTTGCTTTGTGACTGTCTCCTCAGCTAACCTGTCAGTGTCTTGGGACCTTTTCTGACACATTCATTGCTGTATCCTCGGTAGCATGGTGCCAAGTACTATCAAGCAGGTGCTCAGTACATTTTTATTAAATAAATGACTGATGGGAAAGTGGTTTGGGCAGAATGCCAACCAGGCTGTTAATACTTGCCTTTGTGAAGGGTGGGGCCTGTGGGGAGAGCAGAGGAGGGAAGGGAGGGGGGTCATGGGGGCCTAAGAAGGTTAAGTCCTCATTGAACCCTCACAGTGACCTGGAGAGGTGGGTGGGTGGTATAACCCCCAATTCACAGCAGATGAAACAGGTTTGGGAGGGTTGGTTCTCTTGCTCAAATGGTACAGCTCTCTGGTGGAGGAGCAGGATCAAAACCTCTGTGTGAGACTCAGAAGCTCAGGTCCTGCCCAGTAGGTCAGTTTTTCTGGTCCCTGGCTATACACTAGAAGCCCTTGATGGTCAGGCCACACCCCGAACCAGACTCCCCAGGGAACTCTAATAGCCTGCGTGGTTGAGAACTGCTGCCCTAGGTCCTGCTACCCTAGGCCCTGTGGTTTCTTCAGACTACAGAAAGGTGGATGGTGGCACAGGAGTGGCCCAGGAGTGCCTGGAAGTGTGGAGGAGGAAGGCTTCCTGTAAAAGGTATACAAGTTTGGTCCTAGAGGAGTGGGTAGCATTGGACAGGGTTTGAGGCAGCAGGGCTGTATTGGCAAAGGCATGGAGGCGTGGACCATTCTGGCCTCGTGTGGCTGACAAGGAGCCTGGGCAGCAGTGGGGAACCATGGTGGGATAGGCTTTCCTTTAATAGTCCTTGTGCCGAGGAGAAACGGTTCACCTAACCTTTGGACTATTGTGCTTTGTCTGTCATGATCTAACTCATCAGCTCTGGGTCTGGTCATGGGAGGGTCTTATCAGGGTTTTGGCCACTCCAAGCTCCTGTCTTCCTATTACTAGAGTCACAGAGAAGGTGGTTAAGACTGGGATTTGCTCATGAAGGGCTTTTTGGGTAGAATGAGGTGGACCTTGGCCTGGTAGCTCCATTAAATAAAGTCCAGAACCTGTTTGGGAAGTCTCTACCCATTGAGACATCAGAGCCTCCAGCATGGGGCCGCAGCCCAGCTTCCTAACCATTTTGGTTCCGTCGGGCTTGGAAGTGCTGGGTCTATGGTGTCAGATAGTCCAGGCTCTTATCTGGGCCTTGTCACTTGCTGGCTACATGAACAAAGGCATTCTTGACACTGCTCTGAGCTTTAGGTTCCCAGTTTTGGGCACTTCGATTTTAATGCTGGTGAGGAGTGAGCATCGTCCTGCAGGCTCAGTGCTAGGGGAGAGCTTGCACATAGCAGAGGGTGCTTGATCAGAGTTAGCTGTCCACCCTGCTCTCCTTCTCTGTATTTAAGGAAAGTGTGTCAAGAATGGAGCTAGAGAGGCAGACTGGGGTCAACTGTGAAGGGGCATAACTACTAAAGAGAGACTCAAGGCCTGCCATTGTGGTTTTAAGGGCTTTAGGCAGCTGAGAGTTGTATTTTAGGGAGACCTCCTGGGGTGGCATGGCGACTTGATTCAGGGAGAGTACCTTGAAGCAGCATGGTGGAATGCAGACGTGTCCCCATCCTGGCAGGGCCTGTTAAAGCAAATGTTGCTAGATCCCACCTCCAGAGTTTTAGTTCCCTGCAGGGGGGTTGGGAGCCTGAGAACTTGAAGCTCTAACATTCCCCGGGCCTGCTGCTACTGCTGGTGAAGCTGTATGTTACTTGATTACCCTGATTCCAGCCCAGGGTGCTACTGGGTTTGAGGCCTGGATCTCCCCCTTGTAGTTAGCCAAAAGGCCTGGGCCAAGACCTCAAACTCGTGTGAGCCTCTGTGTGTTTCCTCATCTCTAGGTGGGACACTGCCCACTTCCAAAGGGTGTTGTAAGAATTCAGTGAGATAATGGTGTGTAAGGGCTCAGCACAGTGCCTGCAGTCAGCATTCACAAGGCTGTTTATTATTTTTTATTAAAACCAGCGAGCAGGGTGTCGCAGAGGTGCTAGGGAGAGGTGAGGGAGAGGCTGAACGAGACCAGTGGCTGAGGGATGGAGAGGAGGGGATCTGGTTTCTCTGAGAGGCTCCAAGCCCTGGGATCCCACTTTACATCCTTCCAGCCCTGGGAACTGGGTTTAAATTTGCGGGCGTGTCCCTGTCTGGCCACTAGAGGGCAGTGGA
Source organism: Mustela putorius furo (assembly GCF_011764305.1). Classification (NCBI taxonomy): domain Eukaryota; kingdom Metazoa; phylum Chordata; class Mammalia; order Carnivora; family Mustelidae; genus Mustela; species Mustela putorius. The sequence goes on from NW_025421294.1 coordinate 34,797,746, forward strand.
GGCAAGGCCGCAGGGAGGGAGGTGGGCGTCCAGAAGGTTGGCGCTGGTCTGTGTGTTCAGCCTTTATTGGTGCTCTGAAGCCTAATCATGTGTTTGCATTGAGCTCTCCTCTCCCTCCTGCTCTGTGTATTTGCTGATGTTTTTGGAAAACACTTGGTTCTCATCGCAGGGCCCCTCTGAGTTCCTGCTTGTCTTGTGGCTGAGGATTAGTCCTAGCTGAAGCGTCCTGTTTTCTGGCAGCTGTGTTTATTTCTCAAGGGCACGGGCAGAGCAGAACATGGGGGCCTGGGCCCTGCAGCTCAGGAGAGCCTAGCATGAACCACAGTTGTTCTTCTGCCAGCTCAAAACTTGGCTTTTCCATCTTGCATTCCTCCCCCGCTCCCCAGCCCTTGCCTGCACCCTTTGATCCTGTGGGTGGAGAAATAAAGGGAATTCCAAATTCTTAATCCATTTTGAAGGCTGGCTGGAAGCAGGGCTTTCTAGGGGCCTGGTGAACAGCACTGGTTGAATCATTTCAGAGAAGTGTGGGTGCTCTTTCAAGGTCATAGAGTGTGGTGAGGGAGGGGAAAAAAAAAACAAAACAAAACTAGAAGCACATTTGTAGTATTTGATGATATACCTTGTGCCAAGCCCTGTATATTGATGAGTTGCTTTATTCTCTAAGAATAATAAAAGATACCAGTGACAGCAATCTGCTTTTAGTGATTGTGCTTAGTGATATTCACATATTTGCTCTTTTAACCCTCAGACTGCCCATGAAGTATTATTAATCCTGAAGAAGATGAGCCTTAGAGACTTTACACCAGGATACACTGGGCCAACGAATGGTACTATTAAAAATTCAGACCAGTGTGTCTCACTCCAGAATCCCAGTCTTTCTGTCAGCAGCATTGGTTATGGTCAGTTCTACTTTTAGCTCTCTCCAGAAGTGAAGTATAAAGGCATTAGGAAGGCAAAGGCCAGGCGTACAACAAAACAGCCTACTAAATACTCATGATCCCACAGCATAGCAAAAGTAGGGATTTGGAATCAAATAACCTGGGTTCAAATCCTGGCTCTGCCACTTACTGTCTCGTGACCTTGGACAAATTCTTTGACATCTGAGCCTTACTTTCCTCACTTGTAAAATGGGGGATAGTAATAGTAACTAACTCACTAGTGTGTTCTGAGGGTTAAATGAATTAGTACATGCAAAATGCTTAGATTAGTGCCTGGCACAAGGTAATAAATAACTCAGTAAATGTTAGCTCTTACTATTGACTTTATTTTTACCTTCATGCTGTACTCACCTCTATTCTCAGTGCTTGGCATGTACTAGAGGTTGGTGTATGCTTATGGAATGAGATGAGCCCCTGGATTTGGGAAGTATTTTCTGAGCTCTGGAGGGTACCAAGTTCCAGCTTGATGTATAAATAATTCCATTTTTTAAAAAAAGATTTTATTTATTTTTTTTTGACAGCGATCACAAGTAAGCAGAGAGGCAGGCAGAGAGAGAGAGAGGAAAGCAGGCTCGCCACCGAGCAGAGAGCCTGATGTGGGGCTCGATCCCAGGACCCTGGGATCATGACCTGAGCTGAAGGCAGGGGCTTAACCCACTGAGCTACCCAGGTGCCCCAAATGATTCCATTTTAGACTCTGTACTTAGTACTCCTCAGTCGAGTGGAGAGGTCAGTCATGGGCACTCATTACTGCATAAGGTAGAAACATTCCATGGAAGACCTGATGCAGGTAAGAGCACTTTCGTAGTTGGAAAGGGCTGTGGGCCAGTTTCATTGGAGACAGCCTTTGAATTGACTTTAAAAAGATGGGTGGGTAGAGGAGGATGGAAGATTGGGCCAGGCCAGTGGAGTCAGTCTTCTTGGGCCCGAGTGCTTCCAGCTTCACAAAGGATCATTAAGTCAAGCTGGGTTTTTATTCATTCTACAGATACTCATCAGGCATGCTTGGAGTCAGGCACTGAGACCCAGTGGTGGCCTTGACAACTTTTGCCCTCAAGTGACCTGGGTCTAACTGGTCAACAGCCAAGGATCCAAGTGATAGTTCAGTGTGATGAAGGGCTGTATTGACTCAGGGCCTCTTAGGTGCATGTGAGAGACACTTGACTCCAACTGGTTCAAGTAGAAAGGTGATTCATTGGCTTATGTACCTTGAATATATTAAGGTGTGGCTGGATCTAGGTTTCAGAATAGGTCCTTAGAAAATTGTGTCTCCCCATCCTCTTGTCTGTTTTTCTCTGGTTGTCTTTACCCTCTGGTGGGCTGTCTCTTTGCGATATCTCAGGTGGCTCTTGGCAGCTTCTGGCTTCCCTTTTACCAGTTCAGAAACCCTAGCAGAAAGAGTGTGCCACTTTCTCAATGGTTTGCTCTCATGTCATGGGACTTAGTCTCATTGGATGTCTTTGGTCCCATGCATTCATTGGGACCAATGGGGTTGGGAAGTATAGGGCATATAGTTCTGCCCACATCACATGGACTGAGTTGGTAGCTGGTGGGGTGTGGGTGTAAATCCCCAAGGAAATCTACATGTAGTTACCAGAGGCAGGTAGAATGGATGTTTAGGCAAATTCACAGATGTCCATTACAGCTACTACATGGGAATAGATTAATTCACCAGTTAGGAGCCCTGGTCTGTGGCTCTGGTTCCCAGAGAGGGAATCCCAGGTTCAGCTTTTACAAGTTGTGTGACTGGCTCACTCACTGGTCGGTCTGAGTCTCAGTGTCCCCCAATGGGAGCAATGGATCACACTGTAGGCTGGGATCGGTGTGAAAGCACCCCGTAGAGGGTCAGTCGAGCTCCAGCAGGTGTTAACTCCAATCGGCTGCTGCACAAAATCTGCAGTCTCTGCATGGCTGCCCAGCCAGTTCTGGGGCGGCTGTCTGCGGACAGGCAGCCATCGGCCTCCGGGTTCAGGTTCTCCATCTGCCACTCACTGGCCACGTTGTCCTTCTCCCCGAAGTGAGGACCATCGCTCTTGCCCCCTGGGTTGTTGGGAGAAGTGACGAGGGGACACGTAGACAGCGCCCGGCACATGCCTGTCTGTAACTAATGATGGCCGTGCTCTGGGCACAGTTCGGAGTCCAGGTGTGAACTCGGGCAGGACAGGCCACGTGCTGTGGGAACAAACAACCATCCTTCTGTGTAGAGTGCATTTGGCCATCAGCGGGGGCCTTGGGAGGCGTGGTGAGGCCTGGCCCTTCAGTCCTTCCTTTCAACGGGGAGGGTACACCCCTCCCCAGAGAGGTTCACGTTTCCCTGTTAATTACCCCTCAGGCTCTACACTCAGCCTGTCTTTCGTTTCCCCCACAAGGCTCTGAGCCAGACAGTTTGCACAGAATCTAATCTGGAGTGTGTTAACTTTTCTCCTTCATTGTTGGCAGGGATCTGGAACGGCTCTGCATCAGGACAAGTTGTAAATAAACACGTTTGCTTAACTGAAGCTCCTCCTCCTATCCCATAGCCTGGTTTTGATTTGGGCAGCTTCAAGTCAGGGAACACAGAGTGTTTGGAAAAGACCCTGGAAATTATTTAACCCAGTCTACCCATTTTACAGAAGAGTAGATTGAAGGTGTTTAGTTAAGTTGCTTGTGTTTACATAGACAACTAGAGACTACAGACAGATATCAGATCTTCTGACTCTTAGTCCAAAACTTTACCACAATAACCTAGTGCTTCAATCATTCACTCCGTCCTTCAGCAACATAAGTTGAACATCTGGCCCTATTCTAGGCACTGCAGATGAGTTGAGTAAGAAGCAATCTCTGTGCAACATGGGGGGTTTGGGGGGTAAGAAAAGAATAAATGAAACAAGATGGGATTGGGAGGGAGATAAACCATAAGTGACTCTTAATCTCACAAAACAAACTGAGGGTTGCTGGGGGGAGGGGGGTCGGGAGAGCGGGGTGGGGTTATGGACAGTGGGGAGGGTATGTGCTATGGTGAGTGTTGTGAAGTGTGTAAACCTGGGAATTCACAGACCTGTACCCCTGGGGATAAAAATACATTATATGTTTATAAAAAAAATTAAATTAACACACACACACACACACACACACACAAAAGAAGCAATCTCTGCCCTTGAAGTGCTTATGATCTCATCTGTCCATCTGTCCAGCCATACGTTATCTGTTCATCTTTCTGTCAGTCTCCTTTTCTGTCCACCTATCCATGAATAATACATCTGCTTATCTCTTTATCCAGTTGTGTGGCCATCAGTGTGTCTGTATGGTCCCCAGTCCTGTGCTGGTGCTAGGGATCAAGATAAGTAGAAATCAGATAAATAAAATTCTGTGGGGTTTCACATATTGTGGAGGAGGACACAGGAAGCTGCCTCTGAAGTATGTGTGATGGGTTCTGGTTATATACGAAAGGGGACTTGCAGTTCTTCCTGTAACTTCAGAGAAGGCTCATTCTGAGGGTGAAAATAGAGCTGCACCTTGGGTAGGAGTTTCCTAGTGGGGAAGATAGGAAAAAACCTTCTAGGCTGAGGGAACAACAGGGCAAAAGCGTGAGGGATACCTGGTGGGCTTCGGTTGGGGAGGACTTCCATTTAACATTACGGCTTCTTCGAGGAGTGAACTGGCTGAGCCAGGATGTTGAAGCCTGCTTCAAAAGGACCTTGAATATCCTACCTGAAGCCACGGTGTTACCCTGTGGGTATTTGGGAATCACTGTAGTTTTTAGGAAGAAGGAAGTAACTTAGGGCACTGGGCAGTTTAGAAAGATCATCTTAGGCAATAGGGTCAGGAGGAGAGACTCGAAGTACAGGAATGTTTAAGGCCTGTTCTGACAGCCCTAAGAGAATTGACATCAGGGCCTGAGTGAAAATGTGGCAGTTGAGATGGGGCCCAAGGGGTGGGGTTTGTATGACAGGAGGAAAAGAGTTAGCAGAATTTGATTAGTCTCTTACTTTGGTGGACCTTAAGAGAGAGAGGAGTCCAAGAAGACTCTGAGATGTCTGATGTGTGATGGGTTTTGACCATACCTTTGCTAAGTTCAAGACCGTAGGAACAAGATTTTTAGGGGGTGCAGGGACAATTATGCATTCATTTTTAGTCATGCTGCTTTTGAGGCATCTGTGAGATAGCTGGGGAGACATGGTGGATACAGTTAGCTGTAGGATCTGGAGCTAATGAGAGATGGGGCTGGGGGAGGACATGGTGAGCTGTCCGGAATGTGTGGAGTGTTGATTGCCTACAGAGCAGCATAAAGCTGGAGGCCAAGGCCTAGACCTTCTAACTGGGAGGACTGGTCTGTTGGACTGCAGCAGGCTCCCCAGAGAGGAAGACAGAGTGGTGAAATTGTGTGCATTTTGATAACTGTACCATGCTTATGTAAGTTGTTAACATCAGGGGGCTGGGTGAATGATATTTGGAAACGATCTGTATCATCTTTGCAACTCTTCTGGAAGTGTAAAATTATTTAAAAATAAAAATTAAAAAAGACCTGAAGTGAATTGTACTGGATGTAGCAGTAATCCTTTATATATGCATTATCTTTTTTTTTCTTACAGCTTTTTGATGTACATATTGCCATACAATAAGCTACACATATTTGAAGTGTATAGTTTGCTAAGTTTTGGCATATGCATTCTCTCATGAAACCCATCACCACAATTAAAGTAGTGAACATACTCCTCACCTACAAACAGTTCCTCATGTCTCTTTATCTCTATTCTCCAACTTTCTACCACATAACCACTGATCAACTTTGTGGCATTACAGATTAGTTTGCCTTTTCTTTTCTTTTCTTTTTTAAAGATTTTATTTATTTGACAGAGAGAGAAACAGTGAGAGAGGGAACACAAGCAGGGGGAGTGGGAAAGGGAGAGCAGGCTTCCCACTGAGCAGGGAGCTTGATTTGGGGCTTGATCCCAGGACCGTGGGATCATGACCTTAGCCGAAGGCAGATGCTTAATCGACTGAGCCACCCAGGCGTCCCACTTTTCTTCTCTTTCTTTCCTTCCTTCCCTTTTTTTTTTTTTTTTAAGATTTTTATTTATTTGAGAGAGAGAAACAGAGAGAGAGAAAGAGAATGAGCACACCAGCAGTGAGGAGGGGCAGAAGAGTGAGGAGCAGACTCCCAGGGAGCCTGATACTGCACTCTATCCCAGGACCCTGGGATCATGACCCGAGCTGAAGTCAGACATTGAACTGACTGAGCCACCCAGGTGCCCAACAGTTTGAATTTTCTAAAGTTGTAGGTAAATAGCATTATGTAGCTCTTGTTTTGCTTCATTCAAACAGCATACGTATTTTGAGATTGAGCCATGGTGATCTTTGTATAAACAACATTCCTTTTTGTTGCTAAATAGTAGTCCGTTGGATAGATGTAGCACACTTTGTTTATCCATTCACTTATTGATGGTCATTTGCTTTGTTTCCAGTTTTTGGCTATTACAAGCAAAGCTGCTATGAATATATGTGCATAACTCTTTGTATGGATATTTATTTCCTTTTCTCTTGGGTAAACACTTAAGAATGGAATGACTGGATCATATGATCAGTTTATGTTTAATTTCACCAGCATGAGAGTTCTGGTTCTTCCACCTCTCCACCAACACTTGCTGTGGTCAGTCTTTTTAATTTAAGCCATTCTAATGGACATGTAATAATATCTCACTGTGATTATAATTAGCATTTCTGTAATGACTAATGATGTAGAGCATCTCTTCAAGTACTTATTTGCCATCTGTATATCTTCTTTCGTTAAGGGTCTGTTCAAATGTTTTGCTCATATTTTTAAAGATTGGGTTGTTTGTTTTCTTACTGCTGAGTTTTGAGCGTTCTTTATTTATTCTGGATAACAGACATATGCTTCACAAGTATTTTCTCCCGGTGTGTAGCTTGTTTTATTTTCTTAAAAGAGTCTTTCAAAGAACAGAAGTGCTTAATTTTGATGGAGTCCAATTTATGTATTTGATCTTCATGGTCACGCTTCTGGTGTTAGATCTAAGAACTCTTTGATATGCTGTGCTACCCAGGGCCATGAAGACTTTTTCCTATGTTTTCTTCTAGATGCTGTGTAGTTTTGGGTTTTACCTTTAGATCTATGACCCATTTTTTAAAAACTGAGATATAGGGGGGCACCTGGGTGGCTCAGTGGGTTAAGCCTCTGCCTTCAGCTCAGGTCAAGGTCTCAGGGTCCTGGGATCGAGTCCCACATGGGGCTCTCTGCTTGGCGGGGAGCCTGCTTCCTCCCTCTCACTCTGCCTGCCTCTCTGCCTACTTGTGATCTCTCTCTGTCAAATAAATAAATAAAATATTAAAAAAAAAAACTGAGATATAGGGTGCCTGGTGGCTCAGTGGGTTAAGCCGCTGCCTTCGGCTCATGATCTCAGGGTTCTGGGATTGAGTCCCGCGTTGGGGGTCTCTGCTCAGCGGGGAGCCTGCTTCCTCCTCTCTCTCTCTGCCTGCCTCTCTTCCTACTTGTGATCTCTCTGTCAAATAAATAAATAAAATCTTAAAAAAAAAATAAATAAAAACTGAGATATAACTGACATACAAGATTACATTGGCCCCATGTGTGCAACATAATGACTTGATATCCGTATGTGTTATGACATGTTCACTACAGTAAGTCTGGTTAACATCCCTCACCATAGTTACAACAACATTTTTGTGTGTGTGTTGAAAACTTTTAAGATTTACTCTCTTAGCAACTTTCACATATGCAATATAAAATTATTAACTCTGGTCACCATGCTGTATGTTACATTCCAATGACGTAGGTATCGTATAACTGGAAGTTTGTATCTTTTGACTCCATTTGCCCTCTTAGTCCACCCTACCCTGTCTCTGGCCGCTACCAATCTTTTCTCTGTATCTATGAGCTTGTGTGTCTGTGTATTTTAAATTTTTTTTAGATTTTAATTATGAGGGAGAGAGAGAGCATGCACACTCGGGGGAGGGGTAGAGGGAGAAGGAGAAACAGACTGCCCGCTGAGCAAGGAGCCTGATGTGGGGCTCGATCCCAGGACTTCGGGATCATGACCTGAGCTGAAGGCAGATGCTCAACTGACTGAGTCCCCCAGGCTCAGTTTTTTTGTTTTTGTTTTTGTTTTTTTAGATTGCACATACAAGGAAGATCATATAGTATTTGTTTTTCTCTGTGTAATCCATTTATGAGTTATTTTTGTAGATGATAACAAGTATGGATCGACAATTTTTTTTTGCATATGAATATCCGGTTGTTCCAGGATCATTTGTCAAGAAGGCTATCTTTATTGTATTCCCTTTGCACCTTTGTCAAAAACCCGTGTATGTGTGGGTGTATTTCTTGACTCTTTTCTGTTCTACTCATCTTTGTGGCTACTTTGATGCCAATACCATGCTGTCTTGAATAATGCAATAATTTTTGAAATCAGGTGGTCTTAGCCCTTCAACTTTCTTTTTCAGAGTTGTGTGTGTACGTGCATGTGTGTGTGAGAATTCTAGCTCCTTTGCAATTCTGTATGAATTTTGGAATTAGTTTGTCAATTTATATAAAATCTTCCTGATATTTTGATTTGGACTGTGTTGACTATATGCATCCATTTGGGGAGAATTGACCGTTAATAATATTGAGTAGTCCAACCCAGTAACACGGTGATATATCCCTAGGTTTACAGTTTTTCCTTTAGTACTTTAAATATGTTGTCCATTGTCTGTCTTCTTGATTGCATTGTTTCTGATGAGAAGTCTGTTCTTATCTTTGGTTTCCTATAGGTTATGTGCTTTTTTTCTCTGTATTCAGATTTTCTCACTTACTGATTTTGAGCAGTTTTATTATGATGTGTCCTGGTATAGTTTTCTTGATGTTTCTTGTTCTTGGGAGTTTGTTGAGCTTCTTGAATCTGTGTGTTTTCTTCAAATTTAGAATATTTTGGTTGTTGTTTCTTCAAATAGCTTTCTGTCCATCCCTGTCTTCTTTAGGAATTCCAGTTGCACATATAAATATGTACATATGCATATACGTGTGTATATATCATAATTTAAAATTGTTCCATAGTTCACTGACACTATTTCATTATTTAAAATTAGTTTTTTGGGGTACCTGGCTGGCTCAATCAGAGAAGCATGTGACTCCAGATCTTGATGTTGTGAGTTCAAGCCTCATGTTGGGTGTAGAGATTACTTAAAATCAAAATCTTTCAAAATATTATTTTTTCTTTGTATGTTTTATTTTTGGATAGTTTCTATTTCTGTATCCTTAAGTTCACTAATATTTGCTTCTGTAATGACTGATTTTCTCTTAATCTCATACAGTGTATTTTTCATTAGATATTATAGTTTCCATTTTTAAAAATTAGGGCCTTTTAAAAATATATTTAAAAAATATGTTTTCCATGTCCCTAGTTAACTTTGTAAAAATATGGAATATTAAGAAAATAAATATACTATATCAAATACATTATGTTATATTTTGTGTTTATTATATTACATATAAATACATAAGTATAAATATATATATTTTAACATAATACTGACTATTATAAAGTACTAATGTAATATATATAATATATATTAAAATATAGTAATTTTTTAAATGTCCTTATTTGCTTATTCTAACATTGTGTCAGTTCTAGATTGATTTTGATTGATTTTTCTCATTGTGGGTCATATTTTCCTGCTTCTTTCCATGCCTATAAATCTTTTATTGGATGTCAAACATTGTGAATTTTACTTTGTTGGTTGCTGGCTATTTTAATATTTTTACCAAAAGTCTCGAGCTTTACTTTGGAAAGCAGTTTAATTACTTGAAAACAGTTTATTGTTTGTATCTTTCAAGATTACTACACAGGACCAGAGTGCATGTTAGTGAAGGGCTAATCGTTCCTCGTTATGAAGGTAGGACTGAGAGTGTTCTACCCAGACTCTGAAGCTTGAGGCTTTACAGACCGGATGGTAGGAGCAGGCACTGTTCCCAGCCTGTGCAAGGACCCACAGCTGTCCCTCTAGCGCTGTCAGAGAGCCAGTGCTTTCCGGCCTCAGCAGGTCTCCTCACACACTCACATGCATGGCTCAGTGCTCTGCCACAGGCTCCAGGGGCTTCCAGAGTTTTCCTCATGGGCTCACTCCTCTCTGGCATCTGTGCTTCATCCTGTGGACCCCAAGTGTCTCCCAGCTCTCAGCTTTGTCTCCTCAGTGCAATTATCTGCCAACCGGTGTCTCCCTGCTCCCTGAGTCACAGCCTAGACTCGCCCTCCAGGCAGTGAGGTAAGGCAACTGGAGGGCTCACTTCATTCATTTGCTCCCACAAGGGTCATTATCCTTTGTTGCTTTATATCCACTGTCTTGAAAATGGTTGTTTCATATTTTCACTGTTTTGTTGTTGTTGCTGTCAGATGGGAGGTTAAATCTGTTCCATTATTCCAACTTGCTGGAAGCAGAAATGTTCATTACCTTTTTATTCCATTATTTTGTTTTCAAAATCCATCTTCGAAGAAACCTTCCTCTGTGACAACCAACAGCTTGACAAAGTACGTTCCTATTTTCCTGTGATTGTCTTGCTTCTCAGAGCAAGCCTGTGAGGCGGGTGTCAGATCATTCCATTTGACAGATGAAGGCACCTAGCCACAGAAAGGCAAAGGGACTTGTCCAACATCACACAGTCTAAGAAGGGTTAAGTCTCATCCCCACTCACTGTGCTGCCCTCATAGTTCCCAGGAGGGGAAACAGAGTCACATGAAGTAAGGGTTGGTGTTATTGTATTTTTAGAAGTATGTATTGGGAGGGCGCCTGGGTGGCTCGGTGGGTTAAGCCGCTGCCTTCGGCTCAGGTCATGATCTCAGGGTCCTGGGATCAAGTCCCACATCGGGCTCTCTGCTCAGCGGGGAGCCTGCTTCCTCCTCTCTCTCTGCCTGCCTCTCTGCCTACTTGTGATCTCTCTCTGTCAAATAAATAAATAAAATCTTAAAAAAAAAAAAAAAGAAGTATGTATTGGGAGAAGCTAAATAGGTGGGCTCAGAGAGCATAATTTCAAGGTCACAGAGCTAGTGAGCCTGAAACTTGCAGAGGGTCAGGAATCTCAGTGAGTGGTCTTCCTACTACACTGCCCGTCAACCCACTTCAGAGTATCTTCTAGCTAACGACTCCTGCCAGGCAGGAGAATTGGGCTTTTTGCCAGAGCTGTGGACCTGCAGGTCTAGAAATTGGCCTGGCTTTGTGAGCCTTCTTGGGCAGAGGGGGAGGGGAAAGTAGTGGGGACTGGAAAGCACCGGCTGCTCAGTGTGGGAGTGATGGGAGGACATGGGGAGCAAAGGGGACACTGGAAGGCCAGAGGTGAGCTAGTGGGAGCTGTGGGTAGGGGCATGGCACCAGGGGGCAGGGGCTGCGTCCATCTGGTCTCAGGGTCTCCTGCCTTGTGTGATTCTTCCTGCTCCCACCCTTCTCTGAGTGAGGAAAGTGGGGAAATAAAATAATAAGGAAGGTGAGGTGTTAGAGAGACAGACAGCTTGCCGGGCTGGGCAGCACAGATGACTGGAGGGTGGGGAGGGTGGTTTGGGAGGGGAATGTGCAGATCTGAACTCTCAGAAACTGGGGTGGAGGGGACTCAGCCTGGGTGTGCAGAATTGCAGGTGAGGGTACTAGAGGGTGATACCAAGGGACAGGTGCTCCCTGGAAAGAGGGTGATGTGGTCTTTTCTTGGCTCTTGGGGAGGTTTTACATGTTCTTGGACAATTATTTTTAGTGAGATTGCCTTTTGACTGGGCTTTTAAAACTATAGATGGACACTTACTAAGTAGCTACTGTACGTTCTGAGCCCATTTCACATGTGTCAGTTCAGTTCATATCACAAGGACTTTCTGAGTTAGGGGTGGTTACTGACTCTACCTGATAACTGATGAATCCAAGTCTCAGGGACATGGTGGCTCACTCAAGCGCCTTCTGCTTTGATTTACTTTTTTCAAACAAGAGAGATATGCACAGGGGAGCCAGAGCCTGCTTAGAACTCACCTGTGGGTTTTTTGTTTTGTTTTGTTTTGTTTTCCTAGGACCTGCTCTTCAGCTTGGCAGATTTGGAGCTGGAGGGCTGGGTGAGGGTGGGAATGGCTTGGGGGGAAAAAAAAGGAACTGAAGACAAATTGGATGCCAAAGGAAAAAAGGAAACTTTAGGTATTTTCTTGCAACAACTCTGCCTTATAGATATGATGGAGGTTTCCTGTTATTTTGTCTACACACCCCAGCACCTGCTGCTGTCCAAGGTGGGGTCCATGTCTGGCAGGCAGTTGTGCCCTCTCCTTGGCCACAGTGATGGGGTCATAGGGGAGCATGTGACCTAAACCAGGCCAATCACATCCTTTCATAGGATTTTTATTTTTTTTTATTTTTTTAAAGATTTTTATTTATTTATTTGACAGAGAGAGATCACAAGTAGACAGAGAGGCAGGCAGAGAGAGAGAGGAAGGGAAGCAGGCTCCCCGCCAAGCAGAGAGCCCGATGCGGGACTCGATCCCAGGACCCTGAGATCATGACCCGAGCCGAAGGCAGCGGCTTAACCCACTGAGCCACCCAGGCGCCCCAAGGATTTTTTTTTTTTTTTAAGATTTTATTTATTTATTTGACAGAGAGAGATCACAAGTAGGCAGAGAGAGAGAGAGGAGGAAGCAGGCTCCCCGCCGAGCAGAGAGCCCGATGCGGGACTCGATCCCAGGACCCTGAGATCATGACCTGAGCCGAAGGCAGCAGCCCAACCCACTGAGCCACCCAGGCGCCCGGATTTTTATTTTTTTAAGTGGAGCTGACAACCATGTTGTTTACCCCCTTAGGATAGTATAACACAGCACAGCTATCATTTGACAGACACATTCTTTACCCCGTGGAGACACTGACTTGAAAGAATGAAGCTCCCTCACCATAGGCCTCTGCAGTGACAAAGAAAGCTTTAAGGGCTATTCACTCACAATGACTAGAGAATGGGAGAGGATATGACAGCATCAAAACTATGGGCTGGATGATGACTGTGTTAGCAGACCAGAAGAACAGAAAGGTAGGCCATCTGTGGGGGGAAACCCAGAAGCTGGCCAGTTAGCACCATACATCTCCAGCAAGGCTCTGGGATTAAAGGCACCAAGTACCTCCGCGCCTCTGTCTTGTCTGCCAGCTCTGCAGTTCGCAGAGTAGTGGACACTGCGTGCCTTTCCCGAATCCAGCTCTTCTTCCTACTTTCTAACTGGGGCTTCAGCCTCTAGTTGGGCATCAGGGGCCAGCGCACTGCAGTGGCCCTGTTTCCCCTCATTGTCACCGTGTGCTCTGCGCGGTTCTTTGGACGAGCACATTACAGCGGCTAACACTTTTGGGGCATCCCGGTCCACACACAGCAGTCTTCGGGTATCTGATATACGGCCACCCCTCCGCACATGCAGGCTGATAACCAGCTCAAGACCTCCCTTGTGGACACCTCCTTCCTCCAAACCTTTTTCTTGGGATTGTGGATGGAAGTTTTTGGTAAGGAGTGCCTGCAGTGTGCCAGTGCTAGGCCAGTGGGAGGCAGAGGTGAGTCCACTTGGCTGTAATCCCTCGGTGAGGGGAGCTTTCTACACGGGAAAGTGGCACTGTGAGAGGATTTGGCATAATGGGATTTGCCCGAATTATCCTCGAACTCCTTAGGCCTGGGTCTGTAGAATGCTTTCTGTAGCTGAAATTGAAACAGTAAAACAATTTGTGGCACTCACTGGGTATATCTTGGGAAATGTTTCCAGGACTTTAGCGTTTCCTGAGGGCTTTCACTATTTCATTTGATCCAGTCTGTTAAATGAGCAATAATCTCATTTTCCTGGTGGGCACAGCCAAGGCTCATAGAAAATAAGGACCTCAGAGTTTCACAGGCTGGGACAAGGTCTCTTGAGTCCAGTCCGTCTTCCCTGCTTGTCACACAGCGGCTTGGGTAGGTTAGCGTCATTGCACAGGGACAGTACTTGATCAGCAGATGATCGTGCTGATGTCCTCGGATCCGCCGTCAACCCCGTGAGGTCAGCCTCACCATCCCCACCTCAGTACGGTGACTGGGGCTCAGAGGGCTGAGGGGACTTGTCCAGAGACACAAGCTAGGAAGCTCAGGAAGGCTACTGCAGAGGATCCAAGAGCTTCTTGCAGTCATCTGCAAAGTGGTTACATTTGCACTTCTGTCCCTTCTTCAGAGTGAAGGGCCTAAAACTTTCAACAGATCCTCAAAGATCACTGATCCAAAATGATAAAGAAGCACTAACTTAACCTGAGGTCTTTCTGATTCCAAAGCATGTGCTCTGAGGCCTCCTCCATTTGATCCTAAATGAAAGGTGAAAAGAACATCCTTTAAAGTCAAAGTGATGAGCTTTGGGACTATATCCTGGCTCTGCCACTGACTCTTTGTGGGACTTCATTTCCTTATTTGTAAAATTGGGATTCATTTACTCAACAAATATTTTTTAAAAACATTTTATTTATTTATTTGAGAGAGAGAGAGACAGTGAGAGAGAGTATGAATGAGGAGAAGGTCATTCAGGTCAAGACCTGAATGAAGGGGACCATCGCATGGCCATCAGGAGGGAGAGCATTCCAGGAAAAGGGGGAAGAAAGGTATGCCATAAATTCACTCATTTAAAGTATACAATTCAGCGATTTTTAGTATATCCAAAGAATATGCAACCATCTTCATAGTCAATTTTAAAAACATTTTCATCACCTCAAACTATATATACCTTTTAGTTATCACCCCACAGCTACCCACAATATCCCCCTTCCCCCTGGCCTAAGCAACCACAAATTTACTTTCTGTCTCTATGGACTCACCTCTTCCGGACATTTCATATAAATGGAATCATATAATATGTGGCCTTAAAGACTTGAGGGTTCTCTCTATGGTCTGGATAGAGATTGTTCTAAGGCAGTTACGAGATTTGCAAACAAACTCTCCCAAGCATGTGGTCTTTATATTCTCTTAAGTGTCTTTTGAAGAGCAGAAATTCTTTTCATGATGTCCAATTTACCAACTTTATTCGAGTCATTGTTTTAGTGTTATAGCTAAGAAATCTTTGCCTAGCCCATGATCATAAAGATTTTCTCCTATGTTTGCTCAGCAAGACATTTTTTTCTAAAGAGAGACCAGAAATATGTTTTTCATGTGAAAAATCTCAGTTTGTGTGTGTGTGTGTTTTTTAAAGATTTTATTTTATTTATTTGACAGAGATCACAAGCAGGCAGAGAGTCCAGCAGAGCCGGGCAGGGTGGGGGGACGGGGAACAGGCTCCCTGCTGAGCAGAGAGCCCAATGCGATGTGGGGCTCAATCCCAGGACCCTGGGATCATGACCTGAGCTGAAGGCTCTGCTTAGCGGAGAGCCTGGTCCTCCTCTCTCTCTGCCTGCCTCTCTGCCTAGTTGTGATCTCTGTCAAATAAATAAATAAATCTTTAAAAAAACAATAACAACAGGAATTTCCTATGCTTCAACTGAATGCTCTTTGTGCATTGCTAAATTATAGGCAACCGACCGAGTCCCAGATGTCCGTGTGTTACAGTGCTATACCTTGTCCCTCCTCCCTCCCTTCCTACCTCCCTTCCTTCCTTCCTTTCTAAGATTTTATTTACTTATTTGAGAGAGAGAGTGAGTGAGAGAGAGAGCACAAGCTACGGACAGAGGCAGAGGGAGAGGGGGAAGCAGACTTCCTGCTGAACAGGGAGCCCAATGTGGGACTTGATTCCAGGATCCCCGGCTCGCGACCTGAGCCGAAAGCAGACACTTAACCGACTGAGCAACCTGGACGCCCCGTACTTTGTTTTTTTAAAATTTCTATTTCTCTGGTCAGGTCCATTGAGTTTGCTAAGCCATCCCTCCAACAGATGAAAAAACCAACAACTAGTGAAGTAAAATGTCTTGCCTGAGGACACCCAGTAGGGCACCACCCGAGCAGACTGATTGTAACCCTCAGAAGTCACCCATCACTGTGCTCTCCAAAGCAGAGGCCTCTGCAAACACACTTGAACTTCACATTTTAAATATGTTTAACTGTTTAAACATTGTAATAAATGCAGCAAGAGCCTCAGATATGAGGCATGCTTAATATTAACATCTTGGAGATGACCAGTATAGTTTCTTAAGTTATCTGTTAACTGAGGTATGTATAGGCTTGACCCTAAAGTTTCTCCTTTTATTTCTGTTTGTAATTGAAAAGAATACTGAAATTACAAAGCAAATTTTTAAATACCACTGCGATGTCCAACTCCTTTTCATTGTAACCAGGGATTATCTTCATAGTTACCACTTAAAAAAGAGTGGGGGGGGGGCGCCTGGGTGGCTCAGTTGGTTGAGCAACTGCCTTGGGCTCAGGTCATGATCCCAGACTTCCAGGATCAAGTCCCGCATCAGGCTCCCAGCTCTTTGGGGAGTCTGCTTCTCCCTCTGACCTTCTCCTCTCTCATGCTCTCTCTCACTCATTCTCTCTCAAATAAATAAATATAATCTTTAAAAAAAAAAGAGAGAGTAGGGCTTTAAAAAGTCATTGCTGAGGTTGAAACATGATTGCATCTGTCATCGTAATACCTAATTTCCTACTCTTTTTTAAAAAAACTTCCTTTTCTTTTTGATCCACTAAAAAAAAATCTTATTGTTCTCAGTGACTGACCTTATAATAAGTCAATGGTATAGAGTTTGTGGCAAGCAATACCAAAACTCATGTCTTTTACTGCTAGAGGAAGATTATATTTCCGTGAGTCCCTTGCATTTGAATGGAGGCATGTGACTGGGTGCTGAGGGCCACCAGGATGTGGGCAGAAGTGGTGTATCCTCTTTTTTCCTTCTATAGGGGTGTGAGGACTTTATTACTGCAGAATCCCAAGATAGTGGGATAGTGGGTCACTGACTGGGGGAGCTAGGGATCTGCCACGAAGAGCTTCCTGAACTTCGTGGAATGGTTACATGAATAAGAAGCAAGACTTTGTGTGTTAAGCCAGTGAGGTGTTGGGGGTTGATATTACAACAAATCCTGGCCTACCCTAATATAGGATTAAATAAAGTTTCTAAGAAAACATAGCTCTTATCTCTCCTATTTTGGGGTCCATATATTATTAGTTGAAAAGTAAAAATTGCTGCTACTATAACAGATATAAAAGTTGGTGATTGAGTTTGATCTCTGAATCCTACAGATGAGTCAGAGAGGAGCAGTGACTTGTCCAACAGCACATAGATGAAGTAGGGCTAGAATCTGGTGTAGGGATATCTGTAATTTTAGCCTGCCTTGTTAGTAATGGCTGTTGAATTTCCCCATCATACTCAGGCCATATGCTTCATGTGGGATTCATCCTCATCTCTCATCAGGGCTAATCCATGTAATCTACTCAGGCATCATTGATTAGCTTGATGATGGAAATATGACCCAGTCAGGATCAATCAAAACTAATCCCTGGATTTTTGCTGGAACTACTGGAAAATAGTCTCTCTTCATGGGTTGTTGAACCACTAGGGTATGTCTCAGGTTTCCAAGGCCATCTTAATACATCTAGCTTGAGAATTAACACGGAAAACAGAGTTGAAAGATATAGAGATACAGATGATATTTGACAATATTGTTTGAGCACCGGGATCCAACCATGCCTGAAACCTGAGCTTTTAGTCACATGAGCCAATACATTTCCTTTTTTCTGTTTAGGCCACTTTCGATTGATTTTCTTTCAGTCACACCTGAAATTACTCTATCTTATACAAACTATTTTGTGCTTTTTTTCATTAGCAGAGAAGAATTACTATATTTTTCTATTTTACTGGTAAGGAAGATTCAAGGCTTGGTGACTGTCTTTTCTCTTGGGTGTACCCTGTAGGGGAACTCTTCATTGCCTCTAGTGCCCACTCAAGTATGGACAGAATTTATTCTAAGTTTCATGAGAGGTTATTGAACACAATATCCACTACAGAGTAGGTGCTCAAACATTATTGAAATGAAGCAAAGACAGAACACCCCCACAAAAAAGTGTATAAAGTATATGAAGAGGCAGTTCACAGGAAATACAACAAATGCACACCTGAAAGACGCCCAACCTCACTAGTTATTAAGAAACACAAATAAAAACGAGATCTATTTCTCTCTCATGAGTTTGTCAAAGAGCTAAATGTTGCCTAACCCCTGGGGATGGGGAAACAGACACTTTCATGAGCTGGCACATGTCTCTTTGGAGGGTAAGTTGACAATGTCTGTTGACAGGTAAACACCAACAAATTTATTCTATTTGGAATTTATTCTACAGGTAGACACCAACAAATATGCAAAGATGCAAGTAAGAGACTTGCTCAGTGCAGTATTGTAACAGCAAAAACTGAAAACAAATGCCCATAGAAAAGGGAACTGTCATGGGCGCCTGGGTGGCTCAATTAAGTGTCTGACTCTTGGTTTCCATCTCAGTGTTGTGGGATTGAGATCCACATCAGGGTCTGTGCTAAGCACAGAGTGTGCTTAAGATTCTCTCCCTCTCCTTCTGCCCCTCCCCCACTAGCACACACTTGATCTCTACATAAATAAATACTCTTTAAAAAAGGGGTACTGTCTAAATGAATCACAGTACACCCAAACTATGGAATAAATTTCAGCTGCTGCTAAGAAGAATGAGGCGGCCCTGGACATGTGGGTGTGGAAAGGTGTCTGGGGTATACCATATTGGTAGGGGAGAACAGGATGTGTGGCACGATGCTGTTTGTGTTGAAACAAAAATGAAATCTTACCAAAATTAAAGTGAAGTTCAGTTGGAAAGTAGGAATAAAGAATCAAGGGACATTTACTGTCAATGTAGTAACTCTTCTTTACAATTAGATTTTTTAAAATTCTGAACATGCATTACTTTACAATTTTGTTTCCTTATTTGACTGCCTTTAATTTGACTACCATTAATATGCGTGAGGCAAAAATATCCAAAAGGCACCAAGGGAAGTGTACAGTTACTCTCTCCAGCTACCTGATAGAGAAGTAATATATTCTTAGCATGTATTTATTATATTTGGACAGAGGAGGGGGAAGAGAATGAGTAAGAAGGGTGGAGGGCCTTGGCTGCTACTCTGTGGCCAGGTCTTGGGATGCCCTTCTCAGGGTCATTCACTTTCTTTGGCTTCCAGGCCTCAGGCCCCCTGGAAATCCCACTGACAAGCTGGTGAAGACCTTCAGGGATACCTTGGCTGTGAGCCTTCTGGGTCTGGGTCCTGAACTGCAGGGCCCGAGGGAGTGAGGTGCTGGGGTCCTGCAGGGCTGGCCCCCTCCTTGCCAGGCTCCCTTGGGCCAGGCTGCCTGGCAGATGCCCAAACACTCATTAGGCGAGATGGGGCTGTTGGCAAATATTTATCCCTGTGCAGCTGCGGGCTGAGTGGAGGCCGCAGGTGCTGGGCAGAGTCCTGTTTACCCAGCACTGAGCCAGGCAGGCACTGCCTG
Source organism: Mustela putorius furo (assembly GCF_011764305.1). Taxonomy (NCBI): domain Eukaryota; kingdom Metazoa; phylum Chordata; class Mammalia; order Carnivora; family Mustelidae; genus Mustela; species Mustela putorius. Next base: position 34,817,105 of record NW_025421294.1, read on the forward strand.
TTTGCCAAGCTCTATTCCCGGCCGGCTCAGGTGCCCCGAGGAAGCTGGGGCAGCAGAGGATATGGTAGGTGGGAAGTAGGGAGTGTGTCCTTGGCAGCTGAACCCTGTACAGGCCTCAGTATAAAGTCCTGAGTGGGCCCCTAGGGTAGTGTGAGGCCTGCCTTTTCCTCTCTCCTCTTGCAGACGTCCCATGTGCGGCTCCCTGGGGGTGCTGGGAGGTGGGTCATTCTTTTTCACACCTCTGCTGGGCTGACTCCTAGTCATTATTGGGTCTCCCTGGCCACCACCACCTCTATGCTGGGTAGAACCTAGAGGAGCTTGCTAACTGCCCTATTAGCTGTAGCTATGGCTCCAGAGCTCATGGAAATCACCTACTCATGTCCCCACATTTTCCCGTTAGTGTTTGTCTTCTCTGCTAGATGCCGGAAGAGCAGAGACAGACAGTTTTGTTCCCAATAGTTTGCCCAGCACCTCCATAGTGCCCGGCACCTAGTGGGTACTCACCGAGTATTTAAGTGTTGGCCTGAGTGAAGCCGGGTGGTGGGGGAACTCCATGGGCAAAGGCACAGAGGTTCAAGGATGGAGGGTTGAGGGGTGGGGCAGGGAGCAAAGAGATTGGAGTCTGGAAAGTTATACAGGGGCTGGGACTCTGGAAGGCCTTGAATGCCATGCCAAGGAGTTTGGTTTTATCTAGTCAGAAACGGGACATTGTTGGAAGGTAGAGGGCATGCAAATAATACAAGTGAGAAAGTGATATGCTAGATTCTTCTAGTTGAAAGGTATAAATTCTGAAGTTCTTATGATGGCCTGCAAGGCCCCCATCATTTGCTGTCTCAACTGTACCCCTTTCCTTTGTCACCTTCCTCTCACTCCAGCCACACTGGCCTTACTGTTTCTCGAACACCAAAGGACTGCTCCAGCCCCAGGGCCACTGCACTTGCTGTTTCCTTTGTCTGGAAAGTTTCCCCTTGGAATCATGATTTACCTCCTTACTTTGTTTAAATCTCACCAGAGAGACCTTCCATGATACTGTAGGCAAAAGAGCCTCATTCCCCAGTGTCCTTATCCTGCTTTATTTTCTTCTGTAATGCTTGTTTCTGCTTGCCTACTGTCTGTCTCCTCCACGGTGATGTCAGCTGCAGAAAGGCAGGGTATTACCTCTTCCGTTTACCGCTTTGTCTTCTAAGCCTGGAATTTGTATCTTTAGGCTTTAGGAATGCTGAATGAATGAATGAATGAATGAATGACTATTTAATGTAAAAGGCGAAATATTTATACAATCTGAAGAGAAACCAGAGCATTTGAATGACTATTTAATGTTAAGCCAAGCCACGCACGTCCCAGAATGCGCACATACGCCAGCACTTTCCTGTTCCCAAAGCCTTCACGTAGCCATTAGTTCCTTTGATCTGCCCATCAGCCATGTGGGAAGCATAGGACAGGCATTAATATCTGCCTTAAAAGTGATTATCTGCGGCAGTAGAACATCATGATCATATGGACAGAAATCAGTGAAATGCCTGCAGGCTCAAGACTTTAATAAATTAATTTTTTAAATTCGATGTGCTGGAATTGTAGCAAAGAGGAAAGTGTCTGCATTCTGAGGCAGGTCTTCCTTGCCTTCAATTCCAAGCATGGTTGTTTACTTCCTCTGTGACCTAGGACAAAGCCAGCCCCTTCTCTGAGGCTTGGCCACCCCTTCTGCAAATTGGAGATAAGAATCCATCAAGGAGGTATGGTGCAGAGGCATTTTGACACAGGCATACCCTGGGCCATGTATGCATCCTTTTCGGAGGCTGTGTGGTGCCCCGCAGGCTTGACCAGTTGACTGTTGCTGGACGTGGTGATAGTATCTACCATTATTGAGGGTTTGGTCCTGTTGGGTCCTGCCAGGCCAAGCAGCCCATCTTCATTAGCTCATTCAGTCCTTACTGCTACTCAGGTAGAAGTGTGTTTACTCTCAGGACCCCTGGATGGCTCAGTTGTTAAGCGTCTGCCTTCGGCTCAGGTCATGATCACCGGGTCCTGGGATTGGGTCCTGCATTGGGCAGCTTGCTCAGCAGGGAGCCTGCTTCTCCCTCTGCCTTCCAGTTCCCCTGCTTGTGGCTTGTGCTCTCTCTCTCTGTCAAGAGCTCTGTACCAATTAATCAGCAGACATCCGAGGCTCCAGCTGGGACCAAGTGGGCTGGACTCATTAGTGCAGAATGACATTAATATCCAAAAAGTTTTGAGGCAAATGCAATGATTCAGGGCAGGCGCCTGTGTAGGGATGGCTTAGAAGTTGCTGTGGGCAAGGGAACCGTGCTAAGAGGAAGAGAGGGAACAGTGCCAATGTGGGGGGAGGAGAGCTAGGCCAGGTCCCCAAGATCCCTTGTGGGAAGGGAGGAGCAAATCGACTCTAACTTGGGCAGGGTCTGCCCTCCTGTGCTGTCCGACTCCTCTTGCCCTGGACTGTCCAACAAAGAATTCAGTGGGGCTATACTACCTCTTCCCCGATGGGCCATTGTAACCACAGTCCAGTTGGAGAGGCAGCGCTGTGTGGTGGCCGGGCCCCAGGCCAGTTGCTGGCTGTGAATTCCTGTTGCACCTCTCATGGTGTGGCCTTCTGTAAATTGCTCCATCTCTTTGGGCCTGTCTCCTCTTCTGAACCAGGAGGTAGTAACAGCAATCCTTCAGGGCTGGTGAGAGGCTCGTGGATGTGCTTTGTCGACTGTGAACCAGAGGGAAGGGATGCCATATTCCTCATCTCCTTTTTTGCTTCTCTTTCAAGATTGTTTATTAGCGATGCTAAACAGCAATGCCTTGTGACTTTGGGGACAATGGGAGTCAAACCAGCCTCCACTGGGAGCCTGAGAAATAGAACTGTTTTCTAAGTTGTTCATTTCTTCACTCAAATATTCACTCCATTCATTCATTCACTCATACATTTACCCAGTGTTTCTCCTGGGCTGCCGTTGACTTGGTGCTGGGAATAAAATGGTGAATGGGACATGATTCCCACCTTGGCGGGTCCCCCAGTTGAGTGGGGGTGCCAGTAAAGGGAGAGACCATGGCCATGAATTTGGGTAAGGAGGGCTGTTGATTTCAGGGATCCTGCCGCTTGGATTTTGTCCAGACATTCTGATTTCAAACCTCCTGTCTTATGGTCCTCCTTAACACATTGCTAATCTCCATCACTGTGGTATTGTTGTTGTTTTTAAGATTTTATTTATTTATATGACAGACAGAGATCACAGGTAGGCAGAGCAGCGGGCAGAGAGAGAGGAGGAAGCAGGAGGTGGAAGCTCCCCGCTGAGCAGAGAGCCCGATGCGGGGCTCGATCCCAGGACCCTGAGACCACAACCTGAGCTGAAGGCAGAGGCTTTAACCCACTGAGCAACCCAGGCGCCCTTGTTGTTTTTGTATTAAAAACGTTTTTTTTTTCTTTTTATTTAGGAAATGTGGCCACACACCTACAGTTCTCTGGTGCTGTGGGGGTGATATCAGCTGGGATGGGCTAGGTTATACTGTGGCCATGGGCAGCCCAACCCCTGGGAGTCTGGTGAGGGGCGACGTCCTCTGCCTGGGGGCACATGTGTGTCAAGGAGGGCCTTTCAGAGGAGGGGATGTGGAGCTGTCCCTGCAGTTAGAGATGTTGCCACGTAGCCTGGGGGTGGGACCGGGGGGACATCATTAATGAAAAACATTTTATTGACACCTACTACATGCAAGGCAGTGTTCTAAGTGTGGGGATACAGTTGTGAACAAAACAGACACACCTCTGCTTTCAAGGGAATGACTTTCTGGTGGGGGGTGACAGTGCTGGGGGGAAAGGCAAAGCAGAGCAGGGACAGTTCTTGCTGTTTGGTATCCAGTGCTCAGGCTAGGGATTGGTGATGGGTGTCACTTGAGTAGAAGCCTGGAGGAGGCAAGGGAGTGAGCAGATGGAGGTTTGGGGGAAACTGTAGGCAGAGGGAACACGGCGCACAGTCCCTGAGGTGGAAGAACCTTGCCGGGCCCTGCGAGAAGCCAGGAGACCAGAACTACAGGGAGGGTGGTGGGCGTGCAGGTAGGGGGGAGCAGGGGCGGGCCTGTGCATTTGGCTGCTGGACAAATACAGAACGCCCAGTTAAATTTGAATTTCACATCAACAAATAATGTTTTTGGTAGAAATAGGAACCATGCAAAACTGCATTTCTCTGAAATTCATGTTTAACTGGGTGTCCTGTATTTTCATTTGCTAAATTTAGCCACCCTAGTGTTGGGCTCTCTCTATAAGACTTTGGCTTGACTTTGAGATAGAAGGCGCTGGAGGATTTGGAGCAGAGCAGGGACAGGATGTGACCAGTTTTAAAGGGATCCTTTGGGTGCTGCGCTGTGATGCAGTAGGCAGGGTCAGAAGCTGGGGGGCTCATGGGAAGTGAGAGATGGGGGCCGGTATGGAAGTGCTGAGGGGGCGCCAGACATGTTTGGAAGATGGAGGGGATCCCATTTGCTAGTAAGTTGGCTGCAGGGTGGCAGAGAAAGAGAGGAGTCAAAGAAGACTCACTGGCTTTTGACCTGAGCAACTGGAAATACTGAGATCATGGCAGGAGATATGTGCATGTGTGTGAGTGTGCACGTTTATGTCTGGACATGTTAAGATACCAACTCTGAAACCAGGAGGGGTCATCCAGTATGTGGTTGGACACGTGGTCCTGGGCTTCTGGGAGAAGACCCTTGTTTGTCGCCAATATTGATGTCATGGAAAGGGGTATGCCTGGCTGAGAGTGCCAAGGTGAAGTGTAGTGGGAGCAGCCCTAATCCAGCCACCTGCAAAGGCCTGAGGCTTGAGATTTTGGGGTGTGCTCAGGGTGCCAGGACGGTTGAGTGCCAATGGCAAGGCCAAATTGGTGTGGAAAATGAGGTTGGCCCAGCCTTGAGGACCAGAGGCCAGGGAGGGTTCTAAGCAGGGGAGTTCTGTGCCAGGTCTGTGAGTTAAATCTGGAGCAGCGTGGAGCTGGGAGGGCAGTGAGGACACGGGGGTGCCAGTCTTGCCAAGAAGTAGTCCTGACCCCAGGACAGCAGTTGCGGGCTGGAGCCGGGGCCCCAGAAGAGCGGGGGACTGATGGGACTGGGTGCCAGGCTGGATATGGGGAGTCAAAAGATGCTTGTCCAGAGCCTTCGGCCTCTCATGGGGCTGTGGGGGCAGGGAAAGGAGAGCAGATCTTGTGCCCCCCACACCCCAGCACCCCACCACCACTGCGCTTGTTAGCAAGGAACACTCCTTAGAGGGAACATATGTGCTGTTATTTTTAGGTGATTAGCCACACGTCGTGAAGCGTTTGTTTGCCAGTCGTGGATAAACAAAAGCCATTTGTCAAAATGAGATGTTCCAGCCTCATCCTCCCCTCACAGGCCAGTTGCTGGCTGTGAATTCCTGTTGCATCAGCAGCGAGGCTAATTAGCTCAGCCGCTCCTGAATACTAATGGTCGTGTTCCCGCAGAGGTGTCTGCGCACCAGGAGCCTTGCAGAGGTGCACGCTGTGAAGCTCGTGGCAGGTAGACAGACCCCTGTCATCCAGCACTGGTGTACTGGCATAGGTGCATCCTTATTGGTCCCATTTCAGAGTTGGGGAAACTGAGGCTGGACATCACCATCCCAGGAGTGGGGACTGGGCAATGCCACCAGTCCCTCTGGAGCAGCTTAGGTAATAGGACCAGAGCAGGGAATTCCATCAGAAGGCTTGCTCTGTGTCTCCCCTTCTGGGGCTGACTTTCGGGACCTCTCGGTAAAGGGGCCAGTGAAGCTGTAGAGGAAGGAGCATGGCTGACCTTTGGATGAGGACAGCAGTGGGTTCTCAGCTTGTCTTTGCCACTCGAGGGCAATGTATGGTCTGGCTGGTCTCTGCGACACAGTATGTAGGGGGTTACTAGGAAATGATCTTGAGATGAATATCTTTGATACTGGGGACAGATACAGGATTGGGCAGAGGAGATAGCTGACCTCTGATGCTGTCTTCACAGAAGCTCGGCTGGCCCTGCACGGAGTTCTGAGGATAGGATGGCCCTTTGGGCCTGTTCTGAGTTGAGGCAAAATGGCTGGACCTCTGAACCTTCTGTTGATCTGTCATTGTATATAGGCCACTCCAGGAATGGAGCATGAGGGGCTGGTGACCATCTGCCAGCAGCACACCCAGCAGCAGTGGGAGTAAGTCCTTTGTGCCTGCAGGGGCACGTGGGTGGATCCTTACAGCTACTCCTTGGGCTTCTGGGTGGAGCCTCACAGGCTACTCCTTGGGCTTCTCCTGGGAGAGGCTGCTCTTGGAGGGAACTTGAGAAGGAAGGCTAGTGAATGAACTACAGCACCCTTCCCCACTGCAGCTTTTACGGTATCAGGGTGGCGACCAACGTCCTTCAGCTTCCTCCTCCATTAGCCATGAGAGATCCCTGCCACTCTCAGGTGACATCTCTGTGGGGACTGAGTCCCTGGTCACCATGCCCATTTCAGGCCCAGTGGCTGCATTTGTCAATTTATCATCAAAATGAGCAAGGCAGCACCAAGAGGCATGCAAGGGGATCACCTACATGTCACCATATTCTTCCCTGTCCAACCCAAGTGTGACTTCCTTCTGATGATCATCAGGTTCAATTGCTCGGACCAAGATGGCGACTCTCCTTGTTTGCCAGTTCCCTGACACAAGGAGCCCGAAGTGCCAAGGAGGCACCTGTACCCTAGAGTTTAAGGGACTTTTCCTATGTCCACTGGCAAAAGTAACCTCCCTTTGGGAACAGGGCGCCCACAGAACTCAGAATTGAGGGATGGAGAGACTACATAGGTCACTGGGAATAACGGTAAGGTAGGCCCCTTCGGCTTCCTCCCCTTGTTTCTTAGGCCTGTGTTTCCCACCCACTGGGGACACGATGACATAGAACGTATTTGATTTAAAGTGATACTACATCTTGGAGGATGATACCCAAACCTCATGATGTATTGTTTCTGAGGTGGCTTTTCAGCTTGTCTCAGCAGGCTGTTACACTGCTCCATCCAGCCGGCAGCTTCTGGGTAATGGGGTGCACGATGGCAGCCCACTCTCCTACCTCCTGGGCTATTGCCATAAGTTGGGTGGTTTGGCCTGACGTGATGTTATATGGAATCAAGTGCCTGTGGATCCAAGTTTTCGTATGCCCTCGAGTTGGAAGCTGTGGGCATGGAAGGGCAAGCTCTGTCTGGAACATGTCTCTATTCCTGGCATTTTCAGGGTGGAAGGCTGCCACATAATGGCCCAAACCAATTTAAGGTTTTGTCCCCCTCTGCAGCTAATGGCCCAGGCTCCCTGGTGGGGCCATTTGTGTGAGCTGGGGAGGCCAGGTCAGTAATGGTGGATGACATGGGTCTTTCTCCCTGCTGTACAGCTTGTTGGTGAACCCAAGTCCTGCTCCTGTTCAACTCAGGATGTACCCACTTTCTGACTTCGTGGGTCTGCCAGACCCCACTCATGGGCAGTTCTGGCACATGATCCCCTGGTGTCTCCCGATTGGGCACTCTGTCTCAGCCAGAGCCAGGAGCATGCTACAACCTGTTTTCAACAGGTTGCTCATCTGTGTTGCTCCTAGGGATGCCATGGTCGAACTCCATGACCCTCCATAGGTCAGGCTCTCCTGACTGTTCCTCCATCTGATTGCTCATCATGAAGTTAGATCTTCCTGCCTTCAGGTGGCTCCCATGTTTTCAAGGCCCTCTCCTCCCCACCGCAATGAGTGAGCTGGTGTGTGATGGCATCTTCTACTGCCAGCCCCAGCCTAGAGAGAAGAGCCATCCTTGAACCCCCAAGTGATGCTGGGACCATTCACCAGTTGCCCCCCTGACATCCTGGTAAGCAGTATGTCCTCTGGGCCCCTATGTGCAACACAGGCCTCTGGAGGGAGCTCTGGCCTTACATAGTGTAGGACATATCTTCTGTATGGAGAGGCCTGTGCAGTCCCAGGTGAGGAGGGAGTGCAGTCTCCCTTGGCAGGGCAGAACTGTCTTGGCTGGAGTTGAGCCTAGGATGAGTTTTCATGTTTTTCTGCCCTTCCGTGGCAGGAGATGACAGCCTCTCTAAACTCCAGCAGAAGGGCTTTCCCATTAAACTTTAAATTACTGATTAATCTTACTTGGCTCTTGGTTATATTTTTCTGGTTCAATGAGGTTTAGCGATAGCTACGCAGTTCGATTGTCCTCATAGTTACCGATTCCTCCATGTTTCTTAAATATATCACACCTGTTAATGGATCCCCTGTCACTAGTCTTCCCTCCTAGTTCATCACTCAGCCAGCTGGTTGGCAGGTGATTCAGCTCTAAACTCCCATCCTGGTGTCTGCTTTCCTGAGCTACTTTTGGTACCAACTGTATATAACAGGTTGGGTTCTCAGAAAGCAGACACTGTGACAGAACTCAGCACGTGGGGGTATTTATTAAGAATTATTCTTAGAATCAACACTTGTGGAGGGGAAGAGACAGAAACAGGATTGAGCAGAGAGAGAAGTCAGGTTGCCACATCCGCTGATTGAGGCCTCAGCTTCTACCCTACAGTGAGTCCTGAAGGTGAGTATGATCTTTTAGAGTTGTTCTGGGTTGGGGCAGAAGGCCTTGGAAGCCCTGGAGACAGGGTGTCATCTCGGGTGAGGTGGTCTTCTGCTGCTGAGGCAGTCGCTGAAGGTACTGATGGCTGAGGGCTGGCTGGCTACTGCTGTGCTTTCTGCCATGGCAGTGATAGGGCCTTTATTCCTATCACAGTGTCTATCCCAAAACCTGTGAGTCCGCTTGTCTGGAAGACAGGGATTAAAAAAAAGTCCTAGCTACTACCTGGCTGATTAATAAGGACTCCATAAATGGTAGCTCTTGCATACTTTACAGGTAGTTATTTGAGGATATTTATAAGTGGTAAAACTTTGACTCAAGATAATTCAAGTAATGACAGGAATTTACATGTTCACATAATTGGCAACATGCACTTGACTTCAGGAGTGGCTGGTTGCAGGGACTCAAAGAATTTCATCAGGATGGGTCTCAGTTTCTTTTCACACCCACACACCACACACACACACACACACACACCCCTGTCTTTCCATCTCTAAGTCCTGAATTCCTCTGTGTTGGCTTCCTTTTCAGGCATTCTGAGGCAGACTCCCTAAAGATCATCCCCAACAGCTCCAGGCCCACATCCTGCCCGCTCAGGAACACAGGCAGAAAGAGGGGGCCACCCTCACTGCTCCCCCCTCCTCCCACAGTGATGACTAGTTAGGGTAAATCCCAGGGCTGACACTTACTGACCAGGCCTGGATTGTGTGGCCATCTTGAGAACTGGGAGGATGAGGTCTGCTCCTCTTGATGGGAAGTTGGGGATAGGAGGTGTCTCAAAGGAAAACTGAGATGCTGTGAGCAAAAGACAAAGCAGTAGATACTGCCCCTGCCCCCGCAAAAAAAAAGAGATATCCACACCCTGTCCACCTTGGAAGACCTCTTTTATTCCATCTAGAGGATGGAAGGGCATCATCCCTTAGCCCCTGTGGGGGCAGTTGCTAAGCTCAAGAATATGTCTCACATGTCTACATGTGGCTGCATGGAAACGCTGTATGGCCCACTAGCCATGATTTTCAGGTGCATCTGCTGGGTCCAGGGACTGAGACTGAGTCCAGGTGGATTGAGAGGCAAACTCTAACTCCAATTTGTCTTCTAGATCATTCCATGTGCCACTCTTGCATCCATTCAATACACTATTATTAGCATCTACTTTGCTGTCCCCAGCACTGGGGTAATGTTTGACAGCCTCTCCTGAGTGAGGTCCCAGGATGGCTGAGGACCTGGCCACATTGTGTGCTATGGGACACTGTAGCAGAAAGCTAGATGGCCAAGGGGGGCCAGGCCCAGTAGCCCCGAAACCTATCAGGTTCTCAACTATGTTCTCTTCAGCTGAAAAATGTTTAAAAACATTTATTTATGTTACCATTACTGTATTGTCTCATCATTTCTGAGACTTATTGCAAAGTATGCCTCCATTTTAGGTACCATTAAGGGGAAAACATTGACAAACTCTGATATGCCAGTGATTGTAAGATGAACCCCCAAAACCTTAATGTTGTTAACATACGAAAAAATGTGCTGCTGAGTAATGATGAAATATGGTAATTGCCAACATTTAAAAATGGGACTGTTTCACATTAGACTTCTGTAGTCTGGTTACTTCTGAATAATTACAAATTCCTGAAACCCAGGGCCTGCACCTTTGCATGGTAACAGTCAGCTAGAGATGAGTGGGACTTACCCTTTTTGTGATTTAATTTTTTATCTGTTTTAAATAGATAATAATACATTCTTAGATTTCAAAATCAAACAATACGAGACAGTATAGAATGAAAAGTCTGACTCCCATACCTATTGTCATCCACTCTTTTCTTAGCCCCTCACCACAGATAAAGCCCTGCATTAGATTCTCCTGTATCCTTGCATTTAAAAAAAAATACAGATACAAACAAATATGAATAGGTATACCCTCAACTCTCTTTCATTTATAATAGGTTCTGCCTTTGTTTTGATCACTTAATGATGTGTCTAGCAGATATTTCCAAATCTCCAGAGAGATGCTGGTGCTCCAGAGGGGACAAGTTCCCCATGAACTGAAGTCTCCCTATACCTGCTTTCTTCCTTGCATGCACAGTGGGCCCCTGGAGGCATTAGACTTCAGTCTTCCTTGTCTATCCTGAAGACACTCAGCAAATGCCAAGGCGTAAGATGGGGGGCAAGCAGGTTGGGAGTAAAAGGGGGCGAGATGAAGAGGAGGTAGTACTTGTGGGCTTGGTTTCCAGCATGTGCATGGATGCTTTGGTCTGGCTTAAAAGCTCTCAGGTGAGTAGATAGGGATGCAGGGATGAACAAGGTTCAAGACTTCAGAGTCTTGTTGGAGGCAGCAAGAGAGCAAAATGAAGCAAATGGATAATTCTAAAACCAGAGTGGAGGGTATGATCTTTGTTTTTGGGCAGATTAATTAATCTCTTCGGGTTTCTGATATCTCATATGCAAAAACGGGGCTATTTTAGTTTCTGTCTTTTAGGACTGTTATGCAGGTTAAATGCAACAGCACGATGCCTAGCATATAGTAAACACCCAATATGTGTTATCTCTGTGGAGGCACAGTGGAAGGAATAAGGTTGCTTGGAGGCGACTATGAGTGGGGCTTTGAAGACTAAGTAGGAGTTCCCAGGATAGAAAGTGGGAGTAGCACATTTTAACACAGGAAATAGTGTGGGTCTCCCAGCTTGCCTTCAGGTGTGCACTCCATTTCAAAGAGAATGTAACCAAATCTCATACAGAAGATGTGGCCTGCCCAAAACCAAGCATGCAGGAATACAGAGCTCCATAACCAGTTCTGTCTGACTTTGAGCCCAGTGGTTAACGCTCACCTCAGAATGTGAGTGCTAGAACACTCCAGACCCATTTGTATTGCAGCTCAGGGCTGATGAGCTGGGTTGCTGTGGCTTGTGGGGCAGCATTGGCATCTGAAGGAAGAAAAACTGCCTGGTGTCCAGGGGCACAAACCAGGGTACCATCACTCAGCTCTCTTCCTCTGTGAGCTCCCCTCCCAGGTGGGTTTTCCCCATGACGTGGCAAGATAACTCCTAGCAGTTCCATGTCCTCACAGGGCCCGGAGAGCCATTGCAAAGGAGAGAGAGAGTATCTCTTTCCCAGTGGTTCCAGCTAAAGTCCTCGGGAGGGTTCTCACTGGTCAGGCTTGGGTCACGAGACCATCACCAGGCCAGACAATGGTTAGGAGAATGTGGTCCTCTCAATCATCACACCTAGGTTATGTGACCATCCCTGAACCAGTCAAGTAGCTAAGAGGATGTGACCCTCTTTTTGGTCACACCTGGGTCATGTGACTTTCCCTGAACCAACCCAGTGTCTAGGAGGATGTGGCCCTCTCCTTGGTCATACCTGGGACCATCCACTAACAATCCAGTGGCTAGGGGAATGTGGTCCTCTCACTGATAGGGCGTCTCATAAGACTACACCTGCAGCCAGGGGAGCTGAGCTACAGGGGCCTAGAGTGGAGGAAGGGTGATCCCTCAAAGTGATATTGGGGTCCTGTACCCAGAAAAAGGGGGGATGGCTGGCTAGCAGACTCCGTGGGTGTTCCTCACAGAGCCTGAGAGGATCCCCACAACCTGGGGTGTGGAGACAGACCCGCCCCTTGGTCTCTTATGAATTGGGGTTGAGGGAAGCCTGGGGCACCTGAGCTGAGGGTCAGGAAAGCCTTTCTGGAGGTGTCAGGGAAAGGCATCTGGCCCCAGGCAGCAGCACGCATGACAGTACTATAGTCTCTGACAGTGGAGGAGCTATGCCACTGAACTGGTTTGGTCACGGTCAACTCCTTCGGTGGGGTGGGCAGTGTTCTGTGCCCTCCTCACACTGTGCTGATTGCTCTTTGGAGTAAGGAGTTGTGATGGAAGCATCTGAGCCTCCATGCTTCATGGGGTAGCCATCAACTCCACCTGATGGGGCCCTCCAGGGATTCTCAGGGTTAAGCAAGAGGAGGAAATGAGTTTTACAAATTAGTACCAACCAACACCTGGAGGGACAGAACCAGTCCAGGGAAACCCAGAGAGGGGAATCCAGTTCCCACGATGGCCACTAACCCTTTGTACAGAGAAACCTCAGCTTCCTGGGGCAGACACTACATCCTGATTGGACACCTCACCTTGCCAAGGAGGGCAATTTGAAACATTCTGCAAACATTGTGTGCCCCGGGCCCTGTGTCAAGGGCTTTACATATATGATTTAATTTCTTCTTCCCTGTGAGAGGCAGTATCATTGTTCCCATTTTACAAAGGAACCAAGGCACCAGGAAGTTAGGAAACTTGTCCCAAGGTCACATACTAGGGAGGGAATGATGCCCATTTGGCGTCCAAATCCTGGTTCTTCTGAGCTGGGGCTCCTTTGATGCTGGGGGCCAGAGACCCAGTTGCAGCCCGACACCCCCAGAAACATGGCGGGTGGGCTGAGCTGCTTGTCTCCCACAGCCGTGCAGCAGATGTTCAGAGGATACTCAAAAATTAGGCAGAGAAAGGGGCTTCTTCTGGCCCCAGGGTCTCCTGCCCTAGATAGTTCCCTTGCAGCCTCTCCCAGAGCCCAGAGCTCCCTTTCTCATCTAAAGCCTGGCCATTTGTGGCCCAGATGGAGACCCTTAGGTCTGAGCGCTTCAGTGGGGAGGATGGGAGGCTTCAGAGAAGGACACGAGGGGTGGGAGTAGGTGGGGAGGGGTGGGACTCAGAGCCAAGGCCTCAGAGGAGGCGGGAGGCAGGGAGGTAGCTTTATTAGTCTGTCCCCAGGGGACTTGGCAGCCAGTTATTAGGCGCTCCCTAAGATGGTGAGCTTGGCGGGCAAGGGAAGAAAACAACTGTGGGAGTCGTGGGGGGTAGGCTGGGGTTGGTTCTGCCTCTTCTGGACCAGAAGATCCCTTCCTTTCATCATATGAGAGGAGGGCTGAGGTTGGGGGTTCTCCAGGGCCTAAGCCTGTCAGCAGGGTATAAGCCCCTCTTTGGCAGCAAGGATAGTGTCATGGGCACCTTTGGGTGTAGACTGGGAGCTGGATTACCCTAGGGCCCCTCCAAGCCCCCAACTTTCTTCAAGTAGCTTCTTGGCTACTATGGTGGCTGGGCTGGGGCTGTGGTGTCTATTGGATCCTCACCCCCGTCCTGTTTCTTAGAAGGCCACCAGTTCATCCTCAGACTTGTAGTCTTGAGGATGCATACTGTTGTTCCCATACTATAAACCCATCTCCCATATCATTTTCCCTTTTCTCATGCAGAGAGTAATGTGTTAAGTTCCCCCCAGACTTTTCTTCTTCTTTCCCATCAGCCCCTTGGGTCATCAGCTTTTAGAGCCTTAAAGGTCAGCAGGGAGGACCCAAGCCCTCCCTCCGTCTCAGACTCCCTGCTGTGCAGCTGCCTCCTGGACATCTCCTGGAGCAGGGCAGGATGGGGATGACACCCAGGCTCCACAGACTCTTCCTTTTCTCATCTCCCTACCCTGCTCTGCCACTGTGGCACCCCAGAGAAGGGCTCTGCTACCTGCCTGCTGGTGCAGACCAGAGCACAGAATCATTCCCAGCCCCATTCCTCCCTGACTTGGCACAGGCAAGCCAAACCTTCCCTAGCCTTCCATGGTTTCCTTCCACTCCCTTCTCATGTCTGTGCTCTGGCTCACACAGCTTTCCTTTTTTTCTGGAGTCTCCTCTTTTCCTCTGAGCCCTTGGTTGACCCTCATGTTGCCTGTCCATATCTCTTTCAGCTTAAAATTCTCAGCAGCTCCCCAGCACCCGTGCATGAAATCTGTATTCCTTGTCTTGGCATTCTAGGCTCCATGTGGCCTGGCCCCTACTGCAGCTTCTGCTTCCACACCCCCCTCCAACCCTTTGCATGCTCCAGTTCTCACAATGTGTCATGTTCCCTCCCACTCTGAGCCTTTGCTCATGCTGTTCCCTCTCCCAGGAATGCCTCGCCCCACTTTTGGTTGTTAGCTCAGCTTTTGACTCCTTCAGGAGATGCTCCCTGAATACCGGCCCACCTTCAGCAGGTCTGTGTATCTCTACTGTGGGCTCTCATAGCATCCCACACACTTAGCACTCTTCATCAGAGTTGACTGCAGATCTGGTTCCTGGCCTCAGCTAACTGTGGGAGCCTGGAGGGCCAGGGATGGGTGTCTTATTGGTCTTGCTCTTTCTAACATCCAGCCCAGAGTGAGGCATATGGTAAATGCTTAAGCAGGGCTTCAGAAGAAATGAAATGTCAGCCATACTCTCAAGCCAACTTCAGGGTTTTTTGATGTGTGTATTAGTTTCCTATTGGTGCTGTAACAAATTGCTACAAACTCAGTAACAATGGAAATTTAGCTTCCTACAATTCTAAAGATCAGAAATCTGATGGGGCTCAATGTCACTGTGCCATCATCAAACTGTGGGTGGGTCTGCATTCGTTCTGAAGGCTCTAGGGGAGAATCTATTTTGTTGCCTTTTCCAGTTCCTGGGGCCTTTTCTATTTTCTTTGGTTTCTGGGCTCTTTCTCCCTCTTTGAAGCCAGCAGTGTTGGGCTGAGTCCTTCTCATGCTACCATCTCTGGGGTTCTCTCTTCTGCCTCCCTCTTGCCCTTTTAAGGACCCTGGTGATTACATTGAGCCCACCTGGAAAATCCAGAATGATCTCCCTATTTTAAGGTCAGCTAAGTTAGCAACCTTAATTTCATTGCAGTCTTAATTCCTCTCTGCTGTTTTAGATAACAACACATTCATGGGTTCCAGGGTAGGATATGGACATCTTTGGGTGGCCACCGTCCTGCCCATCACACTAAGGAAGGAGCTGGAGAAGCCAGTGCCACATGAGGAGAGGTACCCATTTGTAAGAGTCTAAGAATGGATTAGGACCAAGGGCAAAAAGACAGTCAGGGTCAGAGGATGATTTGATGCAGGTAAGAGAGTTTTAGGGAGAGCCAGAAAGGGATTCCTGTCTCTTAACGGTCAGTCCTGCAAGTGACAGAAACCCAACAAAACTGGCTTTGAGCAAAACGTGATTTAGACCCATGAGACTAAAATGTCACAGGTGAGAATTCCTCCAGGTATGGCTGGGTTGAGGGTCAGAGGATGTGTCACACCTCCATTATCCTCTACCTTTCAAGGTTTCCCTCCATCCTGGCATCTTCAGCCCACAGGAGATGACAACATGACAGCAGCCATGGCCACTCCTGGCCCTCCAGGTGTAAGTTAACCAGAGCTCCTGTCACATCTCAGTAGGCCTCCCTGCCCCTCCTTGTCTTGCCTGGGTCTTGTGTCTAGCCTCCAACCAATTGTGGGGCCAGGGGATCGGATTTCACCCAAATCCTGCGTAAAGAACAGAGGAAGAGTGGGTTCCTAGAGGAAATTCTGGGGGCTGTTTTCCCAGCTGGGTGATGCTCCCTATGTTCTCTGAGGGAGGAGGGATGGGGTAGCAGAGAGAGCACTGAATTAAGAAGAGACCTGGGTCCCAATTCTAGTTCCACTGCTAACTTGCTGCTATGTGACTTGGAGGCGAGTTACTTATTAACCTCTCTGGGCCTGGCTGTAGAATGAGGGGGTGAAGTGGGATGCCCTCCAAAGGTCCTTAGCACTCAGAGGCCTTTCCCATCTGTTTAGCCCATCTGTTTTCTTGGGCGTCTCCATACTAGTAGTAAAGATCCTTAGAAAACCGGTGGTTTTTCTGTAGGGGAAATTGTGCAGAGTAAAGCCAAGTTTGGGATTTGAGGCAGGGCCAGGGAGGTGGGCAAGAGCACGTGAAGTGCTGGCTTCATGGGAGAATTGGGGGCCTGAGAAAATGGCCAGGGACTATTGAGATTTAAGGCTTGTCTGTCACCGGGGTCAAACATCACTCTGCTTGTATTGGGCTTAGCGTGTGTCCATGGTTGGGGTGATTGTGTGAGCTGGCTGTGGTCCAGGCTGGGGATCAGAAGCTGTCAGCAATAGACGGGGCAGATGCCATCAGCTGGTGAATGGGGGACTGGCCACACGTGACTTCTCAATTATTTTCGTCTAACATATTATGTAGTTCACATATTCTTTTGTTTCTTGTCTGCTTCCTTGGACTAGGATGTCAATTCCATGAGGACAGCCACTTTCTCTTTGTTACCTTGAGCTCCTAGAACAGTGCTCGGGACATCGTAGGTGCTCAATAAACAATCATCTGATTGATGCAGAGATAGGTGCATGCAGGTGAGGCCAATGCTATGTGCATTGGATTACCAGTTCATCCATCTTGACGCCCATCCAGTCCCCCTGGAGAGCTTGTAAGAACCCCAATCCCCAGGGTACAGCCCTTACCGATTGAGTCAGAATGTCTGGGGGCCCAAGCCAGGCATTGGCATTCCTAAAAAATCCCCAGAACGTCCCACTTGCTGCGAAGTTTGAGAGGCACTCACTGTATTAGACCGCGTGAAGCATGGGGTGTGGGGGGCCTGCTGCCTCGTGAGGACACACACAGTGGTTCTGGGTGGTAGGATGGAGACTTTTTGTCCTAGATCTCTATCACATTCTCCAGACACCCGCCACGGAGGTGATTACTTTGCTCTCAAAATGGATTTTGGCCGCGAGTCAAGAAGAGCTTTCGCTTCCTAGCTAAACGATGGCAGATCAATTTGAGGTCTCGGCTGGAGCTGCTGATTAGGGCTGGCAGCCAGGGAGCCCTCTGGCTGTCAGAGCCACAGCAGGACTCAGCCAGGCCTTTGAGAGGACGTGGAAGGCAGGAGCTGGGGGCCAGCCGTGGGGTCCAAGAGCCCAGCCTTCTCTTGGGGGGTCTGGGAAAACTGGTTGGGGCTGCTGTCCAGTTTGGAAGTGCAATCTCCATTTATTGGGGCAGCAATATTAATGTAATAGTGTTAGTCATTGTTTACTGAGAATTTGCTATGTGCTGGGCGCTTTAATGCATTTGTGCAAAGCTGGGCAGTGCAAGTATTATAATCCCTTTGTATGGAGGCCCTGAGGGGTAAAATAATGTGCCCAAGATGAAATAGCTTCAACATAACCAGTCAGACTTGTAGCCAGGTCTGTTTGGAAAAAAACCAGTGTTTTCTCACGATGCTCTGTTGTATGTCAGTGTGTGTGTCTGGACTCCGAGCTCCCATGACCATATCAGGTTCAGGTTTACAAGGCAGCACCTAGCCCAGTGTTTAGCCATGGGGATGTCCCCTGGGAGGAGTTTGCTGAAGGCAGAAAGGAATGAGGTCAGGTTTGCTGAGTGGATGGATGAATCAAGGAGTATTTGCTGACTAGGGGCTGAAGGTGGGCTGAGGTATGCACTGCAAGTCAGGCAGCCTCCTGGATGGCCCCCAGCCTCCAGTGACCTTCCCTCCTACTGTCCATGCCTTGTGAGGTATACCCCTGCATGGAATCAGAGCTGGTCTGTGTGACCAACAGAATACTGCAAAAGTGGTGGTGTGGCTTTTGAGGCTAGGTCATAAAAGACAGTGCATCTTCCTCTTTGCTCTCTTGGACTACTCACTCTGGGAGAAGACCAGCTGCCTTTTTGTGAGGACACTTAAGAAACCCTTTGGAGAGGGAGCCTTCTGCCACACAGCTGGCACCAGTTTGCCAACAGTGTGACTGGACCATCTTGGAGGTGGATCTTCCAGCCCCAGTAATACCTTCAGATGAGACCACAGCTCTAGCTGACATCTTAATTGCAACTTCGTGGGAGACCCCAATCTGAAACTACCCAGTGAAGCCACTCAGAATTTTTGACCCTCAGAAACTGTGAGAGAAACATAAATGTTTATTGTTCTGAGCCACTAAGTTTTGGGGTAATTTGTTATGCAGCAACAGATAACTAATACACATTGCTAAGTCTCTTTTGAGCTGATGAGGGCTTCCTGGAAGAGGCAGTTGTTCCCTCCTGTCCCAGCTTCTCACCTGTGACTCCTGTCTCTCAGCTTCTTTTCTATGTATTATGTGAAATGACGTGGGAGTTTGTTTTAAATCCAGGTTATCAGTTTACTATTTGAATGACTTGAAGATTTTTTAAAATTTAAACTTTATTTTATTTTTTCAGTGTTACAAGATTCATTATTAATGCACCACATCCAGTACTCCATGCAATATGTGCCCTCCTTAATACCCACCACCAGGCTCACCCAACCCCCAACCCCCTCCCCTCCAAAGTCCTCAGATTGCATCTCTTAAAAGGCTTATTTGAGAGAGAGAGAGAGAGAGAGAGAGCAGGGGTGGGGCAGAAGGAGAGGGAGAGAGAGAATCTCAAGTGAACTCCTTACTGAGCATGGAGCTCAACAGGGGGCTTGATCTCATGACCTGAGCTGAAATCAGGAGTTGGATGCTCAACTGACTGAGCCACCCTGCTGCCCCTGGATGATTGTCAATTTTTATTGAAATTAACTCTTCTCCTTATCCTTTTTGGTCCTTCTCTTTCCTTTCCTATTATCCTCTTCTTGTTTGTCTTCTTCAGTCTTGCCATAGTAATAGTAGTATTTTGTTGCAATGGCTATCATTGTTTAAGTAACTGTTATGTGCCAGGCGCTGTGCTAGGATACCTACAGACTTATTTTATTTAGTTCCCTTAATGCCCCCAGGGGTGATGATGGGGGAATTAGGTATTATTATAGTCTTTTATTTTTATTTTTATTCCAGTCTATATAACATATAGTATATACTCATTTGTTTTAAATAGATAAGGAAACCAAGATCCAGAGACTCATACAGTCAAGACCAGACAGAAGGAATCAAGATTCCTAACCAGGGTTGTCTGAAAACCAAAGCCTATACTCATGCCCATCATATGCCTCTACTTCTGAGCCCCAGTGTTGTCTTCTGTAAAATGGGCATAATCCTGACCTCACGGATTCTGGTCAGGATGAGCAGAGGCGGTGCCTTTAGAGCACCAACCCTGTTATGGCATGGCGCGGGGGCTTAGTGAATGGAGGCTTCCTCTCTCTTCTTCCCTTTTCTTCCCTCCCCCCTTACGTATATTAAGATGGGCTACCTTAACCCTCATATAGACAGGATCATGGTCATTGTGAGAGAAGCAGGGAGTTGAGGAGATCAGTGGGCCTGCCCCAGAATGGGGTGGATGCCAGAACTTGGAGTCCAAAGAAATGGTAGCACCAGCAGGTCTGGGCCTACCCACTGAGGCTCCCTTGTGCTAACCCTGTGCCTGGGGCAGAGAAGTGATCACCCAGCTCACACAGAGATGAAGGAGGGGCTGCAACCTGCATTCAAACCTGGGTCAGAGCCTGTGAAGAGGCTGTCATGTAGAGATGGCTCCAGCTGGAGGATCCCAGCTGAGAAAACATTGTCTGGGGGTGGTGAGGGGTATTGAAATATCTCTTAGATCAGGCAAGAAGCCCCAATTAATTACGAGTGCTAAGTGAGTGACCTGGAAGCAGAGTTTTGCAGTCAATTAAAGGGATGCTGGAGGAAGCTTCATTAAGCCCTGGCTCCTGGCAACTTTTGGTTTAGGAGAAAGAAGGCCCATGTCTGACTGTAATGAGCTCTCCCACACTGTGGGGAATGCAAACAGAGAGTGTCCTCTACCAAAGATGGCACTAGAGGGACTCTTGGGTTGCATAGCAGGATGGATTCTTGACTTCCTCTGCTTTTGAGCTTGTGGTAAAGAAAGAAAATGGTCAAGACATTGCTCCATTGGGGGCATGCAAAGTACAGTTTGTGGTTTTCCTCTTTCTCTGGTGTAGACAGAGACTGGCCACTAGACTTTGCCTCACCTCCAGGTGCCTCAAATCCAGAAGCCCCAAAGCAAACTCATTATCTTCGCCCAAACTGGTCTCCACCAGCTTTCTAGATCCTGGAGAATGGAGCCTCCCAATGTAGAGACAGACTTTGGCCTCAACTCCTTCCTCCTCCGTGCCTCACATATCCAATCCTCAAGTCCTGCCAATTTGGCCTTCTGTGGAGCTTCCCCACCCCACCCTGCCCCACCCATTTGGCTGCTTCTTCCAGGCCCTTTGCCATTGCTTAAATCCAGTCCTCACCATCTCCAACCTTGGCATTGTACTAGCTCCTTCCTGGAGACTAGTTCCTCCTCCTCACAGCCCTAATGATCTTCCTCAATCAACACATCTGATCATAACCTCTGCTTAGGATCCTCCCATGGCTCCCTATGGCATGCAGGGAGAGCACAAGCTCCATCTTCTGGCACCCTGGTTGATGTTTCAGGCTTTCAGCTTTTTACCAAGAATGTAATACGCTCCTGCAGACGTCCCCTGTTTCTCCCTCCCTGACACCCACCACCGTGCTGGACTACTTTTGTCTCCTTTATCCTTTGCTTGTGCCAGGCCCTCTGCTCAGAGTGCCCTCCTTTCCCACCAAGTTGACTTCTCATTTAAGACTCATTTCAGACGTTGCCTTCTCCAGGGAGCCTTCCCCAAGCACCCCAGTTTACCTGCATCACTGCCCGTGTTATAGTGGCTGATTGGCCTGTTTCTTCCATTAGCAGGTTCCTGGTGGAAGGGGCTGTGTGATTGGTGTTCTTGGTGCCTAGTACAGTGCCTAGCAAGTTGTGGGAACCCAGTAAGTGCTATTTAAGAGGGGATTAGGACTGTGAGGAGAAGACCTTCAGGACTGAAAGTAAGAAGATGCTAGCATTTCCCAAGTAGGCAACAGGGCACTGTGGGGTGCCACTGAGTGGAAAGGAGGGGCAAGGCAGACAGAGGAGAAGGATCTGAGTGTCTGGGGCTGGATTATTTACCAGGGACCTGGGTCTTGGGAAGGCAGTGCCTGGCGTGCTGAAAGAACATACATGGACTTCCAGGGAGGCCCAAATCCCTCATGTTCCATTTCTCTCCAATCTCCAGCCGTGGAAGGCCCTCAGAGCCCAGCCCCTGGCTCTGAGAATGGTCTCAATCTCACAGAAACCTGGGGGGGAAGCCCACTGTTGGCCCTTACTCTGCTCCAACACTATTCCTCCATCACTTGGGACCCTATGGTAGATGAGATTTGGTTCTGGCTCTTTGGAAGCCCTGCTCAACTCCTGCTTCTTTGTAGGGAAGGGGGGGAGTTGCTTCAGCCTCTGAGAGGGCTGACTCTAAGATGTCCCCCAGTGATTCCTGCCCTGTTATTCAACCTTGTGTAACCCTCTTCCTATAGGCTTGGCAGGGCCTATGACTTCTAACCAATGGAATATGGCAGAGGTGGTAGAACGTCACGTCCTCAGTCAGGTTATATAACACTGAGGTTTCCATCTTACCAGCTCTCTGCCTACTTGGCTTGCATGCTTTGATGGAGAAAGCTCCCCTGTTGCGGGCTGCTCTAATGGAGGGCCCCATATAGTGACAAACAAAGGGCAGCCCCTGGCCAATAGCCAGCCAGGGATTGAGGCCCTCAATTCAACAGGACTTAAATCTTGGCAACAATCATATAACCTTGGAAGTGGTCCTTACCGTCTGTTGAGACCCCAGCCCTGGCCTGCACCTTGACTGCAGCTTGGTGAGAGGCTCTGAAGCAGAGGGGCCAGCCCAGTCGTGCCTGGCCTCCCGTGAGAAACTGAGATAATAAACATGTGTTGCTTTAAGGCACCAAGTTGGTGTAATTTGTTAAGCAGTGGTGGATAACTAATGCAGTGTCCTGTTGCGCACAGAGCTCCCCTGACTCTAAGAGTCTAGGAGACTACCCTGGGGGTCTAGCCCAGAGTGATGGGCAGATCTGGGAGAAAGGCAGGATGCGTGATGTTAGGGCATAGCAGAGAGTCAGGTGCTGCCTCCCCTCCCCCTACCGTCCAGTGGGTGCAGAGAGCAAAAGAAGTGACTGTGGCCACCAAGAAGAGATGGAGATTGGTCACTTGGACCCTGAGTCAGCATTGGGGCTCCTGAGGACCCACTGCAGGCTAGACTCTGCAGTGGGTGCTGGGAGGCATCGGGACACCAGTCAGGACAGCACCTACAGAGCTCCAAAGTCAGAGGGAGACACTGCAGCAACATAAATTACAGTAGAATTTGCAAGGTGCCATTCATTGAATGCTTGGCACACAGTGCTGAGAGTGTGAGTTTGTGACCCCATTTACTCCTCACAACTGTGGAGGTCAGAACAATTATTATCCCATTTTACTTGCGAGCAAACACTCAGGGGGGTTAAGTGGCTTGTTCCAGATCACTCTGCTGGATGACAGAACCCACCAGCAAACCCAGTGCTGTCTGGGCACAGAGCTGTGATGCTCTGTGTTGTGAGCACAGCAACCAACTGCTGGGGGAAGGGGCCTGGGGGCCTGGGGGCTGTGTCAGGGTGGGCCTCACTCAGGAGATGACATCTTAGCTGGATCTTGAGAAGTTCAAGTATACTGGGTGGGGAGGAGGGTACTGTTCATTTCAGGCAGAGGGGATAGAATCTATAAACACGGAATGGCAGGGTATGTGTGAGGGTAGGGGGGCTTGGCTCCGAGTTGGTTAGGTCTGATCTAGCAGGTTGGGGTCATGTCATACAGGGCCATTTTGATGATTTTGATGTTATCCTATAGGTGGGTGCTTCCCTACAGACCACTGAAGGGTGTTGTCTAAGAGCATGACATGGTTAAGTTTGTGTTTTGATGAGTCTTCCAGGTGGAGTTGGGTGGTGGGGAGAGGATGGACAGAGGGAAGATGTGGAAGCTGGGAGACCCGTGTGTGAGGAATGGGAGGTGCCTAGCCAAGTAGAGAAAAAATGAGTCCACCTTAAGGCAAGACAATGGTGGAGACAGCCAAGGCTGAAAAGGGGTTCTGGTCTTGTGCTGACTCAACAAGGCCTGAGATGTGTCTGTGTCCAGGAGCAATACTGTATGTCCCCAGCTCCCACGCATGGCCTGGCAGACATGAGGAACTCCCTCAGTGTTGGTGAGATGAACAGTGACAGACCTTTGCCCATCTGTGGGACTTGGCTTCATGTTGGTATGCCAGTTCCTGAGGAGCGTTCGGAGAGGGATGACCAGAGATGGGCTGTGGGGTGCTGTGACCAGGTTGGGACACCAGCTCCAGGGCTTTGTTGAACAGCTGACTTTGAAGGGCAGGAGGTGAGTGGCCCTGAATCTCTCGGGCCAGCCTTGACTCCAGCCTCAGTTGATTTCTGGGGTCATTTCCAGTGTCCCGGCTAGCAGTGTGGGTAAAATGGAAGGGTTTCTGGGGCCTCTTGAGCACTGTGGCTCAGCTCCCTCTCACCTCAGCTGGTGCCTTGTGTTGCCCTGGTGATGCCAACAGACAGAAGAAGACAGACAGACCAAGAGTTGCTGTACAAGGTCTTTTCTTTGTTGTCGTGGTTGGTTTGGTACATCTTAGCATCTGCGTCATACAAAGGGGGGAGCAACAGCCATGGCTTTTGGTCAGATTCAGGGGGCATGAGGGGGTGCCCCTCCCCTCCCCCCAGGCACTGACACATTTAAAGAAAGCAGAGCAACAAGGACACAGCACAGATGTGGGAAAGGGATTCCCCCGCGAGAGCAGGATGGTCGTCCTCACCTGAGTCTCACTAGAACCCCCACCCCAGAACCAGCACAAACACCTCCCATTCTCTCCCCAGGGAAGAAGTAGGGCAGCCGGAGCAGGGAGGGGAGTAGGGGACACGTGTGGAAGGTATGTCCTCAGGCCTGGGAGACATACATCACCTGAGCCATCTGATCCCCAGCTGCCTGTCCCATCAAGGGCATGCAGGACCCTAGGTTGGAGCAGCTGGGTGGTGGGGCGGGAAACTCTGCCAGCTAGGTGCTGGGAGCTCTCAGGGCTGCGGTTCTGCCCATATCCTCTAGCCAGAGCCTGTAAGACAGCTTCTTTGCCCACCAGCTGTCCCACCTGAGAGCGACCTGGGTTGCTGAAATACTTCTGTTCCCTGTCTCTCTCTCCCTCTTCCCCTGCTGCTTCCTTCCCTCTCTGTCTTTCTCTCTCTCACACACATACCCCTACTTAAGAAAGTCTGTTGACTTCCTGCTTGCCTTTGGGGGGACCCTATATGGTTTTGCTGGTAAAGATACCTTCCAGGAGCCGAGGCTGCCCATGTGTGCAAGTCCTGGCTCACTGCCTGTACCCAGCATGGGTGATCCAGAGAAGAATTCTCCCTCATCTCTGCTGGTGAGCTCCCAGGCATGCAAGTCTGGCCGTGGTCTTCCCTGGCAACCATGCCTGCCCACCGCAGGTGCTGCCCACTCCCTTGCACCTCATTGTTTTCACCATATACAAATGATCACTCCTTCTTAGTTTCCTAGCTGGAGAGTGTCTCCCTGATATGTTGTAAGTGTGCACTGAATTCTGGGACTTCTCCCTCCGCATCCCCGCCTCCTAAGTGTATCACAGGCACCTCTGTCCCACTTATGTGTGGCACACCCATCCCCCTCCCATCCGGTGGATCACACACACCTCCCACCCCAGGTACCTCAGGTGAACATCCCTTCCCTGCCAGAGCACACCCCACACATATCTTGTTCCCTTTCTCCCTCCACATGTGTGTGTTGCACACAACATCTTCACTGGGTCACACGTTAGCTTCTTCCCACAGTTAGGTCTCTATGAGGAATGATAGTCATCATGCCCCCTGGATCGGACAGTGATCTCCTGGCAGTGGTTGGAGGCAGGTGTGCCCCATGCTGAACTCCTCCCTTGCTATCACCTCCAGGAAGTCCTCCTAGTCCTGCTTCTCAGGAGTAGACCTGAGGAGTCTGGAGGAGTCTAGGCCATACCTCAGACTAATCCAGCCACCCTGGAGGGCACTCTTATATGGAGAAAACCCTGAGCCAGCTCTGGAGGTACAGAGGGGCTGTGGAGACCACCAGGGACATCCTCTGAGGGTCCCAGAATATCTGACATGACTGGGTTCCTCTGCTTACCTGAAGCTTCCTGAGCCTTGGTCTCTGCTGCCCATCTGGCACTCTCTGTGTCCTGGCACTACCTTTGAGATCGATGGGCCCCTGTCAAGGAGGGGACGTTTTTGAACACTTGGAATCCACATCTGTGTCTAGGTGGGGCTCACAGACAGGGTCTGGGGAGGCCTGGGGCCCCTGGACTGGGCCCTGCCTATTTCTGTCCCAGGACCCCGAGGGCTCTAGAGAATGACCATCCTGCCCAGGAAAAGAGACACAGACAAGCAGACAATAGGGGTGCGAGGTGGCTCCCCATCACAGACACAGGCACAGACACAGGCCCCCTGGATGGGGGGCAGGACACAGGGGCACAGGGGAGGGGCCGGGGGCGGGGGAGAAGGGCAAATCCAGGGAGCTGGAGCTGCTGGAGCCCTGCTCCCTGGAGAAGGGACAGACCAGGGGATTTTTCTGGTTCCCTAAACATATGGATTGTTTTGTCTCGTCTTTAAAGTATTGCAGTCTAACTGATATGGCTTTAACTATTGGAAACGGACAGAGAAGACACGTGTCTCTCTCTGAAATAAAAGCATAAATCCACTAACATGGAAAATCTGCAGAATGCAAACGGGGGTCAATGGGGCAAGAGCTTCAGGGGCAGGCAAGTCGCCCCCTCCCTGGGCCCTGCTTTTGGGGTTGGCCCTGGTGGGGGCCCAGCATGGCTTCTTGGGGCTCTGCCAGGGTCAGTCCCAGTGGGCTTCTGAGGACCTCAGGCAGGAGCCCCCCAAGGGTGGGAGGACTCTAGGCCAAGGACAAGGTCTCCTGTTGGATGTGGCCACCTGGTTTTGGGGCTAAGATGCCCCAAAATGTTTTTTTCTCCCCCAGCACTCATTCTGCATCCAACTGCCTATTCAGAGCTACACACGTGCACACGACAGTATCAGCACATCTGACATTCTCTCAAACACATACTTCCACCACATCTAACACATACCCTTCTCCCCAAACACATGCCAAGCTGACATGTGCAAACCCTACCACACATACAAGATGGCTAGAAAACAGATACGACACAGTCTCCATCCATACACACCCCCTCAAACAAGCCCACGTACACAAGGCTGCCTCCCACACACGATCCTTATCTAACACAGGGATGTGATTAACAGACACACACAATCTTAAGACATACGTACACTGTAACAACACACCTATAGGTACAATCTTAGGACACACAGTTGCTGATGCAGTCCCTGCCACACACACTTATGTGTGCATGGACACACACTTTCCTCTCTCATTTGCTCCTTGGCCCCCCCGTTCTTATACAACTGACTGAGCAGGAGGCCTTGACAGTTTGGGGTGGGGTGGGGAACAAATGTCATTTTCACACATCCCAGAGGAGAGTTTGTTCTTGGCCAATGAAATGAATGGACAGATGCCTTCTGTCAAGTGGGAACTGGCTTCTCCCCAAAGCCTTGGGGCTTTGGCCAGGAAAGGTCCTCCTGGGGACCATGGGGCTCTGGAAGCACATGGACAGGATAGGGTGGGAAGAGGGGTGAATAGGACTGGGGGCAGCTTGGCTATACCAATGGTGGGGTCCCATGGCATGGGCCACCGCTGCCCAATGGCTCCAAGTATTTTCTGGGGGGGCCTGGGTAGCCCCTTGGCTGGGAAAACTGGACCCAGCCTGGCAGTGGGGCGCCAGGACCCAAGTGGAAGGGGGGAAACAAGGGGCTGCTCTACCCTGGGTCCTCTCCAGAGATGAGTTAAAGTCCAAAGAGGATCCATTTGGAGGGACTGGCTTGGCAGGGGCTATGCCTCTTCAGGTGGGGTTGGGAGAGGAGTAATCCTGGGTTGGGTGCCATCTCAGGGGAAGGAGAGAAGGAGGGCCCCAGCCTTCTGCCAAGACCTAGGCCTGGCCAGAATACAGCAGGGCCTCTCAGGCTGGGCCCTCACAGGGCAGGCTTATCCTGACTCCCTTCCTCAGAGCCAGGCCACTCAACACCCCTGCCCTGACCTGGAGGCCCACTGTGGGTCAGAGGCCAAAGGTCGGCATGCTGGGCAGGGTTGGAATGTGTTATTACTTTGGCTGGCTGGGGACAATGGTCCTCCTGGCAGTGGGGTGCATGAAGGAATGTATGGGGGTTACCACACTAGCATAGACCTTAGGCTTCCTTCCGGAGGGGCCCTCAGTACCTCTGACACTGGGTTCAATGCCCCCTTCTGGGGAGGGGAAGCTGTGTTCCCTTTTTCAAGCAATTTGAAGTGAGGCGGGGGCTGGATACCCCAGGATGAAGGGGGTGTGAGAGAGTGCTGAGAGGGAGGAGTCCCTGGCCGGGGAAGGGGGGCAGAGGTCAATTGAGGTTTTCCCCTTCAGAACTGAGACTTAACTGAATAAAAAGAAAAGAAAGAACAAAAAAAAAAAAAAAAGGAACAAGTGGAGTGGGAACAGGGCAGGAGGGCCGGTTACTTCTTGAACATGTCCTGCAGTGGCCCCGGGAGATATTTGAGCACCGTGTCCAGGATGCTCTCCTCCTCTTCCTCCTCTTCATCCCCACAGCCTGCAGGGATAGCCTTCTTGGGCCGGGTCAGGCTCCCCTCACAGGGCTGCTCCAGGGCGGCCTTCTCCTCTGCCTCCTTCTCTTCCTTCTTCTTCAGCCCATACTGGGGAGGAGGAGGGCAGACATGAGCATGAATGGGGCAAGGAGAGGGCTGGGTGGGTCTCAAGGTCATGCAGGTTCAGCTGGGCTGCTCCTGGAAACTCCCCAAACCTCAGTCCTCTCATCTATAAAATAGGGATAAGGATGCCTTCCTTATGGGGTTGTGCCTGTCCTTAACTGGTGCTCCATAAGCGTCCGTGCATGGGGTTTCCTTTAAAATTAATACCTGCCCCTAGTAACTTCTCTGCTCTTCTGAAATCCCCCAAGATTTGACATCTGAATGTCCTTCCTTATGTTTGGATGACAAAACTTGATCTGAGCTCATGGGAGGCTACTTACAGCCTTGATTTTTTGCAGTGGTGAGACTAGACTCATATACTGAACTGTTTGGCCGAGGGTGACAGCTGCAAATCCACTGAGAGTGAGGTGCAAAGGTAACAGGTCCTCAGGCACTACGGTATTTTCCTAAAATTCCCAAATTCTGGATTGCAAACATTCGGTCTCCAATGTCTCAGGTACAAGATTGTGGACCACAGCCGCAAACATTAGGGAGCACGTCTCATGGGCATTATCTTATTCAAGTCCCATAACACTCCTTCCAGGGAGCTGTGCCTGTGACACTCACTTTACCCTCTTAGGAGAGCAGCGCTCAGAGCTAGGTCTAAAGTTGGAGCTGCGGTTTGCGGAGAGTTGTGGGGAGGGTGGGGTAGTGCAGGGGGGCGGCTTGACCTCCATGCCTTCTACTCTCCAGGCAGTTGGGAGGTGCTGACCTTGTCTCGGATCTGCTGCCGGACCTTCTCCCGCTCAGCCTCCATGCGTGCATGCTTGGCCTTACGCTCCTCTTCCTGCTGTCGCAGAGCCTCCTGTCGCTCCTCCTCCTTCTTCTGTGCGTCTGGGTCCTTCTCCTCCTCTCCCCCCAGCATCTTCCCCATATCCTTGGTGGCCCCTAGAGTGGATGGGTTGGGGAGGGAGAAAGTAGGGTCGGGGGGTCAGGGCTGGGGATGGAGGGGCCTAGTGCTCTGCGGGTCCCTCCCAGCTGGGTTGGGACTCAGGTCGGGGAGTGAGGAATGCTGGACTCGGGGCCTCACCTCCAAGGGCCTGCTTCATGACGAAGTCCATGACGCCAGTTCCAGTTAGCGTGCCCTAGTGCGCAGTCAAGTTTGCATGCAGTGCTTCTGGCAAGGCCTGGCTCAGGGAGATGTGTCAACCTGTAGAGTAGAGTCGGAGATCAGATGTGAGAGGCCTCAGGTCACACAAATGGCAGCCTCGCCCTGGTTCAGGCCCCAGGCTCCATCAGCTGAGGCCAGGACCGGATGCCCTGGCACCCATGGGAAGGAGATGGAAAGGGGCTATTTCCTGAGTACTTGCTGCAGGCCAGGCACATATGTGTGGTCACATGTCTTTGGATTCTAAACCCTTCATCTTGACCATATTGCTTTAATTTGGTTGAAGCCAAGAGTGCTAGAAGGAACCCAGGAGTGCTAGAAAGAACCTGGAATTTGGAGTCAGACAGACAGAGCTCTGTTCTTATACCTCCCTCATTTCTTGTTTGCCATGTGACATTCAGCCAGTTACTGGGCCCCCTTGAATCCCAGTTTCCTCGACTATATGAAAGAATGGTGGTGCCTCTTTTCCCAGCGCTACTGTGGAGACTGGAGAAAATTTCTGCCTGGCCCACTGGATCAACCCCTAGATGGAATGAGCATACTTAGGGCCCCAGCAAATCAGAGGCCAGTTAAAAAAAGAATAGTCAGCTTGGATGAGCATATCCAGACTTCTGAAATTAGACAAATGGAGAAATAAGTTACTTTTACTGCAACAAACATGTAAGTTTTTGCGTTTTATAGCTTAATATTGATTTTTATTTTGAATTACACATGGGAGGTTGGAGACATGATAATCTTGGGGCTTAGGACCTTTAAAGTACCAAGCACAGGCCTTATAAGCACTCAGCTTATGTTAATCCTCCCCTTCTCTCTCAATTACCAATTTTCAGTTTTTATTATATTTTTAATTGTTCTTTTTTTTTTTTTTGGCATGAGAAGGTTTTCTCCAAATAAAATCTTTTTTTTTTTTAAGATTTTATGTATTTATTTGACAGAGAGAGAGAGAGAGAGAGAGAGATCACAAGTAGGCAAAGAGGCAGGCAGAGAGAGAGGGAAAAACAGGCTCCCAGCCGAACAGAGAGCCCGATGTGGGGCTTGATCCCAGGACCCTGAGATCATGACCTGAGCCAAAGGCAGAGGCTTAACCCACTGAGCCCCCAGGTGCCTCCTCCAAATAAAATCATAGTGGGAATCTCAATATGCAAAATACATAGAAGTGGAACTATTCGAATGTTAGTGGGGAGAGGTGGAGCTTCCCTCCTCCATTGACCTCCTTCTACCTTGTTCCCTTCAAATCCTTGAAAATTTCAACCCTGATGTAACTCTTAGGTCTCCTTTCTAGTTCCACCATTCAGTTTCATGGTTTTTTTCCCATAGACAAAGCCACCACAAATCCCTTTTTGTGTGTGGAGGGGAGCATCCATGAGCTATCCAAAGTGTGATGTAGTCACCTGGGGCCAGGCCTCCTCCCCCGGGCCTGGGAGCCTGCACAGCCTTGGGGTCTTTATGATTTGCTAGGAGAAAAAAGGGAAACAGTGGCAGAGAAGCAGCCTGGATATCACAACCAGGTTGAGTTCAAGGTCACTGGCTTTTTGTTGATGATGGATTTTCCTCATTTCTTTCAAAATGAGAAAACATATCAGCAGACTGAGATCTTTCCATCAAATGGGGCCCGAGAGTTTATTTGAGGACTTCTACATGATCATACCACCCGACAGGTTGTTTGGAGGAGGGCAAGTCATGATGGAGTAGAAAAACATTGCCAGGGGCTTTAGCATCAGACACACCTGGTTAGACCACTGGTTAGACACACCTGGTTAGACAAACCAGGCTCTGATCAATCCTGGGTTGGCCCCCTGGGAAAGCAGTGTGCTCCCTACCAGTGACAGGAGTATTAAGCCTACCCTTGTACTGATATTTGAAGAAGAGGAGATCCTGGTCAAGTGCCTGGTGTGTAGCAGCTGCTAGTTAGTGTGGGCCATTGCTGACTGCATGTTTATAAGGACATGCAAAAAAAGAGTGGGATTTCTAGGAAATGCAAAGAACCCATCCTGATCCAGAATTCTGAGTTTGAAAGGCAGCTCAGCTCAGTCAATTAAGATGTTTTCACTTGATTCAAAAACATTTCGAAGAGACTACATTTCTAACAACAGGAAATGAACAATTTTAATAATCAAATGATTTCAGGAACTACTGGGTTCCTCCTCTCTGTTTCCATGCAGCTTAAAGAATTGGCAGGTGGTGCTGGAGGACACGGGACTCTAATTTGAGATGCCTCAAATTGGTCCACAGGGCACCTGGGCTTTAGGTCCAGCCTCATCCCTAACTTGCGGCTCTGGCAAGTCTCTCTCCTGGACCAGATGATCTTCTGGGCCTCCTTCCCAGTGGTTCTGTTGGAGCAATTCTGCAACATTTGAACTGCCAACCACCCAACTGTGTCCCCAAATCCTTCTTCTGTCTTGGTTCTGTGACTTAGTTCTTTCCTCTCTTCCATCTCCTACTGCACTCACTCCTCTCCTACTGCTCCCTCTTCCCTCCCCACCCCAGTTTTGCTGCCTCCTGTTGTTCCTTTCCTTTTTTCAGTAAGTGTTTTCCCTAGGACCCTGACTTTAGCCCGTGCCTCTTTTTCCTCTCTAAAGTTTCCATAGGAGAACTCATCCTTTAATGATACCTAGACATCTATGGGCTCTCAGACCCCTATATTCATTTATCCAAGTTTCAGTTGCGCATCTACTATGTACTAGGCAGTGTGTTAGGTACTGGGGTTTTAAGAGTGAACAAGACAGACAAAGTCCTGCCCCCATGCAGATTACATTTCGGAGTGTGTGAACTCAGTGAGCGAGTGTGTGTGTGTGTGTGTGTGTGTGTGTGTGTGTGTAGGGAAATAGGCAATAAATGAGTCAAGAAGTACACTTGCCTTCCTCTTGAACACCTCCCTCTGGATATCCCATGGCACCATTCAAAGTCAACATGCCATCTCTGTATCACCGCATCATCTCCTTCTTTGGACTCTTCTGCTTCTAAGCATCCATTCAAGGAACTTTGATTACCACCCCTCCCCACCCTGCAATATGCAAAGTACATCTACTCAGTGAGGGCTGAGTCTTCTGGATACTTATATCCCTGTTGCTCGAGGTGCCCCCCTTGTAGCCTGCTGGGATTTAGTAGCTTCCTGGGTCCACCCCAGAGTCCTGCTGCCCACTCCCAGCATGGCTCTCTCAGCTCTCAAGTAATTTCTTGTTCATCTTGTTGAGGCTTCCTTAACCAATTTCTCAATGCCCAATGTCCTCCTCCCCTATCCCTTTAAACAGATGACTTTCCTCCCACTTCAGGTGGTGCATTGGAAGGCTGGTCGGCTCTGGGTCAGGCATACCTGACTCTGATCCTGAATCTGCTACTTTTTAGCTCTGTGATGGTGAGTAATTGTCTTAACCTCCCTCCCTCATGCAATGAGGAATACAATACCCCTTTGAAAGGTTAGAAATAGTGTATACTATGCCTTTGGCACATGGTAGGGGGGCTTGGTAAATGGTGACTGTTATCAGAATGATTGATCCCAGGTGGTATGAGCTCCTGCAGCCTTCTTTCCTAGTTTCTGAAGATGAGGTCCCCCTCCTTCCTCCTGAAATTAATCTATCTGCCTGAGCCGCAGATCTTCTCTCCTTCAGGCTTTCATGTTCCCTCTTCTTCACATCCTCAGTCCTTCTCTATGGGTCTCTTTATCCCCTTGCTTCTCCAACTCCTGCTCTGAACCACTTTTCCCTTCCTCTCTGCCCTCTACCTTTGTGATGAAGGGGTCTCCACTTGGTTTCTCCACTCCTTCACCTCCGGGTCAGCCCTGCGGCTCTGTGAGAGCAGAGATCCACTGCCTCTACACTGCCACCAAAATTGCCCTCATCAGAGCCACCAGAGGCCTCCCAGATGCCAGATCCTGGAGCGATTTCCCATCCCTCTGTAGCATCAGATGTTGATGATGACCTCTTTTCTTTCCCCATCCCTCTATTTTTCAGCCCTCTTCTTGGATCTCCTGAATTCTATGACAGAGCACTCCTGTGGTCTTCAAGCCTCCTTCTCAGACAAGTCTTCTCTCTCTTTCCTTTAAAATGTAGATGTTCCCCAAGTTATCTCTCTCCCTCTTCCTTCTCCTGCTGTGCCTCCTTCCCCCACTGTTTCCCTTGGGAATATCACCTAACCCTTTGATTTGTGCCCCTCTTTATTCACAGACACTCTCTACACCACTTGCACATTTAAATCTCTGCTGGATATTGTCACAAGGGTAATCTCAGATTCAATCTGTCCAAAGATCAATCTCACCCTTGTTTCCCTTATTCAACCATTTTTTTCTTCTAGTGTGCCTTGTTCCAGTTGCCTCAGCTGAAAACTCTGGAGTCAGTGATTTCTTTATTCCCTCACTCACTCACTCATCTGAGTGAGTCTCTGAGCATCTACTCTGCCAGGTGCTGTTCTGGAGGCTGAGCTGTGGTAGGGAAATGGGAGTCATGTTTGCTCTCACAGTATTCAGTGAGCTGGGGAGGTAGACACTGGACAAAAACTACACAAGGAATTGGTGAATTAAAACTGGGATGGAGTGCTGAGAAAAAAGTCTGGAGGCCTTCTGCATCTGCACCCTCTTCTGCTATGGCTTCTGCTATGGCTACTTCAGGGCCTCGAGGTTCTGGATTGGTGCATAATCTCTACGTCTGTCCCTCCCTCAGCTCTCATCCATCCTCCACATGGCTGTCCAATTAGTCTTTCTGACTGGCAGATCTGTTCATCAAACACACCCTGCAGTGGCTTGCCATGGCCTTGTTAAACTGACCACAGTCCTTGTGCTGACCTTCAAGTCCTGCACAGTCTAGCACCTGCCTGCCTTGCTGTTCCTTTCCCATCCCTTGCATGTGGTTCTGCTTCAGCTATATCTGAACACATATTCTATTTGAAAACTACTGGGCATTTGTTCCTCCTGTTTTTACAGCCTGGGAGCCTCTTAACCTCCTCTCTGCCAGTTCAAATCCTAGCTTCACTACTTACTAAGCGACCTTGAGCAAGTGGTTTAATCTTTTCTCATCTGTAAAATGGAGACGATAATACCCAAGGCATGTTGTGAGCATTAAATGAGATAAATAAAGTGCTCTGCTGAGTGCTTGGCACACAGTAGGTGCGCAGTACATATTAGCTGTCATCATCATCATCATCATCACTGTTAAAGCAGCAACAGCAATATTAATTTTCAAAGCTCCCTCTCAAACATCACTCCCTCTGTAAAATATCCCAGATCTCCTGGGTGAGATGTGCTGGTGTCTTCCTTTTCTGAGACCCATGGTACTTTCTAGAGCAGCCTGGCCTGCCTGCAGCTCATGCACTCTGTCTAGCTATGTGTCTTTCCCTTCCTGATCACTCTGAGTTCCTTTCAGGGCAGGGCCTATATCTTGTTCATTTCCCTTATCCCAGAGTCCATAACGTCTTCTGGCTCATGGTAGAGCCTCATGACATATTTGCTGTGTTGAATTTAATGTGTGCCAGCGAGTATGTGAGTATATGCATTCAGAGTGTGATCCTGCGTGTCTAGCTCTGAACTTCGGCATCGTGTGAGTCTGCGTGAGCGTGTGTGCAGGCGTGTGTGTAGATATTTTGCCATATGCCTGTAGGAGTGCTGAGGTCGGGCAGGTTGCATGCTGTTGAGGATTTGGGCCAGACCGCCAGGAGGCGCTCCTCAGCGGTTCTGCGGGAAACCTTGGTCTATTCCTGCGCGGGAAGGGTGGTGGTGGTGGTGGTGGTGATGGTTGTGGGGTGGTGGTGGTTGTGATGCTGGGCTGGGGGAGGGGAGACAAAAAGGGGAAGAGAGAGGGGTGCTGCTGCAGCACGTTTCTCTGCCATTAGCGCATCCAGAACCTAGGATACATCTTCAGCTTTCCCTCCCCGACTTCCTCCAGCCTGTCCCAACCTGAAGGCAGCGGAGGTACCTCCTTCAGGCTTGGCCTTCTGAGCCCCAAGCGGTTTCGGGACTGGGCCCCGCCATCCGACAAGCAGATTCGGGCACCTGCAGTGTTTGTCCTTGTAGCTGTTTTTCTGTTCTTATGGCTCAAGTCCAGGCTATATTCACCGCAACTCAGCCCAACACTCATTTCCTTTTCACAGGGGACCCTAACGCTAATGGCGGTGGCACAGACAGGGGATGTCCCTTTATCCTCCACCCCACCCCCACTCTACGCCCTGGAAAGGAGAAGCCCTGGGGGAGGGGAAGGAGCAGTGGGGGATGGGAGGGGGTAGGGAACCGGCTTCCTCAGAAAAGCAGAAGTGGCGGGGGCTTCTTGGTTCCCCCGCAGTAAAGGATAGGAGTCCAGGCACCCCTCTCCCGGTCTCCTGCGGAGACCAGCACAGCCAGCAGCTCTGCCCTGGAGCTCGCGGTTGGCCACTGAGAGCGCCCCTCCCCCAACACACAAAGCTCCAACCCCAAGACCCAGCCTGGTATCAAACTTTGATGGGGTAGGGGGCAGAGTGGGGCCCGTGAGGGCCTCAGATGGGACGGTAACTAATGACCCCGGGCAGAGAACGTGCGCTGGCCAGACCTCGGCTCCTCCTCCTCCGAGGACAAATGGTCCCCTTGGTCCCTCACCTCCAATCGACGTTTGAGGCTTTCCTCCCCTCCACCTTCGGCTGCCCTCCCCCTTGCTGGCGCCCTCTGACTCACTCGAGGAGCCGGAACCCCTTCGGGGGAGGCTCCCTCCTCCCGGGCGAAGAGGGCTCTGGAGGGTTCCAGGTTAAGCACAGCCTGAAGTAGCTTAGATAGACGTCCCCCCACCCTCAACCCCGTGAACTCGAAGTTGTTCTCTAGGTTCAGACTTGAGTGTCCCGCCGCCCTCGAGGCGGTCCTGGCTCCCCGCGAGCCAGGCTGTTTCGGGCTTCTGCCGGGAGGTCTCCGGGTCGGGGCCCACTCCTCCTTCCCAGTTTGCTCCGGCTTCACTCCCATTCCTCTGCCTGCTAGCTTTCACCCTCGCGGGGAGCTGTCCTTTCAGCACCACGGCGAGCGCGCCCAGG
Organism: Mustela putorius furo; assembly: GCF_011764305.1. Classification (NCBI taxonomy): domain Eukaryota; kingdom Metazoa; phylum Chordata; class Mammalia; order Carnivora; family Mustelidae; genus Mustela; species Mustela putorius. Next base: position 34,853,201 of record NW_025421294.1, read on the forward strand.
AGGGTCTCAAATGCTGCGGTGCAGCCGCCCTTTCCGGTTCCCGGCCAGTCTTGGGGAGCTGTCCCCTCGAAAGCCGTACTCCCCAGCCTCCCAGGCTGCCCTGCAGCCTCACAGCTGCAGAGCCGGGACAGCCGGGACCCTGTTGCCCACAGCCCGGCTCCGCCCTCCCGGCCCGTGGTCAGCACCGACCTGGCGGTCCACGAAACCGTCTGAGCCACTGCAGGGCTCCGGGCGTACTCAGCGAGGCAGTTCTTCTGCTATTCCAGCTCCCGCCGCCGCCTCGTGCAACTCCACCAGGCGAGCTGGGGCCGCGGCTCCTGCCGCGGGCGGCTGCCGGAGGCGCCCTCCAATCACACCCCTCAGCCAGGCCCTGACGTGCTACCGCTCCCCTTCCAGATGGGAAATTCAAATCTCTCTCTCTCTCTCTCTCTCTCTCGCTCTCCCTCTCGCTCTCCCTCTTTCCTCTGCCTCTCCCTCTCCTTCCCTCTTCTTTTCTTCTCCCCCCTACCTCCTCCCTTTCTCTTCTCTCTTCCTCCTCCCCCTTCCCCTCTCCCTTTCCCATTCTTCCTCCTTAGCCCATCTCTTTTCTCTCTCCAGTCCCCTTCCCCCTCCACCTTTCGCTGTCCCCGCCCCCCCCATCCCTCTGCCACTACCCCCCCCCACACCCCCTGCAGCCACCTGTCCTGGCCAGAGCTCTTAAAACCACAAGCTTCTTGCATCAGTGCGCTGAGGGGAGGATGGAGGGTTCTTTAGCAAAGCTCAAAGATCACCTGCTCAGTAAAGCCCTGATTTGGAGAAAGAATTCGTCACTCTCTTCTCGGGACTTTTGTCACCCCTAAACACACTCCTGTTTCAGAGGCTTTTCTTCCTCTATTTGCTTGTCCTTGCCTGTGAGCTCCTGTAGGACAGGTCCACCCTCAGAACATCTTTATAGCCCCTTAGCACCATGTCCTGGCACAGGAGTACTCAAGAAACACTGATGGATCATGTGGGTAAAGCCCCAGCAGGGGATAAGGAATCCTTCATGTGGACCCAGAGGAAGAAGGCTGTTGCAGAATTCAGTGTAAAATTCACTTGCCAATGCCTTGTAGATCTGATATCCTGTGAAGAATCAGGAACCCTTTGGCCAACTTTATTCTAGAAGCCTATGTCTTTCTCTTGTATGGCCAGGTAAGAAAAGGGTCCTCCAAGAGGCAGGGCAACATCTGTCCCCACCCCCAGGACCTTCCTCCTCCTTTCACATTCATTTCTCATTTTATTACTGTCTCCTCATGAGCCTCTCTATTCTGCCTGCCATCTTTTGGCTCTAAAACGCTTCCTTTAATCCAGACCAATGTGTAAGAAAATGGCTTAGGAAAGGAGGGGCCTTTGAAAGATTTGCAGGAGTTTATGCATCAGTCAAGGTTATGTCAGAGTGAAGATGACTTCTGCTTCTGTAAGGGGATGGCTTCCTTCCAAGGAGGGAGCTGCAAGAGCTGCAGAGGGACAAGATTGGGAGAGGAAGGAGGTATGATTTTGTTCCAAAAGGAGGGGACTGTTCTTTGCACAAGTTCACAGCAGAGACCTCAAAGTGAGGGACCTCCACAGGTCAGAGGCCATTGGTAGAACCACCCTCCTTGCCTGTCCTCTTCTATGGCTCATCTCTGTTCTCCCCTTACAGGCTATGGGGCTTGGTATAGGGAAGACCCTTTATTTATGGCTGAGTTCTGTTTAACACTGTGTTGGGCCAGGAGCATGCTTGTTTTTAATTTTTCTTCCCTTTCCTGAGGCAGACACTCATGGAGGAGGGGCAGAGGGGAGGCTGTTTGATTAGAGTGACTTAGACTTGCCACTAATGCCTGAGGGGAGATCTGGGCAGGGAGATCTGACATCATGCCATTTCAAGACTCACAGTCCTCCTCCTCTCTCTCTCCTTCTCCCTCCTTTCTCCCTGTTCTTCTAGAACAGAAGCTCAGTGAATGGGACCTGGCTGGCAGCACTCTAGTTACAATTGGGGTTTTTCCACAATGGGCATTATCTTTAACATGAACATCAACCAAGCTGGGCTAAAAATCCAGCCATCTTTCAGAAAAATACTGAGCTCAGTTCTGGATAACGTACTTTAAGATGGATTTGATAAGCTTGTGTATGTTTAGAAGAAAAGGGTGGTTTGACGGTGGGTGTCTGAAAATCAGGTCAAATGAGGGAGAGTTGAAGGATTTGAAGATGTTTCATCTGGAGGAGAAGATGCTGAAGGGGCAGGTCTTGCTCAGTTTGTAATTCCAGCACTTAGCATGATGCCTGACAGAGCTGGTGCTAAGGAAATGCTTGTTGGATGAATGAATGACCGCTGCAAGGAAAGAGGAGTACTCTTGTTTTTACCAGCCCTGAAGATAGAATTGGAGCAACAGGGGAAAGGTAAAGGGAGGCAGACAGAAACTCTATGAGAAAGAATCTTCTCTCAATTGGAGTTGTCCAGCCATAGAATGGACTGCCTCATATTAGGTAGTGAGTTCCCCATCCCCTGGAAAAATGACAGCTGGGTGGCAAGTGACAGCTAATGCCCCCTTTGAACTCAACCTTCTGTGAGTCTATAAAAAATTGTATGAGCTGACATGAATCATGTTTAGCTGCAGAAAATCTTACTGGTGAATAAAAGGACAACTCTGTCAAGCCTTGTTGGCTTCATCCTGTTGAATGATTAGGGGTAAATCAGGGTACTGTAGCCACTGATGCTTTCCTTTGAAGAAAGATGGTGGAGACCTGAGTACTTGCTCCCTGTTCACTCTTGCCAGCCTAGGCATGGTTCCTAAATAATGTCCATGTAGAAAAGTCACTAAATATTTTAGCCATTTCCTAGTGATTATAATACTACTAATCATAGCAACCATTAGGCCCCCATTATGTCTAAGGTGCTTAGTTTGGTGCTTTGCATAAATTAAATTCTCTCCTTTAGTTCACACAAACCTCTGTTTCCACGATGGGGAAGTCGATCCCCTGGGAGATACAGTGAGTCTTTGGCATAGCCAGAATTCCAGCCCAGGCCTGCCTGATGCTGAGCTCTGGGGTCCTTTCACCCCCCTGGGCTGCTTCTCTTCTGACACATCCCACAGCCTATGAAAATGTAACTTTTGCTCTGCAGATTTTTTTTTTTTCTACGTTGACATTTATCATGTTCCCTGTTCTCCAGATTCTAAAAAAAAAAAAAAAAAAAAAAAGCCAAAACCAAAAACCTGCCTTGAATTCACACCCAGATTGGGGTCCTCATGTCATGTGGGTTGTCAGCATCTCCTTCATCTCCTGCATCTCTAATCCAGTGGCTGTGAGTCCCCCCTCCCCTAGCCAGCCTGCTGTGTAGACAGCTTGTAAGAGTCACCTGGTAAAATATAGATGTGGCTCTGCTAAAGATGTCTTACCCTGGCTCGGGCTGAATCTCCACTTTTATTTATAAGCTCTGTGGTCTGGGACCAGGGGCCAGATTTGAACAGATTTTTAAAATTATATGTACATGCCTTGAATGTTCACTAGGAAACCAATCAAGAGAGCTAATGTCAATACTTTGTGTGAGGATCGAGGAACAGTGTGTGAAGAATGACAACTGTCAGAGCCCATAAATGCGGTGATCAGTGAGAATGGCGTTTGTCTAAAGGTCAGACTATTTCTGCGCTGCAGTTGCCTTGGTCCAGAGGGCACTCTGGATGCAATGCGGGATGTGAAGAAGAGCTTCTGGCTGGGCTGACCTCAGCTGGGAGTGACGCTGGGGGATGCAGGGACGCCTCAGAATGCTCCTGACACGGACTCCACAACCTGCCATTCTACCTTGAGCCTGGAGGGGCAGAGTTGGTCTTGGTTTGAGGGGGTGGCCTGTGTGCCAGAGGCAGAAACAGAACTGTGGGGGTGGTGCACAGGAAAGGGCTTCTGGCTACCTTGCTCATCTGATGAGTGCCTCCCTTCTTGTCACTGATAATGGCTAAGGTGCCACAGTCAGGATGTGAGTCTGTCTCCTTCACCATGAGTGGCAGTGTGACGGTAAACCCATCGGTGTGCAGTGGGGCGTGTGTGTGTGTGCCCACTGGGGCAGGGCCATGCAGGGGCAGTCAGGTCCACATGGAGGGACGCAGGTGCTCATTGGGCAGGTATAAGTCTTTTGCTGTGTGATTCTCAGCATGCGGGATGTCTCCCTCCCGATGCAGAGCATCCCTGACATGGATGTATCACCAGGTGTAAAGCCAATCAGGCTGTCGGTACGGTGGAATGTGTTACTGGCGTGGTATGGTGGGTTAGGTGTCTGGCATAGTTATCGCTGACAGCTGGGCAGCTTGTGCAGGGTACAAGCACACAGAGTGGCATTAACTATGGCAAATGCCAAGGCTCAAGTCATGTCACCATTTCTGTGTGATGGTGTATGTCTAAGTGTCACTGTCAACGAGAGATAACACAGGGGATAGGGTATTACCATCAGTATGACATGGGGCCATCATCGGCGCCAAGGGTGCAGGTATGTGTCACAGTGGACTGGCACATGTGTCACTGTCATTGCTGGGACAGAAGGGATGCATGTGTGTGTGCAGCCAGGAGTGTCATCACCACTGCACAGGCATAAATGTGTCACTGAGTGTGACTGATCCCTCCTTTTCCATTTTTTCCCTCCTACTAGAAAGGCCCTTGGCAACCCAACCTGCTAGCTCAGCCCCACCTGGGAAGCTGTGTAAACTTTTGGATTCTCTGTTATCCACTTTTGTTTCCCAGAAAGAGAGTTCCCGGCTCCCCATCAGAACCCTGACTCACTGGTGTGGCACAGAGTGTGTGTATGGGAATCCCTTTAGGAGCCCCTCTCTATCCCAGAGCCCTGCCTCCAACTTGGAGCCCCTCCCCAGCCCAGCATCCTCCTACCAGCTCTGCAGAGGTCCTCTGCCACCCTTCATCCCATCCCCACCCTCCCAGATCCAGGCACTCATTAGCATGTCAAAGCAGTCCTCTTGCAGCCCACGCGGTGTACCCTGGGATATCCCCACACAGTTAGCTCCCTCTCATCTTGAGCTTTCCTGAAACCTTACATTTTCATGTCTGCCACACCAGTCTGTGGTTCCCCTACCATCCGGCACCAGGGAGGATGCTTTGGGGATAAATCATTCCTCCTTTGCCTAGTTCTTTTTCTAACTCTCTGCTGGGACTTCTGCCTCCCCTCCTCTAAGCCTTTCTGTCACTCTAGGGTGTGGTTGGATCACCCTTTCCATCAGGAATTCTTCCTGATGATCCTAGATGCTTACGTCAACCCAGATCGAGACAGTGCCTCCCATCAAGCCTCCTCATCTGAGTCCTAGCCCTGGACTTGCTCAGGGACAATAGGGGGAGCATCAGAGTTTGCCCCATGTCCTCAGGAAGTCCCCCTCCGGAATGTCCCTCCATCCTTGTGACACTCGGTCCCTTTTCCCCTTACCCATATGAAGCCCGTGCTCAGAAAGATAGTTTTTATATCTTAGAATCCTTTTCTTAGGCACATGAAAACAGAATAACAGAGTGCCAGAATACTAGAATCATAAGCAAAGACCTTTCTAGGATAACATTTAGAAACACAGGCTCTAGAATGACAAGCTCTCTAAACACTGTATAGCCAAGAGTGGCCTACTCTTCCTCAGAGCCTCTAGGGTGGGAGATTTGTTAAAAAAGATTTTGGGGACCTCTTCCCATGTGAACTGAACCGAAATCTTTGAGATGGGATCCCAGGGCTTTGCATCAGTAAAGCCCCCAGGTGATTTGGATACACTTGCTAGTTGAAAAACCCTTTGGGCCACTGAAATCTGAGACTCATGTGATTCTGGGCCGTGGTCTTATAGAAAAAAAAATACTGAATCATGAAATCATAGAATATTTTAGGATTCACAGAAGCTTAGATTCAAATAATTACACACATTCACTCACAACTCTAGGATTTTAAATTCCATGAATCTTAACACCTAGAAATCAGGGAGTTGGAAGTGACCCTAGAGTGTGATTTTGTTCTGTTCTAGGAGGAACTTTTCCTTTTCAGCCTCATCACTTCTTTTGGAATGCAAGGCTTTTTCCCCTGTCCCTTGCAGGGCTGCCTCCACGGTGTCGCCTACATTTGTGAAGATAAATGTTCTTTCCATCTTGGTGCAAAGGCAGCTGGCAGAACCCCTGCATTTATGGAGCAAGTGAGTTGGAAATGACTTCTGCTTTCCATTTAGGACCAGCACACCCTGGCCCACAAAACAGATCTTGGTCTTTGATAAAATGAATCGGAGGGGACATTATTACTGTTTCATATTTGAGGAACGTGGACAAGACAACAGAGGTTAATAAGCTCATGGAGCTTCTGGTCAAGGAAATGAAAGAGAGAGAGAGAATGCCGAAAGATAGCAGAAAGCTATTTGGAGATTGATGGGCGTGTGTGTGTGTGTGTGTGTAGAGGAGTGGAGTGAAGGGAGGAAATGAAACAAGCATAAGAAATCAGCAATGGAAGGTACCTTTCCATGCATCTACCCCAGCGTTCCTAATTTATAAGCGGGAAACAGAGACCTAGAAAAAGGAGAGGACTTTTTTAAATGCCACACAGCTGGTTAAGGAAACTCCTAACTCTGAGGCAAGTATTCCTTCTTAGTCACAACTCAGAATACAGCTCCACACTTCTTACAACATGTGCGCGTGCCAAGCATTGTTGTAGGGATGTTAGGGACGTCAGCCCTCCCAGCTGCACCACGGCCCTGCGCAGCAGGTATTTTTTTGCTCATTCATTCATTCATCAAACGTGTGGAGAGCCCACGCCACGCCACGCATTCTCCCAGGCAGACAAAGATGTATAGGACGTTTCAGAGTTTCTCTTCCCCTCTTCAGTCCACAGCGCGGGATGCATCTACTCCATAGAGGGATATCGTGCAGACCATTCACACACTCAAGAGCCTTTCAGATTGGAGCCTCCGATGGGAAGCGCTCAGAAGCAGACGCAGGAGAGACATGGCCGTAAACAGTTGACGACAATACAACACGCTAAGTGCTGTCTTAGGGAACAGGCAGCTCTGGGGAGCAGAATGAAACACACAGCTTGCAAGGCAGATGGGATTGGAAGCCCAAAGCAAGGAAAGGACAAGGTGGCTGCCTCCTGGGCGGGGGTGGGGGGCAAGTCATTTCAGGCTCCAGCCACACAGAGACGGGGTTCAAGCTCAGCAGCCCTCTGCCCTGCCCCACCCCCTAAGCCAGATGGTGTGATTTTTCTTTGAGACTCAGTTTTCTCCTCTGTGAAAGTGGGAGGATGATCCCGCCCTCCCAGGGCGATTGAGAGGCTCACATAAAGACACGGATTATGAAACATCAGCTGAGCCTCAGCAAGCATTGATTCTCTTCCCCTCTGGCACCTTAGTAAGGTGGGGGTTTACCTCTGGCGTTTGGGGCAGTGGGACCATTAGACAAAACCTCCCTTTTCTGATCTTGGTCAGAGAACTCTGCCTCACGATTTCCTTGAGTTTAAGTTGCAATGAGAAAGAACAGAATTTGAAGCTTAGAGGAAAATCGGGGAGATGTTTCTTCTACCTCTTCACCCCTTCTCTGGGCTTCTTCCCCTCTTGTGTGGCACACCAGGGACTGGGATAAGGTGTTCCCAAATAGGAACCACCTGAAGGAAGTCCAGAGGGGGCTTTGACTTTAGGCCTAAGAACAGGAGGAATTTTCCACCCACAAATCTGAAAACGGCAGCTCTGTGCCACTCAACCTCCAGTTGTTTTTTTTTCTGGCAGGAAAACAAAATAAAACCAAACCACCTTTTATTTGGCAAACAAAGAGTTAGAGAGGTCTTGGGCAGATGCAGCCGGGGAAAAGAGGAAAGGTATGAAAAGGAAGAAATTTTCATTCACCAAGCTTCTAACCGCTGTAGGTGATTCATAACATTTATCTAATTTAATCCCCACACCCGTGCCTCCATTACCTGAAATGTCATCACCTAGACTTCATATTCGTATAGGGATATTCAGACTGAGAGAGATTAGACACCTTGTTTGGGGTAACACAGCGGAGAAGTAGGGGCATCAGCGTTTGAACTTGGTGTGTCTCCACAGCTGGCTGAGTTTCTAGAGGGTGATTAAATGGGTTTCTGGAAATTGAGTCTAGGTCTGCAGTTTCCAGGCTACTGATCCCAGAGTTTGGATGACCCTGCTAGGACACCTATATGGGGACCTTGCCACAGGCTGGTCCTTAATGGGACTGAGTGTTCCAGGTCTGAAGTTGATCAAAAGTGATGGGGATCTAGCTCAGGACCCCTAAATTACGCTGTGTGGATTTATATAAGAAATCTCCTTCTGTGGCAGCCCTTTGCTCACTTCTCAGTTCGGTGCCATGTAGCCAGTAACACGGGCTGTGTAACCACTGCTCCTGCCTCTGCTTCTGCCTTCTGATAGAATTTCTAGTTGGCTTGCAGATCTGGAGGAGAATCATAGCTGTCAAAACAGGGGTCTGACTGTATCATTCCCATGCTTCAAACACATGATGGTCACAGCTTATCTTGCTACCTAACACCCACTCCTCCCTCATGCGGCATCAGCTTTGGAAGAGCCAAGGTGTGTATTTCATTTGAACCCATGGGTGGATCACATGACCTGGACCAAGACAATCAGCACAGATGGTCCCCCAAGTCCCCCAGATCAGTTCAGCCATAGGTGCAGGACCAAAATCAGATCAGTCAGAGCCAGAGAGACTCAATTCTGGGACTTTGTTTGAGCTAAGGGAAATGGAATCTCCTTGAGAGACCTGAAGTTCTCAGGAGCCACCACGTGGAGCCTCAGGATGGGAACCAGCCTAGAGCCAGAAGAGTCCAGAAAAGGAGGGCGGAGAACCTTAGCCAGGTGGCATGGTTTACACCTTGGATCAAGCCGTCCCTGCCACTCTCCTAGGTCTAGTCATTTTTAGGAGCCGATAACTACCTTTTCCCCTTGGTTCTTTTTAAAGCTACCTTTCTTTTTTCTTTACATGCAACCAGAAGGATCTTAACTATTTTTGATGAAAAAATTCTTTGATGTCTTCCTGTTTCCTTCAGGAGAAAGTTCAGGTCCTTTAAATTGGCTTTTAAGGTCATCTATGATCTGACCCTGACCTATGTCTCTAGCCACCTGTGTTCCACATCGCTCCTGGACATGCTGCCACCTGGTGTTTCTGAGCTTTTACCCACGCTGTTTGCTCCTGGAGGAATGGCCTTGTCTGCTCTCCTTTTACCAAATGTAGTTAGCCTCTACTACATTTGGTAACCATGACCATCATGGTTCAGCAAAAGCATAAAGAAATCCCTCCTGGGACACAGGATTGGAACGTAAGTTTCCTGTGTGTTTGCACGTGGCCCTTTACCTCGTAGCACCAACAAAACTCAGCGTGACACTTAAGGTTGGTTTCCTTGTCTGTCTTCTTCCCTAGGTTATGGACTCTTTGAGGATGGAGACTCCTTGAGTATGAGGTGTATATTCATTCAGAAAATACGTAGTGAGCATCTACTACATGCCAGAGACCTCTCTATGTGCTGGGGATACAGCAGTGAAAAAAATACACAAATTTCCATCTCTTTTCTGGCAGGGGGAGCAGATGCTGAGTGAAGAAATCACATGGGATCTGGGTCATTTCAGAGGGTGGTAGGCCTGTGACATAATGAGACAAGGGGATGCGTGCTTCCTGTCTGTGGTCCTGGAGCCTCAAGGAGGGTCACACTCAAAAGAGGCCCTCAGGAACTTACCATTTAATGAATGAATAAGAAACATCCCCAGACACCGCTGGTGGCCCTCAGCTTTCCTTTATGACTCTACCAGTAACTCCACACTCTATCAGAACCTCTTTGATAGTCATTTATTCCCTGTTTGCTGCCTGCACCCCCTCTTGGGGTGTAGTTATATAAAAGACATTTTTTTTAAATGTGTGCAACACTCACCTTTCCTGATGGGAGTTGAATAAGAGCCACATTCTCTTTGACTTCATGGTGCGGCTCCATCCTTGCCTTGGTCCAGCCTCGGGAAGCTCTATGCTCCTCTGCCTCACTTTGATCAAGGCTCCCACTGGCCTTCATCTTTCCAGTCCTCACTCGTCTGTCTCCTCCACAGGCCTGTTGCCAGCCCTTTGATCATCTCTGTGACTCTCTTCTGAGCTTTATCTGGCTCCATTAAGATGATGAAGCTTCCTCCTGCTTGTGTCACTCCCATGCTCAAAAGCTTTCGATGACTCACTATTGCCTACAGCATCAAGTCCAGACCTGCAAGGGCTTCCCTTGATCTGACTTCCGCCTCCCTGGCAGCCTGTTTACCACGACTGCTCTCCTACATGGTGCTCATTGCTACAGAGCACTCAGCACCTCTGATGTTCATTTTATTCCTCTATTAATTTACACATCCTTGTTTTTTTCCTCGCACTGGATCGTAAGCTGTTTGAGGGCAAAGATCATGTCCTGCTCATTCCCAAGTCTCCAACATCACACTCAAAGCCTTGCCCACTGTGAACGCTCCATGAACCTTGCAGGAGGTAAAATCTGTGTGTCTGGCATGGCTCCACCTCCTGGAGATTGAAATGGCTTGTCCTGCCCCATCAGTCTTGCGGTCCCCCTCTCCGGGGCAGACTTAGTCCCCTATTGGGCTATAGGCCACAGTAGTATTTCAGGCATCCTTGTTTAAATCTTGTACTTGTCCCCCCCAACCCTTGCATTCTTAGTCCATACACATAGCCTCATGATTTCCTTCTGTGTTTTGGCCTCATCACTGTGGCATTTTGTCATTGGGATGTTTTTGGTGTCCTTTGCTATGTTGACATACATTTTTGGCCTGTTTGCTCTTTCTTTGGAGCCCCTGTCCTTCCCTACTCTTAAGGCTTTGTGGTCTGGGTGGACCTCACTTCACACCCCGCTTCCACAGGTGAGCATTAGATCTATGACAGCCAATTAGAACAGTATTAGCTGTGGCCACAGGGCTTGACTCAGGGATGGTAAGCAACACAGCCAAGCCAATGAGAGCCAGCCCTGGGATTTTAGCTAGAAACCAGTGGGAAAGAGGCTTTCTATTTCTATAAGGATTTGCAGAGCTGGCAGAATGTGGGGCTGAGCAGCTGGGCTGTGTTGCCATCACCCAGGGACCGCCTGCCAGAGGGTGATGCCAACACAAAGAAGAACAGAGCCAAGGGGAGGAGAGGAGACAAATTTCTGATGACAGCGTGTGTGAGTGCCCAGTTTCTAATGTGCCTTTAAGCGTCATCTTCTCCTGTACTTTTCCGTTGTGTGATCAATAAAGGTTGCCTTTCTACTTAAGTTGTTTTGAATGAGGTTTCTGTCTCTGCCACCTCAGAGAAACCTGATGGAATCTCTGTGTCCCTTCCTGCAGAAAACTTCTCATCAAGCAGGACCTGACTCCAGAAGGATCCTTCATTGAACATTCTCACGTTCCAAGAAGGAGCCGATCCCCCTGGTCCCGGTTCTCTGTCTCGAAGCTGCCTCCTCATTGCACAGCACAGTCCCACAGTGGTGCTGATTTAAGGGGGACAGAGGGCTCACACTGTGGGTCCCTACTCAAAGCTTTGCCCAAGTTCAAATTTCATATCCACAGATCCCAGTTCATGTATCCATAGCCCCATAAAAATGCATGCTTTTTTTTTTTTTTTTTTTTTTTGCCAGCAGCTCTGCAGTTTCACCCTTGAGTGGCATCAGCATTCTTGGGCGGGTGCCATCCATTCCTGGCAATTTGTCTGCATCTTGTTTGTCAATTGGAGTTGGAACATTTGCCCGCCAGAGCAGTGCCTTTGGCACCCCTACTTCCAAAAGTCAGTTTGGGAGCAGGAATTGCCCTGAGGTCCTCCTCAGTCACAGTGGAGGCTGAGGCCGAGGCTCTTAGATGTTCCGGATATCTTTTTTTTTTTTTTTCCCCATCTTGGAGCTCTCTCCCAGAGCTGTGATCATCAAGCATCTCGACGGTCCTTTATCTGACCGGCTTTCCATGTGATGGATTTGAAGGATCTCTAATCCTGGGCCCTAGAGTCCTCCTCAAGGTGACTTTTCAGGGTGTCCTGGGACTGCATCCTTTAAAGGCCTCACAGCTCCAGGTAGGCTTTCTGATTCTGTCGTCACTTTTTAAACATTTCCCAAAAGATTCCTCTCTTTGCAATGGCCTCTCCTTAGCTTGTTGTTTTGTTTTGTTTCTCACTCCTCTGGTTAGACTCTGTTGGGCTGAGGTTGGAGAGAGGATGTTCTGTGCTATTGTGGGATGCCACCATCTCAACATGGAGATTCCAGGGTCACTGTGGTAGGAAGGGATTGTTGGAGGTGTGGGAGGTGATCTTGCTGGCTTGCCTCTGTTTGCTCCTCCAGATCCATTCCCCCTACCATATCTGTGCCCAGGAGGCTGGCCTGTGTGGACCACTCAACAGGTTCCCTTTGTCCTCTGGTTGGCTTCTGGTTGGGTTCTATCAATGGGAGGTCCTGGCAGCGTTTGGAGGCAGGAGGACAACAGGATCAGAATGTCCCTCGGCTGAAGGCCACTGCTCTTGGCAGTGGTCCATCCTGCATAGGTCCCCTCTGCTGGCTGGCAACAACTCCCTCCTTGTCCTTCAGGCTTATAGGTAGTGATGGTTCCGCACTAAGGCTGGCCCTGGAGAACTGTACCATCGCTTGTGAAGTCTGCCTGTTCTGCCCACCCCTTCATGAAGTTCTGCCCAAATGGCCCACGTGGAATATTCCATGTTTCCTGCCAGGAGTCACACTGATCTTGACACTTCTGCTCACCATTCACTGGCCAGATCTAGTGCCTCGGGCCAGCTGATGACAAGGGGCTGGGGAGTGCGGAGCTGCTTGTGCTCAGGGAGAGAGTTAGGACAGGTGTGGGCGTGCCCTGGCCATCTCCACCACAGGCAGACAGCTCCCATTCATGGGCATGGAGCCCTCTGGGGACCCGCGAAGTTCTTCCCCATGGCAGACTGCTCTTCAGAGCTCTCCCGAGGCATGGCAGAAGGCAAGGAGCTCCTACACCAACTTGGCTGGGTTTTCACTGCGTGACTTTGGGCAAGCCAACCTCCCTCTCTGAGCCTATGTTTCCTCATTTGCAAAAGGATATTGCACTTCTGTGGCAGACACCCTGCAGGGCTTAGATGGTGTGGACAGGCCCTGGAACACAGGAGGCTTACAGGAAATGGCAGCTAGAATGAACCATTATGCCATGCCTTGGACAGATCAGCATTCATACACTCATTTAACACGGTTCCCTGAGCACCAGCTCTGGGCCAGGCATGTCTCGGTGCTGGAAGACAGAGTGGACAAGACAGGAGGTCCCTGCCTTGTGCCGTGTTTCTGGTGGGAATGGACAGGCAACAAACAAATTGAGAGATCATTTAGTGGCGAGTGCTCTGAAGAAATAAAACTGGGGGATGTGGGAAAGAAAAATGGGGCAGGGTATCTGGGAAAGCCTCATGGAGATGACATTTGAGCTTGACCTGAAAGAGTGGAAGAGGCCTGTGGGAAGAGCTGGAGCAGAAGGTTTGGCCTCAAGGACTCTCCCCAAAGCTTAATGAGAACTTGGCCCATTCCTGGGACAGAACGGAGCCCAGGATGGGGGAGTGTGGGAAGTGATGAGGGAGCGGTAATGGTAGTACCTGAGAACAGAGAGGTGGCTGTCTAGGTCCTGTCTGACAAGGGGAGGGGGCTGGATGTTATTGAACTGGAATGGGGGTTCAGGAGGTTTTAAGGAGCAGGTACACCCTGCCACAAGTGAGTCTCTGGTTGAATTCTCCTGTCTCCAGTCCCACGTCCTCTTCCTCTGACCTCATTTGCCTAAACAACTTCTTTTCTTTTCTTCTCCTGTCTTTTCTCTCTTTTTAACCCCCTTGCTTTTCTTCCTTTTTTTGTTTGTTTGTTTGTTTGTTTTTGTTTTTTCCTTTTAAGTAGGCTCCACACTGGAGCCCAACATGGAGCCTGAACTCACCACCTTGAGATCATAACTTGAGCTGAGATCAAGAGTGGGACACTTAAATGAGCCACCTAGGCACCCCAACAATTTCTTTTAAAAATTACCGTTTTTGGAGAACTAAGGGCCTCTTTCAAAGATCCAGGCATGTTCTTCCATCATTTCTAGGGAAACCGGGGCCCACTGCCCCAGGGGTCCCACCCTAATCCACCCGAGGGAGACCACAGCCACCCCCTCCCACCCTGCAACCTGTTGTGCTCCTGGCGCCTTGGGCTCTGCGCATGCGCTGTCTTCTTTCCCAGGCTCCATCTCCCCGAGGCTGCTGTTAGCATCTCGGTTCTGTAGATGAGGAAACTGAGGACCCAGCATCTCCCACTCCCTGCTCACCTCAGGACGTGGCTCCCTCCTCCCGCAGCAGCCCACACGGCACCCTGTAAATAACTGCATGTTCCCAACACCTCTCCTCCTTCTCCTTGGAAACCTGCTTTCTCTTTGGACTCCGGCTGCAGGGCTGTGAGATTCCCCGCTTGGCTCAGTGAGGAGCCTGGCGGCAACGTTCCTCTGAAGGCCTGGGCGGGCAGGCGCCTTCGTTCACTAGCTGGGTGACCTTTGGTAGGTCACTTCACCAATCTGAGCCTCATTTTCCTCCCCGGAAGTGCAGGGGGATAGTAGCTCACTTCCGTGATGGAGATTCCATGAGGACTTGTACACAGGTGCCTGGCTGAGTGTGAAGCGCTCTCAGTGCCTAATGAAAATGATTCCTCTTTTCTTCCTTCTCTTGTTCTCCTTTCCCTCTTTTCCTTCCCTAATCTATTCTGCTTCCTAAATGTTTTGAGGGGAGGTTGGGGTTCACACACTGGGTTGTCTGCAGGGTCAGGCAGGTAACAGAGAGGTGTCGCTGCTGGATCTTTGGTAAGGGCATGGGGAAGAAGCCAGGTTTCAGAGAAGACCTTCACAGAGCCTGTAAACTGAGGGAGGTCGGTCCCAGGGAGGATGTGGCCTGGGTTGTCCAGGGGTCTCTGATGCCTCCTCCTAAGAGCTCCCCCAGATTGCAGGACCCACTTACTTAGATATCCTGTTGAACCTGACTTTCATATTTACATTTCATTTTACAAAAGGAAGGGAGAAGTCAAATGCCTTTCCCTGGCTTTTGGTAGATCTTCTGGAAGGAATGGGAAAGGGCTTTACCTGTGGGGAGAGGTGAATCAATGTGACCCCTGATGTCCAGAGCCTGTGGAATGATGATAGTAACAGGAGCTCATTTCACTGAGTTACTTTGTGCAATGTGCTTTCTATATATCAGCTTGTTTAAGCTGCCAACAACCTTACGAGGTGAGGAATTAGTATTATGCCCATTTCACAGATGAGGAAAGAGGTAGAGAGAGGACAAGGAATCTTGTCAAGGTCACTCAGCTAGAAGGTGCCATTGAGGATTTGTCTGGGCTGGGGTCTGCACTTGCCTCTCTGATCTTCTGGGACTAGGAGGTCAGAATGGGAATGGGGCTCACTCCTCGGCTGGTGTAGGCTAAGGAGACCCTAAGTGAACATTCAGCACTCTCAGTGTTTCACCAACTGATGTGGCATGGTCACCCTGGGTCCCTATGTACTTGCTATGGTGGACATGCATTATCTTAGCTTGCCCTATAGCCTCTCTTCTGTACAGCAGCTTCATATTCCTTTGACAATCTACCCTTCCCTTATTCTCTGGCCATGTGGTTTGGATGGAGTTTCCAATCCTCTTTTGTTCAGACTCTAGGAATTGATGCATAACCCAGACCTAAGATGAAGGTATGGACATGTGACTTGAGATGGTCCAGTAAGACTCAGCCTGGAAATTGTTCTGGAAATTTTAGAAAAATTCTTCTTCTGTTGTAGTTATTGAGCTAAGAAAGTGTGAGCCTGAAGCTGCAAGGTCACAGTGTGAAAGGAATCTGTATAAGGGGGAAGCCAAGCCAGACAGAAACAGAACTGATAGACACTGATTCCTGAGGATATTGCACGATTCCTGGATCAAGCTCTTCCTGAAATCCACAATCTGCCCTTGAACTTTTTAGTTATGCTAATTAATACAACCCTCTTTTGCCCTTAAGGCATTTTGATTGCTTTTCCTATCATCTGCTTCTAAAATAGGGTTGGCTGGCATCGGGCTAACTACTCCATTTATGTTATTACATTTAATCCATCGAGTTAGCTGATATAGTGCCCATTAGGCAGATGAGGGAACTGCGGTTCTGAAAGACTTCTCTTGGTTAAGGTGTGACATGACAGTACATGACAGAGCGAGGATTAGACCCCAGGCACTTTGACTTTAGACTACAGCTGGATCACTCTGCTGTACGGTAGGAGGGTGGTTTTATTCCCTTCCCCCTCCCCAGTACCTCTTGTGATATCTTTTCTCCAGGTCATATCCAACTCCACCCCCTGATTCTGCTCTCATCCCTTTTAATCCCCCTTCCTCAGAAACCTTCTCTGGCTATACCCTCAGGCTAAGCTCTGTTTCCTGGTAAACATTTTTATGGCACAAGGTACTTTTCTTCTTAGCTCGACTGAACTTCAATAATGATTTGTTCCAGGTTTATCCCTTCCGCCGGGTGGGAGTCCCACAGGGGCAAAGATGACGTCTGTTTGCTCATTGTTGCAGCATTGGAGCCTGGCACAGTGCCTGGACCATGGTGGGCACCTGGTAAATGTTTGCTGAATAAATGAAGTGTGCAGATTTTTCGCTCCCACCGTGGCCCTGCATCTTTGTACACCTGTGTGACTGCAGTGTTGTGTCATTCTGACACTGCAGAATTCACTTGTGTTCTGCTGTATTGTGATTTTGGATGCTTCTCATCTTTGTGGAAATATGGACAGATGGTCTTCCCAACTAGGCAGAGAGTTCTTTGAAGACTGGGCCAGGGTCTCTGACCATCATCCCTTGATAGTAGTAATAATACCAACAACAATGATACAACTACTACTAATAATACTAATTAGGAGCACTTACCATCTTCCAGGCACAGCCCTAAGGGCTTTACATGTATTACCTTAGTGAATCTTGATCTCAACTGTGTGGAAATGGACTCTTATGACCCCATTATACTTATAGGCAAACTAAGGCTCAGAGAGCTTCTGTGGTTTCTTTTGCTTCAAAGGGGGTCTGCCTTTATGCAATCAAAAGAGAACTTGTTTTTCCAGTGACTTTAATGGGGGGACTTCCAGGCCATGTTGGAATGCAGCAAGAATAGCATAAAGGCTGAAGGGGAGCTAAAAGGTTGACCCAACTGGTGGAGGCCTGGCTGTGCCCTGCTGAGAGGAAGAGTCTTTGTGGTGAGGGTCAAAGGAGGGACAAGTAGTTAGGACTGAGGGGAGCTTTCAGAATGAGAGAGCGAGGGGGGAGAGAGGAGAGTGCCCCGGGTGTTGGAGAAAGGGCCCCAGGCATGAAGCTGGAGAGTCTGAGCTCCTACCCTGGCTTTAGTACTTCCTTGCTGTGTGACCTGCTGCAAGGCACTGTGCCTCTCTGAGCCCACTGCAGCACTGAGGTGAGGCTTGACATAACACCTGGCAACTGTCTCACCAGTGCCTGACAGAGAGTAACAGGAACTGTGTTCGTGGTGGAGTCTACAGGCAAGGCTGCTGTCGTGCCTCAGCTGCATGATCTTGGCTCGTCCTCTCGGCTGCCTGAGGAAGAGAGCCCCGGGATGATTCCATTCTTCGAAGGAGGAGCCTGGGTAAGCCAGGCAGCCATTTGCTCAGGGTCACTCAGCACGTGCAAGGCAGCTGGAACCACAGGGCCAGAACTTCTGCTTTGTCATTCTGGTCTTCTCAAGGTTTGAACTTGAATCTCAGTGAGAAGGTGCTGGGGGAGGCAGATGCTCACTTTGTACTCCTGCCTCTTTGGGCAAGTCTCTGTACCCATGGTTTTACCTTCAAGGGACAATTCCCCTTTGCCCTAACCTATCTCAGGGGGCACCGGTCAGACCTGTGTCAGCAAGCCTGTGGTGGCCTGGGCGGGCTGGCCGTGGGGCGCAGCCTGGCCGGCAGGAGACCTCAGGTTTCACTGTGGTGGTGCAGTGCAGGAGGCTGGTGCCAGACCTGGCCTGGGGGAGAGGGAGGCCTGCAGGGGCTTGCCGCAGGGACTGAAGTTGCTCCTCTGCTGTTTTTGCCACATCTACATACCACCTCTGCTATTTACTTAACATTGCCCTCTAATTTCACTCACTTGCAAAGATAAAACCCTTCATTGCGTTTACTTAAAAAGGAAACCTCATCTTGCCACTTCACACCGGAAAACCAGTGTCATTTGCTAGAATGGAGGGTGACAATGCACATAAACGTGGTGAAAAGGAGCTCAGCGCTCTGGGCCCTGGCTCCTGCACTGTGTCCAAGGCTAGCCCTCTGGTCATGGAAAGGGAGGGGGCTAATATTTAAGAGGGGGGAAGGGCCTCCTGGCAGCAGCCTGAGACTTTCTTACAGGTGCCCTGGGGCGCTGTAGAAGGACTGGGAAAGAGGGCTATCTGGGTCAGTGTTGAACTTGCCATTGAAAGCAGCACTTGCCAAACCACCTCGCTGAGGTACCGAGGCTTCCATGCTCTGGAAAATGCCGGTACACACCTGTCCTACCCACCCTGCTCTCTCTGGGGCCAGCCTCACTTACCCTCCTGCCTGAACTCTCCTGGGCCTCAGCTCCACCAGCACCAGGGAAGCAAAAAGCCTTCATCTCTCTGATCCTCAGTTTTCCCACCTAGAAAACAGGGATTATGAGTCCTCTTGCCAGGGCTGTTTGGAAGATTAGAATGAGACGCTATGTGTCAAAGGGACTTTGCATGGTGTTTGGCTCAGGGAGCGGCACTCGGCCGCAAGCCTTCCTGCCCTTTGA
Organism: Mustela putorius furo; assembly: GCF_011764305.1. Taxonomy (NCBI): domain Eukaryota; kingdom Metazoa; phylum Chordata; class Mammalia; order Carnivora; family Mustelidae; genus Mustela; species Mustela putorius. The sequence continues at coordinate 34,871,960 of NW_025421294.1, forward strand.
TACTGATCGGCTCAAATTTAGAAATTCCTCTCATGGCCGCATTCTTGCAGGCTCATTTTTTTCACCTAGAGAGTCTGACAGCCTTGGCCTCCAATCTTCTCTCCTCCATCCCCTCCAGGGTCAAATCACGTCTCTGAGCCTCAGTTTGCTCATCTTTAAAATGGAAACAATAGCAGCCACCTCCACAAGTTCCCGTCAGGACAAGGAGATACTTTGTCATTACTAAAGTTTTGTACACATGTATGGACTTATTTTCTTGATTTGTAATCCTCTGGGACGGGAGGGTGATGGGAGTGTTCCTTGGTTGGACCGCCTGTGCCCTCAGGGGAAATTATCTGAGTCTGAGTCCACAGAAAAGGCTTCCCGAGTTCACGACAGGCTGCATGCTGGTGTCTCTGTCGTTGAGGGGGATGTCGTGGGCTCCAGCTGAGGCAGCTTCTGTTTTTAGCTGGAATCATTGCAGCTCAGCCCCCCATGTGGAAAAAAGGAATGTGGTGCAGAAATAGCCCGTCCCAGGGGCTGCCCAAGAGAAGGGCTTATTTTGACTCAGGAAGCTGCAGAAGCCGTGGCAGCCTTGTCAAAATACATCTGCCTCTTCTTGAGCGGCCCACAGATCCTCCGACTCTTGCCAGGACCAGAGGCTGGCTGCCAGATGTGCACATCTGGAGCCTGGCCCCTGGGAGCTGAGGACCGCCCTGGCTTGGATTCTAACAATAACCACCTTCCAAGCACTAGAGGGCGAAAAATAGATGTCCTGTGTTGGTGGCACAAAGGAGCCACCTTCTCTGTGGTCCCCCAGGGCTGGCCCAGGGCCTGGCAGGGTCTAACAAGTGGAAGGGGGAGTGTCCACAGCCCTTCATCTGGGGAACTTGCAGAGGAGGCTCCAGTGGGGGTTGTGATACCCATTTCACAGGTGGAAAGCGGAGGCCCAGTCCATGAAGTGATCTCTGCTGATGAGATCTCATCCCAGCCACATGTTTCTCTTCCCCAAGCCCTCCTCCGCATCTTTGAGCTCCTGTGGCCTCTGCCTGGGATGTTCTTCATTCCTTTTCTAATTATTCCCAACGCAGAACACATGTCTCTTCCTCTGGGCAGAGTCAGTCCTGGCCTCATTGGGACTTCGTGTGGACTTCATGATGGCCCTTATTTGCCTGCCCAGTAACCTGGCACAGCTGCTGGTCAGAGAGGGCAGAGTCATCTCTTAGTGCAAGGCCAAGTGTGGGCCCACCTGGTGAGGACCTGACAAATGTTTACTAAAGGGGTGAGTGGCACTGGAGTGTTTCATGGAGGGGCTCCCCAGCTCAAACCGCAGGGATTGTTTCAGCGCTCAGTCAGGGAAGAGAGGATGTAAGGCCTCTTTCAGGCTCCCTAACTGGAGGGCAGCCCCAGGGAGGCCAGAAAAACAGGCTTGTGGCTCTCAAGTGGTACAACCATCTGCTCCCAGGCCTCTTTCATACAAGATGCCCTGAAGCCGACTCATTTTTCTCCCACCAGAGCTGTCACAGGTGGGCTCTGCTCTCTCCCTGGTTGCTCAAGTCCAAAGCCCAGGTCAGTGTGGATGTCCAGGTCCAACTTCAGACTACTTGCCCCAACCATCTCCTGCCTCCCTCCCCACTGCCTGTGGGTTCCTCAGGCCTTACCAGCTCATCCCTGTACCGAGGCCCGGCCTCCTCATTGTGTCTCCCCACCTCCACCTGCGCCCTGGGCCCCATCTCTATTCGCATGCTTCATATGGGGCTGACTCATAGATCCTTTGTGAGCTCAGCTCTGACCACCAGTTCTGACCTGCTCAAAACAAGAAACAATCGGCAGCTCGCCCCTTTCTCTGCTAGCATTGTTCAAAGTGGATTGTGTAGCTATAACGGTGCACTGTGAATAGGGGGCCCCTTGGTCAGGTAGTGGGGATTGCTAGGCTAAATGAAGTCAAATGGATTTTTCTCTTCAGGAATTTTTGGGGCCTTTAATGTGCTATTGGATGATGATTCTCAGAGAGGTGACACAGCATGTGGCTTTTCTAGAACTTACCTGATCAGGGAACCTTTCAATGTAGAGCATCAAGGGAAGGGGTGTTCTGAAGAGTGCAATTTGGGAAATGCTGGCATGTTGGCCAGAGCCTAAACTCCTTACCTTGGTTGGTGACAAGGTCCTTTACAGCATGGTCGAGCCTACCTTTCCAACGGCCGGTCTGGCCAGTCTGCTAACATTCAGAAAGGTCCGACAAAAGGAACCTCTGGTTGCTCCCTGTGCCTGCTGTGGCTTTCCTGCCTCTGTCTGCTGCCCACTCATCCTCCTGCCAGACCCACTCTTTCCCTCCATCCAAAGCCGCCTTTCCTTCCAGGACCCACCCCAGTATCACCCTTCCTCAAGCCTCCCCAAGTGATAGCATGGGAGACCTCTTGCCTTCTTTTGCCCCTTGGGTCCCAATCTGGCCAATGTTTAGGTCATTCTGAATGTGATACTAGGTGCAGGACACTATATTTGAGCCTTTTTGCACATTTCATGCCACCTGATGGCCCGAAAGATGGGAGCTTCAGGGAGTAGTTGGAGTCTTGGAGGGCTCAAGGCACCTGCTCAAACTCACACAGCTGGAAAGTGGTAACACCAAGACAGGAACTCAGCTGAGTTCTGTGCTAAAGTCCACCTCTCCTACTGGACCCCAGTCAGGACCCAGGTCAGAGGACTTCTCCTCTGGGAGTCCTCTTCACCTCTGCATAGGCCTTGCTTGTGAAGCCTTGCCCCCATCCAGTGTGGCACTCCCAAGCAAATCACACTCTGCTTGTGAGTTATCGTCCCCATTAGGCCTCAAGATTTGACCTCAAGGTCAAATCTTATTTGTCTTTGCACCTAGAGTATCTAGCATGGAGTTTGTCTGCATGCCTCAGGCTGTGTGTATGAGGTGAGGCATAAATGTTTCTTAGCATGAGTGAGATTCTAGGTCCTTGTGGGAGCAGCCCTAGGAAGATATGGACTGTGATCCAGGGCTTTGAAACCCACTGTAATGCATTCCTATGGAATCAATAAATCCTCTCCTTCTCTTCTTGTTCAAGGGTGAATGGTCTGTTAGATGACTAAGCATTATTTTGAGCCACAAACACCCAACAGGAGATGGCTGGTGACAATGGACCGGTCAGCACTACCCAAACAAGCAAACTTACTAACTGTTGCAATGTGTACGTCATTATAGCTGCAGAGCAATACTAGTTGGCATTAAACACACACCAACACAGTTTCCCTGTGGTATGCAGAGGAATCCTGAAAAAATGCAAAGTAGATCATGTCACACCTCTGTTCAAACCCTCTATTAGTTTAGAATAAAACCACCACACTTAGAATGAAATCCAGTCATTTCCTCGGTCTCCAAGTCTCCACATGAGCTGAGCCCTCTTTTCCCTTGGCCCTCCTTCCTCCCCGTCCTTGCTCTCCTCCAGCCACAAGGACTCTTTGCCTTTCTCAAGCTGCCAACCTTCTTCCTGCCTCAGGACATTTGCACTGGCTATTGCCTCCATCTAGAACACTTTCCCCCCACATCCTTACTTGCCTGGTTCCTTCTTGGTGTTTATTTGTGGGCTTGAATGTCCCCTCCTCAAAGAGACTGTCCCTCTTTTATCTAAATTCTCTTTAAGTGAGGATGTCCCATCTTATGTCATTACTCTGTTTAATGGCCTTCATAACACTGGCAGTGTCTGAAATTATTTTATTTGTTTAAATATATTTGCTTATGTGTTTGCGGCTTATCTCTAGAGTAGAAGAAAATCTCCGTGAAGAGGAGAACCTCATCTGCCCTGTTTACTGGCTTGTCCTGCTGCCTCTGACACCCACTGTGACCCAAAGAGGACAATCAGGGAACTTGCTCTTGAGTAGAAAAACAAGGAGGCGCTTTAAAATGCACACTCAAGCTGATGGCCAGGGTTTAGATCCCAACCCTTCTGCTTATTGGTGAATGACATTCCACTTTACAGATGAAAGAACTAAGGCACCAGGAGGTGGAGTAAACCTGCCCAAGGTCACCCAATGGGACACAAAGTACTCACAAACCCTACCTCCTCAACACAATGGACAAGGATCTCTGTTACCACCTCTAAGCCACCTTCCAGCCCTCTCCTTTAGACATACTGAACTACCTGCAATTTCCTGGAGGTAGCCTATTACTTCTTGCCTCTGTGCCTGTGCACCTGCACCCTCCCACCCCCTTGGCCTAGAGCACCTTGACTTACTCTTGTCACCTGGTTAACTCCTACATCCCTGGCAAGACTCAGCTCAGCACCACTTGGTTCATGCATATCCTGACCCTAGCAGCTATGTTGGCCCAATTGATAGCAATCTGTCCATTTGTTATTGTCTCTCCTTGCCTATCCCTATTATTGTCTTGTCCTTGCCTATCCCAACTGGGCCCTCCCGACCCCTCCATCTCCTGCATCTGGCTAGCTTTGCCTGCATTGCTTGCAGGATTTACTGCCCTACAAGGTCCTGGCCTCCACCACCAGGCTTTTGGGCTGTTTGAGGGCAGGGCCATGTCTGAAGGTCCAGGCCTGGCAAAAAGCAAGCATGGAAGAGAATTTGTGGAAGGAAGAGGAAGTGATAATCAACCCTGCAAGGCAGCTGTCAGATGGGGACTAGAGTGATGTTGCTAGTACCAGTGGCCAGAAAGCTCTCTGCCAGTGAGACGCCTTGAGCCTCACAGGCAGGGACCTGGTGGGGACCAGGGACTTCATGGGGCTAGTGGAATCCTCTGCCCAAGAGGTGGTTGCCTATGGCCTTCTCTTCCCTCTGCTGTTTCATGAGGCCTGGTGAAGCCAGGGGTTGACTCCTTTGTGACTGGTTCCAAGTACTGGGCCCTATCTGTGTATGGAAAGTTCTGTAGCTCCTTCTCAGGCCCCTCCTGGGTAGAGGGCTCAGGCTGAGCAAGGCTGAGCCTCTCTCTGATCCTGCCGTCGACCGAGGTGGGGCAGAAGGTGCCCCCTGAGGCTCAAACAGGGTTCCTGGTGACAGCCTGTTACCTCCCAGTGTATCTGTGCCTCCAAGTGGAGGGGCACTGGACTTGGTGTCCCTGCAGACCTTGTTGAAGTCCCAGCTTCCTGTTCTCACTGCCGCTCTGAGCTGGATGGGTGTAGCAAAATGGGACATGCAAGAAGACACTTTCTGACGGCAAAGGGGCTGTGCAGCTCGGGGGAGGAAGTAAGCTTTCGTGGCCCTGGAGCCTGCTGATGGGCCTGGGGTGGTGGATGCAATGTGAGTAGGGTGAGACGGACCTCCAGACGCAGCTCCCGCTTCTCAGATTGTCTCAGATGCTGGAGGGCTGGGAGAGGGGGCCTCATTTGCAAGTGTTTTCCAGGCATAAATGCTGCCCACACTCCTCCACACAGCTCCTCCCAGCCAACCTGTACTGCACTGCCAGAAGAATCTTCCTAAAATACTCCTCACATCATACCACTCCCCTGCTCAGAAACTTCCTGCAGTGACCTCACATTGCCTGGGATGAGCCTGGTTCCTTTGCTGGCCCCCAAGCCCTCCCACGCCCCACATCTGTCTGTTTACGTGCTCAGGGTCCAGTCCAGAGTGTCCCTTTTGTCTTGTTGGCTCTGGCACCTCACTGAGTCATCTCAATGTCACCCATAGATAAGAAGTAGGCTTTGTGTGTTATGTGTGATGAAGATGGGTTCAGAGAGCTTGATCGACTTGCCCAAGGTCACCCAGGTGGAGTCTAACTGCACCCAAAGACCCCTGAACTTTGGGGGCCCCTGAGCTCAGCTAGGCCTGCAGGATGGAATTGGCTTGCTGCTTGGAGGACCCCCAGCAGCCCTGGAGGGATTCAGCATAGAAGTGAACCTTTCAGAGGGAGAAGGCAGAAGACCCAGTTTACAGGCATCCAGAGGGGCCTGAGGCTGAGGAGGCTCTTAGAGTGGCTGGTGAGGGGGATTGTGGGGCCCTGGCCCCAGCTGTGCTAGCCATGGGCTGTGAGGGCAGGCCTCTGGCTCCCCTACACGCCTGAGTGTGGCCATCAGTTTGTGTGAGAATAAAACATGATGGTGGTATACAGCAGGTGTTTAATAAATGTCTAGCATCTACAAAGTCTTCTTCTTTCTCTTCAGAGCTGGAAGAGTCCTCAGAGATCATTAAATCCACCCTGCTTTCTGTTTGCAGATGAGGAACTGAGCCTTAGAGGGGGACGCTGGGCGCAAGGTCATACCGCTTGAGGCAGGTGGAGAGGCCTGGGGCCTGTGTCTCGGGCTTCCTCATTCTGCTCTCAGGGTCTTTCTTCACTCCGCTGCAGGCCCGCTGACCACATGTGCCCTTTAGCTCCTAGACACCAATGGACATGGCCAGCTGGTGTGTTGTACTTGTCCCAAGGAGTCATAGGCTGGGATTCCAGTGGCCCTGTGCTTACCCCCAAGGAGGATAGGCCAGGCACCCATCCGGATGTTGGTGTGTGTGATTGCATGGTCAGTGGTGAATGGCTGCAAGCCGGACATCAGAATAAGGGAAGAAAGAGCCATGAGGGCCATGTGGCAGGAGTGATTGTCTCAGTCTGGCCCCCTGATTTCAAGAGGGAGACGGGTGGGTGAGGAGACAGGCCATCCTACTAGTCAGGCTGCTGAGGATGAACTCAGAAGTGACTCCCTTCTCTTGGTACCAAGACCACCATCCTGGGTTCTCTTGCATGACAGGAGTCCCACGGTATCCAGCTCTAGAAGGCTTAAGGCCTTGGTGGAAATCAGGCCTCTGTTATCTAACAGTCACATGACCTTGGGCACATCACCTGTCCATTCATTCCACAAATATCCTCTGGGCTCTCACTCTGTGCCAGGCAGTGTGCTGGGCCCTAAGGACCCTGCCCTTAGGAAGCTTTCAGTCTAGAATGGGCTATAGACAATACTTAAGCAAGCAAAAGACAAAATAGTTTCAGATGTCAGTAAATATGCCGAAGAAAATAACACAGGGGGAGGTGTTTGGAGGAGGAGACATGGGGAGGGGTTACTCTAGAGGGAGCAGCCCCACAGGTAGGTGGAGTTGGCATGATGGTACAATCTGCCAAGGAGAGGGAGAGGCAGGTGCAAAGGCCCTGGGGCAGGAATGAGCTTGGTGGTTTGGAGCAGTAGTGAGAAGGCCTTTGTGGTTGGAGCTGGGAGAGCTTGGGGAGAGTTGGGGAAATGAGCTGAGAGAGGCTAGTGGGGGCCAAGTTACCCAGGGCCTTGAGGTTCCCAGAGTAGACTCTGGATCTCAGTGTGAGAACAGTAGATCTCTATAAGCAGCCAAAGAGCAAGTTCAGTTGTCTTTTAAGGAGATTTCTCCAGCTGCTGTATGGAGGACCGATTAGGGGAGAGGGCTGAAAGCAGGGCATGGGCTAGAAGGCTGTAGCATCTCCCCAGTGAGAGGTGCTGGTGTGGATCAGACAATAGAGACATCAAGAAGTGTTCAGTCTCGGGACGCCTGGGTGGCTCAGTTGGTTAAGCAGCTGCCTTCAGCTCAGGTCATCATCCCAGCGTCATGGGATCGAGTCCCACATCGGGCTCCTTGCTCTGCAGGGAGCCTGCTTCTCCCTCTGACTCTGCCTGCCACTCTGTCTGCCTGTGCTCGCTCTCGCTTGCTGTCTCTCTGACAAATAAATAAATAAAATCTTTAAAAAAAAAAAAAGAAGTGTTCAGTCTCTTAACATCTTGGAGCTTAAACTCTGTGTTCTGGAAAAGGGGTCCTCTGTGGGCTCTCACACTGGATGGTTGTGAGGATCAAGTGGGAAAACCTACAGGAGAGCGGGCTGTTGGCTGTGGAACTGCAGATGTACCCTGCCAGGGGCATTGGGTATGCAGACATACCCTAGAGTTGCCATTTGGCTCTGCCTGGGGCATCCCTAAGAGCTGATCCTCGTCAGGGGATGCTCTCGGCAGAGTAGGGGCTGGAAGCCCACCGACACAAGTCTCCAGGGTTCTGTTTCTTCCCTCCCTCCTAGGGGCTTCTGATTGAAACATGCTTTCCTAAAGTACAGTCCAGCCCCCCAAAAGAGGCTCATCTTCCCAGCCCCTGCAGGGGCAAACAACCATTCAGTCCTCTTTAAATGTCCTACCTAATCTGCTCACTTCTTCCCTCTGCAAAGGCACTTTTCTACTCTCTCCCTCCTTTTTCATTCTTTCCTGTTCTTTCAGCTCTGCAGGGGTGGGGGTGGGGGGTTGTTCTCTTGCTCTGGGGATGACAAGTTCATTCCGCCTCAGGGCCTTTGCATTTGCTATGCCTGGGCTGTTCTTTTTCTTTCCCTGGCTGGTGGCTTCGTGAGAAACCTGCAAACTGCTCCCTAGACAGCTTTATAACCCCACACCTCCTTTTAAGAAGACTCCTTAACCTTGTCCTGTAGACGTGGAAACCAAGGTCAAGAGACATGCTGAGTGCACCTGAGGTCAGGAGGCTGGTGAGAGTCGTTTCAAGGCGGAGGGCACACAGGTCCACCGCCCTCAAATCTGTGCCACACAGGGACAGCCTCAGAGTAAAACCAACACAGTAGAACAGGGACTCCTGTGCAGGAAATGGTGAGTCTGAGTATGTGCATGTGTTCGACATTAGGTAATAATAAGCACGTGTGTGTGTGTGTGTGTGTGTGTGTGTGTGTGAGAGAGAGAGAGAGAGAGAGACAAAGTGAGAGAGAGGGAGAACAAGGTGTGTGCTCTGAGGGGCTTCTGTTTCACTGTTTCACTGTTTCCATCTCAGGGCTTTCTGGCCACTTCTTTGAGCGCCCATGTGTGTTGCAGAAGGGCAGGCCCTCACAGTGATGCCTCTGAGCTGGGTGTGTTCCCCCGAGGCTCCCAGGGAGGCAGAGGTGGGCAGCGGTGGTGTTGGGGTGAGCCCTGGAGAAGGGTGTGAGCCAGGGCCAGCTCATAGCCTGACCAACTGACCCTGCCTTGCTGACTCAGGCTGCCCGCTGGACACTGGGTAGCTAATGATGTCTTCCCGGCTGGCTGACCCTCCCCATCCTTGGCCGGCTGACCCCTTGAGGCTGGGTGACTCATCTCTCTCCCTGTTCTCTGGAGAGCCTGCCTAAATGCTCTCTCAGCGTAGGGGCTATTAGCTGGAGAGAACCAAGACTCCTGATTTCCTATATGCAGTGGGAAGGATCTCCCGGCTTCAGACTCCCTGCTTCCTCGGAGCCTCTGACCTTCCTCTTGGGGGGCCTCTGGTCTTACTTTCTCTGTGCTTCCATGAAATGGTTGTCCTAGGGCCAATGAGCAGTGTGATTTTAAGGAGGACAGGGCTTATTAAGGAGGGCACTGCATGGAGTACTGGGTGTGGCACATAAACAATGAATCTTGGAACACTGAAGATGAGATGAGATGAGATAGAAGGATGGGGCTAGCAGGTGCTTAGACTCTGGAAAGGCAACTTCAGCACCCGGAGATGCAAGCCTGGGGCCGGCACAGAGCCATCTTGAAGTTGCAGGAGAGAAGCAGGGCCCCTGAGGCCAGGCAGGGCCAGAGGGTGAGGGCTTGGGAGGGAGGGGAACACTGACTACAGTGCCTACAATGCCATCCTTCTCCAGGCATTGAGAATCTGAAGAGATGTCTGTTGGGGGGGATACAGGGTGGCTCTCAGTGAACTGGGGGAGGAAGCACAGTCAGGTCCTGGGGGCTGTTTGTTGCCGTGGCCTAGAGCGGGGAACATGGGGGACGAATATGGAGTTTGGAGTCGGACTCGACTCTGATCTCTGTGACCTTGAGCAGGTCGTGCCCCTTCTCTGAGCTTCCTTTCCTGTAGGTGAGATAGTACGCACTTCTGGGCTGTGTTGTTGGGAGCAGTGATTCATCCCACAGCAACGGCTACATGAAGTGTCTGGCACATAGTGGGTGTTCAGAAAGCGTCAACATTGGGCGTGGTTCAGGACGTGATGACGAAGGGCGCTAAGAGACTGCACTTCTGCAAGGAAATGTGGCCTCATGGCCCCATCCAGCAAGGCCAGCTCCAGCCCAACCCCCCGCTTGGGCAGCCTGCTCTGCCACTTTTGCTCCGGGCTCTCAAAGTGCCCCTGTGCCCTCTTTCACAGAGCTGTCTCCTAGACAGTCATGTATCCCTACCTCTGTCTGCTCCATAATTCTCAAGAGTTCCTGGAGAGGAGGGACCCAGGAAGGAATGATCGGGGCTGATTGAATGCTATCAGTCAGTCTGTCTGCTGCACGGAGCAGTGAGCAGTGGAAGGTCAAGGTCAAGGGGAACTAATACTTAACTCTTACTAGATGTTCTACATATTCTATCCCAGGTCTCACTAAATAAAATCTGGCAAGGTAGGCATCATAGCCCCGTTCTGCTGATGAGAAAACTGAGGCTCAGAGAGAAGAGGGACTGGTTCGCGCTCACTCACAGCTGGGCAGAAGTGCCACCTACTCTGTATTTCTAGTCACTGTCCCATTCTGGTCTGAGGCAAAGAAGGGAGACCACCGCCCTGGCCCCCAGGCCTGAACCCCAAGGAGCTCCCACATGTCTGAGAGATACTTCAGAGGACATCTTTGCATAGAAGTACTCTTGAGTCCCTATGGGGCAGGACCTTGATTCTCTGGAGCCTGCAGTGTGGAGGTGGCTTGGGGAGCCCTAGAATCTAAGGATCAGAAATGGGATTTCGGTCAGCAGCAGGAGCCTGGGCCTGCAGAGCCCGGAGCACGGAGCAGGACCACCGCAGCTCTCTGTTGAGATCCTCCCCTCCAACAGGTTAGCTTGTGTTTTCCCACTGCATCAGGAGTGTGCAGATGCCACGTGTGTAACTGCTCCCAGGGTGGGGGGTTCTGTGCGTCACCGTGTGTGTACCCACTGAGGCACGTGTATAAGCCTACGTGTGCACCTGCTGGGGCTTTCACATAGTGTGCACCTGTGCCACCGTGAGTCCTGGCTACACATCTCAATGTTTGTATCCGTGCACAAGTTTGCAGCTTGGGGGGTGGTGGTGTGCGGCTGTGTGGGGGTGGGGGGTTGGGGTGTAAGGTGAGAAGCTGCCAGAGGGGACATATGGGGACAGGGGGCTCCAGCAGCCACTGAGCCTCACCGTCCCCCTCGAGATCTCTGCTTCCAGAATCATTCATGTAAGGAAATTCAATGCTTTCCTCGTCTCTACCTTAAAAACATTTCTGGCACAGACTTCGTCGTTAGAGAATTCTCAACTCGGATCCTAGCTTTGCCATCTGCTGTGCGGGAGGCTGTTGAGTTACCCACTTTCCCAGGGTTCCTCTGTCAGACTATTGTAATGACCGGAGATGACACCTGTGCCCCCTGCGCACGGGAGGTCCTCTGAGCTGAACGTGCTACAGACTTGTCAAGCCATGGCTGCAGGCAGGGAATAGCTCCTTGCTCCTTGCAAGACTGTCTCATTCCTTCCTGGCCATGTGTATCCTCTTCTCTGGCACCAGCTAATGCCGAAGAGGCGAGATCCTCTCAGACCTGCTGCGTGACTCAGAGTAACTGCCCACCTTGGCATCGGGACAGGGTGGCTTGTGTGGGCTTTCTAGACTTTGCCTTGAGATGAATTGTGCTGATTTTTCACCCTCTGCAGAAGGCTAGACATTAAGCTCTTAAACTAAAAAGGGAGGCATCTCCTATTTTAAAATGAATGGAAGGCACAGAATTTCTTGAAGGGGTGGGCTTTCTGAAGGAAGGTATGAGTTTGTTTTGCACATCTTACGGTTTTCCTGGGCAGGGTCCACCTGGTGGTGAAGTTGGACATTGCAACCCAGCTCTATTTTGTTGAACACCACAATAAAGATTCAGATTAAAAAAAAAAACGACCCAGTGCTTCCTGCCGCTCAAGAGTGGCACTGGGTTTGTCCCCATGTGGACTCACTTCATCTGGTTGGACGGCAGCCCCATGTTACAGACTAGGCGTCCAGCCCGCTCAGGGCCACTCGCGACGGAGACGGATTTGAATCTTGTCCTTCTAACCACAGGTCACCTCCACCAAGACCGCTGTTTTCCCACCCTTTAAAGAAATGGTATCTAAGAAGGTTGGAAGGTAGCTGTGCTGGCTGGCATAGGGGTGCTGGGCCTGGAGACCCCTGATTGTGGTCCCTCTCACCCCTGAGGGGGAACCTCGGGGCTTCACAGCACAAGGCTGGAAAACCACATGGCCCCAGCCTCCCACTCCACAGGAGAGGCCCACCTCTGCGGCCTGGGGGTGGGCGTGGGTGGATGGCCCTGGAAGCCCTGGGGAAGCTGAAAGGACTGAGAAGAGGGGGATAAGAAAGGGGTGAGAAGTAGCTCACTCCTGCATGGGAGAGGGAGAGTGCCCCAACAAAATTCCAGGACCTGGGATTCTGTGGGCTGCAGCCATTCCCTCCACTTTGGGAATATATCTCTGATTTCTAGATGAGCACTGCAAGAAAGTTACTTCTATTACCCAGAAGTATTTTTGAAGGGTACTGTGGTTTAAAAAATATGTTTAGGGCGCTTGGGTGACTTAGTTGGTTGAACGACTGCCTTTGGCTCAGGTCATATCCTGGAATCCCAGTTTGGAGTCCCGGCATCAGGCTCCCTGCTCAGTGGGGAATCTGCTTCTCCCTCTGACCCTCTCCCCTCTCATGCTCTCTCTCGCTCTCTTTCTCAAATAAACAAATAAAATCTAAAAAAAAAAAAAAAAAAAACCAACCAAAAAAACTACGCTTACAAGTTGTTTGCCAACAACCTCATGATCACCAGCTGCAATTGTCTTGTCTGACCCGTCGTTTTCCCAACTTAGACTGTGGGCCCCGAGGGAGCAGGAACCTTGACTGTCATATTCAGTGCAGCATTCCCCAGGCCTGGCTCAGAGGCAGACACAAGGTGGGCGGCTCAGTATACACTGGCAAGTGACTGACCAGAACAAAAGGGGACATCATTCCCATTTTACAGATCAGGAAACCAAGGCTCACTATTAAGCAGCTGGTAGACAGCCAAGCCACAATTCAGATCTAGCTTCTGGCTTTGTTATTAGCTGTGGAGCAGCAGCAATGAATTGGGTGCATTTATTCACCCACCCCAATCCTGCCGAGTAGAGATGGGGATGGTCCAGACTCTTGCCCAGTAAGCCTCAAATCCGCTCTCCAGCCCATCCAGGCCCCATCAGTCTGTCTGCAGAATGGGGATACAAAGACAGGATCTCTCTGGGGCCTGGGGAGGATTAATCAGCAATTAGTGTGCAAAACACTTTCCAGACAAATGTTAAGTATTATTAGTATTTAAATTTAGTTTCTTCTTCCCCTGCATCCCAACAAAAGGGAACAGATGGCCCTGGCTCCAGGTGGAGAAGGGGAGGGCGGGGCACTCGGCACCAGCAGGAAGTTTTCAGCACTCTGGCTTCCAATTAGCCCCTGCCTGATGCGGGAGCCCAGGGCCAGTCGCTGTGGGACTATGGAGAGAAGTCTTTCTCCTAAAAGCCAAGTGAAGGTCAGGGGAAAGCACAGCTTGGGGGCTGAATACCCCTTCCGGGCTGTGTGACCTTGAGCAGGGCATGGCTCCTCTCAAAGTCTTAGCTCAAGGAGATCTGCCCTGCAGGTTGGAGTGGGGAGGACACAAGACCCAATGGACAAAGCACTGGGCCCGGTGTCTTGGCCATGGTCAGTGCTCAGTGAACATGACTCCTAACCCCTGAGTCCTTTAAGACACCCAATATTGGGTCTGGTTTCCTCTGGAGAGGCCGTCTGAGAACTGAAAACACGCTGGGAGGTGGAATCTGGCAGATTTGAACACAGCCATGGCTCCACCACTGGCATGAGCTCCTTCACTTTTCATGTTTCTTATCTGCAAAATGGGCATGACAGTAGTGGCATCCACTCTGCCTGCCTTGTGGGGTGGAGACCGGCTTTGGAAACTGTAGAGGGCGGTACTCACGGGAATGACTGCTTCTGTTTCCTTCCTTTTGCTGCCCCACAGTGTCTTTTGGGCTGTGGACGGGGTAGGGCGTGGGGTAGCATGGAGATGGTAGGAGGCTGAGACAAAATCCACGTGTAACCCAGTCTGGCCTTATCCCCATTCTGGGCTCCATCCATGTCTCTCCTCCTGCCCCCATTCAGTTAGGGGACCAGAACCCAGAACACAAACATTCACAAGTGGGCTCTGGATTCTAAGGAACAAGGAGTTAGCCTGAGCTGGCAAGAGGAGTGCAGCCAATAAGGCTCTACCACTCAAACTTACTGTGGGGCTGGGAAAAGGCCTCAGATGCCAGAAAGACCGAGGGGAGCAGAGGGACCAATGGGACAGGAGGGTGACCTGCAGAGAATGGGCTTCGGAGTCAGGCTGACCTGGGCTCAGATCTGGAACCTGACCCTTTTCATCTATGGGATCCTGGGCACAGGGCTTTGCCTCTCTCTAAGCCTCAGTTTTCTCATCTGTACAATGGGAATGATAATACCCTTCTAGAAGGGCCATAGCCAGGATCAAATTAGATGAGAGAAAATTTTGAACTCAAAGCTGTAATGCGCCTGAGCCTCCAGGGATGACTTTGAACTTTCTCAAAGGAGAATAAAAAGTGAAATGACTACCCATTTGGTGGATCATCTATATCTGTTCTATTGTTTGGGGAACCACTGTCACTAGGCCGGGGGTGGGGATCAGGGCCCTCCTCTAGTTTAGGGAGGCCACGTGACCTAAACCAAACCAATCAGAGTGAAACCTAAGACCTCTGGGGTGCTCCCGGAAGAGAGATCCTGCCTTTCTAGGTGTCTGGGAGCAGTTGGACAAACAACCGGTGTTAATGGAAACATCTTGCCACCCTGTGGGCAGAGCTGGCCTGAGAATGGGACGACCCAGAGGAGGGCGGGTAAGGCTGAGAGAGAGGGAGAGAGAACTAGCATTCTGACGGTGTTATGAAGAACCGGGCCCCAGTTGCGCATGCGCTGTCGGCGGCCTAAACAACTACATTACCTTTTTCTTTTTACCTAAACTCAGTTTGAGCTTTTAAAAACCAAAACCCACTGGCAACTTTTCTCTCTCTCTCTCTCTCTCTCTCTTTTTTTTTTTACTGACTCACCTTCAATAAATAATTTGATCTTAACACAACCTTTGATTTTGACAATGGGGATATCGCAGACTTGAGCATCTGGGAATAAGCTGAAGATGTTTATTTAGATTTAATATGCTAATATTTTGTGAAAATTTCTGTGTTGTCTTGAGGCGTATGGGTCTTGTGATGCCTTGTTTTGTTTTGGGATCAAGCTAATGCTGGCTGTGTAAAATGACTTGGGAAGGACCGTTCCTGTTTTTGGAAAGCTTTTGTGCAGAGTTTGTATTATTTCTTCCTTAAATGCTTGGTGGCATTCGCTAGGGAAGCACGACACAGATTTGTGATGCCATAAATTACCTTTAAAAACCGAAGATCTGTTTTGTTCACGATTTCTGTCTTATGTGTTGACTGGACTATTTCCCAACATTTTGTGACCTGAATTCTTGTTTTGAGCTGCTTCAGCCTCTGATAACTACCATCCTATCTAAATTAATGTATCATGGTTTTGTGGTTCTTACTTTAAAAAAAAAAAAATCAAGTTGTTTGCAATATTTTAAAAAATAGATGTAATACAGTTAATATTTATCTAATCTTCAAGCTGATGTGCCCTGTTTAATTTTCAGCTTCATCTCTCAAATCCCACCTCAATCCCACCTTCCAGGCCCATCCTTACTTCTGCTCTACTCAGAGCCCTCTTCCCTGGCCCTGCCCTGGCTTACTCCACTGGGATACCACTTCTACTAAAGTTCCCTGGCTTCCCAGGCTGGCCTAGTTGCCTTTCCTAACTCGTCCCACTCCCTGGGCTTCCCCCAACCCACGCTTGAGTCATCCTATAGTGAACTTGTCTGTGTTTGCCTGTGTCCCAGACTGTGGAGTTCTTGGGGACACATGCCGGATCTACTCCGTTCATCATTAGATTCCAGATCTGAGCACAGAGTCTGGCCCGTGGGCCCCTTGACAGACCCTCATTGAGTGAATGGACATCTATTGCTGTTAATGCCCACAGCCACAGCAACAATAAGCACCTGCGCATACGCACACCTCAGAATGGTTTATGCGCATTGTCACGTGCTTCGTCTCATCTGAGCCTTCGCAACAATTCTGTGTAGTTGCTGTCACCACCTGATTATCTATTTGTGTGGATGCTGGGGCGTGGAAGAGCATAGTGACTTGCCAAGCTATACAAACGGCAGAGCTGACATGCAAAGGTGAGTCTTCCTGACTCCAAATCCGGCGACTCCCCTCCTGCCCAGTTACATGCCAGGATGCTATCTGAAAAACATTTTAGGATTAATCCCTCAGTGAATTCTGGTGCCTAAACTGTGTTCTAGGGAGGAGGGCTGGGCCATGATGAGGGCTAGAGCCAAGTGCCCCGCGGAAGCCTGGGCTTCCAGGTTAGATGGGTTTACATCTTACCAGAAAAGGAGACAGGAGGCAGGGGAACTGGACCGGGCAGCGGAAGGCAACAGAAGGCAGATGATAGCCCTGCCCAAGGTCTGGGTGGGGTTTCCAAAACAGGAGCTGACTATGGCAGGGAGGAATGGAGAGAGGCCCCTCCAGTCTGGGGACCAACTGACTTTGGATGTGGGTTAAGCTCTCCCTCTCCAGCCCTCCCATCCCCACCCCAAATCCTTGTTGCCAAACCTTTCCCAACCATACTGATTGAATGCATGTGTTAAACCAAGACCTCTAAGAACCCACCAAATGAGATCTGAGCTTTGGGCTCAAAGCTTTGCTATGTTGCTTTCCAATCCTTCCTCTTTCTGTTTGCCTGCCTAACTTTGACTCATTCTCAGGTCTCAGCTTAGATGTCCCCTCCTCCAGGAAGCCTTCCCTGATTCTACATCAGAAAGGGAGTCCTACCTTCCTCTCCATGCTTCTTTTTATCACAGACTTGCGTGCCCTAGAGGCTTACCATGTTTTCATATTTCTTGACTCTGACTCTTTGAGAACAAGGACCATTTCATTCATCTCCACATCTCTAGCAGGCAATGCTTCTCATCTGTAAACTGGATGTGGCAATTTCTAATCACAGGCTGGATTGTGAAGATTCAGTCTTAAGTACGATTTCAAAAATCTCTAAAATGTTACAGCTGATGTGCAATGTAGTCTAGTCATTTTTTCTTAGCTAATGTTAAGGAGTGCCAGAGGTTTCCTGTGTGTGACCTCACTGGATCCTCTCAGTACATGTCTGAGTGGCGAGGAGTTCTGGACAGAGAAGCTTACCTGGAAAATGTGGAAGACTGAGGGGTCTAGCCATGTCCCGTTAATCCCCCCACACTCAGACTCAAACCTGCTGGGTCCACACTGGCTCCTTAGAGAGGGGAGGTTGGACCCTACTTTCTTTGAGCCTTTCGGCTGCCTAGGGTCCCCCAGCTTAGCTGACATTTCCAGAAGGACCATAACCCAACGCTTAGGACCCCAGTAAATACAAAGCCATGGGCAAATGAACAGCAAAAATGGCAGTTTATGAGTCCATGTTTCTGATCACGCAGATCGGCAGCCACGCCCTGCAGTAAGACCCAGACTCTGGAGGCCTACACATCTGTCTGAGCCTCAACTTTCTTTTCCAGAAACAGGGCCATCAGGACCCACCTTTCTGTATTGTGAGGACTGGTACCTGCACAGCAAAGCGCTGAAGAGCTCCCTCCTCCCCCCCACAGTCTTCTTGTTCCTCACTGCACTGAGCACAGGGCCAGGCCCATGAAATACCAGAAGCTGTGGGTGGCTGGCTATTACACCCTACCCTCCCCAGCCCACAGACAGAGCCTGTGCCCAATTGCCATCTGTACCTCCTGTACTACTTTTGGGGCAAGGTGCCATTTTGGCCTCTAAGACACATTTGCTGTAGGAATGAGTAAATTCCAGACAGTGGAAAGAACAGGAGCACAGACAACAGATATGAAAGGCAGACTAAGTAGCATGTTGTGGGAAGACCAGGGAAGACTGGATTTCTTTAGAACAAGGTATCAGGAAGTGGATAAGGTGCCTTATGATGAAGCCATGCCCCAGCTTGGAATTCTCTTTCACGTCAATGTCTGACATACTTACTTGTCTCTTAAATCTCAATTCAAATGTCACCTTCTCACTAGTCTTGGGAAGAAGCAGGTGCCCTTCAGGATGGTGCAGTTCATGCCTCTGTTGTGCACTTTTAACCTCATGTCAGAGTTTTTGGTTTATCTGACTGACCTCCCACCAGACTATGGGTTCCCTGAGGGCATGGACCACCTGTCTGGCCTCTCTTGAGATCTCCATGGCTCAACTAGCAGGCCCTGCTCATGCTCTTCCCTGCAGCAAAGTTTTGTTGAACTAATGAATGTTCTACTCACAGCCCAGAACAGATGCTCTTGTGCCTGGATAATTCCTCCTTCTCCACAGCCAATTCAAAGCCCTTGGGAGATGATGGGCCCAGTTGGCTTTCCTGGAAGGGTGGCAGGGAGGCTGTAGCTGCTGACCTTGGCAGTGAGCTGGTGTGGGGTGAGTGGGTAGACAGGTGCTCTGACAGCTAAGACTCACACTAGCTTCCAGTTCTCTCTGCCACTGCCTAGCCTTGGGGAAATCCCCTCCCCTCTCTGAGCTTTGACTTCTCTGTGACTCGAGGCTGGGGGAGAAAAGAGACTGTCCTCTAGAGATGGCTGGTGCTCCTCCTACTTCTAAAGTTCTATCCATTGATTTCCAGGATTTCTTAGAGACCGACAGACACACGTAAACTCTCCTGTGTACACACACCCACACACAGCTTACCAAGATACACATGCACACACACATGGATTCACATCAACATACGGACTTTCAGAGACACAGAAAAACACACGTGCCCACATGTCACACCTGCACAGGATATGGAGACACTCGGGCCACTGTGTACATACATCCCCACAGATACACAGGACTGGACTTCTCAGTACTTATGTAGATACACAGTCTCATGGATATCTGCAGGCATGTGAGCACAAGCACACACGTTCCCTTTGGGGAGCGGAGCTGCCACCTTGGTAGGGGGCATTTGAAGCAGACCTAGATCCCTGCTCCGGCAAGTGACCTGTCTCTCTGGCCTCTCTCCCAGGCTGGGGCTGGGCAGAGTAGCTGTTTGGCCTCTTGGCTGAGAGCTCAGCAGAGTGAAGCTCACCCTGGGTCTTGCAGGGGTGAGGATGGGGCTGGGAACACATCTTCCAGCTTCCTGCCCACAGATGCTGCTTTTTTTTTTTTTTTTTTTTTTTTAAAGATTTTATTTATTTATTTGACAGAGAGATCACAAGTAGGCAGAGAGGCAGGCAGAGAGAGAGAGAGAGAGGAGGAAGCAGGCTCCCTGCTGAGCAGAGAGCCCGATGTGGGACTCGATCCCAGGACCGTGAGATCATGACCTGAGCCGAAGGCAGCGGCTTAACCCACTGAGCCACCCAGGCGCCCCAGATGCTGCTTTTTTAAAAATAGCTTCCTGCTGCTTCCAGGAAAGCTCTGGGGAATGAGGGCTCCAGAGATTGGGTTTTGCTTGTTCCTTGCCTGCCCGTGGAGCTGTGTGCACAGGTCCCCCCAAGGGGCCACGGGCGCCGCCCTGACTCCCTGGTTGGGCCATGTCACCTGTGGCTGGGGGATGGTCCTTAAGGTGGCTGGATGGTGGAAGTGGGCGGTGGGCAGGGGTTGCTTCATGGCTGAACCTTCCCCTCCCAGAGGAAGGCTGCTGGCTCAGCGGCCCTGGGTGGGAGCCTCACATACCTCCTGGAGGCAGCATGACCTACTTAGTGGTTTATACATGGGCTGTGCCACTCCCTGGCTTTGGAACCTGGGACAGGTTGCTTAATGTCTCTGAGCATCAGTGTTTTCAACTGAAGAATGGGGCTAATCACCTCTCTCTCTTGAGTTGTGAAAATTAAGCCGCATAAGGTAGGCACATACATCTCTTTCCTGCTGGGCTGTGGGCCTCCTGCAGACCCCATGGCCCCCTGAGTAAGGAGGGCCCTGGTTCACATAGGCATTGCCATGCCTGCTTTGCCTTATTGTCCTTCTTTCTTGGCCTCCACTGCCCACATTGCTTCTCTTCTGTATTTCTGCATTCAGAACCCCAGAAAGCACAATACAGTATACAGGGTGTGTGTGTGTGTGTGTGTGTGTGTGTGTGTGTGTTGGAAGAGAGGTCATAGGCAGTGACATGGTAGTAGCTTAGCAGCTCTCATGGTCGGGACAGCTCTGGGATGGGGGAGCTGGCAGCTGGTGGGATCCAGGACTGATAAGCATCACTGGCTGAACCTTACATCTGTGAAGCCGAGCCTTAGCCTCGGGCCCTGGGCTAAGTCTCTGGTTGTTCTGGACAGTTCCCCTCAGGTTCTGGACAGTTCCCCTCAGGTTGTTAAAGGTCTGAGCCTCGTCCCTGGTTCTGTGACTTATTGACCGTGTACCTTTGGGCACAAGATGTGGCCTCTCATTTCTTCAACTGTAGAGTTGGACCACTGTTTTTCCTGTCTCGGGGGGACAGGTGGTGGGAGATGCTTTGTCAGGCTGGGTAGGGCCTAAAGGCATCATCCCCGCCCAGATGAAAGTGGAGGTGCTGTGGTCTGTCTCTGAAAGCCCCAGCAGGGTTCAGAGGGCAGGTGGAGCTCCAGGCCCAGCTCATCCTCTTTGTCCTTCAGCAAACACTGACAGAGGGACTTGAGGGTCTGATCTGGCTCTGGCCAACCGTCCTGGCAATAGGGGACCTTCCTAGAAGGAGCTGATGCCACCTTCCAGAAGATGGGCTTCTGAGCATCGTGGCAAGGGCCCACAGGGTGGGCAGATGGGCCTGGTCCATTATCCTCTCCGTTGTTTGTTTGCTGGCTGGCCCTCTCTGAGCTTCAGATCCCTGACAAGCTGGGGATGGGAATGCTCCCCTTGTAGGGCTGTTGTAGAAATCAGACGAGAGAAGTCTTAAGGCCACTCATGAAGGACCGGCAAGATGCAAACATTCCACCTTCTGGATCTCAGTGTATGCATCCACCTTTGCTGCCCTTCACCTGACCCGGCAAGGCAAAGTCAGTTCTCAAGATCATCTGTGGACTGAGGGCCCCTCCCGGGGCTGGGAGATGACGCAGGCCGAGAGGCCCTGTCAGGTGCGTGTGGGTGCATCGGCTGGTTTCTTTCCCTAGAACTCACTGTCTCCACCTGTCAGATGGGGGAGGCATCCCCATGGATATGAATCACAGTGTCTCTAGGAACAGAAGGTGCCTCACACCTCAGGGTTGGCTAGGCTTCTGTACTCAGGCATGGAAGTCTTGACATGTGCATGGGACAGAAATCGTCTGAGTGTGCAGAGGTGGGTGTAAATGTCCGAGGAGAGGCATTTAGAAAAGGTGGGAGCTCTGGGGTTATCTAGGTCACTGAAGCTCAGAGAGGGACAGGGCTTACCCAAGCAAGACAGTGACTTGTTCTCCCAGCAGGAGAGCAACTGAGCCAGAATTACAACCTATAGTTCAAGTATCTCTTGGATGGAAGAGGCTGAAATCATTTGGCCCAATCTCCCACCCAAGAGTGCCTACTTACACACCTGCAGGGAAAAGGAGCTCACCACCTACTGTGGCAGGTTATTCATGTGTAATAGCTCTGGTTCTTGGATATTTCTTTTTCACACTGAATTGCAAATCTATCCCCAAATGCTCCAACCTCCTCCAACCTCGGCCCCTCAAATCAATATGCCTTGCTTCCCCAGATAGCTAGTCATCAATACATCACGTGCCCCAGGTCATCCGTTGTCCGGACCCCCAATTTGGCAGCTCCCTGTGCTAACACGATGGATCCCAGAGCCTCACCCTTTTGGTTGGTGAAGGGACCACCATACCTTCTCAGGACTCAGATCCAGACTTCCAAAGACTAAATCATGAAAACACCAGAGACTGCCTCATTGAGGGTGTTCAATAACTCTAATAACAATTAGGAATTTCTATTAGTGAAGGCAAAATTGACTCGGAGGTAGAAGGGGAATTTTAACGGCCTTTTCAATTTGTGATTTTCATGTGAGGCAGTTAATCTAAAAGCAAATAAAAGCGTCTGAGTGCCAGAAAAAAAGATGCAGTGAAATGTATTTTTTTTTTTTTTTTTTGAGCGTAAGTCTGACTCTACTAAATTATCAGAGAATTATACCTAAAATAGATTCTACTGACTGTGAACCCCTTGGGGCAGAGTCTGGGTCTTTCTATCACCCACAGCAGCCAGAGCTGGCTAGGACACACAGGAGGCGAATGAGTACAGAAATGAATTGGTTTAGTCAGTTGGGTTGTTATTTTGAATGTGCAAAAGGTCAAGTGCATTTTTGAGCTCATTCATCTCCTGGGCCTTAGAGCTGTGTTGAGCCATCCTGGTTTTTTTTTGTTTGTTTGTTTTGTTTTTTGCTTTTTTTTTTTTTTAAGATTTTATATATTTATTTGAGAGAGAGAGACAGAAAGAGACAATGAAAGAAGAAACACAAGCAGGGGGAGTGGGAGAGGGAGAAGCAGACTCTCTGCAGGGGGATTCGATCCCATGACCCTGGGATCATGACCTGAACCAAAGGCAGACACTTCAGGACTGAGCCACCCAGGCACCCTAAGCAGTGTTGGGTTTAGGACCGTGACAGGGATGCCTAATGCTGGAAGCAATGGCAGCCGCTCTGGACTGCCCCAAGCTGCTGTGGAAAGAAGTTGAGAGGATAGCTGGTGGTTTTGCCTTCCAAGCATCCATTTCCCTTTCTTTTAACAAGAGCATCCAATTTCCTTTGGGGGAACTGCTCCTTCCCTGTCTCCTTTCAAGCGGTTTAAGTGGTACTGAACCCCCAGCCCAGGGCTCCAACAGGGGGCACGTGACCAGCGTTTTCACCAATCAGTGCAGTCCATTCCTCTGGCTACAGAGATTGGCTCAGGGATGGGTGGGTAACCCAAATGAGGCCAATGAGACTCGTTCTGGAACCTGTGCGGGAGCTGTGGGGAAGCCTCCTTTTGTGGCAGGTCGCTAAGCGTGTGGGATCTAAGTCTGGCGCCTCAGGGGTTACAGTGAGAAGAGAACTTGCCTGCACCGGAAGCCAACATAGGAAAGCAAAGCTAAGACATGGAGAGAAACTGAGATCTGCTCTCATCACTTGAGCTGTGGCGGAAACCTGTCATCCTTGAGCCACTCATCATGTATGCCACTAAATTGTCCCTTTTGCTACATGGGTCGAGTTTCTTTCACTTGCGACTGAAAGTATGTTAACTGGTAGCGGAGTACAAGAGGCAAAGTTCCTCTTCGGTTCTGAGAGCGCGCGAGAGAGCTAATAGGAAGCCCACCCTCTTCCAGGCTTCTCTGAGCACCTGGGTGGGGTTGCACACCTGTGCCTTCTCTCTTCTCACCCACGGAGAGTAGAGGGGCCGATAAGGCCCCCCCCAAAACAAGGTGCCATCCCGGGAAGATTTCTAACGGTCTCTCATCCACACATCCAATCGGCCACCAAATTCAGTCCATTCACCCTCCTTAAAGTGCTATCGCAGGGGCCCGTCTTTCCATCTGTCCCACTATCAGAAAAGACCTTTTCTCACCAGGTTCAGCATAAAAGTCCTTCTTCTGTGAAGCTTCCTCATGCTTCTCTCCCCACTCAATCAGTCCCACCTGCACCTGGAGCCCTGCAGCCCCCCTGCACATTTCTCCATCACAGTCTCCACCTTGCTCAGTGGTCCTAAGCTGTCTTAGTGTCCATTTCTACCCCAGGCGCTGGAAGCTGCTTGAGGGCCGAGCCAGACCCCAGTCATTCTGAGTTCCTAGTGCCTGACGCAGGGAAGTGCCTCACGGACCTCCAATACATCATACATTGTCTAGGGAGTTGCCCACTTGCCATGGGGTTTTTGTTTTGTTTTTGTTTTGCACTCATTCCTTTAAAACCACTTGGGGTGTGTGTGTGTGTGTGCACAGAGTGTTAGCTATTCAACCTCTACCTTGTGGCAAGTCCAGGAGGTCAACCTCTCTCGCTGCTGGGAGCTGAGATTTCTACTCTACCTTCATAGGCTGCCTTGAAGAAATCAATGGGGTTTCCAGGAGGGGGATGGGAATTTTCAAGGTATCCCGGTCCCAGTGCCAACAGAAACAGATGTGGAAGCAGATGGTGATGACCAAGAGCACTTTCCTGCTGGAGGGAGGGAGCCTCATCCCACCCTTGGCTCTTGTCTTAGAAATTACTGGACCAGAAGAGGACAGTCCCTTTAATTAATAACAGAGGGAGAACAGGGCAATATTTTCCTAATCCCCAGCCCAGGAGATGTCCCAAAGCAGAAGCCATCAAATCTCTTAGCCTGGCTCCTGTCAGCTTATAGGCTTTTTAACGAGGAAGGGGGTGAAGGGAGGGAGAGGATGCCATCGCCACGCTCTAGGCTGCGGGCTTGAACCCCATCCTCTCTTCTTGTGCTCCACGACCACGCAAGGAACAAGGTGCTATCCCCATTTCCCAGGTGAGCGACTGGAGGCTCTGTGGGGTGAGGTCATTAGCCAAATTCACAGAGCTCATAAGAGGTGAGCAGAACCTCAAATCTGGTCTAAATGACAATGTTCCCTTCATTCTAGCCAGACCGGTAGGGTGAAACAGTCAGTCTATGAGAACCTGCTGGAATCCTGATCCTCCACTTTCTGGCCCAGGGGATTATGTAAACCATGAAGGCTCTCTGATGCTCAGTTTCCTCATATGCTCTGAGGGAATGACAGTCCCAGCTGTCATGGCCCTCATGTGAGAACAAAGTAGGAGAACACGTCTACTGCATCTGGCTCATAGCTGGGTTGCAGTGAAGGTACTGGCTGCGATGACTTTTTCCCTGCCCTGCTCTGGACTTTGCGATCCCTTGGATGACTTATCACAGTGTCAAGTTTTAAGTTTGTTGAAACTGGAGAGGTCAGGTCTCACCCTTCAGATCCCACTGATCCTGTGACCCCAGGCAGGTCCATTCACCTTTCTGGGTCTCAGTTTTCTTCTCTGGGAAATGAGATTGGGGGCAGGATCACTCTTCCCCAACCTGGAGTCTTCCAAAGACAGTAATGGGTGGGGAGATAGGGAGAAGAGGGTGTTTTCCAGTAGCAAGATGGGCCTGGCTAACGGTGTTGTCATATTTTTTAGCTTTGGGTTGGAGTGATATTACCTCATGGCTTACCTCTTGCTGATCAAAGCTCTGACTGGCAGTTAAGTGTCTTTGATTAATAAAAAATGGGGAAAATGAATTAATCATGACTTAAATGCAGTGTGTTTGGGAAACAGAATCTTTAAAAACTCAAATCCACTGGGACCAGGAGGGGGTAAAAAAAAAGATGTCCTTGATGGAGAGAGGTTGGAGATCACCCCCCTGACTTCGCCTCCCTCCTGCCACATGGTCAATGTCCTTGGAGCCTTCCAGTTGTGAACAAAAGACCTGTGTGGCCAGGGGACTGTGGGTGTTGCCACTAGGGATGGGAAGCTTGGTCCCTTTAAGGCTCTTCTCCCTGCAACCAAGCCCCAGGCCTCTGCGGGGGAGGACATGCATTATTGAAAGCGCATTTCAATACCTATTCACTCTCCTCCTCCTCCTGTGGGTGGCAATCACAGTTTACATAATCTGTCTCTCTGTCCTCCCAGGCAGCTGCTCCCTTCTGGCTGAGTGGTTTGAGGAGGGGGAGGGTGGAGGGAAGGGAGAGACTTTAACCGTGTTCTGCCACCTCAGGTAGTGGCCAGGTTGCCTTGGAATGAAGGAATGAGATCAGACTTTGACCCTGCACAGCCCTGGGTTCAAGGGTCACTTCCATGATGTGTGACCTTGGGTATACAACTTGGCTCCCTCCTTGGTGATCGTGATTCTCTCCCCTGGCCTCCATTACAGTCTCTGTGCTAATAGCTCCCAAACCTCTGTTTCCAGCCCAGACCTCTCTCCTGAACTCCAGGTCCACCTCTCCATGGCTTCACTCTGTTTGTGTGTTCACAGGCAGCCTAGGCCTAGCGTGTCTCAAACTGATCTCATCAGTTTTCTCCCAGAGTGTCTATCCACCCATCTGTCCATTATCTATCCATCCATCCATCCACTCATTCATTCATCCATCCATCTAACGATCTAATCATCCATTCATTATCCATCCATTCAACCCAGTCATCCATCCATCCATCCATCCATCCATCCATCCATCCATCCTTCCATCCATCATTTCCTAAGTGTCTAGCGTTTTTCAACTTTGGAGGCACAGTAACACGCAAGCTGGCACCGTGTTTGCCCTCCCAATACTGAATGAGACAGACAGGTAAACAGAAGATGATAATAAAGGTGATGAGAATGATGATAAGGGAAGTGTAAGATGCTGCAGAAGCGCAAAAGGGGGTACCCGACCCAGCCTTGGTGGATCAGAGACTTTTTTCGGGAGAGAAATTGGAGATGTTTTTGGACCTGAAAGGTAAAAAAGAGAACCTTCTTCTCTGTGTTCCTTTTCTTCATTACCCAAGGGGATTGACACCCAGTGGCAGTTCCTTTTTGTAACAGTGTAACAGTACTTCTCCGGGAGCACCTACCTCTTTCCTACTCATGGTTCTTATGGATTGGGTGGGAGGGTCACGTTATTACCACCTCCAGGGGTGGGCGTGTGACCCAGGCCTGGCTATAGGGATGGATTAGGCATCTGTCTCCTAAAATTCAACCCCAGAACTTTGCTAGAACCGTTGGGGTTGGGGAATCCAATTTCCACTGGACTTGCTCAGCTTGGGGAAGGGTAGTTGCTGTGTTGCTTCCCTGAGGGGTAGATCCTGCCTGAGAGCAATGCCAATGTCATGGAGAGCAGAATCTGAGAGACACAGAGAGTCTTGAGGCCGTCTTTGGAACCCCTGGATCCAGGTGTGCATGATGCCAGCAACGTCAGGCTTTTCTTTTTATTTGAAGTCATTTTGTGTTAGGTTTCTGTCACTTGCAGTTGAAAGCACCCTCATTAACAGTAAAGAGTCTCATTAACCATAGGAAAGCATTTGCACATCCTTTGTCTTATTTGATTTTCACAACAGCCCTAGGAGTCTGTTTACAGATGGTGAAATGAAAGCTCAGAGAGTTGAGTCAGTGGGATGCACTCCAGGTCTGTCAGACACCAAAGCCCATGTTTTATTAAGAATACTTTGGAGATTAAACAAGAAGGATGTAGAGTAGGATTTAGCTTTGAGCGGAGCAGGCACCGAAGAACTGGTCTACAGGAGAGGACCTTCCTCCCCACGGTCAGCCCACGCACGTTCCATTACATGACCATGTTTCAAGGTCTGATTGAAAAGTCACCTCCTCCATGAAGCCCCCCAGGAACGCCCCTCCTTGATGCCCTTCAGCCCTGTCGATGTCTGTTTTACAGCGTC
This sequence comes from Mustela putorius furo, assembly GCF_011764305.1. Classification (NCBI taxonomy): domain Eukaryota; kingdom Metazoa; phylum Chordata; class Mammalia; order Carnivora; family Mustelidae; genus Mustela; species Mustela putorius. The sequence continues at coordinate 34,899,199 of NW_025421294.1, forward strand.
AGTCACTTTCACCTCTCCATTTCACTTCTGTCAGTGCATGAGTCATCTCCCTTTCAGGGAGGTATGTGCTTTACTTATCTTTGATTAGACCCAAGCTCCTTGCCCCATGCCTGCCACCCAGTAGGGGTTCAATGCATTAAAAAAAAAATAAGTATTTGAAGTAAATTCATGTCCCTATAAGACGTACATTTAGGATGTGAATCAGAGTGACAGGGAGACAGAGGGAAGTTGAGATGAGACACAGAGACAGAGAGAGACACACAGAGAAAGGGAGAATGAGTCAGTGAGGAAGTGAAAGACAGAGGGACGGGGGAGGCCTGAGAAGGAGAGTCGGAGTGTTCTGGGTGTGAAGATCTGGGAGGGCCTGCCAGCCTTGACTGGGAGGCAGATGACCTTACTCCTGGTCTTTTGTAAGGGAACCATCTGGAAAGGACTTGGTTGGCCCAGATTCCGGGAGGGTTGGAGGGATAAACCCTACGGGATGGGTGGAGAGTCGCTGGTGAGTCAAGGATGAGTCCCTGTGACCCCTCGCCTTGCCACAAGAAGTGGGAGAGACAAGCCAGTTGTGAGAGCTGCTGGACCTGAAGGAGCTGACAGGGTGCCACAATGGGGGGGGGGGACAAGCTAGCTGGGGGTCAGGGGCACCTAGAACCTCTTCATACCACCTCCTGGGACCCCCCCACCAGTGGTGGCCATGCTGTGACTCTTCCTTCCAGGAGCTGACTTTGGACCCCAAAGTCAGGGCTGAGTCCTTCTCTGGACCCAGCCCTATAGGCAGCAGGCCTGTGAGTTTCTCCACTGTGTTTTGGGACTGGGTGGTCCTCCAGCTGCCCCTCTCTCCCTCACAGCTCTGGCCTTCACCATCCATGGTCCTGAGCCTCACCCAGAAGTGATCTGATCTGTTCTATCCATCTGCTTTCTTCTCATCCACTCATCCATCTCTCCCCCTTCATGGGGATCACCAAAAGGACAGGGACCTTGTGGGTCTTCTGGCACCTAGCAGGGTGGCTGGAAGGCTCACCAAAGGCTGTAGGGATTAGTGAATGGAAGAACAGGCAGGATGGCAGTGTGGGGGGTGTGTGTGCGGTGGGGGTGGGGCTGTTGCTTGGAGGTAGCCTTGACAAAGCACTTTACCAGGCAAGGCTCCCAAAATAAAGGCGTCTGGGCTCTGAGATGAGAGCCCTTGAGAAGAGAAAGGCCCTTCTGGGGCTAATTGCCTGGCCTGCTGCCAGCACGCAGGCAGCTTTGGGGACGTCCCCGGGGAGGGGGCTCTTCCTGCCCCTGCCACACTCTCTGGCAGGGAGGAGACCATGCGGCAGGGGGAGGGAGTGCTGCTGTAGCTGCATGAGACAGAAGGATGCTGAGACAGAAGGCCACTCAGGGAGACGAGAGCCAAAGTACTGGGCTGGGGGCAGGATGTGGAGCTGCAGCCGTCCTGGAAGCAGCCAGGGAAGGAAGGAGCACGTGCCCACTGCACCAGAGGCAGCTTTGGGCCAGGCACCAGGCTGGCTCGTGGGCTTTTCTCCATAAGGCTCCGAGGAGGGGGCTGTTGAGGCAGATGAAGAGGCCAAGGGCCAGGGAGGTAAAGTGACTGTTACTGGGCCACAGAGTGAGTGGTGGCAAGGCCAGGCAACTCAGGTTGGTCCAGTTCCTCCCTTCACATCATTGGGCATCCAACACGGTAATGGAATTGGGGGTCACTAGGCTTCTGATGGCTGCTCACCTCCGCTGAGGCTTTTGGTGAGATGCAGGGAAAGGGGAAAGAGGAGGGAGGAAGAGAGGAAAGGGAGGGGAAGTTTCCTCTTGTGTAAAGTAGTGAGATAGATGTCCTTATAACTATTCTTTTTTTTTTTAAATATTTTATTTATTTATTTGAGAGAGAGCTTGAGTAAGAACGTCAGAGGGAGAAGCAGACTCCCTGCAGAGCTGGGAACCCCATGTGGGACTTGATCCAGGGACTCTGGGATCATGACCTGAGCTGAAGGCAGTTTCTTAACCAACTGAGCCTCCCAGGCGCCCTATTTCTTCCTCCCTCCCTCCCTTTCTTTCTTTCTAAAGATTTATTTTACTTGAGAGAGAAAGAGAGAGTATGGGCAGGGCAGAGGGAGAGGGAGGGGAAGGAGAGAGAATCTCGAGTGTGGAGTGTGGAGTGTGGAGCACTGAGTGTGGAGACTGACATGGGGTTCAATCCCTGAGATCATGACCTGAGCCCAAGTCAAGAGTCAGACACTTAACCAACTGAGCCACCCAGGCACCCCTCTACCTTTCTATCTGTTCCTTTCTCTTTTCTTCCTTCCCAGGACTAGGCTTCCTGCTCCTGCCCAAGATTGTTGAGGAAATGAACATAGCTCCATGCTAGGGCTCTACACTTTGTTCCAACTATGAGACCTTGGGCAAGTCATTTCCCCCTCTCAGCCTGATCACCTCATCTTTGAGATGTTGATAACAATTGTGACCTCTCAAGGAAGCTGTAAGAATTTAAAGAGAAAGTAGCTAAAGCTCAGTGCCTAAGTGAGCTGCCATCGGTGTTAGCCGGGGTTCCAGAAAATCTGCTGCTATACTCCCCAGCACCTTATGTGGCTGCCTAAGATGACTTTCTAAAATGAAGCGTAGACCTTGTTCCTCAAATTCCAGGGACACGAACAAGCACTTTAGGAAAGAGGATGCCCAAATTTCCAGTAAACATATGAAAACGTGGGCAACCTCACTAGGCATCAGGGAAATGCAGATTATAACTCTTACCACTATGTACTCACCAGAATGGTTAATGTGGAAAGGACAGAAAATGCCAAATATTGGTGAGGCCAAGGAAGTACTAGAACTTTCATACAATACCAGAGAGAGTGTGAATCAGGACTCCCATTTTGGGGAAAAAAATTTGACAGTATCCCCTAAAGATGGACCTACATCCCCACTCCTGCAAGATGAGGGCCTGTGGCTCATTAATCCCTCTGTGCCCAGTGCTCAGCATGGGGCCTGGCATGGAGACAAACTGAATGTTTGCAGAATGAATGAAGGGACAGACATTCTCACTTGGGGGTCTTATGTGCCTCTCTGGTGCTCCCCTCATTTAATCAGGCTGGACCTCCATCACTGTTTTGTGACAGTCTCTCAGAGATTTCTCTTCTCCAGGATAAATGTCTCCACTTGTGATCCTACCTCCCCTGGGATGGGTTTCTCTGTCTTCTCTCTGAGAACCAGAATTGGACACATATTCTCTTACCCTGAATGCCTCATTTCTTCATTCTTACTGCACACAGTTCCCCAGACAACTCCTGGGGGCCAAGGTGGTGACTGCTCAGCCAGAGGGAAGAAGTGGGCCAGGCAGCTTTCCCTCAAACCTTAGACCCTGGGGACGTCAGATCCTCTCACCACAAACACCATGGGAGTGGTCTGAAAGTAGAGTGGGATGCTTGGGGCTGGGGGTGGGGGGGTGAGCGTGCAGTGGTGAGATTCTTGTCACCAGAAGCATGCAAGTGGAAACTGGCTGACTGCAGTTGGAGGTGCTGCTGGTGGGAGTTTAGACTTAGTCCTTCCAGCCCAATGGGGAAAAAGAAGGAAAAGGACATCAGCTGAGGTTCTGTGTACCGGGCCCTTTACATATGTAATCTCCTAGACTTTGCACAGTCTGGGAGGAAAGTGTTATCATTGTGCCTATTTTAGAGATGAGGAAACTGAGACTCAGAGGAGTGAAGGGTCTGGCTAGGAATTTGAGTTAGTAGGAAAGAACAGAAAATTGAACCCAGGTCTTCCTGGCTTCCAAGATGGCGCTCTTTCTAGAGCATCTCTAAGATTCTGTGATTCCATTCCGAGGGAACATCTGCTGTTGCATGGCAACATGCAACATGGACTCATGATGAAGTCCTGGCAAATGCCCCAGAGCCACCCCCACCCCCAACCCAGGCATTAGGGTTTGGGTGGGGGACCATGGATGTGCCATTGGCTGAGGCTCTGGGCCAGGCTGACAGCAAGGGTCAGGATCTCTGAGTGCACTGGCATTTGATCACAGAAGAGACAGGCCCTGTGAACAGCTGCAGTCCCTCCCAGGTCATCACGGACCTCAGATGAGATGCTAAAAGGCCAGGTGGCGATTTCACTCTAAATGGTTTGCTCATTGGCATTTGACCTCTATTTTCCATCAACTTGATTTTCATTTCCTAATGTTTACTGATTGGAAAAATAAGGAGAGGTGGAAAGCTCAAGTGAATGGAAATCTCTCCTCACTCCCTTCCCATTTTTCCAGATGTCTTGAGTTAAACGTACAAATTAAGAGGTGCTTCCATGCGCTGACCATGGAGAGTCCCATGGCTTCCCATGAATGATGGGCCCTGTCTGCTTCTTCCTCCAGCAGCTGGAGTCTATCTAACTGTTGGACCCCGGGGCTCCTCTGTATGACCAACTGCAGCCCAGGGTCTGTGCTGCGGAGACATGGACTCAGGGATTCCCATGGGCTCCAGCCAGGTTTCTAGCCTCTTGTAGGAAGACAGCTCGCGGGACCAGGTCTGATCAAGGCACCATGAAGGGACCTGACAAATGCCATGTGTAGGCTGAAGTGTTGGAGTGGTTGGGGTCTCTGCTCGCTCTCCTCCCTGGCCACCTAATGGTGCAGCCAACCTGGGTCTCTGAGTCACCACTTGGAAGGAAGCTACCAGAAGATCTGCTTGGCTTCACAGCAGATGTCATGGGAGGGCGACACACCCCTTTGTTGTATTAAGTCAGAGGTTTCTGGATTAATTCCTGGCCATCTTGACAACAGCAGTCCCTCAGCTCCCCTTCCATCGATGCCAGGGTGCCTTGAATGTGTCAGGCTCTAGGCGGGGCATTGGTGGAAGGTGTGGTGGGCACCCTTACCCTCTAGGAAGCACAGTTAAAGAGCAGATGGAAACAGCTGAGTTTTTATAATGCAGAGTGTCAGTGCTATGATGGGAGGAAAGAGAGGGTCTGTGGGAATCCAAAGAAAGGGTGGCAAGGCAGAAGGAGGGACAAGTCACAGAAGGCTTCTCAGAAGAGGTGATTTCTTCGCTGGGTTGTGGTGGATGAAGAGAAGTTAGTTCAGGGGTCACAAACTGGTGGTTTGTATTATTTGGGCAACAGAATATTTGAACTGTTTTTCTGGTAGTTAACCATACTTAAAATGGAGGAGTCTCACAAAAAATCTGGATGTGGGGATTTACTTAAAAAAAAAATCAAGATATTGGGACGCCTGGGTGGCTCAGTTGGTTGGATGACTGCCTTCGGCTCAGGTCATGATCCTGGGGTCCCGGGATCGAGTCCCGCATCGGGCTCCTGGCTCCATGGGGAGTCTGCTTCTCCCTCTGACCTTCTCCTCGCTCATGCTCTCTCTCACTGTCTCTCTCTCAAGTAAATAAATAAAATCTTAAACAAAAAAAAATCAAGATATTGATCAACAAACACTGAGACCATGAGTCTGTGTAGCAACAATGGTCTGGAGCTGGCAGTGACTGCCCCCTTCAACAGATCACCATAGTCCCTTTTGTGGGCTTGATTCTGGCTAGCCCTGCAGACATCTGGGATTTGCAGCCCTTGAGTGAGTAATCCTTAGTAGACTTCCTCCACCCAGAGATCCTTTTCAGATATGGGGCCAGGGAACAGGCTTATCCAGCTTTCTCCCTCCCTCAGCTCATTAGAGGATCTGGGAGCCCCTTGCTGGAAGTCTGAGGGCCTCCTGTCTTGACTATGGCTGACTACTGTCCCTACATCAGGACAGTGACTCTGGTCCAGCCAGTATGGGAGAAAGGAAGCCCCAGGGATGACATGGTCCCCAGGTCCCCCAGCAGACCATGTTGCCTGCTCCTGCCTTGGCTCCTCGTGGTAGACATTCGCTGCTTTTGGTTGCCCAGAATCCACTTCTCCTGGCTTTAGCAACAGTCCCTTGATTTTCTTTTTGAGAATCACCCCTTCCTCAGTATTCAAATCTTGGAGGTAGTCTGATGAAGCTTCATGCTCTCTGCTGGCTGAGAGGAGGACACAGGCCCCAAGCCAGGCCAGCTGGTGCCCCTCCTGGGGCTGTGGGTCATAAGCAGAGTGATACAAGGAGGAACAGACGTTGTGGCTGATACATCCCATAGGGGGATCTTGGAAAAATTGGCCTCAGTTTCTGCTACCAGTCCCCTGGTCTGTTGTGGCTCTTGCCCTTTCCTGGGCTTGATCATCAGCCTTCCTTTGGCTTCTAGGTGCTGGTAACCTCTCAGTAACCTCTGTTTCTGTTTGATTGGGGCAGATTTGGTTTCTGTTGTTTGCTGCCTACACCCATACACAGCCCTCCTCAAAGGGAGGTGTGAACTGTTTGGGTTCACACTGGATTTCTCTGAATGCCGAGCCAAGCTTGCACGGGCAGCAGAGGCAGGCTTTGCCTTTTCCTCACCCTCAGTTCCTTCTTTCCCCTCTTCTGGAGCCACTGGGTCACCCTTTGCAGTCCCAGCATCGCCAGAAACCAGAGCACTGGAATTTCTTCCAGACACACCCTCTGGGGGTAGCCTTGACCATCCTGACTGCTGCTGGGCCAGTCGTGATCCCTGGACTCCTCGCTTAGCCTGGAGGCTTGGTGTCACCTGTCCAAGTAGTCTGGCTCCTTAGGTTGGGGACTCCTTTGCCTCCCCAGGATGAGACTTGACCTAAGCTGTGGATGAGTTTGGAGACATCTTGCCTATGGGCCCAGCACGGGCTTTGGGGCGTGGCAGTCCTTGTGGTACTTCTGCCAGACTGGCTTTTCTCTTGGTAAAGACCACCTTTATCTTTTCCCATGCATATATCCTCCTGTACTATTCCTCAGTACTTTACACCAAACAAAAAGAACACACTCACTTTTTAATCTTTAATACGTATATTTCTAAAGGGAACATGAGATCATTCCCATAAGCAAGAAACCTGCATCGTATTCTATAAATGGAAAGTAATGGTAAAAATAAGGACATGGAAAATACAACATTGTTATTTAATTTCAACTAGATACTGTTGCTGGAAAGCTCCTTGTCCAAAAGGAAGATCAGAAAGTGTTACAGAGGCGTTAAGAAGATGCTGACTTCCAATTGAGAATTCCTCCTTAATATAATCAACAGGAAAGGAGGTAACTCTCTCCCAGTTCTACTTAACTTGTGCCTGCATTACTCTTTTTTTTTTTTGTGCCTGCATTACTCTTAACATGGCCTCATGGACCAGTGATGGTTGGTGCCCACTCTGGGGAAAGCATTGCTTCCGTAGCCTTGACCTGTTTCCAGATCCTGTGGCTAGCTGCCTGTCCTGACTTGACCTGGCTGCCCACTTGCCCTTGACCGCGGCTCCCCACTTGTACGGACCTCACCGTATTCCAGGCTGACCAGGCCTGGGGGCCTAGCTTGTCCCAGTGGATGAGCTTGTTCTAGGTCCAGCCATCTCAGGGAATTGAGAGAATACAAGAATGAAGTCCTTAGAGCCCTTCTTAAGTGACAGACATGATAGGTATTTTACTCAGATTATCTGAGTTTTCCCCACATTTCAGTCATTCATCCACCACCTTCATGATTTCTGCCATATCAGTGCTATTCATTTACCTTGCAGTTTTCTTCAAATTGATTTGTCTTTTAAAAGGCTCAGCATTTTATTTTAAAAGGAAATGCCATATTTTCCCCATAAATCAGAGAGTTTGGTGTGCCAGTTACGTTTTTCTATCATGCATCGATTGTGAGGTATTAAAGTAATACGTGTTCATCCATCTACCACCTAAAATCATCCTGCGCACACCATCAATCACCCATGTACCAGCCCTTGGGAAATACTGTAACTCCTTAGTTAATTCTCACACGTTTCTGGGAGGATGGTTTATAGGTAAGAACGTGGAGGCTCAAAGGATTCCGTTCCTGAAGTCCCACAGGCGGAAAGGCTTGGGGCCGAGATTTGAATCCAGACAGTCTAACTCCAAATGCCAAGGCTTTCAACACTAGTGCTTTCCAAATGGATTTTTTTTTTAAATCCAAAGAATTTGTTAAAAATGAATATGTGTTTGGAAATCCAATATAAAAAGCAGATAAAGTTGGAGCTTTTACAAATTATTTAAATGAGATTGTTGGGTGCAGAGGTTCTTTTATTTTTAGTTTTTTTGAAACTTCTCTTGCCCCAAGCTATCCTACGATGGCCCCTGAGAACCTGTCTCAGAAGCCCAGGACTCTGAGGAATGTTAATCTGAATGACCCTATCTCTCAAGTTCATTTAGTTCCATTTTCCCCATGAGCCAAACTCCTGAGGGGCAACATCTGGGTCTATGTTATCTTTCCTGGCTGGGCATCTCTACCTTGGACCTTCGCCATTTTGAAATCTTGAAATTTTCCATCTTACTATCTTGAAATCTTCCACTGGCATTGTAAGCCTTCCTCTGACCTAATTATTCATTCATCAAACACTGATGTCTAACCTGTACCCAGATTTTTTGATGACACAAGAGGAATAGATGTAGTATCTTTGATGGCTTCCCAAGCCCGTGTGGAAGACAGATAGACACAGCCAAATACAGTAAGTGTTGGAGGAGCCCCTGTTCACCCGAGTCTCATTGTCGCCTCAGTTCCTGCCTCTTTTAGGTGGCTGGTTGCATCCTGTATGGAGCAACTCCTGAGATGGAACCAGTGAAGGGACCCCAGGGGTGACAGAGTTCTTCTCTGACTCCCCACTGTGGTTCCTGGGTCACTGTTCCCTTCAAAAACCAATGTCTGATTTAAGTCTGGACTTGGAATCATACCTTACTGAGACCTCCCAACCCTCACTCCAACGGGAGGACCAATTTACAGTTGTGCCGCCACCAGCAATTTGGACCTCTGACTGGCTCCTGACCTCAGCCTGCCTTCTCCCCCTCAAGGCTGCCTATGGCTGCCCCCTGCCCCAACCTAGAGATCTCCCACTGAAATGGGTACACCAAAAGGAGACTCTCTGCCATGAAGAGAAGAAATATGTCACTCTGAAATTATGGGAAGATCCTGTGAGAGTTCCAATAAGTTTTAAAGATTTCTAAAAGACATTCAACCTTATGATGCACCCCCCGCCCCCGCAAAAAAAGCCAAGATTTCTACCCTTTTTCCTCAGCCCTGGCTACAGCCCTGGTTCTCTCCAAGATGCCCCCATCTTTGGAGGGCACTGAGTTCTCCAGAACATCACTGATCTGAGTGTCTCCAGAACATCACTCTTGGGGGTTCCCCAAGAACCCCTTGAGTTCTTGGAAGATTCTCCCTTGGTAGGTCCTAGAACTGGGTCTATTAGCAAACTCAAAATGAGTCAACTCAAGTCAACTCAGCTGAACTCTACTCAGCTTAACTCAACTCATTTCAACTCAATCCATACTTCCTGTGTATCTTTTTGCTTACCCTGACCTAGGTCTAGTTTTAGGAGAGAGGGAATCCAACAATTAATAAGACATAATGTTTACTCTCAAGGAGTTTTCTCTTGGAGAAAAAGCCACCTCTTTCTCTTAGAGAAAAGAGCTCCCTTTTCTGGCCTGGAGACATTCCAACCAGCAGTGTATTCCTGGGGTCCACTCCCCTAGACTTCTCAAACTGCCTGCCTGGGATTGTATGACTTTAAGACTCCAGAATGCAAAGTCAGTTGGTCCCTTACCCTTTTAGGATATGATTCATATGGGTCCTGAGTCATTCATGTATTCACAGACTTGCACTGAGCACTTACTATGTGCTAGACACTTTACAGACATTACCTCATTTAATTTCCCCAGCAACCAGTGGGGATACAGAACCAGTACCTGGTCAGTTAAAATTTAACCCAACCCTAATTCCAAAGCCCATGTTCTTTCCATCTTATCCCACTGTCTCTTAGAACAATTGGATAGAATCCATAATAAAGGATATTTAAACAAATACATTCCATATGGAGGGAAAGAGTGGATTAATGAATATTTTATGTAAAGCAAAATCTCACCTGACCAGTTTATTAGAATTCTTGAGAAACGAACTATATAGGGAGATAAAGGGTGACTTTCACAAAAAGTCTTTGTCAAATTTCCATCCCAAAGCCTATTAATAAAATTGATTCATTATAGAATTGGGCAGAGGTGGGTGGTGAGTAGGAGGGAGTCTATTTTTGCATGGATAGAGAACTGGCTTAGAGACAAAAAAGAGAGGGTAGGGATAAATGGGTGCTTTTTCAAATGAAGAACTAGGGTTCCCCAGGAATTGGTGCTGAGTTTGGTCTTATGTAACACCCAAGGCACAAGCATTGAGTGTCCAATATGTGCATTTCCTGCAGTAAGTATAGGGGGTATTACACACCCAAACCAGACTCAGCTCCCCTCCTGGAGAAGCCCAGAGAAAGAAGTGCTCAGCGACACCTCCAAGTTCTCAGAGGACAGGCAGCTCTGGAGAGGCCGAAATGCAAAGACATTGGAGATAAACCAGAAGAGAGTGGCCAGGAAAGGGGAAACAGCCCCAAGCAGCAAGCAAAAGATCTGAGCTCTAGGACCCATCTGTTACTCATTTGCTGTGTGACACTGGGCAAGGTCCTTCCCTCTCTGGGTCCCAGTTTTCCCTCCTGTACAAGAAAAGCATTGGACTAGATGTAAGGGTGTGGTGTTCTGGATGGTGGACAAGGATTTCAAATAGAACCTGATTATGAGAAAGTCTTTATTTCCTGTGGCCAAAATGTCTCCTTCTGTGCCTGCACTGAGATGGGGGACCACTCTCCTTCTGTCTCTCTTATTTGTGAACAGTGAGGATGAGGCAGAGAGCCATGAGGTCTGTGATGCCGGGGCGCAGAGCCCAGCCTGGAATCCCTCAGTGGCATTCATTGCGAGTGACTCAGCGTCATAAATAGCTCCCATCTGGATGAGCAACGATATCTATAGCGATCGAGCGATCTCTATATCCACACACACTCTCTCTGTGCAAATATGTGGCTCACTGTATGCTAAATACGAGGTGGCCTGGAGACGTTCCTCCTCTTAAAAGACTATTTGGTATGAAACTCGAGACTGTTTATTTAAAGAAACAAGTTTACAACTATGCACATTGGATTACTGGTAGTGGGTGGTGGGGAAAAGGCGATGTGGATGAAGGGACGCTGGGTGTGATCCAAGCTTGGGGGCCACTGAGGCCGACCACTCCACCTTCAGCCTTCTGTCTGCAGCAGGAGGGGTAATGGACACCACACATGGATGCTTGAGATCCTGGGGTCGGGCTACAGGGAGGGGGTACTCTTGAGCTCATCGGTGCAGGAAACCACAGTTAGCAGAAAGAACATAGGAACTGGGGTGACAGGAGAGCCGGGTTCCAGCCCTGTTCTGCCCTGCCATTGATCTTGAACAGTTCATTAATTCACGCATTCATTCATCAAGTATGTACCAAGCACAAACAATATGCACAAGCCACAGGGGGATACAGACAAGAAAATGTAGGTTGGAATTCAGGCGTAGCCACCTGCCAGCTATAAGTGCTTCCCCAACTCTGTGCTTCAGCTTCCTTGTCTGTAAACTGGGCATAATACCCCCTAAGGTTTAATGCACAAGAAAGTGCTTCTCTGCTGTAAATGGCTCCGACAATGCAAGCTGGACTCACTCCACCACATTGCCCAGTTGATCCATCTCCTCTCCACTTAGGAGTGTTCTGGGGACTCACGGAGGGGGATTGTCCTATGACCCGCTTCACCAGGGCCCCAACAGAGGGGGCCTAGAACATCACCCATGGGAATGACCCTGGGCAGTACCCTTACCTTTGCTTCTTGGCTGAGCTGAGATGTAGGGAACTTCAGTCAATGAGCAGAGCAGGTATGCCAGGGATGTACAGCTTCCTGGAGGAGGAGACAGGGTGTTCAGGGGTGAGGAGAGACAACTTCTGGGGTAGTTCAGTGGAGTGGCCTGAAAGGGCACTGGACCTGAGGACATGCCCTTGCTTCTCCTGAGGCCACCACGGATCCTCGGGGTTCCAGCAAGGGACTGGGCAGCAAGGGACCCTACCTGGCATCAGACCCAACCCCTAGCCCCACCTCACCCACTTCCCTGATACCAGCTACCTTCTTGGCAGCTGGCGTGGGCAAAGCTTGTGTGGTATCACTGACCATACTGCTTTCTGGCTTAAATGTGATTTCTGACCCATATCAATGGGCATGGTTTACTGTCACTCATACCTGGATTTGAATTCTGACTTTGGGAAAATCCATGTCGTCTCCCCAAGCCTCAGTTTCCTTATGTGTAAAATGAGGCTACTAACAGCCCCGATCTCAGCCCTGATTAATGATGACAACAAGCCCTGTTGTTGTTCGTGTTGACTATCTGTGATGATGTCTATTATCTTGTGGCCCCTCAAATTTTAGTTACCTTCTCCTGCTTTCTCCTAGCAAGTGCAAGGCATTCCTGAAAAGGCAAGGGCTCATTCTATGACTTTGTCTCTGGAGCCGTGCACAAGTCCTGACAGAAAGTGGCCACCCAGTAAACCTCTATTGACTAAACAATGCTCCACAAGTTTGTTGGGTTTGCCTTCACAAAGTTAGGGTTAGTGAGGTTGATTTTCTCCCATTTAACAGAGGAGAGCACAGGTGCAGACAGGGTAGGTCACCTGCTCTGCTTCCCACAGGGGCAAGTGTGAACCAGATGAAAACCCACAGTCCCCACTCTGCCTCCTGCCCCCACCCCAGCCCTGTAGTCAGGGCCTCTCCTGGCTGGACACCAAAGCCCCACAACTTCACACGCCCGCGTCCAAGCTGGTGCCACCTCCTCCATGTTTTCCTTCCTCCTGTAACCACCGTCCTACTGCCACTCAAGAAAGGGGACATTCCGGTGTCCCCTTTCCAGAGATGAGAACGGAGGAAGTGCCCTGGATGATAGACACCGTTTCCAATCGATCTGCTGACTTAAGCGCCTTTCTGGGACTGGCAGTCTTCTGGGACCATCCTGGGATCACGGTACCTCACCCCACGGCCTCTGCGCCTCCAAGGCACTCTTACCTCCTCCTGCAACCTCCTCCCGCCCCAGGCCTGCCACTGGACTCGGAGCTGAGCGAGGCACAGGCCAATTCCCCAGAGCCCGGCACTTAGCAAGACTTGATAAATATCTGTTGGGTGAGTGAATGAACAAGTAAACAGTGGCTGAATGACTGTGTCGGCCGTGTTCTAAATGCTGGGGACGCCGCAGGGAAGAGGGCAAGCCTGCTCCAGCTCTCAGGGAGCTGACAGTATTTGAATTTAAAACCAACAACTGGATTGGAAAGAGGGCAGATGTTACTGTTCCCTGACAGGCTACGTGGGGAAGTGGGAATGGAGAGTTGGCAAGCCCGCTGACTGCCCGGGGAGTACCTTGGAGCCGAAGGTGGCCTCCCTGGCCTCAGGCAGGGCCATCTGTGCCCCGAGTGGGGAAGCTGACCTTTAAAGGCCAGGGAAGAACACCGGTGCAATTATGTATTTAACGCCTACCTACTGCTGGGTCCACAGCTAGCACTCTGCCCGGCACAGAGCGGATACTTTAACTTTTGTTCTGTGAAGGAAGCCATTTGTTCAATGGGTGGGCCAAGTGTGTTGGGATGACTCAGGTCTGGGGCTGGCGGGACTCCAGAGTGCTAACTCTCAGAATTATTATGACATCCACTTGAATGTGGCTCCACTGTACTCGGAGCCCACTTACATGGCTGTTACTATTCCCCCTATGCCGTGAGGACACCGCACACACACGTGTTAGTGAGCATGCTAGGCTGGGCACCAGCGGCATTCATATAAGCTATGGGGCAACAGCAGCACTTACGGGGTATCTGTGATGTGCTGGGAACCTCATGTCCACACTGCCTGGCAAGGCCAGCGTCACCATCCCCATCACACACAGGACAGCACGGATGCCCAGAGGAGGCTTGATTTTGCACAGTTGGAAACTAGGTCTCTCTCTAGGAGTGAGATGTACAAAGCTCATAGTCAAATGGGAACCCCAACAGTAAAGAGGATAATTAAAATCCAGCGTGACACCCCCAGAAATGCACGTTTGTCAGAGATGCCTCTCTGCCGGGAGGCATCAGGGAGGGCTTCCCTGAGAAAATGAGCCTAAGAGCTGAGGCTTAGAGGACAGAGGAGAAGGAAGGGCTATGCAGGCAGAGGGAGCAGCATCTGCAAAGCTGTGGACGGAGCGTGGTCCCACTTGGAGGAATGTGGTTGGGCCAGACCCTTGACCAGAAAGATGAAGCTGGGAGGTGGTTGGGGCCAGTTATATGGAGCTTCATTGAGGCTGGAGGATGACGGAGAGCCATTGCAGGGCTTGGCTTCGAGCTCCTTCCAGGGGCAGGGGCAGGACTGGGGGAAATGGGAGGCTAGGTAGCAGGACCTGTGCTTGATGAGGTAGGGGGTAGAGGGATATTCGGACTCTGCCTCCTGACCTGGGTGATGCGTGGCGATGGAGAGTCCCTGAGGGTCAGCCATTGGCTGAGCCGCCCTGTGGAGCTGGAGTTCTCCCCCCAGCCAAGAAGATCACTGTGGCAGGTCCTAGTCTCTGCCCCAGCTCCAGCCCCAGCAAAGCCCTCCTCTGCCACCTGGCTGCTCCCAAACTGTGTCCTAGCAACCTCACAGCCCTCACCTTGGCAACGCCAGCTTCTGCACTCTCTTCCTGATTGGGCTGGAAAGGAAGGTGGAGCTAGAATGCCTCCTGTCTACTAGACCTGCTCAGAGAACCAGCCTGGGCCACCTACAGCCTGCAGCTCTGGGTTCATCAGGTGGAGTCTGGCCAGTCAGATGCAGAACATGGGGTCTGGATGCAGGACAGGAGTCTGGACTCGCAGCCTTGTGAGCTGGGTTCTGACCCAGGGCTGAGCTTTGTCTGAGTGACCTTGGACAAGTCTCTTCCCCTCCCTGGGCCTCAGGTGTTCCCTTTTATAAAATAGGGAGGTTGAATAACACCATCTCTGGAGTCTAATATTACCTTATTCCATTTTTGACCTTTTCCCATGGTTATTGGTTGGATGCTCTGTTGCTGGTATGGATTTTAGTGTCAGACTCTAGGAATTTAAATCCTAGTTTGCAGGGCACCTGGGTAAGTCAGGTAAGCATCCAAGAAACTCTTGATTTCTGCTCAGGTCGTGATCTCAGGGTCCTGAGATCAAGCTTTGCATGAGGCTCTGCGCTCAATGGGAAGTCTGCTTCACTCCCCCTCTCTCCCTCCCCCTCCCTCCCTCTCCTTCTGCTCCTCCCTACCCCCACTCATGTTTTCTCTCTCTCTCTCTCAAATTAATTTTAAAAAGTCCTGCTTTGCTTGGCCAAATCACTCTACGTCTCAGAGCCTAGGTTTTTTTTTTCCTCTTTGTAAAATGAATGTATTTCATGCCATCTCACCCAGGGGTATGAGAACAGTCAGTTGAAATGGTATACATGAAAGTGCTTTATAAGTGGTAAAGAGCTATGGGAGCGTAACCTATTTCATCACAGGGGCTGTGCTCAGTAACCATTTACTGAATGCGCTCTTCCCCTCTCACCAGAAACAGCAGCAGCAAGCCTTTATTGAACACTTACTATGTGCCAAGCATTGTACTGAGGTTTTACTCACGGTTATTTTATTTTCACCGCAACCATGTAAGGTATTTGCTACTATTATTCCCATTTTCCAGATGAACAAAGAAGGGCCGATATGCTTTTGTATAGAAGGAGCTCAGCCAGATTCCCTGGCTTTAAAACTTGACCGTTTAAAATTTAATGAGGTAGCCTCCTCAGATCTCCTCTCTGTGTCTCAGGTTTTTCCTCTTGCCCAAAGTCAGGCTCTCACTCAGGGTTTGGTGGGCAAAGGGGCAGCTCTCTCATTTATTGAGCATCTCTTCAAAGTGCTAAGAATTGACCAGCTTCTCAGGCTTTTCCCTGCATGTCAGTCCCTTGCAGGGGGATGGTGCGGGAGTGTTGTGGGGGGAATGGGACGTGTCTCATTAAAATGCAGATTCTGATTCTGTGGGTCTGAGATGCATTTGAGACTGGACATTTCTAATGCATTCCTAGGAGATGCTGATGTTGCTGGTCCAGAGACCACACTTTGAGTAACCAGGTGCTAGAGGATTTCAAATATTATCTTCTTGAATCCTGGGGACTAAGTCTTTTTAGCCCAGAGTCACAGATGGGGCAACTGAGGCTCGGGATGCAATGTACCTAACTCAGGGTCCCAGCGCATATAAGGGGTGATTTTGAACTTCGGTCTGCCTGGGAGTATGCAGTGCCAGGGGTTATGTGCTAAGCCCTACTTCCTGGTTGTGTGGTCCCTGCTTGGGCTTCTGTCTCCACAGCCAAGGCAGAGAGTCCCTGAGGTGCCTATTAGGACCCGTTTTTTATTTTCAGTTTGCCACAAGTAGACCAGTTTTGGGTGCTGCCTTCCAGTGGGAACAGGGCCCTGGCCCAGGGTGTGTCTTTGCCATTGAGTGGACATCTCAGGATCAGGATGAGATCCTACATATGTGTGACTCACCCATTGGTCCTACCCTTGGCCTGGCTCTTTTGGAATCCTGTCCTTATTCATCATGGATCTTGGGGACACTAATTTTGTTTTTTTTTAAATATTGCACAACATGTTATTGACTTTGATGCCTGAGATTTTTAGCCTCCCTTTACATTTTGCACCTGAGAAGGGTGCTTTTTGCCCTCACCTTGCCCCAGTCTTGGCCCAGCCCTATGTCTTCTCCTGCCCCTCCTGCTTCATGGCATTAGGATGGTGCCTGCAAGGCACTGCGGTGCCCACCCAGCAGCCGGCCAGCCAATGCATTTATTTCCCAGCAGGGGAATCCATCACTTGGCTTGCCTTTTGGCTGACCTGCTCTAGCGATGGCAGCAGGAACTGTGGGCCTGGGTGATCACTCTGATGTGGGCTTTGCCCTTACCAGTGAGGAGAGGGAGAGAAGGGACTTTACTGCAATTTAAATTATGCCATCTGTCTGCTTCACCCAGTATTCAAGGCCTTGCCTGCTCTGGCTCCTGTTAACCAGTCTGTCCTTATCTCTGCCATCCCCTCCCTCCTTCCCTCCTTCCTTCGCTGCAGCTCTTGTCATGCAACTTTGTCAGGTTTCTTCCTTAGGACCTTTGCACTTTCTACCTGCATACTTGTCCCATGGCCAGCTGCTTCTCCCAGTCCAGATGTCAGCTTCAATGCCTGCTCCTTTAAGTCCTACCTGTCTTACACAAACAGCCCCAACCTCCTTGACACACCCTTCTTTTATTTCTTTGCTAGCACTTATGTAACTTGGTGAAATTATTTTAGTGTTTACTTGCTTTTTCCCCTCTAGAACGTGAGCTCCGGGAGAGCATGGACCTTGTCTTGTCTGTCTTATTCTTCATTGTCTTTCCAGATCTCAAACAGTTATTGGCTTGTTGTAGGTGTTCAGTGAGCATTGAGGCATCAGTGAGCCATACCCTGGGCTGGAGTTTCCACACCTGAGAAATGAGATGCTAACCCGAACCCCCCTGGTCAGGATCAAAAGCAAAATGACCCAGTTTGGGGCCAGTGATACTATCCCTCCCTGAGTTTAGCTGATGAACTTGAAGCTCAGAGAAAGATGGGACTTGTCCCAAGTCACTGGCCAGGAAATGCGTGGGCTGGGGCTCTCTCCAGTTTGGAGAAGCGCCTGGCCGCAAGCCCCGCCTGGAGCAGGCATTCAGAAACGGGATGGCTGGATCTGAGTTCCTCAGAGTCTCTTGCCATCTGCTGCTTGAACTGCAAGACCCGCCTTGCCGGCCAGGCTGTCACAGCTTCCTGACGAGTCAGAGACAGGAATTCTAATGGCAGTTTTCTTGCGGAACACAAAGGCCTGCCTCTTGCAAATGTGGAGATACATTTTCTCCGCATTGGCAATTACGACGCTGGATGTCTGGGGAACGTTTTTCATCTTGCAGGCACTTCACCAAGATTAACTTCTAAACCTATGCAGCAATGCTTGTTGCAACTTGAGTGGGTGTCTGGGGCAGTGCGGGCGGCAGTGTCTTCTGTCATAGGAGGAGCTGGGGTTTAGAGGGCTCAAGGCCCCCGAGTCAACATCTCTAAGAGTTTGGTTGATTTTCCCGAGAGCAGTTTCTCCACTGACGGAAATGCACTGACCTTCTTGAGGATTCAAGGATTCTGACTTTCTCTGCGTGATTTGGCTGTTGATTTAAAAGCATTTTCCACAAATCCTTACTGAGTTTCCTAGGTATCCTTCTCACCCTGAGCGTGCAACAGGGGGACAAAATATATACTGCCCTTACCCTTCTATGGTACTGAACCAGCAGGGGAGACCGAAGACTGTCCGGCCCGTAACTGGCTGTGTGACTGTGGATAGGTCTCTCTCCCTCTCAAGACCATTGGGTTTAGCTTTCTCTCCCCCCCCCCACCCCTGCTTAAAGGCTTCTGATGGTCCCCTGTTGCTTACAGAGAAGGTGGGCATCTCTGGCCCAGCCTTCAAGGTCCCTGAGAGCTAGGCTCTATTTGACCTTTTCCAGCACAGGCTCCTGCTTGCCAGCTTCCATTTGCTCTGTTTTTATTTAACCAACACTGATATTTCACTTTCTAGGTGCTTTGCAGGCACTGTCTAAATGCTTCACAGCATTCAACTTGCTCTATCCTCACAGAACTCCTTTGTGATTCTTGCCATCGCCATTTTCAAGATGAGGACCCCGGGACACAGAGTAGTTAAGTTGAGTGTGTCCACAGAGCTACTAAATGGTGTGGCTGGGATTGGAGCCCCGGCAGCCTGGCTCCCAGCTCGTGCACTCCACTGCTGCTAGGTGACCTTCCTCTGTCCTCAGCACCAGTCCTACTCTCTCCTTCCCTAGGTGCACTCCAACAGCCATTGCCCACTTTCACAAAGCCCTCCCTGATGCCTCCCAGGCTGAATGGGTTCTTCTTAGCTCTGTGTCCCCACAATGCCTTGCACATCCCTCACCATGGCAGCTCTTCCCACAGTTTCGTGTCCTGTCACCTCTACTAGATGCAGGGGCCTTCTCTTTCTGCTCTGTACCTGGCCCAGTGTGTTCCTAGAATCCATTCTCCATGCAACGACCAGAGGCATGTTTTTAAAGCAAAATCCGTTTGTATCACTCTCCTGCTTAAAATCATCCAGTGACAATCTATTGCATTTAGAATAAAATCCCAAATCTTGACTGTGGCTTAGAAGGCTCTGCGTGAGGGACTGGTCCCTGCACCCTCTCCACCCTCCTCCGCTGCTACTTTTCCCTTTGATCCCTGCTCCAGCCACACTGGCCTCCTGTCTATCCCCAAAGAGACCAGGCTCACATTTAGGGCCTTCTCCCGAGCTCTTTCCTTTGTCTGCAACGTGTGACCCCACATCTTCCCATGACTGACCTCTTGTTATTGGGGTCTGAGTGTCACGTTGCCATTTCAGACAGACTCCCCTTATTTGTCTGTCTGTCTGCCTACATGTTTTCATATTTACTTTTTAGTTGTTATTAATGACTGTGTCTCTTGCAAGTTTGTAAGCAGGGAGCAGGGAGCAGGGATCTGAGATTTCTTATTCTGTAGCTGGGAACATACCTGACACAGAATGGCCACTCAGTGAGTAAATGTTGGAGGAAGAATAAAAGCTCACCAAGGTCCCTTCGGATTCAGTCCTACCTACTGCAATTCAACTAAGGCCTGGGTAGTATAACATAATACAGCTTTCCCCTTATCTCTGAAAGTAGAGTGTTCTTATGAAACCTTTTGTAAATCAAGATGGTGCAAAGCAAAGAAGCAATTACCATTTGGTAAAAGTGAAATCCTCTTAAAATTTCTTTTGGTTAGTGAAATGACCTACTAATGTAGGTCTTCTGTAAAAGTGATGTGACAAAAAGCAAACTTTTGTATAGTGGGGAAAACCTGTATCATCATAATAAAATATAATATAATAATGTAATATATGTATTATAATATATCTGAATTGGTCTCATCTCAGGCTAAAAGCTGGGATAATTTCACTGGAATGAAAGCTGGAATTCACTATCTTTATCATCCTTCTATGTCTCGCCTGCAGTCATACTCCCAGAAGTGAGGCAATTTTATTAACCATTCTCTGCTGACTTCTCTTCACCAGGGATGCCTAGAAACCCTGACACATGCTTTAATTTGTCCACCCAAGACTCAGGGAGACTTGTGAGATTCTGCCTTCCCTATGTTGCAGCAGGGATGTTCTTGAAAAAGCAAAATGCTGACTTGTGAAGTGCCTAGAACCTAATGGGAGCACACATACCCATTACATACATCGCATTTCATCAGTTAATGGGAGAGACTTCATGCTCCAGAAAGGGACAAGAGCTCTGAGTCCTTCCAGGACCTGGGCCAGACACATCTCGTACCTCTGAGAAATGGCAGTCTGTAGCCGAGAGGGATGTGCAGTCCAATTTGGAGCAAATGGAAAAAGCGAAGCTTCACATGCATCTGGTTAAGACGAACAGAGAGGGCAAAAGTGGCCGAAATGAGGTCTGGGTGTTTGATCACAGATATTTGCTAATGAGAACCAAGGGACAAGGCAGGAGATACACACAGTGGTCAGAATATAGGTACCCCCCCATCATAGACTTTCTTCAGAATGAAATGGAAGGGAAATGTGTCAAGGTGTCTCAAAGACCAACTACTATACATTGTCATCCTCTTGAGAACCAGAAAGGGCATTTCTTGCCCTACTTTCCCCCCTCTCCTTCTAGCTCTTTGAGTTTGGGAAGGAAATGACATCCCAAGTTTACGGGCTGAGAAACTCTGAGACCTGATCTATCAGGCAGAATGGTGAACTGACAAGAACTCTTGATTATGAGTTCAAAGGTCATGGCTCTGGTCTCAGCACTGTGGCACTCTGTGTAAATTCCTCTGTTCTGACCTTTTTCTTCCTCATCTGTAAAATGTGGCTCTTGGGTTTGGCGATTTCCAGTTCAAGGATTTCCATGACTTCAAGCCTTCTGACTATATAAGCTAATGGTTCAGATTAGTTTGAAAGGGAAGCTCTTACTTTTGTTTTTTTCTTGATGAGGGCTTATTTGTGTTTTGGTCAGCCTTGCAAATAGTTACTGGCCTCTGGCCACAGTGTAGGTTGTGGAGATAAACAATTCTGGCTTGATAAAATCTGTTGAGGCTGATGTATCCTCCATTTTTTCTGATTCTCTAATAATGCACATGGCTCATTACCATAGGGTCAAACTCTCTCAAAACTTTCCGCTAAGGACAGGAATGTTCAGAACAGATTGTGGAAGGAAAGTCATAGTTTGAGTTAAAGACTTCTAAGGTAGAACAGCATTTGAATGGCAGGGTGTTGTTGTTGATGTTAAAATCTTTCTGCACTAAATGATATGATGTCTTGGGTTTGCTTCAAAATAAGTCTGTGTGTGTTTGTGTGTGTGTGAGTGTGATGAGAGTGGGTGTGGGTATAGATGAAACAAAATTGGCCAACTGTTGAAGCTTGATGATGGGTATGTGGGGGGTTTATTATACTATTCTTTCTATTTTTTTTTTTTTTAAACAGGATTGAAATATTTCATCATAGAAGGCCCTTTGGAGACTGGCTCCAGCTTTTCCCTCTACTCTCATTTCACAGCCCACATCTTGTGGACTCTCCAGCATAGTGACATCACCCTGGTGGCTCTGATCTCACACTTTTTGGCCTTTTCACACAGTTCCATCTGTTTGAGGTACCTTTCCCCTTCTCCCCCCACGGCTCACCACTCCTGCCTCTGCGATCCCATCACCTTGTGTACTCACCTTGATTATAGCACTTGTCACATCGTATCACAACGATCTCTTTTCTGCTTCCTCTGCTGGACTGTGCCCTCCCCAGGACACTTCTCTGTCTCCCCAGTGCACAGCCAGTGCACATAAGAGATCTTTAGTGCATGTTTACAGAGGGAATAATAGCAGAAATGATAGCTCATTGTTTTGAGCACTTATTGTGTGCCAGACCCTGCCCTAAGCTCATTATATAGACATTTCATTAAATCCTCACCACAAGTGGGTACTATTAACCTGTCTTCTCATCACTCTCCCAAGGTTACATGCTAGTAAGTGACAGAGCTGAGATTTGGCCTCAGAATGGAAACAACTCTGCTCTTCTCCCTGCATCTGGGGCTTTAAAACACTTCTCTGTGAATACCATAACAGGCCCAGGCTTTGGGGTGCCTGAGCTTCAGACCCGTTTCTGCTACTAAATTGCTGAGTGACCTTGGGCAAATCATCTCTGCCCCCTATGCCAACTCCCCGGTAGAGACTACCAGTGATTGAGAGGGTCACGTGAGGCAAGGGCCCTCCTAGCTTCGCTCGAAGAGAAAAGGTTTCCTCTTACACATTTGGTTTTCTGCTGCGGAGCTGGCTTCCCAATTTGGGAACCTCCCAGCTTCTCATGCTCCTTCAACCTCTTTTCTTACTAATTGCAGCCTCCCCAGCCAAGTCGCCGTTCACAACCTGCTGCCGGGGTTCCTCCCTTCCCCCTTCCTTCCTCTTCGGCAACGCTCCGGAGGTGGGGGCGGAACCCTGGGCGGGAGGGAGGGGAAAGCAAGTAGCTGCCCGGTTCCTGAGGCTTCCCGGCGGTTTCTCGGCCCCCTCCCCCCACGGAAACTCAGCCTCACACTTTCTAGGGATGTTCCAGGGACAGCCTGAGTCAGTGATTGCAGCTGTCAGCCTCGGGCATCTGTGTTAGGCTCTCCGAAGGAAGTCCGTGGTCCTGAGCTGGGGTGGAAGTGGGGGCCTGGAGGGAAGAGGGGGCAGAGCACTCCTCCCTTCTAGCCTAGGCCCAGCGCGCCCCACTGGACTCCAAGACCCTTCTGTGCCTGTCTCCCCTTCCTTTCTCTTTCTGACTTCCAGCTGGGACCCGCCATTGCATGGCCAGGCCTTGGTAAACTGCAGACCCAAGCCAGAGACGCACGATTGTGACTGGGCTCCCCTCCCCAGCTCGCCCCAGACACTGCTCTGGGGAAGCCGACATCCCCGATCGATGCAACCACCCACCCCCGAAGAACGCGGGAGGCCCCAGCCCCTCGGCTTTGTTCGCGGCTCGCCAGAAAGCAGGCGGCAGGCAACAGCTGCCTGCCGCCGCGGTGTTGACGCCGGGAGCGGAGTCCGCGGGGACGAGGGACTGTCCTCGGAGGCCGTGGCACTGAACCCGGACCCAACGAGGAGAGGAGCCGGCGGACGGCCGCTGTCTGCCAGTGCAGTTCTGACCCGGAGAGAGGAGCCTGCCGGGCGCGGGAGCTGTCCCCGAGGTGGTGCTGAAGCGAGAAGGAGCCCGTGGCGCCCTCCGCCTCTCCCCGGAAGAGCCGGTGGCGGCTGAGAGCTACCGGGAGAAGGAAGGAGGGCCGGAGGAAGCCACCCTCGGGGAGCTCGGCGGCGCGGGGCCTATGGCTAGGGTCTCTCCGGCGAACCTGCTCCAGCGGAGGAGGTGGCGGCTCAGCAACAGCGAGCGAGCGTGCGTTCTACGAACCTGTTGGAGGCTGCAGCTCCTCCGCGGCCGACCAGGGCGCCCGGGACCGAGATTCTGGCGCGCGTCTCCTTCCCCTTTTCTGCACTCCTCCGCGGAGGCGCTCCCTCCTGCCTGGGCTAGCACACGTGCGCGCAGGGGGCGCCCAGCCCCTCTTTGGTCCGCCCCGAGTGTCAGCCAAGCTGCAGGGCACAAAGCTGAGAGGCCTCCCCCAAGGGCAGACCCGCTCCCAGGGAGACCCAAGCTTCCTGAGATAGGAGGCGGGGGCTGGCGACGGGGACGGGAGAGGGCGCCAGCAGTGAAACCAAGAGGAGACAAGGGGGGAGCTCCCCGTAGAGTCAGTTCTGCCCTGAAGTTTGGGAACACAGTGTCCTGTTACTTAGAGGACAAAGGGCAGCCTGCCTTGGAAGTCTACTCTCTCACCCCAACCCTCAATTCCATGACCAACAACCACATGCAGGTCTTTGACTTGCACTGTTGAGTGCCTCTTAAATCTCATTCAAGTCTATTATCTACTATGCCCTAAAGAGAGCTTTCAAACCCTTCCATATATACAGTGTATCCATAATAAAATGCAAACTCTTGTGTGTGGCACTGAAAGTCCTTCACCAGCAAGACTCAGGGTCTCCTTTCTGGGTGTGTTCCCACGGGAATAGATAACCACTCATTCTGAACAGGTTCACCCCAGTGCCTTAGCATCTGCTGCTCCCTTTGGCTGGAACATTCTTTCCCTTTACTATTTACACTTTATTTGCAAGTTAAAGTGTCCTCATTCTCAGTGAGAACTTCCTGATCCCTAAGGCACGGTCAATCACTCCCTCCTTAAGCTCCCTCAGCCTTTACATCCCTCTAGACTTTTTCTCATATTGTATTATAATTACTTATGCATCTATATTCTCAGTTACCAGGCTCATAAAAACTGGTTCCATATTTTATTTTTCTTTGTATCTCCATCTCCTAGCACAATGACTGACACACAAGAGGTTTGTTTGTTTGTTTGTTTAAAAAAGCTTTTATTTATTTATTTGCAGAGAAAGCTAGAGAGAGCAAGAGAGAGTGCACAAGCAGGGAAAGCAGCAGGCAGAGGGAGAAGCATGTTTCCCTACTGAGCAAAGAGCCTGATGCCGGACTCTGGGATCCTGGGATCATGACCAGAGCTGAAGGTAGGCATTTGACCTACTGAGCCACCCAGGTATCTCCTCACAAGAACTGTTGAATTGTGTCTGCTGAATGTATGCACATATGAGAAGTACAATTCAAAGTAACTTCCTTTCCCTTGATCATTTCTGTCATTCTCTCTCTCCTTTAATCACAGCCTGTAAAGGCTCACATGGTGGCCTCCCTTTCTACCCCTCCTGCCTCACACCACCAACTCTCTCCTAACTCAATGATTCCACCTTCAGTAACCTCCATTTCGTACCAAGTTGCTTTAAACATTTTTTTTTCTGTTTCTCTGCTTGGAACTCTTTTAATCTTGATCTTCACATGGCTGAATCCTTCTTGTCTTTGGGATTTGGGCTCAAATATCACCTCTGCAAAAGACCTTCGGCCACTTTATACAGTGTTCACTCCCCCAAATGCTCTATAACATTTTCTATTTCATTTTTCTTAGTAATTATTATTCTCTGAAATGATTTTTATTTATAGATTTACTTGTTTATCATCAGCTTTCCCTCAACTAGCATTAGAACTCTACTGGGGCAAGGTTCACATCCGTCTGGCTTGCTGCAGTGTTCTCAGTGGCTGGCACTCTGGGAGGAACTCACCTCCCACCAGGGGATCCATAGTCCCTCTCTCCTTGGAAAGACTGGAGCTACTGTGCAGGTCTTTGTGGGATCTTCTGTTCAGTATAAATTGAGTAAGAATGTTTCAGGATAAAGGATCACACTGATACTCCATGGGATGAGAAAGAAGAGGAAATGGAGGGTCACAGACACTTTTACTGTGAGATGACAGCCCCTTCTTGTCCTGGATGACATAACTATAATGACAACTCAGCTCACAGCACACAGAACACTTTCACATCCATAATCTCATTTGGTATTCATAACAGCCTTGTCTGGTAAGAACTATTCTCCCCAACACTGAAAATCTGAGGCCACATGAGGCAGACAGACTTGACCAAGACCGCACAGATTGCAAATGATGATGCTTTTCCCAGAACTGTGCAATGTGCAGAGCATCTAAACTAAGACATGCCTCCTGCCTTCCAGGGTTTCACATTAGTGAGAGACACAGGCCCATAAACAATGCTTCATAATACAATTTGATTCTCCAACTCAGAGATGGGGTGGGGGTGGGGAAGAAATGGGTTTGTTTCCTGGGGCAGAATAAACCAAAATTCTTTCAATGACCATTACAATTTGTTCAACACTGCCTAGGTGCCAGGTACTGTACTGTTTTATGTACTTTGTCACAATGGACCATTCCTGCCTATTTCTATCTAGCTTTATGCAGTTAACAAAACCTTAAGAAGCTTAAGTAACATGGCCAAGGTCATGAGGTGGGTAAAGAGTGAAGCTTGGACTTAACCTGAGTTTGCTTGACTTGAGCCCTGAGTTCTTAGCAATTATGCACCCAGGACATACTGAATCGCCATGACTGGTGAACAGCGTTGGCCCAAGATTCAAAGATGATTCTTAGGCTATTCAGTTACATCTTAAGGCCTACTGAGAAACAACCATATAGAGAATGCTGCAAAAGGACATGAGGGAGGGATGAACCTACCTGTGGGGTAGAGTTATAGGAAGTCGAGATTGGCTCTTGAAGGAGAAAGTGGGAGTTTCCAGGCAGACAGTAGATGAAGAATGTTTCAGACAGAGGAATATTCAAGGGCTTTGGGTTGTGGAAATAAGGGGAATGCTAGTGTTTTGGATGTGGATGGAGTTTAAGGCCGATAGAAGGGAAAAGGCCTGGGAAGAGAGGCTGGAATCCAGGCTGGCCTTGGCTTATGCCTTTATCCTGTAGGCAGCAGAGAGCCACATCGACAGGCTAGAGAAATGCATCATACTTGCCATCATTATCTTGATCTTCCTCCAGTAGCACCATTGGATCAGTTCTTTACAATTTGTAAAGTCCTTTCTACTCACGGAAGTATCACTCTGGAGTCATGTAGACCCAAATCTTCATGAAGGCATCATACCTGTGTGTTCATTGGTATTGTTCCCTAGCACCTAGTAATGACCCTGGAACAATGTGGGTGCTCAGTAAGTATTTGTTGTTGGGGGACAAGTTGGAGGAGTTTAGAGCTTGGTTTAAAGCCTGCTTCAATAATTCAAATAAGAGAGAAGTGATGAGAAGCATCACTGAAACCAAGAGTGCAGAATTCTTTGACTCCTGACTCTGGAAAATCAACACCTTTGGCCCTCTACATTGGAGCACCTTGGGGAAGCTGGATTTTAGCCCTCCAAAATGGTCCTGAATAATTGCAACAATTTTTCTCTCTCACATACAGAAAAGCATTTTGGCACCCAGGTGGCCAACACCCAGCCAAGCCAAGCTTTCCAAAAGACTTCATGTCTTTTGGCTCCTGGATTTTTGTCCCAATGGTCTCTATTATGTGGCAATAACATTGTATGCCATCATTTGTTTCAGTGTTTTTAGGGGCAATCACCATGCTAATGAAACTCAGTCTTGGCTCAAGAACCAAAATCCACCTTCTGTTTCTCCACCCCTCCGGGAAGTCCACATGGACCCTGATATGGCTAACTTACAGATGCCTGACTTGCATCAGGCTCTTTTAAAGCTCTTGACATATATTAACTCTATGAAGAGGGTATGACTCTTATCCCTGCTTTACAAATAAAGACAAAAGAAGAGACTTTCCCAAGGTTGCATGCTGACAGAGGCAGGTTTAAACCTTGACTGTTCAACTTGAGGCTGCAGGCTTCAATACTATCCCTGACTACCACCTGGATAAAATCTTCCCATTCTGCTTCCTCTCAGACCTGTGTAAGCCTGGAGAAATAACTTAATCTCTGAGAGCCTCTGTTTCTTTTTCTGTAAAATGAGATAAAAATAGCTACCCAGGAATGTTGCTGGGGGAAATAGATGAGGTCATATGTGAATGTGTCTATCTGGTGTTTCTTCTTTTCCTGGTCTTCCTCATCTGGACCAGTGGTTCTACATCTGCCCAGATGCGTGGGCCACAAACCTAGGGGCCAGTGTAGAATTCTTCCCTTCTTTCCGCATCCAATCCATCAACAAATCATTGAAGCTCTTCCACCAAAATACATCCCAATTTAGTCTACTTCTCTCCCTCTTCACCACATCCCTCTCCTCCATGCCATCATTATTTCCTATCTGAACTACTACAATTTCTTAAAAGATCTCTTTGCTTCCATTCTTGCTCTCCAAGGTGATTTTTAAAATATGTATCTTATACAGAAAAGAACACAAATCATGTAAACTGTTCAATTAATGATCACAAAGTGAGCACGACTATGCAATCAGCACCCAGATAGTGAAACGGAACGTTATGAGTTCCCATGGCATCCCATTTGTTAGCCCCTTACTCCTCCCCAAAGGCAAATGCGGCTCTGACTTCTGCCACTATAGAGAAATGCTACTGACTTATGAAATCATATGGTATGTATTCTTTTGTGTTTAGCTTCATTTGCTTGATATCATGTTGGTGAGATTCATTCATGCTATTGCCTGTGTTTGTGGTGTCTTACTTTTCATCACTGTCTAGTATTCTACTCTATGACTATCTCTCAATTTACTGATGGGTTTTGGGGTTGTTTCTAAATTTTGTATCGATCTTTTGATACATATATATAAGGATTTGTGTTGGGTGCATTCCTGGGAGTGGAATAAATGGGTAAGGTGGGCATACATCCAGCTTTAGGAGACACTTTCAATCAGTTCTTCATTTTGCAAACTCATCAGCTGGGTATGAGAGTTCTCGTTGCTCTATGGCCTCATCAACACTTGGTATTGTCAATTTTTACTTCTAGCCATTCTATGTATGTAGTGAGTACATACTGGTTTTAACTGATGGCTAATGAAGTACTTTTCCACAGGTCTAATGACTATTTGGAAAACTTCTTTTGTGAAGTGTCTGCTGATGCCTTTTATTAATTTTTTTATTTTGATGACTGTTACCTTCTTATTGATTTGTGGGAGTTCTTTATATATTCTATGTAGGACTCCCTTGAAACTATATATATATATATATATATATATATATATATATATATATATAACATATGCATATAATATATATATTTTAAGATTTTATTTATTTATTTGGCAGAGGGAGAGACAGTGAGAGACGAACACAAACAGGGAGGGTAGGAGAGGGAGAAGCAGGCTTCCTGCCAAGCAGGGAGCCTGATGTGGGGCTTGATTCCAGGACCCTGGGATCATGACCTGAGCCGAAGGCAGATGCCTAACAACTGAGCCATCCAGGTGCCTAGATAGATAGATAGATATCTCCTATATATAGAGAGAAAGTATGCACAGGTGGCCAAGCATGGGGAGGGACAGAGGGAGAGAATCTCAAGCAAACTCCTTGCTAAGTGGGGAGCCCAACGTGTGGGGCTTGATTCCACGACCCTGAGATCATGACCTGAGGTGAAAACAAGAGTCAGACACTTAGCTGACTGAACCACGCAGGCCCCGTGTAACCGTATATGTTGTAAATATCTTCCCCCAGCCTGCGGCTTGCCCTTTTCCTTTGTTGTTAGTGTCATTTGATGGACAAAAGTTGCTGATTTTATCATCGTTCAATTTACCATTTTTTTCCTTTACAGTTAATGCTTTTGTGCTCTGTTTGAGAAATGTGTGTCCATCCAAGTTCAAGAAAACATCCTTCTTGTTATCTCTCAGAACCTCTATTGTTTTGCCTTTTATATTTAGACTTACATTCCACATAGAATTGATTTCAGCGTATGGTGTGAAACAGGGGTTAAAATTAAATAATTTTTGGCCATACGGACACAGCACCATTTATTGAAAGAAAAGCCATCTCCCCCACCCCCTGCACTGTTCTGCACGCTATTTTTGTTATAAACCAAGTGTCCCTATTTGTTTGGGTCCAATTTGACTTTTCAAAGTAGAAAATAGATCCATTTATCAATCATGGCATCTTTTCCACAGAATTCAGAAAAAAAGTCAAATTTCCTTACAGTTTTGCCTGGGCTGCCCCCCACCTATCCATCTGATGGTCTTATTCTACCACTTAGCCTTTTGCTCCTTCCACACCAGCCACAAAGTTTCTTTTCATTCCTTAAATGAAAGCACAAGCCTCAGCTCTGTGCTTTCAGGCTTTTGTGCAAACGTGTTCTCACAGAAGGCCAATTTGGCCCCTTCTCTTCCCAAGTTGCATTCTACATGATTACTTTGCTTTATTTCTGATAACCCCGGTGCTCTTCAAAACATCTTATTTACTTCTTATTCTCTGCTTCTCTCACCAGAATGTAATCTCCGTTAAAGCAAGGACTATGTCGACTGTGTTTTTCTGTGAAACGGCAGGGCTGGGAAAAGGAAGGGAATCAGCGAGAATGACACCTCCACCCTGTTTTCTGTGTCATCCAGCTCTCGCATCCATGTGCACATTATCTCAAGACTTGCAGCATTAGGTGACATGCTGGATGGGCAGGTAGATACTCCAGCACTATCAATTTCATACCTGAGTTATTTTCCTGTTTTTATTTTTTTGATATTCTTCAAATCCCAGCTGTCATTATTTCAGCAAAAATCGATTTATATTAATTTTGGAGGGGAAGAGAAGGAAAACTGATAGTTCTTGAACTTTCATGATATCTCATTCAATCCTCAAAACAGCCATTTGAAGGGAGTGTTATCATCCCCAGGTTACAGGTGAAAAAACAGGAATGCAGAGAGGCAAGGATGGTATGGGTTCATCCAAGTGGTTCAGACAGATTGCAGAAAGATCACTCTCATGAAGCCAGTTCGAGCCTCCAGCAGAAGAGTCTGCAGAAATCTCGGCACATGCAATTGAGGCATTTAGTGAAGGTTCAGTACTGGCTTTGGGGAATAGAACTTGGGTTCTGGGCCAGGTCTTAGCCCTCACTGACTTTGTGACACGGGGCAAGCCGCATGAGGCCCAATTCACTCATCTGGAAAGTGAGAAGGAAGTAGGACCTATTTTTTGGGATTCTCAAGAGGATTAAATCATCCCATGCCGTTGAAGTGCTTGCAGAGAAGAAGCTCGGCAAATGTTGGGGGCTAGGATCCGTGTTGTTTCAGACGGCAGTTCAGTTTGCTCCTTTAAGACGTTGCTGAGGAGATGCAACAGGAGATAAGGTCTTAGAGGGAACTGACATAGAGCCTTGCAGTTGTATGTAGAATCCTTCAAACCAGAACTTTGGAGAGTGATCCTCTTCTGAAGTGGAAGAACATTCTTAGCATGTGTCCAGTTCCTTGTACAGAGAGCGATAACAGGTTCAGAGAGGTAAAGTGACTTGTCTAAGGTCACAGAGCATAGATCCAAACCGGAACCCATTTGACTCTTTAGATTTGGTGCCATGCAAGTCACGGATGTGCTTGGTTCCTTTCCCCGGGTTCTGAAACCATAGCCCCTCCCCTCTCCATTGTGTCTGCCACAAGGATAGAGAAAATCCACAGATAATCCCTAAACCTCATTTGAGGCTAATCATCACGTCCATTTATCTCCCCACCAAGCTGCTTATCACAGCGGGAGACCAGAGGTCTGGCTGATCAGGGTCAGCAGCTTCTCCGGGCGCCGCCTGGTTGCCAGTAGAGCGTGTTCTAACAACTGGGTGGGAAGCAGAGTCCTACAGAGCAAACAGCAGATGACTGGACCCTGACTCGGTACCTAGGGGTGGCTTCTGGGGGCAGAGAACAGCAATACCCATAGCTCTCTGGGGCACCTGAGAGACAAGTACTTCATGAGCCTTTCTCCAGTCTCAGAGGCCGGAGAGGAAGGACTCTCTGAGACTTAGTTTCCCTATCTGCACGATGGAGATAACGACATCTGTGTTGCAAGGGCACGGTGAGCACTCAGTGATATGACTTATGTGTAGCCGAGTGTTCAAATGGATCGTTTCTATCTCAGTGTCGGCTACGGTCACAGAAGTCAGAAATCAAATATGGGTGCCAAGTGAGGCTCCATTCCATCCATGAAGGATATACTAATCAATTTTGAAGTAAGTTTGGCCAGCCCTGAGGGCCTAAATGGTCAAAGTTAAAGAGAAGGGGAGAGAGTTTCTTTGAAGTTCCTGGTGTTCTGGTCATCACCCAGCACCCCACTGTCATGGTGAGTTGGGGGAGAGGAACACTTTAAGAATGAGAAGGGCTCTGAGGACATTCCCCTGGAAAACCTCATCTGAGTCTTCTGATGTTGGGGGGCATTTACGCTGGTTTTACCCATGTTTGGAAAACTCTAAAGGCAAGAGAGTATGGCTAGTTGGCTGTGTTGCTAGCATTCCTTATGTCACGAAGATTTACTGAACACCTGCTATGTGCCAAGAACAGTACCAGATACTCAGAATTCATCAGTGAACAAAACCAGTTAAGTGAGGCGCTCACCTTCTCGTGGAAAGGGAGACACATGATCCAGATGTAAATGTGTAAGACATTTGTTGTGATACTTATTATGGAAACAGCTGAAGCAGAGATGGGACTGACAAGTGCTGGGGACGCTGATATTTTTTTCTGAAGGGTCAGCAAAGACCTCACAATAAGGTGATATTTAAGCAGAAATTTGAAGGAGGCAGAGTGAGGGAGGGGAGAGTGGTTAGAGGGGGAGGTCAGAGAAATAGGTACGGAAGCTTGACTGCTACGGTGAGGACTTTGGGCTTTAGTAGATATTTGATACATATTGGATGAAGAGAGTCCAAGAGGAAAGGACTTTGAGTCCCATAGAAGTGGCTTGGCTACAACCCGGGACTCTGCCCTGTGGGAAACAGTAGTGCCGTCACAGGGCCTGAGGGTGGACTGTGTCATCCCTTAGGCTCACAGATGGTGGAATTCCGGATTTCCCCAACCAGGAACATCATAAAACAGGCTGTCCTGGTGAGCCTATTTGTGTACTGAGCCGGGGATCAAGAGCTGGGGCTCAAACCATGTTTTGTCATTTGGGTGCATCTTTGAATGTGGTATTCTAGGAAATCATCTCTCAAGAAGTCAGTGGCATTATTATGAAGAAATACAGAGTTTAGGAGTTCAAGTCACATCTCTGCCACTGACCAGTTATGTGTTCTTGGCCTGAATCTCAGTTTGCTTATCTGGACATCAGGGTTACTAGTATTTATCTTTCAGAGAAGATATGAGGCTTGAAAGAGGTAATGGATGGAAAGGAACTTGGCAGATTGTGAAAAGGTATGCGGGTACATAATGTTATTGCCGGCTTGGGGACAATTAAGTACTTCAACATGCCCTCCATCCACCACAGATGTGGGACTTAGGAGTTAATTTTTAGACTTTCAACATCCATGTCTGCCTTCCTAAGGTGCTTGCATTTCTCCTCTGTGTGTCTTAGTTGACATTGACTTCAACCCCAAAGAGCAGGCCCTACTAACTTAAACCAGACAGTGTCTCTCATTTCTCCCGCCACAGAGATTACATGAGGCTCAGTCAATGATGCAATCCAAGCCAGCTAATCAGGGCCAATTAGACTCAGTTGTTGGTTTTTTGTTTTGTTTTTTTTTTTTTTTTAGCTATTTTATTTTTCACTACCCCGAGATCAGGAGTCGCATACTTCACCAACTGAGCCAGCCGGGCGCCACCCCTAGACTCAATTCTTTTTTGTTTTTCTTGTTCAGCATTCACCCCCCTGCTCCCTACTTTTATTTATTCCTGGAATATTTTATTTAAAATTTTTAGATTTATTTTTACTTATTTATTTGACAGAGATAGAGAGAGCACGAGCAGGGGGAGAAGTAAGTAGCGGGGAGAGGGAGAAGTAAGGCTCTCTGCTGAGCAGGGAGCCCGATGTGGGGCTCGATCCAGGACCCTCGGGTCATGACTGAGCCCCAGGCAGACACTTCACTGACTGAGCCACCCAGGCGCCCCTATTCCTGGAATATTTTAAAGCAAGTCCCAAATATCTTCACATTTGACTTGTCAGTAAGTACATCTTAACCAATAAGGGCTTTTTCTTCCTTTTAAATATAACCATAATGCCATTATTACAACTTATTAAATTAACAATAATTTTATAAAGTTTTCTTTTTTGTGTTTTGTTTTGTTTTGTTTTGTTTTGACAATAGCAGACTGAAGTGTTGGCTAGGAATTCCAAATAAAAACAATGGAGTTTGGGAAGCCTGAATGCTGATGTAGCCTTAGGTTGTTCTTCCAGGCTACCATTAGAAATTATATTGTAAAAGAGTGTTAATTCATATGGGGAAAAGTTCAAAGAGAGTGTGTGTGGTCACCATTTTGTCAAGTGCAAACTATGTAATCACTCAAAACTAATGTAACATTGTGTGCCAACTGTACTTCAATTATAAAAGTATAAACTACAAATGACATCTTTACGTATAAACATATATACATATAAACAGTCTTTCTCCAGATCTAGCACATATAGATATACACATATAGATTCTTGTTTAAAAGGCTGAAAAAACATACCAATATGTCAGGATTGTCTGAAGGGTGGGACAAATGCTTATATTTTGCTTTTCAGGGAATGTGTGCAGTTACGCTGGGGGGCAGGGCAGGGGAGCAGAGAGTATTAGGGGAAGGATCATGGCTCCTCTGACAAGACCAATATAATGATAATAACTCATTGATGAGACTTACATTGAGCTGTTGGTGAGGGGGCTCCAGTAACGTTTGGAGATTCTGACAGATGTCTTGAGACCAAGAGAGGAGCCAGCTTTAGAATGAGGAGAGGTAGGCAGAGAGGAGGGATGGAATGAAATTGGATTCTTGGTGGCATCGTTGAGTGTCTGAACCAAACTTTACCTGAAGCGAGGCCTGCCTCTGCCCTTTTCAGTTATGTGAGGTAACAAATTCCCTTTAGTGCTTAAACCGGTTTGAGTTATGTTCTGATACTTTCAGCAAAAGGAATTCTAACCACTATAGAGTGGTTTCTAAGGCCCAAAGTTTGATGAAAAAAAGGTTGGATTTGAAATTTCCTGATGTGAAGTCCCATCCCCAAGCTTTCTTCCCCGAGATGCCGTGCCAAAGCCATGTGAAGTTTGCCAGTCTCAGTTTTCTTTGAGAATGGATGGTTAGCTGCTGCTTCGTTCTCTTGGCGACAAATGAGGCCAGTCTGGCAGAAATGTCAGCATTATGAGCTGGTGTCAGGGACTGAATAGAATTGGTCTGGGAGGGACGCCTGGGTGGCTCAGTCATTAAGCATCTGCCTTCGGCTCAGGTCATGGTCTCAGGGTTCTGGGATTGTGCCCTGCATCGAGGTCCCTTGCTTAGTGGGGGTGCCTGCTTCTCCCTCTGCTTGTGCTCTCTCTCTCTCTCTCTCTATCAAATAAATAAATTAAAAAAAAAAAAAAGAATTGGTTTGGGTTATTTCCCAGAAGAGGCTGAGATAATCCAAGTATTCATCTGGGAAGAAGAGGAGAGCCGAGGACAGCAAAGGGAAGAAGATGAAGATGAAAAGCGAGGAGGTGGAGAGACTGGAAAAGCACAGTTGGAGGGAGAATGAGGTGGTCCAGGCCTGCTGGGGCAGTGGAAAGAGGCAGTGGCCCTTGATGCCCTTTCTCAGTGGGTGCAGCGAGACGATGGGAATTTACCGTAGGAGGGGCCGAATGGGGTGGGGGGAGATTCTCCAAGGTTCAGGAACATTCCTTTCTTCTGGTGCTGAAGAAAAAGCCATACAGGCAGCCAAAGGATACAACGTTGACATGTTATGGTTCAGACATACAGAAGAGCATCTTAGTTTCCTAAGACTAATTGGGGATCAGGAAAAAAAAAAAACCCACTCGATATGAACCACTTCAAGGAGGGACTATAATTTTGTCATAAATGCAAGTTAATAGCTTTGATTTGGACTTTGTCCAGAGTTTTAAAATGAAATAAAGTTGATAACCTATATTTAACAAAACATAGGTCATAATTGAAACTATGTACTGATTTTAAGGACAAACAGGAATTGAATGAAGTATTTAATTCTTTAAGGGTATATTTTTTCCCCAGTAAAATTGGACAGCTCATTACAACATTTGTTATTTTTCATTTGACTTTTGCAGTACATTTATCAAGAGGCTTCTTTTGAACAAATATCCATGGATTAAAAAATTTTCCCCAGGGGGATATCTTAATACTTTGATATCAAAATCATTCTCTTTTGAAGTGCCTTTGCATCCATTTGCATGGTGTTCCAGTTACTTTTGGTTCATAATAGACCACTCCAAAACTTAAGCTGGTTCAATCAGAATTAATCTGTTAGAATTATGCTAGGAATTCTGGGACAAAGAGCTAGTCTTTCCTGCTGGCTATAGAAGTGGAAACATATAGCCTGGGAGCTACTTGGATCTATCTTGGGGACACTAGGGAAACAGCCTTGGGATGAGGTCAACATTGAGAAGACAGAGTTGACGGGGAAGAAACCAGATCCTTGGAGATGTCATTGGGACATCTAGCTTTGATGAAGATCTAGCTTTGCCTGAAGCTGAAATACTTCTTCTTTTTTTTTCTGCATCCATCAGCCAATACATTTCTTTTGTTTTTAAATGTCAATTTGAGTGATGTTCTGTGTTATTTGCAACCCAAAGTTTGCTGATCTACTCATCCAATGCAGAAAGCCAGATAGGAACTCAGGCTCTAGGGCTATGGATAAATTCCAGAGATGAAAACAGGTCCTTAAGTTTGGGGGCAGAAGCTTGGTACTCTATGATGGGCTTTAAAGAATGGATCTGGAGTTGTTTCAGATTTCCTGATTTTGTTCAGAGTGGGTGCAGAGCTGGGTCCAGAGAGTGCTAGTCAGGGCGCCTCAACTATGAAGGATGAGGAGAGTCAAGGCTGGGTCTGATGCTGGGTGAGAGTAGAGACCACGACTGGGGCAGGTTCATCTTGGGACACAGGGAGAGGATGAAGGCAGGGGCTGGACAATTTCTGGGAGCAGGTAAGCAGGGGAGCCTCAGGCTCTTGGAGACCCCATCTGAGTGCCAACAGTGGTTGTAGAAGGAACCACACGGGAGCCATGACTCACAGGAACACACAGGTGAAATTTATTCCTCCCCTGTGAGGATGATGGCCATGACAGTGGTGTGGATAGTGCTCTGAGTATTGTTTCGACATGCCCGGTACCCATGCCCCTTTTTATCTGTACTAGCATCTGCATTTTCCTTTGGGTACTTCTTTCTCCCCAGTCAGTCCTTGTTATCTAGGTGGGGGTGAGCCAACTGGAATCACAGGATTCTAAACACAGACACGTAGTCCAGCTTGGCCAGTGGAATGCGGTATCTCACTGACCGTAGTGACTGGCTGAGGAAAGGACGTTTAACTTAAAGGGGGCCAAGCAAAGTCCACTTCGAGGCAGTGTTTGAGGCAGACCATTGGTAAAGAAGGCTCCTCTTTCTGCTGAGGTAGAACATAAACTGAGGGCTGCTTCAGAGAAAGGTTTACCTGAAAATCAAGCAATTTTGGAAGACAGCGGAAGAGAGTGGGACAGTGGGAGAGGGAGAAGGAAGGGGGGCAGATTTCTGACAATGTTTGAGCCCCTGGTTTCTGAAGGTAGGTCCACTCATAACTTTTCAGTCACACCTTGAACCAATAAATGGCCCCTAAATTTTTTCCCATTAAGCTGGCATTCAGAATATGTCTGTCATTTTCAATCCAAAGGGTCCTAATCATGTATCTCCTATTGGATCCTTACAATAAACCCTTGAAGCAGACATTAAGTATCGAGGTTGTACATATCGTAAACTGAGGTTCAGAGGGAAAAGCGGCTGCAACACGAACAGCTGGCGGAGGGCCAAGCTCGCGGAAAATCAAGCCTTGCTCTGGCTCCAGGTTCAGCGAGTTGCACATTCCATGTCCTGGCTGAGGGCCACGTTCCTTCCCAGTTCTCAGATTCTCTCTCTCCCCTCTGCCCCACAGTTGGACAGGTGCCGGTTTGGGGATAGCGGGTAGTGGACCAGCTGCTGCCTGGGTCAGGAGCCCAGCATGTTCTCAAGGACACAGATGGGCTGGCAGCCTTGGGCCTGGGCAGGGAGCCTGAGGCGGGGGTGGACACTGGTTCCTGGAGCAAAAGCTCATTCAAGACTCACTGATGCCCAGCACTGGGCTCTAAGCCCCCAGGGTGCAGAATTGGCGCGACTTTTCCCTATGTGCCCAGAGCCCAGTGTGGAATGTCTGTTTAAGTCGGCTCTTCAGAGTTCCTACGCAATTGGGGGGAACCACCCCCACTTGGTGATCGTGACTCTCTGCTTGAGGTTGGGGAGGGGAAAAGGATGGCAAACTGGCAGCTCCTTCTAAATTCCCAGCACTTGTCACAGGCCTGGGCACCCAGGAGAGCCCAGAACGCTCTTGTCGATGTGAGATCAGGAACTATCGTCTCTCAGATCACAAGAGTTTTCCACTCTCGAATTATAATTCTTTGATTTCTGTAGGATTAATAAAATACTATCTGGTATTATATAAATTACACAGCAGACACCACGGCTCCTTCTGGTTAGTACCGTTTACTGAGCACCTGCTATGTGCCAGGCACCTGTCTCTGGATTCTTGGTGTAGTGCACGAGGAATGTGTTCTTATGTATTTCCACTTCACGGGTAAAGAAACAGAGGCTCTCAGATGTTAAGTCACACATCCAGAGCCACACAGAATGCATCCCAGCAGAGTTAGGAATTTCTGCCCAGACTGGGATGATCTCAAAGCCCTGGCTTTTTCCACTCGACCTGTTCGGCTGCCAGTTCTTGAATCGATCAAGAGCCATCAGACATCCTCAGGGCAGAGGGTGCCTTTCACCTGATACAAGCAGTGGGGAACAGCTCCGTTTCCAAGATGCCATCCCCTGTGTAGGTCTGAATGTCTCTGGGCTCCTGGAATTCTCCTTCTGGCTGCCTCTCAGATGACACAAACTCAAATGGCCAACGCCGAGGACATCAGTTTCCTGGCCTCCAGCCTGCTCGCACTCCAGTATTCCCTGGAAACTAAGCGTCATGAAAGACCCCTTCTTCCTCCCTCTTCGTGTCTACTCCACTGTGAGGTCTGGTCCTCACCCCCTCCCCACCTTGGTGCGCAGGTGACCGCAGCAGCCTCCCT
This sequence comes from Mustela putorius furo, assembly GCF_011764305.1. NCBI lineage: Eukaryota > Metazoa > Chordata > Mammalia > Carnivora > Mustelidae > Mustela > Mustela putorius. The sequence goes on from NW_025421294.1 coordinate 34,937,713, forward strand.
GTGGTCTCCCTGCATCTGTTCTCGATGTCAGCTGTCCGAGTGAGCTTTCCGTAGCACAGATCCAACTTCAACCTCTCCTCCTTGCCTGTAGGATAAAGTCTGATTGCCATAGCCCGGTGCCCAGGATCTTCACACACTGACGCCTGCCCAGCCACATCGCCTATGGGGCTCTCCTCTCTTGCCATTCGCTCATAGCGAATGTTCTTACAACCTCCTGCCACCGGTATGAGATACGAGACAAGAGCTCAGAGCACTGGACACAAGAGAAGAGAGCCAGGGGCTGTGAAAACGAGCTGTCCCTTTCTGGCACAGCGACACTGCCCACTAGTAAAAACAGGCTGTTTGGCGTCCTAGGATCTAGCTAATTCCTTCTTGCCTTTAGGGAGAACAAGAAGGCGCTAGAACATGGACAGGTCCCCACCCCTCACGCACGCTGTGGGAGGGGGCTCAGAAGGATTAGATTGTCTCTGTGTGGCCTCCACTTACCTGCCTGTCCTGATATTTCCTGCTGCCGGGAGCCAGTGGAAGACAATGGCTGGCCCATAACTCTCTCGTTGAGTCCTGTCACCTGGGTTGCGGTTGACAGCTGTCAGTTATGTTTGTTATGTTTGTTACCTTGCAAGAACTCCTTTGTATGGAATATTTCCAAAGCACTCAACTGAGCTTTCAGCAGAAAAACCCACCTTCTCTTTTTTTAATGCCCGTGTTTCAACAGTTCACGTTGTATTTAACTAAATAATGTAATTACAATGAGTTCAATACAAGTGACATACAGGAAAGAAAGTTCTGTTTCTATAAGAACCGAGTTGAATGCTTTGAAGACACTCCATAAAGGTCAATGTTAAAAAATTCTGTCCAATTATGTGTGGATAAAAGACCTGTGAAGTATTAGGAAAATGAGCATAAAAATCCAGAATGATTCTGCACTCTGGCTGCATTTTCTTGCTCTACTTTGAGGATGCCTGAAGTGTAAATGTTAGACATCTTAGGGCTATGGTTTATAGAAAAAAGAGAAGGCAGAATTCCATCAACAGACCCATTTTTAAAGGCCTCAGAGGCCTCCGTCTAAATATTAATCAGATACATGAACATTTATGTGCTTTATGTTAGAGTACAATGTTTAGGCAATGCTATGTTCTGAACATCTGTGTCTCCACCAAAACCTCATACCCAAGGTAATGGTGTTAGAAGACGGGGCGTTTGGGGGAATGTTAGTGCGTGGAAGTGAGTCTTCGTGAATGGGACCTGTGTTCTTATAAAAGAGATCCAGGTAGCGCCTGGGTGGCTCAGTGGGTTAAAGCCCGTGCCTTCGGCTCAGGTCATGATCCCAGGGTCTTGGGATCGAGCCCCACATCGGGCTCTCTGTTCAGTGGGGAGCCTGCTTCTCCCTCTCTCTCTGCATGCCTCTCTGCCTACTTGTGATCTCTGTCTGCCAAATTAATAAATAAAAAATGCTTTTTAAAAAAAGAGAGAGAGATCTGGAGAGCTCCTTTGCCCCCTTCCACCATGAGGACACAGGAAAAAGGGCACTGGCTCTGAATCAGGAAGTGGGCCCTCACGGGGAGGGCCTCATGGAGCTGACCTCACTGGTACCCTGGTCTTGGACTTTCCAGCATCCAGACTGTAATGAATAAATTTCTGTTCTTTATAAGCTACCCAGTCTGTGGTATTTTGTTTTAGTAGCCCGGATGGACTAAGACAGCCTGTATAAATTTCATTATTGAAATCACTTCCTATTTTAACTGACTTTTTTTTTTTTTAAGATTTTATTTATTTATTTGAGAGAGAGAGCGAGAGCACAAGTGGTGTGGAGCTGCAGAGGGAGAGGGAGAAGCAGATGTCCCACTGAGCAGGGAGCCTGATGCCGGGCTCAATCCCAGGATTCTGGGGTCATGACCTGAGCTGAAGGCAGACACTTAACCGACTGAGCCACCGGGCGCCCCCTGACTTTTTTGATTAACTGTCAACCCCAACAGTATGAATTCCATTATAATCACCATACATAGTGCAGAGTGGGCGACAGTTTTGTTTGGGGAGTCTGGGAGTGGGGAGACCAAGAGAAGGTCGCAGACATAGGTATGCAGAGACAGAGTGAGAAGTAGAAGTATAGGTATGGGTCACTACATACATAATCACTATCCTTCCCTATCCAGCTCACGAGAATTCTCTGTGAAATTTTTCCTGCCCCTTCCACAGGCAAAGTCATTCACTCTGTCATTTATTTGTGTTTTTTTATTTCACTTTTCACATTGCGTAGTAAATTTTTTTTTTTAAAGTTTTGGACTTTCCCAATAGAGATAAACTTGATGAATAGAAGGAGCCCAAGTGTTGAGACCAGACAGCCTTGGGTTTGAAGCTCAGCTATCTCCTGTTTTTTTTTTTTTTAAGATTTATTTATTTATTTATTTGACAGAGATCACAAGTAGTCAGAGAGGCAGGCAGAGAGAGAGGAAGGGAAGCAGGCTCCCCACTTAGCAGAGAGCCCGATGTGGGGCTCGATCCCAGGACCCTGGGACCACGACCTGTGCTGAAGGCAAAGGCTTTAACCCACTGAGTCACCCAGGCACCCTGCTATCTCCTGTTTTGACTGTGTGACCTTGGGCAAGACGCATGACCTCTCTGAACCTGAGCTATGACCTTCAACAGGAGCACATGTAAAGTGTCTAACAAATAAATGGCAGCTGTTGTCATTCTTATTTACTATGAAACACCCTTTATTTGGTACATTTCTGTTGATGCCTCATTATCACCTGGAGAGCCTCCAGGGCAGGACCACATCTTGTTCAACTGTGTATAAGAATGCACGAGGAGTTCTTGTACTTTTCTGATGCTGGTACTTTTCAGATCATGGTCAGAGGCCTTGGGATTGCTTCCTTGAAAGTGCCAGGGGTGAGGAGGGGAAGGAGAGAGTAGGAGGCAAAGTTGGAAGAAGGTTGGGGGAGAGCAAGGAACAAAGGCAGGAACTGGCGGGAGTGGCCTGGGCCTGTCCCACCCTCTGGTGGCCTTATTAGCTCTCAGTGTCAGGTGCTTGGGAGGCTGGGGCAGGCTGATGGAGACAAAGCTGCTCTGTCAGCCAGAATGTCAGGGGCCATCAGTCACTCAGCTCTCTCTGGCTGGGAAGGAAGCTGGTGCCAGGATCCCTAGGGGAGGCAATGACAGATGCACTGACTGGGCAGGGGAGGGAACGGTGGCATTTTCTGAGCACTTGCCGTGTTTTGGGCTCGGTGCTGGGCACTTTCACACCCATCCTCATTTCCTGCTTGTGATGATCTGGAGCAGGAAGCCAGTGATGTGCTGCCAGGTTATGTATGAGAAACTGAAGCCCAGAGAGGCTGAATTCCAGCCAAGGTCACACAGCTAGGAAGAGGGTTGGATTGGAAACCAGATCAGCCTGAAGCTTTTTCACAAGAAGTCCTCCAGTCCCTTCTTTTTGGGCCGAGCTACCAAGACCACAGGGTCCTATTGAATGAACAACCTTAGGACTCTTGGGATGAAAAAAGCCCTGAGTCAGGAGCCCAGCACAGAGGTCCCAGCCCTGCCATTGCTTGGCTGAGTGACCTTGATCAAGCCATTTTACCTCCTGAGACTCACTTCCAGCATCTGTACAACCAGACAATGACACATATCCTAACTACCAAGGAGGCATTGTTGGGAAGATGACAAATATTAATAATGACAGTTAGGGAGCACTTGTCCTGTGTTAGTTACTGTGATAGGTCCCTGCATGTAATACCCCATTTAAACTTCATGCCCACCTAGGAATTGGGATTATGTTTAGCCCCCTCTGAAAGATGTGGAAATGAGGCTTTAGGATGTCCTATAACTCTCTCCCCAATCACAGGTAGTCACGGTTAGAGCCGGGCTGTGTTGACAACAGTCTGCTCCAGACTCCGAAAGCTCACCCAACCATAAAATGTGTATAGAAAGGCTTTGTAGAATGTTATGGAAGAACAGAAATCTATTGCTTATTAGGACTATAAGGTGCCAGGTCTCCCGCTGTGGCTTCACACACATCACTCCATATATTCCCCAGCTGCCTAGGAAACCAGTGTCCAGCACACGGCGGCCCAGAGAGGCTAGTTACCCGCCCGAGGTCACACAGCCAGAACTCACAGCGCAGGCATGTAAACCAGGTGTGCTTGACCCTCAAACTCTAGGGATGACGCTTCTACTGTTGATAACCACGGCGAATGGGCTAGTCCCGGGGTACGCGGAATACAGCAGGGCCCATGAGGAAGTAGTCGCCGGCTGGGCACTGGGCTGAGTTTGTGTCCTCAGCGGCACTCCTGCGCTCCCGCCTGGATGTCCCTGTTGATGCTGTTGCTTTGTTTTCCTTTCTGTCTGTTTCAGCTCTGCTTTTCTGTCCCCAGGCGCTTTAATCACCAAGGGCCCTGTTCCAAACGTGCTGTGCATAAATAACGGAAGGAACTGAATAACTGCCTACAGCTCCCACAACAAAGCTGGAGCCCGGGGCAGTGCAGTAGGGGATGGGGACGGGACCAGGCACAGGGGACGCAGGGGCTGGGAAGGGGCTGAGATTTCCCAGGGTTTGAGTCCAGCCCTGCTTCTGTCCTGCTGCGTGACCCCTGAAAGGCTTCTTAAGCGCTCCGATTTCCTAATTTGCCAGAGGAGGAGAAAAGTGGTTGACAGTGGGCGCAGAGATGGCCAGAGCCAATGCAGAGGAGAATGTGAGGAGGTGAAGCAGGCAGGTGCCATGGGGACTGGTGACCACCTGCAGCTTCGCTAGGTGACGTCATGGCTGCTCCACACCAGAACACAGAAGCACTAGCAGTCCATCCACTGGGGCTCAGAGGAGATGCGGCCCAGGGACATCCCAGAGCTGGGATTGTGGGCCATACCTCAATGCTCTTTTCCGTGTGGGGGAAACCCACGCAGTGCTGGTCCCCGAGGCTGTTCTTCCCAAGCCCAGCTATTCCCTTAGGGAGGAGCTTTTCCTTGTGAACAGAAACCCGCAGACCTGCAAAACTCCTACCAGCTCTTGAGATAAACAAGGTTTTCTGGATTTGGAACGGGAGGAGCCTTGTTCCTCCCTGAGCCTCCCACGTGTAAAGCAGACTTCCTCAGAGACACTCGGGGTAGATGGGGGGCGGGGGTGGCTTTGGAGGGAAGTGTGCAGAAGCTAGGCCCACGGTGGAAAGAGCAAGGGCCACCCAGGACCTTGGGGGTGTGGGGGGTAGGATAGGAGAGGCCCCAGCAGAGCATCTCTCATGGCAGTGTGGACCTTGGGGTTCTGGACTCATCCAGCCACACCCCAATATTATCAGGACTGCAGGCTCTAGAGGCAAGTAACCTTGGGATTGAGTCCTGGCCTGTCCCGTCCAAAATGTGGCCTGGAGCAAGTGAGTTAGCCCTTCTGAGCTTTCCTTTCCTCACAATGACATTCCTGCCTCCTGGACTGGTCACGGAAGTTGGTGACTAGATAAATGAAGGGCTTGGTCCCCTGACGAGCAGATAGCACTCAAGCAATTTCAGCTGTTTCCGATCTTTGCAAATTAGAGTCTGAACGTCTACCCATCATCACGCCGTCCACGTGTTCATCCATCTGTCCGTCTGCCATCTGTCTTTCCATCTATCTACTCTTTGTTCATTCACCCATGTACTCAGTGAGCTTTCGCTCAGCCCTGCCCATTCGGGCTCTAGGTCCGATCAGCGCTGACCCCTGGGGTTCTGAGATGAAAAACAAAACCAAACAACATGAAAACACACAGCTGTGGCACTCAAGGATCTCGTATTTGAGTGGTCGGGACCAGTCTGTGTATCAGGTCAGGGCCCTATCGGGAGACTCTCAGGAAGAACGGAGGAGGGCAGGGCTAACACAGCATTTCCAGGTCAAGGCACCAACAAGAGGTGGTGTAGCAACAGGGAAGCTCTTCCTACCCTCTGAGGACAAAGGACAGGCCATTATGGGAGCCCCGTAGGAGCCTGTGGTTGCAAGAGAGGCTGCCCACAGTACCTGTAGCATTTGGAAAGGCAAGTGAGGCGATGCCTGAGGGGCACCCAGCAGCATGGAAGCCGGGACTCCACACCCACCTCGCTCTCCCTGCTGTTCCATCCTTTGCTGGTGCCAGAGGGCGAAGGAGTGCAGCTGAGAGCAAGGGAGAGTCGGTTGAGGAGGGGTGGTAAATGCAGACTATTCACCAGGTCTGGGAGCCAGGTGAGTGTGGTGTCCACACGCCACCACACTCCTCCAGTGGAGGGCCCTTTAAATGCTGGTGGGGCTGGTGAGGGCTTTCTGGAGGAAGGGACTTTGGTGTTCAGGGATGAGTAAGAGTTGTCCAGGCAGAGGAGAGGCAACTTTCCTGACAGAGAGCTGCTTGAGCACAAAGGTTTGGGAGCAAAGCGTGGAGAATGGAGGTGATGGGGGAGTGTCAGTGTGGGGATAGAGGGAGAGGAAGGAGAAAAACAAAGGCCCATTGAGGGGTGGAGGAGGCTTGCTGGTGGTCCCAGAGCAGGCAGGGGACAGGAAAAGGGCGGGGATTAGACCCTAGTCCCTGGGGCTGGTCTCTTTCCCATTCTAGGAGTGAATTTCCCAGCTAGAGCAATTTGGGAAAAATTAATTTTTAATGACACAAGTAAGCCCTGAATATATTCTCCTTGTCAAAAACGGAAGCACTAGGGATCTATCACTCCTGCTGTGAAACCCATCCCATGGCTGGGGTCTGGGATGTTTCTTCTAGTCCTTTGTCTGGTGGTTCACAACTGGAGGGAGTTCGCCTTCCAGGGACATTTAGCAATGACTTGAGACATTTTTGATGGTCACAGTTGGGAGCTGGTGCTACTGGCATCCAGGAGGTAGAGACCTGGGATGATGCTGAACATCCCACCCGGCAAAGTTCAGCTCCTCCCCCCCACCCCGCAGCAAAGAGTTATCTAGCCCCAAATGCTAATGGTGCAGAAATGGAGAAATTTTAGTGGAGACTAGGAGTTCTTAACTTCTTTTCCCTCAATAGTGCCTTCCTAAAGAGTTTTTCAGGTAATTTTTTTCCTAAACATACTCCCCCGAAGGTATTTGAATACTATAGATATATTGTTTATTTGCTTATTCACTCTGTGGATACCAGTGTTTTATACACAAGAAGGGCAAGATTTCTCAGGCCTTGAAGAATCAATTTTCTACCACTTGGAGGACATATCACCACCCCCAAGAATATTGGGTGTGGGCCCTTACCCAGGAACCACACTGTGTGTGTATGCATTGCATGAAGGGTTCTGCAACATGGCTTTGTAAGTCAGAGGTAGTTTTTTTCCTTTTTTCGTTTGGTTCTGCACACTATCCCGTGTTATGCCACTGGCATTATAATCAACAATTCCCCTACTTAAGAACATGTAGGCTGTTTCCAAGTTTCCCCCCTGAATATGAACAATGTTGCAAACAATTACATTATTTTTTTAACTTAATTTGTTTTAAGGTAATCGCAGATTCAGAGAACCTGTATCCTTTGCCCAGTTCCCGCAATGGTAACAATCTTGCAAAATTACAGTACAGTATAAAAACCAGGATGTTGACACTGATATAGTCACACACAGAACATTCCTTCACATTATCCTTTTATGGCTATATCCACTTCCTTGCTACCCCCACCCTACTTTAACAAACCTTGGCCTTCAAGAAACTGTTCCCTGTTTATAACATTTCTCATTCCAAAGATGTGATATAAATGGGAACACAAACGATGAAGTCTTTTGGGACTAACCTTTTGCACTCCACAAAATACTCGGGAGATCCGTCAGTGTATCTGTATCGCCGATAGTTTTGCAGGGAATACATGGACCACAGTTTGCTTAACCATTCACCTATGGAAGGGAATCTGGGTTGTTTTCAAGTGTTGACTCTTAGGAACAAAGCTGCCATCAACATTCCTGTATGGGTTTGTGTCCAAGTGTAAGTTTCAATTTCTGCAGGGTAGATGCTCAGGAGCATGATTACTGATGCGGTAGTTGTATGTTTCATTTATTAAAAGAAATTGCCCGACCGGTTTTGCAGAGTGGCCGAGCCATCTTACATTGCCACTATCAGTGAATGAGTGATCTGGTGTCTTTGTGTCCTCCTCAGCATTTGGTATTGTCACCTTTTTTATTTTAGCCATTCTGATAGGTGTCTAGTGATATCTCATTGTGGATTTCATTTGTATTTCCCTGATGGCTAATGTCAAACATTGTTTCATTGTTTCATGTGATGAAACATTTCATTTTCATGTCATGAAACATTGTTTCATGTTGGCTACCTGCATGTCCTCTTTAGTGGAACCACTCTTCTTCTCTTTTGCCTATTTTCTAGCGGGATTGTTTATTTTTTTACTGGTAGTTTCTTTTTAAAATTTTATTTTATTGGTAAGTTCTGAGAGGGTTTTTTGCTTAGGTTTACTGAGATTAAATTTACAGATTATAAAAATTCTCTTTTTAGGTGTATGGTTAATGAACTTTGACAAATGCATACAATTATGTAACCATCACTACCACAATCAATATATAAAACAGTTCCATCGTCCCCCCAATTCCCTTTTTTAGTTAACCCCACTCCCAGCAACCACTGATCCATTTTCTACCCATATAATTTTGCTTTTGCCTTTTCTTAAAAGTCATGTAAGTGGAATCATAGAGTATGCAACCTTTTGAGTCTGGTTTCTTTCACTTAGCATAATGAATTTGAGAAGTTCTAAGAAAACACACACACACACATACTAGAATGTACATATACCACATGTACATTGTTGGATACGTGCTTCACAATATTTACTTCTAGGCTATACTTGTCTTTTCATCCTAGTAGCGGGGTCTTCCATGGAGAAAAACTTTTAAAATTTTAATGAGGCCCAATTAAGCAAATTTCCCTTTTATGGATTGGATTTTTGCATTAAGTCTAAGAATGCTTGGCTGGCTCTAGACCCTAAAGGTTTTTCTTCTGTTTTTTTTCCAAACAGTGTCAGTTTTACATTTTATATTTAAGTCCATGATCTTTCTTCCCCCCTCTCTCCCTCCCCACTCTCTTTCTTTCTTTGCCTATGGATGTTCAATTGCTTTAGCACCATATGTTGAAATTCAATGAATTGCTTTTGCACCTTTGTCAAAAATCACCTGGGTGGATTTGTGTGGGTCTATTTCTGGATTCTTTATTCTGCTCCATAGATCTGTATATCTGTTCCTCCACCAATCCCACACAGTCTTGATTACTGTAGCTCTATAATAATTCTTGAAACCAGATAGACTGATTCATCTCGCTTTCTTCTTCTTTTTTTTCAAAATTGCATCATTTATTCTAGTTATTTTGCCCTTCCATATAAAATTTAGGGTAATCTTGTCTATATTTACAGAAAGCATTGCTTGGATTTTGAGAGCAGTAGTGTTAAATCTATATATTAATTTGGGGTCAAATTGACTTCTTTACTAAGCTGAGTAAATACATGAAGAGACCAGGAGCATATCTTTTCATTTAGTTAGATTGTCTTTGATGTCTATCATCAGTAATTTGTGGTTTTCAGCATGCAAATCCCATACATGTTTTGTAAGATTTATACCTAAGTATTTCTTTTTTTGAGTGCTTGTAAGTACTGCTGTATTTTCAATTTCATCATCCATGTGTGCATTGCTAGTATATAGAAATACAATTAAATTCTGTATGTTTATGTTTACCTCATGTCCTATGATCTGCTGAGCTCACATATTAGGTCTCGGGTTTTTTATTTGTTATGATTTTGTAAGTTACTTAGAATTTTTTACATGTGTAGTCATATCATCTATAAATGCTAACAGTGTTATTTATTCCTTTCTGGTCTGTATGTTGGTATCAGGGTAATACTGACTTCGTAAAACAAAATTCTATTTTCTGGAGGACATTGTGCAAGATTTGTGTTTATTCTTCAAACATTAGGTGGCTATCTGGGCATGAAGATTTATTTTTTGAAAGTTTCAAAATTGTGAAATAAATGTCCTTAGGGTAGTTTTAGGGGCATTCAAATGGCCTATTTCATCTCGGTTGAGTTGGGGGAGTTTGTGTTTCTTAAGGAGTTGATCCATTTTATCTAAGTTGTCTAACATGTGTGTTGAGTTGCTGTAGTCTTCTCTTATTATCCTTTTGATATCTACAGGATCTGGGATATCCTGTCATTAGTAATGTGCATTTTTTTCATTTTTCCTTTATCTTGCCAGAGGTTTGTCAATTTTATTGATCTTTCCAAGGAACCTATTCTTTATTTCACTGATTCTTATTCATTGTTTTCCTGTTTTCAAATACATTGATTCTTGCTCTTATGCTTATTATCTCTTTTTATTTCCATGCTTTGGGTTTATTTTGTTCTTCTTTTTCTAAGTTCTTGGGGTAGGAGTTTCGGTTATTGATTTGAGACTTTTTTCTTTCCTAATGTATGCATTTGTGCTATAAATTTTTCTCTTAGCACTGCCTTTGTTGTGTCCACAAATTTTATGTATTTTGAACTTCACTCAGCTTGGAGCATTTTTTTTTTTTAATATCCCTTGAGATTATCTGTTTGATCCACGGATTATTTAGAAGTGTGCTGCTTAGTTACCAAATGTTTAGAGATTTTTCTGCTAACTTTCTGTTACTGATTTCTATTATTACTCCATTATGTTTGGAGTACATACTCTGTATGATCTCAATTGTTTAAAATCTGTTGTTATTTTTTAAACTTTTTTTTTTTTAAGATTTTATTTATTTATTTGACAGAGAGAAATCACAAGTAGATGGAGAGGCAGGCAGATAGAGAGAGAGGGAAGCAGGCTCTCTGCTGAGCAGAGAGCCCGATGCGGGACTCGATCCCAGGACTCTGAGATCATGACCTGAGCTGAAGGCAGCGGCTCAACCCACTGAGCCACCCAGGCGCCCCTAAAATCTGTTGTTATTTTTTAAAATGGCACAGAATATGGGCTACATTGGTATATGTTTCGTGGGCAGTTAAATGTGTATTCTGCTGTTACTGAGTAGAGTGTTCGATAAATGCAGATTAGGTCTTTACTGTTGGTGATGTTCTTTAATGTCCTTGCTGCTTTTCTGTCTAGTTCTTCTATCAGTTATTAAGAGGGTATGTTAAAGTCTCCAAATATAATTGCCAATTTATTCTTTTTTCCCTTTGGTTCTATTGTGTTTTGCTTTGCTGTTGTGTTTTTTGTTACATCACATTTAAAATTGCTGTCTTCAGGGTGTCTGGGTGGCTCAGTGGGTTAAAGCCTCTGCCTTCGGCTCAGGTCATGATCCCAGGGTCCTGGGATCGAACCCCACATCGGGCTCTCTGCTCACCAGGGAGCCTGCTTCCTCCTCTCTCTCTCTCTGTCTGCCTCTCTGCCTACTTGTGATCTCCGTCTGTCAAATAAATAAATAAATAAATAAATAAATAAATAAATAAATCTATCTTAAAATTGCTGTCTTCTTGGTGGATTTACTCTTGTATTGTCCTAGACTTTCCGTCTCAGTCTCTGGTAATCTTCTTTGTTCCCAAGACACTTCTGTTATTACTACCACCCCTCTTGCTTAACTTTGAAAGCCTGACTTGAGAAGGAATATTGTATTTATCCATTTTCATGCTTACCCTGTTCTTCCTTCCTGATATTTCAAGATTTCTTTTATCATTTCCTATCTGTTTAGGGAACTACCCTTAGCCATTCTTTTAGGGTAGTTTTGGTGGAGGCAGTTTCCCTTAGTTTTTCTTTACCTGAGAATGTCTTGATTTCCCTTTCATTCCTGAAGAATATCTTTGTTGTATATAGTTTTCTTTCAGCACTATTGTGCTACTTCTTTCTGGAATTCAGAAGCCAGAATTCTTTCTGGTTTCTGATGAGAAATATACTGTCCTTAAAATTACTTTTCCTGTATAGGTAAAGTGATATCCCTGATTTCTTTCCTGTGTCTTATTTGGGGTTTGGTCAGCTTCTTGAAACTGTAGGTTTTCATGTCTTGCCAAGTTTGCTTAAGTTTTTAGTCCTTATTTCTCCTAGCACATTTTTTCAGCCCTGCCCTCTTTTTCTTCATCTTCTGGGACACTGATGATATAAATATTCAATCTTTGTGTTTAGTCCTGTATGTTCCTGAGGTTCCATTAATTATTATTCCATCTATTTTCTCTACATTGTCCGGATTGGGTAATTTATATTCTATTTTTAAGTTTTCTGACTCTTTCCTCTGTATTTTAAATTCTGTTAACCCATTCTCTGAGTTTTAAAATTTCAGTTATTATATTTTTGGTTCTAAAATTTCCACTTGATTGTGTTTTTTTGTACTTTTAATCTCTTTGCTAAGCCTTTCTATTTCTTTGCTCAACTTTCTATTTTTTTCATTTGCTTCAAGCACGTTCATGATTGCTTGTTGAAGCATTTTTAGGATAGCTGCTTTAAAATCCTTGCCATATGATTTAACATCTATGCCATGTTAGTGTTGGCATCTGTGATGCCTTTCCTCTCAATTTTAGATCTTCCTGGTTTTTGGTGTGACAAATAATTTGATTGAAACCTAGAAATTTTGGGTATCATGTTATGAGACTCCGCATCTTATTTAAACCTTCTATTTTAGCTGGCTTCTGAAGATTCTCTGGCAAGGGAAGTGGGTGCTGCCTTGTTATTGTCAGATGGGAGTAGAAATTCAGACTCCCCCTCCAGCTTCCCTTGATACCCAAGGTGGGGGCAACTCCCCATTACTGCTGGGTGGGTATGAGATTGCTGGCTCCTGATGTGGTCTCCTCTGACACCTCCACCAAACCATGGGTAGACAGGGGCTCCTATCTGCTCCCTGTGTGGCCTTCTCTGACAGCAAGTGGAGTTGATGGGGGGTGGAGAATTGAGCACATTTTCCTAAACTGGTAAGATGGATATCCAGGCTCCCCACTTGGCCTTTGCTGGTGTGGATGAGGGTAGGTCTACAGTGTTTTTGGAATAGACTGGTTGTTATCTAAAAGTTCTCTGTTTTTCTAGGATTTCCATTTCCCGATCCTTTGGATAGAAAAAGCAAGCTTTTGTTGGACATTTTTTATTTTGGTTTGGTGGGTTCTTCACCTCCAACTCTGGGATATACGAGGCTAAAAGAAAACCTGGGAACTCACCACTCTGTTGTTTCTTGGTCCTGAGATCTCTCACCAGTCTGCTTTCTTCTCTCCACCTTTCAGAATCTTTTCTTGTATGTTATATATAACATATGTTATATATGTTATATATATATATACAAAACACACACATATATAATGTATATATACACACATATATTATATATATAATGTATGTTATCTTACAAATATATATGACACCAAGGGAAAAGTGCTTGTTCTTCATCTTCCTGGAGATGCAAATCCTCTTCTACTGATTGATTGAACATTCCTTCTTGGGCAGACCTAGAAATGATCTCTAAGGTAGAGACTGAACAGTGATGTCCCTGGCACAGGCTATGTGTATTTTAAGTTTTGAATTACCCTCCAAAATGCCAGTTTATACTCCCACTAGCAGGGTATGTGTGAGTCTTCCCCCTCACCATACTCTTGAATATGTACCATTGTCAAATTTTAAAAAATTTACCAACTTAATAAAAAAATAACATTTCATTGCTTAATGCTGCCATTTCTTTGATTGCCAGTGAGGACAAATATTCTTTCCATGGACTTATTGACTGATGGCATGGATTTTACATTCTAATGAGGAAGAGGGGGCAAAAACCAAGAGAATAAATTAGCCAAGGAATTTTAAAGAATGATAAGTATTCTGAAGAAAATAAAACAAAGCAGTGGGTTAGAGTATAGGGGGACCAAGGGATTTGGGGTTTATCAAAGGACAAAATATGACCACGAGAGGTGATAACTTTTAAGTTTTATTGGGTGGTGCCAGGATTGCACAAAAGAGGGAGGTCCTGCAAATGTTGCATGCAGTTTTGTGGGGTTTGCAAAGCAGGCAGGCCCCACGTGACTTAAGAAATCTGCCTGTTGGGACTACTATAAAATCTAAGTTTGACTCTGGCAGGGTTTGGGGCTAATGCATCTCAGCCTGCCCAGAAGAAATGACCTAGGGGCCAATATACAGGGGCATTATTGGGTCATTGATATAACAAAGAATTGTGGGGGTTCAGGAGGGAACTACTTTAGATGGAGCCATCAGGGAGAGCTTCTCTGAAGAGGCGACAGTTGAGCTGACACCTGAGGAATGACAAGAGGGCAGCTGTGGGAAAGTATCAAGGCTTTGGCAGTGAGGAAAGCTTAGCATGTGTGTTCATGAGACAGAAGGAGGCCAGAGGGGCTGGAGCGGAGTGAGCAAAGCTGGGACTGGATTGGTGAGGCACGGTGGGTGCCGGGCTGGATGACACCGCAATGCCAGGATAAGGAGTGGATTTCTCTTCTGAGCCCATTACAAAACCATTGGAGGATTTTGATTAATATTTTAAATATTCTGGTTTATATTTGGAAAATCTCAGGCCGTCACATGGAGAGGGGAGGAGTGGGGGGCAAAGAAATCAGGGAGACCAGGGAGGAAGCTCCAGGCAAGAGAAAATGGCGCTCTGAATTGGGTGGTCCTGTGGAAGTGGAGGAAGTGGGCAGAGGGCGGGGGTAGGGAGGGAGCCAGCAGCCTCGGTGATGGATGGGCTGGGAGATGTGAAGAATGGAGACCATGAAGGATAGTCCAGGGGGTTGGGGCTCCCTTTCTCGGTTTGGAGTAGACCAGGAGAGGAGCGAGTGTGGATGACATCAAGACCTGCGGGTGGGAGTCTCAGCCTCTCTGCCCAGAGGGGGCCGGCGTGCCAGGTGAGCCCGTGCTGGGCTGTCTGCTCCAGAGATGACCTACTCCTGTCCGTAGCTCTAACACGGGCCTCCTCGCTCCGTGCAGAAGACTCCAGGGGGCTCTGTGTAGCCAACCAAGAAAATAAGAAACCCGACTTGAAACTGTCATTTAATCAAGGAGCAAAAATAAATTCTTAATTAGCCTCTGCTGACTGCATATCAATTACAGTTCTATGTAAACAGCTTTTTCCAAAAGGCAGGGTGGTGGCGGGTGGGTGAGAGGAAGAGAGAGGAGGACGCAAAGGGCCACGCGCCTGCAGGACATTCCCTCGTCCCGCTCTCCCCGCGAGCCCCTCAGGTATGTTCCATCATCCTCAACTGACCAACGGAGAAGCTGAGTCTGAGGAGAGGAAATGACATGTCCAGGGTCTCACACCTTGGAAGGACCGAAACTAGGCCCAGGTTGTGGCTCTTTGGACTCTAGAACCTCCGACATTATCTTGCTATCCCTGTCACATGGCCACCTGTATCAGTTTCTTCAATTTCTCTAAATTGGCTGAAATTAAAATCCACACCTGACAGACCAGAAGGGCAGTGTCAGCCATGATGGAAGTAGCCTCCCCTCTGGTTTAAGGCGAAGGCCGCTCGTTCTCAGGCCTCCCCAAAGGCTCGGAGATGTTCCCTCCGTCGCTGGACGTGGGCCATGCCTTCTGGTCACCACAGCGATGCTCCCAGTCCCAGCTCTGGTAGAACTGGCGGTTTCCACCCTATTCTCAGTTCTCCCAGCTCTTACTGGAGACTTAGGCATCTTTGTCTTCCTGCCCGGCCTCAGCCTTCCTGCAAGTCAGGGAGCATGAAGCTGCCATCTTGTTTGAGCTGCAGGAAGAGGAAAACAACAACAACAACAACAAAACAAAACCAACAAGTGCAAAGCTCAAATATATTATCTTCCTCAATTACCGTGGAACACTTCACCCGCCCTGGGGCTGAGACGGTCCCAGGCTGTGGGTGTAGCGCACTGAAACATGTCAGAGCAGCCCACACTGATAGCAAGCCAGGGGTCTTGTTTTCTTGTTTTTAACATTTTATGATGGAAATTTCAAACTTATGCAGAAGTGGAGAAATCATATAATAAACCCTCCTGTGTCCCTGATCCCTGTTCTGACAGCTCCCAGCCAATTCTGTTTAATCTATACCTCCACCTACTCTCTCCCTTCCATATTATCTTGAAGCAAATCCCAGGCATCGTAGCACTTCATCCATAAATATTTCAGTTTGTGTCTTTAAGAAGTAAGGAGAGACAGATTCTTGAATGGAGAAAACTTTGGCTTATTTGAAAATGGGGGAACTGTGGCTTTACAACGTGGGATGAGAGAATCCAAGCTCTTCCTGGCCCTTCCATGGCAGATGTCAAGCAAGCTTGGTCCCTCACGGCTTCCCTTTCTTCATGGCTAATGCAAATGGGATCCCCACTTCAGAGATGAGAAAACTGAGGCCCAGAGAGGAGCAGGATTTGTCCAAGGTTATGAGGTTTTATAGTGTACGGGCTGGCTGGAGACAAGTGAGTCACTGAGGCAGGCTAATACTCTGGGTCCTCTTGAGTCAGTATTTTCTAAATAGTTGGCCGACGTTTATTTAGAGGTGAAATGGGTACTGCGGGGGGAAGAATGAAGAGAAGAGACCCTTGTGGCGGTCTCAGCCTGGCCCCTATTCTCAAAATTCTGTTCTGTTCCCAACTTGCACAACTCGTGCAGTTAGCCCACCCACTCTCCTTTGAGGGCAGTTCGGCAACCATCTGTTGTCATTCAGTTTGCCCTTGGGTGTGTGTGTCTCACTTTTAACCCAGGCATCTTCTTCAATGATTCCTCCCAACCCCATGGGGTTCTTTGGCTGAGATGAGTGGGGGTGAACCAACCGGGACTATTTTAAGTGGCACTGACACAAAATTCAGTTACCTCAGCAAAAAGAGAAATCTATTGGTTGATGTGAGTTCAATAGATTCAGGACTGGCTGGATCCAGGGGAAATCTTTTGTTCTCTCTTTCCTGGCCTTGCTTTCCCTGATCCACCAGCTCCCTTCTCAGCAGGCTCTGCCCTCATGGTACAAGATAGTGGCCAAATTCTGACCTGTATTGTCTCCTATTATGAGACCAGCAGGAAACATTCTCTTTCCTTTTTGCTTATTTATTTATTTATTTGAGAAGAGAGAGAGAGAGAACAAAAGAGTGGTAGAGGGAAAGGGAGAAGTAAGCTCCCCACTGAGCAGGGAGCCCCATGTGGAGGCTCCATCCTTGGACCCTGGGATCATGACCTGAGACACTCAACCGACTGAGCCACCCAGGCGCCCTGAGATTCTCTTTCCTGACTCATTGGCTGCTTTTGGGTCATGTGCCCATGCCTGAGCCGATCATCATGGCTGGGAGTTGAGATACACTGGTTGGATTAGATCCTGGTGATCTGGCGGTGACCAGTGGGGATGACCGGTCTTTGGGTGACTCCAATCCCCAGTGGAGTGAGGCAAGAGGGGTTTAGGCTCTTATCGGAAAAGGGGATGGGTGCTGAGCTGACAAGTAATTCCAGTTCCAGTTCCAGGCATATTTAAGTGTCCCTTAGTTGTGCCCTGGCCATGGCAGACGCCAGCGGCTTGTCCCTTCTTGCCCAGCTGCTTGGCCCTTCAGTGTTTGTGTCAGAGCTGTAATTTAGAACCCACGGCTCCCTGCTCTCAGCCTGGTGCTCTTCACATCCTTTCCCTCCCACTTTCTGTGGGCATGGTCAGCGGGCAAACTGCCCTGTGCTGGCGTCCCTGGGACGGCCACTGGGGGCACACCTGCCTCCCATTCTGGCCAAAAGCAGCTCCCTGCCTCCTAGCCTGAGGACCAGCCACTGCTTCCTGCAGGACCTGCCATCTTGTTTGCCTCTGACTTGAACAGGCTCTTCACATTTCCGAGCCTCAGTTTCACAGTTTGGAACATCTGTAAAATGGAGCGAATGGTGACGCTGACCTTCCAGGCTGAGAGAGGCTGAAATGAGCCTGTGACTCGTAAATGATGATAAAAATGGAAATAATAATACTATTACTATTGCCACCTGCTTCTTCCTCTTGGGAGGTATTCTTTTCCCTATCCCCCTTCTCCGTTCCTCTCAGGGGAGCAGCGACTTGCTCAGGCTTTGATCGAGATGAGTGTTGATGGCTTGGAAGCTTTCAGAGCCGCCCACTCTTCCTCCTCCCATCCTGCTGAGCTGACAATTTCGCATGACATCAATTCCTCTGACAGCCGTGTAAACAGATGGTGGTCCCTGCTGCCCGGGGTGCTAGGGAGCGATACCATGGTAACCTGCTAAACTGTGACAGGTGCCAGGACGGTGGGAAATCCGGGACCTTCAGACAAGCACACACATGGCGCAGGCAGCAGGGCCCGAGCTGTAGGTTTATCTCAGACACAGTGGGCCAAGCCTGGCTGGCGTGGCAGCAAGGCTGTAGGCTGGAGTATGGACCGACTCCTTCTTAGCTGTGTGACTACGGCTGACCTTCTTCCTTTCTCCCAGCCCACGGTGGGTCATTAGCCCCACCGCAGAGCAGCAAGGGTGTGGGCCTGAAAGTGCCCAGCTCTGGGATCGGACATTGCTGGTGCCCCATAAACGTTTGCTGAGTGAATAAACAAATGAATGAAGGAGACCTATAGGGTCAGCTCCCTGGAAGCTGGCTGGAGACAGGCCCCTTGCAGGTCCTGGTTGGCAGAGGGAAAGGGTGCGAATGGGATCTGAGAGCGCAAGAGGCTGGGTTGGCAGCTGCCAAGGGCTACCTCTGCTTCTTCTCTGAACGGCAAGGACCTAATAATTTGTAAGTTGGGGGGATCTCCATTCTCAGTTGCCCCCAGAGCAGGAATGAGCACTTCCAGCAGGGAAACTGGTGAGTAGGCCTGCAGGGTCTGGGCTTAAGGAATCATAGATTTGACCAACTCTTTTTGCCTCGGTTTCCCCAACTGTCCTCTTATCCCTGCTGGACTTAGAGCTCTGCTTTAAGCCAGGGTCTATCCTAAGCTCAGAGAGGGGCAGTGACTTGACTAAGGCCATACAGACGCCCATAGAAACCCCCCGGGGCTTAGGATAGACTCCCTCGTCTGCCATCAGGCCCCTTTGCCAGAAGGGTCCTCCTCAGCTTCCCATCAGCTTTATGGATGCTGTCCTATACTCCCCCCACCCCCTACCCGCCTCCTTTCTCATTGTCCTCTTCTCCCACAGGCACTGAGGCTGGGTCTGCCCCCTGCTGACAGTTAGCATCTCAAAGGAGGGGGGCAAGCTTCCCCCACCTCTGACCAGTTCTGCTACCCTGGATAAGTGACTTCCCCTTTGCAGGTCAGTTTCTTCATACAGTGAAGGGGAAAGTTGCTCTGGATGGATTAAATTCGATAATACCTGCAAAAAAGTGGATAAAGGAGTGCCTGGCACAGAGCAAACTTGCAGTACCTAGTGACTGTCAGTATTATGCAGAGGAGAACATCATCCTTTCTGGAAAGATTGCTTTCCAAAAATTGTATTGACTTCAGGCAAGATTCAGAGTGGCAAAAGCATAGGTGTGGGAGCAGCTGGATGTGGTCAAGCTGTGTGGCCCTGGGAAAGGCCACTGACCTTCTCTGAGCATCTGGAAAATGGAGCTAATGTTCCCCACCTGCAGAACTGTTGGGGTTGTGTGGGCACCTAGAGCGGGGTGACATGATGACATGATGTCAGTTGTGATAACTACTTCTGGAATAAGGGTTATTTCCATGCCACTGAGAGCCAGAACCACCCAAGGCAGGTATTCTTCACACCGCATTCCTGGAAGGTGGTGGCTTGGCTTCAGCTTGTATACCTCTAGTGACAGGAAGCTCATTCCTGTTGAGTTGGAAGCTCTGTGAGCTGCTGATCTTCTGTGGAGCTCACACTTGCCTCTCTCAGTGTGGGTTTCCTCCCTGGAGTGCTCCAAGTCTACCTCAGGGCCACCAGCAGCAGCTTCCCCTCCACTTTCTTGCTTAGCAGCCTGTTCCTCTGAGCCAAGGAGAACCAGAACGGAGGAGGTGACCCAAACAGCATCCCCTCCCTCTGCTCCCCCCCACAAAGAGCTTTTTGACCTTTTTGGCCAGGCCGGAAGGTTTGAAGGCTGGCAGGCAGGCATGAGAGGTTGTGCTTGGGTAGGTTAAGTGGGCCATCTGTTCTGGCCGAGTCCCAGGGTGGACCGTGATGGAGGATAAGAGCGTGACCAGGGCACATCATGGAGACCAGCGTGTGAGCTGCCGCCGTCTCCCAGGCCAGCTCCTCTGGTTGTGGCTGGGTTGGGGGTGGGACACCAGGATCTGTATCATGGGATTCTTCTAAGGATTAAAGGGTCAGAGATATTTTAATACCTAACATGGTTCTTGGAATCTGCTAATAATCTTTTTTTTTTTTGGACTGTGATCAGTGAATGGGTTAATCTGCTCCAGAGAGAAGCTTTAAATGAGCCAAGATTTTAAACATTCATTACCCTTCTGCTTCAAAGGGTGTTTTTTTTTTTTTTAAATTCTTAAAATTTCTTATGCTTCTTTCAAAATTCATCAGCTTAGGGCAAGTTGGCTGTTTTAATAACAGCACTAAGAAAATGTTGATAAGATTCTTTCAATAACAGATATTTCCCTGGCAGAGAAACAGCATCAAAACAGCTTCTGGAGACTTCCAATCTTCCATTTTGCTCTTCCAGTGGGGTCAGACCCCTCTAGACCCTCTTCCATGGTTGTGTTAGTCACCGTGATGTCTTACAGCTCCCACCTTCCCTATGGGAGATAGGGCAGCTGAAAGCACTGTGAAGACCCTTAAGGAGGAAGGAAGGAAGGAAGGAAGGAAGGAAGCTGTACACCCCCTACTCCTGTTCCAGGTTTTAATACTATTTAGAGGCTCAGCCTGTTTCCTCTCCCCACTTTTGTCCTTCTTTCTATTAAACATTATTATGCTCCCAGGCATCACAGGAACGGAGACAGGGGGACACACAGATGGAAAAGGATAGGACTCTCAATCCTTTCCCTTCACTCTGGTCCTGAACAAGTTAGGGAATCCTGAACTTGGAAGAGAACTGAGAGACTGTTCGACTGAGCTGACTGCCCAGGACAGGGATGCTATGGTTTGAAGGTGTGGGTCCACCCTAAAGTCTTGGGGGAAATCTTAATTCCCGATGTGATCCTACTGGAAGGTGAGGGCCTCTGGAAAGTGTTTCGGTCAGTGAGGGCCCAGCTGTCATGATTGGGGGATTAGTGCTCTTGCAAAAGAGATCTCGGAGGGCTCCCTCCTTCTCTTCTGACAAGTGAGGACACAGCAAGAACACTGTGACCAAGAAAAGGGTCCTCAGTGGACCATGCTGGCACCCTGAACTTGGACTTTCAGGCACCAGAACTGTGAGGATTAAATTTGTGTTGTTTATAAGCCACCCAGTCTGTGGTATCTGGTTACAGCAGCCCAGATGGACTAAGACAAAGGATCACTGCTGGGGCGGGAGGGGGTGGTATGAGGGTGTCCTGGAGGGGGTGTGGTCAGCCAGGGGCTCCCTGAGCATTTCCTCACTGCCTTGCAGAAGGGATCAGAAGATGGGAAATTTTGATCACAGGCAAAAGTGAAGAAATGAGAGTTCTAGTCTTGCCTGCACTGCTGAGTGGCTACATGACTTCTCTTCTCTGGGCCTCCATTTCTGCACATGTCAAATCACAGGGTTGGACTAATTGATCAGAATAATCTGGAAGTCAGTGTTATTTGGGTGCTTTGCATGGACTAGTTTCTGATTAAGCATATCATATAAGTGACCTGTTTTTCTTCTCTCCCCAACTCTAAGTTTTTTTTTGAGAATCCAAGCGTCAATAAAGATCATATTAAATCTTAGGGCTTTTGTGTCTCTGAAAGTTATTCCAGGCACACTTTTATGTATTTACAGACATCAGCTTTTCAATAAAGAACAAGGGATTTCCAATTAGAAACACTATCAGGATTAGATGTTGCTGTGTGTAATGGAATTCCCAAAGTAACAGAGGCTTGAACACACAGGGTTTACTTTACTGCATAAAAATAGTTCAGTGCTGGCATGGATGCTCCCCAAATTCAATAAGGATCCAGGCTTCTTCCATCTTTATGCTCTGCTGCTCTAGCTTCTGTCCTCAAGTTCACCACATGGCCCGAGAAGACTCCTGGAGCTCCGATTCTCTTCTATGAACATTGGCTTCATCACAGGCCCCTGGCTCCAGTGGTTCCAGGAATCCCATCCAGACTCCACAATTCCACTGGGGGCCCAAGAGGAAGAGAGGAAGGGCTGAGTCAACCCCCTTAGGCAGTCTTCCCGGAATGTTTACAATCTGCTTCCATTTGCACATCACTGGCCAGAACTGAAGGGGAAGGTGGGAAATGCAGTATTTTAACCGGGCACATGGCTTCCCTGGATGAAGTGTGGGTTTTGTTGGCAAGGAGAATGGGGGAGGAACACTGGCCAGCCAGTGCAGTCTCTACTGCAGGTGCTTATGTGCCAAGGATTGTATACATAATCACAAGCCAAGTAGACCATTTTGTGGATGTATTAATCTAGCTATTTAACATAAAATACCAGTATCTGTATCAGTTAGGATTCTTTTGATGGCATGTGATAGAAACCACATCTTTGACTGGCTTGCACAATAAGGATGTTTATAATCCCACATATTTCACTTACAGAGGTGGGGTTAGCTCTGGGGTTGGTTGATTCAGCAGCTCGAAGACATCATCAAACCTGGGGTCTGTCCATGTATCATTTCTCTTGTATTAGTGTTGGTTGCATCAGAGGCAAGTGGCTACAGTGGTTCCAGGAACCATCTCTGGACCCAATAATATTCAGGCAAATACAGTGGTGCATTATTTTTAGTGACTCTCTCTTAGAAGTCACAGAATGTCCTGAATAGTCTCTTCATGCCTCCGTGGCCAGCGCTGGTTTATCATCTACTCCTGGACAACTCATTGGCAGGGGAGAAGGGCAATTAGGCCACTTCTGGAGCTGGGATCAGCTTCTAGGAAGCTCGTGGCTACCTAGGGGAGTAGTAAATACCTGAATAAAATTGGGACTCTGTTAGTAAGGGCCACAGAGGAAGCATGCTGATAGGTAAGTATCATCTCCATTTTGCATTGAGGGGATTGAAGCTCAGAGAGGTGAAATAACTTGTTGAAGGTTCAGCAGCCGGTGAGCAGCAGAGAGAGAGCCAGAACCAGGGGGTGTCATTCCTGATGTAACCCGTTTTTCCTCCCACTCTTCAACTGGAGAAGGGAGGGGCTCCAGAAGTTTTCTGTGTCAGTGCCTCCCGAACTTCAGCCATTTGTCTGCTGCCTTTGTGGTTTCCCCCCTCAGATTGACTTTATACCTGCATGGCGATTTGCTAAAAACTTTATTTAGCTAAGATGGTCTTTATGATTTTTATTAAAATAAACTCATGATTTTGGCATCAACGATTGCTTTTAAAAAGGACAAAAACACTGACATAAATGGGAAATTAGTCTTGCTTGACAGAAGTAGAAGATAAATCCTCAAAAGAAATACAGTGCAAACAACCCTCTTCTCCTTTTTAGAGGGATGCTATTACCCAACGTGTGACCTATCTCTGTTGCAAAGAATGACCAAGAGTGTGGAAAGCATTAGAGACTTACCAGCACCAAGCCCCCTCCTTGATAAGGTAAGGACTTACAGAGAAGGGGGAAAGCAGTCAGGCTTTCTTATGATGCAATTCGGTGCCGTGTAAGCCTCCTCCACGTCCACTTGAAATGATCCCACATACATTCTTGAAGAAACCTTAACTTGGATCTAAGCCTGAATACTTTGTGATTGCTGCATTGCACATAACAACACAATCTTGGGGAGGGGTGTGCGTACAGCAGTAAGCATGCCTCCCAGAGATCTGTGGTTTTGTTGGCACTCAGGCAATCTGGGTGAGGGTTGACCAGATGACCCTTGTCTGTCTAGGACAAGGAACAAGGTCGGCAGACTTTCTGGAACAAGTCAGGAAGTGACTGTTGTAGGCTTTGTGGACCACGCAGTGTTGGGTGCAGTGACTGTTGTGGTGTGACAGTAGCTCAGACAAGATGTAAGTGAATAATTAGGGCTGTGTTTCATAAAACTTTAGGAATGCTGAAATTTTAATTTCATATAATTTGCAAACAACAACGAATAGTGTTCTTCTTTTGATTTTTTTCAACCAATTAAATATTTTTTCAAGATTTATTTATTTATTTATTTATTTGAGGGAGGGAGAGAGAGAGAGAGGGAGAGTGAGCAAGCAGGGGAGAGGGGCGGGAGGAGAGGGGGAGAAGAGAATCTCAAGCAGACTGTGCTGAGTGTGGAGCCTGACACAGGGCTCGATCTCATGACTCCAAGATCACCACTGGAGCCTAAAGTCGGATGCTTAACCAACTGTGCCACTCAGACACCCTCTTTTCAACCATTTAAAAATGCAAAAGCATTCTTAGCTCTAGGGCCATACAAAAACAAACAGTAGGCCAGATTTGATCTGAGAACCACAGTTTGTACACCCTGACCTAAAATGGAAGCTATCCCTGCCTCTGCCAGAGCTGGCGTCCTAGGTGTGGGACCTGCTAGACTGTGTGTGGTCCTACACCAAGAAGCCCCCTCCCCCCAACCTTGGTTGAATGCTCTGCTACAAGCATCTTGAAAATATTGATAATTTTTAAATAAGGGGCCCTGCATTTTCATTTTGCAGTGGGACCTGCAAATTACATAGCCAGCCCTGTTGTCTTCTCCTAAGCTGTGTAGAGACATGGAAAATTATGGCCCAGTAGTGGTCTCACTGGAGCACGTTCTCAGAAGTGCAAGAAGTGAAATGGAAACACCACAGTCTCTTAAAGTCTATGCCTGAAAGGGCTGATTGTCACCATTTCTCACCTGCTGTTGGCTGAGGTCATATGGCTGAGCCCAAAGTCAGGACAACAGACTCTGTTCTTTTAATGAGAGGGATTCTAATGTCACATGACCAAGGGCTGGGATATGGGGAGAGGTGATGAAATGGGGGCAGCAATGCCATGTCTCACCAACTCTGTTACACTGTGTTAATCATTCTGGCTGTTTGCACACCTCTAGTGTCAAAGAACTCATTATCTGGTCCTGTTGTCTGTAAGCTTTGTTAGTCCCTTGTTCCATCAGCCCAGGCAGAGGCAAGGACAAAAGACTTCTGTGTGTCCTCAGGTTGATTTCTGGGGTCAGCAATACACAAATGGTCTTCCTTCCCCCTCTGCGGTATCAGAGAGACTGACAGCGCGGACACTCCAATGAGCTGGCATTTTGAATGTACCAGGGGACATGCTAGTCTCCAGCCAAACATTCAACCAGCTCTCTTTCCTGGACAAGTCCTCTTGGGGATCTCAGTAGCTTGAATAGCACCTTCACACTGAGAAACTGGAGAAGAAAAATGTCTGGTTCACATGCTGCTTATGAATTCTTTCTAGGTTTTAAACACATTTGAGGAAACCGAGTGAGTCCACAAACCTAGATCAAACTGTCTTTCCCCTGCTTCAAGTCCTTTCCTGGTTCCCCTGGCCCAGCTTGGCTTCCCTTCACGGCTCTTTGTGATGTGGCCACAGCTGCCCATAACTGCATTTCCTGCTCACGATAAGCCTCTAGATTCACTGGACATCTTCCACCTCTTGGCCTTTGCACAGTCACAGTCCTGGAGATCACCAGTGTGATAAGGCATCTCGACTACTTTTCAACAAGAAAAGAGAAATTGTTGGTGCTCATAATTGAATACCCAATGGCAGAGGGAGCTTTGGCCATGCAGAAGCGCTTCAATCATGTTGTTTAGAATACGCTTTCCTCTGTATCTACTCCATTCCCCGGGCAGGAAGTCCCCTCGTGGTGATCTGCAGGAGTAGCTTCAGGAGGAGAGAGTCTTTTTTCTAGATTCTCCCGTGAAGTTCCCAGCGCTGACTCTCACTGGCTGCCTGGGGTCATGCGTCCACCCAACAATGGCGGCAGGAGCTGGAGTGTACTGATTGCCCAGGCCTGGATCCTTTAGCCATTCCAGTGTCTAGAAGAGTGGCCTTGGCTCCACTTAAACCACAGGGACCCAGAGTGGGGATTTTTGGGGGGAGAATCAGGGGGCGGTTACCAAATCAAGTAATGAGCAGGACAGGGGAGCCAAGACCACAGACGTCCCCACCCTCTGGTTCCTCTGTCTGGAACGCCTCCCTTTTCTCTGCTGACAAACCTCACTCATCCTCCTAGCTCCACCTCCAGTGCCATCCCTCTTGTAGAACCCTCAGCCCCCACCTCCCCCAAGATAGGATAAGCCACTCCTTTCTCAGTGGGTCCCTCCCATCACTCGAGCTATGCTACACTGGTCTCTTGGAGCCACCTGCTTCTGGAAAATGGTGGTGAATTTGGCCAGACTCCCCAGTTTCAGAGCCTGTGTCAGTACACACCCTCCCCGATTTCCACGTGTCCTTGGCTTTCCTCCGCAGGACACTTGGCTTCCCCGTCTGTGTGCGTCCCCTCAGGCTGACCACTGGTGTGTACGCCTCGACACCCTTGCCATCTCAGCAACACAAAATCTCGTCACACGTGTGATTTTTGTGAGTGTTATAGCCTGACTGAAGACCTGAGGTGGGGTGACAGAGGAATCTCATGGCTCTGGCAGAGCCTTCCACTGTTAGGTTGGCTCCCCACTTAGCCCTCCCCTTTCTAAGAACACCCTTCTCCCCAGGGTGCCCCCCCCCACCGGGCCCAGCCTTGACTCCGCCTGTCCCCCCCTGCAAGGCACAGATCTGCCAGTCCGGTCTGCAGTTAACCACACCCCTTCCACTCTTCCCTGCTCCCGAGGGCTCCTGCTGGCGAATACTTCACATCGGGATGATTCCAGTGGTCTGTACCGCCTCTCCCTTCTCAGCGGGATCTGAGCTCCTTTGAAGGCCCAGGTCCAGGTTGTCTCTATGTCTCCAGTGCCCAAGACAGGGCATGGCCTGAGTAGGGGTTCACTAGAGGCTAAATTCAAAAACTAGTTCAACAAAACCCCGCATTTTAAAAAATCAGGAGGAATATCTTTGGCCACTGCAGGAAGCCGGGAGAGGGTGGGTGAGCGATGATTTCAGCAGAAATGCCACGGGACGCTCAGGTTCTCAATTATTTATGGACCTAAGGAGACACGTTCCCGGAGTGCTGTGATATATTTTGAAGATGTCAGGGCCGAATGTGAGTGACTTTGTTCCTTACAGTCCCTGCAGCCCTACTCTGCCGCTGCCAGGGAGGGGGGCCCTTAGCTTCTTTTTGCAACTAAGAAGAACTGGTTTGGAACTCAGTTTTGCTCCTACTCGGTTACCGCTTCTCAAGGTGCTGGCAAGGATGGCGAGATGAGGGCCGGTCAGGACAGCCTCTGGGGACAGAGGGGTCTGGGTTCTAGTTTTGTTCTGCCCTGGGTCACTATAGACTTCGCCCTCTGTGGGAGGCTGTTTTCTGCTCTGTGCTGTGGAGACCAGCACTAGTCTTCTGCCAGGGGCCTGGGGGTCTTCAGCGAACGGGGTGCATCTAGCAGGTAATCACTGAGGCACTCACATGCTCTGTCCTGGCTCAACTAGGTCCAGCCTGACCTTGTGTGGCTCTGAGTTTCTGGAGTCTCCCATCAGGGGCAGAGTTTCTGGATGGAACTTTAAAAAAGATTTACAAAGCATAGGCATTTCATTTGAACCAGGGGGTAGAGGTGGTGTGGTTATCTGCAAGGGAGTTCTTATTTGGAGAAGGAAGAGTCGAAGGGTTTCTAGGCCAAACTGTTGGTGCTTTTCTCAAGAATAGAGGATATGTGAGTTCTAAGCATAGGAGGTGTGCGGGTCCTGGAGACAGAGGGTGTGCTGGTCTTGGGGCCCAGGGGTGTGTTTGTCCTATGGGACACATGCAGACTCTACAGTCAGACGGTCCTGAATGTTCACCTTGTGTTTGGTGACCCAGAAGTGGGTGGAGGTGGGGACAGCCTCTGGGGCCTCATCCTCATGGGAGCTGGCCATGACTTTCATGATGGATTTCCACTTCTGGATACCTTCTACAATGTTCATATGGTGGCCGACAGAGACTGTGATCACAGAACTCTCCTAGGTTCTGGTATTCCACAGGCGCTTAATAAGTGTTGGCCGAATGAACTATTTGATGAATGAACAGCCTCAGACTCGGGGTGAGATGGAGCTCAATGCAAATTGTATGTGTCCCTGGCAAAGTGTCCATTTCTTCTGAACGTCTTTGTGTGTCTTTGTGTGCAGAAGTGGGTGTAAAACCACCAAGTAGGCTAGATTTTGGAGGATGGACTAGATCACCGCTGGAGAAGCACCCAGCACCTAGCGCTCAGTCCATGACGGATTCTCCCTCCGAGTGCCCAGCTGCCTTCTTTAGAATTCTCCGCTTTTCCTCCCTTATTCTGCTCTAAATAAATCATTTTCTCCTTAAGTACTGCCTTCTAGATAAAGAAAACTCTCTTATTTAATTTGATTGTTTTCCTGTTTGTTTAATTACTACCATTAAAACGTTAATGCTTTCTTGTATTTTTTCATGGCAAATGTGATATTTTAACTCCACTTGGGGTTATTTTATTTGTCAACCTTCTGCTGTTGCAAGTATCAGAAACCGGATTCGAAGGGAGACTTCAGAAAAGGGGGACATTTCCTGGTTCCTGGAATTAAATATCGTTGGGGTTGCTTTAGTCAAAACAAGGCTGCAGTCAGACAGCCGGTCAGGCATGTGGTGTCTGGCTCTTGGCTCTGCTCTCCTGTGTCACCCTCACTCTGGGGCAGCCTTTGCTCCTGTCGTCTCCTCTCAACCCTGGCACTGAAAGCACTTTCCCTTCCCATTAGATGCACGGAGCATCTTGGGACTTGGGTCCAAATGCTGCAGCTGGAGGACTGGCCAGCCCTGCTGGGCTCCATGCCTGGAGGTACGGCTGGGGGCTTGGTCCCCTCCAAACCTCCTTGGCTGCGAGTGGCAGGGGGTGTGTCCCACAGGGAAACCAGGGTGGTTTCGGCTCTCTGAGGCAGGAGACATCAGTGAGGATCATTATTTCTATCTCGCAGGTGAAAAAACAACCTATGTCTGCCACTGTTCTAGCAGCAGCTAACTCAACCCCCTCTAAGAAGCTTATTTCCTCAGAAAGATAGGACCTTGCGGGGCGCCTGCTGGCTCAGTGGGTTAAGCTGCTGCCTTCAGCTCAGGTCATGATCCCAGGATCCTGGGATTGAGTCCCGCATCGCTCTCTGCTCAGCAGGGAGCCTGCTTCTCTCTCTCTCTCTGCCTACTTGTGATCTTTGTTAAATGGATGAATAAAATCTTAAAAAAAAAAAAGAAAGAAAGAAATAAAAAAGAAAAACAGGACCTTGCTCTCACACCGTCAACTTAAAAGACCACTGTGGAACCAAAGGGCTTTTGTCGACTTCTAGAGATGTCCAGGGCCGTCTGCGGGGCCTGGTTGCTGAGGAGCTTGCGAGGAGTGCTCTTCAAAGAGGTTGAAGGTGGCCTTTGTCATGGCCGCTTGTCGCGGACCCCCGTCCCTGACAACCTTGTGCAGGTCCCCATCATGGATCTTCATTCCTTTATCTGTGAAATGGAAACAAACAACCCCATCCTCCCAGAGACGTTTGGAGGATGTGCTGTGGCGACCAGCACTTAGTACGCACTCAATGAGAGCGTGGTTGGTCGGGAACCCATGCCACCGTAAGCAAGTCCGTCCACCATTGGAGCCGAGCATCTCTGTCCGCCCAGTGAGGTGATGCTAATCTCGCATCCAGGGTTGGGCAGGCAGGAGGCACTTTGTGAGCATTTGGAGATGTAGAGGAGAGAAGACTTTGTGGACTATACATTCCTATGGGATGTCAGGCATCTTTACCAACAAGACCTTGCTGTTACTAAGTCCCTGGCTATTCAGATAAGGAAACTGAGGCTCAGGAAGGCAAACTTCCTCCTTACACAGCAGAGGGGCAGAGTCAGGCTTTTTTTTTTTTTTTTTTTTTTTAAAGATTTTATTCATTTATTGGTCAGAGAGAGAGATAGACCAAGAGCACAATCAGGGGGAGTGGCAGAGGGAGAAGCAGGCTCCCTGCTAAGTGCAGAGCCTGATGTGGGACTTAATCCCAGGACCCCGAGATCATGACCTGAACCAAAGGCAGACCCGTATCTGACTGAGCCCAGGTGCCCCCAGAGCCAGGCTTTGAACCCATGTCCTTACCACTGTTCCAGCTGCTTTCCTGAGGAACTGGGGGGCTACTTCCACATATAGCCTTCATCCCTCAGGGCCTGGTCAAGAAGTCACCTCTCGTGTGTCTCCCCAGGACTCCCTAGCCTGGGTTAGGACCCTCCATGGTTTCCCCCAGCTCCCCAGGACCCCATCACAGCTCTTCCTCCTGGAGGTGCTACTGTCTGTGTGTCTGTCTTCTTCCACTGGACCATGGACCTGGCCCGAAGTGACTCAGAGCCCCTCACCCCCAGTGTGCTGCTGGGACTGACGGTGTAGCCCGTAAATTTGGACTCAGTGGCTTGGTATGAGGAGCTTCCGGCTTCACTGCAATCCTCCCCACTGTCCTTGAGCAGTGCTAAGAGCCTCCCTGAGCCTCAGTTTTTTCCTCTGTGAAATGGGAACACCTCCTAGCTGTGTGGTTGTCAGGATAGAAATAGTGTGACAACAGAATCTTCTGCTCTTTGAGGACTTCATCATTTCATTCATTTCTCCCAGCCATCTTTTAAGGCAGAGCCTAGAATCTTGCACATTTTACAGACAAGAAAGAGACTGAGAGGCAAGCATGGATTTGCCCCGAGTTGCATAGAGGGACCTCCTAAGTGAAGTCTGTAGTAACAATACACATTCATGGAATGATGGGGTGGGGCGCCCCAACCACACTGCCCCTTGTCCACCCTGCCAGCCCTGGTTAAAGGCCAAGTTTGGCTGGGCTGTGTACCCACACGGCTTGCTGGGGAGGAGAGCGGGGCTCTACACACCAGGTCTGGGGGCAGCTTCTGGACGGTGGGAGGTTGAGGGAAGAACAGAGGTCTTGGCTAGCCTCCCTGAGAAGCATCTGGGCTCACGAAGTCTGATGTTCGTATCCGGTGGCACCCCTCCGCCACCCCACCTTCACTGCGCTCCACACCTTCACTGCGTCTTCCTCTTAGTGGGCACGGCTTCCTTCTGCGGGAGGAGCTGGAGTGGCCGCCTATGCTCTCTGCAGGGGCAGCCCAGAATGGTTGCAACATTTATAGAGTATGTTCCCATCAAGGAAGGGCTGAGGGGGCACAGCGTGAGGTGACACAGACTCCATGTCAGAGACCCCTCCGGAGACAGCTAGAAATACTTGGGGTAGAAGGGAGGGGCTTGTGAGTGGGACGCCAGTGGTGGGGGACCTCAGAGACTGTCCTACTGCACAGCCAGTGAGTGTTGGGGCTGTGGGCAGCACTGGAAAGCAGGGGGTCAAGGCCAGGCAGAGAGGTGCTCTGGGGGAGAGCTGGGGGAAAGTAGGTGTAGAGGACAGATTTGGATCCACTGTCCAGCAAGAGAATCATTTTCCAGGAAGTGGTGAGCCTCCTGTCTCTGGAGATATTCAAGTAGATACTCAAGCAAAGATATGGAAGGATTAGGGCACCAGACCTCCAAAGACCCTTCTCTGATTCTCTTTATCTGGGGGAAATGACTGATGAACTCACTGCTCCTGTGTTGGGGATGACCTTGGCCTTGCAGAGAAGACTTCAGGGTGAGAAGCTCTGAGCTGGCTTTTGGGGGCCCGGTCAAGGGCAGGGCACAGCAACCCTTGGCGAGGGCCCAGGATTGCTTTTCTTTCCCTGATCTCCAGGATGGCAGCTGTTGACTATCCTGCAGCTTAGCATCTGGTTCTTCCAGACTGGTGGAAGGTCATGTTTGAGTAGATATAAGTGACCAGAGGACAGACAGGCAGCTCATCTCTAAGGCTGAAGGGACAGGGAAGGTCAAGGGGGCTATGAGAAGGCACCTGGGTGAGGTGGCCATCTGGACAGTCTGGGATCCTACGGGGAGCCTTTTAGGTAGGGGCAGGTGAGCTGGGAGCATGGAGAATCAGGGATGGCTTCCTTGCAGAGGTGGTGTGACAGTCTTGAAAGATGGAGAATACTGGAGAAAGAGGGAGAGACATTGCAGGCAGTCCCTAAACCTGAGACTAGAGCCAGAAGCTGGGTTCATCAATACCTGTTTGGTTGCAATTGAGAGAAATGGAATTAAACCCAAATGGATTTTTTTTTTTTTGATTCATGTAATTGAGAAGTCCAGAGGCAGCTTCAGGCATAGCTAGATCCAGATTCTCGAACAATGTCATATCTCTTTCTGTTATTCACATCTGCTGCCCCCATGTACTGTCTCAGAGGGGCTCTCCCAAAGATGCTCACTGGCAGCACCTCTCCGCTGGCTCTGCAGAGAACAGTCTCATTGCTCTCACTTCCTGACTTGGGCCATGCCCAGCCCTGGACCAGGCATGGAAGACTGTGGTTGGCTTCGGCTAGGTCATGGCCCACCTCCTGGGTTAAGACGGTATAGAAGTATTTCCATAAGGAAAATTAGGCTCCCAGAAGAGGGACTGTGGATGGAGGTGAGGCGAAACGTGTCTGTGTCTGGGGGCTGATCCTGCCGATGGGTTTCCTGCCGCCAGCTGCTGCCACCTTTCCTTCTAACTTCTGAGCCCTCCTGGCTTCCTTGTCATGATGCTTGGACTCTCTGCCCAGAGGCTCCTTTTCTTGTCTGAGCACCGTCTTGGTGACTGACTGCCAGATGTCCGCATCCTAAGCCCCAGAGCCTGTGAATATGTGCGCTTCTGTGGCAAAGGGCACTTTGCAGATGGGATGGAGTTAAGAGCTCTGAGACGAAGGGACAGTCCTGGATTGTCCAGAAGGGGCTCTGTGTAATCACAAGCATCCTTGTGAGCAGGAGAGGCAGGAGGAGGGGCTGCGAGAGCAGACGTGGAGTTTGGAGGGATGCCATGAGCCCCGGGATGCAGGCTGCCTTGAGAAGCTGGTAAAGCAAGGAACAGATTCTCCTCTGGAGCTTTCTTGAGAGCCGCGGTGGATCAATAATACATTTGTGTTGTTTTTAAGCCATGAAGTTGGTGGCAAGTTTGTTGCCGTGGCCAGAGGGAACTGGCACACCCCTTAGTACTTGACATCTCACCTTCTGGTTGTCTTGCTCTGCCCCGCCCTCCCTCCATCCCCCAGAGAAAGAGTCATCTCCCCGGGGTCCCTGCTGGAGAAGGGCTGGGAGTCAGGTCTGCCCCCCTCAGCTAGCCCTGCTCCACTGCGCAGCTTGCCTGGGGCTCACAGATCTGTCGCTGCCTGGGATTTACTCAGAACCTTCCTCCTCCCATGGGAGAATGCACACAGCGGCTTGGCCTCTGCTTACACACCACTTCCACCCCGAGAAGTCTTCCGTGACTTCAACAGCTCATTGGCTCCCCTTCCCTGCACACTCTCCATCGGCTTGACTCATGCCGGG
This sequence comes from Mustela putorius furo, assembly GCF_011764305.1. Classification (NCBI taxonomy): domain Eukaryota; kingdom Metazoa; phylum Chordata; class Mammalia; order Carnivora; family Mustelidae; genus Mustela; species Mustela putorius. The sequence goes on from NW_025421294.1 coordinate 34,970,923, forward strand.
GTGGAATGTATGTTTCTCTTCTCCACCATCAGGCTGTGAGCTCACTGAGGACACGGACAGTGTCTGATTCCTCAGTCGCTGTTCCCTCGCAGGGCCTGCCCAGAGCAGGAGCTAAGTACGCATTTGTTGAATGAATGAATGACAGTAGGTGGTGTACTAGGCAGGCGGGGTGGGGCAGGGAGAACTCCTGCCCAAAGATGGAATTGGACTTGACTCCTGGCTGGTCCCCCCAAATCCATTTTCTCTTCTTCCTGGTTCTTGCCTCCCTTTTAGTTGGAGGTGGCCATGGGCTGAGTACTGAATTCTGGCGCAGGAGATACAGCCAGAAACGATAAGCTCCCTTTTGGAGCTAAGGCTCAGCTGTGTCCGTCCACATTTTCTTCCCTGGCTAAGGCTGGCAGGAGATGGGGACAAGACGACCAGTGGTGGAGGCCTCAGCCTGCTCCTGACGAAGAGGAAGAGGTCCCACTGAGCAGGAGTACAGGCTCGGGACCGCCATGGCGCGAAGAACCGATTCAGACGTGTTGAGGCCTTATTCATCGTGGAGCTACATTTCGGCAGAGTGTATTACTCAGATTAATATGGAGATTGGTGCCTTGAACTGTTGGTGCTGCCATCACAATGTACGCGGCGTGGCCTGGGGCTGGGCCGGGGGTGGGAAGGACATTGCAGCCCCAGGCAACAAAGCGGGGCCCTCTTGCTTTGCAGGTGAGAACATCTAACGAACCATTGCCTACAGTGGGCCAGGGAAGCAGCCTTTTGGTGGGGAAGAGAGAAAGAGCCTGAAAGCTGGTGTGCTTTTTGTTCCTTTTTGCTGCCCACAGCAAGACCGTGTGAGAAAGGCACATGCTCAGGCAAGAACTGTCCAGTCTATGGGCTGCCGTGAAGGGCAACAGAGCTCAGAAACGCAGGGCCTGGGGCACCTGGGTGATTCAGGGGTTAGGTCTCTGCCTTCAGCTCAGGTCATGATCTCAGGGTCCTCGGATTGAGCCCCGCGTCAGGCTCTCTACTTGGCGGGGAGCCTGCTTCCCCCTCTCTTTCTGCCTGCCTCTCTGTCTCCTTGTGATCTCTCTCTCTCTCTGTCACATAAATAAATAAAATCTTAAAAAAAGAGAAGAAAAGAAAAGAAAAAGAAATGCAGGGCCTCTCTGCATGGGCTGGGTTTTCCTGAATGGGACTATTGCTTGAGCAAGAAATAACACTTCTACTGGGTTCAAGTGTTCGGCGTCCTCTGGGGTGATTTTTGTAGCAGTTAGCATGACCCTAACTACACATGTGGCTTTGGTAACTACCAACTTTGGGTGTAAACGTGCACTTTGGCTGAGTCTCTGGTGGCCGGAATGGGCCTCACAGAACTCTCCTCTCCCAGGCCGGCATGGATCCACAGCACGAGGCTGGACTCAGGGGGCTACAGGATTCCCAACGAGCCAGTCTGCAAAATGCAGAGAGAGAGAGAGAGAGATAGACAGACAGACAGACAGAAAGGGCTCTGCTACCCCCTAATAAAAGGCCCTGGGCTTTTGCCACTGAAAACCAGAATTAGTTCCTGGGTCACCAAAGGCAAGGGCCAGGTTAACAACTTGGAAATAATCTCGTGTATTTGCTTAGTTCCGTGATTCACGGAGTACTCCCTCATCTGTGATCTCATGCGATGTGCCAAAGCGGTGAGGAAGGTGTTACTTAGATTTTTCAGAGGAAGGACACTGAAGCTTCAAGATTAATCACTTGCCCTGGGTCATACAGCTAATGAGTGAGGAAGCTAATTCAAGGCCAGCTTCCCTTCTCTAGAAATTTGCTGTTGAATGACTGAGATGTGGAAGGGCATCTTTATCACAGGCCTGGTGAGAGTGTGTGTGTGTGTGTGTGTGTGTGTGTTTGTATGTGTGTGTTCGAAGCAAAGGAGTCTTTGCATTTCTGTAGGCCTCGTGGACCCCATGTACTGGGATTTTGCTGGACAGAAGGACCATGGAGGGCAAATATGCTTGCCCAGAAAAATCCTTCCTGATGATATATCTGAGCTCAGAGAAGCCAGACAAGCTGTGATGAGCACCTAGGACTTAATACCTGCACTGAAGGCCTCTCTGTGTCACTCACTCACTCTGCCCTGCCCTCCATGGGCTTTGCCTCCTGGACTGGCACTCCCACACCCTGAAGGAGGAATCTCACCTGCTCCCCAACATTGCCACCTTCCCATGCCCTGGGCTGCAAGGCTGGGCTCTGGGAACTAAGGGAGAGTTCCGGGGGCTGGAGTCCCTGCCTGGACTGGCTGTATTGGATTGAGTCGTGGACCTTTGCACCCCCAGCCTCCCTGCCCCCTTCACTGGGGAATTTTCCCCTCTGGCACTGTGGGTGGAGTTGTCCTGGGGCTGTCTATCAAGGTGGCTGTGTTCTCCAGACCAGGCCAGGGACGTGGTTTTGAATGATAGGGAGAGACCCCCAGAGGTCATTCATCACAGCGGAGGCAACCTGGCAGAGAGAAGAGCTTCCTCCCCCCCCCCCACCCCTAGCAGCTCTGGCATTTGCTGAGTTCAATCCTCTGGGTTTCCCTTCTTTTTGGGAGCTACCTGACACTCTTCCAGTAGATTAAAATCCCTCACATCAGGGTTTAGGGCTTGCAGCCAAGGACTCTTGATGATGCAGACAGAAACCCAAGTGCATAGTAGGAACGGAAATATTTTCTAAAGCCTTCTTTAGAGCAAAGCAGTGTGCATTTATTGAGCCCCAGTTTTGTGCCAGCCCCCGTTCTGAGCACCGGAGCTACAGAGGGGTACAGATCTCCTTTACAGTCTGGACGAGCTCGTGGTTTGTGGCAGGGGACGGCAAAGGGACAGAAACCAGTGTCAACGCCCTGCTGTGCTGTCTCCCATGTAATAAACTCCCAGCTGCTAATTCAGTTGGCACCCAGAAGGGTTTGCTCCTGCTTCCTCATTTCCCTCAAAAAAAATCAATAAACTGCTTATAATGTCTTTAATAAAGACCAAATCAGAGCTTTTTATAACCTTATTATAAGGTTGGCATTTTCCACGTTTTCCCCAAACGCTGAAATCAAATCAATGTGACATCATTTGGGAATCAGACAGTGGACTGAGACAACTGCTTATGCTAAAGTAACCAATAACCAAGCCGAGTTTGGCAGGTTACCATTTTCAGAGGCTCTCGTGGGCATCTCAGCCACCCTGCAGGTTAGAAGACTAGCTCCGAGACGGGAAGGAGCCTGCCCAAATTCACACAGCGAGATGGGAAAAGTAGAGCTGGGGTTTGGTCTTGGACCTGCCTGGCTCCTCAGCCCCGGTTTTCTCCTGTGAGCAGTGCCGATGAGTGGCTGGAACTCTGGGAGCTGCAGTGGTGGGGCTGTGTGGAGAGGATTTCTGCAGGGAGAAGGTTTCGGGAAGGGCAGTTGCCGGCGGGTGCCGCGGCGGGCACATCCGTGTCCCTGCACTGCCCCCTGGTGGACGGCGTGAGCCTGGCCTCCAGGCAGTTGGAGGGTTTGAGCTGGGAGTTTGAGCTGATTGTAGCTACTGTGGGTGGGTTTGGGGAAACCTGGTGGAATAGCCTCTGCTTTTGGACAGCTGAAACGTTCCAGAAGAGATAACAGATGTTTATGTATTGGCTTGTTTGTTTATTTATGAATGCATTCAACCTGTCTCCAGAGATATCTGCACAACCCTGCCCCAAAGTTGAGAACTGGGCATCGCCCTTGCCCTCTGGGAGGCCCCCGCCCATGACAGGGTCAGGCCCACAGGTAGATGCCCATGATGGGGGTGATGTGGGCACCGTGAAGCCATGCACAGGGCATGCTGGGAAACCCTAGCCTGGGCAGGAACGGGGAGTGGTGGGAGGGGCGAGGGCTAGGTTGCTCAGAGAAGGTAACAGGTTGGGTAAGTTTGGAGGGGCAGCCGAGGGAAGATGGTACAGAGAGAGCAGTATGTCCGCTGTGAAGGGAACAGCTCGGCCTTTGTGCTGCAGTGGTCGTTTAGTGTTCCTTCCCTTCTGGAGACCCACCCCAGACTGCGTGGACTTCTGGGGCTCCACTTTATCTGGCTTTGCCCCCAGATCAAGGAGGAGCCAAAGCAGGGGTACGCTAGACTGAGGAGCAGGTGGACCCAGTCAGCCCGGCAGGTGGTGTGGCCAGAGTCCTGGGGAGGGCCCTGGGGCAGCAGGGGACTGCAGAGAATAAAATGATAAGAGGCAGGGAGTAGCCTGTTGGCTCAAATAAGAGATTCAGTTCTTCCTGAAGGCAATGGGGTCCTGTTAAAAGGTTCTGAGCAGGATAGTGGCCAGGCCACCCCTGACTTAGAAAGTTTTTGACAGAACAGAGAGCTCTCCCAGAGCAACCCCGAGACCCAGGCAGAGGGACCCCTGCTGTGCTTCCCGTGCTTTGGCAGACCCTGGCCTGGCTCTCCAGCCATGCTGCTCTGCACAGCCCAGGAGTCCCTGGCCAGGAGGATGTGCCCCCCTGGAGACCACCACCAGCCCCTTTCCCAGAGCCCACCTTGTGGGGCTGGGGCCTGACTCCAGGATTATGCAAGACCTGCCCCAGCTCCAGCCTCCCCTTTGGGCAGGGGGCCATGCTGTGTGCGTGGCTAGGCCCAAAGAGAGCTGTTTTGGGGGGTGTGGAGAGGGAGCTGGCGGGTGCCTGACGGAGGGCAGCAGGCAGCTGGAGCTGCTGCAGGGTAGGGGAGGGCATGCCTCTGTGGTCTCTCTTCATTGCCTTTGTTCCCTCCTCAGAGGCTGAGGAGCACCTGTGTTGTGCTGTGTGCTGGGCTTGCCAGGTCGGGCCCGGTAGTTTCCTGAGCCATATGTGCTCTGCAGGCCTGCGTGCAGCCGGCAGGAGGTGCCAGGAATGGTTCTGTGTGGGAATCCAGAGGCTGGTGGCCACACACAGGCATGAGTGTGTCCTTCGAGGAGCCAGGCTGAGGACAAATGCCGGGCCCCCAGCAGGGCCAATGTGTGTCTGATGCAGTGATATGCGGGGGAGGGAAGGGCACGAGAGAGGCCTGAGGCCCAATGCTAATGTGAGGGACCCTCGGTTCCTATTTCCTGGCTCTTGGTGTGTAGCTCTGGAGTAGGTCACATGGCTAAGAGTCCAGGACTGGGCAGAAACACAAGGGGAGAGGCCACTGGTGGGGCGGCGGAGGCTTATCTGGGAGTTGGGAGCAAATGGGGGCCTATCTCTGGCAGTCTGGTCTCTGGAACACAGGTCAGACTTCCTGTTCCCTCCAGAACAGAATTCCCATCATGTCTGCAGCCCCCAGGAGGCAGCAGGAGGCTCCCCAAAGGCGGGGAGGAGGCCCTAGTCTGGCCCAGCCTGGTAATTAGACCTTTCAATTGCAATTACTTTTGCAATTAGCTCAGCTGGTATTTGGAACAGGAGGTGGTAATTTCTGTCCTTCATGGCAGCTCCCTCTGCATTGAGCTTTGCTCGTCTGTCCAGGGTGCAGGGTAGAGTTCTGGGGGAGCACTGGGCTCTTGGTTGGGAGCAGTGTGCACACAGCCTCAAAGTGAAGCATTTGGGTTCTACCTGACTGCTGGGGTGGGACATTCAGGGGACAGCAAGTGGGGGCTTGGTGCTTTGTCCTTGGGTTGGCCTAGTGACTTGCTTCTAACTAGTAGAATATGACAAAGGTGATGGGTGTCACTTTTACAATAGGTTACAAAAGGCTGTGACTTCTGTTTGCTAGCAGACCTTCTTTACTCCCTCTGGCCGGCTTGCTTCGAGGAAGTCAGCTGCTGTGTGGGGGAGGCCAGTGCAAGAAGGAACTGAATTCTGTCAACAACCAGCGAGTGAACCTAGCAGTCAATCCTTCCCTAACTGAGCCTTCGGATGAGACCATAGACCCTGGCCTGACACAAGGCCCTGGGCTGGATCACAAGCTCTTGAGAGACCATGAAACGGAAAACCCAGCGAAGCAGATCCTAGGTTCCTGACCCTAGAAACTGTGAGAAAATCAGTGTGTGCTGTCTTAAGCTGCTAATTTTTGGTCTAAATTGTTATTCAGCACATGTATATGGTACATGGACAAACTATTAAATCAAGTATGTTCTATCCTTTGAACTTGACAAAGCCTACTTTGTCAAGTAGATTTGAACCTGAGAGGTCAGGTTCAAATCTAGAATCTTTGGACTCCTTGGCTTTCTGCACCAGAACATGGTGGAAGTGGGGGAGCTGGACCGTGGTATGAGGCCACCCCCCCGTTTCTCTTCACACCTTCGCTCTGTCCCGTACACCCCAGAGTTTGTACACATGTGAGGGTTAAAACTCCATACACCAGCCCCTCCTAACAACTAGCCAATTCTGGCCCCGCCGTGCTCACATCATAGGCAGAGTCTGCCTGAAGAAGTTGGCTCTAGGGGTGCCTGGGTGGCTCAGTTGTTAAGCATCTGCCTTCGGCTCAGGTCCTGATACCAGGGTCTTGGGATCCAGTCCCACACCAGGCTCCCTGCTGGGCAGGAAGCCTGCTTCTCCTTCTCCCACTCCTTCTGTCTGTGTTCCATCTCTCACTCTGTCTCTCTCTGTCAAATAAATAAATAAATAAATCTTTAAAAAAAGAGGTTGGCTCTAGGGAAGAGGCCCATGCAGGTGCTAGAGTTAGGCTTTAGCAGTATTTAGCCGAGGAAATCCAGGCTCTCAAGTGTGGTTTCAAAGGAAGGGTTGAGGTCCTGGAGGACACATCCTCTTGGCCCCACAGACTCCTGACTCTGTGAGGTACAGCTGGAGGTCCTGGGAGGTCCTGGGCAGGACTCTCTGAAGCTCCGGGACCACAGCGGGGGCCCTTCTGGCTGGAGTCTGAGGGTCACCTTGGGAGGGCCCCTTGTTTCAACCTTCTCAGGCAGGAGTGAGGTACTCCTAGGGACATGGCAGAACAAAAATGACTCTGGAGAGACAGAAACGGGTGAGGGGATTAAATAATACCAGTTCAGTGCTCACCAGGGGCCCACTCTGCGCCAAACACTTTCCAGGCTCTAGCAACCAAGGATCTGACAGACCCAGCCTCGGCCTTTGCAGTTAGTGGGGGAGCGCATACCTCAAACCAGACCCAGTCCTTCTCCCCCAAGCATACCGGTTCTTGAAAACCAATACGTAGGAGAGGTTTTTTTTTTGTCTTACAGGCCTTCATTCAATTATAATGGATCGAGTAACTACTACATGCCAGGAGCTGGGTATTAAGCAGGACGGCTTTATTAGTTAGGGCTTATTAGGAGGCGTAGAGATCCTTGGCAGAACTGGCAGCCCTCTGAAGCCGGTTCTGCCCACCGGCCTGATGCGCCGGTGCCTGAGCCCATCACTCTCTGCAGTGAGCTCATTTTTCCATCGAAGGTGCTTGTTGCCTTTGATCGGGAAATTCCAAGTCACATGTCTGTACCGGAAGGCCGATGGAGGCTGGAAATGCAGATGTTTGCGTTCTATATCGGGTGGGAGGAATTCACAGGAGAGGAAACCCTGGACAAGTGGGCGGGCGCTCACACGCGTGGGCAGCTGTGATTGACAGCTGCCTGCCTGGCAACGAGCCGAGCGCCCTGGTTGGAGGAAGAAGAAGGGATCTGATCTTGCCAAATACAGGATATTCAATCCCTTGCAATTTTTTTTTTTTTTTGCAAGTCATATTCTATTTCGATTTGGGGTCAATATTTAAACAACCCTGCGAATGAACGCTCGCTGTGGCAGTGGTTGCAGTTTATAACCTCCAGCTTGGGACTCCCTCCCTCTTCTTGCGAGGTTGTCACCATCTCCCCCCCCCCCCCTTTAGCTGTTGCGTGCATAGTGCCAAAAAGAAAAAAAAAAGTTGATTTCCAGATATAAAAATAAAAAAATAAGACTACAAAATCAAAACCAATCAATGTTTATATTTAAACATATTTAGCAAGCAGTAATATTATGCCAGCTGGTGAATTGCAGCTGAATTCAACACTAATAGAGCCCTTTGAGGTGGGGTCTGAAAACATTTTAATGTGTTAAGATATGGGGTAAATCCTCCCATATTAGTATATCTATACAGGAAGGACCTTCATCAAATTTCAAACTACATGGATTTTTTTTTTTTAAAACTTGGAACCTTAACTATCTTCATCTGGTGACATGTGAAACAGTTATTTATTTTAAAATTGTGGGGCTTTTAAAGCAAATATTTACTAAGTATCGAGTGGGTGCTGGGCACTTTGTATATATTATCTCATTCAATCCTGGTTTGATCCTTCTACTGATGGTCACTCCCATTTTACAGATGGGAAACCAACGTACAAATGAATGAGCACCAGGCTTCTTTAGAACTTGGACTGCAGTCAGAATTCAGATCTCAGGGTCCCGGGATCAAGAGAGGAATGATGGTCCTTAGGAAAAGTCTCAAAACCTTGAGACCCACGGGGTGCCTATTTGCTTTCTCCTCTTATTTTAGGTCGAAATAGAACCTAGCTTTGTCAACAAGGTTGTGGTGGGTCTGACCACAGTTTCAGAGAAGTGAGGACAGGAGCTCAATCCCCACCCCATGGCTGTTAAGAGTTGAGTTTCTTGAGCTCGAAACAGCTAGTAATGCCATTTTGTAGCCTCCCTTGCTGTCCCTGGTGGACCAAAATCGATATTGTTAGATCATGAAAATCAAAATTAGGATAGCTAAAAAGATCATTTGTATCTTGTGGACATGGAGACATGAAATCCCTGTTGAGACCTCTTCTTTGCCTGGAGGGGTTACCATGGATACAAACCGGTGAATTGATTACCGGAAAGGCAGCTCAAACCAGAACATTCTTAGCATTTCTTAGTGCCAGGTCCTTGTAGCCTGCAGCAAGGAGTCCATGAAACCATAGTGGTTGGGTGGCTGTTGTCACCAGGTGGGAGAAGGACATTCCTATTAGTGTGCCTTCCCATGAAGTTTGGTGGATTGTGCAGAAAGAGTGATTGGTCTCTGGTTGGCCAGATCAATAGCCTACTTGCATCAAGGCCCAAGCCCAGTCTACTGGTCCTAAAGCATGACAAGGGATCACAGAGGCATAGAGTCTTGGGACTATAGGGCCAGAATTTTGCCCACCCTTTACACCAGATCCGAGGGAGCCTACAAGGGTTTGGTGGGTGGATCTGGGTTTCTGTAACAGAGAAATGATCCCATCTCAGAAATAGGGCAGGCAGGAGAGGCTGCCCCTCCAAGAGAGTGTCCCCAGGTACATAACTGTTTTTATTTCCATTTTACACTTGGTGAAACCGACACATAGAATATAACTTCCTGGGGCACCTGGGTGGCTCAGTGGGTTAGGGCCTCTGCCTTCAGCTTGGGTCATGATCCCGGAGTCCTGGGATGGAGCCCTGTATCAGGCTCTCTGCTCAGCAGGGAGCCTGCTTCCCCCCTCCTCTCTCTCTGCCTGCCTCTCTGCCTACTTGTGATCTGTGTCAAATGAATAAAAAAAAAGAAAAAGAATATACCTTCCTCTTTTCTTGAGGGATTCTAAAACGCTGTATTTTATAGTTATTTAACCAAGCATTTACTAATTTTTTTTAAAGCTTGCTTTTTCTTATATTTTGGAAGCTCGGGAAGTCTATGAAAAAGCATGTAGTTTAGTGTCTAAAAGATAGAGTAACCCTGCCAGCAGGGGGCACCCCTGCCCACTGCCATGGTTAGAAAAACAAGATTTTTATCCAAGTGGGATTTTCAAAAGATTAAAAACATAACTTGTACAAAGGTATAGTCAACAGGTGGTGGAGTTTAATTGAGCCTGTTCGTGGGGGAACAAGAAAGATGGTAGATCTGGCTCAAGGAAGGATCTGGAGGCAGCTATACATCTGGAAAGGAAGAGTCTTGAAATGAGACTGTCAAGAAATAAAACTGGTCAGTGTCCTACAGGACAATAAACTGTAACCTTTGACAATATCTTTTCCACTGAACAGAAATCATTAGCATTTCTACTGAACCATAAGAAAATCATCTGCAACTTATCTATCTTGTACAAATTAACATGTAATTGCAGAGTCTGGTCCCCGATCTGTTTATTATTATAGATAGTCAAAAAAATAAAAGTACTTTCCTCTAGAGAACCATGTAACACTGGTCGGGCCTGCTGGTTACACTCCCATGTGACGCTCAGAGGACATGCCATCACCATAGCCCTATTTCCAAGTCTTAGATAGATTTACTTAAGAACAGACAAGGGTTTTTTGGGGGCAAGTCCTTGCTGGGGTCAAGGCTGGATATAGATGTGTGGGTCCCTGAGCAGATAAACAGTTTGGCAGCCCCCCAGGTCTCTGTCTCTCAATTTCTGTTCAACGCTTACTCAGTAGAACCAAGGGAAAACTGATTTTTCTGTAACAAAAACTAGATACAGAAAGAAAGTCACGCATTCATGTCTCTGGTCCCAGCAATTCCGTTCTGAAAATACTTAGCAAAACATTTTCTGTGGGTTTTTTTTGGTGGTTATTTTTCCTTTCTTAGGCTGCCTTTGGGAGGATCCAAATCAAATAACTAGTGGGAGGCATAGTAAAGAGTTTTAATTTTAGAAATTTTAGATAATACTTTTTTTTTTTTTTTTTATTGGTAAGCAGCAGGAACGACTGGGTTTTGAAATTTCAGCAGCTGTCGCCGTGGACGACAAGCTTGCTCTGAAGGCATGTGTATAGAGCAAAATGTCCACAATAGTCAAATCCATAGAGACAGAAAGGAGATTGGCTGTTGTCGAGGGCCGGGGCAGTGATTGCCGATGGGTATGAAGTTTCTTTCTGGGATGATGGAAATGTTCTGGAATCAGACAGTGCTGATGGTTGCGTGACCTGGTGGATATACTAAAAATTGTGTACTTTAAAGGATGACTTGATGGTCTGTGAATTATACCTTAATAATAATAATAATAAAAATCCAGAGAAGGATCAGCGCAGCAATGTATTTTTCAAAATTCCACAACGGAGAGTCATTTACTTTGTTGAGAGTTTGGGGTCAATGCACGATTTGCTAGCTACGATGGAAGAATGGCTGTGGAAACTTGAGTTAACATATTTGTGGTTGCCTTCATGTTGTTTCAGGGCTCCTGCTCTGGCTGGCTGGCTCAAACCACAGTTTACCTTGGGCTGAGTTTATCTGTAGTATCATGTTTCAAGGGACAGGTAAGCTCTGTAAGCTCCGCGAATGGAGAAGATACATTTCCTCCTCTTCTCATTTGTGATCTGAGTCAAAACTGTTTCAGACTGTTGGAAAAACCTGCTTAGACCCACCCAGTGTTTAGCATTTTATGCCGTGTGAGACGTGATCTTCACATTGGAAAAACCTATCAGGTTGTGTGAGGCATTTGTGAGAGGGCCATTTTCTGAGGATGTAACCATGAGGAAAATTCACTCAAATAATTGTTGTCTCTATGTAGTCATCAGATGCCTTTTTTGATCATGTCCCTTAATTCTTAAACCTTAAACCTTAATCTTTTTTTTTTTAAAGATTTTATTTATTTATTTGACAGAGTTCACAAGTAGGCAGAGAGGCAGGCAGAGAGAGAGAGGAGGAAGCAGGCTCCCTGCCAGGCAGAGAGCCCGATGTGGGGCTCGATCCCAGGACCCTGGGATCATGACCTGAGCCGAAGGCAGAGGCTTTAACTCACTGAGCCACCCAGGCGCCCCTTATTCCTTAATCTTAAACCTCAACCTGTAAGGTAGATTTTGTTACCCCTGTATAACCAAAATGACACCTGGGGCATCCTGATCCCTTGAGATCTGGACAAGTTTGGTTTGATCTCCAATCCATTGGAGGAGTAGATTTACTCTCTCTACCCATGACTTGGCTGTGGGACTCGCTTTGGCTAATGTGCTTGTGGGCAAGATGCTCAGGAACTTGAAATGTGCTTGTACCACTGGGCTTACAGTCTTGTGTGTCCCTGCCATTTCCATGACAAGAACATGCCTAGGTGGGCCTGCTGGTCCCAAGAGATGACGGAGGATGGGAGGCATGTGGAACAAAGCTATGCCACCCTGCAGAGCCCATCCTGGGTTGGCCAGCCTGCAGATTCATGAGCTAAATAAATGTTTACTATCATTTTCTGAGAGAGTTTGGGCATGCTTGTTATGCACCATTACTGTGGCCATCTTGATCGAATCCAGTCTCTCACTAGCTGTGTGACTTGGACAGGTTGGCTTCTTCCATGGAGACCCACAGGAGGAAGGCAAGGCTTCGTAGAGCTCATGGAAAGCCTGGGGTGAACCCAAGGAACGTTCTGAGAATTTCTTCTAGTTAAAAGTCCTGTCCTGTACTCACTTGAGGTAGGACATCTCTGGGGGAGAATATTCTAACCTCTAGGGGAAGAAAGAAGCCACAGTGCATGATAGAAAAGACACAGAAGGGATGGTGGGGCTGTAGGGAGCCAGGCCCTCCACCCCCAGGGTTGCTGCTGAGAGCCTGGAGGATCTGTGCCTCTCTGCAAGGCTGCTGGGCAACAGGTACACTCCAGTTCCAGAATTACACTTGTTGGTATGCTAAACACATTCACACGCCACCACCACCAAAACCCACTTGCATATGTGCACAAGGAAGTATTGTCAGATGATCAACGTAGTCTTGTTTAAACAGCTAAAAATTAGAAATGGCTCAAATGTTCCTGGCTCGGGGGACAGCACGGCACATCCTCTGATGGTTAGCAATAATGAAGGAGCCCTTTATGGGCTAATGGGGTTGAACCTTGAAGACACATTGCTGAGTTCAGTACATAGAGTATAACATTTGTGTTGAGAAGCAAACAAAACTGACCCGAACGCCACACAGGCAACTGGGTAGCAGTGGTGTCCTCAGGGGGAATTGCTAGGGGAAGGGATGGGAAGGGGTAGTCAGAAGGACTCCAGCTTTCTCTGTAATGTCACAATTTTGAAGAGAAGCGGGTCTGGGTTGGAACCTCAGCTGTGTCACATACTTAGGCTTTTAACTCTGGGCACTTTGTGACGCTCTTCAGGCCCCAGCTGGTGGGGATGTGAACCTCTACCTGCCAGGGCTGACTGCTGGAAGAAATGAGCTCGTGTCTGTGGAGGGGCTGACATCATGTCTGGGCACAGGAAGGGGCTCATATAAATGTCAGCTGAAAGCAAAGGATGGGGTCAACTGGGAGGCATGTAGCCTAGGCTGCAGGTCCCTCTGGGGCTGTATTTCCTTGGGCATCCTTCCAGGACTACTGGACACCTAGATAAAGCCCTGGCAAGGCCCCAGCAAGTGAGGGCTTTGGCCCAGCTGGGCCAGTGCTCGGCCTAGCCCAGTGCCATCTCAGGACATGAGAGAAGCCATGTTGTGTTCTGTGACCCCGAGTGGGGAGATCAGGAACATGATACCAACACCTGCAAAGACCTCCAAAAAACAATAAATTATGAATGCCTTGTTGCTGCTGGCTGAGTGTGGGAGACTTTCTCCCAGTCACCCTCTAGGCTGTTAGTGACAATTTAAGTCTCCTGAATTGTCACTGGAATGCTTGGAATCCTAAGAGGTCTGTGTCCTTGGCTGTCAGTTCCTGCTTGGGTGGCCTGGAAAGAGATCCTTCAACTGGACAGTGAAGACGATAAATTGGCCCTCAAAGCTCCAGAGGGAGTTGGGTCAGCGAAGCGAATTGCTGGCTGCTAGGCTGAGATGGGTTCCAAATGGATTCCCTCAGTCCAGGCTTCTGAGTGCTCCCACCCACCCTCCACACTTCTAAGTTTCAGCACGGCCCCAGCATGCCCCAGGGACGTATCCCTTCAGAAGGTCATGGCTGCCATGGCCACATCCTCCTCTGGGTTCCCAGCATGGAGCCCAGGGTCTGCTGTAGAGCATGAGATAGATCCTAATAAAATCCTACAGCCCACCCTCCCCAGCAGTGGGGCTGCTCCCTCACCTGGAGAATGAATGACCCCTCTGTAACAGACCTTCTCATTCCTGAATTTTCCAAACTAGAGTCTGAATGAACTTTCCATAACACAGACCTCATCACGTTAGGCCCTCCTCATGAAGACTCTTCCATGCTCCCAAGGCAGCTGCCTTGGGGGCCTGCTCTCACTCTCTGAGGTAAGTCCTTCTGGACTCCCTGGTTTCCTTTCCCTCCTCCCCCATTTGTCTAGCTAGCAATAATGGCTTTGCTCCTCTTCGGCTTCCTATTGGTGGAATCCACACCTGTTGGAATAGGATTTTAGATTGTGATTCCCAGGTTCCAGCCCTGGCTGGTTGCCTGTATAGCACCCCACTATTCATCCCCTATTGCTATAGTTCAGGGGACACTGAATAAAGACTATCATTTTCTCCCAACCAGCTATAGACTCCATCAGCTACTCTCAACTTTCCTAAGCCTCCCTTAACACAGCTTTGTCCTTTCTTCCCTGAAAAAAACCCTATCACTTTGAGGGGCCCCTGGTTGACTCGGTTGGTTAAGCATCTGCCTTTGGCTCAGGTCATGATCTCAGGGTCCTGGGGTCGAGTCCCACATCGGGTTCCCTGATCTGCAGGGAGCCTGCTTCCCCCTCTGCCCTTCACCCTGCTCATCTTCTCTCTCAAATAAATAAATAAAGTTTTCAAAAAAAAAAAAAATCCACTTTGAGCCAGTCAGTTCCTATAAGCTTTGACTGAGATAACTCATAATCACTTCTCTGTCATTGAGGTATGCCTTTTTGTATTTGCTTCAAGGCCCAAAGTTCAGGACTCTGCAGCCTCCTCTGGTCTCCTCCCTTCCCTCCGAGGGGACACTGTCACTGCTGATCTCGAATCTGGCCAGCTCTCTCTCTTCAACTTTCAAACCCTTTCATTGGTGACTTTGGGATTCCTTCCTGGCCCCAAATCCATGAACCTCTTCTTGTCTGCTGGCCTCTTACTTGCTCCTCAACCATCTACCCAGTTGCAGACTCTCTCAACCACCAACTTTTCCATTTGAAAGCTATCTTTTTCTCTTCCCTAACACAGGCATCTGTGCAGCTGATGACTGCGGAAGCGTGGCCTTCCGCAAACCCGCACCGAGAGTCCACCATGTATCTGGCCCGTGGGGCCAGCGGACAAGGGCCTGATCCTTCTGACAACCCGTCCTTCATTGCCGGTGTGGGGTTTCTCCAGTCCCTTTGAGAGCTCCTTGACTTTTTAAGGCAATTGCCAGGTTGGCCTTTACTCCAGTCTTTTACCGTAACTCCATTTCTAAATCAAGACACACCATGTGATGAAGTTTGGGGAGTGTTCCTCACCAGGAAGTGAAAAAATAAAACTGCAAGGCAGCATCTGTTTTGATCGCTTTATTGGAACATGATGGTAACGCAGAACATGGGTTTGGGGGCCCACAGCAGAAGCTGCCCTCCTCTAGACAGCATGTACCCCACTTCTGCAGCCAGCAGAGGCTCCACAGAACCTCCAGAAGGGTGGGGGCAGCTCAGCCCAGACCTAAAGGAGGCCCCTGCCATGCCGGGGGCAAGGTTCGTGGGCACACGCTGGGCCGGAGCCCCAACCAGATGAGGCTGCCACTAGCCAGACCACATCTTAAGCCTCCAATTCCTTGGCTGTGACTTAGAGACCCACCTGCCTCAGGGAAGGGATTCTGGGGCTTCTAGAAGGAACCCAGCCAAGAGATTGAGCAGCTCTGAGGGTCATGGGGCAAATCATGCCTTCAGGTGTTTTGGCAGATAAACTGCCAAAGCCCTTGTTTAAAGCTATGTGCCAAACACCCTTCTAGGGGCTGGATATACAAAGGTCAGCAGAAATAGGCAGGGCCCATGGCCTCCTGAGTGGGGGAGACAGACAAAGGGGAGGGAACCACACAGATGACTGTAAATCACAAACACGCAGTGGCTTCTGAGGCCCCTTGTGGTGTGTGTGTGTGTGTCGGGGGGGAGGCCTGACCTAATGGGGTGGGTCAAGGAAGACTTCCTTAAGAAGTGGTATTTCAGTTAAGCTCTCATGGCCAGATGGGTGGGAAAAGCATTCCACGTCATGGAAACAGCTCTGTGCATGGCCCTACATCGGGTAGGAGCAGGAGGATAAACAAACAGAAAGGAGAAGCCAGGAGGATCAGGGCAGAGAGACAGAGGGCAATGTGGCTGGAGGAGGCCGGAGGGCCACGTCAGGCCTGAGCACGCAGAGTGGTGGCCCAGGAGAAAGGTGGTCACCTGCATGCCACATGTGACCACAGCAGCATTTTGCTTAGCCTGCTGTGGCTGTTGGGTGGGGGCGGGGGTGGGCAGAGGCCAGTGGGGAACGTGGAGAGCTGTCAGGAAGCTATCTCAGTTGTCCTGCCCAAGGGATGGCAGTGGGGCTGAGTGTGGACAGGGCAGGAAGAGAGAATCAAGCAGACAGTTGGGACCTGTGCAGTTGGGACGCGAGAAAATGGACCATGAGGAGCTGACCCTCAGGCTGCAAAGCCGGCGGCAGCCTTGTGTGTGAGACAGGGAAGCTGGCAGAGGAACCAGTGCAGGGAGAAGGTCAGAGTGTGGTTGCGGACAGGCTAGAAGAGAGGCGCCTTTGGAACACCAGGCAGAGGGGTCGGGCATGCGGCTAGGAGTGGAAAGCTCCCAGGGGAAGCCTGGGCACAAACCTGTGAATTATTTCGTCACAGGTAAATCTCCTGGTGACTTGAGTTACAAGGGTACACACGAGGCCACAGTGGGACAGAAGTGAATGAGAAGAGTGAGGAGAGAAGGCTCGTGGGACAGGCACACCGGACAGCGGGAGAGAGGACGGCCACCAGCCGGCCCAGAAGGCCTGGGTGCGCACGAAGGGGGACACCACTGGGGGTTCGTGGAACCAAGGGAGGAGTGGGATCAGGGAAGGGCCGTGGTTATTGGGGAGAGTCCAAGCACACCCCGTTCCTCTGGGTGGCACCACCCCCATTGCCTTGGGTCTCTTCAACAACCCTGTGAATAGCAAAGGGGATCTTACCCTCTTGGGTGGGAGTCAAGAGCTGCTCAGAGAGATCACTACTGATCCACCCAAGGTCCCACATCCAGCAGAGGACACTGTGTGGTCAACTCCCCACCCCCCAGTGCAAGCTCTCCCTCTGGCTCACTACCCCCCCACCCAAAACCTGCCCCTGCTATTGGCTCTGCTCCACACCCGCTCTTGTTGATGGAAAGCACCAGAGAGGGCCAGTGCTGCAGCATGAAGGGACCCCTCAGGCCCCAGGTTGGAGCCCCGCTAAGAGAAGGGTGGGCTGAGTCAAGACAACACCTTGCTCTCTCCTCAGCAGCAGTGCAATGTCAGGTCAAGGATGCGGGCTTGAGGCCTGGCTTTTTGCCCACACTCCCATTCCCTTGTTCCTTCAACAACTATCTTTTGAGGGCCTCCGAGGAGCCAGGCATGCGTGCTAGCTGAGCTCGACCTGGGGCGGACCCCAGTCTTCCTGAACACTCAGTTTCTACCTCTGTAAAGTAGGTTGGTGATTCTTGCCACAGGTTCAAAGGATTACGTGAGCTCCTGCAGTTGAAGTGCTTAGCACACGGCAGGTGCTCAGTGAAGGCAAATTTTCTTTCTTGTCTTCCCTTCTCTTCCTTTCTCTTGCCTTTCCTTCATCCCATAGAACCTGTGAGGGAGTGACAGGCTAACTCTTTATGGTGACACCCCTGCTGCGCTCAGAGGGCCTGCGTGTTCCTGCGTGGCCAAATCCACGCACACACCTGTGCACACACCCCCCGTACCAGCCATCTCGGCTTGAGACTTGGGGCCAGCCCCAACGTGAGCTTTGAACCCATGGGATTCAGGGGACCCATGCCCAGGAGAGTTCTGAACATCTGCTGAGAATGCTGAGCACCGGCTGGGCTGCTCTGCATAGACCTGAGGACCCCAGCACCCCGCTGTGTGCTCCAGGAGTCCCTAGACTCAGGCTAGGGTGCCTCCTTGGTGGCTCTGGGGGTTTCTGGGTCCTTAATGGCTCCAGGAGTCCAATCTTGGTGACCAGAAGCAGTATCTTGTGTGTCCTGGGCCGGGTCTACACAGCCTCGGAGGGCAGAGTCCTCCCCGCTTCCTGGGGTGGTATCCTCAGTGGCTCTTTGGACAGCGTCTCTCCTGGCTGCTCCTCTGAGGGGCCTCTCATGTGTCTCTGGAGGAACCTACGCCCCCACAGACTCTTGCAGCAGCTTAGAAGGTTGCCGGAGCACAGCGTACTGGAGAGCGCGGGCTTCCTGAGGAGACACAAGCATAGGTCAGGGCTGACAGGACCATGGAGCAAGGCCAGCGGGCACAGGGCCCACCCTCTGGCCTTTGCTTCCTCTGAGCCAGCCCGGGGAAGGGTGGGGTGGGGTGGGGGAACCCTTCCTTGGCCACCAGGGCAGCCCACGTGCCGCAAGGACATCGAGGGCTGCATTCAGGAGACCTGCTCTCAGATCTCACGCCTGCTTCCAGCATGCCGTGCGCCCCTTAACTCCTCCGAACCCTAGGTGGGGGAAAAACAGCCACCTTTCCAATTCTTGGAAGGACTAAGTGTTATAAGATATATACCAAAGTATGCCACACCTTGCCTGGCTCACACCAGGAGCCCAATTAGTGTTTGCTGTTTCTCACTCTCAGTGAAATGATTCCTTGCATGGCTTGAAGGGAGGCTGAGAAAAGACGCCCAGATTTACTCAGCCTTGCCTTACAATCAGTTGTGAGCACATCCATCTCCATTAGAATGTGTGCTCCCCCAAAGGCAAGGCACTAGCCCCCCGGCAATTATAGCTGGCAGATAATAGTTACTCAGTTAATGTCCTCGGAGTCAATCTGATCAAACAATAGATCTCGAACACTGAGTTAGCCAAAAGCTTGGTAGGAAAGCTTTTAAACAGGCTATTTGGCAGACATTTTTATGAAGAAGAGATTTCCTTCCCTTCGGGGCATACAAAGTTCCTTGGAGCTATTGCCTGCGAAGGTACAGATAGCAGACCAGCTTTTCTCTTTAGCTGCTTTCAGCCAGTAAGAATTCCTTTATCATCTTTATTTCAAGTCAGAAGGAAAGGCTCAGTGTGGCGCTCCTGTGTCTTCCGCACCCAACACCTGCAGATCTCCCTTTAGAACAGAGAACAGGAGGCAGGCTCAGAGGCGTAAGCAGGCAACTGGGCCTGGTCCAACTTTGATGACATTGTTTCGTGTGATTGTATCTATGCTCATGAGCTCTTTCTGTTTTCCACCAATGATACTGTTTCCATTAATAGTGACAGTATAAAGTTTCCTCATATATTTTAGTGAAAACAGCAAGTTGGTGTAGAGATTTAAGAGCATATAATATAGGTGGGACAAGACTAGGGGCTGGACTGGATGGGGAAGGGAATGCGCAAGCGACCGTGGTTTGGGGAGTGTCATTCTGAGACCCCAACACATCCCAGCTTCCACTTAGCTCAAACACAGGAGAAGCTGAGTACTGTGTGGTGTCCCTAGAGACTGTTTCTGGGGTCTCTGCCATCCCAAAACAAAAAATCTGGCTTCAGCTCTGTCTAAAGCCAGGACCGCTACCTCCTTTCTGGCTTCCCTGCCTAGGCTGGAGTGGTAGCTTTCCTCGTCAGCTTCAAGCTGGGAGCCAGCCACTGCTTGGTCCTGAGACACTGTGCTTCCTAGGATGTCCATGAAGATCACACCTGGCCTCCGCTCCCACGATCATCTGTGAAGGTCATCTGGCTGCCAGAAGAATCTATCTCCCTGCTCCTCCTCCCTTCTACATAGAGAGAGGGAAGAGCATCGAGCTTCCCTTTGGCATCTGTTAGATAGATGGATAGGGGTTATGGATTGGGATGCCTGACTTTGTAAGATACAGATGACAGCTGCCCCCGACACCCCAGATCCCCTCAGTGCTTAGGTAGGCTCCAGCCTGGCCACTGCTGAAGGCCGCCAGTGGCCCAAGCACTCCCTGGAGGTATGGCCAGCCCTTCCCTCCCCGGAACACAGGCCCTCACCTGGACCTCAAGGTTATACCCCTGGCACGTCAGAGGCCCCATCCTTCGTGCTACCAGGCAGGTTATCTACTCTTGGATTAACATTCCAGACGCAGCTCTGATCAAGCGACTTTCCCTGAAATTACCAAAGAAAAGCTAGCTTTGGCTAGGAAATAACCGGCTCCCTTCTAAAGAGCTCACAGATCCCTTAAAATAATATTACTATGGAAATATCACATGCTCCTTGTAAAAACTTTGGGACAGACAGATGAACAAAACAAAGAAGATAAACATCTCAAATAACTCCTCTTCTCAGGCATATCTTTGTTACATGTTGGATCTGTCATTAAGTATTTTTAAATGAAGTACATCATACATCCCAAAAGACTATATAAAAAAACAAATGTGCATGGTTTAAAGACTCTTAAAGAATACTAAAATGGATACCACCTTTCAGGTTAAGAGACAGAATTTACTAGTACCTGATTTGTCCCAGCAAGTACTTAGGTATTGAAACAGCCTACTGGGTCGTTCTGCCTACACTTTATTTATTTATTTATTTATTGGCAGAGAGGGGGGTGGCAAATTATAGCTTCATTCTTTTTATAAAATAACGATTGATTCAGCAGCATTGGCATTTTCTAAATTGGGGCTAAATCTGGATGGTCTGTCTGGAATAAGGCTGTTCATGGATGACAATTGTCTCGAGATGAATCTCTTCTCTGCCTCACATGCCTTCCTTTGGCAAACATCGACTCCCCACAGCATGTGGTCCGGGTGGGAGGGCGATCATCGGGCCCCACCTCCCAGATGCCTCTCCATGTGGCACCTGCGACTGCTTGAGGGGTGAGTTCAGAACACAGCCAGGGAGAAAAAGGGTCCCTCCCGTGACTGCTGCACCTTTCTTATGAGACAGAGAAGCTGGGAGCCCATGAAATAAGGCAGTCAGTGGTTCTCCTACTGAATTACTACCACTTGCGACCAAAAGACTTTTGCCCAGGGGCGCCTGGGTGGTGCAGTGGGTTAAGCATCCGACTCTTGGTTTCTGGTCGGGTCATGATCTCAGGGTCATGATTTCAGTCTTGGGATTCTCTCTCTCTTCTTCTCCCTCTGCCCCTCCCCCACTGTTCAGGCTCACTCTCTCTCTCTCTCTTTAAAAAGAAAAAAAAAAAGATTTTTGTCTAATATACCAACACAGAGTATTATTTGAGGTAGACTATTTCTGGTAATAATATAGTCAGCAAAACAACCTTCTATGACAGTTTGTAAACACAACCAACTGGCTATACTTTATGACGGTAACAACCCTCTTCAACACTTGATACCTGTAAACAAAACAACTTTTACAATATTTTATAATTGCAAACACAAGTTTAACATGACTGGAAGGGCTCACCACTTATTTGACATTTTGAGTGCATATAAAGGCTTGAAAAATACTGGCTTAGTGGGGCACCTGGGAGGCTCACTCAGTTAAGCGTCTGACTCTTGGTTTGGGCTCAGGTCCTGATCTCAGGGTCCTGGGATCCAGCCCAGACCCCAGACAGGTTCT
Organism: Mustela putorius furo; assembly: GCF_011764305.1. NCBI lineage: Eukaryota > Metazoa > Chordata > Mammalia > Carnivora > Mustelidae > Mustela > Mustela putorius. Next base: position 34,992,255 of record NW_025421294.1, read on the forward strand.
GCACTTAAAGGGGAGTCCCCTTGAGGATTCTCTCTGCCTCTGCCCCTCCTCCCACTCAAGCACGGTCCCACATGCTCTCTCCAAAATAAATAAATAAATCTTAAAGAAAAAAGAGAAAAATATTGGCTTATTTATCAGTTAATACACAGTTTCAGATACTAAAATTTTGATTACTTAATGCAGTTAGTGGGTTTTGGGATACATAATCTCTCAACATACATCTCAATCATTTTCACCTAGGTAATAAGCATTAATTTATATAATTTACTCTGGAATTTAAAAAAAATTCACCACTTGTAAAAAACAAACAAACAAACAAACAACCCAGAAAAATCCAAAGAAGGATTAAAACTATAAATCAAAAGTATTTAAAATTCAGATTTCCTTTTATATAAATGAAATCATGTTTTATGATTTTTTCCTCTAGCTACCTTTTATTGTTGTTGAACACTCTATTTTTGAGATTAAATTGTTTATGTTCCTATAGTTCATTTTCACTGCTGTATTCTATTATGTGAAAATACTCCAATTTACTTATCCATTCACCTGTTGATAGACATCTGAGTTGTTTTCCATTTTTTTAAATCATTTCCCTTCTCATACTTGTTTTTGAATTTACATGATAATGGCCTCCTCAAAACCCTGATAGAGTTTGAGCAGAATTGGAATGATCTATTCCTAGAGTATTTGGTAGAACTCCTTTGCAAAACCATGTCATACTGGTGTTTCATTCACTTTATTTATTTCTAATGATTACAGGACCATTCCAGTTTTCTATCTCATTGCAAGTCAGTTTTGGCAAGTTCTGTTCTGCTAGAAAATTTCCCCCTTATCTGAGTTTTCCCTTGTTTGGGGCATAGAATTGATTACAGCATTCATATTCGCTTTCCTAATCTCTGTGTCATCTAAAATAATATCCTTTCTAAACTCTTCATATTGTTTATTTATGATGATTGTGGTTGATTTCTCTTCGTAGTTCTGTCAATTTTACTTTATGTATTTTTGAGGCTAGCTTATTAGGTACCTATGTGTTTAGAATTATTATTATCCCAGTAAATAGAGTCTTTTTTCAAAATATTGTGACCATCTCTATCTTTAGTAAAATTTTTTGTTTAGCATTCACTTTGTCTGATATTAATATAGTTACCCACATTTCCTTTGGTTAATATTTGACTAGCATATTGTACTTTGCTTTCCTTATACTTTCAATATTTTTGTTTCCTTAAGTCTATTTCTTCTAAAAACATTTGTTTTGGTTTAAAAAAAAATCTGACAAGCTTTGTTTTTCTTACTTGGATAGTTTATTCCATTTACACCATGTATGGTGATTACTGATAATTTTCACTAATTTCTTCAGTGTGGTTTTGTGTTTTATATTTGCCCCACCTTTTCTAACTTTTCCTATCTTTTCTTGCTTTGCTTTAAATTGCCCCTTCTCCCCTCATTCTCTTTCCTTCTCACTTTGTGGAATTTCTGGCCTCTTATAAAATAATTTTAGCATGCATATTTAACATAATAAAGTCTAGTGTCGTGGAGCCCGCCCCCTTTACTTAGTTTGCCATTCTTGTCAAATGTAAATTGGGACGAGACACTAATAAGCTAAATTCCAATACTGTGTAGACTCTATTACATTATAGAGTCTAGAGATACCAATAATTTTATAGGTTTAATATTCTTTGGCCCCCTTCATAGCCCCATGGTGCATGCTGCCGAGCCCTAAATCTGGAAGCTGGGGGATGTTAATGGGGGTTCTCAAGAACACATAATATGGGTTTTGCCACACAGTAAGTGCTTATGGTAAACAACTGTCATTTTCACCTTCCCATTATCTATTCCCCTTCTCTTGGTAATAGCACTTTGATTCTTTGGAATCCAGCCTTCCTCGCTCGTTGCCCACATGAACAAGGTGGGATTCACCTCTTATTCTTTGCCCTGGCTCCAGGTGCGTTCACAGAGTCAGACATAGGACCCACCCAGCCAATGAAAGTCTGAAACTTTTTTGTTGGAACAGTAAGAAAGAGATACATTTTCCACTGGAGTTGCTAAGACGGTAAGATATGAGCTTGGAGCTGCTGGTGGCACCACTGGGAGACTCTGAGAATGAGGTGAATACAGTGTAAAACTGAGTTGAAAGCTGGAGAAAGGCACATTTCTGATGACATTTACACATTTGGATCCAGCCATGCTTGAAGCTCCCCTTGTTTTCTTCAGATTTTTTTTTTAAAGATTTTATTTATTTATTTGACAGAGAGAGAGATTACAAGTAGGCAGAGAGGCGGGCAGAGAGTGGGGGGCAGAAAGCAAGCTCCCTGCTAAGCAGAGAGCCCAATGTGGGACTCAATCCCAGGACCCTGAGATCAGGATCTGGGCTGAAGGCAGAGGCTTAACCCACTGAGCCACCCAGGTACCCTTGTTTTCTTCAGTTTTATGAGCCAGTTCCCCACCTCCACCAATCCCAGCCTCTTTATTTTATTTATTTATTTCTTGAGAGCAAGAGCAAGTTCACATGTGCATGAGTGTGGCAGAAGGGGTAGAGGGAGAGAGAGAGAATCTTTTTTTTTTTTTTAAGATTTTATTTATTTGACAGACAGAGATCAAAAGTAGGCAGAGAGGCAGGCAGAGAAAAGGGGAAGCAGGTTTCCTGCTGAGCAGAGAGCCCGATGCAGGGCTTGATCCCAGGACCCGGGGATCATGACTGAGCCAGAGGCAGAGGCTTAACCATTGAGCCACTCAGGTGCCCCGAGAGCAAGAATCTTAAGCAGGCTCTACGTCCAGTGCAGAGCCTGATGCGGGGCTTAATCTCATGACCCAGAGATCATGATCTGAGCCAAAATAAAGAGCTGAATGCCTAACCAACTGAGTCACCCAGGCACCCCCCCCTTCCAGCCTCTTTCCACTGGGTTTCTGATCCTGGCAGTCAACAGTATTCTGATTATAATACGCCTAGAATCTGAATTTGAATCTGAATCTCATCTTTTCACATTGAGGGTGTTAGAATATATTCAGCCACCCATGGTACAGATCCAGTTTCAGCACTACTCTCTCTATAGGAAGCCTTGCTCAGGCCCTCTCTGAACCTCGGTTTTCTCCTCTGTGAAACAAGTCTGTAACAGCATCCTCACAGGACTGCTGTGAGGACTACAGGTAACAAGTGTCAGTGCTCTTCACCACTTCTGTCTCCTGCATAGAGCACCAACGACCACACACACACAAACCTGCCATCACTTCCATGAGTGCTTTTGCCCGTGTCCCACTGCTAGAGATGTCTTTATGTTCTTTGCTGACGATCAACTTCTACTTCTGTTTCAAGGTTCTGCTCGAGCATCACCTTCCATGGGAAGCTGTCTCTGAGGCTTCCCAGGATTGTGGAGCCCCTCCCAGCTCCTACAGCACCGAGGCCCTGACCTCCTGGGGTTAACTCTCAGTTGACTTGTCTGTCTCCCAGACTAAAGGCAGGCGCTGGACCTTTCATCTTCAGCCCCACTGTCCAAGTTTCTAGTAGGTGTTCAGTCATGTGTGTGAACATGAAAAGCTCAACCAATCCCAGCTTCAATAGTGATTCTCCCATGCTCTGACTTCCCCAATTCACAGATCATCAGAAACTGTGTGTGGTGACTCATGCTGCCTTTATTTCTATATCCACCTCCCTGCTGCTGGCTGGGAAAAGCCTCGTGGACAGGAACCCCGGGAGGGGCAGTGAGGGATGCTGACCATTTTAGCCAGCAACTCTGAGACTCACCATGTGCTGGGGGGATGGAGAAAGCATGAGCGTTGGGACCAGGAGTCCTGAGTGTGGTTTGAGCCTTCCTCATTCCCCCGCTGTTGGGTCTCAGGACAACTCCATCTCTTTCTCAAGTCCCTGTCTTCATCTGTAAAATGGGGATGATCCCAGTGAAAGGGCTGGAAGAGGAAGGTTCCTCCTCCTCCTCCCTTGTTTCCTGCAATAGGCGTGGCCACTGGCTGTTTTGTTCCTCAGGCTCCCTAAGAGCTGGAAGTTGAGGGACTGTGTGTTGAGGGTCTGGGCTGATCTCTGAACCCATTTCTGTGCCCAACCACACAGCAGAACCGCTACTGCCACGTGTCAGCTTTGCCTACATCCTGGGAACTGGGTCACCGAAACTCCTTTATGGGGAAAAGGAAGTAGAGGAGAAGAGAAAGGAGAAGAGGCTCTCTCGTTCGCGGGGAGCCAGCTGTAACCCACCAGCGCTCTTTCCCCTGCCTTAAGCTTTTGTCAAAGTCAGGGGTGACCCTCTTCTCAGGGCCAGGCTTATTTTCTGGTTGTTCTGGAATAAGCTACGAGGTGGACATTTCAGGACACTGGACTACCCAGACGCCAATCAGAGCGTCATTTCCACATATCCTTGTTTTCTATCACAAAGTGATACCGCCCGATACGCGGGGATGACCCAACTTCAGGCCTCGGCTCATGAAAGAAATTAATTTTTCAGCTCTACTCAGAATCTTCTGGAAGCAGATACAGAGGGTTTGCCTACAGCAGCAGGTATCACGGTGAACTGGGCGGAGGCTTCCTCCTGGAGTTTTGTACACACACTGTGCTCATTTCCAGAGAAGGTGAAATTTATCTAAGAAAGGCACCCCGGAACTCCCTGGGATGTAGTTGAGATCTGGAGGTGACAGTCATAAGCCATTGACCCCTTTTAATTTTTCCCTCATGACAAAGGAAACAGATGGTGAGGGTCTGAAAGCTTTGGGCTCATCAAAGGGATCTTAATTATTAGGGACATCTCGGGACACCCGTCCCTGAATGCTGAATGCCTGGGACCGCTCTGGGAGCTCGGTGAGGGAGGGGTCGGCTATGACTCTGGCAGTCGTGAGGGGCCTGGCACAGAGTAGGCATCCTGCACTGTACTGGTGAATGAGTACATGATCGACAGGAACTGGTGTTTACTGAGTGCTCACGTGCTAGGTCCTGAGTGGGCTGTGTGGCATCCTTTTTCTAGTTAACCCTCCCGGTGGTGCTATAAGATGAGTCCCATTTCACAGACCAAGAAACTAAGGCTCTGGGGGTTAAGTGATGTGCCTAGGTCACTCAATAACAAAACTCAAATAGGAAACAACAGCTCTTGGCTCCCACGTACACACCTTGCCACTGTGGCCTGCTTCTTTCTGAGGACCAGGCGAAATGAATTGGACAGAACAGGACCGAGGTTAAAATGAGAGACGTGGCGATGGTCAGGGAAAGGTTGCTGGTCTCTGGTAACTCACAGGTGTGAGTAGCTATGAACGTGAACACACGTATGCGGATGGGCAAGTGAGTGTGTTCTAGGGCCCGAGTGTGTGTGGGTGTGCCTGGGCAAGATGGTGGGCACAGAACCGTTTCTGGCCCCGGGGATCAGGGGAAGTTCCGCGGAGCAGGTGGCCTTTGAGTTGGGCCTGGGGCAATGAGTGGAAATCGAATGGGGATGTCAGTAAGGGGTGGGTGTCTCTTCAGGCAGAGAGGGCAGCCTGGGCTGTCTAGTTCATCTGGAGCAAAAGGAGCCTGCGGATGCAGTGGGAGAGGAGACGGAAAGGGGTCCTATAGCTGGAACGGGAAAGGCCTGCTAGACGGGTTTGCCAGCAACCTGGCAGGCCCTGGAGTGATGCTGGAGGCTACGGAGCCCAGGAGTGTCAGTAATCAGCCGAGGAACAGTCTCAGCTTGTGGCCTGGACTGGCCCTTCTCCGTGATCTCACACCTACGTGGGTCAGTGAGATTGTACCTGAGTGACTGCCAGGGATAGGGTGGCTGGTGGGGAGGGAGTGTGACCCTTTGTCACAGGTGCTCATGCAGACGGGGACAGCCAAGGCTGCAGGGTGCGGGTCCGGGCCATTTTCATGGGTGTTCTCTTGAAGGCCCTAGATCTCCAGTCATGTTGAGCATTTCAGGCGTCAGGTCTTGGCCTGCCACATGGACACTGCTCATATCTTGACGGATGAGGGGAGGAGACCTTCGTGGAATTAAGAGACCTGACCAAGGTCGCAGAGTTGGTGGGTAGAGGAATGGGGTTCTCACCACGTCTCTTTGGTCCAAAGCCTGTGCCCTGAGCCCAGAGGGCAACCAAATGATAGTGCCTTCTCATTCTGGTTCTCAGCATTTTGTGAGTCTGAGCTCAGTTAAGCCACATGCAAACCCCATGGGGGAAGAGCTAGGATTTTCCCCATTTGATGGAGGAGAACACTGAGGCACAGAAAGGGGAGAAATCTGCCCGAGGTCACACAGCCAGTAAGGGGAGCTGGGTATGTTACAGTGCACTGGGCTTGTTGCGTGAGGGGGTGGGGGGCCCTACTTCCATTCAACCCCTCCCCTGCCTCCACATCATCCGGTTCCTGGGGCTGCACTGGAATTGCCAAATAAAAAAGTGAGGACAGTACTCACGCGTCAGGCACTCAATACTGAACTACACAGCACGCGTATGACACACACAATTGAGTTCTTAGCACTAACAGATGAAGTCTGGGCCCAGAGAACTTGGGTCACTTGCCCAGAGACCCACAGTGGGTAAGTGGTAGAGCCTTGAAGGAGCCCCATGTGGCCCAGCTGCGAAGCTGGAGATGTCCTACCCACCCTGATCCCTTCCTGTATGCAAAGCAGCTTGGGGAGCCCAGGCATCACCCACGCAATTTGTGTCACACTCAGTTCGCCCCAGTCCCAGGCTTGTGCTCCCCTGCCCTGCAGCTCAAACCCTCCAGTGATCCCCATGTGACTGGATGGCTTGGCCAATCCTCTCCTTGAAAGTATAGAACGTTTGGTAAACCTAAGAAAACCCCAAAGCCCCTGCTCACGTAGCCCAGGGGGTGCTTACCAAAAAGGAACCATGGCACCCGAGTCAATCCTCAAAGTCATTTCCGATCACCCATTCTGTCCCACTTCTGTGAGGCAGGTGAAATGTCATGCCCACTTTACAGATGGGGAAACTGAGGCTCAGGCAGGCCTGCCACATGCCCATGTTTGGGTGCTATCAGGTGCAGCATCCTGGGCTCAGCTCCCTGTATCAACACGCTGGTCTCTTCAGGCTGACTTATTTGATCTGAATGGCTGAGGACGTGGATGTGTGTCAGGCTGTCCCCTCTTTGATGTCCTTTTCAGTCCTTTCAAAGATTCTCAGCTCTTCCCTGTCCCCTCTGCCCATCTGAAAAAGCCGTGCATCTATGCCCTGCCCTAGCCAGCAGCGTCTCTTACAACCCTTCCAGGATGCTCTCCCGACTTGGTTTCGAGGAAGTGATACCTTTCAGTGTGGTCGGTGGCAGGGAAGCCTGGCAGCCTGTCTAGAAAACAACTAGGCAAAGGGTGACAAAAAAAAAAAAAGCTTAAAGTGTCCCTCCCCTTCTACCAGTAATTCTGTTCCCAAAAATTCAGTTTCTAGGGAAATAATCTGAAAGAAACAGTGTTCTCTGCATGGAGATGTTCATTACAGGGTTGCTTATAATAGCAAAAAAATCTGGAGACCACAGCAAAGTGCAATTGGGAAACATTTCAGTCAACCAGGTGGCTCCTCATGCATTCCCCCCCGCCCCACCAAGCAAAGTGCGATGGCCTGGTGTTCACTGGGGACGCCCCCATGTGCCAGGCACGGTTCTCCAGACTTTACATTTATTGTCTCCTTTAATCCTTGCAACCTTCTGAAGTGGGTCCTGGCAACACCCACATTTTACAGACCAAGAAACTGAGACATGGAGAGGTTAGGTAATGTGCCCAAGGTCTGTCTGACTCCAGCAAGCTCAACTGCTCCCAGAGCCATGGTAGTGACTAGTCACTGTCACCAGGTAATTGGTTGTTAAAGGCAGGCCAGTGTGTCAGGTGTGTGACGTCTCACCTGAGATACTATTTTGAGATGTCAAGGGCTTGCTTGGCAAGGTAGTAGAGTGGGCCCCCCAGTCACTCTCCTTTGGGGTTATAACTCAGATTGGAATTGAAGTGGGGGGGTCACTGGAGGATGAGTGTCGGGGGGCTGAAAGCACAGGGGCTTGTGCCCTATCCTTAGTGGAAGCCAGGACAAGAAGGGGCCTCTGCAGACAAGGCAGAGAGGAGGCTTCAGCCTAATCCTATACCCCAATTCCTCTGCTTCACAGGGAGTGAAGGAGGTCCCCCAAATCTCATGGATCTACAGGGAGCCCCAGCATGTGGCTGGGCATTGAGGCCTGCCTGCTGGGGGAGTCTAACGAGTCTGGGGGCCTGCAGCAGAAGCCAAAGCCCCTGAGAGGATGTGGTTGGTCCTCATCAGTGCCAGGGAGAGCCCAGGAGCAGGTGATGTGTCCCTGGGCCCAACCATGCCACAAACACCAGGGATGGAGAAACTGGCGTGACAGGTCTATTGTGGTCCAGAGGACGCCATGGGAGTCAGACAGACTCTGGGAAGGCTTACCCGAGAGGGAAGGAGATGGGCAGGGAGTGGAGAGAATCTTGTTTTGAGTTGGTTCAACTTCCAAAGTCACTGTGTTTCCAGCGGGATGTGACCGAGCTCCCTGACCTGGAAAGTATACACTTCTCTCCACCATGGTGAAATGGTGGTCCACGGGCACCATGAGCAGAACAAAACAAAGAATCTTCCACCTGTGCAGGCTCAGGGCTGCTCCATAGGCTGCTGTCCCAGCCACATGCATTAACAGCCTTGCTTCTTCTCCAGCCTGCGGTGGAGGTGCTGTAAGGACGAGCCCCACTTTTCAGATGGGAATAGAGTTTTAGAGAGGGAAGGACTTGCTCAAGGTCAACCAGCCAACAAAATTGGGGAGGTCGGCTCAGCGCTCTCTCGACAGACCACCGCACTAAATGGCATCTCATTCCCTATGAGGGCACCCCTCTCCCCATGTTCCTTTGTCCAGAATGGCCCCTCTGCTCCTCAGCTTAGAAACTACCTACTGGCCTTCGGGGGTCAGCTGAGACGTCGCCCCTTCCAGGAGGCTTTCTCTGCCCTCCCAGCCCAGCCCCCACAGCAAGGGGGTCTGAGCACCGATCACATGTGTCTGTACCCCTCCTTGCTCTTCTAGGGTCTCCAGGAGTGTCTCTTTCTGTCCCATCCAAACCCCTGCAGGAGAGTGTGCCCTTGGTAAAGGACGAGTGACTCAGTCACTCAGTAAGACTTTGCAGCCCCTAAAACAGGAGACATGTGGCCCTGCTGAAGAACTCGCAAGTGTGGAACCTCTTTTTGGCCATGATATTGAGGCCACATCTGCTCATGAAGAACACAAAGGGGGAACAGAGCCATGATCTCAGGGATTGCATAAGATGGTAACAGGAATGGTGTTTCTCCTTGACTTTCAATCTTCTGGTTCCCCTTCCACAATAATTTCAGTATTTATAAATACTGTGCTTCTAAAGTCATTGTGGAAAGGGAAGTTCCCACTTTCCTTCCACTTCCACTTCCATTGTGGAAGTTCCCTGAATCCTCTGGGCATTGGGACTGCCTCGCCACCCACCCCGAATGCCGGTCCCTGGGTGACAATGGCATGTCGTTCAGTCCTGGAAGGAGGAAGGCTGGAGTCCCATCCACGGGCAGGTGCTGCCCAAGCCTGCAGCCCTCCCTGCACGCTGCAACCTTCTGCATTGATCAGTCTGCAGCCGCAGACCCGCCAGTGCGCCCCAGAACTACCCACCCCTTCCGCCAGCTGGGACAAACTCCCCAGGCTCCCTCCTTCCTATCTCTGAGTGGAGAGTAAGTCATCCATGAATCCCAGGAGAGCCTCAGGGGCTATGGACACCCTTCAGTGCACAGTGGGTCTCAGGTGTACCCCATCCCTGTCCCCGACCCCACCACAAACAGCCCCTATGGGTTTCACGAACTGCCCCCAGAGTGGAGATCTCTGCGACTCACTGCTGTCTCTTCAGGAGCCGTGGCAGCCTCCAGAAGTCTTAGCTCTCTGACAGATGAGGAAACTGGGACGCGGAGAGAGACGTGATACACAGGCAGCAAGGAATCCAGTTCCCTCATCCACCAGGGCGGGGGTCCCTCGGCAGTCCTGTGGCACACCTGCTTGGCTTGGGCTCCCCATGTGTACTCACAGCTTGGGGCGTGACAAGGACACATTTTACTGAATTTGCCTCCGCACTCAGAACAATTTATTAATATGAAAAACATGTTCTTTGCTGCCCTTGCCAGAAGATTCTTGACACAAACACATTGGGGGTTTGGCATAAATTCTCTCTCTTGTTAAGCATTTATATATAATTTGGGTTGAAACTGTTCCTTGGGCCTGATCCAAGTCCCTCATTTTCAGAGGACAGATGTGAGACTCGGGGGTCAGGGCCTGACTTGAACAATTTGAGGGCACAGCTGCGACATGAGTCCCCAGTGCCTGCCTTTAACTTCCCAGTTGCTCCTGTAGCAAAGGGGGGAAGGAAGGCAGGCAGGCAGGCAGGCTACCACTTTCTAAGCATCTACTCTGTGCTCAGTGCTCTGTATAAACTGATGCTAAGCCTTACTGCTTGTCCACATGGGGAGGCAATTCTATCCCCATTTTGCAGATGAGCAAGCTGAGGCTCAGAGAGCACAAGCCACCTTCCCAAAGTCACAGAGCAAGAGAGTGCTGGGGCTGAAATTGACACCCATTTCTTTCCCCTACATCAAGGGCTGGCAAACTATAGCCTGCAGGCCAAAACCAACCTACCACCCATTTCTGTTGAAATGGTGAGGGGAAAATAAATAGAAGAATAACATTTCACAACAGATGAAAATGATATGGAATTCCCATTTCAGCATCTGTAATAAAGTCTTATTAGAACACAGCCACCCCCATTCATTTACGTACTGTCTGAGGCTGCTTTCGCACTCTAAGGGCAGAACTGAGTAGATCTGCAAGAGAGAACAGATGGGTTGCAAAGCCCAGACTATTTACTATCTGGTTTTTTGCAGATAAGATTGGCTGATTCCTGCCCGAGGCCATGCAATTTCCCAGAGGGCCTGGAAAGTCTGCAGGGCGTCCACTGTCCCTGCACAAGGACACCAGGGCTTAAACCTAGGCCTCCTTCTGCTTGGCAAGTCCTGTGCCCTGGGACTGGATCCCCTGGAGAAGGGCCCTCCTCTAATTTATTCACTGGAGTGTTCACCTTCCCCTTTTTTCTATGGGTACAAAACTAATAGCAGTGGCCCCAAACGCACAGTTCCCCTTCCATTCCCATCACAGCCTCTAAGAAGGCAAAGTATGTCCCATCAGATAGATCTGCAGCAGCAGAAGTGGATATGAAGGTGAGGAACAAGCAGGGGCAGGGGTCTGCATGAAGCCAGAGGGAGGTAGGAGGGATGGCAGAAGCTGGATCCTCTAGCTGAGTTCAAAGGCAAAAATCACCAAGGAGTTAAATGAGGAGTTCTCTACCTTTCAAGTGACTCTGGGCGGCCACTATTTATTCTCTGTGACTTTTAAGGCTGTAAAAGGTTTCCCACCTCCTCTCTCTCTCTGCTTTCCTTCCCCTGACTTCCCCTCTAGAGGTGGGAAGGGAATCTCATTCCTGAAACTCTCCGCAGAGACAGAAGATGAAAAGGATTAACTCTTTGCTGTAGCCTGTCTGCTCTGCCTGGCAGTTGTACACACGTGTGAGCTGTGCAGGCGTGAGCAAAGTGTTCTGGGCCTCCCTTGGGCAGGAGGCCGGGACAGGGGCACCTGAGGAGTCCATGACATAGTCTCATGCCTAGGGCTCCCCACTAAGGCCAAAAGCTTCCATAAAGCCCAAGGGTTCTGTGAAGGAGAAATCCGACCATGGGTGGAGGAGGGGAGGAAAGAAGAAACAGGGAAGAAAAGAAAACAAAGTGAATGGAAGAAAGAAAGGAAGAAAAAGCAGAAATAAAGAACTTGGGCAACATTACTCTCAGTGAAAAAGCAGGTCCAAAGACCACACATTATATGGAATGTCCAGAATAGGCAAATCTGTAGAGAGAGAAGATAGATTAGTGTTTGCTTGGTGGAGGTCAGGCAGGAATCAGGGTTGGGGAGGTGATCACAGAAGGCTACAGGGTTTCTTTTGGGGGTGATGAAAATGATCTAAAATTGGTTGTGGTGATGCTGGCACAACTTTGTGAATATACCAAAAACTAGTGAATTGTATGCTGAAATGGCTGAATTGCATGGTATGTGGAGCATATCTCAATAAAACTGTTCCATAGAAGGAAGAAAGAATGAAGACCGTCCAAGATGGCAGCATAGGAAGCCCCTGAAATCACTGCCCCTGGACACACCCAGCCTATAGTTACACATGGAACAGTTCTTGCTGAAAAAGAATGGAAAAGTAGTGGAACATTTCCCTCCACAATAAGGGATAAAAGGGTCACATCAAGACAGGTAGGAAAGATGGAGACACAATCTTGCCAAAAACCATAACCCTGGTGGGATAATTCACAATAAAGAGAGATCTTCTGGGTCTGTAATCTCTGTCTGAGGAGAGACGGGTTTGTGTCCCACACTGCCCCCCCCCCAACCCTTGGTATCCGCACTGAAGAGAGGGGAGGGTCTGTGGGGATCTGAGGTATTCCTTCCGAGGGGCTCATGTGCAGACTTGCCCATCCTGGGACCAGCGGGAAGTCAGCAGTTTGAGAGGTGACTGGATTATACGTGGAGAAGGTGCATTTACCAGAAGGGCAGAGGTCAGTTGGGACTTTCTCTGGGGACGGAGGTGCGGGTGGGCAGCACTTTTGCACTTTCCCTCTACCTTGCTAGTATGGGTCGGTATGCACAGACACAGCTTTGCTAAAGCCCTGTGTGTACCTGTCCCCCAGCCCTCTTTCTCGGCCTCCCTAGAGCCATGGGCATGCCCGGGCCTCAGCACTCTCCAATAGCCTCACTGAAGATGGTTGGCGAGGGCAGTCCACACAGGGGACAGCGCTGATCACCTGGCCCTTGTGGCTAGAGGTGCTTGTGTTTATGGGTCCCCTGTGATCATAGCAATTAGAAAGTTCTGGGCAGGCTGTCACACTCAGCGCACTGCACAGAGAGCAGACTGAAACACAACTCCAGTCTGCCTCTGAAAAAGACCCCTCTACTTGTCCGGGAACTTCAACCTGAGGGACAGGTTTCAGGTTTGCTGGATAGCCAGAGGCTACAGAGGCACTTGGAGAGAATACAGCCAGGGAAATAGCGTCTTTGAGCCTTCCCTTGGCCTTCACAAAGCTCACTGGTATCTCTTAGGAAAGCGCTTATACATTTGCCTGAAGCCCTGATTTTTCCAACAGTTGCCCACAGGACACCTCCAGATTTCCTGGTCTGGATGCCAGCAAGGTCAACAACTGCAGTCCTACAAGACTGTATACATTTGCATACTTAGAAAGTTGCTACCTGAGGCTCTGGCTTCCAGTTGGACCAAAAGTAGGTGCTGCCTGTGATTTCTCTCTTTGGAACACTGGCAGGTCTTGGCACACACAACCACAGTGGTCGCTCAAGAATAAATCAGACTACACAGTCACAAAGGCTTGAGGGACAATAAGAGCTAGGGCGAGGTTGAATGATAAGGTTCATCTCCTGCACAAGGCTACTTTTTCAGGACTAAGGAGGTAGTTCTTTTGATTAATACATAGAAATCAACACAGAGAGGCAAGCAAAATGAGGAAAGAGAGGAATATGTTCCAAATAAAAGAACAAGACAAAATCTCAGAAAAAGATCTTAATGAAACAGAAATAGTAACCTATTCAAGAGTTCAAGGTAATGGTCATGAAGATTCTCACTCATCTTAGAAGCATGGATGAACACTGAGAACTTCAACAAGGAAACAGAAAATGTAAGAAGGTACCAAACAGAAGTCACAGAGCTCAAGAATACAATAATGGAACTGAAAAATACATGAGAGGGGCCCAACAGCAGATCAGATGAAGCAGTCGAATGGACCAATGACATGGAACACAGAGCAGTGGAACTCACCCAGAGCAGCAAAAAGAAAAAAGAATTTTAAAAAGTGAAGATAGCTTAAGGGACTTAGGGAAGAACATCAAGCAGTATAACATTTGCTTTATAGGGGTCCCCGAAGGAAAAGAAAAAAAGGGGCAAAAAACCTATTTGAAGATATAATGGCTGAAAACTTCTCATTCCTGGGGACAGAAGCAAACATCTAGTCCAGGAAGTCCAAAGAGTTCTTCTTCTTCTTTTTTAAATAAAATTTTTATTTTAAAATAAACTGTTTTATATTTATCAGAGAGGGAGAGAGAGAGAGGGAGTACAAGCAGGTGGAGTGGCAGAGAGAGGGAGAGTGAGAAGTAGGCTCCCTGAGGAGCAGGGAGCCCAATGTGGGTCTCAATCCCAGAACCCTGGGATCATGACCTGAGCTGAAAAAGTAGATGCTTCACTGACTGAGCCACCCAGGCACCCCTGTCCAAAGAGTTCTAAATAAGATGAAACCAAAGAGAATCACATTAAGACACATTATAATTAAAATGTCAAAAGTTAAACAGAGAATTTTAAAGGCAGTAAGAGAAAAAAAACAAAAAACAAAAAACTTCTTGCATACAGGGAACCCCTCTAAGACCATAAGCGGACTTTTCAGCAGAAACTTTGCAGGCCAGAAGAGAGTGGCATCATATATTTAAAGTGTTGCAAGGAAAAATACTTCTAACCAAGAATACTCTACTCAGCAAGGTTATCATTTGGAATTGCAAGAGAGATAAAGAGTTTTCCAGACAAGCAAAATCTAAAGGAATTCATCATCACTAAAGTAGCCTTACATGAAATGTTAAAGGGATTTCTTCAAGCTGAAAAGAAATGCCACTAACTAATAATAAGAAAACATATGACAGTAAAAATTTCACTGGTAAAGGTAGTAGATTAACCACTTATAAAGCTAGTATAAAGGTTAAAAGATAAAAGCAATAAAATTAACTAAAACTCTTAATGATTACCAAATAAATGATACCAAAATAAAAGAATGTAAATATAACATGAAAATCACAAAACATGGGGGGAATATAGAGTTTTTACACTGCATTCAAATTTAAGTTGTTATCAACTTAAATAAGATATATATATATCTACACACACACACACACACACACACACACACACACACACACACTGCTCTACATGAATTTCATGGTAACCACAAAGCAAAAACCTTTTAATAGATACACAAAACATAACAAGAAAGGAATCTAAAATTAACCCTAAATAAAGCCATCAAACCACGAAGGAAGAGAGCAAGGAGAAAAAAGCAAAAAACAAAGAGGAACTATGTTCCAGAAAACATCTGACAAAATGGCAGTAAGTACATATTTAACACTAATTAAGAGTAAGTGGACTAAATTTTCCAATAAAAAAACACAGAGTGACTGAAAGGATAAAAATAAGAAAAATATATACACTGTCTACAAGAGACTCACTTCAGATATAAGGACACACACAGATGGAAAGTGAAGGAATGAACAAAGATATTCCATGGGAATGGAAAGAAATCTGGTTTAACTATATCAAACAAAATAGATTTTATTTTATTTTATTTTATTTTATTTTTATTTTAGAGAGAGAGAGCACATATGCATGAGTGGGGAGTGTGAAGGGGCAAATGGAGAGAGAGAAAATCTTAAGCAGGTCACAGAGCCAGCATGGAGCCTGATATGGAGCTTGATCTCAAGACTCTGGGATCATGACCTGAGCCAACAACAAGAGTTGGACACTTAACCAACTGAGCCAGTAAGGTGCCCCAGACAAAATAGACTTTAAAGCAAAGATGATAAGAGAAGACAAAGAAGAGTATTACATCATGATAAAGGGGTCAACCCAAAAAGATGATAATATTTGTAAATATTTGTGTGCCAGCACGGGAGCACCTAAATATATAAAGCAAATACTAACAGACCCACAGGGAGAAATGGAAAGTAATACAGTAATAGCAGGGGACATTAATACCCTCCTTTCTTCAATGGATAGAACGTCCAGACACAAAACCATTAGGGAAACATTGGCCTTAAATGACACATTAGACCAGATGGATTTAAAAGATATATATGGAATATTCTATCTTCAAACAGCAGAACACACATACTCTTCAAGTACATATGGAACATTGTCCAGGTTAGACTACATGTTAAGCCACAAAGTAAGTCTCAATAAATTTGAGATTGAAATTACTCTTAGCGATAGAGAATAAACTGAAGATTGGAGGGGAGGTGCGCAGGAGTATGGACTAAATGAGTGATGGGTATTAAGGAGGGTGCTTGTGGTGATGAGCTGGGTGCCGCATTTAAGTGACAAATCACTAAATTCTACTCCTGACGAATATTCTACTAAATTCTACTAAATCACGAAATCACTAAATTCTACTCCTGATGAATATTATACTATATGTTAACTAGCTAGAATTTAAACAAAAATTTGAAGGGGGAGGGGAAGAGAAAGACCAAAAATCACATCAAGCATCTTTTCTGACCACAGTGGTGTGAAATTAGAAATCAATTACAAAGAAGAAAACTGGAAAAAATTATAAATATGTGAAGATTAAACAAAACAGCCAGTGGGTCAATGAAATCAAAGGGGAAATTAAAAAAAAAAAAACAAAAAAAACCTTGAGACAAATGAAAACACAACAATCCAAAATCTAGGAGATGCAGCAAAAACAGTTCTATGAGGGAAATTAATAGGGATACAGGCCTACCCCGCAAAACAAGAAAAATCCCAAATAAATAATCTAAACTTACACTTAAGAAATTAGAAAAAGAACAAATGAAGCCCAAAGTTAGTAGAAGGAAGGAAATATAAAGATCAGAACAGAAATAAGTGAAATAGACTTTAAAAAAAAGTAGAAAAGAGAGATAAAATAAGAGCTGGTTCTTTGAAAAGATAAACAAAATGGACAAACTTTTGCTAGATGATTAAGAGAAGAAGGGAAAAGGCTCAAATAAGTGAAATAAAAAATGGAAGAAGAGAAGTTACAACTGATAGCATAGAAATACAAAGGATTGTAAGAGATTGCCAAGAATAATTATATACCAACAAATTGGACAAACTGGAAGAAATGGATAAATTCCTAGGAACATACAATCTTCCAAAACTGAATCATGGGGGTGCCTGGGTGGCTCAGTTAGTTAAGCATCTGCCTTTAGCTCAGGTCATGATACTGGGGTCTCAGGATTGAGCCCCACATCGGGCTCTCCTCCTCAGTGAGAAGCCTGCTTCCCCCTCTCCCTCTGCCTGCTGCTCCCCCCATTGTGTGCTCCCTCTTTCTATCAAATAAGTAAATAAAATAAAATAAAATAAAAACCCTGAAGAAACAGAAAATCTGAATAGACCAATTACTTTACCAATTATTAAAGAGATTGAATCAGTAATCAAAAACTACCCTCTACCCCCCAAAACCTCCCAACGAACAAAAGTCCAAAACTACACAGCTTCACTGGTGAATTCTACCAAACATTCAAAGATTTAATACTTATCCCTCCCAAATGCTTCCAAAAAAGTGAAAATGTGGGAATGGTTCCAGACCTACGTTAAGCCCAACATTACCCTGATCCAAAACCAGACCAGGACACTGAAAGTGCATGCGCACATGTGCGCACACACACACACACACACACACACAATTACAGGCCAATATCTTTGATAAACATAGATGCAAAAACTGCCAACAAAATATTAGCAAATCCAATTCAATAATACATTAAAAGAACCGTACCGTACACTATGATCAAGTAGGATTTATTCATTCCAGGGAAGAAGCATGATTCATCATCATTAATGAGGATACATCACTTTAACAGGAAAAGGTAGAAAAATCATATGATCATCTCAATAGATGCAGAAAAAGCATGTGACAAAATTCAATATCCATTTATGATTTAAAAAAAAAAAAACCAAAACTCTCAACAAAGTGGGAATATGAAGAACGTACCTCAACATATTAAAGGCCATATATGACAAACCCACAGCTTACATCCTACCCAACAGTAAAAAGCTGAAAGCTGTTCCTTTAAGATCAGGAACAAGACAAGGATGCCCACTCTTGCTATTTTTATTCAACATCATATTGGAAGTCCTAGCTGAGAAGTTGGCAAGAATAGAAGAAATTAAAGGCATACAAATTGGAAGGGAAGAGTAAAACTGTCACTTCTTGCAGAGGACATGATACACTATACAGAAAACTTTTAAGACTCCACCAAAAACCCGATAAAAATGAATTCAGTAAAGTCACAGGATAGAAAATAAATATACAAAAATCTGTCACATTTCTATACAGTAATAATGAAGTAGCAGAAAGAAAAATTAAGAAAACAGCCTCTTTAGGGGCGCCTGGGTGGCTCCGTCAGTTAAGTATCCCACTCTTGGTTTCAGCTCAGGTCATGATCTCATGGGGGGTGAGATGGATCCCTGAGCTGGGCTCCGTGCTCAGTGTGGTGTCTGCTTGGGATTCTCTGCCTTTCCCTCTTCCCCTCCCCGTACTTGCATGCACTCTCTTTCCTCTCTCTCTTAAATAAATAAATAAAATCTTCTAAAAAAGTAAACAAAACAATCTAACAACTGCCTCAAAAAGAATAAAATACCTAGGAATAAATTTAAGCAAGATGATGAAAGATCTGCACCCTGAAAACTATAAAACATTGACAAAAGAAAGTAAAGAAGACACAAATAGATGAAAAGATAGTCCATGCTCATGGATAGATAGAATTAATATTGTTAAAATGTCCATACTACCCCAGGCAAGGTACAGATGCAATGCAATCTGTAACAGAATTCCAATGGCTTTTTTAACAGAACTAGAAGAAAGAATCCTCAAATTTGTGTGGAACCACAAGACTTTCTCTAACCAAAGCCATCTTGAGGAAGAAAACAAGGCTGGAGGTATGACACTCCTTTGATTTCAAACTACACTGCTAAGCTATAGCAATCAAAATAGTATGACATTGGCATAAAAATAGACACACAGATCAATGGATCCAGAATAGAGAGCCCAGAAATAAACCCACACCAACCCCTAAGCAGTGGTGGGGCAGGACTCATACTGGTGCTCCCTAGTTCCACCCCGGAAACAGGAGAACACCCCAAGAGCCTTTATGCTGTGATGGCCGGGCACAGAGGGAAGAGGTGACAAAGCAGCCAGTGGGATTCTAGAGTGCAGTGGTGCTGCCAAGACCCTTTGTTGGGTGTGAGCTGCTCCAGCCACCTTTGCAAAGAGCACCATGAAGGCCATTAAGAGAGGTTGGAACTAGTGTGGCAAAAGGTTAGACTACTTTAGAACCCGGATGATACAGGAGAGCAAATCTGGGCTCTTAGCAAGGTAAGCTATGGGGAACTTCCCGCCTGAGCAGCACTCCTTCTTAGGAAATGTGTGTGCTGGGCTCCGGGGTTCATCTGAAGAGCCTGAGCTTGGAGCAGCCAGTGACGTCAGCCCCACACTCCCCTATGCCCCCAACCTCTGGCCAGACCAACTGTGGAGCCCTAAAGGCCAGCATCATGTTGTCAGAACTGTGGACCCCCACCCCACTCAGAAGCTTAATTTCTGTGTCCTTGCCCAAGTCACCTCCCCTATCTGGGCTGGTGGGTAACATAGCCAGGGGAAGGGGCTGCAGTCCTGTTCCAGGAAGGGGCCTCGTCCCTCTCCAAGACCGATTCAGAGCCTGCGGTTGCATTTTGTCCTGAGCCCTGCCCCGACACCACTATCTGGAGGGAAGCCCACTGTGACATCTGAATTAGGAAAGGGAACCAGGGATTTCTGAGCTCCTGCTAGTTGCTGGAACTTCCCTCACTGGGTTTTGGTTTCCTGATCTCAAGTAGAGGCAGTATTATGTACTTCTTAGGGCTTTTGGGGAACTAAAACTAGATATTCACTTGTGCATTCATTCAACAGTGTTAGTGTGCCTATCCTGTTAACAGCACAGGCACGGGCCTGCCCTTGGGGAGCGTACCCCTCTGGGGGAGGGTGCAGGCCTGAAACACAGAGAATGCATCAAGGGGAATTAGACAGTCTGGGCTGAGGCAAGGGGACCTCCCTCCTGGGAGGTCAGGATTAGAACTTGGTGTTTTATTCCGAGAGCATCAGGAGGGACAGCGCATGGTCCCAATTCCATGTGGAAACCCGCTTTCTAGCTGCAGAAGGCAGGAGAGCAGATAGGAGGGGTCGGTTGGACCCCTGCCATGGGACCTCTGGGGGAATGCTGGCTGGAGGGGTGGGGGCACCTTGCCTCTTCTCCCAGGGTCTTTCCAGAACTCCGGCTCCAGCCTCCACACACTCTGCAGGAATGAGGAAGTGCCATGCCCACGAGAGGCTGCTGATACTTTAGGCGCTTATGAATATTATCTCCCTGCCCTGGGAGATAACCCAGAGCAAGCCAGCGGGTGGGAAAAGGACCCAAGGGCCCTGGGCATGGGTCCAAGTACTGGGTCTATCTCCAGCCCCTCCTGAGCTTATGTTGGGCCTCGGATAGATCACCTGCTTCCCAGTGATCTTAGTTCCCTCACCTGGTGTCGATGGGACTACCACTGAGTCTGGACTCCATTTAAGTCCAGACAGTGGAGTCCAGACTGTGTTTTACTATAGAAAGACCCCAAGCTTTGGGGTCAGACAGGCTTGGGCTGGAATCCTTGCTTTGCCATGTTTGAGGCTATGTGGTCCGAGGCTGGCCAAACTTTGCTTCTGGAAGCCTGCAGCTGACTTGGGGCCCACACTTTGGGAACCATTGTCCTAGACTATCATCCCTCAGGGAGGAGAGCCTCTGATCCGCTCACCGCTGTGCCCCCTGCTGGGCGTACAGTAAATCCTTACTGAGTGCTTGAGGATCCTGGGCTCTGGGTGGTCTGTTCTGGCTGTGACAGAAGTGGGTGGAGGGTGGGTGTGGGACGGGGGATGTTGGCAAGAAACAGATCAGGAGGAGGGTAGGGCTTCTAACGACAAGAGGCGCTGGGACTTGGGGTCGCTGAACACGGTCCCCAGGGATGTCCACATTCTCATTGCTAGAACCTGAGCACATTTTCTTCTTTGGCATAAAAAGGAGTCTAGTAGATCTGGTTATGTTCAGGGAGGCGATCCTGGATCATCCTGGTGGTCCCTAAATATAGTGACAAGAGCCCTTCTAAGAGAGTGGATGGAGATTTGACTATGGATGGGAGAAGGAGCTGTGACAAAGGAAATAAGAGGGGCAAGATGTGAGAGAGAGCTCATGAGCCAAGGGGAGCAGGCGGCCCTGGGAGCTGGGAAAGGCACGGAAATGGAGTCTTCCCTGAGGCCCCAGGAGCGACCAGCGCTGCCAGCATCTTGATCTCAGACCACTGACCTCCCAGACTGTGAGACAATCTGTCTGCCTTCTTTTCGGCCACCAAGGATTACAGCAGCCCTAGGAAATGAACGCAGACCGATATCCAGCAGGAGCAGTGGAGGTCACTGAGCAGGGCCCAGGCGGGTGCACTGCCGGACATGTGCCAAGGGCCACACTCTCTTCTGGAGTCTCCCCTTGGCTGGCGCCACCTCGCCCCTGACTGGGCCCCACCCTGCCCCAAGGGCAAGCCCAGTTAGGCCCTTCAGATTTCTGTACTCAGAGCACACCTCCACCATCCCCCGCCCTTGTCCTCCCCTGACCCCAGCAGTGATAAGGACCTGCGGTCAGGTCAAGGCTGAGTTTTGTCCCCAGCCGGAAAGCAGAAAGGACACAGCTATCGGTCATCAGGGAAGCGGGGAGACAACCTTACAGAGGGCCACTTGATGCCCTGGCAGTCTCAGTGTGAAAATCAATCTCTGGCTTTTGTGGCCTCCTTCAGCCCTCAGGCCCCCACCCGTCCAACTGATTCACCACCCTGGTCTGCCCAACCCCTCTGCTCACTGTCTCCAGGGCCTGGAGGGCAGAGCACAGCCACGGCCATGGCCACCCAGAGCATGCGTGTCCTGGTTCTGTGGCTGCTGTGTGTGACCCAGGCAGGCACAGCCTCTCGGCAGACCTCAGCCTCACAGCCTCCTCCCAGGGTGGCTGTGAAGACCGGAAGAAGAGGTGTTCATTCCGGGTCCACAGTGTGCCCAGCACCCAGGGGACAGCCCGTCGGGGGGAGGGGCTGCTCTTTCTATTGTTGCTCAGAACATGGCTTCAGCTGACTCTCTAGCTTGCGTCACTTGGGTAATTTACTTCTCTTTTCTGAGCCTCAGTTTCCCCAGCTGTGAAGTGGAGATTAAACAAGTATAGGGTTGTGGGGAAAGTGAAATGAGATCACAAGTCCAAAAGGTCCAGAGACACCCTGGATGACAAAGGTCTTTCCCATCTGCCTTTAAGGCTCGGCTGGGAGGTCTGCTCCCAGAGCTGGACTCCCTGGGTCCCACACAGCCTCCTCTGGGCACCCAGCACAGGGGCTTCAATCTTTGGGATGTGCTGCACCAGGCTGCAGCTAGGTGGCGAGACCGATGCGTGGGGTGGGTGGGGGGGGAGCTTGCTTTGTTTCCCTTTGCACCCTTAGCACCCAGCACCAGGGTGGGGAGGGGAGCCCCACAGAGGGACTGTACATGGAAACAATGGCAAATGTGTACAGCGGGCCCCTAGTGGGTGTCGGAGGAGCGCTGGCTGGCATTGCTAAGTGCTTATTGAATAGAGTTCCCTAGGGATTAGGGGTGAAGGCAGCCTCTCTACCATGGGTCACACAGGTGAGAGCAGTGGGGAAGCGCCACACATGACTAGGATGAATCGTGTCAACGGCCTTCAGCGGGGTCTACTCCCTGTGCTTTGTTCTTTATTTGCTTCGTGATCTAACTTAGCTTCGTGCTCGAGGCTGCTTCCTGAATGAGGGAGGGAATAGGGAACGACATGGTCAGAGGGGGCCTTACCCATCAGGGCCGGATGTGGAAGGCTCCAGATCTCCATTTTGGAGAGACATTGCTGGGTGGTTTGGAAGATGGATTTGAGAGGGAGAGTCTCAAGGTTAGGAGGCTGGAGGCAGGAGCAATGAGGCTTGTTCCAGAAGGCTGGCAGTGGAGGGGTGGAGGCCCCGGGACCCAAGTCTATGGCAGGACACTCCACACCTGGCTGCTGCAAGGACCAGAGGGGACATGAGGCCCAGGGGTCTGGCTGGACAGTTTTGCTCCCACAATGCTCCACAGGGACCAGAACCCAGAGGGTGTGGGGCTGCGGCATCCGTCCAAGCTTTTCTCACGGCTGATGCTCAGTTACTAAGAGGAGACAAGTGTCCCACTGAGGCTGTAGAGCCTGCGCAACAGGCAACCCTGGGAGGCGAGCAGGGCAGGCTGATGAGGACAGACCCCACACTCTATGAGATGAGGAAACAGAAGCCCCATGGACAGGCGGGGACTGGCTCATACCACGGGGAGTAGGAGAACTGAGAGCTGAGAGTAGGGTTATGCAGCTGACTTTCCACGCCGGTGCATCAGAACAAATCACCCAAAATGTCATTTCTGCATCCCCGGGGCTCAGCACAGTTCCCAGCATGTGGTGGGAAGTTGAGAAATGTTTGCAAATGAATGGATGGACGGATGGACTTGGACAGATGCATGGATGGATGGATGGGTGGGTGGAAGGGGGCACACTACCTGCATTTGGGGAGGCAAAGGCATGGTCTGTGGGAAGAGTAAGGAAAGCAACAATTGCTGAGCACTTCTGCATGCCAGGCATTCCACCAGCACCCTTTCGCTCAGCCATCTCTGCAGCTAGAGTGCCTGCAGACCGGGCAGTGTCCTCTCCAGGCTGTGGGCGACCTTCCTCGGAGCCACTCAGGTCTCTGAGTGGCACCCTTAATACCCGGTGTTGGCTTTGCCACTAATGCATGCATCTACATCTCATTCCCATCCTATTTCTCTTTTCAGCCTGGCTACCTCTTGGGTAGCCAGGAATCCTGGGGCTTCGTCTCTCTTGCATCTCCTGTACCGCAAACATCCAAGGATCGCCAAGCCTGTTTTTCTTAATAGTCTCCTAGATTTTGCTCTAGTCCCTTCTCTCTCTCATGGGTCAGGGCACATTCCCCTTCACCGATGGCTCCGTCTCCTCCTTCTGGCCCACGTCTTTACAGGGGAACCAGAGCTCTCTTTCCAAAGCACATAGCTTCCTGGCTTAACCCCCACCCTTGCTTCTAATCCTTCTATCTTCACCTAAGACCAATGGTACAAGGTCCAAGGCCCTAGCCTCACCTGCAAGGCTCTGCTTTCCCGGTCAGGCCAGCCCCCTTTCTCCTCTGACCCGAGCAGCTCTGGCGGAAGAGCAGGTGCCTCATAAGTGCTCAGTGAATATGGACCAGGCTGGGTTTGTGGTCACTCCCCAGGTGGCGACATTAGTGCTTTGCCATTTCAGGGCTGTCCCAGAGAGCGTGGGTGAACACCTCAGCCAACTAACCAAGTGGCAGAGCTGGGCCTCAAACTCAGGACTCTCGACTGTAAAGGCAACGTCACTAGGAATAAAGGGCCCACAAGTTCTGGAGTCAGGGATCTCTGTCCAGGTCCCTGCTGTGTGACCCTGGCCACATGCTCTGAGATTTAATGTGGTCCCTTAAAAAACAGAAGTCAAAGCTTCTACCTTGGGATGGGGAGGCCGTTGGGAGGATGGAAGAACATGAGGTTTGCAGAGCGCTCACAAAGACTTTCCAGCACAAAATGTTTGACCAGCATCTGCGGAACAACCACCACCTTCACGGTTGTCATCGCTGGGGACCCCCGCCCCGGGCACTTGTCCCGCACCCACACACCTTCAGGGCAGTTACCTGTCTGTGGCTCCCCGAGGGGCTGTGACCTCTGTCCCACTCCACACCTGGAGCCTCAGGGGCTTCTCTTCCTGCCGCACGACTTCTTGACTTTGACTCCTGGCCAGCTGAGAGCTGCCAAACCTCCGGCTGGTCTCCGGGACCCCGTGGCCCGCAGGCCTGCAGCGGAACAGCTGCTGGTATGCCGTGCGGAAGTCTCTGTTCAGTGTGGCATACAGGATAGGGTTCAGCGCCGAGTTGGCATAGCCCAGCCACAGAACAACGGCTTCAATGGCCTCGTTGATGGCATCATCCCCTATCAGCCCCCGGTAAACAAACACGGTAAAGTAGGGGAACCAGCAGATGATGAAGGCTCCCATCACAGCAGCCAGTGTCACTGTGGCTTTGTGCTCCCCGACGGTGGCCACCTTCCAGGAGCCCATGTGATGGATCCGCTTGGCCTGATCCCGGGCAATCTTGAAGATGCGGTAGTAGGTGACACACATGACCAGCAGCGGCAGGTAGAAGGTGACCAGCCCGTCCACCAAGCCGTACACCAAGTTGACCTGCACTTTGCACTTGGGGATGGTGTGATTGAAACTGCTGTTCTTATTCTCGCTGTTCCACCCCAGATGGATGGACAGGAAGGACAGGGTGATGGAGATGACCCAAATTAAGACAAGAGAGACAGCAACCCGGACAGGGGTGACCAGCACAGGGTAGCGCAGGGGGTCCGTGACTGCGCAGTACCGGTCGAGGCTGATCATGAAGAGGTTGAGGATGGAGGCCGTGCAGAGCATCACGTCCAAGCTGGTGTAGATATTGCAGAAGACCTTGCCGAAGCTCCACTGGCAGGAGAGCTGGTAGAAGGCCGAGAAGGGCAGCACCAGGAGGCCGAGGAGCAGATCGGTGATAGCCAAAGACACAATGAAGCAGTTGGTCAGACTGCGGAGCCGGCGGGTCAGGCCCACAGCCAGGCAGACCACCACGTTGCCGGCAATGGTGATAAGGATGAGGATGGTGAGGACCACGCTGACAGTGATCCTGCACGGGGGAGAGTCCAGACAAAAGGAGGAGGCTGTGCCGTTAGGTACCATCCTGGGACCCTCCGGCTCCGTCCTCCGCCCACAGCCCCTGGCCACTTCTCGCCCAGCTTCCCAGTGTGTCAATTACATCAATTGCTGGGCTCTAGGCTCCCAATGGAGCCCAAAGAAAATGTCCAGACGTGGGGAGGTGACAATGACTGCCCCAATATTGTTCTTCTAGAAATAAATAAAGCAGTCTCCTGGGAGGTATTGGGCATGAGTATGGACGAAGAAGAGCAAAAGGAGAAAGTTTCTGGTTCAAATTCCAGTCCTCAAATCACTGCCTGCAGACCCAGCTTCCTCCAGGGACTGGAGCAGGTCTCTACTCTCCAGGTTCTGCATAGAGGTGGAGGCACTGGAGCCTGTATCTGGAGGTGGCTTTGGTTTTATGCGGGAGGGATCAGGTTGAGGTGTGGCCGCATCCTTCTCCATAGCTGGTGGACGTTCCCACCCAAGAGCCAGGGGTTAAGGGGAGCCGCATCTGCCTCTTAGGACCACTGGTGAACAGAAGCTGAAAATGCAAGCATCAAGCGTTGAACACTTTGAAACCAGACCAACAGCATGACCAATTGGAGAGGAATCCTGCTAGACCCTGACCTTGCTATGAAACACCAGGGGGCACAGGGCCAATCTGGATACCTCTCCTTAGGAGGGACTGAGGCAACCAGGATACATGAGGAGGAGAGAGGGAGCCAGGATGCAAGGGTCTGGACCACTGTGTCACTCTGCAAGATATGGTTGGAGGGGTGGGACTATTTATACAGGAGAAAGAAAGAAATAGACACAAATTTAAACACAAGAATAGGGGCTGTGTCTGCTTGCTCACTGCTGGTTCCCAGTGCCTGACCCTATAGGCAGGCATTAAGAATCTGATGGATAAATGATCAAAGGAGTGAATAAATAAGCAAATGCAATGAATTTTCTCTGATAAGGCACTGAGAACAGTGTCTGATGCTGTTGGTTTTCACAAAAACGTCATCATACCGTAAAGCAGGAGCCGGCCAACTTTCCCAGGAGAGAGCCAGGTAGCAAACGTTTTCGGCTTTGCATCCCCCAAGGTCTCGGCTGGAATTACTCAGCTCTGTCATCATCGCCTGAAAGCACCTACCATGGAGAGACAATGTGCCAATGAATGAGTGTGTCTGTGCTCCCATGAGACTTTACTATGGACCCTAAAATTTGAATTTCACATAGTTTTCACGTGTCGCAAAATAGGATTTGCCTTTTGATTTTTTCCAACTCTTTAAAACCATTTGCAAACTCTTTAAAAATGTAAAAGCCATTCTTAGCTCATGAGCTGCCCCAAACCAGGCAGAGGGCCAGATTTAGTCTGCTGTCATCGTTTGCCAACGGCACCCCCTGCCCACACCTGCTCTAAACATCGCTCTCAATCTTCCTTTGCTTATTTAGCAGCGTGTATGGCCGGTCAGCCCGCACAGAACTGACTTGATCTCTCCAGTGGCTGCCCGGCAGCCCACGGGGTGGCTGGCCACCGTTGATCCCATTTTTGCCTCTCTCACAAGTATTTTGGCGTTTTCTGGCTCCTTCTTCTCTTCTTGCCTCCTTCCCATCTCTCAGCCCTCCCTGCTCTCCTTCCACCTGTCCCAGCGCAAACCTCACTTCAACAGAAAGGCTGCCCACACACCATACTTCTTGTCAAGTCCCAGAAGATCCTCTTCTCCTGGTGAAATTCTATGATTCCAGTGGATGAAAAACAGAGGCCCTGCTGACTCCCTTTCATGCAAGCTGATCCTGGTTTTGCAGAGAGCAGCTCGCAGGCCATCTACTGGGATCTGGGAGCCTGCAGAAATCAGGATGGCAGTGGAATCCCTCTCAGAAGCAAGCTAATCGCCATGTGACATGAATTAAACCTCTCTGAGGCTCTGGCCTGGAGCGGTTTTGCAACCTGAATACGAGAAGCATCATTTAATCATAACCACAGCGTTGGGGCAAGGATCACGGCTCCTGGTCACCTTCTGCCGCTCCAGCTGGTTCAGCCACCAGGCTTTGCGAGCCGGGCCTCTGGGTATTATTTTTAGAAGATCTTTTCATTACATAAATAACGCAAGCAGCATGGCTCTCCCTGGTACATTTAATTAACTGTGGAGGAGATAGCAGCGAGGCTATCTTTTTTGAGAATCCCTATTTCTGATAACAAATTTTTCCCTGAGTTTCTTAACAGCCAGGTGTAGGTATTTTGGCCCTGGACCAATATTTTAGTTAATGTTTGGGATTTTCAAATCTGAAGGAAGCAGCCGCTCGCATAATTCAAAATCCATCCTCCCCTCCCTTCTTCCTTTCTCTTCCTTCCCTCTGTTCTTTTTGGCCAGTATTTCTTTCAGAACTTAACACATGGCAAATGCTGTTCTAGGTGCTGGGGGCACAGGGATGAACAGAGCAGCGGCGGTCCCTTTTTCATGGGATCTCAAAGAATCACTTCTGTCGTGTTTCTATTTTATAGCCCAGGTCCTGGAGCTTCCGGTGACCTTTTGTAAAGGCAGGAATTTTCAAATGGAGCCTCATTCCATGCTGTACCTTGTGGGTAGAGGGACCGCCCCAGAGGCCACAGCCCTACAAGATCACGGTCACTGTTTTCATCATCACCGATAACACAAAAACACCTTCTCGAACTTTCCTTTCAAAATTCCAGAGCCATGACATGCTTATTGCAGTAAACCCAATATCCTGAGGGAAATGGGAAAGGCCGACTGTTTGGGCTGTCACACACGCTCAGGAGGTGATTGTTGCTGACAGTTTTGTGTGATGGAGGCCTTCCCTTCTTGCTCTGGGCTTCTCTGCGTTCACAGGTACACACGCTCTCCACATTACCGAGCAACTCTGTTTCCCTAATTCCTTTATTGTATAAAGACACCCCTCTAGGTCACTTAGACCTCACTCCTTCTTTTGAGAACCTGCGCTGTGGCCATACAGCCTCTACCAGGCTAAATGTATGAAGGTCATCTGTGACAGCAGGTGTGCAAGCAACAAAAAGCAAGAACCCACCAGAGTGTCCAGCAGCAGGGGATGGCTTGAGAGATCATGGTTCATCCTTACTGTGGGATCACCCTGGGCATGGTGAGATCACATATTAAAAGAAATATCATTTTATCCTCACAATAACCCATGAGTGAGAGAAATCATTGCCCCATTTAAGTCTGAAAGAGTGAAGCTCAGAGGGGCCAAGTGATGTCACAGGACTAGTAAGTGGCCAGAAAGCCTGGATTCAAATTCAGCTCACATCCCGTCAGCCTGCCTTAATGCCTATGCTCAATCAGATGTCACTCCATCCTTCCAGCTGGATCTCATCAAACATCCCTGTACTTGTCCCCTAACTTCCCCATTCAGTTAACCCAGTCTTTCCCCAAACCTATCACACCTTCTTACTCCTGCCTTTGCTGTCTCCCTCACCTGCAGCCCTGCTCTTCCCTGTGTTCACTTCAACTACTCTCCTTTCAAGGCCCTGCTCAAGCACCTCGATCTCTCTAGAGCCTTCCCAAATGCCTGGAGGCAGAAGTATTCTCCCCTGTGCTTTGTATCGAGTTATGCTTTGGCACCTGCTGCCTTGCAGTGTTAATATGGCTCCCAGGGTTAGTTTGCCTACCTGCAAGGCCTGGATCTTGCCCACCTCACTCCATCCCCCCATCTACCCATCTACACATCCTCCACCCATCTATCTGTCTGTCCATCCATCCATCCATCCATCCATGCATCCATCTGTCCATCCACCCACCCACCCATCCATCCATCCATCCATGCATCCATCTGTCCATCCACCCACCCACCCATCCATCTGTTCATCCATCCATCCATCCATCCACCCACCCATCCAACCATCCATCTGTCCATCTACCCATCCATCCACTCCACCCATCCATCCATCAATCTGTCCATCCGTCTGTCCATCCACCCATCCATCCACCCATCCACCCATCCACCCATCCACCCATCCACCCATCCATCCATCCATCCACCCATCCATCTGTCCATCCACCCATCTACCCACCCACCCATCTGTCCAACCACCCAGCCATCCATCCCTCTATCCATCCACCCACTCATCCACCCATCCACACACCCATCCATCAATCCACCCAGCCAACATTTTCTGTTGTCTATATAACACAGAGAAATACAGAGTACATGAAGTGCGAGTGTGTGCGTGTGTGTGTGTGTTTGTGCATGTGGTTTCCCCACCTTGGAAATATGTGGGTATCCACCTTGGGATTCAAAGGGTCTGGTTAATATCTGAATGGATATGTGAAAATGGGCCTATTTCCCCCAGCATCTTATGGTGAACACTTTCACACACAAAAGTTGAAAAAACAACACAATATACAATAGATCTTATCCAACTGTCCATGAAGATTAGATAATTGGCTGTTCACCTCTCATTCTGTATGAAAAATCACATGAAATTCATTAAGACAGTCTTCAGCCCCTTCCTCCCCCATCTCGTAGGCTGATGATGTGTCTCACAGCTGCCCGTGTCCCACTGCTTCCTCTTCTCATCTCTGTCTTAAGAGCCTTTCAAAATGCACCTTCTGGAGAACTGGCTCAAGGCTGCAGTACTCCCCGCTGCCCCCTGGGGAGGCTTCTGACCTTTACCTGCCATCAGCCCCTCGCAGATGCAGCCAGAACAAAGAGTGGGGCCCAGTTCAGAGTCTGCCTCATGGGGAGGCCATGCTGGCCAATTAGCCCTCAGGAGCAGCCCCAGCCCAGCGTGATAAGTGCACTCACTGCACTCTCTGATGTGCTTGAAACCCGCCATGCTGGGCTCTGTGCGGGGGAGGGCTGATCTGCTTTCCGTTACCAGCTTCGGCTGGCCTCTAAGTTTAGATCCTTGATGTGGCATTCAAGGTTCTTCATGACCCTCTGTCTCCTCTCTTTTGTCTCAGCTCCTGCCTACCAGGTGCACTTCCGTGTCCTGGGACAACACTTTGGGAAACATGGTACTGGGGACATTTCATTCCTTTGGTTTTGGAAGTGCCGGGCCGATTCTGACTCTGTGCCTTTGCCTATGCTGCCTGGAATGCCCCTCTTCCCTTCTTCTCCTCTGCTATCTCAGCCAGGAAAGCTCCTAGAGGTACTCGCTCTATTCTCTCACTTCTGCCCCCCAACTTGCACCCACTTCTAGCCCAGGCTTGGGCTTTCTAGGGTGCGCTGGGTAGAACTCTGGGTGTTTAGTGCCCCCAAGAAAACTCTCCTCCTGAGGGGGTGGGGGGGTCCTTGGTGATTCGTCATCAGAATATGTCTCCCCAGGAACTGAGTTGTAGTACCTGGGGTCCAGAATATCATTTCCCTCCTCACTCCTCCCACGCAGCACAAAGAACATGGAGGCTTGGAGGGTTGAGCATAGCCCCACAGGCAAACCCAGGCCTGCCTCGTGCCTCTACTTCCCTCTCACTGTTCCTCGCAGACAAAATCCCAGAAGAAATGCCACCGGTGGTAGATTCTGTTTGCTAACTAGAAGGGTGAGGCCTTCTAGAAAAGCTGCTAATCTAGGGGCTTGGGGATCTTCCCTTTCAAATTTTTGTCAAACCGAGTCCAGCACTTTCTTTTCCCTTTTCCCTGGGAAGCGAAATGAAGTTCCCCTTTCCATGTTTCCATGTTTAAGTATCTAAGCTCCAGACACAGGGGGCTGGCATTGTGCTAGCCAGGATCAGCCTTATCTGATGGGGTTCCTCTCAGGGCCTGATGGATGAGTCTGGTCTCCCAAGCAATAATTTACACTAGGAAAAGAAAACAGGATTCATCAGACAACTCCCATCTGCCAGATCCCTCCTGGGTGATCCAGGCAGGCAACCCTGCGAAGGGGGAGACTGGGTCCTTATTCTGCAAATGTAGGCATGATAAGCGAAGGAGAGCCCCAGGGGCCGAAAGCAAGGACTCTGGACAGATCTGGGTTCTAAGTCCAGTGCTGCCATTTCGCAGCTTCCGGAAGTTGGGCACTTTCCTGAGCCTCAGTGTCCTCATCTGTAAAATCTTTAAGGTAATACGCCCTCCCTCACTTGGTGGATGGGAAAATGTAGAACCTATCACCCGGCACGTGGCAGGTTCTCCCCAGATGTTATCTGTATTATTGTCTAAAGCTGTACAGCCAGGAATTAAGTATTCCATGAGCACTCCGTGTATTTACTGAGTGCCTTCCAGGTGCAGACAATATGTTGGGCTCTTGGAACACAGCAGTGAGCATGACAGACACATCTAGAAGCTTCTAGTACAGTGGGGGAGACAAACAGTAACTCACTGTAGAACTGTTCATTTAATTACAGTCGCATTTAATTACATTTCTATGTATAAATGGGAAGTATAGGGAGATAAAAGATTATATAATGGGGTGGGGGCTGGCCTGGTCCAGGGGTTACTGAAGGCTTCTCAAGGAAGGATATGTGAGTTGAGACACCAGAACAGATGGAAACTTGAAGAAAATGGGGGACAAACAGACAGAGGGAAGAGCTCACACAAAAGCTCCAGGAGGGAGAAGGTGGATTTTAACCCCAGAGCCATGGGAAGCCTCAGAGGTAGAGGGGGAGTGGTGAGAAAGGCGATGTGACGGGAGGCAGGAAGGGGCGCCCTTCCCTGCTGTCCTGCTGTCTATACCAGGAGGTGAGCTATGGCAGTGGGGGTGGGTCTGAGCTGGGCCCTGCTGTCCACACCCCTGTAATCCCCACAGGTTATGAGACAGAAGTCACTGGGTCCTTTATGAGCCCTAATTTCTTCAAACTTTCCCCCTATAATTGGCCATTCCAAATTTCCTAGATGCCTGGTGTTGAGGGCTTTGGAAAGTAGTCCCAGCAGCAGACCCTCCAGAACTCTGTCCCTGTCAGGAGTCCCAAAGGGGCCCGAGAAGCAGGATTTCTGTCAGTGGGGCAACTTCAACTCCTTAAGGAGGGAAGACAAGCCTTTAAATCTCCAGAGTGGCCATACGCACATACACCACATGGGGTGCAGAGCAAATGGGATTGAGGCCCAGCTGGTCCATCAGCACTGAAATGACCTTGGTCTTCCCTGGGGATCCTTTCTTCCCACTTACAGATGCCGGCCAAGGTGCAGCTCCATTTAAGAATGGCTGACGCCTGTTACACTCCAGGAGCTCTGGGTCTCCTTGTTACCATCCCCCAGGGGCCTGGTGCAAGCTGTGAGACTGGGGTAGGACATCTCCCCCCTGGGGACATGGCAGGTCCCAGGCCCGCACTTCAGACACAGCCCAGGTATGGCTAATAGGGGCCGTGGTGGAGACAACAAGGGACTGTGGGAACTTGGAGGAACAAAGTTGGACTCTGCGGCTGGTGTCAGGTGACAGCTGTGTGTGTGCACATGACACTTTACGGAGCCTGGAAACCCCGTTCATGTTAAGAACACTCAGACTCCTGACCCAGCCATTGTGTTTCTAGGACCTTGTCCGGTGAATCCCCACAGCATTGACTGGGTTAGCCAAAGCTGGAAATGGCGTGAAAGTGCTGAGGACACAAAGCAGTGAAGCCATCAAAAGACTGAGTAGGCTGTCTGGGCCCACGTCGGATGGTCTCCAAACACGTGCGGAGTAGGATGGGGAAGGGGGAATGTGTGTGTGTACCCACGCATTCCACATGACTGCTCAGGAGGGTACTGGGACTTGCCAAAAGGGAGCTGTTTCCTCTGGAGACCTGGGGGTTGAACCATGGGTAGGAGAAAGTTGGGTTTTTTTTTTGTTTTTTTAAGATTTATTTATTTATTCAGAGAGAAAAAGAGAGCATGAGCACGAGCCCGAGGGGGAGAGACAGAGAGAGAGGGAGAAAGAATCTCATGCAGATTCCACACTAGGCGCAGAGAGCAATGTGGGGCTTGATCTTGGGACCCAGAGATCATGACCTGAGCTGAAACCAAGAGCGGGACGCTCAAGCAACAGAGCCACCCAGGTGCCCCATGAAACTTCTTTCACTATATGCCCTTTGGGACCTTTTGAATCTTTTTACCTCGTGTATGTATGACCAATTCGAAACCTAGCAGCTGTGCGGCTTGACGGGTGGAGAAGGGAAAGGAAGAGGCAGAGGATGCCCCGCAGAGGGAACAGCACACAGAGGGATGGAAGCTGGGTGGTCAGACCACGCTGAGGAGCAGGACTAGCCGTGTGGCTGGTCAAGGGCTCCAGGCCAGGGCTGGCACTTGGTCCGCTCAGTCCAGGAGCCCCCTTACAAGAAATCCTCCACGTGAAGCTCATTGCGCTCAGGGACCATCCTCTCCCCACAATCATGGCCAAGTCTGGGAGTCAGACTGGTCATGCCGTGCCCCTCCAATGCTTCCCGGCTCTTCGCATAAAGAGGACGATGCCCATCACACCCTGTAGGATCTGGCCTCCGCCAGCCTCTCTGGCTGTTTCTTCAGGGGAAGTTGGAGCCGGGGATGGAGCTCTAAAGAGTTTGGATGTAGCAGTCAGAGAAAGACAAATACCATACGATTTCGCTATGCGTGGAACTTAAGATACGTAACACGGGAACATAGGGGAAGGGAGGGAATGATACAATAAGATGAAAACAGAGAAGGAGGCAAACCCAGGACTCTTAACTCTAGGGAACAAAGTGAGGGCTGCTGTAGGGGGAGGTGGGGTGGGGACAGAGTCACTGGGTGATGGCCATTAAGGAGGGCACGTGATGTAATAAGCACTGGGTGTTTCATGCAACTGACAAATCATTGAATTCCACCCCTGAAACCAATAAGGCAGTATATGTTAGTTAAATTGAATTTACATAAAAAACTAAAAAAAAAAAAAAAAAAAGTTTGGACTTAGTTCTGAAGGCAATGGATAGCCACTGAAGCTTTAATCATCAGGCCTAAGATTACCCAGGAAACTGGTAGCCCATCTGGAAACAGGCTTTCCTGACCCGAGTCAGTGAACCATCAGTGAGGACATGCTCCTTCCTTGTTAGCATGGACACAGCTCCTATTTTGCAACAGGCCTGGGGCTCTCTCTCTATAAGCATCAGCTCCTTTACACTTCACCACAACATCTTGAGGCAAAAAAATCTCTTCTGCATTTTACAAATGTAGGAACCAAGGCTCAGACAAGTTCAGGAACTGGCTCAAAGTCTCAACACCGTTCAGTGGAAAAGTCAGGATTTGAATCCGGGTCTGTGGGACTCCGGGGTCCCTGTACTGGGCCACTGCCTGTTTATCTTCTCCAGTGGAGAAAGAAATGACCATTTGGGCTTTTCAAAGAGATAGTGTGATAGCCTGGGCATCTACAACATGAGATGCTCACTTCCTTCTTTGCAATAACATTAATGTTAGTCTTTCGTCTTTGTGGTTGCAGACTTCTAACCCCTTCCCGGCAGTGGGCAGGACGTGCAGTCAAAGCCCCATAGGCAGGAAAAGGCTTCTGGGCTTCTGGTCGAGACTATTCTTTGGAGAGAAAGGTCCTGGATACCAGTCATCTGGGCTTTGATTCCACCTTCCATTCCTTCAGGGGCCCAAAGCCAGGGAGTGTGTTCCTTCTTCCTAGGTGTGTCTTATTTCAAGCTTCGCACCCCCCTGGCACCCCCTTTGGCACCCCCTCTGTACAGGCTGAGAGATGAACAGATCTGAAGGTTGTATGAAATCTGGGGCTGCTCGACACAGGTTGGGGAGAGCCCCTCCTGCTCCCAGCCGGAGAGTAAGGCGGTGGGATCAAAGTAGACATTCTATTAGGAAGATTGCTATCACCCTGGCATGGCAATGAGGGGGACACAAGGTCTACACATGGGACCACAAGCTGGGACACTGATCACTTCCATTTTCTGAGCACCTACAGACAGTTTACTCTCTCTGTGAGGCCAATATGATTATTATTCATGTTTGACAGACAGTGAAACTCAAGCGCAGGAGGCTAAGGTCACTTGTCAAGTTCACACAGCTAGTAAAGAAGCAGGCAGGGCTTGGAAGCTGGCCTGGTCCCATAGTCTCCGAGCCTCCAAGACATGCACCTGGTCCAGCTCATTCTCTATTTGTGCGAACAGTCCCTGTTGAGGTGTTTTCTGATCGGTGAGAGAGCCCACGCTGTTTGCCTGGCCTCTGCTAATGGTTGATGTTAGAACCTGAAGCCACATCTAGTGACAACAAAGTGCCTTAGTTATGGTTTGTCTGGGAAAGTCTTTTTTTTTTTAAATTTTTTCTTTTTATAAACATGTAATGTATTATTAGCCCCAGGGGTACAGGTCTGTGAATTGCCAGGTTTACACACTTCACAGAACTCACCATAGCACATACCCTCCCCAATGTCCATAACCCTGTGTCTGGGAAAGTCTTTATTTCGCCTTCATTTTTTGCTTCAATTAAGGTGAAGTTCACATAACAGAGAATGAACTGTTCCCAAGTGTATCATTCAGCAGCATTCAGTACATTCACAGTGTTGTGTTTCCAAAAGTTGTTCATCGCTC
This sequence comes from Mustela putorius furo, assembly GCF_011764305.1. NCBI lineage: Eukaryota > Metazoa > Chordata > Mammalia > Carnivora > Mustelidae > Mustela > Mustela putorius. The sequence goes on from NW_025421294.1 coordinate 35,028,282, forward strand.
CGAAAAGAAACTCCACGCTCAGTAAGCGGTCACTCACCTTCCCCTCTTGTCCTGGTCGCTTCTAACTACCCACCTGCTTTCTGGCTCTTTGAATTTGCCTATTCCGGATGTCGTGGCCTCAGAATATGTGTAAAATTGGGAAGTGCAGGGCGGGGAGAGACCTCTGATTCTCTTTTCCTGCCCCTGCCTCCCTTTCATCCACATAGATGCTCAGCTAAATCCTTAGGCATCACCCCTGGCATATTTCCTGCCTCCCCTACTTGCTCACCACGTCTCTCTCCCCACTGGAACGTGCGTGCCGTGAGGGCCAGGATCCTCTCTGTCTTGCTCCCTGACAGGCAGTTAATGAGGGCTCCATTAATACTGCCTGGACTGACTAAATGCATGTTGAAAACGACCATCCTAACAATATAACATCCCATTTCCTGGGCACTTCGAAGGTGTCAAGTGATGTTCTGAGCGCCTCATATACTTTATCCCATTTAATCTTGGCAATAACTCTATTATGTGGATTCCATTATTTACTTCCATCTTCTAGATAAGAAAATTGAGGTTTATGGTGTTTTTGTGACTTGGCCAAAGTCCACGGCCAGCAGAGGCTTGACAAGTGTGGGAAAGGCCTGGGGAAGGTCTTTTCAGGGCAGCCGTTGGACTTGGTCAAATGAAAATTCTGCCTTGGTTCTTCTGAGGGAGGTGAGACCAAGACTGACAGGGTTTGCAGGGGGTCCCAAATCTCTGCCATCCAGGGGGTAGGGATAAAGCGGAGAGGGCACTGGGTTGGGAGTTTGGATCTTGAGTTTGAGTCCCTGGTATGACTCTGACTGTCTGTGTCACCTCAAACAAGTTCCATACCCTCAGGTTCCTCAGCAGACAAGTGTGGAGATGGGCTTAGAATATCTCAAAGATTTCTTCCAATGACATTATGTATGTGTGTTATGTGTACAGGGGGTGGAAAAGATGGAATCATGAGCTCCCTAAAGAACAACATAGGAGTGTTCTGGGTAGAAACACATTCAGTGGTCTCCCTGGGGTCAAGAAGCCTTCTGTGACATCCCTGAAAGGTAGTCATCCCCAATTGTCTTGCATACCTCCAATGACGGGGGACTCACTATCTCAGAAATTATTTGCCAGCAAGTTACAGCCATTTACAGATATTATAGAGCGCTACACACTCTTTGTTTTGGAGGCATAGCCCACTGCATAATAAACACATTGTAATAAATGCATATTCCAAAGGAAAGAGAATGTGTACTTAGCTATTTAGTATAATGAGCTGCCACTGACCAGCTGTCATAGTGGCACAATTGTAGATAGCCAATTAAACATTTATTACTTGCAATTTTGTGGTTTTCTTTTTGTATTTTAGATCTGGGAGGGGGATGTGTGTGTGCGCATGTGCACGCGCGTGCACACACACACACACACACACACACACACACGCGTGCCTGTATGAGTTTGCAGACACTTTTGTAGGTTGCTTAAAGCTCTGAAGCCCTATAGAACAAAGTCCCCACTTCCAGGCAGCTCGACAGAGCTCCTCGTTCTCCTGAGTTTTTGCTTCTTTATGATCAAACAGTCCTCTGGCCCTCCAACTGGACTCCTCACCTTCATCACTGCCATCGTGGCTGGCATCACTGCCACCACTGCCCATCACTGCTGCCGTCAGTGTCCTCGTATCCTCATCCCCATCGCCAAATCGCCTCCCCTCTACCTTCAGCCCCCACCGTACAGGAGCTGGGCCGCAAAAGCTGCCCACGCCAACATGGGATCTTCCTCCCTCTCTGTTCTTCTCTCCCCAGCCTCACTCCAGGTTTTGCCCTTCTGACAAGGTACAGCTTGCTCCTACAGTGACAGTCCTGCAGCTGGCAGGGTCACCTTAACGATGGCGGCAGCAAACAGCCAGCATTGGCCGCAAATGTTCACATACATGGGCTGTCTTTACATAATGCTCTCTGTTCTCTCCCACTTTTCATGGCCCCTCCATGTGCCCATGGCCTCCTTTAGGGTCCTGTAGGATTACACTGTGGAGCAGGTGGGGCAGTCGCTATTACCCCGATTTGCAAATGTGGCACAGAGAGGCCAGCTGCCTAGGCGAGGTCACACAGCTGGTCAGAGGCGGGTAGAGCTGTCTGTTGCTTATTCCCCACAGCTTACCCTGTCCCACACCTCCTGTGTTTCTCTTTCTTTCTTTCTTTCTTTCTTTCTCTCTCTCTCTTTCTTTCTTTCTTTTTTAACATATTTATTTGACAGAGAGAGAGAGAGAGAGAGAGAGAACACACAAGCAGGAAGGAGAGAGAGAAGCAGGTTCCCCACTAAGCAGGGAGCCTGATGCAGGCAGGGTTCGATCCCAGGACCCTGGGATCATGACCTGAGCCAAAGGCAGATGCTTAACTGACTGACCTACCCAGGCACCCTATCTCCTGTTTCTCAAACCTCATTCCCTCACGCACCACCTCCAGGACCCTTTCCAAACCCACAAAATACCAGTCCTGTTTTTTAATGCAATATTTTTCTTCAAAGTGATTGAATTGATTGCAAAAAGGATTGTTTCATCATTGCAATCACCAACAGGATCACTTTCCTTCAAATAGGTCACCCTGAAACTTAATGTGGCAATTAACAAACGTTGCACTCCATGTGGCCACTATTGCACCAAGAGCCAGCCTCTAGGCAGACTGGCCTGGCTGGAGAGGTGTTTAAGTGGGACCACCACCAAACTGATACCTTCCCTTGGACACAGACAGGAAGGCTTGGAGGACTGAAAAGGGAACCTTCTTTCCGCTGCTCAGGCAGCATGTTGACATCTGTGTGGCTGACCACTCCTGTCCATGCCCGGACCCCAAGGCTGCCTGCCCCACCCTCGAGGAAACATCTGGCTCATGCAGGAAGCCCCCATTGTGCCATGGAAAGGAGCCAGGGACCTCTGCGAGGCTTGGTTTTCCATCTGGGCACGGGCATGGTACTGCAATGTGCAGTGCTGGGAAGAGGAGCTGTGACATAAAGACAAGGCTGGAGGTGAGGTGGTGGCCTTAGCAAGCGTCCCTCCCTTCCTCATGGCCGTTCTCTGCTCTTCTCTCAGAAACCCTGGTCTTGGAGTCCTGCCTTTTCTGGGAGAGAAGGCACCCCAGCTGGCCAGATGGGGAGAAGGAATGAGCACTATGGGTCTCCGTGGGGACAGTCTGGGTGCCGGGCAGCTTCTAGTGAGCCCAAGACAGCCTGCCAGGCCAGGGGGGATGCTGTGTCAGTTAGCAGGCTTCTCCCCCTGGCCCGGCCCTCAGCACCCCTTCCTCTTGGCCTCCCCGCCCCAGTGAAACAAAGGGTCCTCCCCAGCAGGTGTAGTGCGTTCTAATTCCAGCTCTGCTACTTACCAGTGAGGCAATTCTGGCCAGGAGACCTGGCTTGGAGCCCCAATTTCCCTTCCCATGAAATGGGGACAATAACCTCAACCACACAAGCCTTGCCAAGAGGCTTGCAGGCTTCAGAGCAAGGCACTTCTAGAACTTTCCCCACTGTTTCTCTCCATGGCCAAGGCGAGCAGTGGTGTGGTGTCGTCTCCCCGCCTCAGATGCCTCAAGGGGCAGAATGGAAATGACAAGAGTTTCTACATTGTCTGACTGTCGTCAGGAAGAAACGGGCAAAAGTGGGCAAAGTCCCGGTAGTTGGGGTTCAGTGGGTGTGAGCCCTCTACATGCTTATATACAGCACAGTGCTTGACCCAGAGCCTGTCGCCCTCTAGCTCCCCACTGGGCTCTGGCCTGCCCTGTCCCTTCTCCTTCCGTGACCTCAGCATGTCCCCTTTCTTAGCTACATCCCCTGGCAGCACCCCGAGCTCTTATCCTCTGCCCTGGGGGGCCAAGCCATGACTCTTCAGTATGTGACCTAAGTCCCAGGCATCCCGGAGACGCCCAATCCAGTTACAGAACAAACTGCAGGTTTCACTGTGTTCTTTATGACAGCCGAATACTGGAAATGACCTTGATGTGTTTAAAACTAGAAGACTGGTGGAGAAATTTTGTCGTAATGGAATCCTGATAGCTATTACTACCACACTTCGGAAACTATGAAATAGTAAAAAAAAAAAAATAAAAAAAGTTTATCTTTAAGTAATAAAAAGCAAGATTGAAATTGTATCTAAGAGAAGATTATAACTAAGAACTCCTACCCTGTCAACCTACAGGGGAGAAAAACAGCCAACATTTATGTCTAGAAGGGCAGACTGGCTGGAAATAGTGGTTTTCTTTGGATGGTGGTATGACTTATTACGTCTTCCTTCAAATTTCCTTATTCCGACTTTTCTACAATGAGAATTAATTCTACGGTGACTAAAACGAACACAAAGATGCAGAATTGTATATGCTGTACTTCCCTTAAGTCTAAAACACTCAGATATATATATACACACACACACACATATATTATAGTGCGTATATTTCTGCACAAAGAAAATTTGGAAGGATACATCATAACAAACAAAAGTGACTGACCTCTTCTTTTGAGAGGGGACTGGGCAGATGCGGACCGGGGTAGAGTGAGGATCTCCCTGAAGACCTTTGTATATTGTACTTCTGATGACATGGATGTTTTTTCTAACCAGAAAGTGAAAAGAAAAAGAAAACATAACTACCTAATAAACATTTAGCAAAAGCAGTATTTTCCCAAATGGGCTCTGCGGACATTTGTTGAAGTTGCTACTTAAAACAAAAAACAAAAAAACAAATTTGTGCCTGAAGTACAGGATCTTAATGGTGCACTTAACTCAGCAAGCGCTGGAACTGAGAGAGACTGGGGATTGAAGGGCTCTCAACAAGCCACATAAGGTCCCAGAGGCCACTCCCACCCTGCCCTCTTTTTCCCACAGAGCCTACCCAAAGAGTGATGCTCCCAGGACCAGTTTAGGGAGCGCAGGGAAAGGGAAAGCTAGGAAGATGGTCATGTCTCCTTGAGCCAGGCAGGTGTGTGTGAACAGTCTATACCCACTGAGGGACTGTGGGGTATGGGCATGGTGACCCAGAAAGAAGATGCCTGCACTGGCCAGAGGGGTGGTCACTCTGGGCCTAGCACCACCAGATGGACACATTCTTCAAGAGAACCTGGAAATCTGGATTTTAAATGAAATTTTCTGGCTTTAAAATAAAATATCCAAGCTTTTCAATGCAATCTCTCTCTCTCTCTTTCTAATATCTTATGGTTCCCTGCAAAAGTCCTCCACCAGCTGTGGGCTAGGAGCTCAGTGTGCCGTTGATGTTCTCAGAAAGCCAGGTCAGCCCTGAGGATTTATTTCCTTTTCTAGCCACCCACCCTCTTTCATGATTGCTTTGAGAATTCTGCCCCAGATCAGCATCAGACTCATGGGCCCATTGCTCAGGGGAGTTTGCTTTCCTCCTGCTTGAAAATTGGGCTGACATCCATCTGTCTCCACCCCAGGAGTATGGGAAGGAGCCCAGGAGAGGGTGACTAACCCTAGCAACCAGCCTTCTCGGGGGGGAGTGAATGCTCTTCATCAGTCTTTGGCACTGTTACTGGACTCCTGCTCTGGGCTCTAACAGCCCTTTGATGTCTCCATCCCTCCTGCCCTCTTCAGCCTTAGTTTCCCTTCCTCTCCTGCCATCACGCCCTCTGTGCAGCAGCCTGCCAGAAAGTCTCATCCTTCAACTCTCCATATTCTCGCACCTCAGTGCCTTTGCACATCCCGATCCCTGGGTTGGGCTCACCCTCTCCTGCTACTGCTTTTACAATCCAACCCTCAGGCAGCTGGACAGTGACATACCCAAATGGCAGCTCCTTGTGCCCTCTCTGTTGTAGCCAGCACCCCAGGAGGCTGGCATCCACTGTTCCTGCGTTGGTCATTATTTAGTCTCCCCTTTCTCCTGTGACCCACGCCCTTCTCACATGCTTTCACCTTCCAAACAGCTTTTAAATCTGTCCCCTTCTCTCCCGCTGCAGTGTTCCAGCTTCTGTCCCAGCCGGGCTGTCCTGACTGTTCCAGATCTCGGCTCTCCTGTCAGTGCCACCTGACTCCACATTATCTGGGGAAAGGACATTTTCGAAAACACGACCTGGTCACCTCTACCCTCTGCTTGAAATCCTTGTGTCGCTCCCCAGCCTACAGGACAGAGTTCAGACTCCTCAGTTTGGCATTGCGGGGTCCAGCCCTGTCGACTCCTCTATTACCTCTTTCCGATGCCCCTTGCCCCTCTGGCAAAACCTAGCTGTCCTGTGTGCTCTGAGCACATCTGGAGATTTAGCAGCTCTGTGTCTTTGTACACCTCTTTCTCCACCTGGAACACTCTTTGTCTACCTACAACCCTCCCCATTCACCTCTGCCTCCAGCTCTGTGAATCCTGATTCCCCCAGAGCAGCGGGTTGGGAAGTTAGATTATTCTCGCAGCAAAGGTGGGTGATTCCCAAGCTGAAAGTGGCTGGGGTGTCCAGTCCCAGCTGGAGCTGTTGACAATGCTACCTGCCGCTCCTGTAGGTTGGGCGCCAGGTCAAGGCCCGCCACATGTTCCTGGAGACTGTCCCCAAGGGGCTGGCGATAATCAGCCTTGCGGCTTGCTCCAATCTGTGACCAACTTGGCTCCAGCCACCTTTCCCTCACTGCCCTGGCGCCAGGCCCGCGCCCTCCTGGCAGCGCTGCCACAAGGAAGCTGGCATCAAAGACGGACAGAGTCAGAAAGGCTCTACAAGATCAGCCAGTGTGCCCCTGCCTGGATTGCAGATGGAGAAGTTGGGGCCCAGAGAGGGACAGTGGCTTGCCCAGGGTCACACAGTGATGAAAGGTGTAGTCATGCCTGGAGCCCAGCTCTTCCAGATCGTATCAGATAGTTTTAAAAAAAAAAAAGAAAAAATCAAAGGAAACCTTAAGATGTGCTAGCAAGGGCCTGGGGAGGAGTGCCTTGAAATTGACCAGACAGGGCAGGCCTCCCTGAGGCTGACCCCAGGGGGTGAGGCAGAGGACTTTAGTGGGGACCAGCTTGCCGTTTTGGTCTGAGCAAGGTGAGTGAGCAGAGATGCAGTCAAAGGCAGAGCCTGCTCATGATCACGTGAGGCTGCAGAGACCCCGGGAGGGTTCGCATTTTAGTCCATATAAGGGAACAACACAATGGAGTTTTGGCTCTGATCTGAGCAGACAGTTCTGCAAACACATACAGATGGCCAACAGGCACCTGAAAAGATGTTTAAATTCATCAGCCATTGGGGGAATGCAAATCAAAATCATAGCGATACCATGTCGTACTCACACAATCCAAAAGTTGGGTACTTAGGGTTGGTGAGGATGAGAAAAAACTTGAATCCTCATACACTGACAGTGGGGATGTCAAAGGTTCGGCTGCTGGGGACCTGGGAGGTGCCCTCGGTTAAGCGTCCCACTCTTGATCGGCTCAGATTGTGATCTCGGGTCATGAGATCCAGCCCTGCACGGGGCTCCAAGCTCAGCACACAGTCTGGGTAAGACTCTGCTTCTCCCTCTGCCCCTCTACCCCTCTATTCATGTGTGCGCTCTTTTTCTCTCTCTCTCTCAAATAAATAGGTAAGTCTTTTTTTTTTTTTTTTTTTTTTTTAAGTTTCAGCCTCTTTCGGACTGCCTGGGTGGCTCAGTCATTAAGCGTCTGCCTTCAGCTTGGTCATGATCCCAGGGTCTTGGGATCGAGCCCCACATTGGGCTCCCTGCTTCAGATGAGCCTGCTTCTCCCTCTCCCTCCGCCTGCTGCTCTCCCTGTTGTGCTCTGTGTGTGTGTGTGTCAAAGAAACAAATAAATAAAATCTTTAAAAAAAAAATGTCAGCTGCTTTGGAAAACACTAATAGTTCCTCAAAAGGTTAAACATTGTATTCTTACATGGTTTAGTAATTCTACTCCTAGGTTCATCCCCAGGAGAAATGAAAAGATATGTACTCAAAATCAGTACATACATTGTTCATAGCAGAATTATTTATAATAGCCAAAAAAGTGGAAACAAGCCAAATGCCCATCAACAGAATGTGGTGTATCCATAAATGGAATATTATTTTGGCCACATCAAGGAATGACGTATTGATACGTGTTACATGCAACATGGGTGAAATCTGAAAACATGCTCAGTGAAATAAGCCAGACACAAAAGGCCATCTATTATTCCATATAATCATACATTACATGATTCCATTGATAGGAAATGTCCAGAAAATAGACACAGAAAATAGATTAGCGGCTCCCAACCTTGGGTAGGAGTGGGGATGGATTGGGGAATGACAGTTAATGAGTACAAAGTTTCTTTTGGGGGTGATGAAAACGAGATCTGCACTTAGATCGTGGTGATGGTTGCACAGCATACTGAAAAACAGTGACCTATAGACTTTAAACGGGCGAGTTTTAGGTCATGTGAATTATGACTCTATGAAGCCTTAATTCTGTTTTGAAAGGCCGCTCTGGTTGCTGTTGGGGGCAGAGTAGCAGCAAGGAGGTCAGGCACCAACAATGCGATCATAGGCTGAGAGTGTCCAGTGCAGAGGAGGGACACAGTGACTGTGTGCATGGCTCGCACAGGCTGATTCCTGTTCAGGAATGTCCTTCTCTTCTTAGCCAGGCTTTTTAAACCCTGTACTGTTGACATTTTGCGCAGGATCATTCTTCTGTACGGAGGTACCGTGGGATGGGAATCACGGGATGAACAGCCGCACCCCTGTTGCCACTCTCCAGCAGTCAGCACATCCCCCCACCACAGCTGCAACAATCAAAAGTACCTCCTAGAGGACTAAACTGACCCCAACGGAGAACTGCTGCTCTAACCTCTTTTGCTTAGCTGCTGAATTCTTGAGTACCCTTCCAGGATCATTTCCCTTATCATCTCTTCTGGGGAGCTTTCATCCTTCATTCTCCAAAATCGCCCAGTTTCTTTTCTTTTTTCTCTCTCTTTTTTTTTTTTTTAAGATTTTATTTATTTATTTGATAGACAGAGATCACAAGTAGGCAGAGAGGCAGGCGGACAGAGAGAGGAGGAAGCAGGCTTCCTGCTGAGCAGTGAGCCTGATGTAGGGCTCTATCCCAAGGACCCTGGGATCATGACCTGAGCCAAGGGCAGAGGCTTTAACCCACTGAGCCACCCAGGAGCCCCTAAAAGTCGCCCAGTTTCTTAAACAAAGCCCCATCACAGCCCTGATTACACCGTGCATGCTCCACCCCACAGCTGCGTAGACATGACACCTTACGCACTTTGGGTCCCCAGCATCAAGTACAAAACCTGGCCCTTTGGAGGTTGCTATGGTCCCATTGCCTCACCTGCCAAGTGCAGAGGTGCACTGCCTGCCTCCCCCAGGGTTTCCGTGATTAGGGCTCAAATGTGGGTTAACTGATCTGTCCACCCCTCCTGACTCTCGGTAGGAGGGTAGGTTCCAGATCCAGATGGCCTGGGTGGCCTGGGATTGCTGTGGGATGCTGGGAAAAGTGACTGAGTTTTCTGACTCTTGGTTTCTTCTCTGTAAAATGGGGGTCCTGATAATGCCCACCCTGTAGGTTGTCATAAACACATAGCAAGAACACAACAAATGTCAGAAACTCTTGGTGATAATAATTTACTATTCTTTCTTTTTTCTGAGGGGCCTTCCAGGATTCAACACAGAGGTGGCCTTGTCACTGGTAGGTGTTGCTATGTGAGCCCTGTCCTGGATGCTGGCCAAGAGGAGGTAGGGGTGGGTCCACTAGGAGAATATTACAAAAAATATGGAAAGTTCAGAAATTATAAAGAGTCAGGGAACAAATCCCCCATAATTCTGCCACCCACAGGCATATACAATCAACACTCTTTGGTCTATTTCCTTCTAGTCTTTTTTCTAAGTGCTTTTTTTTTTTTTTTTTTAAGATTTTATTTATTTATTTGACAGAGATCACAAGTAGGCAGAGAGGCAGGCAGAGAGAGTGAGAGGGAAGCAAGCTCCCTTGCTTGGGGGATTAGAGACCTCTATGCGGGACTCGATCCCAGGACCCTGACATCATGACCTGAGCCAAAGGCAGTGGCTTAACCCACTGAGCCACCCAGGCGCCCTTTTTTCTAAGTGCTTGCCATGAATCTGTGACCATCCCCTATATATGCATATGCAAACGCATATCCTCATTCATTAAAAACTCTCCATTTTCTGTAGTCACATGGCTGTCCCATAATTTACTTAATTGATTCCCTACTGGACATTTAGGCACTCTCTGATTGTTGATGAATACCTTGCATTTGAAAGAACTTCGTTCATACTCCCATCATTTCATTTGGATGTTCTCCTTGCTTTTAAAACATTTTTGGCAAAGAGACCTCTCTAGCCTGCAGGGACACCCTTTTTCCCATAGCTAGGCATCCATTTGCTCATCATCAGGGATTTCCTCCCCCAGGCTGAGCTAAATCCTTGGGATTGTGACTTAATCCTGTTTCCCCTTCTGTGGACATTGGTGGAGATGGACCACAGCTGGCCTTGTCTTCTCCTTGGATGCATCAGCTGGGAGGGTCAGTTTATTTAGTCAACAGTGGATGGATAATGAAAAGGAGAAGCAGCCAAGGCCAAGGTTAATGGGGACGAGGTTAACTGGGACAAGGTGGCAGAGGAAGAGAAGTTGGCTGGCTGGGGTTAGCCAGCCTCATATCAGCTTCCTATATGCTATTGACTAGTGACCTTATTTCCTTCTAGATCCCTAAAGAAATCACCAGGCAAAGGTACACCAACCCCGTTGCCAGACTCAGACCCACTTTCTCCTGTGTACATAAACAGCAGCTCTTCCTAATACATGTAGAACAAGAAACCAGTGCTGCCTGGGCCCCAGCCAGGTGCCAGGTCGCATGCTAGACACCTTCCAGACTCCTACTTTGGAGCCAGTGTGGTACCATCCAAGGTGCTTGGAAGCAGACAGATCTGGAACCAATCCCAGCATAGGCACGTCCTATCAGTGGGACTGTGTGTAAGCAATTTGCCCCTGTGAGACTCGGTTTCCTTGTCTGTAATTTGGGGGTTTAACGGCACCACCTTCCCAGGATCCTTGTGGAGACTAGAGCCCATACTGTATGCACAGCACCCCAAGTACCAGGCCTGCACAGAGCAAGAGCAGGAGAAATGTTATTTTCTCATTCCATTCAACTCTCATCATATCTCTCAGTCAAAGATGTCAATAAATGTAATCTGTCTCATTGCCTTTTATAACCGCCAGCGACAGGGCACTCATTAGTATGAATTTGTAACTTCCCATTACCAATAAGATACCGAGGCTCAGAGAGATTTCACCAGGAGGTTTTCAGGGCAGAAACTGTTATCTCACAGATTTCATGTCTCAGAGAACCATCAGGACGGTGTCTGGAGTGGAAGGGGGGTGCCCCCCACCCCAATTCCCTGGGCCCTGTTTTATGCCTAGCTGGGCCACTGGCTACCTCTGGCAGAGGAGACCAGAGAGGACCTCCCCCACACAAATGAGTTTCCAGGAGGCAAGGAGAACCAGGACTCTGGCCATTGAAGTTAGGGTATGACAGCTGCCATTGGGGGACACCACAATCTGTACTTTACTGACCCACCTTCCAATCCTTAGAGCCTTCTCAAAGGGCCATTAGAGTCTCCACCCCAATTCACGGGATGGGAAACTGAGGTTCATATGGTCAAGGTCAACTGCAATTACTTAAGTGAGCGAGCTGGGATTCCCAGCGGAGGCCACTTGCCCAGCTCATCCCAGCTCATCCCAGAGGCAAACCCTGCCCGTCCTTGCTATAGGGACATAGGGCGGCAGCCCAGGAGGGCGAAGGCCAGATACTTGGGCTCCCTGAGGAACTCCGCGTCCCCTTCCCGCCCACCCCCAACCTTCTACTGGCTTTCCTAAAGCAGAATGTCGCTCCATGCTCCCGCAGACACAACGCCTCTAGAAATGCCACCGCTCAGAGCCGGGGTCAAAACAGCGGCTGTTTCGGTGCAAGTGCACTTTCCAAATCCACCCCTACTCGGGCACAGGGGACAACACGCCAGACCCCAAGCCCGGAGCACAGCTTCGGAACCGGGGCTGCATCCCGTCCTTGCAACGCCCCCTTGGCGCGCGTACGACCCCCCCGGGTCACAGAGAAGGAAACTGAGGCTCGCAGGCGGAGAGAATCGTTCAAGGTCAGGCATAGTCTGCAAGCCGCGGGGGGGCCGGAGCTCGCACTCGGGGTCAGGGTCACGACGGCGGCAGGGACCCCACCCGAGCCGAGTCCCCGCGGGGAGGCGGCGGCCGCGTTACCTTGAGCTGCTGGGCCGTGGGGCTCCGGCTTCGGCTCTGGGCTCGGCGGCGTCCTGCACTCGCGCCCGCTCGGCTCCGGGCAGGGATGGAGCCGGTGCTCCGCCCGCGCCCCGCGCCCCGCGCCTCGCGCCCACTTCCTCGTCCCCGCCCCCAACTCGCTCCTCCTCGCTCTCCGCCCCTCCCGCCCTCCCTCCCTTCCCTCTCCCGGGCTCTCCCGTTCCCCTCTCTTTCTCTCCCTGTCTCCTCCCGCCTCCGTGCACAGCACACTCTCTCTTCCTTCGCTCTGCTCCCTCCCCACAGTCCCTCTCCCCCGCGCTCCCCCACTTTCCCCTGGACCTTCTTTCCTTCTCTCCCTGGCTCTGACGAGGCCCCTTCCTCTTTCTTTCTGTCACACTATCGTCTTTCTCTCCTTTCCCCGCCTCACTTCCACCCACTCCTCTCCACCCCCAGCCCTGTCTGGGACCCAGAAGAGTAGAAGGAGACTCCCAGCTGGGGCCCCTCGCGATCTGGTGGCACCCCTGCCCAGCACCCTGCTCCCTGGAATCAGCCTACAGGAGGAAAAGGACTCGTTGCCTGGGAAAAGTCTGGATAATTCTGTGATCTGTGGAACTTCCGAAAACCCCAGGGAGGGTTTGTTCTAGTTGGAGGAAGGGATGGAGAAAGAGAAGACGAAGAGAGGAGGGTCTTGGGAAAGGGGCTTTTGGGGATGGAAAATGGAAGCTCAGATGGGGAAACCTATCTCTTAAATATCAAGGTGGCAAGGCTGCTGTACTAAGGGTGCAGACGTGGGTGGAGGGAGCCTGGTGGGCAGGATGGCCAAGGGCATTGTGCCAGACCTGGGGTAGTCAGCCCAGGGTAGGAGAGACAAGTGGTCATACGGGCTGCCCTTCGTTGCTTGGGGAGCCTGACACGAGAAAGGGAGTTTGCCCAGGAGCTTGGCAAAGGAGAGCAGAAGGATGCCAGCTCAGGGGAGCAGACATTTCAGAGGTGTGCTCATGGTGATTGACACGCCACCTAAGCCATTCTGGCACTATGGGCCTGGCCCTGTGCCTATGGGCTGAGATGCAGACTAGGGCCATAGTCCCCTGGAGCACCGAGATCACAGTTTCTGGAGGAGGGTGTGGAAGGCCATGCATCCAGGTCACCAGTATCTTGGAATGATTGCAGGAGCCTCCAGGCGGGTCTGGGGCACTCTGTGCTTGCTCGCCTACAATCTACAAAGCCTCATAGGTCATCTCTAAAAAAGCGTAAATCAGATCACGCCTCTCTGTACTCCCTGCTTGAAACCCTCCCATGACTTCCTGTTGTAGTTAGGATAAAATCCAAGTACTCTATCACTGCCAACATGATCTGATCTTGTGTCTCACCACATTCTGCCTCATTCCATGTGCCTCAGCCACAGCCGCTTCCTACTCGTGCCAGGAATGGGCCACGCTGGACCATACCACAGACCATTTGCACTGGCGGTTCCTTTTTCTGAGATTGCTCTTCCCCCACATCTTCCCGGGTGCTCAATGAGGCTGCATGGCCTAGTCATCTCACCCAAAGCAGTCACCTCCTCGCCACAGTGCTTTTCACATCATGAAAACACTTACCAGTGTCTAGAACTTTTCATTTTAATGCTTATTATCTGCTTTACTGCTCCACAATGTAACCAGTGTTCATCTCCTCCCCTGAGCCTCCCGGGAGCCTGGAGCCCGTTACTGTAGCTGGATATATCACTAAGTATCCAACAGATGTTGGTTGAATAAGTGAATGAATAAACACTATAATGTATGTGTTTAGAAAAAAGAAAAGGTGTGACTGACGCTGCCAAGGGAAAAAAGATTGTCTTGAAATAGGAGTGGAGAAGTGGGGAGGGCCACAGGCCTGGAGGAAACAGCATGAAGACAGGTACAGGGTATTAGCTAACCTGGAGTTTGGGGAGTTTCTGCCTGGTGGGTCACCCGCAGAAACCCAGCAAAAAGCCCTGGTGGGGCTTTTAGGACACCTCAGAGATGCCAGTTAGGACTTGATCTTGTGAGCAATGGAAGCTGTGGCAAGTTTGGGGGGCTGCAAAGTCTGGGGTGTATATTCTGGAGAAGAGAAGGCTCCAGCAACCTCTGTCTCTAGAAAGGGCTCTCTGAGGGAGTGAATGAGACTCTAGCACTTGGACCAATGGTAGAAATAGGATGAGACAGATTTGGACTCTGTAAAGAATTTTTTTAAGGATCTGTAAAGGGAAATGTGCTCTCTGTGGGTGAGATTATGGTCCTCTCCTATTCAGTGCTCTTCCCAGAGAAAGGACGCCATGTCTGTGACCTCTTTAGCCACTGAACTGGGAGAAATAATGCATCTTTGTTGTTGTAAGTCAGTAAATGTTGGGATGGTTTGTAACAAAGCAATGAATTGGATAAGGGGCCTTGGGGAGTATCAGTTCCTATCTCTGAGCCTATTTCCTTGATCATTAAATAAGAATAACAACAATATCTGCCTCAAAGAGTTTTGATGAGGCTCAGATGAAAAAAGAAATGGATAGTGCATTCATTCTTTCATTCTTTCAACACACGACCAGACCTACTATGTTACTATGTTCAGGCCCTGGGTTAACTCTGGGATACTGCAATGAACCAGATAGGCGAGGGTCAGAAATGTAAGGAGGAAAAAGACAACGAACAAGGCAGATAATTTCAGCGAAAGATAATTGTTGCCTGGAAAGCAAAGCAGGGTAACGTAATTGAGAGTGACTGGGGGCAGTGCTTTGTTCACGATGGTTGGGGAAGGATTTTCTTAGCCCGTGACGTTTGAGCCAATGCGTACATGATGATATCGGGGAGCAGTGTTCCATGTAGGGGAAGCAGTAAGTGCAAATGCCCCAAGGTAGGGAGAAGTTCATAGTGGCTGAGTGCATGAGGGAGAGGGAAGATGTTTGGAGATGGTGTTGATGCAAGTCCATGGTAAGGTGAATGGATTTAATCCTAAATGAAATGGAGCCAAGAAAGGATTTCAACAGGGAAGCGATAACCTTATGCTCTATCAAGCAAATTAGTACTGGAGTTATTGCTGGAGTTCATTCCTGGTTGGTTCCCCCACAGGTTGGGATAACATTTGCAACCCTTTCCAGCTCTCAGAGTTTCCAGTTCTGTATTAATTCAGAAAAACCTTTGGAAACTACTAAACATGATCATAGAAGGAGTCATCGTTATAACTAAGAGGCTCCCCACCTTGCAAAAGCGTTTGGGATCTGATAGCCTAAGTGTTCTCCTTGCTCTGAATACTTAATAAAAACTATCTTTCAAAGGGAATGGAAGAAGCTTCTTATTCTGAGGAAACCCAAACCACTATTTGACCAAAATAGAAAAAAAAAAAAAAAAAGAGCCTTTTTTGGATGAGTAATCTCTGCCGAGTCTGACAGCTTAAAATTGAAAAAAAAAATTTGCAACAATTAAGATAACAAGTGACAAGGCATAGTGATGATAACATTGACTCCAGTGGTCTGCGGAAAATTCCGGTGAAACCCACTGGGTTTTGTCATAAGTTATTACTCATCTCTGTCCTGGGCTCTGGGGTGGCTCTGGGTTTGTGGTAGGGCACCCAGGACCGCAACTGGGATGTGTGGGGTGTAGAGTTTCTTGGCCGTTGTGTGCTCTGAGTCTTGAGAGAGGCTTTGGAAAGGTTGCAAGGCTGGGAGTCCCCGGATGGATGAGGTTGGTTCCTGCCTTACCACGGCTACTCCAAAGAGCCCAGACTTGGCTATTTCCCCAGTGTCTCCAACATTACAGATGCCCCAGTTCTGGTGTATGAGCTAGGAAGGAACACAATTTGTTGAATGCCCACCATCTTCTGTATACTGTGCTGGGGTTTTTGCATACGTCATCTCAAGTAATTCTCATCACAGCCCTGTGAGGTAGATACTAGGATTACCTGCCACCATCACCCCTTTATAGATGAGGATGCCGAAGCTCCGGAAGTCAGAGTTTTCACCAAGATCCCACAGCTAGCTGGGGAATTCACTTGACCGGTTCCAAAGCCCCAACTTTGAATCAGTCTGCTCTCTTGTTGCACTGACTAGCAAGAAGGAGAATGTTCTGTGGGAACCCAGAGTTGGAAAGGATGCATTCAGCCTGGGTCTCCAGCCAGCCGGCCCATCCTGAGGATTCTGGACTTACCAGCCTCCATAATGGTTATGCGCCAGTTCCTTAAAATATATCTTTCTATATCCACAGAACCCTGACTAGTGCATAGAATAGGAGCTATTAGCCATTTCCTAAAGGAAGGATTTCCTAAGAGCAGCTGGAGGATGTGTTGGCTGATACAGGTAGTCCAGAACTGGGACTCAAGTAAGAGCACAAAGGCCCAGAATGACGGAAAAGCTAGATTTTGGACTCATGTGTGGCTGACCCCCCGAGAGCCTGGCCACATCATTAATCAGAGTCCTGGGAGGCAAGGAGTTTGGATGTGAAGGTCAGAAGATGAGCCGGAAGTCCAGCCAAAGATGACTTGGGTAGCTCATTTCTGATTCATGGGGGTGGGGCGTGGAAGGTGGAAGGCAGCAGGCACTGCTGTTGTCTACAACAGTGATTTCCACTCTGCTGTCCCAGCCTCCATTACAGGTGGAGATTGTCACATGACCTGGTTCAGCCAATGAGAGGAAATTTGGGAAAGGGGAGGGGGGAAATTTCCCTCCTATAACGAGAGAGACAGGCACCCCTTCTCCTACTTATTCAGCTACTTCCTTTTTTGATCCTGCAGCAGAGGCAGCCATGTTGTGACCATGAGGGAAAACTATGGGAACTGCAAAGAAACGGACTCAAAACCTAATGTTATAGGGCTCCTGGGGCAACTTTTTCACGTGGGAGAGAACAAGCCCCCTACGCCTTAAGTCAAGGTTTCCGTGATTCACGGCTGAACACATTCTGATTCAGGGAGGAAGTACAGAATTACAGTTATATGACCCCATCCCTAATTTGTTGCCCTTTGAAATTATGGGGTGGGGGCAATTTTCTTCTGCTGGAACATTTTCCCTCTCTATTCTCCATTAGCTCCTATGCAGGGATTAGGTATTAGCTTCTGCACAAGTTCAACCTTAATTTCCCAGGCTGGGTCCGACGCCCCTCTTCAGAGGCTTCTTAGCCCTGTGCACTTCACAAGATGGTGAACACAAGATGGGTTTTGGTGGGGGTAGGAGGAATGAGGAGAGGGAGGGAGCCAGTGAATCTTGTATCCCTCAGCAGGCTTCCACTTTTGTCCATTCACCCCAGCCTACCACATGGCACCCCTAGCCACAAGGGCGGCTTACAACGTGACTACCGACTACCGTGACTGTGTTGCCCTTCTAGCCTCCACAGGGGGAGGCAGGCAAGCAGAAGAGGTCTGGGAGTGGAAGTGCTGAGTTGGTCATGATGCAGCATCTGCCACAAATGACAAAATATTTTATTAGTTTTTGACGTTTGACGTTTTATTAAGTTTTTGACGTTTGAAAGTATATTATTTGTCTTTTTTTTTTCTAAATGGAAGTACTTGTATTATTATTTTTTTTTTACCCATTCCAAGAGTAACAAAGCTTATAGTAAAACTTCAAACCATATGGGTTAAGTGAGTTTCCTGAAATCTTATTCCTCCAGAGATAAGCCTATGAATAATTTGATCTATAACACATTCCAGACTTTTATCTATGCATAAGAATATATTTTTTTTAGTCATAGATTTGTAAAGAAAATAAAAATGGAAGAGGTGGTGGGTTTTTTTTTTCTTCCCCCCCCAGAAAGAACACAAAGCAACTTCAGAAAGAGATCACCACCGGCTGGATGAAAAGTGACGCCCTCCGTCCCCACCCTCTGGTCACTTCTTTCACTGTTCACTCCCTGGGGACCCAGGAAGGGATGCTGCTTCTCTCTGCCCATCTGCTCCGCTCTCTTCTCCTTCTTTCCTTATCAGCTCCTCCACTTAGGGAAGAAAGCTTCCTCACGGCTTTCTTCTAGTTTCCAAAAGAAAACCTATCTATGACCAGAATGTGAATTAATGGGACTGGGGAGGAAGTCACGTTCACACTGCCTTCTCCACTCCGATCCCTTCTCTCGGATGCTTGGGAAGGAGCTGTATGATGTCCATCCTTCCAGTTTCCTTGCTCTGCAGAGGCTGATGACGGTAGAAGCTACTGGTTACTGAGCACTTGGTATGTTTCCACTGTGGTTCTACAATAAGGCTTGCATCCTCATTAAAACAACCATTTGAAGCTGATATGGTTATTTCTCACTTTAGAAATGAGGAAATTGAGGTTAAGTAATTTGCTCAAAGCTATATGGCTAAGATGGCAGAGCCAGGATTCAAACCCAGGAGGTTTGAATCTGACACACAGAGACACACAATACTAGAAACATAAATTTAAAAATAGAAGTTTTTTTTATAAAATAAAACCCAGTAATTTTGTGCATCTTTTTCTGTATATAAAGATTTACCTGACTCTTTTAAATTCCTGAATGATACTCCATTATAGGGATGAACTAGACATTTTTTTTTAGCCCATCTCTTACTGATGGGCAGTAAGCTGTTCCCAATTCTTCCCTTTGCCACCTTCCTCACAAGAATGTCTGACTTGAGGCTTCAGCTCTTGAGGACAGGGATAGTGTCTAGGTCTTTAGTACTGGTGTATACAGATGCTCAATGAATATCCACAGAAAGAATGGGTTAGTAGTGTGAGCTCCCCTCCTTATTCCTTTTTTTTTTTTTACCATTTTCTTGGCTGCTCTTGAGCATTTGTTCTTGCAAATTAATTTTCATTAATTTGCCAAGATCTTCTCCTAGGCACAAATGGGATTTTTATTGACTTTACAGTAAGTGAATGGGTCGACGTGAGGAGCGTCAACCCTACAACCCCAGGAAGGTGATCGCAGTCCCTTCCCCCAGCCCTCCTGCTTTGTTGGGCCATGCAGAGCTGCATCGTGTCCTCACTATAGGCCTTGCTTGCTTGTCCAAGGTTTATTCCTGGGTATTTTCCTTTCATTCTCGCTCTTCGGAAAAGGTGCTTTTGTCTATTAGAGTGACTGAATGCTTAGAATCTTGAGTTGGATTTCCTCTTGCTGGCTTCTGTGGTTCAGAGCACTGGCTTTGGAGCCTAGCAGATATGGGTGCTAAACCACTTAGTAAGCCTGTGACCTTGACAAATCATCCAACCACCATGAGTCTCAGTTTCCTGGTCTTTGACAGAGTAGAAGTAGTGTCTGTTGCACTGGGATACTGTAAGTGATGTCCTGCCATCCTGGGTGGTTTATTATTGGTCTATACAAAAAAAATATTTCTAACTCCCTCCCCCCCGCCTTATCTCTTTGGCAGCTGGGGTACGTTTCTGTTCACTAAGTACGAGTACTAAGGACTTTTCAGATTCTTGAAGGTGATACTGATGTTGGCTGTGGAGATGCTGGAGGAGAATGAAATTGCCCTAAGACCCTATGGAGACTGGAGAGGGGAGATAAGAAATCTTGGGTGGGATAAGGAGTGTATGGAGGAAAGGTTCTGGGGAGAGAGAGAGAGAGAAGGGAAGAGAATAGATTGAGCGTGAGATATACCAAGTGATGGGAAAGGAAGGCAGAACCAGTATGTCAAATGTCATGAGGATTTGGGTGGGAAATCCCACCCCTTCCTAGCTCCTTCACCCCTACACACTCTCATGGCTACCAATCATGTGTTTTTTTCCAATGCCACCAAGCTGGGTGTCCTCATTTCAACTCAGTTCTGACACTATGTTCTAGAAATAGCACCAGATACCACAAGTTAAGGGCTCAGTCCCACATGACTGCCCCTACTCACTTCAGATGCCAATCACGAGCCCCAATCGCCACCCATGCTTCTGAACTGACTGGCTGTAGACCAGAGGTTCCCACCCTCCCTCCTCGGGTTTGTTAACCTGCCAAAACTCACCGAATTCAGAGAAATATTTTACTTACGAGATGACCAGTTGGTTTTGTTTTGTTTTGTTTTTTTTTAAATCAAAGGATGTAACTCAGGAACAGATGGAAGAGATGCATAAAGGCGAGCTATGTGGGAAGAGCTCAGAGCTTCCATGCCCTCTCCAAGTGTGCCTCTCACCCCAAGTGTCTGTGTGTTCACCAATCCTGAAGCTCCCCAAGTCTTGTCCTTTTGGACTTTTACAGAGGCTTCATTACTTAAGCGTGACGGAATCGATCATTGGCCGCTCAGGATTGATTCTACCTCCAGCCTCCCTCCTCTCCCCATAAGTGGGGGAGGAAAGGGTGAGGGGGTGGGACGAAAAGTTCCAACCCTCCAATCACATGGACACGGACCCAACCCCACCCTCCCCTGCCCTCCTAGCAGCACTGGACACAATGAGAAGTCAGAGGCAAGGGAGATCTTTGATCTCCAGTAGGTCTTTGGGGGTGAAGGGAGAGCTATCTGCCACAGCAGGGGAGCCGCAGTCAGTCTCCAAGAGGGTAATGGCAGGGCGCCATTTGTCCTAATTTATTTGATCCCCGCCATCACCCTCTGAAGTAGATACTTCCTTTCTCTTGAGTGAAGAGGCTTAAAGAAAATAACAGACTTCCAAATGTATTCCCAACTGCTTCACTTAATAAATTCCTATTAAATTTTCTCAAAACCTGAACCTGGTGCCCAGATTTCTCAAAATCTTTTTTTCCCCATCCTGCCTGATGTCTTGCCAGGTAACGCATGAGCACTCCTATCTCATTCTACTCCAGTGCAGCTCCAGAGAGAGGGGTCTTTCCTTCCGACCCCCAGCAGAATTCTCCAGTACAAAGAAACACCTCTCCCCAGAGGGCCTGTAGATTCAGTTAGAGTCCTCAGAAAGACTAGATGGGAGATATCCTATTTTAAACATTTATTACATACCCAATATTGAGGTAAGTATATATACCTATATAATAAGTTCATTTCACTCTCATAGTTACATAGGTAATCACCCCTGATTTACAGGGCTGAAATTGGGGCTTGGAAGGAGAAGATCCTGGCTTAGAGTTACATATAAGACAACCTTATACAGCTGCTCAGGCTGTGCACTGCACAACTCCAGGCCATGACATTCATAAACTATGTGAACAGGCTGGTAAGAGCTAATAAAAGATTTGAACTTGTTATCTGGCTACACAGTGCATGCTCTCAATCACTATGCTATGTGCCTTTTAAGAGAAGAAGAGCTGTGGGACTTTAAAGACCACCTTGCCCATAGGTTGCAAACCCAGGAGCCAAGAGTCATGTCCAGCCTCTTTGATTTGTCTGGCTCATTGAAGTCGATGTTCACAAATTAGAAGATTTCACTTAAAAATCCAGACTTTTGCCTTCTCCTCAGACATCAGACACTGGTCTAATTCTCAGAAGTCAGCATCAGACCGGAACTGAGGAGTGTCTCTCGTGACAGGGTGTGATCTCTCTACTTCACCCCAGTCCCCACACTTCCTGTGATCTTAGACATTTGTCTACCACACACATGTGCATCACCTGCCAGACCCACAGACACCGGGCTCCAGTATTTTTGCTACAAATGTCCAATATACATACCAGAAACTTCTAGGTGCTCACCGAACAAAACATGCCTCCCTGTTGTGGCTCATGTGGCTTCCTCCTCAGGAATACCCTATCCCTTTCTCTCAGGAGAAACTCCTACTCATTCCTTGAGCTTTGGCTTGATGAGCCTCTGATTGCCCTTCAAGTATTAGAGTGAGCTATTCACTTGTCCCCTCCCCAGGTGATGGGCTTCCTGAGGCCCCAGAAGGTGTCTTCGGTCTCTGCATTCCCTGTGCCCAGCATGATGTCTGGCCCAAAGTCACGGAGCACTCATCTATGCTTCTTCCTTATTCCCTCTGCCTCCCCTTTCCCCTCTTCTCTCTACAGGCCAAAAACTGAGGATCAGAAAGGACAAGTCACTTGTCCCAGAGCACACAACACAGACTGTCGAGTAGAAAGAGCCCTTGCTGGTCATGTATTTCCACCTTTGTTTTCTAGAACAGCAGGCAGAAAGTCTCATGGCCCCCCTGCTGGTCTTCTCCCCTTCCTCACAGCCTCTTTTCCACATTCAAATTCCAGCTAGAGTTTTGCCCACAATAGAAGCATGAGCCCTCTTGTCTGATTCTACCCCATCCCAGCTCTGAAGAGTGGGGTCTTCTCTTCCAAACTCAGCAGAAAGGACACCTCTTCCCAGAAGGTCCTCAGATTCAACTTCATGGGTGGGGGAACAAAACCTGGCTAAGCTGTTGGTGACATTCTTCTTTTGAGTTCTATTTCCTACCAGAGTCTGAGAGTCTCTGGATTTCTGGAATGTCT
Organism: Mustela putorius furo; assembly: GCF_011764305.1. Classification (NCBI taxonomy): domain Eukaryota; kingdom Metazoa; phylum Chordata; class Mammalia; order Carnivora; family Mustelidae; genus Mustela; species Mustela putorius. The sequence goes on from NW_025421294.1 coordinate 35,050,763, forward strand.
AATGCTGTAGCTGCATTAGGCAAGAACGGAAGGTGGGGAGCCCAGTATTTCTCAATTCCCTTCCATCCCTGAGTTCCAAGAAGGAACGCCTACTTGATTTATTTTAGCGTTGCTGACGGTAGTATGGAGGAAAATCTCAGTCCCAGGGCTGGGGGTCGCCCCATGGCCCAACCTCATGACTGTCTTTATTAGTCTTTCCCTGCTTCTGGTCCCAGGACCGCAAACACAGCTGGACGACCTCAAATGAAGGCTATTCATAGATCCCAAGAAGTCCCGGGTCGCAGGCAGCCAGCTAAGTCCTGCAGGGTTCACTTCCCTCTTGCAGGGGTGCAACGTCCTTCCAGAGTCAGCATCATTGATTTCTCAGTGATGGGGAAGTGCTCCAAATTATAACTTGCACTGTTGCTCTTGTTCAATTTCCTTTGGTAATCAACAGCCTTCTGGTCTCCTTCCGATTCCGTCTGCCTTTCACTGAGCTCTTAATCAGAATAATGCGAATAAACACAACAAAGCCACTTAGTTGCGGAGTGTGATGAGATACCACAATAAAGGAGTAGATGACGTTTCACACTGGAAAAAAGGACGTAACAGATTTTACTGGCCAAACCATGCACCATCCTGCGTCCATTACTGAGGGTGTGGATACCTCTAGGGACTGAGGATAGAAGCGTGATCGAGATGGGCTGTTGTCAAAAGCCACCCAGCGAAGACCGCTATAGGAACATACCTATAGCCAAAAGGTAGCTTTCCTTGGCTTGCTGCAACAAGGGGAAATGCACCCCAGGGGGAACCCCAAGGGTAGACTTGGGTTGGGAGAGTTTCTTGGAGAATTGGGGCTTGATCAGGGTGAGCCTCCAGGGGTATTAAGCAAGGGGGTTCTGGTTTGGATGGTAGCAGGGGCAATTCGATCGCTGGATATCTTAATGCCTTCTATTTTTGGGGCAATACAAAACCATCAGTCATTTACATTAGGCAAAGGAGGGGGTATTTCATAACTTTTGTGGCCTCTGAATGGCTTTATCTCTGTCTTATTTGAAACACAGATGCAACACGGCCCTGTCTGAGCCCCACACCCACCAAGGGTCTGTTTGTATTCTGTGAGCGCTGATCATCATTTGCGTTCAGATGGGAACATCATGGGCTGGCAGAGGGCAGAGCAAATTTTTATTTCTCGTTGATAATGGAAAAAAAAAAAAAAACTGGTTTCAAAGGTTAGGCAAAGGGGCGCGCCCAGGTGGCGCAGCTGGTTAAGCATCAGACTCCTGGTTTCGGCTCAGGTCATGATCTCGGGGTCGTGAGATTAAGCCCTGTGTGGAGCCCCGGGTTGGGCTTGGCACTTCACATAGAGTCAAGTTGGGGATCTCTCCCTTTCCCTCTGCTCCTCTCTCCACTCTCTCTCTCTAAAATAAATAAATCAATATTTAGGAGAAAAAAAAAACACCAAACAGGTGAAGAAAGTACATACAAACACATAATATGTAAGTGTTTGTATGACAGAAATTAAATAAATGATTTATTAATAGTGTTTTGTTTTGCTTTGTTATGTATTTGACAGGTTTCAGCCCTGGTGGTGTTTTTAAGATCTGGAAATTTCACATGAAAATAAGAATTTATGGCTTTTACTGATACATAATGGGAAAGTTTGGCAACATTGGGCTTGAACACTTTTCTAAAGTGAAATGTGTCAGGGTACTTTGGAAAGAAAGATGTTGAAACTCTCAACCCCTGCACTCTGAAATTTCAAGTTAAGAAATCGCCGTGGGGTGGGGATGCCTAGCTGGCTCAGTGCATAGAGCGTAGGGCTCTTGATCTCAGGGTTGTAATTTCGAGCCCCATGCTGGGTGTAGAGATAACTTTAAAAAAAAAAAAGAAAGAAATCCCAATGGCAGGGCCCCTGACCCAGACCTGCTGGTAACATCCAAAGAAGAATTAATTCATAAGTAGGGGAAGGGAAATCTGTGTTTATGGGAAAAACTGAGCTCATGGGGCTGAAGGTCACTCTGGATCCAGCCATCCTGGCTTGGGCTGGTGCTTCAGAACGAAGAGCTGACCATGTAGTATGTGACCCTAGAGGGCGAAATTTGGTGCTACGTATGGGACACTACAGTTGTGTCAACTGGGAGGGTCAGACCGGCGGGGGAGAATTGCTACAGTAGACAGGTGTCCACAGGACTGTGCAAGACCGATGTTCAACAGGGACACCCCGTGAAGTAACAGAAGCAGCAGACTAATGAATGATAAATACCACTTCTCTCTCCCCTTTTAGAAGCAGGACTCCTGTCCCGTCTCATAGCATTTGACCTCTTCCTCTCCCTGCTCCAGCCACACTGGTCTTGCTGTTTCATGAACGTGCTAAGCTCATTCCTACCTCAGGGCCTTTGCACTTGCTGCTTTCTTGGCCTGAAATATTCTTCCCTGTGGTCTTCATATGGCTGGATGCTTCTCAGCATTTAGCCCCTCCCTGACGGCTCTATCTAAATGAGCAGCCCCTCTCCCTTCCAGTCACTCTCTCCCATTACCCTGCTTTCTTTTCTTCATAGTGTATACTCTTCTCTGACATGTTCCTATTTATTTATTTGTTCACCCATTGGCATAACACTGCCACTGACCCTCCATTTATTGCTTATATCTTTTCACTGGAATCCAAGCTCCACGTTTGTCTGGTTTGCTCATTGCCCAGTTGCCAGTGTATAGAATCATGCCTGGCACATAGTAGGTACTCTGTAACTACTTGTTGAATAAAAGGTAATTACTTTAACCTTTTCACTGAAGGCCAGCTCACAGCTTGACCTGGGGTGGGAGGGTCGGTAACTGTGTTATTCCAACGGAGCCCTGAACTTGCAGTTAATTCTCTCTACCATTTTTCATCTGAATGTTTCAAGACTTGGCTTTCTCTTCTTTAAAAGATGTGTACTGAGTTAACCATACAAGATATTGACCACCCCCCTTAGAGGGAGGGTAAGTGTGTGTTTATGGAATCTGGAGGTGGTGGGTTACATAAGTTAGTAGCTTCCAAAAGCAGATAGACAGAAAGCCAAAAGGCATATATATTTCGTCCTGGCCCCCGCTTTCCTGGAAGCCTATGCGGGCTTGGTGCCAGTGGACACCTTGGGGAATGGTGGGAGGACCCAGCATTAATGATGCCATGAGCAGAAGTGGGTAAGGAGCCAGTGTGATGAGAGCCAGGAAGCTGAGCCAGACTGTGAGCTGGCAGTAAGAGCTCCCAAGGGCAAAATACCCTGGAGGGTGAGAGGGAGGCTTTGGATGCCCAGAAGACATAGCCCTTGCTGGTTTCCCCAGTTTTAGTTCTTGCTCTGTTCTGGAAAGCCTGGCTTAACTCCTCTGGGCTGAATGAGCAGCTCCTTCTCTGCTGCTCCCATTAAATTTTGCTCACACATCTGCGAATGCCTTGATCAGGCTGTACGGACATTATGTTTCATGGGTTTGCCTCTGTTCTAAAGCCTAAACGCTCGGCATGGAGGAACCACAAGTTTTCAATTTATGTCCCCAGGCAACATGAGGCAGGACTCCTTCTCCAGTGCTCCTCCGAATATGGCACACACATCAGTGATGGCAATGATCAGGTCAGTTGGAATGGTTTATTCACACGAGTCCTTCTCGGCTGAACTAGAGGGCAGGGGTCATATAATTCCATCTTTGTGTCCCCAGACTTAGCCCCTAGAATAGACATTCAACAATAGTTTGCCAAATGAAATAAGAAGCATAAGAACTGCCTGGGGAATGCCCAACCCCATGTGCCCCCATGGCTGATCACGGTTATTGCTCCGTGCCCGACATGGCCCTGTATAACCTTAGGTTAGAAGGACTCACGGGACTCACAGCCAGGAAGGGAGGGGGCGCGGTGGTCTCTCTGGAAGAACTTGCCTCCTTTCTTTCAGGCAGTAAGAGTCAAGAGAAGGATGATACGGAAGACTGTCACCTGCCAGGCTCTCCCAGCTACTCCCTGGGTAGTAGCTCACGCAACCCCCACCACTGTCCTGTCTCTGATCCATAAAGGCAGCAGCTCAAGCTCCAGGTGGTGGGGGAGTCATGATCACAACCCAGGTCCAGGAGAGGCCAGAGCCAGACACTTTGGACTACCTTAGGCCACCAGAGAGGCAAAAACAAATCCCCTGTAATTCAGTGACAGCAGGCTTGAATGATCTGCCCTGCTCCTATGTGTGCAGGGAGAAAGCTGTCCTGAGCCCTCAGCGGGGTGCCTATTGGATCCAAGGTTCCCAATGGGGCAGTGAGGTGGTGTGTGGGCAGACTGCTGGGAAGGCAGAGGGTACAGGCCCTTCTGACAGGGGCCCTGGTCCGGAGGCCCCTAATGGCCAGCTAATGGCTGACACCACTACCATGGACCGGGCTAACAGGCAATAGACCTCCCTGTGACCTTGCCTGCTGACCTCATCTGCCTATAGCAGGGTGTCAGTTGCACAGTGGCATTCTCTCCTTGACTCCCGGAAAATGCAGTGTTGGGGGTCCAGTACAGTCAGAAGAAACCCCAGACTTTGGTGAGCAAACACACCATCATTTCCCAGCAGTGTCCCAGACCTGGCATCTGTGACTGCCACGTGTCTTCAGCCCCCTCCCCCAAGGCTTCCTGGTCTCCCCGGCAGTCTTTCATCTCACCCCTGGGGATGTTCTGAAAACTCAGATCCAATCTGGTATGTCCCCCAAGGCTTTCAGCCTTTTGACAGGCTCTTTTTCCTGGCTCCGCCTTCTTTCTCTCTTCCCCCAGCCTGCCAGGGGGAAGCTTTTGGCAATAGCATGCTCTGAGTTCCCCATCATTGCAGATATGCAAGCAAAGGCTGGTGGCGGTGGGGAGAGTGTTCTTCGTGTCTCTGGGGCCTGCAATTCTAGGAGTCCCCTTCTTTCTTTCTTTCTTTTTTTTAAATTTATTTCTATTCAGCGTAACAGAATTCATTGTTTATACACCACACCCAGTGCTCCATGCAATACGTGCCCTCCATAATACCCACCACCTGGCTCCCCAACCTCCCACCCCCTGCCCCTTCAAAACCCTCAGATTGTTTTTCAGAGTCCATAGTCTCTCATGGTTCATCTCCCCTTCCAGTTTCCCTCAACTCCCTTCTCCTCTCCATCTCCCCGTGTCCTCCATGCTATTTGTTATGCTCCACAAATAAGTGAAACCATATGATAATTGATCTCTCTGCTTGACTTATTTCACTCAGCATAATCTCTTCCAGTCCCGTCCATGTTGATACAAAAGTTGGGTATTCATCCTCTCTGATGGAGGCATAATACTCCATAGTGTATATGGACCACATCTTCCTTATCCATTCGTCCGTTGAAGGACATCTTGGTTCTTTCCACAGTTTGGTGACCATAGCCATTGCTGCTATGAACATTGGGGTACAGATGGCCCTTCTTTTTACTACATCTGTATCTTTGGGGTAAGTAGTACAATTGCAGGGTCATTGGGAAGCTCTATTTTTTAATTTCTTGAGGAATCTCCACACTGTTCTCCAAAGTGGCTGCACCAACTTGCATTCCCATCAACAGTGTAAGAGGGTTCCCCTTTTTCCACATTTTCTCCAACACACATTGTTTCCTGTCTTGCTAATTTTGGCCATTCTAACTGGTGTAAGGTGGTATCTCAATGTGGTTTTAGTTTGAATCTCCCTGATTGGAGTCCCCTTATTTCTGATAAGCCCTGCAGAGGGAACCGTGTGGGTCCTTGAATGGGCCCCCCTTTTCTTTAGAAGTCATGTGATCATGTGAAAGCCATTCCTTGATCTCCCTGGGCCTCCATCTTCTCATCTGTACAGCGGGAATGGTTGTGCAGAGGAATCGAGGAGGTCTGAGAGTCACCCGGCGCAGTGCCAGGTACACGCATGGCACTTGTCCCTCTGCCATTTGGGCCACAGGTAGGCCCGCTGCCTTGTGCCAGAGCCGGCCATGAGATCTGAACTGAACTACCTGGGGTGGGGGGGTAGGAAGCCCCTTGGCCCCCTGGGAGGGCTCCCCTCTCTCCCTCTTCTGTTCCTTCGGTGGGGATTTCTCCTTCCCCAAAGAGTTCCCACATCCTAGCCTTGGCTTATGCTGTTCTTCCCACCAGGACATCCTCCTCTCCTCATTTATTCACATGTCCGTTCAACAGCTACGTATTGATTTTCTGACCCCAATTCTGTGTCAGGCACTGTTCTAGGCCCTGAGGACATAACTGTGAACCAAACAGCCCAGGCCTTTGTTTCATGCTGCTTGCGTTTTAGTTGGGAGAGAAGGGAAGACCTCCAAACAGGTAACTGTAACCACACTGTCTGATACAGAAATTCGATGATGTGTCTGGGGGAGTGGGGTCGGGGTTGGCCACCATGGGAAGGGAGGGGAAGGATGAGTGCACAGTGCAGAAACCAGCTCTGGCTAGGGAGTGCTCATCAGGAACTGAGTGGGGCCCCGGGGCGCTGGATGGATTTACGTGCATTAGAGAGCAAGACTTGGTGAGGGGGCAGGACCCAAGTGAGATCTCAGCCATTCCAGCTATAGCACAGTCAGCCTAGGAAACCGCCTGGCACCACTGGGGATAATTTCTGGTTGTCCTATTGGAGGCTAGATCATGTGCTTGCTCCACAGTTCCCAGGGGGCAGGAAAGAGAGAGAGAGATAAAAGAGAAAGAATGAGCACGTAGGCATCCACTCTTCTTTGACTTCCTTTGATGTGAAGGCTATCTGTTGCCTGGTAGCCAAGAAATGGTAAGCATCTGAAGAGGGGACATCTGATTTGAGGTCTCAATGATAAAGAACCAGTAATGCAAAAATGAGGGGAATGGGCCTTCCCAGACAAAAAAACAGCAAGTGTAAAGTCTCTGGGGCAGGAGTGGGCTTGATGTGTTCAGGAATGAAAAGCAGACCCTGTGGCAAGAGAACAACAAGTGAGGGAGAAACCAGCAGGACAGATGGGCAGGGGAGCCGCCCTGCTTTGCGACACTGCCACTGCCCCAAAGTCTCTCCTCCCTGACCCTCTGTCTCCCAAGTTCAGTAGAGACTGCTTGGCTCTGAATTTCCTCCACATCTGAGTGGCATCTCACGATCACATACTTTCCATCAGATCTGGCCGTTATTTACAGGCATGCCTGACTCTGAGAGCCCCAGAAGGTTATATAACAGCGTTATATTTTCATTTCTGGGTCTGAGGACCCAGAGACAGCTTGTCACAGGAACGGTCTTAGGATTGCAGAATGACTGAATCAGCTGCCACCGAGGCAGATCGTGTGAGTACTGTGGGAACCTGTGTCAAGAAGCACCAACGTTTCTCACTCTTATGTAAATCTTGTACCAAGCGATCTGAGTATCATGTTAGGCTACATGCATCAGGCTTCCGAGAAAGTTCCTAGTATTACTCTGGTGGCTCTGAGTTTGGTGGTCAGGTGCCCCAGTTCTTGCGGTGTGGTAGACGTTGGGAGTTGCCTGGCCCGCAATCATTGCCCCCTTCCTAGCCACCAAAGGCCCAGCTTTACCCAGCTGGCAACATGCCTAACCTCGGGGGCTGAAGCAAGTCTGTGTAAGCCAATCACGTGAACTGGTCATCAACTGCTGCCTCACAAATGACCTCAAAATGCAGAAACAACGACCACCACCTTATTACCTCCCATGGTTTTAAGTTTGGCTGAAATTCACAGGGACTTGCCCCTCGGGAAGAAGAGTGACAAGAATATGCAGATAAGCTGGGAAATGGCTGGCATCATGTCATCCTCACTCCTTTGCCACTGGTTGGTCTAGGGTTGGTCAGGTGATCCATTTCTGGCCAAAGAGAGTTAAAGTTTACTGGAGGTTTCTGATGAAATTGCTGACGTCCATTTTTGAGAGAAAGAAAAGAAGGGTCAGGGCAGAGCCAGAGTTTCCAGGTCTGACAGAGTCAGAGTCTGGCAAAAACGCCTCTACTCAGGTGTTCTGTAATGACTCCTACTCAGCCCTTGTTTCCATAGAGACCGTGGGCAGCAAGGCACCATGGACTCGTGGTCAGAGGGACGGCCCTGGACTCAGTCCAAGTTCATATCTCCATTTGCTTCATCTGTGGGCCTTTCACAGTTTCTTTCTGCCTTGTTTGCCCAGTCTGCAAAGAGATGGTGGTAAGAGTGTCCTCCTCCCTGGGTTGCTATGAAAGTTAAAAGAAACAATTCCATGTGATATTATTAGGGCAAAGCCTGGACATCAGGCTTGCTGTACCTGACCTCATACCCAACGTGGAGGGTCTCCTGGTAAGTGCTCAGTCAGAACGTGCAGGCTGAGAGCAAATGGATAATCTCCCTTGCCCCCCATCATAGCCCTGTGAGGCGGGAAAGTGGGATGATTGTTTTTGTTCTGCCGGGAAGGAAACTGAGGCCCAGAGCCGGGGACCACCCTGCCCGGGGCTCACGGCAAGTCAGGAGCAGTTGGAGATGTTGTTATCAAGGCTTGGCTCCCCGTCAGATCTCTGACCACCACACATACAGAGAATGAGGACCTGGGGAAACCCGGCGCAGTCCTCCACCAGTCAGCAGTAGAGTGTAAGGGATTTGAGCTATCTCCTCCTGTGGGGTCAAGGCTAGAGGTCTAACCCTTATCAAGATGTCCTCACCGGGCATAAAGCCAGCTGAGTGATTAGAAGGCATCTGGCCCAGCTGCAGATGTCCTTGGGGACAGAGAGGTGTGGAGGGGGAGGGGAGCAGGCCCCAGACTGGGGAGCACACCACACTCATACCCAGGTCCCCAGCGTTTTCTGAGCACCCACCAGGGGCCTGGCCCTGTTCTCAGAGTGCCTACCTGGGCTGTGGCACCGGAGTCCCCTTCTACACGGGGTGAGCTTCTAAAGAGAGATCTAACCTCATGTATACTCTGCCCAAAGCTCTTCCGGGGCTCTCTACCACCCCAGATTCCTGGGCCTGGCATTTGAGTTTTGCTCTGAAGCTCTGTCTTTATGTGTCTACTCATGGCTTGCCCATCTCCTTGCTCCACACTTAAAGCTCTGAGGGTTGTTGGCTTTTGTAACCAGAGTCTAGCACAGTGCCTGGAGTCTTCTGCTGCTCAATGGATGAATGAACAGTGTGGTCTCAGCCACCTCTCGAGCCACATCTCCTAAGGGTGTCCCCACCCCGTCCCTATCTTGGATTTTTATCTTCCAACTATCCCAAGTCCCTCCAAGTTCCAAAAAAAGTCTTTCCGTGCCTCTGTGCCTTTGCACATAACTGTTTTCCATCCAGAACACCCTCATTTCTTGGCTTCCTGACTGTCCTGTTCATCCACCAGATCTCAGCTCTTTCCTGCCCTTGCCTCCTCACTGTGTCTTCACCCATCAGGTGCCTCCCCTCCGTTCTTCCATAGCCTCTTTCTTACTGCTTTGGGAATCATTGACACCCTGGATCGTGAGCTCCTTAAGGAGGCCATGTCTGAGTCATTTCTTGAACACCAAAACCTAGCTAGCCTTGGACAGAGCAGACATTTAGTAAATGCTTTCTGAAAGGTGGACTGACTTAATGTGCACACACCTGAGTTAGAGATCCTTCGTGTTTGGAGATGTGCTTTCTGACAGTGAGCAGCAGAGATGCTGCTAGATCCCAGGCATGGGATAGGTGCTCCAGCTCTTAGTCTTAGGCCGTGGAGTCTGACAGATCTGAGTGTGGGAATCTTGGCCTTGCTACGTGCCCACAAAGACAGGTCTCCCAATACTCTGTGCTTCAATTTTCCACTCGTAAATGGGGATAATAATAGGATCTTCATAGGGAGGCTGAAAGAGTTCAACAGGACAATCCTCATAAAACCCTGGGCAGAGAGCCTGGCATACAGTAAGTGCTCAGTAAATGTCCACTGAGGTTACTATTGTTGTCGTTACCTTGACTCCATGTCCTGTGCTCCATTCCATCCCACTAACTCAGTTACAGCTACCTGGAGTAAACTCTGGCAGAAAAATAGAAAGTGAAAGCACTAAGTCAGATTGGTTTTGCTCTTGGCTGCAGAGGTAAAGGTCAGAGGCATAAGCTCTGTCTGTGCCTTTGGTTTGAGGGCTAGGAAGTCAGGATCTCCAGCCTAGGGCGGTGGGGGTAGGGATAGCTGGGAGCGATCTGGAGACTTCATCTCTGTGACTCTGATCTTGGCCCAGTCTGAACCACCCCAGAGGCCAAATCATTTGATCTGTCTAACCCTGGTAGCCATTCAGCAAAGAGGCCTCACTATGAAACAGTGCCAACAGGTCCCACCTCTCTTACCAAGACCAAAGGGCTCACAAAGCAAAACAGTGTCCCTTTGTGAAATCAGAAAACTGTTTAGCCATCAGCTGCTCTGTGGCTGGAGTTTTCCCATACACAAGCTTTCTTGATGATCCCAACTTCCCAGTGAACCATAGAACCTGTGGAGAAGACTTTTGGCACTTGCCAAATAGCACATAGATGTACCCCAGCAATCCTTGCAAATATGCGGTAGTTGTGTGATGACTATGGTCCAGCCGCTCGTGAGTGGAGGTGAGGGGGTCACTTCCAGGCCAAGGCAACAGACAGCCAGTATACCTCCTCCCTCTCTTCTAGTCCCACTGCCCTAGTGACCATAGTGACCATGTGCTCTAGATGACATAGTTATAGGACTGAGCAGTGCTGTGAGTGAGGGTGTGAGCCAGAACGAACTCTGTTATGTTGGGAGGTATTTGTTACTGTGGCAAAGCTTAGCTGAATCCTGACTAATGCAGGATATGTTTCTGTTTTCCAGATGAGAAAACATAACCTTCTCGACTTGAGGTGACGTGCTCAAAGCCATCCAACTAGGAAATGGAGGGGCTGGAGATGTACCATTGGCTATTGGACTTACGTCTTTTTAGGACTCTGTTCAAGCCAGATTCTATGCTTGGCAGGCTCAGGATCTGAAGTTGGCATGAGCCAAGAAAGCACAGTAAGTGGTCTTGGGCAGTGACTGTGTGAGATGGGAACTCTGGGCACACCCAAGAGATGATGTTAGCAGTGAAGAGCCTCAGCCTTAGCCTAGGAAGTGGATTTGGGTCTGAAGCTCAGGATCTAGGTCAGAAAGGGATTTAGGGAAGGTCTGAGAGAACCTCAAGGCAAAAAGAATGAATCCACATATAGCTGAATGATGAGCTCAGACCCTGGGAGAGGTCATTTTCAGGAACAAGGTGTCTTCCCAGTTGGAAACAACAAATTCAGAGCCTGGAAAATTCAATCAAGGCTTTGGGGAGGAGAGAGGAGAGAGAAGAGAGAAGAGAGGCTTACTCAGGGCACTGCATTAAATAAAGAATATATCTGATTTTTGTCCTGGCACAGAGTTCCAAAAACTTTTAGAATTTCCTGAGTGAAGGGAGTGTCCTTGTCATGCTAATGAGGTGACTCTAGGTGGGTCCCTAGCTATCTTTCCGATGGGGCTTAGTCACCAGAAAGTCCACCTTTGTTATTAGAAAATTGCCCTGCAGGGGTGCCTGGGTGGCTCAGTGGGTTAAAGCCTCTGTCTTCAGCTCAGGTCATGATCCCAGGGTCCTGGGATTGAGCCCCACATCGCATTGGGCTCTCTGCTCAGTAGGGAGCCTGCTTCCCTTCTTCTCTCTGCCTGCCTCTCTGCCTATTTGTGATCTCTGTCTAATAAATAAATTTTTTAAAATCTTAAAAAAAAAAAAAAAGAAAATTGCCTGACATCTAGGGGTGGGGGGTGGGAGGGATCAGAGATTGACCCCAATTATGTGACTAGTGATTTCTTTAATCCTGCTTACATAATGGAACCCCAATAAAAGCACTGACGTCACAGAATGGTGGAGCTTCCTGGTTGAACACACTGATGTGCTGATGAGATGATGAGTCTGGATTCCACAAACAGAAAGCCCGGAAGCACTGTGTCTCCCTCTTCAGACCTTGCTTGTCCTGTTTCTCCTCATCTGGGTGCTGCTGATTGGTATCCTTTATAGTAAAACTGTAATCACAAGCCTAGCACTTTCAGTGAGTTCTGTGAGTTGTTCTAGAGAATTATCACACCTGAGGGAATCACGGGAACCTGTATATTTATAGTCAGCCGGTCAGATGTGTGGTGGTTCCTAAGATTTGTGGTTGGCGACTGAAGTTGGGGCAGTCTTATGGAGTACAGAGCTGTTACTTGTGGAAACTGATGCTAACCCCAGGACACCCGGTTGATACTAGAGCACTGGAGATAAATGTGGCTACAACGGTTAGTCTCCTGGAGGAAAATTGTGAACAAAAGGGTAGTGTGCAGGGATCCTAGATAGAGAAACTGTTTCAGTGTGTCAGTGTCTGCACCCAGAGATGTCAGTATCCACTGCTTTTGGTGGGTTGTCTTTGCATTGATAATGGAAAGGACTTATGCTCAGGTGAAGGATTCTAGCCACTGGAGCCATCCAATCACTCTCTGTACTTTTCTTATAAAATCATCTTTACCACCAGCATCATCACCATCACCATCACTATCAACATCATTATAATCATCACCACCACCACCATCAATACTATCATCATCATCACTACCACCACCATCACTATCATCACCATCAGCAGCACCATCACCATTATCACCATCACTATCATCATCATTTCACCATCACCACCATCATCACTATCACCACCACCATCATCACCATCATCATCACCATCACTATCATCATATCACCATCACCACCATCACCACCACCATCATCACCATCATATCTACCACCACTACCACCATCATCACCATCATCACCACCATCATCACCATCACCACCGTCAGCAGCACCATCACCACCATAACCATCTCTATCACCACCATCACCACCGTCACCACCATCATCACCATCACCATCAACACAATAGCAGTACCATCATCCTTACCGTCATCACCGTCATTATCACCACCATCACCATTACTAACATTGCTCTAGTGCTTAGCCTGGGCCAGATCTTCTGCTGAATGCTTGTTACACATCCCATGGAAGCTCAGTGATGTAGAAACTGTAATTACCCCAGTTTATAGAAGAGGAACCTAGGGGCAGGAAAAGTGAAGGGACTTCTCTGCTAAATTTGAGAGAGGGTCTAGCAGGATCTCAAGCCCAGACAGCCTCACCGCATAGCCCGAGTTCATAGGCACTGTCCTATAAGCGACCATAACTGTGAAAATACAGACGTTCTGTGATTTAAGTCACTTTGTCTCTGGTATTGTGTTATGGCAGCCTGAGCCAATTAAGACACAGGCCTACCTGGCAGAGGAGGGGGTGAAGAGAGGAGTCCCATTTACTGAGAGCCTTGCTGGGTGCCAATGCTGACCCATCCCTCAGGCACATACACACAGCTTTTGGAGCCCACGGTACTTTTAGGGTCTCATGAACATAATTTCTTTTAAAATCATAAGATTTAAAAAATAAAAACTTTTCTTCACATAAAAAAAAGAAGAAATTTCTAGGGTCACAAAATTCTATAATGCTGAAAGGGACCTACAAAGGCAAGAGTTCCTGTGGCCCATGAAAGTCCTACCCAGCACTGCATGCCTGGCTCTGGCTAGGTGTTTCGAGTCAGGCTGGGGTCGGCCAAGCATGGCCCATGGACCAAATCAACGTGCTGTGTATTTTTGTAAATACAGATGGTCTCTGGTTACACGAGCTATGAAAGCAGTTCAGATGATGCGACAGAGACCATACGGTCCATGAAGCTCAGAACATTTATTATCTGGCCCTGTGCGTAAACAGTTGGCCAACTCCCACTTTATGACCGTCAGTTGAGTTAATCCAACTATTTTCTAGATAAGGAAACTGAGGCTGAGTGCCACTCAGCGACTTGCTGGAGATCCCATAGATTTCCAACGAGCATCCCGTGACTTCACAGAGAGCCCACATTCTGTTACAACCGCCGCCAGCTGGGATGTTCGATCTGCTTCCTTCCTGCAATTTCCCTCTGTTCCCCCTACACTTACCAAATGAATATGCAACATTAGAGCAAAACTTGTTACCACAATTAGGTTCAATTCAACCAGGGATGTGCTGTGCCAAGCCTTCCCCATGCTCGGTGCCAGCGGCGTAAAGATGTGCCTGACTCATTCTTTGAAGGAAAGCATCAGGACAGTAACTCCAGCAGGAGTGGGGGTGAGCTGTGGCAACCCTGACCAAGCAAGGCCCCTCTCTGAGGCTCGGGGCAGTAGTGTAGTTAAGAGTGTGGCTCTGTAGGCAGACGATCTGAGTTTGAATCTTGTCCAGTAGCTAAACGTATTGTCCTGTGTCCTTGACTATGACCTTGGGCATCTAATGGTTCCTACCTCATAGGGCTGTTGTGAGAAGCAAAGTTAAACATGTAAATAAACGCGTTGGTGATGCCTGGGTGGCTCAGTGGGTTAAGTGTCTGCCTTTGGTTCAGGTCATGATCCCAGGGTCATGGGATCAAGGCCTGCATCAGGCTCCCTGCTCCATGGGGAGTCTGCTTCTCCCTTTCCCTCTACTCCTCCCCATGGCTCATGCTCGCTCTCGCTCTCTCTCACATGCTTTCTCTCTCAAATAAATACATAAAATCTTTTTTAAAAATGCTTCAGGACAGGACCTGGCACCCAGGAAAAGCTTCGTGGTTATTAGTTGCCACTATAGTTATGCCCCAGGGCGTGATGAGAGAACCTCATTCAGATCTGTCCCAGACTGTTTCCGACTTGCTGTATGACCTGAGACAAGCCACTTTCTCTCTCTGGCCCTGGTTTTCCCCAGGTTATCTCCAGGGTCCCACCTGGCATTAATTTCCCCCTTTTCTGGAACGTTTTCACTGCTTCTTCCCTTCTAGCTCTGGATTCTGCCAGGGCCTTCCCAGGGTGGTGCCCGTGGCACCACTGCTTGCCGGCTAGTGATTCAAATAGGGAGGTCCTGGGAAAGGTCAGAATCCAGGGACGGAGCCTACCAGGGCCTGGAAAGATAAACAGGAAAGGAAATGAGAAGAACAATTTGTTGCTTACTTAGCTCTAAGGTGTGCCCATTTGCTGAGAGTATAGAGAGAGGCTCCAACAGAGACCACTGTGGATTAAGTCTTCCCTTGGGAAAGCAAGTGTATCACCTCTCATATATCTTATGAAGCACGTTCACAGTCAGGAAGTTTCCTCCTTTTTGTCCTCTAAAAACACTGCTTAATTGGAGAAAACCCCAAACTCTGCTCCCCTGCTTCTAGGCCTCCCACTTGCCCTCTGCCTGGCTTCCCGACAGGTCTCCTACTTGAACCATGCCTTGCTCATCACCCTTCAGCCCCACTGGCTTCCTGTCTGTTTTCCTGAGAAACCAGGTTTATTCCCATCACTTTGGCTGTTATTTCTGCCTGGAATGTTCTGGCTGCTCTTTTAATGGCTGGCTCCTTTTCATGCTTTCTTCTTGGAGGCCTACCTTAGTTGCCCCTTAAGGCAGTCTTCCCCAGGTACCCCTGATCGGTCCTTTGGGTCACTTTACTTTGCGAGTGTCCTGTTTCCCTGTTCATTGTCTATGAGATCCAGGAAGCTCGAAACTGAGGGCCTCGTCGGTCAGATCGCTGCCACACTGACAGGCCCCAGGCAGTGCCTTGGGGGTAGGACGTTGTCAGGAATACCAGCTATGGGACTGAATGAGTGACATCCACACATCATCACTTTCTGGGAGAGGAGAGTAAAGGCCCAGGGGGAGAAATGATGAGAGGGCCTTTCTGAGGAAGCTGGCAGTCTTGCTCGGGCTCTACAACAAAAGCCATCGAATTGTACACCTAAAGGGTGAATTATATGATATGTGACTCATATCTCCAATAAAGCTGTTTAACAAAACCCTTTCACATATCAAAAATGCAGCTGGGGGGGTGCCTAGGTTCCTCAGTCTGTTGAGCGTCTGCCTTCAGCTCAGGTCAGGACCTCAGTGTCCTGGGATCGAGACCCGCACTGGGTTCCCTGATCAGCAGGGAGCCTGTTTCTCCCTCTGCCCTTCACCATGCTCATCCTCTCTCTCTCTGTCAAATAAATAAATAAAATCTTAAAAAAAAAATGCAGCTGGGATCCAAAAGGTAAATTTGCCTACCGAGGGCCACAGGCTAGCAGGGCAAAGCAGGACTGGAAGACCCCAAGGCTCTCATGTTCATCTGCACTCAGCACCTCGCCCAGGATAGCCTGAGAGGGGGAGGTGGAGCCTTTACCTGGCTAAAAATTAAGTCTCTACCCAAACGGATCTTAGCTATATTTTAACAGAGTTGCCTGTGGGTGATCAAATTTTCTATCTTCCTTCTCTCTGGTACTGAACCAGTATCTATCTATCTATCTTTCTTCTTTCTCTTTCTTTCTTGAGGCATAATGGACATACCATATTATATTAGATTTAGATGTGCAGCATAATGATTTGTTATTTGCATATATTATAAAACGATTACTGCAGTAAGTCTAGTTTAACACAGTCACCATACAGAGTTACAGAATTTTTTTTCTCAGGATGAGAGCTTTTAAAAGCTACCCTCTTAGCAACTTTCAATGATGTGATACAGCATCGCTAATTATAATCACCAGGCAGTCCATTATATCCCCAGGACTTATTTATCGTATAACTGGAAGTTATGCGAGTATTTTAATACAAAAAAATGTTAAATCCCTTTTTGAAAGAAAACATTATTCAAGAAACGTGGGTGTAGTTCGTTCAACAGGCATCAAGAGTAAACAACTGCTCTTGTAAGGGTTCAGCTAAGACAGGGTGCTTTGCTCATGCGGGCAGCTGTGCGCAGTGCATGCTGGGTAGGACTGCTTCTCGTCGTCACACCCGCTCTGTGAGGCGGAGGCAATGACGGCCGTCTTGTGTGGAGGAGTGAATTGAGGTTCTGAGAAACGAAGTGGTGCGTACAAGATGACACGGCAGGTGGTGGCAGGGCTGGCGTTTCTCTTCAGGTCTGTCCAGCTCCGCACTCTGCTTCTAACCAGGGTTTCTCAGGGAGACATACTGTCTAGACCAACAGAGACAAGAGTCTGGCCACGGGTCACACTGATGGGCTGCGACCGTCACTTGGAGACTCGGCACTGATGGAGGACAGTAGGCAAGGAGAGTCCATGGAGAGGCGAAGACACAGGGGACCATGTTGTGTAGGAGCAGCTAGGGGTTGGGGGGGGTGGGTAGTGTCACAACACCATGCCACCTCAGTGTCAGCCAGGTGTGTGTGGGTGGTCTTACTCTGTGAGGCCAGGAAAGAGGGACCCGAGGAGCTGGGACCAATGACCAAACTCAGGTAAGGGGTAAGCTGGATCTAACTATTTCAGTCTTAGCAGGTCGTGACCTCCTATCACTGGAAGTACACAAGCTGAGGCTTGATTTTAAATGGGCAGAAATGGTGAGAAGTGGCTTTACGCATTGGGCGGAGGTTGTCCTCAATGACTTTATTAGTCCCTGTAGGTTAGATAACAAATAACTTCCCGAACTCCCTGGCTTACAATAACAAATGGTTACTTCAAATTCACTGGTCCGCGGGTCAGCTGTGGCTCAGCCAGGCTTGGGTTTTTCTCTGTTCCGTATATCTTCAATTCTTGTAGTTCCTGAAGCGAGCTCTTCTCGTGGCCTCCGTTGAGAGCATAAAAGCAGGAACAGAAACAGGCAATGCATCTTATATTCTCTGCTCGGTATGGCCACACTGTCAATTCCATTCAGCTTCCATTGGTCAAAGCATGTCATGGGGCCAAGTCCAAGTCCCAGGGTGTGGGATGTGTAGTCTGTGCACGGAGTAGCGAGAGCAAATATTTACTGAGGACTGAGGCAGTCTACCACAACGACCTTTCAGATGATCCGCTTCATACCGAAGAAATCGATATGTGGTTTTTTGGATCCTTCCAGGAATGCATGGTAATGAGTAAACATGTGGCCAACCCCAACTCCCAAGTATCTCCTTGCTCCCTCCCGCCTTCCTCTTGGTTTGTGGACTATGTTGTTCGTGTTTAGTGTACTGTGTACATACTATAGTACTATGTACTATGTTTGTGTACTGTTGTCATCCATCCACCATTTCTTCACTTTTTGTATCTCCCTTCCCTAGTTCCAGGCAGAAATGGGATTGGTGAGATGAGTCAAACAATTTCTGACCTTGACTTCCTTATAGCCCCTAATCAGAAGAGTTTAGAAAGAAAAACAACACTCAATCCCTGGGATTTCCTTTGTTCCTAGGGAGGGATTCCTGACCTAAAATTTGGTCCCATGAAGGAAAATGGTAAAATCAATGCCTTGCTCCATCAAGGATGGTGCCCAGGAATGGAGAAAATCTCTGAATGGAGAAGGAATTTAGAATGATAAGACAGGGGACTGAAAGGGGCTGGAGAGGCTGTCATGGAAGGAAAAAATCAGGACAAGGGGTCAAAAAGCTAGCATCTAAGCGGAATATGGCCAGCTGGAAATTCTTCCTGGCAGGATTTTAGGATTATACTGGATTTGGGGATAATATTCAAATTGAGGCTGTTGTCTGCCCTGTGTGAGGTGTGATAACCACCCGTCATCACTCCAGAGTCTGTTACATACAGAACCTTTTGTGCAGGATGATTTAAGGCAGAGAAATCATCAGGCTGGTGTCCAGTGTGGGATTGGGGCAGTGGGTGGCTGTGGCAAGAAAGAGGTGTGGGGGACACGTGGGGAGCAAAGGTAGCTGGAGGGGGAGCCCTCAGAGGAAGTCAAAGAACAAAGGCTGGCTAGGAGAAATGTAGATATCTAGATTGGAGGGCCAACTATTGTTACTTAAAAATCAAAGAGCAGGCTTCTCTCAGTAGGCTAGAGGGCCTATAGGGCCTTCAGGGGGCTGTCATCTGACTTATATCTGGGGGCTTATTTAGGATAATTCTGGCCTGTTTGAAAGACATTTTGCAGCTTGAGCTAACTAACCACTAACCTTGTGTTGACGCAGAATGGTGTCTGCACAGCACTGAAGAGAAGAGTCCCAGGCTGGGCAGACCCTCAGAACCGAGTCAGAAGGAAATTATGCAAACAAATCTGGGGTGTGGAGTCCCTAAGTTTGAGGCTGGGGGTTGCAGCATGTCAAGGCACCTGCAGCATTGAGAGAACTTTCTAGAGCCTTTCAGTCAAACAAATCCCCTGAGACATATGGCCTGGAGACAGGACAACCTCAGGTGGCTCACTTCCGGAGTATGCTAGAATAGTGTGACAGCATGCAAAGGATATAGATGGCCGGGGGTGGGGGTGGGGGAGAAAAGCCATCAGTTCTGCTCCGGATGTCTCTGGGAAAGCTCTGTGGAAGACATGGCCTTCCAGCTGGGCCTTAAGCGTGAAGAAGAGTTCATTAGACAACGAAGATGAAGATGGGCTTCTTGGCAGAAGGAAGTATGGGAGGTAGAATCTGAAGAAGGACGATGATACACAATTTCACTAGTTAACATGAGCTTTTTAAGCTTTTTTTCATGTATTTCTATTTTCTGTTAAAAATGAGAAATTTATTCAGATTTATGCTAATTGCACGCCCTGCACCCAGAATAGAAAAAGTCGTAGGCAGAGGCTGCAGAATCATCACTCCTGTGGGAGCTTCTTGCTGTGAGAGATGAGTCTATGGCTTCTATGGAAATACCCAGCCCCTGGTACCTTATGCCACTTGTTGGACAGCCACACACTGTGGATACGTCACAGACTCTGTGGTGACACTGACTGGAGTTCGGTGCCCGAGACTGGTGCTCTGGACTGGGGGCTGTGTGACCTTGGGCAAGTCGTCTCGCCTCTCTCAGTTTTAAGTCTCCAAAATCTAAAATAAGGATGCAGACCTGTCCTCCTGTTGCTTTGTCTTCTTCAGGCTTGAGCACCAAGGCTTTCAATCTGGGAGTTAGCCAACTGGACTCCCAAGGCACCTTTTTACTTGATCTAGAAACTCTCTGGTTGCCTGGGCCAAAGCACAAGATCACTTTGATCCCTCTTTCACTCGGTTGCTCAAATATCCTTAAAATAAATGAGAATTAGCAAGCATACCCATCTTCCCTCCCCTGTGCTCAAGTCAGCCTCCCGGTAACTTCTCACCCCAAATTATAACACCAGTTCCATCGATGAGGCTGGATTCCTGTGCCTCTGCCTTCCTGGTGATCCCCAGAGGAGACATGTCTTCTTTTCAGTCCATGCTGAGCAAGGTGAAGCCATCCCTTCTGGCAGGTTCTGGAATGTTTGGAACCTGAGCTGGAACCTGTGATGCCTTGGATAAGTCTGCAGTCCTCTCTGAGTGACCTTTTCCTAATCATTTAGGTGGGGATGACAGCAGTGACCTCACAGAATTATGATCAGGAGGACATAAAATGAGATAGCATATGCAAAATGGTAGATTATGACAACTGTATGTTTGAGTTTTGTCTCCAGTTCTTGGCACAGAGCTCCTAAAATCCTTGGTATATGCGGGATTAACGAGTGTCTTAGTATGCTAATGACGGGACTTGTGGGTGGGGGCTCCCAGATAGCTTCAGGATGGGTGCTGGTTGCTAGAAAGGTCGATTGATAATTAGAAGGTTGGAACTTTCAGCCCAATGCCCACCCTCTGGGGAGAGCTGAGGGTCTAGAGGTTGACTCAGTCACCAATGGCCAGTGACTTGCTCAGTCATGCCTATGCAATGGAACTCCCATAACACCCTGGAAGATGACAGTTCAGAGAGCTTCTAGGCTGGTGAACACATATCAAGGTGCTGGGAAGATCACCCACCAGGAGAGGGTGCAGGAGTCCCCAACTCCGCCCCCATACCTTGCCCTAGGCATTTCTCCCATCTGACTGATCCTGAGTTGTAGCCTTTATGACAAACTATAGCAGTAAGTATTCTGTGAACCATTCTAGCAAATGATCAAGCCTGAAGAGGAGGTTGTGTGAACCCCTTGAATTTATATCTAGTTGGTCAGAAGCATAGGCAGCAACTCAGGACTTAGGACTGGTGTCTCTAGCAGGGAGTACGTGGAACAGAGCCCTCTACCAGTGGGGTCTGCACGAGTTCCAGGCAGTCCGTGTCCAGACCAAAGTGAACCACTTGGTGTCCAAAGAGCTGGGATCAGAACTGGTCACTGGTGTTGGAAAAGCAGTTCACAGATGCGGTGAGTCATCAGTGAGCAGTGCTATGCACTACAGACTGGGCGAGAACCTTCTGCAATGCTCATCTACTGGGAATGCTGACTGGGTTTCAAACACTGCTTAGCGATTTATCAAGAACGTTCACTCCCAACACCCCTGTTCTGCTGGCTTGGGCTTTTCTGGCAGAGCAGGACATGGAGGCTTAAAGAAATGAAGTGCAGAGCTGGGGCCCCAGCCCTCTCTTCTGATTCCAAATTTGGGTCTTTCCCCCACTCTATTGCTCCAGTGGGCAGCCCTCCTCAAGGGCCCTTCTGGGCTCAGGGAAGGATTTCTGGAGGGACTGAGCATGCCTGGGTGGCCAGGGAAGCAACAGGGGTGCATCATCTGAGGATTTAACTGCAAAAATAAGAAAAACTAAAAAGTCAATTTGCTTTTTGACTATCACTGTATGCCGGTGCTTTTAAATAACGTTAGAGAATCTTCCTCCCTGAAAAAACTTTGTGTTGGTATAACTTCTTAAAGATTGCTGTGGTGATCGTTGGGAGTTTTAATAATATATGTCAGCTTCAGATTAGCACATTTTTGTTACTTATTCTTTTAAAAAAAATAGGGGCGCCTGAGTGGCTCAGTGGATTAAAGCCTCTGCCTTCGGCTCCAGTCATGACCTCAGGGTCCTGGGATGGAGCCCTGCATCAGGCTCTGCTCAGCGGGGAGCCTGCTTCCCTCTCACTCTCTGCCTACTTGTGATCTCTGTCGATCAAATAAATAAACTCTAATTATATATATATATATATATATATATATATATTTGTCTACATGGAAATGAATTTTGAGACCTCTGTGCTACACAGTTGATGGTGACACTCTCAGACTCAGCTGTGAGCTGGAGCTTGAGAGGAGGGTGTAACAGTGTAGCCTCGTTCAAGTTTGCTTGAGGAGAGGTTTCTGCTACTGTCTGCTCCTGTGTGTGAATAACCGATTTAAGAGAAATGAAAGCACAGTGATTGCAAAGATGAAAAAACTGAACTTGCATTTCTTCAGTCCTGTCATTCTACATGACTACAAGGAGCTCGTATTTGCATTTGAAATTTAAAACAGTGGGGGCGCCCGGGTGACTCAGTCAGCTGAGCATCTACCTTTGGCTCAGGTCATGATCCTGGGATCCCAGGATCAAGTACGACGTCAGGCTCCCTGCCCACGGGAGAGTCTCCTTCTCCCTCTCCTTCTGATCCTCATCCCTGCTCGTGCTCTCTCTCTCTCTCACTCTACTCTCTCTAAGTAAAATCTTAAAAACAAAAACAAAAACAAACTTAAAATGGAGGAACAAATGACGAACTGTGAGGTGTGGCATTTTTTGTTTGCTACTGCAAATTTTCATTTGTACATGAAATAGATCCATTTCACTTTTGATTATTATTTTTCTTCAGATAATTATAGGTAATTACCCACCTTAAAGAGAGGAGAGGATGCTAATAAAATGATCTACCCTGGGTGTCAAATAAAGAGAAATAATGGTAAGACCTACCTCCTGGTTTAATAAAGAGGTTGAGGGAGATGATGTGGCCAGACTCTGCCTAGCTCACCCTTGGTGGGCAAAGATGGGTGGCCACTGTTTTTTTTTTTTTTTTAAAGATTTATTTATTTTACAGAGAGATCACAAGTAGGCAGAGAGGCAGGCAGAGAGAGAGAGAGAGAGAGAGGAGGGGGAAGCAGGCTCCCTGCTGAGCAGAGAGCCCGATGCGGGGTTCAATCCCAGGACCCTGGGATCATGACCTGAGCCAAAGGCAGAGGCTTAACCCACTGAGCCACCCAGGCGCCCCTGGGTGGCCACTGTTAACAATTTAATTTCCATATACCAAGGGCTGGTAGGGAAGGAAAAGACAGGAGATAGAAGAGAATGTAAGTGTGGGCATTTCCCGTATGACCTGGGGTGACTGTGGTGACCCAAAGAGCAAAGGCACCTTATGGGGGTTCTTGTCCAAGTTTGGTGAGTCGAATTTTGTAAGACAAGCTGGAACTAGGGAGTTTTAAGTATAATTGCTTAAATGTTGAAATTATTGAAAATATTGGCTCAACTAGTTTTAAAACACTGTGAGGATTTAACAAAACAACTGTGGGCTGAGTGTGATCCACAGGCCACCGGCTGGCAACCACAGTCTAAGAAAAGGTGGGCCCCCAAACACAACAGGAAGGGAGTCTATTGCTTGGAGAAACATCAACAAAATCTCTCTTTCCTTTTATCTCTGGCTCTCGGTCTGTGTATTTGTCTCTCCCATACTCTGTTATCTACAAATATGTCAGTAGTTATCTCTGGAAGATAATGGCTTTTTAAAAATGTAATTACAATACCATTATCATACTGAAAAAAATTAACACTTTATCAGCTACTCAGTAAAGAG
Organism: Mustela putorius furo; assembly: GCF_011764305.1. Classification (NCBI taxonomy): domain Eukaryota; kingdom Metazoa; phylum Chordata; class Mammalia; order Carnivora; family Mustelidae; genus Mustela; species Mustela putorius. Next base: position 35,074,115 of record NW_025421294.1, read on the forward strand.
TTAACATTTCCCCTGCTGCTTCATATTTTATAATTTGAGAGTTCTGAATGTTTTCAAAAATTTTTCCATTATGACCCTCTAAGGAGCTACTTAAAACATTTTCTCCCAATCACACCCCTCCTTGCTCTGCTCTGTGAAATTTTCATACCGCATAAATATGCTATATATTTCCTTGTGTCCTGGGACCCTTTGGAGGGCTACAAGCCATTAAAACAACCAAGTTTTTCCACCCCTCAAGAAACCATTTTTGCTCCCCTAGGGTGACTTCCCCTTGAAAATGGATGTTGTAATGGGATCCCAGTATGGCATGGCTTGTACCGTAACAATGGCTTGTACCTTAACAATGGGTTGGTGTGTTCTCCTAGACCCCTTATAAGGGTCTCCCTTTATCTCTCTCTCAATTTTTAAAAGCAATTTTGTTGTTGAAGAAATGTGCTCATGTGTCTGATTACATCTCTCCTCGTCTGCTTTTGCTGACTGCAGCCTCTAGGTGTGCTTTACATGTTCCGCTGTCCCCTGTACTTCCTGGTCCTTGCTGACTGGATTCACTGGAGCCTGAATCAGTAGGAGGATGGGCCCTTACTTCTTCTTCTTCGTTTTTTTGTTTGTTTTGTTTTTTCAAGACTGTGACTCCTTTTTAAATGGGAGAAGGCATGGAATATCAGAGTCTGGATCCATTAATTTATTAGGAGTCTCTCTCTTTTGAGAAAATGATTCTAGAAGGGAGGACAATTTTTTATTTCTTCCCTTTTAGGTACTTTGGCTGGTCTAATAATTGATGTCAGACACATCAATGAGGAAAAAACAAATGTGATTTTATACTGTGGGAGCACTTAAAAATATATACTCTCCAAAATGACAAAAGCAGGTAGCTTTTAGATCTTTCAAACAAAGAGAGACTATCATTTGTAAGAGTTGGCCAAGGGATTTGGGTTTGTGCTAGCAAAGGAATGAAGAAGTAACAGTTTGTTGTTCTTCCAGCTTTCTCAATCCCGAATTCCCTATCTCTGGTGGTAAGAATGCCTTCTAACCTCTAGCAGGGAGAGTAGACTGCACATATTTCCTCCTTTTAGGGAGACAAAGGCAGGCAGAGTAACCTTCTGGTACCAGATGTTTCTTAAGAAACTTTAATTCAAAATAATCAACATGCAAAAGTGGCATATTTTAGGGCAGCCTACACTAAGCACCATCAGTTTCCAAGAGTTAATTCTTCAAAGGGTTGAAAATTGTAGCATTTCTTAAGAGTTTATCCAGTGTGCTTTCTGCAAAGAATATTTTAGACCTGCTTAATCTAAAACACAAAGGCTCTAGTTAAAAGTTCAGTTCTAGTAGCTTCTGTAAAGCAGTTAGATAACATAGGTGAAATTCACACATTTCATAGCCCTCTACAAATGTGAGGGAAAAGGATGACCAGCTCTCCCCACACACACACCTGTCTTTCTGCCTTCTTCCTCTCCTTTCTTCCATTAACAAGTACTTTTGAAGCACCTCTTGTGTGTGTTCGACCCCATCTGAGGCACTGGGGTAAGTGGGACAGAATGGGGGTGGGTGGGTAACGTGCACAGAATTGCACCCGCCCCTTCCCTGCAACTCAACCGTGTGCTGCCTTTTTTCTTGCTCTGATTTTTTGGTACCTTGAGCAATGACGACAAACGCGTACCCTTGACTTGGCCAGGGACCCAGACGCACACTTTGGGAAAAGTCCAAGCCAGGAACTCTGGAAGAAGACAGTCTCCTCTGCTGCCAGAAACAAGCCCCACCCTTGCTTATTTTGTAGGGACTGGTCCATGGACATCATCTCACTGTCCCCTCTCCTGCCCCCACCACAACTGAGGCAAGTAGGAATTAGTGACAGTGGTTTATTGTGAAGAGGACTGGCAGTCCTTGGCTTATCATCTCACATGTAAATGTCCTCCCAGGAATATTTGCACCACTTCTACCTTCTGTTCCTTCCTACTTGAAGATGCTGAGAGTCAGGTGGGAGGGGGTGGAGTCAAGACCCCATGCTCAGCTCCAAACAAGGATAGCTTTTTTTTTTTTTTTTTTTTTTTAAGATTTATGTATTTATCTGAGAGAGAAAGAGAATGAGCAGGAGGGGCAGAGGGAGAGAAAGACAGAATCTCTAGCAGACTCATTGTGGAGCACGGAGCCTGACACGGGGCTCCATCTCGTGACCCTGAGATGATGACCTGAACCAGAAACTCAAGAGTTGGATGCTCAACTGACTGCGCCATCCAGATGCCCCGAGGATAACTTTGATCAGCTTTCATCCTGGTCCTGGTATCTCCAGCTACCATGCTCTGTTTTTGCCTGCTTTCTTCTCCTTAAAATAGAACCCCAGCTCCCACCTGTCCCCATGAAGGGAGGAGGCTGAATGAGGATCTGCTAAGTCAACCCCTTGAGGGACAGACATGAAGTATCTCTAGGGTATTTTCGGAGTGGAAGAGGAAAAGCTCCTTTAAGAGCCAAATGCAAGCTTGGATGGGAAGTAAGCCCAGCCAAGCTGGTTCAAGTATGACCTTTAACATAAAGCCAGATTGTGCAGGGCAGGGTTTCTGCTTCAAATGCTAATTAGGCAGTATCTTGGAAGAGCAGAGGGAAGAAATGTGAGACTCTGAGTGGGGCCAAGAACTGGGGTCTGCCTTCCACCCCTCAGCTGATGTTTCTGAGTATCTAGTCGGTGCTCAAAACCCACTCTTTAAATATATGAAAATCAAATGAGAATAGGCATATAGAAGTGCTTTCACAAACTGTAAAGTGCTATAGTTGAGTGAAGGATTATCTTTATTAAGGGGAATTTTTATCTTGACCTTGGAAAATGAGGGCGGGGTGAAGGATATGGGGAGGGATGGGAATATTATACGCTTAGTACTTTCAAAACATGGATCTTGTTTAATTCCTCTATTTCTTATATGAAGCAGGAATTCTTATTCCATGATTTGTCAGACTCCAGAAGTTCATTTTTTATTTTATATATTCCAGAAACATACTGGATTGGGTGCTAGAATGAAGAAAGCCTTCCAGACAATTCTCCTAGTCAGTTCATTTCCTATTCACTCATTTCATAAATATGTATAGAGTGCTTGCCTCCCAGCCATTTTACAAATGAGGATACTGGAGTCACAGAGCCAACGGCTCACCAGCTGGTTGACCTTGAGCAAGTTGCTTCACCACTCTGGACTTTTGTTCCTTTATAAGGAAAACGAGGATAATAGAATGGCTTTCTGGTCTGCCCTGAGGATTAGCTGAGAACCTTGCGTGGAGCAGGGACTCAATAAAGCAGCAGGTCAGGACAACCCAACCTGAGTTTCCCTTTACTGTGTTGATCCAGGATGCTTAGAGGGCTGATACCTCTCTCTCTCTGGAAATGGGAGGCAGTGTTTTTGTTGTCACAAGGACTGTGGTGGCTGGTGGCTTTTGGGGGAGGGGACAAGGATGCTTGAATCCTGCCATGGGCATGGCTTACACAGCAAGACATAGGAAGCCTTGTCAGCATCTTTTGAAAGTTCCCACCAGGCAACTCAGTACCAATAAAATCAATAATACATCAATAGTTCCATAAGGAAAAACTTTTACAAGACATTATGTGACATCCCAGTAATTCGGGGGATGAGGAGAGAGGTTTCGATGGAAGACAAATCCTGTCTTAAAATTATTGATTAATTTCTTTTGGTCTAATTTATCTCACTCATCATCTACCATAGTGTTTCCAACCTCAGTTAGTTGAAAAGGACTTCCAGCCTCCCACACAGTTACTGCAAGAGCCGTTTTTTGTAGCAGACTTAGAACCAAATTGCCTTAAGTCAGTAGAGATACACAAAATGCAGAAATCTAAGTTTCCTAAATGTTTTTCAAAAATACTCAAAATCATTGCTCTTCAATGTAATTTTATATTTTCACATAACCTGACTATAAGAGATCTCTGTTCTGGAATTATACATTAAAATCATTTTTTGGGAATTGCTTGTTATTTTTCAGTTTTCCTCTGATAGGGTTTTCGGTCAATGACACAACTCTTCAAAGATATCTTGTTTTATTTATTATTATCTGTTTCCGTGCCATGCCTCCATGTTCTGTGTCCTCTCCAAGGACACAGATTCCCAAGACCTTGAGATTGGCGACATGCCTCGGTATGCTTTCTGGGATTCTTCCTCACTGCCTTGTCTCCTGTCAGCACAGAGTATTATCTGGACATTCTAGTACAGAAGGCCCAGCTGCTTCTCGAGACTGTCACGTCCTTATTTTCTCCCGTTGTCTGGGCATGTAAACCAATCTTCAATTAAGGCTATTGCCTCTCCTCTTATCACCTATGAATATGCCTGATTTGTTTATACTAATCCTGTTTTTGTTTTGTTTTGTTTTTTGTTTCAAAAAATTTTTTAAAGATTTTATTTTTTTATTTGACAGCACAAGCAGGTAGAGAGGCAGGCAGAGATAGAGGAGGAAGCAGGCTCCCTGCTGAGCAGAGAGCCCAATGTGGGACTCGAGCCCAGGACCCTGGGATCATGACCTGAGCCGAAGGCAGAGGCTTTAACACACTGAGCCACTCAGGTGCCCCCTAACACTGGTTTTTAATAGAAGGTCCACTCTGACTCAGCCCCTTCATTTCCCAGCCCTTTCTTACGCCCCCTGGAGGACATCTGAGCATCTTGCTCTTTTTACTCCAAATTCATCTATTTTACTTAGGAACCAGTGTCTGATCTCAGGTAGAGGCTGGCAGGGTTACTGGATTATTTGGATTACTGGATTATTTCACTGTGTCTTCTAATATAGTCTGGTCCGAGTACATTACTATATTGTTTTTAAGATGAATTATTTTCTTTTATACTATGGGTGGGAGATTTCATATATCTATATTAAGCATGTGTGTACATATATTGTATTATCTAAAATTTCAGGATAGTAAAGAATAGTTTTAAAAAATAAAAATTGGCTTCACCTCAATAGATATTTCTTTGTAACAGCACAGATTGGATGTGGCAATTATACATTTTTTCTGATTCACTCTGAAATATTTATTATGAAAAAGGGGGCATGTGTGTGGGAGGATTGGGAACCACGGGTATGGAGGAGCCCTAATTATGTCAGTCTTTGTATGACTGAAAACTCCTTGTGGCCAGGGCATGTCCCTGAGGACACCTGTCCTCACTGCTGACCTCTCCTGCTTCACTCCATCCACCCTCTCTGCTCCTGGCCCTGCTTACCACCCGTCAAGGAGGGTCATTCAAGATAGACCACACTGTCTATCACAGTGTCAAGATAGACACTCCCTATTTTGAGAAGACAGATCTGGGCACCAGTTCCCTCCTATGTCCTGTTGGAAGACACAGGGGCGGGAAGGATTCAGAAACTTGGTATGCCCTGCCTCCTGCAGTAGTGCTTTGAACCAACTTAGAATGGCTGAGACCCAAGGGCTGGCTGGCTCTGTGTTTTCCCAGCCTCATTGTTTGGAGGACCAGGGTGCTGTCCACATCACAAGGAAGCTGTTGAGAGCACAGACTCTAGATCCAGGCTGCCCAGGGTCACATCTCCCTCTGCCACCCATTGTGCGACTATGGAAAAATTACTTCACAATGCTGTACCTCTCTTTCTCCATCTGCAAAATGGGTATGATAGTGGCACCTGCCTAATAGGATTATTATGAGGTGCTAATGAATTAATCCATAAACAGCAAGTAAGCATTATACACTTGCTGGATACATGCTGTTTAGTGAATATTTTCTTGAGATCTACTCACTTTATTTATTTATTTATTTAAAGTCTTTATTTACTTATTTGAGAGAGAGAGCAGAGAAGGTGAGTGAGAGGGAGAACCAGGCTCCATGATGAGCAGAGATCCCCAGGCGGGGTTTGATCCCAGGACTCTGAGCTTATGACCTGAGCCGAAGGCAGACACTTAACCAGCTGAGCCACCCAGGTGCCCCAAAATCCATTCACTTTAAAAAGACTAAAGATTGGGGTTAAGCCTCTGCCTTTGGCTCAGGTCATGATCTCAGGGCCCTGGGATCAAGCCCCACATCAGGCTCTCTGCTCAGCAGGGAGCCTGCTTCCCCCTCTCTCTCTGCCTGCCTCTCTGCCTGCTTGTGATCTATGTCTGTCAAATAAATAAAATCTTTAAAAAAATAAAAAGACTAAAGATCAGCTCCTTTCTACAAAATAATTCCTCAGAACAGCATAGATTTGATATCTTAGTTATACATTTTTCTCATTCATTTTTGATAAATGCACGACTGTTAAAAGCAGGCTGTCAGCGTACACTGCACAACTTGGGCAGAGGTAGAAGCCTGGCCCTCCCATCCCAGCGGGGAAGGTCCCTCTCAGTCCCCTGCATCCAGGGCCTGGGGCCAAGCAGGTGCTGTTGGATAATTCTCCAGTAACTGATCTGACCATTAAGGAAAGTGAATGGTGTGGGGGGAGTTTGTCCAAGGACCCTGCCAACAGCCCCCTCCACTGCTTGCAGCTCGCCTATCCAAGGGACAGGGACGTCCCTGGATTCACCACCATAGCTCCCATCCCCAAGGCGTTGCCGAGGAGACTGTGATTCTTTTTTTTTTTTTTTTTTTTTTTTTTGCTGACATCATACCTTTTGGAGCTATTTGGCTCGCCTTCTATCCGCCCCTAGTGGGGGTGGCTGTGGAAATCACGCTCTGGCAGATAATTAAAATTGCATGTGCGTGAGGAGTCAGGAGGCCCACATGTCCTGCCGAGGAGATGTGCTTATCAGCTGGAAGAGAGGGCGGCAGATGGGTTGTGGGGAAGAGGGCCCAGGGGGACACGGAGATGCCCCTGACCTGCTTGTGAGCCCACTGCTCTCTGCTCCAGTCCCCAGACCGCAGCCTGGTCTCACCCCTACCAGGGTTCCTCATCTGCCATCCAGCCTGCCAGCAGCCCCTTCCAAAGGAAAGAGAACTCTGCCCTTCCTGATGAAAGCTCATCAGGTGTGCCCCCTTGCCCACCCTGTGGCTTCTCCGAGTAGGGTTCCAGTCCAATGCTGGTGGCAGCTGGGAACCTGTCAGCAAAGCAGATCCTTGGCCCCCTTCCAGCGCTACTGACTCAGAGTCTTGGGGGTGGTACCCAGAAATCTGTGTTCCACAGCCTCCCAGGTGGTCTTGATGCTCTCTGGAGTGTGAGAACCAGGGTCCCTGGTGACGTTCAGCCTTATCAGTGGGACGTCGGGACTGAGGTAGTGACATTCCCAACCTGGATTTCACCAAGACTCAGGTTCAATGCTGCCCTGGCGCTCGCTCTGTGTCCTTGTGCAGTCCCTCTGCCCCAACGCTGCCCCGCCTTTGTGCCTGTGCCATTACTCGTGGGAGTGTTGAGACTGTAAAAGAAACGGCTGTGTAAGGTGGCCTGCGGTGCGTGGAACAATTCTAAGACGACTGTCTGTTGAGCAGCTACGACGCGGCAGGCACTGCTACAGGTATTTGGGATAAATCTATGAACAAAACAGATAAAAATAAAAATCACCCCAAGGTGCTAATATTCTACTTCGGGAATACAGAACACAAACCAAGGAAACCCCACAATAAATCAGTACATGATCCAGGATTGTAGAAGATGATAAAGCTGAGGGGGTAAGAGCACACAAAGAGCAGAGTGGGCTGATCAGGAGGGTGAGGGGCAAGTGTGGCTGCGGGGATCTGCCCATAAACAGGGAGTTGGGAAGAGACATTCTAGCAGGGACGGGAAGGTGAGGCATTAGCCAGGAGATATCAAGGAAGGGTGTCCGGGACAAAAGAGAGAGCACCAGAGCAAGGCCCACCCCCGAGGGGGCTCCTGGCTTGTTGGAGCAATGGCCAGTGGTTCAGGGGGCTGGAGTCAAGTGGGTGAGGGGACTGTGGCACAGAAGAGGACAGAAGAGCAGTGGGCTGGACCTTGACAGCCTGGTTGACTCTAACATTGAGCCAAGGCTTTCCCTAGGAGTACAGTGGAAACCCCTGGGAATTTTTAAGCAGAAAAATGACATGGATCAGACTTACACTTGGGAGGGCTTGCCGTGGGGGCTACATTGGGAAAAGCTGCGCAGGAATAAGGGTGGTAGTAGCCTGCGGGCCTCTGAGGGGCGGCTGTAGATCCAAGTCAGAAATAATGGTGGCCAGAAGCAAGGGCAGCAAGTCCTGGGCTCTTGGATAAATTCCGTAGAGGCAATGGGATTGTCTGTGGATGGAACGTGGAATGTGAAAGGCTTGGGAAAGCCCGGAATGACTCCAAGATTCTGGTTGAGCTGATGGAAGGAGGACACAGCAGCAGGGAGCCTGGAAAGCTGGGGCTGGGACTGTTTTGAGGGAAGATCCGAGTTAGGTTCAGACAGACTGTCTCTCGTAGATGATCAAGCAGAGATGCTGAGTAGGGATTAGACGTGCTACGATGGAGTTCAGGACTGTGCTCTGAAGAGGTGAACTGGAGAGTTAAAAGACATAGATGACGTCTGAAGCTGTGGGTCCAGCTGAGACCAGCTCCGTGGTCCAGGGAGTGTCGATAAGCGAAGAAGCAGACCAAAGACTGAGACCTCGCATTCTCCTTGGAGTTGTTCTATGATCTTCCTTCTTCCCTCATTATTAATGAGCTAAATCATATCTTTGACACTTGCTCATTTTATGTTTGTATAACAGTCATGATTTTGCTTTTTAAAAAAGAAATATCCTTTAACAGTTGTTTAATTTGAAGACGATGGCTAGTGTAGTTTGTGATGAGTAAAGGAGGGGTGGAGATGGAGAGGAAAAAAAACAGATTATGTTTGATTTTGAAAGGGATAAAACCCCACCATCCAAACTAGTGCCGTTAAAGAGAGTTTTGCTGGAAAGATCCAGGGTCCTCTTATGAAACCCAAGGGTAGAGAGAAAGGCCGGGTCTCATCGAAACTAGCAAGTGGATGGGGCACCTGGGTGACTTAGTCCATTAAGAGTTGACTCTTGGTTTTGGCTCAGGTCATGACCTCAGCATAATTTCAGGGTCACGAGATCAGGCCCACACTCGCTGGGCCCTGCACTCACGGCCCCACACTCAACATGGAGTCTGCTTGAGATTCTTTCCCCCACCCTCTCCCTGTCCTTCTGTTCCTCCCACCACTCATACTCTAAAAATAAATAAATAAATAAAATCTGTCTTGAAAAAACTAGCAGGTAGGTGGGAGATTAAGTTTGGCTGCATGTAACAAAATTAAGAAGTTTGTCTTCTATAAAAGAAGTATGGAAGTCAAAAGCTCAGGGCTAGTGTGACAGTGTTTCAACGTCGTATACTCAAACTCCTATTTTTCTACTGTATCATCTTTAGCATGCTTCCAACCTCAAAGCCACCTCAGTGTCTAATATGATTGCTGAAGCTCCAGCTATCACTTCCTTATTCCGACCGTTGAGTCCTTTGGCCTGTTCCAGAACTCTCCAGGGAGGGGCCAAGGACTCTCCAGCCTTATAGGTAGGAGCATGGGCTAGGGATCTGCCCCCAGAGGTGCCCAGGGGACACCTCTGGGGCGGCGGGAATCAGCAGACACTCCTTCATAAGGAGGACACTGGCCCCTGCAGAGCTCTGCCCTGAGAGGGAGTTGGAGCAACAGGCAGCATCTCCTGCCCCCTAGGCTAACACCCGGGCTGCAGAGGGCAGGTTCTTCTCTTGATTTCTATTTCAGATTTAGGTTGGGGGTTGGGGGTGTGGAGAGGAAGACAGCACGCACTCACTGGAGAGAACGAGTCACACTAGGTTCCACTCTTCACTCTGCCCTGGGCACGTGGCTTCCTCCCTAGAAAGGGGGCAGGCATTAGTGGAGGGAATAGCTAGTTTTATGTTATTTAAATGTTATCAGTTTTGACGTTATCTGTTTCCGCCCCTGCTGGCTTCACTTCCCCTTTCCTGGGGGGAGCCTTCCCCATGTAGAGTGCCTGGCATGCGGGTGGGCCATCCTCCCAGCCCTGCACCAGGATGGGTATCAGAGCCGTCGAGAGAGAGGAGGCTGGTGGGGACAGAACCAGGATTTGGGTTGAACCCACAGGGGGGAGGACATTCTTCTCCTGGGCTGGGAGCTGTGGGGACAGAGGCTGGTGGCCAGCTTCTTACCCACAAAAGGTAATTCCGCCTGGGAAGGACAGCAATGTGGGACTGAGCAAGGTAGAAAGAAAAGAAGTCACAAAAATATCAGGTGATGTCCCAGAAGCCCCTGGAACCAGGACAGCCTTGAAAGTCGGGTGTACTCAGGGTTAATTTGCCAGTGGGTTTCCTTTTTTTTTTTAAGATTTTTTAATGTATTTATTTGACAGAGAGAGACAGCAAGAGAGGGAACACAAGCAGGGGGAGTAGGAGAGGGAGAAGCAGGTTCCCCGCTGAGCAGGGAGCCCAATGCAAGGCTCGATCCCAGGACCCTGAGCCAAAGGCAGGTGCTTAATGACTGAGCCACCCAGGCGTCCATGGGCTTCCTTTCTTTGCTACAATTCACTTGCGTTGGCCTTCTCTCACTGAGGGAGTGATAGAGGGCATAATACAACGGGCACCCTGATCAAATGTCCCTTATTCCCCGCCCCTTGGGCACAGAGGGTCAATTCCTCCACTTGGGCCAATGTTGTCTTCTGTCGCCCCAACTGTGAGTTGCTTGAAAGGCAGGTCCAGGTCTGACTGAGCTTGGCACCTGGGACCTGGCACAGAGCAAGTGCTCAGACAAGGTTTGTTGAATAAATTAGTGAATCATCCCCCTTCGGGGCCAGGAAGTTGTGGAGATATTGAGGGAAAGGCTAACATCCCAGGGAAATTAATGCTTTCGATATTTCTTCTCCCTCCTCTTCCTCCTTCCCTCCCTTCTCTCATCCCCCATGGAATTTCCAAGCTGAAAAGCCCATGAGATGTAAGATCCTCATTACTGCCTTTGGAGGTGAAACTCCTGAGTCATGCTACTGGCCTGGGCTGGCTGGGCTCCAGGGGGGTGGGGAGGCACTGAGCTCCTTACCTCCGAAGGCTGAGTGGCCAGGGGCTCTCCAAAGAGGCAATCAGAGACACTGTTTACATGCTAGAGCCTGTTTTTCTCTGAACTTCTTGCAAATTGGACTGAATGTGCTAAATACATAATGAATCTGCTAAACTCTTTAATGCACTTGAAGTACTTATTGATTTCCTTGTTGATTACATATAATTTGCTGAACTGATTTGGCTGTGTGACTTGAAAGGCATTTGGGAGAGATCTCTGTAATTTGTCACTCAACTCACCCTGGACTTTAGAATGAATACAGAATGATACATTAAAAAAAAAAGTTTCAGGGTCGTGATCCAGATTATCTTCAATGGATGGGACCACATTCAAGGCAGCAAATTTTGGACTGAATTCCAATTATGTGCCAGGCCCCATGTGAGCTGCTGGGGTTTCACTGATGAATAGGAGTGCGTTTCTGATGTTGGCAGGATCACAGTCTGTTGCAGAGATGGGTAGACAGGCCCACAGAGTTTATAATGGAGAGAATAGAAGCATGAAGGAGGAGCATATAAATTCATTTTCGAAGGTCAAAGGAATTTTCAGAGAGAATTTGACCTTCTAGCTGGGTGGTAAAAAAATGTGCCAGAGGTTCCAGACAGGGTAGGTACAGCAGGTGTCTGATGCTCTTGTCTGCCCAGCTTCCTCTTCCCTTCTTTGAGAATCGTACCCAGGTTTTCTTTGAGAGCTCCCCTCCCCCATCCTGCATGTCATGAGGTCCTGGTGGAAGCAGGTGTGCCCCCAGCCACACCCTATGACCAAGATGTGGGTCCTTCAGACTTTGCTCCCGGAACTCTCCCCCTGCAGTGGCCTCTCACAGGGACAGAAGACAGCTGGGGCTGAACCATCCCAAGATGGTTCTTGGGTTTCTGCTGCTAAGATTCAGGCCCTACCTGGGCTCTTTCCTTCTCAACTCTCAGTCTATGAGCTGTTCAGCAACCAGTGGTGGTTTCTGTCACGTGATCAAGTCGCCAAGTGACCCATAAATACGGAGACACTTTCTCTCCACTCCCCCAATGGAAGAAATTGATCCTTCCTCCTTAGCAAGACCACAGTCCTAGGGTCATGCCTCTGCCAGGGCCCTGTGGCCACAACCCGCCATTTATATCTCCATCTTTGAGTTCTCCAGTGAGCTCAGAAATTGTACATCAGACTGCCTCACTAACACAGCCACTTGGATGGCTAATACACTTCCAAAACATGTACCGGTCCCCATTGCCCTGTCTTCCTCCCAGTAAATGACATTATCACCCACCCCTGAACTCAAGCTAGTTGTCATCTAACTGGGCTCTCTCTCCGCCTGCCCTATCCCAATCCCATTCATCTGCCAGTCCTGTTGGTTCTGCCCCGACTTCCATTTTGTACCCATTTTCTTTCTACACTGACTTCACCAACCTAGATCTGGGCATCCTATAATATAGTGTCTTATATCCAATCTCAGATTCCACAACCTGGTATACGCGTCTGCTTAAAATCCTTCCATGGCAGGGTGCTCGGGGAGGGTGCCTGGGTGGCTCAGTGGGTTAAGCCTCTGCCTTGGGTTTGGGTCATGATCCCAGGGTCTGGGATGGAGCCCGCATCAGGCTCTCTGCTCAGCAGGGAGCCTGCTTTCCCTTCCTCTCTCTCTCTGCCTGCCTCTCTGCCTACTTGTGATCTTTGTCTGTCAAATAAATAAAATATTTTAAAAATAAAAAAAAAATCCTCCCATGGCACCCCATTGCACTTGAGATGAAATTCAGATTTCTAGGATCTGGTACATTCTGCTCCATTAGGCCCCTTTCCTCTCCCTGTCTTCACTTCCTACCTTCTTCCCTCAGGCAACTGGCCTTCCGGTTCCTAGAACCCATGGTGTATCTCACCGGATTTGTTCTGGCCATGCCTTTGCCTAGGATTTGCTTCTCTATTACTTCCTGGTGGCTCCTTCTCAGCATTCTGGATCAGAGTCTCAGCTCAAAGGTCATGTTCTCAGTGAATCCCCCCTTGATCACACCGGGCCCCTTTCTCCCCCATACCCAGCACCTCTCTCACAGGATCTAGTTTTATTTTTCTCCTTGCACATATTACTGTCAGATCTGGCTGGGTCCATTCATTCGTCTTCCCCACTGCAATGAGGGCTCTCGCAGAGCAGGGTCTTGTCCATTTGTCCACTGCTGTTATCCCCATCGCCCTGTGCAGGCTGTTCTCAAACATTTCCATTGTGCAAGCAAACAGGTGAGTGAATGGACGAATGATTCAAGAGCATGTATGCTTGGTGTCCTGCATTTGTCAGATTATATTATGGAACCATCTCTCCCAGTAGACCGAGCTTCTCAAGGACAGGGACTGCCTCTGCTTTTAATCTCAATTATCTCCAAGACCCAGGAGATAGCTGGCACATGGTGGATGTTCCTCGAACGTGTGTTAAAAGAATACAGAAGTGGGTGCCTGGGTGGCTCAGTCAGTTAAGCATCTGCCTTCGGCTCAGGTCATGATTCCTGGGTCCTGGGACAGGAGACCTGCACCATTGGGAATCTGCTCAGTGGGGAGTCTGCTTCTCCTTCTACCCCTCCCCACTGCTCGTGATCTCTCTCTCAAATAAATAAATAAAATTTTACCAAAAAACAATACTGAAGCCAACGGCATTTGGGGTAGAGGGAAGGGCAGAGGGGAAAGCGTGGAGGGTGGATTCGCGTTACACAGATTCACACTCTTGGAGAAACACTCAACATTGAACATAACTAGGAGTGCCTGCGTGCCCACACACAGTTGCCGGGGAGAGATGAGGCAACCAAGTTCCCGCTGATAAAATCTTCACAGTGAAGCCTCCCTTCCCGTGCCATGCTGTGAAATGATTTCCAAGGATCAGGGTCCAGAGGGGGAAACGATGAAAGTCAGGCATTTCCATAAGAGGAGAAGTGGTGGGAGGGGAAGTTGAGACTTTGATAAACGCCCAGACTTTATAAGACTGCAGAGTTAACAGGGACTTAACATTTTTCTAGGCCAGAAGTTGTCAAATGCTAGCAAACATTAGAATCACCTGGAGATTTTGATAAAGGGGCAGAGTTGTGGGGTCCATTCCCAGAGATTCTGATTGTATAGGTCTGGGCTGAAGTTTCCTCCCATCTGTGTCTATATTTTTGCAATTACCCCCTGGTTCTGACACAAGCAGTATTGACTCCGCAGGCCAGAGAAAGCCTGAGCTGAACCAAAGGTTATTTGATGCCTTGAATTCTCTCTGTAACATCCGTTCCGAAGGCCTTTCATCCTACCTGCGATCCTCATAGTGAAGGGAGCTGCCTGTCTTTGGACATCTAAGACTATTAGGCGGTTTTATTGCTAGGGGGCGGGGTGGGGGGAGAGGAATGCCATTTGAGGCGGAATGCACAGGATTTATAAAACCTGCTAAGAAGAAAAAATGCTGGTTTGTTGCCAAAGTTTGAGTGACGGAAGACAGCTGGAGCACTGGATTACAGGAAGATATACAGAGCCTGAAAGTGGAAACTGCAGATTGAAGCCAGATCAGGGAGTCTTCGGATGCCAAATGGTAAAGTTTGGTCAAATTACCAGACACTGGGGACTTGTTGAAGAGTTTTCTGGAAGGAATATCTTACTTAAACTAGCCCAGCTGGGGTATGATTTCTGTTTGGCATGGATTGATCCCAAAAGACCCAGTTTCTTTCTCTCACCTTCCCTGACTCTGCTACCTCAGTGTTGACTCTATTACCAGACCTCATGTCACAAGATGGCTGCAGCAGTTCCAGCCATTCTAATTCCTCTCTAGGCGAAGAGAGCCATGGTGTATTTCTGAAATTTACAGAAAGTATTGAGGGCATCTCATTGGCTGTGACTTGGTTCAGGGTGTCCATCTCTGAACCAATCACCATGACACAGGGAATACAATAATCGGGTTGGCCAGGCTTGAGGCACACATCTATGGAAAGGTTAGAGTCAACTCTGCTGGAAACAAAGGGACTACTTGTGGAGGATGGGTGGTCCCCCAGAAGGAGATTTGATGAGTCATTGTAGAATGATTTATTCAATATCTGCAGAGAACTGGGGCCAGGGAACGGGAGAGTGTGAGGTGGAGACCATGGAGTGGCACAGGCTGAATGTTTTGGAGGAGACAAACTAGATTGTCCAGTGTTTTGCAGGTTGAGGTCTGGGTTGGCCTTTTACTTCCTGGATGGCCTTGGGCATGTCCCTCATTCCTCTGAGCCTTATTCTTCATCTCTAAAGCAGTGCACGAACTATGTCTTTTAGACAGTTGCTGTCAGGACCTGATGGACTAGGTAGTTCCCGGCATATTGTAACTACTCCATAAAGCAGCAATTACAACATTTCCTTGATCGTATGCCAGCATTGATTATAGATGAATCATTGGTTTAGTAACAGAGAGAAAAAAAAGCTGCTCTGTGAATTGTATTTCAGAAACGTTAAAATGTGAGAAAAAGTGTCTTTGGGTTGAGGAAATGGACAGTGATGATGACGCTGGTGGTGGAGGGGACTGGGGCAGTTGGTCAGTGGGTAAAAGGTAAGAGCACAAACTTGGAGTAGACACAGTTGCACATAAATCCTGGTTTGGACACCCACGGCTGCCTGAGGTTAAGATGCATGAACCATAAAAAAAAGGGATCATCGCATAGCTCCCTCTCCTTGCCCCCTCTGTACCTCAGTTTCCCTTTTCATTCTCCTGTCTCATGCCACCAAACATCACAATTTTTGCCTTCCTTATGTGTATTTGTATTCACTTACTTTCCTACAATTTTTAAAAAAATAATCCAATTGTTTTGATAATTTAGGAAAATTCCTTCTAGAAAATTAAAAGGTAGAGAGCCTCCTATGTGATTCCCACCCCCTGAAGATAACTCTTTACTACTGGATTGGATTTCTCTCTTTGGTATTTTTTCCTGTGTAGAAGGTTTTGTTGTTGTCACAGTAGAAATCATCTATAATTCCAATTTTGTATCCTGCCTCCCTCCCGGTTATTACCAGCTCTCCCCAAATAGAATTTTAATGACCGTAATATAGTTCATCATGTGTCTAGAAGTGGTTCACTTAATCATGTTCTATTTTTGAACACTCACTTGTTTCCAAGTTTTTACTGGAGTTGAGAACAGAGGGATGAACAATTTCCTGTAGAAACCGATTTTGTATTTCAGATAACATAGATAACATCATGAGGAAGCAATCTTGGATGTAGAAATATTGGGACAAGAGTTGGGACATGTTTTCAGTTCCTATTGCCAGTGTGTCTTTTTTTTACAAATTTTTTTTTTCTATTATTTATTTACTTGTCAGAGAGAGAGAGAGAGAGCACAAGCAAGGGGAGCAACAGATAGAGGGAACAGTAGGCTCCCCATCGAGCCAGGAGCCTGATGTGAGACCGGATCCCAGGAGCCTGGGATCATGACCTGAGTCGAAGGCAGATGCTTAACCCACTGAGCCACCCAGATGTCCCACCAATGTGACTTTCAAGATAGTTTTAGCACCATGTGATCTTACAGATACCTGTCAGGCCTATTTCAAATGCTTGGCATGTACGTAGCTGTGTGTGCAGAAGTGCACACGTGTGTTTAGCATCTGTCATGAGTCACCCCTGGGGCTGGGAAGAGTGGGTCTTTGTAACCAGGGAAACATCCCTTCAAAAGCCTGCCACCCCCAGCTCAGTGTTAAAATAACCCAAAGAGGCTCCCGTAGGAGCAGATTGGAGTGTAGGTGCCATTTATCTTCCTGGGCCTTGGCTTTAACCTGGGCCTTCTCCCTTGACGGAGATATGGTCTCAGACACGAAATTCTTGCTCGTCACCCCCCCACCCCCCGCACAGCGCAGAGTCCCCTGGGCAATTTCCTCAGGGCTTCAGCGACCATTTCCCCCCTGTGCTTTCTTGTCCAGCGAGCTCTCCTCTGTGCTCCAGACAGGTCCCCACGGAGATCTGTCCCTGGAACAGCCTGCAAGAAAATACTCTGGGATATGAGAATCCACATCAGAACTTTTTATATTTTCAAAAATGTTCTCTTGCGTGTGACAAATAAACCATGTTCAGAAATGTACATGCCATCCAGTTGTGCGGCTTCGGTGGCAGACGCGTGATGATGATTCGTTTATTCGTTTGACACGTACTGTTGAGATCCCACCATGTGCCTGACCCCACCTCCGTTCCCTGCTCTCAGGGAACTCTCATCTCGAGGAGGGGGACACAGGACAAGCAATCACACAAGTGAACAAGGTTAGTAGGCTGAGGAAGTGCCAGGAAGGAGGTGGATGGAGGCAGAGAAGGCCGCTCAGACAGCCTGCTCAGGGATGACTTCCTGGAGGAGGTGAGTTGGGAGCAGAAGCGTGGATGAAGGGGGGCTGCCCATGCAGAGGGAACAGCAATCTTGGCAGAGGGAACAGCAAGGAAAAGGCCCCAACGTGGGAATAAGCATAAGTGTTTGAGGAACAGAGAGACCAAAATGATTCTAATCTGATTGAATCTGGATAATCTGGACCAAAATGATGAGGGTCAAGTGGAATGAGGGTGAAGGCAAGGCATGCAGAAGCAATATCACACAAAGGTCCTGTTGGCTACAGGAAGATCAGATTTGATTCCACGGGCCATGAGAAGCTGCTGGAGGAGGGCTTTACCTAGCGGAGGGGTGTGATATGATTTCCAGTTTTAAAGGGAGCACTCTGGGGCAAGAGAGGGAACAGCCAGGCTGGTCCGATGGTAATGGCCTCAATTCAGGAGTGGCAGCTGGGACTGGGATGGGGCAGTGGAGGTACAGACAGGCCAGGGAGACAGAGTCCCTGAATCTCCCAGGGTTTTTTTTTTAGTTGAAATGTAATTCACATCTCACAAAATTTACCATTTCCAAGTACACAATTCAGTGATTTTTAGGATATCCACAAGGTTGTGTAACCATGACCACTATCTAATTCCAGAACCTTTCCACCATCCCTCAAAGAAACCCCATACCCAATTAAGGGTCACTCCCCATCTCACTCTTCTCCTTTTCCTTGTCATCACTAATTTCTAGGGATTGGACTGTTTGGGACATTTCATACAGATGCAGTCAGACAATATATGTTCTTCTGTGTCTGCTTTCTTTCACTGAGCATGTTTGCAATTCATCTGTATTGTCCCATCAATTGGAACTTCATTTCTTTTTATTGCCAAATAATATACATCGTACAGACCGATCGCCTTTTGTTTATTCATTCGCCAGTCGGTGGGCATTTGGGTTATTTCCACATCTTGACTCTTACAAGTAATATTGCTATAAATATTCCCATTCAGGTTTTCGTGTGGACATATGTTTTCAGTTCTCCTTGAGTATATTTCTAGGAGCAGAATTGCTGGGTCATGTGGTGACTTTATATTTAACTTTTCAGGAACTGTGGGCCATTTTGTGAACCATTTTGCTTTTTTCTCCAGCAATGGATGAGAGTTCCAAGCTTCCATCCACATCCTCCCGAGCCAGGACTGGTTGGCTATCCTTTTCAGGACAGCCATTCTAGTCGGTGGGAAGTCGTATCTCACCATGGTTTTGATTTGAGTCTCTCTGATGGCTAATGATGTTGGGCATCCTTTCATGGGCTTTTCTTCTTTGGAGAAATGTCTATTCAAAACCTTGGTCCACTTTTTAATTGGGTCCCCTGACTGATAAGACTCTATAGCACCCACGTCCTTGCTATTTCTTTAATTCCTTCTCTTCCTAGCCTCCTCTCACTCATTGGTTTCCAAACTTTCTGGCTTACTTTCTATTCTTGGAATCAGCCTCGGGGCCTCAGGGCCTTTTCATATTCCCTTCCTTTGCCTGGAGTCCTCCTCCCCAGATAATCAGCAAGGCTCACTCCCTCACTTCATCCAGATCTCTGCTCCAACGTCCCGTCCTCAGAGTGACTCTGTTGCCTCGCCCTGCTCTATCATGAACTTGTCTGTATCTTATCAGCCTTATCAGAGCAAAGCCTTTGCCGTGTTCTTGCGTCCCCAGCACCCAGAGTGCCTGGCACAGAGCGGGCAGCCAATGAATACTTGTTAAATGAATAAATGAAAGAACACAGACCCAACTTTGAGATCATACAGCTATTAGATATCCCAGCTTAAAACTTCTGAGCGTGGTAGCACTGTTCACAATGACTTCAAGAGAGGGGAGTGGCAGGGGGAAAAGATAATGTTCCTGGTGGGCGAGCTGTGGAATTAAGACGTCTTTAAGGCATCTTGGAGAATCAGCAGGAGGGCAGGCTGGAGCGGGTACTTAGAGACATGGGCGGCGGTGATGGTAATAAATCATAGGAGCCTCCCCCCAGGGGGTTGGGGAGTGTGGGAAGAAATGGGGGTCTGTCCTGTGGGAAAAGGGGGGGGGAGAACACCAAGATGGGACATGGGGAAGGCGTGGGGGTGTGGTGACAGTTAAATGTCACAGACACTTTGAGGAAGAGGAGACCTGGCCAGCAGCCATGCTTTCAGACACCGCGAGAAAATGAGACCTGGAAATACATTTCTCGAATCAATTGTTGCTTTAGTCATCCTTAGCAAAATAAACTGGCATTTCAAAAATAACCACAAAGTTTAAAGCTAAAAGCAGACGAGTTATTCCCAGTACAGAAAGGACTGTTTTTAATCAAAGCAACGGAGTTTGGCATTTTCTCCTAAGGTCCCAGACTGGGAGCTCACCAGTTCCATGGAGTCCACTGTGGAGCCAAGCAGATCTTTAAAAAAATACAGAACTTGCCACTCACATTGAAAAACTGGGAGATTTTGCATAAAACCCTAATTTCAAGCTTCTTTGAACAATTGGAATATTTGGGCATGCTAGCCCCTAATTCCAAAGAGCCACTTTCTTTATTTTAGGTTTAGTTTAGGATATTTTGGATAAGCAAAGAGTATTAGAAAACCTTTTGGACGTGAGAAATTTCAAACAGACTGAGAAGTAGAGATAAGGAGAGAGACAAAGACTCTGCAATACTATTATCATATTCAACACAATTACTGGTAATTCTTTAATATCATCTGATAGCCAAACTCTGTTCAATAGGACCCCTCACACTACATTTGGTTGCCAGGTCTCTTAAATTTGTTTTAATCTATAATTAGTTCCTTCCCTGCTCCTTTCCCCCCTTTCTTTGTTGAGGAAAGTGGGTCATTTACTCTGTAGAACTTCACATATTCTGGGTTTAACTGCTTGTTTCCTCCTGCTGGATTGTATTTTACATGCTTGTCTCTCCTTCTAAACCCAGGGGAGATTAGATCCAAATCATCGCCTTTTTTTTTTTTTTTAAAGTATTACTCAGTACTGCTAAAGGCTTATAATTTTTTTATTTTTAAAAAATTTTTAAAGATTTTTTTTTATTATTTTAGAGAAAGAGACAGAGAGTGAGCATGGTAGGGAGGTGTAGAGGGAGAGGGATACCTTTTTTTCTTTAAGATTTTATTTATTTATTTGACAGAGGGAGGCACAGGGAGAGAGGGAACACAAGCAGGGGGAGTGGGAGAGGGAGAAGCAGGCTTCCTGCCGAGCAGGAAGCCCAGTGCGGGGCTCGGTCCCAGGACCCTGGGATCATGACCTGAGCTGAAGGCAGACTCTTGATGACTGAGTCACCTAGGCACACTGGGAGAGGGAGTCTTAAGCAGACTTGTGCTGAGTGCGGAGCCTCTGAGACCGGGCCTGATCTCAGGACCCTGAGCCAAAGGCAAGAGTCAGAAGCTTAACTGACTGAGCCACCCAGGTGCCCATCTCGTTCCACATTTTTAAGAATGATGAGCAGTTCTTGCCACGATAACATTCACCCTCAGAGCATGGGTGACCATTGTTCTGGTTCACACATTCCCAACCTGGGTGATAATGCCTCCAAAGAGACCAGAGTTAGTTTTTTGGGGGGTGGGGGGGGGTAGGAAAAAATCTTATTCTTCTAACGTAGAAAGCAAAGATGTACATGGAAATGGAAATGGAAAGACAGTATATCTGTGGCATTAAAATTTCATGGGAGGGGGTGTGATTAGAAAGAAAAAATGTCTCAAAGGGCTCCTTAGGGGAATGATAATGAAAAGGAGGCTGAGGAATACCGGCATGGATGTTTTATTTCATTAGGGATTGCAAATTGGTAATTTCCCAATGCCATCAGTCCTTGCCTATGATTCATTTATAAAGAAGAGCTTCTCCTGATCAACGATTTGTTTTTTTTTCTTGAAATCTAATTCATACAGGAAAGGCAAGATAAATGCTTATCTTTTGCTTATCAGTTTTCAGCATAATGAGTTGGTGCCTAGCAACTTGCAAAGGAACCAATGAGATTCCTTGGTATCATTTTGAACTTACAGATTTCATATGTTGGGTGTGATTTTTCAATCCATTTTAGTGAATACTTTTCTCGATGCTCAAATTAATCTTGCTCTGACCAAAAGAACCCCTTCAGATAGGTGCCTGTGTCCATCGATGTGTTCCCAAGTTTGTATTCTTGCTTTTTAGTCATGACAAGATATCCTGGATTGATCTTGGACATGACTTCTCCGGATCTTCAAATACCCGTTTCTCTAAGGAGCACTGGTTCCTTTCAGAGGGGAAGGGAGTGGTATGCAGAGAGTGCAGTGTGAGTGTTAAGGGTGTTTCTAGCTAGAGTAGACAGAAGTAATAAGTATTTTTAGGAAGGGGAAAAATAGCAAGTTCATAGAACTATTTCCAATTCAAATGAAAGATTAGCGTTTGTACTGAATTGTTTTGGTATATTTTCATTCCTTAAATTAGGTTCATTATCTTGGTTTCTAATGAAGTTAATATAATTATTTGCTTTATCTGACTGTGTATACATATATAAGATATAAATATGTGTGTTTATATATATATATAAATACATACAGAGGCTTAACATAACTGCACTAATTGTTTACTAAATATTTGACAGCTGAAAGCAGTTTAAAATATCTTTTTGTGTGTGTGTGTGACTTTTAAAAAGTAACTTGAAATAATTCTTCTGTGAGTAGTTGTGCCACTATCTTCCTATGCAGCTGGGTTTTGTTTTTTCCTTATTGCTTTGATTTTTTTTTTTTTTTTTAATATGTCTGGCTCTTGGAAGCTTGACTACCAATCTGTCCTCTTAACTGAGCACGCAGCCTCAGGAGGGAAGCCCACTGGGCCATGAGGGAGGAAGGATCCACTTGCCTAGCCAGCCAGATCTGCCTATGCAACCCCGGTTATCAGTGGGGTGGGGTGGCAGATATTACAGCCAGATCGACCTCACATCCTCTTTTTGCTTTGATTTTTAAAAATCATGTAAAACATAGATGTCCTTCGGAAATAAAAAGCTATAACACATGTACATTCTGAGAGGCCAAACTTCGGCTCTTGCCTTTCTTTTGGTGCAATAGCCCCCCTCATCTGCAAGGAACATGTTCCAAGACCCTCGGTGGGTGTCTACAATCACAATTAGAACTGGATACCATATATACCGCTTTTCCTGTACATGCATACCTATGATAAAGCTTAATTTATAAATTAGGCACATAAGAGAGCAACAACACTAATAATAAAACAGAACAATTATAATGCTGTAAGACACGAAAGTTATTTGAATGCGGTCTCCCTCTTTCTCAAAATATCTTATTGCCCTATACTCAGCCTTCTTGTGAGACTATGAGATGATACAATGCGTAAGGGATGAAAGAAAGTGAAGTGGATGACACAGGTGTTGTGACAGGACGTTGGGTCACTACTGATGATCGGACGATAAAGCAGAAGGAGGGTCATCTGCCTTTGGGTCCTGGTTGACCACAGGCAACCCAAACCGCCAAGGCAAAACTGTGGGAATGGGGGTGCGGGAAAGGAACCGTAGTACAACATTTTTACTTTTGTTCTAATGGCTACCTTTATAGTAATAGCTCTGTGTGATATTTGTAGCCCTTTCTTTATTAGTTTGTCTATTAGTTTCCGACCATGAGAAATACTGAAATTACCCAAGACCTTTTCGAATGCTCCCCTCCTTTCTCAGCATCTATTTTAAAGTAACATCTTTTTACTTCCAGTGAATACCAACAAGGTCATCAATGAGGTTATTGGACACATTATACACTCTCTTCTCTCCCCATGTGTTGAAACTTGGCTCAGATGCAGTTGTCAGAACACAGAATGGTTACATATTAGTCTGTCACTCCTGTCCCCATCACCCAGGGCTGCTTCTCTCGTTAGATATACTCAGGGCTCCCCCAAGCCCTTGCACTGGGTCTTTTTTGTTTTCCGTCTGAAGCTTGCTCGTTAGTAAGTTTCTCAGAAAATGATCAGGGGAACAATATTCTCCACAGTTCTTTGAAGACTGTAGCAGTTTGTGCTGTGCTTTTTTAACTTGATCTCTTTGACTGGAGATGAAACCCTTGACTCTTATTTCCTTTCCTTGAACTTCTTAAATATGTCACTCTTTAGTGTTCTGACATAAAGTGTGTCTGATGGCTAGTTTGATATCTGATGAAAATGATTCTCTTTCCCGCTCAAATAACTTGTTCATTTTATGTAGATATCCAATGTACTGTTTTCTTTTAAGGTTCGAATTTCTACTAAAATATGTCTTGGGGTTGGCCATTTGGGGTTGCTTTTCTCAGATTGTATAATTCAAGTGATTCTTTTTTCTAGAAAATTTCTCAGGTTATAGATTTTGCTATTTATTTACTTCCTTATGTTGCATTTTCCCCTCCTTGGGAACTATTATATACACATTGGATAGTTTATCTTTTGTGTCTATCATTTTCTGCAAAATCTTTCCTTAGGGGCGTCTTCATGTCTGTGGCGCTTTTCCCTTTTTGGCCCTGTCATTCTCTCACAGTGATTTTTCTATGGTGTTTATTAATTTTATCTCTAATTTGTTCCCGAGCTTTTCTGATTCCGTTTTATGTTATTCTTAACCGCTAGCCGCAATCTTTTTATCCTTTTTTTCTTCTAGATCATTTTGAAATAATAGGTTAGAGTTTTCCTTTGCTTGGAGTGATAGGTTTTTTTTTTTTTTAAAGATTTTATTTATTTATTTCAGAGAGAGAGAGAGAGCGAGCACAGGCGGACAGAATGGCAGGCAGAGGCAGAGGGAGAAGTAGGCTCCCCGCCAAGCAAGGAGCCCGATGCGGGACTCGATCCCAGGACGCTGGGATCATGACCTGAGCTGAAGGCAGCTGCTTAACCAACTGAGCCACCCAGGCATCCCGAGTGATAGGTTTTTAATGTCTTTTTATCCTTCACAGATCTATTACTATGATAATTATCCTGTTTTTTAAAAAACTATTTGATCGGGGCACCTGGGTAGCTCAGTGTGTTGGGCATCTACCTTTGGCTCAGGTCATGATCTCAGGGTCCTGGAATCAAGCCTTCCATCTGGCTCTCTGCTCAGCAGGGAGCCTGCTTCCCCCTCTCGCTCTGCCTGCCTCTCTGCCTACTTGTGATCTCTATCTGTCAAATAAACAAATAAAATCTTAAAAAAAGAATTCTATGATCACTATCTTTCTATGTTTAGTTATATTTAAGCTCAGTGGGTTTCCCCGAACTTTCTGGAGGAAATACCTGTGGCTAAGAGATAATTTTCGGAAATAGGTAAGATCACAGGTCTCATACAGATACAAATACGAACACACGTTAAAAACTGTATTCTGGTTGTTAATCACCAGAGGAACCAGGCAGATGTTTTAACTAGCTCCGAGAAAAAGCCAGAAAAGCACACATTTATATGGAGTAAAGGAATGTCCAAATAATTGTGAATGAAGGCAAACTGTGTGGGCAGGGAGGGGGCAAGACAGGATAGAACTTACCATCTGTTAGTTACATGCTAGTTACAAGTTACATGTCTGTCAGTTACATACTAGTTACAACCTGCATATCTGCCAGTTATATGCTAGTTGGAAAAGAGCCGGAAAAGAGCCCCCACAGACTCAGAGTCTAATAAGGCCTAGGGTGAGCTACAGATAATGCAGTTTTCCAGGGAAGTACAGGATGGTGGCTTTGCTAGGTCCCCCCAAAAATGAGTCCGTGATTAAAGGAGCAAGATTGATATAAAAAGAAGGTAAAGCAAAGCTTTATTCCGTGCCAAGCATCAAGAATCAGACTGAATGTTCGGGGACGCAACTCTTACAGAGAGGGTGACCTCTCTCTGTTTCACAAACTTTTATAGAGCAAAGGCCATGTGGTTGGGCCTGGCCACACACAGGTGGCCAATGAAATTGTAACTCACAGAGAAAGCTGCACAGTCATGCTAGGTGACCAACTGAATTACAATTTACCCTAGTAGACATTTGAACCAGCCTATCACCTTGGTCAGAACTGGTACCCAAAGGGTGGGGCCCATACTCCTTGGTAACTAGGGAGACAGTGTGCCCCCCCTCCCCGATTGAATACCTCCACCTGGCCTGACCCACCCTCATGTTTGGACTTTGTTACCTAGGGCTGGTTTCGGGGACTTGTTTTTAAGTAAGTTCCCCTTGGGTGAGGGGCAGGCAGAATCAATTTAAGTTTTACAACAAAATGGCAGTTCAACCGGGGTGGGGCTGCTCTGGCTAAATAGGCCCTTACAGCTTCCCCGGGCAGAAGGTTGGGGGGTCGGGGGGCAGTGCTCCAAGCTGCTGCACCAAACGGTGGACTCCAGCCTGGCACAGAGGACTTGCCCTCACTGTGCTACGAGACTTAACCTAGCTGTTGCCAGGCGTCCACCTAAATTAGGCCAGGTCTCTGAATGTGACCCCAGGCTCTGGGCTGAGTCTTGGCTCACAAAAACACGATATGGCCAAACCACAAAATGTCCGTTGCCCCCACCCACAGGGCCCACACTGCCAAACCATTTCATTCTCTTTTTACCACCTTCCTCCCCTTTCCTCCTGGCTCCTTTTAATTCCCCCTTTGTTCTTCCTTCAGGATCCTAAGTCACCTTGGTTCCCTATCAAAGCTGGGCTCCATTTCTGCCCAAAACGACCTGCCCCATGGCCCTGGTCTCAGTAAACTCTGTCTCGCTGCCTCAGACATGGGTCCAGTACTGTTGCAGGGCTCTCTTCTGCTGTTCCTACAAAGCACTGAAAAACGGTAATCTCTCAGTGTGACTGGCGCCCTGTAGAGCCCTAGCTCCTCGGGCCCCTCCCCCACAAGCAGCTAGACCTTTTCCCACCTTTGCCCACAGCCTTCCTGTGCGGGGGACTAGGTCGTTCTACATGCTGTTCTCAGCAGGTTTCCCCACTGCAGCTCCGTCTATTCCCCATCCCCCCCCCACACCCCTGCATTCTGGAGAACCCCAAGGGCCCAGGCCCCCTCTGTCCCCTTGCACTCACTCTCCAATCACAGCTCGTCTAGGCCCTCACCAGTCCTGCATTCGTATTTACTCCGGGGTCCTCCAGACCACCTTCTCCAGGTGACTGACTATAGACAATCTTTGCAGTTCCAGCTCTTGGGACTTCTAGAAGTCCTGTCTTCCTCCGTCCGCTCCCACAGAGCTGGGACCCAGGCTCCTCTGTCACCATCAGTGGCTTGGCTCCAGCCT
Source organism: Mustela putorius furo (assembly GCF_011764305.1). NCBI lineage: Eukaryota > Metazoa > Chordata > Mammalia > Carnivora > Mustelidae > Mustela > Mustela putorius. The sequence continues at coordinate 35,100,516 of NW_025421294.1, forward strand.
CCCATCTCCCGGGGTATGTGGTCACCAGGGTGTATGAAAGTGTCCTCTGCAGCTTCTTTCCTTTTGCTCCCCTACTGATTCTGTCCATGGCTGTAGGAGGACATGGGGATGCTAAGACATGACACTGTCACTGTCTCGACCACCGGCTATGGTCGCACCTTCTAGACAGGACAGGTACTGTCCCCAGTGCCAGGGAGGGTCCCTAGCAGGTGGCTTCACTTTCTTACTCAGGATATACAGCCCCAGCGTGGCCCCAGAGGTCTGTTTCCACAGAGTCTATCTGCTCTGGGCCTACTTCCCATACCAAGCATCTGGCTCAGTGCATTCTCCCAGAACCTAGCTGTTTATACATTTTTTAAAATATTTTACATTTTTTTCTTTATAATATCGAAGGAGTCCTTCTTTTCTCTGTGCCTTTTTTTCTTCTTTCTTCCTTTTTTTTCCCCTTTCTTTCATCTCTTTTTGTCTTTTTCAGCACTATTTGCTTTGTATTAAAAAGGATGAGATTCAGTCTCTCTCTCAGGCCCTTTCCAGGCACTTTCTTGAACTCTCCAGAATCTGCTTCCTCATCTGTGAAATAGAAACAATATATGCACATCAGAGATCTCGAGGAGGGTAAGCCCATGTGTTAAGTGGGTCCTTGTCGGCCCGTGCTTGTCTGTGTGTCAGACAGGACAGAACACAGCCAAGTGTCCTGCACATTGCCAAGTGTCCTGCTTGCATGTATCAAATAGTTGTACAGTTTGTTTTGTTTTTAAAAACAGATGTGTATACAGAATGTTTTAAAATTTCTCTTTGAAGAAAGATCCCCGCTGGGAAGAAAAAAAAAAAAGAAAAAGAAAAAGAAGGGAACCAGGAATTCAGATCTTTTTTCTTCTGCCCTGTCAGTCAGTCTCTGCTTCCCCCTCCGCCCGCCACCCATCAGGGCTGCTCACAGGAAGAGAAAAAGAAAAAGGCTTTCTGCCCACAATTCAAATTAACCCTTCTTCTGACCATATTTTTTTTTCCTTCTGAATTGATATCTCCCCATGCCACATTTTTTTAGCCTTTTAACAAACTGCCTGAAATGATTAGAAAGGAGAACAAAAGGACTGGGGACTCTGAAAGGTAAAGACTCTGCATTTGAATTCAATCACCTCTTTTATGATGCAAATACGGCCCCCTTGGATTCTGCCTTCCGTGTGGGATTCAGTGGAGACTCTCAGGATAAATGGGGCCCAGATGCAGAAATGAAGGTTCCCCATTTCTCAAGTCCCCTTTCAAGAAGGAGTCTCCTCCCACAGTCCCAGCCGGGGCCCCTGTTCCCGGTGGGGACATAAATGTTGAATTATTGTTCCTGGCTCAGAGCTAACCACAAGCCCCCAACCCCCATCCTCCCATGGCCCAGAGCTGACTCTACCATCCAGGTGCAGATCTGGGTGGTGCTTCCTGCCTGTGACAGAGGACATCAGGTTTACATTTCCACCCAGTGCTTTCTGAGCGCTAGGCACGGCGCCAAGTACTTTCTCCAACCCCTGTCTCTGTTCACGCCCCACAGCTGCGTGAGGTGGGCACATCCCCTGATGAGCTCGTGGTGTGCACACACAGACAGCCCAAGACTTACTCAGGTGGAGTCACCCTGGGATTGAAGTTCAGAGACTTGGCATCGCTGCACAACAGGCACAGGGACGGGAGCCCCAGCTTGGGATTTGGTGTCATTCTGATGAGGGAGTAGGAGGTTGGCTGAGGACAAAGCAAAAACTGGCGCCTTGCACCCCCTCTCCACCCACTCCCCTCCGTAATATGTGTAGCATTCCTCAGGCACCCCTGACTGCCAGAAGACGATAAATAGTTAACTTGCAGGGATCGCAATCCTGCAGAACAGGAATCTCCCTTGCTCTACAGATGTCCTAGAGATCTAAACAGGGAGGTTACCTTATCAATAGCACAAATTTCCAGAGGCAAATAACTCTCAGTTCCTGAAGCCCTAATGTCTCCCTCCCCACCATAAAGGCTGAGGTAGAAGGGAATGTAAATGATAGCAGGATCATAATGCCCCACCAAGAATCTCCCAACTATCTTGATGTTAGTGCCTGACCTAAAGACGACATTGATCAAGCCATAAGGGCAAGGCCTCCCCCACCTCCCCGGACCTTGTAGGCCCTCCTTAACATGTGAGAACTCTGTTGAAACCTCCCATGCCTTCTCACCTTCCCCCAACCGCAAGGTATATAACATGCCTACCCTCACAACCCGGGGCAGCATCTCTTCCTGCCCACGGGTCCTGTCCCCGTGCTTTAATAAACCACCATTTTGCACCAAAGATGTCTCAAGAATTCTTTCTTGGTCATCGGCTCCGGACCTCAGCCCACCGAACCTCACCTAGGTTCTAGAACTTCATCATATGGCGCCCAAGTTCTGGACCCTGAGTTGGCAGAAACAGAACCAAACAGGAGGACTGGCATCATGTAGTCAAAAGGAAGGGGAAGAACAGAGGAGTGGATGAATGAGCGCATGAATGGGAACCCATCTGAGAACCACGCAGGCACAGGGCAGGAGAGCGGAAAGAGCAGGGGCTTTGGAGCATCGCCTCTACAGGTGCCACTCCCAGCAATGCCCTAGGCTTGCACTGGGATTTTGTACAGTTATCTAGTCTCCTTGGGTCTCAATCTGCTCACCCGTCAAATGGGGCCAGAAACAGTCCTATCTTGATGTTGTGGGGAGGATCAAATTTAAAAATCCGCAGGGAAGCGCTGTGTTACTAGTAACAGTTTATAGAGGGAGACGTACAATTTAATATTCAAACCAGGTTTTGTGTATTGGCTGGCTGTGATTTCAGATCTACTTGTTGACGGCTTCATTGGAGCTGTTTGGTTCTGAAGGTGGGACTTGTATGTTACACTGGGGAAGCTGTGGCAGGATGACATCACCACAGCCGTTGTCCTACTGAGTGCTTAACCATATGAAAGTATGGGGGAACTACTAGGACATCACCGAGAATTCATGAGGACGTGCCGAGAGTGTTCAGTCTGCTGATCTACATAGATCTCCGAAGACCTTGGGAGGTTAGATGCCGCCACAGCAAAGATACTCTCCTGGCAGTGGTGAAGACCATTCAGTGGCCCCATGAAGTAGATCATCATGCCTGCCAACACCTGAGCCTGGGTTTCAGGAAAGCACAGTGCTCTAGCCACAAGGGGCTCCCAATTCGTGTTGGTATCTGGACATCAGCTCTTGGCTGGCTAAGCCTGCTCTTCCAAGAACTACCTCTTAGAAAGCTATACCTAGCTCAACTTGGACTTTATTTCTTTCATCTCCCCTTTGCCGGGAACAATGGTGTAATGAATCTACCGTCGCGGTGTATTATTTCCCCCTGGCTTATTAAGAGATGTTTTCCCACGTGCTACTGGTTGTGAAATGTTATTATGATAAGCTATAATTCCCACAATGGATCCGTGTTAAATAAAATATTGGCAAAGACAATCTCAGTCTCTGAGCACGTTTTGAACAAAACACCTGGGATTCTGGGAACCAGAGAGGGTGTTATGAAAAATGACATCTAGTCCATATGAATCCATATGTGCAAATTGTGACTTGGGCTTCCCTAAGAAGAGTGATGTCTCTGGAGGAGGAGATTTGGGAAGTGTTTGGTGAAGTCATTAACTTAGCCTTCTTGGCACCTGACTTTGAGTACCTGGCTCTGTCCTAGCCACTCACCAGGCTCAGGGCCACTTCACAGAATCGTGCTGTTTCAGGTTTTTAGTTTTTCTCTTTTTTTCTTTTTTTAAAGCGGTTTCAATTTAATTCGGCAGAAGTCTAGATGATTGACGTTAGGTCTTATTTTGTGTATCAGAGCCCCATTTATGCCTCTTACAGGCTGTATGATCTTGGATAAGTTACAAAAATCTCTCTTTGCCTCAGTTTTGTTCCCTGCAAAATGGGGACATTAATCTCCAAGCTTTTGAGTCCTTCGAGGATTGGGTGTTGAGCTCAGTCCCTAGCACACAGAAGCCCTTGATAGCTGGAGTTTCCGTTCTTCCCTTTGAGTGAACCATGGGGCCAGTTTGAGTATTGAAATTTGAGCAGCGTAGAGAACAGTGAAATTAGATTGCACAGTCCTGTGAAAACACAGAACCAGAGCAGACACGAGGCATGGTGCACTCTACAGCCCTGTGGCCCTCTAGAGTCGGCCATTGGGCTCACCTCTTCCTCAAGCACCTGAAATACCAACTGAGTATTACTCCCACCTTAAAAGACCACCAGAGACGTGAGTCAAAGCCAAGCAGCAAGGGTCGTTTATTGCAGGTTCGAACCTGGACCTCTGCGCCGCTGGTTGCCGATAACGCCGAGAGGTCAGGAGCTGGGTCGGTGCAGGATTTTTATAGACAGATACAAACAAGTTTTGGGTAGGGCTGAGCTGATTGGTTGACAGTTTGAACAGGTATACTTGGCGTCAGTGGATTGGATCAGGGGACCCGCGCGCAAAAGCACGGGTCCACGCGAAAGCAGACAAAGGGTCTGCGCGAAAGCAGACAAAGGGGCCGCGCAAAAGCAGACAAAGTAATCTTACAGAAGCAGAACTGGCCGGTTAGCCCGTGCACGCGAAAAAGCAAGCGTTCGTACAGAAGCGAAACTAGCTGGTTAACAGGATAAAAATGCACTTCTAGCAAGGGGGATTCTTTTGGTCTTTCACACCCACCTCTCTCTTCTCTGCTGAGGGTTCTCTCCTCGGGCAGATGTGCTCAGATGTACAGGGGGGCTGGTCACTGCCTCCCAGGGCAACCCTTAGAGGGCCAGGGAGGAGAGTCTGGATAAAGGCCCAGCCTCCCAGCCTCTGGGGGAAAGACCCTGGTGTTTCTATAGTATTTCTCAGAGGGTCTCCTGAGGGCCTCATCTCCAGGTGCTAACAGCAGGAGCCCACTCGGGCAATACCTTGTACTGGCCTTTCTCCCTTCATTCTCCCAGTTCTCCACTGTACTTCCTGGGGTCACTTATAAATAAACCAGGAACCCAAGTCTTATTCTTTGAAGTACCGAAAGTGAGACGGTAACTGGTGACTGTTAGTCTGGGTGTTTGTGCGCCCTCCAGATTCATATGCTGAAACCCTAACTCCCAAGGTGACGGTGGTAGGAGGGAGACCTTTGGGATGCGGATCCTGTTGATTGGGATAATCTCCGTTATAAAGGAGACTTCTGAAAGCCCCTGTGAGGATGGCCACCAGTGCTGAAGCACGCTGTCTCCAGACACCAAAGCTACAGGTACCTTGATCCTAGCCTTCAAAGCTATAAAAAAATCAATTTCTGTTGTTTACAAGCTGCACAGTCTATAGTATCATTAGAGCGGCCCCAACAGACTAAGTCAGTAACTGACATGTAAGTGCTGGCTGTGTGCCCGGTGCTGTGCGGAGCACTGTACAAGCACCACTTTGTGCAAAATAAATCCTCATCAAAATGTTAGGAGATGGGTATTATTATTATGCTCCTTCTACAGATGAGAAAACCGAGGCTCAAAGAGGTAAGTGATTTCCCCAGGTTCACACAGTGGCTTAGGAATTTTCCAAGACACAGTACCTGGGTCAGAAGCCAAGTCAGCACTGGTTGATTTATAGGGGTGGAAAATTTTTCCCCTCTTCCCTTCTAGGTTCTTTGGTTGATCTAATAATTAAATTGACATAGACAGATTAACAGGAGAAAAACAAATTTAATTTGTACATACAGGAGCCCGCCTCATAGAAATAGGAGACCCAAAGGCAATCAGGCAACGGAGGCTTATAGGCCACTTTTTTTTGTTGTTGGTTTTTATGTTTTGTTTTGTAACCAGGCATGACCAATTTACTCACAGCAGAGGGAGGACAAGGAGGTCGATAGAAGTGGGAATAGTGGTACCAAGGGCAGAAGAAAGGGCATTCCTGCAGCTCAGGTGTCCCTGCCCACCTCGGGGTGTTTCTGCTGTGGGTGTTTGTCCTGGGCGGGCCACGGGCAGAAGGACAAACAGCAATGGGGCCCTTCGAAGCAGGCGCTGATGGGCTCCAGTCCATGCAGGCAGTGGTGGGGGTCGAGCTCGCTGCTCTGGGCACAGGTGTAGGAGCAGAGCTCGGCAGGTGTAAGGCTGCTGGCCCGTCATCTGGTCGCTGGCTGCTGGTGAAATGCTTCCCACAGAACTCACAGATGCCCCCAGGCCCACAGCTCTTGCCCACGGGCTCTGGCATCTTCTTGGTGGACATCTGGCTCTTTGCAGGTTCATTTCTCTGTTGCCGGAGCCCCACACTCTCTTCGGCAGCAGCTCCAGCACCTGCCCACGGCTGCACGGGAGGGAGGCTGCTGATGGGGCAGTGGCCCGGGCAGCTGGTTCCAGAGAGTCAGAGTTGGTGGCAGAGACTTTGCTGGCTTTGGCCCTGCGGGGGCTCCAAGGGTACATCTGCTAGTGGGTCTTCCTGTGGTCTTCCTTGCTGCTCCTGGTCTAGCTATAGGGACGCTGGTCGCTGGCAGAAGGCTGCCATCCTGGAAGCCAGCCCATGTGCACTTCGAGATTACTGAAGGAGCCAAGGATTTTCTATGGACTTGGCACAGGGTGCTCTGCTTCTGGCTGATGGTCACCCAGGGGCCCTTGGCCTCAGTTTCCAGCCCCACCACTGCCAACACAGCGGCAGCCACCTCTGCCAGTGGGTCCGCTGGGGCCTCAGGTTCTGTCTGGGAGATGGACAGTTCACGGTCCCACTGGGCATGGCACTTGGGTTTCCAGGCCCCTGCAGACTGTCCCCCACCAGGGAGGCAGCTCAAGGCCTTGGGGTTTTTGCATTCTGCACCCAGGCAGGAGCTGGGACTTCTGAAAAGCTGGCAGTCCAACCTCTGGTGGTCCACGAAAGCAGTGGTGGCCTCCAATGGAAAGGCCAGCAGGCAGCAGCCGTGGGTCCACAGATCTAGGTATTTGTCTGTCCAGGGTGGGCAGTCGTGAGGGTCAAGAGTCAGTGGCATCCACAGCACAGCACATGGTTCTAGGGGCAGAGGGCATGGAGGGGGGCCCCAACGTGCATGAGGCAGGGAGTAGCGGGGATCTCACTCCGACCGCCCCGGTGCAGGCGCTTCCTTCCGGGAGAAGGGTCCTAGCTCTGGGTGGGGCCTTAGAATCTGCGTCTTTGGCTGGGGCTTCACTTCCACAGCAAAGTCTGGCATCTCAGCCCCATATCCATGTTGGCTGTGGATGCGGGGTCTCATGGCGGGACATAGGTCGAGGGCTGGGTAGGCTGGCAAGCGGAGGTGGCGCGGGGTGGGGACACTCAGGTGACTTAGGGGACTGGGGCTTCAGAGCAGAGAAGAGCAATTCACGGGCAGATGAGAAGAGCGGGTGTGTGAGATCAGATGTTCGCCCTCCATGCAGAGAAGTCTTTCAGCTGAATATTCCTCTGGCACCCGCTTTCTTACCGGCATAGGACCCCTATCTACATTTTTTGTAGGCATTTAAGGGAGAAGTGAAGGTTTCTCCGAGTCTGCTGGGTCTTGATTGCCTTCAGCTCAAAAGTCATCCACATGTCCAAGTGGCACCTTGGAGGGATGGCACAGTCTGCTCCCTTTTAATCCTGTTCTGATACGTCTATTTCATTCATTTGATGTGGGAAATCTCTGGGGGATTTTGAAGACTGACTCCTTGGGGGTGGTAGTGGGTTGGCGGCTATCTAGATCAGAGAGATGGATGGGAAAGGAGTTACAGAGGAAATTAGGGTTCTGTTGCATAGAAGAGTCTAGAGGGGCCTCAGGGGGAGGGGGCCAATGTGCTGTGATGTTATTCCTGGAGACATAAAGGCTCCGGTCTCTGACAGAGCCATTCTCATGGCAACAGGGGCCCTCCCCCAGGTGAGAGGGGCAGGTCACCCCGTGTCTCTGCAGTGAGGCAGGTACGATGCAAAGGAAATGGTCATTTGTGGGTCGGGGACTCATTTCTAGGACTCATTTCTAGCCCTCCTCTTCCTCACTGCTATAGCATCCACCAAACTCAGGTCTTTGGCCTCTGAGGACCTGCTGAGCTTGGGGAAAGTGGAGCCCTGTGCTCCCTGTGCCCGGAGTGCTTACCTTCTGATCAGACCCAAGTCTCCGCCATGGCACTTCTGAGGCAAGGGGACTGGGGAGAAGCCTTTAATTTTAGCTCTTGCTAACAAATGTGTGACTAGACTACCAGGAAACTTCATTCCAAAATTAGACAAATTCCAAGAAGAAATGTGTAGGGGTTTTTCTGTTTGTTTGTTTGTTTGTTTTTAATATGGAAGGAATGAAAGTCTGGAAAACCCTCCCGGTGAGAGGCCATAGAAGGGAGAATGAAGATTCACTGCTTCATGAACCTGCCCTCCAGAGACCCAGACCCAAAGTCCGAGTCCCAGCTGGGCTCCGCCTCTTGCTGGCGGATAGCCTCCAGGCCAGCCATAGAAGCTCCCGGCTCCTGCCTTGTGAATGGCAACACACACAGATCACTTAGCACAGTGTCTGAGGCGTGGGAAATGCTCCAATAATTGTAGCAGAGCCAAGGGCCCCTGGGGGATAACACCCATGAAAAATGGAGATGGGGAGGAGTCAGGAAACCCTCAGCCACTGGCACGGACCTGACGTGTGGCCAGAGCACTGGGGAGTTGTAGAGCTGAGATCATTTTTTAGAAGATTCACGCCGGACAGGCCCGAGTGCCCTGCCATGTGCCGTTCCTGGCAGGGACTTCCCAGGAAGAGCGCGGCCTCAGATAGAGCTGGGTCCTGAGAGCTGTCGCGGCAAGACACCAGCAGCAGGATGCCCTCCTTGTGACTGAAAGGCAAGTTTTTGGAGGGAACGCCGGGAGCACGCATGTCTGTGGCTGCCACTGGCGATCGCCTCCCAAGCACACCCGGGCCCTCACGGCGCTCTGGTCTGCAGCTTCCTGAGGGAGGTGGTTGGTCTTTCTCCTGGTCTCTCTCCAGCTTCTGGAGCAGGCATGGGTACCATCCTCATCCACACTGTCGGACATCCCCCAGCTATGTGAGTTCTCAGGTCCAGCAGCCAAGTGAGGGTCTAGTTCTGCCCAGCTCCCGTCGAGAGACAGGTGCTAAGCCTTCTCGCAGCTGATGCTGGTCTTGGCCAGGTGACTTGCTTTGGCCGGTGGAACACCAAGCAGACGAGGTGTAAACAGAGGCTTCATGAGTGCTTGTGCCCTGGGGCTTTTCTCTCTGGGAACACCATTTGGAGGCCTTGCCAGGAAGCCAGTCTAGCCTGCTGGAAGAGGAGAGGCCATAAGGTGTCCCAGTCAATGGCCAGCATGAACTACCAGGCAGCAACAGAGGGCATCTCAGACCTTCTGGCAACCAACGCGGCTACGGGAGTGAGGCCAGATGAACCCGCAGAAAATCACCTGCCAGGCCACAGAATCAGGCAAAGTCACAAATCCTCATTGTTTAAAGACACTGCTCAGAGTGGTTTACTATGCAACAATAAAGAGTTGATACCCACGGACCCATACAAACACCTCCCAAGGAGAAAAGCGAATTCTCTGGAACCCTAACATTCCTCCCAAGGAGGACCAGATAGGGTTGAGCTGCTGCGTAGTTTGTAAGTCTGCCCCTCACACCAGCGGTTCCACCAGGAGTTCCACCAGGAGTCCCACCAGGGACCGGAGGGGTCAGAATTTCAGCCACAGTGCAGAATGGAGTTGATGCCTCTCTTCTGTCTCTTTGCTCTTGAACTGTGCCTCCCATACTTGGGAGCGGGACACCGGCCCATTGCTGAGCCACACGTGTGACATCTGCTCTTGCTGCCAGCCGAGCCTCTGAGGAGCCCTGAAAGGATCACATGTCAGGGCTGGTGCAGGTCAGGTGCACCCCTGCTCTCTGTGGAAGGGGAGATGAGGGAGGAGTTCTGGATGCCTGAGGAGCTGACACTTTAGAAGTCAGCCAAGGTGTATGTGCCTGACTTTGTTGCTTCATTAATGCATTGAGTAACCACTTCCTGGGGTTCAACTATATGATAGCTATGCTAGAAGTTTTCTCAGAGGAAAAGGACTGACTTTGACCCAAATATAACGGGAGTCAAGGTCAAAACTCCTCTCTTTATCTCAGGGAATAATTTAGAATGAATTGGATCTGGGCCCCCAAACACTATAAAGCACAGACTAAAGACATTTCAACTGTGAAATATTCAAAAATTAAAATTGTTTTTCTAATTTTGAAAGTAGTAGTTACTCATTGCAAAGCATTTAGGAAACAGAGTAAAAGAGAAAGAAATATCATTTGCCATCTCCACTGTCATTATTAACTTTTTGGTATTCTTTTTCTTGGTTTCACCTGGTTTTAAGAGGGGGCCATTTTTTACTGGGCTTTGAAGGATGAGTAGGAGTTTTCCAGACATATCAAAGATGGAAAAAACCTTCCAGAAAGAGGGAATGGCTCATACACAGGCCCAGAGATGTGGCAGTACGTGGACATGGTTTGTGAAAGCTGATGGGATAGGAACAGGAGGGACAGAGAAGGAATATCGATGTGAACAGGCTGATGAGGTCTCAACTGTCAGATTGAGGACTCAGAACTTCATCAGGGGACTCCAGGAGAAGGTATGCCTGTTCCAATAGTGTGAAGGATGAACTGGAAGGGGGAAGCTTGGCATCAGGAGCCAGTGAAGTGGAGGACACAATGGCCTGAAACAGGGTGGTACCAGTGAAGGCGCTAGAAGCAAGCCTGGAGAAGGAGCTCTCGATGGATCGATTGTTAGTTCTTATAAAGACCATTATATCCTCTGTTGGGGAAGAGTCAAGGAAATGGGCCCCGTTGCTAAAGTGGAAACTGGCACTCCCTTTTTGGAGGACAGTCTGATTACTAGCTGTATAACTTGGGGCAAGGGAGTCAATCTCTGTGGCTTGCAAAGTCATTGCATGAAAAATGAAGATAAGATAGAATTTATCTTATAGAATTGATGAAAGTCTTAAATGAAATAGTAAAATGCATTTATAATGCCTTAAAGTTATTGTTAAATATAGTCAGCTTTCATTGTCACCATCATCACCATTGTTATCAAACTTTGAAAAGGTCACATCTGATGATCTAGCTGATCTCACTTCTAGGAACTTCTTTTATTCCCAACAGCTTTTTTTTTTTTTTTTTTTTGGTAATAGCAAAACCGTGGAAATAATGGAAATGTCCACTGATAGGGGAATGATGGGAATTAATGTTTTGAAATTCTGTACAGCTCTCAACAAGAATGAGGAAGATCTATGGTGCCTTGAAAAATATCCACAGTAGGGGTACCTGCCTGGCTCAGTCGGGAGAGCCTGTGACTCTTGATCTCGGGGTTGTGAGTTTGAAACCCACATTGGGTGTAGAGATTACTTAAATAAATACTAACTGAAACTAAAGGGAGATAAATATCCATAGTCGATTTTTTGAGGGGAAAGAATGAGGTTACAGACAAAGCCAAGCCATATCCATTTACAGGGGAACGTGTGTGTTCGCATAAACACTTAGAAGGTCTGGAAAAATGCAGACCAAATTATTCCACAGTTGTCCCCGGGACGTGCTGGTGTTGGGGCTGGGATTAGGAAACAAGAAGAAGGGAGCTATCACTTTACTGGTTTCTCTGTTCTCTTGGTTTCTTCTTCTAAGCATGTAGAATTTTTTTAGTAGAAGTAAAGAGCTTGTTAAGCCAGAGACACTGAGGCTTGAAAGAAAGCAGGGTGAGGAGGGGAGAGCAAGTTGGAGGCAGGGCAGCTGCTGGGAGGTGAATGAACAGAGAAACAGGTCCCTGCCCAGAACTGGGAGGCGCCCAACACCAGTGCCCTGCTGGGGACAACTGTGGAATGATTTGGTCTGCGTTTATCCAGACCTTCTAAGAGTTTATGCGAATCCCCATGTTTCCCTGTAAATGGATATGGCTTGGCTTTGTCTGTAACCTCATTCTTTCCCCTCAAAAAAATCAACCATGGATATTTATCTCCCTTTAGTTTCAGTTAAGCTTCCATTTCTGCTGGAGTCTATGCAGAGTCTTGCTCTCTAGAACCGGTAAGCTGCGGTCTTGGGGCCATCTACTGTTGGCATTCAGGTTCAGCGCTGTCCCAGGTTCCTGAGCCCAGGCCGCCCGCAGGGAGTCTTGGTCGTGGTGTTGGGAGTGGGGGGGGGGGGCAGAGGCTTAAGGGAGGGTGGGCCTGGGCAGTACGTGAGGGGCAGCTGGTGTACCAGCCAGGAGGGGCTAGAGCCAGATGCGGAGCTCAGTCTGCCCCTGCCTTGCATCTTGGCCGGCTGCTCCTTCCGGCCGGTGCCTGAAAGGTCACAGTTTTATCCGGGAAGTGGTTACTTCACCGGCTGTTGTGAGATTGAAGTGAAAGGCAAAATACCTGCTCAATGAATGGTAGCCATCTCTGAAAATGGGAGCTGGCTTGCAGTTAATTGGATTCCGATGACTGCACATGTCCATAGTGTGTGAGCTCAGTGCGGGGCATTCATGCCCTGTAGTGCACTGAGAACCCCACCCAGCACCCCTAGAGTCACTGAGTTATATGAAAGTACTCATCGATCTTCAGAACAGTAGTTCTCAATCCTGGCTGCACCTCGCAATGACAGAGGGAGCTTAAAATGCCAGTCCCCAGGTCACCCCAAGATACTGATGTAATTGGTTTGGATGATGCCTGAGTGATAGGAATTGGGAAATGCTCCTCATCTGATTCTGGAGTGAAACCCAGCGTGAGAAACCCAGCTCAAGTGGGATGCCCTCTTAATACCCAGTGGACTTGTAAGGATGCATTTCCGCCTAGCGACCCCTCTCTGTGCCCTGTGCCCCAAACCTTCTCTCCCCGACTCTCCACTCTCGGACTTAGAGGGGCCATCCATATTTTTCTGTCCTCTGCCTCCTCTTCTTCCCACCACTTTTTATTGTCAGGCTTTACCTAGCAGCTTGTGACACCTTTGTTTTTCTTCTTCCACTGTCCAGATTTTGCCCTCGCAAAGCTGAAAATTCCCCGGTAGGGGGGGGAGTGGGACCCGGTTCCAGTTTCTCTTTCTCCTTTTCAGGCGGTCATCACTGGACTTTCCGATGGGATTCATTCTTCTGGTGAGGAGCCCTGGCTAGAAGAAGACGTGGTCCGCGGGGCTCCTGTGTTTCCTGCACCTGTCCAAGTTCGCATCTGCCCTGGAAAGTTCACCTGGCAGCCTCTAGCTCTGCAGGGAGGGGGTGGGGGTGGGCACGCCCATCCTGCCCCGGCATTTTGAACCAGCATTATTATTCAGTCTGTGCCAGGAGGTGGCGGCCTTTAGCATTTCAATAGAGTGGATGGTTTTATCTCTATTTTTAGCTTTTTATTATGTTAAAAAAAAAAAAAAAACAACTCTTCCCTGTGTTACCCTCTTTCCTGGAGATTGCAGATGATTAAAATACATTCTCATTATAAACGGGAATAAGAGGGCAGAACGGGTTCTTGATTGCAATCACACATGATGAAATGATTTCCTGCCCCTGGAAGCTAGCAGGGATGACTCCTCCGGACTACTAATGTTTGCAAAGCTGACACCGTGAGCAATCTAGAAATGGTCTGCTTGTCTGGCTTTTCCACTTGGACGCTACTGCAGAAATAGCAGTCAAATAAAAAGACAATGGAAGTAAAGTCGTGACTTAGGCTTCTCCGCTTACCCCTTTTAAGCTTCACAAGACCCCAAAGTGAGCATTACTGTCTCCATTTTACAGAGGAGAAAACTGAGGCTCAGAGAGGGGAAGTGGCTTTTCCCAGATCCTGAAAATAAGTGGCAGAGCTAGGGTTTGACTGCCCTTCCTCCTTGCACAAAACTCTTGCTTCTTCTCTGAGCACTGAAAGGCTCTCGCTACCTGCACCCCCCACCCCCTCTGGGCGCTGGCGGCATCTTCCTGAAAGCTCCTTCCCTCGCACACTCAATACTTAGCCACACTTTCTCTGGTTTCCAGATATTCCCATGGGCTGTTTTTCTAACCAGAAGCCCTGGCGATCTTCGGGCCCCCTCTCTGCTCCCTTTCAGTCATTCCTACTCATCTTGCTGATATGCCACTCCCAAAGCCCTCCCTGATTCCCAGATCCCCTCTCCGAGCCGGGTTCGGGGTTCATCTCCCTGGTGTCACTGTCCTGGATCACAGCACTCAGGAGCCTGAGGATGCGGACTGCTTCGGCCTCCCCTTGTTCCGTGTCCCGCTCCACCCCCGCCCGCCCGGATCAGGGGGTTCCCTGGTTAAATCCATTACTGCCTGTCGCATGCCAAACTCGGCCATCGCTTCGTCTTTCCCTAGCTTCCTCTACCCTCTACCTGAGGGTGGCCTCGGAAATTCAGAGATCCACTCCAGTTGTGGTCGGTTGCCTCGGGACCACCTGTGGTCAGCTGCCCCGGGGTGGGGGGTGTGTGTGCACACGGGGCTCAGCCGCGCTACCTTGCGGGCAATGTTGCACCCTAGCGGCGTCTCTCTAGAGCTGCAGCTCCCTTCCCAATGCGAGCTGGGAAACCAGGGAGTACCTGCTTGGAGCTGGAGAGGATCCCAGGAGGCGTCAAGCCATGGCATTACTCTTCAGCCTGAACTTGACGTTTATCTGATGATAAAATGAATACAGATGTATTCCAGAAAATCTAAAACACAGGAACCCGTAAAGAAAATACAGATTACCTGTAAACCCAGAGACAACGGTTAACCATTTTGGTCGATACCCTTCTGTCTTTTATACATATCCGTGCATTTATTAGACAATTGGGATTGTCATACACAGAAGCTTTAAAAATACTTTCATTATGTCCTGAGTTCTGAAGCAGAAGAAAGTCTGAAAAATCAGTAAAACCTAAAAGAATTAAAAAATCACTTATAATGCCACCACCCAGAAAATAGTAAGATAGTCTTTCTTCTCAACTTAGTTTGTTTCTATTTGTGACAATCAGCTCTTACTAATCCATTTATCTATCCATCTTGGAAGAATCCAAATCAGAAACATTTTTAAAAGTTCCCAAGGGAAAATGTGTTCTTGTATTTTAGATTATCCCACAGTTGAGCATCTTTTTTTTTTTTTTTTCTGCCTAGCAATTTCTCTGGAAACACCCTCCAACCTCCCCCTTCCTCCAACTTCTGCCTGACACATTGCATCCATATGGCTCCCATGCGAGTAGCCAGGCCTTCCATGAACCCGACTGTGTTTATCTGTGGGATTAATTCTTAGCAGTGGAATTGCTTAAAAGAGGGCATGTGCTTTTGTAAGTTTTGATAGATACTGCCAAACTGTCTTGCAGAGAAATCCTAGCAACTCACACACCCACCCCGCAGCCATGAGAGTGCCTGTTTCCCAGCAAGATCACCCCCAGAGTGTTGCCAAACTTTCAGCCCCAGGGATCACACATTTGAATTTTAGTTACAATGTGCTGGGCGAGTGTGCACTGTGCCAGGCACCAGCCTGGCTGCTGCCTATTTATTAATACTCCCCGAATCCTCGCAAGTACCCAGTGAGGGAAGGAGGGTTATTTCCATTGTGCAGATGGGGAAGTTGAGATTGCTACCTCCCTGAGTGGAGCTGAGTGAAATTCAGCTGCAGCAAGCATCCAAGCATCCGCCTAGCAGCCTAACCTTGGATGGATCAGAATCACTCAGAGAGGGCTTGCTAAATGTTGGCCCGTCCCCTTCCCCCACCAACAACTTCAGAGCTTCGGATTCAGTACTTATGGGAAGGGCCTGAGAATATGCATTTCTAGTTTTCAATCTGCTGCTGGTCCAGGGACCATGTTTTGAGAACCACGGCTCCCCACTCTTACTTTAATTCGGGGCTCCACCCGGAAATGATCTTGCTGACCTATAGGTTCCACACACCTTGTGTATGTGTGGGTGTGAATGTGGGAATGTGAGTCGTCTCCCGTAGTCCTTTTGAATGAACCAAGTTAGGTTTGTGGCAAGTGATTCCACTTCTTCGAGTCTGTTTCCTGATTTTTGAATGGAGAGAAAACCCTTGGGGGAATTATAAGGAGTGACCTATGAAAGAAGGAGGAAGAAGGAGGAGGAAGGAAGGAGGAAGGAGAAGAAGGCCACTTTGGATCCATGAAACGCAGTGGGAAATAGTTTGAGTCTGATAGGCCAGGACTGAGATGGTGGTTGGGCAGCTGTGCAGCACGAGACAAGTTAGTGCACTTCCCTGAGCCTCAAATTCCTTCTCTCTTCAGAGATGGGGATACAACAGGTTTCTTGAGGATTAGACGTGTATCATCCCAAGTGCCCTGTCTGCTCCAGAGGCTTTAGGGGCAGGGGCGCCCCCAGGGACGGAGGGGCAACCCCCGTAACGATGGTTGCAGCTTGCTTGCTGCCATTTCCCTGCTCACTTTCCAGGGACAGTGTTTGTTTCAGCCTCTGTTCCCAGAAAAGCTCACCTTCCCTGTTCTTTCCACATCCTGGTGATGACCTCCTCTTCGTGACACAAAATGGATTCTTTTCTGCAAGGAAACGAGAGGACGCTTTTTTAGACTCCTGGAAAGGGTCCAGTGTGAACCCTGTAACACGTGGACCCATGGCTGGCACCAACTGCTCTAGGTGCTGGAGATAGTTCAGTGGACAAAACAGACGTCCCTGCCCTAGTAAGCTTATTGATACTGTGTCCCTAAGTGTGTCAACATTGAGCCTTGATACTTCCTTAGAATCCTGTGAGGGGCAAAATATGCAAATTCCTAGAAAATTGTAAGTGGATCTTGAGATGAGCCCAATGACGCTCAGATCTCTGGGCACACCCGAGATGTGGCTACAGCCAGAACTTCTCACACTGTGATGGCAACAGGGCTCCTGGGGCTCCTGCGGGTTCTGGTTCAGTAGAGGTCTGGGAGTGAGGCCCCAGAACTTGCATTCTAACAGACTTGGCTGTTCCGGTCTATGGACCACACTTGGAGTATCTATGTTTGAAGGGACACCATATAGTTATCACTACCAAACATAAGCTTATTCTCCAGCTTTCCGTGAAATTCTGCATACATGAAGGAAAAATTAATTTTATTCGAGTATTCCAGTCACTTACATTTTTGGAGAGGGCCGAAGGTCTGGGGGCTCAGATGTTGGCTCCCACTGTAGTTTTCAAGCGGCCGGGAGTGGTCTTCAGCTTGCACTTCACCACTGGAAGCCCCGGTTTGCTCATCTGCGAGCAGAAACTTTCCCTACCTTTGTTGCATCTGGGCAAAACCTTAGTTGTTGGACCTTTTAACGGGATGGATTCAAGTGTCTCCATTTCACCATTTTAAACTGGTGTATTTCTAGCGAGGTTGTGGGTTAACTCTGGGGAAGTTGCTGGGGTTCTGAAACCTTACTAAGAACACCAATAAGCTGGTATGATGAATGGACAAGCAGTGTCTCTAGAACAAATAAATTCGCGCCGGGCAAGCATTCGTTGAGTTCACTATGTGCCAGGCAACATGCTAACTGCCGCTGTACAGGGGCGCTCTTGTCCATTCACAATGACTCTCTCAGGTACATTCAGTGATTTTCTCCAAAACCAGAGCACACGAACAAAACTGAAGGTCACGGAGAATGTCAGTCGCCCAAACACATGTACTTTAAGAGTGGGTACAACCAAGATTACATCAGCTCTGACCTCCAGACCCAAGCTCTTGTCTATACTTAACTCACGGAAGCGATGAACAGTTACAATAGCAAAACAGATGCAGAGACTGGAACAAGGTTAAAACACTCAATCCTTTATTAGTCTGGTCATAAAGCACGCATTCCCCAGTTGAACTCATTTAGATTTTTCTTTGTGAACTATGTCCTAGGCTACTTCCACCTTAGAATCTGACAAACAACCCGAGAGCAAATTTACCTCCCCACTGGGTGCAGTGGTGTTTGTTATCTGGACCTACAGCAGAATCACACGTCCCCCCCGTGCTCATAATAACAAATATTCCTGTAATTACACTGTTGGGGGCTGGGAGGGGGCGTGTGTTTGGCGCATACGGGGTTCCGGAGTTCCTGAAGGTGGAAGGCTGGGAGCCAAAGACAGGAAAGTATTTCCTGCTGAACGCATAATACAAAATCTCATTCGTCGGGAGTTACTGCCGGTACCCAGATGTTAAGTCTGAACGAAAGGAACCATCAGCTGCACCATAAAACTGTATTACCCTTTACATACAAATAAAAGAGAGAATTTATTTTCATTCTGAGTTTATTTAACATTTCATCCAGTTGAACTGAAATAATACATTGATTCCAACACAGGCGAGACGCTGTGCTAATACTGAAATAAAAACTAGCGGTCAGTAAATATGCACGATTGTAATTCCTCAGGACGCTGATAGAAATACGGGTTTCCATTTACCTTTATAAGCTCATTGCACTTCATGTAGGATTTTTCTCCAGAAAAGGTATGTCTAAGAGATCAGCAAAATTGCCAATCTTGGTTCATTTGTTCCTTTTTATAAACCACGATTAAACAATACAGTTCATATTTCTATATAAAAGCATTAAGAGTTGGAAGCTTCGGTTAATAATGTTTAAAAAGACACGTCTCCGTGTTCATGATCCCTTCCTGGTGTGTATACAGTTTCAGTCAGTTCATCAACCTTCGAGCCAGCTGTTGATGAATTTCTCAGGGAAGGTTAAGATACTGAGATGGAGCCAACAGTTAAGGGGGTTGGGAAATAAGAATTCTGAGATTAACCAGGGCAGGTTGTTTGGGGGGGGGCTTCGGGTTCTCCTTAAAAAGCACCCTTTCAGCACCTCATGGAGATCTGCCTTGAATTTCAGGATCTTCCTCTTTTTTAAAGAGAAGCATCTACAGCAGCAAAACACATCCAAGGCCAGCATGGCATGGGGAAGCTAGTTTGCCTCAAA
Source organism: Mustela putorius furo (assembly GCF_011764305.1). NCBI lineage: Eukaryota > Metazoa > Chordata > Mammalia > Carnivora > Mustelidae > Mustela > Mustela putorius. The sequence goes on from NW_025421294.1 coordinate 35,119,281, forward strand.
TGGTTTCAGACAGAAAAACTAAATGAGAAAATTCTGGTGGCACAAAGGAAGGTTCAGAGTGGCCCCAAGCTTCAGATCCTTTAATCCTTTCAGAGAAAAGAGAAACACAGACACAAGGCACACCATTTTTTCTTTATGAGGAAATTCAGTCTGGTCACATTGTCTGGAAAAATCTGTCAAAACTAGTTTCTACATTTCCCCCCCCCCCCCACTTACAAGACTCTGAATTACAATCGAACTGAGTGGCCTCACTCCACACAGCCACCACCCAGCACAGGCCTTGAACATCTTCAGACTTGAAACATAATGTTACATTAAACATATGTGAAGCTACTACAGATGATGTAAACAGTGGTCCATGGACTCCTTGCTGTCAAACAGGGTGGATTGTAACACACGATATCCAAGTACAATTCATTCATCACTGATTCACACACACATTATTTCCGTATCTTTCTGAGAGCCAAAGGGGTCTATGAGAAGAAAAGATATGTAGCTAGCTGGACCTGTGCTCTCACTGCTAAAAAGATCAAATAAAGCAGATCCAACCCAGTCATACAGTATTGAACATACTTCCAAAATTAGACATTGGTACATTTCAGTTATTTGATTTGACGTAAATAATTGAATATAAAGTCAACAAGTGCAAAGTAAGATGAACTTCACAGGAATGTAAAACAGAATAAATTTCAGAGTCAACTGAAGAAATCTACCAGCGATATGAACGCATGTAGCTGCTGACAGCTGGGATGGCTCATCACATTTGTCTGTTACTGTGACTTTTGGGAAGTAGATGGAAGAGCTTTTACCCTATAAATCCAAAAGGCTCCACATCTACTTTGGGTTATGCACTGCCCAAAGTGGAAGCAAACGTTCTTAATATTTACGAGTCACTTTTTGTAGCTTAGGCTCAGAGCTTTGTGTTTTCTCCAATCACTGCAGAGTGATTTGAAACAAAAATGGGGTAAAAAAAACTCAGTATTTCAAACAGATTTCCTTTCCACTCACTGACAGTCAATACATATTTATTGAGCGTATGCTAAACATCTACTCTATGCCTAGCAGTGCTTTTTAAAACTCTGGGTGAGGGCTGGTATATCATCTTTGGAAAACAATTACTATAAAAGCTAGAGGAAGGGTATTTCTGTAAATTACATCGTGATTCAAATGTAAGGGAGCCAACAGGTTGTTGGGCGCCTGGCCCGTACCAGGTGCTGTGCTGAAAGTAGCAGCTTGACTCTAAAAGGCTAATGTGGGTCTTTAAAAGGTTTCTGTAACTGGGAGAACCCAGGTTGAACAGGCTTTTCCTCACCAGGTTTGCAGTGGGCGGTATAAGCTGTAGAGTTTCTTCCACTACTTTACAACCCCTTATTAAAGTATACACGTCGTAATTCAGGATAGGTCTCTTGGATCTTGGCTTGCAAATCAGGCTCCAAGCTTGTCACAGACATGGAACTGGGTAAGGGAGAAATGACAGGATTATTACAGGGGCAGAGCAGGGAATGAGTCTCTCGACACGGTGGAGAAGGGACCTCCCCCCCATGCCGCTCCCCGAATCACGACTGGCGTTGTAAGACAGTCCTGTTTTAAAAATGCTTCCTGTGCCTTAAACATGAATGCCTGGTTCCTTCTGGAAAATTAATTGTTGCTAATAATCAAAGAAATGCAGCTTAAAAGCCCAGCAATTATTAAAAGCTTAAAAACTGTTCACGGCTAGGAGGAAGGCAAGCACGGAAGGACACTGTCAGCCCCCGCTGGCACTGGGAAGCCATGTGTGGTGATGCTGCTTCTCCAAGGAAACAGAATAATGTGCACCATTAGTAGAAAAGTCAAAAGTACTTAGTGGAATTTTTAACACTAAAAATTCACTTGCACGAATATTCTTTTCTTCATTGTATAATAATACATGCTTATTGCAAACCTTTTAGAAAATACTAAGCTGTACAAGAAAAAAACATCACTCATTGTCACACACCACTGAGCGATGACCTCTCTCAGTCTTTGCTTTACGCATTTAAAAGTACTGAATGCATTATATGTGTATATGTCTTAAAGCTTTTTTTTGGGTTATAAATGCATACTTATTATATAAAAGAATGAAGAAAAATTGTCCAGAGTGCTTATTACCAGAAAACCTGGTAATATTTTGGGGCACCTGGGTGGCTCAGTGGGTTAAGCCGCTGCCTTCGGCTCGGGTCATGATCCCAGGGTCCTGGGATCGAGTCCCGCATCGGGCTCTCTGCTCAGCGGGGAGCCTGCTTCCCTCTCTCTCTCTCTCTGCCTGCCTCTCCATCTACTTGTGATTTCTCTCTGTCAAATAAATAAATAAAATCTTAAAAAAAAAAAACCCTGGTAATATTTTGATATATAATTAATCTTTTTTTTGATACATAATTTGTCTTTTAAAAAGATTTGGTCTATAATATAGTTGAGATGTGGAAAAATATGAAGTTAAAAAAAGACAGAATATAGATATATAAACAAATGTAAAAAAATAAGAGAAATACTGTGAACATTGGAGGTAAAAGTACCATCATGGTTATGTTCTACACAGCGGACATGGGATAGTCTTACAATGACGCTGTTGATGATCTATTTGTTGGACCAGATATTATGCATTTTAATTCTTATAAAAACCCTGAAAGTCTGATATTATCCTAGTTTTACAGATAAGGAAACTGGAGTGACACCTGAGATTAAAAGTCAGGCCTTTCTTGAACCCAAAGCCGTGCTCCCAACCAGCACGCTATACGGCCTCTTGGTTCTGTTTTTCCATCGATCTAGAAGTACTCGTAATTACTATTACTATATTATAAAGGCAAACCCTGATTTTGGAATTAAAGTCATTCAAACCCTCCTGGGTGGTGGGGAGACTCCTGCTTTAATATCTGTAGTTTTCTTCATTCATATCATCTGTTCCTTTTGTCATGATTGACATCACAAGATGATTTTACTACTATTTGTTACCATTTTATTATATTTTCAGAAAACCAACTTTGGACGTCCTGGATCCTCCTATTTCTTATCTCCTTCCTTTTTCTTTTCCCGTGGTATATTCTTTCTGTTCCTTTTCGACCTTAAGTTGGACATTTAGTGCTGGATTTTCAGCCATTCTTCCTTTCTAATAAATACATTTGAAACTATGATTTCCTCTCAAAGCAACACTTTCTTGCTGCTTCCCACAAATGCTGGTAAGGATTATTTCTCACATGTGCAGGAGAATGGAAGACTGCAGCATATTTAAAGATTTTATTTATTTATTTGACAGACAGAGATCACAAGTAGGCAGAGAGGCAGGCAGAGAGAGAGAGGGGGAAGCAGGCTCCCGGCTGAGCAGAGAGCCCGATGTGGGGCTTGATCCCAGGGCCCTGAGATCATGACCCGAGCAGAAGGCAGAGGCTTTAATTCACTAAGCCACCCAGGTGCCCCTGTAGCATATTTATACAATTGACTATTTCACTGCTGTAAACCGTGAATGAACTTCGCTACACGCAGGAATGTGGATGGGTCTAGCTACATGGTATTAAATAAAAAAGAACGAGCAACAGAAGACTGCATGTAGCATGACACCCTTCCTTATAAAGTTCCCAAAGAGGCAAAACGAAACATTAGGAAAATATATATAATAAAATTTTTTAAATGCAACTGTCTGATAAATATGAAATGCAGCATAATGGTTCAATCTGCAGGAGGAAGGAGTATGGGCTGGAAAGAACCTACAAAAACACATAACTTCTTGGTCATATTTGTATTCACGAGTGGGCAGAGGGCTCATGGATATTCATGATATCATCAAACAAAATAGGGTCATGTTTGGACCAAGGAGGATAGTGCTAACAAACCAAGGAATATGAGTAATCCTGTGCTACCAACTGGGACGTAAGAAACAAAAAGAAAAAGAAACAAACGTATAAGCAAAAACCAGGAATAAACTTCATTTAAACCAAGGCCTATGTAGGAAACTCCTTAATGGATTTTCAAATCCTTCAATCTCTAAACTGTAACAGCTTTATATATTAAGGGCTGACCTTGTGTTGGGTGTTCTCAGCATTTCATATATACTATCTCTACATCACTGAGTACAAGGTCAACTGTCCGACGCTGGTATATATTAGAGAAATAAACTTTTCTTATGTTAAGTCCTGAGCTTTTGGGGTTTGGAAAGTAAATAGGTGTTATTACCCCTCTTTGGATGTGAACAAATGCATCTGTAATGGGCTCAGAGGATAAATTCTGAAGGTGTGGCCCCCTCCCACGGGGTATGGCTCTAGGCATCAAGGTGATTTCGAGGCTCCCTCTCCTTGACATTTAATGCCCTATTTAAGACCAGTAGGAGTTGAAGACAGAAGTGAGAGAGCAGATAAAAGGTGGAGTTCTTTATCAGGTGGAGCGGACCTGAGAAAGTTAGTTCCAGCACACCTTGTCGGCCTTGGAAAGCCTCGGGCATGAAAGGCTATACCAGGTCCGGGGCCCCGCTGGGGGTATTACCAAGGCAGGAGCCTGGTAACCCTCATACAAAAGCAAAACAACAAACTCCTGCTCTCTGTGCCTTCACGTCAGATCGGCAAGAGGCAGAAGACCTCGATGTATCCCGTGCTGATTTAATGCCCATCCACCCAGTTCTCCCATCAAAAGCGGGATTTAAGGGTAGTTTGTGATCAAAGTACACAGTAAGGATTTTAAGGCAAGAAACTAAGCAGGAAGAAGGGCAGCAAATAAACCAACCACAGAGGCTACGTGCATATAACCGCTGTCCCTGGGGCGATCTTTAAGTTTGAACACGCCTATGTTGCGGCTGCCCTGGCCAACAGACTGGATGACGAGAAGCCCTATTTAAAATTTTTTATAAATGCCAATTTGTACCAGAGTTAACCTGACTCTTATGAAAGAATAAAGCATTCCCAAATGTAATGGTGGAGCTGGATAAAGAGAGTTTGGAGATTCTACAGGTGTGTCTTGCACTTCTGCCTCTATCTCTGCCTCTTAGAGACTCGGCTTCATTCATCTTTTCGACTCTCAACTTCCCTTCAAGTGGAATAGGGTAACAGCACCCGCGTCTTCAACTGGTTTCCAGGATTAAAACTCATGATGGTTCCGAGGAATAGCAAATACATGCCTTTCCTTTTTTTTTTTTTTTTTTTTTTTTACATACCTTTTCTGAGGAAACAGAGCACAGCACAGAGGTGTAGCAAATACCAAACTTAAAAAAGAAACAAGAAAAAGACAAATGAAAGCATTTTCAAGTGGATGACTTCCAGATTCTTCCTCTCTTTTACTTTTATAACAATCCCCTTTCTTCTGAGCACCATATTTCCTTACAAAAAATACGTCTTGTTTGTCTAATTTTATTACAAGGACCATCAAGATGATTTTAAAAAACATCAAGAGACCTAGCAGAAGTTTAAAAGAGAATCATGCAAATAGTCCCAAACATTCTCTACTTCTGTCTAATTTTTGGGACCGTAAGTTCCAGATGTTCTGGGATGGCCTCACTTTCAAAACTTTTATCCCACGTTATGAACCTGTTCCTTCACCTTTCACATGCTGTGCATCTACCTTTAAGAAAGAAATTAATTCCACTCACCAAAAGCCAACTAATCCAACTTGAATAGGTGCGCTCATCCACGGGAACCTCTGTTTTGAGAGAGAAATTATTTTGGAGACTTTTCAGACAGAGACAATTTCTTCTGCTGATTAATAGGGAGGAAATGCTCCATGTTCCAAGGCCTGGGTTAGTGGAATCTGGGGGTGACACTGCAACAAGCATATTAGTCCTGACTTCCTGCAGCCTCCTTGATCGACATGCGAAGATCAAGTGGCCTCTCAGTTTTTTCTCTTGCACGTGTCATCTGCGAGATGCTCGGCTCTGAACAGGTAGAGGAATCGTCACCTCCTACCGGGGAGGCGGTGCAGCCCGGTGTCCAGGCTGACAGACAGACAGACCTATATGCAACCGTCTGCCCTGTTGCCTGGTTCCCGACTGTGGGGACAGGGCAGCCAGAGCCTGCCCTCTCTAAGCTTTGGTTTCCTTATCAGCAGAATGAGAATGGCAACAGTTGCCTCCAAGTGCGTGGGAGCTGCGCCAGGTTGACATTTGACAAGTACCCAGGACAGAGCCTGGAGCATAGGAGGAATGCAGCAGACACTTTCCTCCTCCCCCACAGCTTCCCTGTCTTGCTTTTAGTTGCTGTCAATATGGTTAAAACTACTGCTGCCACAGAAAATTTTTGCCTGTAGCTTTTTTTTTTAATGGAAATGAATGAATTGGTTGGTCTTTTGAAGAATAGGCACTGTTAGACTTTTAGTTTTCAAAAAGGAGTGGTACCAAAACATGCAAGATAGAGAACAATGGGATAGATGTTTCTAGAAACAAGGCCCCTGAAACAGCGGCAGCCGAGTCGTGCACTGGTTGTTATGAAATCAGCCAACTTAGCGCAGAGTCAACACAACTTGTTAAAAGATCATGATTCCCAAGAGGCTTGCATGAGAGGCATACCCTGGTCCCCGAGAAGACTCCTCTGGCACAACAGTATGTCACGCAGGTTAACGTGAGGGGAGAGAGGCATGTACTAGAGAGGAAGGGAGAGATGTCATCAAGAGGGGACAGACCCACCCCACAAAGGACAGGAAGAAAAGGACATATTGTATCTTGGGTAACTAGCTCTGTGTGACGATGACGGATCTTCATAAGGAGACGTATGTCCTTGCCCAGGCACTTGCCAGACGTGACGTCCGTGCTGGGTGAGAGAAGGCAGACTAAGTGCTGAAGGAGATTGTGTGGAGGATGAACTTGAACCTGAGAATGGCCTTCCGATTTAAAGTGGGCTCCAGTCTGAAGCCAACGGGGCTAATGTGTTATCCCAGGGGCCAGCTGTAAGCAGTCTCAAAGAAGGTGTATATGAGCGGAAGGTGGACTGTGGCTTGTGCTGAAGGTTTCGATGGAAAGGCTCTGAGCAATGACAACAGTCCTGGACAATTCTGACTTAACCCAACCTGGATGTCATCCCTGAGTCTCCCAACTCCTCTCTAGCACCCTAACCACTTGACTCACCCCTACCTCTTAAACAGCACTTAGCCTGAGATTCCGTGAGTGAGCTGTGGAGGTCTGGTCTTCCCCTACATACTCACACACTTAGAATCATGCAAACAGAGGATACTGTAATTAAAGAGTAATCATAAATGTAAAAGACATAGATTCAATGAGGAAAAAGTTCAAAAAGTTAGTATGGCTCTAACAAAAAGTTACTACTAACTAACTACTAGGTACTACTAACTAACTAAAAAGTTACTACTAACAAAAAGTTAGTATGCCTCTCTGCCAGCGTCTTTTTTCTCATAGCTTTGCTGACATACAGTAAACCACATGTATTTGCCGTGTACAACCCAAGTTTTTATACATATACTCGAGTAGCTGTGAAGCCACCGCCATGATCAAGGTCGTGAATGTATTCGTCACCCCTAATGCTTTCCCTGTTTCTTGTGCCCTTGGCAGTTCCTTTCTCTTTCCTGAACCCTGCACCCCATTCCCTGGCAACCTCTGATCTCCTTTTTGCCACTACATATGTTTATATTCTCTAGCATTTTAAGTATATCTATTCTTTTAGGAAATCATTTTGGGATGCATTCGGGTGGCTGCACGGATCACTAGTTCATCACCCTTCCTTGCTGAGTGAGGAGTTCCATTATATGGAAAAGGCACAATCTGATCATCTATTCTCCTGCTGACGAACATCTGGGTTATTGCTGGTTTGGGGGCTATTGCAAATAAAGCTGTTGTGTAGCATTCATCTTTTATGGACACAGGCTTTCATTTCTCCTAGGAAAACCGCTAGGGGTGAAATGGCTGAAGCATCTATTTTGCTTTTTAAGAAACTACCAAACTATTTGTATCATTCTTCATTCTCACCAGCTGTCCAAAGTGGCTGTATCATTCTTCATTCTCACCAGCAGGATATGGGAGTTCTAGTTCCTCCACATCCTCACCAACACATGCTGTGGTTGGTCCTTCTGATTTTAGCCATTCCTGTAGGTGTTTGGTCACAGCTCATGTAGTTCGAATGTAGATTTCCCCAGTAAATAAAGATATTGAGTGTCTTTCATGTGCTTATTTGATATAGGATATGTATTTGGTGAAACACCCATTCAAACCTGCTGCCCATTTTTAAAACTGGATTGTTTTCTTAAACGAGTACTGAGTGACTTATATCTTCTGGATAGAAATCCTTGACCAGATACAATCTTTGTATAGATTTTCTCCCAGTCTATTTCTCGTTTCATCTCTTACAGTTTTCAAACACCAGAATGTTACCCTTCTGATGAAGCCCAATTTATCACTTTTTCTCTTACGAACTGCCTTTGCTGTTTTGTCTAAGAAAACTTGGCCAAACTCTCAATCTCAAAGGTAGTCTATTATATTTTTTGCTAGGAGTTTTACAGTTGTTGATTTTTATGTTTGAAGTATATGAACCATGGGGAATTAATTTTTATATATTATTACTTTTTATATATGGTCCGGTCAACCCCCTATATAGGGCCCCAATGCCAGGCACCCCGGCATCCACAAGTCTCCCAAGAAGCCATGCTGTGTCCTCTTTGTGAGCTGCTGCAAAGCATGGAGCCTTGAGCCATCCTCTTCTAGTCTTTGCCACCACCTGTCATTGAGGGTGTCAACTCCTCTATTCCCTGTGCTGTAACCAGCAAGGATCAGAACCCCTGCCATGCACCTCTTTCTGTCCCTGAGCTGTACGGTCCCCACGAGCAGGACTCTAGCTCTGTTTCTATGACTCAGCTCCTCGCACGTTGTGTGGCATGTAACGGGCACTCAGCAAAGCGTAGCCGAGTAAATAAATGAGTGAGTAGGTAAATAAATGCTACATCCGCATTTAACTAACAGAAAGTCCTGATAATCTCCAGAGTAGCCAGAGCAGCCACCTTTTATTAAAGAACATATGGAAGGAGTAGAACTTAAGGAATGAGGAACCACAATCTGACCCAAACCACGTAAACTGGACTTACTCCCAGTGAAAGTGCCTCAAGGTAAAGGGACCACAGGAGTTATTCTTCGAGAATGCGGTTCTTCGAAGGGCCGGGGTGTTGGCAGTGAGCTTTCTGGTTTATCACAAAGATGTCTGTGAGTCTCTTGTCCACTGCGGATGCTTTTTTCCAGCGTTCCACTGGGGAAAAGGTACAGTGCAGGGGGAGGGATGAGTCACACTGACTGCTCCCCAAGCTCACTGCTAAAAAACGCCAAGAATGTGCCATTTGTTTCAAGTCTGCAGGTAGGTTTGGCCACGGCTGAAGTAGAAGCCCAGTTAACCACCTCCCTGCAGAGGGGCACACGCAGCCACCGGGGCTCTGGGAACAGTCAGGGCACAAAGGGAGGCAGACACTACCCACGTGGACATAATAAGCCGTGGGACAAGTGGACTCTGCACCCTCTGTAGAAGGGGCACAGTGAAGCCGGCCCCTCCCGAGGCACGGGCAAGTGCTCTGGAGGTGGAAGAGTAGGGACAGTAAGACAAGCCACTGGCCTATGTTTTAGCAGGAGCTAGACTCTCAATTAAGTCCTCTGGGCAAAATGCAGTATTTCAAGCTGCACTTGGGGAGTGGTATGTGTGGTATGTTCAACAACATTCCGCCATTCCCTTCCCAAAGCAACGTCCTCCTCAGAGGGCTGGGACAGGACAGCCACAACCAGACACCCTGTAGCCAGCGGGATGCTGGGACTGAGTGTCGGCTACTCTGACCACCGCTCCAGACCTTGCCACAGTGGTTCTGAGGCTGGTGGCCTCTCTCAGCTCCCGGTGGGGTCCTTCAGCGCTGGAGAGTGGGACAGACAGAGGGCTGCTTTGTGAAGGATGGGCGAGGTGGCACATCTCCAAGTTATTACGGGTGAATACAGTATCAAGTAAAGCTAAAAGGTGCATACTGAGGAGAGGGAGGAAAACAAAGTATACACTCATTTATTAATGTGAGAAAGCCCATAGCACAGTGGCAATGGGGAGCTAACTTCTTGTGCATTTGCTGGCTCCTTCACACAGAAAATGCCATTAGGCTGTATCTGTAGCAATTTCCATCCATCAGAGCAAGATAATGATGTGAGATACCCAACTGGGTCTCTGTCCAGTGTTTGTCACTCAGAGATCAGAGACACTCTGGCAACTTTTCCAACAATGCTGAGACCCCAGGAGCGCCAAAGCACACCTGCACTTGGAGAAGAATGTACCAACCTCGTTTCCTGTTTTCCCCAGTGCCTTCTCAGCATTGCTGGAGCTTCAGATGCAGACTTTATCCCAGCATTTCTGGAATCCCCAGCCACGATCCGGCGCTAACAACAACGTAAGTCTGAAAGGTTGCCTGGTTCGACACATGCCCTGGCTGAACCACTATAATCCTAATCCTAAGGCCTTCCCGGATCAAGAGCCAGGAGAGAAGAACGCAGGGCATCAAGTCGATGTCTGCAAAATTATGGGTGTCCTGGAGGGGCCACTCACTGCCAGTGTCCCCGAGGGATGCTGCAAACTCCACTTCAGTTAACTTGATAAGTTTCTTCTTTCAAAGCCCAGATCACTTCCCATAAGTAAAGCAGGGATGGATAGAGAAAGGAGCACTAATTTTTTTCAGATTATTTGAAAATCACAGAGATGTCAAAGCTGATGAATTCCAAATGTGCATGTAATTTGGTAATTTCAGGATATAGTTGCTGCTCTAGTACATAAACTAATCCATTAGCAGCTTTTAAGGGTTCATCCTTTTCTGGGCTTTGCACCAGAAAGAGATTTGGGCAAAACTTCATCATTAATTCTCAGAAGAAGAGCTCAGTGGCTACATCGGGTAGGTAAAATGCCAGATGAATCCACAAAGACATTTTGGTCCGTACCAACAGCTTTCTTGCTTCCATGTATGTAACTGTTTTGTTCTTTGGGACAGTCCCGTTGCTACACAGCCACAACAACACACTGCACAATTCATACCGACGTGTAACATTGCTAGAGGAGGATACTCATGGAACAGAAACTTCTTCCATGTGCCCAAAGCACGCAAACAAGAATAGGAGAAAAGGTGCCGGAGAGAGGGTCCCCTTTCCCTAACGTGGGGCTGGGGTACTGACAGGTGACAACCTGGCTACATGAGTCAAAGGAGGCACTCAACATTACTGTTTCCTCACAGCAGACTTTCTGGCTTACTTCTCTAAGAACACCCCTATACTAAAAGTGTTTATGAAATGCTCACTTAGTGCTGAACGTAGCTTTCCTTTTGGGGCGCATGGGAGGTATAAGGGTCAGTGAACATACTCCTAATCAATGACGTCATTCAGGAAGTCTTTAGCTTGTGAACTATGTCCTCGTTTAAAGCTTTATATATCATCCCCCCGATGTTACGGTTCTGTTTCCCAGAGCCAAAGCAATTCACCCCAGGAGAGCTGTGGTCTTCCCCACAACACACCTGCTCCTCCAGCGAGAAACCGGGCTCCTTTTTCTTGGCAGATCTACCAGGGCCACTTTCCAAACCGCATGAGCCAAGTGAGTCACCCTGTTCTACCGTATCCCGCTTGTGAAAGAAAGGGAAAATGAGGGTGAAGCACGAACACTACTGCTTTAAACCGGGAAGCTAGTAAAAGCAGCGGGGAACTATCGAGAGTCCTTGCTCACAGTGTCATCTGTAATATTTTCAGACCCTGAAGGGAGGTGGCTGACAGATTAATGAATGGCTTACTAGATATGATCACCAAAGGAAAATACACTGGGCACTATATTCAGGGTCCTCTAAAGCTACTACTCCAAACTCTTTTTTCATGTCTGGTAGTATGTGTAGTGACTTACACACACGTCATCCCAAATTCACAGTGTCTCTTCATGATCACCTGGCTGGCATCCGAGGGATGACCAAGATAAGCCGTAACTTGAGTACAGCCTCTCAGGAGGAATGGGTAGCCACCTTCCGTTATGAAAGTTTTTTCAAAGATCTGAGATCAGAAGAGAAATGTTCCTGGAAACATCTTTTTATTTGCACAAGTGCCCAAGTGCCAGTGGCCTTCAAATTCTTTACGCACTGGGTAGGAAATATTCTGTATTGTTTGAAGTCTGGAAAGGAATTGAGAGGAATGAGACAGAGACTAGAACTGGGGCTTACCTTTAGGAAGGCTTTCTTCTCCAAAGTGTTCATGATAAATGGAGGGATGGCTGCAAGGAAAAGACAGATCCATTTCAATCTTTCTTTAATATTTATTTTCAGTTCACACTTTTTCAACTATTTCACAAAAGTGAAATATTTCACAAAAAAGGTGTATGGCACTGTTAGGCTATTTTCACACTGGCAGAGTGAAATTATTTGCAGTAATTCTTTAGAATGCTTTAGCATTAAAAAAAATTTAAAACAGTGTAATAATGCTCTTTACCAGCCAGAAAATTTTATAATCTTGAAGAGAACTTTACATTTACCTTGAAACAGTACAAACCTCAGGAATTTTCCCCTTCTGTGCTAATTAAACAAATGCAGCCTCCCCTAGGCATCCCTCCCACGTGGAATCCAGTCAAAAGATTCTGCCTTAAGAAAAAAATTCCTGCCTTGAGGAAGAAAAGTCACCTAACTTCTCTGGGCCTCAGTGTTCTGTTTTCCTCCTCAATAACATGGAGAGAATTCTGTCGAACTGGCTGTGATCGTTGGAGACAATAATGCATGTAACACCTTGGGTAGTGGTAGTACATTATTACTTATTATTGACATTTATTATTATAAATTATAGTACAATTTCTACCAGACCGAACTGTCACATCAACCACTTCCACATGGCAATTACCTCTATAGCTTCCACTGGGACAGAAAGGTTGTGTTTCTTCTCTGGGGACTCATTAATGTTTAAAATAACCAAGCCACTAGAAATAGATCTGTTGGGCTGGCTGAGCTCCAAAGGGTTACCTCGTTTTTCAAAATGAGCAAGAACAAAACGCAACCCGAAAGCAAATGCAGGACAGAGAGGTTGGAGTTGCAAGCCTGATGGCGGCAGACGTGGAAATCCGGATACTGCGGGCGTGCTGGAACAGGCGCCGCAGCCCCTCGCGGGTTGGTGACCGTGTGCTGGTCCCAGACTCTGGGGACCCTGGTCTGTTTCACGACTGTGGTTCCCACAGCACACCCACCCCCGCAGCGAGCACCGCTGTCTCCTGAGGACGCCAAGGGATTCCTTCATTCAATCATTTAACAGTGGCTACATCGGATAACCTGAATGATCTGGGATTATAACTGAGGCCACTATAATGTTCTGCAAAATTTTCCTTCAGGTCCTTTTCTTCAACTTTGGTTACCTACTCCTACTCGTGGGCTGATGAGACTCACGATGACAAAAGGCACTTAAAGACAACAAAAGATACTAGCAGGACAAGGTGACAACAACTGATTAAGTGTGCTTCTTTTGACAGCTTGGTTAATAGCCAAGTGCTTTCTGCATTCAGCTGAGATGATGAAATTAATCCCACTAATTTCTTTCTTTCTTCTTTTTTTTTTTTTGTAAAGAGCACTAGACTTCCCAGGCCCTCTGTTTCCTGAGTGAGTCTGAGAATCTTCTTTCGACCTTGGTCTCAGAGTGGCTCCAGGAAGTCCTAGGAGTGGGTGAAAGGGTCTCAGAGGAGCCATAAACGATGCAGATTTTGGCTGTGGGTCATGTCAACTCCCAGCCCTATGGACAAAACTGGGCAGAAACTTGGCACACATCTTCATAGCTGCTCTAACTGACCCGACTTGGTTTGTATTCCAAGGGTTTCTCATCAATACAAGTAAATCTTTAGTAGAAATTATTCTGATTCAAGAACTTTTAGAAGTTTCAAGGTATACGAAAACCAAAATTTTTGCCTTCAAGTTCTCATCACCCGTACTGTCCCCACCTGGGTCCAAACCAGCCCCATCACTGGCCTGCTGTAGCGAGCCAGCCTCCTCGCCAGGCTCTGGACCATCGCTGTTGGCCCTCTTCACGCTGCACACAGCGTGGATGTCACACCCCTAAAGCCTCAGGACCACACCACTCCCGTGCCCACGCTGCTTCCAACCCCGCAGGCTACAGCCAGGGCCCGGGGACAAAGAGCTACTAACCCATGCCCGGGGCTGCCATTAGAATCCTGGAGACGACGACTTGCGTGATGGCTTGTTTTGCAGCGTTGGCTGACTCACCCAAGCGGTTCCCATTCTCATCTGTGACGGGAATGCCAACTTTGAGCTCCCTGCCGAGCAAAACGCAGGCAAAGAAGTTCACAGAGGCCCTTGTGAGATGGCTGGAAATGGCACTGTGCTCTGGAACGTCAAGTCCATACTGAACCCAAATGCCCACTCGAGTGTCATTTTTGGCACTAACAGGTCTATTTATTTTTTAAAGATTTTATTTCTTTGAGAGAAAGAGAGAACAAGCAGTGGGGAGGGGCAGAGGGAGCGAGAGAAGCAGACTCCCTGCTGAGCAGGGGGCTGAACACGGGACTGGAGCCCAGGACCCTCTCTCTCTGCCCCTCTCCCTGCTCACTGTCATGCTCTCTTTCTCAAATAAATAAATTAGCAAATAAAATCTTAAAAAAAGAAAAGTTAAAATAACACTAGTAAACTCCTTGGGAAAAAAGTGCTGTATTTTTAATAACAATGTAATTCAAAGGGTGAACATGTTAACTTAAAGGTAAGGCTAATTTCTATGCTCACATGCAAATCTCAGCAGCTTTAATTATAGAACACGGCATTAGTGAGTAAACTCACCACACTGACACGGGAATCACTAGTCTGTGGCACTGCTGGATAGTTAACTCTGGCCACTAGCACTAAAATTATAGCTCCTGTTTTACACTGTTCTTCATTATCCATTCCAAAATGCTTTTTCATGTTCTTTCTTCCCTTTTCATTTCTGCCAGTTCTATAAAAATACTTCCAAAAATATAGATTAATATTATTTTAAACCCATTAAAACATTTCTGGGGTAGGGGGGCAGCCTATTTTAGAGAACAGACTTTCTGTGCATGGGCCTTCTTTGCCTAGCTCTAAACAACCAAATGTTAATTGGAAATAGGTGTTTTAAACTTTTTATTACACAGAAGTAGAGAGAGTATTCTAACCCCCCACATACTCATTAGCCTACTTCAATAATTAGCAACTCATGGCTAAGCTTGTTTCATGAACGGAGCTATCCTTGTGCCCACAACAGATTACTTGGAAACAAACCTGAGGTCCCATGTAATTCCATCCATAAATATTAAAATGAATTATTAAAAGTTTCAACAAAATGAATTACTACCAGACTGAACTGTCAAGCACCCGTCCTTTCTAAGACTGCATATGAAACTTACCTTTGCCTCATTAATGGGATATTAATGCAATTAGCAGCAGCCACGGCAGCAAAGGGAACAAAACGTCCTATGAGTGGTGAGACATGCTGCGGGAAGAAAAATCCCAAACGCATTATCTTAGTTTGCCCGTGTGACTGAATGCAAATACTTACTTCTCCTTGAAAGCTTGCTAAAAACATAGTCATTGGTGTGGCAACTCAGGCCAGGGGTACTTTCAAAACTTGTTTCCTGGGGATGTTTGTGGATTTCCAGCACGGGTGCACTGGGACAAGGTGGGCTTCCAAGACATTGACCAGATTGGCCTGGATGATGGACCGGGGTGGGCTTTGGTGTCACAGGGTCTTGAGTTCAGGAGCTGGCGTCTCCACCTTTCCAGAGGTGTGGGTGCGGGCACACTCCTCGGCACACAGCCTCTAGTGGGCAGTTAGGGTTGGGGAGCACTGGCCACGTAAGACGCGGTGCCAGGGATGGACCAGGGGCTTGGCAGGGTTGGCTGGTGACAGCACTTCTGAGACCCCACTGAGACAGGCAGGCAAAGATAATGATGGTAACAAGAAAGTCCTAGGAACTATTTTGAAGTATTTTGAGAAATAATGGAGAGGCCTGGGGCAGTCGGGTAAGAACAAAGGAAGAAGCCTTACTGGGGTAATAAAAATCCGAGTAAAAATCCGAGTACCTTGGTTAAGGCGTTAAGTCCTAGAGCTGTTGCCACGGCACCAGTTGTCGCGGAAACGTAAGCGGCTCCCAACTCACTGCAAAGAAAGGATAGAGCGTGAAAAACAAGTGCACATCAGGAAACTCGGGTCCGACACTTTCTGAGAAAATGAGGGGACCCTGTGAAAGGGCGTGATTAAGAAGGAAGAGCCCACAAAGCCAGCCTCATTATCACTCTACAAACGGGCCAACGCAGACTGGAAGCAAGCAGCCCCCGGAAGAGTGGCCTTTCGTGCGGACAAGCCGACCAGCACCTTCAGCAGCGGCCGTAGGGAGTAGGTCCTGGGGGCGGGGCATGGAGGCGCTGCGAGTGTGTAGGGAACGGCATCTTGGCGGAAGTGCGGCAGCATATCTGCCTAAATTAAAAGTACTTCTCAAAATATAAATACACATACTAGGATAAAACGTCCATGCTGCCGGTTCTTAAAACTAACTCGCTGTATCAAAATCCTGAAAGTCCCATCTGCAACAGGCAGTTAAGCACAGCTGTTTTCTCTTATTTTAAATACGATTTTAAGGGCGCCTGGGTGGCTCAGTCAGTTAAGCATCTGGCTCTGGGTTTCGTCTCAGGTCATGATCTCAGGGTGGTGAGATCGAGGCCCACATTGGGTTCTGTGCTGGGCATGGAGTCTGCTTAAGGTTCTGTATCCCTCTCCCTCTCTCCCCCGCCCCCACCCCCGGTGTGCTCTCTCTCAAAAGATAAATAAATAAATAAAATAAATAAAATAAGTGTTAATTCAAAGGGCTGGAAGAAATGAAGGTGTGCTAAACACTGTTGGTAACAGATTTCCACAGCCTTTGTTCCATATGGTGACAAGAGAAGGCTACGGACTGTCAGAAGCCATCTAAAGTGACAAAAAAGAAAACACTCTGAAGCGTTCTCCAAGTTGAGCTAAAAGTTTTGGTTCGCTAATCTCTTAAGCCTGCTTGAACGCTTTTTTTTTTTTTTTTACAGGAGGCAATATTTTAAAACCTATTACCTTCTGTTTGGCTCTATAGATGGCTTATTTAAAGACAAATCCTAAGTAAAAGTCCCCTTGGTTTCTGCAGATTACACTCTGGACGCCGCTAATTTTGATGGGTTAACTGGCCATAGGCTCGGGGTAGACGGGGGCACAGCCTGTCATCTGCCACAGGCTGGCCCTCGCCCTGTGTCCTGCCTGAGGGTGTGCCCGCCAGCATCCCTAACAGCACGAATGACGTCTGAGAAGGCAGGCTGGACAAGACGGTCATCTTGATGGGAAGGCAGGAGGAGAAAGGCTACTGGAAAACATGCTCCATGATATTCTGAACAACACCAACAGTCTACACACCACTGACTCCAACGCACACTGGCAGTACGGAGAACGATTAAGTCTCAGGGTCTTACTTTACAGTGAGGGGAGCGTCTCCGCTTCTGTTGGTGTAATTGACCACGGCGTTGAAGGACTGGTTGATCCACTGCCAGAACAGCACCGCCGGTGTGGTCCTAAAACAGAGCATCCATCACACACCGGCCATCGCCTATGATCTAGCCTCTGGGCGGAACAGAAAACGTGAACACCAGTAACCACAGAGGAGATGGACTGCGGAAGGAGAACGCTAGGTCAGAGACCGTGTGTCCTGCATCGAAGGCTTGGGACCTGAGTGGTGGGACAGAAGGGCGCCCTCAGATTCTCAGCCTCCTTCTTTGGTTCTGGGTAACCCCAAGCTCAAAGGGCTACAGTAAGGATCAAGTCATCCTCCTTAAACCTGATCTTAAATCTGCAGACAGCCTGGCACACAGCAGACACTCAGTGCCCCTTCTCTTGGGGAGAAAAGCCAGCTGTTTGTAGGTGAAGGAGCCCTGCTCCCTCCTCACAGCACGTGAGACCTCCGAGTCTAGTCTAGTCTATGGCTGCGGCTATGGCTAGGGCTATCCATCTCATTTTCTTTCGGGTGTTAAGAGGGAAAAATTCAGTCTCCTTTTGAATGACTATTTATTTAGCACCAGGAAAAGTTAAGGCCACCCCCTCAAGCTATGACATTTACACAAAATGGAACTCAGCATGGAATGACATTTATTTCAATAAAACTATTTACATACAAAAAGGTACTTTAAGCATCTGAGTATAAAGTGAAGGGTTGTTACATTTCCAGAACTTACCTATAAAATGTCATCATACAACCTGTGATGGTCATGTTCATTGGAACCTGAGCTGACATTCTTCCTATCAAAATCATCTTTTCACCCGTGTCAGGATGAAAAGCTGAATCATAGATGTACTTTGCTCTCCATAATTCATTTTCGGTAAGACCTGGAGGAATAATTCCTTGCCTAGGGAAACAAGTAACAAGGACAGAAAATAATAAGAAAAATAAAAAAAACCTGTTCATTTCCAATAGCTCACCAGTGCTCTACAGACATGCCGCTAGAAAGTTTTAAAGTTTACCCTTACCTAAAACAACTGTGACTGTGGTAAAATTTTAGTAACCCAAAAGAAAGTAAATGCAATGAGCATTTCAAACCCATGTATCTCAAACCGTCTGAAATTTTGAAAAACAAAAACTTATTTTGTATCTTAAAGTATTCAACTCTGAAATACCCTTGTTTTAAATGACATATTTAAAAATGTATTTTGAACTTTGCAAATTCTATAATATATTCAACCAATTAGACAAAAGCTGTGGCAATCAAGAACATCAATTAATTTTTATATCTACAGTCTGAAACCCTAGATTAGAAGGACTCATTGTTTTATCCTGTTATCAAAGAAACACATGTTCACTGCTAAAAACTTAGAAAATACAGACATTCATTAGTGCAATTAAACACTGAAGCCCTTGATTACTCCTGTCCACTGAGACTGTTTTGTGAAGACACAGCCACAGTCTTGCAGATCTGTCTATGCCCCCTCAGGATCTCTATGAACACCATACCTGTTGCTTTAGGACGACCTTTTAAAAATGAATATTATTTTGTAAATGCTTTTCTGTATCTTTAGAGCTTCTTCTCTATCACCTGTACTGGGTTGAATAGCATCCCCCCAAATTCATATCCACCCAGAACCTCAGAATGTGACCTTATTTGGAACCAGGGTCTTGGGGCGCCTGAGTGGCTCAGTGGGTTAAAGCCTCTGCCTTCGGCTCTGGTCATGATCCCAGGGTCTTGGGATCGAGCCCCAAGTCGGGCTCTCTGCTCCGCAGGGAGCCTGCTTCCTCCCCTCTCTCTCTCTGCCTGCCTCTCTGCCTACTTGTGATTTCTCTCTCTGTCAAATAAATAAAATCTTTAAAAAAAAAAAAATGGAACCAGGGTCTTTGTGGATGTAATAGTTAAAATGAGGTCATGCTGATAAGGGAGGGCCGTAAATCCGATGACCAGTGACCTTGAATGCCAGCCATGTGCAGACAAAGAAGGTCCTGTGATTTCTGAGGCAGAGACTGGAATAATGTGGCTCCAAATCAAGGAACATCAAGGCAACCCTCGGGCCACCGGAAGCTGGAAGAGGAGAGGAAAGATTCTCCTGCAGAGCCTTCAGAGGGCAGTGACTCTCCCGACACCGACACCGTGGTTTCCGACTTTGGCTTCCAGAACTGCAACAGAACAAATTTCCGCTGTCTGAAGCCACTCCGTAGGTGGTAATTGGTTACAGCCGCCTTAGGAAACTAACACATCATCCTTTTAAATGCTTCAGTCTTCCACCGCAGGATTCTAATAGTGGATTATCCCAATCCCTACTGCGGATCACTTTAATTACTTCTAATCTTTTCCATTTGTAAAGGATGAGGAAGTCAATCTCCTTAATAAATCTCTCTCCTGCATCTAAGATTAATCAGAAACAAATGCTGAGCCCAAAGTTATGTAAAATTTTGAGGCGGTGAATATGTTTTTTGTCATTCTTCTCTACTTGAGTATGTCTGTGGATCCTGGGGGCGGGGCAGCACCCTCACTGCCAAGCGGCTCTCGTGTAAACTTGACCCAACTTGACCTGCTGTAGGCCAATCTTGTTAGCTGTGTTATCTGCTCCCCTGAACATTTTTATCTTGATGTAGTCAGTTAGGAATAAACGCAGTCTTTGCCTAGAAAGGGCTGACTTGCTTCAGGGTTATACAGATATTCACCTCTACATCTTGCACTTTCTTTTCTTTTTTTTTTTTTTTTTTTTTTTGATTTTATTTATTTATTTGACAGAGAGAAATCACAAGTAGATGGAGAGGCAGGCAGAGAGAGAGAGAGAGAGGGAAGCAGGCTCCCTGCTGAGCAGAGAGCCCGATGCGGGACTTGATCCCAGGACCCCGAGATCATGACCTGAGCCGAAGGCAGCGGCTTAACCCACTGAGCCACCCAGGCGCCCCATCTTGCACTTTCGTAACAGGGTTATTTTTCGGTTTTTTGTTTGTTTGTTTGTTTTTAATTGTCACGGAGGTTTTTAATTTATTTGGAATTTATCTTAAGATAGGAAAATGTTGAACTTGCTTAACTTGACTTGACCATTGGCTGCTCTGCCACCCTAACACCCAGATTGAAATGCTAGAGTCATCATCAATTGAGATCCTGTGAATGCTGGGTTTGGTTGGTGCTGGGGCTTTCTATAACGTTCCCACTACCTCTACCCTGTGGGGCCCAGGCCCACCCTCCCACTGACAATCTATTCTATGCCTGGTAGAACAGCAGTCTCTCCTCTTTCAAAAGTGCCTAAGTTATGTTCATTCTTGGGGCATCCGGGTGGCTCATTTGGTTAAGCAACTGCCTTTGGTGTCAGGTCCTGGGAAGGAGCCCTTGTCAGGCTCCTTACTCAGCAGGGAGCCTGCTTCTCCCTCTCCCTCTGCCTGCTAGTGCTTGGTCTCTCTCTGTCATAAAACAAAAACAAAAACAAAAACTAACCTAAGTTATGCTCATTCTTTTTTTCGGACAATGCTTAGAATTATTCTGTCAGTTTTATAGGTGAGCACAATTGTATTTGGACTGAAACTATACTGATTTGGAGAGAATTGACACCTGTACTGTATTAAGACTTTTCATCCAGACTTACTGCATGTTTCTCCGGTTATCAAAAGCTTCTTTTAATGACCACCCCCAAGTGGGCCTGGAACTGCTTCACACTTCTGGGCAAATGTAATCCCAAATATTTTATATATAGCTATATGTATATTTTTGGCCTTATGGATGCTATTAACATAATATTGTCTAATAAATTATTGCTGATGTATAAGAAACTGTTGACTTTTTGTGTAGCCTACTTGTTGTATTCTCTTATTTGTTCCATTGGGATTTTTTTAGTTGATTGGTGAGAAAATCATCATTTGCAAAAAAAAAGACAAAAGAAATTATCTCATGTTTTTATGATTTGTACATCTTCTTTCATCTGTCTTCGTTTTTTAAAAATTTATTTATTTAAGCAATGTCTACACTCAACATGCAGCTCAAATTCAGGATCCCATGGACCACTGATAAATCAGTTAGGCACCCCTTTTACTTCTTTTTTAGGTCTTTCGAATTGGTTAGAGCTCCAGAACAATGTTATACAATAGTGAAGATAAAGGTATCCCTGACTTGCTCCTGACTTTAAAGAGAACGCCTCGTAGAGCAAGACTTTTAGGGGAGTGTTATAAGGTGTTACGGGAAAGAAAAAAGGCCCATGTTCAAGTTTGGGAAAACAGACTAATGGCTTTATTTATTCTAATATTTCTTGGAATTTTTTGCAGTCATTGGGGTGTGACATCCTTGAGAATGGGGTATAGGAGTGCCTGGCTGGTTCAGTCAGTGAGGCAAGCAACTCTTGATCTGCGTTTTAAGTTCAAGCCCCATGTTGGCTATAGAGATTACGTAAAAAAAAAAAATCTTAAGAAAAAAAAGAAAACGGGCTGTAAACTTTTCCAAATTTGACTATGGAAGCCACTTTCTCTCCTTTCTTCCCCCACCTCCTTCCTTTCTATCTTTCTCTGTCTTTCTGCCTTTCTTTCTCTCTCTCCCTCTCTGGTATTGGGGTGAAATATTCCACAGGATTGCTTTTCTGCTGAACTGTCTGGGACGTTCAGCTCTACTCTTTCATTATTTGGTGTGATGCTAGCTGCTAATGTGGGTGTGTATTCTTTACCATATTAAAGAAATACAGTATATTATTCCTAGCTGATCAATTATTTTCTGGGAAACACATGGATAATTTAACCTTCTTTCAGGCATCTATCAAGATGTGACTTTCTTGCTTCAATGTGAGAAATAACACTGATAGATGTCCTAAAATTAAACAACTTTTTATTCCTGGAATAAATCCTACTTGTTCACACTTTCATGAAAGGCTGGATTTGATATGCTTGTATTTTATTCTGGATTTTTACATTATTAATTTGCAAGATGGGCCACTGTACTCTTTCAGTGTACTTCTGTCATTTACAGTACCAGTGCGGCAAATTAATTGGGAAGCATCTCCTTTTTCAAAAAATTAAATCGGCTTTACCAAGGTATAATTTAATTGCAGTAAAAGTCACCCATTTTAAGTGGATGACTTGGTGAGTTCTGGAAAAGGTAGAGTGGTGCAGCCACCTCCAGAGTCATGGTATGGAATATTTTCATCTTCCCCAAAACAGGCTCCTCTGGAGGCTTTCCCCCCTTTCTTGGAAACCCCTAATCTGCTTCCACCTTCCCATCTGTTATCGGGAACTGGCAAACTATATAGCCCATGGACTGTTTCTGAATGGCTTGTGTGCTAAAAATGGTTTTTACACTTTTAGGGGGTTGTAAAAACAGCAAAAACAAGGATATGCACGAGAGAATGTATGGCCTGCAAAGCTGAGAACAGCGCCCCCTGGCCCTCTGCGGGGAAAGCATGCCAACCTCTGCTCTCCCCCGCTGGAGGAGTGTCTGGGGTTTACTCTCCGCGTCTTTGTTGCTCTTTTTTTCACCAAGCCAGCGCTGTAATTCATGCCTCCCACTGCCCCTGTTTTGCTCTCACAGTGTTAGCTCCTTTGCAATGCTTTTACGTCTTCTTTTCAACTCCTCTGTCTTTTCTTCTGCACCTCTCTGCTTTATGGCTTTTGTTCCAGATTCACAGAATACCTCCCTTCCCGAATTCCTGACGTGTGCTTCTGCTCTTCCTCTGTCTGTTCTTTGGTACTTTGGCATAAGGTTCCAAGATGTTCTGCCGCTCGGCTCTTTTCTCTTGATGCGCTGGTACGGGCTAAGATCTGGCCAGCCTCAGTGTCTGATGACGAAATCTGTAGACTGCCCTGCTTCCTTCCCTGACCACCCACGTGACCATCAAACACCTGCCTGTGGGTGCCGCTCATGGCATGTTTGGGTGGCGTAGAGCCCACTGCTCCAGATCTCAGCTTCTGACTGACTCCCCCTAGAGCAGGAGTCTGTAAATTACTGTCTGTGGCCTGTCTGCCTCACCTGCTAAGAGTGGCTTTTAATTTTTTAAAAGATTGTATTTTTAAAAATATAAAATTTAAAAAAACACCCAAAACAAAAATAAAAAGTTGAGAAAACTATGGGGCAGAAACCCTCTGTGGCTCACAAAGCCTAACATATTTCTCATGTGGTCTTTTATGGAGACAGTTGTGACCACTGCTGTGTTGGAGCACCGCTCTTCTCTGATGTCACAACTGGCTCTTTGAATCCATGAACCGCAGCCCAAACCTACAAACCTGCTACAGCATCTTTCCGTCCAAGTCCCTCCCGGCAAGGTTCGTTCACTGAGGCTTAATTTCAGAAGCAACCAACCTAATCTAATTCTAACCACCTGCTTTTTGCATGGTGCGCTCTCCATCTGAGGACAGAAAGATGCATGCGGAGGGGGTGAACTAGAGAGTAGGAGGCAGAGTGCTGGGAAAGGGGACCTCACGGATTGGTACCTAGGAGCTGGAGGGATGGCTGTCTTATTTTCAGGTCACTGTGAACACCGGATATCTGCACTAAGGCTCAGTCTCTGGGGATAAAACACGCCTTCCTATTTCCTCTTTTTTTGGAGGGGGGCGGGTAAAGACGATTCCATTGCAAAAAAAAAAAAAAAAGAAAGAAAAGTTGTAAAATTACTAAGTGAAGGTTTAAAAGAAAACAGGCTAACATGATGACCTATTACCGTATTAATCAAAAAAGCATAATCATGAAGGTTACCTGTAATCATGCACTATTTTTCTTGCATTCTCTAGTTGTTCGTTGGTTAACAGGATATTCCTGGGATCTGTCACAGTGAAAAAATGATTGGCTCGTCCAACAAAGGTGCTTTGATCCCATCGAGGTTCCTTGATGTTAATGTTCGGTGGAAGTTCTCCAGACATAGTCCTGGACTCTAGAGGGTCAAAAGACAAGTCTACTGAAGACTTAACAGTGTTGCTACACATTTTAGAAACTCTATAGTCACATTTATTTCCAGATAAAGACTTATGTACATTCCTCTTTATAAAAATAACTTTGCTATAAGTGGCAGAAAGACCATCTAAATCCTAAACTTCCTTTGTCCATATATTCCAATGGATCGTAACCAAATTTCAATAATTTCTCATATACTTCTCCTGATAGATACATAGTATTTAATCATTCTTTAACTTTAGGGAGCCTAGAAATACTCCAGAAAAAGTAGAAATAGAAAAAGTTAAAAATAACATCAGTAGTAATAGGGTTTAAAGTTTGAAATCCCTTTTCTGGGCCTAACAACCAATGCCAAGCTACTACTACATTCTGGTCTACTAAATTTGTTACTTCTACTGATAGAAGTGACTAATTATGCCAAAAAGGGTTACATGCTAAAAATACTACAATTAGAAAAAGACTCAGATTCAGTCAGCCTGTTCAGTATATAAACCACCAATCAAAAATGCAAAAAGTTATGTCCCTCAATCTAACAGGGACAAGGTGGGAAAAACACATTCCGACAAGCCCATGAATACGAGTAACACTGTAGCCTAAAATCTCCCTCATATAATACCTATTTTACAGCTAAGAACCATCACTCTTTTCCTAAAAGTAACTAATTTCTTTCTGAGTGATACACACTTATTTTTAGAACTGCACTGTATTATTGTAATGCATGCTTATGGTAATGCTCTGAATAATATAAGTTTATTGTAGAAAATATAGAATAAAGAAACAGAATCTTTGATAAGTTAGCCACACTGAGATAACTGTCCTTTATGTTTTGGTGATTCCTTGCAGACATTTTTTATACATAGCATCTAAATAAAAAAATAAAGTTGATATCATACTTTGTATTTTAATTTCCTGATTTTTCTTTTTTTTTTTTTCCTTTGGCGCCTACTTCATGTTCTTTCCCATGGCACTAAATACTCATTTTAGGTATATAACAACACCTTTAATGTCTAAATTATTTTCAGTTTTTCACCATGATAAATAATGTATCCTTTTCTATGATCTTCTCCCTCAAAGCCGGTGATCTCCTTAGACCAGATCTCTCGGTGTGACATTAAGGAGACTGAAGGACCGAGTCCCTATGAAGGCTTCAAACCACTGCTTTTCTTTTGTTATTCCTGCTTCCCTTCCCTACGTTTCTAATATCAGTTCAAATAGCAGCTTTCTTTTCCAGGTCATTTTCCACTAAGTTATTTTTTAGTGCTTCTCAAGTTCTTAGGTACCTTACGATGCCAAGTGCAGATGCTAAGCACTTTGGTCATTTATACTTTATCAAAGTCTCAAACTAATATGTATCCTAGCCCACTGGGTCAAAATCGAGCATGTTAGGACAACGGGTGGGAGGAATCCAGTGCCCGTGAGACAGCTGGTCAGTGAGACGGAGAAAGTAAAAATCGGCCCCGCTACTTGCAAAGCCAGCTGGAACAATAAGCACAAAGTCAGGTGCAAGGTTAACAGGAAGCCGTACTTCTCCCAAGGTCACAGCGATGAAGTGTCCTAACACTGCCCTTCTTTGAATGACTAAGGCTTTCTGATCTCACTGAGACATTGTTTCTTCTATAATCCCACACTGTTAGGAACTTTGCTACTTGAAATGGAAACAGAAAGAATGAAACATCCCACTCTGGACAATGAAAAGGAGTCTGGATTTCCTGCGTAGGTATGGAGTCTCAGATGAGGGAGTTTCTGGACGCGGCATTCCACGTTTCTCTTAACTTTGTACTTTCCAAGGAAATAGGGAGGTGGGGCCACGACAGTCTAGACCTTAACACCCAGCCCTGGTCGGAGCCAATCAGAATAGGACTTCACTAAGCTTCGCTGAACGTCCACCGCTCCCCAAGATGCTCCAAAAGCTCTAGCTCCTCCCTTGTTGGTGAGGCACACTCTGTTCCTCTGATGTGTGGTCTCTCTCGAAGTAGGAAGCCAGTGAGCGTGACTCTGTCGGCCTACAGGTTTGTCCCCGCTGGGCTCTGGCTGACTGAGCTGTGGTGACAGAAACATCTAAATCTCAAATTAGGACACATCCCCATCATGGGCAGGAAGCCCAAGGTTGCAAGAAATATAATGGACCTCAGAGAGCTGTGCCATTGTATAAGAAATGTCTAAACTTTGTATTAGACTATATCACATGTGTTACTTATAAAACATGCAATAAAGCAAAAACAAAAACTCCAATTCACATCCAGGAGAGCAGCAGAAGTTTGTAGAGGTGTCAGCAGAGACCCAGCACCTTGCTGAGATGCCTCAGTGCCCCCCAGGCATGGAGGGGATTCAGCGGATGGGGTTACAGCAAAGGAGGCTGACGATGAGTGACCAGTGGGAGAAAAAGCAAGGAGAGCACGGTGTCCTGCAAGACACCAACTGGCCCAAAGGAAGAACACCTTGGTAGGTGGCGACACCCCCTGGTGGAATGGTGAGGAGAGGAGCATACAACCCTGAGGGGCCAGTCTACGGGAGGGGGACACTGCAGAGACGGTCGTCTTTGCAAGTTCTAAGAATTCTGAGCCATGAGTGCAGCAAGCAGGGAGAGACTGCACACACACATCAAACGTCCTCCCTGGGGAACTGTTCATCCCTGCAAAGACAATTACTATCTCCTGCTCGAGATGCAGATTCCGCACGCAGGCCCAGCATGACGCCGGCCGTGGGACTGTGCCGGCGCTCTGGTCCGGCCCTCCAGCAGTCTGGGCACCAGGCTGTGGCCACACATGCAGCTGGGGCGGCTTCCTTCCCGGCGTTTCTCTGTGCTGCCTATGCCGTCCCTCAGGCCCGAACCGTCGCTACGTTCCCTGGTGGATATCTGATACAGACGGCTCTCATAAAAGCGAGGGCTCAGTACTCTTTCTCTCCCGCAAGTACAACCCTCCGCATCACTATTTGTCCTTTATGCCTAACATACATCATCTAACAAACCATAACAGACCATCTCCAATTTCTGAAATAGAAAGCAACATTTAGGTCACATTGCCACAAACATGACCTGACGGAACTGGTTACTTTATAAAATCTAAACATCCTAATTGCACAAGAGCTGGATAGGATCTTTAAAAAAGACCCACGGTTTTTAATTGTACCATACAGAAGAGAAAACAGAGGCCCGGGAGGAGGGGTGTAGGGAGAGGGAGATAACCTGTCCAGGTTGCGCGAGTGGTGCCAGTGCCATTAGAAGAGCTGCAGGTCCAGAGTGGGGCTGCACTCCTGGGCACGGGTGTGCCAGCTCCCTCCTTCTCCTCTATCACTCTCTGTGAGCTATGTTCCCCTCCAAGTGTACCAATCAATACCTGAACAGAACTGGTCTCTTTGAGGCCCTCCTTATTCCTCTAAAGGCAAACGTTCCTACTGATGCTGTGCTGACGCTGTGAAGTTCTGCACGACTGGGAGCTTGGGGCGACTCGGGAGCACGTGAGCAAGAGGGCTGTGAAGGCCTCATGAAGTCTTTAACAGGCAAAGGAAAAAGGGAGAGGTGGGGAATGCTTGGAGTTTGTGTTACAGGCGAGGAACTGGGATAGATGCTTGTCTGAGAGTGCAAGCCTTTACTATGTGCCTGTGGCAGAACATTCCATCCCAGCTCTCAACAACAGTGGGCCCTCTGAACATCCACATTTCATGGCAGAGGTAGGTCAGAATCCGAGATTTTGCTCCCAAGGAACCCTTACCTACCCAGCAAGAGAGGAAGGAGGCTGAACTTTGGACTCCAGGCCACGCCCACCAAATCCCAACACTGAAAGCTTATGGTGATGGGCCTTGTATGCCCCTTCCCCAAGATGTGCGCATCCTAGCCCCACACACTGTGAATATGTTATCTTCTGTGGTAAAGGGACTTTGCTGGTGTGATTAAGTTACAGATCTTGAGACTGGGAAACTAGCCTGGCTTATTCAGGTGGGCCTGATGTGATCGCAAGAGCCCCTGCGATCGCAAGAGGAGGGCAGGAGAGGCAGAGTCGGAGGAACAGCAGTGAGATAAGCAGAGATTGGGGTGATGTGGGGTGGTAAGGCAAGGAATGTGAACAGACTCTCGAAGCTGGAAAAGGCAAAGAGCCTCCAGAAGGCACACAGGCTCATTTTCGACTTCCAGTCTCCAGAACTGTAAGATGATGTGTTATTTTACAACCACTAACTTTGTGGTTATTTGTTACAGCAGCAATAGGAAACTAATACCGCACTATTTTCCCTACTTAGAAAGGATTTCAAATAGCACTATATATTGGCATAAGAAGACTAGCTAGCCTTGATAACCTGTCTCTGCCCCTACATATTGCAAAAAAAAAAAAAAAAAAAAAAAAAAAAAGCCTAATCAGGGGATTCCATATTAACATTCTTACAAGGACAGCTGATCTCAATCCAGGTAAAATTTTAATTATTAACTGCAACTCCCATGTTTCAGTTAGACAAACCTTTTCATGCATGAACCTTCAAGCACAATTCACTTTCTCAACTCTAAATAAATCAACCAGTTTCTATAATCAAGAGGCCTACTTTCATTTTTTTTTCGTTTTAAAAATCTATGTTCTATTCCACATTAAACTGTGGGGCCAGGAGTGGTCCCCCCATGGCCCTGTGGCAGTCATCTACCCCCTGGCCCCCCCGCCCCAGGTTTGGGTGCTCTGAGGGCTAAGCAACAGCTCTTGGTGCACTGAGTCAGGGTGCTGGGGGAGGGGGCACTGAGGTGCTGCTGGGGACCCCTCTCATTAGCACTGCAGAAGTGCTGTATTTTGTACCTGGGCCTCTGACGCCGCAACCACCTCCAGGGGGAATGTGTCTGCGTTGGGACTTTGCCACCACGTGGCAGGGGGTCCCGTGGACATGCCCCCTTTCCATCTGCTGGCTGGGCCAAGGGCGTCACTGCTTGGTCAAACCACCGTGTCCTGGGCACCCACTGGCTGGTGGGCAGCACTGGTCCCCGCATACTGGGAGCAGCTGTTTGAGTCAGAGGGTTGGGGATGCTAAAGCCACCTTGGGCACCTCTGTGGGGAGGAAGCCAAGTCCCCAGGGGTGGGATAGAAAGGAACCAGTTTGGTTTCCTTGCAGTCTGGTTCAACTGGGCACCGCCATCTGGAGGTTCACGGTTCCTGGGCTTTGTTCCTTCACCCTCCCCACCCAGGGTGGACCTGGTCAAAGATCAGATACCTTCGTGGGGAGTTGTTCTCAAACACAGCTGAGCACATGGTTCTGGCAGCTTTATAACAGGTACTCAGCAACTAGGAATTTCTGCAGAGAACACTGGATGAAGTCATTATGTTGTACAACTTTATGATGATATTGGGGACAGCAGGAATGAACAAGAACTAGTATGGCTCAAAAGAAGGTTTCAGAGAGGGGTGCCTGGGTGGCTCAGTCGGTTAATTTTGGCTCATGTCATGATCTCAGGGTGGTGAGATGGAGCCCCTGTGTTGGGCTCCATGCTGGGTGTGGAGTCTGCTTAAGATTCTCTCTCTCCCACTCCCTCTGCCCCTCTCGTCGCTCATGGTCTCTTCCCCCCACCACCCCAAACAAACAAAAAGTCTCAGAGAAGAACATATATCCCTTTGGATTGTAGCAGTAGCATGGGAAAGGGAAAATGCCATACCTTAAAGGGACAGACTGCACAGGACACCAAGGAATGTGCTCAAGAATGTGTGAGTTAAGTGGTTTTGTCACACCAGAAGCAAGTGAAAGATGCCACATTGAGAATCAGAAGACACCAGTGGGGAGGCTTCTCCCTTTGTGTGTCTACCTGAGGCTTTGACGGTTGTGCGCAACTGCGGAATTCAGAGAGGCCACGAAGAGAGAGACAGGAGGGGCAGAACGTCACAGCCACGGTGGGGGGGGGGGCACTCAGTGAAGAACTTGCCCAGCCGGAACTTACGAGCCAGTTACCAGCGGGTTTGATAACTGCAGATGGTCAACAGCCAAATGTGATGGTTTACACCACATCATCTTGGCACAAGTCTGACGTTGAACAGATTGAGCTTTCAAGACCTGAACAGGTGGAATAGGGGAGCTGAGGGAGACAGAGGCTGTTAAGAGTCCAGAACAGAGACCTGACAGGGAGATGGCTGCTGAAGAGGACCTCCTTGTATACTTACATAGCTGTAAGAAGTCTCCTGAAGTTTCACCAGTTGAGCTGTTAATCCAGACTTAAGAATCTTTTCCATGAGTAATTTTAAAGAAAAAATTATATTTTAAAGGTATTAAAATATTCTTTGTAGGAGAAAAAAAACAGTGAGCTTTTAAAAAGTTTTCTGTGGTTGACTGACATCACTTCGCTATCAGAAGGTAGTCAAGGCTTTATCACTTAAAGACAAAATCACTTACAATGAACTCAGGACGTGGTTATCTGGGACCATTAACCATTAGAGGATTAGACTGCATTTAAATGAGTCACTTCTAAAGAGATTATTTTATATATTATATATGTTGATTCACTAATTGACCCCAGAAAGGGGACAGAAATAATCTCTTCGGAGGAAAATAGCTTCAAATTCAATATCCTGGCTAAGGTTTTAAGAAATATAGTCTCAGGGAGCCTCATCAAAATAAATTTCTCCAGGTCTTTATGTTCATTCATTCATTCACAAAGTTACTTTATGCATTCAGTATTCACTGAGGGCCTCTCTTGCACCCAGCACTAACTTGATCCTGGGTTTGGAAAGACCCCACATACAGTAAACTGTAAATTGAAAAAAAAAAAAAACCAAAACATTTTAATGAATGCAACCTAAATTTCCCCAGAAAAACTTGTAGACATGCTTCACACATAGAGCTTACTGGGTATGGCCATCACTTAGCTCTGCTGATAAAGGCTTCAACTGAGTTACCAGATCACTGATCTTGTTGAATGACTCCTGTATCCAAATCTATACACTTTTCTTTTTTTTTTTAAAGATTTTATTTGTTTATTTGACAGAGAGAGACAGAGAAGTCACAAGTAGGCAGAGTGACAGGCAGAGAGAGAGAGAGAAGCAGGCTCCCCGCCAAGGAGAGCCCGATGTGGGGCTCGATCCCAGGACCCTGGGATCATGACCTGGGCCGAAGGCAAAGGCTTAACCCACTGAGCCACCCAGGCGCCCCTAAATCTATACACTTTTCAAAATAACCATTATTTCAATGGAGTAAGCCTGCTCTGAAATCTGTTAATAGCCAAGTTGCGGAGTTTATAAGCTTTTTTTTTTTTTTTTTTTTAGGTTTTATTTTTAGGGGCACTTGGATGGCTCAGTTGGTTGAGCAACTGCTCTCCACTCTGGTCATGATCCTGAGGTCCTGGTATTGAGCCCCGTGTCAGGCTCCCTGCTGAGCAGACTCTCCCTTTCCCGCTGCTGCCCCCTGCGTGTTTGCTCGCTCTCTCTTTCAGATAAATAAATAAAATCTTTTTTAAAAAAAGATTTATTTTTAGAGAGAGAGACATAGCAGGCAATGGGGCAAAGGGAGAGATACTCCCAAGCAAGTCCACGCTGAGTGCAGAGCTGAACTTGGGGCTCAGTCTCATGAGCCAGAGATCATGACCTGAGTTGAAACCACAGTTGGCCTCTCAACCAACTGCACCACCATGTACTCCAAGTTTAAAAACTTTTTTTTTTTAAGGAAAAATCCTTTATTTATTTGACAGACAGATCACAAGTAGGCAGAGAGGCAGGTAGAGAGAGAGGAGGAAGCAGGCTCCCCACTGAGCAGAGAGCCTGATGCGGGGCTCGATCCCAGGACCCTGGGACCATAATCTGAGCTGAAGGCAGAGGCTTAACCCACTGAGCCACCCAGGTGCCCCAAGTTAATAAACTTTTTTTTTTCTGTTCCAAGTTAAACTTTTAAAGCCCAAATGAGTGCCATGACAAATACCTTCCACTTATGAGGCATGACCTATTACAGGCCGGCTGGCAATGTTAATGAACTCCATCTTTCTCCAGGGCATTATTTAAACTACATCACCATCTTCTTGAACAGCTCTGGGAGGGCATTTCTGCCTCCCTGGTCAGTTAGACGTCACACCGTCAGCACACAGCACACAGCTCTGCAAGGGTGAGGAACACCCGCTCACTCCCAGGCCCAGGCCCCCCTCCACCGCACATAAGCCTCATGACTGGTGAAGTCTGCACCAGCAAGGCAATGGTGATCAGTTTCATTTCCAGGTAAGTTCACTGAACGAGCTTGTGAGCTGAGCTTGCGTTCCTGGATCCAAGCTGGACTGTAACTGGGGATCCCTGGGCAGAGAGAAGGCGGGAAGCGGTGTGTACTGGTCAGGTGACTGTGTCTGTGGAGACAGCAGGCCTGAGTTCACATCCCAGCTCCAGCGATGATGCCGTGGTCTCGCACACCTGAGCCCAGGGCTCCAAGTTCCTGGATCTTTACCAATAAAATCAGGATACTGCTTCATAATAACCACTAATTTAATAACAATACGAGAGCTTTCCTTGTATTATCATCTCATCCAACCCTCACAACAGTTCAGTTTCCAGGGGTGGGTAGTGAACTTGCTCGAGTGAGGAAGGGTGCCACTGTGTGAAGGGAAGTATTTCCCTGGAGAGTCTGATTCAGCAGAGCTGTGGTGAGGCTTAGGAGTTAGATTTTTAAGAAGTACACCGGCGGTATCCTCTGATTAGGTAAATTTGGGAAAATTATGCTGGAAAGAACATAAAAATAATACACAAAAGATGACCCAATGCCTGACCGGTTGAGGGAAGACCCTGAGCCTCTTGCAGGACTAGCGAGGACATTTAAATGACTTCCGGGCTGGTTGCTTGGCCTGTTCTTTCTGGCAGGTTCCTGCTGAGGCTAGCTCGCTGCCCTGTGGCCTGGCCCTCTGAGCACCTTACCCGGACAACCTTTGGAATCAGAACTGGACTGGACCAAGCGCAGTGTGGACTGGAGTCCTGATCTGTCACTTCCTTTCGAGCCATGTCACCGAGTGAGTCACTTCCCATCTCTGAGCCTCAGTATTTTTATCTAAAAGATGGAGGAAAGAGTCGGCTCACAGAGTTGGTAGGATTAGTAAGCTGAGGTGTACCAGATGGCTTTTAAACCTTTATTAACTGTCAAATGTTAAACAAAGGCAGGGCACACGTCTAATAAGCCAGTCTCCCAAGAATGGGAGCTCTGTCCTCACTGGCTGAAGTCCTGCCCATAAATGCAGTTGCTGCTGGTGTGTGTGTGTGTGTTGGGGGGGTGATGGGGTTGTGGGAGCAAAGGACTGGAGCTTGGGTGCCTGAAGATGATCAGAAATGTCCAACAAAAATCAGTTTTCTCCAAGATAAACTTTATTTTCCGACCTTCAGCTACATGCCAAGAAAATACTTAAATTGGCAAAAAAATTTTCTTTCAAAATTCTGCAGGTAACAAGTTAACAGAGAATGTGTTTTTCATCAGGGACTTACTAACAAAGACCTTTAAACCTGGCTAAAAATTAACAATGGAAATTACATTATTAAACTGGAAACTTGCTGGTGACTAACACAACTCTAAAAGAGGCTTGAACGAGGTAAGAAAGCCGGGTCGTCCTGGTCTGCTTACTTGGGGCTGGGCAGGTGCAAAACAGCCTGCCAAAGTCACTGTTTGGGGGACAGGACTGAGCACCCATTATGTGCCAGACACTAGGCTTTTAAGGCATTATGAGATGCGAAATCCTTATTTCAGTCCTCCAAGAAAATGCCGCTTATTTGTAAAGCTGCTCAGAAAAATCAAGCATCACCCTCAGAGCCCAGAAGTGCTGCTTGTCTGTCTTTCTGTCACGCTTCTGAGCCGTGGGAGCCCAGGGGTGATGCGGCTGCCAAGGGTAATCACCCTAACCAGAGGAGCCTAAAAAGCCCATTTACTAATTTGTTTGGCTTTGGGCTGGTTGTCCACACACCCCATTCCTTTCTCATGGGTGTGGCCACACAGGAGATCAAATTATAGACCAGAAGGCTGAATCCTGGGTAAAGAACAAGACTACTTCAAAATGAATTTCCACTCATCAGTGGCTTTCTGTTGCACACTCTCCTCTATTCCAGGGGGCTTTTCTAGAATCAAGAAAGCATGGAGAATTACTGCCTTCTACCTGTCTCCCTGCCGGCTTCCTCCTCACCCTGTCTTCGACCCCACAATGCAGATCCACTCTCGGATTAACTTGAGAACATCCCGGGGACAGTGCAATCATCAGCCATACTCCGGGCCTTAAATCAACTTTGGGTGTGGGTTTCTTAATCACTTACTTAGAATGGGTAGAGTTCTCAACCATTTAAAAAAAAATTCTATTGGTTTTTTACTTGAGATGGTGGCATCAGCCTCTAAAAATGTTAAAATACTACCAAACTGTAATATTTTGGATGCATTCAGTTGAGTATTTATTTTACTACCCACTTGAAAGAGTCAAATCAGGTTACATATAATGTCTCTGAAAACATGGGACAAAGTAATAGCTAACTAAAACTTGGTAACTTTGAACTTTGTATATTTATGCATAGGTCTGATACTTATTCTAACTTAACAACTTTTCACATGGTAGCTAAGTCAGCCTTTTTATGACTTATTGATACTGATTTCTTACCTTTAACCTCATATAAAAGGTGGGTTCCACCCATGACTATACTTCAATTAAATACATCTGACCA
The DNA here is from genome assembly GCF_011764305.1 of Mustela putorius furo. Taxonomy (NCBI): domain Eukaryota; kingdom Metazoa; phylum Chordata; class Mammalia; order Carnivora; family Mustelidae; genus Mustela; species Mustela putorius. The sequence goes on from NW_025421294.1 coordinate 35,154,194, forward strand.
TTGTTTGCACAGTAGGATGGGTATAGATGCCATATTTTATTCTAAGGTACCGGACAGCAAAAAGTTTGGATGATGGACAGGCTCTTAGGGTCACTGCTGCTCTGGATAGCCTCTAAGCTTTCTCCCCAGGAAGGAAAGAAGGGGTGGGGGATGGATGCTTCCTCCTAGGTGGCACCGCTCTCGACCCATCCACATGAGATTTCATAAAACTTCTACAGAGTATTAAGAGCATTCTACATCTGACTGACCCTGAAGTTCAACCAGCCTTTGCTATACGGGTTCCTCTCTGACAACTACAACCACAGATATTCTTGTCCTGAAGGCCCATGGGCTTAAAACACCTTGAACGCATACCTGGAGCGATGATACATAGGCCTAGGCTAGAGAGGAACAGATAGATCTTTCCTTCCAAATTGTTGTTTTGCAAGCTAGATACCTGCAATCCTAAAGGGAGAAAGGACCTACTTAGGTCCCAGAACTTCTTGGTCGAGCCTCCACTCATCCTCCCCTGCTCTTCTTATACATCTTGTATGTCAAGTCTGGGTCCAGCACCATAAGAGCCACAAAGCCTCCTTATTTACTTACATACCCGGTTCCCACCTATTACAACGCCTGGAAACTGGGGATAGGCAATGGAAGAGAACATCAAGAGGCGCCCAAGTCAAACTCTAGAAGGCAAGGCAGAAGAAGGGATTATGAGTTTGAGAAAAGTACGAACAGAATGCAGTGGGTGTTCAGAAGGCAGTTGTCCATGAAGTGGTTAAGCGCCTGAGCTCTGAAGTCACTCAGAAGTAGGCATTTTCATTCAGATACTCAACAAATATTCATTGAGGGTCTACCAGGTACAAGCAATTGCTGGATGCAGGGAGGGATAGGTGAGCAAGACAAAAATAGGCCCTGGTCAGGAGATGAGAAAAAAAAACCAGCAAGGAAACACAGTTAATTTCAACTGATGACAGATGCTATTTAAGAAAAGAACACAGGGGTAGCCTAACAAAAAACGCCTGCCTGAGGTCTCAGTTTTAGACAACACAGTCAAGGAAAAGCATCTTTGAACAAGTAACATTTAAGCTGAGACTTGGCCTTGCCTTACAGGTAGCCAACTGTGTGACCTTGTGCAAGTTACTCAACCTCTCTGAGTACCACCAGCTTTTGTATTGAGATCATAAAAGCAAAATCCACAATCTCACAGGATTGGAAGAATGTAAAAATCAATGGACCTAAGTCACCTACATACACTTAGTGGATGCCATGGTTGTCATTCTGGGAAGGTTAGAGATCTGTGACACGTGGGAAAGATCAAGAGAGCATGGAGAGATGCAAGGCGGGTCCAGGACCACTCTCTCACCTCTTTCCTGAAAGATTGAGGGTTCCAGGGCAGAGGCCAGGTGGTCTCCTCTCTGACCCCGGAGCCCAGCTGTGCGCCAGGAGGAGAAGCCAAGGGCTAGGAATGTGGGGGCACGGGGGTCGGTAACACCCGGTCACCAGGCAACCCCTCGAGCCCGTAGCGCTGTGGCCTGTCCCCGCGGCAGCCATTTTGGGTGGCCTCACCGCGGGGAGTTTCGTCACGCGGCAGTCGGGCACAGAGTGGCAGGGCGCGTGCCGGCGTGGATGGGTAGAGCCCCTTCCCGTCCGGGGCGAGACGCACTCCATCACGTCGCTCAGGGGGACCTCAGGGGTAGGTCAGGCTGCTGCAGGCGGGGAAGGTACCAGGCAGAGGGAGGGCAGGGGTCCCTAAGGTGCAGGGACCACCCCCAGCCCCTCGGCCCCGGAATCGCCGGCACAGCCAGGGGCTCCCGACCTCCCGCCCGGGGAAGTAGGGGGGCTCTCCGCGCTGCAGGCCAGCGATCGCGCGCCCTCTCCCCGGCCCACGCTCCTCCGCGGGGCTCCCTGCGCACTCGCCACCCAGCCCTGCGCGAGCCGCCGCCAGCCACTCACCGCTCCCCGCCGCGCGCGCTGCTTGTAGCACCCGAAAAGCGCCGCCTGCCCCGGCACCGGAAGCGTTTCTCCAGCCAGAGCGGCCCTGCGCGCCGCCGCCGCCTGGTGCGCGCCCTCGGAGCGCGTCCCCGTGCACAGGGAGCGCGGCCGCGTGGAGCCCCGCGCTCTCCCCCGTGCCCGCGCTTTCGCTGCTGGCTCCTCCCAGCTCTCGGTCTCCGCGGTCAGCTCCCAACTTCATCCTCGCTGCCTTGTGAGGCCCTCTCTGCTCAGGCCAGCGCCATTGCTTTCCGTTTGGGTTTCCCCGAGGGCACTGCGCCCTACTCCATCATTTCTTTATTGCCAGGATCTTGCAGAAAGTCCGCAGCCACCCATTCACTCACTCATTTGCCGTGTTTCCCAAATTGTGGAGTGTGGCACCGCTGGTGCCACAAGGAAATTTTAGGCGCTAAAGGGCCACTAACTGACTTAGGTCTTTGAAAGAATGGCTCTAGGCGTCTCCTTCAGCTCTGGTCCTGATCGCGGGATTATGGCTCTGGGATCAAGCCCCGCATTGGGCTCCCTGCTTAGTGGGAACTCCCTCTGCTTGTGTTCCTTCTCTCACTGTCTCTCTCTCTGTCAAATAAATAAAATCACAAAATAAATAAGAAAGAAAGAAAGGAAGAAAGAGAGGAAGGGAGAAAGAAAGAAAGAAAAAAGGAAAGGAAAGGAAAGAATGGCTCTGGGTACGGTATGGAAAGGTCATGAGACAGAAAGAGGCCAGGAGGGAGGCTACCGGGTTGGCTTGGACCCTGCTGATGATACAGCTGAGCTGGTGAGAATTATTGGGTTCTTGGGTATATCTTGGGGGCAGATGAAATCTAATATATGGTGAATCACATCATGTTCATGGAGAAGATTCTATTTTTAAAGTCATAAATTCTTCCTCAAATAACCTAGAAATACAATGCAATTCCAAACAAAATTCTGACAAATGCAGTGTGTAAGAGTGTGTCCCTACAACTTGATAACTATAAAGCATATATGGAAAAATAGTGAGAAATAACCAAAACAATTCTGAAGAAAAAGTAAGGTGGAGGGGTGCCTGGGTGGCTCAGTGAGTTAAGCCTTCCGCCCAGGTCATGGTCTCAGGGTCCTGGAATCGAGCCCTGCCTTGGGCTCTCTGCTCAGCAGGGAGCCTGCTCCCCTCCCACACCCCTGCCTGCCTCTCTGCCTACCTGTGATCTCTCTCTCACTCTCTGTCAAATAAATAAATAAAAATCTTAAAAAAAAAAAAAAGATAAGGTAGAGTGACTCATCCTAAAAATATGGGGAGGTAGTGTGTTTGTGAGGGATCAACAAATAGCTTGGGACAGCCAGAGAGAGGTACCTGACACAGACCCTGCTCGTGCAGAAATGTGCTCTGAGCTGGCATCCCAAGTGAGGGGGCAAGGATAAATACTCAATGATACTGGGGCAATTGAATCTCTACCTTATACCATACATGAAACTCAGCTCCAGATGCATTAAAGACTAGAGTATGAGAAACAAAACTCCCAAGTTTTTAGCAGACAATATAGGATGGTATGTTTATGACCCTGGGATAAGGAGACATTTTTTTTTTTTAAGACTTTATTTATTTGACAGACAAGATCACAAGTAGGCAGAGAGTCAGGCAGAGAGAGAGAGAGGGAAGCAGACTCCCTGCTGAGCAGAGAGCCTGATGCTGGGCTCAATCCCAGAACACTGGGATCATGACCTGAGCCGAAGGCAGAGGCTTTAACCCACTGAGCCACCGAGGTGCCCCAAGGAGACATTCTTAAATAAGCACAAAAAGTACAAAATATAAAGGAAGGATTGAAAAGTTAAACCTCAGGAAATCTCAGAAAATAGCTCACCAATGAACACATAAGAGAAGTGAAAAGTTCATGGACCGGGAGGAAATATTTTCAATGTGCGGATATGGTAAAGAATACCTACCCAGAACATATTACCAAAAATCGTTTGCAAACTAGCAAGAAGAAATAACCCAATGGAAAGACAAAATCATGAATTTACAGTTTACAGAGAAGGAAAAACAAATGGCCCCCACACATAAGTAAAGATACTCCAGCAGGCTAGTGATCTGGGCACTTAGCAGAGGTTTCACAAATAGTTTTTTTGGTGGCATTCCTTATCCTCAGAATTCCTATGAATGTTGAACCAGTTTCTGTTCTTTACCATAACGTGTGCCAAATGTTTGGTTCAAAAAGATTAAAAAAAAAAAAAAAAGTCCTTCCTTCACAGAGTTTGTTGGCAAAGAGATAGACGTGGAAACAAATAATTACAAGAAATGATTATAATTCAGTATAAAAAATTGCAACAGTATAATGTGGGCTGTTTGACTAAGGGCTGTGAGGGCTGGGAAGGGGGACTGCCTAACCCGCCTGCAAAATGCTGTGCAAGAGCCAGAGAACAGAGACAGTGTATCAGTATCTGTTGCTACAGTAATGTTATAGCAGAACCACAAAACCACAGGAGTATACACAACAAGGAACATTTATTTTTGTTTCTGGGGCTATGTTGATTGGCAGTTGTATTGATGGGAGCTGGGCTCAGCAAGGCTTGCTCATGTGTCTGGTCAGCTGTGGACTGTCGGTGGCTTTGTGGGTCTTAGCAGGGCTCTCTCGTATCTGGACCCTCAGCTGGGACAAGTGGACCGACAACAACAGTACAGAGGAGGGGGAGAGGGAGGGAGAGAGAAATAGAGGAAGGAAACTCAAGCCTTCTTAGGGCCAAGCCTTGGGACTGAAACACCTTCACTTTCACTTCATCCCACACTGGTCAAACCAAATTACAAGCCCAGCCCAGATTCAGGGGAAAATAGGTTTTTGTCTCTGGATTGGAGGAGCTGTAAAGTGACATCACAAATATGTGTAGATATACAGGCAGGGGGAGAATTGGGGATATCCTGTAATGCAAATTCTGTCATCATGTGCGTTTCTTTGCCTTCCCAGCACCCCCACTTATTTTGGTGGAGCTCCCTCATCTCACTTCATTTGATCCTGGTCAGATTGTCAATCATTTATCTTCTCATGCCCACCATGGTCCTGGGTACAAGACCCAAGCTGGACTAAACAGAACGCTGTCCTGAATTTATAGGTGGTCTCGTGCCCCTCCCCTGCCCCTATGGGGGTTACTGAGCTGGGAGAATGTAGATCAGGGCCTGTCTGCTGGGGCAGACCTTCTGCTACTCTGCAGAAGAGAAACTAAGTTGAAAGACGAAAGAGGCAAAGTTCAGATGACATCATTTCAGGCCCTGGCTCAGCCAACCTGGGCTCCTGGGCCTCCAGTTATGGGAGCCAACAAAGCCACCCACGTACACTTTTTTTTTTTTTTTTAAATCACAAAGCTCTTTCCAGTTAGATTTCTATTCCTGATTGACTTGGGGTGGGGTTCATAGAATGGGTGACATCTGAGCCGTGTGCCACTAAATTTGAAAATGTTGGAAAAGGAGACAGAGGGAAGAAGTGGAAAAGAACTGAGGATGTGAGAATGAAAAGTAAGTGTCCACATGTGTTCCTACCATTGTTTCAAATAACAGCCTTTTGGAAACTCAGATAGTATGGAAGCTAAGATGGTGTCCAGCTTTGTTGATGAGGGGACAGAGTGCTGGGGAATTCATGCTAGGCTTGCAACTGGCAAAGGTTGCAAAACGCTTGTGTTTTAATATGGACTTTGAACCGTTTGGGGCATGGTGAAAAGAAAACAGTGCTTAAGTCAGCAAAGAAGGGGATGCATTTCTGAGCATACTAAAAGTTCAGTGAGCTGAAGAAAGATCTTGCTGAGTATATCACCAGATGAATTTTTCCTCACAATAGAACGGGGAATTTAGCGAGATCATTTTTTTTTTTAATATTAGGCTTCTAGTGAAAACTTTAAGTTCCAGATTATGTTAGGCATTTATGATGATAGCATAAATACACAGTCACATGAATTTGAAAAGGTTGGAAAAGTTCATACACACTCCATGCTCTATTTTTAAGCTAAGTTTTCTTCTAGCATTTTCTTTTCTTTTCTGACCCATCAAACTTCTGTTCATTCTGTGCTTGAGTTCCCACTTCCCATCCATACGATGGAAGCACGCGGCCCAGGGCTAAGAACACAGGATCTGGAAGCAGACCAGCTTGGCTTCGGAGTCCATCTCTGCCCTGATTGACTTTGAGACCCTAAACTGATGAGCTCCTTAACACCTCTGTGCCTTAGCTTCTCTGTCTCTGAAGTTTCTACGGTGCTGTTGTGAAGATGACCAGAGAAGACATATATGCAGACCTTATCAGGGTGCCTGGCCACAGAAGCTCAATGTTAGAGGCTCAATGTTTGAGAACTGTTGTCGCCAGAGTCCCAGCTTCATGGCCTCGTGAGCACTTCATAAATTTTGTGTGGGCACTTACCTCACACTCTTCCACTACGGTGTTAGAGACCTGTCTTCTCTCTAGACCAAAAACCCCTTTAAAATTTAAACAAAACAAAAAACAGCAACAACCCATGATCTCACTCAAGTTCCATCTGTGTTTAGCACAGTCCAGGGCACGTGGTGGATTTAGTACGTGTTGGCTGAATATGTGGTTAGATCGTGATGTGCTTATTTTATGATCTATGGTCTTCATTTAAAGTCAGAGTTCAGGGCAATCCAGTCCTCCCCCACTTTGGGAGCTTTGTACCATTGGCTCCATAAACTTTGCTTTACTATCATTCAATAAAAAATAAAATAAAATAAAGTTAGACTTCATAAATATTTTTCTCAGATTGCATTATAATCTTTGTTGTTCGTTCATTCCTGCTTTTATTCAATCGATGCTTATTGAACACCAATTATTTATTAGTAATTGTTCCAGGGGCTCAGGAGTCTACATGGAAAAGAATAAATTTAACCCCCTGCCCTCAGGCCATTGGCATTCTAGAAGGAGGAGACAGACAATAAACACAGTGAATGGGTACCAGAATAGAGTGGTAGAACGTGCTAAGGCTACATTTAGCAGGGAGAGGTGGCCGGGAGTGTCCTCAAGACAGACCTCTGAGGAAAGGGTCCTTAGTTGTTGGAATGACCGTGAAACGGAGCAGATGTGTATCATCATCCACTCTAGCCAGTGAGGGGTCTCTCTTATACACTATCCACTCAGGTGCATTTGCTTTTGCGGGGTTTTGGCAGTAACAGTATTTGTGTGCCCACTTTGAGTGGAGTGCAGGGAAGTCCTTTTCACAATCCTCTTCTCTGGTCGGCACCGGAACCCTGAGGGGTGAACTGCCTGTATCAATCAGTTCCTGAGAGAATTAGAACCAATAGGGTATATCTCTAGTTCTTTGTATCCATTTATGGAGGATTTTTTTTTTTTTTAAGATTTTATTTATTTGACAGAGGTACAGCGAGAGAGGGAACACCAGCAGGGGCAGAGGGAGAGGGAGAAGCAGGCTCGCCGCTGAGCAGGGAGCCCGATGCAGGGCTCGATCCCAGAACCCCGGGATCATGACCTGAGCCAAAGGCAAACACTTAACAACTGAGCCACCCGGGCCCTATATGGAAAAATTTCTGATAAGAAATTAGCTTACGTGATGTGGGTGGGGTGGGGCTGGCAAGTGTGACATTTGTGGGACAGGACAGCAGGCTAGAAGCCCAGACAGGAATTGATGCTGCGGTCTTGAGAGGTTGAACGTCTCTGGGAAAATGCGGTTTTGCTCGCAAACCCTTCCAGTTGACTGGACACGGCAGACCCTCACTTAGGAAGGCTAGTGTTCTCTCTGTAAAGTCAGCGGATCGTAGGCGTGAGCCACATCTGCAAAGTATCCTCACCGCGGTACCCAGGCTGGTGTTTCATGGAGCAGCTGGCTCTGCAGCCTAGCCTGGCTGACCCAGGAAACTAAACATCACGCTCCTCTGCGCCCCATTTTCCATCTCCACTTCCACTCTTGCCTCTAAAAATCCATTGCCTGCTGGTTTGAAAAGGTGAATCAGATCATGTTGTCTCTTATTTTTAAATCCTCACTATCTCCCGATTTTGCTGACAAGAAAATCCGTTTTGTGTGTTTTACTGACAATAAAACTTGTCACCATGGCCTATGGCCCCGCCTTCTCTGTTTTGTCCTATTTCCCTAAACCTAACCTTAACCCTACACTCCCACTCCAGATGTAACACTATCCTGATACTATTACCCACTCTTCTGATTTCTATCTATCACTTGTTTCTAATTAGGGTTGTCTGTTCTGAAACTTCATCTAAATGGAACTGTACAGTATATGCTTGTGTGTGTGTGTCTGGCTTTTTTTTTTTTTTTAATTTTTTTTGTGTGTGTGTCTGGCTTTTTTTACTCACTATTTTTTTTTTTTTTTTTAAGATTTTATTTATTTATTTGACAGAGAGGGAGAGAGCACAAGCAGGGGGAGTGGCAGGCAGAGGGAGAAGCTGGGATTTTTTTTCCCCCTCATGCGGGACTGGATCCCAGGACATCAGGATCATGACCTGAGCTGAAGACAGATGCTTAAGGGACTGAGCCCCCCAGGCGTCCCTCACTGGGTGTGTTTTTGAGATTTATCTGTGTTGTTGGATTTAGTTGTAGCTTGTTTTTTCTCACTGTGTAGAACTCTGTTTTTAGAATTTACAAGGTTTCTAGTTTAGGGTTATGAATAAAGCTGCCGAGAACATTCATCTACAAACTTCTTACAGATACAAGGGCAAATTTTGATTTTTTTTTTTCTGCATTTCGTTCTCAATGTTTGGTGGATGTGCTTTGACCCATGAACTCTGCCTCCAGAGTGATTTTTCCAAGATATGAAGCTCTTGTTACTCTGCAACTGGAAGCCTGTTTTTGCCCTCCAGATAAAGTCCAACCTCCTTGATATGGCATTCAAGGCTTTTTGATACTGACCTCAAACTTGAGTAAGTTTCACTTCCTGCCTTACACCTGCAGCAGATACATCTACCGGTTCACTGCTTCCAGAATGCGCCAGGCTGTTGTCCTCCTCCTGCTTCCACACACACTTTGCCTGGAATGCCTTTCTCCCAGAGAGTCTTGATTCTTGGACAAACCGATACCCATCCTTCAAAGCCCAGCTCGAAAGACACCTCCTCCAGGAAGCTGCCCTTCAGTTTGCCAGCTGTTTTATTGTACTTTCCATTGGTGTGAATGGAAATAAATCGTGCTTTGGTGTTAATATTGTTAAAGTGCTTATTTCATCACGTATCTTTTTGTGATCATCATCTGTCTCCTCTTCTCATCAGTGAGCTGCTGGAAGGCAGAGAGGGGCTCAGAGCTGTGAACTCATCTACCTATGCTGCACAGCTTCTGTGACTCTAGGTTAGGTGCTGTTAACTTCACGGCGCACGGTGGAAGGCACGCCAGTAACCATACACCAGGCTGATGGAGACCAGGGACTCAAGCTCCAAGGCTCTCCAGGGTTAGCTGGGTCATGGTCAGGAGAGCAGCCCAGTGCCCAGAGCTGAGCCAAGCAAGCAGGGCACACCCCCCAGATGGGGTGGAGTCCGCCCCGCCCAGCAGATTGTTACCCTGGGAATAGGGGCTCTGTGGGGCCTCCTTTTCTGAGGAGGCTACAATCTATAAATCTGAAGAATTTCCTAATTTTGAATGTTGACAACTAAGTTATGATTTTAAGCACCAGGTAAGATCATCAAAAGACATCTGTGGGCTGCATCAAGCCCCTGTTCACTAATTTGCTCCTTGCACACAAAGCTGTATTGCATTAGGTCTGCATCCTGATACTTCTAACCTTTAGAAAGTTAAAAATTAAACTGATAGATTACTGCTTGTGGTTCCAACACAGACTCACCTGTAAGCCAAGCCAGACCTCCCTGTGCTCCCTAATGCCCCTTTTACTTAGTGGCTCACTCCCAGGCTCTCCGATGCTACTGTGTTGGGTTAGGGCTCAGGAGGGCATTCTGTGCACCGAGATGAGTCAGATATGGTGTTGCCGGTGAGGCAAGGCTCAGGATCCATTGAGGCAGCAAGCATGACACAGGCTGGGGCCAGGTGGTCCAAGCAGCAGACACCGAGTCCAGAGGGAGAAACAACCAGTCTGTTCTATGTGCGTGTCAGGAAATGGCTCCTGGCAAAGCTGATAGATGAACCAGGGCTCAAAGGACAAGTAAGAGAAAGGGAGCTGAAGAGGATTGGAAGGACATTCTTTGCAGAAGACATAGTATGTGTCATAGGATAAAGGCCCAACCAGTTGGGTGTGGATGGGAGAGCTGTGGCTCATGCAGGGAATGTGGTACGTGGGGTCGGCCTGCTGGTAGATCACGAAGGGCAGGGGTGAGTGAAGAAGGGGCAGGGGTAACCCTCTCCCACCCACATGGAGGCTGTGTAGCTGGGGGACATGCAGGAATTCTGCCTGGGACCCGGGGTTGATGTCAAAGCTGGAGGGAGCATCCTCATGAGGACCTTCACCGATGAGGTTAGGGAGAGCATGGGGTCAGGATCAGAGGTCAGGGACCAGGAAGGGCCGGCAAAGCAGAGAGGCCCAAGTAGCAGAGTGAATGAAGGGGAAAACAAGGGTACTTATCCAGGCAGAGGACAGGCGGCAGCGAGATTTCAAATCCTATGAAGGATCTTTTAAAACAATGACTCAACACTGGTACTGGCTTAGGAGCACCTGGGAGCTTTTGAAAATTCCCATTTTATTTTTCCTCTATTCCCCAGAAAAGTTAAATTTAAATCAGAATCCTCAAAGGTGGGACATGAAATCTGGATTTTTAAAGCTTCAGTGTGCAGCCAGGGATGGAAACTGCCGCTGTAACAGGATGGACCAAACACCAAAGAAGCTACAAAATCATCTTCCAGTTGATTCCAAGAGGCCTATCCGTGCTTGAGACACAGGGGTTTGCCTCGGGATCGAAGCCCTAACTGCAGAGTTGACCACCTGTCCACCAGGTGGTGGTGGCGCTGGACTGCAGTCAGCAGGTAGAAAGGCCTTAGACTTCTGTTTCTCAAATATGCAGACATAATCCTAAAAGTGTTCCTGTTTGGGAGTGAAAGTCCAGCGTGTCTCACACACAATGCATCTGAAAAACACATCATGAATTGGCTCTTTGTTTAAAAATAAAACAACACTAAATATCACTTGGAAGCCAATTATGTCTTTAAATAGGTCCTGGAGGCTAAACACAATGTTGATTATTCTGAGAAAACTGACTCATTCTATTATGAGTTTTAAGGAACTGGTTCTTTAGTCAAATTAATCTTAACATAATAAGGCAGAAATGAGGGAGAAATAATACTTCACATTTCTTTTTGCTCTAGTCAAGTACTCGCTGTTCCGTCTTCTGAGAAGAATTCCATATCCTGCTTGCTCTTTAGATCCAATCCTTTCATTCACCCCCACACATTTACTGAGCACCTACTCTGTGTCCACACTAGACAGGCACCGACGAGGTCGAGTCCCTCCCTTTGTGGAGCTTACATACCCATGGGGGAGATGACATTGAACCAAAACATATGGGGTTTCAGGGAGTGAAAAGTGGAGTGAAGAAAGCTGGTTAAGAGGACGGAGCACTGACGGAGCAAGGAGAGGATGGGAGTGATAACTCAGAGCGGGCATTCAGGGAAGGTCTGTCTTTGGCGGTGATGTTGGAGCAAAGACACCCGAATAAAGGGAGGGAAGGAGCCATGCAGAGATCAGGGGAAGAGCATGCCAGGTATAGCCTCAGGGCTAAACTGAAAGCAGAGGCTGCAAAGAAACCTTTGAGTCATCTGGGTGTTTCTGAGAAGAATATTGATGAGATAGGGTTGGGACTCCATCTGGCACACACATACAGTGTCTTTCTGGTCACCCTCTCTGGCAAGTGAGTTACAAAAAGCCACTCCTACCTGTGACTAAAGCCACCCCAGGTCATCTGGCTCCTAAGAAGACCCTGTGCTGGAGTCTAGCTCGTTCCCTTGGCTGGGGGAGTACTTGTGGTAACATCAATGTAATCAAACCCAATGACTTGTTGCCTGATGTTCTCAGCTTTTGAGGTCTTGATCTAGAAAGTCTCCCCAGATACTAAGTCATAAAGATATTCCTCACACTTAGTTCTTTAGTGTGTAGTTTTATGCTTCACCTTCAGGTCCTGAATCCATCCAGAATCTACTTTTGTATATGGTGTGAGGTAGGGATTCAACTTTATTTTTCTCCAAAGAGTGAGCCAGTTTTTACTATACTATGTACTAAACTGTGGGTTGGAATATTTATGGAGTGTAGGGATTTACTTCTTCCCAAGACTGGGAATGATTTCCTCAGGATGAAAGTGGAGGAAAGAAGAGGGAAAACATTGAAAAATCCAGATATTAATATGTTCCAGGGAGAGGGAACCTTGTTTTCTGCTTCCCTGGTTGACTCTATAATGAATATAGCGAGACAGAATCTTAGCTTTGTAGAGGTTGTCAGGTTCTTAAGGCTGAGTGGTAGGAAGAGCTCTTGCAGACCTGAAGAGTCCTGGAAGATAGGAATGAGGGATATGTAAATGTTGACATTTGCTCTGGGGCATATAAATATGTAAATAATGACCTCTTTGAAATAACTAAGGCTCAACAGGTGCTTCCCCTCAATGGGCCCTGGAACTTAGAGGCAACCCCAAGAAAATGGGAAGGTAGGTAAAACTTTGATGAAGATAAACATTCAACCACCTCACTGAAATGGGAGCTTGAAATAGAGATTTAATTCAATTATGGAAGTTGCTCACGTTCTTGGCTGAGTGAAGTTCAAACATATTTCTTAATTATTTCTCTTTTATTTTATCATATCAACTTCTATTTCAGAACTAAACTTGTTCGATTATAATCATAATTTGGGTAAGAATACAAGAGTTGGGCAAAAATCAATGAAGCAATGAATCATGAAAAATCAATGAAATCAATGTAAAACTCGGTTGCCTCTACAAAACTTATAAAAATATTATGTAATTTATTATCATTTATAAATTTTGTTTTATACATACTTTGTGTCAGTATATTTACAATAAACCTATCCATATAGGGATGCCTGGGTGGCTCAGTTGGTTAAGCCGCTGCCTTCATCTTAGGTCACAATCCCAGGGTCCTGGGAATGAGTCCCGCATGGCACTCCTTGCTCGGCAGGGAGCTTGCTTCTCTCTCTGCTTCTGCCTGCCGTTCTGCCTACTTATGCACACACACTCTCTCTCTCTCTCTAACAAATAAATAAAATCTTTAAAAATAAAAAACCTATCCATATATATTATATTCCATTCATATTTATATTTATATATAAATCTATCTATATATAAATATTTATTATATATAAATATATATAGATCTCTCTATATAAATATTTACTATACATATAAATATATATAAATCTATGAATGCTTGAATCTGATCATTTCATCCCCCCGCTTGGAATCCTTCAGTGGCTTCCTATCCTACATAGAATGAAATCCAGCCTTCAACTTAGCTCTCGAGTTCCCTATGCTCAAGCCCAGACAGCTCTCCAGCTTAGTCTCTCACCACTCTTGTCTGCTCCAGACATCCAGATCTTGTTTCCTCAAATGTGCCAAGTTCTTTCTCATCTTAAGGTGTGTGCACTGGCTGCTTTGTCCTTTCTGGGAAGTTCTCTCCTGCTCTTTACCTAGAAGGACCCTTCATTCAGGTCTCAGCTCCTATGTTACTTCCACAAATAACTCTTCACTGACCAGCCCTCAGTTAAGAAGATGCATAAGTCAGGATAGGTTGTGTTATGCCACGCTAACAAATGACCACCAGGTCTCGGTGGCTTACAGCAACAGCTTGTCCATCAAAGGTCAGCCTGATCCAAAATTGCTTCACTCTAGGACAGGCTGAAGGGCAGCCTCTACCTGGGACATTGTGGACTTAGGGCAGAGAGAAGAGAGATGGTAAACTGTGAGCTAGTTTTAAGGTATCTGTCTGACAAAAATGCGTATCACTTCCAGCTACATTCTGTTGGCCAAAATGAGTCACACGGATACTCCTGCAACAGAGTGTGGATGCTTAATGCATCCATTGGAGGGCACCATGAGTCCTATGGCCAAACCTGAAGTCAATGAGCTGGGGAAGTATAATATTTTCCCAAGGAAGGACAGCAAATATTTTGAATGATAATATAATCTACCAAAAATATCATCCCTATACTACATTATTTCCTCTTTTCTCTTTCTTTTATAACAACTTATAGTTGTAAATTTAAAAAAAGATTTTATTTATTTATTTGGCAGAGAGAGAGCGAGAGAGAGCAAGCACAAGCAAAGGGAGCAGCAGGCAAAGGGAGAGGGAGAAGCAGGCTCTCCATTGAGCAAGGGGAGCTCGATGTGGGACTCGATCCCAGGACCCTGGGATCATGACCTGAAACAAAGGCAGACGCTTAACCAACTGAGCCAACCATATGCCATATAGTTGTAAATTATAAATAAATCCACATTTATTTTAAAACTGTGTGTGTGTGTGTGCACGTATGTGATGGAGGCCTGACCCAGAGTAGGTTTTTGATAAATCATTACAGAATGAACACATAAATGTGAAAAAACTGCAAAGAGCCCAGTCTTTTCAACAGATAGAATTGGGCATGAAGTTCAGACCTCTCTCTTATTAGTATGCAATGTCAGACAAATTGACAATATTGCTGAGCTTGTTTCCTACTTAAAATAAGGACAGGGGCGCCTGGGTGGCTCAGTGGGTTAAGCCTCTGCCTTTGGCTCAGGTCAAGATATCAGGGTCCTGGGATTGAGCCCCATTATCGGGCTCTCTGCTCAGTGGGGAGCGTACTTCTCCCTCTCTCTCTGCCTGCCTATGTACTTGTGATCTCTCTCTCTCTCTCTGTGTGTCAAAATAAATAAAATCTTTAAAATAAGGACAATAAAACTTGGACCAGAGCTGGCCCATAGATGGCGCTAAAGACATCAGTTTCTTTCCTACTTTGTTGCTTTAGTAGCTGTCATTCTGATGCGTTTCATTTTAGCACCAGAAGCATCAACATGACCCATACTGTACTGCAGCAAATACAAGATAACATGTTTCTACTGCTTTGATTCAAAAACCTCACTGATTTAGCATTGGCTGTGCTTTGCAAAAATTTGATCCAAGTGGATCTTAGAGATCTGAGCTCTACCCCTGGGTCTCCTATTCTCAAGTTAACCTGCTAACTCTGCTTTTTAAAAAAAGGACATCTGGCAAAGAAAAATGCAGCTTATAAACCTTCCAGGAATGATAAATGCCAATTTGAATAGTGTTCCCTTTGATGATCAATCGTTACAAAAGGCCTCGTGTAACTAAAGATACATTACACTGGGAAGACCTAGAGCCCAGGCATCTCCAAAGAGATTTTACAGATACTTGGGGTCCCTTGCATGGTTATTAAACAGAAAGCGGAGTTAGAATCTTGTAAATATTTCCCGCCTCTACCTATATTTAAACTTGTTTCCCAAAAGGCTGTCTTGTTTAGTTTTTTTTTTCCCCCTGAGTACAGCTGTTCCAGGCTTTTAGTTGTCATTGTTCCTTTACCTTTAATTAGGAGGGATTCCTTTGCAAGGCTGCAGATAAAATTTCTTTTCTTAGAATTAAATCCAACAGGGTGAGGCCTAAAGAAATAGAAGGCCTAATAAAAGAATTTGTAAGGAAGTAACAGATTTTTTTTTTTTTTTTCACAAAGGGACAAGTGGTGAATAGTATTTGCTACAATATCTGGTAGCTTCAGGTAGCAGCGTCGGGGGATCAGTGAACGGTTTTGCTCATCTCTGCTAATCCCACTACACGAGGTGTCTCTGATAATTAAGGTTACAGAACCCATGGCTTAACATCTGTTGGGATGATGCTTGAGAGGCTGGCTGGGATAACCGAGTAAGAGATGTAGAGACCAGATTAGAAGAATAGTTGTAGAAGTAGAGGTAGGCTGGGAGAAGGGCCTCAGCTCAAGAATTTGTTGTGAAGGATTCTCTGAGGCTCTCTACTCATATATGGTCTCATGGGCCAATGGACAAATCAGCAGCTTTTATTTTTGTACAGAGCATTAGTTATAAGCCTCAAGAGCCTGCTGAGGCACTTTCTATGCAAAGTATGTCCCCTGGGCTTTGGGTTTTCTGTAAATGGCCTAAAGAAGTCTCTTTAAGGTGACTTAAATAGACTATATTTACTCAGTATAAACAATTTTCTTGAATTAGCCTGTCTTTCATCTTGGCTTAGTTTATGATTTTGCTAGTAGGAGCATTAATTTTTTTCTCAACAAAATAGAAACTCATAGCAAATTGATACTGTGTTGTGTGAAATAGATCTATCATTTACCGTAAGAATAACAAAGTCTGTAGGGCGAGGGATATTTGTTTTGTTTGCTGCTGTCTTCCCAGCATCTAGAAAAGTACTTGGCCAGTAGTAGGCACTCAATAAATATTTATGGGATGTGTGATGGCATTTCTAAGTGCTCTAACTTTTCTCAGAGTTGACTCTGTCCATAGCCCCAGAAGACCATGCTGGACCAGACGGATTCCATATACCTCTCAAGACTGAGGGATTCAGGAGAAAGGAAAGGAAAATTCTGGAGCCATACTAACAAGTGGGCCAGGGCTAGATTTAGTGCTTATGGCAGCCCAGAACCATGGGTCAGTAACAGTTTTGGGGTGCAAAAAACAAACAAAGAAAAAAGCAGAAGAAAATCAGCATTGTTTAACAAATCTCCTCCTCCAATCTCAATTTCCCTTGTCTGCTTACATTCCTTTGTTTTTCTTAGGTTTGAAATCTAAACTGTCAATATGTCTATTTCCACAGGAGAGGGAGTAACAGGGTGTAGATGGATCCTCCCACCTGGAACAACTAGTAAGAGGGAGAGAACACACAAAACAACTGTTTTCAAGATACCAGACATCAGGCAATCAAGGACAGTGATCCTGGAGAGATGGGACCCAAATGAGGTGAGCCTTACGACCACATTAGCTTGCTGACTCAAGAGGAGTGCCAGGCCATGGTGCAGAGAAAGGGAACACAGGTGGAATCCAGTGGACTCCTTGAGTTGAAGAGACAGTACTGTAAGTGTAGGGACACCAAGGATTGTCTAACAGACTACTGGAGAAGACAGACCTACGGAGAGAGAGAGGGAGGGAACTCCAGATACCTTCAGAGTCCTTCTTCAGCCGAGAGCCCACTGGTGCATGACCTGAGACAATGGGAGTGTGCACATTATAGGGAACAGTATCCAGAACTCATGTAGGCCAGGAACAGCACCTGTTGCCACCAGCCTGACTGGAAAATCTCAAAATTCACAAGATGTTTGGTAGAGGATGCAGAGGAATCTTGCCTCAGTCATGGAAAATAATTAGCCATGGACTAAACTCTGCTTTGGCTCTAGCTAACAAGCCTTGAAAGCAATACCTAAAAAGACCAAACTGGTTTTAAGTATAAATTTGTTTTAGAGCAAAGCTCAAGCATCTTGGTAGGAATATTTAAAGATCTAACTAGCACCTAACAAGATAAAATCCACAGTATGTGGTATCCAATCAAGAATTACCAAGCATGGGGCACCTGGGTGGCTCAGTCCTTAAGTGTCTGCCCTCTCCCAATGTGCCTGGGTGACTCAGTCATTAAGAGTCTGCCTTCAGTTCAGGTCATGGTCCTAGGGTCCTGGGATCAAGCCCCACATCGGGCTCTCTGCTTGGCAGGAAGCCTGCTTCTCCCTCTACCACTACCCCTGCTTGTTCTCTCTCTCTATCTCTCTCTCTGTCAAATAAATAAATGAAATCTTAAAAAAAAAAAAAAAAGAATTACCAAGCATGAAAAGAATTAGAAAAATATGACCTACAATGAGGAAAAATAGCAATCAATTGAACGGACATAGAGGTTAGAATTAGCAAAGAAGGATATGAAACAGGTGTAAGTACATTTCATAGAGTCTGATAGTGAAGTAGGGGAATAAGAGATGTAAAAAAAAAGTGCAAAAGGAACTAATAGAAATGAAAACCACAAAATGTGAGATGAAAAATACACTGGATGAGATTAATAACAGACCAGACACTGAAGAAAAAAAATAGTGAACTTAAAGATACAGCAATAGAAACTACCTGAGATGAAAAAAATGAGGAAAAAGAGTAAATAAAACAGAAAAGCATTAGTGAGAGGTATGTGGGCCTCTAAGTGGTCTAATATATATGTAATTGGAGAACCTGAAAAAGCGAATGGGGAGACAGAAAAAAAATACTTGAAGGGATAATAGCACCCAAATTTCCAAATTCCAAAAACCTATAAACCCACAGAACTGAGAAACTCAATAAAATCTCCAGCACCCTGAGAGTTTGAAGAAAACTACATGAAAGTACATCTTGATTAAATTGATCAAAACCAGCGCTAGAGGAAAAAAAAAAGTCTTGAAAGCACACAAGGGTAAAAAGATGAGTTAGGTAGAGGTAAAGGTAACAGCAGATTTCTCACTGGAAACAATACAAGCGAGGAGAGAGTGAGTCAACCTCTTAGAGCACTAAGAGGAAAGCTCTGTTGATCTAGAATTCTAACCTGAACAAAAATATCTGTCAAAAACAAAGTGAAAATAAAGACAGAGATACAAAAGCTGAAAGAATCGATCACCAGCAGACCCGCACAGGACAAGTCAGAGGTTTCCTGCAAGCAGGAAGATGGTACCAGATGAAAGTAGGAATCTACACAAAAGAATGGAGAGCATCAGGTACAGGGATGGGACGCCCGGGTGGCTCAGCTGGTGAAGCGTCCGTGTGCGGCCCAGGTCATGATGCCAGGGTCCTGGGTCCAGGGTCCTGAGAGTGAGCTCCACACTGGGCTCCTTGCTCAGCAGGGAGCCTCCTTCTCTCTCTCCCTCTGCTATTCCCATTTGTGCTTGTTCTCCCTCTCTCTGTCAAATAAATAAATAGTCTTAAGAAAAAAAGAAAGAAATGGTAAGGGGTAAGTAATATATATTATAGGGTTAAGTAATATATATATTTTTTTCTTATTTAAATCTACGAGATAATTAGCTGTTTAAAGAAAAATCACAACAGTGTATATGGTGTTTATATCACATATAGAAATAAAATGTACGATAATAACAGCATAAAGACTGGCAGGGGAGACATGGAAGAATATTATTGTAAGATTCTCAACTGTACATGAAATGATATACTATCACTTGAAGATAGGCTTTAGAAAAGATATATGACATAAGATATGGATATTTATACTGTACTGATACATAATACAAATCATATATACTCATATGTAAGGCATACATCTTATACAGATCTATAATTTATATCACATACATTATATCCTAAAAATCTTATAGAGGATGTAAAATTTAAAGCAACCATGAAAATAACAAAGAATTCTAGAGCAGAAGGCAATACCAGGAGATAAAATAAAAACTATTCAGTTAAGCTTAACGAACGTAGAAAAAGAGGGAGAGGAAAAGGGAATGACAAATATGCAACACTAGAACATGATATGGGCTGAATAACATCTCATCTGCTACACAAAGTAACATTTGTTGATTTCAAAATTTTTAATCATGTTGGTTTTTGAATTGTATAGTAACTATAGGGAAAGAAAATGTGACATGGGATCAGGTATTTCAGAGATGCTATATTTATGGTCTAAAACAAGCATTGTAGTTAAAAAGTCAAGGTCAGCCAAGCTTTATTCTGTTTTTTCACTGACGTTATAAGTCATCATCTTTGGTATAAAATCAGTTTTAATAATCCCAAAGCCACGCAAATGTATCTTTGTTATACCTGACAGTTGAGTTGTTTTATTTATCCTTTTATGAGATTAAGATAGCCCTGTGGTAACACACCTTTTGTATTGGTTTACTTTTACAAACTCTAAATAAAAATTTGTTGAAAAACATCATTTTAACATCCTCCTTCCTGCAATGCATAAATCACAGCGGGACTTAAAAGACATGCCAATTTGGGAAATAAAGGTGCTTTTGTGTTTGGGTTTACATTCCCAGCATGATCTAGTGCTAATACCTGCTTGCATTTATATGTGTGTTCTTGATGTTTGTGGGGGAGATTTTTACAGAACAAAACGGAAGCCTTTGTTTCACCTTAGCTTCAAGAGAGGAAAAAAAAAAAAAGGAAAAAAGCTGAAATCTCTAGCCAAATTGTAAGTTCCTCTGAAATTCACACTCTGCCAAGTGGAAAAAACAAAAAACAAAAAACAAACAAATAAACCCCCCCCCCCAAACCGCCACGGGATTTAAGCTATGTTTGACTCTTTCCTGTTCCCTGGACAATCATGTTTAAAAAATCAGTGAACTAAGTCTGCTAGAACGAGATCTCAGGTGTGTGTCTTGGAATCAGGAGAAACTATTCAACTCTCCTGGTTTCCTGGTGACAGGAAACAAAATCACCCTCTTGGGTATTCCCACGTTCCTCCCTCCTTCTCTAGCTGAGTTCTTGAGCCTTTTTTATGTATAACGGGTAAGGAGGAAATTTGTATGTTCTGACATTGCAAATGGCAAACATTTACTTGTGGATGAAAGTACTTCTCAACCCCCACGGAAATGAGGTCTGTTGATCTGATCACCTAGACCTGTCAGGGGAATGAGTTGACAAAGGTCAGCGTGGACTAGTTTGGAAAGAATTTAGGAGATTTATCAAGCAAAGAAAGAGATTTCTTTCCCCCCTGGAGGAGCAGCTGCCTGGCTTGAGAAAAACGAGGATGGGAAAGAGTATGCTATGAAAGTCATTTCCAACAAGCTTTTGGGTTACAGTTAAATTACATATCAAGTATTTCTTGGCCAGTGGACTGGTATTTCATAATACGATGCCACCTGGAACCTGATCAGTCACCACTGGGCTTTATATAGAGGAGACTTCGGGAGCCTGCGTATTCTGGTTGTAGTTATCATCCTTGTTGTTGTTGTTTTTTTCCCCCCCAAAGATTTTATTTATTTATTTGACAGAGATCACAAGTAGGCAGAGAGGTGGGGGAAGAGAGTGGGGGAAGCAGGCTCCCCGCTGAGCAGGAGCCTGACATGGGGCTCAATCCCAGGACCCTGAGACCATGACCTGAACCCAAGACAGAGGCTCAACCCACTGAGCCACCCAGGTGCCCCACTGAGTCACCCATGAGCCCCACATCCTTGTTTTAATTTAAAGAACAGTGAGCATTGCTGGGGTTATTGGCTCTGGGAGGGAGGACTTTGGCAATGGGGGCCCTTCCCAATTGATCTTATCCTGACCTCCACTCTCTCTTACCTCCATGTTGGTAGTGTGCTCTTTTGGGGTTTTCTTCCCACAGGGAAAATGCCAAGGAAGTCCTCCCTCCTCTAGTCCAATCCCATTTGCCCTTTATCCTGGAAAAGGGACCTCACTTCTTTCTGTTTTCCAGGGTTAATGCTGAAATTTATCCTACATGTGTATTTCTGGGTGGAATGCCCTGGAAACATTTCAGGATGGGGGGGTAGAATGTGGGGAGTTAAATGTTCATGTTCACGTGACCATCTTGAATCAGAAGCATACCTTTAATTTGTACTGATTCGTAAAAGGGAAAGAAAGATGAAGTCAAGAAGTTTGGGGCAATGCCTGTTTTAAGGAAAATGATCTGGAATTATTATGTTAAGCACGGCTTTCGGCTCTACAAGAATGTTCTTTCGACACGTATATGGCAAAATTGTGTCTCTGATTTTGACTCATGACTCATGGTGTTGCTGTGTGTGATAACGAGGCTCAAGATGGGAGCACAATGCTGGGGGTAGAGGCCCGGGATGCTCTGTGTCAGGAATACAGTCCTTTCCTTGAAAAAACCAAGGTGCAGATTGTACTGGTTAATCGAATGGAATTATTACTCAGGTTCTGGGTGTTTACAGAGAAAATTGTAGCTTCCAGTGTGGTGCCAGGTTCTCATGGAGCTAAGGCTATTGGTTTTCGGATGAACCCCCCAGGGATTTCTGCCCATGAGGGGGCTGCTGAGTACCCAGGCTCACTACCATGCCCTCTGTAAACATCATCTCATTTACCACTTACAACAATCCTGCGATGCCATCACCATTTATAGAGGAAGAAACCAAGCTGGGCGGGGTGGGGGAGAGCCCCCACAGCCAGCAGCAGCAGGGTAAGGGTGGGAAGTCAGGCAGCCTGACAAGGACACCCTGTGTATTGAGGATTTGTTCAGATTTCAAAGTACAATTATGCACTGGGCGTTACAGACGTGTAACAGCATAGTAAATGGTAAGACTAGTGCAGAACATTTATTTCTGAAAATTAAAGGCCATTATTGCTACCAAATCAATGTGACTGTTGTATACGCATTTTGCCTTTGTTAATTTTAAACATGATTTCAGTATCACTAGTGATCAGCTAGCAACCTTTTTCATTTTTTCAAGTGGAATGTTCTCTTAATTTCGTATATAACCTGTTGTCTAAATTTTATGTACAGTCTTTTATACTAAACCATTCTCCTACATGCACAGGAAGGCATGGCGAAGGGCCACTTAACATACACATTCTTTTGAAGTCTGACCTGTGAGGCATTGTCCAGGGCAGCTGGGAAGAAGCTGGGGGAGATCGTTCTCCTCCAGGCCCTCTTGCCTCAATTTTGCCCAGTGCTCTATTTTAGACCTGTGGGTAATTTCTTATTTAGTTTGTTGGCTACAACAGTAGAGCCGGAGCTCCCAGTGGGCAGTGACGCCTAAATGAAAAGAACACGCAGACGGGAGTCAGGCAGCCAGCCAGCACTTTCCGTAGCTCCGTTAACTCTGAACACCTTTTGGAACCTCGTTTTCCACTCAAGCAAGGTAGAGATGACCAGGCCTATGAGAAAGGATTGTTTCAAGGAGCGAACAATGTAAGGTGTGAGCCCGGGACACGGAGGCTGCTCAGTAAATGCCTGTTCTGTCTGGTCTTTTTGAGAGTAAAGCTTGCATCTTGCTCAGCCTACCGCCCTTGCTCTTTGCACATCATGAGTGCTCAGGAAAATATACCGATTCAATGAATGCAGAGGCAGCAAAAGGAATTTTTCATTCTTGTCAATTTTTAGCAGAATGAGCCCTAAAATGAGGAATACTGGGCACCCCATTTTCCAGGTTCTGGCAATCACGGTCCAGGAAGTGCCGGTCACAGCGGGGGTCCAGCGTAAATCCGGGAGCCTGGGCGGGTGAGGTTTGTACCTGCCAACGCGCAGCGGGGCCCTGGGAAGCCGCCGCCGCCGGCAGAGGGCGCCCCGGGCCTGCCGAGCTCGTGGTGCTGGGGTTGGGGCGCTCTCCGGATGCGGGGCACAGGCTGCAGTCCGGCGTTGACCCAGGCCCGCCAAGCGCCCGCTGCCGGGGCGGAGCTGGAAGTGAGCGCCCTCCGCTCGCAGCGCAGCGCACCTGCCAGGCGCGCCGCCGCGCCCAGCAGTCTCCGACAGCGGTGAGTACCTGCGCCGGCGGGGCGCGCCTCACCCTAGTTGGGGGACACTTGAAGACAGCGCAGGTCGGAGCAGGTTGGACGCAGGCGGTTCCAGGGCTTGGTGTGTGGGAGAGTGGGCAGGGTCCTGCTTGCTTCGGTCTTTGGGAAGGGCTAGGGGTCGACCCCAGTGAATGTCGATCGGCCGAGCTTCGCTCTCAGGCGACTCGGGCTTCCTTGAGGTTCTAACGTCTGGCGGGCCCTGTCGCGTTCTGTCCGGGGGTCCGAGGGTCCGGGGGTTAGCCGGTAACCCAGGGCGTGAGACCGCTCACCTGGGCGCCTCTTCCTCCCCCCACCCCCCGTTTCGCCCACGGCACCATCCAGGGAACCACGTGCGGCTGTCGCCCGAAACTCTGCCTGTCAAGCGAAGCCCGCCCCCAGGGCAGGGGAGGGGACGCGGGGGCGGGGTGGGCTGTGCCCCACGGGAACCCGGCTGGCCCGTGCGCCCTCCGGTGCCAGCTCGGCTCCCTCTGCCTGGCGTTCCCACGGGCTCCCGGGAGGTAGCGGACAGCGCGGTGGAGAGGCGCAGAGCCCGGCCCCAAGGGGCCAGAGGCCACCCAAGGGGCCCCCGGCTGCTCGGTTCTGGCAAAAAGGCAGCGAAGGGAAGGAGCTCTCCAAGTGACTAGTCCCGGAGGTGCCCTCTCTCAGGGAGGCGCCGAGAGTCCCGGATCCCCTTTCCCAGGTGTCTCCTTCGGCTTTGAACGGTCTTTAGCCTTTGGAGGTAGTAGGGGAGCGCCGGTCCTGTGGGACCTGGTCTGGGATCATTTCCCAAACCTGCCTGCGATTTTTGCGCATCAGGAGCCAGATCCCGGGTGCGCGCCCCGGGCAGGACTCCGGCCGCCTTCTGGGCGTTGTAGAGCCTCTGGCCGCCTTCTGGGCGTTGTAGAGCCTCGGCGTCTGACGAAGCCCGCTTTCCGAGCTCGGGGGGAGCTTTGCGAAAGACAACCTCAAGGCAAGGTAGGTGGCTTGGATGGAGTTGAAGTGGGTTTGATACGCATAAAGCTGTGATCTGCTCAAGTTCTGGCGAGCAACCTTTGCTTTCTTTTTGCTTTTTTAAGGGCGTTTGGAGAGCTGCGGTGGAGCCAGGGGCTTGGAGGAGCGAGGCGTATATTTTCAGCTGCACCTTCAAAAGGGGAGAATTCTGTCACCACCAGAGAGGCAACAGCCCCCAAATATGACTACAGTTGCCTAGATCCGCAGAGGCCTGGGAGTCTCTGGATGGATAGCTTAGAATATGCTGAAAAGCCAATGCCTTCCATGGAGGATTGAAGGGCCAGCTGGTCAACAGGACAGTGGCCTGGAGCAAGGGAGTCAGCAGACACTCACAGCCAGCAAGAGGGACCTTTCAAGGGGGCTGACGTGCATTGCCAAGGGCAGGCTCCTGCCACGCAATTGTAGCAGCCCTCTGATGGAATGCTGGTGAGGTCCTTCACCCAGGGGAGCCGGTGGGGCTGTGCCAGGGACTGCCTGGTGAGTGAGAACTTGTGCAGGTCCGACTGACCCCTTATCCCTGCTTAGGAACTGGAGGGGGTCAGAGCCCCCTATGTGCTCTCCATCAGCAAGATGAGGACTCTGAACACCTCTACCATGGATGGGGCTGGGCTGGTGGTACAGAGAGACTTCTCCTTCCGCATCCTTACAGCCTGTTTCCTGTCTCTGCTCATCCTGTCCACACTCCTGGGGAACACGCTGGTCTGTGCCGCTGTCATCAGGTTCCGACACCTGCGGTCCAAGGTGACCAACTTCTTTGTCATCTCCTTGGCAGTGTCGGATCTCTTGGTGGCTGTCTTGGTCATGCCCTGGAAAGCGGTGGCAGAGATTGCTGGCTTCTGGCCCTTTGGGTCCTTCTGTAACATCTGGGTGGCCTTTGACATCATGTGCTCCACCGCGTCCATCCTCAACCTCTGTGTGATCAGCGTGGACAGGTACTGGGCCATCTCCAGCCCGTTCCGGTACGAGAGAAAGATGACCCCCAAGGCAGCCTTCATTCTGATCAGCGTGGCGTGGACCTTGTCTGTCCTCATCTCCTTCATCCCTGTGCAGCTCAGCTGGCACAAGGCGAAGCCCACGATCTCCTCTGACGGGAACGCCACTTCCCTGGATGACACCCTGGACAACTGTGATTCCAGCTTAAGCAGGACCTATGCCATTTCATCCTCCCTAATAAGCTTTTATATCCCTGTGGCCATCATGATTGTCACCTACACCAGGATCTATAGGATCGCCCAGAAACAGATACGGCGCATCTCAGCCTTGGAGAGGGCAGCAGTCCATGCCAAGAATTGCCAGACCACTACAGGTAATGGAAACCCTGTGGAGTGTTCTCAACCAGAAAGCTCCTTTAAGATGTCCTTCAAAAGAGAGACTAAAGTTCTCAAGACTCTGTCTGTGATCATGGGGGTCTTTGTGTGCTGCTGGCTTCCTTTCTTCGTCTTGAACTGCATGGTGCCCTTCTGTGGGTCTGGGGAGACCAAGCCCTTCTGCATTGATTCCATCACCTTTGATGTGTTTGTGTGGTTTGGGTGGGCTAATTCTTCCTTGAACCCCATCATTTATGCCTTTAATGCTGATTTTCGGAAGGCATTTTCAACTCTTTTAGGATGCTACAGACTTTGCCCTACCACGAATAATGCCATAGAGACAGTTAGCATCAATAACAATGGGGCTGTGGTGTTTTCCAGCCATCACGAGCCTCGAGGCTCCATTTCCAAGGACTGCAATCTGGTTTATCTGATCCCACATGCAGTGGGCTCATCCGAGGACCTGAAGAAGGAGGAAGCAGGTGGAATGGCCAAACCCTTGGAGAAGTTGTCCCCGGCCCTATCTGTCATTTTGGACTATGACACCGATGTCTCTCTAGAGAAGATCCAGCCCATCACACAAAATGGACAGCATCCAACCTGAAGCCTGAGATGAATCTGGCCAGACAGGCTCAGCCCAAAAGCTGGAGGAGATTTTCAGTGGCTTGCGAGGTGTGGTGAGACTCAGATGTCAGGCGAGCCCTCCTCTGCTGCTTTTCCTTCAACACACAACTAACTATATTTTAAAATACATTCCAGTGTGTTTTCTTTGTTGTTCATAGTGAATCCAAGAGGGACATATGTGGAGTGAACGTTCACAGGGATGTGTCTTTGGCTCCAAAATTATTTTTAGAAACTGATTCTTATCTTAGGACTTGAAAAATAGGGCGCAGAATCAACAATGAACAGCATCGCTTAAAAAGTAGATCCTCTCCCGGAAGGAGAGGAGATGAGAAGGGTTGAGTTTGTTGTGTACAAACAGGTGCTAACACTGGTCCAAGGAGAGTTTTCAGATTGTAAAGGTAGGTGCATGCCTTCATAAATTATTTCTAAAAAATAATTGAGCCTTACAGTAGGAGTGGGATTTTTTTTTTCGGACTTGAGAGATGCTTTGTTGATATTGGTTTTATTTATTTATTGTATTATATGGATATTTTTAATTTATTAAATAAATCTATATTTATCAGATGTCATAGGATAAACTAATAAGTTACTGAGAACTTAAAGTCACATTTCGTCCATGTAACTAGCACTTTATTGGCCAATGAAACAAACAGAGAAACTCTGAGATTCTAAATACTCATATATAACTTCCAGAGACACAGCCAAGGTTGATAGGAAATGAAGTCGTGATGATTCCTTAAAATTCTTTAGCATAAATAAATACGAGGTGGGAACTGACAAATGCTGTGAATTTTTTTCTTCTAGAAAGATTTTGAAAAACAAAAAGGCATAGCTACTATTATGTTCACATTTTTTTGAATGACAGGACTTCCCAGGACAAAGATTTGCCGTTCTGTAAATATCTTAAATAAAAGCCAGCTTAAGAAAGATCTGATTTGAAATTTATGATCTTAGGGGGTAATAAAAAGTATGTGCCACTTTGTATTTATGTAAAATACTTGGCCCTCTGCGTCTTTTCTCATTTCAGTGTCAGATAGATAGCTTTTCTGAACCAAACAGAAACTGGCTGTCCTGGTTGGATATGTATATGAAGACAGGAGGTATCTTTAATTCTTGCATTGCAGCAGTGTCACCGATGGACAGAGGTCAAATCCTGCATCTGTATCTTACCAGGCCAAATCATACCACTCAGTGGGGCGACTTTTTGTAGTGCTTTAATCTGAATTTAGAATTGATTTTTTTTTTTAAAGTCTAAATGTTAACAGTATTCTAACTAATGAATAGTGCCTCATTATCATCCTCGAGTTAGACATTTCTCTTGGTGGAAAAAACAGGAGACCCCTTCTCTTTGGGTGTGTTAAGTGCCCCAAAGCCACCAGTATCTCATTTGACAAATGCTAGCTCCTTCTCTGTGCTTTGGAATCAAGTTCCTATCTCATCAGCTCAACTGTATAAAGTATCACAAGTCTCTCCTGCCAGATACTCATCATGTGGAGGCATTTCAAGAGAATTTCTTTGAAATGTTTACAGGGTATCCTTGTTGATAAGCAATTTACACAGCAGTTAGGTGACATGGGTACCAAGAAGGAAATCTACTGAAAAGTGTCTCCTGCGTCAGGTCCGTGTTATTTATGCATTGTGAATGTTTCTTCATTTTATTGCCTGTATGCTTTCTTACATATAATAAAATTATTTTGTGAACTCAAATCAATCCTGAATGAGCTGTGTCCCATTTGTTAAGTGTGTTTTAAAATCAGGGCTATTTCAGACCTATGAGTAAGAAAACATGGGCGTTTTTGAGGATAACTGACTTTTGCTTTTCTTTTTAATGCAAATTTCTCCTGTTATGGATGCCACAGGTTGCCTTGGACTATTTAAACAGGAAGTGTTTCTGATTTGGACTACACACTCCTGTGATGGTTTTTTTTTTTTTTTTGGTCTAAAAAAAACACCACATTTTTAAAAAAGAAACTCTCTTCACTTGAGGGATTACTCTACTTTTCATTTCACAGATTTGAAAGCTTTCCAAAAATCTTTGCTTTTTCTTTCAAAGAGCCCTGAGATATAAAGTAATAGAAAAATCACAGAAAGGACTGTGGCTTGCCTGCTGTGGGTTGTGTAGACCGTCAGCTACGGCAGCCACTGTATTTATGGGTAGTGTTTGTTTTAAGAAGAAAAAACTAGAATTTCTTTCTGGAGAAAATATATAGGTTGTAATGTTGGGCTTTTCCAAATATCTTACGGGGCATATCCATCAATTCTGCTAAACCTGCCTAGTTAATGTGCTAATCTCTTTCTTTCTTTCTTCTTCTTTTTTTTTTTTTTCCATCCTGAATAAGGAGAACGACCGAACAGCAGGGGATATTGAAATTAAGGGTTAAGTTTATAATTTGGAACATCACACAACAGATGGTGTCTTTTTAAATTCCATATTTGCCTTCCCCAGGCTTTGGCATATAATGAACATATCTAGAATGAACACCCATAAAGCATGATGCCTGTTCTTTCTGCTTCCTGACTTTCTGGATATCTTTATTCTTCGCAGTTTAATTTTGTTCCTTAATTAGTTAGTTCAGGAGCACCAGCTATGACACTCAGGGTTGTCATTGTCCAACCAAGAAGAAGCGGCACAAAAGCCTTTGCTATTTATTTCACTGGCAGAGTGAAAAATAAATGATATGTTTAGAAACTCTATTAAAAGAATTATAAAATTCAGTACACCCCGGGTGAGACTGTACTTCGGGTTCCTGGCACACAGGTTTGATAAAAGTACCTTATGAAGTGTTGATTTTACTGATAGAATCTTCCTGAGAATTTGATTTATAACCATAAATGCAAAATTACAGTATGATTTTTATTTCATTTTTAGCTATCATGATAAGGCTTCATAATGCCAAATAAAATTGTGAAACACTTTAGCAAGGTAGAGAGAATTTAAAAGAGGTATTCTTTTTCTCTTTCTATCTAAGAAGATGCCTCTTCTGGTGAAATAGACTCAGAGCTCCTACAGGTGATTGAACAACAGGAAGTCCTCTGGAAGGCGGACTGAGCATGAGGCTTCAGCCGGGAGGTTTGGGGTGTGCGTGGAAATGTCACTGCTTTCTCTTGGGAGCAAAGCAGTGACAGTCTCTGAGTCTTACTTATCTGGACTGATTAAACGGGAGGAACAAAACCTCTGCATCCACATTTTTGGTGGAGGGATCGCTCCAAAAAACCAATCAACATGTGATCTAACTTCAGGGACTTTATGATTTCTCCATTCTCTGGGGCTCCCTCCGTCCCGGCCCGATTCCCTCCCTGGCCTGCACCAGCAGCATTTCACCTGGATCCTTCTACCCCTAGGAGCCAGTTCCCATGTGGGAGCCTGGTTGGCAGAAAACACAGGCTTTGTTTCAGACAGACCTGGGTTCGCCTTGCAGCTACCTCCTTCAGGCTGTGTGAGGGTGAACAGGTGTCTGTTCCTCTCTGAGCCTGCTCACCCATTTGTGACATGGAAATAAACACGCAGGTTCTCGTGAGGGCTTAAATGAAGCCAGTGTCTATAAAGGTAGGGAGAAGCGAAATGTGGGGCTCACAGGTTCTCTACAGGATCTTTGCTTTAAAGGGGTCGATGACAATATTTATTGCATCGGTAATAACGAGGCTGCTTGTCATGTATCATCTTGTATGTTGGTTTGAAGCAAACGGAAAGGACTTTTAGGACTCGTGGTTCAGGATTTTCCCAGACACTGTTCTCTTTTGCTGTGGGTATCTGGTATTCCAGAAGTAAGTGGCTGTTAATATCTGCGTGCTTAAGATGATTGCCTTAATTTATCACTAAATACTGACTAAATTAACCTAGCTGTGATGTTTGAGTTTATGAGATCTACTTATACCTTGCAATTTGTTTCAGAAATAATGAGCTGATGGCTGGTTGCCCTGGGCTGTGAAAACTAGGACCTGGTGATCTGCACGATCTGGTTACTGTTGTTGTTTGAAGGAACTAATGCAGTAGATCATGAGATTGTAGTATTACATGGATCAGATGCACCTCTGTGGATTTCTTTGTGATTTCCTGGGTAGAAACATTCCATAATTAACCTGTTTATTTTTATAGAGGATTGAGGGGATGGTGAATATTACAGCACAGAGAACCCCTCTAAGGTTTTGTTACCAGGGCAATCGAGCCGTGTTGCCTTCTGTCATGTTAAGTAACTTCCATGTGATGGACAGAATTAAAAAAAAAAAAAGAGGAAAGCAGCATTTGGACTTTAGAGTGTTACATCATTCAAGATTTGGGAGTTGTAATTTAAATAGTATTAGGAGCTCAAGCATAATCTCTGGTTTAAAAGGGTTTAACTTTTTATCACTATGCAACCATGTCCAAAACCACTTAAATTCTTTTTCATGTTTATAGAATAGATATTCCTACTGGCTCTCAAATTGGTAACTGTTTGTAGCCACTGAAGAAGATCTTCCCTGAATTATATCCACAGAAGGGAACCCACCTAGCAGAAATGCCAGCAAAAGGGCAGTGGGTAGTGGGACCTGGGAGGACTGAACGGAGAGACAGAGTTTTTTTATTTCATTTACAATTAAAAAAAATAGTTTGGATAAACTACTTTACATCCCTTGAAAATAGGTTTTCTCATCTCTGTGACAAGAGGGTTAGAAGAGATGATTTCTGCGTTATTGTTTTGGCTTGATGATACTAGATGTGAGCTCCACCACAGGCAAAACATGAGTCTGGTAGGTTTCCCCTGATATGTTTCCCAAACCTTCACTCTCTTTCTTATTAGAATGCGAACAGAGTGATATTTATAAAATGCAAATATGACTGTGCTATCCTTTTGCTTAAAATGCTTCAGTGACTCCCGTTACTTTTAGGCACAAAAGGCCTTTTGCTTTAGGGCCCCTGGTGTTCTCTGCAGCCTTGTCCACTGGCATTACCCTGCCTTGCACTGTTCCTATAGACACTCTGAACTTCATACAGTCTGGGTAGTGCACAAAGTCCTTCCTTATCTTTTATGCCTTTGCACATGCTGTTCCTTCTGCTTGGAACACTGTTCCGTGCTGCTTTTGTTTGCCTGATGCCACCAATGTTTTAAGATTTAGAGGGACATATTTGCAGAAGACCTTCCTTGGCACCTTCTTCCTGCCTCTACTTCTCTTATTTATTTGTCAGGGTTCACCCTGCCATAATGAAATAATCTCCTTACTTCCTTATCTTTCTCCCTAGATTATGAACATTTTGAGAGCAAAAGTGGTTTTATTTTTTTTCCCTTCCTCTAAATATTTCTAAGCACCCAGCTCGCTGTCTAGCTTACAAGATTTGCCTGTTAATTTTCTGTTGAATGAAAGAAGGAACAAGTCACAACAGGGGATGTTGGAGCCACAATTTTTATGAAATGTAATTCTGGGGGGCTTGGTACAGATGTGTAGGTCTGCTAGGCTCTCCCTAATGTCTTTGGTCTCTCTAATCTCCATGGTGTGTCTGAGGCCCGCAGCTCCCTGGGGTCTGATATGTTCCTGTAGGGTCATCAGGTGCACACAAACACACAGAGAGACCCACACAGACCTACACACAAGTGTGTTTTATGTATGATTTGATGCTATTTGCAATCAATAACCTTTTTGGAGCACTTTCTATGATTTAGGTCATGGGCTGGATGCTAGAAATGAACCAGACCCTCTCCTGATCTTTGAGGAGTCTGAAATAGAGACAGATAGGCAAATAAGCCATCACCAAAGAATGTGGTAAAAGTAGAACATATAGAGAAAGAAAATGTTTTCTTCCAGGCAATGCCCCTCATTCTGTAGAGGGCCAGTAACCATCTGCCCGTATCATGCCACACATTGTCCATTCAGTGTGTCATTCCGTCCTTTCAGCCTTCCTGGGATGGGGCACCATTGTAATTATCCCTTTACACAACAAAATAACAAATACTCAGAGGGGGCAGGTAGCCCAATGTCACACAGCAAGTAAACGATGGGGCGGGGTTGAATCTAGGTCCCACAGGCTGTAAAATTAATTGCTTTGAGGTGGTCTCCACCCTCGGTGGGGGCCTCCTTCAGTCCATCTGGAGAGTTAGTGACGTGGTCTGGGGACAATTGTCGTGCATGCGCACAAGCCCCTCCCTGCAGCCCTATGCACCTGTTTACTGCTTCGGAATAGACTCGGAGGGCACCCCTCGCTCCTCCTCCATTCAGGGCAGCCTTTCTCCTCTTGTCTTCATCTGTTTGAGACTCATCTCAGGTGTCAGCCTTAATGAGAATCCTTCTCCAGCCCTTCCTTCTCCAGGCTGGTGTCCTGCTGCAGGGCGTGCGTTCTGTCGTGTGCCGTCGTGTCTCCCGTGGCTCAGGGGAACTCCCAGAGGCACCCACTGTGTCCTTTCCCACCCTTTATTCTCAGTGCCCAGCACAGCCTGACACAGGGACACATCAAAGTTAACATTCTTTTTAAATGAAGGAATTAATAACTTTATTGAAAGGGCTAGGTAGCTGCTTATACATGTACCTTACTTTTCGCTTTAGGGTTGAGCCTGGGGCAGGTGTAAGGGCTGATCTCCTCTGCTAAGTGAGATTTCTCCATCCAGGACACAATCCAGGGAAATAATGGGAACAGTATTTAAATGGCAGACTAGGGCTCTCTCCCATATTGATGCGCGTGGATAGTGAGTGATCAACCCTTTCACACAGGAGAGGAAATGTCAACCAAGTGTCACCAGTGTGTTCCGAGATTATCTAGCCACATGCATGTTGTTTGCAGACTGAGTTTTTAGGTCAGATGTATTTAGCATTATAAACACGTTGACCATAATTTAGATAATGTCCACTCCCATTTGTAAGATGCTGCGTTAACACGCACAGCTATTGGCTGTTAGACTGCGGGGGGAAGGTTGGAGCCCTATGTTAATTCTGCCGAAAACAGCTGTGGGTTTTTCCTCGCTTGATGGTGGGGTCACCATAAAATAGTGCTTCTGTTCCAGGGGAGGATTAAAGAGGATCTACTCTGAGAGGGGACCAGGGGCCATAAGGGGACAGTTTGTTTAAGAAGCTCGGTCCTAATACGTTCAAAGCAAAAGTAAATTTTAATGCCATTTTCAGTTAGAATCCATTACATCCATATTGAAATTAAAGCTTATTTGTTTGCTCATGCAATTTAGAATGTTGCCCTCCGATGAGGCTCCATCAAGCGGAGAAGAAGAACCTCTGGGCTGGGACAGCAAACAGCTGGTTTCCTGCTCTGCTCACAGGAATGTAAACTGATACCGCGAATTGGCAGGGAAAGCTGGTGGTAGCTACCAGACTTGCAACATGCACACAGTTCGATCTAACCATCCCACTTCTAGCAAATTGGCTTACGTACGTCCTTCCCTGTGTGCTCAGGGGTGTCTGTGTAAAGGAGACAGTCTTGCTTGTAAAGCCAGCTGAAGACAGCCAAGTGTCTGTAAGAGGGGAGTGCCTAACTAAGACGTAGAATATCCATGGCATGTGGTAATTAAAAAGAAAGCAGACCCATATGCACTATTACAGAAGGCTTTTTCTGAAGTGAAAAAGCAAGTTACAAAAGTTACAAAATTATCTGGACAATATGATTCCTTTTATTTAAAACAATATAGGAATTATTTATCCCTTATGTAAATTCATAGACAAAGATCTAAGAAAATGCCTGCCTTTTTAAAAACAGTAGTATCTCGGGGTGCCTTGTTGGCTCAGTTGGTTAAGTGTCTGCCTTCAGCTCAGGTCCTGATCTCAGGGTCATAGGATTGAGCCCCAGTTTGGGCTCCTTGCCCATTTGGGACTCTGCTTGTCCCTCTCCCTCTGCCCTTCCCCTTGCTTGTGATCTCTCTGTCTGTCTCTCTCTTTCTCTCTCTCAAGTAAATAAATAAATCAAATCTTTAACACACGCCTCAAAATAAAAAACCAAAAAACTTCTAGAGAGAAGAGTGAGCTTTGGGGAGACCCAAGCTGGGGCGGTGTTCACTTTTTACTTTGTGTATTTCTTGGTTTTTATAAGAAGCTTGTGTTTATGTGTATTGTCCACGTAATTAAACATTTTTTTAAAAGAAACAGGCTGAACTGACATGAGGCAAGTAGAGTTCCATCTGTGGCTGCTGGGGGAGTAGGGGAGGCCTGGGCAGGTCCTTGAAAGAATGAACAGTAATTGAACACCATGGGTGCTCATGTGGGGACATTTCTTTTTTTTAAAGATTTTATTTATTTATTTCTTTGACAGACAGAGATCACAAGTAGGCAGAGAAGCAGGCAGAGAAAGCAGCGGAAGCAGGCTCCCTGCTGAGCAGAGAGTCAGATGGGGCTCCATCCCAAGACTTTAACCCATTGAGCCACCCAGGTGCCCAGGTGGGGACATTTCTCGATTGATCGTCAGAGCCTGATCTGGCTGAGGCTGGGTGAGGTTCTGGACTGGCTCATGGAAGCTCAGGGGCCCATGCAGAGTGGGAGATCTTGGCTTCCCAGCTTCCTTTCCCCTCAGACATGACCCTCGCCCACTACATGGGGGCGTCTTAGTTCTCCACACAAAATACCCTTTTTTGCTGAGCTTCCATGGAGCTCATATTTGGAATAATTTTGTTGATCAAATGCACCTAATTTAGAAAATAATAGGATGTGTGGCCTTTTGATAGTTAAAACATTTTTTCTGTTCAGCTTTTGGGAAATGGTGAAAAATATTCACAGGGGGGGCCTTGTGAACCCCCACTTGGGGATCACGAGTGAGAGCCTGTCTGAAGTCCTGGGAGCTAACAAAAAGCAACCCTTGTTAGGGGTCTGGACTGTTTCAAACCTTTGTAGACCCTACAATACTCTCTAATTTGAGTTATCCATTGCACGTCACATCAAACATCTAAAAATGCTCTCATATTTCTCTTAAATATAATTTTACTGCTGCAAAAAAGATGGATATTTAATGTTCTGAAATTACTCAGGATGTCCATCTTGCCATTATGTTGTTATATTCTGAACCGATACATTTTCCCCTTCCGGTTTCAAACATTTCTGGGTGCTTTTGGGAAGCTCGGGGCCCTAGGGACCTTGGCCTGGAGCAAACTATGGTGAGAACTGTCTCCCCATTCTGAGAGCAGAAATGCCGCGGACTGTGGGGCACGGCAAGAGAAGTCCCTGAGCTTTTCCTGCTGGAGTTTCTTCCTCGCCGGTTAGGTTGTCAGTTCACTAATGTTTAAGGGCCTCTTCTAAAACGCAGTCTCCGAGGATGACACAAACCACTTCGGATTGTTTTGAAACTGAAAAACACCCTAGCGTTTGTTCTTAGGCTTAACCTTTTGGGAGGCTTTCAAATTCTATTTTTCTCATCATTGACAGAGATATTAAATGTTTTAGTGATATTTTTATGTTAAATGCTCCCACAGGCTCATTTTAGACGTTTCCAGAGAATAGACATGAAGGCTTCAGGTGGTAAATTCAAAGTTTGAGGATAAAAGCATTTAGGGCAGGATTGGAGGAAAAGACAGCCTTCCTTATCTGATCTTTTCTTCTAAGAGGAGGGAGAAAACGAAGTGTGAAGACTCAAGAGTCTGTAACCTGTAAGAGACAAACAGCAAGTCAAATGCGCCAAGAAAGGTGAACCCAGATGCTGACCAGGGAGAGTGGCTAATTGTCAAATGTTAAATCGAGACAATAAGTTATTTCAGGCACAAGGTTTGTATGGGAGAGTCTTTGGCCACCTGGGCAGAGAAGCAGCTCCTATGAATGGCTGATTGCTTTGGGGAGACCGAGGTTACACAGCACAGGACTTCTGCTCCCAATCCCCCTGGCTTCAAAGGAAGGAACACTGAGGAGTCCGTGGTCAGTGTCATTTCTCTCATTTTTCTGCCCCGACAATGATGAAACTACAGCTGTACATTTGACAGGGATTCCAAATCCAAGAGAAGGAGGAAGGGGGTGGAGAGAGGAGGAGAAAGCTGGCTGGTGAGCAAATTTGTGGTTTGTCAAGAAATAAGTACTGGCATGGGGCGCCTGGGGTGGCTCAGTCTGTTAAGTCCCCCTTCGACTCAGGTCATGACCCTGGGACCCTGGGATTGAGTCCCACATCAGGCTTCCTGTCCCTCTCCCTCTCCCCCTGCTTGTGTTCCCTCTCTGTCAAATAAATAAACAAAATCTTAAAAAAGAAAAAAAGAAGTATATACAGACATCTCACTTTTTAAAAAGTAAAAATTGTATTTTAAAATATTTTTCCAGGGGCGCCTGGGTAGTTCAGTTGGTTGAGCGGTTGCCTTCAGCTCAGGTCATGATCCCTGCGTCCCTGGATCGAGTCCCACATCAGGCTCCCAGCTCCATGGGGAGTCTGCTTCTCCCTCTGACCTTCTCCCCTCTCATACTCTCTCTCACTCTCAAATAAATAAATAAATATCTTTAAAATATAGTTTTCCATTTATAGAGAAATTTCAAAGGTAGTACAGAGAATTCCTGTATTCCCCATACCCTGTTTCCTTATTGTTAGTCTCACATTGGTATGGTTACAATTAATGAGCCAATATGGATATATTCTTATTTACTGAAGTCCATAGTTCAGATTTCTTTCATTTTCACCTAATGTTCATTTTCTAGAATCCCATGTTACATGTAGTCACCGCCTCTCCTTAGGCTCCTCTCAGCTGTGACAGCCTCTTACCCTTTCCCTGTGTTTGACGACCCGACAGTTCTGAGCCGTATGGGCTGGGTTTTTTATAGCGTGTCTCCTGGTTGGGATCTGCCTCTTTTTCTCTCATTTCCAGGTCAGCCCTTTTCCATCTTCAACCCCTCCCATGAGGTTATTTCATACATTTACACTATAGTTAGATTCTTTTTGCCACATTCCGCATTCTATCCTGGGATCCTCTGACCTCGCAAATGATTTTTTAAGACATTTCCTTACATTGGCGGTGCCTGGGTGGCTTAGTCAGAGGGGCGTGCCACTCTTGATCTCGGGGTCATCATTTCTAGACCTGTGCTGGGCAATGAAATTATTTTTAGAAATTCCATACATTAAGATACATTCTTTGTGCTGTAAGGTTCAAAGTTCATTTTTCAAACGCGTTCTGTCTCATATCAGGCATTAGGTATTATATACCATAGTTTGAATGCCCTTAAAGCTATCTGCTACGCTTGTCCTATTCAACCCTTTCCCTAACAAGCTGTTGGTAGCCACTAATCTGTTTACTTTCTCTCCAGTTTCCCATTTTCCAGAATATCCTATAAATGGAATCATACAGTACAGAACCATTGCAGGCTGGCTTCTTTCACTTACTGGAAGATTCTTGGTTCTTTCCATTTGGGGGTGATTATGAAAAAAAGGGGATATAAGTGCATGAAAGTTTATGTGCAGGTAGAAGTTTTCAGATTGGTTAGATAAGTACCTAACTATGGAAGTGCTCGTTAAATTCATAAAATGAGTTAGAAATGATTTCCTCCCCTTGTTTTCTGGAAGAGATGGTAGGGAATTGGCATTCTTTCTTCCTTAAATATTTGATGGAATGGAGTAGCGAACCCATCTGGGCCCAGGGCTTGCTTTCTTTTTTGGAAACTTACTAATTATTGATTTGATTTCTGTGATAGATAGAGGACTTTTCAGGTTGTGTGAGTTTGCGTCTTTCAAGAAATTGGTCCATTTCACCTAGGTCATGGGGCATAAAGTGGTTCATAGCATCCACTTATTATCCTTTTAATGTGTACAGAATCAGTCGTGATGACCTCTCTTTCATCTCTGATATTGCAATTTGTGTCTTCTTTCCTTTTTTCTTGGTTTATCCATTTTTTAATCCATCTTATTGATCCTTTCAAAGAAACACCTTTTGAGTTTATGGATTTTCTTTAAGTCTTTTCTGTTTTCAATTTCATTGTCATTTCAGCTCTTTGTTTGTTGTCATTTCTTTCCTTTTGTTTTCTTTAAGCTCATATTACCTGTGGTTCTCTAGTTTCCTGGGAGTGGAGGCAGAAGGTATTGATTTAAGAGCTTTCCCTTTTTTTGTTTTGTGTGTGTGTTTTTTTAAATTAATTTTAGTTAATTAATTTTAATTTTAGTTAATGTTATAGGTTTCCCCTGAAGAACGGTGCTTGCTACATCCTACACATTTTGATAATTGCATTTTCATTTTCATCTAGCTTGAAATATTTTTTTTTAAACTCTGCTTGAGACTTCTTCCTTGACCTGTGTGTTATTTAGAAATGTGGCATTTAACTTACAAGTATCTGGAGGCTATCTTTTCTGTTCTTGATTTCTAGTGTAATTGTATCAAGGTCTGAGAGCAAACCTTGGATGTTTCTATTCTTTAAACATTTTCAAGAAGTATTCTGGTCTATGGCTTAGGAAATAGCCTACGCCTGTCAGTGTTCCATGTGAGCTTGAGAAGAATGTGTATTCTGCTCTTGTCTGATGGAGTATTTTGTAACTTCTACACATAAAAAGAAGCCAAGTGGCATAATAGACTCAGAACTAGGTCTGTCTGCCCAGGTGCAGTAAGTTCACGTTATGCTGCATCTGGAAGTCAAGTTCTGCCGGGGAGAGTATTTTTAAGTTATTTGCAAGTCTCTCAACAAACTTATCAGTGTTGGTACCACATACGAGCAAACTGAGGTTCCTAAAAGTAAAATCACTTGCATGAGCTCTTTCTGCCCTGAAGGGCCATGTACTAGTACTGACAGCAACATTTGCTGCTCTTTGTACCAAATACTGTCGTGCCAGTTGCTCCGGTTCTGGTCGTGCCAGTTGCTCTGGTTCTGGGATGATTGATTAATTGGGAGTTTTATGGAGGAAGAACTCGTCCTCTTTTTCAATCTAGCTGAATTAATCAGTGTAGGAGGCAGCAAGACTTATACAGGTGAAAAGAAAAGTCATCTTTAACATGAACAAAAGGAACGTAGGAGGAACCAGGCAAGAATGGATTAGTAATAGGCTATGGGCTAAAGAATGTGACACTTGAAGTCAAGGACGATTAGGAAAGTTTTCGTTTCAAAGAGAATGAAGTAGTCTGTGGAAGGGGGAAGAGAGCTGAAGTTTATTGATGTTTCTATGTGGCAGGCACTGTGCTGGGTATCTTGGCAGCTGTATCCTCCTGTGATGATCAGAACAGACCTATGAAATGTTCCCGCAGCCTGGAGGGTTTCCCTTCCACCCCTGGCCTGCTGCATAATACTGCTTTCCAGGGGAGAAGTGGTAGAAAATTTGAAAAAGAATGCAGGATGGTGACAGGATCCCAGATGGGGTGAAAATATGGCACTGTTGGTCTTTAGGAAACCATGCAGCAAGAGAATGGACAATCTGACTACTGTTTACCATGGGACAGGATATAGAGGGGCCGAGGGACAGGGGAAGGGAAGAACTTCCTCAAGACCAGACAGGGGTGTGTACGGAGGCCAAGCCAGGATTCTGGTGATGGATGAGCCCCTTGGCCTTGTGGAGCACCACTTGGTCCAGTGTTCTGACCCACCTACTTCTTTGCATCAACTCCCTTAAGAATTTAGTTCTAGGCAGAGCACATAGCATGATACTTGAATTTTTTTCTAACACACACTCCCCGGATCATGGATAATGCATGGAAGTGTGCACATTTATCACCTATGTTGAGAGAATTGAATTCCTAAGGCAGTTAAAGCTAAATTGTACCACTTGGGAGGAGGGGATTCTTTATCTCCCATTCTCTCTTATTCTCCTTCTTCTGCATCCAGAGAAAGAAGTAGAGGACTAGCAGCGGGGACCCTGTCCCAGGTGGAGATGGCCCTGATGTTAGGAACCCTGGATCAGATCCATACACTAGTGCGGCCCCATCAGCTACGAAACCTGGACAGCCACGCTAACCTCGGCCAATTGTTAAGCCAAGCAGGAAGTTTCGTTTCTCTGACCTTTCGATGATGGCTACCAGACCTGCCTCCTGAGACTGACTTGGTCTCCTACAGTTTCACCCTAGGAGGGAAGAATGATTTGTAGGATAGGAGCTTGGTCGTTTCACTTGAATATTGGGAAAAATACACATCTCCAGCTGGCGAAGCTGGATGTATCAGTTGTACATATAACTTGTCAATTTCCCTTGACAGATTGATAAATATCTCATGAGTAATGCTTTGCTGTTAGGGTGTGGTAGGCATAGAAATTACATTGTAAATGTATTCTGGACACTGAAAACAAAAGATATACGTTTGTGTTAGGACCTGTCAGAAGCCTGTTAGGTCCCTCTAGCACCTAGTGTAGGAATTCAGTCTGAAATTCTACCTGTTACTATTATGGAGATTTCAGCAGCTTCACCAGAAGAGGCAAAGAGAATAATCTCTGTAAATATTTGCTGACAGGTGGGTGACTGGGCAGATCAATGGCTATAAGGATTGGGGGGGGGGTTGAGTGGACGGGTGAGTGAGTAGCTGGATTGGTTAATGGAGGGAGCAGTGTAATTAGCATGGCTGAGACCCAGTGTAGATTGCAGAATTGAGTAAGACCAAGCTCCTGTGCTTCTGGTTGTCAGCATCCCTTCAGTACCGTCCCTTGGTGATGGCATTTCTGAATTTCTACTCGTGGGACATTTTTCAATTGGAGAATGAATCGTGAAGGCCAACGTGTATGCAGAGCCTGTTGGCTAGAACATGAATTTACCTCGGCGAAATTCAACTTTTCCAGAGGCTTCCCCAGCCACAATCACTTTATTGCTCTGAGCCCGTTTCCTCCTCCCCCCAAAGAGGACAAGAACCCCTAAATCATGGGATGGATGTGAGGATTTAATAAGGCAATAGTAGTAATTATGCTTGATACTTACAGAGAGGCCCTTAGCTGTGTGCCAGCAACTCTTCTAAGTGCTCGACTTGAAGTAGCTATGATGTCGTCCTCGTTTTATGGAGAAGACGCTGAGGCACAGAGGGGTAGAGAGACTTGACCAAGGCCCCAGCTAGTGAGGCAGACCTGGGCTTCAAACCCAGGCAGGCTGGTTCCAAAATGTGTACATTTAGGCCTTTTGCTCTACATCACCCTCTTGAATGTATAAAGTGCTGAGCACAGCCCCCCGGCATGTGGTG
This sequence comes from Mustela putorius furo, assembly GCF_011764305.1. Classification (NCBI taxonomy): domain Eukaryota; kingdom Metazoa; phylum Chordata; class Mammalia; order Carnivora; family Mustelidae; genus Mustela; species Mustela putorius. Next base: position 35,195,403 of record NW_025421294.1, read on the forward strand.
GGTCTCAGCAAAGGCCGAATTCCTTTCCTCTTGGTTCATTACCTGCCCTGAAAAGGCAGTGGTGGCCTGTCCCCCGGGGCCAGAACCGAGAGGAGACTGGAGAGGCAGCTGGGGAATCCTGTCTTGGCCAGCCATGCATGAGCCTCTCAGCTATGACTTTTCTTTTTTTATGCTTTTAGTTTCATCCTTAAAAAGTGAAAGACACATATTTCAAGATCCTTATGAATAAAACCAACGTTCCTTACCTCAGCCCAGGCCTGGTTAAGGAACAAGAAACACGCTTTCTTCCCAAAGGATTTTAAGACAGTTCTGTGAATTTCTTTGCAATTTTGGTATGCATGTGCTCTTTAGGACAAAGTAATAAGAAAATTTCTTTTTCAAGCATGCCAAAGGCTATGTTCACTATTGGCACTATTAGTAGTCATATTTGTGGTAATAGTATATGCTGTGTGTGTTTGGGAGAAATACACGGGGCAGGGGTCAACTTTCCATTCTTTTCTACTCTAAGTACACTGGATATTTTATAATGAGAAGATTACTTTGTTATTCAGAATCAAAAATTGAAGATGTACATGAATGCAGGCAGGAGAGTTCAGGCTGCTTTGCACAGTGACCAGACTTTCCTGAGTTGGCCTTGATTGGCCTCTCCAGCCCTTGGCAGGGGTGGGTAGGCGGGGGACAAGGTGGGGGAAGGGGGAACTGTAATTCTCTGATGAGCTGTCCATACATGTGTGCACCCCACTCCCTAAAAAAGACCAATTTAAGACCTAGATGAAATAAACAATTTTCCAGGAAAGTGCAGGTTTTCAAATCTTATCTTAGAAGAGATTAAAATCTAAATAAACCAAATACAAAGTTTTTGAAAGAGCTACCATCCCCCTCCATGAAAAAAAAAAGCCATAAAATTTCTAGAGGAATTTTGATCAGACTATGAGAGAACAGATATTCCTCACAGGGAAGGATCTGGTAGACCCCACATTCATTGAGTGATGGAAGTTGCCAGGACTTGTAAGAGACAAACATTTATGTGTCTCCTCACACAATGAGCTGAAAAGGACATAACGGTACCTCGGTGGTATTTCTGACACAAAATGGGTGATTTGAATCTAGTCACAAGGAAACATCAGACAAACTCTGGTTGAGGGTATGACACAAAAGAAACAGCCTGCACACCTCAAAACGTCAAGATTATTGAAGACGAAGACTGAGGAATTGCTCCAGATGAAGAGAGTCTGAAGAGACTTGTCAACGAGATGCCTGTGTGATGCGGGTTGGGAGCTAACCAGGAAACAGTATTTCCATGAAAGACACCACTGAGAAAACTGGTAAAACTGGAATAAGGCCTGTGGATTAGATGTTCACAATTGCATTAGTGGTAATTTCCTGGTTTTGACAATTGTATCCTGATTATCGTAAGGGTGTGTCCTTGTGTTTAGAAAACACAAACCAAAGTATTAGGGCTATGGGGATATATCTATAATTTACCCTCAAAAGATTCAGGAAAACTGACAGCTACATTGAGGAAATCTGGGTATGTGGTAAATTCATACTTTTTATATTTTTTAACAGCTTTTCTATAAACCTGTAATTCTTTAAAACAAAATGCTACATAAATAGTGGATTATTTTGTTTTATTCAGACTGAGACCAAAGAGAAAGCAATGTGAATACTCATAGAAAATTCTAAATAAAGTATTAGAAACCATACCGCAGCATCCAGTTAAAACTGAAAGACTTAAAAAAAAATACTCTCATAAATGAAATAAAACATAAACAATATGATAGGACCAAGGAGGGTTCATTTCAGGAATTCCAGGATGATCTCATCTCAGAAATGGATTAAATTAATGATTTAAAGAGAAAAATCATGTGGTCGCCAATGTAGAAATGTTGGGGTTTAGAGCTGATGGGCAAGAAAGAATTCTTGAGACATTTTCGGTGCAAAAACATGGCTTTATTAAAGCACAGGGACAGGACCCGTGGGCAGAAAGGGCGGCCCCGGGGTTGTGACAGGTGACTGGTTATATACTTTGAAGTTGGGCGGGGGTTGGAGATAGTGTCTCTAAGGAATTTGGAGCAAGGTTTCCAGGACCTTGAGGGGGCTAGCTATTGTGGTGGAAAAGTTCATTTATTACTGTCTAATAAAACCCGAATCATGAGACCCTGCAGATGCATCTTGGTGGGCCCTGTGCTTCGAGGATGATTGTTCATGTGTATCTTGGGCGGGGTGGGGTCAGGGGGCGGGTAGAGACAAAGGAAGCCTCCAAAGGAATTTTCACATGTTAAAGTAGACTTACAGGATCCTGGGGGGATTGGGGTCATGTTAAGTCAAGATTGCCTTTGCCCCCAGCAAAGTGTCAACATTGAGGTAGCTGGGCTACCACAGCAAGGTCACTTTAGCTTTTTCAAGGACTTCTCCATGGGCTGTAAGTAGTAAGGAAATGTAATTTTTTTTTTTTGCCTTTGTCTCCTACATCAGTCAAGTCTATGACAGCTGAAAGGCATTTGCTGCAACTCAATGCCTACTAATAAAACAGGAATCAAACAATTCTTCCTTAACATGATAAAATATATTTAACATGATAAAATGTACTTAACTCAGCCCCAAAGCCAGCCTGGTGCTGAACGGGGATGGCCTGGCAGCATTCCAACAAACCTACCTGGAAGGGAAGGCTACTTATTCACTGAGGGCTGATTACACACACGGTGCCCTCCAGCGAGATTTAATTTGTCTCTATTTTATTGAATTTAATTCTGTTCTTTATCATTTCCTTTCTTCTACTTTATTTGGGTTTAATTTGCATCCCCCCCTTTTTTTCTAACTTCTTGTAATGGATTCTTAGGAGATTGTTTTCAAACTTCCTTCTGTTTATATATATGCATTTAAAGGTATGAATTTCCTGCTGAGCACTGTCCTAACTGCGGCTCACAACCAAGTCATATTTTCATTACCATCAAGCTCAAGATGATTCTTTATTTCAATATGTTATAAAGTTAAATAAAATGCCTAAGATTTATTTCTACAAGTTTGGATTTCTTGTGTTAAGTGAACAACCACGGCCTACTGTTTTGAGTGAGGGAGGGAACGTGAACTTTTTTTTTTTTTTTAAGATTTTCTTTATTTATTTGTCAGAGAGAGAGAGACAGAGGGAAAGCACACAAGCAAGCAGAGGTGGAGAGAGAAGCAGGTTCCCTGCCGAGCAAGGAGCTGGATGTGGGACTCGATCTCAGGACTCTGGGATCATGACCTGAGCTGAAGGCAGCACCCTCCTAACCGACTAAGCCACCCAGGCGTCCCAATGTGAGCACCTTTCTTTCCCTAACTGATAGAATAAACAAAGCACTAACTAGGGCCGCCTGTAAAGTGTTATTGGAACCCTGCTCCACTGTTTGTTTACTTCTTGCCTCTGGCTGCTTTTGGGTTATAATGGCTGGGAGGAGTAGTTGTGACAGAAGCCATGTGGACTGCCAAGTCTAAAATGTTTACTAACTGGCCCTTTATTAAAACAGTTCATGGTCTCCTGCTACAGATCTTCAACTACTTAGGGCAAAGGTAGGGTCTCCTGGAGCTCAGCCCCCAGCCTAATGAGCAGTTGTCGGTGAGTGCTGGGGGAAGAGTAACTGAGTGGGTACATAAACGAATGCAAGGCAAGGTCATTTGGTAGAAGGTGGGCCCACATGGTGGGAAAACCAGGAAGTCACTGACTTTCCTACAACAGTGCAGGCGATAGCTCAAGTTCAAATTCAGCTGAGCTCCTTCCCCTCCTGCACCTGCCCTCATTACTGCCAAGCCATATTTTTATTAAGATGTAACCTTTAGGGGCTCCTGGGTGGCTCAGTAGATTAAGCATCTGCCTTCAGCTCAGGTCATGGTCTCAGGATCCTGGGATCCAGTCCCATGTTGGGGTCCCTGCTCAATGGGGAGCTTGCTTCTCCCTCTCCCTCTGCCTGCCGCTCCCCCTGCTTGTGCGTGCACTCTCTCTCTAATAAATAAATAAAATCTTAAAAAAAAAAAAAGATGCAACATGTTCTTGTGTGGCTGGGATGATTCAAAATGAATTATCTAAGTACTGCTATCCTCTGGAAATCCCACGTGGCACTGAAATAAAGAGAAAAGAAAGAGCCCCCTGGCTTAATAGTGATTTTCAGAAAGTGAAAATATTTGCTCCATAATGAAAAATTCCAACATTGTAGACACATCTGGGACCTGTCCTGCTGGCTTCGGTAACAATCTTATGATGAAGAACTCATTACCGGATCTTCCTAGACCTATAAAACTTTATAACCCTGTGAAGCACCGTAGTAGCAGCTAAGAGGAGTTGAGCTGAAATACCAACTGAGTATTATTCCCACCTTGAGAGACCACCAGAGACCTGAGTCAAAGCCAAGCAGCAAGGATCGTTTATTGCAGGTTCGAACCTGGACCTCTGAGCCGCTCATCGCTGATATCGCCGAGAGGTCCGGAGCTGGGTCGGTGTAGGATTTTTATAGACAGATACAAACAAGTTTCGGGTAGGGTTGAGCTGATTGGTTGACAGTTTGAACAGGTATACTTGTTCACTGAGGGCTGATTACACACACGGTGCCCTCTGGGCTACCACAGCAATCAGTGGATTGGGTCAGGGGACCCGCGCGGAAAGCAGGGGTCCGCGGGAAAGCAGACAAAGGGTCCGCGCAAAAGCAGACAAAGGATCTGCGCGAAAGCAGACAAAGCAATCTTACAGAAGCAGAACTGGCCGGTTGCGCGCGCGGAAAAAACAAGCGTTCCTACAGAAGCGAAACTAGCTGGTTAACAGGATAAAAATGCACTTCTAGCCGGGGTGGGGGTGGGGGTTTCTTTTGGTCTTTCAGAGCACTTGCTGTATTCTGGGTCTTGGCTAGTGGCTGATACGCACTGGAAAACTGTGAGGAAGTTCTGGTTCATTCCCATTTTACAGTGTGGAAAACTGAGGCTAAGAGGGAAATGACTTGGTCAAGTTCACAACGCTGCCCTGCGGGAGAGCAGGATTTGACAAGCTCTATTAGCTCACAAACAAAGTTCGTTCTATTCATTCAGGAGGTTAATAGTGGTAACGATAATAGAATTGGCTTGTTTGTTGGTAGCTAGATTCCATAAATCTGATTCCTTTGGAATGAACAAAGAGAATAAGGAAGTTTCACTAAACTAAGAAATGAGATTGCCTGGTTTTAATGAGGTTAAATGGAAATGGGTTGGCTTCTAGGGTAGAATCCAGGCACAAGAAGCACTCTGGGAGCACTGGTCTTCCTGCTCTATGTCCAGTTCACACATCACGGCTCTCTGACTCACCTCTCTCTGTGTCCTGTTCCTTTACCCAGCATGGCCTGATCATTACCTTTTATCTCCAAGACTCCCTCCTGAATTACCTTTCCACTCTCTCCATTTCTTCTATTCTCAGTGCTACTGCCAGAGCTTGGTGAACTAACCCTGGTATTTCCATGCCCACCACCTCAAGCACTTTGGAAGTTCTGTCCCGTAGAAAGCCATCAACTCCACCCTCAGTCCTATCATCACAGTAACCACCCCTCTTCCGGTGGCAGCACCTGAATGTCCTTTTGGAGAGATGCACCTCTCCCGCTCTTTCCCATGGTGTTCAGGGGGGCTCGGACACTGCCCCAAACTTTAGGAGTGAGCCATGGCCCAGGCCTGGCTGGCCACCACCCTGCTCCCCACTACAGTGATTGGTTCAGAGATGGGCTCATGGCCCAAGACATACCAATGGGACTCAGTTCGGACACTTCTGTTGTCACTGTTGGAACACTTTTGTTGTTGTTGTTGTTCAATGAAGTTTCTAGAAGCACCAAGATGTAAATCTAAATCTGAATAAAGCCAACCTGGAGGAAAACAGAGCTGAGAAGTAGGAAAAGCCCCCAGATCCAGATATTCCCAATGCTAATATTCTCCCTGGACTTCCAAATACCAGACCCAATAAATTCCCCGGATTCTGTCTGAATGGGGTTTCTGTCCGTTTATAAATTGTGACTAGTAATTCAATCAAAAGAAATAATTTTCCGCCTCTCTGTCTCACCTTCTTCACCAAAAACAAAATGTTATGATTCTTGGTCTACTGGCTTGAGATGCTGAAACTGTAACATTAAAACCAAAACAATTTTGCAAAAATTACTTTATCAAAATTCATGTTGTATGTACTGTATAGATGCATATAATGCCTATCCTTCTCTACATTGACCCAGTCACATGCATATTTCTATAGTTGCCTATTTCTCTATTTATATATGGTCAAGTATTTACATTTTAAGGTAGTCAGTTTCCTTCCTCTTTTGCTCTTTTATTCCGTCCGGTGGGCACCAGCTCCGTGCCCAGTGCTGCCTTCGGCTTAGCCAGATGAGTGAGCGTGATTCTGTGCACAAGGAGCCTTCCCTGGTGTGGGAATACAGATCCAAAATCAGCAATTCCTGCAGGGCAGGCTGGAGACTGATGGAGTAGGGGGGAGGGCAGGTGTCTGAACCCCGCTGGGGTGATGGTGGAGGAAGGGAAGTCCAGGCTGTTTAGAGGAGAAGCTATTTTTTTTTTTTTTCTTAAAAAGTTAAGGAAGTTAAATCCAGTTAGTGGGAACAGCATGTGCTAAGGGCAAGGCAGGACTGAAACAAAAGCAAATCACTCAAGGCAGCAGAAGCCAGCGCCTGGGTTCTACCACGTGACCCCCTGCCCACTTCCTGAGCCGCAAAGAGACCGTGGGTTTGCTTTAACAGCTCACTATTACCTACATGATGCTCCACTTGCAACATCAGATTCTGATAGTGTCCCCCCACAAAGGCATACATTCACTGCAACGTAGCCTCAGAATCTCTGCCCAACGTATAGAGGCTTTACAGATATTTGTTAATGATGAAGCTTCTATGTTTGGAAAATTGTTCTAAAATTAAACTTCATTAAAATTCCTACCTTGCAGTTTATAACTCCTTTATAGTCATCCTGCCTTTCTTTTTTTACCGGAAATGTACACATCCGTGAGACTTTAAAGGGGTCACGGAGAGTTATTCAGGTCTTAAACTCCTTTGCTGAATATCTCCTACTTACAACAGAGGAACAATGTTAGATAAAATAAGAAGGAAAAGGAAGAATCTTATATGGACTTATCATTAGTGTGTGTCAATCTAGGGACGTTATTATTATTTTTTTCAAAAGATTTTACTTTTTTTTTTTTAAATATTTTATTTATTTATTTGATGGACAGAGATTATAAGTAGTCAGAGAGATAGGAGGAAGCAGGCTCCCTGCCGAGCAGAGAGGCAGATGCGGGGCGCTATCCCAGGACCCTGGGATCATAACCTGAGCCAAAGGCAAAGGCTTTAGCCCACTGAGCCACCCAGGCGCCCCAAGATTTCACTTTTTTAAAAGTAATCTCTATACCCAGTGAGGGGCTGGAACTCAACCCTGGGATGGAGAGGCATACGCTCCATTGACTGAGCCAGCTAGGCACCCCTAGGTATGTTATTAAATTAATAAATTAAATCAAATAATACACTAAAAATTAATTAAATAGTAATTTCCTGGAAATGGAGAGAGGTTCTCCTGGGTTTGCCGACAGGGAAACACATGGAGCTCGGGGACTCAGCTGAGAAGGGTCAGGGCTCGGGTTTAAACTCTGATCTTCCTCCAGAACTCCTTTCTCTGAACCTTGAAAAGTCAAGTTTCACTCAAATCCTCCAAACAGGCACTTCCAATAGGCTGAGCATTTGGCTCTGATCACCTTTATTCACTGTTTGTTCGGTATTTATTCACTCCCCAAAGTCGACATGTACCCTGGGATATATAGACTTCAGCTTTTCCAGATGCCCTCTACTGTTTCTTTCTTTCTCTCTTGGTTGACATGTCCCCTGTGGGGTATCACCTCTTCTCTTGTGGATTTTTTTTTTTTAAGATTTTATTTATTTATTTGACAGAGAGAGATCACAAGTAGATGGAGAGGCAGGCAGAGAGAGAGAGAGAGAGAGAGGGAAGCAGGCTCCCCGCTGAGCAGAGAGCCCAATGTGGGACTCGATCCCAGGACCCTGAGATCATGACCTGAGCCGAAGGCAGCGGCTTAACCCACTGAGCCACCCAGGCGCCCTTCTCTTGTGAATTTGGTTGTGACATTGTGTCACAGGGTGTGGGAATGAGGGACCTGGCTTTCTGAGCCACCAAAGAGCCAGATGATACATTGGGAAGCATGTGGGGAAGGCTTCTAGGGACAGCATCAATTTTAAGAAGCGTGTAAGGTTTTCCTTAAGTTTTATATATGATTTGCCCTGTTAGGCGGGTGCCTTGATCCCTGCAGACTGTGGAAGGTATGCCCCAGGTGGGAAACACATTCTCCAAGTTTCTGTGGCACTGTGAGGGCATCAGCCTTGTTGCAGGGGAAAGTATTACCTCATCTAGAAAACATACACTAACAGGAACATACTGACAGTCCATACTGATGGGGTTTGGGAATATAGGCAAGGTTCAGTGGAGTGAGGTCTGGAGCCGACAGCCAAGAAAGAATTCTTGAGACGTCTGTGGTACGAAAAGGCAGTTTATTAAAGCATGGGGATAAGACCTGTGGGCAGAAAGAGCTGTTGCCCCAGAGTTATGAGGGTGGCTGATTATATACTTGGGAGTTGGGGGAGGTAAGGAAGAGAAAGATTTCAAAAGGATTTTCATTATGTTAAAGACTCCGAGCATACAGGAATCCAGGCCAGTGTCAAGTTAAGGTTGTTTTTCTTCCTAACAAGGCATTAACATGAAGATAGTTGGGAGCTTCCTGGAGGAACATTACACTCTGTCCACTTCAAGTATCTGTCAAGGGACTGCAGGTTATGATTTTACGTATGTATGTATGTACCTATCTTTCTATTTGACAGAGAGAGAGAGAGAGAGAGAGAGAGCGCATAAGCAGGGGGAGTGGCAAGCAGAGGATGAAGGACAAGCAGGCTCTCCTCAGAGAAAGGAGCCCTATATGGGTCTCCATTCGGGGCTTGATCCCAGGACCCTGGGATCATGACCTGAGCCAAAGGCAGGCGCTTAAGCCACTGAGCTCCCCAGACATCCCTGGGCTGCAGGTTATACATTTAATTTTATCTACATTTCCTTCTGGAAGCTAGGTGATAGAAATGCTTTGTTCTTGAAGATCACTAAGACATTTGTAAACTGAGGGAGACTCAGGTCTTGTAGGACTGTGTGATCTCTATTAGTTAATGATTTGTTTTTCCTTCCCTTAGGGCAGCCAGGAGTGCCTGAGGAATCTCACATATATCCCATGGGGGTGGGGGTTGTGGGGTGTCAGCTTCTGATTTGTCCTCAACTTGACTTCTGCTCCCTGATCACCTACTAGGCAGCAATGGAATGAAGTCTAGCTACAGGTGTTCAAAGGTCCAGAGGGAGGTCCCGAGGCCTCTGGAGACGAAACTAGTTTTTCCAGAATTATGGCCTGACAGGTCCGACATTGCTGATAGACTGTTTTCACAATTTTACAGCTAGCTCCCTACTGATGACTATTCATAATTTGAGTCCTCTGAAATGCATTATGGTTGGTGCAGGAATGCAAAAACTGAAAAATAAGGTTTGTTGGGGGACCTGGAGGAACCAAGCAGCTGTCTTGGGATTCCCATCGCCCCAGCTGATTGTTTCATTTATAGGCATTGTTTACCCTGCTTAATTTCTCAGATTCAGGAACGGGCTCTTTTCATGTTAGGACGTGCCTGGAGAGTGGGATGGCGAAAGTCTGGCAACGAGGGGATATTTTTTTGCAGAAGCAGAAAGGACTTCATCTGCATGTACCATAATCTTTATGGATTTCGTTGTTGCTGCCTTTGTATAATAGTCAGCTGCGGCATTTTCCGGATTTTCAGGTTCAGTCTATTTAGTATGAGCCTCAGTTGTGATGACAGCAACTTCAGAAGGTAAGCGAGGAGGAATTGCAAGTGATGACTCTGTACAGGGACATATCAGATTTCTAGGAATTTCACATCATTTCTGGAACACTTCTACACCTATACAATTACAATGGAAAGAAAACACTGAACCTTTGTTTTCTAGGCATATCCCTTAAAACATACAGAAACTTTCATCATCTGTTATCAGAAGCAGACCAAAAGTTCAAATGAGAAAATAAATAACTTTGTCCTTCTAACAGAGAGAAAGCCAAATTCTAATTTTGAGCTGACTTTTGATAGTAAAATGTATTTATTCCAATCTTAGTCTGAGCATGCATAAAATTCTTTTTCAAATATTTTTGAAAAATATTTTCAAGTATTCATTTTTCAGAAACTTTCTACAATGTTCTTTTTCCTCAAAAAAAAAAAAAATTGCATCCCCTTCTCTCCTACGGTCTTTTACTGGAAGCACGCATCCTACCTCTCTTGCGTAAGAATGCATTTCCCTCATTACTTTTAGTAGTTTTAACCACATACATTAATTACAGTTCTTAACCCTCAGATACTTTGATTTCTAGTGGAAACCAAGTAGTAAACAATTGTGACCTATTATGCTGGTGTTCTCTAGGTTGGCAAGTGTATGAACACGTTTCATAATTTCTAGAAATGGGCTTTTTAATATCCTGGTCTTTCAGGAAAGCACCCTCATGCATGAAATGTTTATCACCAGATCCCAATTTGTCTTTAGTCTGTCCGTAATAAGGAAGCCAAAAATTAGATAAACCTATGTTCATCATTAATGCTTCATTATTTTATCTTATTTGGAAATAATCTAGATGTAACAACACCTTCACTTAACCTAACTCAGCAAAACTTTAAGATTTTAGGTTATCAGAAAGATTTGGGAAACTATTTTAAAAGTCTACCTAAAACTTTTTTTTTTTTTTAATCTTATTTACATCTCTTCAATTTACTTGTTCTTAACAATTAGGCTGAGATTACCCATAAAAACTAAATGAGACATCAGACTAAGCTAGTCATTGTACCAAGCTATTTTTATTTATTTTTTTAAAAGATTTTATTTATGAGAGAGAGAGAGGGAGAGAGAGATGACAAGCCAGGAGTACGGGCAGAGGGAGAAGCAGACTCCTCCTGGCTGAGCAGTGAGCCTTGGGGGTGGGGGACAGAAGGACAGTTCCAGGACCCTAAGATCATTAACTGAGTGGAAGGTAGCCGCTTAGCCCACTAAGCCAGCCAGTCAGCCCCTGTGTTTACATTTCAAAACCACAGTAAGATTCATCTCTTCAAGAGACAGAGAAAGATACACACTCCTCCTAGAAGGACTTTGGTTTTCTAAAACCATTAATTTGCAAGCCTTTTGAGATAGACTAGAGTCATTTTGGGGATTGGTAAAGAAATAGGTGACCTTTGGATTGTCCCTGGAGGGCCTTTTGTTTCTGGTTGTAAAGGCAATGCAGACAGAAGACAACACTTAGATGAGTGTTCCAGGAAAGGAGGCAGTAAGAATGCATAGAGTTCTAGCCTTTTGGATGAGGTATCTCTCATTTCTTTCTTTCTTTTTTTTTTTTTTAAGATTTTATTTATTTATTTGACAGAGATCACAAGTAGGCAGAGAGGCAGGCAGAGAGAGAGGGGGAAGCAGATTCCCTGACTCGGATCTCCATCCCAGGACTCCGAGATCATGACATGAGCCGAAGGCAGAGGCCCTAACCCACTGAGCCACCCAGGGGCCCCTCATTTCTTTTAAAACCGATCATCAGGTTTTTGGAATGAAACTTTCAATGAAGTTAGAGTTGGAATTTTGAAGTCTTTGCTTTGAAGTGCACTTTTTAAATGATCTGATTGAATTGATTCAGTCCTCCCAATGGCCCTTATAATCCTAGATGGTGATGTCCCTGAGGCAGGCGGCCGTTGGTCAGGACCCCAGCCACAGCTGGAGTTTAACTCACATTTGTGTCCTGCCACATCTAGTTGCAAACAGGATGCAGCTCTCGAATTTCTGTCTGGCCTTATTTTGGGGTGCTCACCTTGATGGTTACCAAGCCAGGTTCTTATGGTCCTGAAACAAGCTTCTAGCTTTTCCTGGCTTCTGGGACTGTAGTTCTGAGATATAAAATGAGCAGGTGTGCTGGAAGGTAAAAGGCTTACCTCTCAGATTTTGAAGATCCCAGTCCCTCCCTTATTATTTATGTATTCATTTATTGTTTTTCTTTCAGCTAAGCCTTTACCTCATGTGCACATAGACAGAAGCCGAGGGTAGCGAGGAAGTGTACGTGTAGATACCGGCGGTGAGGGGAGCCCTGGGGGCTGGGGCGGGCTGAAGCAGCAGGCCTCAGAAAGTGGGGAGCGTGGGCTTACTCTGAGCAAGCAGAGATCAGAGGTAGAAGCCCCCAGGCATTTCCAGCATGGAGTCTGAGGACTCCAGGGCTCCGCACGGCATTTACTGTAGGCTGGTCAATGGAAGGCCTTGCTGCACTACTCAGCGTGGGCTAAACCAGTGGACTCCATTAAGGGAGACTGGGGACTAGAAATGGGGAAAGGACTAAACCAGCAAACCCCAGTAAATGGGGACTTCGACTGGAACTGGGGAGGGGGCTAGGGCGTGGAACTGTGACCTGAACCAAGGAAGGGCTAAGGTCACTAACCAGGGGCACTCCGTCAGAGCCTCTTGTCAGCCTGCCAGACCTGTTCCCGCTGGCCTGGAAAGCCAAATAGATGCAGAGCTTGAAGGCAGAACAAGTGGAACTCCAGCCAAGAGGAATTCCCTGGCAGCTCTCCGGCACGCTAAGACCGTGAACTTGGAAGGATTTGGAGGGCGCCATGCCTGTGTTTCTCATTGTCTCCAATGCCATCAGAACTTTGCTTTGGGTCCCGATGCCATCACCGATCTGTGAAAAAACAAAATCTAACCATGTAAATTTGAAGATCTAATAGCTGGCTCTTTCCCTGTGGCTTCTTTGTGTACTTTTCAGATGTTCCTGTGGGCCACTCTCCCCTGTAGGTCCTCTGGCCCTTCTTTATTTTGAGTGATGACTTGCAAGTCCTTCCCTCCCCTCTAGTTGTTCAGTGCAGCTGCCCGAGTGCCTTGGTCCCCCCATGCTGCCTTATTTGACAGGAAGGAAGACAAATCAGCGGCTCTGTCTCCACTCTGTGACCTCACATAGTTAGGAGGAAGCACCGAGTCATCTATGACCCTGGCCGCCTTGCAGTGCAGCAGTCAGACCCCAGACCACTGGGGCTCCCTTACACTTCAGTCACATCTGAATAGCCCCGTGGAAGGCACCCTCTTCCCAGGTGGAAGAGGAAATGTGATTTTCCAGTACAGCTCTCTTCAAAACGAGCTGGCTCGCAAAATTCTCCATCCTCTGTTTTTGACTCTGCTGTATCATCTGAGTGGGTGAGGGGTCTAGGAAATGGTTCTCGAGAATTGCTTTCGACATCTGCAATTTTTCCTTGCTTGGAAATGGCAGGTCTTACTGTGTCTTGGTGCCCGGTGAAAAGTCAATTGCAATACATTGTTTCATGTATAAATAAAATTGTGCCTGGGGCACCTGGGTGGCTCAGTGGGTCTCTGCCTTTGGCTCAGGTCATGATCTCAGGGTCCTGGCACAGGCTCTCTGCTCAGTGGGGAGCCTGCTTCCCCCTCTCTCTCTCTGCCTGCCTCTCTGCCTACTTGTGATCTCTGTCTGTCAAGTAAATAAATAAATAATCTAAAAAAATTATGCTAGAGAGCAGTATTAGACTGATTGACTCTTTTTTCTGTCACTTATCATCAGGGGTTGAATTGCTACAAACTCCGGGCTTTGATTTGCTTCTCTGAAAACTGGAGGCAATATTATCAACCTCACAGTATCATAAGGGCTAAAGATGATGCGGAGGTCCAGCGCGGGTACTCAAGAATTTGAACTCAGTTATCCATTCCATGCCAGTAGACAGTTAAGAAGTGAGCCACTGCAGGACCCGTGCCCCACGACACAGATAGACAGTGACAAGAGAAAGGACCAATTTGAATTTGGTTTTTTTTTCCTATTTAAAAAAACCCCACACACAAACAAGACAAAAGAAAACAAACAAGAAAACCCACACACATAAAAATGAGCTTTCCTCTTTTGAAAAGAAGACAACTTCATGAATAAAAATTTTTAAATGTGAGAAAAAAAGAACAAAAACCTTAATCCCATTGTCAGTAAAGTTGTTATTAAATATCTCTAAGATACTTTCATGTAGTTGTAATCATAGTGCATATAAAATTTTATACCATGGCCTTTTTCACAGATATGGTATTATAGACATCTTTATTTTACTATATACTGTAATACTGATAAATTTTTTTAGATTTTTATTTATGTACTTGTCAGAGAGAGAGGGAGAGTGACAGAGAAAGGAAAAGGTAATATTGATAATTTTTTAACTACTGTGTAATATTTCTTTGAGTGGATAAACTATGGTTTATGGTGCTGTTTTCTAATTCTTTGACATTTAGATGGTTTCTGTGTTTTTCTACCTTTATCAGTCAAGTCAGTTAGGGTTCTTCCTCAGCAAGTAACAGAAACTAATCCTGGAATGCTTAGACAGGAAAGAGATTTACCAGAGGGATGGAAATGAGCTCGTGGAATTCTCAATGGGCTTGAAGAACCAGGTGCATAAACAGTGCAGGACTTGAGGAAGTTCCAGGGCTCTGGGTGACAGGAGCTGCTTGACGGTCTGGTTGCAGGTCTGCTGTCAGAGTGGTGACATGTCCCTTGAGGTTTCCCTGTGTTACTCCGCAGGGTAACAGAATGTGATTGACCAACCTGGGTCACGTGCCCAGACCTCAGAGAGGCAGAGGCTGAATGCCCAGACGCACAGCCAGACCAACACTGTACGCAGTGGGGGTGGGCTTGGAGCCCCTCAAAGAAAGTAAGGGTGATACTAGGTGCCCAATAAACCAAGTTGCTGCTCCATCAATACTCCTTCTTTGCACATAGAGCTTTTTCTAGATTTTTAGTCTTTTTATTTCTTATTTTGGGATGAAATTTTGCAAAGTGGAATGATTGCATGAAAGGGTAGAACTTTTGAGGTGCTCCTTCACGTATGTTGTCAGGTACCTATAGGGGAGCACAGGAGGGAACTTTAGAAGTAAGCGCAGTGGTAGTTAATTGAAATGGGGATTCTGGAATTAAACCAGCACATCTAAAGCATTTTTATCTGACCTTTGTCTGAGTCTAACTCTATGACACTGCTAACCTTTTTTTCTTTTTTTTCTTTTAAAGATTTTATTTGACAGAAACACGGTGAGAGAGGGAGCACAGGCAGTTGGAGTGGGAGAGGGAGAAGCAGGCTTCCTGCCGAGCAGGGAACCTGATGCGGGGCTTGATCCCAGGACCCTGAGATCATGACCCGAGCCGAAGGCAGGCACTTAACGACTGAGCCACCCAGGCGCCCCAACACTGCTAACCTTTTGATGCAAGACCTCTATGTGTGTCCTTGGATCGGACTTGGGTGCGTCGCCCACGATGCACGGCCTGAAAGTTCCGGTTTAGGACTCCGTAAAAAGGAGCAAGAACTTAGAGATCTTTGTGAAACAATCGGAACGCAGCCTCCTTTTGGATTTTTCATGATTCCTCCCCACTCTGATTCTTTTACTCTTGGCTCGCCCACACCTAGATCGACAGCCATAATTTTGTATGTGTGATTTGCTTTTTTTTTTTTTTTTTTTTGAGCCTTTCCAAAGCCTTCAGTTTAGTTTTTATTGAAACAGCCTCTCTCTTCCGTATCCCACTCATATTTAATTGGCTTTTATTATGTTTATTTTAATTAAGTCATTAGAAAAACAGTTGAAGTGGTCCCAACGGGCTTGAGAACAAATATAACTTATTCCTGGTAAACAGACAGCTCAACTGGTGGGAGCATTAGCACACGGGGTTTTGGAGAGGAGCCTGTGGTGGTGAGTGATGACCTCCCAGTGGGCATCAGTCCGCATGCTTTATGGGGTGGGGGGTGCTGCCTTGGCTAAGTGGAGTGTTTAGGACAAATTCTACCGTGCCAGTTTCAATGGACCCTCTCTGCATCTTACATAATAACACAATATCAACTCCATGAATTGGACAGTGGTACAATGCCTGTGTTTCGTTCTATGTCATTTGCGGATTTGTGTGACCGTATAGACCCAGAGCCAGTCCAGCCAAACCCACAGGTGTCTCCCTAGTGCTTCCCTTTCACAGTCACGCCCACCTCCTGCCTCTCCACTCTCCCTCCCACGTCAGCTGCCCCGAACCTTCTAGAGCTCTACAATTTTCTCAGCTGGGGAATATAATTTAAATGCAATCATACAGTATTTGCCCTTTTGAGATGGACTTTTCCCACTCAGCATAATGTCCTTGGGAGCCATCCAAGCTGTCCTTGTCAATAACTCGCTTCTCTTTATTACTGAGTAGTATCCCCTGGTATGGATGCACCAGTTTGTTTAACGATTCATCTCTCCGAGGACATTTTCATTGCTTGCAGTTTTGCGCAATTACAAATAAAGCTGTTATAGACAACTGTGTGTAGGCTTTTATTTGGGCACATCGCTTTATTTTTCTGGGATAAGTGTCCAAGATACACTGCAGTTCCTCGGGGTGGTTGTAAGTGTTTGCCAAAATGCTTGCCTGAGTGGCTGTACATGTTGTAGTCTTACCAGTAATAAGTGACAGATCTAGTTTCTCCACATTCTAGCCAGCATTTGATATTGTCAATATCTTTAATTTTAGCTTTTTTTAAAAAAAATATTTTATTTATTTATTTGACAGAGATGACAAGCAGGCAGAGAGAGAGTGGGGAAGCAGGCTCCCTGCTTAGCAGAGAGCCCGATGTGGGGTTCGATCCCAGGACCCTGGGATCATGACCTGAGCTGAAGGCAGAGGCTTTAACCCACTGAGCCACCCAGGGACCCCAGTTTTAGCTTTTCTAAGGTATAAAGTGATATCTCATTATGGTCTTAATTTGCATTTCCCTAATGGCTAGTGATATAGAACATCTTTCTGTGTGTTTCTCTGTGTCAGGGGTTTGAGGGATCTGGGGTAGATCAAGGAAAAAGATATGACCATGAGGGGTAGTAATGCACAGCAGACTTCATTGGGTGGTGGGTGCTTGGAAGGAGTGGTGAGAGCAGTCCCTCACAGTGGGAATCTGTCCTGAGGCTGTGGTTGGAGGGGTTGCTACTCAGAAGGGGAGGAGGGCAAGAAAGAGGAGGATCAGAGAAGAGGCTTCTGTGTCCAAGGGATGTCCTTCAGCAGCCTGGCTGTCGGTTTGGAATCACAGACCTCCTAAGGGCCAGACTAGCCTGGGGGCTTACTACCCCAGGCTCTAGCTGTAGTCAACAGGTATGGGGTGAGGTTTTTCCCGGAATGCAAAGCTAGCAGGCTCCACCTGGCTAAAAATCTGCTTGTTTGGGCTATGTTGAAAGCAAATGGATAGATAAAAATTTGAGTTTGGCGCCAGCAGGCGTTTAAGTTAATGAGTCTTGGTCTGCAAGGAAAAAATAAGCAACCCAGGGGCCAATGCGTACAGGCTGTGTTGGGCTTATTTATGCGACAATTTGCCATCTGTTTCTTCTCTTCCGTGGGATACCGCTTCATGTCTTTGCCCATTTTTAAACTATACTGATTTTTTTTTTTTTAAATCTTGAGTTTTGGAAGTTCTTTATATGTTCTAGATAATGAGTTCATTGTTACATATATGGTTTGCAAAAAATTTGTTCCAATTGGTAATTTGCGGTCTCCTTGTCTTATGGGGTTTTTCACAAAACGAAAGCTTTTCATTCTGACGATGTTTAATTTCTCTATTTTATTATTTTGAAGTAATCTCCATACCCAGCATGGAGCTCGAACTCACAACTCCAAGATCAAGAGTTGCATGCTCCACTGACTGAGCCAGCCAGGTGCTCCATACTGACTGATTTTTTTTCTTTTATGGATATAGAGTATTGGAGTTTTGAGGCACCTGGGTGGCTCAGTCAGTTGAGCATCTGACTTTTGATTTAGGCTCAGGTCATGATCCCCACGGTCCTGGGAGAGAGCCCCATGTCAGGTTTTTCACTCAGTGGGGAGTCTGCTTGAGAGTATCTCTCTCCCTCTGCCCCTGCCCTCCCCCTACACCCAACCCCTACTCATACTCTATCTCTCTTTAAAATAAATGAATAAATAAAATCTTTAAAAAAAAAGTGTTAAAAGTTTTATGTTCAGCATTTCAATCTACTGCTAATTTTGAGTTGATTTTTGTGTAAGGGGTGAGACTTAGATTGAGGTTGATTTATTTTTGTCACGGATATCCAGCTGACCTGGTACCATTTTTTTGGAAAACACTATGCTTTCTCCATTCAACTGCTTCTTGAGAACCTTTATCAAAATCAGTTGTCTATACATGTACGGGGCTGTATGGGGCTCTGTATTCTGTTCCACTGATGTTTGCTTTCACTTTATTCTGTTACACATTTCCTTTTTTTTTTTTTTTTTTTTTAAGATTTCATTTATTTATTTGACAGAGAGAGAGAGCACGAGTCAGGGGATGAGGGAGAGGGCGAGGCAGACTCCCCACTGAGCAGGGACCCCCCCCCCCCTACACAGGGCTTGATCCCAGGACCCTGGGATCATAACCTGAGCCAAAAGCAGGCTCTTAATCAACTGAGCCACACAGGCGTCCCTGTTCAATATTTTCTAATTTCACGCGCGATTTCTCTCTGACCCATGGATTATTCACGTGTGTGTTGTTTAATTCCTAAATATTTAGGGTTTTCTCAGATATCTTTCTGTTATTGATTTATCATTTAATTCCACTGCGGTCAGAGACCATATCCATGTGACTGCAATCCTTTTAAATATGTTTATGACCTTTTATATTATATGTATACTATGATATAATATAATATAATATAAATTAGATAATATCTTTTTGTATGTATTAAGACTCATTCTGACCCAGCATTTCACCTAAAGTGTTTTCCGCGTGCACTTGGCCAGAATGCATGTTCTGTGGTTGTTGGGATTGTTGGGTTCTCCACTGAACGCCCTCGGTTTTTAGCGACTTCTCTCAACTCTGGTTGATAGGAACCCCGGTGTCTCACAGCTATGTGTGAGCAGCGGGAATTGTTCAGCTGTTAGCTCCCGGAAGGTGTTCTTTGGACGGCCTTGCAGAATCTCACCCCATGCACACATACGTCAGTATTCACCACGACAGGAAAGTGCACTCTGCCCAGATTTTTGGAAGCGGTTTCTCTACTTAGTTCCCTCTCCTCTGGTCTTCTCCCTTACACATTCCAGTCATCTCTATCTTCTAGTGTTCAACAAGATTTTCATCTCCACTTGGGCTTCTCCTCCGTATTCTGAGTTCCAGAAACTAACCCCAGACAGAAAGTCAATGCATCTGTGAAGCTTGTCTGATTTGCTACCTTACTCTTAGTAACTTTTCCACCGGAATCACAGTACTTTTCTGCTTCTTGTCCAGTGTCTGAAAAGAGTTTCTTACGTTTTGTCCAGGTTTTTAAGTGTTTATGGTACAGATATTAAACATTTTTTACAAGTGAACTTTGGACAAAGATATTATTATTATTATTATTATTATTATCATCATCAAGTAGACTCCACACCCAACATGGGGCTTGAACTCATGACCCTGTGATTAAGAGCCCTGTATTCTACCAACTGAGCCAGCTGGGTGCCCCTGGACAAATATTTTGATGAAATGAGCAAGCAAGCCATGTAGATAAGGTATAGGAAAGAGCATACTAGGCAGAAGGAGCAGTGGGTCAAAGTCTCTGAGGTGGAACCATGTGTGGCTTGGGGACCATTATCCCCAGTTCATAGTGAAGAGACTGAGGACCATAGAGGTTAGCCATTTACCTCAGACCTTACAGGATAAGAGCAGATTCAACCCACATTTGAAAACAGCATCTGAACTCCTTCCCCTGGGTCTCACCACCTGCTTTGAAGGCTGCTGCTCTAGTGAGGAGGAGATTTATGGATTATGATTAACCATTGGAACCTGTTATCTCAGGAGGTGTTATAGCTGAAAATACAAATTGCGCAAACACGCGTTTAGACAAATGCAAGGTTGGTAGATTCATAATGGCTTATGGGCACCAAGGGGATTTCCAGTGAATGTCAGTTAGTTCAGGTAAAGGCGTTCAGGAGGACATTTTCCTTCGCAGTGCTTCTAGTATGTTCTCCTCGGTCAGGGAAGCGTGCTGTCTTGTCTGACACAGCCAAGTCACCTCTCTGACTCAGTACAGATGATGAAGGAGGCACGGGTGGTAACAACAGTTACCATTGTTTGAGGTCCTAGTATACTCGCGGTGCTTTACATATATTACCTTGAGCCCACACAACACTATGAGATGGGTGTTATTACACTGTTTTATCAAGCGAAAAAGGAGAGTTCTCTGTTTGCAAGTGGTGGAGCCATGGTTTTATTTTTGCCTACCCTTTGCTTTTGCTATGCTTTGCTCTAGTGTTGGCTAAACTTTGGGGGAAAAGAACCTAGTGTGGTTATTTTTTTGTTCACTTCATTAGATATGAGACTTTTTCTTTTCTTCTTTTTCTTATTTTTTGTGTGGTTTCTATGAGTATGTTAAAGAACAGAAAAATAGATGGCAAAGTCAAGGAAAGACTGGCCAAAGCATACTAAATGCTATCATGGAGAACAAAAAGGGAAAAGGAAAGTAAGCCTTAGTGTTGCCTTCAGGGACCAAGCTGGGCCTCTGCCCAAGACCCAGCTTGATACATGTGGAGTCAATGTTTCTGCACCTTAAAGCCAGAAGCCAAGACAGTGTGGGTTTCCCCTTCTTCATTTCAAAGACCCAAAAAAGGACCACATCTCTATCCCTTACCATTCCTATGGGTGTCAAGCACCCTTTGTTCAGGAACTCAAGGATAATCCAACTTTTTTTGCTTTTGACTTGTGTGGGTTGAGTCTGAAGGTGGAACTTACCTCATAATACATTTCTGTCCCTGACTCTCTTTGTTCTAAGAATTTCCTAGACATATGAAATAATTTTAACAAAAACGTTCAGTTAGTTTCTGATCATTTAGCATGACTGGGTAGGCAGCTTCACATCCTTGACTCCTACTCAGACAAGTGCCACATACACTTGGGCCCAAAGGTGTCCCACAGATTTATCATGTCATGGCAGCTCTGGTCAAGACTTCTGTTTCTCTGACTTTGATTACTAGAAGAACACAATCCTATACATTGCTGAGGATTTAAAATAAGATATTGGGTTTCTGGATCATCAGGTCTACATTTGATTCCTCTCTCTTTGTAGAAGGGCCTCACATGGTGCTTGGTTCCTATCAATGCTCAGCAGAATTGGCTATTTCTAATACCGTAATATTTCATTATGGTAAGGGCTCAACCAAGTTGATGTCCATTGTCAGCTCAGCTGTTCAATGTAGCTTGTCCAGATCAGACCTCCTGACTGTCGCTGTCAATGGGTTCGTCTCCAAATCTTCCCTATCTCCATTCATCCCTTGGCTCAAGCTCAACCCTAAAAGTCATCCTTGACCTTGACTTTGCTCTTTCCTTTTCCTCCACATCTGGTCCACCAGCAAATCCTGCTGGCTGCACTTCTAATATAGATCTTAAATTTTACCATTTTTCTTCCTAACACCATCCTTTCTCAGGTAGACCATGGCAAAAGTCTCTGAACTGTTGTGTTAGCTGCTTAGGCTGCCATCACAAAGGATCACAGACTGGATGGCTGAAACTACAGAAATTTATTTTCTCATAATTCTGGAGGCAAGGCATCCAAAATCAAGGTGTTGGCAGGGTTTCCTGAGATCTCTCTCTTTGGTATGTAGATGGCCGTTTTCACATGGTCTTCCCTCCATGTACATGTGTGTTTTAATCGCATCTTCTTTTAAGGACATGAGCCTGTTAGATTAGAGCCCACTAATGATTTCATTTTACCTTAATTACTTCTGTAAAGACCCTATATCCCAATACATTCTGAGGTACTGTGGGTTAGGGTTTCAATATACAAGTTCTGCGAGGACTCAATTCAGCCCATTATACTGGATTTCCTGCTTTCATTCTTACCTCGTAAAGTCTAGCTTCCATGTTCAATCAGAGTAATCTTTAAATACAGTGAATCAGATCTTGCCATACCTTGCTTCTTAAAACTTTCTGAAGGTTTCTTACTGCACTTCTATTAACACTCGAGATTTCTACTTTGGCCTATGAGACCACCCCATACCTCTCCAACCTCATCTGTGAGGACCCCTGTTTGCTCAGCCTCATCAGCCTTCTCTTTACTCCCCAGCTGTGCCAAAGTCATTCCCACCTCAGTGCCTTTGCACCTGCCGTTCCTTTTGAATGAAACACTACCTCCAGCTCTTCCCCAAGGCTGGTTTCTCTTCATAACTCAGGTTCTTCACCCCCCAGAGTTACTTTTACTTTCCTCTGTTGCTCCCTTTTCCTTCCTACCCAGCCAACGTCACTTTCAGGAACCAGGCCCTCCCTAGACCCTCCATCCTATTCGGATTCTTTCATAGCATAATCACTATCTGAATTTTCCCGATTTTTAGACTTGCTATTTGGACCGTTTTTCTCCCCCACAATAGTGTAAACTCTAATATAAATTCAGAGCCCCGTAAATAGTATTCATTTCATTGTTGAAGGAAACATTTCCTTGAAATGTGAACATAGTACTCTTCAACACAGCTGTTTAGTTGCCAATAAACTGACATCTTTGTACCTGCACTGTTCACAACTGACATCGCTCATTCATTTATTCAATACATATTGATCAGAGGCAGGCTAGTAGAATAGGGAGACCGTGAATTCTGCAGTAAGCAGACAGGAAATTAAATCCTGTCTCTACCACTTACTTGTCGTGTGGTCTTTTGCAAAAGGTTTAAGCTTTCTGCAGCTTTGTGAATCTGTAAAATAGGGATTGATAGATGTACAGAGGGATAGACAAATGGAGAGAAATGGGATAATGCAAGTATCATACAAGTTAATCGTAGAATCGAAATTGTAGTGGGCAAATGAGTGTTTACTGCAAAATTCTTTCAATTTTTCTGCATGCTTAACATTTTTAACAATAAAACATTGGGGGTTGGGGAGCAAAAAAACCCTTGCAGGTTTTGTTCTCAGAATGAAATAATGTGTTATTTGTAACATACGGAGCAAAGGTGTTTGTTCGCTGCAGGGTTCAGTGAGTGCAAACTGCTGTGGTCATTATAACGTAAAAATATGCTAAGTATTGTAGGAGGATCCTAGAGGACTAGGACCCCACTTCCCCTCCTAGTGCGGGAAGCAGGTGCAGACACCCCTAACACTACAAGGAATTGCTCTGGTAAAGCCCCCGCCTGAGTAAGAGGGGCAGGATCACAGAGGACAGATAGGCCTCCTGGTGCACTTATGAGAGAGACAAGTTGCACTTGAGGGATTGGGGCGGGGTGGGAGGGGCTCGGCAAAGGGGGTGGAAAGAGCCATTGGGCTTTGTTGAGTGGTCATATTAAATAACATCCCTTTCCAGCCTGCAATGAATATGGCTGTCTTTTCTGATGTGGGAAACCAAGGCAGAAGAGAGATTACTAAATTTCCTTGCTACCTAAAGCCCATTGACAAGTCCTTGAAACAGGCAGAGTGACATTCCTCTAGGTACTCAACTGCCTTGATGTGGACACTTTACTTAAGGTAAAAGGCAATCCTAGCCCATACCCCTCCCAGCCCCAACCTGTAAGTTTACTTTATTTTATTTATGCATTTATTTTTAAAAAATATTTTATTGATTGATTTGACATACAGAGATCACAAGTAGGCAGAAAGGCAGGCAGACAGAGAGGAGGAAGCAAGCTTCCTGCTGAGCAGAGAGCCCAATGCCAACGCCGGGCTCGATCCCTAGACTCTGGGATCATGACCTGAGCTGAAGGCAGAGGCCTTAACCCATTGAGCCACCCAGGTGCCCCTGTAAGCTTACTTTAACATATAAAAAATAACTTTTTAGAAATTTCCTTTATCTCTAAACCCCTCAAGATACATGTTGGCAATCATCTCCCAAGCATATGACCCTCTGATATATATCTGAAGGGTCTCATGATTAAGGTTTTATTAGATGGTAATAAATGACCTTTTCTTAAAAATATCTTGCCCCCTTCAAGGTCCTGGAAAATTTGCTTCCAAAATTCCTTAAAGACTTATGCTATCCCTAACCCCTTCCCAACCTGAAAGTATATAACAGGCCACTCCTCGTGATCCCAGCGCAGCTCTTTCTGCCCATGGGTCCTGTCCCTATGCTTTAATAAGGCCACTTTTTGCACCAAAGACATCTCAAGAATTCTTTCCTTGACTATTGGCTTCGAACCCTAACATCTTTCCTACATCACTTTCCCACAAACATGTCCTTTTAGCCACATCTTCCCAACTTAGATGTCAGATATACCATTTCATTTCCTCTTGTAGCTGAACTTGGAGCCCTATCTGAAGATGGAACAAACTTCTTTAAGATTTTATTGATTTTATTTATTCATTTGACAGACAGAGATCACAAATAGGCAGAGAGGCAGGCGGAGAGAGAGGGAAGCAGGCTCCCTGCTGAGCAGAGAGCCCGATGCGGGGCTCAATCCCAGGACCCTGAGATCATGACCTGAGCTGAAGGCAGAAGCTTTACCCCACTGAGCCACCCAGGAGCCCCAAACGAACTTCTTTAATCTTGCACTTAGCATGGAAGCTCAAGGATTAGAGAATTTATCTTCATTCCTAAATTCCGTCTTGGAACAAAACTTGTTTTTTGTTGGGATTACATGGTGCCTTAGCTATCTATAGTCTTGTCAGAAGATATGATGGATCAGACTTTCCAGAACCAGAATCAATGAGGTAGATTTTCTATGCCCTTTGTCCTCTGGATAGGAATATATGATCTGATTGAGCCAACAGAATTTTCTATTTATTGTGGATGAGTGTTTTTCTCCAAAAGCACTTGGGACTTGCAAATAAATTAAATATATTCATTTCTTGCAACTGATGTTATTTCTTCCCAGAAAACCCAGGCAAAAGAAACATCTAAATGCAGCTTAAAAATTCAAGGCAGCCAAATTGTCGGCCTATAACATAGAGAAGACGTGAATCGAAATCTTTCCAAATCGTGTAGTTGTAGCCACATTCCAGCCGTTCCCTCCCTCCCTCAACAAACTTGCATGAGCTTCTGTTTTGTGCCAGGACTTGTGCTTGAAATTGGGGATGTAAAGATGATTTAGACACTCTTCTGTCCCCCAGAAGCTCTCCAGCTATTGGGAGGCACTGAAATTCACTCCTGTGATCAGGGCCAACAGAGATGGGGGAATAGGGGTCTGGGAGCCCCGAAGAAGGAGGGACAGAATGAAACTGTCTTGGACACATCAGAAAAGCTATAAGCTCCCTTCATATGAGTCAAAACCATAATGCCTTTGCTTTGTTCTTTTCCTTAGAAAATTGTGAACAGAAGGCTTATTTTTAAGCAAATAATGTCAAAATGCCAAACACAGCTATAAGTCCTAAGGAACTTTAAAAGAGATTTCACTGAGGCTGTGTTGATAAAAGATGGGAAGGGAGAACCAAAGACTTTGGAGCAATTATCTCAGACCAACACTTAGAGAAAGCATTTCATTTAATCTTCAGGCAGCTCTGAGGCACATCACTGGGAAGGAAAATGAAGCTCCGGAAGTTGGCGTGCTTTCCTCAAGCCACAGGGAACAGAGCTGGGATGTGAGCCCTAATCTTACAGCCCTCAAATGCCAGGCTCCTTCTGAAGACTCTTGCCTCCCATTTCAAACAAGATCTATTTCATCTGGGGAGATATGCTAGGGGCTTCTGCGAAGAAGGGCACAATCATCTTTCCAGGGAGCAAATCAATGTCTTATGTAGCTGCTTGGTTGGTCAGGACTAAGGCTTTTGACCTTGACCATAAACCATGGTAGTATCTGGAGCCCAAGGGGAGGAGGTGAAGGGACAGCCAAATGGCTATGTCTTTGGGTAGGTGTGTCTCTGAGCTGCTCTGGGATTTTGAGCTCCAGCACACCTGTTAATTTCTCTTTGGTATTTCTCTGCAGAGTTTCAGGTAAGTAGATAATTAAGGAACCACCGGTTCAGCTGGAAATGTAATCTTAGTCACCTTTTGGGGTGAGTAGACATGAAGGTAGGGGAATGTTGGTATTGTGAACAAGGATCTAAGAGCTCAGCCTCCTTCCTCTGAGAGGGTAGCTAAGTACCTAGCACTCTTATCCCTAGTACAAGAGCAGAATGGGAATTAAAGGACCACGGTGTTGATATCTGGGCAAATACCTAAGTAGCTTTCTGATTTTATCAAACCAACTCCCTTCCTCAAACGGGAATGAGGGACCAGAATGCCCTTGTGGGACTGCAGAGGAAGAGGAAGATACCCAAGCCCTAGAGAAGTTCTGCTTCTCCACCTAATCCCATTGAGAAGAGGGAGGAGGCTGGCTCACTTGCCCTGAAGAACTAGCCACATCAGAGACATGAGAGAGTGAAGAGAAAACCGTCAAGGTACAGTAACTCTACCCAAACCTCATCTCAGGCTCTGGTGGACAGTTGGCTGATGTTCCTGTCTGTGGGGAGGAGGAGACAGCGAGAACTCCTCGGCAAGGTAAGAGTGATAAAAAGTAACCTTCCACTGCACAGGTATCTTTTCCGGGCAGTGCACCCCAATCAATAAGGACATGAAGTTGATCCCTGGAAGTTACATTGGTTCCCATGGGCCCATCTTTATGGTCATGCTGGTGAGGGAGCATTGGCCAAGGTTCTTCTACAAATATGGAAGTTGCTTTGATGGACAGTTGGTCTTGCTCCATAGCTGGGCTTCTAACATGTGAACTTTGAGACTCTGTGCGGCATCTTCTAAATAAATCCAATGACCAAGTTGCAGAGAGAAGTTTTTTCAGGAGAAAAAAAATGAAGCAAATGCACAGAGAGAAGCAGGTGTAAGAAATCCAGGGAGCATTCTGATGGCTTCCTCTGGCTCCGTTCTAGATCTTTCTGAGGCTCCTGCTGTAGCTCTGTCCTGGGTTTCTAGGAGATACATCTGCTTCTTGTTGATATATTTCTTTTTACGTAAGCTTAAGACTTCTGTTCCTCGTAACCAAAAGAATTATGTTTAACGCAGTTAGTAAATAGGCTTAAAAAAGGACAAACTACTTCACGCTGTGCAACTGTTCTGTGTTCCTTCTCTAACACTATTTTTATTTTCTTGAAAAACCTTGTAATCTGGGCCCTAAAATATAACAGGACTGCATTCATCAGCAATTCTACTCCTAGTTAATTATCCTAGAGAAATGAAAACTTACATCGAAATTAAAACCTGTACCCAGATATATATTGGAGCTGTCTTCATGACTGCTAGCCAGTGGAAACAAAATAGATCTTTCAACAAGTGAATGGATAAACAGTGGCGCCTTCATGCAATGAAATACTACTCAGTAATGAAAAGGAACAAACCCACCACATTGGATGTAGAGCCAGGGCGCTGTGCTGCAGGAAGGAATCCATCCTTGACATGGATGTATGATTTCATTTAGGGGACATTCTCAAAAAGACAAAACTGCAGTGACAGGGAATAGATCATAGGTGGCCAGGGTGTAGGTATGGGGACAAGGGGAGACTGCACTGGGGAGCAGGCAAGACTTTTCCCTGGATGATGGATGGGACTATTTTGTATCCTGATTGTGGTGCTTGTTACAAAACTGTAGGCATGTGTTAAAACTCAGGAATATGTATTAAAGGAAAAAGGTCAATTTTACTGTCTGATAATTTAAAAATAATATTAAAAAAAAAAACTAGAACAGGCTGTACCCAATGATGTTAGTATATTTTCTGTTTTCAGTTGGTGGCAGAAGTCATGAACATGCTGGGGAAAACCAAGTATAAATAATGAATCTTTGGCCTTGTGTTGATGTCATTCCTCTCTATATTAGCTGCACAGGAACCATGTAGAATATGCTTCTCATGAAAGAACAGATGTAGTTGGTGGGAGGGGGTGAGGCTTGGTGCCGAGGGGGCACCTGTCCCTCTCCAACATCCCTCCGCTGAGTTAGCCCCTCCCCTCTCCACACCTCCCTCTGCTAACTTGGCTTCCCTCCATCTCTGCCTCTGAGCACTGTCCTCCCTCTGTTTCTTCCAAGAAAGGTCTGGTATCATCTCCCTTTAAATAAGGAATTTTTAGTCTTGATTGTAATCAGTGATTACAATTACCTGGGAAGCTTTTTTAAAATCCCAGACCAAAGAACTCAGCCTCTGCAGAACGGCTCAGGTAGGAGTATTTCCAAATCTTCTGCAGCCAAGACAGAGAGGCACCACACGGGGTGCACAGGGCCACCCAGGTCAGGAGCAGATATTGGCTCCTGCAAGTGTAGTTTCTGACTCCTTCTGGATGATTCTCAGAGGGCTTATTTGCTTCTTTGTCTCTGCCCTGGGAACTTTATGTTACCACCATCCTCTCCCTCCGCTCAGCCCCTTGGGATGGATAAGCAGAGGGATGGTGGGACCAGGTTTTGGATTCCGTGTCTCCTGAGGATGCTGCCGTTTAGCAGCCAGCCTAGACCTCCGGGCAGGAGGGGCCCGGGCTCGCAGGACTTGGCTCCCATCTCAATGTCCTGTGGGTCTGGAACCTTTGCAGACACGGGGTGGGGCTGGGGCAGAGTGGGGGGTGTGCTCTGCCTCTGAACTCCGGCCTTCACTTGCCTGGTCCCCTCCTCTTGTGGCAACACTGACCGCACCCCTGCCTTTGTCTGTTCCCTGCCTGATTGGTTTGCGGGGGGGTGGGTGGGGGAGAATTGCTCCCAAGTTTGAGGAGGACCATGTGTTTTGTCTTGTCTCTTCCAGTGTGGCAGAAGACTAGGGACAGTCACTAAGTGTTTTTAGAACTAGAATCTCCACCATGGGGCCCATTCTCACCAGTCCCTGTCCTGGGCCCTGGACCCCTTTCTCGAGACCCTGGCTACCAGCTCATGTGTGACCACAGTTGCCACTTGATGGTCCTGGGAGTTCTGGCTACTTTGGCTCCTCCGTGCTTTGGAGGCCAGCTGTCAGGTGACAGTCCCTACTTCCTTCCCTGGTGTCCTTATCTGCCAGGCCTTCCCCACATTGCCCCTCCTCCTCCTCCTATTCTCTTTCTGGCCCCTTGGGGCCCGGCAAGACGGACAGAGGAGTCCATTTCTTGAATGTGACTTAACGGACTCTAAGAACTCTGTCCTTCCCTTCCTTCTTCCCACATCCCCGCATCTCCAGTGTGGCCTCCCGCAGGCGGCAGGGTAATTTTTTTCATTTATCTGCACCCTGCCGCCTGCGGGAGGCCACACAAGAGGCCCATGTAAGCATCGGAAGAGACACCTGCCTTCGTAGACATGTGTGTGCGTGGGGGGTGGTGGAGGTACCCACTGGATGGCCTTTATGCAGCGTTCTGGAGAATGAAGAGATCATCAGGAGAGAAGAGGGGAAGCGAATGCCACAGACAGGACTCGGTGTACCTGTTAAGAGCGGTACCTGGCAGGGTTGTCCCTGCCTGATTTCTTTTTGGATACTCCTTCACTCAAAATCACTTCTACCCTTAGATTTTGTCGGGGAAAGACTACAGAGAAAGATGGTTTCAAATGAAAATCCCTGGTACCTCCCTCCCTAGGCATCGGTGGCCAGACAATTGCAATTAAGGCAGAAAGTTCCACTTAAGCCAAAATTGGACGGACTTTCAGCAGGGTACATGTAAGCCAAGTGTAATTCACAGATCAGGCACGTGAACTTCTGCTTCGTCTTTGTCTTAACCTTACGATCTAAGAAGCTGTTCCTTGTCCTAAAAGTCAATGGTCGCTGGGACGCCTGGATGGCTCAGTTGATTAGGCAATGGTCGCTGGCCTTGGAGTTGGCTTGACAGGTGTGCAGCCTCCAGGTGTGCAATAAGGGCAGCAGCCGCTGAGTTTTATAATAGAGTGGTTGTGACTGCAATGGCAGAGCTTGTGAACCCACAGCTCCCCTGGAGACAGAGGATGAGTCTGAGATACGTGTATGGGGTTGAATGGACGGAGCTGGTGGGTGAATAGCTGTGAGCCATAACGACAAAGAAGGGGCCCAGGTCTAGCCCCTGGGTTGCATAATGGAGATGGGGAAGGGTGGGGCCGATCATAGGATTGGGGAATCCCTGATCCAGAGCACGTTGACGGGAGGCTGGAGAGGGAGCTTGAAAACAGGCAGAACCCAGGGATCTCTGAATATTAGGAAGCAGGCCCCATGACAGTTCCTTGCAGCAGGAATGTTCTGGACTGCGATTCGTTGCTGGGAGCTAAGGATGTTGGATTGGCATTCTTATGTTGCAAAGAGTAAAAACGGTGTTATGTCTGTATTGGAAAGATAACAAATATTGATGTGACATATCAAGGGTGAGCTCATTAAATTCAAAGGTTAGGACTAAAGGGATGTGTTAGCAGGCTCTCAAGGGCAGTTCCCCATTGACAGCAAGGTTGCAGGGAGAGTTGGCTCCTGGCCTGAGCTCTGTTCTCTTCTCTTTCACACCTGGCTCCATTCAGTGTCTCAAGGGGCCTTGTTCGCCCTCCTGTGAGTACGCCAGTCTGCGTGTCTAAGCTGTATTTACACTTCCCACAAATGGCCCCTGTTGGATACCCTGTTGGTACTGATGCCATCAGTACAGATGACCCGTGGAAGCATGGCACTAGGGAAGAGGTCCAGGCAGCCTTGCACGTGGACTTGGGCTATTTGGGCAGTAATTCCAGATCTTGATTTCACATCTCCAAGGTGATGTGTGGTTTCAACATGGGGGTGTGGGCCCGGGGAAGTTGTGTATTTCTTATCCTGTTGGGAGAGCCGTGGCCAGAGGAGAGCTGCATAGGGCCAGTCAGGTGCAGGGTTCAGGGTAGGGGACCCTTTTGCTTGAGTCTAAGAGAATACTACTTGGAACTGTGCTGACCAATATGGTTTCCATTAGCCACATGTAGCTAAGTACATTTAAATTCATTAAAATTAAATACAATTTAAATTCACTTCCTCGGTTGCCTTAGCCACATCTCAAGAGCTCCGTAGCTGCTAACCTGTGGCTCATGGCTTCCACACTGGACATCATAGAGAGAGGACATTTTCATCATCACAGAAAGTTCTACTGGACAGCGCCAGTCCTGGAGGCTCAGAGAAGTTGAGTGATTTGTCCAGGGTCACCTAGCTAGATAAGTCTGGGGCTCAAATTTGGATTTAATCCTGTCTGATTCTAAATCCTCTGTTCATTGTCTTTCCCTGACCTTGAAAAAACTCGCTTTACCTCTCCCAGCCTGGTCCTTAATCTCTAAAACAAAAAATAAAACCCTCAAACAGCTATGATGGGGATGAAAAGAGATCAGACCTATACATGCCCACACGGAGTAGATGGGTGCTGGTTCTTAGTAAGTCTACTTTCCTTCTCCAGCTGGACGAAGAAGCAGTGGAAGGATTAAGAAGCTCTCTCTACTTCAAATACTCACCAAAAGAGAAAAAATGGCTTGAAACTGGCTGAAAGATGCTTGCTGGTAAACACGTCAATGATTATACACCCCCACTGGAAAGAAAACTAACTTTGATGAGAGATATCAGGGATTAGCTAATTAAGCTCCAAAGCTAGCATTTTTGTTTGAAAGATAAAAATAATTTCACATGCAACTGGAATTTTTTTTTAAAGGTGTGGGGAGAATGTTCATTTTCTGATTATTTATAACTGAGAGACAGGGAAGAATCCATTAGACATTAAAGCTCCACACTTAATGTTGGGTCCCTTTTCTTACCGACGGCACTTTCAAGATAAAAAAAGTCTTGCTTCTGAAAATGTGTTCTCTTACAGGATGAAGTTAAGTATCCTTGACCTTGAGGATGCTGGTCTGAGCCTTTATCTTCCTATCCTGTGACCTTGAGAGGTCTTCTCTCTTCTCCAGGCTCACTGCTTCCTCCAGGAGGAAAGGGTCAAATGAGGGGTTTTAGGGGCCTTTTGGCTCTGATGATACAGAATTTTATATCAATTTTAAACAATTATTCTAAAAATTGTTTTAAAAACTAGAAAAAGTTTACTTTTATCTTTCACACATCCCCAGTGCTCTAACACGCTTGAGAAATCTCCTGTTCGTAGGGGAAAGACTTTTGTGCCATTTATTTGTGTAAGTGGGAGATAGATGCTCCCCTCCTTTTTTTTTTTTTATTACATCAATGATAAAGAAAAATTAAACTGGCCATGCAATAGAATTTGCTCTTCTAGATTAAAAGAGGATGTATGGGTCCTTCATTAAGGGAAGTTTTCTAAAACCCTTGATGTCAAATATCTTCATTCCTTCATTCATTCACCGATTCAAAAAGTATTTATCTCGCCCTATTGATGTGTACCAGGCAGTGATAGGCACTAGGGATTCAATGCTGAGCAATGAAGACAGAGCCCTTGCTCATGGAGCTTACATTCTAGGCTGGGAAGACTGATCATCAACAAGCAAAGAAAGATACAGTGTGCCATGTGATGATAAATGCACTCACAAAACATGAATCAAAGATGAGTAGATAAAGCATGATGTGATGGGAGAGAGGCTGGTATCTTAGATCAGGGGATCCCAGAAGCTTCTTTGAGGAGATTACATTTGAGCAGATTCCTGTAGGAAATAAGAACGTGAGTCTAGTCCCAGAATGTTCCAAGCAAGGGGCCCAGCAAAAGCAAAACCCTGAGATGGAGAAAGGCTTCACAGGTTTGAAGAAAAGAGGGTTGTCCATGGGTAGAGCTGGGGTGGATAACTGAGCAGGCCAGAGTGGGAGAGGAGGAAGGGGTGAAGCCAGGAGCAGACCAGAGACTAGATCACAGAGCTACAAACTATGGCCTGTGTGCCCAATACAGTCTGATGGCTGAGTTTCTAAATAAAGTTTTATTGTCACACGGTCACATCCACTGGTTTGCTCTTGTCTGTGGCTGGTTTCATAGTGCCTTGGGTGATACATAGTGAGAGAGCCTGAAGTGAGACTTGATCCCACGGCCCTGGGATTACCACCCAAGCCAAAGACAGATGCTCAACTGACTGAGTCACCCAGGCACCCCCTTTTATCTTTTTCTTGATAAGCATTCTTTTGTACTGACACTTTTTTTTTTTTAAGATTTTTATTTTTAAGTAATCTCTACACCCAACGTGGGACTCAAACTCACAACCCTGAGATCAAGAGTCACACACTCTACCAACTGAGCCACCCAGGCACCCTGATACTTTTTTCCCCTTACTTTCAGTTTGTGGATTTATTTGTAAAAGACTGCACAAATAAAGTTGATGTTGTCTTGATAAGGTTCTAGATTAGAAATTTTATTTTCCACTGAGACAAAGCAAAATAATTGATTTCATGGTTATGATAAGCCACAGAATTTAACTCCTAATATGAGAGCTTGCTTTGTAAGTGAAGGGCTGGGGCTGTTTAAAAAGCAAACATGCAAGATAATACCAAAATTAAGTAAGAATATAAAAACTGAAGCCTTTAATGTCTATTAAATATCTGAAGTTGGTATCAGAAGTTACAACCTCCACCTTTAAAAAATATTTTATTGTATTTATTTTATTTTTTTATTTTTAAGAGAGAGAGTGAGAGCAGGGGGAGGGGCAGAGGGAGACGGAGGCAATCATAAGCAGACTCCGTCCTGAGAGCGGAGCCCCACGCAAGGCTCCATTTTACAACCCCAAGATTGTGACCTGAGCCAAAATCCAGAGTTGGACACTCAGCAGACTAAGCCACCCAGGCACCCCAATAACCTTCACTTTTTCTTTTTTTAAAGTTTTTATGTGTATGTGAAACATACAAACAGACTTACCATCTTAGCCATTTCAAGACATACAGTTAAGTGGAGTTAAATGCATTCATAATGGGCAACCGTCACCACCACCCATCTCCAGAACTCTTTCCAACTCATAAAGCTGCATTTCTATCTCCATTAAATGGTGACTCTCCATCCCCCTCTCCCACCCCTGGCAACCACCATCCTCCCTTCTGAGAATCTGCATTTTAAGATTCCCTTTCTCTGGGCCACCTCGGTGGCTCAGTTGGTTAAACACCTGCCTTTGGCTCAGGTTGTGAGAATCTTGGGATGGAGTCCCGCATCGGGCTCTCTGCTCAGCAGGGAGTCTGCTTTTCCCTCTGCGCCTCCCCCTGCTCATGCTCACTCTGTCTCTCTCCAATAAAAAAAAAAATCTAAAATAAAAATAAGAACGATTCTCTTTTTCCTTTCAAATCAAATGGGCATGAGATCTATATGTTGTAATGGGTTGACTAGGCAAACATTTTTCCTGGCTGAATCATGTAATAAATCCAGCAAAAAGATTTCCCCTTGGAGTGAATTTCTTGTTGCTTGATTGTTTTTTTGTTTTTTTTTTTTCAAATAGTTATCACCATGTCAAGCCTGAACTCCACTTCCTGCACCCTCTGTCTTCCTCTCTTGGCTTGTCACCTCCTTCGGAAACAGCACACTCTCCAGCTGCTTCCCGACAAAGGGTGCACGGGTATGCTAGACCGTGCTTTTCTGAAAATATCCTTAATCTATACTCACACCTGATTAGCAATTTGGCCAGTTCTAGAATTCTCCCCTGGAATTTATGTATTTATGTTTGGAACTTGGAAGGCATTCACCATCGTTTTCTAGTGTGTGGTTGGAAAGTCCAAAGCAATTCCGATATCTGATCTTTCACATGTGACAGTGTTCTTGCTGGCAGCTCGAGAGAGAGCCATCTTTGCTCGTGATGTTCTGAAATTGCACAATCACGAGCCCTTGGCACTAGTCTATTTTTGTCCACTGCATTGGGCCCTGGGTAGGTTCTCTAGATTTGGACTCTCTTACTCACCTGGGAAATTTTCTTGAATTATTTTAGAGAAGACTTTCTCCCTTCTATTCTTACTCTCCTTTTTTCTTTCTGAAGTTATTATTTGAACACTGGGCTTCCTGGAGCTCTTTTTTTTTCCCTCTTTCCATTTAAAAAAAAAGAAATTCTCTACCTTCTTTGTTCTATTTTGGGGCAGGAGGGGGCAGATTTCCTCAACTCTGTCTTCCAACCCTTTCACTGAGTTTTTAATTTCTACTTTTTCCAAGATTTTTTGTTCTCTGTTTCTTTTTATAGTATCCGATTTCCATATCTTTTCATGTGTTTCTGAGGATATTAATGGGAGCAAATGGCACAGGGATTTATAGCAGGAAGGCCATTCAGCCAACCTGGAAAACAAAATACCTGTTGTGGGGGGCGGGGTGTGAAGGGTGGGCAGGGAGAGGGGGAGGCTTTGCAGGGGAGGGGTGAGAAAAAAAAGAAGAGAGAAGATGCAGTTGCTAGGAATGATGGGTTTTGGAGACAGTGGTGGGTAAACTGATTTTAAAGGAAATTTTACTTGGTTTTGCCCCCTGGAATTCCCCTGGTGCCGGCTCCTTGAGTGATTATGCAATACAGACCTGCTTTAATTTTCGAGGCTTTTCTAGCTGTACTTGTGTTTCTTTTGGACGTGACCTAGTGCCTGGGGCTGCCTTTAGGGCAACCCATTTTTATTTGGATTACACCGGATTGCCTGGGGCAATCTGATTTCACCTGGGACCTCATTTAGGAAGTTTGCTCTTCAGAGCCAAGGGGGGCGGAGTACTATTTCCTGCGTCAGGCAGAGCAGTTTCCCAAGTTGGGCAGAGAACGATAGGTCTAGGCGGGCAGAGTAGCTATTTCGAGACCATCATTAAACAGCACAGGACATTTTCCAGAGGTTCTCAGAGAAAGCGGGGCTTCGAGAGAAGAGACTTGGGAGGTTGTAAGG
Source organism: Mustela putorius furo (assembly GCF_011764305.1). NCBI lineage: Eukaryota > Metazoa > Chordata > Mammalia > Carnivora > Mustelidae > Mustela > Mustela putorius. The sequence continues at coordinate 35,231,072 of NW_025421294.1, forward strand.
AAAGGAAACCAGAAAATCCAAGAGGAAAACAAGATGCTCATCGGACCTGAACAGACCCCACCAGAAAGTCTTTTAGCTTCATAAGATACATGGTTATACCTATAAGATTATGTCTTAAGATTTTACCAAATGCTTAGTAAAACAAAAATGGAAATTAATATCAGAACTCTGTTATTCCTGGACATAACTTCTTTCTTAGAAGCCTTACGCAGGTGGCTGGCAGCTGGTCAAGGAAAGAGTCAGGAATATTCTACATCTGGGGTCACTCATCAGCTTATACAGGGCACACGCTTACACTGCTGACGCTCCCTTCAGAATATGGACACGATGCTTCTCACTAACTTGTTGTCTTTGCAAAGTCTGGTACTAAATAGCTCACTGACAAAATAGTACGTAGAGAAGAGTCCTATTTTTGAAGCTTTTTTCTATATGTACCCAGATGGATTTGTGTAGGAAAAAGATAGAAAGGAACAACAGAAAAGATGCACAGTGTCATTTCGGAACTGCGAGGCTGTACACGGTGGGACATATTTCTTTTAGCATGCCTGTATTTTCTAAATGGTCTAATATGAGAGGATTACTTTTATAAGAACACAACAAGTTAACATTTCAATAATAATAATAACGGCTGTGATCACACGCGTGGGCATGTGGCAGACACTCGTCCTGTGCCCGGCACTGTACGAGGGACCTCACAGGCATTGTCCCATTTCCTTCTTAGGCCTCCAGGAATCCAGCAAAGCAGGGATCTTCCTTATGCTCTCTCTGCAGGGGAGAAAACCCAGATGTGGACTCACCTTCCTCAGCTCATGGTGCTAGTGAGAGGCAGGATGGGAGTCTGGGGCTTCAAAGCTCACATTTTAAAAATTTGAGATTGATTTGTTTTTCCCTCCTGAAATATTTCCTAAGAAAATTCTATGCAGAGAAAGCTGTTCAATGCAGACATTCCCCCCCCACCCCACCTCAAAGATGTTATATCTTCTAAAATGATAACTTTATAAGAAATAGAGCCTGCATGTGTCACAGGGTGGAAGGAATTTGCATGTATAAATCGTCAGTTTAGGCTGGACGGGTTATAAAGTAAAAAATATGTATATATATATATTTTTTTTTTTCTTTTCATTTTCCCTATACCCTTTGAAAATGTTTTAGTCCTAGAAGGAAAAATGCAATTTAATAATTAAAAGATCTGTCTGCAAAGCCAGTGTCTCCTTGGCATGTCAGCAGGGTGCAAAATCCCTACCATTTTAAAACCAAAATATAACAGATAGACCATCCTGGCAGCCTTTGGAGCCCAGAGCCATAATCTCAGATTTTGGAAAAGCGAACAAGGAAAATGCTGTCCGGACCTTTCGGATCCCTGATGGGATTAGATTTCCTGTATCCCCAGGCCTCTGACAGGTGTGTGTTGTTATCAGGGCTCCCCAGAGCTGGCAAGGTCCCACCTTCCCCATCTCTGCAGCCGGCTAAGCCCCGCTTTGCTGTGGGTCGGCTACTGCTATTCCATTTCTGTCTGGATCATGATCTCAGGCTTCAGAAAAACCAAGTTGCCCTTGGTTAAGAATCATTTTCATAGACCACCTGAATTATTTCTTTGTGGGGGAGGTTATTTGGGTCTTTCTGACCAGGTCATAATTCCACCAAGAAGGGATGCACATGAGCTTAAAAAAGCAAGACTTCTGTTCAAGTGCTAGGAGTCAGGAGAAATTGTGGCCACCCTCCTCACCCTTGTTCTTCAGAGCTTTAGCAATCCATTCTCTACACACTCCAGGGTGAAAGAAACCTTCATCTGATCAACCCTGTGTTTGGCATCATTCATGCCTCCCCAGATCTCCCAGGAGCAAGTCCAGCTCAAGGCTCCTCTGCTCCAGCCTTCTCGGCCAGCCTCATCTGTAGCAAATGCCTGTCCCCCTTCACCTGCATCCAGTCATGGAAAACTGCTTGCTTCCCCTCCAATCAGCCACATACCGCGAAGTACTGTCTTTACTCATCCTGCTCCCGATGCCTAGAATGCTAGCCTGACTCCTTGTCCAAATGGAAAACTCACCAGGATTCGATGAAATTGAGCTCAAATGCAACTAACTACCTCTAGGAAGCCCTTCCTGGTGGTCTCTCTTTCCTCCTACGTCTGTTTCTCATGTCCCCCTAACTAACTTCCTCTTGTCTCCTGGGTCTCACTATACCCTGTCCACCTCTCTGGTGTAGCACTTGGCACACTTCGCTTTGTGATGAGGAACAAGGGGTGGTTGCCAGCAGGGAATTTGAAGTCAGATGCTCTTGGGTTAGGATTCCAGACTGCCCACTTGTTGACTGTGTGACTTTGGGCAGGTTATCACACCTCTCTCAGTAGGGTTCCTATCTGCGAATTGGAACGTCCTAGAACCTTCTTGCACAGATGTTAAAGTCAGATGAGATCCTGCATATAAGATTCAGGCATGGTGGCTGGAATCTGGAAACTTTCAGGGAGCAGCACCTGCTGTTTTTATTTCTTGCGGTGATGGGCTCTGTGTCCGTGATCATGAGCCCTTCAAGGGGAGAGCTGTGGTTAGTTCGATTCTCTAACACAGATGCTTAGCATGAGCCCTGGCCCAGAGAGGCGTTGTTCCGAAAACTTTCTGGATTGCTGAATGCAAAGCCCCCGTGGACGGCTGCTATCTTGGAATAATGGAAAATCAATATTCCAGTCCCACTGTGAACTGATACAGGCAGGTAGTACCGTCCCAAAGGAGAGGCTGGCCTCAGATCCCCATAGGAGAGTGCATGTGCAATGCTAACTCCATTTCTCTGAGGCTCTGTGGGCTCCTTTGCAAATTTTATGCCTCGCAGCCTAGAGAAGAACTTGGGCATTTCAGGCCCAATTCCCATTTTACTTTCAAATTTCCCTGATTCATCTAGTTCCTAAAACTTGTCATTCTCCCAGAATTCCCTTGGATTCACGAAGTAGGGAAGAAGCCAAAACATGGTTAGGAAAAAGCAAAAATTGTCTTCTAGTTTAGCTGCAGCCTTCTGTAAACAGTGTGGTTTGGGGGACTTTGGGGAGAAGCTCTTCTGGGTGTTGTGGAACCCGGGCACGGAGGCCAGTTTGGGACAGCCCAGCTCTGCCTTCATGGGCTACAAGGTTCTGCTCCGCGCCTTATATTGCTTCTTGAGCCTTGTTCTGTGAAACCTGGGTGGAACCATGGCTTCCAGGGCCGATCTGCCTGGCATAGAGCCGAGGATGGATTAGTGAACCGTCATCATGTTTGATAGGATTATCCTGATGGGAACTCAGAGGGCCTCCCGTTCACCCTGTGGCTGCTCAGTGGAATGGTGGGACCCACCGGATTGCAAAGCATTTGTCAAGAGGCCTGGCGAGGGGAGAGGGGGGCGGGGCGTGGTGCTTGGTGAAGAACTGACCCCAAGGGAGGGAGACAGCAGGGGCGGCCAGAGTGGTTGCCCAGTAACTGAGTCTTAGCCATCAGTGGGAAATGAGGCTGTTGAGTCAAGGACACTCTTCCCTGTGGCCCTGGATCAGCCTCCTGGAGGCACATCTGGATCCCACCAGAGAGTGCCTGCGCTCTCGTGGAAGGGATACCATTCTTCCACCCCACTTTACTGTGCATTTTTGTGGCCTTTGACACACAGTGGGTTTGGGGTATGTCTCCTGGGTAGCAGACTGCTTTGGCGCGGGAAGAGGGCCTCTGCCCCCCAGCACAATGGGAGAGCGGCAACCACAGAGCCAGAAGCTGGCTTGGGCTGGAGGCAGTGTCTAGAAGAGCAGAGGTGACACCCACTGTTTGTGCTGCGGTTAGTCTGGGGAACTGCTTTCCCAGCGAGGCGGAAGGAGGGAGGACAATGATGCCCAGAGGGCAGGCCGTGAGACTGAGCAGCCCTGCTTGGAACGGCTGGGTCCAACCAACTGCTTCTGTGGCTGGTACATGCTGGCGAACCAGGGAGCACCACCGGGCCAGCGCTGGAGGGATTTGTGTGTCTCGGAGAGCGGCATGGAGACTGGCAGCCCATGGAACACATAGTACCTTGGAGACATGAACTTAAGACTTAACTGAAATAATTCCTTTGTGTAGAAGTGGGGATCCGGGTAGAAGAGTAGAGGGCGCAGAGTGGCAGGAACAGAGCTGGAATGTGAACACCCAGGAGGTTCCTCTGGGGCCTTCTGGAATGACTCGGGGCGCACCAACCATGATGGCCATGGGCCAGGACAAGTGGAGTCTTTACCCTTCTTTCTGACTCACTGACACTCACAAGCTGGTACAGCTTAAGGAAATCAGGGTTACAAATTGGGGTACTTGCAAGCATCGGGCATTGTCGGCAATAGTAAAAACAAGAAGGGGATTTACTCTCCAAAACATCTGGGGTGCCTCTTGCATTTCAGTGTGATCAATCTCAGAAGAACTTCCCTCAGAATATTAGCAGAACTTCGTATTCAAAAACGTCTTCAATTTTCTTCATAATTAATTATAATTATAATTGTTCTCTCCCTCTTGTCATGCTCTACAAACCTGGGAGATGATGAGATCGGATTACAATTTGCATATATTAGACTTGAACTAAAACTTGCCTCCTCATTGTGCCTGCCTTCCTCCCAGGCTTAGCACTAGGAGGTCCCCTCCTACCGAAACCTTGACCTCCTGACCCAGCTGGGTAGAACATCAGCTTTGCTTCTCTTTCTTAGCGGCACTCTAAGGCCAACCCGCCAGCTTTGTAGCTAGCTGGGGCTTAGGAAAGCATTTTGATTATCTGGTAGAGTCAGTCCTGGGGGGGCGGCTGGAGAGGCAGGACTGTCCTCGGATCCATCACAGGGCGGGAGTCAGAGAGGCCAGTTCTGGGGTCAAGTAGGTCAGGCAGCCTCTCAGAGCCTCATGTCCTCATCTGCAAAGTGGGGCTAGTTATGCCCACGGACAGAGCTCCCTGGAGGTGACCAGCATCCTTTGCATTCAGCCAGTGCGTCCCAACAGAAAAGTGGGGAGATGGGAGAAACAGCCAGACGGCACGTGCTGAAGCCGGCGTGTACGACCGAGACCGCCATTTTGGGGGGACAAAGGCATCACCACTCTTCTACCAGCTGCTGTATCTGTACCATCTGCTTGGCTGGCAGGGCAGGGGGAGTCAGGATTCATCTGGAGCAGAGCTGACCTTTGGTTGAGGGGCATACTTACGGACTTTCGGGGTTTGCCATTGAAATGACATTTCCCTTGGGATCAAGGAGCAGCGGTGGATATTACCTGGCTTGGAGAACAGATGGGAGCTGAGGGCAGGGAAAGGAGCCAAGCAGCTTGGTATAGGGGGAGCAGGAGAGAGGGCTCAGGTCTGAGTGGGAGAAGGCGTAGGGCTAGACCACAGGCGGCCGGCCGTGGCAGTGCTCTTGAACCGCTGGGCTTCAGGGCCCTCGTTTATCATATTGAAACTTCAGTGTTGGGGCACCTGGGTGGCTCAGTGGGTTAAGGCCTCTGCCTTCAGCTCAAGTCATGATCCCAGGATCCTGGGATCGAGCCCTGAAGCAGGCATTCTGCTCAGTGGGGAGCCTGTTTCCCACTCTCTTTCTGCCTGCTGCTCCCCCTTCTTGTGATCTTTGTCAAATAAATAAATAAAATCTTTAAAAAAAAAAGAAAGAAAGAAACTTCAGTGTTCACTTTCTAGAGAAAAATATATCCGTGTAAATCCATAGATTAGTAAGGAACTAAAAGACATGGCTCCTTTTTGGGAACTGGAGCGTGAGGAAGCTTCACTTGTTAACCACATACTGTTTTGTGTCCGTGTGCTAATAAAGTCATCTCAAATAGCAATTCTCTCGTTTTGCTCTGGAATTTGTCTGTTAAGTAGCCTCAAGGGTTGAGTAGACTCCAGGAAACTCCAACAGACTCAGCGCTCAGCTCGGTGCTGCCCCCAGCATGTGGAAGGAAGGGCTGGTATCTCCACGCCAGGGAGAAGGGAGAAGGGGAGAAGGGGGAAGGTGTAGCTCTAGGTGAGAATACGAGACAATAATTCTGCCCAGGGAGCCTTCAGAAATGTTTGGGAGGAGGTTGGCTTTCCTGCCATCCGAAAGGATGGGGACTTGGGTTACTTTGCTTGGCAGTTATGTTACAGGAAGGATGACCTCAGAAGACTTGGGAGGACATGGAAGCCCTCAGAGCAAAGCAGGTTGCTATGTGAGAGAAAGAACAAGAAGCCAAGATCAGACACACCGGCTCAGAGCTAGGTGTGGTCTCACACTTAGTCTTGCATAATCCACATTTCACTTTATGAGCTGAGTAGTCTTATTCCCATTTTATTGAATAGGATACTGAGGCTTAGAAGGGAAGTAACTTGCTTAAGGTTTAGACGTCTGGGGGCGCCTGGGTGGCTCAGTTGGTTAAGTGACTGCCTTCAGCTCAGGTCATGATCTGGGGTCCTGGGATCGAGCCCCACATCAGGGTCTCCCTCTTCCTGTCACCCCCCTCGCTTGTGCGCTCTCTCTCTTTGTCAAATAAAATAAATAGAAATCCTTAAAAAAAAAAAAATTTAGTCACCTGTCTGACTCCAAGTTCAGTCAGCTTTCCAGCACCTGAAGGCAGCCCCTTGGTGGGAGACGGTGGGAGAGGAGGGAGGAAAATGGAAGCTGAGGTGGGGATCTGGAAGGGCTAACAGGTGGGATAGAAGATCCCTGAGAACCAGCTCATTATCCTACTGGGTTTGAATAATTCAGCGACACCGCCAAAGTCTCTGATCTAACTTCCAATTTAGAGGAGAGCGCCTTTGAATAAAAAGTGCTTTGGAAGTTGGCAGGAAGTCTCTTTAGAAGTGCGTGCTGCTAGGGGAGGCTGGTTGGTGGAGCGGGTTGGGGACAGGGACATTTAGGGATGGGCTCGTGTATCTTTTGAATGTGAGCATCGTGGCTGTGTTGCTTTCTGGAGTGACACCGACGGAGTCACATTCTGCTGTCCCGATCTGAACTGTTCATGTGGCAAAGAGCAGGAAATCCAAATGAAACAGGCTCAAATTATTTATTGATCTATTATATCTAATATATGTCAGTCCATTTTCCTTAAAATATAAATCACTGGGACGGCTGCTGAAGCCCCAGAACCCTCGGGAGTCACCACGGAACTGCATAGCTGTTTTCCAATAGCTTTGAAGACGTGATGAAAATTGCGTGTTTCCTTGTAACCTGGCGACCTGTCCCCATGCTGCTCTGAGCTTGCCGGCAGGGTAACAACCACACTCGGGCCACAAACCGAACATCTGTTGTATACCTGAGCCTCAGCCTCCCCATTCCTGAAGTGGGGACCACGGTTGCTGCCTTCCAGGATTACATGAGATACTCTGTGTAAAAAAAGCCTGATAAACAGTAGATATTCAACACAAGTTAGTCAAATAAATGACAAATGTCACAAGGTGATAATCTCATCGTTTCTGAAAACGTCTGGACAATTGCAACGAGTCTATTGCTCCCACATTCATCATCGGAGCAGAGGTTTCTGCAGAGGTAAGAACTGGACAACTTGACTCCCCTCGTAGCTTTGCCCACCTGCATCCATCTGGACAATGCCCAGGACCCTTGAAATTCTTTTTGTCTCTCTACAGGTGTTGCCTCTGTTCCCACTGGCCCATCAAGAGACTCCTCTCTGCTGTCAACTTGTCCCTGATAATGGTCATTCCAGATAACCCTTGATGTAAGCATCCTTTACTTTTGGTGGCCTTCCTGACTCTGGCCTGGGCTGGGATCTCACAGCTGCCCTGACATGACACAACCCAGCAAGGACGGTGCTTGCTCAGGTCTTTGTCACCTGCCAGCTGTGCCCTAGAAGCTCTGTGTGTGTGTGTGTGTGTGTGTGACGGAGGGGTGGGTGGCGGGCTTGTGTGATAGTCTGGGAGGGTGCTTCTCAAGCTTCATTGTTTAGAAAATGCATTTGAGGAGCATTTGTACACATGTGGACACTGGGTGCAGCAGTGCTAGCATGAGCCCCAGGCATTAGCATTTCCAACCAGCTAACTTCTCTCTGCCACACTGGTGGAGGCTGAACGGCCTCGGGAGAGGGACTGGGTCTGCCTGGTCCCCACCACCTGGTCCCTATCCTTAGCTCAGTGTGTGTGTGACGCAGACAGCCCACATGTGTTTGCGGATGACTGGGGAGAAACAGTGCGACCTTCCACCTTCGCCAATTGCTCAAGGCCACCTGCGCTCAAAGTGCCTCGGATGGGATGGGGGTGGCTGTTAAAAATTCAGAAGCCTAGGATCCAGCCCTATGAAGTAAAAATTGTTGGAGGGCTGGGCTTATTATTTTTTTTCCCTCCTAAACAATCTCTCTGGCTGCTTTTTATGCACCCCAAAGCATTGTGGATCTCAGATGTTGGCTGGGAGGGATGTTTAACATGCCTTGATGGGCAGTCACTTGAGGCTAGGACCTGAGTTGAATTTTTCCCCTAAATCTTTCCAAGTCCTGGGCAAAAGGCAGGGATAAATTGTGAGCACCCTCACTGAACATTCGAGAGGAAGATCTGCCCCCAGCAAGTCATTAGGGTCGGTCTGTTGCGGCTGATAACGTAAAACATCTACGCTTAAAATGTCACAAATTCACTCTCACAGAATTTGCCTCAGTTGAGGAAGAAGAAGGAAAAGGAAGTCATATTTATTACACACCTAGGAGCAGGACACAAAGCACTGTGCATGTGTTGTGCTGTTCAGTCTGTCTCACAATCCAAGAGGGTGAGGATCACCTCTCCATTTTACAGATGTCAAAACTGAGGCTCAGACATGCTTGAAGCCTTGCAATGGATAGATGGTGAGCCGGGACCTGAACCCATGGCGATCTATGTGCCAAGTCTCTGCCCTTGTTTTTCCTTTGTCTGGGCCACACTGCCTTTCCTCTGGAGACCCCTGTGCTATAGAACTTGTTCACTTCAAAGATGAAAGTGATGTTAGGTCCCCCCACCAGGAGACGTTGGAGCCAAGACTTGAGCATGAGATCCTTGGATGCCTAACCTGCACGGAGGTGGTGTTGTTGGCGTCAACCCTGGCTGGATTCCCAGGTTACCTGAGTGTGTGGCAGGAGTTCTCCTCCAGAGCCCGCTGTTCCAGGCTGACTGACAGCGCAGGTCCTTGTGGGGGAGATGCAGCCCCATGTCTCTGGATTCCTACCTGCAGGGAAGCTGCAAATTCAGGGTGGGATGCCATGCAGTAGGCATGGGGGCTTTGATTTCAGAAACTGCAGGCATTTGCAAGAACCAGAGAAGCGTTTGAGGCCAGGGAAATAGGCCCTAGAGCTGCAGAGCACCACCCTTGGAGCCCCAGCTGGTAGCAGAAGCCCAGATAACTAGTGCTGATCAGCATGGTGCTTTCTTCATCACCTCTGGCCAAATCATAGTTGCACCGATTCAAGCCATCCTTTTAGCAGCTGGAGAAAAATACTGAGCTACTGAGTCCCAAGGGTAACACAGTAAGCAAACAATACACATGAGGGAAATGATTCATCTAGTGGCCAAAGAAATGCACAGTTAAACAAGAGGTCCTGTTTCTGATCTCCTAAATAGGTAAAATAATTGGGAAAACCATAACTCCCAGTGCTGGTCAGGATGTGGTCAAACTGGCACACTTGTGTCCTGAGACCAATGGTGTGAATGGACACAGCACATTCTGAAAAGTAGTAGCAGGATGTATAAAAAGCTTAAAAATGTTGCTTTTTAGATGCAATAATTTTACTCTGCAAAGAAATTAACTTGATGAAGGTGAAGAAATGTGTACCAAGAGGTTCATTGCAACAGTATCTAAAATGGACAAAAGAGGAAGATAAGAAAGAAGGCCGTGCATGTACCCCAAATGAGTATGTATGCAGATAAGCCAGGTGTCTGCTAGAAGAACCTGGTGGCAAGGGTTGCTGGTGGTGGATGGGGGTGGCTGGCCTCTGGCCATCAGAGTGACAACAGTTACCGTGACGGGAAGAGGTGGGCTGGGGGAATGTTGGAGCCTGTGGGATAACAGAAGTGGATAACATTTATCCCAACACTTACCATTTGTTGCCCTGTTTTATTATTTTTTTTAAAGATTTTATTTATTCATCAGAGGGAGGAAGGGGGAGAGAGCGAGCACAGGCAGACAGAATGGCAGGCAGAGGCAGAGGGAGAAGCAGGCTCCCTGCTAAGCAAGGAGCCCGACGTGGGACTCGATCCCAGGACGCCAGGATCATGACCTGAGCCGAAGGCAGCTACTTAACCAACTGAGCCACCCAGGAGTCCCTGTTGCCCTGTTTTAGACAACACAGCACTTCCATTGGGGACTTCCATTGTCCTCGTGAAGAAGGAGAAGCACAGAGAGTTTAAGTAACCCTTGTCCCTTCTGTTAGCAAGGCCACACCTTCAGAACACAGACCCTTTCCTGCTAGGGATGCTGCCCCTGGGGGTCTAATCGCTGCCTCTTGCAAGCTCACGAAGAGCCAGTTTGGCTGGAGGCTTTGCCTACTTCCTGGGTTCCTTTGCACTCCACGAGAACCCCATGGGGGAGGCTATTGCCGCCTAGATACTGGATATGTCCCTGGATAGCAGATTGAAAGGAATATTAGATATTTTATGGCTAAGAAGACAGACTCTGGGAGGACTAAGTAATGTAATAATGAATTCTTCAATTATTAATAATTGTATTAATTAGTTTTAACACCAGTAAAATATTCACTACAATATAATTAATAATGTGGTCTCCATGCCAGACATCGTCTCTCTAATCCCTCCCATGGCACCTCATTTTTATCAGGTGGGATTACTGTTTCCCTCATTCTGTGGATGAGTGAATTGACATTAGGAGTGTTAGAACAGTTTTACCAAGACCACACAGCTAGTGAAAAATTGAACTGGGATTCCAAACTGGGTGAGTCTGCCCAAAGGCAATAATCTGATCGCTTCCCTGCTTCTGTGGGATAGTGGGTAAGATAATTGGGTCCCCAGCTGGTTGCAAAGATGCCCAGCTCTTTCCCAACAGGAGTTGTTGGGTAGGGGGTGTGGGGAGTGTCTCTCAGCCATGCCCAGGTGTGAGTCCTTGGGGATGACCAAGCCCTAGAGGTTGGTGGCCAGGGATGCCAGCTGACTAAGCATGGCTGAGCTCAGCCCAGGCAAGCTGAGCTGCCTGTTCTGCTTTCCTGAGCCGTTGTTCTGCTTTGCTACCCTCCTAGGACCTGTGCAGGTAGCTGGAATTCATGGTGAAGAGCATAGTGCCTGGGGTTGCCGCACTGGATTTGGAGCAGAGGCAACGTAACTCTTGGAGTTTGTAGCTTCCTTGCCATTGCCCACGCTTGCCTGGCAGGTTGGAGCTTGTGTGTGCACGTGAGCCAAGGGGCTGCTTTGGTGGTCACCAAAGCTGGGCAAATGCCAGGGAGAGGTGGCCGGCCATGCTTGCAACTGACAGTCCCACTGGCCAGCCGGGGTCCCCATCCCTCCTGTGGCCCTTATGAGGCTGGGGCAGCTGATTGATGCCGGTCTGGGGATTCTGATCTTGTGTCCTGCAGAGGAGGTGAGAACATGAGATTGGGGGTAGATCTCTGTTTGAATTTCAGCTGTGCCTCAGATATGACCTTGGGAAGTCAATTTCTTTGAACTTTGTTTTCCTTGTCTGTAGGATATTTTCCATAGATGATTGTGATTTACACCTTGCGGGCGTTAAATTAGACCATAAATGCAAGGTTGGCCAATCCTGAGCACACTGTACTCTTTAGCTGTGATTAGCTCTTATCAGGGGTAATTGACCAGTTTGCCTGGGTCCTTCTCTGTGGCTCTTGATGTACTCAGTGACGTAAATCCCTCCGGAAGGAAGAAAGAAGGAACAAATACTAACAGCCACCTCCACCTTGTGGCTTTAATTTCAGTGGTTGGGTTATTTTGTTCATGGTTATAGAAGTTTAGTTTCTGGGGGACTTGGGGGGCCTTTTGGTAAAAGAAAGCCCCCAATATGGCAATATTTCCTCTGGGTGGAGAACACTCAGGAGGGAGAGCTCTCAGCACAAAGGATGTGACCGTTAACATCTCTGACTTGACCCCACTGACCCCCTCTAGTGCTGGAGTGTCCACACAGAGCAGACCATGACCCAAAGTCCACTGAACCTGCAGAGGTGGTGCCGGCACATTGACCCAAGTCCACTGACAGACATCAGGGAAATAAACTAGAGAATCTGTTCTTATTCTAGAGGTCCTCCCGATGCGCTCGGTACCTGGTGGCGGGGCTGAGGAATGGTCTCTTCCTTCTGATGACAGGTTGGCTCAGCGTGGAGAACTGCTCTGTCTTCAGTCCTGCAGAGTCTCCATGTGACCAAAGCTTTGCACTCATTTATCCATCCGATAAATGCACATAGTGATTTTATTTAGAGAGGATGGGCTGGAGACTGGGTTTTCACTGAAGCCGTGGTCCCCACTTCCCTCTCACCATCCCATGATAGTGCAGGGGGTAGAGGGAGGTGAGAGCCCCCACTGCGAGAGCTCCGGGGTCCCCCCTAGTGTGGAGCCGAGAGAGGTACATGGCTACAAGACTATGAACTTCTCTCCTGTTCCACGGTCTTATTACTTTAGCACCTTCATTATTGGTCTAGAACTTCTGGGAGCCCAGGAGGGGAAAATAGTTGCTCAATAAAGCGATTCCTTATATTTCCAGTGTTATAGTAATAGGCCCTTCATGGGGCCTCAGTTTCTCCATTCGTAAACTGGTTGATCTCGATGAGCTCTCAGTTGCTTTTAATCTCTGATAGAATTCTGTGATTTTCCTGCTTCCCTAGCACTCTCAACAGCCTCCATGGACAGGCAGAAATGAACCGGGAATGGATCCACTCCAGTGGCCTGCTGCACTTGACAGCTCTTGGCGTGGTCCCATCTTGGGCACCACGGACCCACCAACAAGATTGCAAGAGACAAACACATATGTGGCCTACACAAGAGGTAAGGAGAGGCTTGATGAATGAAGTGGATTAAGTTTCATTTCTAGTCCTGGAGGCTTAGGGGAGCCGATGTAAAATTTTGCTAAGGGCTTTTTGAAAAAAGAGAAAGGAAATTAACTTATTTTCAGGTCCTCTGAGCTTAGTATCCATTATGTCTTTCTATCCCCTTCCTTTTGTAGCCAAACACTTGGGGACTCGGCCCCGAGAAGTTAAATGAGATGCCCAAAGTCCCACAGGCAGTTCATGGAAGAAGCAGGCCGTAGGCTTCTCTTTATTTTCTGTGCCTCAGTTTCCCTATCTGTAAGGATAAAACCTATCAAGTTGCAAGGATAAAACCCAAAGGAAAATGCCTCCCACAAATTAAGTGTTAATAAACAGGAGCCTCCCTGAAGGCTAGTGGTGCCTGATGCCTAAAATCCCCCCCAGGGAATACCAGGGCTCCTCGTCTATCACCGGACTCCCCCTAAATCACGAGAGCATACAGGCCAAGACTGCCTGTTTTCAAAGGAACTTCATGCCACAGTCCAAGCAAACTTACAAGGATCATTCTAGCGGCAGCTCCTGCGATTCCAACTTTGACATTTAGGTAAGACTTTACCTGCAGAGAATTTTGTCTTTGTCTGACCTCTTTTTGTCTAACGCCAACTCACATAGGGACAGAGGGCAAAGCTAAGCTCACCCACATGTGTGTGGGCACTGGTGGGTCCTCTGGGGAGTGTGGGGTTTCTTCCTTTATGGGAATAGCCTCTGCTCATGACCCAGTATCACTGTTGGGAACACAGATGCCCATCCAGTGCATTCATAAATTCTCAAAAGGTTCAGGGTGACTTGTGAGGATGGTGGGCTTGTGGTTGTATCGCCCTCGCCCCGCAAGGACGACAAGAACCCTGGTTAGGATGCATCTTCTCTCTCTTTATTTCCACAAGTCTACACACTTATATATGCTTACATGACCAATCAGCGAGCAGGGTACAGGAGGGAGCGAATCAGGTGGTGCACCTAAACGAACAACTTCGCTAGCAACCAATGCTGTTTTACTTCCTCTTTGGGTGTTCCGCTTAGTGTCACGAGGCAATCCTAACCTGGCAACTAGCCAGGCTCCATCTTTTAATGGCGGAGGCCGCCCTGGCCAGGGGCCTGCCTCCGACATGGTTGGTTTTTTAATCTGCATATTTGAATTTCTCTTCAATGAACACATACCACTTAATAAAATAAAACAGAATACAATGGCTATTCTTTGCCAGCCCCTCTCGTTTTGTGGGCTGGGCATTATACAGTGGGCTTTTTCTAGATGTTAGCGCTATATGAAGCCTCACAGTCATCCCATAAGGAAGGGTTTATTATTTCCATGTATTGAAGGAGGAAACTGAGACTTAGAAATGCTAGGGAATGAAGGTCCTTTATTACCTGTTCCCAAAGTGGCCGGGATCTTTTCAAATTCAGGATCCTTCTGTAATCTGCCACCAGGGACCCGATGATGACCTCTGGCCCTCTCCCATTCTTGTGAAGCTGTCTGTGTGACGGAGGGCCCACCTCACTCTCACAGGCCCCTGGGATAAGGGTTTGGGGGTCTTGGGAGCTCAGGAACTGTGTGTTGCTTTGCCAAAGGCCCGCGGGGCCTGGACATCATGACCTGGCTGACACTGTTCTAGCAAAGGGAGCTGAGGCACAAACAAGCCTGTGAACTCAGATGCCTGGATTTGCACGGATGCTGCCTGAGATTGGGGGTGGGTGAGTGTAGGCAGTGGGGAGTGGGGTGGGAGGACCGGGCTGGGGCAACCCAGAGCTGGCCGGCCCTTGCCCCCATGAAACTCTAGATGCCGAGACTGAGTTTAGTCTGGGTTTCTAGGGCTGGTATCAAATCATATTTCAAACACAGAGATTGCATTTGATTTGGCCCAGTGGGGAAAGGAAGCTTTGGGGTTTATTTTGTATATTATCTAAATTGGACCCCACTGAGTACAGTCCGAAACTGGGAGCAATGGCCCACATTTCTCTGGGCCAATGTGAGAGTTACAGGAACATGAGGGCATCAAGGGTCTGAGTTAGTGTCTGGGTAAATTAGAGGGGCTCAGTAAATGCAAGTAGAATCTGCTTCCCGCTTGCTGCCTAGCAGGGGTTCAGAGGCTCATAAATATTCAGATACTTCCAGTGTGAAACTGGCCATACAGAGGCAAATGCAGGGGCTGGGGAGCTCTGAGATGGGAGTCTGGGGTATGAGAATTTTTTTTTCCCCTGGGAGGGAAGCATAGAGCCCTCTTAGAAATACAAAAATAAAGCTAGATCATATATAGGACTAGTCATCATCTGTGGAGCCTCTCCCAGTTCTAGGCAATGTCCTGACTCTTACACATATCAGCTTGTTTCCCATGTCACAAGCCCAGGGGTTGATAATCTTTTCAGAGGCCAAGGTCACAGTAGAAACCAAAGGACAGAGGTAGCCTACAGGGCAATCTTGAGTCGTCCTCAGCTGCCTTCTCCTGTCTATTAATAATCCCTCCTTAGGTGCTGCAATCTGTGTCCAGGTTCTAAGCCGGAGGCTCTCAGCCTTGGTACAGCTGGCGTTTTGGGGTGAGCTGATTCTTTGTTGTGGGGGCTGCCCTGGACATTGTAGGCAGGGTGCTCAGCAGCATCCTTCCTCTCCCTGCTAGAAACTGGTAGCATTCCTCCTCTTCCTGCCCCCAGATGTGACAGCCTAAAATGTCTCCAGACATTGACGATGTTGTCCGGGGACAAAATCTTCATGAGGACTGCTGCTCTAAGTAATGACCTATGAATGAATGATGTCAAATGAATGTCTAACCCCAACTGAGTTCCGGGTTCATATAACCAGCTGCTCCCACCATGGCTTTGCTCAGGTGCTTCCCAGCTCTCTTTCAGGTGATGTGCTCAAGGTGGAACTCTTGATGCCCCCAAGGTCCAGGCTCCCTGCCTCAACTTTGACCAAGTCAAAGACTTTTCTTTTGCTCATTGACTGGAATGAGAGATGTGAAATGTATCTTCCTTTTTCCTTACCTCACATCCCATAGATCACAAGGTCCATTCAATTTCCAGAGTATTTTCTGACTCCGTGCACTTTTTTCCATTGCAGCCCTTTTCCTCGCCCAGCCAGCCTCTTCTGTCCCCCAACCCCTGCAGCACTGCTTTGACCGTTCCCACTTTGCCAGTCCCTTCTCCAAACAATGGCAAACATGGTCTTTTTCAAGTAGAAATCTGAATATGTCACTTCCCTGCCTAAAATCCAAACTCTTAACTGTGGCCTTGGGGGCCTTCCTTGTCCTGGGTCCAGCTCCCCTCTCCAAATTAGAATTTTGCGATTTTCCCAGATAGTTCGTGTATAAGTAAAAGTAAATTCATTTATTTTCCCCATGGTCTTGCCACAAGGTCCCACCTTTAAAGGTGCTCAGTCTAGTGGGGACATAGAAAGGTAATATATAGAACTGTGAGATCAATGATAGTAGGGCGTAAAGAGTCAGAGAGTCCTGAGAACTCTGAGTGCAACCAATTGGGCCTAAGAGAATATGGAGGACTTCGCGGAGGAGGTGACGTTTCAAAAAGGTTCAAGAGAGAAATTCTGAAAGGCTGGGACAGCACACATAAAGGAAGGTATGACTATGTTGCAGGAAACGTGGTTCAGTGTTGCTGAAACATAAATTGTGAGAAAGGAAGTAGTGACAGGAGGAGAGACAGGTGCAGGGGCAGCTGAGGACTTAATATTAAAGGGCTGAGGTGCCCTTTCCTTGCATAGAGCGTTCAACTCCAAGAAGTAGTCACGGTCATGCTGAAAGATGGGTAAACCACAGCGTAAGAAAGCCATGCCACTACCCAAAGTCAGAAACTAGGAAGTGGCAGAGAGGGGAATCACATTCAGGCTGCTTGAATTCAGGTCCACATGCTTCCTTCCCTGTCACCGATAGGGAAGTTGTATTGGCAGATGGAACAAGTAGAGAAATGGCCTTAGGGAAGCTGGATGAGGGCTATGTAGTGAAAGCCGATACCATTCATATATACAAGAAAAAGAATGATCAAAAAGTCTGATTTCAACTTACAATACAAACATAAACCTAGATCTTTTATAGTAATGTAAGGATTGGAGTGCCTGGGTGGCTCAGTCGATTAAGTGTCTGACTCTTTTGGCTCAGATCATGGTCCCAGGGTCATGAGATGGAGCCCCTTGTTGGGCTCCACGCTCATCATGGAGTCTGCTAGACATTCTTTCTCCCTCTCCTCCTCTCCTAACTCGCTCTCTCTAAAATAAAAATAAATCTTAAAAAAAAAAAAGTGTAAGGAGTGGCAATTAATTCAGATATTTCAGAAGCATGGTAGATCAATCCAAACATGTTTGTGGCTTACCCTTAGCCCAAGGCCACTATTTTTTACTTTCACAGACATTTCCCAGGATTACCTTCAGGACTGTCTGTTACAAATTAATAGAGAGATAGAAAGATAAATAGATAGCTAGAAGGATAGGTAGATGGATAGCTAGAGGACAGATGGAAATCATAGAGATAGTTATCACCCATTTTAGAGATGAGAAGCTGAGGCCCAGAGATGAGAGTGTTCATACAGCTCGGATGGACGGAGCAGGGACTTTCCCCCACCTGTGTCCTTTTTACTGCATTTCCTTACCTCTCCACATGGGAAGCTGTGGTCGTAGAGTAGATGCCTGTTACTCTTTTTCACACAACATCTGAATCCCCTTCTCCTGTTTGAAGACAGCATCTTTGGGACAGATTCCACCTTTCCCTCTAAAAATATGAAAATGCCAGGATCTTCTTCTAGGCTCACTTGTATGGAGAGCTGGTTTTGTCCCTCAAGGGGACCCACTCCAGATCTTGAATGACAAGCTAGAGACACAAAAAGGCAGGACTGTGCCAAAGCTTTTGTGGGGATGGGTGGTAGAAAGGGTGCCAGCTTCATCTGAGTTCTAATTCTATTGTCATTACCTCTAATATTGGCAGTGAAAGCCACAGGACCATCCCCAGCAATGGCAGCTCTGAATTGATGTTTCTACTGGGTCAATAACATACAGTGATTCGGGGAAATGGTCCTTGGACCCATCTGTGTTCAGGTCTTGAGCCTTCTTCGAGGTACAAGAAGTATCCAACATCCCTTTTTGTGTGGGGGAGATGGGGCTTCAATGAATCAGAGCCAGTGACCGTCCCAGGTGTCTGATCTTAGAACCACAGAAAACATACAAGAGATTCCTGGGAGCTCTGCATGGTGATTTTTTTTTCCTTCTTTCAATACTTTACTTGCCCATTTTCCATTTAGAAATTACCGACAACAGTTTTCTGATTGCCGGGGATAATGTATTCTGCCTATTTACAACTCCATCTGCGAGGAGAAAGAAAAAAAATCCTCCTGAATTCCTTGAGTGATGGCCTTTGCATAATTTTGCTTTGCCCTCTTGTTCTTATGATTGCCGCTCCTCTGAATAGTCACCCAGGAAGGATCCGTCTTTCTTTTCAGATCATAGGAGCTGAGTCTCCTCTTTGAAGTTGCCTCATTTTCAGAGAATGTAGTTGGTTGCATAGCTTCAGTCTGCTCTTTCCTTAGATATTTGTGTCTTTGTTTTCCAGAAATATCATTTGGGAGCACTGTACCAATCAAGACAGGCTAGATGATGTTATGGTAACTAGCGATCCCCAAATCCTGATGTCTTATGAGAACAAAGGTTTATCACTCTCTATCCTGAGTCAGGCAGGTTCTCTCAGTCTTCATGCTGAGGTCCAGCTGATGGAAGACCTCTGGCTGGAGCTGTGCCAGATGTACAGCAGGAAGAAAAACGTTCTAGCAAATCATGTGCTGATTCTTAAAGCTTTTCCCAGGAAAGGACTCATAGCTGCCTTCCTACTGTCATAGGCCAGAGAAATCACATGGTTTACTTTTAAGTTCAAAGGAGTGGAGGTATATTGTCCTCTCCCAGTGAAGGACACACACCTACAGGGAAAGTCCATTTTTCCAGCCACTAGTGAGTTCCTTTACTCTACCTCAAGCAGAAACACTCAACTTTTCCTTAAGGGGGACAACTCAAGAATTACCCCAATGTCCCACCCAGTCACTGCTTCAAATTCAAAGTTCAGAATCTGTGTAGATAGTTTCTGCATGGTTTCCATCAGATGCGGAACTCTTGGATCCAGGGAGCGATTGTCATAGCTGGGTTTCTTTCTAATGGGACCGTAGGCTAAGGATTCATGATTTATCTGGGAAGTGACGAGAAAGGCTAGAGGATTGAGAGGTGAGACAAGGACCAGAAGACAGCCAACAAGAGCACAGAAAAACGGAGCTCAAGTGCATTGGAGAAATTACGGGAGCTGGTGAAGGGACACGCTTTAGGATTACCCACTTCAGGAACAAGGAACCTTGACACTTATTCATTGACCCCACCAGTGGTTTGTTGAGAGCTGCTTGTAGGGAAGCTTAATTCCTCAGTACATCTGGACTGCCAGCTGGGCAGAGAAAGCCTCAGGCCAATAAATTCAGGCAATATAGCTGAGATTTGTGCTAAAGAGTTAGGCATGAGGGAATAGGAATGGGGCACTGAAAGCATCCCATATCAGTGAACCAAAAGTACAAGTTACCTATTTATTTCTACCCCGAATGCACTGATAAAACAGGGACAGGATAATTCCAATAAATACTGTCATTTGGAAGGGAAAGAATGGGAGGTACACAGCAGTCCCCGGTCCGTAGCAATTCTGTAATCCCGTATGACAGGCGTAATCAGATTCTTAGCTGGGGATGGAAAAATCCTCGCCTCTTCCTTTACCTTCAAGGATTCCTTTTATATTCTCTTTCTTAGGTGCAGCTGAAGAGGGCTTTGGAGAATCTGTTCTCAGCTCTCTCCCCTGCTTCCTCCTATAGAAGACTGAGGACCCACAGGTCATTTGAAGTCTGGCACTGTCATAATCTTTTTTGGGGGGGGGGTCTACAATGATGGTTCTTTAGACTTCAAACTCTCTCAGAAACTTAGCTGGTCTCTTGTGGTCCACATCATGTGCTGGTACCATCCACGTTAATTGTTAAGACATGACTTTCTCTCAAATTTTAATTGTGGGTGTCTTGAGTTTGTCAGTTATCTGAGCAAGAGCCACCTACTTCGGATCTTTCCCCTGAGCCCTTTGGTGCAACTGAGAAGGTTTATTAGATCTCTGTTGGTTTTCTATTGGTGCTGAACAAATGACCAGACTTTTACTGGCTTGAAACAACACATGTCATCTCATAGGTCTGTAGGTCCGAAGTCTATGTGCGCTGGGGCTGAGTTCTCTGCTTAGGGTCACACAAGGCGTACCTCAAAGCTTTTGTAGGACCATGCACCTTTCTGGAGCTTGGGGCCCTCTTCCAGTCTCAGGGGGTTCAGAGAAGAATCCAGGTCCATGTGGTTGTAGGAGTGAGGGTCTGATGTCTTTTCTGGCTACTACCCAGGGGTCACTTTCAATCTCTTAAGGCTGTCCTCCAGTCCTCACAGGGCAGCTGGGAATCTCTCAAACCCCCTTTATGGGTTCACCTGATCATGAGGACCCTCCGGGAAAATCTTGTTGAGAAAATCTCCTCAAAATCTTCTGGTGATGGGCTTTAATTACATTTGTCGTATAATTCGTAAAAATTTTGGGAGTGATATCTCCTCAGATTCACAGTTTCTGTTCACATCAGAGTGGAGGACTTATGTCTTAGGACTTCTGTACAAAGTAACAAACATCATTCCTGCCCACATTTCATTGTCCAAACCAAGTTAAAGGATACCACTCTGTTCAACAGGATGGAAGTGTGAGGACGGTGATGGTGTGCACTCCTGCCACAAGGGTGGGGGCGAAATTAGTGTACCGGTGAACAGGAATGCACACTAATGCTCCCATGGCCCTGGGAAAGGGCGTTTTCATCTCTTCAGGACAGAGGCTCTTTCTGCTAGGTGTCTCTCCCTTCAGTATCTCTGTTGAGAAACGTGTTTTTGGAGTTTGGGAAACAGGACTGAGATCCTTCTTAAAGGATCATCTGCTTTGATTGGCATTCCCTGACTTTTTTTCCCACCAGGATCTGAGCACTTGTAAGCCCTCTGCCTCTTTGTCCACATGACGGGACATTCCCAGGGATGCCCGGCACTCCTATTGCTTTACAACCTTGCCTCTCTTGAGTTGACATGTTGGACTTAGGTAATTTTTGTGTCCATTTGACCTATGGTTTTCAGAGACAAGGGAGGACTTAGGTTCCCAAATGTCAGAGATCTTGGTTAATCTGCAGCCTAATTGGTAGTTCCGGTGGCCAAGTTTTCCAAAGGCCCATAGAGAAATATCGTGGCTATATCTGCTTTCTGGCTTGTAGGCTGATGGACTACAAATGAGTCAAGGTCGAGTCAGGGAAGGGGAAACCACACTGGTGTGGGATAGGTGTTCTTACCATGGGAAGCCCAGCTGATGGCGGGAGGATGCTACATAGGTTCCTAGTGGTGGACAGGAAGGCTCTGTCCACGTTGATGTTTGAACTGAACCTCAAAGGTTGAGGGAGAAGTTTGCCAGATGGAAGACCTTAGAGATAGGGGAACGAGACTGGGAATTCTGGGCAGAGCACAGAAGTATAAAGACCTGAAAAGCAATTTAGCCTCGTGGCTAAGAGTGTAGCTGTTAGAGTTAGACTGGTTTGGGTTTGAACACCAGACCTGATGCTGACTAGCTGGGCAGCTTTGGACAAATCACTTCATTCTCCCGAGTCTTGGTCTCCTCCCATGGAAGATGGTGGTTTCTCCACCTCAAAGGAGCATTATGAAAATTAAAAGTGATAATACCCATTCTTTGTTCCCCCAAAGCTCAAAAAAAAAAAAAATGACCCAAGTCACGTTTAATAAAGGCACGTAAATAGAATGGAGGAAGGTGTTACTAGGAAAAGGGAGGAGATTTGTGTGTGGGGAGGATGACTGTACGTCACAATGCTCCAGGGTTGGAGGAAGCAGGTAATAGAAGATGAAACTAAACGTGTTAAGTTGTAAAGTCTCAAGTGTCTTTTGAGATAAGAGTTTTGGGTTTGATATAAGGACAAAAAAAACAAACAAAAACAAAAACCGATGAAAGTAGCCAGCCAGAGACACAGCACAATCAAATCTGGTTCTGGAAAGCTCATTCTGTAGCATTGCAGAGGATACACAGGAATTGGGGACCAGCAAGGAGCCTGGCATCATGCGCAAGTGAGACATGGAGTGGCTTGATGTGGGGAAGGGCCATGGCCAGGGGTATGCTGACACACATTCAAGATAATATGTTGTGAAATCAAAGATCAATGAGAAGAAAACCCACCTGGTTCCTGTCGAGGGGCCTCATTGAGCTCAGCTTCCAGAAGCTACCATGATGCCTTGAGACTGCACTCAACCTATGGCCACAGGGATCACTTCCACAACATGGCAGCTTATTTCTGCAACATCATGTAGAAAGAGTGTCTCCTACTCTAGTCTGCTAAAATGACATCTTCTATAATCATATGAGTGACGTCCCATCATTGCCATGTTCTGTTGATTAGGAGCAAGTCACAGGTCCTCTTGTACTTGAGGGGAGGGGACTCTACACAGGGTTGACTCAGTAGGGTGGTTACTCAAGGTGTATCCTCCACATTCTGTCACAGCAATGGCACATAGTAGGTGAACAATAAATATTTTTTGAAGAAGGAGATGACAAAGAGTGAATCCGATAAAAGGAGGTCTAAGGAAACCCAACTGGACTTATGTTTTCATACCTTTGCAGCACTTGGGTGTCGGAGTTTGTTTAAAGGAGAGATAATAGAATGGACTCTTATATTCCTGGATCCTGATTCTCATCCTGTGTTTCTCCCTAGATGTAGGATAATCATGAACAAAATTGGGCAGCTAGGGCTTGGGGCGGGGATTGAGGCGTAGGTGGCCTTGCATGGTGAATGCCATTGCCCCACCCAGGTAAGTGCCAAGGGAATGGGGGCAGGTCTCATAACATCACCGCACTTCTGTGTGCAGTCAGTGCTGTTGCTATAATGAAGACAATGATTAGAGTGGATTTCCACAATTACCACATCAGCTCTGCTTATTGAGATATGAAAGCCCAGATGCCCAGGGCAACCCAATTCCTTCTGTGGCTGATTTTCCCTCTTCTCTACCCAAATTAATTTTTCTTTTTCTCAAGACCTTCCTGGGAAAGTCAGTTATAATCTGAGGTGCCATCTGTCTTTCTGGCTTCAAGCCAAACAACTTCATTAAAAATTGGGAGAGGCTTTCCCGCTCTGTTTTCAGCTTGCACCGTAGCAGAGGGAGAGGAGTGGGCAGGGAGGGTGTCTTGGAAAGAGGGCCAGAGACAAGGATTTGAGTACACACGATTTGGGGGCAGTGACCCCAGGAAGCACCAGTAGGGGAGTGGGGAAGTGAGGCAGGGGAGGGGAAGAAGATCGTACAGGGAGCTGTTACCAGAGGTAACAATGAGGAATTGTAAACATGCCTCAGAGTTTTCTCAGTCAAAGGGCAGGAAAGCAGGGGAATTTATCACCAGTTCCTGTCCACAAACACTTGAGGGAAGCCTCCAAGGGTATGTTTTCCATGGCTCTGCAGCCCGAATGTAGGGCAAGCGGAAGGTCGCATTGTAGGTGCGGGTGCTGGTAGTAAGAACGGTGTCCAACGGTGTGCACCACTTGTGTAGTGGGGCAATGATAGGTCAGGAGCACGGCTGTTAAACCAGGGCTCAGGTGGTCCACACTGACAGTCATGCTGGGTCTTTAGGCAGGAAGGAGACACAGATCTGTAAAAATAGTTTTTTATTTGTTGCTGGATTCCGTTTGCAAATATTTCATTAAGATTTTTTTGTGTCTGTGCTCATCCGAGATTGATCTGTGGTTGTCTTTGTCTTGCTTTGGTATTAAGGTTTAACTCCAGCCTCATTAAGATGAATTACGGAACTTTCCCGTCTTGTCTATTTTCAGAAGAAGTTTGTGTAGTGTCTTCTACTTTAAATGATTGCTAGAGTTCAAAAAGAAGCTCTTCTGGACCCGGGCTTTTCCATGTGGGAAGATTTTTAATTGCTAATTGAATTTATTATAAATTATAAATATTTATTATAATTATAAATAATTGAATTTATTACTCTTCGGATTTTCGATTTCTTCTTGAGTGACTCTGGGTAATTTGTGTCTATCTAGGAACTTGTTAATTTCATCTAAACCTCATCGATTGGCATAAAATTGTTAACAAATGCCCCATTACAATCTTTTTCTTTTTTTGTATGTTTGAAGTGATTTTCCTTTCTTCATGCCTGACTGGTAATTGGGTCTTTTTGATTTTTTTTTTTCCTCAGTTGTTCTGGCTCAACGTGCATCAATTTTGTTGATCTTTACAAAGAACTGATGTTTGGTTTCATTGATTTCCTCCTTTTTCCCTAGGTTATTGACCATTTTCCTAATTTATTGCTCTTATAGTTACTAATTCCTCTTTTTGTTTGTTCTTCCTTTTCTAGCTTCTTGAAGTAGGAACTTAGGCATTGATTTTTGTGTATTTTTCTTTCTCTGTGTTTTTAGCTATAAATGTCCATCGAAAGGCTACTTCAGCTGCATCCAACGTAATTTGATTCATCGTATTTTCGTTTTCTTTTTTCAGTGATTGTACCTTGCTTGGGTAATTTTAATTTTTATTTTTATTAAGCAATAAAAATTAATTAATTAATTAATTAAATTGGGCTTAATTGTTAGGTTTCTTCATTTGTTGAGCCACTGTCATCACACTTTCCTTTAAAAATTTTTTTTAAAAGATTTTATTCATTTATTTGACAGAGAGAGACACTGTGAGAGAGGGAACACAAGCAGGGGGAGTGGGAGAGGGAGCCCACTGAGCAAGGAGCCTGATGCGGGACTCAATCCCAGGACCCCGGGGTCATGACTTGAGCTGAAGGCAGATGCTTAACGACTGAGCCACCCAGGTGCCCTTGCCTTTAGCTTTTCTTATACAGAGTTTCATTAAATTCTTTGCACTTTTTTTTTTTTTTAAATGATAGCCTTTCTGATGTTTTGGTCTGGTAAATACACCTAACGTAAGTTTCTACTTACCATTTATTCCCCCTGAATATGGGTCATTTTCTGCAGTTCTTCCTGTGTCTCCATACTTGGTGGAAACTAAATGCTTTAGATAAACTATTGGATGACTCTAGATTCTGTTTTATTTCCTGGAGGGTCGTTAAGTTTTAAAAAGTGATTTCCCGGGACCTAAGCCATGCAACCCATCTCTCCTGCAACGGGCAGCCACCATTGCTCTCTATTCTCATTTTCAGGTATTAGCCTTGCTTTCCAGGGGCATGCCTGGGTCCGCAGAGCTGAGTAGTCCAAGATCTGGGTTCCGGTGTTGTCAAAACTTCCAAGCTGCAGAGCTCCCTGTTTATGCCGATTGATATGAATGCGTTCAGAGTTATAGGCAGTTCTCAAGTTTCTCCTGGGTTTTACGTTTCACTGTGCTTTTTTGGTGTCTCCTGAATGTATGTATAGTTTTTTCAGTTAGCCAGCGGTGTGTAGAGGGCTTATCTCAACCCTTCTACAGCCTTCCCCTGGCCAAGACTGCTTTTGTTTTAGTCATTGCTACTTCCCCGCTACCTAGCTGAATGCCTGGGTATGTCAGAGGTGTTCAGAAAATATTAGCTTAATGAGAAGATCACTGCTTCAAAATTGGGTCTGGAAAGAAACTTGATTTTTCATTTGTGGGTCCCCAACTCAAAGCACAGAACGTGACCCAGAGGGGTCACGCACTCCTACATTAGTAACAGGAAATTAACCCCTGAACCTGAGTAAGCAACGGTTTGGAAGGGTTCTATGGGTGAGCTGTACCAAATATTCAATGATCAGACTATCTGTTTGGTACAATAACTTCTAAAGTGCAGTGATATAGGGAGAGCAAATCAATGCATTTTCTGAGCCTGGAATGACCTTGATGTCAAATGGGAAAAAGCACTTTGAGAAAAGAAAACTGAAGGCTGGCTGACCTCCCTTTATAAACATAAATGGAAATAGTCCCACACAAAATATTAGTGCATGAATCCTAATTCTTAAAAATCCCGTTTAAAAATCAGACATTTTGGAAACAGGTCTGGGATTGGCTCCTTGAGCTCTGCCACGTGTAGCTTGTGTGCCCTCAGTTAAAAGATGGGATGAATAAATCTATGTCACTTATCCATGCTTTCGTTCATTCTATGTCTATTAGAGTAATCCTGTGCTGTCTGTTGCCTGCGGTACTGGTGACCAGAGTCAGCATGCCGCCCGCCATGACTCAGGCCTGTGAAGCCTGAGTCAGTGGAAAGGTCTTAACACAGCACTGTGCTTGGCACAGAGTAGATGCTTAGAAAGCATGGATTCCTTGCGCACTTTAGTCTTCTAGCCATGCTCAGTAGTATCACTAGCTCATTTCCTTGCCATTCTCCTCTCTGAACGTCCCCTCCCCAGGGAGCCCATCCCTGCCCATCCCATTTGCTCGCATCCTATCTGAATAGCGGACTGTCCCTTTGGATTTTCTTCCTAGCATTTTGCAATTTTGAAATTTACCTTCAAAATGTCTTCCCCCTTTACTGTTCATGTATCACTGTCTGAAAATGTAAGCTTCATGAGAACAAGGTTCTGTTTGCTTTATTCTCTGCTGTGTCCCCAGTGCCTGGAAGGGTGCCTGGCCCACAGAAGTGCTCCCCCAAGAGGGAATGAAAGGACTGAGTGCCTGTGTCTTCTTCCCCCGTAGCTAGGAACCAGACCCAGAGACTGGCCAAGAAATGGGCCTCAGAAAGTATGTGGAATGAAATTCCTGTGTGGTGGTCTCCGGGTCTCCCTCCTGAATGGTTGCCCCATAAACGGCTTCTCTACTAAGATCTGTAGCCTGGAGAGGTGTTGGATGTGACGTTAGCATGCGTGTTGGCTCTGTAGTTGGGCCAACGCTCTACCCTTAAAGGCAGGTCTATACGTAGACAGGGGGACACAAGCCTTGCCTTGCCGGCATGATGCTTCTGGGGAAAATCTGTTGTTCTCTGCCACCTCTTGGGCCTCCCAGGGACACCAGGAAGTACAGAAGAGCACGCGTCCCCATCATGACCAAACTTGGTCTGTCCTCCGGAATTCCATTGGCCACTCATGCCACCCCAGGGAGGGAGGAGACGTACCCGTTTGCTGAGCAGCAGGCCAGGTGACTTATTCCCACACAGCAAACAGGTGGTGAGGTGGACCTCTGACTCTGAATCCTACTCTTTCCCACTTGAATTTCCATCTCTCGGCACGAGAGGAAACCTGTAACTCGCTTAAGCGCATGTCTAGCTTGGAAGGTAAGAACATGAAAAGGAAAGGAAAAATAAAATGTTCCTTTCAAAGGATTTATTAAAGAGTAAGAAGGAGAATGCATGTTGAAAGGCTGAAAAATGCCTCCAATTTACTCTTTTAGGTGGAAAAATGCAATATGCTCTATATATTGTATCAAGAACAGATATTCGGTAACGCTGTCTGTTGAGAAAGGAATTAAAAAACTTTCAGAAGGTAATCATGGAATGTGTTCACTTGCCTTTTTAAGATAGACAGTAGAAACTTTGTTGTTGTTGTTGTTTAAGATTTTATTTATTTATTTATTTGACAGGCGGAGATCACAAGTAGGCAGAGAAGCAGGCAGAGAGAGGAGGAGGCAGGCTCCCCGCTGAGCAGAGATCCAGATGTCGGGCTCGATCCCAGGACTCTGGGATCATGATCTGAGCCGAAGGCAGAGGCTTTAACCCACTGAGCCACCCAGGTGCCCCAACAGTAGAAACTTTGAAGGGGATGCAAACTATCCCAACAGACCTGACAATGTTGGAGAAAAAAAAGCTGAGATTGAAAAAAATTTCAGCACACTTTTTTTTTTGTTTAAGATTTTATTTATTTATTTGACAGACAGAGATCACAAGTAGGCAGAGAGGCAGGCAGAGAGGAAGAAGCAGGCTCCCTGCTGAGCAGAGAGCCCGATGCAGGGCTTGATCCCAGGACCCTGAGATCCTGACCTGAGCCGAAGTCAGAGGCTTTAACCCACTGAGCCACTCAGGTGCCCCTTCAGCACACTTTTGAATAGAACACAGTCAGCAAGCAATTCTGTGTTCTAGCACGTTACTTCCCAAACTCATTCAGTGGGTCCAATAACCTTGCAGAGTAGGGGTCCTTCTCTCCGTTTCTCCCTAAGTTGAGCTGAGAGAGGTGGAGTGATTTGTTTGAGGACACACAGCTAATACGTAGCAGGGCCTGAGTTTGAGACACTCTTTCACTAGACTGGGTCAGAAACATTGTGGGCCACACGGGATAGACCCAGCTCTTAACTCTGGGTTCACAGCCTGGATTTGGCGGTTGCGTCATGTGGGATGTGGACCAGAGGAGATGCAGAAACGACTCAGAGGATATGAGAATTAGGCAAAGGAGAGGGGTCAGAGTGAAAGCTTCAGCAGCAGCCCGGGTTCTCCTGAATTACGTGCTCTGCTCTAGCAACCTGTCATTGGAAAGGTTCCAGTTCTACCAAAGCACCATTTATAATCTGAGGCGTGTCTGCAGCACACACGTGCCCATGAACGGATACACGGGATGCCAAACGCACGTATACACGCACACATACACACGCATGATGGACACTTGTCACCAAACTGCTCAATACATTTTTTCCCCCATAGGTGCTTTCCATTCTCATTAGTTAATATGTTTTCAGGGGGAAGCAGCCTAACCCAGGGCAGTGATTTTCAACAATCTTTTAAAGAAAATGGGAACTCACATCAAAAAAATGTCTCAGAGAAAGCACACAGGTGGTACTTCGGAAGCTCAAATTTATGTTACAGTTTCAAATGATGACAATTGCTTATGCTGGAATCAGTCAATAGGACAGCAAGGCAGTTTCAGGGAATTCACTACTTGAAATTGAGGCTTATGAATGGCTATCATATAATAGCCTGAGTGCCCGTCTAGTGCTGTATTTGGGTCCACCGTTTAGTTGTTCAGTGTTGAGCAAGTTTCAATTCATACGGAGAGGAAGCTACAAATGGCAGACTTTTTTTTTTTTTAAAGCTGTGATTTTTTCTTCTTTCCTAGAGATGTGACCCATATGAGTTCATCAGTGATGTTCTACCCAACTTTGTACTAAAATAAAGCAAAGCCAGACAAATGGCCAGAAAGCTACAGCATCCCCACTCTTGCCAACAAGGGTAACACCACCTTGGCAGAGGAGGTTTTGAAAGAAGAAGAAGGGATTCTTTCTTTCTTTCTTTCTTTCTTTCTTTCTTTCTTTCTTTCTTTCTTTCTTTCTTTCTTTCTTTCTTTTTTAAATTTGGGGGAAGGGGCAAGGGGAGAGAGAGAGAGAAACAATTTCGAACAGATTCCCTACTGAGCGTGCGGACCATGCAGCCTTCCATCTCACAACCCGGAGATCATGACCTTAGCCAAAATCAAGAGTTGGATGCTTAGCCCACTGAGCCACCCCTGCACCCCTCATGGTTAGTTAGTTTGTTTGTTTGTTTAAAGATTTTTATTTATTTATTTGACAGAGAGAGATACAGCAAAAGAGGGAACACAAGCATGGGGAGTGGAGAAGCAGAAGCCCGCTTCCCGACAAGCCAGGAGCCCAATGTGGGACTTGATCCCAGAACCCTCAAATCATGACCTGAGCTGTAGGCAGATGCTCAATGACTGAGCCACCCAGGCACCCCTCATTCTTTTTTTTTTTTAAGCCAAACATACTCCCACCACAACAGAAAATCTAACAAACTCAGTTATGCAGAAAGAATCTTAAGCCAAGCTGCACAAACATACCTAACACACAATAAGTCAGGGAGAGCTTTTAATCCATTTCCAGTGGCCCACACACACACACTGGGCCCAGAAAATAGGGAAAACAGTGCAGAAAACGTGTGTGCTTTCGTAGCACTGACAACTAAAAAGCACACAGTAGACAATACTTGGATCTTCAGGGGAGTAATCAAAGAAATTCCAAAGTTAGAGCCGCTAGGTGAACTTGAATATTCATCTACAAAAGCATTTTTTTTTTTTAAGCAATGCTTAAGAGAGAGTCTTCTGGGCACAGGAGGCTACCTCAGGATGGATAGGAGACACAGGAAGAGGAGTGCAGATACAGGCTGGGGTCCATTTTCCTGTGGGCCTGTCAGTGAGGGGCGTCTCTTTCGGCCAGTTCCCACAGCTAAGCCAAGAGACCAGTGGGGCCAACACTAGCTGGGACAATAGGGGTTTCAGAATGTCATGGTGGTGGGGGCCAGTGAGACAACTGGTCTGAGTCACCCCACAGCATCACTCTCACGCTGTCCTCACCCAGTTGGGCCACTTGGGCCAAAGGACCGTGTTAGGTCTGTTATTAAACAAAATGAGACTGAGACAAAGTGAAAGTTATTTAAAGCTTTATTTTATGTCAAGTATTGGAAATCTGACTGATCTGTCAGGGGAACGAGACTGAAACAAAGTTAAAGTTATGCAAAACTCTATTCTATGCCAAGCATTAGGAGTCAGACTGACCGGCCAGGGCTGTCTCCAAAGAGAGCGACCACCCCCAATTTACAGGCTCAAGAATTGACTACTGACCTGTCAGGGCCGCCTCTGAAGAGAGCGACCCCTCCCAACTTTACAGGCTACCTTTTATTGGGTGAAACTGCAACCCATATCTTGGTATCTCAACCCACTGGGTTTATGCATCTCTTGTTGATTGGCTAGTTCCATCTGGTCTGGTGACGTGTTATTCAAGATTACCCCATACTAGGAACCGTTACAAACAGTACTTTCTGGGAAGGCTTAGTCAGTTAACATATTCAGTGTGAATAATAAGATCGTCGTCCTTCCCAAGATGGAGTCATTTAGATGTGGGCAAGACCTCACTGTTACTAACAGTACTTTGTACTGATTAGATGTCTCCATCTGGCTTGACTCGTCCTTGTTATCAGGAACTAGCCAACTACATTTTACTTGTTTCCCAGACTTGCTTCTAAGTAAGTTTCTCTGGGTGGGGGAGAGTCAATTTAAGTTTACTGCACAAACAACAAAATGGCTATTTACCCAAGATGGAGTTGCTCTGGCTAAATAGGTCCTTACAGACTGCACCTCTGACCCAAGGGGAAGGGTAGGGTTGTGGAGATAATGTGAGCCACGTCTGCTTTGGTCTTTGGAGCAAGGTGGGCTCATGACAATGAGTTCTTACACATTTTTGACACACCGACATGTATGCTCCTGGAGGGGGCATGTGCAACATCAGCTTGCCCCTGAAGTCTGACTCAGAAGCAGCTGAGAGAGGCTTCTACTCTGGAGGGAGTATTGAATACAGGTGCTTTAAGGGCAGGTCATTTTCTTCTAGACTCATCATTAGTAGTTATATTAATCATCGTCTGTAGTTATATTAACACAGAGTGACAGACAGAGTCAGTCTTTCCATCATCAGTAATGGAAACCTCCTGGTGGGCTGTCGGCCAGGGTACCACTGCCTGCAGGGGGTAGTTGGGGCCACAGATTTTTCTACGAAGCTGCCATGGGAGACAATTTGCACAACAAAGCCACCACCTAGCCACCGCTGATGTCTCATCCCTGGCCTCCTCCTGTTCTAGAGTCTGGAAGCGTGTTTTTAAAAGCCTGGAACCGGGTAAATGGGAGGAGCACATTGAGTGTGTCCTCAGCCACACCATCTTCATGGTGCCATCAGCTGCTGTGAGGGCCACCATGTCTGGGCAACTGCTCCAGACACTCTTTTTCAGTCTGCTTGCTGACCAAAGAAATACAACCGTTGAAAGGAGACAGGGAAGTGAGTTGATTCCATTCTTGTTCTCAAGGTTCGGGTAGTACTCATCCCTGAAATGCCTCTGCAGCATCTGGAACTTGTCACCCATCACGACATTGTCTGAGTATCCAGCTACACGCAGCTTCACATTCTGCTTCGGAGGTGACAGAGATGGGCGGCATGAATCTGTGGCCTCTTACTGCACCTGCAGAGCCCTCAGCCACCTGGAGGCCCCTGGGACAGGGGGAAAGGGGGTTAAGCTGCAGGTAGGCCCCCTCGCCCAAGGCATCAGTGGCCTCCTTAGGATCCAGCCGGTCTGCGCTGGCTCGGGAGGTTCTGGCCCCCAGGCTCCTCAGGCTGTGTCCCCTTCCTGCACGGGTTTGTTTTGAACAGTTCACTGAGTCAATTTGTCAAGTTAAGCTGATCAAGCATCTTGAAAGTCCAGTACTGCACCATTTCTGTTTCAACATTAAATTCTTGACAGCATATTGGCATTTCTGAATTGCAAACGTACAGTGCGAAGAACATCAATGTGCAGACACTTGGGTCAACGTAGACTCCCCACTGTTCAGTATTTTAGAGCAGGATTTCATTGCTAAAATAATGACCATCCTATCAGGGTCAAAGTGGCCCAGCTTCTTGGGTTTGGGGTGCAGTTTCATTGTGGACACTTTATGTGCAGTGGGAAGTGTGGTTACCCCGTGAACTTAATCACAATGGGAGGGGAGGCCCCCAAATTGCTGCAAACCCCCATAGTCACCCTAGCAGGGCATGAATGTATGGTGTCATGTGGACATTCATATGGGGTTGCACACCTGGCTTGGTGCCTTGATGATGGTGATGACACCTGGATGAGACACCTTCATGACATTTGCACCAAACAGATCTATTCAACATTTACCCAATGATGCATGTATTTACCCTGATATATTCACTTAGACATTTTATGTGAGTATAAATTTGTCCATGCCAAACCTGATTTTTTTTTTTTTAAAGAGGAGGACTTTTAATCATTCTACTCATTCTAATCGGTGCACTTGTTTTCCAGATGTTCAATGGTAAATACACAGGTGACAGAAGGAGCCTTTTTTAGGAGTCTGCATTGACCGGAGTCAGTGGGCAAGGGCGCAGCAAAGCACTAGAAGTCTCCCGAGTGCTATGGTTTGGTGTAAGAGACAATTGAGTGCATGCTTTTTTCCTGTAATGGCTTTGAAAATTACAAATGTGCATTGAAAAATGATATCTGGGTCAGACTTGGGCCACACCTGCAACATCACCGTTGTTTGGAAGCCACTGACTTAAAGGAAAAGGGACTCCTGATTGCTGTTTGTGAGCTGCTGGAACATGGTTCCCCTGCTTTAACTGCCAGTTTTCTCACATCCAACCAGGGATGGCCATTCCCTGGGGTTAATGAGGTGAGTCAATGAAAGCGATGTACGTAGAGTATGTTCCATCCTCTTACAGAGAGAGGGCTCCCAGCAAATGCTAGCCCACGTCTCCCTGACTTTGTAAAATCCCCATCTCATAGAATGGAGCTATTACTCAGGATGTGAGAACCTCAACAGAAAAAAACCCATGCCACACATGCCACACCAGCTGTCAGCCTCCTGGGGTCTCCAGGGACCAGGCAAAGGCTGTGTTTAAGCACAGAGAGAAACTGAGTCTTGAGAAGAAACTTGTCTTGAGAATCAGTTAGTAAATCTAGGGCACATGTTCAGCACAGTCTCTGACATATTAAGTCCTCGATAAACAGTTTTGACAATTATAGTTTTGCATACAGAAGTTATAGCTGATTTGGTTTCAACATATCTGAAGATAATTTGGATTTCTTAAAATTAAAAGTGGTGGCTGTCAGCCCTGCTTGTGCACGCATCACACAGGGAGTTCCAAGAAAAATGCTGATGCCTAGACCCTACCCCAGGAGTTCTGATCTAGACAGGCTGGGATACTGCTTTGGCACTGGCATTTTAAAAAGTCCTCCAGGTAATTTTGATGTGCAGTTGGGGTTAAGAACCACTGCCCTAGACAGAGGGCTCTCGATCCTTCGCCTTCTCCCATGGTTCTTGGCACAACACTCTGGGCTCATCTTTTATCCTCCCCAGTCCTCTGTGGGAGTATAATTTGTTCTCCAAGTTATTCCCATGGCCAGTTCCCCTGGCAAGGAGCCAGTGCTACCATATGCCACACCATGTGCCTCCCCTTCTCCATTCTGTTGCAGCCTCTAGATCTCCTCCTAGAGCTCCTAAAGCAAGATGCTTGGCACATTCACTGAATGCCTTGAGGAAAATTCCAAGTGCCTTCTTTAGGCTAAAGCCAAATCTGGCATCCCACGGTGCAGTGGGAACATGCTTAGCACGTTTCTGCTCACTCTGTAGGGAGTGTGACATAATTGAGAATGGAAGGGAAAGGATGCACAGCCTGAGGGTCCTTAACATAGCAAAAGATGGCAGACAAGTGGTGTCCGGCCATAGACTCCACCCCCACCCCCAGTCATTCATGGAATGTCTTCCGAACTGAGCTCAAAGGAGAGGGCATTTACCTGTGCCTCCAGGAGACAGAAGAGCCTTCATGGAAGAGGTGACACTTGATCTGGGTTTGAAGGAGGTATTGGGGGTTGGTTGGATGTGGAGGACCTGTGAGTAAAGACCAAGAGGGATCAGCATGAGAAGGATGGAGCTGAACAGTCACACAGTTTGTATAGAAATCCTATCTTGTGGAAATGTGACTGGGAGGCCAGTAGTGCATGCATAATAATGGGTCAGGCTATGTTACGGTTACAGATAGCTTTCAAATCTCAGTGGTCAAACGCAATGCATGGCTATTTCTTTTTACCTGTGCTAAATATCCACCAGGGGTCAATGGTGGAGGAAGGTCTTCTCTATGTTGTCCTGAAAGATGGACTCTCTACCCCTGGGATCATCATCATTCCTGGCAAGGGGACAGGAAAATGATGAATGGACTGAATTTTGTAGGTTTCTATGACACTTCCATGGCCAAAGGCAGCCACATGGCCGTGATTAACTTAAAGACAGTGAGCTAGTACAACAGGCCCAAAAGGAGAGGAACTGGAGATATTGGTGAATAGATTTAATGGCCACCACAGGGAGGAAGGACCTTAAATATCTCACTAGGGCACTTGGATTTGATCTTGAATAGGGGAACCAGCCAACGTTTGTAAGTGGAAGAACTGTGGTTGGAACTGTGGTTTCATGGAACTGGCTGGGGAAGTACATCTCTTCTCTTGCCCTGGACAGCCTTTTTCTTGTTCTGTTTTTTAGATCTGTCTGCCTGCATCAAAGTCACAATATTGATCTGCTTTCTGCTTTTTCGCAAGCTTAGCCCAAAAGATTCCTTCTCATCCTTTGCCCTACAGTTTTGAAGGTCCATGCCCAATCCCCAAACCTGGGGATTCTTGTTATTCTGCTTGTCCCCAGGTCTAAGTCATGTCTTCCAGCCTAATATTTACCAAAGAGAACAAAGCTGGTGTGTTATTACCATCTGACTTTTGAACCTCTTTCTCAATTCATGGATTCCTAATTTAGTGAGAGATAAAAGAGGCTTCCTCAAACCCCAAGACGGATTGGAAGGAGAGAGAGAAAAAAGAGAAAAGCAGACCAGTAAGAAGGTGTGGACAGAAGCTGGAGATGGGAAGTAATAAATAAATAAAACACAAACCATCGGGAAGAAAAGGAAGAATTGAAGACAGAGATTTTTGACTGCGTGGAATGTGGGAGAGATAAGGAGGAGCCTGAGAGCCAGGCTGTCCTAGGCTTCTATCCCAAAAGTGTAAAGAGTAAGACCCTGGGCAAGTTACTTACCTTCCTCTTCTTCCTTGACCAACTCTGAAATGAGAGCAAGTTGAATAGAATCCAGATTATAGCCTTGTCTTGAGAAACCAGTGAGTAAATCTATGGCACATGTTCAGCATAGTCTCTGACATATTAAGTCCTCGATAAACAGTTTTGACAATTATAGTTTTGCATACAGAAGTTACAGCTGATTTGGGTTCAACATGTATGAAGATAATTTGGACTTCTTAAAATTAAAAGGCTATGGCCTGACTTCAACTTGTCTCCTTATTTTTTGCCTCTTGTCCCTAAAATCAAATTCCTGTTGATAAAGAGATTTGGTGACTTAATCGGGGGATGAACAGATCTAATATATTTCTTCATATCTTTCTACCTCCTGTCTGTCTATGGTTCAAATTCTATTTGTCCTTAGAACTTTAATAAACTTCTTCTTATTTTCATTCTCACTAGACTGGTTTTCATTATTGTTATAAATTCTAGTTCCTTCCACCTTCTCAGGTTGGCCTGGATCACAGTCTTTCCATGGATCTGCAGTTGATTATTATGACATTTGCCCATGGTGGTGGTTTGGGAGGGATAAATTCTGATGGATGGCAAGGTTACTTCATGCCTTACGCTGGAATGTAGTGTGTATTGTCTAATATGCTTTTAATGCAGGTGGGACCACAGTTATTTTTCACATTAGAGTCTTCATTTTAAAAATTGTATGGAAATTTACCTATGTGGAGGGAATTTTTTCTTTAATTCGTGTATGAATTGGCTTTATTTTATTGTTCAGAATTCCTGTATAAATGTGAACCCGAGACTCTGGCTAAAAGACAACTTTCCAGTTGTAGGGTTGGAAATAATTTTGTGAGGTATCTTTTAAGTTGAGGACCCTGGAGGAGGACTCTGGGATGGATATTTGTGTGCAGGAGTTATACTGGATAATGTTCTAGGAGCAAATTTACAAGGAAACAAGAGAGGCTGGCTTGGGCTGAGAGGGATGATGGGATGAAATGCAGTTAGGATAATGGTTTCAGGTGACCCCACAGAGAGTTTGGGAGCCAGGATGATCCCTACAGAGATGTCCTCAACTAAGACAAAGGGTCATTGGATCTCCACATCAACCAGCAGTTGACCATGGCCAGCATTAAGGAAGAAGACAAGATGTCAGGTGAAGTGGTTCTTGTCCGCTAAGAATAATTCCTGGAAAGGGATGCATTTCTGAGCCCTCAGTGTCCATCATTCCCAGGTGGGGGGCAATGAGTGCCATGGTCTTAAAGGGAGGACCTGGATGGAGCACCCCAGGACACACCATGTGGGGCCTTTCTTAATAATGATAACATCATGGGAACTGCTGTGCTGTGTTGGCTGAGTTCTTTATCTCTGTGTGATTATATTCATTTCTTAGGGCTGCTGAAACAACCAACCACAAACTTGGCAGGTTAACACAACAAATTTATTGTCTCACAGTTCTGGAAGTGACAAGTCCAAAATCAAGGTGTTGGCAAGGCCATGCTCTCTCTAAAGGCTCCAGGAGATGATTTTTCCTTTCCTCTCTCCTAGCTTCTGGTGGTTGATGGCAGTCCTTGGTGTTCCTTGGCTTGTAGCTGCTTCACTCCAGTCTCTGCCTGCATCATCACATGGCATTTTCCCCATGTGTCTCTGGGTCTACATTTCCTTCTTTGTGCCAGGACACCAGTCATTGGATGAGGTTGCACCCTGATCTAGTATGGCCTTATTTTAATTGATTACTTTTGCAAAGACTCAACTTCCAAATAAGGTAATATTCTATAGGTTCCTGGAGTTAGAACTTCAACATATTTTTTTGGAGGTGGGGGGACACAATTCAATCCATAGCAGCTGCTCTTTGTGTAGATATCTAAATTCATCTACTGAACCATCATCCAGACCACATCACTGCACCTTGCTCATGGAGATATCATTAAAGATACCTCCACTTCCACCATCCTTGATCAGGCCTAACCATCTCTCTTCTGGATTACTGTAATAGCCTCTCTGCGGTATACCCTCTGGTCCCTTTGTCTCTGTCTACCTCATCATTACCCCAGGGGACCCTTTTAAGACCCAGTTTTGATTCTGTGACTGCTGCTCACAACCCAGCAGTGAGTGGTTTTCAGTTACCTACATCATGAAGTCCACACTCTTCAGTTTCATCTTCAAGATACCATGTTACCTGATCTTGTTGACCTGTACAGTCTCTTCTCTGATTCGTGTTTGCTTTGAACCTCTCACTGAAAAAATAGCAAGTTGCTTCTGTGTGCAGAGCACCTCGTAGGCACTCAATAAATGGCAG
Organism: Mustela putorius furo; assembly: GCF_011764305.1. NCBI lineage: Eukaryota > Metazoa > Chordata > Mammalia > Carnivora > Mustelidae > Mustela > Mustela putorius. The sequence goes on from NW_025421294.1 coordinate 35,268,791, forward strand.
TTCTCTTTCTTTCCACACTTTACAAAAAGATGTTTCTCCTCCGGTGATCTAATGGAATTCACCTGGCAATGCAGGTATGTTCACAGGGAATGGATGTCGTGGAGGAGTAAGCTGAAAGTCAGAGAGGAGAAAGAACTACCCAGCTGATGGGGAAGCCAGGAGTCAGACTCAGATTTATGACTTCCAGTACAGAGACCTTTCTGGTGTCTCTGCAGTTCATACTGACAAACTCGACCTTCCGTATATTTAAACTGGTTGCCTGTTGCTCTTACCAACGTTTGTGCAGCTTGTGAAGTTTGAATGAGGGGAAAGCTCTCTCCTTTGTTACACCAGGAACAGAAATAATTGTGGAAGAAATAGATTTTCACAAGTTGGGATACATAGAACATTTAAAATAAAAACGCATCTGAACTCAGGGAGACTACATTGCTCTCAGAATTTCTCCCTTGTGAAAAGATAAATGCATGTCAGAAATTGTTCCCTCACTGCATATCAGGAAGGCACCATCAGCTCCAGGGATTAAATAAAAGCATCAATGTGTATCTATGTTTCTTTAAGATACAGCTGGGTGAGTCAGAGGGGCTCTGCCAGGTGTTACAGAGGTTTCCATGGCAACTTCGTCTTTATTTTCCTTCCTGAATAGCACTGTTAAACACTGACTTTGAGTCAACACCTATTTGAGATTCTCCAATTTAAAAGTTCCTTTCCATTGTAAGCTGCATTTACACATCTTCAGGTAGAGAGGGGAACTGAACAGTTTCTTGAGGAATTGGGAATATGTAGACCTTTCATCTGATACGGACTATTTACCTTGTCCTACTGTTACTGTTATTACTGACATGATCCTGGGCTCATTTACTCTCAACTTGGTTTTTCCTCTGTAGAAGCAGCTGAAGACACTTTGGACCCTCACTCTCATGAAGGAGACATTTCTAGATATTATTTCCAGAAAAACCAGATCAAGATCATCAGGCAACTGAAGTAGAAAATATTGTAATATTTGGGCAGTCAAGAGGGAATATCTACAAAACTGGAGTGGGAATAGCAGTGAGCGTAGTCATGTTTCATATTTCATAGCCCACAGGAAGTGTTGTAATGGACTAAATATGAGAACTGGTCCATCTTGGATGGTGCTGAACTGTTCGTTCTTTGTGAGAATATTATACGAGAAAAACTTGGCAATGGACTTCCCGTTGACAAAGATCTTGCACAAAGAATATTTTTGTAGACAACTGCATGCTGTTCTTCTTGGTCAATATTTTCTTCTAAGACTGGCCCTTTAGTTAATCAATGTCTTATAAGTCAAGTTCAGCTATTGGACTCCAGCTGAGATAAGTGCAGTGGGCAGGGATGCAGATGAGGAACCAGGAGACCTGATTCTTGTTACAACTCAGTCACTCATTAGCTGTGGGGCTTGGTAAGCCACACAACTTGGTAATTCACTCAACTTTCTTTATAAAATTGAATTAATATTATTTCTAGACTTTGACCTTTTAAAGTAGCATTAAGAGATGTTTATCTAAGGATCTCCTATTTGCATTTATCTTGTATGTGGACAAAAACTATCAGAGGTAGTCATTCATTCATTCATTCATTCATTCATTTACCAAGAGCAGTGGAACGGTGGTTAGTGCTTGCATTCAAGACTGGTGGATCTGGGTTTGACTTTACCTCTTTAAGTCTGTTTCTTCATTTTTATTTTTTAATTAAATTAAAAAAATATTTTTAAAAGATTTTATTTGTTTGAGAGATAGAAAGAGAGAGTGCATGAGCAGGGAGGAGGGTGAGAGGGGGAGAGAGAAGCCAACTCCTGCTGAGCAGCGACCCTCACATGGGGCTCTATCCCTGGACCTTGAGGTCATGACCTGAGCCAAAGACAGACGCTTAACCCACTGAGCCACCCAGGTGCCCCCTGTTTCTTTCCTTTTAAACTGGAGTAAAAAATGTAACTCCCAGAAAGGTATGGGGAAGATTAAATAAGGCAATGCACAAAAAACAAGGAGCAGAGTGCCTGGGTCATCACAGGCACCCGGTACATCTTTGTTGAGTGCGTGAGCGGGAATGTTTATGGGGCAGCTACTTCATTCAAGGCTCTTTTTGAGCTACTGATGCTAGAGCAGACTCAGATATGATCCAGGCCTCTGTGAGTGAAGCAAACACAACCCACTCATAGTTGGCCTAGTCCCTGACCACGGCCCGCAGCCTTTACATTAGGTATTTGCAAATGTTATTAATATGAACAGTGAACATCTTTGAGTTCATCTCAGATTATAGGTCTTCAAGATTCCTGATAGTGGAACTGGTGGGTGAAAGGGTGTGATTCACACCGCACCAGAGAGGCAAGCCTGGGGGTCACGAGAGCCCTGAAAGGGGCAAATGGCACTTGACCTGAGCTGGTGGAAAAGGGCAGTGAGTGAAGGCTGCTTGTTAAGTGTGAAAGGATGAGGAGACAAAACCAAGGGCGGTGGGAGATAGGCGCCATTGTTACTGCCATTTTGCAGATGAGGAAACAGACAGAAGGGGCCCAGGAATCCGTGCTACGTGTCCCATAGTGAGCATGGGGTGGACGTGGGGGCCTGACGGCTAGTGGGGTGGGGGGGCCGGGCTAATGGGGAGTCCATGGGGAAAGGAGGATACAGGAGAGGGAATTATATGGGGAACAGCATGTGCAAAGAGAAGAGGGTCTCAAAAACCAGTTCTAGAGACATAAGAGATGGTTACTGTGAGTAGTAGGACTTGCGCCACCTGGAACCTCTCTGGAGAAATGGCTGACTGGTTCCAAAATGCCTAAGATTCAGTTCTGAAAATCCTAGCAAACGCTGCTTCGTTCCTTTGTTGTCCAGATACATTGAGACGGGTACTTTGAAAAATGCGAAGTTCTCCAAAAGGATGCGTATTTATTACTGTTGGGGACAAACTGGAAGAGATTCAGTTTATACTCAGTTTAATTAATTTACTTTGACTTGCCCATATGGTTCTCACACTAGCTGCTAGCATGCTCCTGGCCGGTGAATAATTATTCTGTAGATGGGGTATCTGCTGCCTGCCAGGCCCACGGCTCAGTGCTCTGTGCAAGCGTTTCTCATCCTTTTAACTACGCTCCAAGGTAGATGTTTCGCGCCCCATTCTGCAGATAAGCAAATTGAGCTCAAGCATGGCTGCCGGGTGGGGCGTGGTGGCCACCGCTGTTGGAGCCTACCTCAGCCTGCCCTCGGAATCCTTGGCGGGGTCATGTTGGGGACAAAGAAAATAGTCCAGATTGCCAGAGCAAGCCTGAGAAGGGATTGGGGGGCCCTCTAAGCTCTCCCAAGATCCTAGAGCTGCCTCCCTGCCCCTCACTTAATAACAGAAGACTCGAAATGGTCCCTTAACAGCTCTCCCAACCTTCATGTTTTCCACAGCTCACTTCCCCGCCCAGCACTTCCCATACACAGTCCTCTAGAACTGCCGGCTCACGTCTCTCACCTGCCTGCCAACCCCACAGATGGCCGGTGGTAGAACCGAGGTTTGGGCGCAAACGAGCCTAACCCAAGGGTGCTAGCCCGCCTCCAGTCCTCCGAGCGTGCTGTTCTCACCACAGAGCGGACCTCCTCTCCCTACTTATCTGTCAGAAATGCCACAGGGCAGAAGGAACCAGTCCTTTCCTGAACCTTTTTCGGTCGCCTTCTGAAGTCACTTTCCCCCTTGTTATTGTTGACTCTGGATGCTTCTTAAAGTGTCCACCTGTTAATTTCTTGAAGCAACAAATGTGTTCAGTACCCTTTGCCAAGCACACAGAAGGCAGCGTGTGTTAGATAAATATAAAATGCCACATTCTATCTTTGTGGCTGAGCTCAGTTACTTCCTTGCTACGGGGGCCAAATTTGTCCCGTAAGGTGGAAATACTGAGACTAGCCACATCCTTACTAAATGGGTCCGGGCAGATTGGTCTTTTTTGACAATAAGGGATGACGGAAGCGTGGTGTGTTCCAAGCCTGGTGTTACATACCAGGGACTCAGCGATGAGTAATCCAGTGTCTCTTCCCCCGAGGAGCTCAGGGTGAGAGGGTGGTGGGTGGGATGTGCAGAAAGAACTAAAAAATCAACGATCACTGTCCACTGTGACCTGCCACGCCATCCTGAAAGACCCCTCCCCTAGAAGATAAATAGGATAACTAACCTCTTGTTTGCTTTTCTGTGAACCGCTGGCTTTTAGCGTAAATTAGGTTATTAATTGCTTATTAATTGCTCTTTTGCCCTTCTGTAACTGCTTGGCTTATAGAAATAATAGAAGACGCCATGATGGCATTCCTACCTTCCCCCTTCTTGTTCCCCCTCCCTGCCTCTCTCCTCCCAGGCGCGGGCCCTCAGAACCAATCAGCTTGTTCCCCCTTCCTGCCTCTCTCTTCCCCGCGCGCGCGCGGGTCCCCAGAGCCAATCAGCAAACTCTAAGTATGCCTTTTTCAAAGTCCAAACTGTCCACCAATCAGATGTGCCCCACCCAAAACTTGTTTGTACCTGTCTATAAAAGACCCTGCTTCTCTCCGGTCTGTGTGCTTGGTTAGCTGGAGCTGCCGAACACCCGCCGGTACCTGCGTGACAATAAACCTCTTGCTGTTTGCATCCAGTGGCAGTGTTGGATTCTTGGGTAAGGGGATCCGCGGGTCTTTCAATCCAACCTAGGCTGGGAGGTGTCAGAGAAAGATTCGCAGGGGGAGGTGGACTTTAGCTGAATTAGGAAGGAATAGACTGTGTTAGAGAGGTTCAAGGGCGAGGAGGGTCCAGGAACACTTGAAACAGAGGCAACAGCATATAAGAGGCTCTGGAGAGTAGGTGGCTCCGAGGCATTTGAAGTACCTGTAGCTAAATGTGGTCTTTGTTTCCCTAATAGTAATAGAGGCGGATCAGACAATGTCCAAAGAACCTTGAAAAACTCTGATCTGATAGAGAGAGCATTTCATATGCCTCTCCTGTCAACAATAACTGAAATTTCAAGCATAGAATGGACCATAGAAAGAAATAGATGTTTAGTCTCCATCCAACAAATATCCTTGCAAAGGTTTCATGGGGGCTTAGCTCCAGACAACTTCCTCAGATTTTGAGCTTGCTTGTTTTAAGGACTGGTCAGTTTAGTATCTTTCGAGAACTGGTCCAGCTAAACATTCTGAGGGAAGTAAAATACTTCTCATCAACATCCATGTTCTCATATCTCATCTCATGTGTTTAGACCAGGTCTTTTTTTTTTTTTTTCTTCCTAAAAATGAGATTATCCATTTTTGCTCCAGGATCTCAGGGTAAGTAGAAGTGTTGAATGCTAATGCTTTCAAAATAACTCCAGAATCACACATGCTTTAAGACAGAAACCATTTCCTATTCAACTACATATTATGAAAGATGTTTTTGGTTTCTGCCACTGGGAATGCCTGGTTAAAGCTGCTTATTTCCAGGCCAGTGTGGTGAGCAAGAGCACTGAGTAAGCATCTGTTCCTTGCCAGTTCCCTTCTGTACCTCATGCTTTTTTTTTTTTTTTTAAAGTAATCTCTACACCCAGCTTGGGGCTCGAACTTAACAACCCCGAGATCAAGAGTTGCACACTCCACCGACTGAGCCAGCCGGACAGCCCAACACCTGTGCTTTTCATCTTCACAATGGACTCAGGATTCAGAAAGGCTTGTCTCCCCACCCCCACCCTCATTCCCACCCTCACCCCCAACCCCCAACCCTACCTCCGGGGAAGCTCAGCAGGGTCACTTTGGAAATAGTAGATTTGGGACTTGAACTCGGATCTGTGCAACAGCATGACCAGTACTCTTTCCAATACACCACTCTTGTAATGGGCATTGTTTGCTTACCCACAATATCCCTTTTCCTCTGATAGTAGAAATTTGATTTCCCTCTGGGGACACATCTCTCTTCCTTTCTCAAGTCTGTTTGTTTTAATACAGCTGATTCTAAAACTCAGCCCTGGGGATGGGCATGTATCCTATGCCTGGTCAGTCAATGTCCCATATTTCCCACCGTCAAGGGAATTGGCTCAGGGACTTTCCCTGTGATCCGGACTAGGCCACTGAGACACGCTTCTGAGATTTGATGAAACCATTGTGAAAGAGAAGTTCTTTCTCATTAGAACTGTTATCTGTAGAGATACTTTAAGCCTCGAGAAGCCAGACCACATGGAGGGTTTGGAGGGTTTGCCTCGAGTGGATCCAGGAGGTGGAGAGAGTAACGGGCCCCGCGTGTCCCGGTCTGCCTGGGACGTCAGCACTGAGAGTCCCCCACCACGGGAAGCCCTCAGCCCTCAGCAAACTAAGACTGCAGGTCATCTTAGTGGAGAATGACACCAGGTTTTGGTATAATTTTTTAGTCTTAGGGATTGAGCCATGTCTGAGTACACCTGAGCACATGGGGATTTTTCTGCTGCATTTCAACCAATCCGTCTCCTTTTCTGCTGAAGCAGATTGGGTAGTAAGTTTCTGGCGCTTTAACTGAGAGGATCCTGATGAATACATGGGACTACATTCAAGGTTTGGAATCTTCTCACAGAATCCTATAGGGTTTTATGAGAAAACAAGGGAAGGCAAGACACAGAAGGTTACCAGAGAGGAGTTGAAAACTGTTGCTATAATCAAGTGTTGTAGGAACTCTAAGATGAGAAATGCCAGAGAGAAGATTAGGTATTAATTGGATTTTTAAAAAATATTTATTTATTTATTTGACAGAGAGAGACTTCGAGAGAGGGAACACAAGTGGGGGGTGGGGTGGGGTGGGAGAGGGAGAAGCAGGCTTCCCACTGAGTAGGGAGCCTGATGTGGGGCTCCATCCCAGGATCCTGAGATCATGACCTGAGCTGAAGGCAGATGCTTCACAACTGAACCACTCAGAAGCCTAGTTTTAATTGGATTTTGAATAAAGTTCAAGGTTGGGGTTGCATCAAACAAGAAGGTGGGGGGAGGTGGAGAAAAAAAGAGCTCACTGAACATCAAAAGATTTTAGTCAAAAATAATGCTTCTCCCTAAGCAGGACATCAATATGAACTGTATAAATCAATCTTTCTTTGAGGTTCCGAATCAGGAAGGAGCTTGGAAGGTAGTCAGCAGGGTCTGTGAGCTGATTTTAAAGTTAAATGCATTGATTATCCATCTGAACAGGCTATCAGAAGTGCTGTGTGCTTCTGCTTTCCCATGGCATTCTACCAGTCCTTTCCTTCCAGTGGACAGCAACATAGCCAGTCCTGGGATGAACAGCTGATGTTCAGAAGAACCAATTAATTGAATGGATGGATGGGGTCTTTAAAGACATCTGTGGGGGGTGGGGTGGGAGTGGTCTCAGAGGAGATCTTGGTGTGGAAATGATTAAAGGGTATTGAATCCCTTGTCTAGCCTGGCTTAACATCATGAGATTTGGAATCAGATAGATTTGGACTCAAAATTACCCATTAACTGATGATCTTGGATTACTTATTTGATTTTTCTAAGCTTAGTTTCTTTACTGGTCAAATAAATAAGGGTGTACATCATACTTTCCTATGAGATTCTGCATACAAGCCCTGTGCCTGGCCATAGTGAGAGCTCATCCTGATACCCTCCATAAGTTATCAGCTTACAAAACAGAGATGTTGGTTCCACCATCTCTTTAAGGAGATAGATTCTTCTTGTGTATCTCCAGGGATGGAGAGCTCACTGTCTTACAAAGCGACTCAATCTGGGACAGCTCAGATGGTTAGAAATTCTCTCCTTATTTTGAGCCAACAATTTGTCTCCTTGTAACTTCCCACTGATCCAAGTTATGATCTCTGTAGTTATTTTAGTAAGTTTAATTCTTGATTCCTTGTGACAGTCCTTCAATATTTGACAACAGCTTTCATGTCAACACCTTCTGGATGGATGTGGTGAGGACCATGTGTAGGAATGATAATGTAAAGAACTCAGCACAGTGTCTGATGCGTGGTGAGACCTGAGGAGATGGACTTCATCAGACTTTGGGTTAGAAAGTCCTGGGAGCAAACCCCAGGTCTACTTTCTAGACGTGAGACTGGGGGCAATTTACTTACTTTTCACCTCAGTTTACTTCTCTGTACAATGGGAATAAAAAAACCACCCTACTTTATAGAGTTGCTTTGAGTTATATATCTGAAAGGCATTGTTGTAATTAATAGAAGAGATATCCCATATGCACCTAAATTTTCCATAGGATTCAGGAGGGACGAGAATCTTCACACTTTTCTATAGGGCTCAGAACCAACGGGAACAAACCTTGAATGGGGATGATGTGGGATGTAGAAAGCGGTGGGTCCAACCCAGGGAAGAAATGATGGGAAGTACCAGAGTGTCCGGGCTAGAAAAGGACCAGTTTAGAGAGGAGCAAGAAGAGGAGTGTTCTGGGGGCTGCCTGGATGGCTCAGTTGGTTAAGCAACTGCCTTTGGCTCAGGTTATGATCCTGGAGTCCCAGGATCGAGTCCCACATCGGGCTCCCAGCTCCATGGGGAGTCTGCTTCTCCCTTTGACCTTCTCCTCTCTCATACTCTCTCTCAAATAAATAAGATCTTTTAACAAATTAAAAAAAAAAAAGAAGAGGAGTGCTCTGTGAGGGTGAGCTCCTTGAAAAAGGGGGGCTTGTTAGAGAATCTAATGTGGTGACGTTTAAAAAAATTGTACAACACATTGCAAGCAGTAAATAATGATCTTTAGAAACTATAGGGACAATATAAACCTGTACGAGAAGAAAATGTAATCACCTTTTTAAGTACACAGTTTGAGAAGTTTTAACAAATATGTACACTTGTGTAACCACCCCAATCAGGATGCAGAACATTTCTCTCATCCTCCAAAATATCCCTCAGGCCCCTTTGCACTAAATCCCCATGCTCACCCAGACCCCAGGCAACTGCTGCTTTGCTTCCTGTCCCTATAAAAGCGATTTGCCTTTTTCAGAATGCCGTAGAAGTGAAATTATATAAGAGGTACTTTTATATGTCTGACTTATTTTCCTCAGCACAATGATTTTGAAGTTCAACTCAAATACACATTGATAGGGTATGAATCAGTAGTTTTTTTTAAATTGAGGAGGACCATCCCATTGTATGGATATCCACCATTGTAGCTTATGAATAGATCTCCTGTGAGCTTTCACGTGCAAATCATTGTCCAGATAGAGGTTTTCATTCCTCTTGGGAAAATATCCAGCGATGGAAATGCTGGATCAAATGACCTGTATATGGGTAACTTTTATTTAAAATAATTTTCTTTCTTCAAGTTTTTATGTAAATTCCAGTTAGTTAACATACAGTGTAATGTTAGTTTCAGGGATAGAATTTAGTGATTCAACACTTGCGTACTACAAGCACTCATCACATCAAGAGCGCTCCTTAATCCTTATCACCCATTTCCCCCATCTTCTACTGCCTTGGCTCTGGTAACCATCAGTTTGTTCTCTAGAGTTAAGAGTCTGTTTCTTGGGGTGCCTGGGTGGCTCAGTGGGTTAAGCCTCTGCCTTCGGCTCAGGTTAAGATCTCAGGGTCCTGGGATGGAGCCCTGCATCGGGCTCTCTGCTCAGCGGGGAGCCTGCTTCCCTCCCCACCTTCTCTGCCTGCCTCTCGGCCTACTTGGGATCTCTCTCTCTCTCTCTGTCAAATAAATAAATAAAATCTTAAAAAAAAAAAAAAAAGTCTGTTTCTTGGTTTGCCTCTCTTCCCTCTGCATGTTTGTTTGTTTTGTTTCTTAAACTTATGGCTAACTTTTACTATTTTTTTTTTTTTTTTAGTTTCGGTTTCCTAATTTATTAAAAAGAGTTTATTTTTTTGAGAGCGCAGACAGGAATGCTACACCTATGGAGGGGAGCGGATGCAGGGGGGGGGGTGCAAGGCGCCAGCTTTTGCTTTGTCCTCAGCCAGCCTCCTGTTCCCTCATCACAAGCAGGGAGGAGGTACCTTCTAGAAGGCCTTCATCTATCTATCATCTATCTACCTACTCCCAGTCTGTGTATTACCATTTCATTTTCTCAGTAGTCTTGGAAGTATAGAAGTTTAAGAGTTTTATAAAGGCTAACTTTATGAAAAATTTTATTAACGTTTTATTTTATGGTTTGTTTCTGTATCCTAGCTAAGCAATTTTGGCTACCTGAATATCACAGAGATTTCCCCCATGCTTCCTCTCAGAAACTTTGTCATTTTGTAGTTTTAGCTCTTATATGCAGGTCTGTGATCGGTGGTGAACAATTTGTATGCACGGTGAGGTAAGGGTCAAGTTTTGTTCTCCAAAAATGCACGTCCAGCTGTTCTAGGAGCATTTGTTGAAAAGGTTATTCTTTCCCTTATTGAATTAACTTTGCACTCTTGTCAAAAATCAATCACCGTATAGATGTCAGTCTATTTATGGGCTCTTTTTTTGGCTCCATTGATCTTGTATCCATCTTTACGCCATAAGCACATTATCATGTTCTCTGTAGTGTTATATGAAAGGCTAAAAATCAGGTGGTGCGAGGCCGCCAGCTATGTCTTTTTTTTCTTTCAAAATAGTTTTGGCTCGTCATGGGGAGGAAGTATTAAATAAATCTAGGGGTCATGGAGTCTCCTAGAAGAAACGGATGGGAAATCCTCCTTCTTTTGGGGGCTTAATGCCGCTAGAGTTCCACGAGTAGGAAAAGGCAAGAGCCTGGAGTGTCACTCACCAGGAAGGAAGGGAATTTCTAGGTGGGTGAGTAGCTTGAGTTCAGCAGAAAGCGTCTGAGGGCTGGGCTCCTTCTAGCACAGCTGATGGCTACAGTTGGAAAGCCCCATCCAGCCTCAGTTTCCCTGGCCCAGTGAAAACAGGGCCAAAGATAGAGATACTCAACTACTGGCTAAAGAGACATCAGGGGAACCATGGACAGGAACGTAGAAACGTGTCTCTTAGAGCAGCAAGCTGGGGAAACCATGTAACTTGCTCAGTCTTCAGTCTTGCCTCCTCAGACTTCAGAGCTGTTGACTTGCAAACCTGAAGGGAGGAACTGGGCATTTGAAACATCCCTGGGCAGAGAAAAATGTTAAAAACAGTGATAGTGATGATTTTATTAAAATGACCTTCCAGATGTCAATGGTTCTGTGGTAATGCTGTTTGAAGAATTGCTCATGAGAGAAATTTAGAGACATTAGAATATGGGAGATGCTTTTGTATTAGAAAATCTGTCACACAGTAGACACTTTTGGGGAAGAATAAATGAATGAATGAATGAATGCAGACAATGATGAGACAGGAAGTTTTCCTAATATGGTTAGACTTCTATGGCCCATGTTTTGAATATCTAGCAAAATGTAAGAGAGGGGATAATGATTTTGCAATTTAGTTGTAATCATTTCCATGAAAACTGCTGGGCTTCTTAAAACAAGCTTTGGAATGCAAAGTGCTCATCTCAGGATCAAGCAGCAATAAGACTCACTTACTCAAGATGTCTAGAGAAAGACATTTAGCCCCAACCCTGCTCCCTGAGAAAGAACTGTGGTTATTAAGATACATATAACTTCAGGGGTGCCTGGGTGGCTCAGCTGGGTAAGGATCTGACTCGATCTCAGATTGGGTGTTGATTTCGGGGTCATGAGTTCAAGCCCTGCATTGGATTCCACACATGGAGCCCACCTAAAAAAAGAAAAATAAACAACCCCCCCATATATATATATATGTTATTTTTATATATATTTAAATATAAAGAGGTCTAATATATATATTTAAATATATATTAGAACTTGTGAAGGCTTTGTGTGGTCTCAGGTCTCCAGTGCCAGGAGACCTCTGTTGACATCCGCATGCCCTGAGGCTAGGACTCTGGTGTTAACTATGAGGAAAAAGAAAAATTAAAACTTCAATGTGGGGTCCACAGAATCAGCTTCTCTGGTTTCAGGTTCTTTCTAAGAAAATCTGTCGCAAAATAGGGTGTGGGGCCCATTTCCCAGATGTGTGATCCAAAGAAGGGTGTGTGATGAGGTTTTGTAAGGGAATGTTTGTCTTTTGTCCTATATTTTTTTCTGGAACAAGGAGTCTCGAACACTTGGGATGCTTGGATTCGAGGATGCACATAGTGTTCACATTCATCTTGGAATTTTCAGATGCAAGTGACAGAAAGCCCAGTCTAAACAAACTTCTGTTCTTAGGAGGCTGAGGTCGCTGGAGAGTCATCTTAGAGGCTGCTTAAAAGGGCCAGGAGCTATAAGGAAGAGAGAATGCCCAAGTTCCGTGCCACAACCTCAGAAAAGTTCCGTGCTTTTGCCTCAGAAGCAGCCCAAATATGGACACCAGGAGGTGGAGAAGATTGGCCGTCACTCCAGAGTTTGTCCACACAGCATCTTTCTCAATCTAAAAGAAACAAATAAATAAGACATGAAATAAAAAAAAAAAAATCAAGTATCTGCTCCCTTAGGGAACCCTTCTTAGGCTCTGCTTTCCTCCTCTAGGCAGATGGCTTAGCTCTCTTTCTGGGGACACTTATACTTGTCATAACCCCTGTAGGTTTGTGGAGATAGAACAAGTGTCTCCCTGTGTTACAGGTCTGTTGTGATGTGTCTCCGCCATCAGATTGTAACTCCCAGATGGTGAGCCCCGTGCCAGGCACAGGACATAGTCGTGAGTCAAAGACAGACAAGGTCTCATGCCACGTGAAATATCACTCTGATGGGAAGGGAAGTCATTAATGTAATAATGACATAAAAATGGACTATTTAAAATTGAGATGAGTGCCATGAACCCCAAGTTTAGGGGCAATAAAACAGAATGCTCTAATCTTACAACACTTAATAAATGCTTATTAAGTACAGAAATGAAATAAAGATGGAATCACAAAAAAAAAAAAAAAAAAAAAAAAAAACCAAACAAGTCTTCTAGTCTTCTTGATTATAAAGGAATGAAACAAAGACAGAATAATTTAAAAAATATCTTTGTTTAGTTTTCTTGATTGGAATATATGTTCTTTGAACATGGAAGTTGTTGCCTAACTTAATATAGTCAGTATAATTTGAGCTCAGTAAATAGGTTGAGAATTTGACTTGATCTATTATTGATTTTCAATTTTATGACTGTTATTTTCAATATATTATTCAGGATTTTTTGTTATGGTTGTAAATGGCAGAATTCCTGGTCAGACAAGTGTCAGCATAAAAGGGAACTTACTGTCTCTTCTCACTGATGATTGGTAAGTCCAGGGCTGGCACTGGTTTTAATCATGGGGTCCTCATGTCATCAGAACTTGACAGTGCTCCATCTCTCAAATCTGCTTTCTATGAAAGCTCAGACACACTCTCTTCTAGGTGATGACAAAGGTGACCACCCACAGGTATAAGCTTAGTAAGTGTAGCACACAGACACACTTTCCTGAAGCCTCCAGCAAAATCCCGGTCTTGACTCCCATTGGTCTGGCTTCGCTGTCTGTCTGCTCTCACCTAAATCAGCCACTTGAGCCGAGAGGATACAGGATCACCTTGGTCAGACCTGGGTCAAATGACCACACTGAGTGCCAGGGATGGACCAGCCAAAACCCCCTTCCAACTTGCACCCTAACTTACAGACAGAGGGTGGGTCAAACACGGTTTTGCGTGGAGATACCAAACTGTCAAAAATCTACATCTGTCTTTACTCACATTCAAGGAGATGCAGAAGAGTGTGATTCCTTAGATTTCCAAGTCAAGGGCTCAAATAAACTTTTGCATAACCAGACAAAGACAAGACTTTCTACTATGATTGCAGAGTAGAGTCTCATGTTCTATAAAAGATCTAAAAATGAAGACTGAGTTGGATTGCTACATTTTATAACCTGCCATTTCCAGACAATGGATAAGTAGTAATTATTTCTCCCACAATCCCTTAAAAGGCAAATAGTGTTATTCAAATAAATCTCTCACAGATTTGAAAACAGCGAGGTTGTGACATCTACAGAAGAGAACAAGACTGGCATTAATGGTTTTAAAAGTTCCAGAGTCATAAAACCTGGGTTGAAACCTTTGTTCCATCTCTAACATGCGGTATGGCATAGTTAAGTCATTTCATCTTTTTGGGCAATAATGATAGAACCCTCAGAGGCCTCTCATGAGGGCTTAAACCTATTCATAACTCGTGAAACTGACATTTCGTTTCATTTCTTCAGTCAGCCACTCGGTATTTATTTGCTCGCGGCTGGACACCAGAGATAGGAGTCCTTGAGATACACGAACCCAAAGCAGCCACGGAAATAAAAGCTCGTGTGGTTCCTGCTGTCCATGCATGTCCCGCGGACTCGGAGGATGCAAGACCTGATTCTTCTAGTGGGTGTGGAGGGTGGCTCATGGAGCTATAGAAGGTGCTCAGAAGTGGTGTGGGCGTTCACCAGGTGAAATGTGGGACAAGCAAGGGACACAAAGATCGAGGCAGGCGCCTGCTCTGTGAAGTTTACAGCCCTCTGCAGCCATGTTTCACACGTGCAAAGATGGGCAAACAGAGACTGTAGGTTTGTGGAGAAATCTGGAGGAGGAGAATGGAGAGAAAAGCAGAGTGAGAGACCCTGGGGCTCTTATGAGACACAGGAAGGGAGTGTCCATCTTACAATAAATCACCTTGAACTAATGCTTGGTTTTTTTTTTTTTTGTTCTTTTTACTTCTTTTGCTCTAAAAAAGCAGTCCCTGACCCAAACAACATGCCAGTTACAGGACCAGCACAAGCGAAATTCTGGAGATGCTCTCAATTTATGCTCCTTTTCTTATCTTCCTTCCATTCTCTCCTCCTTGCCTCTCGCAGAGCCAATCTTTTCTGATCTTCTCTAATATCTTTTGGGTTTTTTCCTAAAAACAACAAAGGATAGTTTCCCAGTGCCTGCCTTACCATTGTCACCATCATCACCGTAGGTTACAAGGTTAGGAATAAAAAAGTACATTTTTAAATTTTCTTTAAGCTGAACTCAGGCTGATGTGGCACCATCATCTACCTGTTTGGTGGGAAGTTTAACTGCAGTCACTCCTGGGTCACAGATCTGTCCAGGCTATTATCCCTGTGTGAGGTCCTGCCCTGTCCTGGGGTGCTGCCCATCTCCTGCACTGCCCATCACCACTTGTTCAGTCTGCAAGGGACCCTGCCCCATCTTAGAGGCTTTGCCTTCTCTCTCCTCCCCCTGCATAATCTCCTCAGTGAGGGCTTGTTCTGGAAAAGGAAGACTCAGAAGCAGGTCCAGAGGAGAAAAACAAAAAAGAACAACTGTATAAATTAAAATTAACATGCCAGCCAGATAACTTTGCTTGATTACTTAGTTGAGCACTTAGCCCAGGCCAAACAGTGTACTAAGAGGTTTTTTCCCCTTCAATTTTGAACAAAATTGTGGTGATATATGTATACACACACACACACACACACACACACACATATATAATTATATATAATTTTACATGCCTTATTTAATTTAACTTGGATATTTTATCAACCTGGATGACAACCCTGGATAATTTACTGTAATATTATCTCCATTATAGATAAGGTTGTTAACTCTTAGGGAGGTTAGTTAGTATTTCCAAAGTGACCCACGAGGACATGGCAGTGCAGACACCCGCATGGGATCAGTCTGACCCAGGTATCTTCAACCTTGCCCCCTCCTCTAGTTAACCCAGCTGAAGGACATCGTAGCAGGGGGCTGTCATGTCTGAAGACAAAATCTCTGTGAGTTCTCTGAGTTAGATGTTCCCCAAAAGCTCTGTTTACTAGATTCTATTGGTGCCATTTCTGGGGCTATTCAGAGAAATTTGAAATTAGAAAAGATGAAAGCTTTAGACCTCGAAAGGCCACTGTGTTTAACTTGAGGCGATGCTTGCCCGTCTGGAGGGTGATAGCAGAGGATGTGTGGTCAATGTTCCTTTAAGAAAGGTCATGGTCCCAAAGTGAGGTCTAGAGAAAGCATCCAAATATGAAGATTGACACGGGCCTGGGGTCAAGGTTCTGAGAAGACCGGCCGGACTGGTAGGCTTGTCATAAACCAATGGTAAAAGGCAACAATGTTTATTTTCTCCAGTGAGATATGGTAAATGAGATGAAGGGGTCCTATAGTGTGGCTGGAGGTGGCATTTCCAATCAGAAGTCATATCAGGATCTCAAATGTGGGCCACAGGTGGGAGAGTCTACAGAGCAAGAACACCATTATGGATCAAAAGTTTGCATCCCCTCACAGATTCCTACGTCCAAGCTCTAATCTCCAATGTGATGATAGCTGAAGGAGGGGTGTTTGGGAGGTAAATTGGTCATGAGAGTAAAGTCTTCATGAATTCGATCAGTGCCCTTAAAAGACCTGGGAGAGGCGCTCTCTTTCTCTGTAAGAGTACAGACAAGAAGTAAGCCTTCACTTGGAACTGAACCTGCCAGCAACTTGATCTTGGCCTTTCCAGCCTTCAGGACTCTGATAAGTACATTCCTGATGTTTACACCACCTCATCTATGTTGTTACAGCAGCGTGAGCTGATGAAGACAGATGTTTGGAGTTGAACCTGACACAGATCACTGACCAGAAGCCTCCACAGAGCCCAGAACGAGGGGTTCGCTGGTGGTGTTGGGCAGATTGTAGCACTAGACCGACTCTTTCTCTTTCGGTTTTAATTCAAAATACTCTGAGATCCTACTGATAAAAGATGAATGGTGCTTAGTCCCTGCTGTTATGGATTTTCTAGGGGCTTGGGGCAGGATTGGGCCTGGGAGGCTCCTCCTGTCCATGTGTCCATGTGAAATTCTTGTGTTGATTCAGCCTGGCCTTGCCCACCCAGTCCCAGCAAGGCAGGGCTATGATGCTGGTCCTGACTAGTCAACATGTGAAGGCTGCCAGTCCGGCTGCCTAGAGCTGTGGACTTAGTTTCTAGGTTGAGGTCTTGGCCCTGTAGCTTCCAGCCAAGCACTGAGTAGGGGCCCATGAATTTTTTTTTTTTTTTAACTGAAACGAGAAGGAAAGGGGACAGACAAATTCTCCAGCAATGGTTTCTTTGTAGCACTATCTTTGCCAAATTGAATAGGTGGGTCTATGAAGATAAACCCCGAATGGAAATTCATTAAAAAAAAAAAGTGCTGACAAAATCTCCACTTCTTTTTATGTTTACAGGAGGCCAAATAAATTTGATTTTTTAAAAAAGATTTTTAAAAATTTATTTGTCAGAGAGAAAGAGAGAGCACAAGAGAGTGAGTGGCAGGCAGAGGGAGAAGCAGGCTCCCTGCTGAGCAAGGAGCCCCATACGGGACTCGATCCCAGGAACTCAGGATCATGACCTGAGCTGAAGGCAGACGCTTAACTGAGCCACTCAGGCATCCCATTACTACTATTCCTAAGAAGACCTGGAAGAAAGAGAGGGGGCACAAAAGATGGGGCTAGGAAAGTCTTAAGGGAGAGGGAAAGCATGTTTGGGGCTTAGTTGAGTTACGTAAGTGGCTGGGGTTCTCGGTGTCCTGGAGGGAAGGAGCATAATTCTTCATAAAAAAAGACTGAGCGCACAGGCCCTTTCTCTTGGGGGTGTCCACTCAGTGTGGGCGGGGGTGCCAAGAGCCTCCCCGGGTTCTGGAGGCTTTGCTTGTTTGTGGCTGTCGTGATGGCCATGCCTAGAGCCCCTCCCCACCCCCAACCAGAGGTGGACAGGCAGGTGACAGCAGGAACAAGAGAGCGGTAGGAGTGTTCATGGCATGATAAGTGTGGCAGTGGGAACACGGGCATCCCTGGAAGGAGTGATGCTAAGTAACAAGGAGAATGCGCGCTTCTTGAGACACAAATAAGGCCTGTGACTGGAAGGATACTCGGAATCTCAAGGAGTGTGAAATTTGAATAAATAGAACTCCCTGTGCTAGCAGCCACTCCAAGAAGGACTGAGTAGCCCAACACAAAGAGGGTGGCACGAAGAGGGTGTCACCACCGTGGGCAGCCCCAGGGGCACAGCAGGTCTGCTCTGCTTTGCTCCCAGCTGTGTCCCGAATGCCTAGGACCTGGAGAAGGCCTCCAAGAAATACCTGCCCGATGAATGCACCATTAGTGCTCAGTGAGAGTCTGAATATACAAACGACTAGTGGCCAGACTACGGATGATGATGGCACAGTGATCCACAGCGTCTGCAGGAACCAGTCCGAGAATCCACCCAAACCTGTGCCCATCCTCCCAAGAGGGTTGGTGCTGGATCAATGACAGCCCCACCCCTGACCCGGCACCAGTGAGAGAAAGCCAGATAGGCTCCCCAAACCGATCACACAAGGCCCCTGCTTCTAGCGAGCCTGCCTCCAGCTCCCGCGGACAGCCTGTGATCAGAGAATGCCGGAAGCCTTCCCTTTTTCCCACGACAAACATTTCCCACTTCCCTGCCTGCCTTTGAGTCTCAGCCAAACTCAAGTGATGGTGGCTGAGTCCTGAATAAACAGCCCATGTTTGTTCTCATTTGGGGGATCTGTGTTTATTTCACGGGGAATGGCATTTAAACATCCCTCCGCCTCTCCCTCTGCTTGGTTGCGCCTTTCTAAAGAGCTGTAACCCCAGCCTTACACGGAATTGACCCCGCAGTTCTCAAGGCTGATGGCATTACTTCCATTGGGAAGTGACTTGCCAGGACTAAAATCCAGGGACCTATGACTCCAAAGCCCCGTGTGCTTTCCCCCGCTTGTTTTAAGATCTCCATACCATGTTGCTTTTTGCACAGACTTTCCGATAGTTTTCTCTCCAGTTTTCCCAGCTCCCTCTCATCTCCATGATGACAACATAGAAAGGCTTAAAATAACCCTAGCATTCTGTCCTCGCGGAGGTCTGACTAATGTCCCCAGATTGGGTGGATGCATCTGAGCCCTTGGTCTGCATGTGGAACCCTCTGTGAGGCAGGAGCCACCTCTGCAGTGTGAAATGGGTAGAGATATTTTAGGTGGCTGCGAGTTCCTTCCAGAAGCATTCTGACCGGGCAAAGCTGTATTGAACTGATTAATTTGATTGCTTCATTCGCTGCTTGCTGAGGACTGGTTGTGTGCCTGGCCCTGTCCTGGGTGTGAGATGCATGAGGTCTGCAGAATCCTGGGACCGACCCCAGACTCCTTGAGTCGGTTTCTGCTGGAGAGGCCTGAGGATCTGGATTTCTCAAAAGCTCTCAGGGGATTATTACTCTCACTAAAACTGGAGAGCCTTTGGCCTCAGGAACTGGCAGCCCATTTGAGAAGCCAATTACTTACCCAAGCTCATCCAACTAGAAAATGGAGAAAGCTGACTTTGATTCAGTGAGGTTTGCCCAAGGCCCTCCTTACTCTACTAGACTCTTCCCAAGTACACCCAACTCTCCTCTTGCCTCTGGGTCTTCGCCCATGAAGTTTCTGCCATCCAGAAAAGTCTTTCTTTCAACCTCTACTTGGTAACTTCATAATATCCTTCAAAATCCATCTCCAGAATCATCTTCTTCAGAAAACCATCCCTGATTCTACTACACTCCCCCGCCGCCCCATCTCAGTAGCAAATTCTCATGGTATTTTCTGTAACTAGCTTTATTTATTATTATTTGTAATTTGCTTTTAAAATAGACATACTCTAGCCTCCTACTCAGCCAAAGCCTCAAGACAAGAGATGTTGTGTTTCAAAGGGAGGTTCAAGACCCCTCTGTAGGACTTGCAAAAGAGGGGGTCAAAACCTGGTTCTGACTTTACTAGCCCTTGGCTCCCATCAAAGATAGAAGGCATTCAGAAGTTAACTAGGTTCTGGCTGGTGGGAGGGGTCTAAAGGCTGAGAGAATTGTCCAAGTGCCTGAGGTAGGGAGCAAGATCTACACCCCCATCCTCACCCCAGCATGCCAAAGGTGGGAGTTGCCTCAGACTCTGCCCTAGAGGACCATCAGACAGGGGGAGGTGAGCTCAGTCAAAGCTGGGGGTGGCCCACTGCTGGACCATAAGGGCTATTAAAAAATATATATATATACGAGGGATTCAAGACCCACATTGGGACCAGACAGATAAAAGTTTGCTGTTCCCACCACCTTCCTACTTCTCTCTCTGAGTTCCAGTCCCTGCCGGGGGTCAGTTTGGTGAGCTAAGAGGAGAATTCTTGCAGAGGAAGTCATGGTCACAGAGACCAACCCCGTGCCAGTGACCACACTGAGCTCGTAGTTTCTGGTTTTCCTTACTTCACAGAAGAGGAAACTGAGGCATGAGAGGGTAAAGTCATTTGTCCTAAGATTCAACTAATACATAGATGACTGTCATAGCCGAGACTGCACATCCCAGGTTTGTGGTTTCCAGCTGGTGGTCAGTATAACTGCCCAAGCAAGAGGTTCCAGACCACATGCAAACCACAGTGAGCGTTAGTGTCTGTGTGTGTGTGTGTGGGGGTGGTGGTTCATGACTCTTCTGGAGCATCCGATTCCAGCTACAAGGTTCTTCCCTGGAAAAACGCTCCAACGCACACACGTACACACGCATGAGTGGAGGGCTGCCTGTAAAGAAGAGCCCCTGAGCTCAAACAGATAGGCTGCAGGGTTATCCTCCCTTCTCTGAGCAGGTTTTGGCATCACACTAACAGGTCCTGAGACAGCCCATCCCATTCCCTTCCACCATCCGCAGGGGTTTGATTCCCATTTTACAGATGTGGCAATGGAAGTTGAGAGGGATGAAACCCCCGCCCTGGAGTTCACCCAGTGACTCAGTGGTGGAGGCTGGCGTGATACTGAGCCCTCTGTGTGATCCCAAAGACTGCCTGCAAGCGCCTGGGAAGAGAGAACTGGTGATGTATGACCCAGGGAAATCATGGTGGTGCAGCTGGGGGTGGGGGAGGGATGACGGAGGGCGGGGCAGTGAGTGATTAGGATGGTTCCTCAGTTTTTTTTTTAAGAGCTTTTATTTATTTATTTGACAGAGAGAGAGAACATAAGTAGGCAGAGAGACAGGCAGAGAGAGAAGGGGATGCAGGCTCCCTGCTGAGCAGAGAGCCCGATGTGGGGCTCAATCCCAGGACCCTGAGATTATGACCTGAGCCAAAGGCAGAGGCTTAACCCACTGAGCCACCCAGGTGCCCCAGTTTGTCATTTTTATGGCCATGTGCACCAATGCCTAGTGCCTCTCGTAGCTCCCGGAACACTTTTCTTCCTCACGAACACTTACTATAGCAAGACACACTTGGCAAATTACTGCCAAAGAATTTTGTTCCATTACTTTGTCAAAATCATCGAGCTTCTGAAAAAAGCCCTACCCCTGCTGGAAATGTCAGTGTGATGTCTCCCAGGGGCAAAGGGAGCATCAGAAAGTCAAATGCATCCACTAAAGGCAGGAGTCAGATGGAGGAGGGAAGTGGGGAGGTCGCATGGCCTTTTTCCTTTTGGGCCCTCCAACCATACCTCCTCGCTTGGAGTGGGGGATGCTGAGCTCCCATTTCTCTCTCTTCCCATGTTTCTCATCCTGCCCCACCTTTCTTTTCAATTCTTTGCCAAATTGTGACCACAAAAGTATGTATGCAGTGCCCATTATGTCTCAAACTCTGGCCTAACTCCGAATAATGATTGTGGCTATCAATGACCATTCCTGCAGGCCAGACACTATTCCAGGTGCTTCGCACCCGTTATTTCCTTCAATCCCCAAACAACCCTGTGAAGCAGGAGCCTTGGTTACCCCCATTTTACAGATGAGGATGATAAGCCCAAAGGGCAGGGATCACAACACCCTCCTTATTTTATAGATGGGCAAACTGAGGCCCAGAGAAGTGAGCAGACAAGTCCTACGTGGCAGACCTGGTAAGAGGCAGAGCCGGGAACAGAAAACAGTGCTTTCAACCCCAAGTTCAAGTAGTTGACTCTCATCTATGCCCTGTATTTCTTTTTAATTTCCTACGTCATTCCTCCCTCTCATCTCAGTGTTTTAAGTAGATGGTGATGGGATTAGGATTGGATTTTGTAATTGGGGCAGGACACTCTGGGCTCTGAGCATGAGCTTTTCAATGGATGCACAGGCTTGTCTAGCAAGCCTCTGAGCTGACGACTGCACCACTATGGGTGAGTCTGGGGCTAGCTGAGTCTCATTTCATTTATGAGATGTTAATGAGGGGATTCGTAGTTAATGAGGGGATTCGTAGTTCACTCCACACAGGGTTGCATGGGCACCAAGGGAACTGAGAGCATGTGCAAAGTAGGTGGGACATAGTGGTCTGTGTTTAATCCTTGCCTTTGTCTCCTCTTCCTTCTCGCAACCCCTGTCCGGTGGGTTTAATTCCTGTATTCCAGGGTTTTCTGGAAACTCTACAGAGCTACGGTGCCCAGACAATGGAGGCCCCAGACCTGACCCAGGTTCAGTGAGTGACAGAGCCCACCATGAAACAGAAGCAAAGTGGTAACACGCCTTGGGCCCAGCCATCCAGTTTGGCTCCCAGCTGGCTCTGTCAGGGTCATAGCAAACTCAGCATGCAACTTTTGGAGATCTCTAGAGGAGAAAGCAACACCATGGCATTCCAGGAGATTCTGCATAGCAAGAAAACATGTCTGGCATTCCTTGAAATGTTTTTATTCTTATCTAGCATGAGTTGCTTATGGCAGAATTTACCTGTACACTTCCCAGGGACCTTTCCTTATGTATGTTTCCCCTGGTTCCTGAACATGCTAGGGTTCCACATGTTACAGGTTACTGTAGAAGCTCTGTGAGGGATGGAACAATGGCCACCGACATCCCGGCAAGCCACAGATGCTCAGTGAGTGCATGTCCAAGAAGCAGATGAGTAAATGAAGGCTTCGTTGGCTCAGATCTACCAAAACGCAGACAATCTCCAATCCCAAGCTCTTGCACTGTTGTTGATCTGGGTGGGGCTGTGGACTCAGGGCATAAAACCCTTGGATTTCTCCATTTTCTGCACAATAGATAAGTCCCTTGAAGGGGGGATAATAATAACCCTACCTGATAGGGTTGTTGTGATGAACTCATCAACAAAACATAATACCCAGTAACAAAGGGAGAGTGCTTGGTACTCAGTATGCCCAGTAACGGCTTAGCTGCTATGATTATTGTTATTATTATTTCCTGAACTTTTTGTCAGCTTCCCCACAATGTCTCTGAAAGCTCTCTCTAAAGCACGAATATAATTATGTCATCCCTTCATTCCCCTGTGCCCAGACGTCTTCAGGACAGAGTCCAATAAAAATCGTATGTATTTTTCCCTGGGTGCATAACATGTAACTAGCATTTGTACTGACACATCTCATCTTATTGAATCCTCACATTGATCCTGAGAGGCAGGTAATGTTATTAATTCTATATTATCAAGGAGAGGACTGAATTGAATGAGCTTAGATCAGTCTCCTAGATAGATACAGCATGGGGGACCCTACCCGCTCATCCTTCCTTCACAAGAATGTTGATGTCTGTTGTCCTTCTCGTCACCTCTAAGGCTGGTGTGCTCTGTCAAGTCTCCAGAGTTTTGCCCATTCTATTCCCAGCACCTGGAATACACTTTCCTTTTTCTTTTTCTGGAAAACTCATACACATTATTGAAAACTCAACAGATGCACCATCTTGAAATACTTCTCTGTCTTCCTCTCCCCACTGTTATGTCCCCCTCTGGATTTCTACAACCCTTGGATTGTTCTTCTGGTCCTCTGATGGTGATACCAGATTCTAGCCTTGTGTTTCCTGACCTGAGAGGTCCTCTAGGAAAGGGATTGTGTCCTCTTTTTGCTGGGTCCCCAGCACTAAGTGTAGGGACAGGCAAAAAACAAACACTAGCAAAAGGTTTGATGAATAAATGAATGAACTGATCCTCCCAACATTCAAGCATGAGATGCAGAAAATTCCTATGATGATGAGATCATTGCTTAATACCTGAAATAAAAAGACAAAGCTTTAAAACAATTGATTGCTTATGGTAGTAGTCAGGGACAGCCAGGCTGGTCAGGTAGAGTGGACCGCTGACTTTGTCCAGGCCTTTGGGGAAGCATTGCGTCAGGGCTTGGTGGATTCACAGAAGCCTAAGCATGTTGATATTGTTTATAGAGAAGTAGTCACCCGAGCTTGACTGTTGTTGGTTGGTTGTTCTCACAGACGTTGTTTTCTGGCATGAGTTTGTCCCTGTTGGGCTGAAGCAAGGAGTTGGTGCTGAGTGGTCACAGAAGCAGGTTCACAGAGCCAAGTGGTCATCAAGCAATTGAACAAACTTAAAATCTGCTCCTATGGCTACTTTTTACCATGACTATAGAAAAATCCCTCTTTCCTTATGTTTGTGGAAACTTCCCCCCTGCTCAGAGAGAAAGTATTTATAGTTCCATATATAATATTATTTTTTTATTTAAAATATTTTAAAGATTTTATTTACTTATTTGAGAGAGAGAGAAAGTGCACATGAACAGCGGGGAGGGGGTGGTGCCGAAGGAGAGGAAGAGGGAGAAAGAATCTTGAGCAGTCTTGGGTGCTGAGTGCAGAGCCTGACATGGGGCTTTATCCCATGACCCTGAGATCATGACCTGAACCTAAATCAAGAGTCAAAAGCTTAGCTGACTGAGCCACCCAGGAGCCCTAATATTAATAATTTTAGTTAATGTAAATCAACTTTGATGGGTTCCAGATTTCCCAAACTCATTTAACCAATAGAAATAAACTCTGTTATAGTCACAAAATCAAACTTTCATATCAGCATTTATAGACTCAGTGTTTCCAAGAAGTTCCATTCCTGTTTCTCCAAGTTAATTGGTTCTTAGAATCAATCTCCAAGTGTTATTTATAGCTTTGAAAATTGTTTGATGCTGTTGGCAAGTCACAAGTAGGAACAGAGTTCCTGGATTCTTTATTTTCAGGGTAGTACTCATAATAAAAAGTTGCTTTTTTAGGAAAATAACAGCATTTAAGAAAGCCTTTTGGAATTTCCTATAAAATTCAACTTCAACCAGAAATAAGTAATTTTCTTTTTTTATTCAGAGTCAGTCTGCTTTTGCCCCACAGGCTGGGAAAATTCCAGAAAGTTCCCCAGGGCCAGGCTCGTGTGGGGAGAAATGATGACAGAAGGGACCTGTGATGGATGGCAGCCCACATGACCACAGAGCACATGGGGCTTTTCCTGAGGTCACTTCTGTCTCCAGTGGTTCAGCAGGAAAAGAGCAGGATGCTCTGGGGTTGCATTCATAGCCTATGTTTGTGGGCTGTCCCACGTTCTCAAATGTTTTTTTGAGGCATGATGGTGCAGCAGGGAGCACAGCTGTCCCAGCTACCATGGTCTCCATGTTGTCCAAGGCAATGGGTGGTTACTCAGTCTCTTGAAGCATGAGCAGATCCTTGTCAGGCTTCTTTTCAGCTCCTTCCCTATCTTCCCAAACTCTTCAAGCTAGAGTGCCACATGGCCCTATTGGAGCCCTTTTCTTCACGTACCTTCTGAGTGATCTCAATCAGCCACATGACAACAACCCCAATTTCAGATCTCTGGTCTCCACATATGCTTGAGCCTGATACTCAGATATCCTGTTGCATCTCCAGAATCTCCACTTGGGTATCTAACAGGCATCTCCAGTGTAACATTGCCAAACTAGACCCAATTCCTTCTCTAGTTCTCCTCATTCCACCCATACCCTCCACCTTTAACTCTTCAATCTTGCCCATTGGCTTGTGGCTTGGGTTTGAACTGGGAGTCCTTGCTGATTCCCCATGCCCCTGAACCCCCACATCCAGACCATCAACAAGCCCTGATGTCTTTCCTCCCAGACACAACCCACCCTGCCCATCTCCCCTCTCTTCTTCTCTTCCACCATCAATCAGGCCACCTCTGTCTTCTGCCTGGAGTATTGCAATAACATCTTAGCTGGGTTCCCTGCTTCCACTCTTGCTTCTTACAATTTGCCTCCACAGTGGGTTGTTATATGAACCTTCCAGTGGGCACCACTTGCATCTGAATCAAACCCAAGCCTCTTATTAAAAGTCCACAAGGCCTGCCAGAATCTAGTCCTTACCTCTGTCCCCAACCTCTTCTCACATCATTGTCCCCATGCTCATTAAGGTCCCTACATGGGGCCAAGAAGGACCTTCTTTTGGTTTCTCATGTATATTACACTCTTTGCTTTCCAACACCAGCTGTACCTGCACCCTCTGCCTTAAACAATCTTTCTCCAGATCTTTGTACAGCTCGCTTCCTTTCATTCAGGTCTCAGTTCAAATATCACTACTTTTGGGGAGACCTTTCTAATTGTCTAGAGCGGTTTGCTCTGTCACCTAGGTCTCTTTCATTTTACTGTATTTCACTTTCCTCATAGCACTTATCATTATTAAGCATTCTTTTCTTTCTTTATTTGTTCAGCCATTGTCTCTCCCTACTGGAAGCTCAGCTTCAGAGAGCAGGAACCCGTTATGCTTACAGTGCATAAGAACTGGACTCATGGAAGACAACTGCTAGACTGTTGAGCTATAGAATAATGGATAACTTTGTTTTCTCCAAATTTTCATTATTTTATAAGAATAGAGGAAAATTTAGAATTAGTTGAGAGAGAGAGAGAAAGAGACTCATTGACCAAATTACTGTAGTCTAGAACAAGCTTACAACCTGAAATGCCATATTAGGTTGGTGAAACACAAATATGGCAGCCCCTTAGCTGGGTGTGTTAAACTGAAACCATTCTGCCCAAAAGTAAGAGGCTCTGTGTTTCATTTTTGTGTGTGTCCTTTATTTCATTCAATCCCGACAACATTCTTAGAGAGCGTAACAATTTTGCACTCATTATGCATGCCCATCCCTGACACCCCCTCCCCACCACCATCTGATTCATGAGGACACCAAGGTGCAGAGAGGTAAGGTCATTTATCCAAACTTGTGTGATTCATAAATGGCAGTACCTGGTGTCAGATTTAGATCTCTTTTAGATGGTTTTAACTATTAAACTTGGCATTCCAGTTCTTAATGGAGTATGTGAAACAATGAAGCCAACCTCAGTTTCCACTTACCACTACTTTTAAACCTCACAACATCACTATGAGTTGGTGTTATTAACTCTTATCTCTAAAGCCTGATCAATTTCAGCCAAGAAAATTGTTGATCTGGGTTGTAAACACAGTTTCCTGAGGTCAGCCAGTAGGTGACTGACAGAGCCAGGACAGGATACAGTCTTGGTATTTTTTCTACTGTTTTGATGTTTCTGGCCAGATATACCTGTATCTCTGGAGAGCTGGCTTCTGGCTACCCAAATGATGAGGCTAACCCCCGCAGCATTTCCCATATTGCTACATTACTTCTGATGCCCATGTCTCTTTGACTCCACATCCAAAGCGTATCAAGGGTGATGGAGAAGGTGGTCTCATTTATTGAGTACCTACTGTGTGCCAGAGGATTCTGCATAACATTTTGAGAATGTTGAGCAACAGGCCTGAGAGTTCCCTTATAGGGAGAAAATTAGACAGGCTTTCCATAAATGCCAGTGTGGGATGGAAATAAGCTTGGACTAGATTCATGTAGAAAGAGATGAGAAAGTTGGGAGGAGGGAGAGGAAGTGGTACTGAGCCCTGGTACGAAGATGTCCTGCAGAGAATTCTGCTGCCAGCATGAGTGAGAAAGACTTGGGGAGGACCACAAACATGAAGTGGGGCAGTCTGTAATCACCTACGAGGCCACCTGTGACGTCAAGACTAGGCTCACGTTCCTCTATGGGTTGCAGTAAGAGGTACGCTGCTCACTGTTGCCTTGTGCACTGCAGGGGATGAGCTGATGTAGGCTTACATCTCTCATTTCCTGTCCTCTTCACACATTTGTGAGGGAGACATGATGACTCTCCAGATAAGGGGCAAGTGGAGCTCCAAGAGGATTTAGAACTTCCCAAAGACCCCATGCTGGTGAGTGGTGGTGGGATTGAACTCCTAGATCTGAAACCTGGCATTTCACTTTCCAAGCTGTGTGATGGGGTAGCTTGAATTTTACCATGTTTCATCAGCTATGGATATCGGACATGCCAAAGAGACCCTGATGATTGGACTCCATGGGTGAATTACCCCTATCCAATGACAGTTTCTTACTGAAAAATTGTCCCTCATCTCAGAGGTTTCTTGGAGCTCCTGGGGGGTGGGTCTTTCAGAGGCTCACATACAAGCCTGCTTCTGCTGACCCTACACACCTGCTTTGTGCCCCATGCTACGTGCTGTGGTACACCTATGCCCACCAGGCTTAGTGTTTCCTGGTATTGGTCACCAAGGATGCATGGAGGCACAATGGGTATTTTAAGGCCATGGCCAAATTAGAAGAAACTTCTTCTTTGGGATCCGTCTCCTTGGGGATTCTTTCAATTGCAATGACATGAAAATTTTCAAACTCTGTTTCTGGGACCTGATCAACTAATCCTGGTTTCAGCTCTCTGCTTAAGATGCTGTGGTTGCTAATTTTTATGTGTCAGTCTCCCTGGGTTAAGGAATGCCTAGAAAGCTGGTAAAATATTAGCTTTAGTTGTGTCTGTCAAGGTGTTTCTGGAAGCAATTAGCATTTGATTCAGTAGATTAGTAAATGTGGGCACACGTCATCTAATCATATAGTTTATTGGGGGCCCAGATGGAACAAAAAGGCTGACGAAGGGCTAATTCTTTCTTATTGAGCTGGGATATCCAAATACTACTGCCCTTGGATGTCAGAGCTCCTGCTTCTTGGACCTTTGAACCCTGGGACTTAGACCAGTGGCTCCCTTGGTTGTCAGGCCTTTGGACTCAGACTGAATTATCCCACCAGTGCTCTTGGTTCTCTAGCTTCGACAGTAACTTGTGGGACTTCTTGGCCTCCAGAACCACATGAACTAGTTTCTGTAATAAATATCTTGTTATGTATCTCCTTTTCATTCTGTTTCTCTGGAGAACCCTAGTATAGATGAGTTAGAGCGAAAGCTTTGAGGTAGCAGAGATCACTTAAAGGAACGGACATAAGAGTGTTGGCCCACAATCTGCAGACAATCTTGGTAGACATAAGTTGGCTGTTTGGAAAGAGGGAAGTCTGTTTATTTATTTATTTATTTATTTAAGAAAGAGAGAGAGAGTGAAAATCGAGGGGAGGGCCAGAAAAAAGGAGAGGGAGGAAAAGAATCCTCAAGTAGACTCCTCACTGAGAGTAGAACTTGTTGTGGGGCTCTGTATGCGGGGATTGATCTCACGATCCTGGGATCATGAGCTGAGCTGAAATCAAGAGTCAGATGCTTAACCAACTGAGCCACCCAGAAGCCCCAAAAGGGAAGTCTTTCATTGCCATTTATTAATTGTCTCCCTGCCCCACCTGAGCAAAAATGAAGGGTCAATGATGACATTCAACATTACTTTCTTACTTTTTTTGAGACACTAAGAGACAGTTACCTCTCTATTTCCTGAGAAAGCAAGCCACCCAGCCTAAAGGATCAAGGGAATCTGTGGCAATTACAGTTTTTTTTTTTTTCCTTCCTCAGTATGGCTCATCTCCCGAAAGAGAGGGATGCAGTTGTACTTGGAACAACCAAAGGCTGTCATGATTTGTCAGTGTAATTTTTCACAATGGAGAACAAAATAATAAACTGTGAGTGGCTGATGCTACAGGGGCTTTAATGGAGAGTATCACATCATGGGAGCTCTGCTGCCTGAGCTGGAGATGAATTTATTCATTCATTGATCATTCCACACATAGACACTGAGCATTTTCAAAGGTAGTTTTTTCACTGTCCTTGAGAACATTCTCTTTGCTGACCATGAGGTTCGAGTTTCACCCTGGGTCAGCCCAAGATGAGTTTTCTTGAGGATGCTTCGTGGTCTCCCGTAAATTGTTGGCCCATCACGTGTCCAGGTGAATGCTCATTCCACCCGAGGCCACGACTTGTGTTCCTTTGCAGGAGACTCCCCACCTCCTCTGCAATTAGGGAAATAACAACTCCAGGATGACAGCTTCTATTTGCCAGGTCATCTTGTGCTCATCTGACTCGCTCACACTCACGTGAAGATTTCTCTTTGCTGGGTTAAATGCAGGCAGACTTGAAGGAACTCAGTGTTTCTGCAGTTTATCAAAGTGATGCCTGCTCGCTGTGCTCCTTCTCAAGGTTCTTCTGAGCTCATCACCTGGGTGGTCATTGGACTTCCATCTCATATCAGGGCCAACACAGGCTTGGATGAGAAACCAGCTACTGGGACAACCCCAAGGCTCCTTCCATTCATGGACACCATACCTGGCTTCCTCTCAGGATCCCTTGCTCATTGTAGCTCCTCTGCGACAGTCCTCCCTACATAAGTGAGATCTCTGCAAAGTCCACACAAGAAGCATTGTTTCAGAAAAATTGGATCAACTTTCCCTTTGACGAGTCTAAGGCATCGGTCATTAAGCAGAGAAGTTCAACCTTTGCTCCCTCTCCCTCAGATGGTCTCCCACTTGCAGAACTGGGACGCCAGCCTCCAGGATGTTCCTGGGCCACTCAGGGCTTGGCGATGCCCTGTCTGTTGAATTTTAAAAATCAGGCACATTCTCATTATGGGTTAATTAATAACCTAGTGCCAGAGAACACACATGGGATCTACCACTTGACAGTGGCTCATGTTTACTTTATTGGATGTAAATGATTTTACTGCTTATAAATTTATTTCCTTATTTACAAAGTTTAGTCAACTGTGTACCTTTTTCGCTGTATCTGCCACCCAAATACTGGGTCATATCATGACTCTAAGTCATAGCTCTGTCCTGCCAATATTAACTACCCCCTTGGTTGACTCACTTGGAAAAATAAGTGCATTTATTTAAAAATGAAACTTTATATCATCACCTGAAATAAAAACAAAGCCCCACAGGCTACATTTTTAAAAATAAAGAGAGTGGAAATGAAGTAATGTCAGTGGACTCCAGTCAAGAGTGGCCAAGAAGTCCTTACATATGAGATTCCATCTAGTAGGATTTGAAGAGTTAAGATACAGCTCTCAGGTCCTTCACTGAATGACTTCCAGTGATGGGCATGTTGTACATGACTGGGGGAAACCTGGACTAAATATAATGTGTGCAGAGTGGAGGAAAGCATGAGGGTTTCTCTGGGACACCCGTGGTGTCAGTGTGGCCTCTCTTTTCATACAATTGCTTGTGTGGCTCTGAGCCCAAAGCTCTTGCTCTTACTCTTGTGAAAATGGAACATTAAAGGAGGTGTTAAACATATTAGCACCATATTAAGACCTTCTCCTTGAAATAATCAGAAAGTCTATTAATACCACACTTGATACCATCTAAAATCATCTGTCTTCTGCAAGTGTTCCAGAGCCTGCATATTGGGAAATGTTGCATTATCCCTTTGGACCCAAGGACAATCCCGGCTGTAGGTGCTACAATCCCATTTTACAGAGGAGAATGTTGAGGATGTTAGAGAGAAAGTGCTTCTTCCAGCATCGCAGACTTTTTTTTTTTTTAAATATGACTTTATGTTTTTCAGATGACAAGATGTTTGAAAAGAAGCAATCCTGAGAGGTGTTGCTCTAGGAAATGAAGCAGTGAGGCTCCTTCGAGCCTCCGACTTCATCTCCATAGCACGTGTCTTTGTTCCTAAGAGTAGCAATATGGTGGCTGCAGGTAGCTTGTATGGATCCCTCTTGCAACCACAGCTCCACAGAACAGAGACGAAGTTTCCCTCTGTCAGAGTTTTCATTCTTGTTGGTTCCAGTAACTGCGGCCACCACCTCCACCACCACCAGATTGCCTGGGGAGTCGTCCCTCTTTTCTCATCATGGCTCCATCTCAGAATCCTGCAGTGAGCTCTGTTATGTGGGTAGAGGGAAAGAGAATCTTCTTCAATCTCCCCCCTCGTGTCCTGCCTCCAAACCCCACCTCCTGGAGAGCCCTCCGCCAGTACCCTTTCCCATGCCCCGCTCACATTTCAGAATTCACTCAGGCTGCCCTCTATGGTTGACCAGAAGGCCTCCTCCAGGGCTTTTCTGTCCAATTTCTACTCCATCTTCAGGGAGCTCTGAGGTCTTTAAAGGTGTCCTTGTCTCCAGGGTGGACAGAGTCATCTGTACTAGAGGGTGAAGTGGTACTTCATAGACAGAACTAGACTAGGCCAGGCAGTCAACCTGCTAGCACAGAGCCCAGCACCACATAGCAATGAGATAACAGCATCTCGACCCTGCCAGCAGGCCATCATTTGTCCAGACACCCCTCAACAAGCTTCAGAGCCTACCCTTTCATAATATTATTTCTATGAGGAATAATCATGACAAGCTCTATTTGCCTATGCCAAACATATCTGAAATCTCTAATTGCCATCTTCTTCCATCAGTGTCTCACATCCAGCTGGAAATGGTGGTGATACCTGGGGGTTTGCCTTTTCCAGTAGATCTCTGATTGCTCCGGGCCATCAAGGCCCCCTCACCTCTTGACTCCAACTCTCCTGTCTCACAACCTTTTCTCCTGGTGCCTTCCATGTACCTGCTTCCCCTCCCATCTCTCTGCAGCTGGAATGCCCAGGACATCTCCTCTTTTCTTCTGGATGAAATGTTCAAAGACTCTCTGAGACCTGTTCTTCTCCATATGGTCTTTCCAGTGTCCATGGCAATCACTTATTTTCCCTCTTTCCTCTGCTCCTACATTTGTATGGACACTACCAATAATAACCCAGAATCCCCCAGAGCACAAGACTTAGTAGACAGGAAGCGCTGCATGGAGGTACTCACATTTTCACACTTGAAATTCTCTACTGCGCCTGTTTGTCAGCGACCCTCACTCTCAAGTTTATAAACAACTGTAATGAAACGCACACAGCGTCATTTCATTTATTCTGATAGATTACAGTTGCAGGGCACTCTCATCACTTGCTGAATTATGTTGAATAGATAGTTGTTAAATTGAATTAATCGAGGTGGAAAGCCTTCACAGCTTGTGGACATTTAAAAATAGCTTTTAGTCATGTGATTTAATTAATTTCAAATCAGCGTATTTCCCAGACGTTCACCAAGCGCCTCCTCTATGCCACATTGTCCCAGGTGTGAAATGCGAGATAAACACGGCTCTTCAGTCCTTAGGGAACGCATATGCAAGTGCAGGAGCCAGACAGTCAAGGAAATAAGTACAACAGGGTGTGAGATGGGCAGCAATAGTAGTAGGCACAGGACAGAAAGATTGCACACATATGTGGGGTGACCTCTAAGGCGCAAGGGGCAGGACAAGCTTTTTGGAGACACTGACTCCTGCCTTGGGCTTTGGAGAGGACCAGGAGTTTACCAGTCTTTCAAGACTTGAGTGAGGGGACGCTCTAGGCAGACAGAATAAGACAGGGGTATAACACTGGGTAAGCCTTTCTTATCCCCCAAATTCTAAAGATTACTTTTTTATTCAAAGATATTTAATAAGTTCTTATAAAGTTCAAAACTCCATTCCAGGCAGTGACAGTAGTAAAAAAGGTAAGGTCCTGACATTCACAGAGTTTCCATTCTGGAGGGGAAGAGCATCCATACATCCCCAAACCAAGGGGTGAAAAGAGGTACTTCCGATAATAAATGTGCTAAAAAGAAAAAAAAAAAAGTCCAAGATGGAAAGTGAAAGGGGAAGGATAATGACACTCAACAGTGTTTAAGGAAAGCCTTGGGAATGTGACATTGGAGTTGACACCCAATGGCAGGAAGGACTTTGTCTTGGGAGACACAGCTGAAGAGCATTCCAGGACATGGTGGGAAATTTGACTCTTATGAACATTAATAAGGCTTTCATCTTGCTAATCTTTCAGGTCCTAAGACAAGGTTTCTAGGTGGGCTGAGGAGGGGCTGTGGCTGAAGGGCTGGGCTGTTGCCTTCAGAGAGTAGAGTAGAGGAAATGTTTGGGGCTCTAATAGTCTTGACTTCAGATCCTGGCTTTGCCATTTACTAGCTGTGTGATCTGGGGCAATGTATGCCTCTGGGACTCAACGTTCATACCTGTAAAGTCCAGAACAGTGCCTGGCACATAGTAGGCACACAATAAATGCTATGCTCTTTTATCTCTTCTCCTTTTTCCTTTCCTCATACTTATAAGAAAAAAAATACGCTTCTCTATTCTTCAATAGAAACCACTTTGCAAACTGGCCTTATGGATTCTGAATACATATTTGCTTCCAATAATAGAGCAGGTCTGTCACTACTACATTTGGTGAACTCGGCAATGTTCAGGGGAAAAAGCAGTACTCCAAAGGAGTGGCCCATTCATCTTGCCACGGGGCTTCTGGATGGCCTTGTGATTACAAGCATCACAGTTTCCAGTTATTGTGAATTTACCCCATGCTAGACATGTTACAAACACCATCTTATATAACCCCTATAAATGTAAGTAGGTAGACTGTCTTCCCATTTTACAGATGAGCCAGTTGGTGATCAGAGGAAGGGCGTAGCCTGCTTAGCACCAGAAAGCTGCGATTCAATCTGGATTTCTCACTCCCCACTATTCTTTTCACCTCTCCTTTAGAAGTCACCCATGAGGACACAGCCATGTGGCTCTCAAGGTAACCACTGACATAGAGATCTCTCCTGGACATTCGAGACTCAGCAGTTAATCAAGGAACTGTATTGACTAATTAAGGAATCAACATAGTGCACCTGAAATCAAGTTAAAATATCAGTGCTACATCCTCGATGAGAGAACACTCAGGAACATGCTGGAGTTCTTTAAAAAAAAAAAAAAAAACTTTTTTTTTTTTAACTTTTGCACAATTCTGTTCTGTTGTTTGGGTGGAAGGTGTGCTTACAAATCCACCCCCAGTCTTTTCTCCTGCACGGGCCCAGATATCTTTCAGGCAACACCAAGGCTGCTCCTAGAAGACAGTGCTGTGGAGGGTCATGCTCATGGTCACCCACCTCCTCTCACTGCCCTTTCCAGTCTCCTCCCCATATAGGCATTGGATGAACGGCATGGAATGTTTTGATTTTTCATCACTATGGTTCTGATTAAAGAAATCATGCAAAGTATGAAGGATTTAAATGAGTCTGTTTATTTGGCCTCAAGCTGGCCAGAGTCCCAGAGGGATCTGATCTGATAGGTTGGCTTTTCTGTCAGTTCATTTAAATCTTCTGGCTCCCGATTTCCTTACCTTGAGAGGTGAGATCAACATGCATGGCTGTTGGGAGAAATCACCGACTGACTGACAAGCAGTCCATCTTTGCAAATGACGACAGGGAAGTTGGGAATCGACTTGAGCCCTTGGACCCAACTTCATCCATATTTCTTCAGATGTTAAAGGATATGAGCTCTCAATGCAATCTTTATTTGATCTTAATCCATGGGGCATTAATTAGCTTCAAAATAAATGTACAGTATCCTTTTGCCTTTCCTCCTGAAATTTTTGGCTTAGAAATCCAGAATTTAAGTTTTTTGGATATTTATTTATTCCCCTCAGTGTCTGGTTCTTTGTGCACTTTTTCCTATCCTCTGGGCTTATCTTTATGGCAAAAGCAAAGATTCTCTCAACCAAAAGAAGTTACCAGTACCAGAAGTTCTCTCTTACCCTGTGCTAATTTTGTGCCAGACATATAATATTTCCAAAACTCTATAAGGCAGACACTGATGTTATTTTCATCCCTATTGGAGAGGGAGAGGAAGCATGAAGAAGTTTGTTAACTTTCCTGAGTCCTCAAAAGAAGTCATAAGACTGGGATTTGCGGCTGTTCTATTTGATTCTGCAGTTGTGCCCTGGCTGCTGCCTTCATTATCATGACCAGAGAAAATAAATCCTATTTTATAAAATAGGAATCTGAAGCCAGGAGAAAGGAAAGGCCTTGCCCAAGGTCACACAGATACCAAGTGATGGAACTCATCTGGGAATTTCAAGAAAATTTTCAGGAGTCAGGACGCAATGCCCAGTGTTAGTTTATTGCGTTGCTTCTTTTGATGCTTAAGAAGTGCTTTTTTTTTTTTTTTTTAACAATTTTTCTTCCTTTTCCAGCACTTCTCACCAACTGTAAGATAAAATCTTAACTTCCAGCCGGATGTGGTGATAGGACTTTAAGAGAACCCTCAATAATCTTGGCTTCATGATGTGTATTTTCTAGTATGATCTCCACTCCTGTTGAATCAGAGCTGGTCTGTAAGGCCAATAGAATACAGTAGAAATGATGGTGTGTGACAGCTGGGGCCAGGTCATAAAAAGCATTGTACCTTCTATCTTGTTCTCTTCACTCATTCACTCAGGAGGAAGCAAACCCTCATGTTATGAGGACACTCCAGCAGCTCCACAAAAAGGCTTATGTAGAGAACTGAGACACCTGCCAAGAGCCAGCACCAACTCACCAGCCCTATGGGGGAACCATCTTGAAAGCTGATCCTCCCACTCCTGTCAAGCCTTCAGACGACTGCAGCCCTGGTTTACATTTGATACAACTGTATGACAAACCTGGAGCCAGGATCACCTAAACAAGCCATTTTCAAATTTTGGATCCACAGAAAATGCAAGAGATAATAGATGATATGTTATTTTAAGCCAGTAAGTTCTGGGATGCTTTGTTACACAGCATTAGTTAACTGATATACCTTGCCTTTCAGGCCATCCTTCCACTCTCCTTTCTCTCCCTAACCCAACATGCATAGTACGCTCCAGGTAGACAGAGCTTTTTGCAGGGTATTAAATATACCCTCTTCTTGGCCTTCTTTTGGCATTTCTATATTGTTTCCTTTGTCTGGATTGTACTTTTCTCTTTATTCTTTGGGAAACTATCCATCAATTTTTGGATACCCAAATATTCCCACACAAGTAATGCCTTCTTTGAGTTTTCTGTTCAGATACAAGTCCTCTTGTACTCTGCACAGAGTTCCATCACATCCTAGAGTCCTCACATTATTTCTTGCCTTGTCTATCTCTTCTGTAAGACAGAGACCCCTGAGGACAGGACCTGCAATTGACTTATCTCTGAGTCTCTGATGCCTTGACCACCCAGAGCCTGGTAAGAGCATGCATTGGGTGGAATTTTGTCAATTAAAGATCAAAGTTGGATGAATATGCTAGTTTCTCTGAGGAATGCCAGTTGGATATGGGATAACTATGTGCTATTACAACCAGTTCATACATTTGCAGACACAAAAGTAGGTGGGCACCTGTCAAATATGGAAGCACTTCTCATTAGTACAGACAGAAAAGATCTCCCACCAGGAGCACAGTGGTCATCAATAAGCAAGAGACCAATTAAGCTTTATGTGACATTATTGGTTCATGTACTTTCAGCCCCAAGGAGAGAAAGACCACTATGTTAGGATGAGAAAAACTCTCTTCAGCATCTGTATTTTTTCTCCTAAGTTTTCCCAGCTAACAACAACAAAGCCCTGATATGTAATGTGTACTGAATTACTGAATTCTGGGGTATAAACACTCCCCCATGATCAATTTCAGGCCACCAATGCTTTAACAATCAGGCAGTAACATTCCTGATATTTAACGACTGGCCATATAGATTGGTTGGTTCCAACATACCACTGAAGGTAAAAGAGTACAGCAGAGGGGTAGAAGTGTGAATTCTGGTTCCCACTGTCTGGGTTTGTGTTCCAGCTTGGCCATGTAAAGCCTCTGTGGCCTTGGCCATGTTCCTTTAGTTTCTCAGCATCTCAGTTTTCTCATCTGTCAAATGGGGATAATTATAGAGCCCGCCTCAGGATTCTCTTGAGCAGGGAAAGAAATACATGAAAAGTGTTTTGCCCTGTGTCTGGCATCTGGGAGACACCAACTAATGGTAGTTGTTAGAATCATAAAATAGGAAGAGCAACTCATTTGGAGGAAAAAATCTTGGATTTCAGTCCTGGTTCTGACTACTGACTGGTGGTATGAGCTAATGTCATTGACTTCTTCTGTCTGGGAGTTAGGTTCCCCATCAGTGACAAGCATAGATAACTCGTATAGGTGTCTTTACTATATGCCAGACCCCACAGCAAGTCCTCTACCTCAATTGCCTTTACCATCTTTGCCACATACCCAATGTAATAGATTCTTAATATGACCCCCATGTTATAACTGAGAAACAGAGACTCAGAAAACAACAATAATTGGGTCAAAGGCATACTTCTACTAAGTTCTAGAATTCAACCCAGAGTTTTTGACTCCAGAGTTTGTGCCCCAATCCCCTCGACTGTAAGGCCCATTTCATTCATTAGCAGTAAGTATTAGATGAGACCATGCAGCAAAGACATTTTGTGAACTGCCAAACAATAACAAGCAATAGCTATTGACATTGTTGTTCAATGAGTATCAGAAACATACTTACGGAGGCTTGATTTTGTGCCAAGTGTGGGACACCTGGGGGACAGGGCAGACCCAGTCCCAGGCCTTCTAGAGCCTCCTGTTGCAGGAAGGAGGCAGAAACAATGCAATGCTAGAAAGGAAATTGAGATTCTTATTTCCCAAAATGCTGTATATGAAAATCTAAAGGGATTCACACCTCCAGCTGGCCCAGGGAGCAGGCTCTAAGACATGGTTCTCCGCTGCACATTTCTAGAGAGTCAGACTCCTGGAAGAGAAAAGGGAAGAGACATCCACCAGGCACTGGGCCAGGCTCTTAGCCTCTGATCCTACTCCACCTTCAACACTGCCTTGTTCCATGTTCTGGTTGTCTCTGGCAAGTCTGCCCATAATTAGGTGGAGAGCAAGGGTCAGAACTCAGGACTGTCCATCTCTGGGGCTGGTTCTTGCCTCTCCTCACCAGGCCCACCAAGCCTCCAACCCAGCTGTTTCCAGCACTGTGGATGGGCAAGGGGTGTGCAGCTCCCTGTCAGCTTGGATGGGCTAATGTGAAGGGACCCCAGTAGAGGCAGCACACGATGCCTTGAATCTACTTTCTCCTTCACTCTCAGTCACCAGTCGCTGGTGGCTGCTGGTGATCTGAGTCACAGAGATAGGGCCCCATCCCTGCTCTGCTTCCATATCCCGAACCATTGCTCAGAGCAACATGCCGAACATTCCCATCTTGTTTTCATACTCCTGTCCTTGTCACCTGCATGACAGGTGCTACTGTCTGGAGTTTTTTTGTTTTTTGTTTTTTGTTTTAAAGGCAATTTGGTGTAATTGGCCTTTATTTCTCTTCTGTTATAAGTGGAAAACCAAACCAAACCAAACCAAAACCAAAAACCAGTCAGTGAGTCTTCTGAGAGATTCATCTTGAAAGAATCTCTCCATAGCTCAGCCAGCCAGGTGACCCATCCAGACACACTGCTGGTCTGTCAGATGTTTTCTGTTCACCTGCTCTGTGCCAGGTCCCCTGCTGAGGGGAGACAGGGCAAGAAAACATGCCATTGCCCTGTGGGGCTCACAGTCTGTGGCCCTGAGTCTCTGGGCCCAGAAGCAGAGGCTGAAGGGGGGTGGTCAGCGGAGAGGCTGCAGGCAGAGAGTAAGTGCAGAGGCCTTTCCCAGGCTGGCTGGGAGGGAAAAGAGAGCAGGCTGCTGAGAGGCAGGACAGGGTCACGGGGGAGTGGCTTCAGGGTGGGCACACTAGCACCTTTGAAAGCTGGAAGGAAAGGCAGGGCCTGGAGAACCAGGAGGAAGCAGTAGAGCTCAGGAGGAGTGGCAAGGAGCTGGGGTGCTCACTGGGGAAAGGAGCTACCTCTTCTTGCCTTCATGGGGGCACATGCTGAGACCAAAGGATCAGCACTTTCTTGGTATTTATGTGGCACCTACTTGGGGTAAGCAGATTTTGATTTTTGATAATAGTCAGACTGGGGCTTGGATCCCAGAGGGAAGGGGCTTAGCTTTTATCGCCAGAATCCCCCATCACCCTCAGAGTTAGGATGATGCTCATTTTCCGATCGGGGCAGAGTTAGTGTCCTTCAGACTTGCGCCTTCACATTTCCTCCACTCTGGTCTGT
The DNA here is from genome assembly GCF_011764305.1 of Mustela putorius furo. Taxonomy (NCBI): domain Eukaryota; kingdom Metazoa; phylum Chordata; class Mammalia; order Carnivora; family Mustelidae; genus Mustela; species Mustela putorius. The sequence continues at coordinate 35,308,435 of NW_025421294.1, forward strand.
TGGTAGATCTTCCTGGCTGCACTCCCGTGGGTGCCCCATTATCTCTATTACCTCTGCTAATCACATTCTTTTTTTTTTTTTTAAAGATTTTATTTATTTGACAGACAGAGACCACAAGTTGGCAGAGGCAGGCAGAGAGAGAGGAGGAAGCAGGCTCCCTGCTGAGCAGAGAGCCCGATGTGGGGCTGGATCCCAGGAGCCTGGGATCATGACCTGAGCCGAAAGCAGAGGTTTTAACCCACTGAGCCACCCAGGTGCCCCCCCCCTTTTTTTATGTGCTCAGCAATCTTAGTCTCCCTTAGCACTTACCCTCTGTGCAGGCTGATTCAATGCGCATCATTCTGTCAAAACAACGTTCCTTGCAGAGGACGCTTCTCTGCTAATGGTTCAGAAGGGGTACCCACAAGAAAGCAGGTAGATGTGAAGAAGAGTATATTCTACCACTGAAAAAAGGCAGATGCATCCCTCTTTTGTCGTATTGTTTTGGAAGAAAGGAAGAAAGGGAAAAGGAAGGAAGGGAGGAAGGTTGGGAGGAAGGAAAGGATTACCACCCTATTCTTTCCTTTTACCTTCGAGAAACGAAAATGTAATGAGTTTTCAGGTCAAAGACTAATTTGAAAAGGAGTTCTGTGACTCAGATGTTCTTTTTATTTTTTGAAGATTTATATTTATTTATTTGACAGACAGATCACAAGTAGACAGAGAGGGAGGCAGAGAGAGAGAGAGAGAGGAGAAAGCAAGCTCCCTGCTGAGCTGAGAGCCTGATGCAGGGCTCGATCCCAGGACCCTGAGACCATGACCAGAGCCGAAGGCAGAGGCTTTAATCCACTGAGCCACCCAGGCGCCAAGTGTCTCAGATGTTCTAAGAAAGTAATTCGAAGCCTTTGGACCAAACCTGGAGGTTAAGGGTGGAATGATCACGGTTACACATCACATTTGTCTTTTGGGGAATCAAGGACCACTGGAGAGACAGGTAATCAGACTGGGCAATATTCTGTGACTTCAGACAGTGCTGCCTCCCATCTTGTCCGCCTCCGCTTCTTCATACCTATTCCCGGTATGAAGGAATACCTGCCCCTGTTCAGGGAGAACCACCCTGCATTCAGAGAGGGAACAATTCTAGCCAAAAAAAATTATTGGTAAAAGATTTGTAAGCAGGCTCTTAAAACACATAATGGTACATTTCTTAAAAACTGAGCTTATGATTACAAGAATCTGGAATTTAATGTCAAGAAATGCTTTAGAAATTTTTTTGGTTAATGAATTTGACTCCATAAATTAAAAGACTTTCTGCCCAATGATTTGGTGTAAAGGGTAGATGCGTCCACACATCCATGAGGAGGAAGAATAGTTTCCTCCTCAGACCTGGTGAACATCCAGGAGGTCAGGTGAGGCAGAGAAGCAGGAGATGAGAGAAGGAAATGAGACATAGGTGAATGTTTCTAAAGGATCCTCAAGGTAGACCCCCTAGCCTCGGTGCTTGGATGGGAACAACAGAAATCTCGGGTGATACACAGACACCAAGGTTGGAAGGGTTCCATTCCTGACTTTGCATCTGAAACTGTGGGAAGTAACAGTGGGCAAAGACTCCACAAGGCTGGGGATGGAAGAGCGGTGATGGCAGGGGTGGGGGGTGGTGGGCAAGTGTGGGGAGGGCAGAGGCCCTATCTTGTGGTCAGGGCAAGGGTGGGGAGGAGGGATTGGTATGGCCCTGCCATGAGGAAAGCTGAGGGACGCAGGATGTCAGCTGAGCTCTTGAAGAGCAGAAACATCAGGAATAGATAAAGCCAACAAACCAAGTGTCGTTGAACATGCTAAATGTCAACAGAAGCCCCAGGGGGACTGCCCTAAAGATGATGCCTTGCCTTGGATGATGGGGTGACCTGTAAGGTCCCCAGACTTAGATCTTCTTGGGAGAAGGCAAAGACAAGAAAGAGTGAGAAATCTGCATGGACACAAATGAGATTGTGAAAATTCCCAAGTCACTGAGTTTACCCTGAATTTGCAAGATTACATTTCCTGCTCTCCAGAGGAAACTGGGGCTCAAAACTCCATTAAGTTAGGTCATAGAGAAAAACATGGCATTCTTGCCTTGCCTGCCTGGGTTTAAGGCTGAAATTCAAGCCATTTGAGTAGAAAGATGCTGACTGTTACAGCTTAGGGGAAAAGGCAGAAGAAGCAGCAGACACACCTTCTTTGGAGGAAAGGAGTACTCCTAGCCATTGCCCAGTTCGCCATGGTCCCCAAATACAAAAAAAAAAATCAGAGGCAGGAGGCTGTTAGAAATGAGTTAATCCTGCTTTTTTTTACAGCTGGGAAACTGGAGGTTCAATAGGAAAGGACATGTCCAAGTTTGCAGAAGTCCGGATCCAGGGTTTGTGGGCAACTAGTCGAGGGCTATTACACTTCACCAAGCTAACCACACCCTTTTTTGGGCTTCTTCTCATTCTTCCTTTGGTAGCTTTGGAGATTGGGAGGATGGGGAGAAATCTCTCTTGATTTGAAGAGAAAATGGACAGTGGGGCAAGAATGAGCTTAGTAGAAACACAGGATCCCACTGGAATGTTAATCTGTGTTATGGTAGAAAAAGAAATGAATTCTGAAGTGTTTTGAGAGCCTCCCTAATATCGAAGCTCTACCAATACCCATGCTCCATTGTTCTACCAAGGGCACCATCTGCCCTAAGAAACAGTATGTTCATTTCAAGTCTGGGAAGGATACTTGATTGGGAAATCCCTGGGTTTTTTGTTCCTTCAGTGGGAAAGATGATCCCATGGCAGGTCATGGTCCATCCCTGGTATTTGCCAAACTTGTTCAGAAAATGAGGTCAAAGTTACTTGTGGCTTTCAAATAAAGATATAATACCTTTCCTGACAGCTTTCCTTCTTTAAGCTCACAGTACTGATAGCATCAGAAAAAAATGTTGATGATAGAGCCATTAGAACTTGTAGATGGACTGAATGTTGGAGAGTAAACAAGAGAGTAAGCAAGAGAGTAAGCTCAGGTTTGAGCCAAGTAAGCTATTATATTAGGTCAATGGTGGTGCCATTTATAGGTGATGTACAACTATTATGTGCGTAGAGACTTATAATCTATCATGTATCCCTTATGGACAAGATGCTATCCATGTACAATAAGAATCCATGTTTCATAGACAAGGAGTTTTAGGTTCAATTTTGGTAGTTTTCTGTTATTTCGTTACTATTTTAAATAATAAAATATTAATAACACATTAACACAACAGTGACATTTGCATAGCTCTTTCATATCTATTATCTAAGTTGACTCTGACAATGTCCCTGTGATTGAAAGAAACTGAAATGAGCTTTTCTCATTGTCTCGGTGCAGCATTCTTTCACTTCCACTGCCAATATGCCCAGCTTCCATAAATCATGTCTCTCTCCCTCCTACCACGCTCTAACAGGTGGTCCAAAGGTAAGATGGGCATTGGCCTTTCTATGGCATAATTGAAATTATTGAGCTAAGGATAAGCATGTGACCCAAATTAAACTAAACAGAGTCCTTGCCTGAGAACTGAGGGCAAAGAGTCCCTTCCTCTCTGTAAGTGAAGCTGGGGAGAAGTGAGCTTAGGTGCTCCAACAACCACCATACCAGCATCTCGAAGAATGTCAATGTCAAGAGCAACAAAGCCAAGAGAAGTATAGATTAGAGGAAGAAATAGAGTTGAGATAGTGTTTAGGTCTTTGGATCCAGTAGCTTCTGCTCAACTAGGAGTATGAAAGGCCCAATAAATTCATCCTTTTTCCTGAGTCACATTGAGCTGGGTTTCTGTCACTTGTAACCACTTAAGGCCTAACTAATGAGAGACAGCTATCCGTATTCACAGACAAACCTGAAAACCAGAAGGTCTTGGTTACTTGCTTAAGATTGCAGAGCCTTGCAGTGCCAGAGTTAGAGATTAGGAATAGGAATAACTTGTGTTCTTCAGATGCCAAGTTGGGTCTCTTTCTCACTAAGCAGTCCATCCTTCCCTCAGAGGCCTTTTCTGTTGGTGAGCTTTTCCAGCATCATGGACTTTCTCAAGGTGAACTCTCAGCTTTTTGGCTCCCAGGACAACCTCACATCCTCAGACATTTGATAGCATGTTTTGCTCCTCCTCCATTTCTTCTGTTTGACGAAGCTCCAACCCAGGTACCCTGTGGTCACTTGGACAAAGTCAGGATGCAATATTAAGGCAATATGGTCTTCTGCCTGGAAATGTCCTAAGAGCACAGGGAAATTCAAGCTCCAGACCAAATTTTGGACACAATCCTAGGCTAGGTAGGTGTGAAAAGAGCCTGTATATCTATATCTAAAGGGAGTCCAAATGTTATTGCATTTTGAAGGTGGTGGGCCCCAGCCATGTGGAATGGCCATGATGAAATGGATCAACTGAACCCCCGATTATCTGTGCCCTCATTATCTTTGCTCAGTCTTCCTTTTCATGGAATTGTTTGCTGAAGCACATGGGTATTCCGAGCCCTAGGAAGAGAGTACCATTATACTTGTTACTATAGGTTGTTGATTTGTCTCATCATCTGAATTCTATCAATGGGGAGACAGGCAGAAACCCAGTCTGAAGGGGGCTGTAACAGTCTCAAAAATCCTTCAAGGAAGGATTATTACTTTCCTTTTTATACAAGGGTAAACTGAGGATCAGAGAAGTGAAGTTACTGCTAAAATTCTATACCTCTAGCCCAGAACATTATTTGTTTTGTTTTGCTTTTGCTTTCTAGGTTTGTGTGTTCTCCTATCTTTTGGACGTGGCCATGATCCATTTATCCAGTGGCACCCACAAACTCAACATTTCCAAAGCTGTACTCTTTACCTTTATCATCTAAAACTTTTCCCTCTTTTAGTTGGTGATCCATACATCTACCCACCCATCATCCATCTCTCCACCATCCATTCATCTAGCCACCCATCATCTAGCCACCCATCTACCCATCCACTCATCCATCTACCATCCACCCATCCATCCCTCCATCCACTTATTCACTCATCTATTCATCCATCCATCCATCCCCCATCTATCCATCCTCTAGTTATTCAGTTATTTTTTTTTAAGATTTTATTTATTTATTTGACAGAGAGAGATCACAAGTAGGCAGAGAGGCAGGCAGAGAGAGAGGAGGAAGCAGGCTCCCTGCTGAGCAGAGAGCCCGATGCGGGACTCGATCCCAGGACCCTGAGATCATGACCTGAGCCGAAGGCAGCGGCTTAACCCACTGAGCCACCCAGGTGCCCCTAGTTATTCAGTTATTTAAATCACAAACTTGGGGTAATACCAAGGGTGTTAATGATAGATTCGAGATTGAGTTTAAATATAACTTCTCTCACTTCTCCAGGTATCCACCTTACTTTCAATTTCTTCATCTGTAAAATTAAGACTATGATACTGAGTCAGATGTCTGACACTGGATAATAGCCCTTATATTGTATCACATTTTTGATAGCATGCAAAAAATTATGTGTATATATACTATGATATGGTGTTTGGCACTTTAACATTTAATGAATGGTTTATTGCCATTCTTATTTGTATTAATATTAACAGCACATGATACTTGTGCATTTGTATGAAGCACTCTGTCTATGCAGATATTTGCATATATGTGTATATATAAATATATGCATTGTATGGTCAAACTCATATGTAAATGCACACACACACACACACACACATACACGTGTGTATGAATAATAGATAAACAGGCAAGTTGATAAGTGAGATTGGCAAGGGAATATGTCATTCTCTTCCTGGGGGAATCTTGCAAGCCCACGTTTGTGTAAAAGAATTTTTGGTATTATTTAGAATGTTAGGTATACAGCACCAGGTCTTCGGAACATTCATAAAATTAACCAATATTAACACTACTGCTTCTTTAATGTTGATTCTGTGCTGGCGCTGTGGTAAGCAATGGGTATATGTCAGTCCCGTCGTTTTGCAATAAGGCTGAAGGATAAGATTTGGAGTTTTCATGTCACAGGGGAGCAGAGTGCCATTTAGTGAGGTTAAAGTCTGACTCCAGGTCCCGCAGCCTGTCCTTGGCTGATCTGACCAGAGCCTGGTTCTTGTTCCCATTCTGTGTCCTCACATCACCAAGAGCCAATTGTTATTTACAGACACTTCTGCCTCTAGGGTCATTTTTAATCAGTAGCTGTTGGTGGTTTTCCAACACTGTGTCCCCGAGGTCACAGCAGCACTCTCATGCCGCTTTCTGATCAGGACCAGCTGTTGCTAAGTGATGGATTTTCCAGGTCTCTGGTTTGGCTGTGGAGGTCAGACTTCACATCCAAAATGGGATTGAATAGCACTTGGCCTCCTGAAGGATCCCAAAGCCACTTACCAGGTTTGTGTCTATAGGGGCTGCCTCGACCACTGTCTGGCAGCTTGGCTGGACACTCCGTGCTCTGGGTCCCAGAGAGAGCTAAGATGGCAATGCTGCTCCCTATATCCCAGGATTGCAGTGGGATGGGGAGAGTTCTGAAATGAATCAACTAGATCCCTAACCAAGATACCCACTGTATGCATGGTATACCTGGCTCTTTGAGATGGGCAAAGATGTGTTTACCAGAGCTGCTGTCAGGACACAAACACTTTCAAGAGCATTCCTCTAAGTTAGGTGTGTCATTCATTTATTAATTTACTAAATGTATCTTACATGAAAAGCACTGCTGTAAAGGGCTTACATAAACTATCTCATTGAATCTTTGCCACGACTCTATGGTAAGCGCCATGATCTCATCTTACAGATGAGGGAACAAGTGCAGAAAAGAGAAGTCACTGGCTTAAGGTCCTATAGACAGAGGGACATGGAGCTGGATATTGGAAATCCAAACTCTCGAGTCCCAAATCTGAGGTTCACCCACTCTGCAACACTGCCTTTTGACACCAGCATGATGAGGAAAGATGACTGTGCCAAGGGGTATCTTGATGGCTTGGGGTCAAGGGGAGATTAGGGAATGTGACATCCAGTGGGCCTTTGTGAGCGTGCAAATATCATGTGGAGTGCAATGGGGTCTGCCCTGGGATGCCAGAAATCTTGGGTTGAAAATGAAAGTAAAAATATCAGTATGTTTGGCGTGTTGTTTTCTGGGGAAGCTGGTGAGCACCGAGTTCTGCAGGAATTGTTAGGGAGTGAGCCCACCTGGGAGGACTAGAGAGTCAGCAGCTACCTGGATAGCAGGAACGGTGCCAAATGAGGGGGAGAAGAGTGCCCTTCGATCCCACTCTACCACCGAATGTGCCCTTATATCTCTTAATAACCAGGGTCTTGCGCATGGTTTGCTGACTTAGAGAAGTCTTCCCTAACTAGTTAAAGGTCAGTGGCAAGTTCATGACATTGGGGATTTGAATTCCATTTAAGTGTTGCCAAGGGGAAGGTAAAAAACACACACTGAGCTCAGAGCAGCCCTTCAACTCCTACAGCGTCAAAGCATTTTAAAAAGATCTCTAAAGAGACTCTGGGGGTTTTGCAAATTTCTCTTACAAAATAGCATTTTTGCAAGAAGTAAGAGTATCAGCAACGCATGCATTAAAATCCTCTTGAAATCCAGATGGATTTTAAGATTGAGGATGAGAAATTGCTTTCCTAAAAGCCAATGAAGTCAACCATGGAGGGATTTTCTTTTCTTTTTTTGGGGGGGTGTGGTGGACTGGAGAGGGTATTTCTAAAGGAAGTCAAAGTATCCGTTGGTAAAATTTTTTAAAATTCATGATATAATAGGCTTCAGAAAGCCCCGCAAATCAGTTTAAGCTTTTTGTTTAAATTATTGTTTGTTTCCATGAAATTTAGTAAGATGGTCTCGTACATGATTCCAAAGTTCTGCCAAGATAGGTCTTGCAACTCTAAGTCAAAATCTGCTCTTTCTGGGGTGCCTGGGTGGTTAGGTCTGGTAACTGGCTACCTTTGGCTCAGGTCCATGATCCCAGGGTCTTGGGATTGAGTCCCACATCAGCTTCCCTGCCCAGCGGAGAGGCAGCTTCTCCCTCTCTGCCTGCTTCTCTGCCTACTTGTGCTCTCTCTCTCTCTCTCTAGCTGTCAAATAAATAAATACAAATCTTTAAAAAAAAATCTGCTCTTTCTGGTCACTTTATAATAAAACTGTGGTGGATAATGGGCTGTTGATGTTGTGAACAGCCCCTTCTATTTGTTTATCGGGGCACATTTTCAACGCAATGGCCTGCCAGTCTCCTGGATGGAGATGCCACATAATTGGTGTTCTACATAGGTCTGAAATACCCAGACGTCACTTCCAAGATCAGTCTTGTTGACTCCTGACTCCAGGCTGAATAGATGGCGGCAGGCCTCTGATGACAGAGACATCCCTGAGAGGGGCTGTGGAAGGGTTGCCCCATGTGCTTGGGGGTAAAGTTGTTCCCCTCTCTCACAGCCCCACCTACCACCACCACCTCCACCTGCCAGAGGCTGCAGGGGCCCACACCTGGGATCCTGTTCAGCGATCATGGCAGGAGTGGGGGCGCCGGCAGGGAAGGCAGGCGGCCCTGGTGGGGTGGGGGGCGGGTAGTGTGGCCAGCATTAGGCCATGACTCAGTCAATCCCTTCCAATTATGTCCACAGAGAGGAGAGTATAGTTTGGGAAGCAGGCATTCAGTGAACATTTTGCTCTTTTATTTAATCCTCTTAAAAGCTCAGAGCAATGTGAGTTATTCCCAATGTAGAGTTGAGGAAATTAGGGTTCCCAGAGAATAACCCCTTGTCCAAGAGTCCTGGGACTTTAGACCCCAGGGTTCAATAATGTCCAGCTGCAAGGCTGCCTCTTGGGGTCAATTTTGGTGGGGACCATATAGATACTGTCCTTGAAGACAGATACACACAGTTGCCAAAGAAAGCACTTACTAAGGGCTGTGTGCCAGGAAATGTCCCAAGTGCTTCACATGTGATAACTCATGGAATCTTCAGAATAACCCAACGCTTCACTCCCATTTTACAGATGAGGAGACTCAAAGCACAGGGAGACTGGGCGACTTGTCTAAAGTAACAGAGCTGGGGTGGAGCTAGGATTCAAACCCAGGTACTAAGTTTCTGGATGTTTCCTCGCACGATTCTGTTAGGAAAAAACTTCACACATACCGAAAATTTGAAAGACGTTTACTGTGAGCATCCGTGTGCCTACAATTGTTAGCATTTTCCTACATTTATTTGATCACAAATCTATCCATCAATCCCACCTCATTTCTGATGCATTTCAAAGCAAGTTGAAGAAATCTGTACACTTTACCCCTAAACACTCCAGCATGGCTATCATGATCTGGGGTTCAAAATTTTTTAATGTTTTGTTGATAAAATTGACATAGAGAGAAATGCACAAATCTTAACTGTACCTTTCAATGCAATTCAACAAACGTATACACCCATGTTATCCAAAGTTTATCGAGATTTAGAACATTTCCATCCCTCCAGAAATTTCCCTTGTGTGCCTTCCCAGGCAAAACCCAACCTACTCGCCCCGGGGGGAAATCCCTGTTCTGACTTTTACCCTTATAGGTCTGTTTTCTCTTTTCCAGAGTTTTCTGTCAATGAAATCGTACAGTCTGTTTGTCTTTTGAGGTTGGCTTCTTTCCCTTGGCATATTGTTTTCCAGATTTGTCCATATTGTTGCATGCAACAGTAGCCTGCTCCTTTCTATCCCTGAGGAGTATCCCACTGTGCTAATGTACCACTGTTTGTTGATTCATTCTCTTATTTATGGACACCTGGGCTGTTCCGCAAACCGCCCCCCCCTCTTTCTGCTGTTTTCAGTAGGGACGCTATGAACATTGATGTGTTCGTCTTTCTGTGGACACAGGCTTTCCTTTCTTTGGGTTAACGTTTAGGATGGGTCGAAGGGCAGATTTATGCTGAGTTTTATAAGAAGCTGCTAGACGGCCTTCCAAAGTGGCCCGGTACTTTACATTCCCAGCAGCAGCGTGTGACCGTTCCCGTTTGGATGCTAAATGGCTAAGCAATCTGCTCCGCTGCCCTCCCGAGGAGGAGGCCAAGAAACATTTGCAGTTGAATGAATTCCTAAAGGTCAGAAACAATGGGTTTGGCAGTGGAAGAGGTGGCACCTGCCACGCCTGGGTGGGGGTGGGAAGAATCCGTTCGCTATTCTTCAACCTTTCCTACCAAAATCTCTGGCTTGCATTGACAATGACGGCAAAGCCAGCGTGTGCCGTATGCCTGCGGGACACTGGGCACTCTGGTAAGCCCTTTGGATATATAAAGATAGGACTGTTGCATGACCCTTCAGCCTCAGAGTTAGAAGCTATATTTATCTTATTTTATAGGTCAGGAAATTGAGGCTCAGAAGGGGGAGTGATTCACCCTCTGGCACTCACAAAGGCCGAGCCAAGATTTGATTCTGTTTTAGGCTGACTTCAAATTTCAACTGTGTTTTAACATCTCCTGGCTGCAAAGGGGGACAGATTTGGAGAACCCAGTGGAGGCTTGGGGATGGGTCCCAGTGGGCCCTGATTCGTGGGAAGTCTGCAAAAAACAGGCACCTTAGGACCAGAGTGATGGGTCCAGAGCTCCTTGGTACATTTGCCGCTAAGGCTCTATACGTTTTTTTTGTTTTGTTTTGTTTTGTTGGGAGGGGGAGATTTTATTTATCTATTTGACAGAGAGAGCAAGAGAGCACAAACAGGGGGAACAGCAGAGGGAGAAGGGGAAGCAGGCTCCTTGCTGAGCTGGGAGCCCAGCTCCTCCTAGATTCCAGGACCCTGGGATCATGACCTGAGCTGAAGGCAGCTGCTTAACTGACTGAGCCAGCCAGGGGCCCCTAAAGACTCCATCTTAAAGGGAATTTAGAGCAATCATGGTTGGAGACACAGAAAATGTTGCACAATTAGAAATTATTTCTGTGGAGGGCACCTGGGTGGCTCAGTCGTTAAGCGTCTGCCTTCAGCTCAGGTCATGATCTCGGGGTCCTGCATGATCTCGGGATCGAGCCCTGCATTGGGCTTCCTGCTCAGCCGAAGCCTGCTTCTCCCTCTCCCACTCCCTCTGCTTCTGTTCCCTCTTGTGTCTCTCTCTGCCAAATAAATAAATAAAAATCTTAAAAAAAATTATTTCTGTGGTGTGCGACCGCCGCTCTGATGCGAAGTGGCCATGATGCAACAGACGGGAGGGGCAACAAATAAGAAAGAAACCCGGTACGGGACATAAAGAAGAGCAGAGTCCTGTCTTTAAAAGCGAAACCTAGAAACCAAAGGGCTTATTTTAACCCCTTTAAAGGGGACTCCCTTTTCCTCAGCTGCCACTGAGGTACTTGGTGATGTAGGAAAGACGTCCGGGTTTGAAGCCAAAGGCCAAGAAAGAATTCTTGAGACATCTTGGGTGCAAAAAGTTGGTTTTATTAAAGCATGGGGACAGGACCCGTGGGCAGAAAGAGCTGCAGCGGGGTTGTGACAGGTGACAGGTTATATACTTTGAAGTAGGGAGGGGGTTGGAGATAGCGTAAGTCTCTACGGAATTTGGAGCAAGGTTTCCAGGACCTTGAGGGGGCTAGCTATTGTGGGGAGAAAGTTCCTTTATTACTGTCTAATAAAACCCGAATCATGAGACCCTGCAGATGCCTCTCGGTGGGCCGCATGCTTGGAGGATGATTGCTCATGTGTCTCTTGGGTGGGGGTGGGGTAGAGGCAAAGGAAGTCTCCAAAGAAATTTTCACATGTGAAAGTAGACTTACAGGATCCTGGGGGGATTGGGATCCTGTTAAGTCAAGATTGCTTTTGCCCCCAGCAAAGTGTCAACATTGAGGTAGCTGGGCTACCACAGCAAGGTCACTTTAGCTCTATCAAGGACTTCTCCATGGGTGGTGGGCAGTAAGGAAATTTAACAATCATTCTTCTTCCTTTGTTACCCACTTCACTTTGTCCTTCTGATCCGGTCTTTCTGAGGAAGCTAAGGCCGAGTTGGGGTGACACCCTCACTTCTTCCAGAGCCTAGAGCCCTGTGAGGCAGCGCCCATGCAGCCCTCAACCGCACCATGGTCTCCTACTCAGAGATCCCCTGCATGGACTTGGCCTTCATCCTGCATGGAGGATAATAAGATCAATGCCCTCCATCCAGCAGCAGGTGTGAGTGTTGAACCTTTGTGGCAGGGTTTATTTGCAAAGGCCCTGGCCAGTGTTGACATCAGGAGCCTCATATGCAAGGTATAGGGCCACTGGACCATCCCCCTCAGCTGCTGGGGCTGCCTCCCACTGCCGCCCCAGCCCAGGAGAAGAAAGTGGAAGCAAAGAAAGAAGAATGAGAGGAGTCAGATGAGAACTCACACTTTGATCTTTTTGACTCAGTGTCTTCTGTAACCTGGTCAATAAAAATCTGAACTCTTAAAATAAAATATAAAATAAAATTAAGTTGCCTCTATGTCATGGAACTTTATGTAGCCATGAAAAAGAATGGGATGTATCTCCCTAAGCCCCTATGAGACACTACTGAGGATATATTTTATTTATTTTATTTTAAAAATTTTAAAAGATTTTATTTATTTATTTGACAGAGAGAGACAGCAAAGAGGGAAAGCAGAGGGAGTGGGAGAGGGAGAAGCAGGCTTTTTGCCGAGCAGGAAGCCCGATGCGGGGCTTGATCCCAGGACTCTGGGATCATGATCTGAGCCCAAGGCAGACGCTTCACTGACTGAGCCACCCAGGATGGCCCCTACCCCACTTTTGGTGTACAGAGGAATCCCTCAGGGACAGCCTCCTACCATGCTGTCCTCTGCCTCTCCAGAGGGATCTGCCTAAAAGGCAGAGCTAATCTCAGCACGCCTTCGAAAAACCTTCTGTGGCTCCCATTGCTTCCAGGAGGGCATACTGTTGATTTGAGCATTTAAAAAATGCTCCCTCCTGGGCAGCCCCTGAGATTTTAATTTGTTCGGGCGGGGCACGGGAACCAGATCTGCATTTCTGCAAGGGCTGCAAGTTGATTCTGAACTGAGCGCTCCTGAGACCACCTATAAGAAAATGTTGACTCACAAGGAATCCCAGAACTTTTCAGCAGGGCATTTAGCCCTGTATGAACTCTAAGCCGCTTTTCTGCTGGTCATCCCCATGCACCCTCCAGACTCCAGTCTCATGGAATCGCTTGCCGTCTGCACATGGGCTGCTTCCACCCCCCCTCCTCCATCCCTGCCTTGGCATGGGATGGCTCTCCCCCCAGAATGCCCATCACTGTGTGCTCTTCCTGGGAAGAGGCACAAAAGCAAACAGGTCCCTCCAGACTGTGGGCTTCTCTCTAGGTCTGGCTACAGGCTCAGAGACCACAGTTGTGGCTTCAGAGACACTCCGAGGGGGGCTGGGCACAGGCTTTCTTTGGAACCCCAGACTGTCATCTCACAGCCTCCTCTCTCCTAACTCCCCTACCCCTCTTTTGCATCCCAGGCTTTGTCCCAGTTCAGGCTGTCCTCGCCAGGAGCTCAGGCACCTGGGTTTGTAAAGAGACATGTCTAAGTGGCAGCTGACAACACGCCCCAGGGAAGACGACAGACCTCCCACTTGCAGAGTTTTTACCAAACCTGTAAAGGTTGCAGCCTTCTCCCCTGCAATCATCCCACAAAAGCTGTCAGGAGCATCACTGAAAATGAAAACCCGCCACCAGCAGAGTTCACGAAAAGGCTGCCAATCAGCGGTGTGTGTGGTGGGGGGACAGGCTCCCGAGGCTCCAGTTCCATGACCAGCAAGTTGCCCCACAAGGCAGCCCCCTCCCCCTCCCCCTCCCTCTCCCCCTCCCCCTCCCCCTCCCCATCCCCCTCTCGTCCCCCTCCCCGTCCAAGGCATGTAGTTCTCCCCCTAGCCTCTGAGGGGTGCCCTGCATGATTGGAAAGATCTTGGGTGTTAATGGGAGACGGTTTTGCTTCAAATTTCAGCTCTGCAGTGAGTGACTCTTCCACAGGGCCTGGCGCGTATGAGACACTCAACAGATGATGGATCCCTTCTCACCTTTGCCCAACGTCTGTCTGTCTGTCCATCTTCTCCTCAGTTAGGAAAAGCCTCCACAGCAGTGGGATTGGGAATGCACACTCTACAGCCAGAACAGCTACCTGGGTTCGAATCCCGCATCTGCCACTTCTTAGCTGTGCTGTCTTGGGCAAGTTCTTTCTCTTCTCTGTGCCTCTGTTTTGTCATCTGTGAAATGGTAATAATAGTACCTCATGCTTTGGTGTTATTGTGAGGCTTAAAGGGGAGATGGCAGAAAAGGTGCTCGAGAAAGAGCCTGGCATGTAGTAAACTCTCAAAAAATGTCAGCAATTACTCTAAGTTCTTATCCAGTCAACATGTAGTGAGTGCTTACAGGCTCATAGATAGTCTTGTCTGAAAAGACTTTTTTTCCAGTAATTTTGTTAGCCCACCCCAGCAAAACATGAGTGCATTCTAACATTGTTAACCTGCCCTAGCCATGGTGGAATGTACGATAGTTAAGTGAGAAAAGCAAGACTTTGCTGACTTATACACCCCCAAGTGGCATCCCAAGCTGTGTGACATTGGATGAGTGGCTTTACCTCTCTGAACCTTGGTTTCCTTCTCTGTAAATGGGGATATCGATGCCTACCTCTTAGGGCTTGTTGAGGATGTTACAGAAGAATGGCTGACCCTATAACCATTAGCCTCCTTTCTCTCGTTCGCCAAGCTTTTTAAGAATTATTAAAAAGCAGATTGCCTAACCAGAGAGGGCTGGCTAGCTCAGGAGGGATGCTGTTTCAGAAAGTTGAGAAAAGCTCCTCCTGACTCATGGCTATGGAAACTTCTTGGCACAGGTTCCTAGCTTCCCTCTGTCCTTAAACTGCTGCACTGCCTTCTCAGTTGTGACTCACTAGCCGCTTCCATGGCTTTCTCTTTCCCCACAGGAGTGGGTGGTTGTTTGGGCTCTAATTTCAGTATCTCATTATCCCGGGGAGCAGTCACTCAGTCCCACGGCGTCAGACCCAAATCCATCCAGACACTTCCCACCTTCACAAGCAGGACCCTTTCCTCCACTGATTCATAGGCCCCTGCCCCCCAAAACAACCGTACCTCATCTGGGGTTGGAAGGGGCAGAGTGCAAACGGAGGACAAGGAGGAGTCTCGTCATGCCCCCACGGGCCGGAAACCACACGCCCTTGGCCCCGATCAGTTCTAAGACGAGCCACCGATGATGTGGGCAGTATCAACTCTCTTTGATAAGGTTTGGACCCCAAACTAGAAAGATGACAACACTTATCCATGACAGGGATCTGAACCCAAGTCCTTTAAAGAAATTCATATTTTTTTTAAAAAAGATTTTATTTATTTATTTGACACAGAGAGAGAGATCACAAGTAGGCAGAGAGGCAGGCAGAGAGAGGAAGGGAAGCAAGCTCCCGATGCGGGGCTTGATCCCAGGACCCTGAGATCATGACCTGAGCTGAAGGCAGAGGCTTAACCCACTGAGCTACCCAGGTGCCCTGAAATTCATATTTTTTAACCATTGCACAACACAGCCTCTTGCCATGCTGAGCTGGCTCCGAGGCCACTGTCCTGCTGGTGGGGGGTCATCAGCCCATCACTGCCAGGACCACGTCATTGCCAGCCTGCTACTGGGCGGGTCAGGTTGAAAGCACAGTGTATGTGTGTACGCACACGCACGCACGCTGCCCTGTGCAGGGGTGAGGTTTCCAGTCCCAGGAAACCTCTTGCACCTGGAGCCTGGTTATGCCCAGCTGCTTCTCACCTGGAGCAGTCACACCGTGGGAAGCTGCAGAAGCGTGCAAAGGGAAGAAGGCAGAAAGAAGCAGTTATAAAGGCACAAACCCAAATGAAGCATCTGGAACCTTCTGCTTGAGAGTCAGGTGCAAGGCCCCCGGTTCTCTGGTCATCTGAGTCCAGACCCGAGTGTCGAAGGTAGAAGGCAGGAAGGAGGGAAGGCGAGAAAGGGGACAAGGGAAATGCGGGTGACAAAAGGGGAGTGGTTGTCCTTTCGGGTCCTGCTTACAGACGCAGCCTCTGTTTCCCAATCTCTAGGTGGGCGCTGAGTCTAGGTCTGCCTCATGGCGAAACCTACCCTCTTCGCATGATCAACTCCTAGCTACCTCCTGAGAAAAGACGGAGCGCTGGGCACTGGGAAGACATTTGCCAACTGCCATTGTATGGATTAAAGAAGGCGGTTTGGTAGAATTAAATAATTGGACCGAAGACCCTCAAGGCTGGCCAATCCCCGAGCCTGGGATCCAGTCAGGATGACTTTTCGGTGCCTGTGACCCTTTCGTCAGCCCCATGCCTGCTCTCTGGAGAAGCGTCACGAAGGCCTGTCTGCCGTCTAAGTCTGGGGCCCCTTCACACCCCACGCAAAGAAACACCCTGACTTGGGCGTGGACTGTTCCAGAAGTTTTCTCTTGAGGGCAGCCCAACTTGCCGAGCAAGATTGTAAAAGGCCCGGCCTGCGGGCTACCCCTGGAGTCTAGCTTGTTCCCTAAAATCTCGAATGTCTCAAGAGAGGCATGGGAACTGCAGACTGATTTTGAAAGTTCCGCTGTGGATAGATTTTTTTTCTCAGTCTGGTTTCCTCTCATTTTTCAGGCTCGGCTGTTTCCTGAGAGGAGAGAGAGCGGGACTTGCAGGCCTGTGTCCGCTCCGGAGCCTCGTCCCTGCCGCGCTCCCTCTGCTCCGTGATGGTCGTGTGGGGAGAAAACACGCTGCGTGGCCTGGTCTTTGTCCATAGTCCCCTTCGTGTGCACAGTAAGGCTGTTTGTTTCAAAGGCCTTGGAAATACAAAACTCCAGTTCTCAACCAGATTTGTGGGGGAGAGAAGTATGGTACTAACAAGCCCCTTTCCTCTCTGTTTTTTAATGGGAAATAGAGCAATGATACCAACTCCATAACGAAAGTGCCCACCTCGTCTTCATGTCCCTTGCTGGGCATTGCCGGCACTTTTCTGGGGATACACAGTGGTTCTTACTTTTAAATGCCTCAAGCACAGCTTATAAAAGTATATATTTTTTTAGTTGTCTTATCTGCTTAGGATCTGAAGACTGGTTTTTCTTGCCAAAGGCTAGAAAAGGCATAGTTTTACTTTAAATCTGAGGGATGGGCTTTCTTCTCCTGAGTCACCCAAGCGGCATTTCCCCTCCACCATCTCCAAGTGTTGCTGTTAAGGTGGGTGTGCGTCTTGCCTCCCTGGGGAACATTCAGGAAAATCTACCAGGTTCATCACTGGGTTATGGAGTTGGCTCTGTGTCTGGGGAGTGCCGAGTCCTCCTTCCAGGCAGGGTGGTGTCAGAGCAGACGCTACCCATGGTGACCCAGCCGCCGCCTGCGGGCCACATGGGTAAAGGGTGTTCTCTGATGGGGATGTTTCCCGCACTTGTTGCTGTTGCAGTCAGAGGATTTGGAGTTGTAGAAATCAGTACGTTTGCATTTTGAGGGGCCTTAGAAATAAGCCGGCCCACGTACTCCATTTTACAGGTGAGAAGATTGAGGCTGACAGGTAAAATCGCCTTCCCTTGGCCACCCAGTGAGTTAGCAATGGAGCCAAGACTCAGACCTTGATCTTCTCCTGACCGCTTGCTTCCTTTTGTATAGCTCGGAGCTAACCCCTAGGTCAAAAGCCCTAGGATATAGTCAAAGTAGTCTTCTAGAACCCAACAGAAAGGAAGGAATGAGGAAAGGAACCGTGGGAGAAAGGGAGGAAGGAAAAGAGGAGGATGGGAGGGAGGAGAGAGAAAGGAGGGAAGGGAAGAAAATGCTCCCGTGCACTCCACTGCCTCCGGGGAGGCTCCAGCTCCTTCCCATGTAGAAGAGACTCCTTCACCACCAAGTCTTACTACATTCACCCTAGTTCTCACCCACATTTCCCTCTCAAATTTTTCCCCCCAAACGCATGCAGTTTCCTCCGTCCTGGTGCTGTTTGAGACTCCACGCCTTCGCAGGTGCTGCTTCCTTCCCCAGGAATCCCCTCTGGGAAGGCTTTCTGCCCCCACCCGGCTCCCCAGTTCCGAGCAGGGGAAATCATTCCCTCCCTCAAAGCTGCTCGGTTCTGAGCCCTCGATCCTTCTACCAGCCTTCACGTGTAGGTGGTCGTGTCCATATCCATCCTCTCCAGGCTCTGAACTCTTCCAGGTCAAGAAGCAGGTTTCCCCACCCCCGTGGTCCTGGTGCCTGTCTGGTCAGTGCCAGGGCCGGCCGCAAGGCGCTTGCCAATGAGTGATAGTTGGATATGTAAATGGTCGTCTAATGAGGGGATACCATCCGAATAATAGCCCTGTGTCTGATGACAAAATATTGACAATTTAGATCAAATTAGTGGCACAAAGGGTTAAAGCTGAGTTGTGTAAACTCCAGTTTTATAGATCTCTCTCCCATCTGATTATATTTATTAAATTTACAAAATAAATACTGCGTACTAGCCCAGTGCAAAGGAACTCCTTCTGGAGCAGCAAACCTACCAGGCATGAGGAAATAAAGCAACATTTTTCCTGGTGATGAATAATCATCTATTTACATGCTAACTGCCCATTTTCTAAGGAGGCATCAGATTACTCATCTACTTAATTAAAGTATCCTCGGTTCTAACAGGAGGCCAGCTAAGTGATAATTATGGCTGGCATTCCCTAGCACCTTCAAGACTGGAGAACATTGCTGACATCCTTACTAAACACTATTTCTCAAAGCAATATTGAAAAACAAAAATCAAACTGAACATGTTAATTGACTAGTACTTGGGTCTGAAAGGTAAATTCTCAATGTCAGGCTGAGCCTGTGACTCTACAGGTTAGAAAAAAAAAATCGTCATGAGAACAGTGAATGTTTTCTTGAGAGCTTACTGCTGGACTGCTCTTATCCCTTTTATGTAGTTGAGGGAACTGAGGCATCGAGACAGAAGTAGCTTGCTCATGTCTCACCCAGGCAGTGGGGCTCTAGAGGCTGGGATCTTGCCATTCTTCCTTCCCCAAAAAGGAATGAACACTTATGGAATGCCTACCATATGGTACTTTATGGAACACCTGCCAGTTATTTTCCTATGTATCATATAGTTGTCTCACTATAATCCTATATTGTAGTACTTAAGAAAATGGTCTGATTTGTTTTGAAATAAGGTATAAATACAAAATGAAGTCTCTCGGGAAAAAGTTTTTTGTCCCATCTTCCTTCCTACTTAGGTTGCTGGTGTGAGGACATGATGCCTAGGGCAGCAGCAGCCATCTTGTGACCATGAGGCAGCAAGTCTAATAGACTGAGGATGATGAACTAGAAAGAATAAAATGTGTGGCAGTCCCTAAGTTCTTGTATCAAACCTAGAGCCATCCATTTTCCGACTTTCTGTTAGGTGAGATAATTAAGTGACTTCATTTTTTAAACATGATTAGTAATTCTTTTAGCTACAGATGAGAGTATTCTTGTTGGATGTGAGATCTTTGAAAGGGTCTTGAGACAGTCAGTGCTCAGTATTGTATCTGATTTTTACAAATGAGGAAATTTGGCTGAGAGAGTTGAGGTCAATGTTACATAGCCAGCAAGATTTGAACTCAGGCATGCCTGTCACAATCCTTACTATGCTCCCTTACTTGGTCAACCTGGGGTTGACTTCTTCGGGCTTTTTTATGCCAACTCCTAACCCAAAGTCCATTCTCTTAGTGTGATTCTGGGTCAACGTGTCAGATCAGACTCCCATGTTGAGTGGGTACAGGTGTGTGTTGATTGTAGAAAGAGGGAACAAAAAAGGGAATTACTAGTTCAGGGCTCACACTGGGAGCACCTACCCAGGACACTGTCAGAGGAATCCTCTAGCCAGAGCAGCTGAGGGGAGAAAGACACGAGCATGCCTGTCTCACTAGCAATCTCATATGGAGAATTAACAATGTCTCCTCAAACAGGGTGCCCCAAATCCCAGACTTTCTTATCTGTGCCTGGCCCATGGGGACTGCTGACACTCCCACGAGACCTTCACTCTTCATTTTGCCTCCTGTCCCTCCCCTGTACCTGACCCATACTCTCCTTCTAGGTGGCCCAACCTCTTCTGGAACATGAGAGCATCTGTCCATTCTGCCCAAGAGAGGTATTGTCCCCAGCTTCTCTCCTGACCTCTTGGCCCCACCCCTGCTCTCCTGCTCCTCACCCCTGGACACCTGCACTGGTGATGTCACACCTGCCGCTGGGCTCTGGCACTGGATTTTCCGCCTAGCCCACACCCTGACCAATTTGACTCATGCTCAGTCTTGCATCACATGGTTTGGGGGCCACTGTCCAATCTCACCTTCAGTTCAAACACTCATGTCCCTGACATCGGGTGCTCACAGCTGGCTGGAGTCCCACGTGCCTTGAGAGGATCTCTCTCCTATTGTCTGGGGCTCATAGGCACTTGCCTGACTGCAGATAGGTTACAGAGCTTTTCTCTCTCATCTGTCTCAGTAGCTCTTTCCAAAGACACCAACCAGCAGATTATGCAGCTAAGAGGAGAATCCATCAGTCCCATGATATGATGCTGGGTTGGAAATAATGCCTTCCCAGTGCCTCAGAATAGTCCCCACCTGTCACTGAGGTGCTCGATGTGATCCTGTGTGAGCATGGACTGAAGGCCTCATCACTCTCTTGCATGTAGTGAGTTAGGGTGGATGGGGTCTCCCCCAGGGCTGTCACACTGTCCCTAGGACTTGCAGGGTGCCTTTACCTGGCAGTTCTGGATGGAACTTTCCAGGAGGTGTCAGATCACCCCGGTGGCTCCTGGGACCTCGGGGCCTGCGTGGTGGAAAGTTTACCTTAACTGCTGTCAACGGATTCCCTGGGTTCCCCACGCAGAGAAATCCCTAGGGAGAGAACTTTAGTGTTACAGTCCCTGATGTGGACAGCTTTCTCACACACACACACACACACACACACACACACGCACACACTCTCTCCTCTGGGAAGAACAGGACTTAGGGCTGTTTAGGGAAAGGCCTGCTCACTGGGGAAGATGCCTTCTACCTACTTTTTATCTCCAAATCCCCTCAGGGTTTCAACTAATGGAGAGCATACGTTTCACTAACATCAAAGACAAAAGAAAATCTTTGGCAGTCTGCAGCAACATAGCAGCAACACAGTAGCAGCAGCAGCAAGAACCTGGCTTGTAAAAGCAGGATGAGATTAGACTACAACGTTGAAGCGTAGTCTCCGAGGAGGGCAGATTCTAACGCCTTCCGTCTTGGGGAACATTTTAAAAGGCCAAACAACTTTTGGTTGACTAAATAAATTTCTGCGGCTCTGTTTTTCTAGACAGTGGCAGTCTCAGTGGATTTAATAAGCCACAGAGGAGTCCCAAAGATCTGCCTGTCCAGGCCACTCTCGTTCCGGTGACCTGGGGTCAGAGCAGTTATGTGACTTGTCTAAGGTCTCTCAGCTAGAAATGGCGAAGCCTAGAGCTACCGTGGAGTTTGTCTGATGCCAAGGTCCCTGCCTTCAACCAGCAAGCTTCCCTGCTTACCCACCCCTCTTTGAAGGAAGGAGGAGAGGGAAAGCGAAGGCGGCCATTGGTTTGTGGAAAAACCCTTCCTCCATTAAGATGCTTGATGGAAGTGTCCTAGATACTGATCAGGCAACAAGGTCCTTGGGGGGTCAGTGGAGTCGATGTGTGGACTTGGGGAGCTAGGGTCATTCCCTGCAGGTCAGTAGAAGCAGAGGGGAGTCCCTGTGGTGTCCAGCTGGTGCAGGCTGCTTACTGGACCGTGTATGGGGCACCCCATATGTGCGAGAGACTCTCATGGACTTACAGAGACACGTTGGCTCCCCAGTGCTCATGTTCGCTCAGCGGTGAACATAAATACCTTCATAGTTTTTTTAAAGATTTCACTTATTTTTAATTTTATTTACTTATTTTAACTTATTTATTTGTCAGAGAGAGAGAGAGAGAGAATGAGATATCACAAGCAGGGGAGCAGCAGGCAGAGGGAGAAGCAGGCTCCCCTGCTGAGCAGGGAGCCTGATTCCGACCCGATCCCAAGATCCTGGGATCATGATCTGAGCCAAAGATAGACACTTAACTGACTGAGCCACCCAGACACCCCTAATTATCTTCATTTATGAAAGACAAAGAAACCAAGGCTCAGAGAGGTCGAACACCTGCTGGGGTAATGCAGAATAAAGAGAAAAGAGGATTCAGACGGGGGGGGGGGGGGGGGGGGGCTCCCAGATCCACACTATTTCCAGATTCCCCACGAACAGGCCTTGAGTTTTTCCTAGCCTGTGATTACAGAAGACAGGGAATCTGGTTATTTTATTTTATTATTATTTGTTAACTTCAGTTCTTGCCATCTGTATAAACTTGGTTGACAGAAGCATGGAGAGTTGTGCCACCTGCTTTGGCTTTTGTTTAAAAGGCTGCACTCCGGAGCCCCATCCAACACTCCCCCCACCAACCTTGCGGTCCAAGCTTAGCCGTGACCTGCTCTGGGACACTTTCAGGAACAGGCGAAAAGTGTCATGGGTGCACCACAGCCGCCCCTCCCACCTCGGCCCTGTACCCGAGCCTCCCCACCCACCCCCACCCTGGCACGCTCTGCTTCTGAGCTGGTTCTTTCTGTAATGAATACCCCTCAGTCATATATATTTAACATTTTTTTATGCTAATAAAAGTGTTCAATCTCTTTTGTGATCTTCTTGGTGACTGACATTGTTTCAAAGCAGATTTAGAAATAGTTTTGGTCTTGACATTTATGCAGCAAGTGGGTGTTGTTTATTGCTGAGCAATTAGAACATAGATTAACATAATATCACTCCTCAACTTCAAAATCTGGGAGAGCGCTCTGGGAGCAGCTTCCCCAGAGCTCACCCGGCCCGCTTCCTTTTGTCTTTCTGCCTTTTGCCTCCTCCACACCCATCCACCCACCTGCCTTGAAATACACTATTTCAAATTTATAGTTCAAGAAAGTTTGTGTAATCCAAGTCATAAAAAAGAGATGTCTTTTTCTTCCACCGCAGAAGCAGCCCACGGCACCTGGATTCTTAACTGAAAAGGCAATTTCTAAAATTTTTTGTCCTTGAAAACTTTCTTTTGAAATCTCCCTGCTCACCGCCGTTAACTCTCGGAGGAGACAAGGTCCGGAAGCAGGGGCGGGCTGGTTACACACCTGTTCTGCAGTAGTTTCCCACAGTCTTGGATCCACCGCCCTGCTCTGCCGAGGCCACTTCCATCTTAGACATCCCATTCGTCCTTTCTTCAGAGGAGAGTCACCTGTGGGCTGGTCTCTGTGCGCAGGAGCTGGAGGAGAGGAGGAGACCTTCGCCAGCTGTGTTTGCACCGCAGGTCACAGATGCTTCTGGAGGTTGTATGGGGCACCTGCCACGAGGCCCTCTGCTCTAAGGGGTGGGTACCATGGAGCAAAGTGCTTGAGCAAGGCCAGCCCTCCAGGGAGTAGGTCAGGTCCTCACGAGTACTGCTGACGACTTCCTTCACCTGCCCCGAGGTCCCGATGTTTCTAGCACCAGGACCCCTCACCAGAACCACCTTGCGCTAAGACATAGCTGTCTTTTGGCTGGATCATTGCCACAGCTCCCTCCATGGTCTCTTTGATTCTGCCCTTGTCCCCTTCCATAAGGCAGAGCAAGTACCTTCCTTAAAAATGTCAGGACAATCCTTTCTGGGCCGGAGGTCCCTAAGTCCATCCACCAGGATTCCCAGGGCTCGGCACATGGTTGTTGTAAAGGCTGCAATTTCTTACAGCGACGGGATATGAATCACAGGCAACAAAAGGAAAAGGCACATGGGGCAAAGGCCAAGGGAAACTGGGCACAGGTGTCAAAATGGAATGGCAAGGGACATCCTGAATCCCCCAGCAGCAGACTGTGACATGCGTGTGTTAAACGCTGTCCACCAGGAGTGTCTGTTAGAGACACGGTGGCTGGGGGTTTTCCTGGGGCCCAGCCTGTAAGCCCTCCCTGGGCAGTACAAACCCAGACGCCGGGCTCCCAGAGGAGCACAGGTGTTCAGCCCAAGCCACACTGTTTGTACAAATGGAATGGACAGGGGGGGCCCCCTCTTATCTGAGAATGGTGGGAACCTTCCTCAAACCCAGGCTCCTGGGGGCCACCTAAGGGCCCACTTTTTAAGCAAGCCTCTGGAGAGGCAGCAGACAGGTCTGCGGCACACTTTTCTGGACAACTCCTCAGCTCAAAATCCTGCAGGACAGTTCATCACACACAGAATAAAAGCCAAAGTCTTCAACATCGCAAAAAAAAAAAAAAAAAAAAACCTTGCATGGTGGAGCCCCCTGGTTCCTCTCTAATCTCATCTCCTAATCTCTAATCTCATCTCTAATCTCATCTCCTGCTACCCTCCCCATCCTCTTTCTGCAGGACCACACTGGATTCCCTGCAGCTCGGCGACCACACCACGCATGCTCACACCTGAGAAATGTGCCTTCCTCTTTCCTCTTCCCAGAATGTGTTTACCCAGCTATCTGGCTTTCTCGCTGTCCTCTTCCGTGAGAGTGTGCACCACCTCCTTCCTCTGTCCATCCCCTGCTACTGTGCCCTTCCTCCTTTGTTCCCTCCTTGGCTTCTAGCATACTTTATCAGTTACTTTATTTATTGTCTAGGTGCTCAGCAAGAACGCCGTCATCAGGATAGTGGGGACCTATCAAAAGAAAGCTGACTAATACAGAAATAAGTTTGCACCAGAACAAATACAAAATACATCTGAAGCCTCCCACTGGCCTCTTGGGTTGGCTCAAACAGACTTAAGGGAACTTTTGTACTTCGGACTGGTGCTGAGATGTTGCTGTCTGGATTTATCCTTTGTGCCTAAAAAGGGGACATCTCCCTCCATCTGTCACTTGACATCATAGTTTGACATTAGAAGGGAAGATAAACAATGGAAGCAGGAGATGTTTGGGGACGTACATGCTGGCTCATTGCCAAAGAGTTGGCTCCCAGTGGACAGCCCCCAGGAACCTGAAGGTAACTTCCTTTCCTGCTGTCCTGACCCCATCTGCCTCCACAGACTGAAGCTCTCCTCTCCGTTTCTGAAAAGTATGTCCACCCCTTAGCTCAGGGAAACTTCTACCCAGGCTGCCATCTTCCCTGAAATCTTCCGTTGCCCCGGCTTCATGGTCATTTTCTGGTCTAAGCTTTGGAACATGATCATATGGGGGCAGCCCAGAGATATCGCAGGCTCCGGACACACAGCTTGGGCTGAGTCCTGATCCGTCACTCATTACTCATATGATGTGAGTAAGTCACTTAGACAATTTGAGTCTTAGTCATCCTTTCTGTAAAGCAGGTATAATAACATCTCTCTCCAAGTTTGTTGGGAGATTTTAGAGAGTTGATGTCTAAATACGCTTGCTAGAGCATGCGGTAGACACTCAGTAAATGGTGGGTATCACCGTGACCATTTCTCTTCTTTTCGATTGCATTTTCTGCAATGTACTGTGTTTGCCACATGCTTCACTCAAATGGGCAGCAAGTACACGAGGGCAGGCATGTTTGTGATGACTCCTTGAATCCCTTATTGTTCCAGCAAGATCCCAAGACAGAGTGGCTCCTTAATAACATGACTTGATGGAAAAATACATGAAGAAAAGAATGTCCTGGTGTGCAGGTGACCTGAAGGAAATGAAATGGATGAATTAGGCGACGTGCCATTTACACGACTGTCTCTGATGGAGAACTTCTGGACCAAACATTTGGGACGAAGGTGTTTGAGGAGCTTGGTAGAGGTGAGAAGACAAGATAAAAAGAAAGTAAAAATAGAGCATTTCTGCTTCATTGCCGATAGAAATCTACCCCAGTCATCTTGAACAAAAGGAAGACCTATAGGATGGATGTTCAATATTTCATGAAGCAACAAAGCTTTGGGATGGAGAAGGGAGGGAATGACTAAGGTGGCTCATGGTCACTTTGTCTAGAGTGCAACCATTAACACAGCTTGTTACCAAAGCACCCCCAGCCTCCCTCTCACTTCCTAGAAAAAATATTTCTGTTCCCAGGAGAGAAGGTCAGATTGACCCAGATGAGGTCATGCATTTACTTCTAAGTCACCTTCTCACATCAAATGTGGCTCCCTGGAGGCCCGCCCATGACAGGGTTTGGGGGGTGTTTCTAGGGGAAGGTAGGCAGATCCCAGAGAAGTGGTTTCTACGGTGTTCAGCCTAAGTAGAGCTCTGCACAGAGTGTCCTTGATCAGGCTTAGGAAAAGTGAGGGACAGTCTCCAAGAAGATGGGGCCATTAAGTCTGGGGTCCTTGAAAATGAGTAGGCAGTTCATGGGATAATCCAGATGAACTAGACCCTGAGGAAAGAGGGGCCCCGTGGGGTTCAGGGCTTGACGCTCATGGAAGAGCCTGGTTGGCCAGCCAACTTTCCCCTCAAGGAACTAGTGAACCACAGCTGGAACCTCCCCCACAAAACTGTGTCTTGGGGCATCTGAGGGGTTTGGGAAGGCTGGACTGGGGTGTCAGGAGCTCTTTCTACCTGAGATAGAGCTCTTCCATAATGTCGAGGAGAGGCAGTGGTGGGGGAATCCAGACAGAGTAAAAAATGCAAGTTCCTGCCCAACTCAACCTCTTACCAGCCGCAGGATTATAAGGAAGTCTCTGCCATGAGACTCAGTTACCTCACCTGCAAAGTGGGGGAAATACTATTTCTCAGACTGGATGTGTAGTTTAGGGGAGGAGGGAGAAGGTGTGTTTTTGGAACCACCCAGGAAGAGTTGGTAAGACCAGAAGACCTATCCATATCAATGCATTTCCTTTCTCCTTGTCGCTTTGGACACTGTACTCTGCTTCGGGTTTCAGTAATTATTTTAATGGATGAACTGTGGGAAAAGTCCATAACAGTAACCAACATTCAGATGCCAGGAACTCAGTGATCCTGTGTATTTCAGCGACCCGTCCCTAATCTTGGGAACTGGCTGGGAGGGAGGCTTCCATACATGAGCTGAGCAGACCTGGTTGTATTTATGGTCAGAACTGCAGGGTTTTTTTTGCCTGCCTGGGCTCGTGGACCTTTTCTTCCTCGTTTTGCCCACTTCTTCTGGTTGTTTTTTACAGATGTTTCATCTCTGAAATTCCAGCAGAGAAACAGATACGAAGCCCTATCCTAGTCCTGGGAGGAAAGCCCTAGTCTAACATTGTAATTCCCATGTTTCCTTTTCTTTTCTTTTTTTTTTTTTTTTGCTTTTCCCTTCTTTTCTTTTTCGTTCCTTCTTTCTCTCTCTCTCTCTTTTTAAGATTTTTAATTATTTATTTGATAGAGAGAGAGAGCATGAGCGGGGTGGAGGGGGTAGGAACAAGTGGAGAGGAGAATCAGAATCCCCACTTAGCAAGGAACCAGATCTGGGGCTCGATCCCAAGACTCTGGGATTATGACCTGAGCTGAAGGCAGCTGCTTAATTGACGGAGCCCCCAGGTGCCCCCGGTTCTCATGTTTTTGCTTGATTCGTGGAACAGCAAGTGCCTTCCCCAAACCTTATTACTCAGTGAACTCCAGCACAAGCTGATGGCTGCTATTTTATTTGTTCCCTGGCTGCCCTGCAGGCAGGTGGGCAGGAGGGGAAGTTATTTCAGAAAGGCACCTGGAGAATGACAAGCATTCCGGCGTTGGAAGCACAGACCAAGCTCCTAGGGCTGGCTCTGTTGCCCATGATCCTTGGGGTCTGGAGCAAGCTCCTTGGCATTTCCAACCTGGTTTTTCTATATTGTGTGTGAAATGGCAGTAAAGCTCAGGTGAGATACTTAGGAAAGTGCTTTCGTGCAGTGACGTCTCCCTTGGGGAAGCGGGTCGCGAAGAGTCAGTTTTATTTACCTTCTTTTAGGTTAGAATACCCTGCATCCTGGGTCCCTTTTCCCACTGGGGGCTGGCTGCTCTGTATAGCCAAGCTCTTTTTGTACTTCCTTGAGAGTCCTGGCTCCTTTGATGGTCATGAATACAAAGGAAGGGAACTAGGGATTGGGAACAGAGAGGCGTGTGCACCTGTGGGCTTGTGTTTTGCACATCTTTTCCAAATTCCCTCAAAATGCTTATCCTACTTATCCTACATCAGTCTTCCTGTGTCCCCAGATATATCGGGAAACTCTCTGTAGAGAAATGTCTACCTGGGGCTGGGGAAGTTCAAGAGCCTGAAACGGCCAGGTAGCTGGGGGTAAGCGGATGGGAAGGGCCCCGCCAGGGAGGAAGTCACTGGCAGAAGGCATCCTCCCATTCACCCCATCTCTGGGCAGCAAGCTGGTCCTAGGAACGGTCTCTGAGATACACAAATAGAGAAGTGGTTTTCGAAGTGATGGGGTAGACAGGAGAGGTCCCCGGGATGTGACGTGCCCAGGCAGCCCACGTGCAACGTTCGTCCTCCAGTAGGGGTGCGGGTCTGCTCAAGTGAAGTAAGAGCCCACCCACACTGGACCATTTATTAAAAACAAGATGCTGTTCTTTTGGTGAGAACAGATTGGAGGAGGAGAAAGAAGAGAGGCATTTGAAAGTGCAGCAAATTTAAATGACCCAGACCTCTTTTCACTGCATAGAATGTGATCATCTTTTAAAAATGAGAAGAGCTGAGTTGTTCTGGGAAGAGTGAAGACAGGAAGCAGGAGGAGCTGGTACCAGGGGCAGTGTAAGCAGCTCAGCCCGTGGTTAAGACTTCCAATCTCAGAATCAGTTGTCCTGAGGTTAGCATAGCCCAAAGCCTTGGCTCCTTCACTATCCATGGGTGACCTTGAGCAGATCACTGACTTAGCCAGACTTCGGTTTGGGGGAAATCATTGCATAAAATGCATTGAAAACAGAATATTTAGAATAGTGCTTCTATCTCTGTATCTACTCTTTAGTATCTATCAACAAAATCTACTGTTTTGTTGTTTTCTGCTCTGGATCTTTTGATCCTGTAATAAGCAGCCCAGCTCTCTTTGGGAAATGACCTCCTCTCCAACTGTCATTTCTGGGTGGTTTAGGTGGCACTACCCATCTTCTGTTCCAGGATGGATCTTGTAACCCAGTCCTGTCCCGATCAAGAATTCTGTATCCCTGGCCAGAGTGATCAGAGTCGGGTTATGAAAATGTGAGGGGATGCAGGAGGCAGCAGAATCTAGAAGACAGGGCTGGGTAGAGGGCCAGCATGAGACAATTGGTGGCCTTCTGTCCAGGAACACAGACAGAGGAGAACCTGTAAGGACCTATTTTACTGTCCCTGCTCCCCTCCCCCAGGGGACTTAAAAACAAGTCCCAGAAAGCAGCTCCAGGTATGAAGGCCAAGAAAAACAAGGCTGTACCCACCTCGAGTCTAGCCCTGACGTAAGTACAGCCATCTTGGCAAAGCAAAAGCTGGCACCTTGCACTGTAAGAGTGGGTTAGCATAAGAATGGGCATCCTGAAGGCCGGGAAGCCATTTTACTGAGCGTCCCTAACTAGTCCACACTGCACACTTAACTTGAGATAAGAGAAAGTAGCTAAAACCTGGAAAAACAACTTAATCATATACCACCAGGGTGGTTAGGTGGTGGGACCAAATGTTAAAGAAGAACAAATAGTTAACTTGCAGAGATCACAATCCTGCAAGACAGGAGTCTCCCTTGGTTTGCAAATGTCCTGGTGATTTACAACAAAAAGGGCTATCTCTTCAATGGCCCAGTTTCAGTTCCTCAAGGCCTAAGGTCGCACCATAAAACTGAAGGAGGCTGAGGCAGAAGGAAATGTAAATAAAGTTAAATTTCTTCTAAACCTAAATCTCACTTAACTGCCAGGATGGCTCCCGGGGTGACAAAAAGTTAAACAAAGTTAAACTGTCAAAGTGGGGCGCAAGATATGTATGTAGCTGTGAAGAAGTGCCTTGAAAATGCTATATAAAACCTTGGTTTTGAGTGCTTGGGGTCCTTGTTGAAACCTGCTGCGCCGGGCCGATACTTGGACCCCAGATAGCTGGAAATAAACCTCGCTGTGTGACTTGCATTATTGAGAGTGTTCTCTGTCTAATTGAGGGGTGGTCGACTCTGTACCCTAACAAACCCTGTTCAGGAATGACCCAGGAGAATAAACACTTTGACCCTTGTTCTTCTCCGTCCTCCTGATTTCCCTCCAGTGCTCACCAATGGCCAAATCCAAGCAGAAGCCAAAGGCAAAGAAGCAGTGGTTATGGTATTTTCAGGACAGCCTCTCAGGGCTGAGAACAGAATACAGAAGCAGGGGAGGGGGTCTAGAGAGGCGAGTAGAAGACAAATGACACAGTTCATAATTAAAACAGTGTTATTGGCACCCAGATAGACAGAACAAATGTGAACAGACTAAAAAGTCCAGAAATATGGACAAGTACGTGTGGAAATTTGGTGTAGGGAAGGGTGACATCTCAGATTCCAGTGGAAAAAATGGTTTTGTGACCAATGATGTAAAGATAACCAGAGAGACTCTTAGAAAATGATAAAGCTGTGTCCATACCCCATGCCATTCATCAGGTTAAACTCCAGAAGTGTTAGAAATCTAAATGTGAAGGGTGCCTGGTGGCTCAGTAGGTTAAGCATCTGTCTTAGGCTCAGGTCAAGATCCTGGGGACCTGGCATCAAGGCCTGTTTTGGGGGGGGGGGGTCCCTGCTCAGCAGGGAGCCTGCTTCTCCCTCTCCTCCGCATTCATGCTATCTCTGTCTCTCTTTATCAAATAAATAAACTAACTCCTTAAAAAAAAATCTAAATGTGAAAAACAAAAGCATACAAAAATTAAAACAGGCAAATCCCTCTAACCTTGGGAGTGGCAAGAACCTTTTTCGGGTGACTCACAATTCAGAAGTGTTAAAGGATTGATAAATTTAACTACTGAATTCTTTTAAAGTTTTGCATGGCCAAAAACATCACAGGCAAAGTGAAATGAAAAACCAAGGGAAAATATTAGCAACTTACATCATAAAGGGGCTAATCTCATTCATTTTAAAAAGCTCTTCAAAATTGAGATAAAATGGGCAAGAGGCATGGTTCAAAGCAAAG
This sequence comes from Mustela putorius furo, assembly GCF_011764305.1. NCBI lineage: Eukaryota > Metazoa > Chordata > Mammalia > Carnivora > Mustelidae > Mustela > Mustela putorius. The sequence goes on from NW_025421294.1 coordinate 35,339,329, forward strand.
GAGGAAGGAAGGTCTTCAAACACAGGAGAAGATGCTCAACCTCACTCAGAATAAAGGAAACTCAAATTGAAACTCCACAGAAGTGCCATCTCCCACCCTTTAGGCTGGCTGAAATCCAAGGGCATTGTTTGTAAAGAAACTCCCAGTCTCATGTATTGCTGGTAGACACGCCAAAAGCCCACCTCCAGGAAGGGGAATTTTACAACACGTATTGCATATGTATTTACCCTTTGACCCAATAATCTTACCTAGAGGAATTTAGCCTGAAGATAGGCTTTCATAAATAGGAAAACATTCTGTTTTATTTATTTCCACTGTATTATTTCCAAGAGTAAGAAGACTGGAAACAATTCAAGTGGGCATCATTTAGAGAACGGTTGACTAACCCAGGGTATGTTCACACAGTAGACTATTCTGTGGTCTGAAAAGAAAAATCAATAAGAAATATCTCTATGCATAGTTTTGGAGTGATTTCCTGTGGATTTTGTTAAGTAAAAAAATGCAAGTTGTTGAGCATTGTGTGGGGTGCAATCTTTTGCATAACCCAAGGAGAAGTATGTACTGTATTTAGAAAAAGCACCAGGGAAGGTTAAACTGGAAACTCTGTACAGTGTTTAGCAGTATAGGTTGGGGGGTTAAAGCCCAGGGACAGATATTTCTTGGAGTGCATTTTTTATGCATTTTAGGTTTTAGCTAGACTTTAGACGTTTTAGTTAATGCTCACATAGTCAAAAAAAAAAAAAAAAAGTCAAAAAGCAACCAAACATTGAAAATAAACTGAAATAAGCAACCCTATTGATATGTTAAATTTGTCACATGATCAGCCTGAGAAAAGATTCCAGATGACTTCTGGCCCCGGTACTCACATTTTTCTTAAGAGCTACAAAGAAATATTTGAACTTCATAGGGCAACGTCATTGTTCATAGACATACAATAATTTTAACATTGTAATCACTTAGTGCTTATTAGAGCATAAAGCAAATCTGTATTATGTATGTACACATTATCAGGAGCAAAGGTTTTTGGTTTGAGATAAAAGGAGATAAAAATGTGAATTGGAGGGTGCCTGGGTGGCTCAGTGGGTTAAAGCCTCTGCCTTCCACTTAGGTAAGGGTCCCGGAATCGAGGCCCGCCTCCTTCCCTTCCTCTTTCTCTCTCTGCCTGCCTCTCTGCCTACTTGTGATCTCTGTCAAATAAATAAATAAAATCTTCAAAAAAAATGTGAATTGAGGTGTTTCAAATAGGCCTTGTAATATTAAATTTGAATTTTGATTATCAACATAGACTCATGATTTTATTAAATAAAAATATTTCCTACTTCCATGCATTGAAAAGACCTAGAAGAAATTATATCCTATGAGCTCACTTAGCACCCAGATCTTAGTTTCTGAACACAATTCTCTCCTAAAAGGAAACAGAGCTCCTTGAAGAAATGGGTGAAACTAAGTCTGCGGCAAAGTATAAACTGAGTATCATTGTGTGAGAAAGCAAGAATGTGGATGCGTGTCAAAAAGACAAAGCCAGTTCATAAGTGCTCCTGCTGGTCAAATTTGGGACATTTTCAGGAAGATAACTTTGACTGCAAAAAGCAGAATGAATCAGTCGCTAGTCTATAAGTGATTCCAGACAGTATGAATGGATGGATAGATACATAGATAGATACAGAAACTTTTTACTCTGAAAACTGGTAACTAGAGGAAGTAATTATTTAATTTGCCTTTAAGAAAAAACTGTAGCTCCTCTAGTTGATACAGGGAAGCTTTTCTTTACTCAACGATGTCAGCCAGTAACTGCAGAACAAATGATAGAAAGTCCCAAGTGCACAGCCCTGAGTGTGATCATTTCATTTCCAAGGGGTGCTGTCCCTACAGGTAACAGGGGTAGCTCTCTGCGTGGGCTTCAAGCACACAGAATGGTGCTGCGAGAGTGAGAGAGTTTGTGTTTTTAGCCCATCTGTCTTCTTCAGAATGTTCATCACAAACATATACTGCTTTTACAATGGGGAAAAAAAATAGTTTAAGAATCTACTGCAACTTCCATTTTGTAACTTTTTACTTTTCCTCCAGGACCTCACTCAGCTGTTCTGACCTTTAAGCAAACTTCCCAGGCCACCCATCCCAAACAAGGGCGTCTCTTCCTTTTTTCCTAGCCTTTATGATTGTACTTACTGCATGTTGGACATGTAACTGATTGTCTGTTTACTCAGCTTCCACCAAATGATTAAGGTTTTGTTTTCTATTTTTTGTTTGTTTTGTTTTGTTTTTTTACTTCTTTGTGGCCCGGGCTTCTGTTACTTGTTTGGCACAAGGCAGAGTTTAATACACGCTTGCTGAGTGTTTAACTAATGTACTTGGAGGAGGGCTTTGGGTGCTAGTCACGACGACCAGTTCAAAACTGATACCCTTCCTCCTCTGCATCAAAATCTTCTGAGGAAAGAGGTTTAATTGTGTACAAGTCAACAAGTAAATTATGGAGTAAATTATGTAATTTCCCTGGGCCTTCAGTTTTCTCATCTATAAAGGTACGTGGGTGTGGGGAGGAGGAACACAGGTTGTTGGGAATAACTGAGAAAAGGAACGTGCTTAATAACAATCTGCTGGATGAGCAAATGAATGAATAAATCATAGAATTTATAAATAAATGGATAAATGGATAAATGAAAGAACACAGGAATGGAAGAAGGGAGAGAGAAAAGAACTGAGGAGAGTGAATGGATGGATGGTGGATGGATGTGTGGATGGATGGATGGATGGATAGATGGATGGATGTGTGGATGGGTGGATGGATGTGGATAGATGGATGGATGGATGGGTAGATGGGTAGATGGGTGGATGGTAGATGGATGGGTAGATGGAGGGATGGTGGACGGATGGATGCATAAGCAGTCAGGTCCGACCTAATTTATTACTAAGATTAGGTGAACCACAGATGGACCAACAGCCACAAGGAGATAATTTTCTGTTCCAGCCATGAGTTTGTCCCCCTTTTCTTCGCTTTTGTGATAAAAAATCATTGGCTATGATGGGATAACCAGATTACAGATCCCAGGATTGTGATTCCTTCCAAAGTCTGGGCCTGAGTCCAACTGCACACAGAGTGACTCACCTCATTCAGCCTGGACCCACTCTGAGAAGATAGAGTCTTTGAGTCCCTAGAGCTGATCGGCAGCTACTATTTTCTTAAGTTGAAGAGGAAGCTGAAACTCCAGTCCCGAGTGATACAGCTCTGCAGGAAGGCAGTTGCTTTGAGGGCAGGCTTGGATGCTCACCCATGAAATCTACAAAAAGAAAACTAAACTTTGCCAGTCCCCATAAATGATGAGTTACTCTTGCCTTGCTGAGGAAAGGAGAAAAAGAAAAGCAAATCAAACACCACTACAAGGTGTTCTTAGACAGCTTAGTCAGAGACAGGGAAGCTAAATTCAAGTCCTAACCCTGCAGCTGACCAGCTGAGGACATTCTGACTTGTCTCTACCCCATTTTGAGCCTCAGTTTCCATATCTGGAAAATAAGAGGGCGACTGTAACCGTGTTTGCTTCCAGCATCAACATTTGCAGGACTGAGAGCCCAGAGATTGTTCTGGCCAAGGCTGACTTGGTTTGAGCTCCTCCTCACATCTGAGTTTCCCATCCTTCGTGATGATCGTAATTACGCTGCTCTGCCAGCTTTGCATGGTTGCGGGGAGGGTCGAATGAAATCACGGATATCAAAGTGCTTTAAAATGGCATGACAATATGCTGAGAATGCGAATGTTTGATAAGAATTCCAAGAGAGTCCCTACAGTTTTAGTAGAGAAATCAGAGAGGGGGTATCAGAGAGTGAAGAAGATCCTGAGAAAGTGCTAGATTCACTGCCACAGCCCCCTGCGGTGCTCTCTGCCTCTGAGGAGTGTGGTCTATGGCATAATTCCTCCTGGTTCAGCCATCTTGGCAAAGGAACAGGGTAACCTTGGGCCGGCTTCCGCGCCCACCTGGACCCCCGCTCTCTGGGAGTTGGGGGGAAAGTGTGGGTTAATTCTCTAGTTACACCAGCTCCCAGCTCCTGCTCTCATCGAGGTCAGTGTGGGGATGAACTTTCTATCCTGCCCAGATTGTCTGCATTCCACAGCCAGTCTCCCCAAAAGGAGAACCTAGCCCTTTTTCATAACTCTCACCAGTGAAAATGCACACACAGGCGTTGGCTTGCACAGAATTCAGAGCTATGGGGCACGCATACAACGACATCCACAGACAAGTTCAAATCACACCTGTCTCCCTGATTCTAATAGTTACCCTTAGTTACTTACACCCTTAGTTACTTCTATAGCCCTGCTTCCAGTTCTGGTAATGTTGATTCAACCTTCTTGCTTTCCCTACTTTTTTTTTTTTTAAGGTGTTATTTATTTATTTGAGAGAGAGGGAGAGCAGAGGGAGGGGCAGAGGAAGAAAGAGAGAATCCTCAAGCAGGATTGCTGAGTAGGGAGCCCAATGCAGAGCTAGATCCTGATCCCAGGATCCCAGGATCATGACCTGGGCTGAAGGCAGAGGCTAAACTGACTGAGTCACCCAGGTGCCCCTATCCCTCCTTCTCACCACCTTTCCAGCCTCATTTCTGTTCACTGGATTCTCTAATTCCTTCTTTGCTCCCTTGGTGCTTCTCATGTCTTTCCATGTCTTTCCATGATTGAAGGAATGTCTTTCCATGTCTTTCACATGTCTTTCCATGATTGAAGGAATGTCTTTCCATGTCTTTCACATGTCTTTCCATGATGGATTCCTCCTGAAGAGAAGCTTATGCTCCTACCCAGGAATTCTGAGCATTTATCTGATTGTCTCATGACCTTCCAGGTCATGGAAGGACAGATACAAGCTGCCTGGCCAGGACAGGTCTGGAATTTAGGGCTAAGATTGCAAAGAGCTCTCTACTCTGCTAGCGGTCCTGGATTATTCAGTATGTCTCATAGCCTGCTCGTTTACTCTTTGCACAGACCAATTTTCATTTCAGACTCAATGCCTCCAAAGATCCCTTTCACCTGACCTCCAAATCTTTGACCTTTGGGCGGTTTCCCATACTTAGCAGCTTGATGCCTCTATTGTTCCAGGTTACTTTAAAAAAAAAATGTCATCTTGATTGCCTAACTCTTTCTGTAATTCAGTCTGTGTTCTTTCTTCACCTGTTCAAGTGTGACATACTCTTTTTGAATTTGTTCAAATTATACACTCAATTAGCAAAGCCCTGTATTAAACTGATGACATCTCATTGAATACAGAGCACTCTTGGATTCTGTCTCTTAGCAATTAATTGGTGTCTAATCCATTGATAGAGTTCTCGAAATGAATAAACTTCCCAACGCTTTTCCTGATCATTTTGAATCTGTGAAACAAACCTTGATCTCTAGCAGTTTAGAAATTTTTACACGTTGGTTTTACCGAGCTCTGAAACAGAGAACAAATGATCTCCTGAACGATGTTGTTGACCCCTCTGTGGCAGTTGGATTCCATGAATAGTTTATGTTTATATGGGATCCTGGATGTCAGGTGAGTTTCTAGTCGGATACCTTGGAGACAGGTGTGTAAAGATGCACCACTGTGTCTATCCTCAGATCACACGCCACGTGTGCTGTCTACGGGGGGGTTTCTGAGGCTTAGTCTTTTCTCTGTCTGCTGTGGGGGAGGCGGTGACAATTTGTCAACTATTGTTTGTATGCTGTGTTGCCTCACATATTACTTCCTTTAAACCTAATTCTCTGAGGTGGGAGAATATTGCTATTTTGCTATTTTACCCATTTTGCTAGACCTGTGCATAGCACGCAGACACCATATCAAGCAAACACCTCCCAGCTGTCTTCCTTCTGCTGCCCCTTGCACACATCCATGGGCACATGGGAGAAGAGAGCTGTGTAGTACAGAGGTTACACCCATGCCTGAGTGTCTAGCCTGGCTCTGCCTCTTACTGGGGAGACCAAGAACAAGGCACTTTGCCTTTCTAGGCCTCAGGGTCCCCATCTGGAAAACAGGGATAGAATAGTATGGTGGGTCCTCATTACTCCTGAATTCTGTATTTGCAGATTCCACTACTCGCTACAATTATTTGTGACCCCTAACACATATTTTCATGATCACTCATGGACACTTGTGGAGTAGGGAAGATGTGAGTCATCTGAAATGCACGTTCCCAGCTGTGGTCAAATGGAGTGACACTCTGCTCCTTGTTTGAGCTCTCCTATTCGAAGCTCTTGTCCTTTCTGCAGCACATTCAGGGTTTCTCATTCTGGGGCTGTTTGTTGGTGATCGTGAGGTGTTGACGTTCTGTCGCTGTTCCTGAGCACGAGAAGCCTGGAAGGTGCGTTACGGAGAAAAGATGTGTGTTAGCTAAGCTTTGTTCAGATGGGAGCTACAGTGCCCTTGGCCATGAGGTTAATGTTGATGAATCAACAATCAATTAAACGAAATGTCTTTCAACAGAAGTGGGTAGAATTGGGGCACCTGGGTGGCTCAGCCGTTGGGTGCCTGTCTTTGGCTCAGATCATGATCCCAAGGTCCTGGAATGGAGCCCTGCATCGGGCTCGCCACAGTGGGAAGTCTGCTTCTCCCTCTGTCCCTGCTTGTATTCCCTCTCTCACTGTGTCTTTCCCTGTCAAATAAATAAATAAAATCTTAAAAGAAAGAAAGAAAGAAAGAAAGAAAGAAAGAAAGAAAGAAAGAAAAGAAAAGAAAAGAAAAGAAAAGAAAAGAAAAGGAAAGAAAAGGAAAGGAAAGGATAGGATAAAACTGGTTTATGTCCTGATGGGTTGATGAAAATGCTGTGACCAGAGCCTCACAGGACCCTAACTTTGTGTTTCGCTTGGGAGCGGTGGTTCAGAATTCATGAATTCAGTGTGTTCAGGAAGTATTTATGGAACAAAATTAGCATGAATAATGAGAATCAATTGCACTGGTCTTGAAGGGTGATAAGATTTAAATAAATAGACGCATATATCAGGCTTAGAACCATGGCTGGCCCACAGAATACATCAAGAAAATGTTAGCTTCAATATTTGTTACCTAAAAAGCCCATCTTCACCTCCCAGGTTCCTCCTTCTGGATTCTTTCCCCCATCACTACCCTGCAGAATCTAAGACCTAGGAGAAGTCCGGGATCTTCAGTGTGCCTATCCCATCTTGTATAAAAATTAACTGTAGCAATTTCTGCTTTGTGCCCTCTCTGCCCCATGGTCTCATTTGACAGGTCACGGTGTGAGTTAATGGAATTCTACTTCTAAAACTCCTAACAGAGTGTCTGGACTATATAAGGGCTCTGCCTGGCTCACTCTCATATCTCTACTTTGTAAAACAATCTGGTCTTCTGGAAGGTTCTCTTTCCCATTATATAGGAATGCTTACAAATCCTCGCTTGGCCCACGTCAGACTCTGGGGTGATGGCTCAGGAGTGGGAGTTGCGAAACACAGGGACAACACAGCTTCAGGACCGAAGCCAAGAACTTCAAAGCAGAAGCAAGACCCTGAGCTGGAAGTACCTTGGTCCTGACCTAGCCTTCCCTCTGGTGTCTTTTGAACTCCTTCCAGTAGCATGAATTTCTGTCATCCCCCAGAGCTCTGTGGCTCCAGAGTGATCTCAAGCCCAGGTCCTGAACGCTGAGACCCCTAGGGACCACTCAGAGTGAAGCTTGGCTGTCTGACAATTACCACCCTCCTCCGGCTCTGACCACCACCTCCTCCTTTTCCCATCATCCATCTGGACCAGCCGAGCCCTACACCACCCCCCACCATCCAACACCCACCATCTGCTTTATTAAACGAGTGCAAAAACATCCTCCCTTCTCCACTTAATTTAGGTCCCTCTAATAGTAAGTCATTTTATTTTCTTTGAGAAGACTGAATGAGGCTGAGTCTCTGGAAGAATTCAGCCAAAGGGCGAGGTTGTCACTCATTCTATGTGACCATTCTGGCAATTGCTCCTAACTTGGATACTGTATTTGTGAATTGCTTGCCCCCTAGAAACATCTGCTTCCTCAAGTCAAACAAGGTCAGCACGTGTGCCTCTACCACACGGAGTCATGAAGACTGAGTGAGTAATCCAGGTAAAGCCTCAGAATGAGCACCCAACACATGGCTCGACAAACTTTCTCTATAAAGGGCCAGGTAGGAAATCTTTTAGGTTTTCCAGCACTGAAGCAGCCATAGGTGATATGCAAAGGAGTGGGTGTGGCCATGTTCCAATAACTTCATTTATGGACACTGAAATTTGAAATTCATATACTTTTAATGTTTATAAAATTAGTATGGGGGGGCGCCTGAGTGGCTCAGTGGGTTAAAGCCTCTGCCTTCGGCTCAGGTCATGATCCCAGAGTCATGGGATCGAGCCCCGCATCGGGCTCTCTGCTCGGCAGGGAACCTGCTTCCCCCTCTCTCTCTGCCTGCCCCTCTGCCTACTTGTGATCTCTGTCTGTCAAATAAATAAATAAAATCTTAAAAAAAATAGTATGGTTTTTTTTTTGGGTTATTCTGAACCATTTAAAAGTGTAAAAAAAAAAATCATTCTTAATTCATCAGCCCTACAAAACCATGGCTCATAGACCATAGTTTGCCAACTTCCTAGCTGGGACATAGTCATTACTCAATGAATGTCAGCCTCGGTGACAAGCAGGTTCTTCTTTTGTAAGTCCCTAGCTTTTGACTGAAATAAACTTGGTGGCAGCTTTCTCTGAAGACCTGCAACCCTTTCACTACTCTCGAAGAACAATCTGGAAAGCATACTTGGAAAGATTCCTGGTAGGAAAGCAAAGACATCTCATCCACAATGACACAGGCCAGTGGTGCATCAAGAGAAGGTGGCCTAGTGGTGCGGATAGTGGGCTTGTGGCTGCAGGAGTTTAAGGAGCTCATTCATGTCTCAGCCTCAGTTTCTCTCAGGAAGGAAATGGAGATAATACTATTCTAATAATAAAAGTAGCTCACATTATTGAGCAACATGAGGTGATTTATTGATATAAATTCACTTAATTCTCATCATAACACTGTGGGTGCCATGGTTATTTATTTATTCCCATTTTACAGACAAGAACATTGAGGCAGATATGGTAAATAATTGGCTCAAAGTCACAGAGCAAGGCAGAAACAGTCAGAAGTCAAACTTGGGTGATTTTAACCCCCTTCTTTTTTTTTTTTTAAATTTATTTATTGGACAGAGAGAGAGATCACAAGTAGGCAGAGGCAGGCAGAGAGAGAGGAGGAAGCAGGCTCCCTGCCGAGTAGAGAGCCTGATGTGGGGCTCGATCCCAGCACCCTGGGATCATGACCTGAGCCGAAGGCAGAGGATTAACCCACTGAGCCACCCAGGCGCCCCTAACCCCCTTCTTAATGTTTAGCCTGTTCTTTTAAACTTCACACTCTACTGTAAAGGCTGCCCTTCTCCATTCCCCTCACTTGTTTGTATTTTCATACATCGGGTAACCCATCCATCCATCTGCTGGGTGGGTGCTGCTGACACACAACGGACGGGACGCTGGTCTGGCTATCCAGTGTCCCCAAAGGTAAAGAGGGAGGCAGAAAAATCAACCAACAGTATCCCATGCATAACTGAAGTCTGAGTAGTGTCAGGAGGGACACAGGACAGGGAGTTGTTGGTCCTAGATGTTGGTGGGGGGTATTTGTGAAGGGTGGGGAAAGATATCAGGAAAAAGTCATAGAAAGTACCATTTGGGGGTTGGGTCTCTGAATTTCTTGGCTTGTCATTCAATGCTCTTCACAGCTTTGACCCAGTTTGCCTTTCCAGCATCCGCTCTTGCCTCTTTGCCTACCCAAAGCTTTGTTCCCATAATATCAGACCATTCATGATACTTCCCAACAGTCAGTCCATGGACAAGTACAGCAGGGATGAAACTTTCACTGCCACGTGGCAAAAAGTGAAAGAGGGTCTGTGAGTCACTCTTTCATCAGGCTCTGTTCAATGGGAATAACATACCTTCTTTGGTGTGTTCTTCTTAATCTGTAACTGTAAAAATACTTTCTTTTTTAGAGATGAAGTGAGAATAGAATAGATAGTAGTTTTTTTTCTGTTAATTATTTCACTTGCCCCCGCACCCCAACAATAGTTGCCAACACTTACCATTTTCTCAAGATAGTGGTCTGTGAAATGGCAAAGCCCGTGACCACTGTGTTTTTGCTCTAGCTCACAGAACTGTTAACCCGGTTTTAACCTTGGGATCCACTGGCTATGACTCTCTCTTATACTGACCCCATCAGAAATTGCTTTGGGGGTCTCAGCGCTTCCCCAGCCCACCCTTTTCCTATGGGTGGCACATACTATTGGTCTGTCTTCCCCAGATCCAGTGCTCACCCCTTTCCCTTTGCAGAGCCTGTTGCCTACCCCATGATCCAGCTGTCAGATGCTTGGTTCCTCCAGACTTCCTGTTGAGTCAGACCAATAAGCCCTTGACCTACTTCATACATCTGGCCTAACCTCTGACTGTTAGCAGGAGAAAGAGACCGGATCACTTCTTTAAAAATATACTTGCCTAGGTGGCTGAGTCAGTTAAGCGGCTGACTTTTGATTTTAGCTCAGGTCATGATTTCTGGATCCTGGGATTGAGCGCGGGGTGGGGCTCTGCACTCAGCGGGGAGATGGTTTAAGGATTCTCCCTCTGCCCCTCCCCCTGCTCACCCTCGGCTCTCAATCTCTCTCTCTCTCTCTCAAATAAGTCTGAATTTTAAAATAGGCTTTTTATGAAATATCTTTAACATTAATGGAAGTACAGAGATTAATGTAATAAATGCTTGTGCCCACGACACTTGGTTCGGCCAACTGAACATCGCTCCATTCCTTTCAGATCTCTTAATCCTTTGTTTCAAATAAAACATCACAGCACTCCAGTCTCTAAGTGCCCTTCCCGGCCTCATTTAACTTTCCTCCCCAGAGAAAACTTTTAAACCAAAGTGAGCACGTTTCTATATTGTTACTCCATGGGTAGGAGCCTAGGAATAACAACGATTTTAAAGAAACGGTAGCAAACTCCAGGAGTCATGGTGAACTTCCTTTATTGTAATTCAAGATTGTGTTTTCTGATATTTATCCACGAATCTTGACATTCTTCATATAAACCTGCATGAAGTATGGGAGAGCTCTGGACTCTTCTTTCCTGTTGATGGACTTCTGGACTGTTTCCGATTTGGGGACATTGCCCCCAAAGCCCTGCTAAGTCTTACCCCTCTCACCTTGAGCAACTTGAACTCCCTTTTAATAATTTCTCTGATATGTCTGATGAGGCCTGAGCAAGGAAGAAATGCAGGGCAGTGAAGAAAAAGTAAGGCCAGCAGCACCCCCTCCCACCTCTGCTCAGGGGCAAGGCTGAGTCTTGACTGAGTAGAAAATGACACTTGGCCACTGGAGGGACACAGAGGTGGTCTCTTGTTCAGAAGTCAGTTTCTGATTTATTTCCTCTGGACACTTTGCCCCGGGGCCTACCCGCCTGGGCTTTGCCAGCTCACTCAGCCTGGGGACTGGAGGCAGGCGTGATCTTCCCAGGATATCGCTGCCCTTGGAGATTTGCAAAGACTTTTCCATGGATGCTGGTAATTTGCACAAAGTCCTCTGTGAGTTTCAGAAGTCAGTTTCGAAGCCAAATAATTGAGGCAGTTTAATTTTAGCTCTTCAGTTCTCCTTATAAAAGTGAGCTGTTTATGAGAAATCTAAAAATTTTCCTTCCCCCAGAAGAGTGATCTTTCAGGCCCGAAATAATCTCATGCGGCAGCAGACTCATGGGATAATACACGTGAGGTCGATCAAAGGGCTTGTCCCAAGTTTGCGGTCCCTAAAATTAGCCCTGTTAACTTCAGCATGAGTTCCAGGCTGGGCTTCTCTCGGCTTGCTCTCTTTCTGCCCCAGTGACTGGGGGTTCGGGCCCCCCATCAGCCACACACTTCTGATCCTGCTTTCATGGCAGGTGGCCACCCTGGGCCAAAGAGCTACAGGTTGGCAGGAATGGGTGGAGGAGACATCTCCCCGACCCCCTAAGCTTCTGACAAGGCTTAAAATGTTCCCTCCAGCGAACCTACTTAAGGACTTTTATAAGCCATTCTTTCATGTCTCTGCAGGGCATAGGACAGGAATTCTGAGTAATCTGTATGTAAATTAAAGCCATTTTTTGCTAACGTGTAGCTCTCACCATGTGACACTTTTGTTTTAAAACTTACTAAAGGCTCTTGAGGCTGACTGTAAAACGTTGGAGCTCTTTGGCTTGACCTAGACTGCCCTCTGTCCCGACTTTCCTAGAGACGGTCTTATTACTTCTGTCCTCTTTCCACCGTCTAGTTTCTTGTGACATGGAACTACATACTTTCTCCCACTGCATTCGCCCCTTTACACTCTCCTGTCTTCACACCGCTTCCCCCCCTGCCCAGAATGACCCTCCTTCTCTCCTCCATCCTCAAATTCCTATTCATCTTTCAAGACCCAGGTCAAATGCCCCATCTCTTGGCAACCCCCATAGCCACACTTAGCCCTCTCACCCATCTGTATCATAGTCTTTCCTAAGTTGGAGTGTCTGCTCTCTAACTGGACTGCAATTTCTGTGGGGGTAGGATCCCTGTTGTACTCATCTCCCAGGACAACACAGAGCCCCATGATTTGGGAGTTCTGGAATCCAGCGGGCTTGGGCTCATGCCCCAGTTCTAGCAAATATTACCTGTGTGACCTTGTACGGTCACTTCACCAGCTTTAACTTCAGACTTCACATCCATAAAATGAAGAGGTATCAACTTCATAAAGAGATCATAGGGATGCAAGAAAGGGCCTGACGCATACAGTAAATGCTTGATCAATGTCAGCCACATTGATGGGGTTGTCATTGACTTTTGGCACCGAGCATGGCTCCAGAGACAGAGCGGGTGCTCAAGCAACATTAGCTCCGTAAACACTCACTGCCTGATACGGTGAGGATTCTGAGGGGTACCTGAAACATCTAAGTATTTTGGATACTTTGACTCGTGTTCCAGTGCCGGGTCATGTCCTGTGATTTCCCTCTCCATCAGAAACTGCAAACTCTGCGGATCACTCTTTTTTTTTTTTTTTTTAAATTTTATTTATTTATTTGACACAGAGAGAACACAAGTAGGCAGACAGGCAGGCAGAGAGAGAGGGAGAAGCAGTCTCCCCTCCGAGCAGAGAGCTCGATGCGGGGCTCAATTTCAGGACCCTGGAATCAAGACTTGAGCCGATGGCAGAGGCTTTAACCCATTGGGCCACTCAGGCACCCCTGCAGACCACTCTTGACCGTGAGCAAGAACCCTTCACAGTTCTGGAACTCTGGCAGTCATGACTCTGGGGGCTATGAGATCCCGTGCTTCCTCTTTCTTCATCCGACTTTAGATTTTTGTGACTTTTTCACTGGATCCTAGGGAATTTTAAATACAAATTATCACATCACCGAACATCCTGGTATGACAGCTGCTGCTTCGTGCAGGGTTCAGGAAAAAATGATGAGTTCACTTGGAGATATTGGCAATGTACTTGGGGATCATTACCAAAGAGGTGCTCTTTGAGAGTATGAATACACTTAAAAAACTAAAATACTAATTCTTAGAATTTGACCCATGCCTATGGGATGTGATCCTTCCCACGGATCAGATGTTAAGACGCATGCCCAAAGAATTTTCCATTGCTGGCACATTGATGACACAGCTTCAGGTTATGTCTTTCTTGAGCAGTAACTATTCATTTGGGAGTTAAGCTCTTATTTACTCAGATAAGATAAAATCCCTGCAATTTGGGTGATGGTTTATGGTTTACCAATAAATCTAACTGCCATATGCATTGCTGGCAAGAGGATGGATCTGTACCCCCACTGGGAGCGCTAGGTGTAGAGCAGGTAGCTTATAACACAGTTTCCAATTCCTGTCTCCCGTCTCTTATGACATTGCTGTCACTCTTTCTACTCATCCACATGCTATAATCACCCAATACATTGTTACTGTTATTAAAGTTATCTTTCAGATCAATCAAGAATAAGGGGACTACTGGAGGCACCCCCTATTCCACGATTTCAGTTAACTGCAGTCAGCTGCAGTTGGGAAGCAGATGAACGGATGATCTTCCTTCTGTTCTGTCATCAGAAGGTCAATAGTAGTCTAACGTGATGTCGCAGCGCCCCTGTCGTCTACCTCACTTCATCTCATCATGGCGGCACGTCATCGTCTCCTATCACCACAAGAAGTAGGATAAGTCCAGGACGATCGGCGCCTGTTTTGAGAGAGAGAGGGAGAGAGACCACATTCACACTGACTGTAATCACAGTATATCCTTATTGTTCTATTTTAGTATTACTTGTTGTTAATCTCTTAGTGAGATTTTCTCTATGAAAATCTCTAATTTCTCATAGAAACTGTATCATAGATGTGTATGCATAGGAAAAACATGTGTTTGTAAGTTTTTTTTAATTTTATTTATTTATGACAGAGAGATAGCAAGAGAAGGAACACAAACAGAGGGAGTTGGAGAGGGAGCTGGGTGCAAGCCTTAATCCTAGGACCTTGGGATCATGACCTGAGCTGAAGGCAGATGCTTAACAACGGAGTCACCCAGGTGCCCCAGTGTTTATAAGGTTTGGTACCTTCCTTGGTTTCAGGCATCCACTTGGGGGTCTGGGAACAGATCTTCCCCAGATAAGGGGGAACTATTGTAACAGATTCTATTTTATTATTTATGAAAGCCTGCGTTCTTTTATTTGCTGTATTTATTCCTTCCCCAATTCTCTTCCTTTCATCGTGTCATCCTAAATTTCTGGCCTGTATTATTTCCTTTCTTCCTGAACTTCTCCTACAAATGTTTCTTGCAGGGCAAGATGCTACTGCTGATTTCCTACTATTTTTGTTTGGGAAAGTTTTCATTCCTTATTTACTCTGAAAGGTAATTTCACTGGATAAGGATTTCTTGGTTAGTGGCTTTTTTCTTTCAAGGCTTTGGACACTTCGTCACATTCCTTTTGCTCACATGGCTTCTGAAGTGATGCCTGCTTTAATTCTGACCTCTGCTGCGTGGTGCTCTGGGATTTCTGAATCTGTGGTTTGCTCTCCTTCATCAGTCTGAGAAATTCTCAGTCCTTATCGCCGCTGCCTTTCTTGTCTTTCTCACTGTATTCTCACATGGTCAAGGAACAGAGATCTGGTACCTTCATCCCCTTATAAGGGTACCAATCCCATTGCTACAGATTGAAAATTTGGGTTCCCCTGCAAATGTATATGTTGAGACCCAGCCCCCATTATGTGTAGTATTTGGAGGTATAGGTTTTTGGGAGATAATTAGGTCATAAGGGTGGAGCCCTCACTAATGAGCTTAGTGCTTTTATTTGAAAAGGCCCAGACAGGGGCACCTGGGTGTCTCAGCTGGTTAAGCATCGACTGTTGATTTCAGGGAAGGTCTTGATCTCAGAGTCTTGAGCACTGCTTTGAGCTCTGCACTCAGCAGGGAGTCTGCTTGAGATTTTCCCTTCCTCTCCCTCTACTTCTCCCTCCCCTCCAGGTCTCTCTCTCTCTCTTTCTCAATCTTCCTTGCTAAAATAAATAAAATAATTAAAAAACCTGTCACCTATCCTGCTAACTGAGGTGAGAGAGGGAAGATGGTTATCTGTGAACCGGGAAGGATGGAGGCTGTACTAGACCTTGAATCTGCCAGCACCTTGAGCTTGGACTTTCCAGCTCCAGAATTGTGAGAAATAATTTCTGTTGTTTCTAAGTCGTCCCGTCTGTGGTATTCTGTTATCACAGCCCAAGAAGGCCAACACACCATCATGGCGGCCCCAGCTCCGTGACGTCATACAAACACAATTACCTCCCAAAGGCTCCACCTCCAAATACTACCACATTGGGGATTAGGGGTCCAATATATGAATTTTGGGGAGACACATTCAATCCAGAGCACCCACAGTCCATGCACCCATCCCGTGAGAGGTGTCTCCGTTCCTGGAACTCCCCATATTCTTTCATATCTCCAAGTCTCCTCCTTCCGCGTAGAATTCCCTTCCCCACTTCTCAACCTTCCAACTCCATCTCAAATATCATGTCAATGGTGTAGCTTCCCTGAGCCTCTGAGGAGCACCAGTCATCCCCTGTCAGCACACGGATATCAGCACAGAACTGGAATTCTCTTTCAGCACCTCCTCCCACTCTCAGGACTAACCGGGAGCCCTTTGGGAAGCAGGGGCTGACTCCACTTGGTTTCCTTAGGAACAGTCAGTCAGATAAAAGTTGAATTCAGACCCTGAGGACCTCTTTACCATTTGTTGTGGCTTCTTTCCTCTGCTACTCGCTGCTCAGAGGCAGGAAGACTGCGCTAAAAATTTTTCCTCTCTTCTTTCCTATTATCAAGTCATCCCCACATTGTTATTTCCTTTTTTTTTTTTTTTTTTCCTCAGAAATTTGGGTGAAAGCCTACCTCTGCAGAGTTCCATCCTTTCTGGGCTCCTGCATTCCTGCCTTGACATGTATTATTTAACCGTCTCTGAAAACATGTTCCTATGCTTGTTTGGGCTCCCATCAACCAGACAACTGCATTTATGTTGAGGAACTAAATTTAGTTTCCTCTGTAGAAGTTTAAGTGCCATTTAGAGCAACTATACAACTAATTTGAGGTGGCAGTTTCAGTCTCATGTAGAATTTGCCATCACAGCAATGTGGAAGATGAATGTGTCAGCTGACTGCTCCCTTACTCCCCCATTCAAGCTGCCACCATTGCTGGCAGGTTCGATCCTTCGTCTTGTGCAAAAGAAGCCAACTTCATTTTCTCTATGGGATTTGATGTCCAATGAAAGCCTGAGTAGATAGAAACTTCAGTCCAAAAACTCAGATAAGTAAGAAATAGAGCTTTATAATTTAATTTTTGATGCTAAGCTTCCCATCTGACTAGGAAAAAACTTCACTTTGACCTTTATTTGTAGGTCCCAGCATGTGTGTAGGGTTGGTCCAAAGTTCTGGGATCTTATGCAGGGTCAAGGAGTGGTCTATACAGGTTAACATCAGGTGATCCCTAGTTTCTGTCCTCAGGGTCTGTTGGATCTGGTGAATCCTGCCTACTTTTGTTTCATGCTTACACTGGGAAGTCTTCAGGAAGGCCTTCTGTTGGCACTTACACCATTTCTTAAGGGTCTTGCTGCTTCCCTGCCATGGTGGTTCAAGTGGTACCAGGCCCTTGGCCACAGATTTATCTCCTTCCCTCATGCCCAGACTATCTCTTTCTACTCTGAGGTGAGGGAAGCCTTGCTGTCAAATCTTCTTTGATCAAGAAACTCTGTTTAAGCCCCAAGTACCTTCCTGTTTAGATCTTCTAGAAAACTCTCCTAGCTATTTGATCACAGTAACTGGGAAGTCTTGTAGGCTACTTCTTCTCTCTGCCCAGAAACACACCATCCCTGAGGCAATGAGTCAGCATACAGCTGACTACTTGCCTGAATAAGGGAAAGAAAAATAGTAAGAAAATAATGCAGATTCGTGTTTCAAAATCTTACCCAGCTGTAATCAGGTGGCGGGGTGTCTTAGTAAACACAGAGATATTTTCTCATCTCAGCCTCAATAATATCCTGGATCAAAACTCCCCTGAGAGCAGACAAGCTTTCTTTTCTGATTATGCATGTTCAGATATGATGTAAATGATTTTGGTTCATGCTCATTGACTGTGACACTAAATTCCTCATATAAAACATAGACTTCTATCATTCATGTTTCATATCATCCCAGAGTAAAAATGTGAGAGAGGGACTGTCGAGTCAAAGGCTGTACATTTACTCTGACAACACACTTGCTGGTTTTCTCTCCCAGGGCTTTCTCCAATGGTTACTTTGATCAGTTGTGCATGAGACATGCATCTCTCTCACTCTCTCATGAGAGAGAATCAGTATCATGTCGCAAGTGTGTTGGGCCAGGGAGCCTTTGGCAAGGTGATGGCTCCCAACATAAAAAAATACAAGGGTCATATAGTCATTGACTTTGGAGAAGCCAGGCAGACTCTCAGTTGAGAGCTAAAAGGAATGTTTAGGTTTAATGGAAATTTGTTGATTTCAAACAAAAAGAGAGAAGTATAACCATGTTAAGTGGATTTTTATAAAGTCTTGACTTGGAATTTCAGCTAAACCTCAGAGTTTAGAGAAATCCCTGGTAAGGACCCTGCCTCCTAAAGAGAGGCACTGGGCAGAGTCCCACAGTTGACTCACTCACCAATAACTCATTTTTCAGGGACCAGAAATAAATAGAAATCCAATGGAGAAGACCCTTTGAATTTAAGTGAAAAGGGCAATAAGGGGAGACTTGGAGATCTTTTCCAGAAGGGAGCTTCACACCTTATCTCCAGTTCGACTTTTGCTCAGTTGCAGAATATCCCAGGACCAGATGTTGTATAAGAAAGGGTTCAAGTGAAACTGACCAGTATACCCTGAGATTGGCAGCCCCAGACCATCACCTGGATGAGTCTCAAGGATTTTCCTCTCGGGAAGGAAGGTGAGAGGGAACTAGAAGGGAAGGAGGTACAAGTTCACTGCCTGTTGAAGCAAAGGATTGTGAGTTCTCACCGGTCAGGAGGAAACTTGAGATAGCCAGCTGAGTGCCATCTTGAAAAGACTTGCTGAATTGAGTTGAATGTCATTAGAGGGGACCCCAGTAGAAAGACTGCATGTGAACCTCCAGGGCAGAAAACTACAGACACCTTGAAAGGACCAGGAATCACTGTGTGTGTATGTCTGTGAGAGAGAGAGAGAGAGAGAGAGAAAGATTGAGAGATACAGAGAGAGAGGGAATGAAGCCATGGCAGAGGGCACTGGCCACCATAGGAGCTCCAGAGAGCACCAGTTAGCCAAATAGAAATTTACCCCATTCCTATGGCCCCTTTTCTTCTGTAAGTAGCCCCCAGAGGGCCCCTGAAACACCGCTACTGGGAGAGGGGTTTTGGAGCAGGCCTGAGAAGTGGAGAGAGTAGCTTGGCCTAGAGGAAAGACTGAAGCTTGCTTGCAGTATCTGGAGTGCTAGAATTCCTGAAAATTCCACCAATACCCAAAATGAGTTGGGGGAAAAAGACAAAATAGTTAAGAGGCCTGCCTGAGGTTTGGGTGGGAGGAAAAATAAAAGATATTTCCTGATTGTACTTTTCCAAATTCAGTCTATTTCAACATCCAGTCCTGGCAGCTAATGGGGGAGAGGGGCAGCGAGAGACATGGCTACTTAGAATGAACGCCCACTCTGCGTAGGGTGCCATGATTATCACCCAAAGGAAGAGCATGTTACCCCAGGGCCCAGGGCCATTGGGAATGGCAGAGTCATTGTGATATAATAAGAAATATATATACTTGGTTGCTGTCCCTGGTCCCTGACATGGAACTCCTAAAAGCTGTAATTTCCAGAGTGATAAGGGTGGTAAGAGCACCTTACATAGAGCCCCGAAATCCCTTGGAAATTCCTGGGTGTTGAGAGCATCTTTTGTTTTAAAGTGGTGACTCTTGGTGGGCTCTTGGAAAACTTCAGGATGAGGGCTCTTCACCAGAAGGATCAGGCCATGATGGGAAATTTGGAACTTCAGCCCCACGCCCTCAGCTTCTTTTGAGATTGAGTTAATAACCAACTATGCCTGTATGATGAAGCCACCACAAAATTCCCTCAACTCTAGTGTTCTGAGAGTTGTCAGGTTGATGACCACAATCCATGCCAAGAGGTTGGCACAATCCAACTGCACGGGAATGGAAGCTCCTTCGCTTGGGACCCTTCTGGACCTCACACTATCTACCTCTTTATCTGGCTGTTGATTTGGATCCTTTATGATGTCCTTTTTAATAAGTTGGTCAGTGTTTAAGTAAGTATTTCCCTGAGTTTTGTGACCCCTTCCAGAAAATTCTTGACCCTGTGGAGGATGGGTATGGGAAGGCCCAACTTTGTAGCCAAGTCTGACAGAAGTGTCGGTACCCTAAGGACCCATTGCTTGTGATTGGCATCTGAAAGGAGAGCAGTCTGGTGGGAGTGAGCCCTTCACCATGGAATCTGATGCCAATTCCAGGTAGTTAGTATCAGAATGGAATTAAATTCTAGGACATCCAGGGGTGTCTGGGTGGCTCTGTCGGTTAAGCATCTGCCTTGGGCTCAGGTCATGATCCCAGAGTCCTGAGACCTAGCCCCTGTTGGGCTCTTTGCTCAGCAGGGAGCCTGCTTCTCTTTCTCCCTCTGCCCGCCGCTCCTCCTGCTTATGCTCTCTCTCGCTCTCTCTCAAATTAATAAATAAAACCCTTAAATTCTATGACATTCAGTTGTTTTCTAGGGAACTGGAAAATTGATTGGTGCAGGGAAGAACTCCCATATTTGGTGTCAGAAGTGCTGGGAGTAGAGACACGGGTTTTCTTTTAGTCATCTTTTGTTACCAGGTTCCCAGTCTACACCTACCAGCCAAATCCAGTCCCCAAGGCCTACCAGGAGAACTTGGACATTAGGGTCATGTCTTCCCTTGTCAGTTTCCACAGCGGCCAGTTAGTCCTGGTTTCATTCACTATTTTTCCCTCAGACTGTTACAATAGACTCTTCACTGGCTTCCCCAATTCAATCTCTTCTCCCCAATAAAAAACATGATATTCCAGATATTAAAAAGGAGGCAGAACCACCTGCGAGTAGTTGGGGATACATACATGTAAGTGACAGAAATCCCCCATCTAGGGATCTGTCTGAAGGAACGAACAAAGCATGAGCAATGAGATGTTAGTTTTAAAAAAGAAAAGAAGGGGCACCTGCATGGCTCAGTGGGTTAAAGCCTCTGCCTTCTGCTCAGGTCATGATCCCAGGGTCCTGGGATGGAGCCCCACATCGGGCTCTCTGCTCAGCAGGGAGTCTGCTTCCCTTCCTCTCTCTCTCTCTCTCTCTGCCTGCCTCTCTGCCTATTTGTGATCTCTGTCAAATAAATAAAAATAAAATCTTTAAAAAAAATTTAAAAAAAGAAAAGAAAAAAGAGATCATTTCAACATTATTTATGCTAGTGAAAGATATCAGAAATAACCTATGTCCTGTAAGAGAATGATTAAACAGACTATTGGATAGCCACTAAAACAATGTTGCAAAAAAAAAAAAGAATTAAGGATATGGAGATAAATGCATAGAAATAGTAAAGGTAAAAAATTAGCTTAAAATTTTTGTGCAAAATGAATGACTTCTTGTTGTCCTGTGCATATGTGCACAGGTGTGTGAATATATGTCCAGAGAAGATGAGTGAAATGTACATGTCAAGAGTTAAATGATGCCCGTGGCAGGACTTAGGGAAGACTGGTCATTCCTGTCCCTGTCTTTGTACTTTTCCACATTTTGGGCTTCTTTCCAGGGGCCATCTTCTCTTGGGTAATAAAAACAAAACCACACTCGAGTTATTTGTCATGTAAAAATTTCAGTGGTGGGCACCCTCACACCTTTCTGGTGGTTTTGTCCTAGGTGGGGTAAAAGCATTTTGCAGGCAAAGACTTCATGGGATTTGATATTTACTAGGTAGGCTGAAAATAACACACTGAGGAGGCCAGGGAGCAGCTCTTAACCTCGTTTTAGGAACAAGTGTCTGAGAGAGGCAGTGAGTCTGGATTCTGCCCGTGTTCAGCCAGTGGAAGGCCAGACCCGAGGCTACTTTGCTGCCAGCATGCCCTATCCAACATCGTGAGGAAAATTACCAGGAAGACAAGAGGTGGTTTTCAGGTTAATTGGTGCTCCCAGCAATTGGACACAAGAGGTCTAGGTTTCAATTCTCCCCTTTCTTCCCTGCCTATTAAAAGAGCTGGACATCACACGAACCCATTTCATCTGTGCACACCTTGAAGGGAGCAAGGTGAATAAAGCATATTTGAGAGAGGTTTAAATATTTCCAGAGAAATTGAATACCTCGTTCAGAGAGGGAGGGACATATTTTCTCTCCCCTGGAAATACTCAATCTTTTATTTTTATTTTTTGGATGAAAATATCTATCTTTCATAAATTTTTTAAAGTGCTTAAGTATATCACGTATTTCTGTGAGTGGAATTCTAGTATATGTATTCTATGACTTGCTTCAGTGCTTTTTCTGTGTTAATGCACATAGCTAGAAAAATTCATTTTTCACAGCCATATACTATTCCATAATTCCATAATTTCTTTATCTATTTCATTTTGGGGGGACTTTTTAAACAAAAATTTTAATTTATTTTTTATTTTTTTATAAACATATCATGTATTTTTATCCCCAGGGGTACAGGTCTGTGCATCGCCAGGTTTACATACTTCACAGCACTCACCATAGCACATACCCTCCCCAATGTCCATAACCCCAGCCCCCTCTCCCAAACCCCCTCCCCCAGCAACCCTCAGTTTGTTTTGTGAGATTAAGTGTCACTTATGGTTTGTCTCCCTCCCAATCCCATCTTGTTTCATTCATTCTTCTCCTACCCCCTTAACTCCCCATGTTGCATCTCCACTTCCTCATATCAGGGAGATCATATGATAGTTGTCTTTCTCTGCTTGACTTATTTTGCTAAGCATGATACCCTCTAGTTCCATCCACATCGTTGCAAATGGCAAGATTTCATTTCTTTTGATGGCTGCACAGTATTCCATTGTGTATATATACCACATCTTCTTGATCCATTTATCTGTTGATGGACATCTAGGTTCTTTCCATAGTTTGGCTATTGTAGACATTGCTGCTATAAACATTCGGGTGCACGTGCTCCTTTGGATCACTACGCTTGTATGTTTAGGGTAATTACCCAGTAGTGCAATTGCTGGGTCATAGGGTAGTTCTATTTTCAACATTTTGAGGAACCTCCAAGCTGTTTTCCAGAGTGGTTGCACCAGCTTGCATTCCGACCAACAGTGTAGGAGGGTTCCCCTTTCTCCACTTCCTCGCCAGCATCTGTCATTTCCTGATTTGTTAATTTAAGCCATTCTGACTGGTGTGAGGTGGTATCTCATTGTGGTTTTGATTTGTATTTCCGTGATGCCGAGTGATGTGGAGCACTTTTTCATGTGTCTGTTGGCAATCTGGATGTCTTCTTTGCAGAAATGTCTGTTCATGTCTTCTGCTCATTTCTTGATTGGATTATTTGTTCTTTGGATGTTGAGTTTGCTAAGTTCTTTATAGATTTTGGACACTAGCCCTTTATCTGATATGTCATTTGCAAATATCTTCTCTCATTCTGTCAGTTGTCTTTGGTTTTGTTCACTGTTTCTTTGCTGTGCAAAAGCTTTTGATCTTGATGAAATCCCAATAGTTCATTTTTGTCCTTGCTTCCCTTGCCTTTGGCAATGTTCCTAGGAAGGTGTTGCTGTGGCTGAGGTCGAAGAGGTTGCTGCCTGTGTTCTCCTCAAGGATTTTGATGGATTCCTTTCTCACAGTGAGGTCCTTTATCCATTTTGAGTCTATTTTTGTGTGTGGTGTAAGGAAATGGTCCAATTTCATTTTTCTGCATGTGGCTGTCCAATTTTCCCAACACTATTTATTGAAGAGGCTGTCTTTTTTCCATTGAACATTCTTTCCTGCTTTGTCGAAGATTAGTTGACCATAGAGTTGAGGGTCTATTTCTGCGCTCTCTATTCTGTTCCATTGATCTATGTGTCTGTTTTTGTGCCAGTACCATGCTATCTTGATGATGACAGCTTTGTAATAGAGCTTGAAGTCTGGAATTGTGATGCCACCAACTCTGGCTTTCTTTTTCAATATTCCTTTGGCTATTCAAGGTCTTTTCTGGTTCCATATAAATTTTAGGGTTATTTGTTCCATTTCTTTGAAAAAAATGGATGATATTTTGACAGGAATTGCATTAAATATGTAGATTGCTTTAGGTAGCATAGACATTTTCACAGTATTTATTCTTTCAATCCAGGAGCATGGAACATTTTTCCATTTCTTTGTGTCTTCCTCAATTTCTTTCATGAGTACTTTATAGTTTTCTGAGTATAGATTCTTAGCCTCTTTGGTTAGGTTTATTCTTAGGTATCTTATAGTTTTGGGTGCAATTGTAAATGGGATTGACTCCTTAATTTCTCTTTCTTCTGCCTTGTTGTTGGTGTAGAGAAATGCAACTGATTTCTGTGCATTGATTTTATATCCTGACACTTTACTGAATTCCTGTATAAGTTCTAGCAGTTTTGGAGTGGAGTCTTTTGGGTTTTCCACATATAGCATCATATCATCTGCAAAGAGTGATAGTTTGACTTCTTCTTTGCTGATTTGGATACCTTTAATTTCCTTTTGTTGTCTTATTGCTGAGGCTAGGATTTCTAGTACTATGTTGAATAGCAGTGGTGATAATGGACATCCCTGCCATGTTCCTGATGTTAGTGGAAAAGCTTTCAGTTTTTCTCCATTGAGAATGATATTTGTGGTGGGTTTTTCCTAGATGGCTTAGATAATATTGAGGTATGTGCCCTCTATCCCTACACTTTGAAGAGTTTTGATCAGGAAGGGATGCTGTACTTTGTCAAACGCTTTTTAACGTCTATTGAGAATATCATATGGCTCTTGTTCTTTCTTTTATTAATGTATTGTATCACATTGATTGATTTGCAGATGTTGAACCAACCTTGCAGCTCTGGAATAAATCCCACTTGGTCCTGGTGAATAATCCTTTTAATATACTGTTGAATCCTATTGGCTAGTATTTTGGTGAGAATTTTCACATCTGTGAAATCAAGGATATTGGTCTGTATTTCTCTTTTTTGATAGGATCCTTGTCTGGTTTTGGGATCAAGGTGATGCTGGCCTCATAAAATGAGTTTGGAAGTTTTCCTACCATTTCTATTTTTTGGAACAGTTTCAGGAGAATAGGAATTAGTTCTTCTTTAAACGTTTGGTAAAATTCTCCCGGGAAGCCGTCTGGCCCTGGGCTTTTGTTTGTTTGGAGATTTTTGATGACTGTTTCAATCTCCTTACTGGTTATGGGTCTGTTCAGGTTTTCTATTTCTTCCTGGTTCAGTTGTGGTAGTTTATATGTCTCTAGAAATGCATCCATTTCTTCCAGATTGTCAAATTTGTTTGCATAGAGTTGCCCATAGTATGTTCTTATAATTGTTTGTATTTCTTTGGTGTTAGTTGTGATCTCTCCTCTTTCATTCATGATTTTATTTATTTGGGTCCTTTCTCTTTTCTTTTTGATAAGTCTGGCCAGGGGTTTATCAATTTTTTAGTTCTTTCAAAGAACCAGCTCCTAGTTTCAGTGATTTGTTCTATTGTTTTTTTGGTTTCTATTTCATTGATTTCTGCTCTGATCTTTATTATTTCTCTTCTCCTGCTGGGTTTAGGGTTTCTTTCTTGTTCTTTCTCCAGCTCCTTTAGGTGCAGGGTTAGGTTGTGTACTTGAGACCTTTCTTGTTTCTTGAGAAAGGCTTGTACCACTATATATTTTCCTCTCAGGACTGCCTTTGCTGTGTCCCACAGATTTTGAACCGTTGTGTTTTCATTATCATTTGTTTCCATGAATTTTTTCAGTTCTTCTTTAATCTCCTGGTTGGCCCATTCATTCTTTAGAAGGATGCTGTTTAGTCTTCATGTATTTGGGTTCTTTTCAAATTTCCTCTTGTGACTGAGTTCTAGCTTCAGAGCTTTGTGGTCTGAAAATATGCAGGGAATGATCCCAGTCTTTTGATACTGGTTGAGACCTGATTTAGGACTGAGGATGTGATCTATTCTGGAGAATGTTCCATGTGCACTAGAGAAGAATGTGTATTCTGTTGCTTTGGGATGAAATGTTCGGAATATATCTGTGATGTCCCTCTGGTCCAATGTGTCATTTAAGGCCTTTATTTCTTTGTTGATCTTTTGCTTGGGTGATCTGTCCATTTCAGTGAGGGTAGTGTTAAAGTCCCCTACTATTATTGTATTATTGTTGATGTGTTTCTTTGATTTTGTTATTAATTGGTTTATATAGTTGGCTGCTCCCATGTTAGGGGCATAGATATTTAAAATTGTTAGATCTTCTTGTTGGACCCATCCTTTGAGTATGATATAGTGTCCTTCCTCATCTCTTATTATAGTCTTTGGCTTAAAATCTAATTGATCTGATATAAGGACTGCCACCCCTGCTTTCTTCTGATGTCCATTAGCATGGTAAATTGTTTTCCACTCCCTCACTTTAACTCTGGAGCTGTCTTCGGGTCTGAAATGAGTTTCTTGTAGGCAACATATAGGTGGGTTTTGTTTTTTTATCCATTCTGATACCCTGTGTCTTTTGATTGGGGCATTTAGCTCATTAACATTCAGGATAACTATTGAGAGATATGAATTTAGTGCCATTGTATTGCCTGTAAGGTGACTGTTACTGTATATTGTCTCTGTTCCTTTCTGATCTACTACTTTTAGGCTCTCTCTTTGCTTAGAGGACCCCTTTCAATATTTCCTGTAGAGTTGGTTTTGTGTTTGCAAATTCTTTCAGTTTTTGTTTGTCCTGGAAGCTTTTTATCTCTCCTTCTATTTTCAATGATAGCGTAGCTGGATATAGTATTCTTGGCTGCATCTTTTTCTCATTTAGTGCTCTGAATATATCATGCCAGTTCTTTCTGGCCTGCCAGGTCTCTGTGGATAAGTATGCTGCCAATCTAATATTTTTACTATTGTATGTTACAGACTTCTTTTCCCAGGCTGCTTTCAGGATTTGTCACTAAGACTTGTAAATTTTACTATTAGGTGACGGGGTGTGTACCTATTCTTGTTGATTTTGAGGGGTGTTCTCTGCGCCTCCTGGATTTTGATGCTTGTTCTCTTTGCCATATTAGGGAAATTCTTTCCAACAATTCTCTCCAATATACCTTCTGCTCCCCCCTCTCTTTCTTCTTCTTCTAAAATCCCAATTATTCTAATGTTGTTTCATCTTATGGTGTCATTTATCTCTCGAATTCTCCCCTCGTGGTCCAGTAGCTGTTTGTCCCTCTTTTGCTCAGCTTCTTTATTCTCTGTCATTTGGTCTTCTATATCACTAATTCTTTCTTCTGCCTCATTTATCTTAGCATTGAGAGCTTCCATTTTTTATTGCACCTCATTAATAGCTTTTTTGATTTCAACTTGGTTAGATTTTAGTTCTTTTATTTCTCCAGAAAGGGCTTTTATATCTCCTGAGAGTGTTTCTCTAATATCTTCCATGCCTTTTTCAAGCCGGCTAGAATCTTGAGAATTGTCATTCTGAACTCTAGATCTGACATATTACCAATGTCTGTATTGATTAGGTCCCTAGCCTTCGGTACTGCCTCTTGTTCTTTTTTTTTTTGTGGTGAGTTTTTCCACCTTGTCATTTTGTCCAGATAAGAGTATATGAAGGAGCAAGTAAAATACTAAAAGGTTGGCAAAGACTGTGGGACTTTTTTTAAAAACAGGTTTTCACCCTTACACAAAATGCTGTTTTGGACTGGTATGCACATAAGAATTTATTGAGAGTACATACCTAGAAATAAAATAAAAATGGTTATAAGCGATACAGTTCTTCAAAATAATTAGGAAACCCTAAATCTTTTTCATTTATCAATTTACACTGCCAATTATCCTCTTATGATTGTTCATACTTCTCTTTGGTCTTCTCCTCGTCAACTTGGTAATTCCAGACTTTTCCTTTTTTCAGCTTTTGCCGATATAGAGGGGGTGCTTGTAACTTACACGTTCTTTATGATGGTGGGTCAAGCAACTTTCCACATGTTTGTGACTCATTTGTGTTTACGGCTCTGGGAAATACTTGTCAACTGCTTTGCCTGGTTTTGCTGTCAGGTTGTTTGTCATTTTCTTGGTTCACAGGGAGCAGTTCTCCATTTGGTTGAAGATGACGATGAGCTATGTATCTATCTTTATGCCACTCTAAACTGTCTGACTGTAGCTTAGAGAATTTACTGATGATGCTTCTGGTGATGCCTGACATAGAGACTATGGCAAGGCTGTAGCATGCTGGATTGTGGCCAAATAAATCTGTTCACCTTTGTTTAGCTGCATTTTAGCTCTGTAACCATGAGTCCCACAACTTGATTCCTGTTATTTCTGAAAGATTCTCTATGTATTATATATAACAATGATATTTAACTCATGAGGATACTATGAAGAATAATGTATTTTAAAGGACATGAGAAATAGCAATTATTGAATATATGGCAAATAATAGTAATAATCATAACCACAGCAACCACACCAGGGTGATCCTCCCCCTGCCCATAATGAGGAGGGTGGACAGTCCTGGGCAGAACCACTCTGGGAGTGGCTGAAGATGTCAATGTTTACTCCATTCTGTGTCTTTTCAGACCAGTCTCTTCCCAGTCTCACCGGTGAGACCAAAGCAGTTTCAGATACCTCTTTATGAGATATACATTCTTCCAGATCACATTAAGTGATTTGAACTGGAATATTGGCTCATGAGGACACGAGCTATGTCATGGCTGCTGCTGTGTCCCCAGGAACTAGAACAGATCTGGACACATAATAAGTGTTTACCAAATGTTTCTTGAAAGAATGGATGGGAGAATAATTTAAAACAGCGGTGCTTAAACTTTCTATCACCAAAAAACTCCCCCGGAGGATTTCTTCTGTGGAAATGCCCTGCTTTAGAACAGCATCCCTATCACTGAGCTTGAGTAAGAAAGAATGAAAAGAAAGAATTTAGTTTCCAATTTAGAAATAACACTGAACTCTGCCATTGGATATTCTGATAGGTGGAGATAGCCCATGTGATCGAATCTTAACCTCAGGCAAAGCCCTGACGTCCTCATTGGCAAGCACATCTTGATTTCAGAGACTTCATGATTTCCAGTAGATTTCTTGTAAACATAAAAATTGCCCGAGGATCCTCTTTGCATTTCCCAACCTCAGTGTGCTTTAGATAATGAAATCTTACAGACTTTCACCAACCAAATATTTTTATTGTTATTAATGATTCTCAGTTTAGAGCTGATAAAGAATATTTTCATGTCACCTGGAGGCAAGACCTCAGTCATTTTCAGTTCTGTCAGTCATGTGCAGCATTCCGAAGACTATCTGGTAAGAAACCAGAAAAGGTCATGAAAACTCTGGTTCATTCACAGGAGAGGAAGGAGGGATGAACCAGTACATGTAGGGCTTGGGGCAGTCAAACACTAGGGATGGTCCCCTCCATTCAGAGGATGGGGGAATCAAACATGCAGAAAGATGGTCAGTCCATTCATAGGCAGGAGCTTGTGATACTGCGATTTATAGTAAATACATATTTGGTCTTCATCATTCCTTCTGCATAGAACTCCTAAAACTCTTGGAATTTCCTAATTGCTGAGAGCTACAAAGATGTCTTCTGTTGTGTTAATGAAGCATCTTTTGGATCAAAGCTCAACATGGGGGCTGTTTGCCAGGAGAACCAACCTTGCTGTTAGTGGGCTGCATTACTTTAGTTCCTTTCCCCTGACCTCCTGGGAAGGGACACGGATTTAGTCAATGGTGTTGAAGGGGAACAAAATTTGCCACCCCCAAATAGGTCTCTTTGGCATTGAATTATTTTAGGCTAATTATTTTTAAGAAATAGCAGGCATGAGAAGAGCTCTGAAAACTGGGAAGAAGTTGTACTTTTCTAAAAGACATTTACATTTATAAGGAAAATCTCCATTGATAAAGGTGTCTCCCTCTCTGTACCTGGAAGAGAAGGGTGACTAAATCTCTAGAAACTCTTATTAGTGAAGAAGGCCACGGTTTAAATCTGCATAACAACCTTACCCTTATTTACTGTGCTTTTCCTGGTAACCTTCTGTAACTGGCTTCTCTTCTGCCCCCAAACATTTTCTTTTCTCTTTATCTGGAGATGTTATTGAAGGCAATGGCTTGGACCATTTCAGGGAGTGACTCAGTTTTCCCGGGTCTCTCCCATGCATGTGGGAGGTTTACACGTTGTTAAACTTCCATTTGTTTTTCTGCTAATCTGTCTTTTATTCTAGGGGGCTCTCAGCCAAGAATCTGAAAGGGTAGAGGGAAATTTATTTTTCCTCCTCCACAATGCCTATGTAGTGCAGCCTCTATAAAAACCCCAAAGGACGGAGTTTGGGGGAACTTTTGGGTTGGAGAGCATGGGAAGATGATGCCAGGAGGGTGACTTATTAGAAGAAAAAAAAAACCCTGCACACTCCTGCCCTATGACTTGTCCTATACATTTCTTCAATCTGGCTCTTCCTTTCATATAGAGTAAAACTTTTATAATAAAACTGTAGCCTCATAAGTAAAACGCCCTTCTGAGTTTTGTGAACCACTCTAGCAAATCAAACCCAAGGAGGGTGCCATGAGGATCTCTCATGTATAGCTGGTCAGTCAGAAGCACAGGTGACAACTTGAACTTGACCACTGAGTCTGAAGTGTGTGTGGGGGGAGGGGCAGTCTTGTGGGACTGAACCCTTCCTCTGTGGGATCTGATGCTCTCTCCAGGTAGATAGTGTCAGAATTGAGTTGAATTGTCAAGTGCCCAGCTGATGTTGGAGAACTGTTAGATGTGTGGGGAAAAACCCGCACATGGAGATTGGGTACCAGAATATTTAGGGCTCAACTACTTTGAAGGCTGTACAATTTCCAGGAATTCCCCCAGGAGATAAACACAGACTCATTACTATTTTAGCAAAGTGTATCTTTCAAGAAATAATTTTGCTCTCTGACAGTGGAAAAGTATCACTTAATAGCGGTCCATTGCCTTAATCGACTTTTGTAGAACATTAAAAATATGATAACAAGTACATAGTGGCTACTTGAAAAAATGTGTAGGATACAATATAAAACTAAAATGTCAGAATGCAAATACCAAAATTAAGGCAGCTGGCTATCCATTCCCAGAGACTAGCCTGACTCTGATCTCCGTTCATCCATGGCTGAGTGATCCAAGGGCCAAACCCACGTTGAGCTGCTGGAACTGGATTGCTGGAATAAGGTCTTTGCAGATGGAAGAGGGGATGAAGCGGCCTCTGGATCAGGCCCCTATGTAGAGCTCCCTGATTCTGATGAGGGGTCAAGTGAGGATCTCTGGATCTTTTCATAGAGCTGGGGTACTTCCCAATAGATGAGGACCTCATGTCCAGTCCTTCCTATGGCCTGGTGGACCAGCTCTTCCTCTGCAACCTGAGACCTTCCTGATTCCCAGGGGCATGGAATGGGCCACTTACTGAGTGCCTACTGTTTGCAGGCAATTCACCTTCTTCATCCCATCAATCCTGACCAAGCCCTCTGGGACGGGTGTTCTTTTTCTCCCACCCAATGGCTGAGAAAATGGAGGCTCACAGACTAGAGAAAGCTACTCCAATGTCCCTCTGCTAGCAAGTGAAGGGATTTAAACTCTGGTTTCTAATTCTGTGCTTTTCCTACTCACACTTAGACCAGATACAAAATTGGAGGATTACAATGATGCAAACAAGGACAGAAACACGCACAGATGGGAGGGAAAAAGCCAGAAAGAAATAGACCAAAATGTTAGTGGTTCTCACATTGGGTGCTGGGACTGGGAACTTTTTCCTTCTTTTCTGAGTTTTCCTAATTTTATATAATGTACAATGAGGGTAAAAGGAGACCACAGTCGGCTCCCGGGCATATCTAGGAACTGGGGTTGGGCAGGGGGGTGGTGTCCTGGAGGCCGGTGTGGGTCCCTGAGCCTGTGCAGTTGTGCTGGAGACTTTTCCCTGCTCGTTTTCCATGATTCACCTCACTCCAGAGGCAAAGAGGCTTCTCCCTTTGAAAGGCACTGTGATTTAATCACAAAAAATAGCTGCTCAGGAAGATCGGCATTTTCCATCCCTCATATTCACTGTCTCTCAAATCAAACAGCTCAGTGAATCACTAAGCAAGACAGTATAATAGAAATTCTGTCGGTTTAAAAACCCACCTCTCTCCCACGTGCCTCCCAAGTTAGTTCTGCCTGTGTTGATTGATCATGATGGAAATACTTCTCTCCCCCTATTATTATGCTATCGAGTGTGTTGATAAAGACTTGGGAGCTCAATTCCTCTCCCGGTTAGAAGCAAGGAAGAAACTAGCATTTATCCAGCACCTGTTCAATGCCCTAAGTTAAGAGCTTTTAATACGGTATTTCATTCATAACCAGGATGGGGGAGAGGCGTGGGTATTGCCATTCTCCAGGTGGGGAGACTGAGGCTGAGGGAGACATTCAAGGGTGTGTGGCCCAGTGGCCACACTCTCAGCCCTGACATCAGCTAGACAGGGTCTTGACTGCCTGCTCCGCTTTGTGACTCAGGCAGATGGCTCAGCTTCCCACGGCCCCAGGTCCCTCATCGTTGAAGCAGGACAGTATAGCAACTCATGATGATATTTCTTTAATGTCATTAGCAAAATGACATTTAAAGTGCTCTTTTCATAGGGCTGGGGCACTTCCCAATAGATTTACTCAAGAGATTTGAGGCTTCCTTTTGGTTTTGTAAATTGAATCCTTTTCTTTCCCCATTGTGTTTTGAATTGGCTATCGATTGTCATTTTTTTTTTTTTTATGTTAACTCTACCACAGGGACCTAAGCTCTAGGAGGGGAGACATTTTATTATGTTCACTGCTGTGTCCTAAATTCTTAGAAAAGTGCGTGGCATATAGTAGGTACTCATTAAATATTTGTTAAGTGGGTGGATCTGGCAAACTTACTGAATTCTTTTTTTGATTCTTATGGGTTTTTAAGTTGATTCTCTTGAAATTTTAATAGCAAATTGTGTGCAACTTGTGATGTTTCCCTTTCCAATAGTAATACTTTTTATGTAAAACAGTATGGGCCAGGGCAGACCCCTCTGCTGCATTAAGTAGGCATGCTTTTTGATATTTGAGTACTAAGTATGATGCTTTTGGGGTTTCTGATAGGTGCCTTTTATCAGATTGTGGAAGTCTCTTTCTATTCCAACTCTCACCAGGCTTGTTTTTTTAATTTAATTTAATTTTTAAAAATCAGGAATGAGTGTTGGATTCAGTTTTTCATGTTTCTGGCATCTATTAAGATGATCATCTGGTTTTTTTCCCTTTAAATTTTTGATGCCATCTCATTAGCTATTGAAAGTGACAAGTATATAGACTAGATTAGATACATGGGGACGTACAGATGGAATACTGTTTTCTTAAAATGCCCATGAAATAGTACGCACATGGCTGGCAGCCGTGGAAACACATTACTCTTCCTCTAGGAGAGGGAACCGGCTCTCCATCTGCCTGCCTCCGTTGCCATACCTTCCTGGGCCCTCTCCCTGAGTGGGACTGTTGCTAATCTGTTTAGTTATACTTCAAGACATCTCCTGGGTCATGCTAACTAGGGAGCAGAGTGAGGGTCCATGAAGGGTCCCTCCAGACCCTGCTCCCTCTTGGGGGCCCTGAGCTCTGCTCCATGGGGTGGGGGCAGGGAGGGCAGCTGACCATCTCTTGATTGTCTGGTATCTGGCTCTTCCATTTGTTTCTTCCAGGAGACTGAAGTGTGCTGGAGCTGGAGCTGACCCCCAGTACAGCAGTCACCTTCTGTCCTCGACAGCGTCCTTCATGTGGTTTTAAGGGATGGTAAGAGCCAAGGTCAGAGGTCTCTTAGCAACCCCGCTTGCCTGGAGGGCCCTTCTCCGCAGGTGGAAAGCCTGCACGCTGTGATCTGTTTGATTTCTGTCCCTTGTGCCTGAGTCTCCCTCAGAGACTGTTAGGGGAAAGTGGCTGAAAGGCAGGATGCGGGCTCCCTTGGGCTCCTAATGACAATACCAGGGACCTGAAGAGATGTTGAAGTGAAGGGCTCTAGGGACTAGAATAGTATCCTCCAAAAAGATAGGTTTCAGTTCTCACCAACCCCCACCTCCGCCCCGTACCTGTGACTGTGACCTTATTTGTTAATAGGATATTATAAATGGAATTACTTAAGGATCTTGAGATGAATCATTATAGACAGTGGGTCCTAAATCCAGGAACTGATGTCCTTATAGGAAGAGAAGAGGCAGGGAGAAGGCCATGTGACGGGGGAAGTCAGAGGCTGGAACGATGGATCTTCTAGTCAAGGACCTGCGGGATTCTTGGCAGTCCCCGGAAACTGGGAGAGGCAAGAAGAAATTTTGTCCTAAAGCCTTCATGGGAGCTTGGCCAGGCTGACATCTTGATCTCAGATTGCCAGCATCCAGAAACGGAAGCCAGCAGATTTCTGTTGTTCAAGCCACCCCTGGTTTTATAGCACTTTGTTACAACAGCCCTAGGAAATGAATACAGGTGTATTAGGTTGAATGTTTAGTTTGTAGCACATTCCTTGCTACCAAGACATAAATAACCACATTTAAAAACTTAAATGCAAAACAGCAACAGACAAAAAAAAAAAAAAAACCCAGAATAATAAATAAAGTTATTTAATAGGAGGGAATTTCTAGAAACTGTTTTTCAATGTCTAGCGATTGGGATCTGGTTCCCAAGTTATGATACGTGAGCTTATTGAAATCTATTCCACCACTGTTACAGACGATAATTATTCAAACTGATATTATGAAAAATAAAATATTTATCATAATGTTAAAGGACTAATAAGTAAGTTTCTATTTGAGATATATATAATCAGGTTTGGATATGTACAAAGATTGGGAGAAGATACAGAGAAATCAAGACAATTCAGATGATAGTATAGCAGAATTGTATGTGATTTAAAAAGTCTAAGATTTGAAAATTCTTTCTAAGATTTAACTTCTTATAAAATATTTTCATAATAATTTCAATTAGAATTCTATGAATCTTTGCTAAGGAGTGTAAAATAATTATGGAACCATTGTGCCATGAAACAAAATATGTCCAGAAACCTGCAAAGAGTTGAATGTCACAGATGATCGGGGGGGAAATGATTTTCTGAGGCAAAATTTGACTCACAGATCAGTATTCCCCTAGGCTGGTTTGATTTAAAAAGCACACCTGAGAAATGTAGT
The DNA here is from genome assembly GCF_011764305.1 of Mustela putorius furo. Lineage (NCBI taxonomy): Eukaryota > Metazoa > Chordata > Mammalia > Carnivora > Mustelidae > Mustela > Mustela putorius. The sequence continues at coordinate 35,374,149 of NW_025421294.1, forward strand.
CTCTTGCTCCTTTCTGCTTGGAACTGGTATGCAGCACCTCGCCATCCCCTGGTCCACGCACCCAGGCCAGGAAATGCCTCCCTTCCTGGTCTGCCTCTGCTTGGGAAATGCCCACAATCACAGAGCCATTCTGCTGATTGAAAACGACACATCTCTATGTTGGAATCAGGTGAGTACCAGATTTATGTGTTTATTGTCATAGTCTCCTACTGAGTGCTAAGCAAAGCACTTCTTATCCGGAAATGAGTAAGAAATGGTCCTCACCTCCTGGGTCTACAGGAAGAGTTAGTGGAAAACAAGTTGTCTCATAGGGAAGCTGAGATCAGGCGCTAAAGTGATGTTGGAGGGGGGATTTCTCTGGACCACAAAGTGTGGCTGACTTGGCTCCTTCTAATTGGGAGGAAACACAAAAGATGAGTTGGGGAAGACTTAAGAGAAAAAGGCCACTTAACAATTTCACCCGAAAGCTCTGAAATCCAAGGTTAGTCTGCAAACAGTACTTTAATATACTTTCAACATCTAAAACTAAAAGATAATTGTTCTCTTAAAATAGTTTCAAACTTAGTCTTTTATATACACGCATATCCCTACAGAAGTCATTTACACTCACTCCTCCACACCCTTCAAATATTTCAAATCAAAAAGATTTTGCTGTATTTTTAATTCTATGATATCTCTCTAATGCATGTTCTCAGTAAAAGGACATAAAATTGGGGGTTTTTATTCTTTTTTTCTGGCTTGTTAGATATTTATTTAAAAGTTCTAGTTGAATTTTGAATTGTTCTCCATACAGACTTCATTGAACACCTATGTTGCACAAGAAATAAATCTTGGACTTGGGTGAAATTTGAGTGGAGGGAGCAATGAAGATGACATAGACCCTCATCTTGGCAAATTCAGAATAGACTAAAATATAGGGCGGAGATGAGGCCTTGGGTGGGACCAAGGAGGATGGCAGGAGTCTGTGGAGATGGCCACGGGTCCTGGAATGCATCGATCCTAACAGAAGATGTCAGGAAGGCCACTTTACCCAGGGGAAAAGGCAGAGAAAGGCATCCTCGGCAAAGGGGACAGCTTGAACAAAGACACCAGAGTTTTGGAGTACCTGGTTGGAACCAGCAAGGGAGGGCACAGTTTTCAGTTTTCATCTCCGTGTCCCAGCCCCTCATGGCATAGCTGCCACAGGACAGGGCAGGAGTTCATCAGGACAGAAACCATGTTTTGTACCCCCAGGGCTAGTCAGCCTGACATCAGATTGCCACTGCAGTGCTCTGTCACAGTTAGTACTGAGTCGGGGCGTCAACGTCCGTTGTCAACAGAGCCAAAAGGTAGTGAAAACAAGTGAAGCCAGTAATAGCATAGGACATTAAAGGATGGGGGTGCCCATGTGGCTCAGTCGTTAAGCGTCTGCCTTTGGCTCAGGTCATGATCCCAGGTTCCTGGGTTCAAGCCCTGGCTGGGGCTCCCTGCTCCATGGGAAGTCTGCTTCTCCCACTCCCCCTGCTTGTGTTCCCTCTCTCACTATGTCTCCCTCTGTCAAAATAAATAAAACCTTAAAAAAAAAAAAAGGACATTAAAGAATGACAGGGACTGGGGCCCCCTGAAGAATGGCACCATGTTGGACCATGGGCTCAGGTGTTACTGGGTCTTCCAACTTTTCAAGAAAAGCCAAAAACCCTCTAGATTTGTGTGTGACATGTTCAGATGTTTGAAATGTCCACAGTCCAAAAAGAACATGCCCAAGGGCCAGATTCAATTCGTAGCCCACGCAGTTGCAATCTGGGAGCAGAGCGTATAGTTGGAATTGTTGGGAGGTAAGACTGCACCAGGAACCTGGGGCTACCTTTGAAAGTGCCTGGAATGTCTCTCTGTGGGGTTCTGGTTCGATGGGAGCTTGGGAGCCTCTCAGCGTTTTTTCAACAGGGAAGTGGCAGACGCAGATCTGTCAGGGGAATGGAAGCAAGCGGGGTGGAAGGGGAGAAACCAGAAGCTGGGGGGCCTGGAGGCTGCCGAAGCATCCAGGTGGGAGATGACAGGCTCGCTGCTGGCCAGGGATGGGGTGGTGGCGTGAATAGGAGAGATGTGGAGGAGGTAGACGGGAGAGGACTCATGAGCAGCGGAGGGAGGGAGGGAGGGGCAGTAAGGTTGACCTTGGCCTTGTAGCCTGGGTAACAGGGTGAATGGGAATACCATTTACAAGAAGAGATGGTGTTGAGCCCATAGCCCCATAACTACTTTCGCCACCATGTCTCCAGCATGCCCTGTGCCCTCCAGCACCATTCCACACTGTCTGTCCAGTAGAAGAGCTGCCCACCTCCTCCTAACTTCCTCTGAGAGCAGCGCTATTTTTAATGCCTCCCCCTCCACCACTCCCAAAGCTCCTCCCTTTTCTTTCTCTCTCTCCTCCTTTCACTGCTCCATTTCCTTGACCACGTTGTCACTTCAACCGGCTCCTCTCCTCTGGGTGTCCCTCCTACAGGCAGCCGAAAATGAGGCTTTTAAAGCTAATTACTTAGTGGGTTTTTTTTTTTTTTTTTTTTTAATCCAACACAGAAGCCGTGCACTTCAAGAAGTGAGACCAGGTGACTTTGGCCTATTTTTAGTTGCTGTAATTTGCAGGCTATGGCTTCTCTTGTCACAGCAGTACCCCAAGATCGGAGCTCAACTCCAGTGCCCCAGGGCCCAAGGATTTGTAAAAATCTGCAGTTAGTTAATGGTGGGGTTGGCCAATTGATAGTCACACCCTGTGGTGTATTGGAAGATTGTCCTTCTCAACCTCCCTGGTAAGTTTAAGAACTAGTTAGGAACAGGAGTGCACACAGGCAGGGGGCAGAAAGGGAGAGAAGGAAGACACGCTGTGAGTTAATCAGCACACAGCTCATTGTGACCCCTGGACACCCGAAAAACCGGCTGTCATGTCCATGTGGCTCACCCCGGGCCCCATCCTCTGCTCTCCAGAGGAACACCTGGGGTGCCCCCTCTCCCCTTGCTCTTATAAGAAGTCAGGGAATGAAAGAAGAGAGAAAGTGATTTCTTGAGCCTCTTGTAGATTTCTCCTCTCAAACCAGGTTCCTGTTCAGATCTAAGGGACCCAATCCATGAAAACAAGGGACTTGTAAGTAAATGGAGGTTTTTGCCACTCCTGAAGGTGGACTGGAGGCCTGTCCACACCACAGACACACTGCTCAGCAGTAAGAACAAGATCTTGATACATGGACTAGCACGCAAGACTCAGATGCCTTCCGTCACATCACAGCTGCAGACCTCAGTAGGTGCCACACGGAAGGATTCCATTTAAGGATGTTCTGGACAATGCAAACTCATCGGGGAAAAGAAAATCAGGCCAGTGGTTAAGCGAGGAGCATGGCACGAGGGAATTTTCTGAAGTGATGCAGATAGGCTTGGCCAGGGTGGTGGTCACAGCTTCCCTAGAAGAAGAGAGCCCCTTCAGATCAGGGAGCGTGAATCCTCTTCATCCTCCGGGCTAACTGGGTTGCGTTTTCTCTCTTTCTCTTTGATTCGGGGTTGCCATAGCAGGGGTGAGGAACGAGGGTGGGCAGCGCCAGGTGGCAGAAGTAAGGTCACTGTGAAGCCACCAAATCTTCTGCAGGAACTTGCTCAGGGAGGGGTGGGTGGCGGGAGCTCTCTGCTTTGGACGCAGGTGACAGAAAGCAGAGGCGTCTGCAGGGAATTTAAAAGCAACAAAATGGACTCTGGTCTGGGCTCTGCTGACCCTGAGGTGGATGGAAACACTCAGAGTGGAAAAAGAACCAGGACAGGAGAGCACACAATTTCCAAGGTACTTTTCAGAGCACAGTTTGTCGAGCCCTGGAACTGGCAACTGGAACCTTGTCAGTGGGAAACGGAGGAGCCGCAGGCATGAGGGCTGGCTTGAACACCTGCACGGGGCGTGCTCACACTCAGCGTGAGTCTGGCCACCTGGATGGGACCTGCCGTACCTTCTTCCTTTGTTCTAAGTCAGCAGCTACTCCCTTACCTCCTTTCGCGTTCATAACTATGTTTTTGTCGATGCTTCCACGTGACTTGGAAGAAGGCCCCACAAGCCTGCCTCTGCCCTTGCTGCTTGTGTTTGACGAATACATTCTGTTCTGTTTTTTTGTTTTAATCTTGGGACATTGTCAGTGCTTTCTTGGGACAAAAACAGCTCTTCGTCATTCAATTCGTTTCAAGATAACTGTCATTCGCTGCGCCCCGTCAGTGTGCCCAGCGCATGTGATACTCTGTTGCCTACGGCCTCACCAGGGGGGGAGCGGTCCTGGAATCCACAGTCTAGCTGCAGTCTGCACACCTTCCGTGCCAGAGAAGGGAAGATAGTTCAAACGCCTCCAACGCCCTGGCCTCTCAAACACACCCTCACTGAATCCTAGCCCAGGGAGTTTGGCGTTTGTCCCTTTTCACAGAGGAAGCCCAGAGAGGTGAAGTGACCCACTCCAGGCCCACAGCATTCAGATGGTGCGCCAAACAGTGTCCGTTTGGGCAGCCATGTCCCTTGGCTTCCAGGTGACATCGGGAGCCCCGAGGCCCTTCCCCTTCCCATGCCTGGGCCCAGTCGTCACTCTGCCCTGGGCCTGCTCCCGAGCCCACATCTCCCTTAGAAAAGCAAAGCACCAAGATCCCAGGCCCCAGTAGACATCCTACGCACCCCATCTGTCAGTCACAAGATGCCACAACAAATCTGTCAGGAATCCTAAGACACCTGTCTCTTTCACTTCTGGCCTTCAGAGATTGGGGACCACTTGCGGTCTTACTGCGGGAGTTGGTTTTGGCTGTTTAATCTGTTTCCCCTAAAGGCAAAACACCAAGGCAGTTCCCATTCAGCACATCTCCCCTCCCTCCTCCCCAAGGAGGTTGGCAATGATGAGAGGGGCTGTTTTGGGAGGGCTGGGATGGGGGTCGTTCCATTCTCAGTTTGGACAGACTCCTCAGGCTGGATTTCAGAATTCAGAGGTGGGAAAGCAAACATTGCCTCATTAAAACTGGGGTGCCTCTTTGATTCATTAATCCATCTTGCCCTAATACTCCCTGATAAGTCTGTTCATCATTATTAATCACCGGGCTCGTGGGAGGGAGCTGCCGGCTGTCACTGCATTCCTCTTAACCCCTTGTCTACCCACATTCAGAGCCTGTGATAGAATGTGGGCTGTGGGCGGCAGGGGGGCTGTGGGAGGGTGTGATGGTTTGGGAGATGATGCTACCTGCTTTGTCCTGTGAGCCTCAGATGCTGAGAGGTCTGTCTTGGAAAAGGTCGTGGACCTTCTCGTCCTCGCAACAATGTGACAGTGACTTATCACGGGAGAGCTCCCAGGCTAATTTCATAGAGCTCCCCCATTTTATAGATGAAGAAACTGCGGCTCAGAATTAGCTTGCCCAAAGCCATCTGTGGGGTAAGGGCTGAGTGAAGACTGGAGTCATGGGTGTTGTCCTAACAGCTCAAAGTAGCACCCTGTACCCTGTACCCTCTGGGGACCTTCCTACTGTCTGTCAGTAGCTTGTTGGGTGGACTGGGCAGAGTATGGGTTTTAGAGTCAGACAAACTTGAATGACAATCCCAGCTCTGCCAGAAGCCTTTCTGGCGACCTCCTAGTCTCAGTTCGATTATTTGCAGAAAGGGGACAATGTGTTTCTTATACAGCTACGAAGACTAAATCAGAAGCCATAGAGAGTGGATTGTACAGTGGAAGTGGCAAATAAATACTGCACAAATGACAATTTTCTTCAAACACCCCCTCCCCCTTGGGTAGGATGGGCACTTCCTTTTCAAGGGAATGGATCTGACAAATTTGTTCAGACTAAGAGACTGAACTCTAATGCCCAGTCACTCCCCTCAACTCCCTTCCTGGAGCAAAGTTCCTACAGCATGTTCATGGTGCACATCAAGCCCCAGTGTCTTTGCACAAGCTGTGCCCTCTGTCCTGAATGCTCAACTCTCACCTAGAGTCCACCATTACCTGGCAAACTTCAATTAATTCTCCAGACCTAATTCAACTCTTCCCTCTGCTGAGAAGTCCTTTCTAATCTCACTAATCAGAATTAGTTTTCTCTTAGAGTCACAGAAAAAGTAAACTGATCAATACAAAGCTAGCCAACGAGTGGGCCAGCACAACTCCCACTCTCTCAGAGACTTCTCTAATTAATTGCCCTGCAGGAATGTGTCTGAATTATTCTAGATCAATGGGAACTAATGAGGTGTCAGCGGGGCTTTGAAAAGACCCAGAGTCCAAAAGTTAAAAACAAAAACAAAACCAAAAACCTCCCACTTATTAATGAATTTACTTATGGATTCATTTGTTCATTTGACAGATAAATAATATTCACCCTGTCCGTGCTAGCACCATCAATGTGCAGGTAGCTTCTGTCCCCGGAGCTGGGCCAGTGACAGCCTACAGAGCCCCCTTACCTGCTCACCTGCTGTGTGCTTTGAAGGGAGGCCCTGAGATGGAGTCACCAAACGCCTTGTTTGTCTGATAGTGTCTCATGATCAGATCCATGATCTCTTGATGTGACGGTGGTTAGGACAACTGCCACAGAAGTGACATTAGTCTTTTTAAGTCACTTGGAACGGTTCCCCTCTCAGCGATTATGCCACCAACAGGACACGCTGTTCAGGCTGATTTGTTTCATTTGACTCTGGGGTTTAGGAATTTATTTTAAATGTAATGTTGTCACTTTCATAATATAAGACATGTACATGTTTCCTAAGCCTACAAAAAAAGATACAGGCAAAAAATTTTAGTTTCTATCCCTGTCCCTCTACTTGGTGCACTCTCTTCTCTCACAGGGAAACATTTTAAAATTACGGTTTACTTTTCCATGATTTTTCTAAATATAAACATGCACACATTATACACACACACACACACACATACCTATATATGGATATATATGTGTGCATACATATGTATGGGTATATATATATATAGCTTTATTTTCATTTGCATTTATTTTGTATCTTTTTTCCTTACCTTTCTGTGTGTGTGTATGTGTGTGTGTTCGTATCCTTTGTTTCTTACATCATTGGTGGCATACGATTCCCACTTTGTCTACCTTACACTTTTCACCAAACATCACATCCTCGAGGGTCTCCCTGGGTATGAATAGAGAGCTGGTCATTGCACTGGGCTCCACTGGTGGCTGTCGCCTGGTTTCTCTAGGCAATCTCTGCCTGATGGGCATTTGAGGTATTTCTAGTTCTTTGCTTTATTTTTATAGCCCCTTGCTTGATTTTTGTTTGCATTTGTGTTTGTCTTTTTTTCTTTACCTTCTAAATTTATTTATTTTGTTTAGTTTCATCTCTTGTAAACAGTATGGTATTAGAGTTAACTTTATTAACAAACCCATGGAAAATCTTTTTCTTTCAATGAATGAGTTGAGCTCACTTGTATTTATTGATGTGACTGACATTTTTTTTCTAGTTTTGTCACAGTATTTTATAATTTATAAAGATATATATGTGTGTGTGTTATTTATATATATTTCCTTTCAGTTTATTTTATTTGTCTCCCTAGCATTCTCTTTCTCTCTCAAGTATACATCTTGGTATTTAGGAAACTGTGTTTTGAATTTTTGCTATAACAGTTACCTCTATACATTTATGTAATTCCCTGGTTCCTTCTTTCTTTCTCTTTCCTTCCTTCCTTCTTTTTGTTCTTTCTTCCTTTCCTCTCTCCTCCCCAATCTCTCTCTTTTGGTCATCTGCTCCTGGATCCCTCCTATGAACTGAACTGAAATTTACTAGTAACCTCCTCTTCCCCTCTGTTCTCTCCCTGACATAGCCTTTTATTTTCAGTTAATATTTACAAGGCAATAGGTAAGCTTACCCTGCTATTCCTGTATCTTCTCCTATTCTCCCTCCATTTATTTATTCATTCTTCTCTCCACTAATATTTTAAAGATTTATTTATTTTATTGTAGAGATATAGAAATAACAGAGGGAGTGCATACACACACAAATGGGGGGAGGGGCAGAGGGAGAGGATCTTCAAGCAGGCTCCCTGTCGAGGGTGGAGCCCAACTTGCGGCTCTATCCCAGAACCCTGAGATCAGGACCTGAGCTGAAATCAAGAGTCAGATGCTCAACCAGCTGAGTCATACAGGCAACCCATTACCACTATTTTAGTCTTTGTTCCATGGACCATGTAGGACTGTAGGACAAAGTTTTTCCACTAGCAAAAAAGGCATGCATCTAATCACAGTGGAACTGGCATTTATATTCTCCTTAATTATGCCTCCATGTTTATTCAAAGGATTGAAAAAATTGAGCCTTGACTTAATTACAATCCTTGGCTGATGTAATGGACAGCGATCTCTAAGCAATCTCTAAGATTGCTTGGTGTCTCTAAGGAACATGCGGACTCCATAGGCTTTTTTTTTTTTTTTTGCAACTTGCTTACACCCTAAGGACACCCTTTGGGGGTAAAGCAATGCCATTGAGAAATGTATTCCCTGACCAGCCAGTGACCCTCCTTCCAGAGGCCATGAGAGCTGAAGGGAGGCCCTAAGAGATTATTCCATCAGATCCTAGGGCACATGAGGCACCCCTGGAAAGCTTATTAAAACGCAGGTCCCAGAGTCCCATAAGAGTGATTTAATGAGTGGAAGGTGGGGTTTAGGTATACACATTCCTAACAAGTACCCCAGAAACTGCTCATACCGATGGTTTCTGGACCACTTTGAGAACTACCGTCTGGTGCAATTGTAACTGAGGGAAATTGTTCAAGGCTGATAGTGAGCTTGTGCTGGGACTTGGATTCCCATTTGACAAGCTCCTCGAGTCTCAATCAGGGTTTTATCAGGTGAACACAGGACTCTGGAGAACAGAGAGTCTCAGTCTCTGTGGCTTGGGGGAATTAGTAGATGCAAAGACGAGAGATAAGATCACGCAAAGAAGCAGACAAGTCATGTGCTTTGTTTTAGAAGTGCAAGCTGAGGCATTACTAGGAACACTGAGGGGGCCCAAATCTTCCTGGGGACTGATGCTGCTCCACTTTCTCCTCCCAATGGCCCTAAGAGATAGTAACTCTCATCCAGTTTTTACAGAAAGGAAAATGAGATCCACAGAGAAAAGTGACTTGCCCAAGACCAAGTAAGTAGGAGTCAGAAAAATGACAATGATAATGATGATAAAATAATGATGGTGGTGGTGGTGACCTTGAAGATGATGGTGGGGGTGATGCTGATACTGACAATGTTGATAATGACGGTGATGGTGATGGGGCTGACAGGTGTGATAAAGATGATGAAGATGACGGAGACAACGATGTTCGCAAACAAAGATAATAACTATCACTTCTGAGCTTGACCTGTGGGTCAGCCTCTATGTTAGAACATTGCACCTGTAACTTCGCTTGCTCCCATCTAACTCTAAAGGGGAGACATTAAGCACCAGGCCTTCCCTCTCCAAATCCAGGAGTTTCAATTATATTAAAACTACACTGTCCTCTTGCCACTGTGAAGAAATCAGGATGTCATCATTCTCTTGCTCTTCTTCTTCTTCTTTTTCTTTTTTAAGATCTTATTTATTTATTTATTTGAGAGAGCACAGGCAGGCAGAAAGACAGAGAGGGAGAGGTAGACTCTCTGCTGAGCAGGGACCGTGATGCAGGGCTCAATCCCAGGACCCTGATATCATGACCTGAGCCCAAGGCAGACGCTTCGCCAACTGAGCCACCCAGGCGCCCCTTCTCTTGTTCTTCTTTAAAACTTTGGGAAGAAGAAACTATTAGGAAGCTGAAAACTTGAAGTTCTGACAGTCTTAAAGACACCCAAGTGAATGGAGGAGTTGATACTGCTCGAGTGGCTTGCCGGGACTATATAAATAGCAACTCGCGCCTCATCTGCACACATCAAAAAGCACATTAGAGGAACATTAAAATGTCAAGCGGGTTAAATCTGAAATGTGACCTACCTTATTATCTTGTGAGGGGGATAGAGCTGTCAAGAACTCAAATCTTCCCGGCTGCTTTGATGATGTGGGGGGCTGCAAGGTTCTTAGGGAGACCTGTTCAGGGCCAATCCGAAGGAAACCAGAGTGGACTAGGGCATTGTCCGCTTCTACAGAGCTCCGGCCTGAAAGCTTGGGGGAATTACTGTGGGGATCCTCCTCTGGGTGTCTTTTCCAGGAAACCCCATGTTGTTTCCAGCAGTTTCTCTTCCAGTGCAGCCTTGTGGGAAGAACCCAGCTCCCCAGCTGTATCTCCCACTGTTTCCTGAACACAAGCCTTTAGCCTTATTTCTGATCAGAGTTGCCCCACCAGTGCGACTTTGGGGAATTCTCCCTGGGGCTCGAAAGTTACCAGCTAGAGGCAAGGACAAGTCCAAACATCCCAAGCAATGCATAGTTAGCCTCCCTGCGGGCTGGCGGCTACCAAAATTACAGAACTAACTGGGTAGAGTGGATGAATTCAGCAGAGTCAAAAAGTCTGATGATTCAGGGTGGTTCATAAGCTAGAGAAATCATCCTAAGATGACACCGTGCACATACCAGAAGTAGACCTCAAGTTCACTGTGTATTTCACCGAGGGTCTATCAACCAGCCACCACTCCTGGGTTCAAGGAGAGGGGCAGGGTGTCTGAAGACATGCGGGGCTGGACATTTGCTGTTTTCCTTCTGCAGGGATGGTGGGAGTGAGACGGGCTTCTGGTAAGGTGGGGGAGTGGTATGAAAGGCAAAGACCCCGGGGTGGCCACCCCAGACACAGCACTCCTCCTCTGGCTCCCACAAATGGAAGCCACAGATGGGCTCAGCTCTCCAGTCCTATTCCAAGGAGAACCCAGAGAACCTTGTATCTGCTGCTGCCCACTTCAATCCAGCGTCTGCTTCAGATGATCGGGCTGAGTAAACCACGATACAAACTCAGTCTGGTGTAGTGTCAGGGCACCTGCATGGCTCAGTCAGTGAGTAAAGCATCTGCTTTGGCTCAGGTCACGATCTCAGTGCCCTGGGATCGAGTCCCACATCAGGCTCCTTGCTCAGCAGAGAGTCAGCCTCTCCTTCTCCCTCTGTCTACCTCTCTGCCTCCCTGTGCTCTGTGTCAAATAAATAAATAAAATCTTAAAAAAAAAAAAAAAAAAGAATGGGATGTGTTGGCTCCAGTGACTGAAAAAATCAAGACACAGGGAGAACTCCCCATGAGGCTTGACCCAGGGGCTTAGGAGCTCCCAGCGACAGGGATGAATAGTAGCTAACATTTACTGTTTGCCTCTTTGCTGGACATTTTTCTAAAACTTTTCATGTAACCCATTTAATTCTCGGGAAAACACTGTGTAGGAAGTGATTATCACATCCCTCTTTACAGATGAAGGAATAAAAGCACAGAGAAGTTAAGTAACATTCCTGAGGTCACACAGCTTGGAGACAGAGAAGGTGGACCTCAGACATGACCGTCTCGCACCAGAATGCAGGCTTTTAACTGCCGTGCTGTGTCATCTCTGTGTTGGACTGAGTTAGAATTGTTTCTTCCTTTAAATAACTCAGGTTTCAGCAGGGAAGGCAGAGGAAGGAGAGAATCACAAAGCGATGTGTGACCATGGGATGCCATAGGAAGGAATCCTGGGACGCACATGGCCCCACAAGTCTATCTGACAGCTTCAGACTCAGAGCAAACTGAATCCAAATCGCCCTACATGAACAGCCCTCCAACCGTCCAGAGGAACCCTGGGGGGAATGGCTTCAGAAGAGCACCCCTACCCCGCCGCCCCGACTCTCTATTTAGACTTTTCTAGAAAGGCTACATTGCTCACAAAGACGTGTCTCCTTCAAGAGAGGAAAATCCCTTGCCCACTGGGAGGTTTTGCTTCTACTCTCAGAGGGATTTAGCAGCTTCCCCTTGACAGGGTAAAGAACTGGGGCGTCAGCCATGGCTGCCCAAGGTCTCAAGGCAGAAGCAAGGTGCGCATGGCCTGATGGGAGCAGGGGAGGCTGGCTGGGCCAGGGCCAGAGCCAGAGTCATGCCACCATAGAGTCACACCCCCGCTCGGCCCTTACCAACGCTTGAGCAGCTCATGTCTCCTGCCGGAGCCTCCTGTTCTCACCTGTAAAATGGAGACATAGTAACTACCTTTTAATACTTCAGGATTCAATGCCAAAGTTGAAATCTTAACCTGGTTTCCTGTTTGCTACACGCTGTTGTAAAGGTAGTACTTCCTCTTTAGGGTCTGGGAGGTCAATTCAAATCAGGCATTTTATTGAGATTATAGGTTTTGTTTGCCCTCATAAATCTGTAAGAAAGTTTTCATGGGGGGACCTGGGTGGCTCAGTCTTTAAGCCTCTGCCTTTGGCTCAGTTCATGATCCCAGGGTCCTGGGATCGAGCCCCGCATGGGGGGGGGGGTCTCTGCTCAGCGGGGAGCCTTCTTCCTCCTCTCTCTCTGCCTGCCTCTCTGCCTACTTGTGATTTCTATTTGTCAAATGAATTAAAAAAAAAAATCTTTAAAAAGTTTTTATGGTTTACCCTGCATGGATGTCAGGTGCCTGAATTGCCAACTAATTAAGCATAATACAGAAATGGCCTTATTTGGTTGCTTTAATTTGATAATTTGTTAATTCACACAGGGAATATTTACTGAGCATCTACTCTCTGCCAGGCACAATTCTTACTGTCGGGGACACAGTAGGAAACCAAATAAGAAGAGTCCTGCTTCTGCCTATGCTCAGGTTCTTATAGATATTCCCTGTTTTCCAGAGCAGAGTGGAAGGCAGATTGGGCCGGCACAGCAGGAGGGAGACCAGGTAAAGGGCTGTTTTGCAGAACACGGGTATTTCAGGTAAGGGATGGTGTGGTTGGAGGTAGGACATCGGGACTGGAGGGGTAGGGACCTTTAACCAGTGAATTTGAGATTGTATCAGGTGGAGTGGAATGGCGTGGGGAACCTCCCACTGACCTGTAGTTATGTCCAACCCTGGAATGTCTGGTATTTTTGGAGGGATTAGCTGCGCAATGATACCCCCCAGGAAAATCCTGAAGCTAAAATTCTATTTCACTCAGGGTGCCCGGGTGGCTCAGTAGGTTAAAGTCTCTGCCTTCAGTTCAGGCCATGATCTCAGGGTCCTGGGATAAAGTCCCACATTGGGCTCTCTGCTCAGCAGGGATCCTGCTTCCTCTCTGCCTCTCTGCCTACTTGTGATCTCTGTCTGTCAAATAAATAAATAAAATATATATTTTTAAAAAATTCTATTTCATTCAAAACAGAAAAAGAAAGAAAGAAAGGAAGGAAGAAAGAAAGAAAGAAAGAAAAGGAAAAGAAAGGAAAGCCCCGCGCTTGGTTCTTACACATGGCTGTGGTGAAGACTCACACTAATTTCAGCTTCATGCTTAAATTCCCTGATCTCTTCCCCTACTGTCTCTCTGCCCTTTGACAGCCAGAAACATCTTTCTAAACCATACGCTTAACAGTACTTGTCTCTGTGTTTTGTTTTTATCTTTCAAAGTGTCTTCAGGACAACATCCAACCCCTTTGACAAAGCTCACAAGGCTTGCTGCTTTCTGCCTTTGCCTGTCCCCAAGTCCTCTGTCCCCCACCTGCCCTGCGCCCAGCCACCCGGGGTCATTCATCACACCCTTTGTTTAAACAAAGGCCCTGTCTCACTAAGGCCCCCAGGTAAACTTTACGCACCCCCCAAGACCCAGTTCAAAGAGCTCTTCCTGCCAAATGTTCTCAGACTTTTGCAAGTGGAGCAGAACATTCCCGGCTTTGTATTAACCCTGGGGGCTTTGTGCGTTCCTCAGTTGACACCTTCCCTGATGTTCTGCCCTTACTGGGTGGCAGCAAATGGGTTTCAGGGTGCCTCAGCCCTCGTGTGTGTGTGTGGGGGGGGGAGAGGGTGGGGGTGCTCTCAGGACCAAGTCACCTCTGGCAGTGAGCTGACGAATGGCAGGGTCCGGGTGGGCCATGGTGGACGAAAGGGACTCTGGGCTGGGTAAGAGATCGCAGCATCAATCAGCCCAGAGGAGTGGTGTGAGATCAGCAGTGTGTTCCTACACTAAGCCTGGTCCTCTAGGACCCTGGGCACGTCTCCATGGAGCACTGGGGCTGCACATGTTTGCTAAGCCCATAAATGGCCCTGTTGCCCTCCCACAAAAAAATCTTTAACCTGCACATTTTCCACGGACCATATACCCCTTGTCTCAAACAATGGCAGCGTTTGCTCAAGAATCAGATGGTTCTTCCGGTGTTTGGGATTGTGGGCCGCTGAAGGACGAGGCTTCCAGTCCTTTCCCTCCAGGAAGTTCCCATCTGCTTAGAAGAAGTGAAGTGAACAGGCGAGGTCGGGTGTCAGTGCTCCCGGAAGTGACGTGTTCCTGTAATGGACAGCCCTACGGTGTCACTGGGGCAGAGGGCCCTTCTATCCCCATTGGGACACAGAGTCCCAGATTTTGTCGTTTACCTCCTTAGGGTTTTACCTGACTTAATGGCAGAGCTTTCCTTTGTCATCCCTGAAACTTGCCGCCTCACACACGTACATGTGCCTGGGTGGGTTCGCGCACCCTTGTGCACACACGCACACATTCAGTTGAACAAATTAGTTAATTAAAACATTAAAAATAATCCAACCTTCTCTGAGATAAGTGCAGATGCCCTAGAGGGTCATAGAACCAAGGAGGCATCAAGGCACTGGTCCCCAGTGGCTGGTGACAACGGAGCAGGGAAGCACCTGTCGAAGCTTTCTTTCTGTCCCCACCTCCCATCCTCCAGAAGCTGCGGGACCAGAGGCTTGGGCTTGGTGTAGGACAGGCCTCCATTCAAAACACAGCTCTACCTTTTCTTTGTTGTGAAACTGTAGGCACACCTAGTCTCCTTTGGTGCCTGAGTCTCCTCATCAGAGCAATGGGAATGGTGCCGAGTCGCTTCTCTTTGCACAGGAAGATTAACTAGTGCAGGGAAGTGAGCATGGCAGGAGGCAGGAGGCAAGAGCACAAGGGTAGCTCTTTGTGACACAACTCTTGCAAGAATCTCACACATGTGTTTTACACATGACCTCTTGCATGGCGTGGAGAAGGTGATCTCATGTTCGAGATCTGTCTACAGCAGCGAAGTACCTGCCATTGACGGGGAGCTTAAACAACAGAATTTTATTTGCTCACAGCTCTGGAGTCTGAAAGTCCGAGATCAAGGTCTCATCAGGGTTGATTCCTTCTGAACGTTCCTCCTTTGGCTTGTAGATAACCATCTTCTCCCTGTGTTTTCATGGTCTTCTCTGTGTGTCTGTGTTCTAATGTCCTCTTACAAGGACACGACTTCAGATTGGATTAGAGCCCAACCCAAGGATCTCATTATAACTTAGTTACCTCTTTAAGGGCCTGATCTCCAAATACAGTCCCATTCTGAGGTGGGGTTGGGACTTCGTTTGAATTTGGGGGGGCACAACACAATTCAGTCCTAACATCATTTTGTTAGCAAGGGGGCTACAGCGTTCTATGACAGGCTGAGGTCCTCAGGCAGGGAGTGAGTTCTGGAAGGAGATCCATAGACAGTGCCTAAAGCCATTGTCCCTAATAGGGTCCCAGCCCAGCAGGGGACAGGCAGCCAGTCCTCTGTCACACTTGGCCACCTTATAGTCATTTCCCATGGAGATCTGAGTGGCTGCAAATTCTGCCCAATTCAAAAGAGATGTCTTTCTATCATGCCCTCGAAGAGCTCACTGAGCAGATGTTTGCTGCTGCGATGAATGATCAATCAGAGTCTATAATGGAAGAGGCCGGGCATCCTTGGCTCTCTCTGTATGTGCAGGCGTTCAGTCCTCAGAGGGCTGAAAGGAGCCAAATCAGAGTTCCCGCTGAGGATTCAAAAGCTGGAGATGAAACTATTTGGGGCTTTTTGTCTATTCCTTCCCCCCACCTTACACCCCCAACACACACCATTACTGCTATAGGCAAAATTTACGAAGAGCAATTTTCTTCTCAATAGAATTCTTTTCCTTCCAGAATATAAAATACAAATTCCAATTTGCTTAACATTCTTCAAGAACTTAGTACATGCCAGGTATTGTGCTAGGACTTTCATTCCTATTGTGTTCCATGATGCTCAACATAGCCTGGAGAGAGAGATGTTATGATCCCAGATTTACAGCTGAAGCGACAGAGGCTCCATGGGGGGAAGAAGCTTCCCTGATGACCCTCTTCTGCAGGTTGACAGAACCAGAACTTAAGCCCGGGGTTTGCAGAGCTCCAAGTCCCATGTGTGGTGCCCTTGGCTTTGTTCACTTTCTTAGTTCCAGAAGTACCTAGGCACCAACTTGTGCGTTGGTATCAGCACAGCCAAGGTGCAGACTAAGGGCAAAACCTTGAGCTCCCAGGCGAGCTTCCACTTGTGTGGTGCCCTTTGGTCCCATTCTTATGCATTCGCTCTGAGCACCTTCCCACATTTTCTTTCTCTCTTTGACCTCCTTATGTTCTGTCTGCACTGTAACAGCTTGACAGTGTGGGCTCAGATGCATCTGCTTCTCCATAGCTCTACTCGAGGGGATAGATTTCTCCCTCCAAATTCTCCTATCACTTGAATATTGGCATTTCTAATTCAACTTTGCCGTTAATCTCTATCATAAACTCAGACCTGTGTTCTGGGGAAAAAACCAGAGAATGAAAACCATGTTCCATGCTGCAGAAAGCTTTATAAATCACCCTGGGTGGGGGAGGGAAGGAAGATTTCATAAAGCATGATTATTACTAACAAAAATAAATTTTAAAATACAGTAGCTGCACAGTTAGGTCTGCTCCGAGCAATCATCATCTTGGAGACCACTGCTCACATGCTAGGCTCTGTTCTAAGACTTCTGTTTCTGTGCAGGGGTGCCTGGGTGGCTCAGTCAGTTATGCGTCTGCCTCCGGCTCAGGTCATGATCTCGGGGTCCTGGGATCGAGCCCCGCATATCGGGCTCCTTGCTCAGCAGGGAGTCTGCTCCTCCCTCTCCCTTTGCTGCTCCCCCTGTTGGTGCTCACACTCTCTCTGTCAAGTAAACAAAATCTTTAAAAAGAAAAAAAAAACTTCTATGAATGAAGTCATTTGCACTCCATCACCACTCCTTCCAAGCAGTCCTTTAGAAACCCCGGCTCCTTCCATCCTCACCACATGGTCTCCAAGCTTAGTGCCGTTGTCTGCATGGAATGGATTAAGGAATGAATTAAGGTGAAGAGGGTGAAGAGGTTTTCACATGGCTGGCTTTTTTTTTTTTTTTTTTTAAGATTTTATGTATCTCTTTGCGAGAGAGAGAGAGAAAGAGAGATTAAACTTGGCTCCTGGTGTGGTGGGATGACTCGGGGCAGGAGGGGAATAACGATGAAACCTCTGGTCACTGTCATTCAATTTCTTGTTGTTGATGGATGTCCTACTGGTCTCTTGGCTCACGTGGCTGCACTGATGTGTACACACGCCACTCACTAAATACCTTTTCTGTAGGCTTATACATACTCACAGGCTTAGGAGGAATGCTTTTTGCTCTAGGAAAGTCAATTTCTCCAAGAGTGCTGTGTGCCCAAATAGCGAACAATGTTGCATAGAAAAGGGTTTCCAGCTGCAGTCCCCTAACTGGACCCAACACCCAGAGCCTGAAGAGTTATTTAGTACTTACCCTTGCTCTCCAGGAAGCCAACCCATCCAACATGTCTTCCCGGATGAGCTACGGAATTTGTGTGGCCCAGTGTGGAGCAAGAAGGTGGGGCTCATATTAAAAAATCGGTGCCATTAAAGGTATCAAATATGAAGCTTTTTACTTCATCCATGGTCTTTCTTTTGACTTGTCATGGGAGTTTTTATTTCCCATTTCATGTCTAAATAAAGAAAAATTAAAATTCTAAATTATTAGCATGAATGATACCATTCATTTTTATATCATGCAATGCCAATTTACATGCAAACCTAAGAACATTTTTTTAAGGATGTGTTTATTTATTTGAGAGAGAGAGAGAGAGAGATTGAGACCATGTGTTGGGGGAGGTGAGCAGAGGAAGAAGGAGAGAGGGTCTTAAGCAGACTTCGTGCTGAAGGTCGTGCTGAGATCATGACCTGATGAGCCAAAACCAAGGGTCGGACCTTAACCGACCGTACCACCCAGGCGACCCTAATTTAAGAACATTTAACTCATAGACGAATTACCAAAATCGGACCATTCCTATTTTGGGGCTTGTATGTGCCTATGTATTTTATTCTCCCCAGAACAAGAGAAATGCTGCACAGAACTAATTCCACAGCTTTCATTTCACTTCTCAAGAGGCACACATTCTTCCAGCACTCTGTCTTGGGCTTAATACCGAGTAACGAAGGACTGAAAGGAAAAGGAGCTTTGGGTTTCCCCACCTTTCCCTTTACAGTACTGGCAACCGGCTGATAGAGGAAGTACCGCAAGTGAAAAAGGCTATGTGCTAAGTGTCCTTGGTGGTTCTTGGTGTTTAGACCTTCTGCCTTCTTTCTGCCTTCAAAGCCAGCTCTGGCCCAAGAGGGAAGTATGGCCCTTCTGGCTTTTAACACCTTATTTCTTCAGTCTTTCGCCTCTGCGATGCCTGGGAGTTTCTCGAGACTCAAGTACAAGTACAAGGTAAGTAGGTTTCGAGCCAGATCTCAAGCTTCGCAAATGCTTTAGGTGAAGGGGGAGGCCAGGAAGGGCAGACAAGCACGTGCACATTCTCCTGCTGCCCAGAAAGGCGCAATGATGAAAGCTGAGCCATAGACCAGGCGTGTGGGGCTTCTGCCAGCAGCTGCATGGGGAGCCCACCTCTGGAGCCAGCCCTGTAGCTCAGCTCCCTGGAGTCAGGGGCCACGAGGCGGATGGCGGCAGGAGAGAACCGTGGCAGACAAGGCCTCTGTTCAGTTCTGCAGCTCGGGGGACTCTCCAGGTGCCTCTGTCCTCTCGGTTTGCTTCCTGAATTCCCAGTCTCCTGTGAAAGACAGATTGGACTGGAAAGCTTGCTCGGCTAACTTCGTAAGAATTAACCCGGGGCCCTGGCAGATTCTCTTGAAACAATATGCCTTGTATAAAACCTAGGACATGAAAAAGATCCTTTCTGGCTTCCTCTTTGCAGTCAGGAAGGCTATTAATGAAGCCAAATGGCCCGAGAGAGAGAGAGAGAGAGAGAGAAGCAGGGGTGGGGGAGGAGGTTGAGTCAGTCCCGCGGGGCCCAGTTAAGTGGACACACAGTTATACAAGTGTAGTCACATATTATGTAAACGTTGGAGACTGTTATTTTCAATGAGCATAATTCTCTAATGATTCATCCGAACCCTTGCTTCGTGATGAACTACTCACCAATAATTCATTCCTTTTTATTGCCGACTAATAAGGCATGAGATGAATTCAACTTCATAAACCAGGAGGGAAAAGCAAATTAAAAATGCAATAAGAGGGGCGCCTGGGTGGCTCAGTGAGTTAAGCCTCTGCCTTCGGCTCAGGTCATGATCTCAGGGTCCTGGGATTGACTCCCGCATCGGGCTCTCTGCTCAATGGGGAGCCTGCTTCCCCCTCTCTCTCTGCCTGCCTCTCTGCCTGCTTGTGATCTCTCTCTGTCAAATAAATAAATAAAATCTAAAAAAAAAAAAAAAACACACACACACACAATGAGGTATCACAGTATGCCTAGAAGAATGGCTAAAATAAATCATAATGGTCGTACCAAAGGCTGGTGGGATGCGGAGAAACTGGCCCCCTCCTCTGTTGCTGAATGTAAAATGAAATGTGAAATGGTACTGCCACATTGGAAAATGGTCTGGAAATCTGAACATGCAGTCACCACGCAAAGCAGCAATTGTACTCTAGGACAATTGTCCCTGAG
Source organism: Mustela putorius furo (assembly GCF_011764305.1). Lineage (NCBI taxonomy): Eukaryota > Metazoa > Chordata > Mammalia > Carnivora > Mustelidae > Mustela > Mustela putorius. The sequence goes on from NW_025421294.1 coordinate 35,393,926, forward strand.
TAAGTTATGTTCACATGAAAACCTGGACGCAGATACTCATAGCAGATTTATTTCTGGTAGCCAAGAACTAGAAACAACTTAGATGTCTTTTAATAGGTGAGTGATTGTGCCCATTTTATCGAGAAGAAATCTGAGGCTTAGAGAAGCTAAACAGCATGTCCAAACATCCCACAGCTAGAAGGCAACAGAGTCAGAGGAAACCTTGCTTAAAGGCCACCCTTGTTCTTCAGGGCGAGGCATCTATGATCGTGATGTTGGCCTTGATTCTTGGTGAGAACGTGCTCTGTCTTCTGAATTCAAGAACTTCTAATGTTATAAAGCATTTGTAAAAGTCTTGCCCTGAGTCCTTGGTACCAATTAAATTAAAATTGAAGTGTTTGATTAACTGAAATACGTTATTCTTGACAGGACGAGGTGAGGTTTTCATACTTGGCATCCTTCCTGCTTTCTTTTGGAGTATCTACCTCTTTAATACCATCTTATTGTATATTTAGAATTTTCCTCTCTCCCTAAGTCTGTATTTTCTATTGGTCCTTGAACCACGTGGGGTAAGGGGTTTTCCTTCCTCACCCAGCGTGGTTGAGGAGTGTGTGAACGTGGAAGAGTGTTTTGTAGTGTATATTCGGTAATGATAATTAGCCACAGGTCCTCCATCATTCACATATATGCCACCTGCATGGGAGGCAGGATAGCCGCGTCCCGAGGGCCACCGCTGGGGATAGCTGCCTACAGTGAAATCCCACAAGATCCCCGAACCTGCCCAGATGAGACACTGCTCCTCCCTGTGCTCAGTTTCCCCACACCAAAACCATGTAAAGAAAGAACGTCCCTCGGAGAGGGAGTTGTTGCCACGATGTCCCAGGGCCTGGCACAGAATGTGGTTGGCTATGGTTACTTCTATACCAGTGAAGAGAAAGAAAAATTGGTGATGGAGTCAAGACAGACGGGGACAAAGAGAAGATTGAGAAAAGTAGCTTAGGGGATGCAATAAAGTAGTTGAATGAGGCAAGACCCGTTCGAGAGTTCTGAAACCGCAGAGGATTTTCAGAGGCGCACGGAACAGATCTCGGAATTCCCGGTGGAGGGCCGTTTGTTATTCCTCTCGCGTTCCTGGTGGCGTCTCCAGCAGGCATTTGGGAAAATTCACTGGTCAGGATGGCACAGAGAAAATGATACGCACTGGGAGATAGCCATTATGATTCCACGTAACGAGTGCAAGAGGGGAAAACAAGGCCGGAAGGGACGTTTGGTAAAGTAACAGAGGTTCAGAGCATGAATAACTTGGGGAGAGAACAGATGAAGTGTCCTTGGCCAGGGTAGTGAGAGTAGCCCTGGAAAGTTCAAGTCCAGCTGTGAGTTATGTTGTAAGCATAATAATGGATGTAATAATAGTTGCCATTAATTGAACACTTATTATGTGACAAACTGTATTTTTTGAAGATTTTATTTATTTGAGAAAGGGGGTAGGGGGCACAATCAGGGACAAGGAGCAGGGAAAGAGGGAGAAGCAAACTCCCTGCTGAGCAGGGATCCCCATGCAGACTCAATCCCAGGACCCCGAGATCATGACCTGAGCCCAAGGCAGATGCTTAACTGGCTGAGCCACCCAGGCATCCCTGTGCTAACCTCTTAGAAGGTTTCCTAGTGAGGCTTCCCCCCTTCCACAGACAAGGCACCTAAAGCTAGATGAGATTAGTGACTAATTGAGCAGCAGCCTGTGAGTTTCAAACATCAGACTGTGTGGCTTCAGAGCCTGTGCTCTGAACTCCCGTGGTCACTGTGGAGGAGAAGGAGGGGGCGTCTCTGGAGGAGCCACCTCATCTCTGCATCTCAGGAAGGATTCAGAACATTTACTTCCAAGTTTGTGCGCTACAGCTGCTTGGCAGCAAGGCGGCTGGAGTCCTTTCCATGAGAATGTGCTAATGGCAGGAGGCCTGGGGCTGTGTTCCTAGGCCTCAGGCTGTCCCCCAGACTAGAAGGTGCTGGAGTTTGTGGGAGCTATAGAAGAGGGAACAGTGTCAGTTGAATAGAAGCATTAGGAATAAGAATCATAAAAGCGTAAATCACCCGAAGATTTGGAAGACACTTGCTGGAAAAATCTCTGTGTCACTTAAGGATACAAGAAAAATGTTCTCAGAGGTTCTGCATTTGGGGACAGAATGCTATCTTCCAAACAACTCCACAGAGGTCATTTTAAATACAGAAACCATGGGAAGGGTTGTTGGTCCGTCTTTTTTCCTGATCCCCTTCTTTTGGCACTAGAAGGGTCCCCATGCATCTCAGGTGGCTGGGCTCTGTCTAATTTATAACCCTTGCCCTGGCTTAATTATTGATCTGCCCCTCTAACTCCCCAGTCTGAAGAATAAATGATATACCCACCCTAGGTCACAATGAGAAGGGAAGCACCACACCCCAGGTAAGACCCGAGTTTGCTTGGACACAATAAGCCTGGGTACAGGTCTGAGACTGTTCCCAAGCAGGTCAATCCACAAATCCTTCCCCAGAATGGAATTGTGGACAATGAGAAAGAGAAGTGCTTTGAACTTGTGGCTACTATTTTGTAAAATATATGCTTGGAGCCAGTGGTGACTGCAGAGAGTAAGTGTCCCCAGAGAGTGGAGGAGGGTAGGTCCGCATACAGAGGAAAGTAGCTGAGAGACTGAGAGATGACAGAGGGAGAGCAGGAGAGAGGGAGAGAGAGGACCCTAACCTAACCTGTCCCAGACCCGAACCTGTCCCCAAACCCTGGGAACATAACAGCCCCCTCTATCCCTGTAGCCATGCTAGAACCCTAAAACACGTGGTTAGGTGAGTCAGTAAGTCTGTTTCATTTTTTACTTGCTCAACTGGATTTCTGCTGCTTGCAAAAGAGAAAAACCTGAGAAATTTGAAAGGGAACCAACAACTTTCAGGTTCCTGCCAAAGGCAAGAACTTGTGCTGATGACTTGACATGGTTTATGTCATTTAATCTTGGCAAACGTCATGCCAGGCTGGGATCATTAGCCCCCTTGCATAAATGAAAAACCCGAGGTTCAGACACCGATGACTTGTTCAAGGTCAAGCACAGCCAGCAAGAGCCTCAGCAGGAGGTGCTGGTGATGAATGCAGAGCCCATGCCTGCTTATCACACTGTGTGGACCTGCTTGGCTGGTGGGAGGCCACACCACTGCTCCCTCGATCTCCCTCCTGGAGCTGTGAGTCCCCACCCTGCAGCCCCAAACCTACATGCCTACACCATTGTTTTCTTTAGTGATCTCTTTCTCCATAAGTAAAGCATGCCTGGGGTTTACCCATGACTTGACCTTAAACATATCAATGAATACGATTGATCCTCAGCTGTTGTGGAGTACCCTGAAAACTTAAAGCACAAGATTGAAGTGAACATTGAATTGTTGAAAGAAAAATGCTTGGTAAATTGCAAAATACTTCGTCTGTTGCTTGGTTTTCATTTTCCTCTTAAATCTGAGTCAAACTTTTCTGAACAAATTCTTAACTCCCTCTGAGGCAGGCAGATAAATTCATGTACCAGGCAGACCTGATCAGGTCCAAGGGGTTTTCCAGCTTGCAGAACTTTCCGCGCTACAGCTGGGAAGTTCCAGAAAAACCAGATGATTGGTTACCTGCTGGGCACTGACCCACCCCAGGAATTCACCTGCTGTGTTCATTGCCTAAATCTGTCTTCCTTCCAAGAAGTTAGGATTCTTTGATAAGAGGAACTGTACCTTATTCAACTCTGGGTCCTTCTCCCCTTAGCACAGACTTGACATTTGTTGCCTTAAGCACTGACTCATGAATAAATGACTAAATGAACAATGCTGACAGTTGTGCACATAAGCTATCGTATTTCTTTTTAAAGGCATTGGCCCAGAGGAGCCTAGACTTGAGGGAGGGATTCATAGCACACACCGAAATTCAGGAAACACTTCAGACACGTGGAAGGTACGTGGGGAAGATGCCCCTTTCCCAGAATTTTCCCCACTCTCAACTTAATTGTTGTATGACCTTGGACAAGTCACATCATTCCCTCATTTATTTACTCAATAACTATGTATTGGATACCAATGTGGCTAAGCACCGCTTCCTCAGTTTCCTCACTTATAAAATGGAATAATAACACCTGCCAACAGGATGAGTACAGAAATTCCATGAGGTCATGTTTGTGTAGGGCCCAGAGAAGCCACGGAGATGATGACAATGATGAGATCTGCTACCTACAACCTCTACTCTCGAAAAAGCTCCGGTCATGCCCACCGTGTCTTGAATTGCAAAAACGTCCCCTTGTATTACCTTTTGACATTGCCAATGGCTCCTCTAGGAGTTCCTATGAAGTGGTGCTTGGGCTTCTAGAACCCGCGGTGAGGCAAGGAGGAGACTGGCCTCAAAAGCTCTGGTTTTCCAAATTGCATGGCTTAAGCATTGTCACCGGGAAAGGGAGAAGGGAGCCTGCACTTCTCGCAGCCTAACTGACTCTGAAAGATCCAGTCCAGACTTCTGTTCAGATCACATCACATCATCTGCCCACTGAAACGGGACGGGACAGACCTGGAGAGGCAGAGGCCTCCACTCGCCAGCAAACCATCACTTTATATGGCCATCACTCCAGCATTTAGGTTCCGAACAAAGACACAAGGCACAACCAAGACAGACACAGAGCTATAACTGTCCCATGGTAGGTAAGTGTCTGGGAACGACAATGATGATCTTCAGTCTACCCTCCATGTGTAAATATCCAGAGCCTAAACAAAATGGGTTGCGTACTTTTTAAGGAAAGGATGAGCCTTTGGGAATGTGGCTCAGGAAGTGTCTGGTTCATCCACTTCTGAGGCCCTCATGGTAAGCACTGGAAAGATAAGAGACATTTTCTCAACCACTGGACCAATACAGTGTTCTTAGAAACCCATGCACTGAATTCTCAACTTGTTCCAAATCCCCAGCACAATTACAAAGGGATACCACAATAGGAGAAATCTGTGTAGTAATAATAAAAAACATTGTTCCTAGGTGAAGAGTGCTACCCAAATTGTACAGTTTGGGACAGCAGATACCTTGAGGAACAGCTTACCCATGTAGAGAATGAGACTTAAGTTGAGTTTTTAGGCCAGGAGTAATTTCTGAACCACCACTCTGAGGTATAGGATTTGGAACTAGTACGGATCTACTCGGCGCGCTCTAGTTTTAGGGAAAGGTTGTTTGGAGAAAATGATTCAAAATGACCAGGCAACAGGGAGGGTGGCAGTGGGCAGACTCCGTCCCACCATTCCCGTAGGAGGGTGCCTCGGGATGGTAATGCTGGCAAACAGGGGTGCCACTGGTGTCCAAGCCCCACTTCCAACCGCCAGCCACGACCTGCAAGGCACCGCAGTAAAAAGCAGGGGTGGCCCATATCCCGCTAAGTCAGAAAAGTCACCTTGCCAATGAGTAAGCACCTTCCTTCCTCCTCACCAAAGGCTGCCTCTCTTCTGACCTCTGGATAATTGCTCAGCTCAAGCAACATTTGTGGGAGGGCAGGAGAAGAAATTCTCAGGAAAGCAAAGCATATCACCAACATACTCTTCCGTACAGAGAAGAGCACCTGTCATCATCTAGCCAACCTAGAAATAAATCGAGATCTGAAACTCAGCCAGGAAACGATGAAGGAAGTGCCCATGAGCCATGACACCAGCAAGTGCTGGAGTATCTTCTCCTAGCTGTTGTTGGACACACACAGGGCCCACCGAAGGGCATGGAAATGGTGCCGTGAGACACCAGGAGAGCACGTGGCAACTGTGCCCAGGGAACTGCCGGCCCGTCTCATTTGGGTCTTGACCAGATGCTCAGGGGGATCTAACTTTCTGGGTAGCCAATTGTGGATAGCATATTCCAGGCGGGAAAGAGGCCAAGAGACTTCCAAATATTCCAAGTGCATGTTCCGAGAACACAGAAAATGTCAAGATGAGGACTCCCGCTTCAGCTGGAATTTGAATGTCATTTGGCTTCCTGGAACTCCATATAGATGTGAGTAAAGGGGCTTAAGAACAGACACAAACCCACAAGGACAGAGACTCGGGGAGGAGACAAGAGGAACAACGTGGTGGAAGTTTGAAGGTGGAGAGTCGAGACATGACTTACCTAGCGGAAGAGAGCTGAACGCCATGTTGATGGTGGGGAACCCCTAAGAGCAACGTCAGTCACACCGCTGGACGTCAGGGACTTGGTGTTGGGAAGGAGGGTGCAGGGGAGACTGAAAGCAAAGTGGTAGCTATCATTTTGCCTACAAAGAAGTGAACTTGGACTCTTGACCTGTCCCTTGCTGCCAGAGATATGACTCGCACTCATCCCGACAGAAGCCTGACGTTTTATTCCCTGGCTATATCAAGTCCTCACTGGACTCTGGGATTCCAGACACAGCAGGGGTCAGGGAATTAGATGACCATCTACATGTCAAATGGTCAATGATACTCCCTCCACTAGCCAGCCTTTCTCATCTCAGGACCAAGAATACTGTCATCCAGCCTTATATAAATTTCAAATAAGAAAAGGAGGACTAATTTGGGGGAAACGGTCCAGCTTAAGAGAAAAGACCCATAGGAAACTACAATTGTGGGGAGCTGCCCTCTGATGAATTAACTTGGACAAATCACCCTGTCAAGTGAAGCCCACCAGTGAACCATCAGCCAGTCCTGTCCATATACACAGAGCTTCTAATCCTCTTTCTAGGGGCTCGCTCTGTAATGTGAATGGATTTCCTAGTGTCACCAGATGTTTGAGCAATTCAAGAGAGAAACCAAACTGACCAGCTAAGCAAGCAATCAACCAACAACAAACCAAAAGTCAACTAGGAGTGAGAAGCAGAGGGGAAATTTTTTACTTTAAAAATTTTTTAAAGATTTTCTATTTATTTATTTGACAGACAGAGATCACAAGTAGGCAGAGAGGCAGGCAGAGAGAGAGGAAGGGAAACAGGCTCCCCGCTGAGCAGAGAGCCCGATGCGGGCCTTGATCCCAGGACCCTGGGATCATGACCTGAGCCGAAGGCAGAGGCTTTAACCCACTGAGCCACCCAGGTGCCTGAGATTTTTTTATTTATTTAAGATTTTATTTATTCATTTGAGAGAGATACAGAGACATAGAGAGAGAGCACAAACAGGGGGAGAGGCAGAGGGAGAAGCAGACTCCCTGCTGAGTTGAAAGTCTGACATGGGGCTTGATCCCAGAACCTGGAGATCATGACCTGAGCTGAAGGAAGATGCTTAACCATTTGAGCCACCTGGGTGCCCCGAGGGGAGCATTTTTTTTTTTTTGAGAAAACCAAAATAGACTCACCAAAATAAAAGAGCTAGAATTTGTGAAATAAGGAGAGAGGTTTATAAAGCATGAATGTTCAGAGAAGAACAGAGAGTTCTTAGAAATTAAAAACATGACAGAAGAGATTAAAATGTCACGGGAAGGTTCAGGAAGATAAAGTGAAAGATCGGACTCAGAATACAGAACCAGTAGAAAAGGAGATGAGAAAAAAATAAGATAATTAGTTAAAAATGTATAGAATCAGTCTGGGGGCCCAATATTTGAAAAAAGGAGAGGGGAGAGGGGGTTCAGAATAAAGAAAATGAAGGGCAGAGGAGCAGAAGTTATCATAGAAATGATACAAGAAAAATTCTTAAAGCTGGACTCAAGTTAATAGCACCCATTAAGCGTGTAGCATAAAAATGCAAACCACTTCTTAGAAAAGTTAAGGCTACTGGGGGAAAAAAAAACACCTCAATATTGGCGGCAGAGTGGGTGAAAATTTTTTTTTTAAGATTTTATTTATTTATTTGACAGATGAAGATCACAAGCAGGCAGAGAGGCAGGCAGAGAGAGAAAAAGAGAGAGAGGAGGAGGAAGCAGGCTCCCTGCTGAGCAGAGAGCCCGATGCAGGGCACAATCCCTGGACTCTGGGATCATGTCCTGAGCCGAAGGCAGAGGCTTAATCCACTGAGCCACCCAGGTGGGTGCCCCGAGTGGGTGAAATGTATTGGTTGTCTCCAGAGGATCAGAAATGAGAAGGGAACCAGACTCTCCATAACAGCATGGAATGTAGGGCAGTGCCCTTGAAACTCTCCAGGAAAGTTGTGTCCATTCTGTAATCCTATACACATCCCACAACCCAATGCAAAGGTTGGGGGACAAAACCCTAAACACGTACATCCTTTTCCAGGAATTTGCTGGAAGGTGTGTTCTGCTAAAACAAGAGAGAAATACTGAGACAAAGGAAGACACGAGGTCCAGAAAAAGAAAATGAGGAAGGGAGTCCCCATGAGCATGGGGACAGGAGAACCCAGGACTGAGCCGCGTTGGGCAGTGAGGGAGGACCAGACAGATAGCAGCGGGTTCGGGCTGGGAGCAGGAGGAAGCATCTCTCAGAGAGATGGCACTTGAGAAGAGGAAGCCGGTAAGATCCCTGATGTGCTTGAATATTATATTGAGAAGAGATTAACACCTCTGTCAGAGAGTTTTCATATGAGTTAATGATAGGCATTATAAAAAACAAAGCACACAAAAAAATGAAACAATTCCTGAGACGTCATATAGGTAGGAAAGAAATACCATCACATGAGACTCTGCTGTAAGTAGTCTTTTGGGGGGCGAAATGACATGTCCATGGAATATTTGCTCTAACTGAACTTTTCACCGGGAAGGTGGAGGGAGAGAAGGCATTTGTTGCAGTGAAGGATGTGTAAGAGAATTAAATCCTCATGGTCTTCCACTGGAAGAAGTCCAGGGACAAGAAATAGTGGCAGACATGCATTGCCCAGAGCCTGGAGGTTAAATGCCAGAAGAAAGAGCTAACATCATTCTACGATTTTCCCTGGGGAAGCAGAAATCTGGAGTAAAGAGGGGAGAACAGTGTACTGTTCTTTTGGTTTCTTATTTTACTTTTTTTATGTACATCAACTTCGTGGTGTTATTGGACTGGTTGAGCTATGCACGACAATAATTTTGATGAAAATAAAAATTAAACATTTTCATTTATTTTTAACTTTATGGGAGTATTAATTGATATACCCAAACCTGCTCATGTCCTGTATACAACTTTGTGAATGTGGACACAGGCAGTAAATTTGGTGCAGCTAGACCTTAGGCTGGAGTGAGTGGAGGCATGGGGTTTTGGAAACAATAGATTGCCTGTAGTCGGCCACAAGGATCTGCTTTGATCCTGTCCCCATGCTACCATGATTTCTTCACTATTCCAGATGAGCTAGCTGAAATGGTGTGGAACAGTTGAGATGGATGGAAGGTGGCTCACACAGCTACCAACGCAAGGTACATTCCACAGCAGCGAACCCTTGGGATTTCATGAATTGTGGCAGTGACACAGGACTGTTGCTGGGAAGAAAAAAAAAAATCAAGTAATACAGAAACTAGGGTGAATGTCCTGGGTCTCCTGCCCTGGACCTACACTATCCTCCCCAGATGTCCGTTAACAATTCTGTGTCTAGCATGCCTTCCTTCCTTTCTCTCTCTCTCTCTCTTTCTCTTTCTTTCTTCCGAGTCAAGTGCCTTTATTTGGAATGCACAGATTCTGGGCTCTCGATGATCTCAATTGTAGGAAGCGCACTAAGTAAGGATGTGGAGATAGAAGCCAAAGGCGTGAAAGAAGAAGAAGGAGGTGGAAAGATGTTCATGAGGCTCCGCCGGCCTTCCCAGAGCAAGACCAGGGACCGGGCTGGATTGTTTAAATGTAGCAAAACTCGGATTCCGTGTCAGTGGCAGAGAAGAAGTGGCACAGACATTCCCCGTTCCTGGGGCTGGCACTCGAAGCGGGAAAACCGTTTCCATGGAGACCGGGACACTAGAGATGCTCTCTGAAATTGCTCCTTGGGGCTCAGCGACAAATAGAAACATTAGCATGCAGAGGCCTAAATATAGCTGCATTCAGGGTGATTCATCAAGCCCAAAACTTGGCTGGGACGTGGCTTTGGAACAAATGTACTGAGTAGGACCCAATGGCGTTTTTTAATATTTTACAGTGTTTACGCTACCATTAGAGGAAGTATCTAATGGAAAATTCTTGCATAAGTCACCATCACAGACCTGCCTGGGGATGGCAGGGTCCAACGAAGCCTTTTTTTTTTTTTTTTTTTTAATTGGATCAGAAAAGTCCCTTCACCACAGAGCTCCCCTTTAAGAGGACCCAACAGAAAAATGTCCTCTCCTGTCAGAGAGGAGACTATTGCCTGTAATTAGAAGAAACACATGGCCATGCTCCTTTCCTCCCTTCCTCTCTCTCTGCCAGGATTCCTGGGGACTGTAAATTTGCATATGCATTATTACACAGAAAATTCTGCTCTGTCTCAGCTCCTGCCCCAAAGTTGCACCTGCAAACTTGCACTCCATCATGGTACGGTCAGTTCACAGAACAGTCGGGTTCCCATCGGCACCCTCCTAAAGTCATTCATTCAGCAATTATTCACTGTGCTGCCACCTCCTTCCAGGCAGAACACAGCTAGATACAGAAGAAAATAAGATAAAAAAGGTCTCCAGAAGCTTCCATGCCAGTGGATGACAATCAGTCATCTGTCTGATTTGCAATTTCAGATTGTAATAAATGTTACGGAGGAAGTAAAACAAGGCAATACCAGACCAGAGAGAAAGCATGGGAGATGGAAGGTCAGGGGAGGTCTCTTGGAAGATTTGACCTCGGAAGTGAGACCTACGGACAAGCAGCCGAAGGGAAGAGCTTTTCAGGTAGAGGGAATGGCAAGTATGGAGGCTCAGAGGCTGAACCATGTTTGGTGAGTGAGCAGAGTGTGAGATGAGGCCAGAGAGATAGGCAGGGACTGGGTTACTAGGGCCTTGCAGGTTGTTCTAAGAAGTTTAATGATATTCCTCAGATGGAAGGTAAGTGATCACCTTCTGCTATTGGGTCACAGCTATTGGGTCACTGAATGACCTTCTAGCCTAAAACACCCACTATCAGGTGGGGAGAAACTATTTTTTCAGTTACCCAAGAGGGCCTTTGTTCTGCTGGGTGGGGTGGAGGCATGGAGGGAGCACTAGGCTGGGAGTTAGGAGCCCAGGCTAATCTTACCTTTACCACCAAGCAGCTGGGTTGGTTGGAAGTCATTGACCCATGGAGGACTTTGGACAAGTTCAGTCTGTTCTTGGTGGGGGGAAGGGAGGAAGAAGGGAAGAAGTTAGAATAGGCCAGGGTCTCTAACAAGTAAATTTCAACTTCTTCCAGGGGTGGGGGGTGGTTCTCTAGGCTCCCCTTCCCACAGTGTTGATGATGATGATGATGGTGATGATGGTGATGGTGATGATGACAATCTTTTTTTTTTTTTTTAAGATGATTTATTTATTTATTTGATAGAGAGAGACACCACAAGTAGGCAGAGACGCAGGCAGAGAGAGGGGGAAGTGGGCTTCCTACCAGGCAGAGAGCCCAATCCCAGGACCCTGAGATCATGACCTGAGCTGAAGGCAGAGGCTTAACCCACTGAGCCACCCAGCCACCCCGATGACAATCTTTATTAGGCATTTACCATGTGCTTGGAATTGTGCTAAGCATATGACCTCGTTCTCCTCTTTGGTGCCATGTTGGCTGGTTTATTGTACAAGCTGTCTCCATAGGGTACAAGCCTAAGGCAGCTCGACTGCTTCCCTCCACTGCTACCCACACACACTCTCTCAAGTGGTTCTTCTCTGCCCCTGGATGAATGTCAGGTAGTGTCCATGACTTTCCTGTCACTCTTTGCTAATTAACAGTCTCTTATCCAGGTTTCAAAAATTCTGGTCCAGGGTAATATCAGAAGCCCAAACGTTTCACTGGACCCCCTCCATGGGGTTCCATCTCGCTTTGTGGAGTTCACCTATTTTTCCCCAGGCCAAGGGTGCAGTTCTCTTGCCATGAAGCCCTCTATTTTGACCTCTTGGGGGGCTGGCTACTCCCCTACTTTTAGACTTTCCAGACTAGAGTTAAAACATGTTTCTACAGCCCTGAAAATCAAAGAAACACAAAACAACAAGCTGGTGAAATCATCCTCTCATCTCCCACTATTTGGCTTGAGAGGAGGGGCCATGGTGGCACAGAGTTGGAGGGCGGGCGGACGGCACAGCATTCTGACCTTTCCTTCTAGAGAAGTCTGTGTACAAGCTTCTTCAGCTTCCTAGCTCTTTTCCTTTATACTCTAGAGCTGATAGATGAGTTACATTTCATGATATGTTAACAAGTCCTGCAAGGAGTCAAGCACCTGGCTTTTGTTCCTTACCTTTAGGTCTCTGGTGCAGTCCAAAGCAGCAGGAAAATCTCATCCAATTTCCTGCTTCATTCACATAGGCTTTATGAGTTAACCCAAAATTTTACCTTGTAACACTGGGACTGCTATTATTCCCATTTTACAGATGCAGAAACTGAGGCTAAAGGTCTCTGTCTAATGAACAACACAGAAAGGGTGGATACAAGTCAGTCGTACCCTAGCGCCTATGCTCCTTGTCACTATGCCACACCACTTCTCATGCTGAGGGTGACTCCTCCCGTACCATGTACAGCATCCGGACGCTGGCAGGTGAAAAAAGCATTTTTCAGACAATATATTTAATCCTCTCCTAGAGAAGCAATGTTTGCACTTGTGCAGTGGATGACTAGTCCCTGAATGGCCCCTGACTCTGGGCTCTGTCTGCTCTGGACTTGCCAGCAAATAGGCCCTGAAACTGGGACCTTACAAGAAAGACCTCATCAGTCATTAGTCCAGAAACTCCAAAGAGTACCCAGGTCAAACCCATCCATCTTTTTTTCATGGACCAAGTGGTCTGAAGAAAAAATTCAGGCCCACATTTCCAAGATGACATGGGGCAATTTTCCATTCTGTCTTAAGTGGTCACTCTCCCCAGGAATGAATAGATTACTCCTTTGGAGGAAAAACAAACCAAAAACCAACAGTTTCAGTTGCATTTTCAGAATAAGGGCATTCAAGTTCATGGGGACGTGGCACTGAGTATTTGCAGGGTCATGGTTTTACAAGCTGAGTCCCAGGCTTTTGAAACTTCAATCGTTCCTCTCAAGACTCAAGAAGTGACTTACTTTGAGCTATACCTTATCACCCCTCTTGAGTCAGGGAAAAGGCCTACTTTACACACTGTTAGCATTTCAAAATAATATCCTACCAAGGAAAGTTTCCCAAAATACACAGGATTTTTTTTCATTATATTTTCTCCAATCAAAACAGCTATCAAGTGAGAACCTACAATATTTATATATAATTAAAAAAAAAGTCTGCAATTTCGGAAAGGTTGAAAATCTGTTTTATTATTATTTGAAGATTAATTTATTTATTTAGGAGAGGCAGAGGGAGTAGGAGGGGGAAACTCTCAGGCAGACTCCCTGCGGAGCACAGAACCAGATGCTGGGCTCAGTCTCCCCACCCTGAGACCATGACCTGAGCCGAAACCAAGAGACAGATGCTTAACCTACTGAGCCACCCAGGTGCCCCTGAAAATCTGTTTTAAAGTGCTATGCACCTCATTATTTAATTTTGATTTTTTCAAATATAGCAACAGGGCCATGCAAGGGTGCTTTGGGATGGAACCCCCTCCTCCTTTGGCAGAGTAGACATCCTAAACCATTAGCTCTAAGGTTACCAGACTTAGCAAGTGAACATTCAGGACACCCAGTTAAAATTGAGTTTTTAGTAAGTGAACAATTTTTTTTTTTTTAGTGTTAAGTATATTTTGTGCAATACTTGCAGTGTCCAGTCACACCCGTTAAGGTCCAAAGGGGACTCAGGTAAGGCATCTTGGACCTGGCTTGCCACTCACTGCTGGGGTTTGGTGTTTCCTTTTCAATGTAAAAACAGTTTCTTGGTACATCAGCCTCAGATGAGTCCACTCTGCTCCCAGGATGGCTAATGAAACAGAAACAAGACCCCTCAGTAATCACGTGTGAACAAGAACGATACACGAGTATCGTCCAAATCACTAAATCCCAAACAGCCCCGTCTCCCTGCTAATGGCAGTCACTTCTTTACCCATGACAGCTCCTGCCTCACTCGGGTCTGCCCTCCTTGAGGAGAAGACATATTGAGATGTCCAATCATAGAATAACACCATCTCCTTACAGCACCCAGTTCCGGGTAAAGCCTTGCTTCCTTAAACTCTCCCCACAAATCTCCTAACACAAGCCTAAACCTCTGAATCAGTTCTTTCTTTCTTTCTTTCTTTCTTTCTTTCTTTCTTTCTTTCTTTCTTTCTTTTCTTTCTTTCTTTTTTTTTTTAATATTTTATTTATTTATTTGAGAGAGAAAGCACACAATCTGGGGAGCAAAGAGGGAGAGAGAAGCAGGCTCCCCACTGAGCAGGGAGCCCAACACAAGGGTCGACTCCAGGAGGACCCCAAGATCATGACCTGAGCCGAAGGCAGATGCTTAACCAACTGAGCCACCCAGGTGCTCCTTAATCAGTCATTTCTAACATCCTCCTTCTAAGGTGCCCATGTGTCCTCACATTATGCCCTCTCCCTCACTTCTTGTGTAACAAACTCAAAGTACTTCACTACAGGTGTACTCCTGCTGGTCTCTGGCTTCAAGACATTGCCTGACATCCCAAATACATCAATTGGGACATGAGGGGATGGTGGGAAGATGTGGTTGTGTTGCTCCCACAGTTACCTGTCTGACGCAGTGAATGCCGGCAACGTTCCGGATATACCTGTTGGCTGGCAGCCCTCCGTCTGGATGCCCTCTGCCTGGACCTCGACACTGGAACATTCTTAACTTCCTCTTTCAGCTCATTAGCTCTTTGGGCAACTTGATTGGCTGATGTCTCTACATGTCTTCTGTTGTGGGCTTCCAATGTCCTGGAAACAGCCAGTGAAATGCTACAGTAGAAAGATTCTTGGAGTGGAGATGTTGACCAAACCTAACAATGACAAAGTCTCCATCACGGGGATGGCTCATCTAGCCAGAAGGAGAAGCGGGCTAAGAAGAGTGAATATGGAGGGTGTTCACGGTGCCCGCCTTGCTTCTTCCATCCGAGTTGCTGGCCTCCGGACCACAAGGACCGTCCACTGTCAGATCTCAAATCACTGTTACATGGCCTTCCACCATCTCCCAAAATCTGAACTGCTCTAAATGCTCTGGCTAACTACCTAATCACTATTTTTTTAAAAGAACATTTTATTATGTTAACCAAACCTCTACTCTGCAATTAACTCTAATTACACAAGCAATTAAATCGGGAGTAAGATTATTTTGCAGTTTAAAGCTATTTATGCCGACACTGGGATTTTTCTCTATCTAATTAATTCTTATTTCTTGGTTATAATTATTATTTAATTAACAGACTTTCTGACTTTACCCGCATGTTTTTTTCTTTGTTTTTTTTTTTTTTTTTTTGTGTGTGTGTGTGTGTGTTTTAAGCAATCATCTGTCCTCACACTCACACACCTGAGTACATCACGTCTGCTCTGCTCGAGCATCCCAAAGTGGGGACAGAAGACTCGGCCAATTCTGTCAAGCCACTTGGAAGTGAAACTTGGGTTGATTGATTTGTCACTCAAAGGTAGGGAGGAAATCATTCCAACACGTGCAGTAATATAATCTGTAGTGTATTAAGTACTCTGACTAATGGCCCTAATCGCTAGTATGAAATCTGGGGTCCTCAGTGGGGTGGTTCAGGGTCCTAGAACTATCTTTAGTGTTTGAGGCTATCCCACTGGGGGTGGTTTGTACACCCACGGTAAGTTCATACAGGCTGCCTCAATTTGTTTCTGGCTAGAGTCATAACAATTTAGGGCAAATCTATCAAAAATGACTTTATGAGAAGCAGTTGACTTGAGCTGATAACAAACTATGACTGGATGTTGATGAAGTCATAGGACTAAGTACCCATAAGAGGGCTCTTATGGGCTTGAAGAGATAGGGCCACATTAGTGGAGACAAATTTAGTAAGTGCTCCTTGGGGATGATATCCACGTGGTGACATCTTTTAAATGAAAGGATTTCTATGACTCTCACTGCAAAACAAAACAAAACAAAAAACTAAACAAAACTAGATGTATCAATGTCTAGGACCCGTGGAACATTTGAAGATGCCCCCAACCTGTCTTTAACTTGTGTTCAGGTGGAGCATCCCACCGCCCTCAGCCTCCCTGCCCCTCCCCCCGCCTCCATGGCTGTGGTTGTCCTTCCTGAGAATATATACCTTCATACCTTCTCCCTGCCCTTCTCTTCCCTGACTTTTTTCTATATGTCTGGACATTTGTGGGAGTGGAAGCAATTGCTAGGGCAGATGGGACCCATCTTCAACAACCAGACACATCTGTTCCAGTCCTGCACTGCAGACAGGAAAAACCCAGGGATGTCCCTTCTCCTGCAGTTCAGTCCCCACCCTCCTGCCCCAGAGATGTAGAAAGACTCCAAGCATTTCCAAAAGGTTTGGTCTTTTTGCATAGGACCCCTCATATGGAGATCTCAGTGTTTTGGTCCCTTACACATGACAAAAAGCCAATTTACTGCGTTGAAGACAAGGAAGCACTAGCATGGTTGGAAGGGGACAGTCTCTGTCCTTGTGGCAACCCCCATACCCCACTGCCCACACATGCACACCCAGCTCGTTTTATCCCCTAGCAAACGTGCCTGAGTGCCACCTACAAGATCATGGATCTGGACACACTTCATCTCAGGGAGTTACAGATTATTGATTTCTCCTGGAACATGGCTCCATTGCAAAATCTCTGTCCCCACTCACTTTGTGTTACCCCTCCTTTTATAAACCAAAGGAATAAAGTTAGGTTTTGGGAAATATTTCCATCAGGATGGTCACTCCAAAGAATAACCTCAGCTGGGCTCAGGGCTGGGGATTTTCACAGTCCTTCCCATCACCTGCCTCTTCTGTCCAAAAGGACGGAACAAATTTCTTACTTAATCCCTCTCTCTCAAAGCTATATGTAGGATTCTCATTGTCATATTTCTCCTTAAAACCCAGATAGAAGAAGGTCTGTCATTGACACATCTCAGTTGGAGGCAAAAAAATCATTATGTAGAAACCCTAAGAGTTAGAGTTTGTTTTTCTACAAATATCTTTATCTCATCTTCATTCTGAAAGCTATTTTAATTGGATACAGTCTTCTGGGTTAACTGATTATCTCTTTCAACATTTTAAGATGCTATCTAGTTGTCCTCTGTCTTTTGTGGCTTCTAGTACATGTCCAACATCATTCATTTGCTATTCTCCTATTTGTAATATGTCTTTTTTCCTCTGGACATTTTTTTTTACAATTTTCCCTTTATCTTTTGCCTTCAGCTCTTTGACATGACCTGCCTGGGGTGCCTTTATCTGTTGTTATGCTGACTCAGGTTTACGGAGACTTTTGGATCCCTAGGGTCATGTTTTCACCAAATTTAGGAATTGGTAACTTGGGAATCTTCTTGCAATATTTTTTCTGCCTACTGTCTCTTCTTCCTGTCCTCTGGGTCTCCAGTTACTCCTTTGTCAGACCATTTGATATTATCCTATAGGCCACCGAAACTTTGTTCTTCCCGTTTTCAGTCTTTTTACTCTCGCCAGTGTATGTTAATTCCAACACCTGGGCCATCTCAGGGTCTGTTTCCATTGACTAATTTTTTTTTCATGATATTGAGTCACAGGTTCCTTTGTCTTTGCTTGTCTAAGAAATTCTTACTGTTTTCTGGCCATCGTGGTGGATACATTATAGGAAGTCTGGGTTGTAGTCCTCTCTTTTAAAAGATGGAGGAGGGTTTGCTTTGGCATGAAGTTGAACTACTGACAGATGCCTATGATTCTGTCAAGGTTGATTTTATTCTCTATCTTTGTCCACGGTCCTAGGATGTGGTCCTTCCTTTAAGACCTTGTCTTTACTTCTAAAACCCTTTCCTTATAAGGGTCTCCACCAGATGTGTGGGAGTGCTCATGAGGTCTTTACACTCTGGGCTAGAAGTCAGGCCACTTTCTGATAAACCATGTGAACTCTTACCTATGCACGTGGAGGCCTGTCCTTGCCCAGAGAACCCGCCATGCAGACTTTTGGGGCCTTTCCTTTGAAGCTTGGGTCACTTAGTAGCACCAAATTATGATCTCTACCAACTCAGTTCAGGGAGATTTTTTTTTGTTCTTCTGATCCACCACCATGCATGGTGGCCCAGAGAGTGATCCCAGGCAAAAAGCCAAGGCAAACAGGGGTGTATCTAACACGTTTTCCTTTTTCCAAGGATTGCAATCTTGTACTGAGTATTGTCTAATGCCTAAAATCAGTAACTTCATGTGTTTTCTACAATTTTATGTTTGTTGGTGGTGGGAAGTCAAACCCAGTATCAGTTACTCTGTCATGACCAGAAATGGAAGGTTCCTCCTTGTTCTTCTTGATTTCATATCCAATCAGTCATAAAATCTGTAAGTCATTAGTGCTATATAATAATACTTCTGATATTCCACCTTTAGGGCACAAGATAGGATCATACCTTCCTACCCCCTTGAGTTGGTTATGGCTACCATGCCACTTGTTGAGGCTTAATGAAAGGAAGTAAAAGTGACCTATGTCTTTTCTAGGTATAAGCATTTAAAAACCAGTGTGCATTTCTCCATATTCCTGCCTCTGCAATTGGTCATATGTCACAAAATAGAAATGCTATCAGCCCATGTCTCTAAATGAATATACTGCAGAACAGAATCCCCTAAAAACTGGGATGGACTAGGGTATAAGAACTAAATCTTTGGTTTTTTTGTTTTTTTTTAAGCTACTGGTGTTTGGAGGACTGTTTGTCACTGCAGCAAAACCTAACCTGTTCTAACTAATAAGAATTCCCATCATTTTTACTTCCCAAATTTCTCTCAACACATTTCTTCCTTTTCTACTCCACTTGATCATCATTATCTCCCACCTATACTTCCTTCAGTGTCTCTACCTCCTTTCCATCTTCAGAAGGCCTTTCAGTGACATTTCTTAAACAAATGCTGGTGATAGTATCTAATTACAAAACCAGGATGTCTCCCCATGTCCCTAAAAAGGACACTTTTGCCCTGGCATCAAGAGTCATCACAATCCATCCACAAACCAGTTCAGCCTTAGGTTCAGCAAGCCCACATACTCTCTGCCTAGGTCATGTAAGTAATCATTTCTTCCCCAAACATGAGTTCCCTTCTCTTTCATCTCACTGCACTTTGGTGTTTGCTGTTCCTAGCGCCAGGAATGTTGTTTCTTCTACTTTTCTGCTTGGCAAATCCATCTTTCCAGTTCCAGCTCAGATATCATCTACACTGTGAGGTCCTCCATCTCCCTAAGTCCTCCCCTCGACTTGTGGGATTTGTCTGCCAGTCTTTCCTCCTTCTTTACAGCTCTTCATATTTTAAGATCTCAGAGATTATTGCTGGATATGGTAGCTGAGCCTGAGCCTCGTGTGGATTACATTTGGCCTGCACACTGATTTTTTTAAAAAAGTGGAATTATTTGGCAAGATGTCTGGATTAGGAAATTTCATACACAAAACTACATTGGGGTTTCTCTTTAGAAATCAGAAGATCTGGCATCGTGGGCTGCTTTGCTGTTTGGCAATAGGTATAACCAAGTTCCTTTTCTCCTCTCAGATGGGGAGCATGCATTCTGATTCGCTAGTCATCCCAGTTTCATCCAGGCTCACTAACCTGTGCAGTTCCTCTGGGAGCTAGGTTAGCCACTCCCAAAACCTAATGACCTGTTCATGTGCTGTCTTCTCTTCCACCTGGTTGTTAACCCCTGCATGGTGGAATTGTGTTTTATTCATGCCTGAACCCTTTTGGGTCTATTACAGTAAATTGCATTTAGTAGGTGTGCATGCATGTGCGTGTGTGCAGACACACACACACACACACACACACACACATCACAGACAAGGGTAATCACTGTCTTCCTGGAGTACATTCTCCAAAAGTGGGTCCTCCCCAGTCATTTTGATACATCGATATAAATGTTAAATCTATGATGAGAGCCTATTACAGGGCCAGCAAAGTAAAAACCAAACCAGGAAATTTTGAGAGAGGACCCTCCAAGAGTGTTGCCATTTTGTGTGTTATTTATCTGGCAGCCAATGTTATAGAGAGTGATACAGGTTCTGAGGTTCATCCTAATGTCATAATATGCCTCCATCTCTCTGTGCGTCTGTCTGTCTTTCTGTTTACCTCTCCTCCGCACATGGCTCCCTACCTACCTGTGCGCCTCCACGTGCGTACATACCCGACCCTCTTTCATCTCCCCAAATCAGCTTCTGCCTGACTTTGCATGTTGTCTAAGGCTATTCGCACAGTGGAGAAGGAAGGTGAAAGACAGTCGACGAGCCAAGCCAGTTTTTAATCTTTCTGGCGCAAAAAAAAAAAAAAAAAAAAAAAGAAAGAAAGAAGAGAGAAGGAACTAAAAACAACCTTCACACGCCTAAACACAGAGTCTAGACTATGTGAGGAAGTCATTTGGGATATTAGGCACTTGGGTGACAGAATCCAACACGTCAACTTGTGTGCCATGCTATTAATGTTGGTCCTTCTTGGTTGTTATTCAAGTTCACTTTAAATAACACCAGACTTTTTTTTTTTTTTTAATTACTCACTTTGGCCCGTCTGGATTTGAAGCCACGGAGAAAACTGAGACAGCAGGAGTTGGGTATTTCTTTCTTTCTTTTTTTTTTTTTTTTAAACATCTCAGAATGTATTTTTATCTTTCTCCTGGAGCCATTTCCTCCCGGGTGTTGTGTGAAGTGTTACATAATGAAACAATCATTCCATGACATTTTTCCCTCCTCAGGCTTCAGGCTATACAAGTCTTTGCGAACAAGACAGATTCGATGTAACCTTTATTTGCCAAAATGGTCAGCGAAATCAGCTAAGGCTCTCAAAAGAGAACAGATAGTAAAGGCTTGCAGATTTCAAGCATCTTAACCACAATTTTTATTATTGTGGTAAGATACACATGACATAAAGTTTACCATCTTAGCCATTTTTAGGTGTCCAGTTCGTGGGTATAAATTCTATTCACGTTGTTGTGCAACCGTCCCTGCCATTTGTCTCCAGAACTCTCTATCTTCCCAGAGGGAAACTGTTCCCAGTTAGACCATCCCCCGCCACCGCCCAGTCCCTGATAACTTCCTTTCTCCTTTCTGTCCCTGTGTTTCTGACTGCTCAAGGAACCTCCAAGAAGTGGAATTAGACGGCAGTGGTCTTTTTGTAACCGGCTTACTTCGCTGAGCATCCTGCCCTCCAGGTTTATCCATGTTGTAGCAGGGATCAGAATGCCCTTCCTTTTTAAGGCTGAACAACATTCATAGATATTCAGTACGTATGTGCCATATTTTGCTTATCAGTTCATATGTCCGTAGACGCTTGGGTTACTTCCATTTTTTAGCTATTGCGAACAATGCTGTCGACTATAGATGTGCGGCTCTCTCTTGACTGCCTGCGTACAATTCTTTTGAGTACACCCCCAGAAGTGGACTTGCTGGATCACGTAATAATTCTATTTTCACTTCTTCGTGCAACTGCAATAAAGTTCGACAGCAGCCGCACCAGTTTACTTACCCACCAGCCGTGGACAGGGTTCCAGTTTCTCCACATCTTCGCCAACATGCATTATTTTCTTTTTTTTTTCCTATTTGATAATAGTCCCCGGATCGTGAGTGAGGTGGTATCTCCTTGATTTGCATTTCCTTAATGATTAGCGATTAGCGATATTGAACACCTTTTCTTGTGCTTATTGGCCCTTTGTATATCCTCTTTGGAGATGGTCTATTCAAGTCTTTGGTCCAAGGCACCTTTTGTGATGTTGTTCCTACTCTGGGGTAGGAGGGTCACAGGAGAAGGGCACTCAGGTGCATTGGGCACTCATCATGGCCCAGGTCCTGCGCCAGGCTTCAGAGTTCCATGATAAGCTCATCAGCAGTGAGAAAGTCAGGGGGACTCAAGAAAGGGAGCATCATCAAGGGTGGTAGCAGAGAACACTTCAGAGGGGATCATAGTGACAGACACATGGGAATCTCTGGGGGCAGGGTGCCTGGCAAAACGAAGCGAGGTGGGCTGGAGGTCAGGAGTTCAGGGGAGAGGTAAACCCCTTGTGCGGTGAAGTTCAGGAAGTAATTCCTGCAGTGGGTAAGGGCAAAGACTTTCAAGCCCTGTGCTGGAGCCTGCAGCACAGCTTACTAGCTCCGTGACCTTGAGCAACCCACGTCACCTTTGGAAGCCTCCCTAGTTGTCTGTAGAATAGCAATAATAATGCCCACCGCACAGAGAACTAAATGAGAGCATGTCAATAATCAACTTTGCAAATGTCAGGCTAATAGCTGATGCCCAGGGAAAGGTAGTTTTCTTAGTGTTATTTCCAGAACTCTGGGCTTCTAAAAACTGCAGGTTCAGGTTGGTGAGACTCCATATTCTTTGTTACGTCCACCATACCCTGCCAAAATCTGTACTACCCGTGGAAGGCAGTGCATGCAGCTCTTTAGAACAAGTTCAAGGTTTCTCACGTCAGTACAGCCGCCCTACATTTTGCTGTTATCCCAGTGCAGCCTGAAGAATTCCGAACCCAGGTGTATTGGCCACAAGGACAACATTGGGATCAATGGTTTCAATGAAAACTGAGGCAAGGGAGAAACAACTTTTCTGGAGTGGCTGCTATGTCCCAGGCACTGTACCAGGGCCCTGTGCACGTGATCGCATCATGACTCCCAACCTCTGATAAGGTAAAGCTTTCTACTTCCATTTTACACATAAGAAAACTGAGACTCAGAGAGGGAGCCCTTGTAAAAGGTCAATGGAATGGAGATAGAGATGACAGGATTTGACCTTGGGTCTGCCTTGATTCTAGAACCACTGACCGGGCTGCCTGGGTGACTCATCGGTTAAGCATCTCTTGATTTCAGTTCAGGTCATGATCTCGGAGCCATAAGATACACGGAGTCGGCTTGAGATTCTTTCTCCCTCTCCCTCTGCCCCTCCTCACTCTCTCTCTCTAAAATAAATAAATAAATCTCTAAAAACATAAAACCACTATTCTTCCCACTAGTCTATTTTATATAGTAGATAAATCGTGTTTTAGGTTTTTATATTAGACATGTTTACAGATACTGGTCTGTTTTGGTGTCATGATTACACTCTAGAGCTAAGCCACATTCATTTTTTTTCTTCTACTTTCCTCTTAGCTTTCTCTCTTTTTTTCCCCAAAGATTTTATTTATTTATTTGACAGACAGAGAGAGGTCACAAGTAGACAGAGAGGCAGGCAGAGAGAGAGGGGGAAGCAGGCTCCCCACTGAGCAGAGAGCCCGATGTGGGGCTCAATCCCAGGATCCTGAGATCATGACCTGAGCAGAAAGCAGAGGTTTAACCCACTGAGCCACCCAGGCGCCCCTTACCTTTCTCTTTTAATATCCCTTTCTAATTTAAGATGCTTCCTCTCTTATGAGTCTATTTTCCCAGGATCTCCCCCTTCAGCTGGAGGGAGCAGCCCAGAGGGATTTGCCATTTTACATTTGCATACATGGTCCCTGAGGGCAGCTCACTCCTCTGCGGGTGAGCCTGCTACTTACACTGGGTAGGAGATGACTTTTCCTGTTCCGAGGGTCAGGAGCAGCCTGAAGCAGCCGCCGGAGAGAAATGGCTGGGGGCGTTCAGATTCTTGTGGGAGCTGCTGAGGACATAAGGGGTGAGAAGAGTGGAAAGGGGGCATGTGAGGGGAGCGCATGGCGAGAACATAGGGACATGGCATCCCTCAGCCATGCCCTAGTCTCTGATTGGGCTCCCTTTTCCTAGAGCTTCCAAACATCTACCGTGCTTGTTAACCACCATGGATCACAAACTCAGTTGTCTACAGTCTAGGCAAGTCCCCCAAATGAGTGGTGGGGATCAAATGTATCAATTTATTTTCACGGCATTATTGCGTCTTTCACTAGCCCTCCAAAGCAAATCTGGCAGCTGTTTTACTCCCTTTTCAGTTCATTAAACTTTTTATCATGCATCTTTTCCACATACTAGATAGAGTTTTAACCATTAATTTAATTCAATTTTTTTGATGGTATCTTCAGTTGTATTCTTTCCATAGAGGCTCACTTTATTTTCATATGAAACTCATAAGAATATTTTTAACTTCCACCAAAAAATATTCTCCAGTTTTTCTCGAAACACATGGCTCTTTTTTTTTTTTTTTTTTCTTCCTCTCAACGGTTTGTCTCTTCTGGTAGAGGTGTGGGAACAGAATAGTCCTCTTCCAAAGGCAGAGCATCAGTGCAAATGATAAATTGTGGCTGTGACATGAGCTCTGGGTCTGAGAGACAATCAGGAGTGGCGGGGACTGTGGACATAGGCCCTTGCCTGAGGGGGCATCTGCTACCAGCTCCAACTAAAGCCTGGCAGCAGCATGGCCAGATCTTTGGATTTTTCAAGAGAAACCAGGAATTACAGAGTTTTAGGCAAAAAACTCCTCATTAGTAAATACTGGCTACTTAGCAAAAACAAACAAACAAACAAACAAACAAAAAACACAGCACTGGGTGGGTCCAACCAAACACTTCTGCGGGTCCCATCCACCTTCCCAGACGGTTGTTTGCTGGCTTGTGTAGTCTTCACCCCAAGATCACCTCTACCCTTACTACGATGCAGCAATTTCTCCCACAGAACCAGGAACGTTTCGTGGCATTTCACACTATTTACTGTTCTTTCCTTCTTTCTGCTCCATTGCCTCCAAGTTGACAAGAGATCATTCAGACTTGCCACAGACCAGTGCTTCCAAGCTTGGTCCTTTAAAACCTGTGATTTTTCTTTCATGCGTATGCTGTTTACTTAGCATCATTCTCTAAATATACTCATTTCCTTATTTAAATAAACTTATATTTAAGGAAACCCAGGCCCTTATGGAAACTGGAAAGCCAGTGTTACTTGTCCTGTTTTTCTGCATCTCACCCTGATACTAGCTGCGGGGACAGACAATCCCCAGACCTCAGGGGCTATGCACAAAAGAAGTTTATTTGTACTTAATGTTTTAAAAACACTTGTTCATGTGAAGTCCAAAGCAGATGTTTCTGATTAGGCATTTCCCCACCTTCTGTGAAACCACCTTCTCAACCTCTTGGAATCCAGCACCACCATGGAAGGGAAGGAGAGTTCATGGTGAAAGCAGAGTAGCCATGGGGCCACCTTGACCCCAACAGGACATACTTCACTTCTGCATATATTTCACTCTGGTCAGAACATTGCACGGTCCTTCCCAGATCTGAGGCGACCGGAACTGTAGGCACTGCCTGGACAGCCACTTTCCAGCAACAACTCTGTACCATCGGGGAGAAGCACAAATCTAAGCCATTTCTGCCTCACCGGCTATCCAAGGCAACTGGAAAAGAAAATGCAATGAAGAATCTTGGCTCCAGATTCCCTATCCCCATCTTTGACATCTGTCTTCATACTGTTGAATCAGAGAGATGTTAAAAAAAAGCCTTCCCTTTGTCTCTGCTTCCCTTTCCCTAAGTCTTCGAGGTTTCTACCCTGGGTGGAGGTAGAGACTGCATCTGAAATGAGACTTGAGGTCATGATGTAAACCTAGTTGGGCTGCATGGACAGCCTCCGCTCCCAGCCCTCTGGAATCAGCTCACCACCACCAGGGGAAACATTCCCAGAAGCTGAGGAACCTCAACATTTGGTCATCAGCTCAACTCAGTCAGTCCGTGATGTCCCCCTTCCACCCTATACCAATTCTCTTCCCCCAAAGAGACCCAAGGTGGGCAGGGGGTATTGTACCCCATGAGCCTCCTCTCCTGGAAGTTCTTGTTCCTCTTGAATTCCTTGACATTCACTCTTCTGGCTTTCCTTTTCTTTTCTTCTTCTTTTTTTTTAAGATTTTATTTCTCTGTTTGACAGACAGAGATCACAAGTAAGCAGAGAGGTAGCAGAGAGAGAGGAGGAAGCAGGGTCCCCGCCGAGCAGAGAGGCCGACATGGAGCTCGATCCCAGGACCCTGGGATCATGACCTGAGCCTAAGGCAGAGGCTTTAACCCACTGAGCCACCCAGGCGCCCCTGGTTTTCCTTTTCTATCAGTGACCACATTCTCTTTTTCTTACAAAAGGAGTGTGTACTAAAAAGTTGGAAGTCAAAGATCTCATGCACTTCCTTCTGTAAGCGAAGAAACTGAGGACACTGAGAAGAATAGGGGTGTGGTATCCTTACCTGTTAAGGACTGAACTGGGTCCCCACCTTCCCCAAATGTATATGTTGACGCCGTAATGCCCCAAATGACTGTATTTGGAGATGGGATCTTTAAAGAGATTGTTAAAGTCTAATGAAATCATAAGGGTAGGGCCCTAATCCCACATGACTGGTATCCTTCTAGACGGAGGAAGAGACACTGGGGACAGGCACACATGGAGGAAAGACTATGCCAGGATACAGGGACAAGGCAGCACCTGTAAACCAAGGAGAAAGGCCTGGGAACTAAGCAACCCTAGTGATACCTTCTAGAAACATCCTGTTATGTATAGAAGATCTGGACTCCCTGCCCCGGTGTGGTCCCATCTAGGCCTCAGAACAGCCTGCCACTCATTGGTCCTTTTGTCTGGAATATTCTTCTGAAGCACTCTGTTCACAGCAGGCAACTTTCACCTTCCTAGGGCTTTAACTTGCAGGCCCTGGCCTTGACCCCATCCCAGGTAGCCAGCCTGCCCATGCCCTGTGAGGGACGTGTGCTCTCTATCAAAGTTTTCTGGGGGCACCTGGGTGGCTCAGTGGGTTAAGCTGCTGCCTTCGGCTCAGGTCATGATCTCGGGGTCCTGGGATCGAGTCCCGCGTCGGGCTCTCTGCTCGGCAGGGAGCCTGCTTCCTCCTCTCTCTCTCTGCCTGCCTCTCTGCCTGCTTGTGATCTCTGTCTGTCAAATAAATAAATAAAATCTTTAAAAAAAAAAAAGTTTTCTGACTTCTTAAAATTCATAATGTTTACCAGAATCTGAGATCACTGTGTCTGTAGTTATTTTGTTTATTTTCGTCTCCCTATTTCGAATCAGCACACCAGATTCTCCTGCCTCTAGAACAGTGCCTATAACAGAGAAGGTGCTAGGAGAATGATCCCTGAGCAGGTGCGGGAGTGAATGAGTGCGCAGGTGAATGAGGAGCTCCCGTCTGAAGATCCCTCGAGGGCAGCATTCGAAGGAGTCAGGAGAGGTGATGGGGACGCTGTGAGATGAAATGCTTTTCTGATCTCCTTTAGCTAAAGGGTCAGGTGCTGGCTTCCTTCATCCCTAGTAGACTCCTAGCAAGTGCAGATATGTTATCAATGACATGAAAATAGCACAAAATGGAACTTTAGAAGCAGCTTTTCGTCAGATTTCAAGGAAATAAGCATTTTATTCAGGGATGAGTGAAATAACGAAGGTAGATTGGAAAAAAGACAAACAAACCAAAAGAAAAGTAAACTAGATAGATAGATAGATAGATGATAGATTGATAAATAGATAATAGATAGATGGGTATAAAGGGAGTGGACCAGGTAGCGAAGTCCTGTGATATGCATATCTAGGTTGTCCTTTTCTGAGAAGTCTACCAGGTGTCTAGTCCCAGAGGTCCTATCCAAGATCACTGTGGTAGACTGGCCTTGATTCTTCACACTCCCTGTGCCCACGCCCTCTGCCATGGGACTGTCAAGTCTCCCACACAAGGGAAAGGTCCTTCTTTACCCCTGTGACATTGGGCTTGGCCATGTCATACTTACTCTGATCTTGGTTGGTTGGTTAATAGAAGTGACACAATTGGGATTTTGAAGTATATTTGGATCTTGGGATATGTTCTCATACCTCTGCTGCTGCCCTGAGAAGAATGGGTCTGTTGGTCCCCAGAAGATGAAAGTCAGTTGGAGCAGAGTCACCACAGCCAAGCCTAGCCTAAATAAGCTGATCTCCAGCTCACCCACAGGCACGGGTAACAAAATAAGTTTTCACTGTAAGCCACTGAGTGGGAATGGCTTTTCACACAGTAGTAGTTGGTTGATATAGCTGTTTGGTCAAGATGCCCCTGGAAGATAGGCCTCTGGTGCTCACAACCTATGGCATCCATTTTGAATTTCTGACTTAGTCCAGTTCACTCTGTGCTTTATGATGTCTGCTCAACCTTCCTGACTCTGACCTGGTGGTGGATGCCCACTGGTGGTGATCTCCCTGCTTGTATCTTTTGCTTGTTTCCACACCCCTGGGTCCACCCTCCTGAACCACAATGCCGGTTTCTCCTTGGCTCTCTGTATTTGCTTACTGTGGGGAAACACCCTCCCAGTCCAGCCAGGGCCCTGGTTTGGAGCTCTGTGGCGGCAGAACTGCCAGCCCTTCCTCACCAATGCAAGACACAAACAGAAGTCAGCCATAGAACCTACCATGCATCTGGGCTGTCCCATGGGGGTCTGACTCCTGACATGGCACTTACGTAGCCAGTCCAGTAATAGTGCCCACTAAAACCTCTTTCTGGGACTGGATCAACCTAACGCAGATAAGAACCTCAATTTTCATAGGAAAATTCATGAAGGGGACTAGACCCAAAGACCAGAATTTTATTTTTTCCTTACCTCAGAGGACTTTAGCACACACAATAAAAATTCTTGTTAGAAATTTAATTTCCATGTGTTTATCTTACTTCTCTTCCCTTCTTGCGGCTTCAGAGGATTTCAGGCTCCCTCTTTGAAGTTCTCCATCAAAGCTGCATGCGGGAATAGAAATTGCATTGTTCGAGATAAGAGCATCAGCAGCCTGCACCACGCCCAGCTTGGCATTCACTTAAATCTTTGCTAAATGGCTCTGGCCCTCACTTTCAGTCCTGACAAGGTGTTTTCAACCCTGATCCCCACCTACCGTTGATTCCCAGGCCCTTCTTCCTTGCTTTGCATCCAAATACTCCAGCCAATCTGCTGATGAGACAGTTAGCTGCTCTTTTATTTAAGGTTCCACACACACTATTTGTCCAGGTCTGTTCTTCTTAGAAAGCTTCCTGGTCTTTCCATTGCCATCAGACTGAAGTGCAAAGTCATAGCAAGACATCCAAGGTCCTCATGACCCGCCATCTTTGATCTCCGCCTCTGAGGCACGCAACATTCTCTTTTTCCCAACTCCACAGTGTTTCTTGGCTTCTGGACCACACCATGACAGTGTCTGGGGAGCTTGTTTGATGCATTTGCATGTATCCTAGTGCATCCAGCCCAGGTCACTATCTGAAGAAAAGCAACTTCACAGACTGACCAAGATCACAGTCTTTGCAGACCCAGATTCAAAGCCAGCCTGTGCTTCCCTCTACATGTATGGTTTTGGACAATGATTGAGAGTCTCTTCATGTGCAAGGTCACTTCCCAGGATTAAAAGAGACAATGACTGACACAGAGTAAATGTGGAATAATGCTAATAAAATTAACATTGTCAAAGGGCTCACTCTATGTCAGGCATTATGCTAAATAATTTAAACTTGTTAACTCTTTTAGTCTTTCTGATGACCTCATAAAGCAGGTGCTACTGTCATCCCCATTTGACAGATGAGGAAACAGAGGCCCTGAATGTTTAAGTAGTGTGCCCGAAGTCACAACCAAACTTTGAAACCAGGTAATGTGACCCTGGGGGTCCACAGTGGTACTCTGCCTCTTAATGTTTGCTGCCAGTGTGGCTAATGACATTGTCCCCATGCCTTGAGAAGAGGTCTTTCTTTGCAGTTGCCCATAATCCTTAGCATAGGGCCTTGCATATAGTGAAAGAATGGAAGAAGTCCCATATTTTGAGCTCTTACTATGTGTCAGGCACCTTTCAGGTATTATCAAATCCAGCTAGGCTGGAGTTATCTTCATTTTTGGATAAACAAAATGAGGCTTAGAGAGGGGAAGTGACTGATTCAAGGTCACAGAGCTTATAATTTTCAGAGCCAGGCTTTGATTCAAAACCACCCCTATATGACTCCAAAGACCAAGCTGTTGGCAGCACTCTCAATAGGAAAATAAATGTGGATTGGCTGTTTTGGCATACCAGGGTGAGAATGGATCATTTACTTCTACTCTGAGGAGATTCCCAGTGGGCTTAGAATAAAGGGAAGTGGGTTAGAAATATTAGGATCTTGATTCCATTCCTGCTCTCTATGGGTAATAGTTGTGTGGCCTTACTCAAGTCTCTTCCCCTCTCTGAGCCTTTCATCCTCCTCTATAAGGTGAGAGGATTATAATTTATTTCTGAGAGAGTTTGTTTAAACTTTCTCTTGCCTTTTCCAGGTGCTTCTAAAGAACAAGTGTGTTTCAGCATCATGAAGTCAGAGTTGCCCTTTCTCAAGAAAGAGGCTCAGAACTGCATACTCACTGGAGAAGTATGCTTTTCTCATGTGAAAGTAGACTGTGTTTTGTCCTGAAGACACCTGTCAGGTGTATTCCCCTTGGGACATTCAGGGACAACCCAATAGTAGTCATGGAAGATAAAGAAACTAGACTGTAGTGGTCTCTCTATTCTCACACTCAAAGCCTGGATGGGACAAGCCCTCCACTAACACCCAGATGAAGCCAGGCATAGCAAATGGTCTTGAGTCTGGAAGACAATGAGGGTCTGGATTCTCCCATTATACGGAGTTTCCCTAGGAAAAAGGGTGGAAATGTTGGACAAGAGGCAGTGTATTAGTGAGGATCAGTTATGTTATGATGCAGTAACAAATCAAATGCAAAATCTCAAGAGTTTGATATAAAATAAAAATAAAAAATATCTATCTATCTATATACTAATAAAAATATATATTAAGAAAAATTCAAGGTAAGCCATTCTCTTCCAGGTTGGGACATAGGCTATGCCCATCTTGTGTCTCTGCCATCCTGTGCCCCAAGGCTTCCCCAACATTATCCAGCCAGCAGATGGGGTTAGGAAGATAGAGTTTAAGGAAGAAGAAGGCATATGTGAGAGGCACCTACATACAGCTGGCCTGCACCTACTTTGGGTGTAACAAGACGACAGGTCAGTTGCAGTCCTCTTTCCATGCACAGGGATTGGAGCTGATGTAAACTTGCCATAGAAGAATTTATTAAAACCTCAAAAAATCATTTAACTCACTTCAAAGTCATATTTTACAAAGCTTCCTTTCCCTTAGTCTCGGATGAGTCTGCCACTTTGCCATATCTTGCTGTGTGCCTCAGAGTAGGTCCCCTCACCTGTCTCAACCTCTGTTTCCCTATGTGTAATATGACCACCACAGTTTCAATTCCAAGCCGGATTTTTGAGAGGCTGATAGAAAATAATGAGTGTGGAAATGTTCAGGAAGTTGCCAAGCAGGCTGAGTACCTGAAGCGCTATTAGCACACCTAGAACACATTCTCCTGGTTCAGCATTGGCTCCCATTCCATTATCTCAGCAGCAAGCCTTTGTCAGATTAAAAACCCTATGTGACTTCCCTTTGCTCATTCCAACACATTTTCTTTAAAATCTTTTTTCCTTTTCAGGAGATAGAGGCAGGTGGCACGCTGTGTAAACCGTGAAAAAAAATGTTGAAAATATCTGCAAGTCTTGTGCAGTCTCCAAATATTTCAACATAAATATTTGCTGGAGGTTGGTCCAACTTCCCAGTCCAAGAGGAGGACAGAAGGTGAGTTTTGAGCTATGTGGGAGCAAATCTCCTGGAAGTCTGTTTCTTGGTGGGAGACTCAGTAAATGTTGGACAACCTGAAAGGTCACAATTTAAAGCCTGATCCTCCCTCTGTGCAGAAAAGGTTGCCATGACTGAATGAGGTGTCTTTTCCCAGCTAGTCATTATATGTCGTGCCATGTCTCCACACTTGCACATACGCTAGTTCCTGCTAGGATGGCCCTTTCCCACCCTGTGCACTTGGATCCCTTATTCATCCTCTGAGAAAGATGAGACTAAAAGGATTTTTTTGGAATGCTTTCTTAACTGCCCTATCTCCAGAATTTCTACTGATCCCCCTCTATTCTCATCATCACCACCACCATCATCATCACACTGTCATCTTCACCACCACCACCACTACCATCACCATCATCACCACCACTATCACTGTCATCACCATCATCACCACAACCACCACCATCATCACTAACACCATTATCACCATCACCACTACCATCACTATCACCATCACCACCATCATCACCATCACCACCATCATCACCACCACCACCATCACCACCCATCAACAGCATAACCACCACCATCATTGCCATCACCAACATCACCATCACCAACATTATTAAAAACTTAATATTGCTCAGACATTGCTTAAAGACCTACCTTCAGTGCTCACAACAATCCCATGAGGAAACCATGTGATGAGGTGATAGCCCAGAGCACATGGCTATATGTAGAGAGGTGGCCAAGCAAGTACAGGACCACATCTTTGAGGAGTATGCTCTTGGCCATCACCCAATAGCTCCCTTCTTATCCTCAGCTGCTCCCCAAGAGCTGGGGTGGTACCTCATTCATGTCCAGCCTCTACCATAGACCTACCACAAAGTAGACATGTAGTGAGTTTATCTGAACAAACAAGTGAATGAATAAATGAATGAATGTGAGTCCCCCTAATGCATCTCTGAATAAAAGGCTCAGCGTATAGAAATTGTTCCCTGAGTATTAAAAGAATAAGTAACAATATAAATTAACTAGGATCCCTAAATGTGGGTTCCTAGTGCTTATTCCCCACTGCACATGCGGTCCCCTACTGCAGACCCACACCTATGTCAGCATCTTTCCAGGCCATCCCACCCCAACACTATATGCCAGACTCCAGAGAAGGGACCAGTCCGGGGATCAGATGAACCTCTTGGGCATCCAAGTTGTCTCCTTCCCTCCTGGCTAAGGTGTTACTGAAGAGTCTGGGACCTGGTGCATTGGAAGTGATGCCAGGAAACTTCCATCCTTCCCATGGACTTGGCTCCGGTTACCATCACCAGCTCCTCCTGAGTGTCAGTCTACCGCCTGATATATGTCACTGCTAATGACTGACAGCCATCTAAGTGTCATACTATGTGCACTTTCCATGCTTTCCATGTATTGTCTCTGGTCATTCTTACACCCTCTGCAGCCAGGATGCTTCTCCCCATTTTAGTGTTGGGAAAAACAAGGCTCAGAGTGATACTATGACTCGCCTAACCTCACACATTTGGTAAGATGAAGAATCAGGCCTCCGATATCGGCCTTTCCCAAACTCAAGATTTTTCTGATATCTTGGAGTCCCTCCTTCCTCACCCCAGGCTGTTGTCTGAGGTTTTGGTAACCAGCTAGCTCTGGCCTGTCTCCTGGTGTTACCCATACCCCAGAACGACTAGCCCCTGGCCAGACTCCCATTATGTGTAGACACATCTCCAGGTAGTGCCCCTCTCATCTGGCCAACCCAAAGACGGCTCATAGTCAATGCTGACTGGGTCATTACTACTACATAGTAAGATGAATGGGCACTGGGTCCTGCCTTTCAGCTCTTGTGTGCTGTGCTCTGGATCCTAGGCTCTCCCCCACCCATGCCTGCTGTCTCCAGAACTAGACCCAGCAGCTGCCCCAGCTCCCATCTTCTGCCATGCCAGGCCAGCCCAAACAGTGCCAAACTGTGTAGCAAAGGCAAGGCCCTTTGGGTCTTGCCCTCTGACTTTCACAGCGGCAGCCAGAGGAATTCCTGGCCAGGAACATGTCTCTCCCAGCAATTTGCAAGAAGGTCTTTTGCAATTTATATCTCCAGTTCTGCTGAAGAAAATGGGAATGGATGGGCTCACTGAGCAGAAAATGCCAGAAGGCATTCCAGAGCCCAGAATCCCAAATGCAGGCCTTCTGCGAAGGGACTGAACAGACAGGCAATGCTGGGAGGAAATTCTGGCCCCATGTCAGGCTACACAGGCTTCAAGGGTTGTTTATAAATGCTAGAGTATGTATTTTCAAGGCAGCTATTGAGTGGGAATCAGAATAGAGCCATGGGAGAAGTCATGCAGACATCCTAACCATCTTAATCCCAGCATGGACACCTTCTGGCTCTGTGACCTTCACTCAGCACGCAGCAACTGTTTTTCTGCACCTACTGTGTGCTGGGCACAATGTGAGGCACCTGGGGTACGATGGGGAATGACACTGAAAGAGAAGTCCTCTATCATGGTAGGGGAAGTGGATATGAACTAAGTGGATATGAACACGCAAACGCACAATTACAGGTTGTAATGATGCAAGAGGCCAGCCCAGAAAAAAGTGAGGGTCTGAGATAAACCAATAGGAGAAGGCCCATCCTTGGGGAGGGTGGTCAGGAAATGCTTCCCTGAAGAAGCTGGAAGGAAGGCCTGAAGGGCAGGGAGGCAGCCTGGAGGAGCAGGGAGGAGCCTCCCACGCGGAGGGCACAGCACAGACAAATTCCTGGAGGTAGGAGAGAGCTCAGCATGACCCAGAAGTGAAAGGTGGTGGTTGAAGCAGCTGTTAGGGATGGGGCGAAGGTGGGGGTGGGTAGAGAAGGCATCTGGTAGGAGATGAAGGTGGTAACACAGGCAGAATCAGGACACGAGGGCCAGCCAGGCCATGAAAGACTCTGGGTTTTTGTCTTAAGAACAAATTCAGGAGTCTTTAGGCAATGGAATGACATGCTGCATTTTCTATGTTTTTTAAGAGATCACAGTGGCTGCTGGTACACTGGAGGAGGAGGAGAGTGAAAGCTGGCAGGCCACTTGGTAAGTGGAGTAGTAGAGGTGACTGTGGTCACCTGGGGAAGAACGTATGGCAACTGGGACATGTGAGGTGGCAGGAAAGTTGGAGAGTTGTGAGTAGATTCAGGAGAAATTTAGATTCAGGAAAAAAAAACTGGTCATATGATGAATGAGTTCTCAGAAGATTCTAAAATGATGAACAGCTGAGTGAATTTGATGCTATTTTCCAAGAGTGATAAGATCCAAGGAAAAAGCAATTGGAGAGAAAGGTGTTGATGGGGAGGGGCTCTGGGGTTGGGTTTTGGACATAGTGATTGGGGGAGACATCCTGCTAGAGATGGTGGGTGAACAGTAGGCAAGATGAGTCTATACTCAGGGGAGAGGTTGGGATTGAAGGTGTAACTGGGAGTTGTCATCCCAACATGTTATTTCAATCCTTAGAACTAGTGAGAAAAGAACTTAGGGCCAATTTCCAAGGAGGCCCACCATTTAGAGATGAGGTCTTTTGCTTCTCTTCTCTGAACCTCATAGTTCCCCTCTGTAAAATGGGATGATAATCATGT
This sequence comes from Mustela putorius furo, assembly GCF_011764305.1. Lineage (NCBI taxonomy): Eukaryota > Metazoa > Chordata > Mammalia > Carnivora > Mustelidae > Mustela > Mustela putorius. Next base: position 35,429,073 of record NW_025421294.1, read on the forward strand.
CTACTTTACACAAGGACTGCAGGAATGCTGGTTCCTTTTTCCTTCCCTGAGTCGTGAGGGTGAAGACCTTGAGTTTGAAGATTTGGCCCCACCTGTCACTCTCGTGTGATGTGAGGCTATGCTATTTGTGGGTTCCTTTCCCATATTGCATGGTCCACATTTCCAGATCTGTTTTCTCTTCTCATCTTCTGAACACTCCCCGAACACACATTTCATGAATACCTTACTCTCCTGCTGTCCACCTCCCTCCCTGGCTGTTCCTTACATGTCCCTTGGCTGGCTCATCCTCTCCTTTCCAGGCCTCCCAAGTTTATTTGGAATGCCACAGAGCTCTGTTCTGGACCCAGTGGTTGGCACTGGGTATACGTTTTGTCTAGATCACCTCACCCATCTCTCTACTTCTGGTCCGTCGGCATAATTTTCCCAAACTGTTATCTATGACAGGGTCACAGATTTTCTCTCTATAGGGCAGAGGGTGCATGTTTTCAGCTCCGTTGGTCTCTGTTGGGGTTATTCAACTTTCCTATTGTATGATAAATACAGCCACAGAACACACACTATTCATTCTGGCTGTGTACCAATAAAACTTTATTTACAAAAATAGGTAGCAGGCTGGATTTGGCTTTTGGTTTGGGGTCGGATTGGCTGACCCCCAGTCTATGATAGAAATGAAACCCCAGTCATTGAGCTTTTAGGCTTTGAAAGCTTTAAAGATAAGTTCTTGTAACTCAAAAAAAAAAAAAAAAAAAAAAAAAAAATCAAATGCGTGCCTTTTTGTTTTCCTGTGCTAAGCTGTAATGGTGCTTTCTTTTAGCAGGGAGCACAAAAACCCCAGTGCAGAAGGGCTGCTGCTCTAAGAGGCATTTGAACACACAGGGAGAGAGAACTTTAGAGGTCATTACAACAAACGGGGGGGGGAAAGACATTGTTAGCTTTTAGCGACCAGAAGCCAAGGGAACTGAATGTCTTGCAATGTGTAAGACGGTCCGGTCCCTCGCAACAAAAACTTGTTCCTCTCCAAATGTCAGGGGGGCCCAAGTGAGAAACACATCCTAGCTGCTGTCTGCATGGCAGAAAGGTTAGAGATAGAAGGAAGCGCTCTGGTCACATAGCCAAGTGCAAGCCAGCAGCAGAAGAAACAGTGGGCGGCTGATCTGTGCCCTCCCCCAGCGAGGTCCTGGGGCGGGTCTGCAGTGACCTGCTGATCTGTCTCCTCTTGTCTTCAGCAGCTGCCTGGCCCTGGGTCACCCGGGAGTGCTCAGAGTCCCCAGGGCTTCCAAAGCATTTTCTCAGGATGGCGGAGATTGCCCCCGTGACCTTTCCCCCCACTCTGCCGAGCTCAGTCTGCCTGTCCTTTGCTCTGTGCCGCCTCTTTCACCCCTCTCTGCTGGTGGCACTTTTCCCCATGATGTGCAGGAAGTGTATGTCAAAGTCCATTAGCTGTGAAAGCCGCAGTCAGAAAACTAATCTCCTCTTAATGTTTGCTGGGGATTCACTCTGACCGTAACATGGTTTCTTAATAAAATTTTGTTTTGCCTCCACCCAAGTAATATTATCTGATGTCTCTTGCAAGCAAGAGGCAGAAAGAAACCCAGAGAGCTCACCAGACCCACACCCCTACATTTGGGGGCAGGGTCATGTGCTAAGACAGAGCTCATGCACTCACCTTTGTCACACACAGGTATCTACGTGGCCTGAGACTTTCTTGTGTTTGACCATACTTCAGGTAAGGACTTCCCCAAGATTCTCTCTGGTTCAAGGTCTGTGCCAGGCCCCAGGGCCTCATGGGCCATCAAGGTCAGCGCCCTTGTCCTGAATTGCTCCTTGGTTGATGCGGGAGGCTGACAGATAAACAGGCACTTCCAGAGTGACAAATGGAGACAAAAAATTCTGCGAAGGGCCAGCTGGAGGAGAGCCTACAAACCTTATTAAAGAACAATTTTTTGTTGCTTTTGTTCTAATCAGACAAGTATTTGCTCATGGTTAGAAAATCAAGCAGTGCAAAAGGATTTATAATAAAAAGCAGCCACCAAAAGGAAGTCATTCTTGAGATGAATTTTGAACATTAAGGAAAAGTTAGCTGGGAAAATGTAGTGGAGCAAAGACAGGGTATTTCAAGAAGAGAGAACAGTGTGGACAAAGGCATGGAGGCAAGAACATTTAGAGAATGAGGTTTGTGGGTTGTTGCTGGGCTGCATGATGTGAAGACGGGAGTGAAAGCCAGTGAGGCTGTAGGGGCAAGAGGCTGATCTTCTAAGCCATGTTAGGGTGGTGACAATGTCCTGAGGACAATGGGGGTCCATGGAAGGTTTTAGGGCAGTGGTTCTCAACTAGGGATGTTTTTCTGTTGGGGAGCATTGTACAATGTCTGGAGACATTTTTGGCTGTCACACAGAGAGGGGGATGGGGGGCAGAGGAGGAGAAGGACGGGGGACAGGGAGAAAGGGCTTGGTGTTGCAAACATCTAATGGGTAGACGTCAGGAATGCAAAACTTCCTACAACGTAAAGGACAGCTCCCCCAATAGTGAAGAAATTTCCTTTCCAAAATGTCAATAGTGGCAAGGTTGAGAAACCGGATTCGGGTGAGTCACCCAGTCAAATCTCTTGTCCACAGAGATCCCTCCATATCCCACCAGAAGCATGTCAGCTCACATGGAGAGCTGTCTTACTGACCTGCTTGTTAGAAGGGGAATTTGTCTCCATCTCTCATTGCCTAGCCTGCAGAACAGTGCGAAAAGCGGGACGTCTCATAGACCTGGGTTTAATGCTTACCTTTGTTTGGCCACCACGGTCACCTAGCACAGGATACTTGCCACCTCCCAGGGGGACAGAACCTGGTGTTGAGGTGGGGACAGGAAACTCCATCCCACAGAGAGCTCTTGGGCAGCATTGCTCCAAAGACAGGAACACGTGGTCTCTTCATTTCCCTTCTTGCTTTAAAAACCGAGAACCTCAATATCCAGTTGAGAATTTAATAACTAAAAGAGCCCGTGACTTGAACATCTGTGTAGTCCTTTTTCTCCTTACCCTTGAACCCTTGGTCGGGCTCAGAATGTGGTCTGCATAACTTCGATCTTCCCTGCAGATGATTTGTAAGAAACTTAACTTTCCTAAGATAGGGTTTACAAAAAATAAAATGCACCCCATTTTAAGGGTATGACTGTTGACAAGTTTATATACTGCATCTTCATCACCATCATCAAGATCTGGAGCATTTCCATCTCCCTGGAAAGTTCATTTGTGCCCTTTATGGTCAGTCTTCTCCCCTCTCAGCTCCAGGCAGCCCTGATCTGTTCTGTGTCACTAGAGATGGTTTTGCTATATTCAGTCGGCCAGGCTCTGCCCTTTTTGTCCGGCTTCTTTCAACAAACCTTCCTGAGACCCATCCATGTGGTTGTATGTATCAACACTTCATTTATTTTTCTTACTGGGTGGTATTTCTCTGCCCAGATGCACCACAGTCCATTTATCCAATCACCTGTTGATGGATGTTTGGCTTGTCTGCATCTTTTCTGTTGTACCTCAAGATGCTATGCACAGCATATATTGTTTAAATTTTTGAATAGTATTCTATTTCACTTAGAATCAAATTTCAGTTTTCTTCTATGTCTTCCAGAGTCCCCTCTGTGATCTGGATTCTGCCTACCTGTCTGACCTCATTGACCCTGCCCTTCCTCCTCACTGGCTCCTTTCAGTTCCTCAAAGAAGTCAGAATTGCCAAAGAGACAGCCTTGTCCTCACCATAATCCTGCTGGCTCCAGCTGAGCACAACTGGCTGCCTGCCTGGGATGTGCATTAACCTTCTGGAATCATTAAATCAAACTGATACTTGAATCCTAATCTCTAGTGAAGCATTTTATTTATTTTAATCCCCTAAGCACTTCAGCTCGACTCTCCTCTGGGCCTGCCATTCTGGGCGAGCTCAGAGAGCCCACCTGATCCTTTCTGATTGAAATCCCCCACAGGCCAAGGGCTGGGGATGTTTCTAATGATTTGCTTAACCATGTGACAAGTCAATTTTTTAACCCCATAGTGATTGCTTCTAGTATTAACAGTGGGCAGGGATTAAATTCTCAGGCTCTCCTTAGGTTACAGATTTCATAAATTTTTACTGAGTAGCTATGGTACCTCAGTTAGCAATTTCACATGCTCAGTCATCAAATCTCATCCTCAAAAGAACCCTGTGAAATATGGATGTCTTCTTTTCCAGAAGGGAGATGGAATGTCTGCAAGATGTGCTTGTCCTGGCCCAGAAATTTCTATATGACAATCTGCTTTTATTTTTCATTTTAAAATGTTTATCTTAGTAAATCTGGGATGTGCAGATTTCTGGTTTCCAATAGTGGCAAACTGGATCAATCCTCTGATTGAAAAACAATTTAGAAAATACTGCATGATGTCTGAAGTACACATCACCTTTGAAACATCAGGGTTGGGTGGGCACTTAAGAGGCAACAAGGTGGTCTTCCTTGTAGGCTAACTACAGTGAAAGAAGTAGGAGGATTTAAAAGCACCAGTCAATTATCCCTGAGAACATTCATCATTCCCCTAGACTTGGAATCCCATAAAGCAGCTGGGAAGGACAAGGGGTTTAGACCCATGGACCGAAGTGTGAATAGAGAGGACATCTTCCCCACATTGAAATAAGTCCCCCAAACATTCTACTGTCAGATAAGGGAAGCTAGATCTAAACTCACACTCACACTCAGAGACTTTCCTCCACTGAACAAAGCAGGAGGAAAGGGAATGAAAAGGGGGAAGTATTCTGAGAAATCGTGTTTGAAGACCACTCTATTATGGGTTTGCATCCTTCCCTGGGTGAGCCTGGTAACTTTAATTTGCGAACTTGGCATGAGTTGGTTCCAACTAATAGTGTCCCTGGCACCTGGAATAAACAAGGCAAGTCTCCTAGATCACTGGGAACACCCCACAAATAACTGTTCATGGACAATGAGCAAATAGCAATAGGAGATAACAAGGCATACAAGAAAACACGATTTATGAATGAGAACCAAGAGACAGTAAAAATAGACCTGCACAGATTTGAGATTTTAAAACATTTGATACATTTACCAAATTTCAAGAAACCAATAATAAACTTAAAAATAAGTTCAGGGGCCAGAAAACAATAAGAAATGATGCAGCAAATATGAAAATAAAAACATATACAACTTCTACAAGTTGAAAAAGTATAGTAACTAGAAACAAATACGGAGCACAATGTCAACAGATTGGGCACAGCAGAAGAGAGGATTAGAGAATCAGTTACCTGGAATATAGCATGGAAATGGGGGGAAAAAAAGGAAAAGGAAAATAAAGAAGAGAGGGTAATAAATAAAGGGGGTACATTGAGAGATTCATGTGTTTGTTCAGAGGTTCAGAAGAGGTGAGAGACAGACAGAAGGGCAGTGAGAACACATGAAAAGATAGTGGGTAAGAATTTTCCAGAACTGATAAAAAATCACCTATGCACAGATTTAAGATGTCTAGAAAATCCCTATATTAAAAGAAATCTGCATCGGACATTGTAGTGAACCTTCTCAAGCACAGAGTCAAAGGGAAAAGTCTGGAAGACAGACAGACAAAAAGACAAATGATTTTTAAGGAATAATGGATGCCTCTAATAGCATCCCAATGCCTCTCAATAGCAAATATTCATCTCCAAACCCGTATTTTCTTCGTAAAAAAAAAATAATTGCCAGTCTAGAATTCTAAGCTTAGCAAAAATAAAAATATTTTTAAAAAATGAAAAAGAAAAAGGAAGAGAAAATTGGTCATGAGCAGAACCTCATTGAAGGAAATACTAAAGAATGCATTGCTTCAGGCCCATAGTCACCCTTGATGGAAGGTCTGGGATATAAGAAGGAACTAATGAACAAGGAGAATGTTCTATGTACTGGCAAAAGGAAATTAACAAGTTATATGAAATAATGGTAATAATGTCTAGAGGTGTTAACATTGAAAATTTCAAATTAAAAACATCAAATTACAATAACATTTAGATGGATAAATGCAGTTAACAATAAGGTTTTCATATTTTCTGGGAGAAAAGTAGTGGTTTGGTCTACTTTGATGAGTTAATTATAGATGACATAATTTTTCAGGTAAACACTAAAGATTAAAAGCAGAGTGTATTCATATGTGGAATTTAGAAAACAAATGAAGAAACAAACAAACAAAAAACAGAATCAGACCTATAAATACAGAGAGCAAACTGGTGGTAGCCAGGGGGAGGGGCCTGGGAGACTGGGCAAAATGGATGAAGGGAAGGGGGAGATACAGGCTTCTAGTTATTGAAAGAAGTCACAGGGATGAGAGGCACAGCTCCACTGTGGTGAGCACACTGTAGTTCTCAGAAATGCTGAATCACTGAAAGGAATGTAACGCTGTGGGTCAACTGGGGCCGGGGGTCGGGGGGGAAGCCCAGCATGTTACTCCCAGACTTGTAGAGTAATCCAAACATAAAGGCAAAAAGAAAAATTAAAAAAGAAGAGGAGAAAAGTACAAATTCTAATGTAAGATGGTGTAAGATATCCAAGGAGCTGTATTTTATAGACTCTAAGAGGCATTAATTGTAAGAAGCGTCATTATTTTACGTACCTTTAATAAAGAAAAAGTATTGACCATTAGAACCGAAAGAGCTTTTGCAGATTTGTTTTTCTCATTATCACTTGCACATATAGGAGAAGGGCATTGTGATTTTACTCCAACTTGTAGATGTCTGTATATTCCCACACATCCAGCTCTGTGCTGTTGAGTGCTGGGGTGATATAGCATTTCATAAATGAGGACTCCACTGTTGCCACAGAAATTTCTGTAGTGCTGCAGTCACTCTAAGAGATGTGAGTGTGAGGGGTGCCTGGGTGGCTCAGTGAGTTAAAGCCTCTGCCTTCAGCAGGGTCATGATCCCAGGGTCCTGGGATCCAGCCCCACATCGGGCTCTCTGCTCAGTGGGAGCCTACTTTCCCCCCCACCCCTGCCTGCCTTTCTGCCTACTTGCAATCTCTCTCTGTCAAATAAATAAATAAAATCTTTTTTTAAAAAAAGATTTTATTTATTTATTTGACAGAGAGAGATCACAAGTAGGCAGAGAGGCAGGCAGAAAGAGAGAGATAGAGAGAGGGAAGCAAGCTCTCTACTGAGCAGAGAGCCTGATGCGGGACTCGATCCCAGGACCCTGAGATCATGACCTGAGCTGAAGGCAGCGGCTTAACCCACTGAGCCACTCAGGCAGCCCAAATAAAATCTTAAAAAAAAAAAAAAAGATGTGAGTGTATATGCAGAGGACAATGACATCACAGCTGCTACCTGGCCCACAGTGAGTGCAGAGCAAGTTCAGAGAAGCCAAGGTGTGGATACACATTCATTTAAACCAATGAAATACATATCATGAATTATATTAAATATAAATGAACTACATATTTCAGTCAAAAAACAAAGGTTTAAAAGCCCACGAAATCTATCTCTATACTATTTTACTACTTATAAGAGATGCATAGAGTCCATCCTCCTGATTCACGGGAGTTATGTTCTATGATGTCACTGTAAACAATTAGCGAATGCTGAACTGTCGCTCCTATGGGAAACACAGTCTCACATAGGTTATAGTCTGAAATTCTAAAAACTCATCCTGGTCTCTCTCTCTCAATCTATTTTTTTTTTTTTTTTTTTTTTTTACAAAACAGAAAATGAGGTTTGACAGTATAAAATGACTTGCTTGTAGTGCTCCTCCCCGCAACTAACAGATGCCAGAGTTGAGATACAAACCCAGTCCAAAGGACCCCAAAGCCAGAGCTTCTTGAACTCCACTGCCCAGTCCTCTACCAACTCCATCCTCGGCTCATCTCCATGTGAAGCTGAGTCAAGGAGGCAGAGAACATTGCCTTGTTCAACCTCCTTTGGGAACGTGCACATCAAGGGATTAAAAATGTTAGCTGGCCTGTACTCGTCTATAAAGGACCATGAAAGCACCATGAGCAGTGTTAACTGTCAGAACTGTATTCCCCAGAGCTGTTTCTGCAAGTGCTGCAGTGTGACAGTTAGTAAAAAAATAAATTAAAAAAATAATAATAATAAAAAGAAGAAGAAAGGAAGGAAGAAAGGAAGGAAGGGAGGGAGGATGGGAGAAAAAAGGGAAAAGCCTTTTATAGACCATCCATCCATCCACCCATCCATCCACCCATCCAAAAATGTTCACTGAGGACCTACTATCTCCTGGGAACTCTACCAGACTCAAGTAGTACAGGGATTAGCACTATGAACACATGCCCTGCCCTTTGGTACAGTGGACACAAAAAAGAAGGGAGTACAGTCTCCCCGGAGATGTCCGGGGGAAGGGGGACATTTTAGAACTTCTATTGGTAATTCATTTCTATTGCATACTTTTTCATTTGTGTTTGTGTTTTAAAATAAAAAATGTGTTAGTACAATGATGTAAGCATACAGTGTGTGGTATAGTAAGCATACGATAAAGGAAGTCCTCATTTTTTGTTTTTGTTTTTGCTTTTTGACCAGTTGTGCTGCATGATCAAAAGTCTTCAGACAGTGAAGGGAGAATTACAGGCTACCTTTCCCAGAGGCTCACAGGCCTGTGTACATTTCTCTATCAAAACACGTATCATGGGGCACCTGGGTGGCTCAGTGGGTTAGGCCTCTGCCTTGGGCTCAGGTCATAATCTCAGGGTCTTGGGATCAAGCCCTGCATTGGGCTCTCTGCTCCACAGGGAGCCTGCTCCCTCCTCTTTCTCTCTCTCCCTTACTCTCTGCCTACTTGTGATCTCTGTCAAATAAATGAATAAAAAATCTTAAAAATAACAACAACAACAATAACAAACCATCTATCGTGTCTTACGATGACCTGTACGTTATCATAATGAAGAAACCAGGCTTTGGAGCCAGACAAATTCGGCTTGTACTCCAGCTTTGCTACTTACTCAGCTGTGACCAAGTTGTCTCTCCTCTTGGGGTCTAGATGTGGAAATTCCTTGAAGAGTGTATGTAGGATTCCATACCACACATTGTCTCCATCAGCCCTGCTGGAAGGAGACAGTTGTCTCCCAGCTCTGTACCTCATAGATATGCACAGAAAAGGGTGCTGATGAAATCTCCTAGCTGGAGGTGGATTAAGAGATCTTCCATCCTGCCCCCCCCAAAATACCAAAAGCCTCATCAGCAAATGGGAGCAAGCCACATTCAGGAACATTCCCCCCATGGAAGCCCAGAGACACATATGAGGCAGGAAAGCCATTTCATCCCATCTCAGGTGTTAATTTCAAACTTCTAGCAGCCCAAAGCTCTGAAACAACACAGAGGAAAAGAACTTACACTATTTTTAGCAATATTTTGACAGCTGTATTAATAGACAACAATTGTCTAACCAAGCACCAGCTGATCTCCATGGGCCACCAAACAGATTGGCCTTCTGTTCCACAAGGATAGGAGAGCAGAGATGGGAAATTGTCCCTTTTTTGTGAGAATCTCTAAGAACAGATTTGCTGACATTGTGATGGTCTCAGCCATGCCTTTTGGTTATTGCTCTATGGAAGCTGGACCCCCTTTTCCATTTAACCTGCAAAATCAGTTGAGGGGCACAAAAATGGCAAGATAGCCTAAGACCCAGCGAGACCCCCACGGACCTTTCGGCTCTCACCATCAAGCAAAATAACTGGACTGGAGACACAACCCTTGGAGACATGAGGACCAGGTAGAACACGAGTAACTTGGCCAGTTGTTCTCTCTTTAATTATTACGTGTGGGGCCTGTGCTGTATAATGTGGTGCTGCTAATCACAGCCTTCCAGATGAACACAAGGGGCCTTAGCACATGAAGACACTCACAATTTAATCACCAGTGCCTAGTTTCAGGAAGCCTAAGCTGCCAGTGCTCATTGGACATGGTAAACATGGCACCTTGACCTTGGGGCATTGGTGGGGAGCAAACCAGGCCTGGACCTGCCATCCTTCCTGAGCGATATCCACCAGTCTCCACTCAATGGAACCAACAGTGACCAATACTGTCCTTTCATTGTTGAGAATGGGAAGGGGAGCAGAGGGCAGAAAGAAAGGAGAAAGGGAGGGAGAGCGCGGGAGGCAAGGTAGAAATAGTTTATCAAGATAAAAATTCCAAAGAACAGCAGTGCCCATGATCATTTTAGAACCAATAATAGATTTTAATATTTGCCAGTGGCACTCCAGCAGCAAGTTCATTTTTCTGACCTCTACAAATAAAATACATTTTCAGAGGAGCACAGGATGGCAGTCCAGAGTTCTGGAGAGGCAACTGGGGTTGGAATCTTGTCCTCATGACCAAAAGAAGTAAAGTCACTTCTCTGTCCCCTGAGACTATAGTTCATTCAAGGTATTGGAGGACTAAATAACATCAGTGTCCTTCCTGGATTGGTGCATCCATACCTTGTGCCGTGCTTCATAAACGCATGAAAAACAGTTGCTTTGAACAAAGAGTATCCTTCAAGGACACCCATTACCAACGAACTAGGTCTTTGTGGATTGCAGAACTCTGTAGGTTTTCAAGGGCAGGAGACCTTGGGCGGGGTGGGGGGGTGTCCCTGGATGTTGGAGCCTCCTGAAAGTGCACAGCTGCCAGGGAGTGCTTCAGGGGACAGGGCTCATTCTCAGAGGCTCCAGGTGATAAAAACACCCAGCAGGTTGCCACATCGGCTCTTGGGGTGTGTGTGAATGAAAGCTCCAGAGAAAAGAACCGCTTGGAGTCGTGAGAATGGCTAACAACTTCATTTTATGCTCCTGTCTCTGCAGCAGAATTAACCTGGCAAGTGACTGTTGTGGCTGAAAGAAATCCATTTGCCCGAAAGTCAAGGTCAGCAGAAAGCCTTTTCCCAAGGAGACTGAAACTGAAGCCCTCTGCCACAAGCCCTCCCTCCTTGATGGGCTTCAACGCTGACTCCTTGCGTCCATGGGAGAGATGACTAGCGGCGCTCTGATGTTCAATTCATACAGCCCAGAGCATCTCCTTTCCACATCAGGCCTATTACACAAACTGTAGATTTGGAGCTGCTACCGTGATCTCCTTCGAAGGTTTTCTCCTAGGGGTAGGAAAGTCTCGAAATGCTTTTGGTTTTAACCTTGATGCAATCCAGTGTTGTCCTATGAATGGAGCCCTCCCCATGTCCGCCTGCTCTGGCTGTCCTGGCTGCCAGGGGACTGGATGTATGGCTCCAGCCCTGGCTGTCCCTGCCTCTGGCCAAATGAGCGGGGACAGTGGGCACAGGAGAGAGAAACGGGGCAACTTTTTTCCTGGGCTTTCCAGGATATCATGAATCTTGCTTCCCTCTGGTCTATAGGCCAGATGTGCTCCCTGAACTCTAAGCAGCTTGCTCAGTGTGAGAACCAACTATGAGTGAGTTCAATTTTTTTGCTCTCTTTCTCCCTCTCTGAAAACACACACAGACACAAAGATATAGACACACACACACACACACACACAGTACCTGCAAAAGCCCCTCTTTCCCTTGGATCAAAGTACAGCTGCTTTGAATCCCAGCCTGATCCCCATTCGACACTCGGGGGGAAGCCCAGGGTCTCTGGAATTTCTGGGTCTTCTGTTCTGGCTGCCTCCCCTCCATGTGGGCTTCCACACCTTCCCATGTAGAGGCTGTACCCAGACTGTACACCTCAGACACAAAACTCATTGCCTTCCTTGAAATATCCCCCAAAAGCTGTCCTGGCATTCTGCAGCACTGTTAACTTCAAATCCCGGGAGGGAGAGAGAGTCTAAGACACCTGCCCAAACAGAGTCCCAGCATCACTCTTCCTAAAAATGCCCTCCAGCCACCCCTGCCCTCTCCCCTTTTGCTGTTTCCTCCTCTCTCCAGTTACATTTTTCCCATACAAGCTCTTTCTCTGCAAAACATAAGCAAAATCACCTCTTCTCCTCAACTCCCAGTAGCAGCTGTCCCCCGGGACCTCCTGTCCGAGCCTTGGCATTTTCCTAACGGCCAACCTTTCCCTAACAAGATCACTGGTGCCAGCCGATGAGATTTTACACAGGTGTCTTGGCTTTCCCTCATCGTTATTTTGTTACATCCTCACCACCACCACAGTGGTGACCATCCATGTGACACCTGATGCGGGAAGCAGCATTCCACGACGGATGGCACGTGGGCAGGGAACCCCACAGGAGGGCATTGGGATCCCATCTCCATCAGGGACCAGCCGTGTAACCTGGGTCAAGACTCTTAATCCCTCCAAGCGTCAGAGCCATCAAATGGTGGCAAGGACAGTTGCCATCACATAGAGTTGATGTCAAAATTAAACCACACCTGTGAGCCCTTAGTACCGCTCCTGGTAGAGCCCAGCGGCAGATAAACAGAACGGTGGCTGGCATTACTGTACCCTGTCCAGCTGTACGCCCTGGCCTGAGCCCCGTGAGTCACACCCGTGTGTGTGCACACGCAACCGCTTACACCAGGAAGCGCCTACCTTGCGTTTCCACTGCACTTTTTAGCATCGGCTTCCTCAAGAGTGAAATTAGGCCTTCGTTTCTCTTGTTCTGTCCAGGATTCTAAAACCTCTCTAAGGGCTGGGGCTCATCTTAGCCGTCTCAGCTTAGGCCCCGACATCCTGAAGACTCTCAGCAGATACTGAACAAATGAAATTGCTTGTGCTGAAAGCGGGGTACTGTGACCCCATCAGATCTCCGGGGAGCTAGTTCTCTCTGCAGCGCAGGGAGGGTGGGGGTGGAGAAGGAGGATGGGGTGCTCTCATGTGGTGGCCATCACCCCAAGGTATAGCCTCTATGGAAAAGTGGCAAACAGCAATTATCTGAAGACCTCACCAAACTTTTCTGGAAAAACTGTCATGGCTAGACAGAAGTCTATAGAAAGTTGCATAATAAATGGTATTTGAGTGAATGAATGAACGGATTACCCATTTTGTCACTTGGTAGTTCTTATATAAAGGCTCTTCTGAAAAATTCTTCCTGGAGCTCAGGGCCAGAAAAAGCTTATTTCTCTACTGTACTAGAAGTTTCCTTTTTATTGACATCCTGCCTCTTTAAGAACTAACCTATCACCCACCAGCAGGGCCCTAGAGGACAACCATGCAGGAAAGGGCATTCACTAGACCAGCCCCTCACGCTTACCCTCACTCCCCTCCTGATGGTGTATGGACCACATAGTTGTGCATTAACCAGGGGTCTGGTGGGGTCTGGTCCCACAGTGGAGCAGCCCACATGGCCTTTCAGCTCTCTACCCTTTGCTTGGTTTGCTGGCTGGTTTACCATTCACTTTGCCTCTCTGGAGCATAGGTCCTTAGCCTGACCTCTCTCTTTTTATGACCTTACACATTTCTTAGTTCATAATGCCCAAGATCTTCTCCCATATAAACCCCATAAAGTTATAGGCTAGTGTCTTGTTCTCTGTCTCATCCTCCTCCTCATTACCTCCAAGTGTGCAGCTAGACCCTTCCTGCTGCTAGATAACAAGAACTTTGTAACCCACTGGATTTCCCTCTTCTCCTTGGCTGCCAGGGAACTCAGAGCTCTGCTTTATCCTCGATATAAAAGTTGGGTTTTTAGATGCAATCCTTTTATTCTCCTTGCTTCCTTGGCTCCTTTAGTTTTTAACTTAGAATTTTTGTTTTTGTATATCTGCTTCATTTGTTTTAAGATGGCAGATTAAAAAAAAAAAAAAGGTAAAAAAAAATCCAGTTTCACTGAACTGCTTAAAATTCTACTCTTAACCTATATAGCTTCTCCAGGAAAAAGGGAAAAGGAAATCCCAGTCCAGATCTATCTACAGATGCTGTCCCCAAACTGCCTCACTGTCCCGTCCCACTGGAAGAATCATTTACCAACCCCTTTGTAGCCTGGTGGGCCATTTCCAGCCCTTTCAGCCTCTCCAAAATCCAAGTACGCCCTGACCATCAGACCTGGCTCCTATACCTTGGTCATCAATCTCTTGCCCCTCAGCTCACTGCTTCTTGCTGACCTCCTGCCCTTGAGAGCAGCCCCCGTCTGGGTGTGATGTGATCTCATGCATGAGGCCTTCACAGATAGAAGGACAGGAGCCCTCGTCCTCTGTGGCTGGGTGACAATACCTATGGTTCCCAATTTGGGTTAGCTATATTTTCAGCTGAGTAATGATAAGGAGCACTAATATTTGTTGTACCCCCTGTATTTGTTATGTCATTATGCCTCGTACTTCATATGCATTCTCTCTTTTAATTCCTCAGTGAGGGAAAAGACATCTTATCCTCCACTTTAAAGATGACAAAACTAAGGTGCATATATTTTTTTATTTGCATCAAGGACATAAGCTCCAAGGAAGAAGAACACTGGCTGTCTGGTGTGCCCTTTTTAGTATCTCTCACGTCTTGGCCCAGAAGTTCAATGTGTAATTTCTGATTTATCAATTTATTGATCAACAGAGTGAAGCACACATCCCTCAAAGCAATCATAATGCCTCCCCAGAGAACTGAAGTAGGTCATGGAGCTCTGAAACGCAGCTGAATTGGATTCTGCCTAGGGCTACTCCAGCTGGCAGGATGGAAGCTCTTATGCGAGCCATCAGAGGAGAGGTCAGCTGGGGTTCAGCCCTGTCCCTGAGCCGAGCTGCACAGCACTGTGGGTTCTGGGGGCAGAGTCTTACTGGGGCCCAGCCTCCCTCTAGCTTTCGTCTCAGCCCATTCTGCTGTAGCTTTTTCTCTCTCCCCATGAGTGTCTTAGTGGACTGGCATAGAGTAGATGTCAGTGAAGAGGAGGAGGGAGGGAGGGAAGGAGAGAAGGAAGGAAAGAAGGAAAGAAAGGGAAGGTAGGTAGTTTCATGAGTTACGAGGTAGCTCCAACACTTTGATTTTAAAGAACACAATCAGGGGCACCTGGGTGGCTCAGTGGGTTAAGCCTCTGCCTTCGGCTCGAGTCAGGGTCCTGGGGTCCTGGAATCATATTGGCTCTCTGCTCAGCAGGGAGCCTGCTTTCCCCCTCTCTTTGCCTGCCTCTCTGCCTACTTGTGATCTCTCTCTCTCTCTCTCTGTCAAATAAAAAAATAAAATATAAAGAACACAATGATCTCTGGGTGGGAATGAGGACTCTTGTTCATCCTGGGGTAGATGAGCATAAGGAACCTTTCAGGAAAGGAGACTTTAGAGAGCTAATGACAAGGTGGGCGAAGGCAAGCCTGCAAAGACCAGCCCTTTGGGGGGATCCTTCCATTTCTCCAAGGGGCTCTAACCCTCAAAGCCACTAACAGTCCTCAGCTCTGGAATCCACTCTTTGCTGGGAGAGATGCTCGTTTCTCATATAACTGCTCCACACTCTCCCTACACTGGAGGCCGATTAACTGTAGAAGAAAGCAGTGCCAACAGCTGAAAACTTAAAACAAAGGGTCTGTACAAAAGAATCTTGTTCCTCCTCCTTTTCATTTATTTAAAACAATTTTACCCTCCGTAGTCCCGTATGGCTCCTGCATAAATTACTCTGCAAGACTGGCCTGCTGTTAGCACGCTTGCCTCACTGCCTCTGCTCCCACTTCAGATCTGCCAGTTAAGCTCTAAGCATCTTGAAAACGTATTGTCTGGAACGAAACAACCAATTATGCTTTCAGGTTTTGTGGCATAATATCGCCGAAACCAGCAATTACAGAATCAGAATGGCATCAGATGGGGGTAGAAGGGAGTTAGCACGGATTATTCTTTAAATAGCAGTTACATGAACTCATAATAAATAGGTATTAAGCGTTAAATGTATGATAAGTAATTCTTGACAATGCAATTATCCAAACAGAAGAGGGAAAAGTGGCAATATGGCATTGTCAGACGCTTCTGTGCCTAGCGTGCTCAGTTAGACTGAGAGGTGGAGGGGATTTGTCTTTGTTCCCACCAGTAGTGGAGACAAGAGTACAGATGTGGGTACTGAAGGGAATTTGGTGGGTTCCTGAGGGATGGCGAGGTTTCAAGAAAGCAAAGTCTTTTCCACTGGGGCAGAATGTGGCTGACCAGAAAACTCCATGACAGGAAGCTCAGTGTAATGCATAGTCAGTTAATAAAACACATATTGAGGAGGTCCCTACAAGCGAACACCTTGCATATTCGTGGAGAGCCTGGTGCTGAGCAAAAAGCAGACATCCAGGAAGTGTTTGTTGAGCTTATTGGGCACTTAGAGGCAGGGCTGCTGTGGAAGGCCAACTGGGTTGTGCACTGCACAATTTGAGATGCAAATAGCTTTTCTGGATACTGGGAGATGTTGTGGTCTTGCTTAGAAAGTGCCGCGGAATTTGAATCTGTGAGATTGGCACTGAAGCCTGATTCTCAAAGAAAGGAAAATCACATTTCAAGTTAGTCAGCGTTTTTCAACAATGTAATTTAACGACTGAAATGAAGTACCCTATGGTCAGACTACTTGAATCAAATCCAAGCTTCCTTTTCAAGCTGTGTGTCTTTGGGAAAATTACTTAAACTCTCCGATCCTATTTTCCTAGTTATAAAATTTGGATAAATAATAGTACTTACTTCCTGGGGTAGTTACTTAAGATTAAATGATGTAAAGGATTAATGAGCTTGTGAATAACTGTTCATAAAACTTCTTCCCTTTTCCTCATAGGCACTCACTAGACTACACTTCTTAGCTCCCTGGCAGTTAGGGGAGACCACGTAACTGAGTTTGGGCTAATACAGTGTGAGTTAAGGTGAAGCATGTTACTTTCAAGCCTGGCCCAGAAAAGTTAGCTGAGAATTCCAAAATCCTGGGACATGGCCAAGCCATAGGATGGAAGAAGCCTGGATCCCTAAAACATCACGTGGTGGAGAAGTCCCTGCCAATCTGGTACACTGGGCAAGAAATAAACTACTCTTGTATCAAGACAAAGAGATTAGGTGTTGATGGGTAATAACAGCCACCATTACTGTAACTAACACATCATTTAGAGGACAGCGTGTGTGTTATAACCATATTACCTTGAGTGAGATATAGTAAGGCCAGACGCAAATGGAGACAGAGAAACTGGGCTTTCATACACAGCTCTGTGAAGAAAACACAGTGCCACTCCAAAACCAGTTCAGACCGGTGAATGGTGCCTGGAGCTACCTAGAGGCAAGCTCTGCAGAGGAAATTTGCTAGAAATTTCTGGGCGATCTGTAGCCCTGTGGTACCATGAAGCTATGCTGCAGGAGACAGGCCCAGCTAAGCCCAGACTTATAGTCATTCCTGTCTAGGTGCACTGGGAAAGCACATCAGTCGCCCTGGGAAAGCAAGTCACCATGTTAGGGGTGGCCCACGTGGTGAGGAAGTGAATCCTCCAGCCACCTGCCTTGTGACGGACAAATCCTCTGGTCCCAGTCAAGTCTTTGGAAGACTACAGCTCCCACCAGCACCTTCACTACAATCTCCTGCACCAGAGCCACCCAGCTAAGCTACTGCCTTTGGGCCCTGGGTCTCACATAATCACAAAACTATAAAGCTCATCTAGGTCAACTCTTTCCTGTTTCCCCATTATACAGATAGGAAAACTGAGGCTCAAAGAAGGGAAGTGATTTGTCCAAGGTTTTGTTTCATGATGCTCACATCCCCAGAAATAATCCTTACTCCACAAAACCCTCAGCCTCTTCCATGAATTTCTGGTTCTTCTTCTCTGGGGGAGTGTAGGCTCTCTCCTAAAGCCATTGCTTTCCCAGGCTGAGCATTTCCTCCCCTCACCCCACTTCTAGATTGCCACTCTTCAACCCCACATGAAGCTCTTGTTCCTCTGACCTCACACAGCTGTGCTTTGTGCTCCTTTACCCTCCCGCACTGCCGGTCCTCTATCTACTAGACATCATTTTCATCCCTCGCTAAAGACTCAGGCTCCTGGTTCCATTCTTCCTCTCCCCTGATCCCCAAGACCTGCTGGTATCAATGTGATTCCAGCATCCTCATGGGCACAATCAATCCAACACCCTAGTTTTACCTCTGACATCCCTTTTGGTCATAATGTTTGCCTTTTCTCCCCTCCAACTACCCACTCCCATGGACAAGATGCTTACCCTTGTACCCTTATTCCCTTGCCTTTCTCTCCTTCTTGAGTCTACAGCAGCCCTGCACAGGATGGCTTCATCACGGGATCAATAATTTCCTTTGTAACAGTTAAAGCCCAGGGGTGTTCCTCTGCTCTCCTGTACTTGACTTTTTGGCAGTAATGACTTTGGGTTCTCCCACTGACCAGCACCCGTGGCAGTACACACTCCAAGTACCCTTCCAATGTCTCTGGCCACTCCATCCCATTCTTCTTCATGAGGGCTCATTCCATCGCTCCCTTGAGGTCCCCAGGATCATTCTAGTTACTCTTCAGTGTGGACTCAGTGTTTCTTTCTGCTTCGTGTTGTGCATTCCTCCAGCTTCAATAATCCTCAATGCCAATGCTTCCACGGGTGACATCACCAGGCTAGCTCTCTTCTGAGTCTCTGACAACCTATCTGGATGTCAACAGGTGCATCAACTTACCCTAAACCTGCCATTCTCCAAGTATTCTTATGTCACCTGCCACTAGGTGCTCAAACAGCTCCCCCCATATTTCCCTGAGTTAGCCCTTCTCCTTCTCCCTTTCATCCTCCTCTCTTTCATCTTCTGTTAGTCTAGTCTATCCACTACATATTTTGTAAATTCATCCATTTCTCTCCAACCTCACTGCTCTGTTTCATTAACATCCCTCTCAGATTCCTGCTCCCACTCCAACACTTGCTATGGCCTGAGGGATTTTCTAAAGTATAAATCTGGCCGTATTCATCCTTAATGTTCGTCCCTTCCATGGTTCCTTGTTGTTCTTAGAAGAAAGCCCAAATCCTGTGATGGCTCCTGATGCCTGCATTGTCTGGTCCCAGGATACTTTCTCTAGCCTGGCTCATGTCACACAAATTCATGTTCTAAGTTCTGACCATACAGCACTACTTTTAGACCTTGAACAAGGCTAGATTATCTTGCCTCTAGGGATCTCCCCCATGTTTTTCTTCTACTTAGACACTTCTTCAGTATCATCTATCTCCACTCATTCCTATTTGTCTTTCTGACCCTAGACCATAGGCCCTCTCCTCCAGGAAACCCTCCCTCTTCTCCCCGGCTAAATTAAGGCCCCTTTTCTGTGTCCTCACAGCTGTCTCTACTCACCCTACCCTGGCAATTGGCACAGGGCATCGTAACAGACTCTTTATCGGTCGGAATCTTGCAAAGGCCATCAGCTTCAGGAGGTGTGCGCTCTGACTTTCCACGCCAGCATCACTGGTACCCAACAAAGACCCTGGAACAGATGGGACCGGGAAAGCATTTAGCATATACATTAAGTTGTAAGGGATCCATGGTGATGGAGAGATTGGACATCATCAGTTTTCTGCCAGCTCTGTTCACCGTCATCAAGAGGGGCTGTAAACGAATTCCCCAAACAATCTTCTGGTTTTCACATCACCAAAAGTCTAGGGCAGTTTGACTAACTGTTTCACCAAGTGAACGGAACCTTGGAGTCATTTTAGATACTCCAAATATTTTGTAACATTTAGTGTCATTTTTTCTTAATTTCGAATACACCACCTCGAATACACACATAAAGTAAAAATTTGCCAAACGCAGGGAAATAATAGCAGAAGGAAATCAGACATAGGCCACCACAAATGGAGCATGTTGTTAAATTTTTAACGTATATTCTTCCAGCACGTTTTCTATTCAAGTCTATTAACCTTTTTGCTTTTCCAAGAAGTTAATATCTATGGTTCATGCTCTAGCTTGCTTTTTAAAAATTAGCACAGTTAAAATGAACATTTTCAATGTTAGTATATATACTTCTCTTGGTCTATGGCCTTAGTGAGTGTCCTCCATTTTATTACAGAGATGTACCACTGTTCACATCACTAAACCCTGAACTGAGGAAGGCTGGACCTTTGGGCTATTTCCATTTTCTGCTGGAGAAATCTGATAACTTTATCTTTATACACATTCATTTTGACTTCCTGAGTGTAAAGGGTGGACATCATTAAGACTTCCGCCACCAAAACACATATTCAGAAATTCTAAATCAATTCACTCTCACTAGAAGGTAGGAGGGTTTTGTATCATTAAAAATATGTACATATATAATTGTATATATAATATGTACATATGTAATTTATTAAAAAACTAGAAGGGCTTTGTATCATTAAAAATATGTACATATATAATTGCCTACCTAACAGGCCCCCTATTATCATGAAAATTTGTGTCTGTTGTTACTAGAGATTGAATTTAATATATTAATACATTTGGGGAGCACACAATCATTCTGTACTTTTGACTGTTACCATCATTTCAGCTTGGTTTGCACACTTAGAGAAAGCTCAGTCACCACCACCCGACCTAACCTCCATGCAAGTCGGACTGAGCTGTGCGGATTTTATATGCATCTCTTCATACACTATGGAAGTATTGATATGCTGGCCCATTGCCTCTTGGGGAAGAGATCCATTCAGCACACATTCGTTGAGATCTACCATGTTCCGGGCCCCACTTGAGGCACCAGGAACCCAGCAGTGAATAAACAACCAAGACCTTTTTTTATTGGATACTTACACTCCATCGGGGCAGGCAGACAATAAAAAGTCAGCCAATGAACAATGTACGATGATTCCAGCAGTGATAAATGGAGTGAAGAAAAAAGGGTTGTAACTGAAGAGAGAGATAAGAGAGTCTTAATACAGAACAGCTGCAGGTGGATGTTGAGACACTTCTGTGGACACTGGAGCTTCAGTGAGGTGTCCGATAGGGTGGCAGTATCTGATGTGTCTGATAGGGATGTGGGTCCCAGACAGACAAAACGGAAATTGCAAGAAGTTGGCATATTTGAGCATCAGAAAGGAGGTCAGGGTGTCTTTAGAAAGTGTAGAGGGGAGAAAATGCTAGAAAATACATCTGAGAGGTAACAAGGGGCTGGAAAATGTAGGCTTTGGGGCCACATAAAGGAATTTTGAATACCTAATAAATAATCAGGAACTTTCAAGTTTCTAATGTCATGTTTTTACCGCAAAATCCTGATTATTTAGTATGGATAGTCTCACTTTATGCAGTTTCTGGCTCAGATGAGGCACGTGGCCTTATTTGTTAGAAAAGAATGAAGGAAGAAATGGATGGAAGAGGGAATATAGTGAAGCACAAGCACAGAGTGCCCCCTCTGAGACCCCACTCTTGGCACCAAGGAAGCTGATAGACATAATCACCCAACTACTGGAGCCTTCTTCAGGTTCACTGAAATCACAAAAGTTTCTCAACTCAAAATGATACCCTGATAGCAATAATTCTGAGAGAAAGAGAAGTCATCGCAAAACATGGGATTTGAAAGACTTTGAGTTAAATACAGCACGGTACGCAGAGCACTCATTTGGTTAATTGTGGGTGGAATTATTTGAGCAAAACATTTTGTGCCTACGAGCAACCGCAGGTGCAGGCAGAGAGGCTTGTGAGAATCTTTAGCCAAGTTCGCTCCTTAAAGTTCCCCCAGAAGTTGGCACCGGTTCACTTTTCTCGTGGTTCCTTTGGTCCCTGCTTTGATGGCAGAAACATGTGACAGCTGTGAAGTTTTTTTGGCAAGTGTATCCACTCAGGCGGATTTCCTGTCTCCTTTCCTCCTCAGCAGATGCCAGAAAACAACTGAATGTGTTTCTGAGTTTATTATTTTAGGGACTTCACAGATAGACTTTCTAGTTCATAGACAGAGCCCAGAACTTTATCCACTATACCATTTATTCATTCATTCATACCCTCCTCCTTCTTTTATTAAGCTCCCAGCACTTGTTAGACAGCAAACGTGAGCATAACTCTCGCCCTCCCAGAGTTCTCCATGGGTTACACAGGTAATCATTAAGTTTTGATTGGGATAAAGGTGTGAATAGAAAGTCCTGAGTGCTGAGAATGGGAAAAGCTAACTTCTGCATGAGGATCAGGGATGTCTTTCCCTGGGAAAAAAATTTTGAACTGAATTTAGAACAATGAAAAGAAATTAACTGTATGTACCAGCTTAGGAGGGCAGGGGATAGAGAGCATTTCAAACAAAGGGACACACAAAATCCTGGAGTGTAGAGAGTGTGGCATGTTAGAGAATTGCAAGAGCAGTGTGGCTGGAGTTTAGGAAACTAAGGAGAAGAGGTAAGAGATAAGGGTCAAGAGGAGGCATGCATTGGAGTATTGTAGGTCATGTTGAGCAGTTAGAAGTTTATCTGAGGAGCAATGGAGTATGCGTTAACCATTGCTGCCGAACAAATTGCCCCATATCTCAGTGGCTTAAAACAATTATTAGTCACATGATGATGAGACAGCTGGGAGTGACTGATCTAAGTTGCATTCAGGTGTTCATGGTTGTGCTCATTAATTTTACCTGTGTTTGGTTGATCTTGGCTGTGCTTGGTTAATCTTGGTTGTGCTTGGTTGATCTTGGTTGTGCTTGGTTGATCTTGGTTGTGCTTGGTTGATCTTGGCTGTGCCCTCTCAGGTACCCACAGGTGAGTGGTGTGGGGTTTGGAGGGGTATGGAGGGGTGCTCTGCTCTAGGATGAACTTGGCTGGAGCATCTTGATGGGGGAGCTCTGATCTACAAGTCTCATCACCCTAGGACCAGTACGCTAGCCCAGGCAGGTCTACTTGAGGAGGAAGGCACAGCATGAGGAGGCAGACAATGTTTCCCAGGCTGTACTGTCAATTCCATCTTACTTCATTGACCAAGTCATGTGGTCAAACTCAGGTCAAGGGTAAGAAAACAGCTTGCCTCCTTACTAGGAAGAACTGAGCAGTCACTGGTTAAAGGGTGCGAATAGAGACAGAGATGAAGAATCGGAATCATCAGTGTAATGTGCTATCAGTGGGAAGCTAATGACAATTTTAAAGCAGGTGGTTAACAATGCTATCTGAAAGAGTTCTCCACAGCACCCAAACCTACTCCTAAGAGGGCCTGAAAATGACTTTGTAAGATATCCAGATACTTATCTATTGTCTTAAGCTCCCTCTATACCCCAAACTCATAGAATCTTAACTATTCCATTTCAAGCTTTCAAAACCAGTCCTTCTCCTTCGTCACCACTACCACTCTCCTGAGTTTCTGTGCCTATTATCTCCTCCTGAACCATCATAAGTGCCCTTCCCACCTTCCACATTGTCTTCAGAGAAGCCTTTAATCTTCTCTTTTCCACAATATAAGGTTTTCCTTCCTTAGCTTGGCATTCAAGTTCATTCTTAAGATGGTGCCATATTTCTTTTCCAGGCCCCTGTTCCATGCTTTTTGCCCCAGAAGCACTGTGATCCAAATATAATGACCTACTATCTTCTCCTAGCTGCCTTTACTCTGGCGTACTTCTGAGACCCTGCACACTTTTATTTGCTCTGCTTTTCTGCCTGAATTTCCCTTCCCCTTATTGTTCATCTGAAAACCTGTTCATCTTTCAAGTTCCAACTCAGTGGTCGCCACCTGTCTGTTATTTCTGCCTGTCTTCCTGGGAAGAACTATTGGACTCTCTTCTCTGCTTCTCTATATCGTACCTATCCTAGTGTATGCTGTTATTTGCTTCTAGTCCTTTTTCCTTTTACAGCATGGGGGGTACATATCTCTCTTGGCCATGTGTGAGATGAATTGGGTATAAGAAAACAATATTAAAATTTTGCTTCTACTTATTTTGACTAGTAAGCTTTAAAATTTTATATTTCTTATATACATTTTATAATATGTTAGTATAGAAGTACAGGAATATCATTTATAAATAATTATTAGAAATAATTGTTAAAGATTTGTGCTTAAAATATTTTTATAGATTTGTATGCTCAGGGAAAAAAAGAAAAAAACAAAACAAACTGGAGACCATTCTTCTAGACATTACAATCTCTAATAGATGAGACCACAATATCAAAACCAGACTTGAACTTACTTAGTTTTAAGTGACAGTCCAAAGTACTAACTCACCCAGAATATTTTCATTGCAATGTTGAGCAAAGCTGTCAGGTAAAAAGTAGAAGGCCTTCTACCTCCCCTCACCCCTGCAACCCACACAGAAATAGCTATTGAGGAAGATTTTATAGACTATGTTTTAAATTTAATTTTGTTAGCATACAGGGAAATGTTGCTTTCAGGCACAGAATTCAGTGATTTCTCACTTACATACAACACCCAGGGCTCCTCACAATTGGCCTCTTTAATATCCATCACCCATCTAGCCCGTCCCCCACCCACCTTCCTCCGTCAACCTTCAGATTGTTCTCAGTTGTTAAGAGTCACTTAGATGGAATATTGTAGTTTTCCTGGACTCCTAGAAATAAATCAAAAATTGGTTCTGGGTACTTAGGAAACATATCTCTGCTCACTGTTGTGGATGGATCAAAAGTGTGTATTCCTTAGAATCAATCCTAGGGGAAGACTGAAGCAGATTTTCCTTAGGATTTATTCTAGAACGTTTGTTTATGTAGGGAACACCCTTGGTCTCTATCTTTTTTTTTTTTTTTTAAAGACTTCTGTAAGGACCTATTTTATATTTTTATATTTTAGCCAGAGGCTTCCATTGAGGTTAAACAATAACCTTGTTATTTAACCCTTAAACTGTCCCTGCTTCCCTTCCCCCAGGGGACTTACTTAAAAATAACTCCCGGAAACCAGCCTCAGGTAACAAAGCACAGATACAAAGATGGATCAGGCCAGGTGGAGACATCCGATCAGTGGGGGGTTGCATACTGTCTCCCTAGCTACCAAGGAGTAAAGGCCCCACCCTTTGGGAGCCTTTTGGGCTCCAATCTTAACCAAGGTGATAGGCTGGGTCAAATGTCTACTATAGGGTAAACTGTAATTCAATTGGTCACCTAGCATCACTGTGCAGCTTTCTCTGTGTGTTACAATTTCATTGGCCACCTGTGCGTGGCCAGGCCCAACCACATGGCCTTTGCCCTTAAAAGCTAGTTCCGTAAAGGAGAGCAGAGTTGCCCTCTCTGTAAGAGGCGCAGCCCTGGCTGGTCAGTTTGATTCTTGATGCTTGGCGCAAAATAAAGTTTTGCTTGACCTTCGCTTTGTATCAGTCTCACTCCTTTAATCACGGACCCATTATTGGGGCATAGCAATTTCATTCATTTATTTGACAGAGAGAGACACAGCAAGAGCAGGAACACACGCAGGGGAAGTGGGAGAGGGAGAAGCAGACTCCCCGCCAAGCAGGGAGCTCAATACAGGGCTTGATCCCAAAACCCTGGGATCATGACTTGAGCTGAAGGCAGACACTTAACGACTGAGCCATCCAGGAACCTGCCCCCAGTCTCCATCTTTCTAATATAAACCCAGCATGGCTAAGGATTGGATTTAGGCTGTTGGCCTTGCAAATAATCTTCATTCAAAAGACTCTCTTCACTTCTGGGCCAGTAGATTGACCCTTCCGTGGTTGTCAGAAGTGTCACTTAAATGTCCTTGTCACTAGAACAAGGTGCCTGTTACTACATTTAATAGCAAGAACCAAGTCCCCCAGAAATATTATTTGTTCTAACAGTAACAATAATGGCTAGCTTTTCCAAAAACACAGTGTCCTGGGTACTCTGTTTCACTCTTAATCCTCATACTATCCTGGACATAAGTGTTTTCAGTATCCCTATTTTATAAATCAGAAAACTCAGGGCTTCAGTGGTTTATTCAAGGCCACACAATTAATAAGTGGTGGAGTTAGGTTTAGAGCCCAGGTCTGTCTTAATCAACAGAGATTGCTTTTCACTCTTAAACTAGCCTAGGTCTAAAAATAAATCAATTAATCCAAATGAAGAGGCTGGAGAACATTAAGAATTAACATTAAGAATTTTTCCCAGGTTTAAAATTCTAAAATTACCTGAAAAAAAATATTCTGAAATATTATGTAATGTACTCTGAAGTCAAAGAACAATGTCTTTGTTTAGCAGCTCCTGTTCTGGAAGCTCCATGCCTCAGTACCCTACCTAGTCAGCCAAGGACCTGAAGTCATCCACACAGGTCACCTGCCATTAAGACAAAAACAAAACTCCTGAATCTGCTTACAACAAAAGACTGCAGTGTCCCCAACATCAAGGCACGTGTGATTTCCTGCTGTTTTCTCCTTGCCAGATGTGGAAACGAATGTCTTAATCTGGGGAAGATTTTATAATTGCTAAAGATGACTATTATACTTTTTTTTTTCCGAAACACGGATTCATTTTTAGAAAAGAAAAAATAAAAAAGATTGCATAATGGTGAAGTGGAAATTCACAAGCGAGCAGGCGGCACACATGTCGGCTGCTCATTCCTGCTGTAGAGAAGAGGGATGAATTCCAGCTCAAATATTAGTCTGATGAGGTTCCCAGGTGGAAGACCATTTTTATAGAGCTTAATCTAATTTTTAAAACAAAATGCATATCGAATAAATACTTCCAGAGGTGTTGTCCTGAGAAAGAACACAGCTAAAAAGCTGAACCAAAGCTAAACAAGATTGACACAGTGCCTGATTTAAAAGGGATAATGTGAGCCACAGTTATTCAGTTGCAAGAGGGAAATGGAAAAACTAAGAACTGAGGAAGATCTTGAGCACCTGGATATTTCTCCTTAATTTGCAGCTTCTGCACCCAATCTGCCATCCTTTCCTCTCTGACCATTGGATTCCTGGCTGGCTCCGCCCCCTGCTCCTCTTCCCTCCCCCACAGTCCCACCCTGTGGACTTCCTGAGTCCCCTCTTAACAAGGTTCTTTTTCCTCCCCACCCTCTCCTTTGCAGGGGCCATGATCACTGTCCTTGGTCCAGTTTTCATTCCCACACGCATGAATTATGATGAGGATCTGAGGGAGCAAAATTAAGAACTTGGGTTTGAGATCCTGGCAGGAAATGCAGGCGGGAGAGAGACTTCCCCCGGAAGAGCAAGCCCCTCAAAGGCAAAGAGAGGCTCTTGGTTTGGATCCCTCCCACCCCTCCACATACCCCCAGTGCAGGCCCCGGGGTAAGGATGTGAGTGCAAGTTGTTAATCTGGGAGGTGAAGTACATACAGGTGACAGAGGAGAATAAGCCAAGAGCCAGTTCAGGAGCGCTTTCCTGAGCCGGCTGATACTGCAGGTTAGGGGTGCTCTAGGGAGCAAGACTCCAGGAGGCCAGACAGACCCAACTCATCTGGCCGCAGGCTGGGCCAGCCGAGGCACTGCACACCTCCGATCAGGCTTGGGCAGAGGGCTAATGCTAGAAGCCTTGGTTTGCTGGGCTGTGGCAGCGAGAGCAAACCCTCCAGCGGGTGGAAGGCACGCATTGAAAGGATAAGGGGGCACGGGGGCAGCAGTTACAGTGGAATAAGTGTGACACTGAAGGTGACCACGACAAACAAAGGCTGATCTAATGTCCTGTGTAAGTTGGTAACAGAGCTCAGTTCCTGTGGACTATATTGAGGTCACCGCCTTAGCCTCGGTGCCCACAGCATGAGTTCCTGTGGACTATATTGAGGTCACCGCCTTAGCCTCGGTGCCCACGGCATGACGTGGCTCCTCGAATACAGAAATGAACTCTTGTGGGATAAATGTACCAAGTGCTACGGGAAATACAGAGGAGAGGGCGACTCTTTCCCACAACACGTTCGCCGCAGAAACTGGCTCAGGTGTCGCCTTTTCCTTTCCTTCCCAAGCAGATTGCCTTTCCAGCCTCCTCTGCAGGTAGGCGAGGCCATGGGACTGGGTTCTGGCCAGTGGGGTGCTCAGAGGAAGGTCACCACTGCCAGGCCTGAGCCACTCCATCCCCCAAGCATGGTCCTCCAGGCCTTCTTACCTGCACCTGGAGAGAGCCCCGAGGGCCTAGAGGGAGGCTCAGCCAAAAGATGGACAAATCCTGGGTAGCTGAGTTAGCTCCTTGGAGGAAAACTGCCTTGAAGAACAACTGGGAACACCCAGGTTGGACATTTGTTGATAAAGAAATAGACTTTCATTGGGAGAGGCTGCTGAGCTCTTGGGAACCCATTCATTACAGTAGCTAGCCCACTCTAATATGGGGTGGGGGGCTCAGTAAATATTTGTGAGCAAAGGGCTGGTTGTTAATTGGAAGAGATGGTCTTTTTCATTCTGCTTGAAGTTGGTAATGCGAGTGGGGAAGCCTGAGAATGGTGGGTCCCTGGTGACAGCGGACAGGAGAGGCAAGATGACAGACTAGCCAATGTCATGCCATTCTCTGGGGTGCTGGAGGCCAGCCTGCTATCAGCTCTGTGAGCAGGACTCTTATTATTTAAACTTCTCTTGCAAAAGTATGAGAGCCCATTTCTCTTTATCATATTCCCAGAAAAATGGAAAAGGTTTGGCCTCCTATCTGCATGAGATCACCTCTTAGCATGTGATGGTTATTATTAAGTCGCCTCCTTCACCTCTCCTAAGTTCTCGACTCATTTCACAAACCAATATGGAAACTGGCTTTGTAGTTTCAGCCCTTTGGAAAATGAAGCAGCCTTGAAGAGGTTCAGCATCGCTGGGGAGCCAGTGGCGGGAGCCCAGTCTGTGCGTACGATGTGAGCGGTTTCTCCCAGAGCTAGCCAGCTGAGCTTTCTCCTCTTCCTCTCCTCTTCCTTGAAGAAGGGAGGTGGAGGCAGCGACAGCCCAGAGACTTCCAAGAGGAAGAATACGGAAGAAAATATTAGACACTGCTTCTGTGCCAGGCTCCGTATGTCCGCGTTGTACTTGAGCCTGGCAACAGTCCTACAAATAGGTGTCATTATTTCTGCTGAACAGATGGAGAAACTGAGGCAGAAATAGATTAGATAAGGTCATATGTAAGAGATCAAACAGGTAATAGGCTATGGCAGCCACAGTTCAAAGCCAGCGCTGTTCTTTTCTACTGTGACCTATCATTCCGGTGCCTGGCGCTGGTTACTTACTCTCACGAGGTGAACCGTGCCCTGGAGGAGGGTGCTGGAGTCGTAACCTCCGGGATCTCCAAATGAAACTTATTTGAAAATCAGGTCTTTGCAGATGGTCAAGTTCAGATCAAGTTAAGGTTTTAGAACGGGCCCTGATTCAATATGACTGGCATAAAAAGGGGGCACTGGGACTTAGACATGCAGAGAGGGAGGATGCCATGAAGACAGGATCCCATGAAGACAGAGGTCTGGGCTAACAGAGCCTGGGAGGGAGGAACGCACAAGATGCCCTCTCAAACCCTCCGAAGGAAGCAGCCTTGTCAACACCTCTGGTTCAGAATTCCAGACTCCTGAACCACAGGACAATACATCTCTGTTCTTCAAGTCACTGAACCTCTGAATCTTTGTTACCACAGCCCCAGGAACCCAGTGCACTTGCCACCTTGAAGTCTCAGACTTCTCAGCTGTCAGGAGGGCAGGATCTCCCTGGGAAAGAAAGTTGCAGTGCTGGTGTAAAGAGCTTATGCATGGACCACACCAAGCAGGGTCCAGTCAATAGCCCAGTTATTCCCAACATTATTCTGCAGGAAAAACTCCCCCAGGACTCTACAGACAAGCTACCAGTGGTTTTATCCTGCTTGGCCTCTCCCTCAGGGAGAATACTTTCTTACTCTCGGGTGCTGCCTCCTTTTCTAGGGGGTCTTTTTAATAAGGCAGTGTTAATTAACCAACAAAATGAGTAGATGGTAATTTCTCTCCCAGGGTTGCGTGAAGCATAAGGGAAAGCTCTTAGTCAGGTGTCACGTTCTGTTTGTCTGGGAGGGGAGGTGATCACTAGGGTCACATGAGCCTACTTCTTGCTAAGGGAATGTTAGTAAAGCTGTGACCCAAGATTCCTGTCTTGCAGCGGGCTCTCAGCCCAACCGGCATCATCTAGCGACAGAAATGATTGTCGGTATAACCCAAGTCCTTCCTCGCGTTTGTCCAGTGTACTGTTACCCCCCGAAGTCTCTGTCCCTTGTTCCTTAGCCCGCTCTCCGGCGTCCAGCTCCCAGCATCTCCAAAAAGCACCTCCCTCTGCCCCTTTTCGTTCTGTGTTTTTTCTCTCCTGTCCCCTCTTCTCCACATCTGTGTTCTGATTTCTTGACTGCGTAGGATAGAAGTGAAACCACAAGGCAAAGCCACGGCGCTCTTTAGTGGCAGGGGCCGATGAAACCCGAGAGTACGCGGGTGTTAATCCTTTTTGTCCCACTCCGGTGTGGCAGGGCTGATTCGATAAAAGGACAATGGCAAATGTCAATATGATCTGAATTTAAATCCCCAATCTGGCAAACGCTAGCTGGGCAGGGTACTTAGCTTCTCTGAACCCCTGAACACTTATCTGCAAAAGGGGGATCCAAATGCACATTTCACAGGGACACCGAGGATTAAATGAGATCACGAACGCAAATCCCTCGGCAGTGTCCCATCCTAGTGGACACATGGTCACTATCACTAATCGCCACCAATTTGTTAAACAGGCTTGAGTTGGAGGATACCGGCAGAACGCCTCGTGAGTTTTTTTGGTGGTGTCCCTCTATGTTTATCCTTTATGGCCAGTTCTTTCCCTGTCCCTGGAGGAAATTTGGGACAGACTCCCAAGACTCAATCTGGTCATTCTTAGATCACAAAATTCCTTAAATCCGTCTGCTTGCCCAAACAACCTTGTTACAGTAATTCAAATGCCTGGGTCTGGTGTGGAGATGGAAACTTCTCCCTCTGCTCCGACATCCTAGGCCCCTGCGGTGGGAATCAAAGGACAGATTTCTTTCATCTTGCCTGCTATATGCTTCTGTGCCTTTCCGGTCTGGCCAAACTAGGCTTCTAGGATGGGACCTAGTAGAGGAGGAAAGAGCAAGAAAGGTATTATTTGACGAGAAAAGTCATGTATCCGCTGCTGTTTCCAACTGACACTGGTTCCCATGATAATTCTTCAGCTCTTCCCCGACCCTGGATGCTGGGAGTCAGTCTTTCCCCAGGATCCAAAGACCTTCTAGGACCTTCCTAAGGGGTAAAGCCTGGAAGCCACAGCCTTGCCTTCATGAATCTAGCAGGTGGCCGCACATGCCCCCCCCGGGCTTCACTCTGGCTTGGTCCCCTCTCCTGTCCCCTGGTCCCTCCACTGCCGCCTCACAGAAGTTCCTGCTCTTCCCAGAACAGGAGGGGCTCTTTTTCACACTGGAGGCTGTACACTTGCAGGTGCAGACCTCTCCACCTAGGACCCACTTTTCTCTTTTCTGTACCTGGGAAGGGGCTGCCTTTCCGTGAAAAAAAAGGTAAAATTACACACCGTGTTGACAAAGGGGCCATTTCACCAGGGTGGGATTCTTCAATAAATAGTGATAGGGCGGGCGCCTGGGTGGCTCAGTGGGTTAAGCCGCTGCCTTCGGCTCAGGTCATGATCTCAGGGTCCTGGGATCGAGTCCCGCATCGGGCTCTCTGCTCGGCAGGGAGTCTGCTTCCTCCTCTTCTCTCTCTCTGCCTGCCTCTCTGCCTACTTGTGATCTCTCTCTGTCAAATAAATAAATAAAATCTTTAAAAAAAAAAAATAGTGATAGGGCAGCTGGCTAGCCATTTGAGGAAAAAAAAAAAATATATATATATATGTTTCTACCTCACCTCACACCTCAATGGGTGTGAAAATAGCATGTAATAGTAGTCTGTTTTGTTTTTCTCTGACTAGGATGTCTTTGCTACTGTGAATAATGCCGCAAGGAATGCTGAGTCGTGCAAATATATCTTTGAGACCCTGATTTCATTTCCTTTGGATATATATATACCCAAAGTGGATTTGCTGGATCATAGGGTCGTTCTATTTTTAATTTTTTGAGGACCCTCCATACTGTTTTCTGCAGTGGCAGCCCTGTAATTACTTGCTTGTGATTCTTTAATTCATCAGAGCTGGAGGCTGTCGTAACAGAAAACCCTGCCAAGAAAATAATACTCACCATACGCACAGAGCCCAGCACATTAACAGAAGACCCCAGGACCAGACCCAGAAAAACAGATCAATTAACAGGATCGGGGTGACCCTTAATCCTGGCCATGTGGGAAGTTGTGGAATATGAATTTACCTTTGCTCTTCTACCATCCCTGTCCCCATCCCAGTCCCAGAAATGTTAGAAGAACAAGGTGTCCTAGACGCCGACCACCTACCCATTCCTTGGCCCTGCACAGAGAGGGGGGACAAGTCGAAGAACAGACTCTGTGCCCATTTTCACTTGAAGCGTCTTACGTCACAGATCTGGCATGAGTGGGGGTGGGAGGCAATTTTGAACCAGCCCTTATATTGGAGTTTTAAAATGGACTGGACTGCGTTTTAATAAAGGTAGGTTACAGAGCAATTATGTCATCTGCCCAAATCCTCTTGCAAACATAACCAGCAGGAAGGGAGACTTAGAGGCTCTCTGAAAAATGACAGCATTTTATTTGCATCTTTCCATTAATTAATATTCCTTTTTTAAAAAAGAGAGAGAGAGAATACAGTGCAAAATGACTAGTTTTCCAGATTTCACAGGCACACCCCAAACTGTGCACAAAAGAAGAAGAGGGATTTTTTTCCTCCTCAGTTATTAAACAGAAATACTAGGCTTCACTCTGATTGGATCAACTCAGATCACTCGCCCAGCCCAGCCTGAAACACCCACTGTTGCAGGGGTGCAGGGAGTGGGGAAGCTTTGCCCTGATTGACTTGAGCTGGTTCTTAATGTCTCTGAGCCAATCACTGTGATGAGGAAGATTGCCTCAGTCCAAAAAAAAAAAAAAAAAAACCCAAAACCCAAAACCAAAACCAAACCAAACAAAAAAATGGTCTTGGCCTGCAAAAGGGGTCGGCTAATGGGGAAAAGAAAGAGGGTCAATAAATAGAATTATCCGCTAACCTTCCTTCTGGTCAATAAGGTGTCCTGCCTTTTCATTTGCATTCAGCGTGAGGCTTGGAGCACATTGTAATTCTCATTGAAATGCTATTTAGAAAGTTGTTTATTTAATCAGTGGGGAAGTCAGCTATTTAGGAGCTAACAACCCAGAAAAACAGCTTCTTCCCCATTCAGATCCAATAAGCCTGCCAAGGGACGCTTCTCTGGGTCCTTAGGCCTTTCTTCCCAGCCCTACCCTGCCCTGCTCTCCGCAGGCAGTGGAGTCTCTGTCTAAGCGATAATAGTAGCAACTCACATCTCTAACCTGCTTTGCAGTTTCCAAAGTGCTTTCCCATCCATGAAGCCATTTAATCCACAAGGGGTGCTGGGGTGGGTGCTGGTTTCCATGCCACTCTGTGCCTTTCATAAGCACGTTGTATGAAGGATGAAGAGAAAGGATTATGAGCCAGAGGCTCTGTGAGGCCAGGGCAGTTTTTGTAAAGAAAACCAAACCAAACCAAACCAAACCAAACCAAAAAACCACCAAAGGGAACAGAAAAAAAAAAAAAAAATGGCCCCATATCCCATCCCATCTGTCCCCAGAGAGATGTCAGCAGCCCCAGTTCCAAGAGGCAACACCAACATCGGGAACCCCGACCAGGGCAGGGTCCGGGGAGAGAAAACGAAATCAGCTTTTCTAACCTCCCGGGGGCCCGGTTCCCCCCACCAGCCAAGGGTAGCCCTCGGAGAGGTCTTGGTGTCTGGTCTTGTTCTCTGGTATAAGAAGAGAAAGGTAGGGAGTGAAATACAGGATTTGTGAACATTCACCCTGGGCCACTTCACTTTTAAGAAAGAACTACATTTTTAAAAAGAAAGAAAGAAAGAAAGACCTACATTAGTATAGGTTTTTACTAGGAAAGAAATCCAAAGAGGATTTTGCTTTGTTCAGAAAAGGGGCGAAGCACAGTGTTCTAGGGTTCAGTGTGAGTTTTCCATTGAGCTTTTTATTTTTATTTTAAGATTGTATTTGTTTATTTATTTGACAGAGATCACAAGTAGGCAGAGAGAGAGAGGGGGAAGCAGTCTCCCTGCTGATCAGAGAGCCCGATGCAGGGCTCGATGCCAGCACCCTGAGATCATGACCTGAGCCGAAGGCAGAGGCTCAACCCACTGAACCACCCAGGGGCCCCTGCAATGAACCTTTACAAGGGCAGTGAGAGCAGCCCCGCAAGGCTCTTCCCAAGAGCCACACCCCCATCTCAGCACCAGGCCACCACGGTTCTGAGCTGTGTCTGTACCCATCTGTGCTTTATCTCGATTTACTTTGTGCATCTATTAGCAAGATGTGGCCTAAGGTACCAGAAAAGCCTACAAGAGGCTTTTTGGGAGTCAGTCTGGGAATGTTCACATTTTTTCCTTATAGATTAATGGTAATTGTTTCTCCATTTTATGCCAACCTGTCGTATTAAAGGTTTCCTAGGAGCCCTCTACTTTCAGAGAGCAGAGGACAGTCGCATATAGAGAAGTAGAATTTCTGTCCCCGCAACTGGCACTTCTTGTCTGATAACGAAACTAATCTCTTCCAAGAGCGCCATTCTTTACAGTTTACAAAACGCTTTCCCTTTAACCTGCAAGTTGTCTATTGATTTCTGCCTAAAAGAAAGTATCTTCTGATGTGGCAGATTTCCCATCAAGCAGTCCAAAATGCTGGACTTACGGAATTCGCACCCTATTAACCCGACATCTCTCAAAATGTTTTTCTTCTTCAAAAATGATAATTGCATATCATTGCCAGCCAGAATTATTTGGACAGCAATTTGCACATTAATATCTACTCAATTATCATTTCCTGTGGCTATAATCCTAACCCAAAACAAAGCTCAGAAAGATGTATTTTTCTCTCTTCTTAAAATTGGTTCTTTTTGTTGTTGTTTACTTATTTTTCACCTATTTTTACTCCACGTGGATCCATCAAGCTCCAAGAGAGGAGAGTAAGCAAGACCTGGACTAGCTTGCCTAGAACAGAGGTTCATTGCTTTACTTCCGAGCAAAGTGAAGGTCACTACATATGCTAAAGTCACATGCGCAAGAGAGGCTAGGTGAGAATTCATGAAAGGAAGGATAAGAGCTCAGCTTCCACTGGAACCCAAACTTTCCTTCT
Source organism: Mustela putorius furo (assembly GCF_011764305.1). NCBI lineage: Eukaryota > Metazoa > Chordata > Mammalia > Carnivora > Mustelidae > Mustela > Mustela putorius. The sequence goes on from NW_025421294.1 coordinate 35,463,924, forward strand.
GATCTTCCTCTTTGGGGTGTCAGGGTTGATGTCAATCAACCATGGAGGCTGGGGAATTTCCAAAGCACAGAAGGTACCAAGGAACTAGACTTCTTATCATTAGGAAGGAGAGGCTTGGGCGGGAGATGCTGTTAGGGCAAAGTGAGGGAGGAGACATAGCCCTCATGGCCAGTTCCCTCCTCCCACCCCCGCCCAGAACTCACTAACTGGTGCACTTCTCCAACTCTTTCAGCGAAGTGCTACTTATAATTTCATTGCCTTTGGGATGTATTTGGTTTGGGGGAGATGAATGAGAAACGCTTGGAACCAATAGGAGACGACCTCTTTCTGTGTGCATGTCAGCAACATGCCCTTCAGCTGGGATGGTTGGGATCTCTCTTGGGACCTCATGCAAGCATTTCTCTAAGATGGTGATGTCCAGTGTAGTTCTCATTAGGCATAGGTGACTCATGCACTTGAAACATGGCTGGTCTAAAACAGAGATGTGCTGGGAGCACATAAGATGCACTCCCTATCTTGAAGACTTGGTTCAAAGAAAAGAATGCAAAAAAATCTCATTAGTGATTCTTGTAGGCATTACATGGGGAAATGACAATGTTTTTGGATCTACTCTGTTCAATATTGTGAAAAACTCATTTCACCAGTCTCTCTTTACTTTTAAAGGTTGCTTCTGGAAAATACTCAATTACAAATATGGCTCACATGTGTGGCTTGCTTTAGATTTCTGTTGGACAGTGATACTCTGGAAGTAGAATTCTTAGATCAGATGCAATTTTAGTTATGGCTGTAATGGGAGGTAGATGACATATTTAAAGGGGGGGTCATCGAGGAGGGTTAGGGAGGATATATTCACCATCGTGGGGCAGAGGTGAGAGAACCGATCCGGGATGACGAAGAGAGCTGATTGCAACAGGAGTTGCCGGCACCCCCAGACCTGAAGGAAACAGGGAAGAAGCAGCTCCCCAGACCAGGAGTAAGAACTGCGGAAGAGTCCTTCTGGGCAGAAGTGTGGTCTTTAGTAAAAGAATGCAACCACTTCCAGACCTTGTCCAATACAGGGAAGATGGGGGAGGGGGAAATAAGTGTCCTTCCCCCATTCTCATCCCACCTTCAGATTGCTCCTGGAGTCTGTCCTTGCCCAAACTCAACTGGAGTCAAGCAGGCGGTCCCTGATGCACTCCATGTGGGTCAGACCCAGAACAGTGCAGAGTAGAGCAGAGCGGTCTGGGAGGGCAGATGGAAAACATCCAGCATATAAAGATTGGGCCTTGTCAGCTTTACTCCTCAGGGTTAAAATGTTTTCCAAAGTGGTTGAACCAGTTTTCCTCTTGTTAGCATTTGGAAAGGGGACCTGTACCTCCATACTGTTAGGAGCACTTGGTATTGTAGACTTAAACACTTTTTCAATCCAATATTGTGGAAATAGCATGTCATTGACATCTTAATTGGGATTTCTCTGAGTTGATGAACTTGAGTGCATTTTTACATGCCTCTTGGCCATTTGATCTTCCTTTTTGATGAAATATCTGTTCACGTCTCATGCTTATTTTCAACTGGATATTTTGTCCTTTCATTATTGATTTGTGAGCATTTTTTATATTTTCTAAATGTCAACCCTTCGTTATTTATATGTTTGTCTCTATTTGTGGTTTCCATTTTGAAGCTTTTAAACAGCAGATGTCAGTTTTAATATTAAAGAGTTCATCAATCTTTTCCTTCATAGGCTGTGTTTCTAGTGTGTTATTTAACAATGCTGTACCACCTCCAAGGTAAAAATGTGTGTGTGTGTGTGTGTGTGTGTGTGTTTATAACCAATATGTCTTACTGTAAAAAGTATGAAAACAGAGAGATAAACAAAAGATAAAAAGAAAAAAATTACCCAATTAACAGAAATCACCATTGGCATTTTAAAAAAGAATTTAAATTCAAGTTAATTAACATATAGTGTAGTATGGGTTTCCGGACCACAGGTGTTAATTTTCAAGTCCCAGGCTCACAATAAAAAATTTAGGTGGTACTCACATAATCCTCATTACAAACAAATAAACAAAAAAATCTGTGATCAGCATTACATTCTTTCTAATAATCTCCTGCCAAAACATCTAATCCTATAGCAGTAATATTCAATATTGACTAATTCTTATTTCTTTCCTTGAATTATTGGTTTTTGTTTTCCTCTAACCTAGCTTTGAATCGCAAGGACTCTCTTGCTTTAGGCAGGAAGAAGAAATGTTTGAGTCAAAGGTGAACCAAATGAAGAAAGTCAAATGTTGAGGTATGGCCTCAAGGCATCAGATCACAGTGAAGTCATCTGGAAGGTACCATATGGAAACATAGGCCAGGCCTTCTGCCCGACTCCCACACCATCCACCAAAACTAAACCCGACAGCATCTTGTTTACAGCAAGAGGGAATATTTCTCCCTGCTGTTGAATAAAATCTGTAACTCTTATGGCTACCCTGATTTGATTCTGTGAATGTCACTCTCTTAACTAGTGAAAAGTAATCTTCTAGGTGAAGACTTATCTCATAAAGCAGGTGTCCCACATATCTATTACTATGTAAAATATCAGCCCAGACTTTAGTGACTTGAATTAACAACCATTGTATTGTCTCTCCTGTTTTCTATGGGCCAAGAATTCAGTGAGGGCCTTGGACAAACAGTTCTGGCTCAGAATTGCCCATATGGTTGCAATTAGATCCATAGGCTAGGCATGCAGCTGAGACCTGACCAGAGGTCTCTCTCTCTTTCTCTTCATGTATTCCCAGAGCCTTCTCCTGTGGTCCCTCTCTGTGGTGGTTTCTCTGTGTGGGCTAGTTGGTGCTTTCTACTAGCATGTTGGCTTCAGGGTAGTTGGACTGCTTTTCAAAGAGTGAGTGTCCCAGCACCTAAGGAACACCCAGGCTCAGAAGTCATTTATCAAGTGTTATTTCCACCATTAAATGGTTGCAGAGGCAACCCCCCTTCAATTTCAAGGAAAAAGGCCATAGACTTGACTTTACAAAGGGAAGAGTAAAAAAGAATTAAAGGATATGTTTTTAAGTCACCACAACCAGCCCTTTAGGCAAAAATTATTTGCATACCTCCTACATGTAAAATACATTCACCTCCTCCAAGGACCTCCACCCACAGAAGCTTGACCACATTTCAGCATCAGTCTCAGGCTCATGGTCTGGGATCTCATCAACCATTATCAGGTCTGGGTGCAAGTAACATCATCATGCATGGTTCTTCTCAATCAAAAGATCATGATCTGCAGAGACAAACTATCTTCCTCCCAGGTGGCCACACACCATGGTGGGACAGACATAAGATAAAGCTTGGTGCAACGCCTTGAGTGATGTTCTCCATGAGTCTTGACTTTGACCGCTGGGTTCTTGGTTCTGCTGACTTGCTTTCCTTCCCTTTCACAAGATAAGGCTCATGTTTGCAGACTGCTTCTTATTCTGAAAAGACTGGGGAACCAAAGATCTCTTTTTTCCTTAGGCATTCACTCTCTGTTCCTTTCATTTTAAGATGATGCAATTCCTTTAAAAACTTGGTGGGTTTCCTGCATACCCACTTGCAATCCACTCTATTAAATAGAAGACACACCCACAAATGTCTTCTAGAGAAACCTTTTTCCTATATTGGGCTTTCTGTGAGGCAAAAACAATAATTCCCTTAAAATTCTTATAAATTCTATTGTTCTATGATTCAACAAAGAGGGCTTGCAAAGCCATATCCGTAAGATTCTTAGGAGCATATTTGTCTGTTCATAAAGGTCTGTAAAGTACCATCTCAGATCCTGGAGGGATCCTAACAAAGGCTTTTACACCATACCCTTATCTTCATCCTTACCTCGAGACCATATTTTCCTGAAGGTGCTCTGGATTTTATCTCTTTCCTGAAGTCTTTCATTTCCTTAAGAGTCCTTTGCTGGCTGGAAAGATCATCCTGATCCCTGTATACTCGTATGTATTCTCCAAAAATAAACTCAAAAATTGAGTATTCTGTTCCTTAATTCATCTCTCTCTTCTCACATTTCACTACAGGCCGCTAGAGGGAGTCAGGTGGCCCCTTTGACACTCTACCCAGGCACTTCCCCGCTAGATCATCATCAAGTACATTAAGTATATTTTATGTCTTTCCCATTGTGGCAGGTAACAGGCAACAGTATTGCTAAACTTTCCATGTACAGATCAAAGTTCATGGGCAGAGACATGAAGCACCTTAGTGTGGACTTCTCACTCTGCTTGAATGATGGTGACATTCACTAAGACACACAAGAGAAATTAAGATGAGTTCAGTTCAAGAGGCATTGCCATTTTCAGGTGCTACTAAGATATTTGGAGGTAAAGGACCAAGGGGAGCCCTAGGCCCCCTAAAATACAACCTGCTGATGGGCTCCTTCTTTCTCCTGCTTCTTCTTTATCCTAGTCTTACATGCTCCTGCAGGAGACTCAGTAGCTCTCCTACCCTTGGTTGCTCTAGCAGGTACAGGCCAGGACATGAATGAATGCTCTAGAATATGACCTTAGCTGTGACTAACAAGCTCACCTGAGATAATGACCCAACCTGAGAAACGTAGATTCTACCCTGAAGTGGCTGTAAATATGTCTCCTGGGCAAACAATGATTCCAACCTATCTACTTGGACATCTCTTCACTGCCTTGGGCTGCCTTGGCCTCTGTGTGGTCAGAGGAGAAAGGTACCATTAAGATCAGCTCCCCCAGGGCTTGCAAACTGGTAGCATGCAGGCTGAAACTGGCTGGCAGAGACTGTTTATTTAAAAATGGAATTAATTGACAACATTAACAAATTGAGAGATTTTACTTCAAGTGTTTGGATTTCAGCTTCTTTTGAAAAACCAGAAGTTTTTTTTTCTTTTTTTTTTCCTTTTTTTTTTTTTTTTTTTTTTTTGCCACCAGGCATAACTTCCCACATGGCAACAGTCACTGGCGCCAAGCGGGGGCTGTGCCTCCAATGTGTCAAGGACTGAGAAGAATGTGGGGAAACCTTCTCATCCCCCCCTGCTGAATTGGTACAGACAATTTGGAGGACAATTTGTAAGTTTCTATTCAAATTAAAAATTTACATTTTACAGAAATACTCAAATGTTGAGCACAGAGTTAGTTAACTACATTATTTGTAGTTAAAGAAATGAAAATAACCTTAATTTCTCTCTATAAGGAATTGGCTAAGTAGATGAAGATACATATATTAATTCAATTGAATATTATGTAGCCATGGTGGGAAGGGACAGTGAGAAATGAAGTGGTTCTCTAACAAATTGACAGTGAAAGATACTGAAAATATGTTAGTTTTTTTTTTTTTAAGTCAATCACACGATCATATGGATAGCGTGATCTCATTTAGACTAAACTCAAAATTGTACTGGCAAACAGTGTAGCAAATGGCAAGGTGTAGGGCTTTAGGTTTAGACAACTTGGATGCTGTTGAGCTCTCCAAAATATCACTGAACAACTTGTTAATAAGGCAAAGCTAAATATATGAGAATTCACTGTCAAAACCTTAGTCTCATCCCAGAGGGAAATTGGCGGCATGATCTCTGTAGGACTCCAGAGTCTGGGCTAAAATGGTCTAAGGCATTTTTCAAAGACAGGGGCTGACTTGAATTGGAGAAAGTTGATGATACCATAGCTTAGTTTTGCGGACACAAGAAGGGGAGAGCAATAATGTGAGGCTTGGTTGGTAGACTGTGGGCTGGTGAGCAAGGCAGTGCTGTCTTCCATAACTCGATCTGCGGAAACTTCCTGAAGCAAATAGTGAAGTTATTCACTAGTGTGCCCTTTCATCTTTCCCAAGCAAAAGTTCTGTTGAACAATCAGCCATCAGGCTGACACAGATGGCCCATATATCTTCCCTTTCCTACGACTAAGTGGGAACTACACAGATCATCATGGATCTTCTGAGCAGACCTCAGCTCTACCATTTTCTAGCTGGGGGAGTTAGGACAATTGATTTAAAGTTTCAGTTTCTTTGTCTGTAAGTAAAGGTTGATGATGAGAGCAACCTCGTGGGGTTAAGGTAAGGACTAAATACTATTCTAATGCCTAGAATACAGAAAGCTCTCAGATGTCAGCAACTTAAATTACATCTGTATACAAAGGCATAGGGAAAGGGCTAGCATGAGATTTCCCTCCTTAGCACCTACTGATATTTTGGGCCAGATCATTCTTTGTTGTTCATAAAGGTCTGTAAAGTACCATCTCAGATCCTGGAGGGATCCTAACAAAGGCTTTTACACCATACCCTTATCTTCATCCTTACCTCGAGACCATATTTTCCATTCATGTCCTACACCTTCTAGGGTATGTAGCACCTTTACCCACCAGAAGCCAGAAGCACCGACTCCTCTTATTTGTGACAATCAAAAACATTCTCAGACATTGCAAAGCATCCTTGCTAAGAACCACTGACCTCTAGGCACCCACTGTGTGGGTCCCATAGGGGAGATCATGAGATTAATAACATGAGGGATTACAGCCCATATTGTAGCCTGCTTTCTATTCCTGGAGTGTTTGTCCTGTCTGCTCAACTAAGTTGTAGGCTACCAGTTGGCAGACTCAGTTATACATATCTGCAAACACTACTGATGTGCAGACAGTAAGAGCTAGAGAAATATTTGGTGGGATAGAATTTTGGTAGTTGCTTTCAGACTGGGTAAAAGGCTATGCCTACTGACCCATGTATGGGTCTTGGAAAAGAAAAAGGTCAAACCCATTCATTTTAGAGATGAGTTCAATCAAACATTCAAATCTGAAGATGCTTCTTAGCCTGAAATGTTCTGCCTTTAGGCTTCAGATGTGTTCCAGAGAATTCAGAATGACTGCAAATGATCAGAGAGGGCTATGGGCCATGGGAACCTGAGTGGCAAACAGAAATCATTTAAAAGAGCCTCTGTGTGGCAGCTTTGGCCACCATTGTTCCCCACTCAGGGCTGTCAGTCTTTGCCCAGGTCTGGGAGAGATGACGAGAGGCACGTGTGTCCCAATGAACTGGCACATGCTCTCAGGGTTTCTAGAAAAGTGAGCCACACTCAAGATCCCACCATTGGTTTTTGGTGGCCTTTAGGTAATTTGAGACTGCACGGTGTTTGCAGAACTGTGGACAGGAGGTGAGAAAGCTGGATCAGCCCTCGCTCCTGAAAGTGGTGTGCAGCGGAAACAACGAGGCCAGATGCCTCTTCCCGAAGTACAGTCTGATTTAAGAAGTGGACCAACATAATTCCCTGTCCCCAAGGTAGACAATTCTGGGACTGCACATATTTTCTTGGTACCATGCCAAACAAGAAGACTGAGAACAAGAAAAACAAACAAAAACAAAACAAAAGAGAAAAAAACAAATAACTTAGCTACCCGCTTCAAGAAGTCTCTGCTCCTAGACTTAGGTATTTGGACATGCATCTTCATGTTATTCCTAACAGCCAAGAGACACAAACAACTCACGTGTTCATTGATGGATGAACAGATAAACGAAACTGTGGTATGTCCATACAATGGAGTATTATTCACCCTGAAAGAGAGAGCGCATTCTGACACCTGCTACCACGTGGATGAACCTTGAGGACATGATGCCAGGTGAAATAAGCCAGTCACAAAAGGACAACTTTGTGTTAATTCCACTTCTAGAATTATCAAATTCAGAGACAGGAAGTGAAACACTTGTTACCAGGGGCCAGAGGAGGGAAGGAGTGGAGAATGGGGAGCTGCAGTTTAATAGGGGCCGAGTTTCCATTCAGGGAAGATGAAGAAGTTCTGGGGATGGATGGTGGGATGGCTGCACAGCCATGTGAGCACCCTTGAGGCAACTGAACTCTACACTTAATGACGGTCAAATTGTAAATGTTATGTTATACACATTGTATTACACACACAACACAAAGGAAGAAATATGTGCTTCTAGATGATAAGTCTAGGAACTAACTATAGGAGCTTACTTATAAGAACCAATCATTTGGTCATCAAGGCTCCCTTCCTGGTCCCCACTGTGCACCTCAACTCAGTCCAAACCTGTTGGGTTGTAAACACTGCCCAGCCTCATCCACTTTCCTTCTTTGCAAGATCCATCTTAAAATCACCCAGCCTGGGCCCTAAAACTATAAACATCCCCACCTCTTCTCTATGTTTAAACACCACCAAGATTTTGTTACCCCACTCTTCCCTTTTAATACAGCAGGCTTAATAAACTCAGCTTTGCTTTGTCCACAAGTTTTTTTTCTCATATTTTGTGGGAAGTTAACAGTAGATAGGGCATGGATTTCCCTGCTTGAAAATCTTCTGGGATCACTCATCACCAAAATCAGAGTTTGCAAATGGGCATCTGGCATGGCCTCCAGATATGTTTTATTCTGCTTGCAACGGGGATCAAAAACAATTTGAATTTTCTGCCAAATGTTCAATAGTGGGAGTTTTCCCAAACAATATGACTTTGCTACTTCTCAGGAAAATTCAGAACAAAATTCACGTGCCATCCTTGTCTCAGACATTTGGGCTGATCCATACAAGAGTTCTCTAAGCAAAGATACAAGACTGGATGTGTCTTGACTCTTGGCATGCCCAGCACAGTGTCAGGTACTGGGTATTTCTTAGTTGTAGGAAAACATCATGTCACTCAGAAGAAATTATTCCAATGAAATGACAAAGGTCTTACAAACTGTGATGTTGGAGAAGGGTGTTACCACTTTGGAGCAAGGTGGAGCCTGCACTCTACCACTAATTTCTAATATGAAATCACACTATCCCCTAGCCTCCACGAGCCTCGATTCCTCCCTTGTAATGTAGAAATAACACACAGTTGGAGAAGACGTACTGAGCTAGTAGATGTCCTGAGACACAGTGAACCCATGGTAGATAGAGGCTGCCGTGATATTATTTTAATGACATGCATGAAGCCTTTTATTTCTGTGAATTCTTTCTCATTTTCCATCCATTTTTGGCAGAAGACAGTTTCAGCCCCACATTCTAATCGCAAAGTGTGACTTGGAGCTTTGAAGACAATGACCGTTACCATGGAAGTGTTTCTAACAAAAGGAAAAAGGAGGGAGCAAATTTCAAAGCTTAGGAGAAACCTTTATCCCGAGTGTCTTTAAATGACTTCTAAGACCCATGCAATTAATTGTTCCAAGATTCTTTGTGGAGAACATTTTTGGCTCTGGGTCTCCATGAGACGCATACGTCGCTGGAAAACATATGGACATGAAGGACTGCAAGCTCAGTGGGAGGTGGGGGTTTCAGAGGGCCCAAGAGTGAACTGCTGACTCTGTTTGCAAAATATTTCTACTCTGGCTATTTTTAACAGAGAGAAAGGGAAAATAACACAATGAGTGCCCTGGTTTTAGCCATATGGTTTTAACACATCTTAGCACTTTATCATTTACTCAGATCTTCTTACTGTTTAAGGAAGAACAGTTTACAGGGCATAATGGAAGCATCTTGTATATCTCTTGCTGATTTCAACTCTTCACTCCTTCCCCAGAGAGAACCACCATTTAGAAATTACTGGGTATCATTTCCAGGCACAATTCTGTACTTCAGCTATAGATAGCATGTAGCTATAAAGAACATACTGCATTGTGTGTGTGTGTGTTTAAACTTCAGATAAATGGCTGGGGACTATAGGTTTTCTCTTGCCATTTTCTTTATATCTTTTATGTAGCTCTGGTTATATCATTTTAAGTGTTTTATAGTCATCCATCACTTTTGATGCTTCAATTACTTTTGATTCATGGCAGATTGTATCAACCTCAGGAAAAATAGAATGATCACACATCTTGCCTTTCAGGGGCTCTTCGCCCCCTATAATATGAAGCCCAAATTAAGTCTGGCATTCTGGACTGAAAATCTTGTCTCCCCAGATTACTCCTATTCATCCCTCAAAACCCAGTTGAAGTACTGCTATCTAAAGGGAACAATTCCCTTTAGAGTAAGTTAGGCAGTGTTTCTTTGGCTTCCCATAGCCATGATTATAATTCTCAACTCATACACTGTCACTTCTCTACTCCCCTCATACATACCTCAGAGTTTCATAACTGATTTATTCATCTGTGTATCACTGACATCGAGCACAGCTCCGGAGGCATAATGGTAGGTGCTCAGAAATGATGGTGGCATTGCAGGAAATGGTGGTGCATGCCCTTTTGGGTGAGAGGGGATCTGCCAGTGCCTGGGAGAAATAACGTTTTGACCTCCTCCTTAATAAGCTTGCTTTGATCATCTCCTCATCTTCCCATTCCTTGATGGAATAAGTTAACCCTTGCCTCTGGGGCTTAACCCACCTTACTCCCCAACAACTCCAAGGAGTCCTTGCATTGTGAGCCAGATACTGAATGTGACGGTGGCCAGAGCTCAGCTCACCACTTGGAGACAGGTCGCACTCAACTTTGGGGGAGAATGGAGAATGTTTTTCAAATGATGGACTCCTTGGATCACAGGTTCTCCAGCTTGGTTCTGCACTGGGAGCCTGTGGGGAACTTTCAAAGGAAGAGATAAGGGTCTCACCCTGACCACCCCAGAGTCTGCTATAGCAGCTCTGGGCAGCTCAGGCCCCAGGGCCTGTTCAAAGCTCCCCTGGCAATTCTTGTCCACAGTGAGTTCGCAGAGCTTTCTAACTCATGTGCCACAATATTTACCCTCACCTCTGGAGCAGCTGGGAGAGGTTGGGGCAGCTGGGGCGCCCCCTTTCTTCACCTCCCCCAGTTACCCTTGGGAAGTCTGTTCTAATGCACTCACTGCTCTGAATTAACACACTTTGTTGCCTGTACTGCATTTTGAAAGTCTGGGACACTCTGCTTCAGAGACCGGGACAAGCCTAAAACAGCCTTGACATTCTTCAAGAGCCCAGGGCTTGGTTCCAATGCAGCTTCTTCCCCTCCGTGATCCTCTGGTCTGCGGAAAACCCACATTCCCCCGGAGACTGGTCTCCAGGGGTTTTCTTCATCATCATCTTACCGAGTCAGCTTCCTAACAAGCCTGGGAGGTCAACTCAACAGCCCCCATCTGACAAGTCAGGACACGGGGTTCTTATCCCAGCAAAGATGTGATATGTGGCAGGCAGGGAGACCCTCGCTAAAGGTAGACTCTCCTGGAAGAAAGTGAAGGCGGAAAGGACAGGGGGCTTGAGGGTGTAGCATGTCAAGAGCGTGGCCTGGGGGACGCTCCCGACAGGAGACTTCAGAGTTGGGGATCCTTATAGACGCAGGAGTGCGGGTCACAAGTTCAAACAAGGCTTCAAATCCCTGCACTTCTTCTTACTGTTTTTGTAACTTGGGCCAGGGGTTTGCACCATTTTGTGCCTCCATCGCCTCATGCGGTAGGTGGGGAGAATCACGTGAGAGATTAAATGTCTAGAGCCTGGAGCGCAATGGCGGCCGCCAGCTTCACCTCCAGACTTGTCACTTCCTGACTGTGTGATCTTCGGTGAGAAAGTGCCATCTCTCTGAACCTCAGCTCCCTCGTTTGGAAAATGGGTATAGGAATATCCCCCTTGCGGGGCCATAGGAAAACTGGAGAAGGTAGTTCCTGTAGAGTGTTTGGCGTCGTGCCCAGCAACCTGAGTGCTCAGTGGATGGTGGTCACTATTGCGACCTGTGGAACCAGGGACAACACATCAGCTCTGCCCATTTACCCGTACGGTCTAGAATTGGTCTCACCTGAAGTCCCTCTTCCAACCCTAAGCAAAAATCTGACTGGCCAAGGCAGGTCTCATGAGGTATCACTGTGGGGGTAAATCCTGGGTCAAAGGAAGCCGATTACTTTGGGAAGGCGATCACTTAGGGCGAGTCCATAAAGAGCCTGGGTCTTCCCCTTGGGTAAAATGACCTGTTGGGCTGACGGGTTCAGGAATGTTCTGGCTGAACCTGTAATTCGTTAGACATAGGCACGGTCGTGGTCAGGACCGGACACTCTGGATGCCCAGACTCAGGGTGGGTTCTATGGTCATCATCATGATACCCGCGGTGTGGAACACTCCACATAAGTGATTTCACGCAGTTTTTGCATGACCCTGTGAGGTGGGTGTCGTTCCATGTGGAATTCCAAAGAGATGAAATTTTCTGGCTGAAGACCCCATGGCCAGGCAGCGACAGCTCTGGAAACTAAACGTGAGTCTGTCTGAGGGTAACCCCTGAGCTCACCGCTGTGCCCCGGCCCCGTTCAGGCTTGCCCCGCTTCTCTGATGACAGAGGAGCACCACAGAGCATCTTGGAGCATGGGGAGCACCATCGCGCTTCTCCTCCCCTTCTGAGTCTTCCTTTCTAAGCCTTCCTATCTAGCTGCCCAGAGCACATTCTGGAAGAAGGCAGAGGATGAATATATCTATTCATCTTTCTTCCCAGCCCTCTGTCCCTCCTTTCCTCCCAGATATGCCCACCTCATCTCCCCCTCCCCAATCTTTACATCTACGCGCCTACCTGTAGCCCTAGCCTGACTCCTCGCCTAAGTCCGAGCCCTCCAAGTTACTGCAGAATAAAGCAAAATGAAAGAAGGCAGAACAACCCGGCATTCTTTTGAAAGTGCACTTTTGATTTTTGAATTAGAAACAGGATCCTTAGAACCTTCCCACATCCCCAAACCCGTTTCAGCCTCACGGCAGCCTCCACTGCAAGTTGTCAGGTAGCTCGTTATTACCCTCAGCTGACAAGAAGAGCAAAGCTGGAGAAATGGAGGGGCTGCCTGTTGTCACCCCCAGAAACCCACAGTCTGCTGCCTGCACAAAGGCTCATCTCAAAGAGACACCTACCCCTTGAAGTGATCAAGATAATAAGATTCCACATGTGAGGAGACTTATTTGATATGTTTTTAATTTCCTGTATTACATTCGTTCTAGTTTCTTTTTCTTCCGTTTTTTCATCAGATGAGGAGCCCCCCACACACCCTTCTCCTGGCGCTATGGAGAAAACCGCCAGAGTTGCTAGGGCCCATTCCAGACAGGTCCATCCGGACCCTACTTCCTCTGCCCGACTCAAAATTCACCCTTCATACCCAGATCTGCCCTCGCCTGTCCCACTTCCCTCCCAGTTTGCCGCTGTCTCCAGTGAGGACGCCTTTCTTGAGCCCCTGTCCACGGCCAGTGTGGGGTTCTGTGAGCCTCGGCTCGCTCCCACCTCCAGGTGGAGGAGTGAGTCGGCCCAAAATCTGAGTGATGAGTTGAAAGGTAAGTTCACGTGCATGCCCCCAGGGACGAGAAGTAAAGAGACCCAAGGAAGGAAAGCCTTGGAAGAAGACCCATGGCAACAGTGTTGAGATTCAAGCAGGAGGAGAGGCTGCGGGGCAGGCTCAGAGAATGGACACCATCCCAAGATCTCCCACGGCACCCAGAAGAAAACTCTGTCATAGTAACAGGCCTCTGCATGACCCGCCCCCTGCCTGGCTCTCTGTCCTCCTCTCCCACTTCTCTCCCCCAGCCGGAGTCCTGCTTTGACCTCACTATACTCCTCTCCTCTTCAGTACCTTTGTATATTGTCTCCTCTCTACCTGGGAGTCCCCCATCCCCATCCCACTTCAGTTAGTGCATTCTTCAGAAGTCATGTCCCTGGGGGTAATGTGAGGCTTTCCCCACAACCATACCCCAGCTTGTGATTGTCTATTTATTTGTCTGATTGTTGGTTTAATGGCTCTCTTTCCCCATTAGGATGTAAGTATATTGGGAGTGAATTCTGGGTCTGTCTGTTCACAGCTTTATCCCCAGTGCTGAGCAGAGTCTGGTACACACCAGGAGCTCATATGTATTTAGTGGGTATATGGAAGGATAGATGGATGGATGGGTGAATGGGTGAATGGTTGGATGGGTGGGGATAGATAGATTAGTGGATCAATGGATTGACCAAAAGAGGTTATTCAGAGGGGGGAAATGCCAGATTTGTAATGAACAGTGAGCTCCTGGTTGCAAAAAAATTTATTTAGAAGGGAAAGAAGTTCTTTTGCCTCCAAACTTCAAAGCTGTCACAAAGCTGTCAAAGCTGTGACAAAGCTGTCACAGAGAGGTCTGCTGTGACCTCAGAATGACTGGAGAGTCTGGCTCTGGAGTCCGGCTGCCCTGGGTCTTTGGCTTTCCAACTCCGCCACCTAGTGGCCAAGTTGTATTCTGCACAGGAAGGGATGTTAACCAGGAACTTGAGCCTGTCCTTAGAACAAAGGCACTTTGTTTTGCAAAAGTCCCTCTTGCCCCGTCATCTCCTGGGACTAGTTTGCACCTAGGGCTCTTAATTCCTACAGTTATCACATCTTCCTGGAAGGCACTTATGAAAATGGAAACGTGTTGCTTTAGAAAAATCGTGGAAATTTAGAAAATGATCATCTTCTAAGTGAGCAGTGATTAACATGGGACAGTCATTTGGGGGTCAACTTTAAGCACTTAGGTGCAGCTGTCTATTAGTACCGAGTGGTAATTCTAAGCTGTAAATGCTAAGCATGTTAACTTAGAGCCAAAGTTGATTGCATGGGCAGTTCAGCATTTTAAAAAATATCCATGAAAATGGGCTGACCCTAATTTCTTCACCAGGCTGGTGAGCTGCAGGGGCCCCCGTGGGAGCCACCTCCTTCCATCCCCACAACATTCCATAACATGTCCTCCGTGCCATCTTTGTGTTGGGTTATGAGAATGGAGAGGAGTAAGACAGGGACACAGGATAGAGGAGTCTGGAAACCATATGGGACTGAGTCAGAGAGGCCAAGGTTTGGCTCCCAGCATCACTTCCTACCTCAATGACCTTGAGCAGGAACCTTAACTTCCCGGAGACTTGTTTTGCTCATCTATAAAATGAGGACAAAAGCATCAGATTTAATGGGACTCTAGATGCCCATTTTACAGCTGCAGTAAAGACCCAAGGAAGGGAAGCTACTGCTGTGTCTGGAGGTAGTCAGGTAGAAAGTGCCAGAGCCAGTAAGGGTGGCTCTCCTGGGTGGCTTCCCAACACCCAAGGGCAAAGCAGGTCCTCTGCACCCTACTCTGCATAATAGATGTGCACATTGCAAGAACGTATGCCTCGTGCATCATTCTAGAAAGAGTGTGCCCTTCTGGCCCGTCTGAATGTCAGCCTCAGCCCCTCCAAGGATTCCCTGCAGCTCCTCAGGGCTGACCTGGAGCTCTTTCCTTTCTCTGCAAGAGGTAAGAGTTTGCTAAGTACTCTGAGATCTCCAGGTCAAAGAACCTCTTGAAATACCACTTATACTTCCTTCAGAATCCCGAATCCTTGTGTGGTTCTTTGCCTTTGTAATTCACTTGCCAAGCAATGCTACAGCAGGCAGCCCCGTTCTTTGATTTCTTGTTTGTAAGACCCAAATATTTCAGATCCTATTTGTCTTACCTCCGTATCTACATCTCATTTCCTGCTATTTCTTGCACTGGCTCGTCTGCTTATTTGAAGTCATTCTTATTAGATTTTAAATAATTTAATCAGGAATGAAATGTGGAGGATGCCCTGTTTCCAGCCCAGATGCCTCCCCCTTTTTTGTAAACCTATCAAAATGCAAAGTAAAGATAATCTGCAAATTAATATTCTCTGCTCTCTGCACATAAGTTATCATGTGCTCTTTCTAGGCTGCGATCTAGGTATAATGCCTTCTGCCTCCAGTGGTTCCCAGGCTCATTTTCTCACTCATGCGTTCACTTACTCTCTCATTCATTCATCAAGTATTTATGAGGGCCGACGATGCACTTGGCTGTGTCCCAGACTCTGAACACCCAGAGATGAAGAAGACCCAGAGGAAGCACCAAACAGCAGGAGTTTGCAATCAGACAAATATAGATTTTTTTTTTTTTTTTAATCTGGGCTTTACCATTTTCTGGCTATATGACCTTAGCAAGTTGCTGACACTGCCGGAGACTTGACACTCTCACTTAGAGAACAGAAGCTGTCGGCATGGTTACATAAGCTGTGCGGGGGCAGGGGGAGTGTGTTGCTAAATGAACAGTGGGGATGATGCCTAACTTTGTGCAATTGCTCACCGTTTCTGCCTTCAAAGAGCGCAGGTCTAGTAGGGACCTCAGATGGGAGCACTTATGGGGGGGCTTGGCCAAGTCTCGTGAGGATGTAGCATGAAGGCTAACTAAGTCCACTTAGGATTCAGAGAGGAGGATGCTTCATTGGTCAGACAAGCTCGCTGGGAAGGGAAGGGAAAATGGCATTGCAAGTAGACAGGACACGTGCAAAGGACCAGAGGCATGGCATGGTATGGTATTTCAGAAACAGGAAGACGCTGGTTATTGCTGCGGAGTATGTTGCACAGTAGGGAAGAGTGGCAGAGGAGACTGGGCAGATTAGAAACTGGGCAAAAGGGCCTCAGATGCCACACACAAAGGAGGCTCTCCTGTAGACCCAGAGATGGGATGGGAAAGATGGAGCTCTCTCCTCTCCACCCTTACCCCACCCCAAAACTCCAAACACAACTCTGAAGGGAATTATTTTCCCATCAAAGGAGAAACAAGTCTTGGCATAATTAAGCTACAAAGTCACTCTAGTTCAAATCAAGAAATATTAATCAAGCTTCCCATTTGTACCCTGAGTAGCCTTCCTCCTTGACATGGAAGTGCCTTTAACCCACAGACTTGTATCCTATGTTGTAATTATGTAGTATCTCATGTGTAGCGACAATAGACCATAATATGGGTTAGGGTTAGGGTAGTCTCTTTATCAGGTTTTATCAGATCATAACATTATGCCATACAGGCTGTAGTTTTTTTTTTTTATTAAGACGTATGGTGTAGATTTGAATGTGACACCCCAGTGGACCCCAGCCTGACCCTGTGCTCTCTGTCTGTCTTGGCACTTGTCACTGCGGAGGGAATTTATACATTTACTAACTTGTGCATCAATAAATAATACATAAGACTATTTTGCATATTTAAAACTATACAATCAAATAAATTCAAGAAGTGTGATTCTTGGGTTTCTTACCAACTTTTTAAAACATCAATATTTTTATGCCATCTGTTGTTTTAATAAAGTTTTCTGTATTTTTTTCCCCTTCTGCTAATTGAGAGATTGTAAGTTCTATTCTTTTAGTGGTTACTCTTGCATTTTTCAATTATGCTATTAGCTTCTTTTTTTCTAAAAATGTCAACAGTTAATTCACATATCTATCTTCCTCCTGGCTGAGGCAAACCCTTGTGTGTTATTCAAGGTCCAATCTGGAGATGAGAAGCACACATGCATTTGGAGGGGGGAGTTTGTGATAAAGAGAAATTGACTCTAATGGGGAATGGAGTCACAAGAGACTGGCCCTCTTGAATTCCAGATACAGAACATAGCAGCACGGCACACCTTGAAACTCCTCTTCAGAGGCACAGGATGCCTCCAGGCCTCCCACTCCAAGCAAAGAGCCTGGCCTCGCACCTGCCTCGTGGGACAGCTTCAGTCCCTTCATCTCACAGAACTGGAACTCTCAGCCTTTCTTCTTCAGCACGGTCAATACCTCTTTCAGCATCACTCACCCTTTGGACTTTCTCTTCCGTTTCTGATCCGGTGTTTTTCTTAGACGTTTCTTATATTTGAAGCGGCTATGTTATTTTGTTTTATTTTAATCTTATCCACGACTTCCCTTTCCATAATGCAGCCTCCTTTGTGTGAGGTCTGTGGACTTCCCGAAATGTACACAGAGACCTTGAAGAAGTTTGCATACACACAGCTCATCGGTGAGAACACAGGTGTTGCAGATGGACGTATAATTGGGCACAATTTTTCTGAAGAACAGTATGGATCTAGAGCCTGAAAGATGTTCTTGCCCTCTCAACATTATGGACTTCTACAAATATAGCCAAGGGGAAGATCTTGGTCTGTTTGTGTTGCTAGACCACATCAGCACAGATGGTGAACAGGGGCAGTGGTGGGGGCAGGGCGGGGGTGGGGGGAGGCTTACACAATAAACATTTACTTCCCACATTTCTGGAGGCTGGGAAGTCAAAGACCAAGGGGCCAGGAGGTGTGGAGATGGGTGAGGACCTTCTTAGTTTGCAGACAGCTGTCTTTTCATTGTGTCCTGACACAGCAGAGAGCAGAGAGGAGAATCAGGCTCTTTCCCATCTTTCATAAGGGCACACGTCGCGTTCCTGAGCACCCCACCCTCACGGCCTCATCTAATCGCAATTACCTCCCAAAGGCCCCCTCACGCTGGACTCCAACACGTAAATTTTGGGGAGACACAGACATTCAGCCCATTATAGAAATAATTCAGGAAGAGACAGCGTCTTGAACCCAATGATGCTCCCCAAAGCATCATTTTTAAACGTGAGAAAATTTCAGGGAAACCCCCTGAAATTAAGTAAAACCATAAAGGGAGAGAATGAAATATTGTGCAATGACTACAAACACTTCCTGAAACAACTTGGCAATGACGTGGGCAAATGTTCACTGATGTCACGTTAACTAAAAGTCAGAACTTACAGCTGTATGTGGGATACGTAGTCAAAGTTGTATTTTTAAAAATGTATGAGCACGTTGAACACAAAATCTAGGTCATGCTTTTCTCTTTGTTTTTAGGAATGAAGGAAATTTCTGTCTCCTTTGTTTTTTCCAGGATTTTGCATGATTTCTACACAAGAATGCACTTAAGTTTTTTAATTAAGAAAACAAAATCAAAACATCTGAAACATAGTTAACATTCACTATTCTGACCCCTTCTTCTGCGCCAGGGGCTGGAAGAGGAGGTGACCAGTCCTTGAAAAGATATTTTTGGTGGGAGAATTATTTACTCAGATTTTTTCTTTTTTGATGTTATATAGCTATATTTTCTTTTCTTTCTTTCTTTTTTTTAAGGAACCCCAAGAGAAGGAGATTATGGAAAATATAGAAATCTGAGGTAACTTGAGATTTTAAGAGTGAAGATAGTCATTCATTCAATACATTTGTGTTGTGGGCTGGCATAGATCAGAAGCAGTCCTGTGGGCCGAGGACAGAGGGAACCAGGACAGACAAACACTGTGTCTAAGGAACGGATACAGTTCTAAGGGGAGAGTGACAGAAACAAACACGTAGCTTCCGAAGAGAGCTGCAGGGGCAGCAGGGTTAGCTGTGACTGGATTCCCCCTGGGGAGGTGACAACTGGGCTAAGAGCCACAGGATGTGAAAGAAAAACCCAGGGCAGGGAATTCCAGGCAGAAGAGTGGCAAGAAGCCACTCTTGTTCCTGTGGTACAAGAAGCATGGGGTGATCAGACCACTCCACAGCAAACTTGCATGGGGTAGCCCACTGCACCTCTCCGCCCTGCACCAGCTGGGCTGGCACTGGCTGCAGGGATGCCACGCAGGCTGCTCGTGCATTGCCAGTGCCCTTGACCTCTTCCACAGACCAGACGACAAGAGTGCTGGGAGACTGGTTCCCTTGCTGAGACCTCTCGGGGCTGGGACTTTGCAGAACACCTTGCCCAGAGCTGGTTTCCTGCCAGCTGGATGAGGCTGACAGGATCCTAAACCAGCATGGCCACCACCCCCGTCCCTAGTGGCCACACCGGACTGTTGGGCTCTGGGATAGCAAAGACGTTCTGGGCACGGAGTTGCCCTGTCCCTGCCCTGGATGCCCAGGGCTCAGCCTGGCTTTTCAGCCCCAGGTACCCGCCAACATGAATGGTTCACACTGCACTGGTGGGTGTGTTTGCTGCCCATGTTGAGTGGGGGCTCCGGGGCACACAGCCACAGTGTCGCCGGTGTCCTCTCCCCTGGAAGATGCCTGGCCCTTACAGTTTGGTAAGCACCTCCATTGTCTGCCATGTTTCTTTGCATTTTTTGAAAGAAAAAACAACAAAAGAAACTTCCATCTGAAGTAAAAAACAAAAAACAAAAAACAAAAAAACAAGCTATGTGTCAAAGGAGCTACTTTTAAGGAAGAGGGAATAGAGCGCCCATCCTGCACCAGCCACTCTCCTTGCCAAGTCTCTCTGCCCCTCTTCGCAGGCCCCCCTTACCAGCCTCTGCGCCCAGAGATTGCACACACGGGATCCTTCACTCTGCACTCCTGCCGGCTCTTGCCTGTGCCCCAAGGGCTCTGCTCCCCACTCAGCTCAGCTCCACGGGAGGCACCCGCAGCCTTGGGGTCAGGGCCTCATTGTGGGATCAGAGACCCAGATCCTGCTCTTATGTCATTTAAGTTCAAAACCCAGTGATAAGTACAGAGCAGAACAAGAGCGATGATGCATACTTGGAAATCCAACTTCCCCGCTCCCCACACTGCAGGAGACACTGCAGGGGCTGGAGGAAGGCAAGGGAGTGTGAGAATGGCAGCGAGAGGGCTGCAGGGACTGGGGCGCTCCCCCCCAACCAGGACAAGGTCAGGGGATCTCAGGCTCACAGGGGACAGCTGCTGTTTGAGGGGACACTGGACATTCCCTTCACAGTGGTCACTAAGTCTTAGCCACACATGGGGAGGGCCATTAGCTGTCTCCCAGGACAAAGATGGGTCCTAAATGGTGAGAGTGGGAGGGGGGACCAAAAACACAGGATTAAGGAGGGAGAGTACAGTACGAGTTCAAGATCTCCCAGGAGTAGAATGCTCCCCCTCCAATATGCCCACTTTGCAATCAGAAAAAAAAGGATTCAGAAAAATTAAATGGTGTGTGCAAGGACAGACAGTGAAGCGAGAAGGTCTGAACCCAGGTCTTCTTGACTCCAGGATTCCTGAGCTTTTCACATCACCCAATTACCTGTATCAAGAGGCGGCACTGAGCAAAATCGATTTCCCACCAGTTGCAAATGGCCCTAGTGGTCACTGATGATTCTTCAACAGAACCAAGAATCTAGGGTGCCCAGAGGGATGTGCCTGTGGTTCCTGTGTGTGACCACAAGAGGGCACCAGCAGCCCACAGACCCACCCGGTCCCATCCCTAGGGGGGTGGGGGGGTGTGGCAACGCAGGGCAGGCTTCACTGTAAGCTGAGAGCTTGCGTTTTAACTCCCTTCATGTCTGCATTGCCACCTCTACCCCACAGCCCACCACACAGTAGGTGTGAGTGAGAGTAAGACTTGCTGGAGAACACAATCCCCACAATTGGTGGAAGTTTTGAGCTTCCAACGACTAGCCAGAAATTAAAATTGAATTGCTCCTAAGTTGGCCTGGGAACATCTTCCCCAGGAGCACCTATGGTGGCCTTTCAATGCAGATTCTCAGGCCCGGCTGGTCCGGGCAGCTAGTAGGACCAGCAGACGGCTGAGCTCTGGTCCCAGGGGCCAGGGGAATACCTAAGAAGCAACACCTCTTAAAAAATGAGGCCCTCTAGGGATGCCTGGGTGGCTCAGTTGGTTAAGCAGCTGCCTTTGGCTCAGGTCATGATCCCGGCGTCCTGGGATTGAGTCCCACATCGGGCTCCTTGCTCAGCAGGGAGCCTGCTTCTGCCTCTGTCTGCGTGTGCTTGCTCTCTCCCTCTCTCTCTGATAAATAAATACAATCTTTAAAAAAAAAAAAAATGAGGCCCTCTTATTCAGGTATTGCTTGCTTCACAGAGCATGACCACAGGACCCCAAGACTGAGTCCTTTGTGAGGGGATTTTTCTTGACACTTTTCCCAGCCAGACTTCCAGGGTTCCTGAGTTGGGGTCTAGAAATCAAAGTAAGTTTTCTTTGGAATCAGAAACGGGCAAATCAGTAACTGTTCAGTGATGCCCTCCTACTTAGAAAATATACCAACTCCTTAGTGTCCAATGTTCTTTTCTAGAACATTCCAAATGAGCCATTCCTGTTTCTGGCAGCCTTAAGAGAGCCTTAAGAGAGCAGCCTAAATAGGCCACCCCATCCCCAAGAAAACTAGAGGTTAGGTATATTTCGAGCCCCAGATTTACTCTGAACCCTCAGGAGGGGTAAAGCCTTTGATGAAAAGAGTGAGAGGGGTTGAGGTTGAGGGAAGAACGGGAGACCCATGAGCAAAGAGGTGAAGCAGCTCCACAGAGTGGGAAGCACCGGGAAACAGACCCCTGCAGGAATGTGGATTCTAGGGCTGTGGTGTCTCCGAGCCCTTTTAACACAGGGGGACATGGGACAGGGAGAGGAAAGGTCATGGAAGCAGAGCCAGGTGTGAGATGAACACACTGGCAGCCATCACCACGAGAAAAGACCCACGGGCTCCCAGGTGCAGCCTTGTTCCTGGGCAGTCAGCCAAGCCAAAGGGCACAGGTGGAAGGGAATTTCTGGGTAGTCTTGTGGCTTGAGTTGGTTCATGCATTTGGCTGGGGTGCTTCCAGCCAACAGGACATCTCGAAGTGATTGGAATATTCAGGCACCAGAAAACTTTCTTGAGAATCCTTCAAATATCAAAGGGTAGTTAGGCAGGGTTAAGGTGGACTCTGAGGGGCATAAATTAAGGAGAAGCAAATTTAAACTCCAGAAAAGTCAGCTCAACCCAATTCACTGAGCTTCTCTGTAACTCTGTGCTGGGGCTTGGCCCACCACAGATAATGCTGGGGTGACTTGAAAGGGTATGTTGATGAGATGTTTTTAATGGTTACATACTCATTTAATGAAAATTAAAGAAAAATATTATTGCAATCTCAGCCCTGAATAAACAGCAGCAAGACAAAATTTTACTTTTCAATGGATTTGCCTGTATTTTAAAGTTAACTGATTTAAAGAAACATTAAGGAAATATAAAGAAGGTACACAAAAAATGCAAAAATGTGAAGGCAGTAAAAGACTAATGGATCTGGGGAAACACTGTCCCTTAACATGGATCTGTGAGCAGAGGCGGTCCCTGCAACCAGCTGGTGGCTGTGGGACCTGTCCTATTGGTGGCCCCCAGTGAGACACACTCTGAGTATGCACACTTTGGTGCAGCCCTGTGACTTGCCCTCTTCTATAGAATGCAGTCGGAGGGATGCTGGGTCTTTTCCAAGCCCAAGCCTTAGGAAGGCTGGTCAGGTTCCATGTTCAGACTCTTGGGAGTCACAAGCTCCGTAGAAGAAGTCGGGCTAGGCTGGAGAAGACCTGGAGAGACCAGTGAGGGACCACGGGAGAGGTCGTGCTACTAAGTGGAAAAAGAGAGAAACTCTGCATCCCGGCCCCCTCACTGAACGCAGCTCCCAGCCAGCCCCCAGCTGAATGTGCTGAAAGCATGAGTCATCAGCAGGAAGACCCACAGAGGAACTTCCCGGCTAAGTCCTGCTCTAGTGCAGAATTGTGTGCCATTAAAAACGGTTGTTATCCTAAGCCACTAAGTTTTGAAATGGCTTGTTATGCCATCAGAGATAATAACCAAAAGGGTGTTTCGATGCAATGCAGCTTTCTTTCTCCCTTGCAGTAAACTTCAGTGTGGGCTGAGAACTGGGGATGTTGGGTCATTCAGGGATTCAGGATACTTTCGTACCGCAGCTTCTCTGCCCTCTAAGGCCTTGGAGCTCTTACCCAGATCCTTTACACCTGGCCAAAAATAATAAGAGAGGGACAGTGTAAAGGATTGTGCAAGGATGTTGGGGGGGTTGCTGAGCCTGAACAGACCCCCACTGAAATTAAAGGGGGCTGGAAAATGTGATTGGACCATGAGCCCAAGATAAAGAGAAGCACCAATGTGGAGAGCCTTACCATGCCTCACATTCATTATTAAACACACACACATCGATCCTAATAACATAGTCCAGTGACTCTTATACTATAATATGAATAAACGGTTTTGAAAAAAGGGCAATTAACTTTGCATGGAGACACATAGCCAGCCAGTAAAATACATGGAGTGGTGGCAGTATATGACTTGGGCTTTGAAGGGTGAATAGGAGTTTACCAGCCAGAAGGGGAAAGTGGATCTAGACAGAGGGCAGAAGGTCATGAAAGAACATATGATGTGCAGAAAGTAGTAAAGGAAACAGAGCCGCCACCAGATGGTTGAGATGGAATTTGGGTGACATAGTTTAGGCCTCTGAGTTTGGCTGCTCTGGAGGATGCCTGAGACTTGTCGTTATGTGAACATGAGGTGTAAGCCATTTTGAGACGGGTCTCTTCATTTGTAAACCAAAGAGGCGTGATGAATAACCCTTCTCAATATGAAACGTCAGGGTTCTTTATGTCTAAGGAAATAAAGTCCCAGGTCAGTTTCCCAAAAGTGTGGCCATATCATAAGCATAAATTCTCCTCCATCCAATCTTCCCCGCGGGTTCCACTGTGAGAGGCCTTGATTAGTTATGTCACTACTTACTTTCCCACATCAAAGTATTTCCATTTCTGAACCTGTATTCCCTCTTCTGTCAAAGGGATCCTAGCAGGTTGCTTTGGACGACCCCCACTCAGTTCCTGCTGGAACGGTCCCATCCCAAGAGCTCCCCCTTCTGGCCACAGACGATTGGATGAGATGTGGCCACCTGAGCCTTAAAGATCCAGTTGGATTCTTTCCTATGAGGACACAAACTAGGAGACACAAAATGTCCAGGGAGACATTAATAAGCCAGCAGGTGGGATGTGAGATCTATTTTTAACAATGTGCGAGCTGGAAGGGTGACAGTTGGGAATCCATTTTCAGAGAAAGATTGGAGAAGAGAACAGATCAAGCAGAGAAGCCATACAGCTCCTGGATGGGGAGGAAGGAAGGTGTGGCCCAATGACTCACTTCCCATGAGAACCAACTCAGTCTCTTGCTTTCACTTGCCATGACACTTCCTCTAAGCTACTGAGAAACCACTTCTTCTTAGATCATTGAGAAGCTTACTATTCTTTGCAGAACAATTAAGTCCTGGCTGAAATAGGGGAAAAATAGAGGAATTTCTTGGGGCCATTGCAAAAATAATAATAATAATATCGTATCATAATATAGAAGTATGACTGCTAAGCAAATTGAGGATAAAAATAACTTATGGGAATGTTGTGTAGACTAAATGAGATTATTCATGAAATGCATGGTTCCTGACATGTTTTAGGTGCCCCCATATGTATGTGTGTATATGTGTGTATCTGTGTGTGTGTGTGTATGTGTGTGTGTACTCTGTTATTATTATTCCTCCCACAGCCTCTGGACATAGACATTCATGAGTATGTCAGTTTACTGTGGATTAATAGAGAAGGGAAATCACCTTGCCTGGTACACTACTGCCAACTTCAAATCCCTAGTACACATTCTCTTCTTTTTAGAAAGCTCCTTCCTGGTCATGGACCTGCAAAGTATGTCTCTCTCTGTCTTCCCCTGAGAAGGCCCCAGATCCATGACCTTTTCTCTCCTTATACGATTCTCATCTCCACCCCAAGTATGCTTACCCAAACCCCTCCAGGTCCTCAGCAGAGCAAAGGGCCCTTCACCAGGAGTGTCCATTAGATGGCACAGCTTGCCTTTTGCCCTACCAGTGGTTACCGTGGTTGAGCATTGAGCAGGCACCGTGCTGGCTCCAGTGACCCAGGGGGTTTGGCAACAGTGTGAAGTTATATGCAGCCTGGCCAAGAGACTGACGGAACCATCAAGGTCTAATTCAGTCTCTTCTTGACAGATGCTGTGTGACTCTGATTGGCTTCCCTTCCTCACTCCTCCCCGCCCACACTGCCCTCTCTTTCACCTCCCTTGGCTGTCTGAAGGCCTCTTGAAGATGTCACATTCGCCAGTGCCAAGTTGTCAGGGAAGGAGGTGGAGTCCTAATGGAGCATTAGGACCAATCAACGGGAGGGGAAGGAGGCCTGAGGCCTGTTCTACAGGGAAGATATTCTGTCTCCAATAATGAGGAGAAGTCTGGCCGGAAAGAGGGAGTGGAGAAGCTCAGCAAAATCCTTCTAATGTACTAGATACGTCCGGACATGTCTAATTCTCCACAAAGATCCAAGACAAGTTAAATGTGCCTGATGAACAGGAAGTGGGCATGGCTGAACGCTGACACCAGGAGGAGCTGCCAGCCCACATCCCAGTTAAACTAAAATGGCCCCTCAACGACTGTGGGTCAAATATTTGGGTTCTCTTGATTTCGTGCCCACCATCTACAGTTCTACAACACAGACATCCAAACAACTATTTTATTGGCCCCAGGAACCATGACACACATAAGCTTTTAATTTGCTCAATACCATTGCAGACTTTTAAAAAATAGATAAATCATGGATACCGACAGCCACCAATGACCTCAACGTTCATTGTCACCCACGTTGCAAGTTTGAAATTCCAAAAATACTGCCGAGCTGAGGACCTCAGAAGGCTGTAGAGCAGAACAAGAAATGTAGTGTAAAAAAGAAACCCAAGCGACTGGCAAGTAAAGAAAATATGCTTGTGTCAATGAAAAGTTAAGTAAATGTAAATTTAAAATACCAAGAAAATATCATTTTCATTCAGCAAACTAGTAAATGCAAAACTTTCAATAATTCTTATTTCTGGAAAGAATGTCGGGAGACAGAAACCCTTACTCTGTTGTCGGGATTGAAAAATTAGTACAACCGTGTTGAAAATATCTTAGCACAATCTGTCCAGATTGTAATGGTGTACACTCTTTGATCCAGCCTTTCTGCTGTTGAGAATTTTCCTACAGCTGTTGGTACATATGTTTGAATTCTAGGGAGTGATCAGAATAAATGAGCTGGATCCATAGGGCAACATGAAATGCTTTCAGAAACATACTGTGCGGGGCATCTGGGTGGCTCAGTCAGTTAAGCATCTGCCTTTGGCTTGGGTCGTGATCCCAACGTCCTGGGATCAAGTCCCCCATTGGGTTCTCTGCTCAGTCGGTAGTCTGCTGCTTCTTCCTCTGCCCACTCCTCTGCCTGCTTGTGTGCTCCCCTCTCTCTCTGTGTGTCAAATAAATAGATAAAGTCTTTAAAAGAAAATACTGTGCATAAAACATAAGAAAAAGCATGAATTTAAAGCATAACTGAATGACTATAAATACACTAATACCCCAGACAACACAGCATCTTTGAAGCCATGTATATGATGTTCATGAACAGTGAAGGACGGATAGAGGGTGGGTACCTGGGGTGAGAGTAATGGGAATGAAGAAGGAAGGAACTGAGAAACGGTCATAAGACAAAAAAAGAAAAGGTTAAAGAGAGGTTTTATGTGGGCAATAATTACTCTGTGCTGTAAATTAAGGAGCACGGTAGACTCAGTTAGGTACAACTGAGGTCTGAAAAGGGCAAAATTAAAACAGTAACAACAAAATCTCCCAACTATTCTTGCTTAAGGTACAAAATGCAGTATTTCCGCCTGGCTCAGTCAGTGGACCATGTGACTCTTGATCTAGGGGTTGTAAGTTTGAGCCCCATGTTGGGTATAGAGATTACTTTAAAAAATATTTTCTAAAAAGATACAAAATACACAAGCTCAATAATGTTAACTGAGACATTTGTCATAATAGTAGTATGTTAAAAAAAATCCTAAATGTCCGCTAGTAGGGTAAAGATGAAATAAATTAGCTGGCATCCATTTAACAGCATATTTCAATGCAGCCTTGAAAAAATCATGAGGTGATTCTATATGAACTAATATGGAAGTTCTCTAAGATGTGTAATTACATTGGGAAAGCCATATGATCGTATAAAAGGAGACAACCATACATGACTTGAGCCTTTATTCTCTTCATCCTGTTAATAGCTTGGTACAAATACTGATCCAGTAGGTCTGATCTTAAAGTCAGTGGAAAAAATTAGTTAATTCCAGCTACCGAGTCAAGGAGGTTCCCCATTTCCAAAAAGATTATTTCTTTGACAGTGAAGGTCCCGTTTTTACATGATCACCTAGATGTTCCTTGTTCCTCTTTCTCCATAAGTGTGTCAGAATATTCTAGAATACTTTAGAAATATTTTAGTTCCTCTCTTGGATTTCTTCTTAAGGTACCCTTGTCCACTTTTTCCTGGATTAACTTATATGTAACTAGAATCCCAGAAGGAAAAAGAGAGAACAAACAGAGTAGAACAAATATTGGAAAAGATGATGGATGATAATTTCTCAAAAATGGTAAAAAGACATCTACCACATGTCTAAAAATCTCAAAGAACTGCAAACAAAATAAATACCCCTGTCACCCAACTCCCCAAAAATGTCTGCTCACACTGCCTTCTCTCTCTCATTTTTGAAGATTTCTTTCCTCTGGGAAAAGAATTCTCAGTTGACAGCTTTTTATTTTTGTTTTTTATTTTTTATTTTTTTGTCTTTTATCTCTTTAAAGATACCATTCTATTGTCTTTTGGCTTGCATAGCTTTGATGAAAAGTTTGCTGTAATTCTTGTCCTTTATACTATCTACATAGCATTTTTTTTCTCTTGCTGCCTTTGAGATTTTCTTTGTCTTTAGTTTTGAGCCCTTTCTTTCTTTCTTTCTTTCTTTTTTAAAAGATTTTATTTATTTATTTGACAGTGAGAGAGTGAGCACAAGCAGGGGGAGCAGGAGAGGGAGAAGCAGGCTCCCCACTGAACAGGGAGCCTGATGTGGGGCTTGATCCAGGGACCCTGGGATCATGACCTGAGCTGAAGGCAGATACCACCCGGTGCCCCTTGAGCAGTTTCAATATGATGTGCATAGGTATTTGGGGGGAGTTGGCTGGAGACAAAGAGCTGAGAAGCACATGATGAAATTAAACATATAATTTGCTATGGTCTCAATATTTTTGTGCTTCCTCTCCCTCTATCCTCCATTCATATGTTGAAATCCTTATCTCCCACGTGATGGGACTAGATAAGGCCATTGGGAGGTGATTGGGTCATGAAAGCAGAGCCCTCATGAGTAGGAATCAATCCCTTATAAAAGAGGCCCCAGAGAAAACCTTCATTCCTTCTGCCATGTAAGCACATGGTGAGAAGTAGGTAGTCTCCAACCTGAGGGAGGGCTCTCACCAGAATCTGTCCATGTTGGCACCATGACCCAGGACCTCCCAGCCTCCAGAGTGTGAAAAATACCTTTCTGTTGTTTATGGACTTCCTCATCTGTGGTGCTCTGTTATAGCAGTCCTTCTGACACAGACAGAATTACCATATGATCCGGCAATCCCACTTCCGGGTATGTACCCCAAAGAAACAAATGAATACACATGACACAATCTGTTCACAACTGGCAAAGAAACATAATGGAAGGTGAGTCCAAACAGCTGTGTTTAGGCTGTTATCCTCCTTGGCACGTGGTGTTGTGTCAGTAAAACTTATAAGGTGACATTTCAGAATCACCATTTTTAGTCATTAACAAGCCATTGAAATTCTCTTTCTCATGCCCTCCACGATCCAATCACCACAGAGAATAGGTCAGAGTTGCTTGTGGGAATGCGGCTTCAGCACTATGTTTTCTCTTTGTCGAGCAACAAAAGAGGGACCTTCACTTAATAGCGGGAGTCTGCCAAAGGCCACTTTGCCAGGAACTGGCTAAATTCTTTCTTTGGGTTGGGTCAAACCCTGATGATGCCATAGAGCCCTGTGAAAGGACAATACCCTGTTCCTTCTCTCATGCTTCATCCAGCCCAGAATGCACCACTGGCTGAACCCAGGGCTGTCTACATGATGCTTGAGGTCAGAGCCCAGGAGGGTCCTTGTCAAAACTCCAGCTTCAGAGAGGATCCAGGCCTGGGTGGGGCAGGTGACCTGACGTGGACAAAGCCACTTGCCTGCAGCAGGACATAGGTAGGTGTTGAGACTGAGACTGAGGGCCTCGGTACTGTGTGCCAGGAGCAGGGGTGAAGTGACACAGTGAGCTGGCCTTTACAAATACTTAAATCAGACAAGGAAAAAGGTGCCACCTTCAAGACACTTGAGATTTTACCAGCACTTGGATCTTTCCAGAAAGCCACTCCCAAAATGAAGGGGCAGCAGGCAGTGGGGATCGTTCTGGGGGAAGGGAGGGATATAAATTATTTAGAACTTGGCTTGTGTGAAAGAGACACTTACTACAAATCAAGGACTAGAGAAGGGACATTCTCCTCTACTCAGTGAGCAAAGAGCTTGGAATCCATTAACCACACATACCAGAATTTTCCCACCAAGGTGTACCCTTTCAGCTTCCCGTTCCACCTTCTTTTGCAAGGAAAATCTCCAGGAGGTGGTAATGCCTTCAGCTCGTCTTAGTTCCTAACCAGCCTCTAACATCTCAACAATCATTTTGTCTTCAAAACACTTCCACTTTCATCATTGCATTTGACCTTCACCACAATAATGGAGGCTGCCATGGTTTGGATCCAGCACTTTTCACAACATTATGCCCCATCTTAAAAATATCTCTGTAAGGTCAATACGGTGGCTACCTTCACTTTACAAACAAGGAGACTGAGACTCAGCACTAGGGCCACTCGCTCAATCTGACCCAGAGGGTGCCCGGCAGAGCAGCAATGCAGGCTTGGGCCAGTCCATATGCCGAGGCTCTGCTTTGCTGCCTATCCCTGCTGTCCCTTAAACTGAGCTCTATGGACCCCAGGGCACCTGCTGTCATCTTTTGAGGGTCCTGGGCTGGACCTTAAATTTTGAGGTTCTTAAATTTAAATTTTGAGGTTCATAAATTTTGAGTTTTCATTTTGGTGATGAGTTGCTTAAGATGGACATAATGTAAATTAAGGTGGGAGCTGGCTTTCCAAGTCACTGGGGTGACCAACATAGAGGGAGAGGCAGCTGTGGGATTCCAGTGCCTGCATTTGCTTTGGGATATAGAATGCGTTGACTCCAAGGGGCTTCATAGTCCAAAGCCCAACATCACTTTGGACTTTGGAATTTGGACTGTGAAGCCCCTTGGACATTCGAGGACCAAATGATGGACATTCGAGGACCAAACAATACCATGACCTGCCTGTGAAGAGAATTGCGGTGATATAGAGAGAATGGTGTGATGACTGTGATGCTCCAGACGGCTCACACAGCCGAGCATATGGATCCCTGAGCCATGGCAATCAGAGCCCCATCCAAGATCACCGCAGCAAAGCGACAGAATCTGCCACCTGAGAAGAGTTAATTTAACCTGTATCAAGATTTATGGCTTTATTTGTATTCCATTGCAAACCGTATTTTTAGAACTCCATAGTACTCTAAGAAAAAGGTGTTTGATGATATGGTTAATTTCATGGGCCCTGTCATGAGAATGGACAGCTGGGCTCGGGTCCAAGAAGAATGCCTTACAACTGTTGCCCGCAGCGTTCACATGAGATAGACAATGGGTCTTGCTTTCCACCATGGTTTTGCTGATGAAGGGGTTGGGTGACAAGAGAGAAGTGGTTCTCCAATATCATATGCCTCATCAGGGTTCAAACTGGGACCAGAATCCCAAGTCTTCCAAAGGAGTGAAATAAATAGAGACAAGTAGCAAACCAGTGGTTGGTTGGCCAAATTTCGTGCTCATCCTACAATGTATTAAAAAATTAAGATATTTCACATGAATGTGTTCTGGCTTCTCTGGGAAAATCAGGAGATCTAGTAAAGAGGGGCCACATTTCTTACATGATAATCGCTTGCCAGAGCTTGGAGCCGCCATTATGTCAAGTCCCTAGGGAATCCTGTTAACAGGGACACATTGCCCTCTATTTGTGTTTCTCAGAATACTGTACAAAATGTACTGTACTGTACATTGCTTAGAAAGATTTTGAGGTGAAAGTTCCCTATGATACATGGGGTGGGGAGTGGGGGAACCGGGAGGCAGGAAACGGGACCAGTGACCTTCCCTCCTCCCTCAGGGCCCTGGGAGGGGGCATGGGCACCCACACCTTTTCAAAAGTAACACAGACCCTGGTCAGATTGGGAAGAGGAGAAAGGTAGCTCCTCTCCATCCCACACTCAGGCTTCTGCCCCCCATCTCCCACCCCCGGGCTGAAGAGACAGCACCAGCAGGTCGCTCCAGACTCCTTCCACTATCCTGCTTGGGTAGGGACTATTCAGCTGGCCTTGAGTGGGACCTGAGACTGGTCCAGAGATTTACTGTGGTCTCTTTTACTTCCAACCTCCACTTTTAAAGATCTCTGATTAGTCTAGGCCCATCCAGGTAATCCAGGATAATCTCCATATTTTAAAGTGATACGGCTAGCACCCTTAACGCCATTCGAAACCTTAATTCTGCTTTGCTGTGTAACCAAATGTAGTCATAGATTCTGGAGATTGGAAGTGGACATCTTTGAAGAGCGTTATTCTGCCTGCCACAGTCAATAAGTATGCATCCTTGTTGCTGTTATTATTCAAGTCAGGTTAATTTCACTTTTTTATGCTGCCCAAAGCATCGATCAAAGTGTCAAAGTCCTTAAAACCCAGTTTCTCCAGCAGGTCGTAATGTCAACTTGGACCCTAATTTGTTTTTCTCAGCTCAAACAGTCGCCAGCTGCTGTCCCGTAGTTTTCCACAGACTGACATGTGCCTTCTTGGTCCCGAAAGGTTCCACAAAGCTAGTGAGCTCCAGTCAAAGCCATTACCAACTCAGCAGGTCTCAGACCATCAAGAAGGTCAAGGGTGAACATCTGATTTTAAAGTCAGAGCTAAAAACAAGACAGAGCCAGGACAAAGAGCATTTTTCTGAGCAGAAAGATCACCTCTTCCTTCCTTTGAAAGCTGGAGCTGGTCTTGGCCAAGAGAGGAGGCACATAGCCTGGGTTAGTTAACGGAGGTACATAATCGGTTACTGAGAAGGGCCGTAACTGAGACCACGTGGGCTCCAGCAAGAAGTACACACAGTGACGGTGGTACCTCACCTGTCGGAGCCTCTTCTTTTCATCTAATCAGAGACAAAGTGCAACGCTATTGACAAGAATTGTGATGACCTCGAGTACATGGAGTTCTGGAAGAAATCTTGGAAACTGAGCAATAACATAAGGAAACTGTCTTGGGTTTAGGATTCTGTCTTTTTTTTTTTTTTTTTCTTTTCACTTGTGTTGCTCAAATTCTAGATTACAAGCCAGGAATCTAGAGAATCTTTTTCTCTTTGCAATTCTCCTAAATTCATGTATCTAACACCTGTTTACTGAGAACCTACAATAGGTTATTGAGGTAACCGTGGGAAACAACACTCACATAAGAAAATTCTACGAAAACAAGGTGACTGCAGGTGGCAGCTTTGGGCACTGAAGGCTAAAGAGCATGATGGAGAGGGAGGCGTTTGGGAGGCTCTTGGGGACGGAGACATGTGGGCTGAGATGGGAGTGATGGGCAGGGGTGGGCTGGGAAGAACAGAAGGGCCAGAATTTCAGACACAGGGAAAAGCAAATATAAGGGCCGGGAAGAGAATCAGAACGTAGCCCAAAGACAGGAGCGAGGTCTTTCCCTCGCTCACTGTGGAACTGGACCATGGCACGGCCTCCCTAACTGTCCCCTTCTCCCCACAGGCTCTTGGCTCTTCTTTTCTTAGAGGAAAGAGAAGGAGCAAGGGTCCAAGAGAACCCAAGTTTCTACTCAGGCTTCTTCAGTGATAAGCCTTGTGACTCGAGGAGAGGGCTTAACTCCCCAAGGTGTCAGTTTCCCCATCTGCAGAATGGGTATAAGCCCCCCATTCTGCAAGGACTTTGGGACGCCACCAGTACCTGGTGGTACTGACTCGGCCCTGGGTAGTTCCCACTGAAGTCAGATTCTGTGTGCGCAAGAAGAGGTGGGTGTGATCGGTTTCTCTCAGTGGCCGCTCTGGGAGCAGGCCCACTGTCCCCAGCAGAAGATCCCTACCCCTGCCTCATTCCCAGTCTCTGCTTGTGCCCCCACCTCACCCCTTTAGCCCGGTCCCAATTCCCAATCCCAGTCTCTCACTCATTCCTGACTCACCTGCATTTTTTTTTAAAGATTTGTTCATTTATTTTAGAGAGAAGGGGGCATGCGAGTGAGGGGGAGGGACACAGGGAGAGGGAGAGAAATCCTCAAGCAGACCCCATGCTGAGCACAGAGCCCGACGTGGGGCTCGATCTCACAACCCTAAGATCATGATCTGAATTGGAAGCAAGCATTGGACGCTCAACCATCTGAGCCACCAGGCACCCCTCATACTTGGATTCTGCTGCCTTGGCTCCAACTTTCTTCCCAGACTAAGGAAGCCCTCACAGGGCTTCCCAGACAGCCCTGCTGTGACACGCCTTCGTAAGCTGAGTTATAACACAGCATCTGATTTTCTAAGCTTGAATAATCAGTTCAGCCCAGGTCCTGTTGGTGGGAGAAAGGGGGATTACTGAAGGCTTGAGGCTGTGAATGGGTACAGCAGTGGGACGGGGGGGCGTGGGGGGGTGTCCTTCCATGGGTGTGGACAGCCAGGAAACACCACTGCATGAAGGCAGCCAGCATGAGGTCGAATGACCTTGGCAGTGAGCACTATGAATGGAGGAATCTCAGCTCTCCCAGCCAGGAAGGTATCATTCCAACATCATGTTGCACTGACTCGGTGAACTTGGATGAAGGGCAGGTTCAGGCTCTCTCATCGGCCCAGTCACATCCTTACAAGCAAACCAGCTTTTATGAAGCCATGACGTGATGATGATATAAGTATTTATGAAGGAAAGCAAATTTCCACTTTCTGAATTACAGAGCTTTTTTTTTTTTTTTTTTTTTTTTTTTTTCAGGAAAACCTACCAAAGCAAACCTCTCTAATTACCTTATGTGGTTTACATGATTCCCAGGACCAGTACAGCTAATGGAGGATCAGCCCGCTCTGTTCAAAGGGAATTATAAGGTGACTACAGGATTTATAGTTTAAAAAACCTTTCTCCTGGCAGATTCACAGGTATAAACTTCCAACTATAAAATACACAGTGGACAAAAAGTACAGCGTAGGGAATATAGCCAACAATATTGTAACAACATGGCGTGAGGACAGAGAGTAACTAGACTTATCATGGAGGTCATTGCATAATGTATAAAATTGTCAAGTCCCTATGTTGTGCACCTGAAACTAATATATATTGTACGTCAACTATATTTCAATTAAATAAATTCTCCCAGCACTTTGATATGGCATAGCGTATGCAAGGCGATTAAAACACGAACATGAAGGCTACTTAACAGCACTGATACTGAACGAGATGAAACTGAAAACATCGAGTTAATGTTTTACTCTATTAAATTGACCCAGAAATGCTTTTTAGTAAATGATGGTCAATGCCGGTGACGTTATGGTGACGCTTCCCCAGTCATGCCTGACTGCTGCCCCAGAAAACAAGTATGACTTTTGGGAAGCAATTGAATAGTACCCCTCCAGGGTATAAAATGTTCCCATTCTTTTGCTTAGTAGGAACGTCTGAGTGATCTTCACTAAAGGAACAATAATCCCTCAGTATTTGTGGATGCTTACTACAGTGTAATCAGAATGGATAAACTTGGAAACAAGATAAATGCCCAACCATGGCTGCGTGATTCAATAAACTACGATAAATCAACGTTATGTAGTCAAGAAAAGAGGGTAATTGTGAGGAATGTGTAGAAACAAGGAAGTGTATTTATGATAAAATGTTCACGAGCGAGCTGCAGAAGATACACCATGGAATGTTCTCTACAATCACATCTGCGTGCATTTGAGCAGAGGGGATCCCAGCGATGAAAAAACAGCGGGGTCAGCTTTGTGCAAGACTTTTCTAAAAAATCACAGTTGCCTTTAATATGTTCACACTGTGTTTAGAGCGAAAATAAAAGAAATTGTTGAACTTGTATGTATTAACGCTGAGATGGTTTTAGAGTTTTTCCTCCCGGTGAAGTGTGTCTTTTGTGGCTGGCTTAATCAGCCTTCTGGGCCCCCACAGGAGTGGCTAAGCTTATATTATTCCTTTATCTACCTAAGTGTCCTGGGATAAAAGCCCCAAACTTTCAACACAGCGCCATGGGGGACAGGGCTTGCACCGGTGAATTCAGTAAAACTCAGTGGTGTAATGACTCATCGTTGCCCTAAATCAAAGTGATTTTTCTAAATGAGGCAGTTGTAAACCTAATCCATGCTTTTTGATCCTAGCCAGGCTAGGGGCAGGATAGATGAGCCTTAAAAAATAAAATTAATGAGTTCAGTAAGGATTATGTGCTTGCTTACTGTGCACTCCTGTGTTAAACCATTTAGCACAGGGAAGAAACACCCAGATTCTGGAGTCCATGAACCTGGGTTTGACGCCAGATTGGCCTCCTACCAGCTCTGTGGCCTTTCTTTGATAGGTTACTCAACCACTCTGGGCTCTATTATTCATGAATATTCTGTTCCATGTCCGGCATGATGGTGGGCACTGGGGGTACACTGGGTGGTGTTGGGGGTTAGACAAGATCCTTGCCCTCCAGGGATTGGCAGTCTCTGTGACTCACAGACACAAAACAAAGAAAAAGTACAAACCAAATAATTACTTCTGGCAATAAGTTGTATAAAAGAAATCAATGGGGGTGGACAGAAGCTAGCATAGAGTTCCTGCTTCAAGTAGGATGTTCTGGAAACTTCTCTTCAAGATAGTGTCATTAAGTTAAGATCTTAAGGGTAAGAAGAATCCAGTCTTTAGAGTAGCCTGGGGAAGAGAGTTCTGGGCATTAGGAGAGAAGCTGGGCATTGGGAAAACACCCATCTGTAGGTCTGTTGTGGGGCCAATATTCCCAAACCTGTTGGCAAAGTTTCTTGCTTGGGGCCCCTCAGGTAACAGCAGCCACTACTGTCACCCCTGTTGTGGGCCCATGCATGACGTCAAGGAGGGACACGCTGCTCCAGGTAAGAAGAGGTGTGGGTCTGCTGTTTACAAGCAGTTACTAGCAGAACACATTTGGCATGTCCTTCACTCTCGAACCTCAGTTTCCCTATCCACAAGAGGATGTCAGATGTGCAGTGTGTGACGCAGGGTACTCCATAAATAACCATGATGATGACAGCCGTGACAGT
Source organism: Mustela putorius furo (assembly GCF_011764305.1). Classification (NCBI taxonomy): domain Eukaryota; kingdom Metazoa; phylum Chordata; class Mammalia; order Carnivora; family Mustelidae; genus Mustela; species Mustela putorius. Next base: position 35,500,545 of record NW_025421294.1, read on the forward strand.
AATGATGCTGGCGGAGATGCTAAGACCACGTAACAGCTCTAAGTGACATTAACCAATAGGGAAGAAGAAGCACTCCTTCTGTGGTTATTCACATTGGTACCTGCAGGTCCTGGCTGTTGCCCAGCATGGAAAAGGTCCTTGTACCTCCAGGGGCACAAACCCAACACAGCTAAGGTTGTCTGGGGATCTGGACACAAAGGACAAAAATGGGAAAATGTATCTAGGCTGTCCCAGAATATCTCCTGCACACCTCTCTTCATCCCAGCATTTCCTTTCTGCAACAAGCACCTCCCCGTGCAACTTCTACATCTCTCTGGCACGTCTGCCTTGACTCCTGCCCCATGACTACACTCTCTGGCCACAGAGGAGAGGTTAAGCATCTGAAGATGGACAGTCAAGATATTTTCTGTCCCCTGTACAGACTTTGATAAGAACAAAACCTCCTTTGTGTTCTCCAGAAGGAATCCACTTGCTTCAAAAACACCACTGGAGATTTCATAGTGGAAACAGAAAAGATTATGTACCCCACCAAACTCTTTGTAGAGATCCCTGTTTGCAGGCTTCCTCCCCAAACACTGCAAGGGGCTCTCGCTTACCCACCAGCCACCAGCTCAGCTGACGCAGGGCTTCCCTGCTCCCTGACACCTCCCTGTTCTCATGCAGCCTGTCTTGACCTGTTCACCTGCACCCATTGATGAAGTGAAGCAGCAGGGGCTCCCCCAGGCATTCTCCTTGGGGAGCACGGGGATGAGGGTAGCGCTGCTTCCTTGTCAGGCCACTTATTTATCAAATGGTTCCTTGAGAACCTTTGTCCAATGATTGTTCCTTCAGAATCATTAGATTGGCAAAATTGGGACAATTTGCTTCGAATATGAAGGAAAAGCATACACCTAGTATCTGGTAAGTAAATTAAAATACGTATCTATGTATATGTCTATGTATTAGATATATTTTGTGTCTACATATCTGTGTGTATATTTCTGTGTATCTGTATTCGTGTGTCTAATATGTCAGGATAAAGAGAGGGGACCAATGATGATGAAGGCAGAGTTTTCACTGAAAAGGGAAAAGCCTCTGGTTGGATGACATGAATTCGTGATGACTTCATCCCATACAAAAAGGGTAAGTGGGTTTTGCTCACAGTTGAAAATAAGCTTAACAGGAATACCAAACAAGCCCCAGCAGCTAACACGTCTGTCATCCTTCATCTGGAGAAGGGTCATTGCTGCTGGTCTCTTACAGTTACCTTTCCTCTGAACCCAGCAAGGATGACGTCAAGGACAAAGTAAGATTTCTGAGTCATCAGCAGCACTGAAGGGCTCGGTGGCCTGATGGGAAAATATTCCTCTCTTGGCTGCCCTTTGAAATTATACTTCTAACTCGGGTGCCAAAGTCATACGGGTCACCTTCAGGCTGAGGGTCCTTGAAGCTTATTCAAGGAACTGGCTAAAGGGCTACAATGAGACAAAGGGTTGGAAGAGAAGTCCCAGTTGAGGTGTCTGCTCCACTCAGGAGAGAAAATTCGGTGATTGGGTCATAAATGTACAGTGAGTCCCCATCAGTCTATCCTTAGTGCTTAAGACTGTCACAGGAGTAAATTATGATATATTCACACTGATCACTTGACTGTAATTAAAAGCCTTCTATGTGCTCCCTGAATAGTCAAGCACCTTGCAAATAAATGCTGGGCTCTGTTCTGGGCTCCAGAGAGACAAAGTAACTTATTTTCTAGTGGGGAGACAAGAGTAATACAATAAGCCAATGAATACATATTAGGGTTTTTCTTGGGTGGCCCCAGTTTACACATGTTATTCCAAAGAAATGACCAATAGCACCCTCTTTTGCTTTCAGTGGTATTGGTTTGGAAGATAAATTACATGGTCACCCCACTGATAATTCAAGGAGGCCAAGAGTTGGATATCTCAAAATGGTGACCGTGGCAGCTGCCATTGAAGTGAAATTCTGGGGGAGAAAATCTGGGTGGAGGAGGTTGAAGAAAGAATGGGCAAGGACGTAGTGGGGACTGTGAGTGTGGACAATTCTTTTAAAGGGCTTTGCTCTAGGGGTGCCTGGGTGGCTCAGTGGGTTAAAGCCTCTGCCTTCAGCTCAGGTCATGATCCCAAGGTTCTGGGATCGAGCCCAGCATTGGGCTCTCTGCTCAGCAGGGAGCCTGCTTCTCTTTCTCTCTCTCTGCCTGCCTCTCTGCCTACTTGTGATCTCTGTCTGTCAAATTAAAAAAAAAAAAAAAAGCGTGTGGGGGGGGAAGCTTTGCTTTGAAGGGAACAGAAAAATAGTGCAAAAAAATGGAACCCAAAAATGGGGGATGGTGAGAGAGGTTGTTTTAGTTATGGAATAAATACTAGTATGTTTGTATGTTCATGGGACAGATCGAGGGAGAAGGGAAACTTTGATAATACAATGAAGGAGTGGAGGCTGGAGAGCCATCCTTGAAAAAGAGAGAGGAGAGGAGAGCTAGTGTGAATATGGAGGGAATATTAGGGATCAGAGTGAGCACAAATCATCTGTTGTATGAGGAAGAAAAAGGATGGATGGACGGATGATGGACGGATGGGTGGGTAGGCAGGCAGATAGAAGGTAGATCGATAGATAGATACATACACACATATATACATAGCCACATAGGTTCAAGATAAGATAGGCACAGATTCACATGGTTAACCACACATCATGGTGGATGTTGGTAGTTTTCTTCATATTGCTCCCATTTTCTCAGCAAAATAAGAGTCAAGACCTTCTTTGGTGAGGAAGCAGTGTTAGAGACTTGAAGAGGGGAAGGTATGACATGGACATCTGGGAGAGCAGGAGAGTAAACAGACCCGGGAAAGATACAGAGATCATCTGACATCTCACATGACTGCTTGAGAGGGGCAAGAGGTGAACTTACGGAAGGATGTCGTAGATCTCGGTAATGACAACAGGGTATGACTGTGGGAGTGAGCAAGTAAGGTGGTCCAGGGCACAAAACCATGAGTAATGAGTGATTAAGAGACTAAGGGGCTAGGGTATTGGAAGGATGGTCTGATTGTCTAATAGACCATACTACCAATGCCCCATGTAGGTCTTGAGGATACTTAGGGGAACAGGACAAATTCCCTGCCTAGGAGCAGATCACAGTCTGATGGGAAAATGGGGCACATAAAGAAATGATGATAGTATGACGTGTAGGTGATATATTCTGAGTTCTCATTAAAAAGTGGGGCATTGGGCAGTACAAGACAACAGCCTGCTTGGCAAGTCAGCCAGAGCCCAACACCATGTATGGTCCACATCTCTCATCCCAGGACTCATGCAGCCCTTGTGCACATCTGACCTGAAGCCCCAGCTGAAGGGTGGGTTAGAAAGCACATACGGGAAAGATCTTTTCCCATTAAAGGCACTCAATACATATTTGTTTATAACAAGGCAGAAAAGAAGGAGGACAGATGTTTCCCTGGAAGAACCATTCAAATTTGAAAATAAAATGTGGGGAGTAGGGCAAAAGAGGCAATCCAAGTACTTTGGAGAAGTTGAAGCTGGGCAATCGAGTGGACAATGCCATATCGGTGTGATTCCGACATGCCAAGAGTTGAAGTATTGAAGTTCCGTATGTGAACTGATGGTTTGTTGGTGGATCCAACAACTGAAAAACAGACCCACCTCAAAATGCCTGAGCTAAGGGCTATGTGCAGTCTACTTAACTGTGGCTCCCATAAACAGAAATGGCCCTGGGGACAAAGGTCGTAGCCTTAAAAAAAAAAAACACACAAAAACTGTAAGTTTTTAAGCTGGTTTACATACAGACAGAAAGATATCCATCAAGCTTTGTTAAAAAGCACTAAAAGTAGATTTTCCTGACAACCCTTCTGGCCGTGGAGTCTCTAGAGAGAAATGATTCTGTCTGAAAAAACAGCTTTCTCTGTGATTTCTCAAATGGATGGTCAGAGGGCAACGGAGGACTTAATGAACTTCGGTTTTATCAAGTGAAGACTGCCCAGGTGTCTTGGGCTAAGAAACAATAGGAAAAGGAAATTGCTTCGAAAAATAAGCTTAGGGCAGAAGGGAGAAAAAGCATCCGGAGATCTGGAGTTTGGAAAGGAGCATAAAGAATCAAACAAAGTTTCTGAAAACCTTTTCTCTGCAGAGACTCGTCATAACTTAGGCACAGAGTAGAATTGACAGGAAGGGTTGATAGGACCTTATGATATCATCAGATGATATAGTCAGCTAGTATTCCATCTCCCTAAGCTTTCAGATATGTCCCTCCATGGTACAGCAAGAAAGTTTATCCTTCCTGACTTCATTTAATTTGGACTATCTTTGAGTTCATCTTGCAGTCACCCAACAAGGAAACCGTGACAGTCATTCCTAGCACCTTGCATTAAAACACCGCATTTGCCATCCCTGCCTAGTTGGCCATTATCTGTCCATTCAGGCTGATCCAACTTCACATTCTTCCATCTTGACCATACACGGGTTCCTCAGGGTTCTGTCCACATAACTTGGCAAAATCATGCCCATCTTTTCATATGTATCACACCTCATTCCAGATCATACTTTGTACCTCATCTTTTGGGGTTCTGCTAGAATATAAGGCTAGTTATAGATCTGGAAACAAGCAGACGTGTTGGTGGTAGGCCCTAAGGAGGAGCAGCAGTGTCCTTCCTATAAGGATGCTAGTTAGCACAGGATGGAGTGGAAGAGCTGCTTCTACCAGCAAAAGAAGGCTCTCCACGGGATTAAAGGATCCATGGTCCCCAGCTTCATTGGTATCTGTCCATATGTCCACAAATGGGACCCTATAGGTTTGAGAATTCAATGTGCATCCTAGATCACTCACAGGGCTAAACTTCAGATTTGTTTTCCAGAAACTTTGGCCTTGGGGGTTCAGGATAAAAGGGTCGCTTTCAGGAAAGTCATAGAACTTTGTCTTGAGATATTAGATGGTTGCTCTAAAGGCCTTTCTTCTCTTATTCCATGCCTCGGGCTCTCTTGGGGATCCCGTGGTGGGACGGGGATAATTGGCAGGCAAGAAGCTGCTGTTCTAATTTCCCAACAACTTGTATTTACTTCTAACAAGTGTGGTTTCATGGTCAATTCTCAGCATAGATAAAGTCAACCGATTTATCAAATCAGTGAACCAACAGCCTGTAGGTGGTGAGTCCCAGGCTGGGAGGTCCCAGCCTAGAGCTGTTGAGCCTTCCCAGCCCAGGCTCCAAATATGCGAGAGAAGAAGGACCCAGTGTGTCCCCCATTCTAAGGACCTTGGACAGTAACCTCCCGAGGCTATCCAAGCCAGAACAGTAGAATGGAGCTGCTCCTGAATTCCTGATCTTGAGGACCCAGAGGTTGTGAATGATGCTTGTTCTAGATCACTGTGTTTCTGATGTTGGTAGGGAAAAGCTTTCTGGAGTCTACTGCTGGGGAATCCTTTTGGTTTGGGGAATACAGAGGGAATCTAAGGTTATGCAGTTCGTGCAAGGCCATGAAGCTAATGGGATCTGAACCCTGCCCCCAACTCTTAAGCTCATGGCCTTGAACCATGTTCGATGTTATGCATCACACCTGCTCTCTGCATGATCTGACCATTAGTCTTCACCGGATTCATCAGTCCCCTGAATGACAAGGCCGTACAGAAGTTTTGCAAACAAGCACATATTCTAAGGAAATCCCAGGATAAGCTGCTGAGGATATCCATTATAACATAGGTTAAGTCAGAGCAAGTTAAATTTCTTTAAAAAAAATAATAAAAAAAATAATAAATCCATACAACCATGGGAAAGGTCTTACTTAGGGAAAGAAAAAGGAACTAAGAATGTTGACTACTCCTGTCTTAATAAATAGAGGCTGTGGGTTAAAGATCTCTATGGAGTCGATACCCACGCCTGAAACGATTTCATTATCGAGAAGTTCTTGTAATATTTATGAGGTATTGACATTGTGGAGTTCTCTCAATATTTCTGGTGAGGTAAGCCTCACACTTTTCATCAGGCGCTTTGACATTGAATAGGACCAGATGAGACTGGGCTATGACGCAATTCTTTTAAAGATAATTTTGTTTGGTTGCCACGTAATCGATCAGGTGTTGAGCGAGAAGGCGTTGCTGGGCTCTCATGAGAATATGAGTATTCATCCAGAAGTTTTTGGGTTGGGGGTGGTGACTGCCTCAGTCACGCATGCCTATCTGATACCAGAGAGGACAACAGGATCCTTTCATGCCGTAGAGATCTGTGTCTCTATTGAAGGCTCCATTCAAAGGATGAAAATGTGCAAATCATGGGAGACGAAGCAGGGAAAAAATATGAATTTAAGCCCCAAGGACCTACAATTAGGCTGATAATGCCTTTCATTATCGTAATTCTACATTAATCTGCCTTCCGTGCTGTGGGTAATAGTGTTTCTCTCTGGGGTCAGCAGGGTTGGGCTTTCCATGGGGACTTGCTTACTCTGGACAGAAACTCGGCTGCATGGAGGAGAGAAACGTTCCTGTTTTGACAGAATGATCAATGACACTGACGGAGATGGAGGCTTTTCTTTTTTTCTTTTTTTTTTTTAAAGATTTTATTTATTTATTTGACAGAGAGAGATCACAAGTAAGCAGAGAGGCAGGCAGAGAGAGAGAGGAGGAAGCAGGCTCCCTGCTGAGCAGACAGCCCGATGTGGGACTCGATCCCAGGATAGGCAGTTTGCCAAACTGTAACAACATCAAAAGGCATGAACCCTCAGAATCCAGCACTTCCACTTTTAGGAATTTCTTCTAGATGTAGACTCATACGTGTAAACAAACACGCAGACACACGAATGCCTGGGGCAGGCTTCACCGTCACAATCCTTTCCCTTCAGGGATGGATGCCTCATCTCTTTTCCTAGATTATATGCATTGCACGCCACGTGACTTTTCCGCTGTGTCTAACAGAGAGTGGATGGGTCTACACAGCAACGTGTCAGTACATGAAGAGTAATAAGCTTGTGCTAGGGTGGGAACCGGGTTCAAGCTCCAGCTCCAGTCCCAGAGAGCTGCGGTGTGACCGGAGTCAGTCAAGGCTTTAAACCTCTCCAGCGCTGAGGGCTCTGATTAGGAAACAAGGAGGCCGTGCTGGGTACCACAGAGGTACCCCCCACCCCAGCCCCAGCCCTAGTCTTCTGTAATTCACTAGAACAGTGCTTTATCCCGGGACAGCGTGGTCTATGGGGAGCTGCTGTGTTCTCAGCACAACACCCACAGATTTCTGCTCAAATAAATGAAATAATCCTAACTCGATGGAGTCTTTTCCTGAGAGCCGCTAAGTGAGCTGTCAGAGCCTGGGCTGTAATTTGGGAGTTTCACGCCTGTCACCTTGCAAAGCCGCCAACTTTTCTCTTTCCTGTTCTTCCATATCTTGTGTTTCTTTGTTGTGTGCAGGTGCCCGAGGCTGGAGGGGCAGAAGTGTAATAAAAGAGGAAGGTAACAGAGGAGCCAGAGAGACAGAAGAAATTCTACGACTGTTCCATGCTGAGTGCAGGCAACTGAGGTATAATCGAAATAAAACTCACCGCCACAGCGCAGGGCCTGGTGAACACAGGGCAGGGGCTGGGCTCCCATGGGTGCCGGCTCCCCACAAGGGCTCTCCCTAGCTGAGTTGGTTTGCCATTCCACCTGGCTGCTTCGCCTGCCTGTTCCTGGGAAATCTGGAGACTTCCGAGACATAGAGCAACCGGCGGAGGGCACATAAATAGGAAACCAACGAAGAGAAAGTGGGTGTTCTGTTCCGGCTCATTTGCATTTGCGCCTAACTTGATGATTTTGACCAAAGGATTTGTTTCTGGTCCAGTTGAAACAAATCAGGGTTTCCATCTGCGGCTCACGGGCGAGGGTCAAGAGAAGCTGGTGCTAGTTTCAACTTGCCTTTGAACCATTTTGGAATGGGGAGAGTGTTCAGTAGTGGGTGGGCCATCCCGTAGGGGAGCCTGGAGCACAGGCGAGTGTCAGAAATAGGATCTCCTACCCTGACGTCACTGTGAGCCTGCAAGGGCTCAGCCACAGGTAGCTGATCACTCCTGTCTTTCTGGAATCACTCGCTGAGTTGGATTTAATGGCACCATTGGGCTTTGGGTAAGGCTCACTGTTTCTTCCTTCACTTAGCATTTTGTCTCTGTAGACCTTTTTTATTTAATCTATTATTTAGAATGTTTTCTTTTTTTTTAAATTTTTTTTATTTTTTATAAACATAGAATATATTTTTATCCCCAGGGGTACAGGTCTGTGAATCACCAGGTTTACACACTTCACAGCACTCACCATAGCACATACCCTCCTCAATGTCCATAACCCCACCCCCTAAACCCCCCTCCCCCCAGTTTGTTTTGTGAGATTAAGAGTTACTTATGGTTTGTCTCCCTTCCAATCCCATCTTGTTTCATTTATTCTTCTCCTACCCACTTAACCACCCATGTGGCATCTCCACTTCCTCATATCAGGGAGATCATATGATAGTTGTTTTTCTCTGATTGACTTATTTCGCTAAGCATGATACCCTCTAGTTCCATCCACGTTGTCGCAAATGGCAAGATTTCATTTCTTTTAATGGCTGCATAGTATTCCATTGTGTATATATACCACATCTTCTTTATCCATAGAATGTTTTCTTTTAATAGAATACATTTTAATCTCACCAACACTGAGTAGCATTGTAATGACTGTCACCAAAATTCGAGAAATAGTATCATTGAACAGAAATGGAATGCTGTAATTTGGTCTTTGGAGTTGAAACCAGAGAGTATACATTTAACTTGCTAACCTTGTGAAGAATGGTGAGCACGAAGGTGACCCTTATTTGAAGAAATAACACTCCCAGCATTAACCAACAATAAACTTCTTCAATGAAATATTTATTTTGAGTGCTTTCAATGGAATATTTCCGATCAGGCAGAAAAAAGAAAGTCCATCCAAGTTGACTCTTCGATGGTCTCTCTGACAGCCGCTTACACCAAAGCATTCAAATGTTCCGGATCATTCCCACTAGTCAGCAAGTACAATCGGGAATTACGGTTTCCCGCCCAGGACGATGTGACGGAGTCTGGGTTTTGTGGAGATCCCCCTGGGCCTGGATGGAGCGTTGATGGGGAGGAAAGACAGGAGCAGGCAGACTGGTTGGAGGTTGTGGAAAAATCCAGGCATCAAGCCACCAAGACAGAATTGTGACAGTGATGATGATTCAGGGCCAAGATGAGAGCAAAGTGGTTGGAGTGCTCCTTCTTGGTTGTACAAGCGCAGGACTGCTGGCCTCTTGAAATACTGGGTTTCAGGTTCCCTTGCCTCATAGCCACGAGGAAACACTGACCTTCAGAAGCCCTGTTTGCCAAAGCTAAGGGCCTTGGGGTATTGTGTTCATTATTACTGACTTTCTTGCACTCAGGAATGCAGAGGGTGAAATGAAAGCAGGGCCGTGGGTTCAAATCCTGGCTCTACTATCACCCCCTCTTACAGTCTCCCCTTTTGGTCATCCACATATGTCAAATAACCAAAGGTTCTGTCCACCTCAGGGCTGCTCCAAGCTTAGTGGAGGCGGAGGCCCAGGGCCTTGGTCATAACAGAAACCCTCTCGGTGACACTTGTCTCTTGAGTTTGATGTCTATTTCTTTTGAAAGATCACAAGGCCAATGGAATCTCTTTCCTGACCCACTAAGCTGTGAGTTCCTAGCCTGTAACTCCCACTACTCCTTCTCCACCTTTTTTTTAAAGGGTTGGCCTCAGCTGTCTTATTAAATATGGAAAACATCTGTGCTTGGGGTTTTAGCAAAAATCCCCACATCTGGAAAATATTGGTCAAGAGTCTAATTAACTATGTCAATGACAAATTGTTCTCACAGGAAGTATTTAGGACGAGGAGATAATTGGGATTTAATGCCCTTGGCCTCTGTCTTTGCCTTCTTGTTTACTTACGCCAGCAGGGGTGGGGGAGGCAGACCCCCACACTGACCCTGCCATGCTGGTGCAGGAAAGCCAGGCCTACGGATCAGGGGACTGCCCTAAAGCCACACAGCAGTGCTCCCTTGTTGGAACCTCTGTCCACTCCACTCGGGGCTGACATTTCCTGCCAGGCCCATATGCTGTTTGAAGATATAGCTCCGTGGAGAATATTTTGTTTTTCTTTCTTGGGCTTTTTACCTCCACCCTTCACAGATTCCCCGGACCCCAGAGGAAATGGAGTCCCTGCCTCTCTCTCACCCCCAGCGGGATAGTATCAACTTCTGAGATAATGAAGCATAATGTACTTTCACCACTGTGCCACCTGCTCTCATGGGAGGAAATTTCTCATCAATAGAGGGCTTTAAGGGCCCTTTCCAAGCCCATGAAGCTTCAGAAACACCCTGCATCTCCTCATCCCTGACCCCCTTGGCCTCGGCAAAGGTCCGGACCCAAGATGGCTCCCCAGTCTCTGACAGGGAAACCACCTTGGACAGCAGGCAAAGGCCTCGCTTCAGCCTCGTCAACCAGGAGCAAGACGGCAAACTAGAGAAAAACAAGCAAATACTAGCGACTTAACATTTTAAAGCCCCTTTCTGGCCTGGGACGTTGAAGGCTCCTTCCTTCAGGCACCTTCAGGCCTCTTGTGTCTTCAAGTCCACTCCCGAGCGGGGTCCATCAGCTCTCTCTTGCCCATTGCCTCCGGCTTCCACACCCATCACTGAAGTCTTTCCCATCATCCTCTCTTGCCTGGACAATGGCAATGTCTTCCTCAATGGTCTCCTGGCTGCCACCCTGGCCCATTTCTGTCCATTCTTTCCATGGCATCCAGGGTGCTCACTGCTAATGGAAATCAAATAATGTCACCGCCTTTGTTGGCCTCCCATCACAAGGAGAATGCCTCAGTCCCTGGCTCAGTCTCAGGCTTGCCCCATCCAGCCGGTGCCCCCTCTGCCCTTCATAGCTCTTACCACTATCTAAAGTCACTTTCCACAGTCATTTGCTTGTCTGTGAATCTCCAAAGCTCTGTGACTGTAGCAAGTTTGTCTCATTATGATGACACAAGCAAGGCTTCAGGAGCTCCAGAGTAAAGGAGACAGTCACTCTGGAGTGCCAGGATTTGTCCTGTGTGGCCCCAAGCATCAGTGTCTCCTTAAGTTTTGCGCCCTAGCTGCCTCACGTGCCTCACTCAATTCCCAGCCCAGTTCCCAGGGCCATATAAATGCTGACATTCTCTAAGGTTAAAGGTCAAATGAATGGATTCGACATTCTCCATGGATGTAAAATTCACCCAACTTCCAAATTCTGTCCAATACACTCAGAGCCGCCCCCACTCTCCAATCCCACTGCCATTGCCTAGCCCAGACCATCATCTCCCCCAGTGACCCCTGCCCTCCCCCACCTAAGGTCCTTCTGCATCCAGTTGCTCCTCCTCCGGCCCCTGCTGTTGCCTGTTCCTGCAGGCTCCTCCCTCCCAGCTGGTCCTCCCAAGAGCTTGTCACTCTGTCTTCCACACTGTCAAAGGAATTCATCGTATCTGTATCCAAAATGCAGGTTTCATCACATCAACCCCCTGCTGAAAATGCTGGCAAGGTTCCCATCGCCGGTGCCTAGAGTCCAAACTCCACGGGCTGCCATGCGTAAGGCCCAGCATGATCCAAGCCATGTCAGTCTCTCTGCCTCTGTCTCTCTCCCCATCTTGCCCTAACTCTGAGCTCCTGACACTCTAGCCTTCTTTAAGCTCTGGGCACCTGCTTGGCCATTCAAGCAGGGATGGCTTCCTCTGGGAAATCTATAGTTATCTGTGAGGTCCCCATCGAAGACCACCTTGTCTGTGAAGCCCTTCCAAGGAGAGTTAATTTCCTCTGCTCTGGGCTCCTGCTGATGGGCAATTCTTCGGAGTCTTAGAGTTGACTTATACTCCTTTGGCGTTTCTATAAGCTCTTACCTTCAGCCAATAATACCGAGCTCCTTGGGCGCATCCCTCCCCTCTGGGAGCCTGGGAGGGAGAGAGACAGAACAATTCATGAGCAGCAGCACAAGGAAGGTGAACATTAGAACCCACAGTTCTGTTTTTGCGTTGACCTCTCCCACATTTCCTTTAAGGCAGCGTTCGCCAAGGGTTGGGGGGGCAGAGGGCACAAGGCGGCCACGCACAGAGGAGCTCCCATTAGCGGTGCTGACTTGGCTGGGAGGCTGATTTTCACCTCCACTTAGTCCCAATCATGGTAATCACAACCAGGCCAAGGTACAGGAGACTGGGCTGCCGCACACACTGCCAACGCCCCTTTCTAACACAGGGCAGTCCGTAAGTTCCACACCTTTTCTGGGTAGCAGAATCGGGCTTAAATCAGAAAATCTTGCATGGCTTCTCTTCTCTTTCTTTTTCTATTATCTTTAACTTATGACAGGTGATAGGTTTTCCATTTAGACAAGTAAATAAAGAAATGTTTTTTAAATACACCTTTAAGGGGAAACGTGTGAGCCAGGTTAAAGAAACATATGAAGTGACTAGTAGTTCAGGTGGTTTCCAGACGTGGCAAAAATTAGGAAGTAGCAAAAGATCCTTGCTTACTTCCCTTAGCTGAGGATTGCTAGGGGCAGCTGTCCAGCCTCCCTGCAGATAGGAGGAGCCCTGTGGACAAATTAGCATGGGGTTGGTACACACGGCTTCCAGACTGGCCCTTGAAGGCTCAGAGGGGATGCCTAGGCCCTCATCTCCCAGGTCAAATGGCCACACACAGGGCAGCCTTGGAGTCCTTGGGAGACGCTGGGACCTTTATTTGACTGGATCTCTGAATGAGCTCAGGACCGGGGACTCTCCATTCCCGCCCCAACAGTTATGAAACTTCATATGATAGGAGAATAAATTTCCACTGAGCTAAGACACTAAGATTTCAGGCTGCCTCTTCACAGTAGCTAGCATTATTAAGACCAAAGTCTGAGAAACAGAGTTGGACAGGAGGGGTCCAGGAATCGAGGAAAGCTAGATTTTTAAATATCTGCCGCATGAATGATGTTTCTCAAACCAGACCCTGTCTGTTCTCTCCTTCCTTCCTTCTTCTCTTCTTTCTCCTCTCCTCTCCTTTCTTTTCTTTTCTCCCTCCTCCTTCCTTCTTTCTTCCTTCCTGTATCCAGTGAAACTCTGAAAATTCCAAAGAGCCCCCCAGAACAGAGATGTTCTAGATTTTCTTTCTTCCTTCCTTTCTTCTGTCTCTTTTCCACTTCCTTCATTTATTCCTTTCTTTCTTTTTTCAGCAACAGGGTGATGTATTTGGATAAAAGCCACCACAGATCCCCAAAATACAGGCCCAAGCCGAGGAAAGAGCAGGATTGCCACGTGGCTCAAGCTGAGGCCTCACGTTTGGGCTTTGACATGATCACCCAGGTAGTTTACACATAGAACACTGGCGGATCTGTGTGTGTGTTAAAAACATCAATTTATTGCAAAAAAGGAAGAAAAACATCAACTTGTTATATACAGTGAAAATATAACAAACATTCTGTGTAACGATCCGCATGCAGAGTGCATGGGAACTGGTCTGAATATTTCACACACAGCACAGGACAGCTATGGGGATGGCGACTGCATGTTTGGTTCTGATTCGATTCAATTAATTTGCCCCGGCAGTTCTGGATGTCGTGTCTTTGCTCTATCAAATTTACAGATGGCTTCACAGGCTGCCTAATTCCTGCAGAATTCACGGGCCAGTCTTCCTCTCTCAAACCGCTCCTGGGATGCGGCTCATTGAGCGCCCTCTAGTGGCCGGTCTGCGTTCCTCTGATAAGACCATGTTGGGTCAGACAGGCTTCAGAACAGATGCCTTTCTTCATTTCTTCCCGTGGCGCTCCCCCCACCCCCCAACACCCCCACGCCCCCCACCACCACCCTCCACCCTCCACCACCCCCTCCACCCCCACCCCCCAGCCCCTGGGGTGTCTCCTGAAGCCTGGCCTCCCCTCACAGCCTTGATGGTTGATGATGTCCCAACCAAATCCCCATGATCCCTTGCGAATGTCACCGGCTTTGCCCCATTCTCACTCCCGGAAGACACCGTGTTGTTCCGTGCTTCTGGGCCACGGTCAACATTCTCCAGTGGCACAAAGTCCTGCCCTTAACCTGAGGAAAGAAGACAAGCATCATCTGAAGGCCCCCCACAGGCCAGGCGTGGGGCACACAGCGGAATCATCACAACATCAGGCGTGCGGTCAGAGTTGTTCCCAAGTGCACTGAGGAGCAAACTCAAGCCCAGGGAGCTGGAATTACTGAAGGTCACCCAATGAGGAAAAACAGTGACAAAATAAGTCAGCCTCAGCTGCCCTCCTAGATCTTTCTCCCTGGTCATCTCAGGATGATGTGTTCAGGGAAAAGGGACAGAAACCACGTGGACCGAGCCCAGTTCAGACGAGGCTGAACAAGAGAGCCACCGTGGTAAAGACCATTTTCTGGCCTCAAGGTCCTAACATTGGCAGGCAGGAGACCAACAGTTTGAACACTCATATAGAGAGAGTCACGAGGCCCAGTCACGGCACAGAAGAGGGCATTCTATGTCAGGGAAGGCCTTCTTGGCAGGGAGGCCGTGGACGAGGGAATGCGGTAAGCAGTGCCCTACCCAGTGAGTAAGTTGAAAACAGTGCTAAGTCGTGCTTCCTCAGACTCTGCGAGGCAGGGTGCTCTGTGCACTGCGTTATATAATTCTCACAAACCCTTTCTGGAAGGGTGCAGTTGTGAACCCCCATGGCATAGGCAAAGACCTTGAAGAACACAGAGGTAAAATGATCTTCCCAGGGACACATGTTTTGTCTGTGGTAAAACCAAAATTTGAGATAGACTCACTGCCTGTAGTGCCATGACTTTGAGCCCCTGGACTTGGGCCTCAGCAGAGGAGGACGGTAGAGAGAGGTGGTCATGGGAGCCCTGAGTTTGATAGGATTTTAACCTTGATCTGAATATATTTGCAGAGTTGTGGAGGATTTAGAGTAAAGAAATGCTAACAGACTTCATTTTATAAAGATGGATGGGAGAGGTGGTCTGAAGAAAGGAAACCAATAGGAAGCAGGTTGCAATCATCCAGTTCAAAGAACAGGGAACGCTGGAATGTGCTGATTTGGAGAAGCTGCTGAGACACTCAAGTGGGCAGATCAGACAGGCTACTGGGTGTGTGAGTCCAGAGTTGGGAAAAGAGGTGGGGTGGGTAATAAAGATTTGGGAGTTGTCAGAATGCAAATTCATGCCAAGACTGTGGGTAGGATGCCTGCAGGAGAATCAAGTTGAGAGGTGGGGAGAAGGACAGAGCAGGTAGATGGGGGATCTGGCAGCTGTGGAGAATGCCAAGGAGCAGCGAGCCAGAGGCGTCGGGGGCTGCCGAGCCAAAGGACTCCAAGCTTCCAGAGGGAAGGAACAGGCTGCACAATGCCTCCTTGGGTCAGGACCCATGGGGACAGAAGGTGTCCATGCTCCTTCCCTCTGATCCTGAGTTTAAGATTGAAAGGAGATTCAGGGAAGTTGTGTTTGGTTCCCAGCAACTCACCCACCATGAATTTCAAAATCTCTCTCCATCTGGAACGCAGAAAATGATTTGCAGTCCTCAGACAGTTACAAGGGCACTGGGTTTTGCCAAGTCACATTATTTGACAGAAATGGGCCGTGAAATGCCTGCTAATTGCTACAAGATTTAACAGGGAGAGAAGGGCCTGAGCAGGAGGAACCTTGTCAGACTCTCATGTAGGGAGGGGGGAGCCAGGCGGTAACAAGACGTAATGGGCCCGCTTCTCTGAGCTCTGAATTACCAGGATCATTTTGTCCCACTGAAAGAAGAATGAAGCTTTTAAAAATGGGCAATTATGACATATTTTTTCATTGTTGTCGAGAAAGCTAAACCCCAATTATCCCAGCTATTTTGGAGGGCTTTTCAAAAGGCACTCATGCCATTGTTGAGCTCATGATCTCCCCAGGCTCCAGGGAGAGGTTTATCTGCTATAATAATCCCGGTTGATCCCCTCTCGCCATACCTGACAAGTCCTTGCAGTGCTTTCCCCTCATGTCCTGCTTCTCCCCCGGAGCTGGACCACAGGGCCCTTGAACCAATCAAAGCAAAGAGTTTCCAAATAACCAGCCATGCTTCTGCCTCGTCTGTAAAGGTATTGGAAGTGTTTATAGTCTTACAACACACTCCTCATTCTCTGATCTTCCAGAAGCCCTTCCTTGAATCATGTCATTCCCCTAATCTAAAACCTTCAGTAACTCCTACTGCTTAACAAATTTGGCCCAAAGACTATTTCCTCTGGAATTTGATCCCCAAACTTCTTGTGCTTTCTCATATTTTCCCCCTTCCATCATTCATGTGCTCATTGATTCATTCAACACACATATGGAGCAAGTTGTTGGTGCTGAGCACTGTAACAGGTGCTGGAGGGGTAGGGGAGATGGTCAAGAAGGAAAGAAGTCCTAAGATATTTGGGAGGCTTTGTTGAGTGAGGGTAAAGGACTTTGGACATGGAGATGCACTCTCTGCCCCAGGGTTTGCACAGGGAAGGCTGGCAGTGGGGGACCGTGCCAGGTGACAACACTTAGACTGAGTGTTGAAGAAAGTAGTCACAGACTGGAGACATATTTAGGTGGCAGTCACAGGAGACTATGGAGAAATGAAGATGATGCTCAGACTTCAAGTTTGGACAGTTGTGTAGAAAGTGGTGCAGTTTCTAGGAGAGGAACGCAGGAGAAAAAACGGATTTGACACCTAGGGGAATGAGCTTCTCTGGGGACTCACGGACCGTGGCAAGCCTGTGGATAGCCAAGAGGAGTAGCTGGTGGGTCGTTGTGGATGGAATCTGGAGCACAGTGGGGGGTCAGGGCTGGAAAGAGAGAGACATGGGAGCGGCCGTCTCAGAGATGGGCATCATAGCCCTGGGGATGAACGAGACCACATGGGGAGATCGTTCTGGATGAACAGCTGAGGGGTAAGCCAGCCATCAAGGGGCCATGTGGAGGAAGATCATACTGCAGAGGAAAAGCCAGCTCACTTACGAGCCCTCTGCCTTGAAAGTGCACACCTGTGCTTTCTCCAGGGGGGAGAGGCACTGAGAAGTGCTGAGGAGGGGCTGAGCGGCCTTAGAAAATGGGGACAGGATTTGCAGCCACAGTCGTTCTAACTTCCATGATGCTTCTTCCCCTCTCTTTCATAACACAGAAGCAGCTGGTTGTTATCACGAGTTTCTAGGAGGGAATCTCTATGTCTTCAGAGTTTTCTGAGTGATAGGAGTGTCTTTCTTATGTTCCTCAGATCACACCTGCACTTGTGCTAAAGAGATGATGCGTGGTGAGCCCTGGGTGGTTTATGCTAATGAGAGGACCACAGGATAGGGCTGGCCACATCCCAGAGACCATCTACATGAGGAGAGGCTGCTTCTGCCCCGGAGCACATGATATCAGCCTGACCTCGGGGGAGAAGAGGGAAGCTGCAGATTGAGTCTTATGGCCAAGGATTAAATCCATCATGCCTGTGTCATGGGACCCCAATAAAATCTATGGACACTGAGGCTTAGGCAAGCTTCCTTGTTTGGCAATATCCCGAGTGTTCTCATGCGTTGATGGGCTGGGAGGGTAACGCCTCCTGACTCCCCAGGGAGAGGACAGAAACTTCACACTTGGGGCCCTTCCAGACTTGGCTTTGTATGTCTCTTCCTTCAGCTGGTTCTGATTTATATTCTTTATAATAAAACTGTAATCATAAATACAGCACTTTTATGAGCTCTGAGTCATCTAGTGAATTACCAAACTTGAGGGAGTAGTGGAAACTCTTAGATCTGTATGTAGCCAGCTGGTCAGAATGGCAGGCATGTTGGGGACCCCAAAATTGGTAGCCAGTGTCTGAAAGGAGGGCAGTCCTATGAAGTTTGGCACAGTTCCAGGTAGTTGGTGTGCGAAGTCACTACACACCCATTCTCGGTAGTTATATACGTTTCCAAGGAGAGGCATTAGCAATGACAAGTTCTTCCTTTGCGCTAAGTTTCTCACTTCTTCTTAGATACGGAGGTCTGAGGGCAGTTCTAAGTATTATCATCCACAGACAAGGGAACAGGCCGAAAGTTAGCAGTCTTGCCCAAGATCATGCATACCCCTAGGAAGTGGGGGAGACAGAATTAAACCCAAACAACCAAAGCCTATGCTCTTAAGCACTCCACAGACTTCCCCCGAGCAGGCTACTCACCTTCACAGCTGATCTGGAAGATCTAGGAGAGTAGTGGAAATGAGTTAATTTATCACCTAACTTATTATATCATATTGATTGAGTGCCCACTGTATGCCAGGCACTGTGAGATCATCAGTGAATAAAATGATGACCTCTGGAAGTTGAGAGGCAATTTGGGGGGGGGCGGTTTGGGGGGTAGGAAAGGAATAAATGAAGCAAGATGGGACTGGGGAGGGAGACAAACCAAAAGAGACTCTTAATGTCACAAAACAAACTGAGGGTTGCTGGGGGTGAGGGAGTAGGGAGAGGTTGGCTGGGTTATGGACATTGGGGAAGGTATGTGCTATGGCAAGTGCTATGAAGTGTGTAAACCTGGCGATTCACAGACCTGTAGCCTTGGGGCTAATAATACATTATATGTTAATTTAAAAAATTAAAAAAAATTTAAAAAGTGATGACCTCTGGCTTCGTGGAGCTGGTGTGTGTGTGTGTGTGTGTGTACATGTGTACATGCAGGGGGCTATGTAAGGACTTCTGTTTGTACCCTGAATGAGATGGGGAGCTATCGCATACTTTTGAGTAGGGAAGGAAAAATGTGATCCAATTTATTTTGTAAAAGGATCACGCTGGTTGCTGTGGTGAAAAAAGCCTTGTGGGAACAAGGGTAAAATTGAAGAGACATGTTAGGAAATGAACAAAATCTATCCAGCTCAAAGACAATGGTGGCCTGGACAAGAGTGGGAAGAAGGGAAGGGGATCCAGTTCTGGGAAAAAGTTCAGGGTAGAAACAGAGTAGCTAGAGATTGGACTGGGATGTGACAGAAAAGAAGGAGTGAAGGGTGACTGCCTAGTTTGGGACAGAGCAACTGCTAGGCCACTGTCAACTGGGATGGGAGAGCTTCTGAGGGGAACAGTGTGGGGCGGGAGGTAGAGAGGAGATGTCGAGCGGGTGATGAAAACAAGGAGCTAGGGTTAAGGAGAAAAGTCCGACTGGAAGTGGCATGTGGCGGTCATCGGAATATGGCTGGTCTGTGAGGTTGAGATCATCAAGGAAATGAACAGAATCAGAGAAGAAGAACGAATTAAAGACAGAGCCTGGAGCAACTCAACACGGAGTGGTCAGGGAGAAAAGAAAAGAACCAGCAGCTGAGAGTGAGACGATTGGTGTCATAGAGGAAAACCAGGAGAGCAGAATGTCCTGGCCATCAGGGGAAGAATCAACCTCCACAGGGAGGCGCACTGCAGTCGGTCCAGTGCTCTGCCAGGTCAGGAGAAAGGAGGGCTGAGGACGGACCATTAGATTCAGCATGTGGGGGACATCGGAGGGTGTCTGCACGGGAAGAGCAGTTTCAACGCACGGAGATGAATGCCTGGTGGGGACTCAAGGAAAATGGTCCTTGAAAATGCAAGACTGTGAATACTAGGAACTCTCAAGAATTGCTTAAATGACATAGTAGCCAGCAGGGAAAGTGGACTTGAACAAGTTTCTCAGGGACTTTGGGTTTAAATTAATCAGGGGAAAATAATGATGATTCTAAGGTTCATCTATGGCCCACAAGTTGAAGTGGTCCCTTCCAGAAGTTTTGCTCAACTTCAAGTCCATCAAGACATCCCAGGACAATGCCAGAGCATCCCTGAAATCAGGGTAGAGATGGTACCAGGGGGACAGTGGGCCAAAGTGCCGGAGCTGGAAGAACGTCAGGGCAGTGCAAGGTTCCATTCAACTTTAGTTCAAGGACGGTGAGTGTCCTCTCCTTCTGTAGTTTGTTGTTAGTGCTCTTTTATTGTTGTTTTTCCCCATTTCACAAGGAGTTCTGGCTGACCGAGCTAGGACACCCTGTGTGTCTTGAATTGACCAGAATAATTTCATTCACAACCTCTGGGGTCACTTCAACACGTCCAAAGAGTTGTTGAAAAGACTCTTTATCACATAACATTTTTTCCTCCAAACTCTTGAGTGCTGCCCCTGGGCTAAGGGGGAACCTTGAGCAGGCTCCTTCCCTTTCTGAATGTCAGTTTTCTCATTTCCTAAGAGAATTCATGGGGTGATTCTGTGGCCACTCAGCATGTGAGATGTCTGGTACAAAGTGTGCAAATAGTAGGTGCTCAAACAATGTCGCTTGAATCTGAGATCAGGGAAGTTCCAACCATAAGTTGTTATGGAGCCCAGCCAGGCCCTGGGCTCTGAGCTGGGAAGAATCAGATGAACAGGGAGGGATGGCATTGGGCTGTGGAGGCTCAGGGAAGGGTGTTGCTGCTTTAGGGAAGTCCCCTCCTGGGGAAGCAACATTTTAATCTGGGTCTTAAAAGATGAGTAGAAAAGAACAAGGTGTAGGAAAAGACAAGAGGAGGGGCATCTAGACAGAAGGAAGAGAGCTCTGTGACTCCACAGTGGAGTTCTCAAGCTCAACCAAAGCCACCAGGAATAGTTACTGTTTTTTTCCGTCTTCCCACCACATTTTTATCTTGGCTTTTTCTAATCCTCCAGAATTAGACGGTTTGAACATTGCTTCTTCAGAGAGATTTTCCCTTGATCATCTTCTATTTCAACTCTCTGTTTTTTTGTCCCTTCCCATCATCCTGCTCTTTTCTTTCTACCACTTACCACAATTTGCTATTACATATTCATTTGTTTGCTTGAGACTATAGACCTTGGTATGAAGCTTTGTGGGGAAAATCCCAACTCCCACCCCAACCGCATATGTCATCTTAGAGAAGTCATTGTACCTCTCTGGGCCTTCATTTCCTCACGTGCAAATTGAGGTAAAAATTACACCTACCTCATCAGGTTGTCATAAAGACCCAAAGAGAGAAGTCATCAGAGCCCTTAGGGGTGCCCCTAGAATCACACAGGATTAATTGTTCAGTAAATGTTAGCTATTTTATCACTCTTCACAAAGACTCCAAAGCGGATGTCAAGCTCCATGAAGGTAAGGACCTTGTCTGATTTGTAGGCATTCAGTATTTCTTGAATGAATACATTTATGCACAAAACTGGGCTGACTCAAATCAGCTCCAAAATTTGACTCGTGCTTGACATAAATGGGCTTGTCTTTCACGCTTCTCTGCGTATCTATGCACATAGAGCGCATAATGAATCTATGTAGTAGATTTGTCATCTACTGTTTTAACTGAAGTCCTAGTTCTCTTGGGAAAGTCAGGCTTCTTGCGTTCAATCATAAATCAACAACGTGACATCTGAAACCAGACGGCAGTTCCGTGAAGCCTTGAGCCCTTCACATCTTATCTTATTTCGAGTGTCATTATTTGTGACTCTCTTTAATGGTGAAGCAACAGCTGTAAAAAGGTTGGCCAAGCTCATTTTGAAGAAATGGTCGCTTGGAATGGATGATTCATATCTGATATGGAGTCTCAATCAGATTAGCTGTTCTCCAGAAATAGCAGTAACCTAGTCATTCGACTCAATGCATTGTGGTTGCAAAATGTGATACAATGCGGGTCACTGGCACAGCTGGTTTAATGGACAGATGAACCAAGGTGGCCAAAGGGGAAGCAATTTGTCTGAGGTCAGAACATGAGTTAGGCTGAAACGCGACCCTCCCCAGGCTCCAGAAACTCAGCCTGAAATGGAAGGAGAGCAGATGGCCCAAGAAAGGGAAGCTTTGCTTCTGCTTCTCATCGCCAGAAGAGGGAGTAGGTCCTCCCGTGCCTGTATTTTTCATTAATTTTAAATTCCACAAGTAATACATGAATATTGCTTCTGTCAAAATAATTTTAAATTATAGAGCTGATGTTCCCTTTGCCCACCATGCTTAAACCCTCTCCCCCCCGAGTCCCCAAAGGTGTCCACAGTCGTTAATTTGATGTGTTTTCTTCTAAAAACTCCTCTGCCTCATTACAAACATATGTGTGAATAGCCATAAAAATAAATTAGGATTGTTTAGTGTGACAAATTTACATGAGTATAGCACCATACCATACCCTGTGTTATTCTGAAAGTGGGGTTTTCTGCCTCATTGCTATGACCTTGAGTCCTTTCTGTAAGAGTGCATATACATGTACCTTTCTTTTTAACTGACATATTGTATTCAACTGTGTGCCTACCTTGCAACGATCTCTTCCCTTCTGGAAGGAGATTTAGGTCTTCCCAGGTTTCTTCTATTAGCAACGCCACCATTCAAATTCTCAAGTCTGCCTCTCGGTGCACACAAGGGAGGCTCTCTCTAGGCAATGATACCAGGCGGAGAATTGCTGGTTATGTTTTTAGTTTTCCTAGAGGCTGTCAGATTGTTCTCTAGAGGAGCTGTTTGAGCACACACTACCCCCCTAGTTTCCAGGAGTGCTTGTCTCTCCACATGCTCACCAACACGCACAGTGTCAAATTCCCTTCTGATGGGAACAACTACTTCCTTGATTTATACTTTCCCAGCTGCTGAGGAGCCCCAGGATCCTATCCTGCTACTCCTATGTAAGGCCTTGTTTGTGAATTGCTTGTTAATATCATTCGCACATTTTTCTATTGCCTTTTTTGACTTTTTTCCCAACCCTACTTAGAAAGAAATTAAAACACTTAAGCCCTGCTGAAATTTGACATGAATCATAGCTCAGAAATCTCAGGCTGCATAAGAGAATGATTTGAAATGTTGTTTTTAGAGGGTGGGGTGATGAGGCTCAGTGGGGAGATGTGGATGACAGACAGATCCAAAATGGAAATAGTCCTCATGGAGACCAGGGGGCAGAATGCAGAGGGTGGGGAGGTCTTGAGTCAAATCTGCAAATCCTTTTGCTGATAATGTAGTGCTGGGGCACTGAGAGCACGCGGAACAGGGGCACGCGGGGACAGGGGAAAGCCCTTGTCCACAGAACCAATTAAAAATATTTTATTGAAAATTTTATAATGATGACAAGTTAAAATAGTGCTGTGCCAGATATATTGGGCTAAATGAAATATATTACTAAAATTAATTAATTGTACCTCTTTCTTTTTGTTTAATGTAGCCACCAGAAAATGAGAAATTATTTATGTGGCTCACATGGTATACTGCTCAGATGGTGCTGCGAGATGGGGACAATGAAGTTTCTGGTCCCCGTACTTCAATAAGAAATGCCATCTGTCACTTCCCCATCTGGCCCTAACTGACCTTACAGGGATTTACAAACAAAAGTCCAAACTCTGGCATTTTTTCTTCAGTGGAAACTCCAGTATTGATAAGGGTGACACAGTCCACGGCCTGGCTCATACCCATGGAGGGCAGAGCTGTCCCCTTGTCCTGGGTTCATCGAAAAGCAGTTTCAGTTAGAACCGCCGGTTGGATCTTTGCAGCTGCTATTCCTGCGACAGTCCTTTGCCAGACTTTCCGTGCAAAGAAGCAGGAGGTGTCACCTCTCTCATCGAGGGCCTCGGAGATGCCTCATCATGCTTCTTGCTATTAAGCTGTCATCACCCAGACTGCCGTTTTATTTATCAAACACAATGGTTTGGGACTTCACCAGTTTATCAATGAGGATTCTTCCAAGGCGCAGAAAACACAACTCAAAACGGCTTAGGGAAAAAAAGACTAAAAGGAGGAAGGATGTTTATGGGCTCCGGGATTATTTTTTCCAGGGCCGTCCTAAGAAATGTAGACTCTCACGGCTCCAGGGGCGGAAGTCTAAAACCAAGGTGTGATCTGGTCCACCCTCCACCCACTCACCCCCACCCCCGGAGGCTTAAAGCAGCCTGGGAGCTCCTTGCACCCGGGGTGGGGAGCGGAGGTGGGTGGGGGTGGTGAGGTCCTCTCCAATTTCTGCCTTCATCTTCACGTGGCCTTCATCACTGTGTCTCTGTGTGTTTCTGTTTCTTGTAAGAACACTCTCCTCGGACTTAGGCCCCACCCTTATCCAGTATGAACTCATCTCTACCCTTCACTTAATCATACCTGCAAAGGCCCTATTTGCAAATCAGGCTACATCCTGAGGTTCAAGATGAATGTGCACGGTGGAGGAGGTGGGGAGTCACCATGCAGTCCTTTACAGTTCTGTTCCAAGCAAAATCCAGGATGAACTGGCAGGGACTGGGCTCCCGTTCTCTGTGCTGGTGCACTCAGCCAGCTTGCTTCCTTGCAAGCATTACTATCGCTCACAGGCTCCACACGGTGGCTGAAGGCAACCCCAGACTTCTGTGCTGCCTGGTTCAAGTCCAAGGGCAAAGAGAATTTTCATGAAAGATGAGTAGAAAATCCTCCACGGGTGGGAGTGGTCCTCACAAACCCAGGGGGCTATGATGGTGGCACTTTGGCCTGACTGTGAGCTTCAGGGAAATTGCTGCCCCCAGACTGGAATGATGCTCAAAGGAGAACCAGGAGCTGGAGGCGGGAGGGGAAGATATGTTTGCTGAGGTAGCAGATCCCAAGTATTCACAGCGACCTGGCTCAGTAACAAATTCTCCTTCCTTTCTTCCTTGTGCCTTTCTTTCCCCTGATACAAATGTTTACTAAGTACCAAGTACTTGACAGGGGTCAGGGACCGGAAAAGCAATGTGACAGGGGACCTGCCCCATGAGGGGCCCTGCATGTGGGCTGGCCAGCAGTGTCAAAGGGATGTCACTGGTGCCGTAGTCCAGGAAAGCAGGCTGAGAGAGAACCGGCAGGAAGTTCTGCAGGGATCTCAGAAGACTTCTTCAGACAGATGATCTGGGTGTTGAGAAGGGAAGAGGGCCCCTCTGGCTTGGTGGAGAATGTCAGTCAGGACAGGACGACAGGAAGGGGCGGGGCTGCCCAGGCGCTAAGTGGGGAGCCCAAGGGGATGGCAGCCCCGGGACACAGGGAGCGCAGGCTGCACAGCTGACGGCGGACAGGAGATGAGGGCCAGGGATAGGCCAGGCTATGCCATGGTGGCACTGTGCCTTGGAAAGATCACTCTGGGAGAGTTTACCGGGGAGAAACAAGGCAAGGAGGCCAGGGAGGAGGTTGTTGGAGATGAACACAGTCAGGCTTTCCCTAAGACAATTACTGTAGTCATGGATAACATTAAGAGGAGACACATAAGAACAATTGGGTTTGAGAATATTGTTGGAACAGAAAGGGTAAGCCCAGGCCTGTGTGATGGATTCAACATGGGTGTGGGGCAAGTGTCGGGAGGTAATGGAGGATGAAGACGATTTTCAGGTTGGGAAGCGGGGTGTCTAAATCTGGGAACATGGAGGGGGACAGAAGAGATACAGGGTGAAGATGGAAAAACTGGGTTTGAACAGAACAAGGTCAAGGTGCCTGAGGGGCATCCAGGTGGAAGGTTTCTTGACCTTTGGAAACACCAGAATATTGGGCTGTGGACGAAAAGAATGGAGGGCTTCTAGGTGTTAGCAGGAGCTGGAGTGAGAAAGGACAGAAGCGGGGAACCGACAAGGTCATGCGGACTACCAGAATCTCAGGGCAAGACGGACTTCACAGAAGTGGCCAGGAGGTGGACACACTGAGCTTGTCTGAGTTCTCAGCTAAGAGACAGAACCTGGCTGCTTGGACAAGCACTGATCCGGCTCCTCCCTGCTGCAAAGCACACACGTGGCAAGAGGCGGGGCCTTGGTTCAGTGCGGCTGTGGAGCTCCTCCTGTCATTCAGCACCAAGGCCGCAGAGGCTCCATCTGCTCTTACTTACCTGACCTGCCACACTCCTGTTGTCCTTTCATCTAGCCTGCCAGAGTTCTAGAAGAGGGAGAGACAAAACTGTGCTCCTCTCTACCTGCAGGTGGTGCTCCTGGGGGGCCTCAGGCTGACTTAGGTCAGGAGGCTATCATCCCTCCTGCTCCCCTCGCTTAGGACACTCAGAGGTCTCCTTGTAGCTTGGCCACTGCCTGATAGTTTCACAACAATCTGCAGGGGCGGGGACCACAGAGAGGCCATATCCTCAGCTGTCTCTAGCACCCAAGTAGGTGATTCCAGGAGGGGGACTCTAGAAATTACTGGCTGGCCCATGGCTGCTGTCGGCCATCATCTGTACACCTGCCCACAGCTCCCACTCGAGAGTCCTGGCTTCTCCTTCTCCATCTTCAGATCTCCCACAAGTGCTTCTCATCAACATGATCTAATGGGACGATGGCACCCGAATCCAAAAGAAGCCATCCCAGGCTGTAGCCCTCTAGGTACAGAGCAGAGATTAGGAGGGCAGGATGATGCTAAATCTTAACAGACAAACACATCACACACGTTAGGTAGGACTGAAACCCTTCCCAAGAGTCCTACCATCTAACATCATCACATTGGGGATTAAATGTCAACATAATGAATTTTGATGGGGCACACACATTCAGCCCACAGAACATCCCCACCAAATCCCACTGGCTTACAGCCACAGACATTTATGTTTCGTGCTCATGGGTCTGAGGGTTGCCTAGGGACCAACTCTGCTGGGTTCCTGGGACTCCAGACTGTAGGCTGGATTGATGCCTTCTCCCCGGTGCTCCTCGTCTGGGGCCGCTGGCTGCTTAGGCTTGTGTCCTCTTTGGGGTGGATGGCAGAGAACAAGAGAGCAAACCATAGCACACTTGCGAGCACAGTTAAAGGTCTTTGCTGAGACCACATCTGCTCATGTTCCATTGCCCAAAGCACATAGCCAAAGGCAAGTGGAGAGAAAACGGGGGATGGGGGAGAGCAGGGACATGCATTCCTCCCAGAGACTGTGACCAGAGCAAGAAGGGATCCGAAATGTATGGACAAGTAGTACAACATATGGCAAAGCTCAAGAGAAGTAACTCGTGGTGTCTGACGGTGGGGCTCTTCCAATGGAACCACCCCATTCATATCACACCGGAGCAGACTTTTGGTCTCGGGACCCCTTCATATTCTTAAAAACTGTGGAAGACTCCAAGGATATTTTGTTTATGTGGGTTATATCCATCCATATTGAAAAATCAAAATCAATTAGTGCTTTAAATATTTATTAACTCCCTTAAAAATAACAATGAAAACCCATTTTATGCACAAATAACATGTTTTTATTTAAAATAACCTTTTCCCCCCCAAAGGAAGCAAAAAGTTAGGGAAAAGGGTAGCATTGTTTTTACAGTTTTGCAAATCTCTTTAAAAGTTTAGGTTAATAGGGGCACCTGGGTGGTTCAGTCAGTTAAGTGCCTGGTCATTACCCTAGTGTTCTGGGATCGAGTCCCAGGTCGGACTCACTGCTCAGTGGGGAGCCTGCTTCTCCCGCTCTCTCTGGCCCTCTCCTCTGCTCGTGCTTTCTCTTGTATTCTCTCTCTCTCAACTAAATAAAATCTTTAAAGAGATATTTTTTTTCCAAGATTTTTCATTTATTCATTTGACAGACAGAGACCACAAGTAGGCAGAGAGGCAGGCGGTGGGGGTGGGGGGGCAGAGCAGGCTCCCCGCCAAGCAGAGAGCCCAACGCGGAGCTGGATCCCAGGACCCTGGGATCATGACCCAAGCTGAAGGCAGAGGCCTTTAACCCACTGAGCCATCCAGGTGCCCCAAAATCTTTAAAGAGATATTTTATAAAAAGGTTTAGGTTAGATGACTCACAGACCTGTATACCTTGGCAAAGAATACATTATATGTTAATAAATTAAATAATAATAATAATAATAATAAAGCTATATTATCCTCTATGTTTCTGTACTCAATATGTCATGAAAGATCATTTGAAGTATGGGAAGAAAATCTGGTCTCACACAGATATCGAAAAGGACAGAAAAGGAAAACGGAGGAGCGTTTCAACCCCTTTTCCAAACATTAGTGGAAGTTCTTTGGTAACTACATTAAAGGTGTACAAGTAATAGATTCTGAAAGGTTTGTTTCAGTATAGAATCTGAAACTAAACCATCAGACTTTCCACCTTCTCTTGTACTAAAAACTAAATTAAAACTAAAAACTAAACTAAAGATTTTATGTTTAAGTAATCTCTACACTCAATGCAGGGCTTGAACTCACAACACTGAGACCAAGGGTCCCAAGCTCCACCGACATGAGCCAGCCGGGAACCCCGACCCCTCTGGCATTTTAATGGATCTTTTACCAACACATGATCTTTTATTGGTTCGCTGAGTCATACGGGCCATCCAAAATGCTGACCCATCTCATTATACGATATCGAACTACCACATTCACTAATAGCCCTGTGGCTCTCGTTGGCAATGTTCAAGAACCGAGAAGATGGCAAGCCCACGGTGATACATACAAGTTTTCATTATTTTAATTTTTGTTTTAAAGTTTGAATTTTTTTTCAAGATTTTATTTGTCAGAGAGAGAGGAGAGGGCACAAGCAGGGGGAGCAGCAGGCAGAGGGAGAAGCAGGCTCCCTACTCAGTAAGGAGCCCGATGCAGGACTTGTTCTCAGGACCCCGGGATCATGACATGAGGTGAAGGCAGATGCTTAACCGACTGAACCATCCAGGTGAACCTTAAAGCTTGAATGTTATCATTGGCCAAAAAATTGTGTTGTTTTCCTTGAAGTAACAAACTCACTTCGATCATTTGAAATATTTGCCAAATACCTGAGTCTGAATAACCGGAGATTTTCTGCCAGTCATTCTTTTTTTTTTCTTTTTAAGATTTTATTTATTTATTTGTCAGAGAGAGAGAGAGAGAGAGCACACAAATAGGCAGAGCAGCAGGCAGAGGCAGAGAGAGAAGCAGGCTCCCTGCTGAACAAGGAGCCCGATGCGGGACTCCATCCCAGCACCCTGGGATCATGACCTGAGCTGAAAGCTGAAAGCTTAACTCACTAAGCCATCCAGGTGTCCCCAATCATTCTTTCAAATGAAAAGGGGGCTCCATGAAAACCAGGTAGCTTATCAGCTTGCCAGACAGTCATAAAAGTGCTTTTCTGGAGACAACCATCACACTTCGTGTGCAGCAAATGTGCTATGTGCACACTTCCCACTGTCACACAGAGTAGTAAAAATATGTGGCTTAAAAGTTGACATTTAATATAACAAATTTTTTTCAGTTTTATGAAGGACATTCCTTTTAAAATTTATTTTATTTTATTTGTTTAAAAATTTTTTATTAACGTATAATGTGTTATTTGCCCCAGGGGTACAGGTCTATGAATCATCAGTCTTACACAATTCACAGCACTCACCATAGCACATACCCTCTCCATTGTCCATCATCCAGCCACCCCATCCCTCCCACCCCCCTCCATTCCAGAAATCCCCAGTTTGTTTCCTGAAGAACATCCTTAAGAAAAACTGGCATTTTATTTCAATTTTGAGCGTGTGGCAGTGAAAAATTCAAAACTAATGTGTACGATGTGGTGCCACTGCCTTGATTTTCACCCCTTGTCTTAGGGTTCTCCAAGAAACAAAACAAATGGAATGTGTCTGGAGAGAGAAAGAGAAGTATATCTATGGAATTGGCTCACATGATTATGGAGGCTGGCAAGTCTGAACTCTGCAGGGTGGGCTGACAGGCTGGAGACCCAAGAGAGTTGATGCTGCAGTTCAAGTTCAAGTCCAAAGCTGTAGAATCAAGAGCTGATAATGTTTCAGATAAGGTTCAAATGTCTGCTAGAGAATCCTCTGTCTTGCTCAGAGAGTCTGGTCTTGGGTTTTTGTTCAACTCAGGCCTTCAACTGATTGGGCAAGGCCCACCCACAATATGGCTAGGACTCTGCTTTAGTCAAAGCCCAACCATTTGAATATTAATCTTATCCAAAATACCCTCACAGAAACACCAGAATGAGTTTTGAGCAAAGATCTGGGAACCCTGTGGCCCAGCCAAATTGACACATAAAACTAACCATTATACCCCCCATTGCTTTTGCCCCACTAGTACAAATGTCAATGCGGAGGAAAGGGCAATGTCTTGGTATTATAATGAAGATAGATTTGACCCTGTGACCCCTGAAAGGATCTCAGTGGCTCTCAAGAGTTCTCAGACTACACTTAAAGAACTCCTGCCCTATGGAGAAATCCACTCTTCAGCACACACAGAACTCCGTTTGGCATCTTAGGGTGCTCTTCCAAATAGGAATGGGCTGCCAAAAATGCCCAGACATTTCACAAAACACTAAGAGATACCACTGCACACCTATTCCAACAGCCAAAATCCAGAACTCCGTCAACACCAAAAGCTGGTGAGGATGTGGGATAACAGGAACCTTCACACATGACTGGTGGGAATGCAAAATGGTAGAGTCGCCAAGCAAGACAACATGGTGGTTTCTTATCAGACTAAGTGTACACCTACCGTGCCCCTCAGCAGTCATGCTCCTGGCTTCCCATGCAAAACAGCTGAAAACTTGTGCCCACACAAAAACCTGTACACAGATGTTTATAGTAGCTCTATTCAAAATTGCCAAAATTGGCAAGCAACTGAGATGTTCTTCAGTAGAAGAACAGGCAAATGAATGGTGGTACCTCCAGACAATGGAATATTCTTCAGTGCTCAAAAGAAACAAGCCATGTTTCTTCCATCAAACACGTAAGAAACTTAAATGCGCTTAAATTTAAGAGTGAATATGATTCCGGCCATGTGATATTCCGGAAAAGCCAAAACTATGGCACCAGTAAGATCAGTTGTTGCCAGGAGGTGGCAGGGATGAATAGGCAGAGCCCAGAGGATTTATAGGGCAGGGAAAGTACCCTATGTGATGTTGTAGATGGTGAACTGTAGACTTCGGGTGATTATGATGTGTCCGTGTAGATTCATCTGCGGTAACAAATGTTCAGCTCTGGTGAGTGACACTGATAATAGGGGAGTCCATGGCTGTGCGGGGACAGGAGATTTGTCGGAAATCTCTGTACCTCCCTCTCAATTTGGTTGTAAATCTAAAAATGCTCTAAAAGAGAGTCTTTAAAAAAAAAAAAAAGAATTAGAAGACCATTTTCACAATGTGGCCTGATTAATACACTTAGCTTTTATCAGATCTAGGGTGGGATGGAATTTGGGGTCAGAGTATCATCAGAAGAGAGTTGTGAGTTGAGATGAGATTGAGAAGATGAGTTGTGAGAAGAGATGTGAGTAACTTCGGAGAGATTTGTAAAAAATTGTTTCAGAGGAAAGGACGAGAAAATGGGGCCTTGGCCGGAGCGTGAAAACCGAGGAAAAGCGTAAGAGAGGCCTTGTCATGGACAGGCCATGGAGATGGCTTCTGCAAGAGGTCGACACTATCTGCCATTTGGGAGGATGCGGGCCCCCTTTATCCTGGAGGTGATGGGGCCCGTCCAGGAATCTTTGAGGGAAGGAGTGAGCTGGCAAAATGTGGGAAAAGTAAACTGGGGTGCTGAGGGCTATAGAGTCAAAGGGTGTGGCTTTGCATGTCAGTTTCACTACCTAGTCACCTGTGTGACCTTGGAGAGGTTATATAACCTCCATGTCATGCCATGTTAGTGCCTGGCGCATAATAAGTGCTTGGCGAATGTTAAGAATTATGACGGGAGCGATGGTGACCATGATGGTGATGTCTGGAGAAAGATCCCTTCGGTCACCACCCTAAAGGGGTGGTTTACTTACTCCTGGAAGTAAGGAGACTGCTTGGAAAAACCGCAACAATTTGGCAAGACCTGGAATGGAAACATAGCCCAGGAAACCATTTTAAGTCCGGGTCATTGCCAGAGACCTGGGGGAGCAACTGGAGAGGAAGGAAGAGCACTTGTACCTGCTCAGGGCTGGTCCCCAAAGCACAGTGGATGAAGATCCAGGTGGAAGCCAGCTGCCACGAGGTGGGGAGACCCTGAGGGAGGCAGGCAGAGAACTGCAAGAGTGAACCAAGAGCTCTCTCTCCTTGCTTCCTTAATGCTGGAAGAGGACGTCTTTGAAGCCAAAGGAATGGAAACTCGAAGACTCCCTACTGCCATTTTGATTAAGTAAATTTCTCAAGCCCTTTTTGCAGGGGTTCTAAGAGCAGGGGATGGGAAGAGAATGGATGGAGGCCTGGGTGCTCCTAATTCTCCCAGGGAGCAGTCCTCCTGGGGCCAAGATAGGCCTCTCCATCACTGGCAAATGGGATAACTTTGGTTTTCGGAACTTCAATATGATGTAACCAAGCCACCTTGGAGGCCCCTTCTGCAGAAGTCTGGGAAGCAGCAGCCAGAGGGCTTCAGCCTTGCTTTTTCTTCTTACTGGGCACCCCGATCCATGTGCCTTAAAAAAAAAAAAAAGCCTTACGTGGACACTGAAACTAACAAGGGCCCCGTTCACTGTCAGGACCACCTTCTCTGAGCACCTGGCGAGGCAAGGGAGGCGAAGGTCTGATGAGAGTGCCTGGCCACTGCCCATTTGGCAAGAACAGAACTCATTAATTGCAGAGTGTTTCCACAGGAAGGACACAACACACATTTTCTGTATCCTCTGGGGCATCTCAGAGGAGAGTTTTGATGTTTCCTGGTCATGTTTCTTCTGCTTTGTTAGAAGTTATTCTTGCTTGTCCCATGAAATTGGAACCTATCAGACAGAG
This sequence comes from Mustela putorius furo, assembly GCF_011764305.1. Taxonomy (NCBI): domain Eukaryota; kingdom Metazoa; phylum Chordata; class Mammalia; order Carnivora; family Mustelidae; genus Mustela; species Mustela putorius. The sequence goes on from NW_025421294.1 coordinate 35,533,029, forward strand.
TGGCATCAAACAAAGGGGCCTATGCCCAGCACCCAAACCCTGTCCCCACCTCTCAGAAGACAGCGTTGCCGAGTTTCCCTGCTACAACCATTCACCACTGGATGCATTGTCCCTAGAAGATTCCATGAAGGACTTGCTTTTCAAATTCCATGTAGGCCTGGGGGATTTCTGAGAATTCTCTGGAAGGGGGAGTTGTTGTTGTTGTTGTTGTTTTATCACCAGCCAAATATCCCGGCCTAGTATGGTTTAACCTAACAAGTTCTCTTTGCTTGCTGCCTGATTTTTCCAACTACAACAAGAAAAATGCGCTTCTTTATGTGTCTAAACCATGACTATAGAGGCATGAGTTCAGCCACCCCCACAAAAGGATGTTGGAGAAAAACTGGTTCATTGATTAAAAGATGTCCATGTAATATTAAAGATATTAATAATAATAGCAATATAGACCATACTATCAGTTACCATTTATTCAATAGCCATAATGTTCCAGCCACATACAACTTCAAGTTGTAAAATAATCCTGCAACATGGGTATCATTACCTACCATTTTGTAGACAAAAAACCCAAACTCACAGAGAAGATCTGTCTTCCTCGGTGTTGCCTGGCTAATGTGTGGCGAGGCCCAGATTCAGACCCACATCCTGCAAAGGAATGGAGCTGACTGGGGTGACATCTCTCTAGAGATTTCCTCCCAGCTGGGTCTGCAGAAATGGAAAGGAATTCCTGGCTTTAATTCGAGCTCACTTAGGGGACTGGTGTGGCCCTTCCCTGGGGGAGCCTCACTGGCCTCCAGCATCAGAAGAGTTGCAAGAATGTTCTGTAACCTCTGTCCCTGCGGGCCTGGGGCATTAGAGAACAGCAGTTTTTTGTTTGTATGTATGTTTGTTTGTTTGTTTTTTAATGATTTTATTTATTTATTTATTTATTTATTTGAGAGAGAGAGAGAACAGAGGGAGAATGAAACAGAGAAGCAGGCTCCCCGTTCAACAGAGAGCCCGATACAGGACTCGATCCCAGAACACTGAGATCATGACCTGAACTGAAAGCAGATGTTTAAGTGTCTGAGCTACCCTAGTGCCCACAGAACAGCAATTTGGGGTCTTTTGGAATCATGTTAATTCTTACCAACCTCAAGTTTCTATGGTTAAATCCAGAGTGTAAATAATAATAATAATAATAATAATAATAATATATTTTGGTAACATAGTTAAGAGCTCAAGCTCTGAACTCAGACAGACCTGCGTTCAAATCCTAGCTTTTTTTTGTTTGTTTGTTTAACCTGTGTCTGTAATTTCAGAGATGCTAACCAACCTCCCAACCCTCCTTTTTCCTCTGTAGGATGGGGATAAAATTACTAGTCACATTCAAGTTTAATAAGATAACCTAGCAAGTGTCTGGCACATAACCAGAGCTCATATTATTGTTACATTTCTTCCTTAATACAGTCAGTGACAGCAAGCACTTCTCTTGGGACAGTCTCAGTAAACTGGGGACAAATTTCATCCTGTCACCGCCATGCTTGAAATCTCCCAAGGCTCCCTTAGTGGGACACGTCCTAGATCTAAGCTTGAAATCAAGGCCATTCCCTACTCAGCCCCTCACACGTTCCACCTACACTCCCTCCCAACGTGGTCAGCATCCTCTCTCTCTTTCCCTCTCCTCACCCCTACTCTCTGCCCCCAGGCCCTCTGCATGATCAGCTTCCGGCCAGAATGTCCCTCTCTGCAGCCCCGAAAACCTGGTTCACCTCATATTACTTGAGTACTACAGCCTTCTTTGTCCAAGAATTGCCTTGTGCACTAGGTGGTAAGATTCCAGGAATGTTTGCAGCTATAGGCAAGAAGTCTGAGAGGTACATACTGTTGTGGGTCTAATAGTGTCCCCCCCCCAAAAAAAAGACATTGAAGTTCCTGACCACTCCCCACTCAGGACCTCAGAATGTGACTTTATTCGGAAATAGGATCATTACTGATATAATGAGTTAATTCAAGGCGAGATGATGCTGAAATGGGATGGATACGTGACCTTGTGAGAAGGACTGGTGACCTTGTGAGAAGAAGACAGGGACACAAGAAGGGACCACACCCGAGGCCAATAAAGGTGGAGATTGGAGTTTACATAATTGCAAGCCAGGGAATGCCAAAGATTGGCAGGATACCACTAGAAGCTGGAAAAGGCAAGGAAGTGCTCCCCTGTGGGTTTCAGAAGGAACGTGCATGCCAATACTTTGATTTCCAATTTCTGGCTTCCAGAACTGTGAGATAAGACATTTCCATTGTTTCAAGCTACCCCACGTGTGGTACTCTGTTACTGTGGCTCTAGAAAACTAATATACACCCCGCTTTGTTTTCTGCTAGCTTTTTCAATTATTTACTCCATACTTTCTGGATTTTTCATACTAAAATATATCAGTTATTTGTATTCAAAAATACACATCGTCAACTATTTTAAAACCCAAATAATACAGAAGTGTATAAAATAAAAATTAATGTCCTCCCATAATCTGGCCTCTCGGCAACAACTTGTTTATGTATTAAATACATTATTTATTACCCACTCCTTCCCAGATGAAGTATTGTGGACACATTAGCTCCAAAAAAACAAATGTTGTTCTGTGCACTTGTAAACTTTTGCTTTGCTTTTTCCAAATGTTGTTGTTTGCTTTGACCACTTATTACTATTATAGACAGAAAAAAATAAAGGTAGGAAATAAATGAAATTTTAGGAGGGAAGAACAAAAAAAAAGAAGTCTTCTGGAGACATATACAGAAGGCTCTCTTCCTCTTGGCCCAGGGGAGTGGGGAGAGGTCTGGGGCTGGTCATGAATGAGTGGGTCCCCTGCAGAAGGCCTGGGAGAAGTTTCCACGGAGGGGGTCACGCAAGCCTGGGCTGGAGGGGCCGTTGATGGCACCGGCTGCTGGAGCCATGGTGCCCACTGCGGGCCGAGCCCCTCTGTGGTTTAGCAGATGCTATCCCATCTCAAGCTTACAGCAGTGCTCTGAGGCAGGGACACTTGTTATCTTCACTTTCTAGAAAATCTGTCTTCTGCCATTTGCCAGGTATGTAATCTCAGGAGTTTGCACATGTGGGACCCGACTAAATTGCTTAGGATTGTTAGCTATCTGTCGCTGCATACCAAGTAGCCCCCAACTTGGGAGCTTAAAACTACACACATGTGTTCTCCCCCTCCGTGTCAGCTGTCTGGGCACAGCTTTGCCAGGGGTCTTCCCAGGCTGTGTGATCAAGGTGACAGGGCTGTGGTCATCTCAAGGCTTGGCTGGGGGTGCATTACTTTTAGGCTTCTGAAACGTCATTAGGGTGAGGGCTTGTTCAAAACCTGGTTACATCAGCCTATCCATGTGGCAACAGCTTTGTCAGAGTACAGAGTCAAGAGGGCAGGAGGCTGCCAGTGATACGGAAGGCACCGGCTTTTATAACCTTACCTCCCAAGTGCCAGCATCATTTTCACTGCATTCTGCTGGTTAGAAACAAGTCACTAAGTCCCCTTACACTCCAGGGAAAGGAATTATACAGGCTATAAATGCCAGGAAGCAGTCATTACTAGGGGTTATTTTATTTTATTTTATTGACTTGATTTTATTTTATCATACTTATTTTATCTTATTTATTGTACTTTTTCTTGTTTACTTTATTTTATATATTTTATTTTATCTTATTTATCTAATTTTGTTTTATTTTATTTTATCTTATTTATTTTATTTAATTTATTTATTTATTTTTAAGAAGGCTCCACATGGAGCCCAACGTGGGGCCCGAACTCATGACCCAAAGATCAAGACCTGAACTGAGATCAAGAGTTGGTGGCTTAACCGAGTGAGCCATCTAGGTGCCCACACTGGGCGTCATTTTAGAAGTCCTCCAACCATACTTGGGACAACAGAGAAAATGCTGAGCTCAACCACCAGAGATCAGTCTGCCCTCTTATCCAATGCACAGGAAAAAAAAAGTATGTGTGTGTATACATATGTACACAGAAATATGTGTATGTGCATATATATATATACACATATACCTGTATACTATACATATAGCTATATATGTATACAGATATGTATATGTATATGCACATGTCTACACACATTACTGTTACTTGTTTATGTGAATACATGTGCTCCCGGACATGATTATACATTTATGCCCTTGTGCGCACACACATAAACATACATGCATGTGCCTGCGTGTGTATACATACGTATATATTCATATGTGTATTACATACATATATAGTGTGTGTGTGCGCACGAGTGCGCATGTGTATTTTTTTACGGAATGTATTTTGAAAGAACACCAAATTATAGCCTGGATTTGAAGGGAAGGATTGTCAGCAGGAACGGGAAAGGGAATCATATCTTAGGACACGATGTCCCAAATATTGATGTGAACAGATTGCTTTCCCAGGTCAGTTCCCCAAAGAGTAACCACGTGGGGAAGAAGGGCCAGCGGGTGGAAGCTGAGATGCATGAAGGCTGGGGGCTTAAGGGGCGGGTCCGGGAGGAAAGCCCAAGCAAGCCAGAGCTGGAAATTCCTTCCAGACTTAATAATCCCGGGCATCATTAGTAACCAAAGCAAGACTTCAGAACATATGTTTTGTGTTGACAGCGGACCCTTAATTAAAACAGCTCCGGTGAAGAACAGTCTGATTAAAAGAAAAGTGGTGCTTAAGAATAATTTGACTGTCGATTGACATGGGTTGGCAGAGGGCAAGGAATTCCCTCTCTGGTTCTCCAGTCCTCCAGGGGACCGGGGACCGTGTTTGCCTCCCTGGGTGTCAGGCAGCATGCTAGGCAACTTCATGGCTGGTGTGTTGTTTACTCCTCAAAATCAATTTCATTTCTATTTTCCAGAGGCGGGAACTCAGCCAGAGAGGCGAGATGATTTGCTGGAGGCGTCCAGCTAGCTAGCAAGGTCAGAGCCATGGATGGAGAGGGGTTCCCTCCGTGTGGCTTTCACTTGCATACAATTTGGGTTGTCCTGTCGAATCAGAATGTCTTGTCAGTTATAAAAACCATATGCCTCCTCTGCGCATTCCTTCTTGAAAAACCGGTGGTTTTCGGTACCCTCGGTGTTGCTCAAGGGCACAGCAACCTAAAGTCTCCATTTCATCCACGGTCTAGAAAACCCCGCGGTGGGATCGAGATGCCCTCCAGTTGTCTGCCTGCATTTCCAGGAAGGGACGGAGATGGAGGTGGTGGGGTGGAGGACAAGGGAGGCCTCTTCCATCAGACGGCTGAGATCATTTTGGGATTTGATGAAATGAACCACTTCCTGGGAAAATTAGAACTTTTCTGAGGAAATAAGGTTGTCTCAGGAAACAAATTTACTCTGTGGGTTGGAGTGGAGGTTTTAGGGGAAAGACGAAGAATGTGGTCCTCCATGGGATGTTGGGGCAGTTTTACTTTTGGGGTCCCCAGAGATGTGCATGTGCTCAAAAGATCTGTAATCTCCCCAAGAATCCTATAAGGTGATACTATTATTAACTCCACTTAAACATCACTCTCCACTGGCTTTTATATGAGGAAAAACATGTTTTACTTGTAGTGAAATAAGAATTTGTTGTCCTAAATGACCAACTTTTGTAGGTGAAGTGAAAGCCAGAGTTACAAATTGAGAGACCTGTCTGGCCATCATTGGCTCTCTCCCATGACTAATTTTGCAGCCTCACTTTTAATATCCTGTGACTCTCACTCCCACCAAGGGTCTTGGCTGATGGTTCCCAGAATGGTCATCTGACCCAGCAGGACCAACAAATGCCTTCCCTGGGATTTGGACATGGGTTCAGAAAGCATGTCAGTCAGTTATTCTCTGAGGGCTGAACCTGTAGCATTAAAAAATCTCAGACCATGTCACCATGTATCCTACCTCAGCAGAGCCAGTCTGGAGTAAAAGAAAATAAAGCTGTCTACAGAGAAAAGCCAAGAAATGAGGCAAAAGAGGTGTTCTAGAACATTCCCTGCCCTGCTTCTGATGGTTCCTGAACCCAGCTGGGTAGTTGCCCTTCCCAAGACTTCATTCTTTGGCCCTTTCTTGGATTCATGTATCAGTAAAGTCCTCTTTTTACTTAAGAATTGGGTTTCTGACACTTGCAACCCAAGTCCTAGCTAAAACATATATAAGAAGAATTTCCCTTGGTGTCAGCCCAGGCCTACTGAAAAATCTGGCGTCCCCACAGGGAGAGAAAGTTTCTGAAGCTTGGGCAACACCTCAGCTTCTGCATGACCATTCATGGAACAACCCACAGTTTAGCACAAAGAGTGAGAACCATCAGACTGGTGGGACATCATAATGGTGACTGCAGGGGCCAGAAAGGCAATCACTATGTTCTAGTCCATTCAAGCTGTGTTAGAACTCCAAGACCCACAAAGTAGGTCAGTCTCTCAAGCAGAAGTCTGAGAAAGTCAATGAGAAAGTTCTGATCTTTGATTTTATTCCTGATTCCCTAAAGGAGCTGGATGGACTAATTTAATTAATAAGCGTGATCTATCTGTCCATCTGTTAACTGGAGCGAGTAATAATCCTTGTTTGATAGACACATCATGTGATTTGATCAGCACCGCATGAGGAACATCGCAGGGACCCTAGGAGGTTTCTACGGAGCAACCCTCGCGGATGCATCTGGGAGCTTGTCCGCCACCATCGAGTAGGACTGTGAAAAGCGGCTCCTATTGGCCCCCTGGAAACTTACACACACATGCCTTGGTCTGTCGAAGACTGTGAGGAGTTCTACAGCAGAAACCTGTTCTGTCTTTGTTTAAACAGGTGTTTCCCAAATGTGTTTGACCACAGAATCTTTTCTTTTTTTCTCTCTCTCTTCCCTTTCCCTACAACACACTTAAAAATGGCCCAAGGATCTAATATCTCATCTCAGCGAATCCCGCTGCAGAGCAAAGAAATAATGTCACCCATGAATCTGCTATTCAGGTCTCATATGTCCTCTCTTATCGCAGATGTTACACTAGCCTGGGTTTTTTGTTTTTGTTTTTTTTTCCTCATGGGTTCATGTGACTTACTCAACATTCATATTTATAAAACAATAGGGAAGTTACATATCTGCCTTGATTTACTGGAAAGGGGAAATTAAGTGTCTTTGGTTTGGGGGACATTTCTACCCTACGTAGAAAACAAACAAACCATCAAACCAAAAGAGTAATTTTTATCTGCGCTGGTTACTAAGGAATTGAATGGTCAGAAAAATCAACTTGTAGTAAAATTACCCCTAAGTAAATCTACATATTGCAGCATACCCATGACGAATGCACAGCTTGGGGCAGGTAGATACATGAGGAAGGACTGTAGAACAAAGGACAAGATTAAGAGTTTCAGCTCTGACTTTACCGGGTGTGACTTTGGGCCAGTCACGTTACCTTCTCTTGCCTCAGTTGTCCCTTCTGATCCTTGAGGATAATAAGGACCATACCTCCCTTCAGAGCCCTTGTGATAATCAGGTGAGGTTGTGGCTGTGAAGACGTTTGGTCATCAGGGAAATTTTTTTTTTTTTTAAGATTTTATTTATTTATTTGACAGAGATCTCAAGTAGGCAGAGAGGCAGGCATAGAGAGAGAGGGAAGAAAGCTTCCCGCTGAGCGGAGAGCCAGATGCAGGGCTTGATCCCAGGACCCTGGGATCATGACCTCAGCCTAAGGCAGAGGCTTAACCCACTGAACCACCCAGGAGCCCTGGTCATCAGGGAAATCTTATAACTCACATTATATTAAATATGTTCTATTTGTTACATTATATTAAATTTGTTCTATGCCATATCAAAGTTGTAGAATACAATTGAAATTTTGTGGCCAACGTGTGTCGATAACCATAAGGGCTACATAATAAATATTTTAGGTTTTGCTAGGCAATAAGTCTCTCTGTCACAATCACTCAACTCTGCCACCGTAGAGTGAAAGTAGCTATAGACATTAATGTAAGCAAACGGCTGTGGCTGCATGCCAATAAAACTTTATTTGTAAAAACAGGCAGCCAGCCAGACTTGACCCATAAGTTACACACCCCTGGTGTGTAAGATTCCACAAGTAACCTGCAAAAATAAAAAGAAAGAAAGAAGGAAGGAAGGAAAGAAAGAAAGAATGAACAAGACAAGACAAAACCTGGAAAACAAAAAACAAAGTATGCAAAGAGTATGAGATTTTTGTGGTACTTTAAAAATTAATTTCCCTTTAATAGTATAATGTTTATTTTACAATGAATAAAATAGGCCTCTTTTATTAAACTAACCTTGTTATCATAAGATTCCAAGGATTGTCATGGGTTTTCTACATGAGGCAGAACTGTGCATCCTGGGAACAGCTTTCAATTCCCACTTCCTTTGCTTCAAATTCCAACTCTGTAGGGGTCCTGGGGACCTTTCCCACATCATAGCCCAGGCTGTTTTGTGGGAGGAGGGGACTACATACCATTCCTGAACTGCTGTCTTACAATTATACAGGCTGGACTCTCCCTTTTGTCTGCTGTAACTCGATGATCTCACAAAAAAGCACAGTCTATCAGTGATTCTCAACTGGGGCTGATTTTGTCCTTCCAGAGGACATTTGTCAATGTCACAAGTGGGGGCTTGCCACTGACATCTAGTAGTTAGAAGCCAGAGATACTAATAAACACTCTACAGGGCACAGAACTGTCCACACCATGGCAAAGAATGATCTGGACTGAAATGTCAATAGTTCTGTGAAACCTTGCTCTGAATTGATAGACTTGATTAATTCATATTATGATTTATAATAGGTAATACAGTATAAATTATTATCGATAACAGTAATTTAATATTATTTATTAACATTAAAATCAAATAACCATTTGCTTACTTACATTTTGTGTCTCCCTTTGTAATAAAGAGCTGTATTTTGGTGTATCCCTTTGTAATAAAGAGCTGTAATAAGGAGCTGTATTTTCTCCAGATGCCCTCTTTTCTTAAGTCCGGGAGGTTAAAGTGCGCCCCGCCCATTTTGCAATCAACACTACCCAGAAAATACAGAGTGGGAGGAAGAAGGGAAGTGGCATAGTTAGTATTGATTCACTTTCTCTTTTATGAACTTGAATGTGAATATATGACCTAATGTACTCTCCATTCCTCCTGGGTCTGTCTTAGGTTAAGGGGGAAAACAAATGCCAAAGGATCTGAAAGTGATTTATTTGTAGGCATGGGCGATAACATGTTTTTTCCTTCTCTCCCCCTTACTTGAGTTTACAGAAATATTAAGTTTAATATTAGTAGCAAGGGATGGAGAGAGGGAGAGGGGGGAGTGTGTTCTGGAGCCTTCTAAAATGTAATACAAAAGACCACCAGTGATAATAGCAGTCGAATAATAATAACGAAGTGAATGGCTGACACTTTTGAGCATGCTCGTGTTCCAAGCACCCAAGAACCTTGAACACTGTCTGGTGGAGCCTCGCAGCGAGCCGGGAGGTCACCGCCAGCATTATCTGGGAAGGTTAATGACTTGCCCAAAGTCATACAGTTTTCTAGCAGCGACGGGAGCAAGCTCTTAGACAGTCTGGCTCCAATCGTTAACTTTTTAACCCCATTTTTGTAGGTATCTGTCTCAGCGTGCCCCCATCCCCACCCCACGAGCCTAAAAGTTCTAGTTTATAGTCCCTGAAGGGACCAGGACCAAGCCTCACTCGCAGCCAGACTCACTAAGCCCCTGACTTAATCAAATTGAATCAAAACCAGATTTCGCCTCCGCTGAAGGTGAGTTTCTCAGAGGCGGCCGCGTGGGGGCGCGCTGGAGCCAGCGGTTGTGGGCAGGAGGTGCGGAGACCCGGGACCCGGCGCAGAGGGAAGGAAAGCGGGGAAGGGGGGTGGGGCGGGGAAGTTGCCTTCCGCGGAGAGGAGGAGCCACCGCCTTACTCAACACATTATCGCATGTTCTCTGCGTTGCAAAGACAAATACTGTTCCATCAGGGAGATGTCTGTAACCACTTAATTAAGCCTCCCTTGTTGAAACAGAGTGGTGACTTCAGTAATTGCCCGTTTAAATGGCATGAAAATATGTGCTTGCAGGCCGAACCCTGGGCTGATCACGGACATCTTTCCCCCACTGTCGCCCTGTGCTGGGTCGGACACCATCCCTGTCGCTTTCCTACGGAAACCATTCAGCGGCCCCTCAGTGGCTGGCCCAGAGAAGCTCTCTGAATGGTCAGGGCATGACTGCTCAAGCTACAGCAAGGGTTAACTATTACAGTCTGGGGACTTGGGAGCAGCAAGTGAGACTCTAAATCTTAATAAACTGCAGATAAGAACAGTTCCTCCTAGGATTATCTCAGGGCTTCTTAGACTCAGCACTGTCTACACCTTAGATGGGATCATTCTTGGTTGTGGGGGGCTGTCCTGTGGGGGGGGGGGTGTAGCAGCATCCCTTGCCTCTCCCCACCAAATGTCACCTCCTGAGCAGTTGTGACAACAGCCCAAAGTAGCTCCAGATGTTGCCAAATGTGCCCTGGATTAAATAATTAAAAAAAAAAAATACAGAGCTCTTTCCTCATATCAGGCACATAGAAATTGCTCTTTAAGAATACTTGTGATTTGCTTTTAACTCGCCTCTATCGCTTCCCACCTGAATCTTTGTCACCTTCACGGAGAGCTGAGCAGCCTCCTCAAACCGGTCAACTCCATTGCTACCTGGAGTTGGGTTCATTCTCCCTCCCTGCCTCCCTTCTTCCCTTCCTTTCTTTCAGATTTTTCTTTATATATTTGATACAAAGAGAGAGAGCACAGGCAGGGGGAGCAGCAGGTAGAGGGATAGGGAGAAGCAGGCTCCCTGCCAAGCAAGGAGTTGAATGTGGGACTTGATCCCAAGACTCTGGGATCATGACATGAGCCCAAGACAGACGCTTAACAGACTGAGCTACCCAGGCGCTCTGGGTTTCCTCTTTTCTTAACATTTATCCCACATGTCACACCTGTCTTTCTTTATCATTGCTTCTTTATGAAGATTGTGGGCAACTTGACGGTAGAGTTTGTGTTTCATTCTCCTCTGGGCCCGTTATACCTGCTACACAGTGAGAAACCACACCTGCTATTATTATTACAGTAATAATAATCATGTTTTGAGTTCTTATGTGTCAAGCACTGGATATGTTGCCGGCACCATCTCATTTAATCTTCACGACAACACGTGGGATCCATACCTTTATCATTCCTACTTTACAGAGCAGGATCCTGACTCAGGGAAAGGTAAGTCACTCACCCAAGGTCACATAGCTGGTTAGAATTCAGCCCCAGCTCCATGTGGCTCCAGAGCCCATGATCTGAATCAGGGCTTAGCAGACTTTTTCTGCGAAGGACCAAGTAGGAAATACAGTTGGCCTTGCAGGCCATGTGGTCTCTCTCACAACAGCTTCAACTCTGCCAAAGTAGCAAAAGGCAGTCACAAGCCTTTTGTAAATGAGGGAGCATAGCTGAGTATCAATAAAACTTTATTCATGGAAGGGGCATTTTTAATTTCCTTTTATTTTCATGTGTCACAGAACATTCCTCTTCTTTTAACTTTGTCTCAACCATTTAAAAACATAAACACCACACTTATCAGCAACACACAAAAAAGCCGGGGGGTCAGATTAGGCCTATGGTCATGGTGTCCCAACCCTGGTCTATCCAGTGTACCTGGAAGGAAATGATGGACAGAATGGACACTGGAAAGACCCTAGGCTAGTAAGACCACACACTGGAGATCCAGGCTCCTGCTTTACTAAAAACAGAAGGTAGGCGCTACCTCAGTGCTCTCTTTGGCCTTTCTCAAGGGCAGGGGTGATTACAAGGTCTGGAGAGTGTTGGTGCGTCCCACATGGACATGGGCATGTAACATGTAAGGAGCACAAATCCAGAGAGGCCCAGCCAACACCCTTTACCTCTAGGTGCTAGAAGGGCTTCCCGGCATCACTCAACATATCTCCCATCTCAACTACAGAGGGCTTTCCCCATTAGGAGGCGATTAGCCAAAGGAAGTGTTCAGATCATCTTGCAATGCCCAGATGCATTTGTGCCAACCACAAATAGAAACCGAAATCACAAGGCCAAGAGAAGACCCCATGGAGGGGACTCTGGATGCTCACAGCAGAATCTTTTTGGGCTTGAAACAATGAAACCTGGAAAATTCCATCAAGGAAGTTGTGATCATTATTTATGGGCCCTGATATAAGGAGGTTAAGGGGCCAAATGGTAGATGGCAGGGCGACAACAAACTGGAACTCAAGTGAGAACAATCATCATTGCTTAGTAAGTGTTCACTATGCATGATCTCATTTAATCCTGGGATGCATCAACAACTATTATCCCGTTTTTACAAATGTGGAAACTGGGCAACTGAGACTTAACATTGTTGGATAAACTTGGCCAGTGCACAAGTTAATATGGGGTGAAGCAGATTTTATGTCCCTGAGAGGACTCCAGCTCTGGCTCTCTAGTTATGCCTCTCACTGCCATGGCAAACATAGTCTTTCCTATTCTTTTTTTTTTTTTAAGATTTTTAATTTATTTATTTGAGAGAGGGAGAGCACAAGCTTTCCCTGGGGCAGAGGGAGAGGGTCAAAGAGACTCCCTGCAGAGCAGGGAACCTGATGAGAACTCAATCCAAGGACCTTGAGATCATGACCTGAGGAGAAGGCAGACGCTTAACCTACTGAGCCACCTAGGTGCCCCTAGTCTTTCTATTCTGACAGTCTTCATCCTCCTAAAGATAATCTCCTGATGGAGATTATCCTGATGGCTCCTGATGGCTTATCTGAGTTTCCTACCTCAGTAGCATTAAATCTGCTTTCTCTGGGCTTCCAAAAAAAAAAATTGCTCAACCCAAAGCTAAGACACCTATCACATAACTCTGTAGCTCTGTCTCCATAAGCAAGCTAAAGACATGCACTGTCATTTAGCTATTTGTAGCCTCAAGCCTTAGTCAGTGGCTCAGCTTCTAACACTCTGTGAAGGTGAATTTAATTGTGTGGCTTTAAGCAAATAAGGTTCTTCTGTATGTTTTAATTATGAAACTCATCAAAAAAAGGGACAAACTTGATACACACAACAACTTGAATGAGTCTCCAGGGAATTATGCTGAGTGAATACAGCCAGTTTCAAAGGGTCACAAATCATATGATTCTATTTTTTTTTAATAGTTTAAATACTAATTCTTTTTTTTTAAAAGATTTTATTTATTTATTTGACAGAGAGAAATTACAAGTACACTGAGAGGCAGGCAGAGAGAGAGAGAGAAGGAAGCAGGCTCCCTGCCGAGCAGAGAGCCCGATGCGGGACTCAATCCCAGGACCCTGAGATCATGACCCGAGCCGAAGGCAGCAGCTTAACCCACTGAGCCACCCAGGCGCCCCCATATGATTCTATTTTTATAGCATTCTCGAAATACAAAATTATGGAAATGGAGAACATATTAGTGGTTATCCAGGATTAGGGAGGAAAGAAGAGGCAGAGGTGGGTGTGGCTATAAAAGGGTGACAGAAGGGATCTTTGTGTTGTTGGAACTTTCTATATCTCGACTGCATCAGTTTTCAGAGTCCTGACTACAATGCTATACTATAAACTTGCAAGATAAGAACACTGAGTAAAATTACCTAATTATTTACAACTGTGTCTGAATCTGTAATTAACACAAAGAAAAAGTTTATTTAAAAAAGTCATAAATGTGGTGACATCAGTGAAAATGGTGCAACAGGGAACCCCAAAAAGTGTATCCTTTCAGAAAAGTAGCAATAAACTGATGAAAAACAAAACAAAACAAAGTCAGAATCAAATTTATTAGAACTCTGAAAACAAATCAACAGTTTATAGCAAATAAGTGAGTGTTTGAGGAAGACAAAAACAGCTACTCTTGGTAAGACAGCTTTATGACATTTTAACTCACTCTGGCCCATCCCCTCTCCCAGCTCAGTAGTGACCGTGAAGACAATAGCATAATTATTATAGGGTCCTGGTACCAGAGTAGGCAGGATAGACCCTATTTCTAGTCAACCAACGGTGGTTTTGACCTGTCTGTTGGCTCCCTGAAGGACAGCTCAGAGGGTTATCTTTTACTTCACCTATCACAGAACTCCCCAAGCTGAGGTGACCACAGAGTGGGGGAGGGATGTTTTCCAGAAGTCTTTAAAGGCAAGGATAGCCACAGCCACCCAGGGCAAGGGATAACAATTGAGACAAACCAAATGATAAACTAACTAAAAAGTTTGGGAAGAAAGGCTGAGAAAAGAAATGCTTTGGGGAATAGGGACTTGGAAAATGTACTACAGGTACCTGGAAATCTAGAAGGTTAGATGCATGCCTAGGGCCAGACACCTGCTAGGAAAAGACAAGCTAACCTTCAGGCTTTCACAATCATGAAGAGAAAGCTAAGGCAGAAATGAAAAATCTTGGTTGAGTGCCAGAGGTGCCCACTGACAGACAGACAGACACACACACACACACACCCCGCTGGCCAAGGCTGGGAATTTTGTTTTGTTGGTTCCAGACATTCAGAGAAATTTCTGTTAAATCACTAGTCAACCACAAGTTAATGGAACATAGACTTCAATGGCCACACATAACAAAGAATACAGACTGCAAAATTAGTTCAGGAAATTTCAGGAAAATTAGTTCAGGAAATTCACTAAACAAACCATAACGAGCAGCCACAACAAAGGCCAGGGAGGAAAGAGAAACTGATTTCCAGAATCGCTATATTGAAGTATTCAAATTTTCCATTTTTCAACAAAAAAATTATGAGGCATGCCAATGAACAGGAATGTATGGCCCCACAACATTAAAAAAAAAAAAGGAAAGAAAAAAATTAATAGAAAGTATTGCTAGGAAGCCCAGACATCGGACTTACTAAACAAAGACTTTAAATCAACGAGAATATGCTCAAAGAAGAAACCAAGAGCTGAATTAACTAAAGAACTAAAGTAAACCATGACGATGGTATCTTGTCAAATAGACATTTTCAATAAAGAGAAAGAGATTACTGAATGGAACCAAAAAGAAATGATAAAGTTGAAAAAGACCAATAATTCAAATGACCACGGATGAAATTCTTCAAACAAATGGCACAGGTTAGGGCGATGGTTAGGGAGTGGTGATAGTTGCGCAACTTCTTTGGTGTACTAAAAGAATACTGAATTGTACACTCTTAAAAATGATTAAAGTGGTAATTTTACATTTTGTGAATTTCAGCTCAGATTTTTAAAGTCGTATATGGTCATGGTGAAAATTGTTTAAAATATAGAATAATAGAAATTAAAAGTGAACATTATTCTCCCATTACCCATGGGAATACTCCTATTACCCATGGGAACTGATAAACATGAATGACTTTCTGTGTGTCCTTCTAGACCTTTCTACTACATGCACATGTGTATGAAGATAAACGTTGAGGTTTTGTAAAATGGGAACATAATCATAACCTATGTCTGCAATTGACCTTATTCATTTTCCATGGACAGAAGGAGAAGCTGAGCTCGGATTGCTCATGAATATCTATCTTCAGCAGCCCAGGACCTCACATTCTCTTTTTACCATTTACTTAAGTCTCTGTAGAGTGGAGGTACTATCATTTTTTCTAACTATTGTTCTACAGATAGACACTTAGAATGCACAAGGTTTTCACTGTTACACCAATGGTGCAACTAACAACTCGTGCATATATCTTGGCTTACTTGAAGAGATAACTCTGAAGGATGGGTTGATTACATTTAAATTTTTGATGGTATATATTGTTAGTAGTATATATTGTATGTTCCACAAGGAGTGTTCTGGAAGCCTGGAAGAACCAACTGGCACCTTTCTTTGACACTCCAGTGGCACCTTGGGCAGTCCTGGCAAGAACCTTGAGGGCTGCCGCTATCAGAGAAACAGGACTATGCGGTAAAAAGAACTCAGAACTTGGAGCTGACACCTTCTAGAACTGTGACACCAGCACCAATCAGGGCTTCCATTTTCTAATTCACAAAAATCTAATGATATCAGCACTTAATCACAGAGGTACATCTGGGAAAAGGGACAAACAGTGGCTAGAATTAGAAATACATGTGAAAGCAATGATAATCTAGGGCCCTGGAAAAGGGAAAACTCAGCAACATGCCACTTGCTTCCTTATTTAACTTCAGAGATCTTTTTCAATGTTTTCTAACTTAAACCCTATCTTGTATCTACAAGAATTTAGATGCCTCAGTTCTTCCAACTTCTCTATTTGCCTGCACAAATCCCACCCACCTTTTCAAGCCTGGATGCATGGATGCTAGAACAATGTGAATGCTAACAGGGAATGAACTAGACCCTGAATCCACAGAGTCTCAACCCCAAAGCATAGATACACAGAATTATGGGGTTCCCATAACTGATCAAATGACAGTTGATGAACTAAATTAGAACTTGAGTTTCAGGAATGTTGAATCCCCACTGCTGGCTTTGGGTTTCAACTATCAGTGAGGAAATGACCAGGTTCAGAGAGAGCAGGTGTCCAGACACTCCAGAGTACACCTGATTTCCGAAGTTCAGCAGTAATTCTATTTCATCATTGACCTTGGACCTCACGCTCTGGAAACATGTTGAGGGAAAGAGACCTGCATGGAATCTGACAGACAAGGATTGTAAACCTCACTTTGTCAGGTTAAGAAAAATTATCCAGGACCCCTGGGTGGCTCAGTTGGTTGGGCCACTGCCTTCAGCTCAGGTCATGATCCTGGAGTCCTGGGATTGAGGACCCACATAGGGCTCCCTGCTCAGCAGGGAGTCTGCTTCTCACTCTGACCCTCTCCCATCTCATACTCTCTCTCTCTGTCTCATTCTCTTTCTCTCTCTCAAATAAATAAATAAATAAATCTTTTAAAAAATGTTAAGAAAAACAATCCAAAACATGAAAAAATGCAAAAAGATGGCTATCTAATGAGCTCACCCAATTATTTAGTTTAGTAATAGTAAGAATTATTTAATTCTCTGGGGAATGTTCCTTTGTTTGATTTGCTATTTACTATTTAAGGCTCAAGCTCTGTGAAGTTGTGTGCTAACCTCTAGAACTTTACGCAACAGGCATGCACAATGCCAGTTGCGTTGTCCAGGTTGTTGACTCTGAGACAGAAGCGTACGTGAGGACACTCCGTAGGGGGTGCTCTCAGAATCACCACTGGTGAAAGAAGAAAGAGAAGCAGAATGGAAAGAAGGAGAAGCTGAGCTCGGATTGCTCATGATGCAAATGATTTCCATCTGGAAGAGAGGTAGGTACCCGCAAAAGTTAGGATTGCATTGCCCTATAGGACACAAAGTGGCTTTGTCTCTAACCGAGCAAATTTTTCTCGTCATGCCTTTCTTGAGGGACAGATGGTATCTCAGTTCCTCAAATGTTCTATCATCCTGCTGGTTTCCTCGTTATGTGGGCTCACTATAATATTGGAATAAGAGTCGTGTTTTTAACTATTTTAAAAATTATTTTCCGATGGTGACTTCCTGCTTCAAAGCCTTGGTGGCTTTCCAGGGCTCATAGAATAAAATCCAAACTCCTTCTTGCAGCCCCTGTCTCCCTACCTCCTCCCTGCCGGTCACTCACACCAGTCACAGTACCTTGACATTCCCTAAGTGTGCCCACTCCATCCCTCCCATCTCGGAGCCTCTGAATGAGCTGTTACTTCTGCCCAAATACCCGTTTCCCAAATTATCCCCAATTCCCACTTCCCCATCACTCAGGTCTCAGCTCACAGCCCATCTCCTCGTGGGATGTAATCTGACCGCTAGAGCTACATGTGAGCCCCATCTGCCCACCCCCTCTCCTGCCCCAGCCAGTCTCCAGGACCTCACCCTTCTTCTGCATAGAACTGAGTCATTTCTGATATGATCTTGATCATTTATTTGCCTATTTAAATATCGTCTATCTCCCTGTCAACGTCAGGAGGCCCAAAGACTGCTAGAAAAACCTGTTGATCAGGCAAAGCTGAGTTTATTAGGAGCACTGTGGTCAGGTAGGGCACTGCCTGGACAGAGTCTCTAGAATGTTCTGAAAAGGGAAATTGAGAGGAAGGTCTCTGCAAGGTTTTAGGTCTTCAGTGTCTGATTTTTAAGGCACGTCTTGCAAGATGGAGGCTGGTTGAGACTAGACAGAGTTTATGACGTAACAGCTTTCATGAGTAAGCTGTTAGTTTTCTTCCTTTCTTTTAAAAAATGGAGATATACTTGACATATAACATTGTATTCATTTTAGGTGTACAACATAATGATTGGCTAGATGTATATGTTATGAAATGATCACCACAACGTTATTTAACACCCATCAACACACCTAGCTTTAAAAAAATTTCTTTTTCTTGCAGAAAGTTGTAAGATCTACCCTCTTTGCAACTTTCAAATACACAATACGGTATTGTTAACTGTAGTCACCATGCTGTGTGTCCCATCTCCAGGACCTAAACTTATCTCTTTTTTTTTTAAGATTTTATTTATTTATTTGACAGAGAGAGAGATCACAAGTAGGCAGAGAGGCCGGCAGAGAGAGAAGGGGAAGCAGGCTCCCCGCTGAGCAGAGAGCCCAATGCAGGGCTTGATCCCAGGATCCTGAGATCATGACCTGTCCCAAAGGCAGAGACTTAACCCACTGAGCCATCCAGGTGCCCAGGACTTTCTTCTTTTTATGGCAGAATGACATTCCATTTTGTGTGTGTGTGTGTGTGTGTGTGTGTGTGTGTCCATTTGTCCACTGATGGACACTTTGGTCATTTCCATGTCTCACCTATTGTAAATAATGTTGCAATAAACATGGAAGTACAGGAATCTTTTTGAGACTGTGATTTCATTTTCTTCGTATAAGTACGCAGAAGTAGAATTGCTAGATCTGTTAGTTTTCATGAATAAGCTGATCAGCTTAGTTCACCATCTTCCCTTCCAGAAGCAAATATGTTCTGGACCTTGCCACTATATTTGTTTTGCTGGGGCCCAGCATTGTTTAATGCAGGAACAGGGCGCTCTGTTGGTTTCAACTCTCTTCCCACAAATTGACCAGAAGCTACATGAGAGCAGGAACCTCACCCTTCGTGTTTATCCTACTTGCTTTTGTATGCCCAGACCCTAGCACAGAGCCCACCGTGTAGTAGGTGTTGAATAAATACTTGTTGATTAAAAATTATTACTTTGTCATTAAGGGCTGATTGTGACTGTGGAAAGCCACTTTCCTTCTGCAAAACAAAGATAAATTTACTTTTTTGTCGGAGTACCCATCATGTGCCAGACGCCGTCCTAAGTGCTGCAGACTCAGGGGCGAAGCTAATCAGGTTTCCAGCTTTGCGTGGCTAGTACTCCAGAGCAGAAAGACAGGCAATAAGGAAGCCTACGAATGAATAAACAAAAGAATTGCAGATTGTGTAAGTCCATACTTATGTGCAATTCTTGTTAGAAAGCCAGATGTATTTTCTTGAGAATGAATCCAGAGAAAAGCTACACTCCACTGAAAATCATAATGAAGACAGTTTGCATAAATTATATTTCAGTATTGTTATTATTACAAAAGGAATCTGTGCTTGTTGCATAAGTGAAATAATTTTTGAAGTATACGAAGAAAAACATGAGAAAATCTACCACCAGCACCTCCGAGCATCTGCCTGGTGGAAGCTGTTCCGCATATTTTTCCAGGATTATACAGAAATAAATAAAGATATATACACATATACCAAGTTCAGTGTCATAAAGTTTGAGTATGTGTGTGTGTGTCTGTGTCTGTGTCTGTGTGTTATTCAGTTTGTTGTCAATAAATGAAACCAAGGGCGCCGGGGTGGCTCAGTTGGTTAAGTGTCTGCTTTCAGCTTTGGTCATGATCCCGGGACCCTGGATCAAATCCCGTATTGGCCTCCTTGCTCAGCGGGAAGCCTGCTTCTCCCTCTGCTGCTTCCTCAGCTTGTCTGTGCGCGCGCCCTCTCTCTCTGTCAAATAAATAAATAAATCTGTGATAAATAAATAAATAAATAAATGAACTCGTGCTTTATACATAGTACCATCTTGGTTTTTGCTCCTAAGGATCCATCATGACATTCACTCCAGCCAGTAGATAAAGATCTTCCTTGATCTTTTGAACAGCAATGTGATGGTCCAAAGGGTGCAAGCCGCAGCCCAGGCTCAACCCGTCTTTATTGGGAGTATTAATGCCCCAGCTCAACAAAATCTGAAGCAATCAGTCATAGCATTTCAATCAATCATAACATTTGCCTTCTGTGAGACAGAGCAGGGCCAACAATCTTACTCAGGTGATCACACTCAAATAGCTGGTTTTAGCTATAAGACTTCTGACATGAAAAGTAAGCCCAGAGGCTAACATTGGATCAAAATCTTTTATCATTTAAATTCCATTTTCTTTTTTTAATTTGTTTAAATTCTATTTTCTTTTGATTTGAATTCTAGCTTCAAGAATTAAAAATGTAGCACAAGCATGAGTTAGCTATGATACTATATTTACATTAATGGTTCTGATATGTGTCTGACACCTTCCTTGGAAATCTTGATGTTTAAATATTTTTGAGACATTTGCCTTTTGAACTGGATGGAAAAACAGTAATACCTGCAAGTGGAGATAAATAAAGGGAATTTTTGTTCTGGGCTTTTGAGACTTAGACTGTAGTGCGAATTTAATCAAGAAAAGGGATTTTGTTTGTTTGTTCCTTTCAAGAAAATGCTGACCAAATGTTATTCTTTCTCAATGATTTGTAATATTCATTGTTTTGTCTGGACCTTTTTCTAAATCTTCTTGGGTTACTCTTCACCTTGCCCTGTCTGAGAGCTTTTAAAAGACTCCTTGACTCCTTCAGATTTCTAGGTACTCTGGCTCTTGGTGTGCCAGTGGGAGGAAGCACTAATATCTTCTTCACTTCCTCGTGGGCACCATTAGTGACCAACAGCACAAGGGTGAGCTCAGTTGTTGGTATGGAGTCCAAGCTTGACTCCTGATCCCGCCTTCTCCTAACAGAAACCCTGGACAAGTTCCTTAGCTCTTCTGAATCTCGATTTCCTCTTTAGTAAAATGGATGGGACAAGGAAGCAATGCATGTTGAGGGGGGAGGACACTTTCCGTGTTGTGGGCTTACAATGAGATAATGTCTCTGGAGTGTCTGAACTTACCCATAATTCGTAGCTTTACAAATTTATGTAGTCTTTATTATGAGTAAAACATAATCCCTGAACTCCAGAGCTTACACTCTTTAGGAAAGAGATGTGTAAACAAAAAAATACCATGAATGGATGAGCAAAACTACAGAAGAAAGAAAGACCCATGAAATCTCAACAGAGATATCCAGAGGACGGATATTCAGCTATATTGGTAATGGTAGGTAGGAATTTACAGGGTGGAGAAGGTGGAAAGGGGGAGGTCTGGCATTCTGGCAGTGTGAACGGACTATGAGAAAACATGGAGTTATGAATAAGTAGGTCAAGGTGTGGAAGGGAGGGCATGATGGAAGGACAGACGGAAGCATGATGGAAGGTGGTAGAAAGTAAGAAAACCCTGCTTCCATGGGAACCCTTGAGTTTGACCTCTGCTTTCCCACTGGAAGAGCTTTCCTATCTCCCAGCTATGTTGACCACTGTGGCTAATGCATGGTCCTAGAATCCTAGAGGAGTCCTTAAGGCAACCCAGTGGCCCCATTCAAACTTTTAAGCCTATCCCTGAGAGAGAGGGTGCTGGGCCCGCCTTGCCTCTTGGATATTTGCTATGATTTCTGAAATGCTTCTTGACATTGAAGAGAGGCTGTTTCCACTTACAAATCTGAAGAGGGAATCAGGCCTTTCTGTGTTGAGGCCCAGAGTGGGACATAAGCGTGATTTACACACCATAAACTTTTGTGAGTTTTACTCACCTCAGTCATCCGCTGCTAAATGGGCTCACAGGGGAGCCGTGGTGACTGGCAATTCTTCTGGGCAGCCCAGCACTGGGCATTGAAAGACAGAGGACATTCTGTCCTTCGGATTGCAGGCCACAAAGGCTGAAATGCCAAAAATCCAGCTCACACCCAGTTCTGTATGGACCTGCACCTTCTTGAATGAAAAACTTGTCATACGTAATGTGGAGAGCAAAGTCAGTCAGAGAGTCACTGATGGGGATATACAACCAACTCCAATGTCCTTGGAAGCAAGGCTCCATGAGGAAAAGGACTTGATACATTGGTTGCTGCCTTCATGCCTGTTCTTGATACAGAGCTGGCTTGGAGCTGGGCCATCCGTGCTCCTTGGACACCCAGCGTACCATCCTTCACTGCCTGGTTCCACAGCCTCTGGAAGTCCCAGTTCTTCCCCAACTCCCAGGTGTTCTCTGCCTCCAGCTCTAGGGTCTTCATCACTGCCCTTGGCCTGCCCTCCACTGGCACAGAACATTCTCCCCTGACCACTGGACCTATTGAAGAAGAGCAGCCCTCCCCCAGCTCCTTGTGCCTTCCTTCTTTCTTCCCCACTCATCCTTGTTCCTCTTCCTTCTCTTCAATCACCAAGGAAGCCCCAGGTCGTCCTCTTCTGATATGTTGAGCATTTGGTTCTCCCTGGCACCTGGCCCCAAATCTGTGTACCCAGACCTAAGTGAATATCCCAATGTTTTCATCAGGCCCAACAGTGAAAGGGGGAGACCCAGCTTCAGAGATGGTTGGGATTATAAATAGTAAGAAATGTTTTCCCTTTAAGGAATCCACACTCAGCTCAAAGAGAAGAAGCCAATCCTACCCAGGAGAAACAAAACAGCCAAACTCTTGTCTTCCTGAGATTCATCTGGAACTAATATATTAGTTATATATTACATAACAAATTGCTCCAATACTTAGCGACTGAACATCATAATAATAATTTATTATCTTCCATGATTTCTGTAGGTCAGACACTGGTGAGCAGCTCACCTGGGCAGTGGTGGCCTGGGGGTCTTGCCTGAGGCTGCAGGCAGATGTCAGCCAGGATGACTTCAGTCATCTGAAGGTTTGACTGGGGCTGGAATTTTTGTATCCTCCCAGGGCTGTTGCTAGGAGGCCCCAGTTCCTCTCCCTGTAGCAGCTTAAGTAAACTCACACCATGAGAGCTGGCTTCCTCCAGGGCAAGTCCTCCAAGTGACCAAAGTAGGACCTACAAGGCTTTGTGTGACCTATCCTAGCAAAACACATGCTGTTACTTCGGCCATCCTCTACTGGTCACAAAGACAGCTCTGTCTTTATGTCTGGGGGAGACTACAGAAGGGCGGCAAGAACAGAGGGCTGGGATCACTGCATGGAGGGGAACCATCCTGCAAGCTCATTACCATGAACTCACAGTCTATCCGTGTGCTTTCCCCACCTGTCTGCCAGGTTGACCCCCGGTTTCACTTCCATTCCTTCTGGTTTCTCAGCTTTGTCCATTAGCTCCTCCCACTCTTGACCGTTCCCGGATTCGAGCTTCATCTCCTCTTTCCTCTGACACTTAAAACTAAATGATACACTTGGTAATCATAAAGTGGGGATTTCACACCTCCCTCCATCTAACTGTTGTGTAATAAATCTACATAAACTGCCTAGTGTGGCACTTGGCTCCTATTAGGTAGGCAATAAGTGCTCTGGCTCTTTTTATTACTGTTACTGTTATTATTTCTATTGCATTATTATTAACTCTGCCACGATCAATACAATCGTGCCATTATGAACCGCCTGGTGGAAAGTCTAGCCTGGAACCTCACCCCCGCAGCGGGTAAGGAGCTGGTAGGATCCGTGGGAACCTGTATTGCCCTTTTCTCTGCCTTAGTGCCTTTCATCACAGAGGCTGAATTCAAAAGCATGCTTTGCAGACACCAAAAGCCTTGAAAAGTAACCTCCACTTTTACTGAAGTCTTTGAGGGGGAAGCGGGAAGGATGGGATTTCGTGCCAGAGTCCAAGGACACATCTAAAAACTCTCTCCGGAAGTCCCCCCTCCCCATGGGCAGCATCAGGCAGCTGCTTCTGGAAGCCTTGCTCCCTGCTCTCCCCTCTCCTCTGCACCTCTCCTGCCCGCCTCCCATAGCATCTCCTGCTTAATCTTCCAAATGACCCATCTCCTTTTTTTTTTCCTTCAAAGACTTCAAATTAAAATCACTGACAGCAATTTAACATTGCTATGACATCTAATCACTTTCCAGAAATCACTTACGATCACTCCCTTACAAGTTCATTTTCATTGTCTTCTATAGAAGTATTGGTCCCCATAAGATTAGAAATGGAAAACCAAAAACAAAACAAAGTGACCCTTCACCGAAAATAATTTGAGATGCTCTGGAGTTCCCAAGAAACACCCGAGCTTTGTGTCCAGGTCCCTTGATGAAGGGCCGCAGCCGCGTACCAACACTCCCCTGGGTCGAGGCAGGCAGCTAGCTGAGCCTGGCTTCAAATTTCAGCTCCTGCCACACCGGCTCTTCCAAAGCTGCCTTTTCTGAGCTTCCCTTTCCTTATCAATAAACTGGGGGTCATTATGCCTGTCTCCCAGAAAAGAAGGGGGAGTGCTTGGGTGACTTTGAGAACAAGAGGGGTCTGAGTTCAAGTTTGCTGCCACCCCGTGGACAGTCCCTTCTATATTCTGCCTTTCAATCTATTAATCTATAATACTTTTATTATATATATATATAGCTTGATTATATATATTATATATATTATATATAATATATGGATTATATATATATAATCTATAATACTATTTCACAGGGTGCTGGGAGTTAGAACATGTACATAAAATTCTCGACAAGTAATGAGGTATTAGTTCATTCTCTATGCTTCGATGACCAGACTGTCATTTTCAGGAACAAATTAGAAGACAGGTACTCTTCCTCCAAACTCCCACGGTACCCTGTTGCTGTGTGGGGCTTCTTCATACCTGAGTTCGCTATTACAAGCTGTCTGGAGGGGGTCGCAAAGAAGAAGCATTGGCCATTGTAACATGGGAATATTTGCTCATGCACTGACCACTTAGGAAACTGAGTCCCGCTCAGACGTGGCTTCCGGTGTCACTTCGGAGCCCAAAGGGTCATCTCAGCTGACTGTCCCGTGTTGTCATCTGGTGACACAGTTCAAAATGTCATAGGGTTAAAAAAAAAAAAGTCACAGGGTTGCAGGAGGTCTGAGAGAGTGGTGTCAACAACGGTTTCCATTCTCAGCAAGGCTTCCACAAGCGGCGAGGAGGCGGAGTTAGAACAGCTTCATGACGGAGAGATCTTTCGAGACGATAATACTTCAAAAGAGAATAAATGTGAATACCAACAGGGTAAAAGTGATGCTTAGGAAAACAGATGAAATCTTCCAATATTTTTACAAAACAGATCCTCTGTATGATGCACTGTGAAAGTCAGATGTGACCTGAAGGACTCTGAAAACCAACATCATTCTTGAGGTCTTAGAATCTTCCCTTCAGGGCAGTTATAATGGATACTTTGTTGAAGGCAAGATTTTTAAAAAATCGGTTTTGACTTTTTCATTCCTAAGCAAAAGTCCTCGTCACAACCTTTGTTTTGCTATGTTTGCTATGAAATTCTAGTTCCTTGCTTTAAAAGCGTCTATGTAAGTGGACTTCATCTGCTGTGACTTGTTCTGGAAAAAGGAGAACCTGTTTTTCCTTATCCTGATTTCTGACTTGCTCGGCCCTCCGCCTGGAATGTTCCATCACCCTCCACACCCAGACCCTGAAATCCCTGTGACTCACTTTTTTAGGTAGTGGTCTTCTGCACCTCCCTATCTCCAGAACTCCAGAAGCCTCCTATATGCACACACACACATGACCCTCACCCATACATCTACTCCTCTGGCCCCAATCCTGCTTTTTTCCTCCATTCATCCCCTGGCATGTTAAATACTTTTTTTTTTTTCAATTATTTGTTGGTTATCTGTCCCAAGATCAGGGACTGTAACTATTCAGTTCACTATTTTGTCTTCAGTAATGGGCACGGAGATGGCTGGCTGGATGGTTGGATGGTTGGATGGACGGATGGATTGATCGATCGACAGACAGATGGAAGCAGGCATGCCAGCAAGGAGGGCATTTTGTTGAAATGTGTACCTTAATCCCCTATCTTCAACCCAGACTGAAGATGCTCTGAAAGTGGGGGACTACGGGCTCTTTGTCCTTTTTAACCAGTTTTCCAGGGAGCCAGCGCTGAGGGTTTCCACAGACACCTGCTGGACTGGAATAAAGCCCCAGCAGAGTCCTCCAAATTCCCAACCTCTGAGCATCTTCAAAACACCCATCCCCAACCGTGACATCAGCGGAACGGGGTGCCCCATGCCCCAGGCCTGTGGATTTTGGCACGAGTGTTTCTGTGTAGTAAACCAAAACAAAAGAACACAAAATGCCCTGGAAACCCCCAAATAAGTCCTGCAGGCCAGAGGGTGTGGACAGGAGTGAGATGGCAGTGGCCGCAGAGGGGGCTTGGAGTGACGCTGGTAGCTGCTGGCTGGGAGCACCAAGTTCTTGATGCTGACGCTCTGCTCCAGAGGTATTAAAAATGCCAGTCTAACGAGCCTGCGTGGCTGGCCCATGGAAAGTGGCGTGCTGTGTGTGACCGGCGCGGCTCCTTGGCAGGGCTCTAAATCAGTTCAAGATGTGTGGGGGCGGCGGACGGCAGTCGGCTGGTGCTGTGTGCACGCCCCTCCATCCCCTCTTCGGGGGATGCTTATCAACGGGCCGGTGGCCGTGCAGCCAGCTGCACGCACCAAACCCCCCACACCCCGCAAGTGGGCCACCAAGGGCCTGGTCCTTCCCCTGGACACAACTGACACTCACTCAGCCCAGAGGAGCAGCCCCACGATCCTGGCTCCCATGAGGCTCTTCCCCATGTGTCCTCCAGGAACCCTGCATGAGCTTATGCCAACCCCCTCACCATCCCCACATCTTCTGGGGGACCCAGCTCAAAGGTCTTGCTGGGAACCGGGAACTCAGTGAGGGACGGTGCCAGGACGCAGACACAGAAGTGACAAAACCCAAGTTTGAAGTGAGCTCTTTTGGGGCCATGTACGGTTTGGAGACTAGCCTGGAGAAAGATACTCTCCCCCTCCTGGGATAGCGGGACTCCAGAGGCTGTGGCGGCAGGGGAGACCCACCCCGCCCCCACAGACATGCCAGCCTGGAGCTGAACTGCTCTGCCTCCCCAGTCTCCTTCACCGCCCCCACCAAGGGTAATCGAGGGAGCTTCTTTCCTTGTGGTTATGAAGACCAACTTAAGAGATGCTCTCAAATACCTATTTGCCATAATCATTATGAATAAAAGTTAATTATTCCTATCCCACAAGAATACATGAGAGATACAAGAAAATGTAACTGGGGGTAGCCTGGGTGGCTCAGTGGGTTAAAGCCTCTGCCTTAGTCCCGGGTTGTGATCCCAGGGTCCTGGGATAGAGCTCCACATTGGGCTCTCTGCTCGTCAGGGAGCCTGCTTCTCCCTCTCTCTCTGCCTCTCTCTTGTGATCTCTGCATGTCAAATAAATAAATAAAAATCTTAAAGAAAGAAAGAAAGATAGAAAGAAAGAAAATGCAACTGGTATAAAGGGTGTGAAATGTGCAATGTCAGTCCAGGGTCTTGGGCAAGCCACCCCCTCGGTCTGTCCCTTGGCTTCTGAATGGTACAATGCACCACAGTTCTCAGTGGGTGTCCCTGCAGCTCATGGCACAGATATCCCTGGCCACGTGTAGTCTTCCTTCCGTTCACCAGCCCCAGTGCCCAGCAAACTGCTTTTGCCCACAGGGGAAGGAAGACAGCAACCCCCGGGTCTACCCCCTGCCAGTGACCAGACCAGCCCATTTTCTGAACCCACCCATCCAGCTGTCGCCGCTGCCCTGTGAGCAGGCGCTTTTCCCCATCCCCTTCCCCATTTTAGAGGACGAACGTAAGACCCAGAGATGTGAAGTGACTTGCACAAGAATAGCACCCTGTTTACTCATAGCTGGGGTTCGAGTTGTCAACTGCAGCAGGAGCGGGTGAGTGTTTACTGAGTCTGCAAAACGGAAGAAGAGAGGGGAGAGCTTGAGAAAGGAGAGTGGATTTGGACAGACGAGGGAGGGAGACCATTTTGGACAAGGTTGGTAATAACAGGAAATGACCATAAACAAACAGAGGCTCGCATCTTATTCAGGAAAAAAAAAAGATGTCAATGTGTGTGTGGATGCCACACTTGGCTAGGTCACCTGCACACTTAATGCAGGGAAGCCTCTCAAAAGTCTAAATATAAAGACAAGAGCAGGTTGTCACACATTCTGCCTGTCCTTATCTTCTTTCTGTCATGGCCCAGGGGCCCCTCATTGCTGTCAGTCCAACAACGGGGTAACAATAACTGTGTCCTGAGGACCCTGTCCCCCCAGGAATACAGAGCTTTGGGGACATATACGCATATACATCCATACACGTGCATGTGGCTTTTTTCCTTTCTGGAAGGATTCCTTTTAAGAGTGAACACACAGGGTGCCTGGGTAGTTGGGCGGCAGCCTTTGGCTTGGGTCATGATCCCGAGATCCTGAGGTCGAGTCACGCATCGGGATCTTTGCTTGGCAAAGAGCCTACTTCTCCCTTTGCTTCCTACTTTCCCTGTGGGCGCTTTTCCTCTATCTGACAAATAAGTAAAATATTTAAAAAAAAAAAAAGTGAACACACATCCATGGCCTTGCACATAAAGAAGGCTCAAGGTTTCTTGCAAGCATCTATATTGTCGAGTGGGTTTAGGGGCACACCGGAAGGCTTGGGGACAACCATTTGCCCAGTGAGTTCCTCCCCACTTCTCTCACCTGCCTTAATGAGGGAGCCATGACCTCAGTAAATACGTGTCCTTCCCCTGCTTCTGAAGACAGAAACGGGATCATCACTAACCCTTGGCCAAACCCTCATAGTTCACAGAGGACTCTCACATTCCTTCTTTGATGCAACCCTTGGCCAACCCTGGAAGGTAGGAATCACATGCCCATTTCTCAGATGGGGAATCTGAGACTCTGAAACAGAGTATGCAGCCAGAGCTTGTCCCAGAGGAGCCTCAGCTGGACCTCGTGCCTGTCTGACTCACGAGCTGTCCCCTCCCCAGGGATGGCGCCATAGGCGCTCCAGGAATGGGGCCTCGGTCCAGCCTTGGGCCTGCGGCACTGGGAAAACCTGTGTCACTGAAACCATTACGTCAGAGGCCACTCCGTTCCTTCACCTAAGGTCATGTCCAGCAGCTTCCTGGCAACTGGAAATTCACAACCAGGCTCTGGGTGAGTCAGTCAGCTGGAGACAACTACCAGCACTGTCTGCTGAGGGGCTCACTGGCCCTGCCCTCCTGGGGGCTAACGCCTGTCCCAGCACCTCCCTCAGTAAAAACAACTGGAGGTGGTGAACCTGCTCAGCCCAACTTCTAGCTCCTTCTTTAGCATGCCCCTGGGGTCTTGCCCTTTTGTGTCACCGACCCCAGAGCCTAAACCTCTCATTTTTTAAATGCATAAAATAAAAGACATCAAATTACAGAGGAAACCAATTGAAATACAGTTGCAAAAATAGCTTATTTACAATAAATTAATATACGTGCTTTCTTTATTATTACACTAAATAATGAGATCTAAATAACAAGCTTTAATGTCTGACATAATTTGCAGGAGTGATGCACATAAGTGATATTATATTTGCAAATATCTCACGATAGGAAAATAACTTGGATTCTGTGGATTCTTGGATCCACAGTTGTCAAACCTATTGGTTTGGGGCCTACATTCATCATAGAAGGAAATGCTAAATTTCAGTTAGAAGTTAGTGAAAATAAAGATTTTACTTTTTCCCCAACCAAGTTCATGAACCCCTGGGTGAGGGGATGGGGGCTCAGTAGAGTCAGGGTTAAAAAGTCCTGTATGCCCATTTTATACTTGTATAGTGATTTAATCCCCTGCTGATAAGCAGAATACAGTAGTGGTTGGGAGCTCCAGTCCAACAGGGAGACAACTTGCATCCAAATACCCACTCCGTCCCCTTCATAGTTGCTTGACCCAGAGAAGTTACACAACATCTCTGGGGACCTCAATACTTCATCCCTAACAGAGGGTGGTGATAGTAATCACTACCTCAGGACACTAGTGCTTAGCCCAGTGCCTGACACACAGTAAGGGCTCTATTAATTTTCATTTTGACTGATTGTTTTCATCTGACCTTCCAAGAAAGCCCTAAAGCCAGTAATTAACTCCATTTTTCCTTCTGAAGAAACTGAGACTCAGAGAGGAGAAAGTTAAATGCCCAGCATAACATAGGCTTTTTTAATCATGATACAGCCAGAGGAAAATTCCAGAAAGGTAATCTGAAAGAAACGCAAGTCTGAACAGTGAAGAGATCCTAAGAAGAAAGGCAAAATTATCTAACTACTTGCCAATTAGGTGATGTGTTTAAATTTAAAACACTGTTTTAGAGTTTTTTCCTAAATAGTAAAACTATGCTATTGCTGAATACATATCAGAGCCATCTGATATGTATCTCTCTATTCTCCAAAGTAGGGTTCCACGAACTGTGAGCTGCCACACCAACACCCCTGCCTCTTGGAGAAAGCCCCCATCTCTCTCTCTTAGGCTGTGAGGTACTGTGGAGCAGCCTTCCCATACCTACCCCGCCCCCTGTGATCTATATGAGCCACAATTCAAAGGCTTGCACAAGACCCACACCAAACAAAACCAGGATCAACCTGGTGGTTTCAGTTAGAATACTAAGAAAAGGGCCCTTTCTCTGAGGGTTACTGAGAGCCATTGTCAGCCATCTTCTTCAGCACATGAGGAGAGCCTGTGTGATGAAGAGGACAAAGCTCAGGGGAGCAGGACTGATCATTGGAGAAATAACATCCTCAGGTCAAGACCTAAGGACCTGGATCAAACCATACCTGATGGCTGTTTCTACTGTAAATGTTTTGCTTCTGTTTAATGTGAGTTAGGTGTCTGCCACTTGCATACAAAATCATCTTACCTAACCAAATCTCCTCCTTATTTTCCTGCCTCCAGCCTCCCTAGTTCAGCTCAGTGGTTTCCACTGGGCCCCAAATTCTTATAGACCTAAATCTACCGCAGTTCTTATCCTTCTGGTGGAAAGAGGATGTCTTCAGCCCCTCACCATCCACTGTCTGCCACCACCACTCAGGGGAGCCATTTGCAGATTTAGGGTTCCCGAGAAGTCCCTGAGGCTACATTGTCCTGGAGTTCAGTTCTGGGCTCTCTGCTGTGGTCGCAGGATATCTGGTCTTGAGCCCGGTTCTACATGGTATCTGCAGGCCCTGATATCAAGACCTTCACTCTGCTAGTCCAGTGTCTGAGTACACAAGATGAGTGCTTCCTGAGCCAATCACTTTCCTCCCTGCTATTCACTCCAAGGAAGATCGTCAACACACCAGCATCTTTCCGCGTAGTCCTAGGCTGACTCGTAGCAAATTTTCGACATTGTTTCTATAATTGGCAAAGAAATGGCTTGGAAAGTCAGACATGGGGTAGACTATTAAAGTGAAAATAAATGCCTTATGGAAATCATTTAAACCTAAGCCATTACAAATCCCAACTATAAGGAGGAGGGCTAAGACTTTCTAATGCCCTGACAGTTAAAATAGTCATTAAAATCCAGCTTGATTCTCTAAGCCATGATTTTAAAGTCCTATCGGGAAAACTCGAGAGGACAGAGTGGGTTTGTGTGGCGATGGGGACAGTTATGGGGAAAAGGAAAGTGAGTTTTCTCCTCCTAGCTTCAGGGCAGCCCCTTTGTGCAGCCAGCACGGTCACAGAGAACTAACTGTTTCTGAAAGCTTCCTTAAAGACGGATTTCCAGGTGAGACCACAGGAGGCTCAGAATAACTTGGGAGTGGAGAGCATTTCCCCCTTTGGGCACCAGAGAAAGGAACAGAGCTCAGAGGATGATGGCCACAGGACCATGACTATGGGTGGCCCTTCTGGGCCAGGAGTTTAGCCCTGGGCACTGCCTTGGGTGAGGCATACCTAAGGTAAAGTCACAGATCTGAAATTCAATGGCCGTAGCCCTCATGGTCTGAGCACATCCTCTGTGTGGGGCACCGTTCTGAGACTTGGTGTGCCCTACCTCGGTTTCACCTCAGAGTAGACCCACGGAGTCACAGGGCTTATACAAGGAAGCTCAGGCTTTAGAAGGTCAATTCTCATGTCCATTATTTGTTGCTGTGTTCAGAATTACCTCAGGACTTAGTAGCTTAAACCACTTTTATTTATCGTCTCAGATTTTCTGTGGATCAGGAATTTAGAAACATCCTAGTGAGGTGGTATCGGCCTGGGGGCTCCAAAAAGGTTGTAGCGTAGATATTGGTCATGATTGTCATTGGCTAAAAGCTGGTCTGCAGCTGGGGGAATCCCCTGACAGGATGGCTTGCTTGCGCGGCTGGCGGCGGGAGGCTTCAGTCCCTCGTCTTGTAGACCTCTCCACAGTGCTGCTGGGAGGCACCAGCAACGTGGTGGCCAGCCATGCCCAACGTGGGTGATCAAGGAAAGAGACCAAGGACGAAGCCACCATGCCTTGTACATCCTAACCTCAAATGTTGTGCCAGAAGCTTCTGCCACACTCTGTACCCTCTGAAGTCAGTCACCTAGAACAGCTCAGCTCACACTTAAGGGCACAGGACTTGGGCTCTACTTCGTGAGAGAAGAAGTATCAAAGAGTTTGTGGACATCTGCTATAACTACCACAGTACATTATACAAGATCACCACATGGCTGCACCAGAGAAGGAGGCCTGGCTTCAAGGCACGACACTATTTTGCCCCTCAGCGAACAAGAGGAAAACCTTCCCCCGATGTGTCTGTGACACAAATGTCAGTTACGCCGTTGGAACAGAGAAGACCTGCACATGGTACAATATTCAAAATTATCTAAAAAGGGTGTATAGTAGAAAGAAGTCCTGCCTTCCCACCCCAGGCCCCTAATTTCTTCTTCTCACATGCAACTGTTGCTGATGGTTTTGCCCAAATCCTTCCAGACCTCATTTAAGCCAGTGGTTCTCAGTGTGACTTCAGCCAGCAGAAACAGCATCACCTGGGAACTTGCAGGAAATAGAAGTTCTCCGGCCTCACCTCAGACCTAATGAATCAAAAACTCTGGGGCTGGGGCCCAGCCCTCCGTTAAAAGCCTTCCAGGTAAGCCTGGTGAGCATCAAGGGTTAAGAACCACTCCTCTGTGCATGTATAAGCAAGGCAGCGAGCAATCCACTCCCAGCCCCTTACACGTTCCCCCCGTCTAGAGTGTCTTCAGTGAACTTTCGTACATCCTAAAATTATCTCATCCATAGCGATTTCAGATGCATTGTATTATCCCTGAGTGAAAACTATGAGACCTTGATATCATTTGTCATGTTTCAGTAATTCCTTTTTTTTCTTAATGTAGTGGGAACTCACCACCCCCCAACTCGGAAAACAGCCAGCGTGCACCTTGATCTCTGGGAGATCCTGGGCCTTGCCTGCAGTTGAAGAAGTCCATTCAAGAAGGCTCCACAAGTCGTCTCTTATGTCCAGATTCCATAGTATTTCTTTTTTTTTTTTTTAAGATTTTATTTATATATTTGACAGAGAGAGACCGCAAGAGCGGGAACCCAAGCAGGGGGAGTGGGAGAAGGAGAAGCAGGCTCCCCACCGAGCAGGGAGCCCGATGTGGGCTTGATCCCAGGACCCTGGGATTGTGACCTGAGCCAAAGGCAGACACTTAATGACTGAGCCACCCAGGCGCCCCTCCATAGTATTTCTCCTGCTGATATCCTACACTTTTCTTCTGCGTGCAGACAAGGTATGATGGCCAGATGTCACCGGGAGATCTCGTTTCTGCCGATGACTTTTTGATTATTGTAGAACTCCCTGTTCATACAAATATGATTGAGGCCTGTAAATTTTGCTCCCAATAGTTATACTAATGATAATAATAATGGCAATAGGAATAAGGTGGTTGTACCCTAAAGAAAATGAAACACACCCAAGAAAATAAAATACTCTAAATTCTAATCCGGACAAATCAGGAAATGCCTCTTTATTTTACCAAATGTATTCCAACTACAAAAGAGCCCACTAGAGGCTTCCTTCAGCTAGCAGCTCTAGTTAACTTTAAGCATGATTCGATTTACAAAGAGCCATTATTCACTTATGCAATGTTCTGGGAACGCATCCATGGAATAAAGTGACGTCTGCTGGACAGCCGGGTCGTGATGACAGTGCTGATGTCCTCAAATTGTGTTAATAACAAGCAGCACATCTTACCTTTTTATATTCCATGTATTCAAAAAGCAGTAACTAAAATTAAACATCACATTTCGTTCTTTTCTAGGCATTATATCAACAAGCAAGCATCTGGGACTTCTGGCCATGGGTCAGAATATAGATACTATGGGTATTCATGTGTTTCTAGAGCACGTTATCTGTAGCAAGTTGGTTCATGTTATCTTGGGCGTATGAGTTATCTATTACGGCATAACAAATTACCCCCAAACTTAGCACCTTTGACAACAAATATCTATTATCTCATACATCTTCTGAGGGTCAAGAATCGAGAGTGGCCTGGTCCAGGGTTTCTGGTTGGGTTGCAGTCAGGCTGTTGCCCAGGACTGTGAACTCTCTAGTCCTGGGCTAGTGCTACGGGGTTTCCTTCCAAGCTCACTCTCATGGCTGCAAGTAGAAGGCTTCAGTTCCTTGCCACATGAACTTCTCCATAAGACTACTACTGATACGGGTTTCCTCAGAGCAAGGGATGTACAAGAAAGAAACAGAAAGACAATGATATCACCCTGCCTTTTATGACCTGCTCCCCTGTTTCCGCCTTATTCTGTTCATTAGAAATAACATTAGATCCAGTATGCACTCAAAACAAGGGACGAGTGTGTGTGTGTGTGCACGTGCATGCACGTGCACGTGTGTGTGTAATGTATGTGAATCTGTGCATGTAAGATGTTCCAAGTATTTGAAATAATACTGTCTTCTCATCAAAAATGACTATTTTATGTTTAAAATCATTAGTCGGCTATTCCGGTTATGTCATTTACCCAGCCTGGCATCCAGCTAGGATAAAAAAAAGGAAAGAGCGTTGGTAACCTGACAAAAATCAAAGGATTTAATTTGGGGGTGGGGGAAATTAGTCTAAACACCCACCAATAAGGGGTTATTTAAATAAAGCCTGCCTGTTGGGTCATTGTTAAAAATAACCATACTGTCAAATAATTCATGGTACTATGAGAAGATGCTCATTATATAATCTTAATTAAAGGCTACAAAAAAAGGGGCACCTGGGTAGCTCATTCGGAAGCAGCTGCCTTCAGCTCAGGTCATGATCCCAGGGTCCTAGGATCAAGCCCTACGTCAGGCTCCTTGCTCAGTGGGGAGCCTGCTTCTGCCTCTCCCTCTGCCTGCCTCTCTGCCTACTTGTGTGCTCGCTCCATCTCTCCATCTCTCTGGCAAATAAATAAATAAAATTGGAAAAAAGAAAAAAACCTACAAAAAAAAAAAGAAAGACTATGAACCCAAGTTATGTAAGAATGATGCCTATGAATTCACAAGTAACATTTCTTGACTACGCACTGTACACCAGGCATAATACTGATGTTTTAAATCAATCCTTTCATTTAACCCTCACAATTGTCCTGTGATGTTCGTATTACTGTCTTTTAGATGAGGAAATTGAAGCACAGCAAGGTTAAGAACTTGCCCAAGAATGGAACAAAATATTTGCAAATCACATATCTGATATGGGTCTAGTGTCCAGAATATACAAAGAACTCTTACAAATCAACAGCAATGAAAACCACCCAAATATAAAATGGATAAAGAACTTAGACAGACATTTCTCCAGAGAAGATGTACAAATGGTCAATAAGCATACAAAAAGATGTTCAATATTGTTAGTTACTAGGGAAATGCTGTTCAAAATCACCGTGAGACAACACTTTATACCTACTAGGATAGTAATAATAATAATAATAATAATAATAATAATAATAAATTCATTCTTAAAAATAAAATTCAGAAGAACATAACAAGTGTTGGTGAAAAGATGGAAAAATTGGAACCCCCTCCCGGTGCATTGTTGGTATGATGATAATATGATGCAGCTGCTTTGGAAAAGAGTTCAGTGGTTTCTCAGAAAGTTAAATATAGAACACCCATATGACTCAGCAATCCCACTCTGAAGTATATACATCCAAGAGAATTAAAATCAGGCATCCAAACAAAACTGTGTACAAGAAAATTTATTTGTGCAAAAATCTGTGCAGTAGGGGTGCCTGGGTGGCTCAGTGGGTTAAAGCCTCTGCCTTCATCTCAGGTCATGATCCCAGGGTCCTGGGATCAGGCTCTCTGCTCAGCGGGAGCCTGCTTCTCACTCTCCTTCTGCCTGCCACTCTGCCTACTTGTGATCTCTGTCAGTTGCATAAATAAATAAAATCTTTTAAAAAAAAAATTTATGCAGTGCTATTCACAATAGCCAACAGATGGAAACAACCAAATGTCTATCAGCTGGTGGATGGATAAGGAAAATATCGTATAGCCTTACAACAGAAAAAGCAATGAAGCTCTGGGACATACTATACTACAGACTAGCCTTGAAAACATTATACCAAGTGAAAGAAGCCAGACACAAAGATCACATATTATATGTTCCATGTATAGGAAATGTCCAGAATAAGAAATCTATAGAGACAGAAAGCAGACTAGTGCTTGCCAGGGCCTGGGCGGTGAGGAATGGACAGTGTGCTTCATGCATACGGTGTTTCCTTTTTTAGGTGATGAAATGTTTTGGAACTATATACAGGTGAAGGTTGTACAACATTATAAATGCACTACCTGCCACTGAATTGTACACTTTTAAATGGTTCATTTTATCCTTGTATCTTTTGTGAATTTCAACTCAATTTTTAAAATAAAATAAAGGGACTCCTGGCAGGGCTCAGTCGGTTAGGCATCTGCCTTCGGCCAGAATCATGATCCTGGGGTCCTGGGATCAAGTCCCACATCGGACTCCTTGCTCAGCAGGAAGCCTGCTTTTCCCCCTGCCTGCTGCTCCCCCTGCTTGTGCTTGCCCTCTCTCGGACAAATAAGTAAATAAAATCTTAAAAATAAAATAAGATAAAGTACTCCCCAAAGTCACACAGCTAAGATATGGAAGTATTTGGACCCAGGTGGTCTGGGTCCCAGATCCTACACTCTTCACTAGATCAAGAGGAAAATTAACAGAAGTTTCCTGGATGACGGGACTAATTTGTATTCTTTTTAAAAATATTCTTCCCCGATTTTTCCTAATAATGATAATAAATATACATATAATTTAAGGATGGGGATCTCTGGGTGTCCCGTGTGTCACCACATGACCAAAGGCTAGTCCAGGGGAATTAAGAAGGCAGATTAGCACAGGTTTGTCCCTGAGTTCCCAGAACTCACAGCTCTTCATACTCCGCTGCCCAGCCACACCACACCACACCCATCCAGCTATAGAAGAGACCAGAGATCTGGCCAAATCTACAAGCTGCATGGAGATCCGCACAAACCTGGGCACTGTGGCAATGCGTAGTCACTTCCCCCCAGGAGGGCCTTTCTCCTAGGTTACTTACTGGGGGTTCCAAAGAGGGATCCTTGAAAGAGTCCTCCAGAAACCATAGACATCTCACAGTTTTCTTTCGCTTCCATGGAGAAGTGCCTCGGAAACTCGGGGATTTATTCTATGCCTGGCTGGTATTTGCAAGTTGGGCAAAAATGCATAAATGAGTATGTTTACTGCAGTATTGTCTCCTAACAGGACAAATCTGGGAACAGCGTAAACATCTATTAGTGGAGAACAAGAAAATCCATCAGGGCACCTCTGCACAGCCTTTATCAAAAACTAGAGTTCCCCCAAGGCCAGCTATGGAAAGACCTCGACACCTCCTGGGCTGAAAAATGATGACAACAGTGGGCAGAAAAATTTGAAATGAAGATCATTCTTGGGTTATTTAAAAAGGTTATGTCCAATATTCTTAGAGAACTACTATACTGTTTTGATCTTCTTTTGTGAAATGTGTACATTTGACTTGTGTAATAAAAATCAAGTTTTAATAAAATAACTGTGATACCTAATTGCAATGAAGCAGGAGAATAAACCAGTGCGTACATGCATGCTGCTATATACTTTAGGAGAAAAAACACAACTAGCAAGAGAACCAAATTTGCATTTGAAAAATGAGTCCTCTGTTGTTTGTTGTTCCTGAGTCTGCAGAGAGAATTCCTGGCCCTTCCCAAATTTTTAGGAATGGGGCCAGGATTCCATATTAAAAAGAAGTCCCCTACTGATTCTAAGGGACCACCTCCTGTCTGCCTCCACGCTCCCTACACACACAGCAAAGAGCACTGGCTTTCGCTCTGCCACTACTAGATGCCATGAAGCTGGGGAATTAAAATCTGGGGCCCTCAGTTTCTTTATCTGTTAAACAGTGAGAAGAAAAAGTGCATGAAAGGTCCAGCTCTACTGGTAGAGGATAAAGAGGAGGCCATGGGCATGACCAGAAGAAAGAACTTGAGAATCATTCCCACTGGGGTTCAAATGCCCCCATTTATTAACCAACCATGATTCTTACCTCCTTCAGGACTAATATAGTACGTGCCTCCTGGGGGTTTTGTGAAGATTAAGCTGAGCACATAGCAGGTCTGCAGCAAAAAATCGCAGATGTATTTGATCAATCTTTGCTCCTTCCTGTTCCAAGGAGGGGGCTGGATAGTGAGTAGGGGCCACTGTGAATGGGGGCACTTTGCCCCCAGACTTTCAAAAATCAAACTATAAATGGTGTGTTCCATTCTCTCCAGGTATAACGAAAAGTCA
The DNA here is from genome assembly GCF_011764305.1 of Mustela putorius furo. Classification (NCBI taxonomy): domain Eukaryota; kingdom Metazoa; phylum Chordata; class Mammalia; order Carnivora; family Mustelidae; genus Mustela; species Mustela putorius. The sequence continues at coordinate 35,571,777 of NW_025421294.1, forward strand.
TGCCCTGACCTGGCTCCAGGGTCATCCTATTCCGTGCCCTGCTTTACCAAGTAAAAAGGAGGCAGGAGAGGAATGAGGGGGAAATGCATCACTCTGGAGGCAGCCAGGCGCCTGCTAAGGTCCTGTCGGTATTGGGACTCAAGAATCGAAGCGGCTCTAGAGAATGTCTGAGCCTCTGTGCTACAGGTGCGGGTCGGGAAGGTATTTGTCCCAAAGACACTTTACCATTGAGATACTCTCCCCAAACGAGGCTACACAATCAGCTGCAGAAATACTTGGTCCCATTTGCAGATAAATAGGTATTTTTCCCCTAAATCCTGTAATCATCTTATGATTCATATACATTGTGCTTGTATTTTAAAAAGCACATTAAAAAAAAATCAAGTCGCCAACGCCAGTATTTTACATATAGCGTAATATATTTTACTTGGTTTTGGCATTTCTTCTTCTTTTCTTGTTTTAATTACTGCAGGGAGCCTCACAATCCGGGTGCGGCCAGGCCCCCTGGAGATGCCCGGACAGCTCCTCCCGGGGCCCCGCAGTCCTGGGAAGGGACCCAGCCCGCCGCCGGAACGGATCTCACGGCGGGCAGAAGGGACCACGGGCCTCCGGCACCTGACAGGCCTGACACCCTGGCCAGGGCGAGCCCAACAAAAGGCGCCGTGAAATGCAGCAGGAGAAAGGGGCTGCAGCCCCCGTCGGATGGGAAACACTGCTGCCAACCAGCCCCGGGGCCGTGCCGCCCTTGTCCCCGGAGTGAACTCTCCCTCTCTGCGCCCAGCTAATGGCGGGGCGCGCGGCCGCGGCCCCTCTTCTCCCTCCCTTTAAAGAGAAGGGCGCGATTGTGTGGATTTCACAGTCTGAGCACAGCTGAAAGGGAGAGAATTAAGTCTCCCTCACGGCTCTTTTCAAGGAGGCCGAGGCTGCGATTCGCCTTCATTCAGAATATATGAAGCTTTTGTGCGTCGGGGCCGGGCAGCCGCCGCGGCCCCGCTCCCCGGCTGACTCTCTTTACAGTGGAAACGTACAGTAATTAACACGGGTTCCGCTCCCGCCCGCGCCCCGAGTTGAAGGGGGCCGCCGCCTCCGCGCGCCTGGGAACCGGAGCCGCCGGGGCCCGCGTTTGTCCACCTGAGAACGCCGCGGCGCATTTGTAACCGTGGCCTTGCTGCCCGAGAGCCATCCATTCTGGCTCGGGGCTGCCCGGCTGTCAGGGTGCGCCGCGGGCCCCGCATGTGTTGCTAATAAAAACCCAGCCCCGCCGCTCCACCTAGCAAGCTCACGACAGGGGCACTGCCTGGGCAGGGGGGGGAGGAAACCCTGGGGCCAGTCGGGGTGACCCTCGGGGGGGGGGGCTTCTCCATCTCTGATTGCGGGGAGTCTGTGACTCCGAGGGGGGCAGGAGGGATGTAGACAAAATACTTAAGCCTTCCTCCATGGGAATTGTCACCATGAGATTAAAATTTAATTTAATTTAATGGGTTGGGGTTTTTTTGGGGGGGGAGGGGTTTGTGGTTTTCTTTTTCTTCTTCTTCTTCTTTTTTTTTTTTTTTTTTTTGGTCTGAAGGAGATGAAATCTGAAATCTGGCCCGAGTGGCGGAGGCCTGCCAATATTTTGGCGGTGCTTAGTTTTCAAGCTTCTTTTTTGTCACTCTACTCAGATGATTCATGCTGGAAAGCATGTTGTATCATTTATCCAGTAACGCAACCTAATAAACCCCCCCCTTCGAAAATGTTCCTTAAAGAGCCAGAAGAATTTGTTCCTGTAGACTCAAACCTATGTTCTTAATAAAGCCTGATTGAAGAAATGGAGCTCTCAAAAAAAAAAAAAAAAAAAAAAAAAAAGTTGTGGCTTGGAGAGAGGAGCTAATCTGATGCTTGCTGATAAAACTGGAACACTGCTCCCTTGTCCCCTTCCTTCCCTCTCTCTCCTGATGGGGTTAAGATGCATAGCTTGACCCAAAATTTTGAAAGCAAAGTTAATATTTAAAGACCATCTTTCTCCCAGTGTGAGCAGGAGAGTGATGCCCATGATCTAATTTGAGTTCTGTAGGAATGAAGGCGATATGCTATGAGACAAGTAATTACTGAAGTAATTCAGCGGCCGCCCATGGTTCGCTGTCATGGTAAAGGCGGCTTCTACCCTGGGCTGCTGAGCTTTCTAGAATGGTGTTCAATAGGCTCTTTGAAAGGTGGGTCACCTGCGTCGACCAGCAGTAGGCCTCTCAAAGCAGGTACCTCCATCTCTAGGCAAAATTCCCCTCCCTTTCAGTGAGGTGGGTTCAAGTGCCAAGGTCCCAAGGCTAAAGTGGCAGGCCCCTACTGGACAAGACTCCCCAGGGAGGCAGTCGAGCATGGTGCTTAATAAGGTCCAAAGGCTCTCTTTGGGTTCAAATGTTGGTGCTTCCATTTACTCTGTGTCATCTTAGACAAGGGAATTCTCCTTACTGTGTCTTAGTTTCCCCCTCTATAAAATATGGAGAATATACCTACTGGTCTAGGTGTAATGGCCACCAAATGACATAACACATGTTAGCTTTTGCTTCATTATTTTCAAAAACGGTAACCATTGGGCACCTGGGTAACTCAGTCGTTAAGCATCTGCCTTTAGCTCAAGTCATGATGCTAGGGTCCTGGGATCTAGTCCTGTATGGGGCTCCCTGCTCAGCGGGAAGCTGCTTCTCCCTCTGCCACTCCCCCTGTTTGTGTTCCTTCTCTGACTGGATCTCTCTGTCAGATAAATAAATAAAATCTTTAAAAAAAATTAAACATTAAAAAAAAACATTAAAAAAATCTTTTAAAAAATTAAACATTAAAAATTAAAAACAAACAAACAAAAAACCAGGGACCATTTATTTAGCATTCATCCTGTTCTTTCCCTATATCATTTCATCGTATCCTCAATGGAGCGTATTACCCCCATTTCACTGATAAGGAAAATGAAGCTCAGAGAAACAAAAGTGAAGGAACTGGATCTATGTCACACCATGACTTTAAGGGCCATCGTGCAATTTCAAGTTGTCCTGGGAGGAGGGGACAAGGGAACAATCTGGTCAAGGGTGAGATAAGATGGTAAGATTCAGGCTCTCAGCTGGTTGAGAAGTAAGTGATTTTTTAACCCTTTAATGAGGAGCCTTAAAACCTGTATATGCTCTCTCCCCTTTCTGCTGTTGTGGCGTGTGCGGTTGACTGTTCCTTATCATGTCTTCTCGAAACTTTCCAGATCCAGTGATCCCTGGTCAAGAAACAAAAATAGAACCGTTGCATCCACATTGGATTTGGATGAAAATGGCGATAAAATCAGGTACAGCGCCAGGAAGAGACACTGAAGAAGAGCCAGACTGGGTCTACAAAGAATCACAATGACATGGCAAGCATAGGCATGCCCTATCAAGGTCATGTGAGATGGCAGATCAAGCTCACAATCAGACGGTACAGGTATTCATGCTCTAGTAAGCTCACTTGCTCGCAAAGTATCACTCTGTAAACATCTCTACGATCTGAGCAACTGGGCATGTCTTGTTGGAAAAATGACTTTCCTCTGTTTCTGTGCTTTCATGCTAATAGATTGGTTCAGTAATATGTGACACATTTTTTGGAGGGAAAAAAAAAAAGCACTTGTATGTGAATACACTTTGGGTGTTAGGGTGCAGCAGAGTGGTTAAGAGGCTTATCTCTGGCATCAGAAAGTCCTGCATTCAAATCCCGTTTCCACCAATTACTATCAGTCACCTTCAGCAAATTCTTTAATTTCACATAAACTATAGACTTGTCATCTCTCACATGGGAATAACAATAGTCCTTGGCTCAATGGGGTCCTGGGAAGCAAACCCTTCCCCATTGGCTGAGTGTTTTGAATTCCACCACTAGAGGTTCCTTGCCTAGGATGTTAACATTTACATGTCAGTGTCATGACCTACTCATTTAATCCTCCTTCTGAGGATTCAACACGTAGTTACAGGCTGAGCAAGAAGTATTTCTTCTCTAGTCCCACCCCTTCTCCCCATCCTTGCCTCCTTTTGCTCCTGAACCCTCATCTTGGACCAGGCCTGCCATAGTACTCACATGACCCCATAGACTTGCTCTTCCTAACACTTTACACCCCTCTACCATGTGCTCTACTCCTGTCTTCCAGGTCTGGTTAGAGAGCCATGACGAGAGGCACCATATCAGTCCTCTTCATGCCTTGCTAAGCTCTGGTCTAGCAACGGGCACCTCTGTTACCCAGACGGTGGCCTTGAATCTGCTCCCCAGCAAAAGGCACCAGCACTCCTTTAGAGAAATGACTGAATCCATGCCTGAAACAGGAAATGTCCAAGTTGAACTTGGATCATCTTTTACCGGAAAACAAGGAAGCTTTCAAAGATGACTGAAGTTACATCAAAAAGAAGCCAACTTTAAAAAGCTCTCATTGGCCAAAGAGGGACCATTTGTTCATCAAAAAATACTGGAATAGACTGAGATACATAAAATACTTTGAAAGCCATAAACCTGTTGACCTTGATGAAGGCTATATAACTAACCCATTCTTCTGAAAAATGGTAACTAAAGAGAAAGGATCAAACATTATTCCTGTCTTTCGATACTGGCTGTGCCATGGGCAACCAAATAGTTGATGTAGAGAAGCTTCTTTTTATATAATTATTATGGCTAATAAATGAATAGAGAATGATAGGATTAGGATGTTACTTCATCACCTCTAAAGAAGTAATGAATCTAGGAACTGATCATCACTGAGAGATAACCAGCTGCTGGCTTGTAATGGAAGAATATAATGTCATCCATAAAATAGCCTTTCCAAAAATAGAACTTGAACCTGACCAAACCTCTATATCTAACTAACAATGTTTAGGAATTACAGGGGACAGAGGAACCTATTGTATGACACCACGGGGATGCAGATGGGTGGGAAAACATATAGACAGGAGCCCTGGTGTTGGACAAACAAATGCATTGGAAGAAAAACAAAGAGAAGGGGAAGGAAACCTAGGCACTAACAGAAATTTTGAGAGACATAACAGCAGATTGCAATGTATGGACCTTATTTTCATATTAATTTCAATAAATTGTCATTTTTAAAATAAATAAGGCAATACATTTTAACACTGCCTGGATATTTAATGATATTAAGAAATTAATGTTAATTTTTTACTTGGGATAGTGACAATGTGCTTATTTTTTTAAATAATTTTTTATTTGGGGGCACCTGGCTGGTTAATAGGCTGTCATTGGCTCAGGTCATGAACCTGGAGTCTCAGGATCAAGTCCCACATCGGGCTCCCTGCTTGGCAGGGAGTCTGCTTCTCCTTCTGACTTCTCCCCTCTCATGCCCGTGTTCTCTCTCTCTCACAAATTAAACAAACAAACAAACAAACAAAACTTAAAGAAAAACTAATAATAATTTATCTTTAGAGATAGATGGCAAAATGTTTATGGGTTAAATGATACTATGTCTGAGATTTGTTTCAAAATAGTCCTGGGAAAGAGGAGAAGTGGGTGGGAATAGTTTAGACAGAACAATTTTGGGGATGCACTGGTAACTGGTAAAGCAGAGTGATGGGAAGTTCTTTATACTATTCTCTCTCTTTCATATAGGTTTGAAAATTTCTGTAATAAAAAGGGGGAAAAAAAAAAAGCATCGCAGTTATCAGCTTCTATCAGAAGAGACATTTGGTTGTCAGGCCCTCTGATGTCAGGGGATGACCACGCTCTTTGCACCAACTGGGGCTGATTTCACATAATGAAGAAATGTGTCCATTTATTCATTTGTGTTAATTCTATTGTCTATTTTCTCTGTTAGAATGTGAGCTCCAAAAGGCCACTGGTCAGCCTGAGGGTCCATTATTGTGACACTGAGGAAGTCCTCTGTAAATCCTTACTAATGGAGTTCTCCTCACACGAAAGGCCAGGACCAATATCTCCATTTTACAGAGGAGAACACTGAGGCAGAGGGAGCTGACCTTCTCGTCCAGGGTCGCCTAGCAGGCTAGTGGCGGAGCTGGGACTCATACCGCAGTGTCTGCAAGGCTCCCATGCAATATGTTTTCGTCAGTCAGGACATCTCAACCCAGTGAAGGAAGCTGAAATGAGGTCTACAGGTCCTGGCGTTTTCAAGTACATACTATCTCTCCTTCTTAGGTGTCCTGCATGAGAGAGATGGGGAGTGGGAGAAGTGGGAATAATAGTAACAGCTCGTATTTCTTAGGGCTAGACGCCATTTTGAGCACTCTACCACAGTGAACTCACTTAATGCTCACAACAACCTGAGAGGGGAGTTCTACTGGCTACCGTAGGAGACCAAGGCCCGGAGAGCACACACAGTCTGACCCTAGAGCCTCAGACCTTAATCCTGACATTAGAACTTTAACCCCTTCAAAAGGCCATTGAAAACTCTAATGTAGGGGGCTGGGGCTTCTGCTGGCCTGAAGGTTGGACTCTGAGGACAGGCAGATGGAATGCTCACCTGACAGTAACCGTAGGATAACAGGTTAATAGGTTAACAGCAGATAACTACAGGGTCACATTGTCCTCAATTATCTAGCACTCTTAGGACAGGGGGTCACAAATCCTCCAGTAAATTCTAACTCAGCCACTAACTTACTCCGCGAGCCCCAGGCAGGTCCCTATCCCCTCTCTGGACCTCAGTTTCTCCTATTTCAAACCAAGAGAGTTGGACTAGACAGATGTTCCCAAAGGACACCGTGAGGTCTGACATCCTTTCATTCGACACCGAAATTCTATGATCCCACCAAGGGAGCCATGGTGTGTCTGGGACATCTCCACATCAAGCAGTTGGAGGCTCATTTTTAACCTCTCATAGATGTCTCTTACAAATTATCCAGGGTCATGGATTAGTTTAAATACAAAAGCTTAATTTCCTCTGCTTGGCTACTGTTATAAGCAATGATCAAAAGGAGTCAAGGAACAAACACAGTTGGCCGGAGAGAGAATACCCGGGATGAACTGAGGGACGTCCTCTCCCCGGACCCCTCCGGGTTTGGAAATCTCTGGGGCTTGTAATTCACTGCTGCATTAGGCAGTGCTGAGATGAATCATAACATTTGGAGCCGTCAAAAGAAGGGAGAAGAAAGGAGACAGAGGCCAGGGAGAGAGTGAAGGCTCAGTGTTTTCTCAGTTAAATACATGTTTTCACTGCAGTGTGATGGGCTGAGAGCAATGAATGGCCATGATTTAGTTATCTTTTGGATGGATGATTTTAAATGCATGCTGGAAAGGCTTTCATGAGACTGACTTTTAAAGCCGAGGCACAGAGTGGAAGTCTTTGGTGGGGGAGCCGCTGCTTGTCTTTCAGAGGTTGTGAAAGCCCAGGGCCTGGAGATTCCTGGTGCAGGCATTTTGTTTCTAGGTTTTCCACTGGCACACGATCACTTCCACCCCGGAATCCTTCAGACTGTGGTGAGACACCTTGACATAAGCCAAAGGAGAGGAGTGAGATGACTTTGAGAAAAGATGGAGACAGGACTTGAAGGCAAAAGGTGTGGCTGTAGAATTCTTTGAAGCCTGGTGATGTTTGTTTAGAGCTTCTATGTGCCCATTGCTCTGGTGGGCAGCGTGACGTTTTGGAGGAGACAATGAGGGATGACCAGTGCTAGATAAATTGTTAAAATGACAGTTCTGCCCAACCGTTCATGAGCAAAAGGGGTCACGACCACCTGCTTCAACACTGAGAGGTTTGGTTTTATCCCCCCTACTATCCAAAAGAACACTGGGGAAGATGGCTAGGTTAGCCTTTTGAAGTACCCCACTCCACCCCTGCAGTTAAGACCCCACCTTGTCATTACCTGCTTGAAAAGCTTTGGCAGCTCCTCAGTGCCCAGGGAAAGGACCAGAATCCTTACCATGAGGTATAAGCTCACCACCAAGCCCTGAGGACAATCTCCAGGTCAAGCATCATGAGTAGCATTTTATATCTGTTGTCTCATTCTATCCTCACAACACCATCCAAGATAAATACTGGGGTCCTCCACATGTTACATATAAACAAATCAAGTTCCAGAGAGGTTAAGTGCCCTGCCCAAAGTTAGTGGAGTGAGGATTTGAACCCAGGAGTCTGACCTAGAGTCTGAACACTTGTTAAGCCCCTTTGCTCCTCCTGGGCCTCTGTCCTTCTGCACAATTCTGTTCCCCCCTCTTCCATCTGTCTGTGCTCTTCCTCCGCACCTCCCTCTGCCTGGAAAGAGACGTTCATGCTTCAAGACATGGTTAGAAGTTTACCTTCTCCGCAAAGCCACTGCACCAGCCCTGGCGACTTGGTTTCTCCTTTCTGCCAACTCCCATGGCTCTGAAGCTTTCCTCGATGACTGTACCGAGCCCCTCTGGGCAGCAATTGTAGCTCCTTGGTTCTTTCCTCACCAAACTAGAAGCTTCTTAAAGGCAAGACCCCAAGGGCTGGTGCAGCCTGGAGGAGGAGACAGACATAAATCCTTACAGAAACATCTACTTTAAAAGGGAATTGGGGGGGGGGTGAAATAGGTGAAGGAGGCAAAAATTGGAAACTGAAGCTCACACAGATTCACGTAGTCATGTTCATAACAGCGTTATCCACGATAGCCAAAGGTGAAAACAACCCACATGTCCAATGACGGATGAATGGACAAACCGAACGTGGTACGCATACAATGGACTATCATTTGGCCTTAAAAAAAGGAAGAAAATTCTGCAACATGCTACAACAGGAATGAATCTTGAAAACATGCTTAGTGAAATAAGCCAGACACAAAAGGACACATAGTGTCTGTTTACATTTACATGAGGTATGTAGGGTAGGCAAAGGCATAGAGACAGAGAATAGAGAGGGGGTTCCCAGGGGCTGGGGGTCAGGGGGTGGGGAGTTAGTGTTCAATTGAGCACAGAGTTTCAGTTTGGAAAGAAGAAAAATTTCTGGAGATGGTTGGTGGTGATGGTTGCCCAGCACTGAGAAGGTACTTAATGCTGTTGAATTGTACACTTAATGGTTAGAATGGTAGATTTTATGTTATGGGTATTTTACCACTAAAGGAAGGAAGGGGTTGGAGGGAGGGAGGAAGAACTACGTGTTAGGAAAAGAACTAATTTCTATGCCAAGCACTCATTGTAAATAACACTGATTTCTGTACCATTCCTCTCAATTTTAAAATAGTGAAACTAAAAAGAAATCCTGAGAGAGCAGTTGGCAGCCCCCGAATGTGGAGGTATGTGTTCCTACTTTGTCCGATCTCCTTGCCTGGGGAGTCTGTAAATTAACCAGGCACGTAAGATGCTGATCTTACTGGAAGGGATGTAATTGCTGTGAGTGGCCACAGCCGCCACTCACCTGCCAGGATCAGCCTCTAAAGGCTGCACGAATATTCATACATTATCCCCCATCTCCCAAGCTGTAGGACTGACTTAGCCCCTAACTCCTTTGAAAAATAAACCAGGTGCCCTTTGGCTTGGATTTCCTGTTTGCAGCAGAAGGCTCAACTCTTCTGAGGACTTAGGGACCCTCCCCACACATACGACCCTCTTTCCTCCTCCACAGAATGTTCTTTGCTTCAAAGACAGAATGTATGTGACAGAACTTTTCATCGTAAAGTGGCACTTACTCGTTCGTTTCGAAGGGGCTCTGTACCAAGCTTCGCAGCCAGAGTCCTGTATGCCTACCATCACATCTACCATCTATTTCGAGCAGTGGGGTTATCTGGGTTACCTAGCTTCTTGAAATCCTCTAAATACCCAAATACATGAACCAACACAATCAAACTAGAGCCCTTGACGTCACAAAGTGCTCTTTGTCCATTTATTTTATGTGAGCCATTTAGTTTTAATTTACGATCATATTTCATAACCTACCAGCAAATGGCTTGCAGTATATTTGCAAAAAGTGATGAAGTCCCAGTAATGTGAGACCTTACTCTGGCCCGGAGTTTAGAAATCTGGGCTCTGATAAGTGTAGGGCAACTGTCAAACTTGGGGGAGATTTTTACAATCTCCAAATTAGCAATACGTGAAAGGTCAGGTTTCTTCACAATCACCTCAAAAATCAAGATAAATTTCACGAAGGCTTACTGCACCTCCAGATCTGGGTTCTGTGAGCTGTATGATGATGTCCTTGAGAAAGTCATTGTCTCCCGAGCCCTGAACAGACTTCCAGTTGAAGACAGTTCCATTGTCCAAGGGATGAACCTTTTTAACCCTAAAACTAGTATTTTTTTTTTTTAATTTCCCACCTGATTCCCAGAAGCTTTTTACTTTAAATGTTATCATTGGTCTCACGGTCTCTAGAAAGTTAATTATGCCTACATTAGGCCTCTGGAAAAAACACATCCAAAGACTATGGAAGCAAAGACCATAAGTCCCATATTACAGAAGAGAACATTGAGGCTCTCAAGACAATAGAAGAAAGTTTTCTGGGGATTCTCCTCTCCTTCCAAACTCCCTGCCATTCAGAGCCAGAACCCCACCCCCTGCACTCCTATCAATGAGTGCATTCATTAACCTCTGGACCACACTGTTAAACAAACTCTAGAGAAGTGTCCTACATCCACTTAGACAATTTTATAACTCAGGAGGGTTTCATTTAATGCAATGTCTTAAACGTGTTTTCGCCCATGAAATATAAGGACAAGTAGAACCAAGTCTGTGGAGTCTGGCTAACATACCAGTCGGGGTCATGAAAATTTCTTTAATTTTCTTCTGTGACTAGTCACCAGGGACCTCGAACCGATCCAGAATTTTTCATAACTGCCTTGATAGCACTACCTGACCCATCTTGGCAAATGAAAATCATTTTTTATTGTCTTGTGAACTGAACCAACTATTTAAAAGTTTGAACTCGTGACATTTTCTGAAACATTCAAAGTCAGTTCAACCCAGAGCCCCCAAATGTTGCCAGAACTGTTAGGTCCTTTGGTCAGACGTTCACCTCTTAAAATCAACGTTGTTTGTTATTCAGTCAACAATGGTTACTGGGTACCTACTTGGGCCACACCCTGTTCCAAGCACCAGATAGAGGGCTGAGGGCAGACAGTGCGCAAACGTTTTCCCTCATAGGTTTCCTGTATTCCCCCACTGCTAACTCCTGCCTCAGTTTACAGGATTTAAATCCAGACCCAGAGAGCCACTGGTGGCTCATTTGGACTTGAACTAGGTAACTCGGTTATCTCATTTGTTGGTAACTTTGGTGGAAGCGCCAAAATCTCAGTTAAAGGAGGACAGGACCAGAGCATCAGAAGGGAGTATGATGGGGTTGGAGACATACGTTGTTGCCCAGCAAGAATGCTATTTTTACCAGCATGGCATGTTACAAGATGAATAAAAATAGCAAAATCTTCTTTAAAAAAAAAAATGTTTTTACTCACACTTTCTCTAAGCTTGGGAAAATATGATTTGATCAGATCATATAATACACACATGCTTTTAATTTGGAGTGGCTGTGAGAGATAGATATTATTGGGGACCAAAACCCATCCCCCCCCATCCTGGTGTCCTTGATCCAGGCTGCCTTTCCTAGTGGGCTACAAACATTTAAGGTATCATAGACCTGGGTTTCAGGTTGCTAAGAAATCAAAGTTTCTAAGACACATTTGAGCTCAGATCTGCTGAGCTGAACTAGAAATGTAACTCTTCCTCTATTTTTTCCTCCTTTTTTTTTTTTTTGTTGGTTTATTTCAATATTGCTCTCCACACAGCTGCTGCTATGTAACGTGGGACAACTCACTTGCCCTCTGAAGTTCTTATACCATATCCTCACACCACTCCCTTCTACCTTGAGATTCGACAGCATTATCCTTCAGTGTTACTTGACCCCAGTTCAAGATATTAACCTGAAAAGTCCTTTGGCTTCCGTTGGCAACTTATTTTAAATCAATTCAGAACACAATGGGCCCCAGGACAATCTCTTTCACCCTGGTTTCTGCTCCTGGAAGCGATACAAACCCAAAATTTTTGATGAAACCGTGAACGCTCTGCAAAGAGGACTTTTGAGAACATGTTCCTTGGAGTTCAACAATTCAAATCCAGCTCTGCCATTCACCCGTGGTGAAACCACAGGCAAGTAACATAATCTCTCAGGGTCTCAGTTTCCTTATCTACAAAATGGGGATGACACATTACTGTGTTGCTATATGGATTAAAATGAAATTAGGTAAAGGACTTGATCTTGCCTCGGCACACAAGAGTGCTCATTTAATCTAGGAATTATCCAAAGAGATGAACAACATCATCTTTTTCTTCTTAGCTGTAGTGAATCTGAGTAATTCTGTTTGGAGAAGTTCAGGAAAGTCCTGGGGTGCGATAGGATAAATGTTCAGGTGTGTCCTGAGTCCTGCCTGGGGGAAAATATGCTTCACTTTCTGCTGATTTAGGGAGAAAGAAGGTTTAGTTTGTATAGTAACAATGTTGCAGTTTTGAACCCCAGAGACGCATCACATACTCCTTTTCTTTATGATGTTCTGAAAAGCACATGATTTCCACTTTCTAGCCCCAGACTTAGCCAGAGATCATGCGTGAAGGGAAATCTGGGCATTACTGCTCCTGAAAAAGACATTTGAGGCTGCTCAGCTTTCATCAGTCCCCGACTTGGGAGATCTTCTGCCTTCTCTAATTGTGTCTTTCTTTCTGAGACCTAATTTCCTTGGCATTTGCCTATTATTCTCTGCTCATCAAAATGGCTGTGACTTAGAGATGGCCCTAACCCTAGGAATCACTTAGATCTGAAGGTCCAGTCCCAAAAGCAGGGCCCCGTCATACTGCGCTGTGCCAGCACAGGGGGCAGGCACTGACGCGGCAGGAGCGTTGGCCCGTCCCCACCCCACATCCGTTAGGGATGACTTCACTGCCCAGTTGCTTTCCTGGAATGCTCAAGTCTGAGATCTTATTCCCCACACCCACCCCTGGGACTTTTTATGTTGTCTTCTTGGCTCTTCTCTGTTCCCATTGCTCAACAAAGAGAAATCCAACTGGAAAGACTAGACAGGGTGAATGGCTGATGTGGTGGGAGGGAGGAGAAATGAACATTTTGCAGCCCTCAGACTTTCCCTAAATTGGCCAATTTCACATCAATAAGTGCCTCATCCATCACCACCACCTTTCAGGTGATTTTCTGCGATGGGATTTCAGGAGGCACTTAGCGTCTTATATACAATTTCTTTACAAAGTCAGTTTTTCCATCATCAAGCATTCTCAGCATTGAAATATAAATAGGCAGAGCTTTGCTATTTTAAAAGCTCTTTTTATATCAGGTCCTGCAACCCAGAAACCTTTTTCAGGGAGCTGTACACTTTCTTGAGTTCACAAAAAAACAAGAGAGAGAGAGTATGAGACTGAGAGAGGGAGAGGGGGAGAGAGAGAAGGAAGGAAGGAAGGAAGGAAGGAAGGAAGAAAACAGCCAGACAGATCTCTAGTCCCCGGAGAACTTAATTTTACTCAGATGGGAGGAAACTACATAATGAATTTTCAAGCCTGACTCTGCTTCTTTGCTGGGTGATCTCAGGGAAGTCACTTTACCTCTCTGGGTGCCCTTCTTATCTTCTAAGACATGGGGATAATAATATTTCATTTATTACCTTGAGGGCCAGATGAGGATGTGAGTGTTTTGGGCACTGGAATATATTTTATAAATATAATAACGGATCAAGGAAGGGTATAAAGGGAATAAAGAAAGTCAAAGATTGACTTTGGATGACTCTTGTCCTTTTCATTTTTTTTTTTTAATTTAGAAAAGCTCTTAATAATAAGACCTATTAAAATAAGTACAAAATAAAATTCTGGGTAATTAAACATTACATCATAGTTGGCAAGTGTTTTCTTTTTAGCAAAATATAAATGCATATTTTAATTGATGGTATCTTTGATTAGATGAAATACATAGTATATATTTAACATGACATATATAGGTGTATGTGTGTGTGTGTAAAATATATATATACATATATGTATATATGTATATATATATATATATATATATTCATTCCTGCTTTTTTTCACTAAGCATCTTACATCACCGTTATTGCAAACTGACCTAAGCTAATCTGGCCATTTGGCCTCATTTGGTAAACCAGTGGCCCCCTATTCATTTTTGTTTAAATGTGTAGTTATTGCTTCCCCATGAATGCTAAACTGCATAAAATATAAACACAAGGTGCCTTTTTTTTTTTTTTTTTAAAGTAAAGGCTCTTGATAGCAGCAGAGCAGTATCATGGAGAGGGTTAAGACTGACATGGATTTAGGAACTCAGAGCTCACCAGCTGAGTGATCTCAGCATCATGGTATCCCCTTTCTGGGCACTCTGCTGTCAGAGGTGTACAGTCCTGCTCTATGGAAATGGGAAATGGGTCTTGAATTTCAAGGTTTCTGGAGAGAAAATGGGAGTGAGGGATGGCATTCAGGCAGAAGGCATGTCAGGGCCTCAGTTACAGGACAAACTCCCTTCAAGCTCACATGGGGGTCAGGCCCCGGTGTCCTCACCTAGGAAATGTTGACAAGAAAATGGGGATCCTTCACAAAGTTGTAGGGAGATGTAAATAAGATTCCTTAGGAAGCACCTGGCTAGAGGTGCCTGCGGACACACCTTAGCTCAGGGCCCCAGGTAAATCTCCGGCCTCTGGGAGGCACTATTGCCTCGTGCTTTCGCTCATGGCCGGCGGAATTGCTGGGTCGGTAGGTCTAGTCCCCGTGGGGCCCTGCTTACCTTTGCCACCTCGGGCACGTTAATGAAAGAACCTACGTTCCTTCAGCTCAGATGGAGATGGTGACTCCATCTCGGGACGGTGCCGAGACTCCACCCAGCTGATGCGTGTAATTCGCTGGGCACCCGTGTCCCGCACTTGGGAAGCGCTCAGTAAGAGGGGTCTGTTATCTGCTTGGCTTGCTCCTCCTGCGTCGAGGTGTAAGTTTAATGATGGGGGATGGGGTGCGGGGGTGGGGATATGCGGGCGCCTGGCGGGCTGAGGTCTCCTGGGCCAGCGGAGCGGGCCCGGCCGCTGTCAGCGCGCATTTATTGATGGCAGGTATTTGGGGAGTAATTGAGCGCGGCGGCCGGCCCGGGGCGAGAGTGGGCCTCCACGAGCAATTAAATGTGATTAGGCCGAGACCTTCGGGATCCAGCTGGGTGATTGATAACCCGGCCGCATTCCTGCCGGGCCCGCGACATCAAACGGGCGGCCGGCGGCGGGCGGGGCAGAGGGGCCGAGCGCGGGGACCCGGCCCTTCTCCGCCCGGCGCTGCCCTTCTCGCCCGCGACGACCGCTGTTCCAGGGACAAAACGGGTGACGCGCCCTCCTCCCGCCCAGGGGTCTCTCCCTTGCTCGCTGGCCAGGTGCAGCAGGGGAGTGAAGGGCGCGGAAGGGACTTGGTGTCGAGGAGCCCCCTGCGCGAGGGCCCCGCGCGCTCAGAGAGGCCAGGCCAGACCCGCCCTGGCCAGACTCCGGGAATCCCGCACGAAATCGCTGGACCCGGGGGTAGAAAGAAAGGCAACAGAGAAGCAGAAGGGGAGAAATAGGTGAGAGTGGGGATGAGAATAAATCGAAAAAGTAAAGATCTTGAGAGAGGCAATGGGGGAGCAAAGCGGCAGGAAAAGAAGAGGGAGGAAGGGGGCGGGGGTAAAAGAGAAAGTTGAGAATGGGAGTGCTAGAAGGAATTGCATAGACGGTGAGAAAGTAGAGAACAAGAAAAAAGCTGAAGATGTAAAGTGGAACAAACATGAAAAAGAATGAAGGGTAGGGACAGGGAAACAAAGGAGACAGCCCAAAAGGACAAGAAAGAGGAGATAAAGGGGGGAGGGAAGAAGCCAAAGATGAGGTGGGGAAGGAGAGAGAAACAATGGGGAAACAGAGGAGGAAAGAAGTGAGAAGGGAAGGGGAGGCCGCGCTGGCCTGGGTCCCTCCCCAGCTTTACCCGTTGGGTCCCAGCCCTGCCTCCATCTCAGCCAGTTCTGTGCCCAGAGCCAGGCCCTGGCATTTGCCCCCATCAGCCTAACTCCCGCCCAACCCAAGCCCAGGCCAGCTCCTTCTCCCTCCAGGCTGAATGAGGGGGTCCCCACCCCAAGCCCAGAGTGATTGGTGGGCTGCCTGCACCCCAAGCCTGGACCCCACAAGCCATAAATCGCAAGTGGAGGTTCTGAGGTTCCGGCCCGTTGTCTCGGGATCCCTGGAGTCTCCCGGGCCAGGGAGCAGTTTCTGTCTGTGCTGACTCCACAGACAGGATCAAAACAGCATGAAAGAAATCAGAGCGAGAACGTCGTCGGCAGGAGCTGGACTTCTAAAACCCCCTTCCGCCCCCATAGGCTTCAATATTAAAAAAACCCCTAGGAGCCTCAGACACTGTATTAATTAGTGCAACCACCCATGAAAAGTTGGGTTTGGAGCGGCATTCTTTGCCCTGTGTGAAAAACCAAGTCTAATAAACAATTGTTAAGTTGGCCTGTTGCCGCTGGTAAATTACATAGCATTAAAAAAATAATGCTTTTCATATTAGGCACTAATTAAAGGTTGGGACAGCTTTAAAACAAGAGAGGGAGGGGGGAAATCAAAGAAAATATAAAAATGTTCTTTCAAGAGTTATGGGAGGTTAACAAAGTATGTCTGTTAGAGTGAGCCTACTTTGCCCCTAGCTACAGCCATGCTGGAGCCACCACAATTGGGTCTCAATAAGATAATGATATTCCTTTCTCTGCTATTAAAAGCCTCCCAGTGCAAACTTAAAATGATTTATTTAATTTAGGAAATTATGAGGTGTAACTTCAAAGCTCGAGCCGTTAGTAATGGAAAATACCAGGTTGTTTAAAATTATAATAATAATTGTTTGGAGGACTCAGGACATCAAAGTGTTTTCATCAACAAATGCAGAGGGGTCCGGAGGAGGTTGGAAAGAGTCAGGGGAGGTGGATGGAGTTTGGATTTGATTATTACGAACCTTATCAAGGCAGGGACTCAGGATTCCTGAAGCCTGGTCCTCTGTTCCGCTTTGAAGCGGGCTATTTTGGAAAGTAATTTTAACTGCTTTTTATTTAGTTTCTAGCAAGGAGGAGGGGAGGAGGGGGCGGCTGGGAAGTTGGGGGTGGGAGAGGGGTAGAGGGGTCCAGGAGTTGACAGCAGACTTTTCTTCACCACTCTCTGACCAATTTCATTAAAGAGGCCTACAGCATCACCAATCTGGAAATGTTTTGTTTTGTTTTGTTTTGTTTTTCTTACACTGAAGGAGGACACAGGCACAATCAACTTCACCAACTGGGCCCTGTGCTTTCGGAGAGGGTGTGTGTGTGTGTGTGTGTGTGACGTGGGTTCTTTTATAAATGAGGTTTATGTTTATTCCAAACCCAGCAGCAGAGAGGGAGTGGGGGTGGGGGAATGGCTCTCCAACCCGTGGCAAATGAGCGGCTTTTATAGGGAAGAATGGCCGTGGGAGTTTTCATTCGGTCAGACAAGGTTCTGCTCAAAGGCAAGGATCCTCTTTTCAGTCAGGTCAGGCAGACGTTTTACCAGTGCCTGCTCTCAGCCAGCCGGTCCTTTGCTGCCTACCTCCCGCGGGCCCTGCCCAGGCGCTGTCTCCGCAGGGCTGCTGTGGGGGAGCGGGGTGAGGCTGAGACCCAGGTCCCCAGTGATGGAGAAGCAGGCACTTAGTGGCAAGGCTCCCCCCTCCACTTTGCCCAAGTAAGGTGGGGAAGGGGATGCAGAGAGATGCTGCAGAGATGAGCTCTCAGGGTTTGGGAATCTGGGGAGCTCTAGAGACCCCTACATCACGTCTAAGACAGCTCCCCCAGGGCTTGCCAGCCCTCATGCCCGCCACCAGGCTCCCGCTTAGGCCTGAATTCTGCTGTTGCCCCTTACTGGCTCTGTGACCCTCCTGAGCAACTTCTCTGAGACTCAGTTTCCGGGACTATAAGATGGCATCAATGACATCTCCCCCAGGCGTGTGCAAGGATTAAATGAGACTTTCGAGAAAATGCCTACTTCTGGCCACACTGAGCAGGAGCTCAAAGAAATGTGATTTCTTCTCCTTTCTTCCCCTCTGTCCCTAAAGCAGTGCTGTCTTTCTAGAAAAGTTTGGTGGAAAGCCTTGAACATATGGGAAGATGCGCAGATGGGTGTGCCAGGCTACTGGCCACCTGGGCGAGGATGTCCAAGGTCAGCAGCCCGCTGGCATCTTGGGCTTTCATTCTGCAGGCATGACTGGGAGGTTCCTGGGTGAGTCCCGGTC
Organism: Mustela putorius furo; assembly: GCF_011764305.1. Classification (NCBI taxonomy): domain Eukaryota; kingdom Metazoa; phylum Chordata; class Mammalia; order Carnivora; family Mustelidae; genus Mustela; species Mustela putorius. The sequence goes on from NW_025421294.1 coordinate 35,589,951, forward strand.
TTCCCACCGCCCCAGGTTGTTTGGTCCAGTCTCTGGAACTTCTGTAACGCCCGGCACACACCAAGCCCGAGTAAGGTGGGGACTCTGGCAACGCCGACTCAAAAGCCCGGCAGAAGTCTTGGAGGGAGCACCAAAGCCAGGCCCACCGCAGCGGGGGCCCCGGGACCTGTGGCTGTGGTCTAAGTCCCGACAATCTGGCCTCATTTGGCCTCATTCTCACTTGGGTCACCCCATCTACCTAGTAGCGCCCAGGGTGTGCATGCTTGAGCCCGAGGCACTTTTCTCTCTCTCTCTCTCTCTCTCTCTCTCTCCAGGACTCATTTTTCCTTTGGGATTTGAGGCGATTGGGGTAATGCACAGTCGCCCAGACCGTTTACAATCCACCCCATTGGCCACGCAGGTCACAGCCCCTATTCTCCCAGTCGCACCCTGGTTTGCGAAGCCCTCCTCACGGGACAAGCTGTCTTAACCCGGAGCTGGAGTCTCCCGATCCCCCATCCGGGCTGAGATCGCCCGAGGCTGCGGGGTCGAGCGGCGCCGGAAAGGAAGCTCGGTGGACGGGGTAATTAGGGACCCAACTTGGTGGCTGATGACGAAACCAGGAAGGGCTTTGGCCTTTGGAAAACGCATCCCATAAATGAGAATGGCTGGATTCCGGACTGGAATTAGGAGTTGGGGGCTAGGGAAGCCCAGCGGGATAAAACTGGGGAGGTTCGGGACACTCCTGGGGCTCAGCTCGCGAGTACATTGGTGGAGCAACAAAAAATGGCCCCCAGCTTCGGAGCAAGTCCCTGCGCTTCGATCTCGCTCGCAGTCGAGCTGGGACATCTGAGACTCCTTGCCTGACGCCTGGGAGCTTTCACCCGACCGGGAAATGGAGTTTCTGACACCCACCTCCAAAATGGGTGTCAGCGCAGTGAGAACGTGAGACGAAAGCGCCAGTCCTCGGTAGATGTCCGGTGCTAGTGAGCCCCTGAGCTCCCCACCGCTCAGCCTCCGCAGCAAGTTCTCCATTCCCTTCTGCCCGCGTTCCCGGGGTCACCGGGGCTTCTCATCGGAAAACAGACCTCCCAAAGGTATCATCATCAGTAGCCATTTATGATTTATTTGTGCAATAAAAAGCGGAATTTAAGATCCATCTTAGCCTCCCCCACCCATTGCCGATTTTTTTTTCTTTCTAATGGTTATGCCACAAAACTGAAGTCTGACCCTGTTCTGTACCCAGTGGAAAGGAAAGCTGCAAAGCAAACGGGACTTCAATGAACCACCTTCCCCCTTCAAACCGAAAAGAGCATTTGTTCGGGGTCCATCTCCTTGGAAGGAGTTAGGAATGGTAAACGGAATGCGATTTGACACACTCCTGAAAGGGCAGCAGGCATCCACCCCCACCCCCCCAACCCAGGGAATGCTTTTAGTTACAATATCCATTTGCAAAGAGCTATAGGTCCCTTTCCCCCAGTTTTAAATCTGTTGCTGTTATGGTTAACCGGGAGATTTCAAGTTCAAGATTTTCCCTTGATCATCTACAAACCTGCCGGATCCCTCAGCCCCTCCACTTCTTCTAAGCTCATCTTTCACCAGAGTTTGAAAAAGGAATAGCAATTCCACTTCTTTTCCATGAGTAACACAAACTGCCAGAGGAAATGTTTCAAAGTATTTCGTTGGCTATTTTCAATCCACTCCCCCACCCCAGGCTGAATCTGGGCACAAATCTTAATTGATTCACACTAATATCATAATAAAAACCACTGGCCCCCTCCCCCAGTCTTGGTGGGTTTTTTTGTTTGTTTGTTGTTGTTTTAACTGAATCCAGCTAGGAACAGAGAGCCCCCTTTAAAATAACTGTCTTTGGACAAACTTTACTGCAATAAAACAAATGTTTAATTTAATTCAGAATAAGAGATAAGAAATAACTCTTCAATAAAATATATAAAATTATACAAGGCACCCTTTCAAAGGGATAAAAGTATACTGGGTGGTGGGGGGTGGGGGGAGATGGAAAGAAAGATGAAATACCAGGGAGCTAAATGGGCTGTTTGACAACACCATTTTTAGCAAGTCAAAACATGGCTTTACCCTCTGCCCCCAACATGTTAAAAAGTATATAAATTTTTCTAATAAGTTTAGCACATACAATAGGTACACACACAGAGAAAGCATGATTTTTTTTTTCTTTCTGGATCTATTCATTGTTTAAGAATATTTAGCATATAGGTAATGGTTACAATGTATTTATTTTTTTAAGCAGAGAATTAACTACACTCCCCGCCCCCACCATCACCTTTGCAGTGTGTGAGGACTGACTTGTACCTAGTATTTCACAGAAACCATCAATTCCCCAGGCTTGCTTTAAACTTTTCACTCTCCAATTATCTGAAATGGAGTTAAGCAACAGCCTTGAGAGGAATTAGGAAGTACTTCCAGGTCCCACCTTACCCCCAAGGCATTCTCAGGATTCTTCTCATCCCCCCTTTTATTGATCTTACAAAAAAAAAAAGTTAAAACTTTAACAATCTGTAACAATGTGGACAGAAGGAAAAATATAGGGCCACAGAGGGTAGTACCTAATGAGTTTTTTAATGCATGTAAAAATGCAAAAAACACGATGTGTCCTGGTCATTTTGAAGAATCTCTCCATCTCTACTTCCTATGCATCCTGTCTAATTCTAACCTTTGTTTTCCATAAGCAAAAGGCAATCATCCCATCAAAATCACCAAATGTCAGCAATTTTTGCAAATTATTGGTCTCTCCTATAAGAAAAAAACAACTGGACTTATGCAGTCTCTTTTAGGAAAGTGATAGGTAGAAAAAGTATACATATGTGCATAATATAAATTTTGCCTTTCAAAATAATCTGCATTTTTATGGCTGCTGTATAAAAATGTCATTATATTTTATTATATATATATTTATATATAAAAACCACCAGAGCCAATCTTTGTGGAAGGAGAAGGGGGCATGTAGAAGATCACACCAAGAAAATGGGGCTTGGTGCCTCAGCCTAAACAACAAATTCGAACTAAGGCTGTGGCCATAGTTCTTAGGCCTCTTAGGGTGGAGCATGCATGCAAGGTTTGCAGAGCAGGCCTAAGGGCTTGGTACTGCCATTTGGGGGGGGGACCCACTTAAACAAACATCCATCATGGAGTCTATGGAGCTGGTGTTCCTTAGGATAGATGGTACATGCCATATCCAACTGGAGTCGCATAGAGTCCGACGGGTGGGATGGGGAGCACGGGTCTATGGAAAGGGTAGGAGGCTCCGTATATGGATGCTGCTTGCAGGGGCGAGTTGATGGGGAAAGGGAGGCTGAAGCCAGAGGGCAGCATAGGTTTTGCAGCCATTTTCAGCTTTTCTAGTTCGGCCTCCTGCAGTCTTTTCGCCTTGGCCCTTCGGTTCTGGAACCAGATTTTGACCTGGGTCTCTGTGAGGTTCAGAGAGCTGGAGAACTCTGCTCGCTCTGCAATGGAGAGGTACTGTTTCTGGCGGAACTTGCGCTCCAGAGCGAGGAGCTGGGACGTGGTAAAGGGCGTCCGCGGCTTCCGGTTGGTCTTGTGCTTGCGCAGGGTGCAGGTGGTGGGGCTCATGTGTCCTAGAGAACAGAGAGGGAGGGAATTAGCAAAAGTGGCTTTCTCCCAGGTATGCCAGCAAGGACCTCCCTCTTCAGCTTTCAAAAAGGGACTTCCAGTCAAATCCATATGGGAGGTGGGGGGGGGGCGGGAGGAGCATATTTAAATGGCTAAATGGCTTTATTTAAGAAATGGAGTCTTTTTACAAAATATTTGGAAATTTCACAGTGTATGGAACTTTCCATATGGGAAACAACAGCTTTACGGATAATGGAACTAGAACAGCTATGAACCGACTTCAAGGGCGCTGGGAGTATTCTCTGCGAAACAAAACCCCATTTAAGTTCTCTGGTCTTTCAAATGGGGAACTGGGTTCCTGACAATCTTCGCTTCTCTAAGATGATGAGATAAGCCCGTAAGAAGAGAAGTAAAAAAGGGTCTTATTAAACTGGGTCAGTCCCCTCTCCATGTCAGGAAAAGCTGGAGTGCGCCAGCATATTTATGAAGGACAATCGTGCAGATAAAGTTCTGTGGTACATTAATAGCATCTCCTGATCAGGAGCAGCCCCATGCAATAAACAACCGCAGAGCTGTCATCCCATCCAGTCTACAGATTCTAAAACCTGAACATCATTTTACAGATCTGGATGTGGGAGAAGTTTCTTGGCCGGGTGCTTCTGTAATATAAAGTTTACTAAGAAGGAGGACAAAATCAGCTTGCTCATAAATGTAAATGTCAGGGGAAATCAAGCTGCCTTGGAGCTGAGAGCATGTGATGACATTTTAGTCATCTCTAACCATTCTCTGGTTTAGAGCAAATGTGTAAATGATTAGTTTGTCAACAGAATTTAGAAAGAGGGAATAACAAGCAAAATAAAGGTACGCCAACCGCATGCAGACCCCGTATTTGAAATGGATTTGGTGAGAGGAAGTATAGGACTGGGCATCCTTCTGATTCCACAACATCAACTAACTCGGGGGCTTCTTTTCCTCAAAGGGAGGCGGGGGCAGGAATGCAGAGCTGTGGGATAGAAGGCTAAACAATTAATTTTCTGCATTTGGCTTTTATGAGCTACACTAATTTTCCAAAAGCAGCCACAATAGTAACTCCGCAGTACTCATGGGGAGAATGTGGCATTTCTTGTTTAGTTACTTCGACGGCCCAAGAAAGAGTTTACACTTCATACTTGAGGGTGACACAGTAAGTCCCACCCAGCCTCCATTTCCAACAAGAAAAGGGATTCCTCCTAGTGTGACATTATTAACCATCACTGTAGTGACTAAAAAGTTAAGAGGTAGTAGCTTCTAGGAGACGATCAAAAACAGAAACCTGACAGAGGGATGGGGTACACAGAAGTCTAAACTTTTGCATAGGCTAATCCCTAAATAAGCCAGAGAGCTTGGGCACCTACTTCTTGATTTACACATAAAGTACAACCCTGTCTGTTGATGACTCCCGGAGATCTGCTTCCACCCTTCACTAACCAGACCTAGCGCGCTGTTTCAAGGCACAGACCAAGCTCCTAGTGTCTATCCTGGATCCTGCTCGCTGTTTGCAGGAACTCTGTGCCCTAAACGGTCATCCCGGCTGCTCCTAGAGGGTACATGTGAACTAGGAAACCCAGGCTACAGAGATTACCCAAAATATCAAAGCCATAAAGCTAAGAGGCTTCCGCTCAACACTCCTCACACCCCCCCACCCCCACAACCATTTTAAGTCAAAGAATGGATGCGATTATACAAAGCAAAACAGCTTCCTCCAAATAACAAACCTGGCCAGACCAGTGGCTCCCTCCTGCCCCAGGCTCTGGTGCTAGGTGCTCCTTGGACCCACCATTCTAATCACACCGCTTCTGCTGCCCTTTCTAGGCCCAAAGAGCTAATGAACCACTTTGTTTTAAAACTAAATCCCTTCTCCAGAATCTTGGATTTTTATCATGGAATGTCAAACCCAGGGCCCCCCAAACACCTCCCCAAATTCCTCCTCACTGTGGGGGGAGGGGAGTGGTTTACAGAGCAAGAGGGGAATTGCCATCCCAAAACCCGAAGGCCTAGGGAAATGGGGATTTCTGACCTCTGGACACCGTTCCCTGAAAGACGAATCCTTCATGTGCTGATGGGCACATCATGGACAAATACTGACCCAGGCCTAGAAACACATGTGCACTCAGTATTTGTCCAACAAATTAAGTTCCTTTAAGTTTCTGAGCCTCTATTTCACCATCAATAAAATGGGTAATACTGTGCTGTGTGGTTCAGAGTACTATATTTTAGAATACTCAGAGCCCTGTCTACCACCAGACAGGTGATCATTAAATATTGCCAAGGTGTTTTTGTTTTTGTTCTGGGGTGGGGGGTGGGGGAGGGCTGTTCGTCAAGCCCAAACTCAGTGTGTGCTGATTCCTCTGAACTCTTCTGAAATGTCCTAGTCTGTTACCAGGAGGCCAGCTGCAGCCACACAGAGATCAGATAAGATAATACGGTGAAAAGTGCTATAAAGCACTGTGCAAACTTGAGTTTAAATTCTTTGAGTCCTTAATCTCCACACCCTTTGAATCTTTTGGAGTTTCTAACAGGGTGGAGAGCTATGCCTGAGGGGACAGCCGTTGCCCCTGGGGTATATGGCCTTGTTTTGTTCACCAAATACTATGCATCTCAGTCTTGAGGGCTGACCCAAGGAAATGAAGGAAGGTGTGTGGGTCTCCCAGCTTTGGAAAAAGTCCCTGGGCAGACTCTTCTTTCTCACCTTTTCTATAGGTGCAGTGGGGGTAGAGAAATCTTAAAGGCCAGGAGATAGAAATAGAAATAAAAGGGGCTATAGGGAATGACTTCTCCAAATTGCACAAAGACCCAGACCCCAAAATAAGTGCTAAAGCTGGAAGAGAATCAATTCTCCTGGGCCTGCATGCCATCCTGCTTCATTGGCAGGAAGCGGGGTGCTGGTGTGGGGACCTCTGCTTGGTTTCTCTGGGGACAGGGATCAAAGATGGTCAGGACATCCTAGAGAGGAACCAAGCTTAGACACCAGGGCCCCTTGCCCAATTCAGCCATTGCTGGTAACCTGGGTCAAGCAAGTTCAGTCCTTTTCAAGTCCAGGTGTCTGGGAATAACCACTTCTCCTGTGCTTCTCCCTACACTTGAGGATTCCAGTGATATTAGGATCTGGTGAACTAACGAGCATCATTTTGTGAACTCTCAAGCGCTGTTGGAATGCTGTTAATTATTACTATGAGCCGAGGGAGCCCTCGCTCTCTTCTGACCCGCTCTGGGCGAAGGTGCTAGCTGCCAGGACGACAGAGAGACAGTTCCTCCCGGCCTCAGTCTCTGCCGCCATCCCTTCATGGGATCCTACTCGGAAACCCGCGGGACCCGGGGAAGATGATGATTTCTACCCAATACCGGGGGTTAGAATTCAGCTAGTCTTATCTGTAAGAGGGCCCATCTCGCTGGGCTGGGAACTCTGAAAGGAGGTAAGGCACCTCCGACTCTGTATGGCGTATATTCGAGTGCTCATTAAAAGTGGATCCCTCTTCACTCTCCAGACAGAAACCCGCCGGACGGCGAGACAAAAATAAGCAAAGTGGGTGGAGCGCGGGGCTGAGGGCTAGAGAAGCGGGTAACCGAGCGACCCGGCAAACCTGCTGGGCTTCGCCCTTCGGAGACCGGCGAATCCTCCACTGTGTCGGACACTTTGCACGGCTAGGGGATCCCGAACGCGCGCTGCGCGGACCTGACCCAGAGGGTGTCTTGGCTCCCGCCGGCTCGCGGAACGCTGGAGACAACAAGCCACGAATCGCCGGCTCGCTCTCCCGGGAGCAGAGTGCAGAGGGGTGTCCGTACCCCCCGGCCTGGAATACTGGCCCCCTAGCTCCCTCCAGAAATCCGCGGACCCGCCTGTCCTTTGTCGGGCACGGACGCTCACTCACTTGGCGGCGGCGAGTATCTGCCGGGTTCCTGCATCCACGCGGCTCCGTCTTCTGAGTTTTCCGACTTGACCGAAGCGGTCTCGAAGGGCTTGACCAGCGGCCCGGGGCTGTGGGCTTCCCGGGCGCCGTGTCCGGGCAGCAGCAGTGGCCGCAGGGTGGCCCCGGCGGAGGCGCTTTCGGCTGGCAGTGGGGACGCCTCCTTGGGCGGCTTCTTGTCCGACATGAGCGCCTCCACGCTGAAGGGCAGGCTGGAGACCTTGACGCGGTGCTCCTCGGCGGCCCCCTCGGCTCCCCCGGGCCCCGGGCCCGGCCCAGCCACCATCGCCGGGCCCTCCTCATCAGACGAAAACAGGTCATTGCCTTTGGACGGAGAAGCCATGACTTCTCTGCCCTACGTAGCTCCCCGCGCGCGACTCCGCTGGCAACCCGGCAGCGGCGACTCAAACTTTTTTGGGGGGGAGACGGGAGGGGCGCGCCCGGAGCCGAGCCTTTCCTCCAAGGGGAAGTGGGAGACTCGGCTCAGCCAATCGGCGCCGGCTCTGGCGCTGACGCCACAGACGCTCGTCTCTGATTGGCTCTCCTGGAAGAGGCTGAGGCCTTTTTTTTTTTTTCCTGTTTGAAATAAATTAGGAGTTAATTACAGGAGCAGTCAGCAGAGTTGTTATTAGGCGATCCCTCAAGGGTTATAATCACGCCAAAACTGAAAAGTCCATGGCGTAATTAAGGCCGATTATTTAAAGAGGAAGTTCGCCGAGTCCCATTTCTTCTCTCTTTTGACCCCTTTTTAAAAAGGCACCTCGCGCCCATCCCACTTCCCCCAACCCCCCTCGCCAGAGCACGTTTAAAATCTACAACTGACGTTGCAAAAAACATTTGTGAAGCTCCTACTATACGCGGAAACTGGACTGACTTTACAACTTAGGAGTCAGCACTGAAAACACGGGCCAGCATCCCTGCTAAAAGCAGTAACACATCCATGAAGCTTATAAGAGTATTTGGCCGCTGGCAAAACTTCTACAAGGAAAGCTATTACCCCTAGAAGAAGAAACGGAGAGAGCCCAAGAGGTGGTCAAGAGGGGCTGGTCTTCCAAAGCTCCGACTGGAAGATTTAAAGCAGTGGCCCCCATCCCTTCCACTCGAAACAAAACCAGCGTGCTCTTAGAAAAACCATCCCGCGTGTTTTCTTTCCCTTAAGTCTCCTCTCTGGGCGATACCCGGATCCGACCTTTTTCTCAGGACTACGTGTATTGTGTGTTCCTGCGTTTGTTTGAGCCTATGTTTGTCATGTGTTTGGGTGCCAGTGTTTGCCTTCAAGGGGGAGGAGGAAGGAAAAGGTGCCGGTAATACCTAGTGCTTCCCTTCCTCTTGCAAATCTCAGAAATACCGGGTTCTGAGTTTGCACACCCAAGGCCTGTGTACACTTTTGAGAAGCACATTTTTATTCATTGCACCTGGTTAAAAAAAAAAAAAGGCATATATATCCCCACCCCACCCCAAATTATACCCTGGGTAATTACATCTCAAAGCCTTAGTGATGACTGTACCAGCCCAGGGACAGGGGAGAGGGAGCTATGGGTGCGCAGAGGCCTTGGATCTCTCCGCAGGCCGCCAGGCCAAGACCAAAGTGCTTCAAGTGACCCTGTCCAGGCTGCATCTGCTCTTTCATATATCTCAACGATTAACCCGGAATGATGAGATAAATAGAAGTCTCCGAGTGCGGCCTCGCACACAGCAGATGCTTACTAAACAGTTCCCAGATCCTTGGAAGGAAGGCACATTGTTTTTAATTACTAAAATGATAAAGGCTTGGAGGCTACCTCCCAGTTCAAGAGTCTTAGAAACTTGACCCCCAGACTGATCATGATGATGCACTCTTTCCTTCACCGTAAACTCCTGCAGGGAGTGAAACTCTGTGGCTTGAGGATACCCTGAATAGGCATGATCTGAATCTTAGGGGGTAAAAACAGTCTGTACTGCCCCATTAATTCAGTTTGATTAGAAATGGTTCTGAAAAAGTTAAAAAGTGAAGAAGTTCTAACCACTGTCTTCTAAAACCTCTGGGTCTCTCTCCAATCAAGCACATCCCCCCACTCCCAACCCCCAACAACTTGGAAGCTCAGAGAAAGTTTAAAAAAAAAAATTAAACTATCTGGAGATGCATACATTTTCCCCTTGAGTCATACTTGATGATAGTTGGCTTGATATGCATCTCAAATACAGTACAGGTAAATCCAGATTAAGCCCTGTGCCTTCTGAGGTACCCAGCAAGGTGCAGGCTATATATTTTGGAAGCAAACCTAAAATTCGTTTAGCCTTAAGCTGCCAAAGTGTACAAAAGGGTTCAGCTTTCAGTTGGGCTGTACCCAGATGCTGTTTTATAATTGTTCCTGAAAACTCACTGTTAATATTTGCTAGTTTAGGGGCACACAGGCTCATTCCTGGGAAATTTTTAAAAATACATACTACTAGAGCTTTATTTGTTTTGTTTTAATGAACTCTTCTGGGACAGAAGAAGCCAGGTTCCCCCTCACTACTTTCAGGTCCCGATGTCCAGATAGAGAAGGAAAATTCAGATGCTAGAAGGAGGAAAATAGTAGAAACAAAACAAACAAACAAACAAACAAACAAACTGGTGTTCAAAACAGGGATGCCAAGCTCTGGCTATAAAATGAGCAGGAGAGATGCCCAGAGGGCAACCAGCCTGCCCACCTTTTCCTCTACCTTGTCCATGCCCATCTCCCTTCTCGGGTGGGAAAATTCAGGAAAGGGTCTCAGTTCTGCTGGAAAAAAAGTCGACCCTCAACAGAATCCTAGCCCTTTATGGAAAGCCTGATCTGTGCATTTGCTTTTGCGTTGGTTGTGTTTTCTAGACTTTTTATTCACCTCTTCCTGGCCGCGGGAACTTAGTCGCGTTACTTTGCCTCTCTCAAACTGCTTTTTTATTTCTAAAATGAGATATAATAATCCTTACCTGGCACGGCTCTTGTAGTAATTAAATTCAATAGGCTACGGAAAGTAACTAGGTGTAGAGGATCAATAAAAAAATACTATATATCAAAAGCAGGAGTAGTGTATCGCATGCTTTCTCCCTGCTGGATATCCAAAATGAGGCTCATCGCCAGCCATCACGGAGTTCAAGATAGGTTCTTCCTAAAATCTCCGGGGCTCAGAATTTTGCGCAGCCTTAAAAGTGCGCGGTGGAGGTATCGTCCCTTGGCGCAGCACTGACTTTGGCGCTTAGGGGAACTTACTAAGGTTTGTTCCCAGTGACGTTGACGTAGCTGCAGTGCTTGTAGGAAGAACAGTGGGGTTTCAGATGGAACCCCAGCGCGAAACGTCAACTCTGAAAGATACTTTATAGTACCTGTCCCCCCAGGATCTCATTTGTTTCTTCCAACACACCGCTCCGGGCGGATATTATTTTCCCCATTTTACAGGGAAAGCCTAAGGCTAGGAAGCACTGAATATGGTACCCAAAGTGACGCAGGTTGGAAGTGGAGGACCCGGGATCCCCACGCGCAGCACGTGGCCGCACCTCACAGACCCTCATCCTTCTGAAGTCTTGCGTTCCCGCGAGGATTTCGCAGGTTTCAGGGCCCTGCACCCGGCAGCCGCGCACGCGCACCGCAGATCCCAATGCAAAAACACTACTTGCAGACTGCGGCGGGCCGGGCGCGGACTCTAGCGTTTGCAAGCCCCAGGACCGATCGCTGGATCCCGGCGGCAGGGCGGAGGCGGGGGAGGGGCGGGGAGGGGGCTGTAGACAGGCCAGGGCTGCGGGCAGGCGCCAGGCGCGGGGAGATGAAAGGCGGGCTCCAGGGGAAGGGGCTGCGCCGGGTGACCGGCTCCAGCCGCGCCGGGCGCCCCGCCCCCGCCCCGCCCCGCCCCCGCTGCCCGGGGCAGAGGCGGCTGCCCGCGCCGGAGCCGCGTTAATTGCTCTCGGCCCCGGCACTCAGCCTGCGCGGAGCCGGGACAACCTCGCTCCAGGAGGAATGACAATTCGCCCTAATGGGACAACCTCGCTCCCAGAGGAGTGACAATTCCTCCTAATGGGCCTCTCGTTAGCGGCCTATTCTTCCGAACCCGGTATCAGAAGCGGGCAGACACGCGGGCGCCAATGTCCGCCTGAAATTCCACAGTGCGTCTCCCCCATCGCCCCCACTCTCCCAGGCAATCGCTGTGTGACCTCGGGAAAAGGCGGATCCTCTCTGAGCTCCTGTCTTACCTGTGCCGTGGGAAGTGTGTTTCCAGGCATTTAAGAGATCGCTTTCAGTTACAGAGCGGGAGAAGGGCTAACTGGCATTCAGGGTTGCTGCTTGAAGTTGTTGGTGAGGGAGAGGGGGGTACAAATCCCATACGTTAGAAGTTCTGGACGCTCAAACCGGTTTTCCGGGGCCCCCGCCCACTGGGATCCCGACCTGGGCTCCAGCCGGGGCTGGAGAAAAGGGTCCTTTGCCAAAGTGCTCTGCAGATTGCGCAAGGCTGCCCGGAGCCCGAACTTTCATTGGTTTCCCATTTTATAGATGAAGAAGTCGAGGCGCTGACAGAGGGAGGCTGGCCTGAGATCTGCTGTGGGACCCTGGAAGAAGCCTACAGTGAGGATCCTCTGGCTGGTGGCCGGGTTGAAGGGGAGAGGGCGAGAAAAAATCGCAGTAGCCACCTAAGGTGCCACTTGTCCTCCCCACAAGCCTGGAGAGGGATGGGCCAGGCCATGGAGACTTCCAGCGGTTTGTCTGCACCTCAAATGTGAGGGTTGTTCCATTCCTTCTCTAGCTCTAGATTCAAATCCATGCCCTACTTCTTGCCATTTGCCATCCAGCTGGGCCTCGGGGTAACCTCTTTCAGAAGAGGCATCCTAGCGGGCAGCTCACAGAGTTGCTGCTGGTGAGGACTAGGTGAGAAGCCTTAGCAGAAAAACAAGTAGCACGAAGTGTGGCTGCAGCAGGCACCACACTCAGAAGGGTCTGTAGCAATTCTGCCTCGAATCCTGAAGCTGCCCTGGCTTTAAACAGGGTTGAACCCTGTATTTCTTGTGCAACTTGGGACAAATCCCTTCATCTCCTTGGTTTTCTCATCTGTACTATGGAAATGCCTAGCATTCAGTGAGTGTTGGATATTATCATTTCTTAAGTCGTTAGCAATATTTTTGCCTCCTATTCAATAGATTGAATAGACCCAATGACCCAGTGCCGGAGAATAAGAGGCCATGAATCTGCAACTTTTTCCAGCTTTGCCCCTGCACCCCCATCCCAACTGGTAAAATGCTTCAGAAGGAAGCAGATTGGCAACTCTGGAGTGAGGGGTAGGAATTGAGGGAAGAAGAAACCCTTTAAACCTCTGAGTCACTTCTGTTTCCCAGTCCCATGGTACTGGGTACTGGTGCTTGCTGGCACCTTCCCAACCCATGTTCCAACCAGAGGAAGATTCCCAGGGGCAGGGCCAGGCTCTGATGGTTCTGCATGAAAGAGATGGTTTCAGGAAGCTGGGTACCTGCCATCCTATGGAACCAGTCTAGCCATCCAGGATGGCACCCAAGGGATCTTGCCCTGCCATTCACAAACCCACCCACCCTTCTCAGTTGGCCCATCTGTAAAGCCAGAAAAACCACTCCTCCTGGGCTTGGGCTGAGGTGAGGTTTGAACCGAGGTTTACTGTCAGCTTTATCTTATTCCTCAAGCAACCCTAAAATGTAGGGCTCCTGATGGTTCCCTAAGGAGGAGAAAATTGAAACTTAAGGCTGGATAAGACTTTCTCATAACCAGTAAATACCAGGGTTTTGCTGATTTTTAAATTTATGTATTTTGCCTGAGGCAGAAGTTGCTCTAAAGGTGGGACGGGAGGCATCTGGAATCGCTCATGGTCATGAAGTATCTACTATTTCCACCTCCTTCCACCTTCTTCCACCTTGACAGATGGCACCGCTGAGATTGGGATGGGCTAAATAACTAGCAAAGGGACACAGAGAAAGGGCACCCTGGATTGTGGGTTCCTGAATCCTGGGGTAGGAATCTCTGATCTTTCCTATTTGGTGGCTTCCAGAATCCTTTCAGCTTCAAACCTCAGTCAGCTGGGCATGGGAGGGGGTGGAGGTGAGGGTAGGGGAAAAGGAAGTGTGGGGAGTTGTTTAATGGACATAACTATATTTTTTAATTAAGGAAGAAGGAATCTCTTTCAGCTACCCCACCCCTAGTGGCCTGGTGGGAAGTAAGCAAGATTCGCTTTACCTGTAGGATGAAGACAACTAGAAGCAATCATTCCGAATTTTGTTAGTCATTTTGGGGAGGTGACGGGGGAGGACACTGGAGCTGCGCCCGGGGCTTGTCTCAGTCTGGGGAGGGGGCTGCAAGTTGCCACAGGCAGGCGGACCTTTGAGGGGGTAACAGAAACTGCGCTGGAGGAGCTGGAGGCGGGGCAAAGCGCTTTCAAGTCCAAGACTTGGCTCGCTCCTTAGGATCGCACTGGGCGCAGAGATTCCCGCTCTGCCCGAGTCCCTCTTGGCCTTTGCTCCCTGTAGTTCGTCATTCTGCTTCATAGAAGGCGGAACTGCAGCTCAGAGAGGCACATCTACTTGCCCAGAGTTAAAAAAAAAAAAAAAAAAAAGTCGGACTGGAAAGCGCATGGGGCCCCAGAACCGAGCGCTGCGCCTTCGGAACCCTCGGATGCAGACATCCCGCCTCCTGGATCTGGATCCACGAAGGTCTGATTTCAGAGTCCCTGCGGTAGGAGCTGTGTCCAGCACCCGGAAGAGCCCCTTAGCTCAGCGAAGGTCTCAATAAATAACCAGTTGACTAAATGAATAGATCGGGGAGTCTAAGTCCTGGCGGAGTCCTGGCTGAGAACCTGGGGGGCCCCAACAGGGTTCAGAAGGTCCCCTGCAGCAGTGACTTGGGGTGAACCTTAAGTTGTGAGGAGTGGTCTCTGCGTCTTGACGGTTGGAACGAAAGTTGGGCTTTCGTGAGAGGGGACAGAGTTTTTGATTGTCCACAGAGAAAAATAGGGCTCATTCTACCCCAGACCCTGAACTCACCAGACTCTGAACCGACCTTCACACTCCCCCGTAAGTAGCTCCACATTTCACAGCCTGAGAAAGAGTTGGGGAGGTTTTCCCCTGCACAAAGTCAGGTGTCAACTAAGTGAACCGGTCAGCACTGTTCCCCAGGTGAATCTGACCCCAAACCCCAAACCGGTTTCCCTTTATTTTTCTCCCATTGCATTTCTCTTGTTCCTGGCTTGACACAGGGAGACACCCAGCATTCCACCATTAACTTCATCTGCTCCTTTTAGCGATAGCATCATTTCGTTGCATTTCCCAGATTTTATAAAACAAGCCTGTGTTTACACAGTAGGAAAAAGAAAAGGACCTAAATGTATTTAGAAAATTACAAACTGAGTTTCAGGTTCTCTTCCCTCTAGTAAGAGCAGTTATTGGACACTTGCTATTTACCAGACCATGTACTCAGCGTGAGACCCACACTAACTCACTGAATCCTCACTAGAACTCTCTCTAGTCACTGGTATTATTATCCTCATGTTTCCGACAGGGTAATCTGACTTTAGACACAGAAAATTCTAGATAAATAGAATTTCTGTTTTTAATTATGTTATTTATAAAGAAATCCTTCTCTCCCTATCCTCTACCTTCCTCCAAACCTAGCAAATAATAGTCACCACCATTTAAATAGGAAAAATAATTTTATTAGATACAAACTTTAAATATAGTTAAACCTCCCTCTGCTCATAACTTTAATTGGCTGTGTGTCCTTCAGGTTGATAAAATTGGCACTTTTCCCCCTTTTCACCTTTCCCTGGCTAGGGCTTTTTGCAAATGGGCTTTCAGTTTCTGTGAGGAGGGCAGGAGAGTGAAGGGACAGGCCCCTGTCCACAGCCAAGAAGCAAGGGTCCTGATCCCCTTGGGTCCCTCACTTGCTGGGTGACTGAGCAGGTCCTCCTCCCCTCTCAGGATTCCTGGTTTTCCTCACAGGCAAAATGAGGGGGGGGGCAGTTGCATTTCCTGTCCCTCCTGGTTCCTTGGCTTTATGATAAGGGAGCAGGAGAGTGAAAAGTTCAGTCTGCTCCTGGTTCTGTCTACCCCCAGACTGAATGAAGTCTCCAGAAAAGTGGAGACATAGCATAGAAAGATCATGGAGGGGACGGGGAAGCACTGGTTGGAACCCCTTTTTATCCTCTACCAGCTGTGTGTTCTGGGACAAGTTCTCCCACATCTCTGAGCCTAGCCTCCTTCTCCCAGTCTGAAAACTGGGGCTAATGAGCCTTATCTCAGGGAGTCAGGAGGATGAAATGGGCTCCTGGATATAAAATGTGAAGAGAAGTCAGGCCAGCAAGTCCCCACACACACCCCCCCCACCCTCGCCCCATGCTGGTCATCTTCATGAGAAAGGAGAGGGCCTGACTCAGCAGAAGAGAGGCCTAGGAGGTAACCTGGAGGGTAATTGTTAATGATACAGTTAGCACTAAGGCTGCTGTTTTGGACCACTGCAAAGAGGCTTGTGAAAATTGTGCTTGCTAAGAATCCTCAGGACCCTGGGGGCAGCACAGGGAAGCTTGGCCCAAAGGGTGGCACAGCCCTTCCCAGAGAAAATTGCTCAGAGTTCCTGGACCCATTAAGACGGCAGGACAGAACATCTAAGCACATGCCAAGAAAGTCATTCCATTTTCAGGGATCTGTTAATTCTCCCATTATACTCAGGAGACTGTCTTGGTACAACTTTAACATCTTGACAATGATTGCTGACGTCCTGTGGACAAAGGGCCAGGCTGTGATCTTCAGGAGGCAATCTAGGATCTAGTTGGAAAACACCAGCATCTGCTCCCTCCAATCTACTTATTTTCAGAGGGAAGCCCTCTATGGTGGATGGCAGATACTGTGACATAAATTTCCCTTTATAAATCTTTTCTTGGTTTGTTTTTTAAAACAAGTTTATTTCAAGTTAAACATTAGTTAAAGAATACCACTGTTGGTACTAGGATAAGGCCAACAATCATAACAATTGTTCTTAGACAAGGGAACAATCATGCAGGTGGTTGCCTGAAATTTGAGTTGACACTGATTTACAGGGGGGAGCCCTGCATTTCCAACAGCACAGAGTCTGGTTGGAATGCTGTTCCACCTCCTCAGAGCTGGATGGCCTTGGGCGAGTTACTTACCCTCTCTGGACCTTGGATTCCTTATCTGCAAAGCTCTGGGGATAGCGATCATTCCGATCTTCTAGGTTTGCAGAGAAAAATCTCCTAGAGAGATAGTAGATGGAGGACCAAGCACATTGGATGTATGGGGTTGTTTGTAGCATTAGTAAACAACAGATAGGAGAATTTGTTCAAAACACTAGCTTGTTTCCCCCCCGGACCAGGCTCTCTGCTAGCTTAATAGTAATTGTAAAGGAGGGAAAGAATTCTTTGAAAGCAGGAGTTCTGTTTAGAAATCACTTACCCTGTTTAACTTGCTCCGCGTTAGTGCCTGCTATGAGACTGTCATTTCCCTAGGGGACACTTTTTCAGAATCTTCACAGAACATCACTATACTCTGTAGGCAAAATTAAGACACCTGTAAATTGCAAATAGGGCAGAAAATGTTTTCACTTGTCCTTTTCAAACATGACTAAACTCTTCGTGCGGTCCTTTTTCCTTCATCATACCTTCCTATTCCACTCCCTTACGCCCTTCATTTCTCTCCTTTTTCCCCCAGGCAGCTTTTCTGTGGTGTTACTCCCAGAAAATAGGTGCTACTCACCCATCTGTCCCGCCCTCTAGAGTCCCCCATTCCGTGGGCAAGTACCCGAGTACCCCGTGACCCATGTCGTCAAAGGACAGTCCCAGTCAGTGCCAGCCTCGGCAGCAGAACTCTTTCCCTTCATGTTCTTGGTGTCGTCTGAACACAGCTTATTACATATCTGAATAAGGGGCCAACATTTACAAACAAGGAAACATTCCATAGACCTCTGGGATCCTGGCTTCTCTGCATCAGTCTGCAGGTGAGAGGACCTAGGTGTGTTCTCTTTAGATGGAGCATGGGTGCCCAAAGGGACAAGGGACAGGAGAGGGCTGTTGGAGGAGGTGGCATTTGGACTGAGCAGAGAAGGATTTGCCAGGTTGTGAAGGGGAGCTCCTCTGGCCAAGGGGGCAGTATGTGAAAGGGGGTAAGAACTGAAATGACTTAGTCTGTGTGTTTGAGTGTCACAAGAGTTGGGAGGGAGTAGGGGTGCATACGGGCGGGGTAGAAGGGTGATGGGGTAGAGAGCAAGAACCCTGAGGGTTTCAGTGAGACAGTGAAGGGTCTTTCTTCTTTTCTTTCCTTTCCTTCTGTCCCCTTTCATTAAATTCTCCCTTTAGAATTTCAAAAGCAATAGATAGTCACTCTAACCAATAAAACGGATCGGGTATGTAAGCAATTAATAATCTCCTTCATTCTCTCAGTATAACTAGGATTAACAATTTCATCTGAATCCTTAGATACTCCTCATTACATATAAATACAAAATAGCCTGGATAAGTAAACATAGACATTGACTGTGTCTTTGTGTGTGTGTATGTGACTCTATCAATCTATTCATATATCTGTCACTTGCTTTTTTTGTCTAATTCATGTCATAGACACTTAAGCATTTCAATAGATGTAAATCTAACCCATTCCTGTGGCTCAGTTGGTTAAGCGGCTGCCTTCCGTTCAGGTCATGATCCTAGGATCCTAGGATCAAGCCCCGCATTGGTCTCCCTCACCCTGCTCAGCAGAAAGCTTTATTCTCCCTGCCGTTCTGCCTACTTGGGCTCTGTATCTCTCTGTCAAATAAATAAATTCCAACCCTTTCCTTTTATACTTCATAGTGGGGATGTACTGCAGCTCATTTAACCATTTTCTTATTGACAGACAATTTTCTCCAAAGCGTTACTACTACCAACAATTCTTTTTTTTTTTTTTTTTTTACTTATTTTATTTGTTAGTAATCTCTACGCCCAACGTAGGGCTCAAACTCACAACCCTGAGGTCAAGAGTCATATGCTCTTCTGACTCAGTCAGCCAGGCACCCCATTACTAACAACTCTCGGAAAAAAAAAAAAAAGAAAAAAGAAAGAAAGAAATCCTTGCAAACCTTCAGACTCAAACTCTTAGCTTAAAGGTTTAATTTCTAAAACTGAGATTGCTAGAGCCAACTGAATGTACTTCGAATTTGAACAGATATGGCCAGATTATTTTTTAAACGTTTTTTTTTTTAAGATTTTATTTATTTATTTGACAGGCAGAGATCACAGGTAGGCAGAGAGGCAGGCAGAGAGAGAGGAAGGGAAGCAGGCTCCCTGCTGAGCAGAGAGCCTGACACTGGGATCATGACCTGAGCAGAAGGCAGAGGCTTTAACCCAACGAGCCACCCAGGCGCCCTGCCAGATTATTTTTTAAAACCCCTGTTCCAGGGTGCATTTCCAGGAGCAGAAGCCATCTCTCCCTCAGCTCTGCCGGCCCTCGATAGATAGCACTGCTCTGTACTCATTTCTGCCAAGGACAGTTTTGAACAGGGGACTAATAGGATTCCGTACCCCTTTGGGAAACTCTCTGGGAGCATACTGTGGAAAATGGGGAGCAGTGGTAAGGAGAGGTATGCTGGAATCAGTGAGGAAAGCCGGGCTGGGGGGGGTGGTTGGAGATTGCTGTGGAGTGCAGGCATAGCACTGGGAATGGAGAGGTGGGGAGGGAAGAGAGAAGTGAAATGCACAGAGGTACCCATGCTATTTACTCCCTCCCAGGGCTGAAGCTAACCATCTCCAACCTCCTGACCTCTGAGATCAATTTCAGCAGCTTCTCATGTCTGGAGTGCTGGGCCAGGGCAGCGGGCCACTGAGAACAGCAGTGTGGCCTTGCTCTCTCCATCAGGGTCTGGGCAAGAGGGCAGGGCCTGGTGGATGGACAGACATGCTTCCTTGTAGGGCAGGCCTTAGGACCAGGGTTGCCAATGACGTCACCAGTGATGTCACAACGTAGCTTAATAATTAGCAGTGTTGTTTCATTTAATCCTCACTGATTTGCTTTTTCGCCTATGTAGCACCTGGCCACAGATGTGTTAGAAGTAACAATAGCCTTCTGAGGCTTGCATCTGTAGAAGAGGGCCAGGAAGGCCCGGCCTGCTGAGACTGGGGCGTGGAGTCCTGCTTGTGCTCCCTGGATGCCCTTGAAGTCTTTGCCCAGCTCCATCTGCCCCTCATTCTTTCCCTTTCTCTATCTCCATCTTTCTCCTCAGCCTTGGATTGAACAGCAGACTTCTTTTCTCACAGGCCACCACAGGGAAGCCCAGAAGCCCACGGCTGACGCCATCTTGTTCTAAAGGATTTCCCCAAACCTGCGGGAAGCTGAGGCAGTGCTTCAGGGCCTCAGGAGAATCTGAGATTGTCATCAGTACAGAACAGCTCGTCCAACCAGCATGTTTGCTCAGCTCCTAAATAGTCCAAGACAGTGTGGTAAGCTTTCCTGGACAATGGATCCATCTGACTTTGTAATTAGCCCCATTCTCCATGGAGCAGAATGTGGGCCAGCTAGAGACTAATTGCTGAGATTTCTCTCCTTGTATGATCTCCTGATTCTTGAGTAGTCATAAGGATGTCCAACCTTACGGGCATAGGATAGAAGTATTTAGCAATCCAGGGTGTGGCCTAAAGTGTGAGGGGTGGGATGGAAATTAAGTCTCCATTCTGGCTTTGACAGCGGGTCCTCAAACCAACAGCCAGGTCTTCTCTTGGAAGAAGCAGAGCCCATCCTTCACTTCCTCGGCACTGGCCCAGGACATGGTCGCACAAGGTCAGAGGAAGAGGGTCAACTTCGGAGTCACCTGGATCAAAATGTGGGACTGTGTGATCTAGGGCAAGTCACTTAGTCTCTCTGAACCTCAGTCTCCTTATCTGTAGAATGGGGTGGTTGTTGTTGGCACATAACGGCACTGAGTTATAATGATGTCGGATTTTTATGATGAGGTGAGCAAGCACCTGCTGTCTCAGCTCTCAGCACGGAGAAGGCACTTCATAAGTGGAAGTGAGTTTGGTTTTCGAAAACCATTGACTGAAAGACCGACAGAGACCAGCTGACTCTGGGAGGAGGAGGGGTGATGGGAACTGCTTCCTCACTGCCACCCAGGTCCATTTCTGCGTCTGACTACTGGTTACCTAGGCGATGCCAGGTCACGGACGCCAAGCATGGCGAGAACGTGCACAGCTGCAGAGATGCCGGGGCGGCATGTGTGGCTCAAGAAGAAGCCAGCCTGGCCATTTCCAGACACCACCAATGTCAGCCCAGGAGACAGGCAGAGGTGGTTAGGACAAGGAGCTTAAATCTCGTGGCAAAAGGCAGCTCGAAAACCAGTTGGTGTCACATTAGAAAGGAAATAAATAAATACAGTTTTTTAAGTTAAAAATTAAATTCCATTTGACAACCAAAAAAGGTCTGTGTCAAGGGGAGGGGAGGTCCTCAGATTTGTTTATAAACTCAGTAAAATAAATACATAAAGGGAAGCAGCTCAGAGTGTTTTGGGGGCTGATCTTGTCTGTTTTTCATGGAGCGTGTTTCCCATTATGAGGGGAAAATGCAGGCCACACATGGGCAGAGAGGAAATATGCAGACGGGAGAATAACTGGGGGTGCTTGGGTCGTGGGATAATCCATGAATTTGTTTTCAAAATCTTCTTGAATGTTCCACTACTTTTATAATTAAAAAAAAAAAAAAGTGTAACAAAATCAACTCTAAGTTGAATTCAGCTGGAACTAACTTCATCTGTTGGTGTGATTTCCTGTAAGATGCACCCTTCCGCGGACTCCAGGAAAGGACCGTGGTGGTTCCTACCTTTCTCCCTCTATTCAACCATCCCAGGGAGTCAGGTCAAGTTCGAGTCTAGGTACCTGTTTCAGAGAAGGTTCCTTTGTTGGTGGCTCATAGCACGCGTGGTGGTAAGGTGTGGGGGCAATGTGCCCACAACCTCACAGCCTTGACTTTATCATCCCTATTTACAGGAGGGGAAACTGAGGCTCATGGGCGAGCCAGCCATCAGGGTGGAGTAGGTTTCAAACTTCAGTCTCCTGGATTTGCCCAGTTCTCCCGTAACCCAAAACAACTCCCTTCCTTGGAAAATATCTCCTTCTAGAGTGTTCCTGGTAAAATGGGAATCAAGAGAACAGTAGGTACACCCCTATCACTGGCATGAATTTGGGTGCAAACATATAAAAATCCCTCTTCTTTCAATCTCTTTCCCACTCTTGGACAACCGAGCATTTTCCTTGTTGAGAAAACCCAAGTGTCATAAAAGTGATTTGGATAGAAAGCAAATAAAGATCTGGTTTGGGAAGGAAAGCCAAAATTCCTCATTATCAACAACACTGCTCCTTTAGATAAATATTTACCTAATCCAATTCTTCTTCCTTTTTTCTCTCTTCCCTTGACAAGAATGTTCCTCCATCTCAGTGGCTGCAGTGGCCCCTGTTGGAACAGACCACGTTCAATGTTTCCATCATAAGGCATGTTTTTCTGGGGTTTATTACTCAGCTGTAAAAATGTGCTCTAGGCAAGAACTTGGCATATTAAGTCTCATCTCAGAGGTAATTGGTGGGGATTTTTTTAAAAACCTTTTTTCTTTTTACAGACAAACTTGGAAAGAGAAACAAAAAGGTCAAGAATTTACTGTTGGAAACTATGGGTTTTGCCCCCATGAGTTTTCCCCTTTGGTTTGGTTTGTTCTGTATTATTTTTGATCTCCTCCAACCAGATATTTGGGGCACAGTTATAGAGGCTATAATCCCAGACATTCACTTAGTCTTCCTTCAACAAATATTTACTGAGTGCCTACTATGTGTCCGACACTGTTATAGACTTTGGAAATTCTTGGGCAAAAATACCCCCATGTGGTCTAGGTTCTCACGGGGCTGATGCGCACACACATTCACACACAAACCCCACGTGCCACCAGTTGGGGAAAAAAACAAAAAATCTTCCATGTGGAGAAGAAACAGGGAAGAGGGTACAGGCAGTGGGGCTCTTGCTCTGGACAAGCTGGCCTGGGAGGACCCTCTAAAGGGGACAATGTTTGCTCCAAGACACTGAGGCGAAGAGGAGTGCCATGTCAAGTCTGGGAAGAGGGAAAGTCAGGAAGAGACGGAAAGCAGATCTGAAGGCTGCAAAGAGGTTGGCGTGTTGGGGGCGCACGATGAAGACCTCCATTTCTGGACTGCGTGGAACTAGAGCATGGTAGAAGGCAGTATCCGGCACACACCCATGGGGGCCCAGGCAGATCATAAAGAGGCATTTTAGTTTTTCTCTTAAGTGCAAGAGAAAGCCGGGGAAAGAGGCTCAGAAGAGCAGGAAATGAGAGAACTCTGTCGCTGGAAGATCTTTCCAGCCTCTGCGTGGAGGATGGATTGAGAGGGGCACCGTGGAAGTGGGAGAAGCATTCTGGTAGCTGCTACAGTGGCCCGGATTGGGGCAGGGCTGAGAGAGGGGCAGAGGAGGCTCAGGAAAGGGTGTGGATTTCAGCACCGTGGAAGGGACGACTGGACCTGACCTGCCTGTGGGTGGGGTGCTGGAAGGAGGGCTGGGGAGGAGCCGGGATGGAGGCGACCCAGCCAGGGCTCTATGTGGTGCCCTGACCCGAGGTGGGGAAGGAGCTAGAAGGTGAAGAGAGGGAAGGGGTTGAGAAGGACTCTCGGTTTCTGGCCCTGGCCCACGGGGTGGTTCTGATGTTGAATGAACACTGAGAAGAAGAAGAGTTCCAGGAGCTGAGCCGATGTCACAATCGCCCAGCCTGGGTGGGCTCCCTGCTCCACCATCTACCACTCGTCAGCTGGGCAACCCTGGAGAAGTGACTTTCCCTCACTGGGCCTCAGTTTCCTTCTCTCAAAAATGGCAATAGTAGGGTGCCTGGGTGGTTCCGTGGGTTAAGCCTCTGCCTTCGACTTGGGTCATGATCCCAGGGTCCTGGGATCGAGCCCCGCATTGGGCTCTCTGCTCAGCAGGGAGCCTGCTTCCCTTCCTCTCTCTCTGCCTGCCTCTCTGTCTACTTGTGATCTCTGTCTGTCAAATAAATAAAGAAAATCTTTTTTTAAAAAAAGGCAATAGTAATAGAATCTGCCTCATGGGGTTGTTGTAAGGGTCAGTCGGGCTCATCAGTGTGCTCAGGTCAGACCCCACACGTGTTATGCACAGATTGATGCTAGGAGAAGAGCACGTTACAGGCTGTCCATGAACAGACCTCCATTTTGGACACACGTTGATTGAAGGATTCCTTCAGTAAGCACTTCTGGCCTCTGTGCCCTCATGGGGCTTGCTCTCTGCTGGAGAACCTAGCCGTTAAGTAAATAGTTAGAATACACTGTGCCCGGCACTCCTGAGGAAGGCAACAGGGACCTATATGAGAGAATAACAGAGAGAACAGAAATTGTGCTGGGTGGTTGGGAGTGTACTTCTGGGGGAGTCACACATCAGCTGAAGAGAGGTTTTAGCAAGAAAAACAGGGGGATCATTCTCCATCTAGGGAACAGTAGAAAGCAGGGGGTATGATAGGACGTGGTGTGCTGACAAACTGAGTGTGAGACAGTGTTTGGAGCAGACAAAGCAGGGGGGAAGATGGTGGGAGAGGCAGCAGGCCCAGATGGCCCAGGGCTTGCTGGTCATGGGCAGGAGTTGAGGTTTTATTCTAAATGGAGTGGAGATATGATACAAATGTCTCAGGCAGGAAGTGAGAAGCTCTGACTTGCATTTTTAAACAAACACTCTGGCTGCCCTGTGAACTGGGTATGTGTTGGGAGGTAGGGCAGGTAACCCCAGTAGATTTAGAGAAAGCACAGGCACATGGTTGAGGCTGTGGGTCTCTAAGAGATGATGGTGGTCCGCTTGAATGGGGTGGTGACGGACCCTGCAAATGGAGAAGCGGATGTGCCGGAGAAAAACTTCCAAAAGTAAAACCAACTTCTTCTCTACAAGACCATAGAGATTCACTAAAATCACAGATTTGATCTACTCGCTCCCCTGCTCAAATCTGGTCAATGGCTTTCCGGAACTCTTGGCGCCCCCAAGTCCCCCCACATCTCCCCAAATCTCTTGCCATGGTCCATCCCTTCTCTCTCTCCATAATGCTCCTGGACACTTGTCATCCATCCCTCTCTGAGCCCCAGCTCCACTCTCTCTGCCTCCCTCTCTCTGAGGTCCATCTCAGTGCCCTCCCAACCTCAGTCCAGACTCCAGAACCAGGGTCTAGGTGTGCCCCCTGCAGTTACTGAAATGAAAAGTTGGGTTAGGTTTCATAGATCAAACTAAACGGATCAAGAAACTATCATTTATCCAACAGGTACAGTCATCTGAAAGTCCTCCATAGTGAATTTCCATTCTCTCAACTCACACTTGGTGCTACTTGCTCTTTGGGCTGGGGGAGGGGGCACTAACATTTGACTGAGAATGTAGGCAGGGACTGTGCTTCACTCACCTCATCTTGTCTCAGTGTCGCAAGAAGCCTGTGAAGGAGACGTGGCCTATGAGGACACAGAGGCTCCAAGAGGTGAAATGAGTTGCCCAAGGTCATTCAGGTAAATAGAGGTGGTGGGCTGGATTCCATACCATGTCTGAGGGAAAGTCTTCTCAAGGCCTGAATGTCCCCCTCCTTGCACACCCAGGCCCAACACCCTTATCTTCCTCGGCTGGTTCTACTGAAGAAGGTACACTCAGATTCAAGAGGAAAAGTCTGAGAATATGTCTGTTAGGGACTGAACTGTGTTTGTCCCAGACTCCATGTTGAAACCCTAGCATCCCATATGATGGCATCTGGAGATGAGGCCTTTGGGAGGTCACTAGAGCTAGATGAGGCCACGCAGGTGGACCCCTGTGATGGAGCTAGAGGTTTCATAAGAAAAGGAAGCTCTTTGTCAGCCGTGGGAGGGCCCAGCAAGAAGGCAGCCAACTGCAAAGCAGGAAGAGGGCTCTTTCCAAGGACAGAAGCTATAGCACCTTGATCTTGGACCTCTCAGACCTTAAAACTAAAAAATAAATCTGTAATTTCAATCACCTAGCCCATGGTATTTTGTTATAACAACCCAAGCAGACTAACACACTGTCCTTCTTGGTGACAGTCCATTGTCCCTTGGGAGGACTCAGGTCCTTTCCTCTTCTAGACCTTCAATCTTGTCTTCTGTTGAGCTGGTAAGGAGGCGATGCCTCCATCAGATGGATGTTTGGCTCCCCTCAGAACCCAACCTATAATCCCACAAATTCGTGGGTGGAACAAGAAGAATCAGAATTGTTTTGGTCCCCATGCTTCCCATTTCCCAGGTGGCAATGTTAAGGCAGAGTGAGGTCAAGGTCAGTTCTAACCTAACTCAACCTCTCTCAGTCATGGTCCTGGCAGCCTTTAAATGCAGTCCAGGCAGACCCTGTTGGAGCCCATTCTCAGTGGGCATTTGTCAGAGTAGGCTGGGCCATAGACAGGCCCAAACACAGTGGTATGTATGTATGTCTAGAATGAGTCATGGAGACTTGGCCCTGGGAACTCAATGCCCATGAACCTTGGCCCAGTGCAGCTGTCACCTCCCCCTCTCTGTCAGGCCCTCCTGATCTCCAGATTGGATGCAAGACCTTGCTGAGCTCCCCTGACTTCCTTCTAGCTCTTGCCTCTGAGAGGCTTGGCCCTCCAGCCCCACCACACTCTGCAGGGACCTGGGAGCACCCGCAGCTCTGCCTGGGAGCGTGGCTTACGGAGTGTTATGTGTGACGAGTTCCACACTTCTGCAGGGACTGTCCTGCCCCCAACCCCACCCTGAGACTATTAAATCAGAGTCCTCTGGATAGATATCATGAATCTACTTTTAGCAGCTTCCTGAGAAGTGCCTTTTAAAAACAAGATACAAAGCCAGAGATCACAACAAAAAGGATTGAGAACCTAGTCATATATAAATGAAAGATTCTTTAAGAAAAAAAAGTCAAAACACCAACCACAAAACTGCAAAGGCAATTTGTAACATAAAGGCAAAAGGAACACTTTTGTTGTTGTTGTTTTATAAGATACTGAAACAAATAAAAAACAATCCAATAGCAAAATAGGGAAAAGATGTAATCTGGCAATTTTACAGAAGTGGAAATACAGGCGTACAAAATATAAATGAATAATTTTATTCTCTTTTGTGATTAGAGAGATGTGAAGGGAAACTAAGCTCCAACACTATTTTTTCCCCCTAACATGTCTTCAGCAACAGTAAATCTTCAGGAAGGATATGGAGGAATAGTTACTTTCTTGTTCTCCTGGCCAGTTAGCTACTATCTATCAAAATGTAAACTACACATGTCCTTTGATCCAGCAGTTCTCCTGTGAGGTCTTGATTGGCCTTGAAGGATCTACTCACAAAAGAATGTGAACATATGTGCCCAAGGATATTTGTAACAGCAGGTTTGTAATAACAGAGAGTATAAACAATTTAACTGGCCATTAGTCGGGATGTGTTAAATGAGCGATGAGCCATCGTTCAATAGAACCATGAGCCATCTATATAATGAAAAACTGGGATTACAGGAAAAAAATAAAAAAAGAGCTAGAAGTAATGATCCCTGTTATAAATAAAAGAAATATTTGTTTGGGCGCCTGGGTGGCTCAGTGGGTTAAGCCTCTGCCTTCGACTCAGGTCATGATCTCAGGGTCCTGGGATAGAGTCCTGCATCAGGCTCTCTGCTCATCAGGGAGCCTGCCTCCTAACTGGCTCTGCCGGCTTCTTTGCCATATCTCTTTGTGTGGTGATCTCTCTGTCGAATAAACAAATTAAATCGTTTTTTTTTAGTAGTTCCTTTTTTCTTTTTAAATATTTATTTATTTATTTATTTGAGAGAGAGAGAGAGAGAGAATGAGAGGGAGAGAAAGCATGAAAAAGGAGAGGTCAGAGGTCCCTGCGGAGCTGGGAGCCTGATGCGGGACTTAATTGCCGGACTCCAGGATCGTGACCTGAGCCAAAGGCAGCTGTTAACCAACGGAGCCACCCAGGCGCCCCCTGAATAAATAAAATCTTAAAAATAAAATAAAATTAAAAAAAAAAAAACTTTAAAAGAGAGAGAGAGAGATTTGTTTAACAGATATTTGCTGAGCGCCTCTTAGGTACTTGGTACGACCAAGTCCTTGGAACTGATGGACTAATGGAGGAAGTCAGATAATAAGGAAGCAATACACTTATAATATTATGTTAAGGAGTGGTAAGTGCTGTGAAGACAACGAGAGCAGAGCAAGGGAATAGGAGTGGGAGAAACAGGAAGGGACAGGAGAGTGCAAGGAGTAGGAGAATGTGAAGAGACAGGAGGGGGTGACTTAACTAGGGTGGCTCAAGGAAGCCTCTCGGATGAGATGTCACGTGAGCAGGAACCTGAAAGAAGTGAGGGAGTGAGCCATATGCTGTCTCTGTCGGAAGAGCATGCCAGGTAGATGGGGACCGCATGTGTAGAGGTCCTGAGGCAGAACTGGCTAGGTTTATTAAAGAAAGCACCAGAGGATCAGAGAGCTGGAAAGCTGTAAGTGACAGACAGGTAAGAGGAGACAGCTGGGGCCAGATCTTGGGCAAAGAGACACTGGAGAGTGAGTCAAGCTTATTTTCTGGAAAGATATATTTTAACACTTTACATTTAGTTAGATCCCAGTGTAGGAAGAAAAGGGGCATAGTTTTTGCTTTATATTTGCTACACCATCTGCATGTCCCTGTTACATGAATATAATTATCATTACTTAACTTATACTACTGTCAAAGTTGTAATCTGGCTGGGAGGATTGTGGGCTAATTTTGTTCACATATGAAAAAATCCTAATGTTTTAAACAAACAAACAAACAAACTGCTTCCTGTGTATTTCCTACACAGAGCTGGTGCTGGGAACCACTACCCTGAGATACCCTTACCAGGTACTCCCAAGGTCACAGCAAAGATGAGCTCTGCCAGGTCCTGTGGTGAGGAACTTCACCTTCTCAGTTCAAAAACCTATGGGTAATGGAAGTGAGTGGAAACGTATTGCTTCCAGGAACGATCCGAGGTCATTCAGTGACTTTGGTAATATAGCGCTAATCTCAACCACTCATCACTTATTGGAGATCTCTTGTGCCTGCTCTGGTTTCACGGCAATGGCTTTCCCACTCGCCCCTCAGGTCTAACAGGTGGGCTCAGTTTTGGATCCCCATGGGCTGGTATTTTCCAGCCCCACTCCCTGTGGCCTGGACCACCAGCCGGTCTTGGAGGTCCCCATCCAGCCTCACTGGTGCGGCCCTGACTTGAGACAGAGGAGGGCAAATCTGGACCTGCATTTCTCGCTATCCTTCCTGTACAACTTCCTCCACAACAGAACCAGAGGGACCTAGGTCCAGGCCTCTTGTATGTTCGAGCAGGTCAGAGCTGAGTGACTGGACTTACATACTGGGAAAGTGGAGCTCAGCTTTTCCAGAAAAATGGCATCCTTCTCACCATCGGAAGTGAGGCCCGGATTTAGAGCCTGGGACCTTTTGGACCACTTTGCCAAGAGAAGTCAGCAGGAGTCTTGGAATCAGTGCTCATTACCTAACCTTTCAAGTGAGGATCTCCAAGTGCCTTATAAATATTAATTAAAAGACATAGCATCCCAAGGGGCTGGTGTACTTATTGCCATTCAATTGAAGAGGAAACGGAAGCCTGTTGGCCTGGTGAGGAGAAGGTCCTCGGAGAGCTGCCCACTTGCTGGTGAGCAGTGAGCTCTGCTCGAGGCTGGACAGGTGCCAAGCCAGAAATGGGTATCATGAGGCCTGGGCAATATCCACATTTTGCAGATGGCAAGACCAACCTCCCGAGATCCTTTCTGGGCTAGAAAGTGGCAGAGGAGGGACTCAAACCTACGCATTTGGGGTTTCAAGCCTGTGGCACTTCCACAGCTCCCATGCTGCCTCTAAATAATTCTCTTTATTTCTACATAGTCCTTTGTACTTTCCAAAGCATTTAAACATCTTATCCACTCCTCATGGTAACTCAGCTAGGCAGGAAGTACAGAGGTCGCCGGTGCCATTTTATAGATGAGGAAAGGGAGGCTCAGAGAGGAGGAAGGGACTTGCCTGTGTCCTTAGAAAGCAATAGTAGCTCATGTCCATGCGATTTACAGCGTCCGAAATGTTGTCTAGCTGTGGTCATCCCAAGAGCTCCATGAAGCAAGCAGGCCTGGTGCTATTATTATTATTATTAGTAGTAGTAGTAGTAATACTAATGGTAGCAATATTCTGAGTATTCCTGTATGATAGATGCGTAAACCAAGATGGAGAGAAATTAAGAGAAAAGATGAGGGATGAACATTTATGTGTCAGACACTGAGCTGTGCTATCTCACTGCAACTTTCTGAGAAAAAATATTTGCAAAGGCGTTCCACTCATTCATTCATTCATTTGGCAAATGTTTAAAGAGCCTGCTATAGATCTGGTGCTGTTCCTAAATACAGGGAATATAGCAGGGAACAAAAGAAAATCTTTGCTGTCGCTGAGAATATATTCTTTTGAGTGTGGCGGATCAGACCCTAAAAAATACAAGGAAATGTATACTACGCCAGTAAGCACTCAATGCCAAGAAGAAAAATAAAGCAGGGGAAGGCAAGGGAGCGGCGGATGGTATGAATTTAGATACCGGCTAATTGAACAGGATGATAGGGTGGTCTGATACCGTGACAATGAGGAGAGATCTGAAAAAAGTGAGCCGAGAGGGGCGGCAGTTGGGTCCTGAAGCATGAGTAAGAGTTGACGTGCTTTGGAGGGAAGCAGAGGCGGAACCCAGCTATTGTAACAGCCCCGGTGAGGGCAGCTTCTAGACCCCGAGGGTTTAAAATGTGCCCCCAATTTTGAATGTTGCTTCATGGAATCCTTGTAACCATGGGAAGTGGGTGTTGGGGGAAATTGAGGCTGGAAAGTTAAGTGGCCAGGCCACTGTCTCATCGCTAATAAGTTGCAGATTTGGGACCGGAAGCTGGCTGGCACTAAGCTGGCGCTTCCTACCAGCCCACATCCTCACACAGAGGACAGAGCAGGACTCACAGGGAGGCCATGCTCTGCGGCAGGCCTGGAGGGAGCAGGGGACAGAGTGATGGTAAGAGCACTAGCCCAAAGGGGAGGACCAGATCCTTCAGGGACTTGAAGGCCATGCTTAGAACTAGGGCTTCAACCTGAACATGGTGGGAGACCACAGAGACTTTTAAGTAGAGGCAGGACAACAACAGATTTAAGCAGTCTGCCTGCAGGGAGGGGAAGGCTCCAGAAGGCTCCAGGGGCAGCTGGAGGGGAACTGCCATTTGGTTGGCTGGAGAGGTGAGTGGGGAAGCTTTCTCTCTGCCAATCCACCTGTTGAGGAAATCCCATCAAGTGTAAGTTCTTAAACTGGGGTCCAAGGACCACATAGGTGGTGAGGAGGGGAGAATGTCTTTGATACTGGGTGGAAAACACTGGGTGTCTTCTCACTGAGATGTTTCCCTTCTTTTCATTATAAATGTAGGCAACAACCCAGATCAACGTTACCAGTAGCTGTGATTTTGTCACTGGTAGATACCACATGTTTTCTTTCTTTCTTTTTTTTTTTTTTAAGATTTTGTTTATTTCTTTGAGAGAGAGAACATGAGAGAGAACACACACACACACACACACACACACACAAGTCGGGGGGGCAGAGGGAGAAGAAGGCTCCCTGCTGTTGTGGGGCTCATCCCAGGACCCTGAGATCATGACCTGAACCAAAGGCAGGTGCTTAACCAACTGAGCCACCCACGCACCCTGACACACTGAGTTTTCAAGTCGCATTATAACTATTAGAGATATCTTGAATCTTCGTTTCTATTCATCATGGCTTTAAAATTACAAAAGTCATTAGCTCAGTCCCAGATTTCCTTACTGCTATATTAACAAAGAGACATCTCAATTAACACACTTGCAACATTTTGACAACTGTATTTAAATATAATTGGGTGCCTTGATTATTTGATTTCACACATTAAAAAAATTTTTTTATTTTTCAATTTTTTTGATTTCATACATTTGAAAACATTATTCTTAGAAGGGGTCCATAGGCTTCGGCAGTGGCCAGAGGGGCCCACCACCCAGAATAGGTTTAGAAATCTGGAGTGTAGAGCCCCAGCTGTTTCTTGGGCATCTTTTACCTTTACCTCTCTGCTTTGGAGCTCCAAAAGGTGGCAGTGGTTCTGGCCTGGAGGCTCCCGGAGGCTGAGATCTGGTTTTGTGCAACTCTTTGGCCTCAGGGTTCATGGAGAGAGCTCAGAAAATGTTATTTCAACTTGGATTTGATGTTGACATCTCAAAACCAAAGGTTTTCACACACATCTGGATTTCTGGCTGCTCTTACGAAATCAGAAGGTCTGGCTGCTCCGGGCCTCTCCAGCTCCCTTGGTACAAGGACTGGAGTTAAGTAGCAGCTGCCCTGATGGACAGAGCACCACTCTCCAGTTCGCCCCAGCAACCAGGCACCTGTGGCAGGTGCACGTTCCCAGTGACTCCCCAGTCATTGGAGGTTTTGACCCCCAGGTGGGGAAATGGTTGGGGGAAGGGTGTGGGTGGACAAATTTAAGAGCAAGTGATGATTCCCTGAGCAGGCCCCCGCTGTACTTGTTAAGGAGAGAATATGTGAGCATTGAGAGCTTGGCCCAGCTCAACAGGGCAGAACCCAGGTAAGTCAGGAGCCAGACAGTTCCGGCTCTCCCCGATCCCAGTCTTGCTTCTTGCTTCACTGCACTCACTTACTGAAAACTCTCTGGTGGCTTCACATAGCACCAAAAATAAAATCAGTGTGCCCGGAGCCTGGTCCCTCCTTTCCCTGGGTATGTTTCCCCCATATTCCCCTCCTTCTCAGTGTTCAGGACAAACATCATCTCCTAGGAAGGGACAGTTCCCTGACTTCTCTCTAAAGGTGTGCCTTTCTTCTACCCAGTTTCTCTCCTGCTGCTATGCTTCTTTCCCTCAAAGCTCTTACCATCGCCCCAAAATTACCTTCCTTGCTTACATCTTTACTGTCTCTGTCCCAGCATGTGATATTCACGATGGCGGGCCTTCATGCCCAGACACTGCGGGTCCATCTCAAGCTTTTAAGACTCACTTGTTGAAAACACCTCTCACACAGGAGTCAGAGTCAGGCTCAGGCACTGGGCGAAGTTGGCTGGAAACTTGGAGATTTTAAAAAGCTGCCTTTGAATCCTTTGTGGAAATATCCCTGCAGCCTAAGGTTGTGCCTGCCACTGTCTTCCTGTGGGTCTTGGGGAAAATCACTTAACTTCTCTGACCTGTTTCCTCCTACGTGTCACCCCAGGGGATTAACAGAACAGAATTTGCTCGTGGGGCTGTTCGGGGAGAATGAAAAGCAACCCACAGAAGTTCCCAGCAGCACTTTCGCGCATAGTAGATGCTTGATGAAATCCACCAAATCCTTCATCATCTCCCGCACCGCCCCCCCACCCCCGCTCCCCACCCCCACTTTCCCCTTTCAGCTGGAGCTGGAAGAAAGCCTGTCAATCACGGGGTAATTTATGCAGCATGATATGCCTTTATTATTCCACGCTGAGACGGGGCTTCTACTGTCCAATGAAGGTCAAAAGGAGGTATGGCTTTTATCTCTCCAGCAACTCTGGAAACACCGGGGGGAGGGGGCAAACTCACAGAGGTTTCCTCCTGAAAACAAACAGATCCTCTCCCCTGCCCTGAATAGCTTTCTACAATCAAAGCTGTTCAAGTCTGAGAGCAGCAGGACTTCGCCCTGAGACTGGGGGGAGCTAATAAAGCATTGAATGGAGAGAGTGACCCCTCACTGGCAGAGGGGTCCCTGCTGGGCCTGGGGCCCGCGCCTGCTGCCTCGTGGAGAATCCAAAGGTCACGTGTCATTAGTCAGTGTCTTACAGCGACCCTTTCAAAATTATCGATAAAGGGGAAGGAGACCCTTTCTGTTTTGACTCCCCGAACGATCTTCTTCGTCTCTCTTTTCTTTCTTTTTTTGCACTGTAGGAAGAGCTACCCCGCAACATCTTTTTCTTGTTTCTTTCAGAGGCAAAAAGAACTGGATGGAAATCATGAGTTTCATGCTCGCAGAATATGTAAAGATTGAGATGGGCTTTTTTTTCTTTCCAACACAGTTTCCCGGTGCTGAGAAGTCACTCTAGTTGGGTTCCCATGGACACTTGTCTTGTTTTGCCTTGTCCTAAAACCCTCGGTGGATCTAAAGGCTTCTGAAGCATCTCTCTCCTTTCTCACCTCACTTTGGTGCAAGGCATGGGACCTCGGCAGAGATGCGAGCTGTGAACGTCTCGCTATAGCCTTCTTTCTCTGTGACTCAGTTTCCTCATCCATATACTACGGGGTGGCATCCTGGGCCCAGAGGGGAGTGACCTCGGATGACCTCATTAGGGTCTGAGGAATACTTTAAAGAGATCATCAACCCTTCCTCTAATGGGAAGCATGACTATGATCTTATTTCCTTTTTGATTTACTTAAGTCCCAGCAACCTGTGGTTGGGGTAAGCCTTAATCTCTAATTCATTAGCCACAAATTGATTTGATGGCATTCCTGGGTTTATGGGGGGTTGTTCCATTGCTTCTTATTTGTCATACAGTTTGTGAAGTAATTAAGACCACATCATACCTCAACTGCAAATGCCCATTGCCAAGGCCAATCTCGATGTGTGTGCGTGGACAGTACCCATGTTACATCCTGCACTGAGCAGAGGAAGAGGATCCCCTGTGGTCCGAATTACTCTGGGCAATCCCTTAAATCATTCACAAAGCCCTGTGTATGTGGTCACGTGTGTATCCCACTGTATGATAATGAACACAAGTAAACCTCATGAAAACATTCAGGAGCAGCAGTGGAAGGGTTCTATAGCTTTGGATATCAGAGGAAGCACTTGCTTGGTATTTAGAAGACGGGTTATGTGAATATTTTATATCTTCAAACACTAGAATCCTGCTCCTCAGGGCAAGATGCTTCGAGGCACCCTACCAGATTTCAATCCCTTATGTTACAATTGGATTTGAGGGGCGCCTGGGTGGTTCAGTGGGTTAAAGCCTCTGCCTTCGGCTCAGGTCATGATCTTGGGGTCCTGGGATCAAGCCCCACATTGGGCTTTCTGCTCAGCTGGAAGCCTGCTTCCTGCCTTCTTTCTCTGCCTGCCTCTCTGCCTACTTGTGATCTCTCTCTCTCTCTGTCAAATAAATAAATAAAATCTTAAAAAAAAAAAGCAGATTTGAATAAGTTAAGTGCCCTTTAGCTGTGTCCTCCACAGTACCTGTATTTTTCCACGTCTTCTGTAAGTATTGGGATAGTTTAACTCCCAGTAAATTAATATTCCTGCACCCCATTGGAGGGCAACAGTCAGCGTGCAGGGCAGCACAAGCTATGGGGTTTTACAAAGTCATGAAGATGATATTGAACCAGAAACAGTGCCCATGAGCAGGGGGATGAGATTCTGCCTGCCTCCACCAAGCAGCTGTCTTGTAGAGACTCAGGCGGGACCTTCAGGACTGGTGCCCCCTGCTCCTGCAGAATTCCTGCAGTGGGGATCCCGGCCATCATTGGGTCAGGATATGGAACAGAGCAGGTGCCCCAAAACCTTTCCTGGCGGGCATGTGGGATGGGCAGGTGGAAGATGAGGGAAGCAGGTGGAAGGGGGATCAGTGGGGAAACAAGGGGCGGGGGAAGTGGGAGTGCAAAGGGATGGGTGGTTATGTTAAGGAAACGAGCAGCTCATGAAGCTGAGCTCATGGTCTGAGGTCAGAACCTGGGTGCTCCCAAGGTTTCCCAGCCAGGATGTAGTCCTCTGTTTCCTTTCCTGCCCTGCTTGGGTCTGTCTATCTTTCCATCTCCCTACTGCTTGCCACAGTCTCCTTATCTCTGCCCTGTCTTGCACAGGAGGCTGCAAGCTCCTCCAGGACAAGAAGAACACCCACCCTGAATTTGCCTCCAATCCCCCCAGGCTTGTCCAACGCCCAGCAGGAGCAACCGGTCAGTCCCTCAATGTCTAAGTCCCACTGGACTGTGCCCGGACTTTCTACTACCCCACCATAGGCATCTGCAGGCTCCTCGTCTGTTTTCTGGTCTTTTCTAGAGGATCCTCGGACTAAGGTCTCTAGCCTAGCTGCAGGGATGCAATCTCCATCCTGCCTTTCCCGGATTTCGCCTGGCTTGAGAAATGGGTGGTTACTGGGTTTGGCCTGCTGAGAAATAAGCCCTGGATTTCTTGATGCCTCAGTTTTCCCATCTATAAAATGGGGCTCTGTAATAACTTCCGACCTAACAGAACCGTTTAAAGAATTAAATGAACAAATCCGTGTAAAGTGCTTAGGAGAGTGGCTGGCACAGAATTAGCTGCTATTATTTGTCTTATTGATGATTTAGTTTGTTTTAAATTATTGTTTTATTTTTCATCATTACCATTTGTTAGTTTTATTTTATTACTGTTTATTATTTCATTTCTTATAGAAATTGTTGCTATCAGTTTGATTCCTGGTACTCTTTTTATTATCGCTAATTTGCTATAATGGTGATGATTCCCAGTGATCACATTTTTTAAAAAATTTTTTTAAAGATTTTATTTATTCATTTGACAGACAGAGATCACAAGTAGGCAGAGAGGCAGGCAGAGAGAGAGGAGGGGAAGCAGGCTCCCTGCTGAACAGAGAGCCCGACGCGGGGCTCGATCCCAGGACCCTGGGATCATGACCTTGGCTGAAGGCAGAGGCTTAACCCACTGAGCCACCCAGGTGCCCCCCCAGTGATCACATTTTTACCTGCTTGGATTACCTGCTGTCATAGGAAAATATGACATCCAGGAGTACGATGACTGACGGTCCCTGCTGATGTAAGCATCCGTCTCAAATGGCCATGATGATCACAGATGTTGCTTAAGTATCTTTTTACCTTCCTATTCACCTGTGGTGGAGAATTTATACATTGATTCGTCCCTTTATCTAAACTTTTTCTTTTTTAATTTTTTATTTAAATTCAATTTAGGTAACTTATGGTGTATTACCAGTTCCAGGGGTAGACTTTAGTGGTTTACCAGTTGTGTATACTACCACCCAGTGCTTATTACATCAGGAGCCCTCCTTGATGCCCATCCCCTACCCTGTTATCCCATCCCCCACCCACATTCCCACTATTTTTTTTTTTCTTTGCTTAAATCACCAAGCAAGTGGTGGTAAATGTGACATGTCTCAGTGGGCTCCGCCCAGACTTTCGAAGAGGACACAGTCACCAAGAATAAGTGAACAGCATCACCTACTCCAAGACTTGCCTCCCCGCCCCCCCCCTCCCCTGTGGGAAATGTGGACTGTATCACTACTTACTTCATGGGCTTGTGATGAGGTGTGAATGGGATACTTTAAAACTCGCTGCAGAGTGGTTCACAAATGTCAGCCATTGCTGGATAAGAGCTCATTCCTCTTTTTTTAAAAAAATTTTTAAAGATTTTATTTATTTGACAGACAGAGATCACAAGTAGGCAGAGAGGCAGGCAGAGAGGGGAGGAAGTAGGCTCCCTGCTGAGCAGAGAGCCCATTGGATTCGGGGCTCATCCCCAAGACTCTGAGATCATGACCTGAGCCAAAGGCAGAGGCTTTAACCCACTGAGCCACCCAGGCGCCCCTAATTCCTCTTTTAAAAAGAGATTTTTGGGGGCCTCAATTTCTTCATCAGTGAAATGGCCACGCTCACTCTTGGCCTGGCTGCTCTGAGGGTTTGGGGCTTTAAGCACCTACCAACTCTTGTCTCCTTCCCACTTGCTCCCCCATGAAACCCAGAGAACCTCCGTGGAAGAGGGAATAAAAAGCATGGCCTTGCCCACTGCAGAGACTCATTCCACAGGGCAGTAAACTGTGCCCAGCCCCTCTGGAGCAGAGAAGAGAGGCGACGGCAGGGTACTTCTTAAGTTTTCCCCTGGGGATTGACATTTTATTAGCATAGAGATAAATAACTCCAGATAAGAGGCCTTTTACATCTGGGGCTGCAGGAACGTCCTCTGGGAGAGAAAACATGACGTTTCTTGCCAGGGCGGATCCCAGCCCTGGAGCAAGGAGGTGGAGGCCCCACCAGGATGTGCCCCCGGAGGCTTCCCAGCTCACTCGGTGGGAAGCAAGTTTTGACAACAGCAATGCTAATTGATTAAATGTTCTCATCAGAGATTACAGTGCAGAGAATGATCACATTTTTATTTCTTTCAGGAGGGGAGGGCCCGCCTTTCTTTGAATAGCTCAATTTCTTTGTGTAGAATGTATCCTGAAGTATAGGAGGCCCTGGTTGGGCTCCTTATTCCTGGCCCTGAGGCCCAGTCACTCTTTGTTCATGTTAAATATGTTTACTACAAACTACGTTGTGCAACTGCCTTTGATTTTCTAGGTTTGACTGGAATTTGAACCCGCAGCTGGACAGAGCGTTGGGCTTCGGGTTGTGGAATTGAATCCTGGTCCTGCCATGTAAACACGTGTGGGTTTGGGAAGGCATTCCCACTCTCCACGTGGGCCTCACTTTTCTTATCTGTAAAATGGGAATGCCATATACCTATTTCTTAAAATAAATACTGTACAGTAGCTGATTAATAAAAAACAAAACAAAGGGGCACCTGGTGGCTCAGTGGGTTAAGCCTCTGCCTTGGGCTTGGGTCGGGATCTCTGGGTCCTGGGATTGAGCCCCGCATTGGGCTCTCTGCTTGGTGGGAGGCCTGCTTTTCCCTCTCTCTCTCTGTCTGCCCCTCTGCCTACTTGTGATCCCTCTCTCTGTGTCAAAAAAAATTTTTTTTTAAAACAAAACAAAACAAATAAACCACAACCTTCCTTAAAAAACAAACAAACCAATAAAAACAAATAAAAACATTTGACAAAAGACACTGTTAAGAAAATGAAGACGTGAAGAGGCAATCAGAATCAAAGACTGGAAGAAAATATTCATGATACATATACTTGACATTGGATTTGTAATCACAATATATAAAGAGCTCTTTCAACTCAATAACAATAACAGAGCTGGCCCAATTAAACAATCTGCAAAAGAGCTGGACCTTGCACCGAAGTTCTACGAAGGGTCAGCAAGCCCACAAAAAGATGCTCAACGTGACTAATCATCAGAGAACTGCAAATTCAAACCACAATGACATACCACTGCACACACTTGAAAACGGCTTAAATCAAAAAGGCTAACGACACCCCTGTTGGCTGGGGCAGGAAGCAATGGAAACTCAGTGCGTAGCAATAGGCAAGATATAATGGTACAACCACTTAGAAAAACAAGACTGTTTCTTTTCGTAAAATTAAACAGATACCTCTTACAGGACCTAGTGATTCTATTTCTAACTTTTTACTCAAGAAAAAAAAAACGAGAGCTGTATATGAGCCTTTACAGCATTTTTCTTCATAATAGCCAAACCCTGGAAACCACCCAAATGTCCATCAGAAGGTGAGTGGGTAAACTGCTATCACCAGACCATGGCTACAGCTCGGCAATAAAAAGGAATGAACTAGTGAGGTAGGCAACAACCCAGTCAAATCTTGGGAGCATTACGATGAGCAAAAGAAGCCATATACACCGCAGGTTTCTACTTCTAGAAAACTCAAAAATTAACCAGAATGGACCTTCCATTTTGGGGACCTTCCATTTTGGTATGGGTGGTGGAAGGAAGTGACTGAGAGGCGTTCCAAAGGACTATGCTGGGGGTAGTGGAAACCTTCTATATCTTGATTGTGCTGGTGGGTTTCACCGACGCATGCAATTGTCAATCTCCTCCAACGGTTGGCTTAAAATGGGTGCTTTTTTATTGTGTAATTCCCGGTCCAAATAAAGTTGATTTTTAAAAATGACCCATTTTGCAGGTTGACTGGGAGCTAACCAGCACATCGTATGTAGCCTTTTAATAATAATAACTAATTATTGATTATTAATATTAATTATTAATTAATAATAAATAAATGTTATTAATTAATTAATGTTATTAATTGATTAATGTTATTTCTATCATGGGAGGGAAACATGTCAAAGGTAATTGAAAGGTTGTTGATAAGCTGATCAAGATCCTTCTCCCCCATGCTGGGAGCAGAGAGCTGAATTTGGTGCTGGTTCTGAGAAACTGTGCCATGGGAAGGTGACACGGGAAGGTGCCACGGGACAGAGAGCAGTGGCCTCCTCCCAGCAAATCAGGCTTCCCTTTCCCCCTGGAGGCCCACAGTGCTACATGTAAAGGGTAGGGTTTGAATAACCTTCATTATTATCAAATCAGCAAAACTGATTTTGCTTTCCATCCTTTAACAATATATATATTTCCGTGTACATTTGCTTGTAAGAATGAGCTGTGCTCTTTAGCAAGTGTTTGGAAAACAAACTAGGAAATAGAAAATCACCCCAATCCCCACTGCCCCCAAGTAAGCACAGCTAAAGTTGAGTGGATTTCTTTCTGATCCTACCCGAGGGTACATTCTTTCTGCTTTGGTTGGGCTAATATTATAATATATGCATTTTCGTGCCTTTATAAACTCTCTACCCATACTCCTCGTCTTATTAACCATTCCTTCCTGTTGTCTACTTTTCATCCTTATAACTTACTTTGTAACAGCTATCATCATTCAGAAAGGTTTTTTTTTCCTCCATGATTAACCCAATTTTCTCAAAATAGAGTCCTAAAAAGGGTATAGGAACACCACAGGAATGTTTTTAAGGCCCTTGATCCGTAATGCTAACTTGTTCTTCAAAAAGTCGGCGCCCGCTTCGGTCAGCAGCGAGGCTGGTGTATTCTGATTACAACACACCGCCTGTACCCAGTTTCATTTTTAAAAAATCTTGGATTTGGGTAGCAACAATAACCTTTTCTTTCTGGTTATATTTTACATGTCCTCAAGACACTGATCATTTTCCCATCGAACGGACAATCTGTTGGGTTTCCCCTTGTAATGGTCAGTTGTTGCCCTTCCCTACTTACCAGCTTCTCCTTTTGTAGGAAGATCACTGAGCCTAAAGGTGGGTGAACGACTGCACTGAATTCTTGACTTCTCTGTGCTCACTAACGTGAATCCGGAGTTCTGCTGTCGGTTCCCGAGTGCTGATTCTCACACTTCGTTGTGCACGCCATTCACTCGGGAGCTTGTTTAACTGAAGAAGCTTGGACCGCTCACTGAGATCTTGAGTTAGCGGGACAATGGTGGGCTCTCAGGGATCTACAGTTTTTTTCATTTTATTATTTTATATATATATATATATATATATATCTATATATATATATATCTATATATATATAGATATATGTTATTTATTTATTTATTTGACACAGGGAGAGAAAGGGAACACAAGCAGGGGAGAGCAGGAGGGGGAGAAGCAGGCTTCCTGCTAGCAGTGCCCAAGTGCCAGGGATCTGCAGTTTTAATAACCATCCCAGGAGATTCTGATGCTGGTGGTCCACAGAACCAGCTCCAAAGGGAAGAACAGTGCCTGGAAGAGGGAGCTGGTGGCCATTACCCGTATTTCCACGTGGGCGTGGTCAGTGTGGTGGGCACTTCCGAGATTGCCAGAGATTGCCGGGCAGCAGGCACTCAATTCAGGCTTCTTTCATTGATTGGTGTTTCTTAATTCTAAGCATCCACTAGGTGCTCATGATTATTTCTGCTTTGCCCTTAGGGGGCTAAGCAGGCAGCAGCCACACCAGGGGCATGCAAGTGCTAGGCATACAATAGGATTTCCATGGAGGAGTGTGACAAGGAGCCTCATGGCCAGAATTAGTAGTGACAGGTCTTAATACAGCCCAAAGGTTTTATCAGGGAGAACAGGCTTGCAGGAAGGTTTCTCGAGTGCCTGGTCTGGAAGACTGAAGGAAGAGGGTTAAAGGAAGGATATATTTATATTCCGAACTCAACTGGAAGAACTGCAGATGAGCAAGGCTGTTTCTCCAGACCCTCAGGCTTGTGTCTCTTGTTGAGCGACTTGCGCTTCCCCCTGGGTTTGACGTCAGTACTCGAGCTGTTCTATTTTTATTTTTTTTAAAGATTTTATTTATTTATTTGACAGACAGAGATCACAAGTAGGCGGAGCAGTCAGAGAGAGGGGGAAGCAGGCTTCCTGCTGAGCAGAGAGCCGATGCAATGCAGGGCTCAATCCCAGGACCCTGGGATCATGACCTGAGCTGAAGGCAGGGGCTTTAACCCACTGAGCCACCCAGGTGCCCCAAGACTTGAGCCCTATAGAAGCTCATTTACCTCTGGCAGCAGGCTTGAAAGGGTCCATCACAGGGCCAATCCTAACTGACTGCTTGGCCCCTGTCCTCCCCTTTCCTTTCTTCTGACTCCATCTTTCTATAGCTTCTGAAGCTGAGGTATTCCCTACGTTGGTAGGAAGAAACGCCAACCCTCTCCCAGTGGAGGTCTCCACAAGCTTTTTGAGGGATGCGGAGGCAGAGCTCTTTCTTTGAAAGATGAGCATCCTCCCTTCAGGTATGGGCTTTTTAATAGAAGAGCAAGAATGACTCTGCATTTCCTTTCATGGATTGAATGCCATTTGGGGGTATTTTGGGGTTACTCCTTGTGTCTGCACAGTGAATACTGTCCACAAGCCTCAGGTTCCAGCCAGGATGCAAAATCCCACCTTCAGCCCTGTGGGACTCCCCAAACACTGTGCGTACTGCATAAGCACTCACCATGTTTCCTTGCGGAACTCGGGATGTTTCCTGAACCCTCTGCTCCTGGGGGTGTTTGTGAGCTGGTTCTCACGCAGGCTTGTAAGGTCCAAGGTCCTTTCTTCTGATCATGAATAACAGCCTCCTGTGCCCGCTGTCTGTACCCCGTGCAGCCAAACGCAGGTATTGGAAGGAATAGTCTGGAAGCATGGGAGGGAGGGAGGCGAGAAATTATGGAATTCCTAGCAGCCAATAAAAGGGATGCCACGGACGAATACATCATGACATAAAATGTCTGCAAGCCATTTGCAATGGAGAAAATGTGAGTTACAGCATAGCAACCTCCTTATTTCAGTACAATATTAACAGTGGCTATCAACAATGGAATTATGGGATTTTTATTATCTTCTTGTTATTTTTTTATGTTTTCAAGTTAATACTATCAATATATTGTGCTTTTCCATATATTCAAAGTACACAGCCAAAGAGGATTAAATGAAAAATGGAATTCTCCTCCCTTTGGATCCACCATTCTTATTCTACAGACCTAAAATGTATTCAACAGTTTGTGTGCGTGTGTAATCTTCAAATATTTCAAAACAGAATAAAAACGTATACATTATACCTGCGTGCATTTTAACACAATAGCATCATACCATATGTGCTTATGGGTAAGTCCATGCTGTCTTATTCCTTGTAATGGTTACATATTCTATGTAATGGTGCCATATTCTATGGCACGGATGTGTCATAATTTATTTACGTTGTCTCCTCTTTGTGGTCATTTAGGTCATCCATAGCATTTTTTCCCCTATCAACAAGTATCATATTATACTTTTTAAAATAAAGCAAAAGAAGGAAAGTGAAAAAACAGGATGACGGGAGTTAGGGGTTTAATTAACCAAGGAGAGATACTGAGATATGGAACAAAGAATTATAAAAGGCACAGAGAGCCAGCCCCTGAGTGAGTAAAACAAAATCCTACAAACCAAAATCTCAAAAACTCTCTGGTGAGCTTCTTTTTGTTCCTGTCTCCTATCCCTCTGGGTGCCCGTCCTGCGGGAATGAGGATGTTCTTAGTAACTCCATGACCGTAAGCTCTTACATTTCTTCTTTGAACCCAAGACCCACAATTTTTTATCTATTGGCTGACAGATATATACCACCTTTTAGTTCAAGTGTTGGATGTATGGGTTTGCTGTTCAGGAAAGAGACTAATGCTTCACTGGAAATCATAGACATACATACCTAAACCCTCATGTAGGATCGTCTCCTGAACAGAGTTATGTACAGAGGAGAATGTGACTGATTCTACCTGGAAGGCTTGGAACAGGTTTCACAGAAGAAGGCACAATGGAGTTGGGTTTTGAAGGCTGAATAGGAGTTTTACAGCCAGAGACTAAGAGAAGGGGAATAGCCAGGGCAAAGACATAAACATCTCAAAGTGAGGTTTGTTTGGTTGAGTGATGGTGATTCAACTGGATGGCTGAAATATGGGGAAGTGGCTGGAATAGGCTGGAAAGACAGGTTAGGCCAGGTTGTGAAAGTCCTCGAATGCCAGGTTAAGGAGGTTCAGCATTTTATTTTGAGGGTAATGAGAACCATGGAAGGTTTTAAGCAGGGAGGGGACGTAATGCAATTTGCACTGCAGAGATGATC
This sequence comes from Mustela putorius furo, assembly GCF_011764305.1. Taxonomy (NCBI): domain Eukaryota; kingdom Metazoa; phylum Chordata; class Mammalia; order Carnivora; family Mustelidae; genus Mustela; species Mustela putorius. The sequence goes on from NW_025421294.1 coordinate 35,633,727, forward strand.
ACACAGTCAGACAGAGTGGCTGGACACAGAGTTCGGAAGCAAGAACCTAGGTCAGGGAAGGCAAGTTGAACAGGAGGCTTTGTTTCGTTTGTCCCTTGGTGATCCAAGTCCTAGGAGAGGTCATAGTCAAAAATGATCAGATACTAATAATTTCATGGGTTCAACTTACTAGTTGGCAAAGGATTAGCCATGACCACTTGCCTGACCAACAGGAAAGGGGGCAGTTGTGGCATGCATGTGCATGTGGATGAATTTGCACTTATGCAAGTGTGAGGAGGTCCAGCATTATCTCCAAAACCTATAAAGGACTCACTGTTTTTTTTAAGGTCTGATAATAGAATTATGTGTATACTTTAAAGGAATTTTTATCTTTTAGATATACAACCTGAACTGTTTATAGTGAAAATAATATGATGTTTGATATTTGCTTCAAAATTGTCTGGAACAGGGTGGGGTGGGTGGGAGGTGGGTAGAGGTAGAGAATAAGCAAGATTGGCTAAGGACTGGTGTTTGTTGAGGCTGACTGATGGACACATGGGAATTCACAGTATTATCTGTCTGCCTTTGTTGAGGCTTGGCGAATTTCCATAATAGCATGTTTTTGAAAATGCAAGAGGCAAAACAGTTTGTAAGGAACGTTGCCATTTGTATAAAAGGAGGGGTTCTATGGACACGTATGCATACACACAAACTACAAGCTGGTAGAGACATAGAATATTTTTGGAAGAAAGGTCAGCAGCTAGAAGGAGATGTATGTACTCTTTTATACTTTAAAAAGAAACTGATGCGGGGTGCCGGGGTGGCTCAGTCGGTTAAGCGTCTGCCTTCGGCTCAGGTTGTGATCCCTGACTCCTGGGAATCGAGCCTTGCATTGGGCTCCCTGCTCAGCGGGAAGCCTGCTTCTCCCTCTCTCACTCCCCCTACTTGTGTTCCCTCTCTCGCTGTGTCTCTCTCTGTCAAATTAAAAAGAAAGAAGGTAAGAAAGAAAAGAAAGAAACGTATTATTAACGCATGTATTATTTTTAAAAAATAAAATGAAAACGCAAGGAAGAAACAAACCAGAATGGACCTGCGTCCTATCAACCACTTTGCACAGTCTGGTCTCCCAATGGACATTGCTCTTGGATTCCCGATCCATAAGCTGCAGAAAACAGAACCTCCCTGCCCGGTGTGGCTGGAATCTGCCTGGAAATAATGTGTGCAAATTGCCTAGCCCAAGGCCTGGTACATGGAAGGTTCTCAGTAATCATGGTAATGATGGTGAAACTGCCAAATGTATGCCGTGAAATTGTATACGGGAAGGAGAGATCTACAGGGCTTTGGAAGGAACGCACTCCGAGGTGTCCAGGTGTGACATCAAACTCATGCTCACCGTGTCCTTGCCACTCATTAGGCAGAGAGGCCTGGTTCCTGCCCCCAGCTGTCCACATTAATCAGATTCACCGGATAATTGCTCCACTTCACCCGTCACTTCTTATGTGTGGACTACCCTCACATCCCCAGCTCCTTCCTCTAGGGATGAACCCGAAAGCTGACTCAGTCATTTTTACATGAATTAATTTCTAGAATGAGCTGGAGGCAGACGTCCGCGATGGCAAGAGAGGACTTTGTCAGCTCACGTTTCATAAAACTCTTCCATGGTGATGTTTAGGATGAACGCGATTGGCCAACCGGTGCTCGAATTCCAGTCTGGGGGACGTTAGAGGACCCCTCAGCGGGCTGTTTCGGATGGCTTGGGGGCCTCTGGCATTGTTTTCCTAGCACCCTGACATATACAAAACCTGAACTTTAGCACGTTTTCTCACCCGTGAACTCCATCCCCCTTCCCCGGGGCCCAGCTTCTCTCACTCTGACCACAAGGCCTCCCCGGGGCCCAGAAGGTGAAGGAGGGTCAAGCGAGGAATGGGGCTCTGAATCTGACATTCGAAGTGGGTGCCTCTGGAAGCTCGCAGCGAGGATGGGGCACTGTAAGCTGCCATGGGTGAGAGAGTACGTCCTCCACGTCATTCATTTTTTTGTTAGAGAGGGCATTCTAAAATCATTTCCTTTCTCTCCAGAGTTAATCCCACAGATTTGAAACGGGAGGCCCTTGGTGCACAGGGAACTTGGAAATGCATGTATAGTTTGGAAAATGAAAGTGGTCTCAGGGGCTTGGGGTCTCTGGAGTGGAACTGTGGAAGGCCACAACAGGTAATGGATACTGGGGTCACTCACCCGTCGATGCCATGCTCAGCAACTCAGCGGGAGAAGGACCAGCTGAACAACCTGTCTGGCTTCAGGCACACGCAGAAAGTGGTAGATGGGTTCCCTGTACCCGGACTGGGCCCACATAAGCCATTGCGACGTGTTTGGAAGGAGCCCAGGCTGGGTAATTTTATATACATACATATATAAAATATACATATTCTATTATCTATATAATATATGATATACAATTATAGGTCTATAGTAAGTGCCAGTATATGCTGAGTGTTTACCATGTGTGAGAAACTGTGATAAATGCATTTTTTATTTTTATTTTCATTTTTATTATTTATTTATTTTTCTAAAAAAAGATTTTATTTATTTATTTATTTATTTATTTGACAGAGAGAGAGAGAGAGATCACAAGCAGGCAGAGAGGCAGGCAGAGAGAGAGAAGAGGAAGCAGGCTCCCTGTGGAGCAGAGAGCCCGATGCGGGGCTCGATCCCAGGACCCTGAGATCATGACCTGAGCCGAAGGCAGTGGCTTAACCCACTGAGACACCCAGGTGCCCCATAAATGCGTTTTTTAAAAAAGATTTTATTTATTTATTTGACAGAGAGAGAGAGATCACAAGTAGGCACAGAAGCAGGCAGGCGGGCGGCAGTGGGCGGGGGAGCAGGCCCCCCGCCGAGCAGAGAGCCCAATGTAGGGCTCAATCCCAGGACCCTGGGATCATGACCCAAGCCAAAGGCAGAGGCTTTAACCCACCGAGCCACCCAGGTGCTCAATAAATGCATTTTACATGCGTTTAACCCTTACAACAATCTGAAGGAGATGCCGTTTTATTCCTCTTGTCCTGATGAAGCAGTAGGGGTACTAAGAGGTTGAGTAACTCATGCAAGGTTGCACTGCTGACAGATAAAGATTTGAAGGACGTAGGTAGGCTGGCTCGTAAACCTGTGTTTAATCTGCAAAAGGAACAGAAGAGAGAGGAATCTTTTCCAAGTGATCCTCAGGGCACTCTCACGGCATCATCACTGGGAAACAGCCTCACACCACCCGTGGGCTGGGTATGCCCACTCTTAGGTCTCTTTTGGTTGCAACCACAGGAACCCAACTCAAACCAGCTTAAGAGAAAAATAAGAGGAGAAAAACTGGTGCCTGTTATTAAAACTACAGGCCAGGTTCTGGCTTCAGGATATGGTTCCCCTCAGCTGCCCCAGGACATCCGTGTCCATTGAGGAACTGATCTCTATGGTCAAGGGAAGGAGATGCTCTGATAGACGGGACCAGGTCACTCCTGAGAACCAAATCATGTGGATTGTAGGTGGACAGTGGCATGTCCAAAGGAAAAAAATCAAGGTGCCATTAACAGAAGAAAGCCTAAGGGAGCTGGGTGGGCCCAACTGAATGATGTCCACGCTTGTTTATCCCTGGGGAAGGAAGTGAAGAGTCATAGACAGAAAGTGATTGGCCCAGACTCCTAACTATACCCTTGGTGTCTAGCAACATGATAGTAAAGGTAACACTATTCGTAACAGTAACTGTAGTAGTGGTGGTAATATTCATATTCTTCTCGGGTTGTTATGAAGAATATGTCACCGTGTCTGACATATAGAAGGTGCTCATTAAAAGTTGCTACACTGAATGAGTGATACTTTTCATTAGCCAAAGCATGCTGTGGTGATATTACCAGATTCTACTCTGGCAGATCTCATCTAATAGGACAGTCTTTTCCCTTTTGGCATTAAAGTGGAGAACCAATCTCTATCTCAAGATCCTGAGCAACATAAGAGGAGAGGGGTAGGGGATGTGGAGGGGATCTGCCCTCACAAGTCCTCCTAGAAATTTCCCCACCAAAGGTCATACCTCCTGCAGACTCCCACATGCTCTCAGTGGAAAGCTGCCTGCTCATTCCTGGGTTGGAGCAGCCGTGCAAACAAATTTCTTAAAAAATGATTTCTTTACTTGCTCCAAGTAGAGCTCAAAAACTTTGCTGGGATTAAACTAATCTTTGATCCAGATTTAATGAAGGCACAAATACCGACATATGCCATTTGGATTTGAGACACACTCAAGAAAAGTGTCAGCAAAGCAATTTGCTAAGACTAATGAATGGCTTTTGGCAAAGGGGTTCAAAGCCAGTGTCAGAAAGAGCTTTGTTAGAGGCAGGGGAGAGGCTGACCGAGAGGACCGGCCTTTTCCTGCCTCATTCACAGAACAGACCCTCTCCAGTGCCAGACAAGGGGTGAGCGTGGGAAGGGTGGGATGCAAGCAATCCCCAGTGCAGGGTGCCATGTGGACGTGTGTGTGGGAGCAGCTGAGAAATTCCCTGGCGAATGGGGGGAGCACCCAGAGGCAGGATAAAGGAGGTGGCCCCAAAAGGCTTAGGAATCCAAGCAACAGAAAGTATCGAATAGATGGTCTCAGGACAGTGGCCTCCTTGGGGACAGGGCCCTCTCCTCTCTTCATGCTCTCTTGTGTCTTAAATTTTGGACCACGTGCACGTGTACAACTTCATAAACCCACATTGCAAATACAAGAGACGTGCTCTCTGTTCGCACGCGCACGCGATGATGGATTCCGCTGTGTACATCTGTATGTGGAGTGTAAGGAGAGAACTGCAAGGCCGGGCTTCCTGGAAGGAAGAGATTGCAATGGTGGTAGTAGGGGGCTCAGGGGAGCCTAGAATCATCTGTCCTGATTCATTTCTTTTAAGAAAAAGACTGAAAGCCAGTGCAAAATATTATGGGATGTGGGATGCTTTCATACTATTCTTTTGTTTGTTTGTTTCATGCTTTTCTTTCACGGGACTCGGGCGGGAGTCGTGAGCAGGGTCACTCCCTCTAGCTTCAATGTGCAAGGACTCCCACCCCAGGTCTTACTCCTTTCTTGAGCTTGAGGGCATAGATGCACTAAGGAGCTTGGCCTTTGACCGGAAGAAGGTGGTCCTTCTGGGAAGGAGGGGCCTGGAAGGGAGAGGACTGGAGGGGGTGATGGGAGAGGTTTGGTGGTCATCTGTGCCCAAGATGGGGGACCAAGAACTGTGGCAGCTACAGGAGTGGAAAAGAGGGCTCCCCTCTGAACCTTCCCAAGATCCCCATGTCACTGGGTACAGTGAGGGAGGCAGAGAGGGAGGAACGGAGGCAAGTTAACAGAGATCTGGGAGGTCAGTGGGGACAAGATACTAGGAGCAGAAAAGCCAGAAAAAACTTACCAAGTTGGAAATACACACGTGGCCTGGAAGAGGCAGCTCAGCCAGATTCCTGGCCTCTACACCGACATCAGAGCCAAGGTAAGTGAGGGAAGAGCACAGTGGACAGGAGTTGTCACTCCTGCCCACACTGGGAATTTTCCTTTGCCGTTCCTTCACAGCAAGGAGTCTTTGTCCCCAGCCCTGGGACGTCATTCCAGGCTCCAGTAAATGGAACACTTCACACCCGCTCGGCCAAGTCCATTTAGTTGGAATACTCTCATACCCTTGTCAAAAGTAGTGCCAAGGTGTATAAACAGACCAATTTCTGGGATTGTTTCAATCTAATCATATTAAATTATTTGCTCTCTTGGCCTTGAGGGGGTTCCAAGGGAAAGCGATTGAAGTCAGGTCCAAAAATAGCTACCTTTGATTTCCAATCCTGGTGCTAACGTGGGTGAATGTCTTAGAGCTTCTGGTGCTGACGTCAGTGATCCAGAGATGGTCTGAGTCAGGGACTGAGGGGAGGGAGGGCAGGGAGGTGGGCACCGCCTCTGCTTATTTTTCTCCCAAAGCCCCATGATGGGAAGAGACATTTTAAGGAAGGCTTTGAGCTGTGATAGCGTCAAGTGCCAGCTGCCCCCACAAAGGGAACATAAATCAATGTTAGTATCATGGGTTGATTGGGAAGAAAGAGATTGTGACCAAGACTAATAGGGGAGAAAGAGGCCAGAGAAGAGAAATAGTGCCTAAAACATGACACACTTTGACCACAGACACCAAGGGCCAATACATATCAGTTAGAAGATAGTTGGGTGGGAAGAAACACAGTGTGTAGGAACACCAGGGCTTTGGAGTAAAGCAGATGTGGGTTTGGATTCTGTGAGCATCCTACCTATGTGACCTTCCATAGGTTTCTGAATCTCCCCTAAGGCTCAGCTGTCTCCTCTGGAAAACATGAATCATAGACATTACACAGAGTTTTTGTCCTTTAAGGACATCTGGAGCATGCCTAGCTCTGGGTGTCATCTGCAGAAGGCAGGCATTTGAATGTATGTGTTCCCCTCTTCAGTCATTACAACATGGCTGCCTTGCACTGCTTTGGGTCCTGGGGCCTTTCATAGTGCTTTGCACATTATAGGTGTTCATTAAATGTTTATTGATTGAGTAGAAGGCGATTCTCAATCCATCTTACATTTATATAGTTCTGGTCTTGGGGAATATCAAACAAAACACAGGACAAAACAAAAGACATAGTCCCTCTAAAATTGGTTCTAAGCAGGAGTTGTGAGAAATGCATTGAGGTTAAGTCCATTGGAGGAGAGACTATATTAGCCAGTGGACTCTGATGGGGACATTGCTATGCTCATACTCTCAGCCTAGGAGCTCCATCTTAATGTTATCAACAACGTCTGCACATTCCTACATTTCCACTAGCTTTGGGAGAATGAGCACTAGTCCTATTCCTGCCTGGTAGCTTCCAAGTTGCAGAGAGACTAGACGGGAAGACAACGTCACCTACAACCATGGGGTTCAAAGGCAAATATCCAAATCAGAACCGATCTCTTTTGATTTATCCAGCTACCTCCTGGGTATCTCTAGCTGGTGAGCTCATCACCTTCTCTCCCCAGCACTCCACATCTCAATAATTGGCATCACCATGCAACTGGTCACCAGAAACAGAGGCATCTGTGAAACTGACAAGTTCTTATAGCATGCCTACTCCTGGGCATTGGGGTAGAGAAAGAGGCAGAACAAAACCTTACCCTCATGGGACTCACACTCTAGGAGGAGAAACACGACTCCTGTTTAGTCTGCCCGTAAATACGCTTGTTCGCAGTTCTCTTCTCTGCACTTCGATGCCATTGTCAGAGTTCTGCGTTCATTGTCTAGACTAGTCTAATACATCCCTGCTGGGCTCGGATCCTTTTCAACTCCCCCTACCAAACTATTCTTGAAAGTCATCTTCATAGGATGCAAATCTGATCATGTCATTGTCCAGTTAAAAATGGCCAATGGCTGCCTATTTGCCAATGGAATCAAGTCTAACCTTTAATTCTTTTGCCATGAACTGAGAGGGTACAAACAGGTGGCATAAGGCCTGTATCTTCCAACAGACAGTTTTGCTTGATGCCCACAATGTTGTCCTACAAGGTATTTAAGATACAAATTGGCTACTTCTGCTTACATATTGGAAGGTGTCACCCAAAAGTTCAGGTTTTTAGTTTTTCTTGAAAAATTCTAAGGTCTGGGACCATTGGGTCAGCATTCCTGCATGGTCACAGCTTTCTGGAGCCCATTAGCTAGATATAAATGCTTTTTATTCCTTGACACCTGATATCCTCTATTCATTTTTGCTGTCCTTCTGGATCCTTCTAAGTATTAGAGTTTGTGTGCCTAACCTAACCTCATTTCAGCTTACTTTTTCAGCATCATTTCTTTTTTTTTAAATTTAATTTAATTTTTTCAGTGCTCCAAGATTCATTGTTTATGCACCACACTCAGTGCTCCATGCAATACCTGCCCTCCTTAATACCCACCACCCGGCTCACCCTTCCCCCCAGCCCCCTGCCCTCCAAAATCCTCATTTTGTTTCTCAGAACATCATTTCACTCGGTTCATGATCTATGTTCTGGTCTTACTGAGCCACTGTGGTCTTTCTTGCCTATATGCCTCTACTCATGCTCTCCCCTCTGCCCCTTCTTCCTCAGCAACTGTGAGTAGCTTTACTCAAGGCTCACCTCTCTCCTGGAAGGCCGTCTCCCCACTCCTCTGTACCTCTCACTCCCAGGGCACTGTATTACCCCCTCCCACTCTTAGTATATGGATTTGTTTGAGCTCCCTCCCAGCCCCCAGCCCTTTGTGGGGGGAGGGGGAGGGGCAATGCTTCTTATTCCTTCCACAAATCTGTACCAAGTTTCTACAGTGTGTAGTTCCCAGACGTCAGCACCGTGGTGAACAAGTGCTTGTTGCTATGGTGCTTATATTTTGATGGGAGGATGTCAGTCAGTAATCCCATAGGTTTATTTCAGGGAGGCTTAAGGTCTGCAGATTACCCATAGCAAGGGAATATGATGACTGATGATGTGAGTATGAGGGATGACAGTCCTATAGCAAAGGTCATGCGGGAAGACCTTCTGGGAGAAGGGACATATGCAAAAGTAGCAGGGGCATATCACGAAAAGGAGCTAAACCTTGGAAGGTGTGGATTTTGTAGTCCTGGCACAGAGCAGGTGTCAGGAAATTTTTGAGGAATAAATAATGGCTGCACGAACCCATTTTCCCTATACGCATATGCATATGTGGAAAGATAATGATCACATTGTATAATCACATAATATAATAGGCTGGGCATTAAAAAAAATTAGATTTTGCAGCTTCATTAGCTGAGCTATTATGAGTCCCAGGTCCTTGCCCACAAAGCCAGCTGGAGGGTCCACACTGACCTGTGAGTCCAGATGCCTGTAGCTGTGCTATCACTTAGGATTGCCTTTGGCTGCAAGTAACAGAAGACTTGACTCCCATTGGCTTAAATTGTAAAAATACTTATTGTGCACTCAATACTAGTGTTTAACCCTTTTTATGCCATGACAGTCCAATGAAGTTTTTTTCTTCTTGGGAAAAAAAAAATTATGGCTAGAATAGAATGCACACAATTACAAAGAAACCAATTATATTAAAATAGATTCATCAATATATTAAAATTTAATTTATCACGCAGGTATGTGCTTTTTTTTTAAAAAAAAAAGATTTTATTTTTATTTATTTGAGAGAGAGACAGTGAGAGAGAGCATGAGCGAGGAGGTCATCAGATGAAGAAGCAGACTCCTCATGGAGCTGGGAGCCCGATGCGGACTCGATCCCGGGACTCCAGGATCATGACCTGAGCCAAAGGCAGTCATCCAACCAACTGAGCCACCCAGGTGCCCCAGGTATGTGCTTCTTTGCTAACTCATTAGATAACATAATCTAGAGGCAGTTCGAACTGCTACTGAAACTTTGTAGTAATGATGAACGTAAAGGAAGTTTTAAGATATCTGCTTCAATTATAATTATTATATGAAAATACCTATGTTTTCTATGTGTAGCCATGGCTGGCAGCATAGGGGTCCCTCAGAAATGCCCATATCCTATTCCCAACACTTGTTAGTATGTTACCTTCCAAGGCAGAAGAGACTGTGTTGGTAGGATTAAATGACTTTTTTAAAAAACACTTTTAAAGAAGTTTTTATTTATTTATGTGACAGAGAGAGACACAGCAAGAGGGAAAACAAAAGCAGGGGGAGTGGGACAGGGAGAAGCAGGCTTCCCGCTGAGTAGGGAGCCCGATGTGGGGCTTGATCCCAGGACCCTGGTATCACGACCTGAGCCAAAGGCAGACACCTAACGACTGAGCCACCCAGGAATCCCAGATTAAATGCCTCTTGAAATGTGGGGGGAGAATCCTGGATTCCAGGGATGGGCTCAGTGTTATCACAAGGTCTTTATAAAGAACAGAAGAAGGCAGGGCTGAGTGACGGAGTCAGAGTGAGAGTTATGACAGCAGGAACAGAGCCCTGAGTTACTGGATTCACAAGGGGAGGAGTACGGGTAGCTCCTAGGAAGGTGGAAAAAACAGGAAGATAGATCCCCTCTCGGTCTCCAGTAGGGCAGCCCCGCTGACCAACTCTAGGTTTCTGACCTTGAGGCTGTAGATTTGTGTTGTTTTAAGCCACTAAGTGTGTGATAATTTTTTAAAGCAATTTTTATTTTACTTTTATTATTATTAAAGATTTATTTATTTATTTTAGAAAGAGAGAGCACAGGGGAGAGGCAGCAGGAGAGGAAGAGAGAGTCTTAAGCAGATTCCACGCTGATCACAGAGCCTGACGTGGGGCTTGAGCTCATGACCCTGAGACTGTGACCTGAGCTGAAATCAAGCATCAGACACTTAGCCGACTGTGCCACCCAGGTGCCCCAGTCTGTGATAATTTTGTATAGCACCAGTAGAAAACTGGTACCTGTTTTAGGGTAGGCAGTAACAAATACCTAAAAATGGAGATGTGGTTTTGGGATTGGGCAGTGACAGAGGCTGTAGGAATTTTTACTGCATGATAGAGAAAGCCTAAATGGCCTTATGAGGGCTGTGAGTAGAGATACAGATGTAAGGACCCAGAAGAAAGTGAAAGGCATGGGGGAGAACAACTATATGGTTTAGAGAATATTTAGATTATCATAAACAGACCATTTTAGGAATGTGGATATGAAAGGCATTCCTGAGGAAGCCTCAGAAAGGAAGGAGAGCTCAAAAGCAGGGTCCTTGTCATATCTTGGCAGAAAGCTTAGCTGAGTCCCATCCTGTGTTTCTGTGGAAAACAGAGCTTGGAAATCGTGACCTTGAGTATTACAAGCAGAGCCTGGAAGTAGCGAATGTAGATACATATACTTTTTGCTGTGGAGATTTCCTAGAAAAATTTGAAGGCGTGTCCTAGTTTCTTCCTGCTGCTCACAGGAAACTATGAAAGGAAGGAGAGGGAAGAATGGTCACACAGAGAAAGGACCCAGGACTTGACAACTTGAAAAGCCCTCAGCTTCTTCAGATGCTAAAAGATGCTATCAAAGGATACCACCATTGGATCTGCTGAGGGGAAAATGTGCTCTGAAGAGAAAGCCAAGGATGTAGCTAACCTTTTGGTGGTGCCTCAGAAGTTCGCAAAGGTCAGAGTGGGCAGTCATGGGGAGGGTTCTTTGAAAAGATTAGGCGTGGAGCTCCTGGATCCCCTCTGCCATCACAGCAAAAGCCAGGAATGAGGTTAGAGTTATCCAAGAAAGATCTGGTGGCAAGGGGTGGGGGTGGGGGTGGGGTGGGGAGTGGTGGGGGCGCTTGTCTAATGGAGTGAATTTCTATGACATACAT